>NC_083410.1:55374448-58321948 GCF_020745735.1 Hemiscyllium ocellatum | reverse complement strand
CACACAGAGAGAGGGAGGCAGACGAGATACAGACAGAGACAGGGAGGCAGACATAGATAGATAGACAAAGAGTGTGAGACAGAGACAGACAGACAGAGAGGCAGACACAAAGAGAGAGAGAGAGAGAGATATAGACAGACACTGAGAGAGAGGCAGACACAGACATAGAGAGAGAAACAGACAGACAGAGACACACACACACACACATAGAGGGAGGCAGACACAGAGATACAGACAGAGACAGAGAGAGGAAGATACAAGGATAGATAGAGAGAGAGAGACAGACACAGAGAGACAGATGAGAGAGAGACAGAGATGCAGACAGACACCGAGAGAGAGAGAGACAGACACAGACATGGATACAGAGAGAGGGAGGCAGACACAGAGAGGCAGACAGGGAGAGAGAGAGACACACACACACAGACACCGAGAGAGAGGCAGACACAAAGATAGAGAGAGAGAGAGAGATAAACCCACTAAGCTAAAACTGACACAAGTTGTGTATTGGTTCTCAACAGGCAGTTGATTGGTGGAGCCTTGGGGTCCTTGTGTATGAACTGCTGACCGGAGCTTCGCCTTTCACCGTGGATGGTGCAAAGAATTCTCAATCAGAAATCTCAAGGTGGCATCAGGATAATGTTTTTTCTATTCTACAAAAACTAGTGTTGAACACTATGCTGTAATAACCCCAATAAGGCCCACAGGGAGATTAATTAGTGATTCCGCACGGGCCTTGTAGGGGTTATCACACAAGAACAAAGTACCAAGTGGCTCAGCTGTACAATTTATTAATTAAACCTTATTTTTTTCATTTAATCACTTTATTTAATGTTACAGTCAAAGATTTCAACATGTCCACATTTGTGTTTTAGTCAGTTGAAGGGGAAGAGCAATTTAAGCTGCATAATGTTGCATGGCCACTTTAGTGTGAAAGTCCCTTTTTATGAGACAACGCAAATATCAGTGTTGCCATTCTAAAAAGATTATTTCAAAGAGCTCAAAGCCAGCATTATCAATTTTGAGTCATAATTGGGATTGTTATTCATGTGTTATTCCTTTGCATTTGAATCCACAGCTGTAATGCTTAAAGCTGTATAATGCTATCAGAAAAGCAAAAATTTTAATTTGTTACATCAGGTGAACTTCAAACCTGTGCTACTGAAATTCTTAGAAGTATTCTGTTATGACCCCTGAAGTATACTGTCTGTAGTGACTGAAATTCTTAAAAGCATACTGTTAAGACGTCTGAAGTTCTTGCTGAGTTAATTTGGGTAGAATTAACCAATTTAGGCAAACAACCACAAATGAAGCCTAGTAAAGCAAAAATAATACCAATTCTGTTTACACTCTATCAACAATTGTTCTTATAAAGTGCGATTTTAGGAGGAGAGTTGTTTGGGCGGCACGGTGGCACAGTGGTTAGCACTGCTGCCTCACAGCGCCTGTAGACCCGGGTTCAATTCCCGACTCAGGCGACTGACTGTGTGGAGTTTGCACGTTCTCCCCGTGTCTGCGTGGGTTTCCTCCGGGTGCTCCGGTTTCCTCCCACAGTCACAAAGATGTGCGGGTCAGGTGAATTGGCCATGCTAAATTGCCCGTAGTGTTAGGTAAGGGGTAAATGTAGGGGTGGGGGTATGGGTGGGTTGCGCTTCGGCGGGTCGGTGTGGACTTGTTGGGCCGAAGGGCCTGTTTCCACACTGTAAGTCTAAAAAAAATCATAGAGATGTACAGCACGGAACAGACCCTTCAGTCCAATCCGTCCATGCCAACCAGATATCCCAACCCACTTGCCAGCATCCGGCCCATATCCCTTCAAACCCTTCCTATTCAAATACCTATCCAAATGCTTCTTAAATGTTGCAATTGTTCCAGCCTCCATCACTTCCTCTGGCAGCTTATTCCATACACATACCACCCTCTGTGTGAAAAGGTTGCTCATTAGGTCTCCTTTCTATCTTTCCTCTCTCACTCTAAACCTATGCCCCTCCAGTTCTGGACTCCCTGACCCCATAGAAAAGGCTTTGTCTATTTATCCTATCCATGCCCCTCATAACTTTGTAAACCTCTATAAGGTCACCCCTCAGCCTCCAACACTCCAGGGAAAACAGCCCCAGCCTGTTCACCCTTTCCCTATAGCTCAAATCCTTGTAAAGAGGGTTGCAGGAAGTTGGAGTATTGACATAGGATATGAGATTACTGCAATCTGTTTGCAGCATAATGTACTTACTTCCACAGGGCAATAGGTTGCAGTGGCAAAATGCACCAAATCCTTCCTGCTGTAATTTTAGATATGCTAACAGGTATAATTTGGTCCAAACCTCTTTGCATTTATAGACTATGCAGGATTTCACGGATCTGGAAAAGAGGCCAGGTCTTTTAAAGTTTATGATTAGCGGTAAAAGAGAACCTGAGGGGCAACCTTTTTTTACACAGAGGGTGGTATGCATATGGAATGAGTTGCTGGAGGCAGTTATTGAAGCATGTACATTAACAACATTTAAAAGGCGTTTGAATAAATACATGGATAGGGAAGTTTTAGAAGGATATGGGCCAAGTGCAGGGAAATGGTGTTAGCATAGATGGACATTTTGGGTCAGCATGACCAGATTGGGCTAAAGGGCCTGTCTCCATGCTGTAGGACTCTGACTCTATGACGCAGATTGAGCCTGTATATTGAAAATATTTTACCATTTATATCTGAACACTTTTTTAAAACAAAAAACAGGTTATGTATGCTTTGTTTGTTTAATTAAACCACTGAGCTTCCAAGATTAAAAGTTGCACAATCTTTATCTATTACATGTAACTGCGTACAAATTTCTCCTTTAATTTTGATAAAGATTGACCTCTTATTTAAATTCAATAGTTTGCCAATTCGATATTTTTTTCTGAAATTAGTTACTAGTACTGTATCTGCAGCATGCTGCATTGAGCTGATGTTTGAGTTGCAACACAAAATATGAAACACTTTCTGTAACAAAATGAATTCATAAGTACATTTTACCAACTGCTTGAAGCTCTTTAAAATAGTTTTTTGTTTTTAAAGCCCAAATGGATCATGGATATACAGTGTGGGACACTGGCTTTTCTTACTTCCAAGAGCTGCGCTCCAGATTTCAGTTGTGACCCTGTCAGGAAATGGCATCTGAAGACTGTGCAATCACCCACAGTGAAAAGAATTGAGGGGAAGAAGTCACAGGAAATTACAGTAAATGAGCATTTTGGGTGTTGTTTTGAATCACCCACAATAAATGATGGGCAGCCAACCACTTTTTAAAGCTGAAGATGGAAAGGAAATTTTACTTCGGAGAGTTTAAAAACTGCTTTGTAAAATGTAAAACAATCCATGACTTCAACCAAATTTGGAGGAACGACTAACATTTGTTATCTGTGTTGACAAGTTTAAACTTTAATTCTAAATATTGCATTATTCTAATTTTTGGTAGTAAAAATTTGTCGGTCAAAAACAGTTCCTGAAAGAATAATTGTATTTTTTTCTTAGGCGAATCTTAAAAAACGATCCTCCATTTCCTTTGGAAATTCAGCCCACTGCCAAGGATCTAGTACAGAAACTGTTGGTGAAAGATCCTAAACAAAGACTTGGGTCGGGGCTAACAGGAGCTGCAGAGATAAAGTCTCATTCGTTTTTCCAGGTGCTGTATCATTTTGAAACTACTCCAGTCATAAATATAAGTTTATCTTGTAGCAATAATGAAATGAGGAAGATAGATATAAGTTTTTAATTTTCATTAGATTTCTCAAAAATTTTTTGACATAATTGAATAAAAGCATACTTTTTGGTGGTAATTTCTAAATTTTGGGATTTGAATTTACACTGAGGTAAGATTGAGGCTAATCCAGAAGATTAACACCACGTAGCACCTCTGTCACTTCTTTGTTTCATGAAAACCTTCTTGAGTAAAAGTGGTCTTAAGACAGAAATAGCTATTTCATCGTTGTGATAATGCGGTTGGTTTAAGAGGTGTATTTTGTCCTGGTTTATTTAGAGAGGGATTGAACAAGAGATAAAGAGCTGCTTGTGGTAATGTAAACAGCTTGTGAGGCCTTGGAGTTTTTTTTAAGTTGTAACAACAGAAGCATCGTGGGTGTGGCCAGCTCTCTCAGACCAAGATTTCTGGTTTTTTCAGCTTTTAGATTCAGCAGAATCTGCTGGAGGTTTGAAGAAATAGAAGCTATTTTTTCCCCATATCTTGGTTGCAGCTAGAAGTTGGGGTTTCTGTTCTAACTGCAGGTGTTGCATGTGAGAAAATCTAATTTCTGAATTTGTCTTTTTTTGCCAAAGGGTTGTTCGTGGTATGTTGGAACTGTTAATTAGTAATACTTACAGTATCTGTTATTCAGTTAAGTTTTCCAATAGAGTTGTTAGTCTTTCATTGTATTTTAACTATAGTGTTTGAATAAATTGTGTTTTGTTTAACACCGAGTAGTTTGTCTAGTCAAATAGCATTTGGAACATCGCATTGTATATTTGTTTTTAAAATAAGCAAAAGTTAGGGATTAGTCTAACTTACTAAAATATTTTGAGGGGCTCTGGTATGGTCCATAACTATCATGCACAATCCTATTCTAGGAAATAATTATTTTGTATATTAAAAAGTATAATTGAATTTGAACTGGAATAATTTCTTTCTGCTGCACTAACTTGTTATTCACAGTTTGTCATGCCTGATATTTAGCTGTTGATTGTGTTCATGGTGCCGAAGTTACAAAATTAATGATCAAAGCATACTTGCGCACTCAGATTTTCATCTTTCATTATACCTAATAAATGCACAGAATGTTGAAAGTGCATATATGCATAATGAATGAGAATCTTGAAATTAGATGCTCAAGGGTATTGTATATTACTTATCTTTTAATTACTAACTATAACTGAAATTATTCACATCTGTTTTTCTAATAAGCTGTTATTGACTAACAAATTGGACAATATTGGTTTAAACTAAATCTCCATTAAGAAATTATAAAATATAAATCAGAATCAGTGTTCCTGACATAAGCCATTCTCAGTGGGAGTTTAGCTGTCAGATTCATTAACGTTATTGTTTTCTGCTGCTGTTCAGGAAGGCTGTATGCCAGAAAGACACTAATGCTGAAAGACAATATTAAATACACAAATTTCTCATGTTTTAATGTAGCATGGGTTGTTCAGATCAAATTGTCTAATTAACCCCACACTCTTTTTTTCATACAAGCAATCTCTAAAATAATGTGAAAATATGAGAACTAATCTGTAATTGTAACTTCACATCTGTCTCCAGTATTGGCAATTATAGATCCATAAATACATCAAAATATCGAATGATATATAGCTACCCATCAGTTCCAAATGATAGTAATAGTGGAGGTAATGGAGAGAGTACCATATTCATTTGGAAAATTACACTGATCTGACTTTGCAATTTTTTAAGCGTAACATAACATGTTCGTAAACATCATTACTAAAAGCCAGATTCTCATGGTCCACCATAAACTCAGCCTCAAGTATTATTTGGAATGTTTATTTTATAGGTTTTTAAAAAATGTATATTTCTAAACTTATCTTCAGGGCCTAAATTGGAGAGATTTAGCAACCAAGGCAATCAAACCTCCCATCAAACCAGTCATCCAAAATGAACTTGATGTCAGCAACTTTGCAGAGGAGTTTACAAGAATGGATCCAGCCTATTCTCCTGCTGCTCTTCCTCAACATACAGATTTATTTAAGGTATATTAAAATGTTCAGCATATGTATGACCAAGCATTAAAGTATTGGCAAATGTTAAATAAAATTTAGCAATAAAAGTTAGCAAATATTGTAGTTGCTGGAAATCTGAAACAATCACAAAGAATGCTACAGAAACTTAGGTGTGGCTGCAGCTGTGGAGAGAGAAACCGGGTTGATATTTCAAGGCCAGTATGACTTCTTTTCGGAGCTGAAAGGATTTGGAAAATACTTTTCTTCCACCACTTTTGAGAGATGTAGAAGAGGAAAGAAGGGAATGGATGGTGTATAGGCCCAGTACAAAAGATTCTGTAAAGCAGTCAACCGGTCTGCATTTGGTCTTGCAATGTAAAGGAGACTGAATTGTGAGCCACAAATATTTTTAAAAACATTGGAAAAAAAAGTCAAACCCCACTTCACCTTGAAGGCATGTTTTTGACAAAGCAATATACAGAGGAACCTCGATTATCCAAACGAGATAAGTGGGCACTATTTCTTTCGGGTAATCGATTATTTGGTTAATCAATTCAATGCCTTTCCTCTGGGCTCGGAGTTTATTTTAAGTTTGCTCCCCGTTCAGGTGACAAGGCAGCAACACACCACGCGTGAGCCACTGCTTCCAGCCTGGTCCCCAACCCCGTCCCCACCTGTCTCCCCACCCCCAACCCCGTCCAACACTGCCCTCCCCCACTCCCATGTGTCCGCCCCCTCTCTGGGGCAGCCGGACTTGACCAACAACAAGACTGCTGGTGCTGCTGCCTTTTGGGGGGGGTGGGCTGAGTCTCCGAATAGCGCGCATGTGCGCTCGTGCACACACGCGGACACAGCTACAGCCCCACACACAACCATTTACTGCAACTTTTTGACAGATTCCACCTTCACCCTGTACAGGACAATGTTGGAGAACTCCAGGGAAAGTGTGGGGAGAAAGAGAGGGTGGGAGGTCAGTTATTGGGAGATGTTGCCTGTTTAATCACTGTAAATAAAAGACACAATCACTGCTGGAAACACATCTTTGATGTAATGTTCCTAGTGGGACCTCAAGATCTCCTTCGGATAATCGAGGTTCCTCTGTATAGGTATTGGAATTGCAAAAAGGTATGGAGTAGATTTCATTAGTAATTGACCAGGAAATAGATTATTTCATTAGTAAAATTGGTGATTGACAATTGCTGTTATTTATACACAATTTAGACTGAAAATAATTGCGTAAAAACAAAGGCTGCAGCTGTTGGGAATCTAACCTACAAACATAATGTTGGATATCGGTCAGTTAGCAACAATAGATTGTGAAATAGAGCTAACATGCAAATAAGGAGCAGGAGTAGGCCCCTTTTAACCTATGCTCCACAATTCAATACATCATTGCTTATCTGATTGTAACACAAATCCAAATTCCCACCTTGATAACCTTTCAGCACTTACTAAATAAAAATCTATCTACTTGTGTTTTAAAAATACTTAAGGCCTCTGCTTCCCCCACTTTTTTAGGAAAAGACAGGAGAGCATCTGATAGGGGAGAAAGATCTCATCTCTATTTTAAATGAGTGATAATTAATTTTTAAATAGAGACTCCTAATTCTTGACTTTCCTATAAAGAGAAACATCCTGTCCACATCCAACCTGCCAAGCCCCCTCAGGAACTCATGTTTTAATCAAGTCGCCTTTTACTCTTCTAAACTTCAGCAAATATAAGCTTAGCCTGTCTAATCATTCCTCATAAGACAGCCCAACCATTCCAGGTATTGGTCTGATAAACCATTTCTGAAATGCTTTCAGCACATTTACATCCTTCTTTAAATAAGGTGACCAATATTGACACAGTATTGTAGATGTGGTCTTACTGGTGTCCTACATAACAGGCTTAACCTGTTTTAATTTTCCTAATTACTTCCTAGATCACTATATTAACCTTCTGTGATACATATACTAGGACACCTTGATCCCTTTAAAGCTGAGATTCCTGTTCAGCCTTCCAATTTAGGTAGTTCAGAAGATAATTTCTGCATGCATTTACAAACAACAGAGCGCGTTTCCAGGTCCCAAAATAATACTCCTAAACGACAGGTACAAGAAACACAAACTTTAAATCAGAGCTCAGCACTCAGATCGCAAGAGAGACCTCCTTCAGGCTGTAGGAGTCGCAATGCAATCCCAAGGGGAAGGAAGACTCCACTGGATAGTTTTAACCTTGAACAGAAGGTTTGCATTTTTTATTGTCAGTGTTAGATCTCAGTGTATTTTCTCAATGTGAGTCTGAATCGCTGGGCAGGTTTCTGGTGACCTTTACTTGCTTCATGACAGTAAAAAGCAAGGCATGAAAAAGCACGCAAACTTCAGAATGTCTTATTTCATATATGTTAACTTAGAGTGCATATGCGACCACCACCCCTCCCCCCGGTTACTATTAGTCAGCAGTACCGAGCTGTCACTCCGTGATTGGCTGTCTCGTACAGCATCTTTACTGAGATGGACAGGCTCAAGGCCTAACTATGGTCCTTCATGATGTTCTTGAGGCTTTTCACAATGGTTACTGTCTAGTAACATTTGCCAGAACTTCCAATTAATTAATCAAGAATTTTAAACTTATTATTAAAGGGAAAACAAAAGAATGTTGACATCTGATCAGTTCCAACAGTTATGTGGTTTAGTACATCCCAATTCACATTCCAATATCTTAAAATAGAAAAGGGACCTAAGGGGCAACTTTTTCACACAGAGGCTGGTGCATGTATGGAATGAGCTGCCAGAGGAAGTGTTGGAGACTGGTACAATTATAGCGTTGAAAAGACCTCTGGATGGGTATATGAAAAGGAAAGGTTTAGAGGGATATGGACCAAGTGCGGGTAAATGGGACAAGAGCAGGTTAGGACATTTGGTTGGCATGGACGAGTTGGACCGAAGGGTCTGTTTCCGTGCTGTACATCTCTATGACTCTATGACTCTCACCATTTAGATAATAGATCATTATTTTTCATTTTACGTGCCAAAATGAACAATTTCACATTTTCCACATCATACTTGATTTGCTAGATGTTTGCCTTTGGTGTATCCATCTATATCTTATGGTAGCCTTCCTCTGATCTCTTCACAACTTTAGTATCTTTGTGTCATCAGCAAATTTGGCAACCGTACTTTCTGTCCATTCATCCGTGTCATTTACATCAATGTTAAACAGTTGAAATCCTAGCACTGATCCATGTGGCATACCACTCATTACAACTTACCAAGCTAAAAAATATCCACTTGTCCCTAATCTGGGCTTTATATTAGCCAGACAATCTTGTATTCCCTGTCAAAATACTACTCCCACCCCCCAAACCCGGCTTCTGTTTTCAGAGGTAACCTTTAATGTGGCACTTTATCAAATGCCTTCTAAAATTCTAAGTGCAGTACTCCACCAATTCCCCTTTATCCACAGTACATGTAACTTCCTCAAAGAACTCCATTAGATTGATCAAACAAGATTTCCATTTCTCAAAACCATAATGACTCTACTTACTTGAATTTTTTAAGGGGCCTACTATATACTATTAGCTTCCATCGTTTTCTCCACAGATATTAAGGTAACTGACTTATTGTTTCATGCTTTCTGACTCTTACCTTTTTGAACAAAAAATCTATACTTGCATGCTTCCAATGTTATGGGCCCCTTCCTGAATCAGGGAGCTTTGGGAAATTAATACATCAACTTTCACGATAGCCATTTCTTTTTAAACCATAGGATGGCATTCATCAGGCCTGGGCATTTGTATATCCACAGCTCCAACAATTTACTCAGTACCATTTTTCTGGTGATTGTAAATTCTTGAGTACCAAATTTCCATTTCCTGATTTATATCTGCAACTTGGATCCTCTGTAGTAAAGATTGATGCAAACTTTGAGTGTGATTCATCTATCACTTTCTTATTTTCCAGACTCACTCTCTATAGAACCAACACTCACTTCATTTACTTTACTTTTTAAGATATTTATAGAAACTCTTATTATCTGTCTTTATATTTCTAGCTAGCCTTCTCTCATACTCTATTGTTGTTCCTTCTTGCTGTTTGTGATCTTCTGTCCAATCGTCTGACCAGCTGACTATCTTTGTACAATTATCTGTTTTTCTTTCAATTTTGATATTATATTTAACCATAACCTGTGCACCTGAATCTTTGACGTTTTAATGTGTTGGAATGTATTGAGTATGTATATTGTGAACTAAACTGACACAAGTATCTGTCTAAGCATCTCCTTTAACTCATTTTGTCAATTGCCTAGCCATCTGTTTCCTTGCTGGCCTAATTGTCCTTATTTAAACGTTAAAAACAGTCTTGGACCCATTTCTCTCTCCCTCAAAAAGAATAAAAAATTCAGCCCTACTATAGTTGCTGCTAACGAGGGATGTTTTCACAATGAGAGAGTTCATTAATTCTATCTTGTTGGACAGCACTAGGTCTAGAATGCCTGCTCCTAGTTAGCAGCAGAGAATACTATAAGACCATTAAAACCATAGGAGCAGAAATTAGGCCAATCGGCCCATCGATTCTGCTCCGTCATTCAATCATGGCTGATGGGTCTCTCAATCCCATTTTCCCCCTTTCTCCCCGTAATCTTTGATTCCCTTGGCAATCAAGAACTTTTGTATCCCTGTTTTAAATATACTCAATGACCTAGCCTCCATTGCATTCTGTTGCAATGAATTCCACAGATTCACCACTCTCTGGCTAAAGAGGTTTCTCCTTATCTCCATTTTAAAGGGTCTTCCCTTTACTTTTACGTTGTGCCCTCTCTTGTAAGAAATGATCCCAACAGCATTCTATTTTCTCCACACCTAAGCTATCTTTCCCATCTGACACTTCCAGTTTATATTTAGATCAAAATCTATGGTTACAATGGTGCCTTTCTGACAAGCTCACATTATTTCTTCCTGTATATGCAACCCTACCATTGAGGAACCTATAAACCACCCCCACAAATGACCTCTTATTTTTATTATTTCTTATCTGTTTCCAAATCATTTCCACATTCTAGCTTCCCAAACTGGTGTCACTCCTTTCTATGGTGTTAACCATCATCATTAACTAATAAAGTCACTCCGTCACGATTTCCTAACTTCCTGTTCTTCCAGCAAGTTCCCCTTGAGACTGCTCAACATTCTAGTTTGAAAATATATCACCATACCTTCAATGCCACTGAGTTAAAACCTTGGAACTCCAGGAGTGCAAGTTCATAGTTCCTTGAAAATAGAGTCGAAGGTAGATAGGATAGTGAAGAAGGCTTGGTGTGCTTTCCTTTATTGGTCAGAGTATTGAGTACAGGAGTTGGGAGGTCATGTTGTGACTGTACAGGACATTGATTACACCACTTTTAGAATATTGCGTGCAATTCTGGTCATCTTCCTATTGGAAGGAGGTTGTGAAACTTGAAAGGGTTCAGTGCAGGGCTTCTGCACTACAGCACAGAAACAGACCCTTCTGTCCAACTCATCCATACCGACCAATCCCAACCCAATCTAGTCCCACCTAGCACCTGGCCCATATCCCTCCAAACCCCTCCTATTCATATACCCATTCAGATGCCTTTTAAATGTTGCAATTATACCAGCCTCCACCACTTCCCCTGGCAGCTCATTCTATACACGTACCACCCTCTGCGTGAAAAAGTTTACCCTTAGGTCTCTTTTACATCATTCCCCTCTCACCCTAAACCTATGGCCTCTAGTTCTGGACTCCTACAATGCAGGGAAACGACTTTGTCTATTTATCCTATCCATGCCCCACATGATTTTATAAACCTCTATAAGGTCACCCCTCAGCCTCCGACGCTCCAGGGAAAACAGCCCTAGCCTATTCAACCTCTCCCTATAGCTCAAATCCTCCGATCCTGGCAACATCCTTGTAAATCTTTTCTGAACCCTTTAATGTTTCACACCATCTTTCCGATAGAAAGGAGACCAGAATTGCATGCAATATTCCAACAGTGGCCTAACCAATGTCCTGTCCAGCCGCAACATGACCTCCCAAGTCCTGTACTCAATACTCTGACCAATAAAGGAAAGCATTCCAAATGCCGCCTTCACTATCCTACCTACCTGTGACTCCACTTTCAAAGAGCTATGAACCTGCACTCCAAAGTCTCATTGTTCAGCAACACTCCCTAGGATCTTACCATTAAGTGTATAAGTCCTGCTAAAATTTGCTTTCCCAAAATGCAGCATCTCACATGTATCAGAATTAAACTCCATCTTCCACTTCTCAGCCCATTGGCTCATCTGATCAAGACCACATTGTAATCTGAGGTAACCTTCTTCCCTGTCCACTACACCTCCAATTCTAGTGTCATGTGCAAACTTACTAACTATACCTCTTACGCTCACATCCAAATCATTAATATTAATAATGAAAAGAAGTGGACCAGCACCAGGGCGGCACGGTGGCACAGTGGTTAGCACTGCTGCCTCACAGCGCCTGTAGACCTGGGTTCAATTCCCGACTCAGGCGACTGACTGTGTGGAGTTTGCACGTTCTCCCCATGTCTGCGTGGGTTTCCTCCGGGTGCTCCGGTTTCCTCCCACAGTCACAAAGATGTGCGGGTCAGGTGAATTGGCCAAGCTAAATTGCCCGTAGTGTTAGGTAAGGGGTAAATGTAGGGGTATGGGTGGGTTGCGCTTCGGCGGGTCGGTGTGGACTTGTTGGGCCGAAGGGCCTGTTTCCACACTGTAAGTCTAATCTAATCAATCCTGGTGGCATTCCACTGGTCACAGGCCTCCAGTCTGAAAAACAACCCTCCACCACCACCCTCTGTCTTCTACCTTTGAGCCAGTTCTGTATCTAAATGGCTAGTTCTCCCTGTATTCCATGAGATCTACCTTGCTAACCAGTCTCCCATGGGGAACCTTGTTGAATGCCTTACTGAAGTCCATATAGCTCATGTCCACCGCTCTGCCCTCATCAATCCTCTGTGTTACTTCTTGAAAAAAAACTCAATCAAGTTTGTGAGAACTATGTACCTATTCAGTATGTCGATGTACCTATTCGAGAAGGTGCAAAACTTGATCTAATTTTGGGAAATAAGGCAGGACAGGTGTCTGAGGTGTCAGTGGGGGATTTGGTCTATCCTTTCCATCACTATTTTAAAACTAATAGAATTGTGGTCGCTGGCCTCAAAGTGCTCCCCCACTGACACACCAGACACCTGCCCTGCCTTATTTCCCAAAATTAGGTCAAGTTTTGCACCTTCTCTAATAGGTACATCCACATACTGAATCAGAAAATTGTCTTCTACATGCTTAACAAATTCCTCTCCATCTAAATCTTTAAACACTATGGCAATCCCAGTCTTTGTTTGGAAAGTAAAAATTCCCTACCATAACCACCCTATTATTCTTATAGGTAACTGAGATCTCCTATCATATTGATGTTGCTACTCTTCTTTCCTACAGGGTTACTCATTTGTTGCACCTTCTATACTGTTTAATCGAAATGCCATAATGAACCATACGTGCATCTATGATCTGCAGATGGCCATAGATCGACCAGACAATAACACTGTTGCACGTAGTGCTATGTCAAAGGTTGGACTGTTTACATTGTTTCTTGGATATTCTATTCTACTTCGCACTACAATAAATATCTTTTGATAATCATTACAGATTTATATTTGAACGAATGAAATATTAGGCGTACAATAACTTCTAAAGACTGTAAAGCTCTATAGTTAAGTTTTATATCGGACCGTCGTCATACTTTTAAGTTTATGCACTCACCATACCTAACTGAACTAAGAGGTTCATGAAATTTTCATTCTCAAGCTATTTTACCACATGGATAAATCTGAATTTTAATTTGTGTATCCCTAGGATTCCCTCTTTTACCAGAATTATGAATTGAACATGAAAGAGAAGCCACTCGGTGAAGGAAGTTTTTCTGTTTGTCAAAAGTGTCAACATAAAAGGACTGGACAGGAATACTGTGTCAAAATAGTCAGCAGACGGTAATGACTATTGGTTTATAAAACTGAAGAGATCAATTTATTGGGCAATTCATTAAATTAATATAGCTTTGTTTTTAGTAATCTACTATTTTGTTTGTAATTTGTTTTCATTTTCAAAATAACAGATGTAAGTGGATCCTTCAGATGAATCATTACATTCTTGGAATAGCTAAGGATACCCTTTATTTAAGTTTCACTCTTTTTGCAGAAGTCTCAATCAATGATGAGGGTACATTCTGTCAAGTGATCTCTTAGAGTTAGATGAGTGAGGAGAAGTCAAATAGGAATTTTGTTTTTATGCAGCCAATTGCTGAAAGTATGCAGCAGATAATTGTCGACATCAAGTGATCACAAATTTGGGCACTAGCTTAGTTGTGGTGCGTCTAACAGAATCTGCTATTCAGTATTGAGGTTCATTAATAATTAATTCTGACTTAGACCATAAGACCATAAAACATAGGAGTGGAAGTAAGGCCATTCGGCCCATCGAGTCCACTCCGCCATTCAATCATGGCTGATGGGCATTTCAACTCCACTTACCCACATACTCCACGTAGTCCTTAATTCCTTGTGACATCAAGAATTTATCAATGTCTGCCTTGAAGACACTTAGCGACCTGGCCTCCACTGCACTCTGCGGCAATGAATTCCACAGACCCACCACTCTCTGGCTGAAGAAATGTCTCCGCATTTCTGTTCTGAATTGACCCCCTCTAATTCTAAGGCTGTGTCCACGGGTCCTAGTCTCCTCGCCTAATGGAAACAATTTCCTAGCGTCCACCCTTTCCAAGCCATGTATTATCTTGTAAGTTTCTATTAGATCTACCCTTAATCTTCGAAACTCCAATGAATACAATCCCAGCCGTATGTTAGACCTACCATTCCAGGGATCATCTGTGTGAATCTCCGCTGGACACGTTCCAGTATGTCCTTCCTGAGGTGTGGGGACCAAAACTGGACACAGTACTCCAAATGGGGCCTAACCAGAGCTTTATAAAGTCTCAGTAGCACAACGGTGC
Source organism: Hemiscyllium ocellatum (assembly GCF_020745735.1). NCBI lineage: Eukaryota > Metazoa > Chordata > Chondrichthyes > Orectolobiformes > Hemiscylliidae > Hemiscyllium > Hemiscyllium ocellatum. Next base: position 58,307,226 of record NC_083410.1, on the reverse strand, counting down.
TTTTGTATTCCAACCCTCTTGAGATAAATGACAACATGGCATTTGCTTTCTTAATCACGGACTCAACCTGCATGTTTACCTATAGAGAATCCTCGACTAGCATTCCCAGATCCCTTTGTACTTTGGCTTTATGAATTTTCTCACCGTTTAGAAAGTAGTCTATGCTTTTATTCTTTTTTCCAAAGTGCAAGACCTCGCATTTGCTCACGTTGAATTCCATCAGCCATTTCCTGGACCACTCTCTCAAACTGTCTAGATCCTTCTGCAGCCTCCCCACTTCCTCAGTTACTACCTGCCTGTCCACCTAACTTTGTATCATCAGCAAACGTAGCTAGAATGCCCCCATTCCCTTTGTACAGATCATTAATATATAATGTGAACAGCTGCGGCCCCAACACTGAACCCTGCCGGACACCCCTTGTCACTGGCTGCCATTCCGAAAAAGAACCTTTTATCCCAACTCTCTGCCTTCTATCAGACAGCCAATCCTCAATCCATACCAGTAGCTCACCTCGAACACCATGGGCCCTCACCTTGCTCAGCAGCCTCCCGTGTGGCACCTTGTCAAAGGCCTTTTGGAAGTCTAGATAGACCACATCTACTGGGTTTCCCTGGTCTAACCTACTTGTCACCTCTTCAAAGAATTCCAACAGGTTTGTCAGACACAACCTCCCCTTACTAAATCCATGTTGACTTGTTCTAATCAGACTCTGCTCTTCCAAGAATTTAGAAACCTCATCCTTGATTTATTTTGACTTAGAACTGTTTCTGAACAATGAATTCTCTGATGATTTGTCTTCCATGAAGCTGTAGAAGTGAATCACCCTAACATGTTATGTTGGTTTTTAGAATGGAAGCCTGTACACACCGGGAAATTGCAGCACTGAAGCTTTTAGGGGCACATCCTAACATTGTTGAACTACGTGAAGTTTACCATGATCAGGTACAATAAAAAGATAAGATGCAAAAATAAATCTAAAACTTCAGTAATTTGAAGAATAATGATTCTCTAACCTATTAACCATTACAAGCTTAACCTGATTTGTAATGTCTTTTTGAGTTTGGCATTTCAAGCAATCTTTTTCTTAAAACCATATTCTTTCTCAAATCCCAGGTCAGCCAAATACACAAGCCAGAAAATAGTTAGCTTTAATATTATCAAAGATAATATTATAAAGCATGCATCCACACAGCTGTGTTTACAAATAAGAATTTTTGATTAGTTTTAAATTTGTCATTAAAATCTAATGTTTGAATTGCACTGTCTATGATAGGAAATTTGTAATTATTTGTATGGGAGTGTCTGCTATGCAAGCCAAAATCCCTAAAGCTGTGTTTTTTTAAAATTAGGCAAAGTCATAGAATTGTTGCCAAATATAGTGTTAACTTGTACATCAGTAACATTATAAATTGATTAACTGTTACATCACACTGATTTGTAATTATTATATATTTCACTATGCGTAATATGCAATTAAACATTCAAACAAATGTGATCAATGTTTCCCAGTATGTAATAGTCCACCTCCTTGTTAACTTACTGTCTTTGTAAATTCTCTGGTTAAATTCTTTTACCTCGTTAATAAAGCCAATAATTTATTTTTAAATGGGTAAGATTTTCCACATGGAATTCAGGATCCTGTCATCAAGGTCAACTGGGAGTTAAAAGCAGGAACAGCCATCTGGCAATGATTTTCTCTGAATTGCCCACCAGAAGCTGAGCTTGCCATTCCTAACCTGTAGGAGGACTGTCAAAATTGGAAGACAATAGAAAGATTCCACTGCTGTAGAAACGGAATCTTGCACTCCTGGACAAATGAGACTTTGGGCATCTGAAGATGTAGGTGCCCTATCTGTAATTCTGTTAATTTTAAAATTAAAAACTTATCTTCAGTAGCCATGCCACTCATATGGGATGACCTTTGGCTGAAACCAGGAAGTTGGGAAGACCTCTAAGCCTGACTGGAAAGCGAGCCCACCTACTCTGCTAATAGGAGGCCATTTTCAGGCAGATCTTTTTCCATGACATCTCTGGGGGCCTTTAATAGGCCGTTAGCAAGCTGAATTGAGTATCCGCCCCTTGCAGCTCAGTGCACATCCCCTCCCACCCTACTAAATTCCATCTCCCAACCAACATCACTAAAAATGGCTTGGGAGCAGAATTGTGTCAAGAAACTGGTACACCACTGAAGTGAATTTACAAGCCTACCTGCCTCTTATAGGTCATTAAAAATTGTTTTTCTGCTTACACAATAATTCTGTTTTGCTCTTCTCCCAGTTACATACATATTTGGTTTTGGAGTTGTTAAAAGGAGGTGACCTACTGGAACGTATTAAAAAAAGGAAGCACTTTAGTGAATCTGATACAAGAAGAATTATGAGCATGCTTGTTTCTGCAGTTCGTTATATGCACGATTGTGGAATTGTGCACAGAGATTTAAAACCGGAGGTATATTAATGTTTCAAATTTTACTTGTAATTTTGGAAACTAGTACCTATCTATTGGAGAACTTTCACCATCAAGTAATTTTTTTTAACCCAAAACATGTATAACTGTGTAACTACCAAACATTTTGATTTGAAAATTGCATTAAGTGTAATAGAAATGAATTTGTGTCCTTGCATCATTTCCAGTCTGAGTGCTTCAATATAATTTTAATACCCTTGACATTCACAATCAACATTTCTCTTGAGGTATACAGCCTGAGGGGTTTGGCAGTTTTCTGCCTGTCAGTACATAATAGCTGAAAGGCCTTAGACAGTACCTATTCCCTATTGTGTCTTTATGGTGACTGCCCCAAGTTATAGTGCACCCCTAGCATGTAGTCTTGGACTTTGGAATGTGCGAGACTACAACATTCATTTGAGGACAACTGTTTTATATTTAAAGACTAGCAAGTTAGATAGATCAAAGAGTATATTTCACAGAGTTGATGATATTCGAGCAGCAGAGATGTTTATCCCACTATGTTCCTGATAACGGCTTATAGAATGCAGAGTCCTGCGTTATCTACTTGGGATGAACTCTGACAAAAATCAGTATTTCTCTCTAGGTTCATGACTATAGATAAAATCTTTCAATACAATTTTATTTTTCAGAGCATGTACAGTTTCTTGAACCTCTCAAGTACAACTCCTCTTTTAGTTCAGCATAGATCACAAAGTTTTGCACATAAGATGATAAGAGAAATAATTTTTCTTGGAAAATGAAGGTCTAAATGGGAACAAAAATATTTAAGGACACAACTTCAGAAATCATTAAAATTTACAAGTTGGCAAGTCATTAAAAAAAACAAACATGCAGGGTCTACATCTGAATCAATAGAATGCAAAAGCAAATAAATAGTGTTAAATTTGTGTATAGTTTTGATACATAGAAAACTGAGCTATTCTGGTCTCCAATTAATAAAGAAAATGCATATTGTGGCATTGCAGAAGGTACTGTAAAGGTTTACAAGATTGGTACTAGAATTGAAAGGTTGTACCTATTATGAAAAAAAATGAAACTGGCTGATGCTCTTTTCCCTCAGAGAAACTTGGAGTGACCTTTATAGAGGCCTTTAAAATTATTAAGGGGTTTCATAATGTACATATAGTGAAAATGTTTCTTCTTATAAGGAAATTCAACACTAGGGATATAAATTTGTCACTGATAAATTGAGTAAGGAATTCATCTGAAACTTTATTGCCCAAAGATTGGTTTGAATGTGGAATGCTACCACTTGAAGTAGTTCAGGTTTTAAAAAATGCATTTTGAAGGGAATTTAAGTATTTACATGAAACATAAAGCAATAAAAAAAAGTCATGCTGATGAGTTAGATAAAGTGGAAAGGTGGCTCGTGTAGAGCAAAATATTGGGACAGACCAGCTAGGGTGAATGCTTGCCTGCTGTCATTCTGCAACTACCACTTATTGCATCTGTAATTTAATAAATTGTCTCATTATAATTCACTGGAGCATTCTAAAACAAAAATGGCACTGAACCACTTGAGTTATTTGTGCATATAACCAGAGGCTTAGTCAAAAAGGTAGATTTTAAAGAGCATTTGAAAGAGGGAAAGCAAGGTAGAGAGTGTGAGCAGCATAATCACCAAAATTGTGATTAAAATTATCCGGTTTCCTCCGGGTGCTCCGGTTAGGCTATCAACAAACCTGTTTAGTCTCAGACTGTTGTCAGAGAGGGGGATATATATTCAATAGTACGGAATGAAATTTGAAGCAATTACTGAAAACAAAGGCTCAGTCTTCCCAGTGCTTAATTAGAAGAAATTACTACTCATTCATAGCAGAAATTGATGAGCTATCTGATAACATTGTAATATCGGAGGAGTTGGGAGAGGAGATGGTGAAGTAGAACTGCATGTCTTCAGAATATTAGTGAAAACTAACACCCTGCTTCTGGATAATGTTGCTTAACGGAAGCATGGAGATGAGAAATAGAAGGAAGCATGTACCGTAAGTAATCATGTAGGAGCCGAAAGAGAAACCACAGAGTGAATCGATAAGTACAGTTTGAGAGGCGAAAACTAAATCATGAGAACATCCCACCTAGCTGGGAACAATGAAGAGCGATGGAGGAGGATAATATGGTCAACCACATCAAAGACTATGACAGATCCAGGAGGAGAAGTTTATCTTTCTCCCAATCACAAAGGATACCATCTGAGAATTTGATAGGAGCTAGTTCACTCCTGTTCACGTAGAAAACCTTATAGGAGTGGTCCAAACTAGGAAAATAGATGGACGTGGATTTAGAAGTTACACCACATTCAGAGACCTAGAAGAGTAAAGGGAGCTTGGAATTTATGGCAGGATTTACAATGATTATGGTGTCTGGGTTTTTTTTTTAAAAGAGTATTGAAATCAGACTTAAAATAGAGAAGGATAATAATTCAAGACAAAATCATAGTAACAATATTAGTTAATGGGACCTGGAGCAGGCTGTTGGATCATCAGTGATTTAGTGGATATAGAGTTGAGGGAGCAATCATTACATCTTGTGAAGTTTTGAGATGGCATTAGGGAAAATAGGAGAGAAACTGGAGGAAGATGTGTATTCAAGACTAGTATTGGAGGGAGTTATGGAAAACAATTGGCCAGTAGAGATAATGGAATTCTTAGGTAATTTCCTCGCCCATCTTGTTCTTTTGTAATTATTTGAAATTTATGTCCTCTAGATTTTGACTCCACTGATAGTGGAAACTATTCTCTTTGATGGAAAACCAATACATTGCCAAACTGTTTTGTTCTGACCAAAGCTTTAGGTTTACTTTAATAATTTCTTCTGATCCTGTTTTTAAAGGTCAATACTAATATTGTTTTGTTTTTAAAATGACTAAAGTCATGGAATACTTGAGAATGCTAAAACTATTATCTGCATTTTGCATATCCTTCCAGAAGAATCTTAAATGAACCTTATTTTAACATCCCATTGCTTCTTAAATAATTACAGGGCAAAACTTCCTGACACCAGTCTTAGAATGTTTTGACCCGTGTTCTTCTCACAATTAGATTTAAAGTCATTTTACAGATTCACCTTCTCAATCTCAGCATCTTATACACCTCTTTAAGATCACACCTAGGCCAGTTCTCTACCTGCCTGCAGTAAATTTAGTTGTAAAGGCAAAGAAATTAATGAAAAATGGTCTTAGTGATCTGTTATTCTCAGATGGACAAATGCAAAAATAATTGTATTGCTTTATATAAATGAGTGGTGTTAATTGTAACAATGATAATATATCTTGTTCTGTCAATGTATTCTTCTATATCACCCATTGCTGCACTTTATAGAGTCATAGAGATGTACAGCATGGAAACAGACCCTTCGGTCCAACGCATCCATGCCGACCAGATATCCCAACCCAATCTAGTACCATCTGTCTGCGTCCGGCCCATATCCCTCCAAACCCTGCCAATTCATATACCCATCCAAATGCCTCTTAAATGTTGCAATTGTATCAGCCTCCACCACATCCTCTAGTAGCTCATTCCATACACGTACCACCCTCTGCGTGAAAAAGTTGCTCTTTTAGGTCTCTTTTATGTCTTTCCCCTCTCACCCTAAACCTATGCCGTCTAGTTCTGGACTCCCCGACCCCAGGGAAAAGACTTTGCCTATTTATCCTATCCATGCCCCTCATAATTTTGTAAACCATAAGACATAGGAGTGGAAGTAAGGCCATTTGGCCCATTGAGTCCACTCCGCTATTCAATCATGGCTGATGGGCATTTCAACTCCACTTACCCGCATTCTCCCCGTAGCCCTTAATTCCTCGAGACATCAAGAATCTATCAATCTCTATCTTGAAGACATTTAGCGTCCCGGCCTCCACTGCACTCTGCGGCAATGAATTCCACAGACCCACCACTCTCTGGCTGAAGAAATGTCTCCGCGTTTCTGTTCTGAATTGACCCCCTCTAATTTTAAGGCTATGTCCATGGGTCCTAGTCTACTCGCCTAACGGAAACAATTTTCTAGCGTCCACCCTTTCCAAGCCATGTATTATCTTGTAAGTTTCTATTAAGTCTCCCCTTAATCTTCTAAACTCCAATGAATACAATCCCAGGATCCTCACCGTTCCTCGTATGTTAGACCAACCATTCCAGGGATCATCCGTGTGATTCTCCTGGACATGTTCCAGTGCCAGTATGTCCTTCCTGAGGTGTGGGGACCAAAACTGGACACAATACTCCAAATGGGGCCTAACCAGAGCTTTATAAAGTCTCAGTAGCAATGGTGCTTTTATATTCCATCTTGAGATAAGTGACAACATTGCATTCGCTTTCTTAATCACGGACTCAACCTGCATGTTTACCTTTAGAGAATCCTCGACTAGCACTCCCAGATGCCTTTGTACTTTGGCTTTACGAATTTTCTCACCGTTTAGAAAGTAGTCTATGCTTTATTCTTTTTTCCAAAGTGCAAGACCTCGCATTTGCTCATGTTGAATTCCATCAGCCATTTCTTTGACCACTCTCCCAAACTGTCTAGATCCTTCTGCAGCCTCCCCACTTCCTCAGTATTACCTGCCTGTCCACCTAACTTCGTATCATCGGCAAACTTCACTAGAATGCCCCCAGTCCCTTCATCCAGATCATTAAATATAAAAAGTGAACAGCTGCGGCCCCAACACTGAACCCTGCAGGACACCGCTTGTCACCGGCTGCCATTCCGAAAAAGAACCTTTTATCCCAACTCTCTGCCTTCTGTCGGACAGCCAATTCTCAATCCATACCAGTAGCTCACCTCGAACACCATGGGCCCTCACCTTGCTCAGCAGCCTCCCGTGTGTGTGGCACCTTATCAAAGGCCTTTTGGAAGTCTAGATAGACCACATCTACTGGGTTTCCCTGGTCTAACCTACTTGTCACCTCTTCAAAGAATTCCAACAGGTTTGTCAGACACAACCTCTCCTTACTAAATCCATGTTGACTTGTTCTAATCAGACTCTGCTCTTCCAAGAATTTAGAAACCTCATCCTTAACGATGGATTCTAGAATTTTACCAACAACCGAGGTTTGGCTAATTGGCCTATAATTTTCCATCTTTTGTCTCTATAAGGTCACCCCTCAGCCTCCAACGCTCCAGGGAAAACAGCACCAACCTGTTCAGCTTCTCCCTGTAGCTCAGATCCTCCAACCCAGGCAACATCCTTGTAAATCTTTTCTGAACCCTTTCAAGTTTCACAACATCTCTCCGATAGGAAGGAGACCAGAATTGCACGCAATATTCCAACAGTGGCCTAACCAATGTCCTGAACAGCCGCAACGTGACCTCTCAACTCCTGTACTCAATACTCTGACCAGTAAAGGAAAGCATACCAAATGCCACCTTCACTATCCTATCCACCTGTGACTTTCAAGGAGCTATGAACCTGCACTCCAAAGTCTCTTTGTTCAGCAACACTCCTTACATTATTAAGTGTATAATCCTGCTAAGATTTGCTTTCCCAAAATGCAGCACCTCTCATTTATCTGAATTAAACTCCATCTGCCACTTCTCAGCTCATTAGCCTATCTGGTCCAGATCCTGTTGTAATCTGAGGTAACCCTCTTCGCTGTCCACTACATCTCCAATTTTGGTGTCATCTGCAAACTTACTAACTGTATCTCTTATGCTTGCATCCAAATCATTTATGTAAATAACAAAACGTAGAGGGCCCAGCACTGATCCTTGTGGCACTCCACTGGTCACAGGCCTCCAGTCTGAAAAACCAACCTTCCACCACCACCCTCTGTCTTCTACCTTTGAGCCAGTTCTGTATCCAAATGGTTAGTTCTCCCTGTGTTCCATGAGATCTAACCTTGCTAATGAGTCTCCCATGGGGAACCTTGTTGAAAGCCTTACTGAAGTCCAAATATATCACATCTACTGCTCTGCCCTCATCAATCTTCTTTGTTACTTCAAAAAACTCAATCAAGTTTGTGAGACATGATTTCCCACGCACAAAGCCATGTTGACTATCCCTAATCAGTCCTTGCCTTTCCCAATACATGTACATCCTGTCCCTCAGGATTTCCTCCAACAATTTGCCCACCACTGAGGTCAGGCTCACTGGTCTATAGTTCCCTGGCTTATCCTTACCACCCTTCTTAAACAATGGCACCATGTTAGCCAACCTCCAGTCTTCCGGCACCTCCCCTGTGACTATCGATGATACAAATATCTCAGCAAGAGGCCCAGCAAACACTTCTCCAGCTTCCCACACAGCTCTAGGGTACACCTGATCAGGTCCTGGGGATTTATCCAACTTTAACCATTTCAAGATATCCAGCACTTCCTCCTCTGTAATATGGACATTTTGCAAGATGTCACCATCTATTTCCCTACAGTCTATATCTTCCATATCCTTTTCCACAGTAAATACTGATGAAAAATATTCATTTAGTGTCTCCCCCATTTTCTGTGGCTCCACACAAAGGCCGCCTTGCTGATCTTTGAGGGGCCCTATTCTCTCTCTGGTTACCCTATTGTCCTTAATATAGTTGTAAAACCCCTTTGGATTCTCCTTAATTCTGTTTGCCAAAGCTATCTCATGTCCCTGTTTTGCCCTCCTGATTTCCCTGTTAAGTATATTCCTACTTTCTTTATACTCTTCTAAGGATTTACTCGATCTATCCTGTCTGTACCTGACATATGCTTCCTCCTTTTTCTTAACCAAACCCTCAATTTCTTTAGTCATCGAGCATTCCCTATACCTACCAGCCTTCCCTTTCACCCTGACAGGAGTATACTTTGTCTGGATTCTTGTTCTCTCATTTCTGAAGGCTTCCCATTTTCCAGCCGTCCCTTTACCTGCAAATATCTGCCTCCAGTCAGCTTTTGAAAGTTCTTGCCTAATACTGTCAAAATTGGCCTTTCTCCAATTTAGAACTTCAACTTTCTGGTCTATCCTTTTCCATCACTATTTTAAAATGAATAGAATTATGGTCACTGGCCCCAAAGTGCTCCCCCACTGACACCTCAGTCACCTGCCCTGCTTTATTTCCCAAGAATAGGTCAAGTTTTGCACCTTCTCTAGTGGGTACATCCACATACTGAATCAGAAAATTGTCTTGTACATACTTAAGAAATTCCTCTCCATCTAAACCTTTAATAGTATGGCAGTCCCAGTCGATGTTTGGAAAGTTAAAATCCCCTACCATAACCACCCTATTATTCTTACAGATAGCTAAGATCTCCTCCCAAGTTTGTTTTTCAATTTCCCTCTGACTATTGGGGAGGGGGCGGGTCTATAATACAGTTCCAATAAGGTGATCATCCCTTTCTTATTTCTCAGTTCCACCCAAATAACTTCCCTGGATGTATTTCTGGGAATATCCTCCCTTAGCACAGCTGTAATGCTATCCCTTATCAAAAATGCCACTGCCCCTCCTCTTTTGCCTCCCTTTCTATCCTTCCTGTAGCATTTGTATCCTGGAACATTCAGCTGCCAGTCCTGCCCATCCCTGAGCCAGGTTTCTGTAATTGCTATGATATCCCAGTCCCATGTTCCTAACCATGCCCTGAGTTCATCTGCCTTCCCTGTTAGGCCTCTTGCATTGAAATAAATGCAGTTTAATTTATTAGTCCTACCTTGTCCCTGCCTGCCCTGACTGTTTGATTCACTTCCGTTCTCAACTGTACCAGTCTCCGATTGATCTCTTTCCTCACTATCTCCCTGGAACACCCCCCCCCCCCCCCCCCCCCCATTACTAGTTTAAATCCTCCCAAGCAGCTCTAGCAAATTCCCCTACCAGTATATTAGTCCCCTTCCAATTTAGCTCCTTCCAATTTAGGTGCAATCCGTCCTCTTTGTACAGGTCACTTCTACCTCAAAAGGAGATTCCAATGATCCAAAAGTGTGAATCCTTCTCCCATACACCAGCTCCTCAGCCATGCATTCATCTGCTCTATCCTCCTATTCCTGCCCTCACTAGCTCGTAGCACTGGGAGTAATCCAGATATTACTACCCTTGAGGACCTCCTTTTTAAATTTCTACCTCTCTGTAATCTCCCTTCAGAGTCTCAACCTTTTCCCTTCCAATGTCATTGGTTCCAATGTAGACAATGACCTCCTGCTGACCCCTCTTCCCCCGTGAGAACATTCTGCACCCTCTCTGAGACATCCTTGATCCTGGCACCAGGTAAATGACACACCATTCTGCTTTTTCTCCGCTGGCCACAGAAATGTCTGTCTGTACCTCTGACTACAGAATCCCCTAACACAATTGATCTTTTTTTTCTCTCTCTCTCTCTCTCTCTCTCTCTCTCTCTCCCCCCCCTGCGCTGTCCTCACCATGTGCTTCCTTTTTCTGCTCTTCTCCCTTTTAAACTACTGTTGTTTTGAATTTTTTTTCCCAAAATTTCCAAAACAATGCAACAGCATATAAAACATTAATTGCTGCTCCTGGAATTCGAGGAAGTCACCTCCAACACCTAAAATACCTCAATCCTAGAGGTTCTACTTTTGCCCTATTGTCATAATTTATGACAATTGGAGGCTGGGTGTTGTCCAGTAAACAAAATATATTACTACGACATTTGTTTTTATGTACCTTTTAAAGGTAGCAATGAAATACACCTGCAGTGAGACTGCACTTGCCAGAGATTGTCATAATGTGCAGTGCCACTATGCTTGTAGTACATCTCAATACTACCACTTGCTGGCATGCTAATGTATTTGAAAGTGTACTTTTTTTTTTGTTGTTAGGTTGCTAGATGATCATTTAACATTGTTGATGTGCAGTTGTATCACAAGACTTAGTTTGTGCACTCTAATAATGCTAATCACTGATACAGATTGCCTATTTGGAAAAATCCAGTTGAATATTTATTGAACTAGAGTTGAGAGGCTAAAGTACTTTTATTAAAATTAACCACTTTCCATATATATGATTCAGAAGGATTTATTCGTTTTTAAAAATTTTATAATACATTCCAGCCAATGTTTTGAAAATTGATTCAAATTTTGAGTTTTTGGGCTAAATGTTGGGTTTTGATAGAAGAAATGCATACTGTGTGTGTGACTTATTTTGACTGTATATTGCATGTGCCATAAGGAAACAAAAATTCAATGCTGACACTGCTAAATAAATGTACATAAGCCCATGCAAGAAATGCTTCAAAATTTAGTTATTAAATCTTAACACTTAATAATTTTATCTTTATAGCTTGTGAGCAAATATTTAATCACTTAATCATTGTTTCTTTTTATAAACAGAATATTTTGTTTACTGATCAGAATGATGATGCAGTGATCAAAATAGTAGATTTTGGGTTTGCAAGAGTTAAGCCTTCTGACAGCCAGCCATTGAAAACTCCGTGTTTCACTTTGCAATATGCAGCTCCCGAAATTTTCAAGCAAAATGGTTATGATGAGTCTTGTGACCTGTGGAGTATTGGAGTAATATTAGTAAGTATGTAAAATATTTGAATTATGCATCATTCAAACATTTGTGAAGGAAGAATTGATATTGCTGCATATTCAATGTGTAGGATTTAAGTTCCAAAGGTCCAAGCAATATGAAAGTCCAAATCTTGCAATGCTGTTAGGAATTCCATACACATCACCTTAAATGAAATAGTATATCAAAAATTAACACACAATTGTAGTCATGCTTGGAAAGGCTATAAAAAAAATAGCCAGTTTACAAGCTTTAGCCTAATCTTATTTCTGTAAGTGAGTATGGGAAAAGTTTTTCATTTCCCAACTCTAAGATCTTCGTGCCTTCAGTGACCAGAAAGTTTACATGGAAGAAAATTTACTAATTTATTTAATGGCATGGCCCTATAAAAGACTTGTGCAAATACTTTATCAAATTTATATATAGAAAGGTACAATTAAATAATAATAAAAAGAGATGCAAGTTATATCTGTGATTTCACTTGTGGTATCTTGTACTATTCAAAAAAAAATGTGTTGCAGCAGGTACATGGGTAATTCATCAAATCTATGTTCCCAATGTGAACAGATTTTTTTCTTCAAAACCAATTCATGCAGTTTTGCACTGTATCTCTGATTTAAACTTTCTTTTTGAGTTTAATTTCCTCCCAGGAGCAGCAGATCAATTAATTTATCCTAATGTAATTGCTACAGTACAAGCTTGCAGCTTCAGCCAGTGTGGAGCATTGCCGTGGAAGTATTAACACAGATACATATAAAATAATTGTAGGCCATTTGGCTGTTTGAGTCTGCTGTGCCATTCAATACGATCGTGGCTGATCATCCTGCTCAGTATCTGTTCCTTCTTTCACCCCATACCCTAAAAACTGCATCTAACTCCTCCTTAAAAACTTTTAATGTTTAACCACAACCATTTTCTGTGACAGAGAATTCACTGGCTCATCATCCCTTTCTAACATATTGCCATTAAGATAATTTTCTTCCTGTTTTTGCTACCAAATTGGATAATCACACATTTACTGGAGTTGGGTGGTGCAGGGGCTAATCTAGATTATGATATCTCAATGTACAAACGTTACCCTGATCCATTATTTTTAATTTTTGCAGAAGTTTATTGGAAGACGATTCCATACTTTTTTAAAAAATTAATCCTGATATGTGAATATAAATGACAAGGTCAGGATGTATTACCCAGCCCCTAGTTGTCAGAAGAAGGTAGTGAACCTTTGTCTTGGACTATTGCAACCAATTTTTTCTTGTGGTTGTTGCATTGTGATTTATTACAATTGAATGGGTTGTCAGGCTTCTAAAGAATGCAGTCAAGAGTCAACCTTATTGGTGTAAGACTCGAGTGGCATGCAGACAAAGATTAATGTTTTCTTCTCCAGAAATAGCATTAGTGAATCAAATAGGTTGCTATTACAATCAAGTCATTTCATGTCACTTTAACTGATACCAGATTTTTATTTCCAGATTTTTAAAAAATGAAATAAAATTCTCAAACTACCGTGATAGAATCTGAAATCCTATTTTGTCTTGATTAATAGTCCATCACTCTGAATTACCAGTCCATTAACACTGCTTCTACTAAATGTATCTAAATTTATACGCTGCCAAAGTAGTCTGAATTACACATTTGCTCAAAAACCAGGTGTAAGTGATTTTTTAAAAAATTTTTACTTGAAAAATAAATGAGAAAACTACCTCAGATCCAACCCTCTAATTCGGCACTGTCCTATCTGTCCGTCTTCCTTCCCACCTATTCACTCCGCCCTCCACTCCAACATTTCGTCATCACCCCCCACCTTCATCCACTTGTCGCATTCCTAGCTTCCTACGCCCCTCAGCCCATCCCCTTCCCATTTGTCTCTCAACCCCCTTGGGCACCCCCACATTCCTGAAGAAGAGCTTATGCTTGAAATGTCAACTCTCCTGCTGCTCAGATGCTGCCTGACCGGCTGTGCTTTTCCACTGCCACACTTGTTGATTTTATGCCATTCCTTGGCCATTCAGACTAAATTGTCACTGCCAAGAATTTCAAGTGGAGAAAGGAAAAGAAGTGGCAGATTTAATGTTCTGCTACAGGATATAGTAGCCTCCCCAAATTAAGCCAAAATCTTTTTTCTGATGCTGTCTAACATTTTTTATATATGGAGCAACAATCATCTAATTAGAAAGGTAATCTGTGAGATTGATACTTTCTCCTAATTACCCAACTATTTACTACATTTTCCATTACTTAGAAACCTAGTTCAGGTAGTGTTGCAATAAAACACATTTATGTAAACTAAAATGATGTAACTTATTTATTACTTACAAATGTGTACATATGTATAGATAATACACGTACATAGATAAAAGTAGACCAGGGAATAGTTTTTTTAATGTACCTTTATCTATTTTGGAATCTTTTAAAGATTAGAAAGGCACTACATATAATTCCTAATTACCCAAATATTTACTATGTTCCATTGCTTAGAAAATAGCCAATTATAATGGTTATGTATTTTGTTGCATTCTAGTATACAATGTTGTCAGGACTGAATCCTTTCCAAAATATGCAGCGAACTGTGATATCGAGTATTGATGAAAAAACAAGAACAACAAAAGAGGGAAACTACTCGCTTGCTGGAGAAGTCTGGAACAATGTTTCTCAAGAAGCTAAAGAGCTGGTGCAAGGTAATGTACCTTTCAATTTTAAAATTGCAAATAAATTGCTCAGGTGTTGCAACAAAAGACATTTATGTAAATTAATATGTCACTTATTTATTATTTACAAATAAATGTACATATAGATAATACACATACATTCATAAAAATAGACCAGGGATTTTTTTTAATATACCTGTATCTATTTGGGATATTTTAGAATGACAGTACATATTCTATAGGTTTACTTACTGTGGATCCAAACTCTCGTCTGAAGTTATCTAGCTCAAGATTCAACAACTGGTTTCAAAATAGCCATTGCTTGTCCTCTAATCCATTGATGTCTCCAAATATTCTTGAATCTTCCACAAACAGTTACTTCAAAGCTTCTTTTATGGTAAGATCTTAAATCAGAAATTACACTGGAATGATAATATTACTGCAATGTCTCTGCATTGGTTTGTCAGTTTATTCCAAGGCAGTAAGAAAAACTGAAATTGCTGGAAAAGCTCAGCAAGTTTGACAGCATCTGTGGAGAGAACTCTTCTGAGGAAGGATCATTGCTGCTGAAATATTAACTCTGATTACTCTCCACAGATGCTGCCAGATTTGCTGAACTTTTCCAGCAATTTCGGTTTTTGTTTCTGATTTTCAGCATCCACAGTTCTTTCAGATTTTACTCCAAAGCAGTGTTCTTTTCAAAAAAAATCAAAACAATTTTGAAGATTTACAAATATAATGCACTAGTATTCATGAAGTAAACACAAGTATCACATTTACAAAGCTACTCAAATGTTAGGATTAGCTTGAAACATTATAGCCCCTTCCCACAATGTAAATTCTAGCTTATTTACATATTTCAAATGTGACCATGTTCCAACAAGTTGCTGAGGCCATCCAGTAGTTGGTAACTAGGATAGTTGTTGGCATCTGGATTTAAGTCTAGAAAATTGAACTTATAGAAATTTGTTCATGAATAATAGCCACGTGGATGAAATAGTAGAGGTTGCCTTCTACCTTTTGAACTGTACCCCATCACAAAGTTGAAAACCTTCAGAAAAGAAGGCCGGAAAATTGGCAAGCAAAAAATAATTCTTTATGGCATTTTGCATACCTGGTTTCTCATGTTTCTTGGTGCACACCACATCTGTTTTAGAGCTGGAAGTAGCTTGGGAAAAATTGGCAATTGGAAAGAATGTGTGATATCAGCTTGTCATCATTGAAAACTTTATCAAAATTGGACAACCTCACATTGTGAACAGTTAAATTAATCCCACCATCCTACAGTTCTCCAACGCATTTAACTAGGATGTTAGGAAATCTTTCAAGAATATTTTATGTAATGTTACATTTGTTATGACAATAGCATATTTTGAGTGTTGCTTTCTACTTTAGGCTGTTAACAAGTGCAAGAGAGAAGGATTTTTCCTCCAAAGTGTTGAAAACGCTCCTTTGGCAAAGAGACGAAAGATGAAGAAAAGTAGCACAAGTACAGAGACTCGGAGCAGTTCTAGTGAAAGCTCAATTTCTTCTTCATCTCAGTCTCATGGCAGAACATCTCCCATATGTATCGTCCAAGTTCCTCTACCAGCAAAAACATCTGCATGTGTCTTCCAATTTTCTGAAACTTTAAGTAATAGTTTCAATAATACTTCACTCTAGCTATTATAATAATAATTTTCAATATTTAATGCCTTTTAAGATTGATTGGCAGCTGTACTTTTGGTCACTCAGATGCCAAACTGTGGAATCCTTCTCTAAAACCCTTTGGTACTCCAACTTTTCCTCCTGTCTGCCCCCTTTCCCATCCACTCAATCCCACTTATTCTTCATTGAATGCCTTCCAATTCTATTGAATGGTGGAGCAGGTTCAAGGAACTGAATGGTTTACTCCTGCTCCTAATTTTTGTGTTCTTTAAACTCACCTCTTCTACCAAGATTTTTGTCACCTTTCCTAGTCTTTTCTCCTTTAGTCAGTTTTAGCAAAATTTCCCTTGGACCTCCTGAAGCACAAAAATGCAAGTCAATAATTTCATCTTGTAAAAAGAGCTCAAAAGGTAACTTTGTTATGAAAGTGTGAGTACTTTACAGAAAAGTATTCTTGTACATTGCCAAACAATGAAGCTTGTTCTCTGATGCAAAGAGAAGCAGCTTTAGAGTGCAAATTTGAATAACCAAGTGGCTTAGAGTTGAAAACTTAACAGCTTAATGGTGAAATAAGGATGATTTTAAGGGTGTGTTTCTGTTGTGAAGGTGAATTGTCTCATACTTAGACGTAGCTATGATTCTGGTTTTGTTTCGGTACAGCATCTATTTACTGTTCAACCTTGGTAGGGAATTTTGATGTTTGATTTCTAGAAAGAATGGGCTAAAGATATAGAAAGAAATGTTTTACAAACAACTTGGGTGGCACAGTCATCTCAACATTTTGGGGTTTGTGAGAAGGAACAAGCAATTAGAGAGCTAACCACTGACAGATAATTAGAGGAGGATTAGGCGGAGTAGATGGGCATTAGCATAAGAATTGTTGGGGGATAGGGAGAGTTATTGTGAACTGTGAGTGTCTTAATGTGCTTGATGTGTATCTTGTAATTTTGTAAAAATTAATATCGTCAATAGGGTGCTTCAAAAGCTGTTACTTTAGAATCTCGAATCATTGAAAATATCGCAGCCCGATCGTGGAAAATTAAGCAACCTGACTCCTGACAAATTGCAATTTTGTAAGACTATGATAATGCTTTAAATGGATCTTCTGGAATAGAGGAAAAAACAGTAATCATAAGAAACACAGCAATGGTGGCACAGAGATATTATATTTTGCAAACAGATTTCTTGGAACAGGCATGCATTTAATAGCAGTTTATTTTCTTATGTTTTTGGTTTGTTGTTCTTTGCAATAATGTTGCTGTAAAAATAGATGGGCGTTATTGGGCTGGGAACAGGTGAATTAGCTCAGGGGCCTGGAATCATTGAGGCCCAAAGATGTGTTATACAGTTCTGACTGGAAGAACTTTGTGTGTTAATGTTCTTGAATTCGAAAAACAGTGCATGAAGTACGAACTGAGAGGGAGTTGTGTGTACTTTTGTAGTAGTATTATATGAAATATAATTGGCTTCAGAATGATCTGTAGGTAGACCCTTTAAAAGCATGAGTGAATCCCTTCTGGTGTTCTTTGGGAATCACAGCCCATGGAAAGTAGTTTGTTGTGAAGAGGGTGCAAAAATGAAGGCAGGTGAAAATAGGTAGACCTCATTAAAAAAAACTTATTGAACATGTTTCCAACAGATGTTGGGTGTTTTCCTGGGAAAAATGGCACAACATCTGTTACGTCTGTACGTCTAGGTCAAAAGGTCAATTTAGATTCCCATGGTAGGAACCTTTTGGCAATGGAAAGTATGTTTGTAAAGTGACCAAACAGATTGACTATCAGCCTTTAAGTCCTTCTGTATGGCAGATGGCAAGAGTGGGAGAGACTTTTGGTCAGCCATCATACAGAAGGCAATGGGAAACTACAGCAATACTTTGCCCATAGCAGTGATTTCATCAAATAGAAGTCCTTGACCCAACACATTGAACTAGACTGGGAGAAAAAACAAAGAGATGTTATTAAATCTCCAGTCATAAATTTTATTATTCAGGTTTATTCAGTTGGTGACTCAGGCAATATTGTAGCTGTAAAATACTTAAGTAATTGTTTCAATAATTTTTTTGCAGTACTTCATTTATGCATATAGTTTGTTAAAAATCTGAAGGAACTAAATGCTCTTATTTTCCCTCTTTACTCTATCATATTGGTACTTTGTACTACTTTGAATTCAATCACATTTACTTGGTAACTCAAAACAACTTCTAATTCCCTGAAATAATAACTTAACAGATGCATGATGCTATGATGTCTAATACCTCTGAAACCACACTTTCATATGAGAAACCTTTGGAAGGGCTAATGTTATGAACATGTGCTAGATGCAAGAAATTAGTTATATAGATGGAGAAACCTATTTAGGTAAACTGGGCAATTATTGCTGATATAAGCTATTAAATAAAGCAATAAAGAATATTTGTTTTGTTTGTAAATAAGCATTAATAATTATCATACTTCAAATATATTTTAAAACTTCACTGTGTGATAAATACCTATTTTGAAATAAATTTCACTTCCTGTCAAGAAAAAGAAATCTGCTTCCACTACTCTGATAATGTATCAGCTATGTGAGATCAGGCAAGCTTTTAATAATAGTTCTGAAGTTTTGTCTGTAATCTGTTAAAAGTATTTATTTTAAAGTATTGTTATAAGTTCAATTATAAATTCTTTTAATGAATAAGATATTCTAGCTGGTCTAGGAGAAATAGTCATAACTGTTGCAAGCTATTTTCTATTCTGTACGTCTGCGGTTGTAAATTATTACTAATCACATGGCTGCTTTGAGTAAAGAAATGAGATACCATCTTCCTGATGTGTTCTTTCTTTAAACACAATATTTTGATTTTTATATAGTTTGCTTTTTGTGCAGTTTAATTTTAAATATATTTATTTGTCTCTATTAGAGTAATTGGGTACAGGAAACAAAAACAATTCAAGCAGAAACGTTCCTTAGAGTGGAAAAGTGCTTGTATTTTCCAATAAACTAGTTCAAAATCATTTCATGTATATGTTTGTGTTTTATTAGCAGTATTTTTAGATTCTTCTTGCATACTAATAATCATACAATTTTCTGCAGTTATTTCAGAATCTTAGAACAGTTATAGTTCAGGAGGACGATTAGCCCAATGTATCTGTGCTGACTCTCCGAAGAAACAATTCATCTTGTGTAACTCTGCTGCCTTTTTCCCTCAGTCTTGCTTGTTCTTCCTATTTGAATAATGAACCAGTTCCCTCTTGAGAGCTTTGATTGAACCTGACTCCATATAACACTGCAGAAGTCTAAACCCTCTACTAATTAAAACCAAACACCTGTGAAACTTGCTTTGTACTCAGTTTAAAAAATGTGAGAGTGACAGAGAACTCCTAATTTCCACTATTTAAAGGAA
This sequence comes from Hemiscyllium ocellatum, assembly GCF_020745735.1. Classification (NCBI taxonomy): domain Eukaryota; kingdom Metazoa; phylum Chordata; class Chondrichthyes; order Orectolobiformes; family Hemiscylliidae; genus Hemiscyllium; species Hemiscyllium ocellatum. The sequence continues at coordinate 58,287,660 of NC_083410.1, read as the reverse complement.
ATTAACAATTTCTTTCCCTAATAAAATGCAAAACAAAAACTATTAACAAATCCAAACAGGGGTGGCACGGTGGCTCAGTGGTTAGCACTGCTGCCTCATAGCGCCAGGAACCCAGATTTGATTCCTGCCTCGGGTGACTGTCAGTGTGGAGTTTGCACATTCTCTCTGTGTCTGTGTGGGTTTCCTCCGGGTGCCCCGGTTTACTCCCACAATTCAAAGATGTACAGGTCAGGTGAATTCGCCATGCTAAATTGTCCATAGTATGAGGTACATTAGTCAGGGTACATATAGGGTAGGGGAATGGGTCTGGGTGAGATATTCTTCAGAGGATTTGTTTGGCCGAAGGGCCTGTTTCCATATTGTAGGGAATCTAATCTAATTACATAAACTTGAGATTTAAGTCCATATAGTCTCGGTCTTCTCCACTGTCTTCAACCTTTCACTTGATCTCCCTGGTCATCATTTTTACTACTTTTGCAGGAAAAGGGACCTTTCAATATAGTGTGCCTTCTTATTTCTTTGAGAACAAGATGTTCAGTGGGCAGTTAGCTCTCCAGCTCCACGGCAGTTGCTCTGCTGTTCGATGGCAGTTGCTCTGACCCATTTTCAAATGTCCTGGTTTTGTATCACCCACTACTGTAACCTGCCAATACAATAAATTCAAACTCAGTTGAGTTTTAGTATGCTGGGCATAATTTATATTAATTGGTTAAATTTGAATTGTTGTCAAAACAGTAACCAAAACTCAAGTACTCATTTAACAGCTATTTGCTACATGTATCTACTTTGGGACAGCCCATCTTTTAACTGTTCTGTTCTGCAGCTGTGGCTGTACTTTAAATTTACTTTATAAATTCAGAAAACATTCTTAAAATGAACATACACTCAGACAGTGCCTTCCAAATTCTAAATACTCGCAGCGTGAAGATTTTCCTTCCAAAGGCCATTGCTGCTTTTACCTGTTATCTGTGCTCTCCAGTTCTAATAGGAAATTTTCCCCATCTGCTCTGTCCATACCCCAAATGATTTTGGATACGTCTATCAAGTCTCTTCTCAACACTCTCCAAGAAAAACAGTTTCAGATTGCCTACATAACTAAGTTTTCTGACCCTGAAATAATGTTTTTGAATCTCTTCCACATTCTGCCATCCTCATCTGGCCAACGTGTGACTCCAGACCCACAGCAACGTTGTTGACTCTCAATTGCCTTCTCAATTGGCCTAGCAAGCCATTCAGTTGTATCAATCACTACAAAGTCTCAAAAAAAATGAAACTGGATGGATCACCTGTGATCAAACTAGGCACCAGAAAAGATGACGACAGAAACAGCCCCATTGACCCTACAAAGTCCTCCTTACTAACATCTGGGGATTAGTGCCAAAATTGGAATAGCTGTCTCGAGCAACAGCCTGACAAAAGTCATGCTCTTAGAATCATACCTTACAGACAATGTCCAATACATCACCATCCCACTGGCAGGACAAACCTGGCAAGAGGTGGCAGCACAATGGTATATAGTTGAGATGGAGTTGCCCTGGGAGTCTTTAACATTTAAGCTAGACTCCATGGCTTCAGGTTAAAGGTGGGCAAGGAAACCTGCTGGTTACCACAGCTGATGAATCGGTACTCCTCCATGTTGAACAACATTTAGAGGAAGCACTGTAGATGGCAAGGGCACAAAATGTACTCTGGGTGGGGGAATTTCAATATCCACCACCAGGAGTGACTAAGTAGCAGCTACATGTTGAGATGGTCATATCCTAAAAAAAATAGCTGCTAGACTGGGTCTGTAGTAGGTGATGAGGGAACCAACAAGAGGGAAAAACATACTTTACCTCATCCTTACTAATCCTTACTAATCTGCTAGCTGTAGATGTATCTGTCCATGACAATATTGGTAAGAGCGACCACCGCACTGTCCTTGTGGAGTCAAAGACCCACCTTCAAATTGAGAATAACCTACATCATGTTGTGTGGCACTATCATGGTGCTCAATGAGACAGACTTTGAATAGATCTAGCAACTCAAGACTGGACATCCATGAGACACTGAGGGCCATCAACAATAGCAGAACTGTAATCCAGCCTAATCGGAAATCTCATGGCCCGGCATATTCCCCACTCAACCATTATCATCAAGCCAGGAACAGCACAAGGTATTCCTGAAATGAGGTGTCAATCTGATGAAGCAACCAAACAGCACTACTTGCACGCCAAACAGCATAAGCAGCAAATGTTAGGCAGAACTAAGTACTCCCACAACCAACGGATCTGATCTAAACTCTGTAGTTCTGCCACATTCAGTTGTGAATAGTGGTGGACAATTAAACAACTCACTGGAGGAGGCAGCTCCACAAATATCCCCATCCTCAATGTTAGAGTCCAGCACATCAGTGCAAAAGATAAGACTGAAAATTTTGCAGCAATCCAGTCAGAGGTGCTAAGTGAATTATCCATCTCTGCGTCCTCCTGTTGACCCCAGCATTACAGATACCAGTCTTCAGCCAATTTGATTCACTCCACATGAATATCAAGAAACGATTGGAGACACTGCATTCAGTGAAGGCTAAGAGCCCTGATAACACTCCAGCAATAGTGCTGAAGACTTGTGCTCCAGAACAGTTACAACACTGGTATCTATCCAACAAAGCGGAAAGTATGTTCTGTACATAAAAAGCAGGATAAATCCAATCTGGCCAATTCCTGCCCCATCAGTCTATTCTCTATCATTAGCAAGGTGATGGAAGGTGTCTGCAACAGTGCAGCTGCTTAGCAATAACCTGCTCGGTGATGCCCAGTTTGGGTTCCGCCCTTGCCACTCAACCTCTCACCTCATTACAGCCTTGGTCCAAACACAGCCAAAAGAGCTGAATTCCAGAGGTGTCATGAGAGTGACAGCCCTTGACATCAAGGCTGCATTTGACCGAGTGTGACATCAAGGAGCCCTATCAAAACTGGAATTGACACATAGGAAGATGGTAGTGATTGTTGGAGGTCAGTCATCTCAACTCCAGGAAATCTTTTCAGGAGATCCTCAGTATAGTGTCCCAGGCCCAACCATTTTAAGCTGCTTCATCAGTAATCTTCCCTCCATCATAAGGTCAGAAGTTGGGATGTTTGCCAATGATTGTGAAATGTTCAGCAGCATTCAGGATGACTCAGACCCTGAAGCAGTCAGTATCCAAATGCAATACGATGAACAATATCCAGACTTGGGCTGACAAGTGGCAAGTAACGTTTGCGACACACAAATGTCAGGCTATGACCATCGAAAATAAGACAATCTAAACACTATCCCTTGGTATTCAATGGTGTTACCCTCACTGCATCCACCACCGTCAATATCCTTGGGGTTGTCATTGACCAGAAACTCAACTGAACTCACTATATAAACATTGGCTAAAGAACAGGTCCGAAGCCAGGAATATTGCAGTGAGTAACTCACCTGATTCCTCAAAGCCTGTCCATCATCTTCAATGCACAAGTCAGGAGTGTAATGCAATATTCCCCATTTGCCTGGATGAGTGCAGCCCCAACAACACTCAAGACACTTGACACCATCCAGGACAAAGCAGTCCATTTGATTGGCACTGCATTCACTCCCTTCATCACTAATGCTTAGCAGCAGCGGTGTGTACTATCTACACGATGCACTGCAAAAATTCACCAAAGATCCTCAGACAGCACCTTCCAAACTCAGGCTACTTCCGTCTAGAAGAACAAGGGCAGCAGATATGTGAGAACAATACCACCTTTAAGTTCCCCTTCAAGCCACTCACCCTCCTGACTTGGAAATATATTGCCATTCCTTCACTGTCACTGGGTCAAAATTCTGGAACTCCCTCCCAAATGGCATTGTGGGTCAACAGGTGGACTGCAGCAGTTCAACAAGGTGCTCACCACCGCATTCTCTAGGGCAACTCGGGATGGCAATAAATAAATACCTGGAGACAGGCCAGCAACACCCACATCCCACAAATGAATAGAAGAAATAATTCACTGGTATCTTCACATTCGTTCTGAAGTGCGATACCCAGATTTGGACGTGATACTCCAGCTGAGGCTAAACCATGCTTATGTAAAAGCTTAACGGAACTTCTTTGCTTTTGTACTCTATGCCCCAATAATGAAGCAGAGCATACTATATGCTGTTTTGCTCTTTCAATCTGTCCTGCCACCGTCAGTGATTGATGTACATATACCCTCAGATCCCTCTGCACTTCCACTTCTCTCAAACTTGTACTTTTTATTTTCTACTGTCTGACCACATTCTTCCTACCAAGGTGAATCATTTATGCATTATATTTCATTTGTCTTTCCATTTCATCAACTTGTCTGTGTTCTTTTGAAGTCTACACTTCTACCCCCTTCTCCATGTTCACAAAATTTCCAAGTTTTGTATTGTCTGCAAATTTTGAAATTTGGTCCTTATTCCAAAGTTTAGGTCAGAGCAGAGAACAAAGCTTGCCCCTGGAGAGTTGCATTATAAACCTTCCTCCAATCCAAAACACATTCATTAGCCACTACTTTATTTCCTGTCACTTAATAAATTTGCATTCATGTAGTTTCTGTCCCTCTTATTCTATGAGCTTTAATTCTGCTCAAGTCTGTTTTGCAGAAGTAAATGTATATTATATCATAGTGTTAACCTCATTAACCCTCTGTGATTACTTACTCCAGTAAATTTGTTAAATGCTATTTGACCTTAACAAATCCAGGCTCCTTTTCCTTAGTTAATATACGTTTGCACAAATGACTATTAATTTCTTCCAAAATAATTTTTTCTCAAAGTCCTCCACTTCAGAGGTTGAGCTGACTGACCTGTAGTTGCTGAGCAACAAAAGCACAGAAAGACAATGTAGTAGATTTACCTCCTCCATCTACCCGCTCCCCAGCTTCACCCACCTCCCATTTATCTCACCGTCCCCTCGGCTCACAGCCTCATTCCTGATGAAGGGCTTTTGTCCGAAACGTTGATTCTTCTGCTTCTCTGATGCTGCCAGACCAGCTGTGCTTTTCCAGCATCACACTCTCAGCAACATCTGCAGTCCTCACTTTCACCTAGATCTTACCATACGTAGGTCCTGGTACAGCTGATTCTCTGGGAATTGCTCAAAATGTTGCAACTTCTGATTGCTAATTATTTGTCATCTAGAGTTCTCAGAAAAAGTCCCAGGTGTCAGGATTCCCATTTATTACATTAATGATTAGCAGGAAAAAATTAGAATTTAAATTTTCTCTCATGCTGATTAATATTAAACTATGAAGACCCCCAAAACCCCAATTCAACACTGACCACTTCATCACCCTACCCTAACCTGTACTCCACAGGAGCCATCTGATACTGAAACCTAACCAGACATAGCTAAACCCCTCCCTTCCCCATCTCATCAACTGCCAGCCACTCTCACCTGACACCTTTACTTCTTCATCCCTCCAGACCCCCAAAACCTCAAATCAAAACAACCTCTCAATGTACATGGACCTGACACCAAACCCCACCAGACATAACCGCAACCCCCTCCACCATCTGCAATCCCCCTTCAGCTCCCTAATACAAACACAACCCCATCCCATCAGAACTGCACTCACTGATGTACCACAAGCCCTCATCTGATTATCTGTCACATTTCTCCTCCCACAAACCACCATCACCAACCGGATATATATTGCATTTGCCTCCCTGGCATGATACACCTTCGCTCATCACCCCTGGCATCAGTGCCTTCCTAACTGCCAAATGAATCTGTATATTAATCTTGAGACAATGGACCAAAACCAGAAATTGCTGGGAAAACTCAGCAGGTCTTTCAGCATCTACGGAGAGAAAGCAGCATTTGTTTCTGGTCCAGTGACCTTTCAAATCAGCTTATATCCTGGAATCTGATGCACTTCCAACATAAATAGAAAAACGTTGCCCCATTTAATTTAACCCTTCTGAGTTTCACGCTACTACTCAAACTTTATGGCTCACCAACTATTTTGTTTAAAGCCCTAGTTATATAATTCGCCAGGACTCTGGTCCCAGCACTCAAGTGGAGCCTGTCCTATCCCAACAGCTCCCTCCATGTCCAGTGCTGATGCCAATTTCCCAGAAATTCTAACCCAGTTCTCCCACACCAATCTTTCAGTCACCTCTAATTTTTTTGACCTTCTGCCCATTTGACCTTGTCAACAAGGGGGGCACAGGTAGTAAGTTGGGGATTATTATCTTATTGTATCTGTTTAATTTAGCTTCTAGTTGCTCAGAATCCTTCAGCAGAACCTCTTTCTATCTATATCACAAGTAGCTACACAGACTACACAACTGAATCTTTCCCTTTCCACTCCAAGTTTCTCTGAAGCTGAGGGGATAAATCCTAAACTTATTACCAGGCAGGCAATGCAGCTTCAGAACTCTCAATCCTGATCATAGAGAACAGTGTTTATTGCCCTGACTGTACTATCCCTGATACTATACTACCTATACTATCCATATTTAATGCATCTATCTATCTATCTATCTACTAATCTTCCCCAAAGCTCCCACTCTTGTTTACACAGGGACCAAGAATCTCAAACCTGTTAGACGAGCTCAAGAGCTGAGGCTCCTTCACTACCTCCTGGATCGCTTAACCTGACTTGCTCATAGTCACACCCTCCTGTCCCTGACTCTATACAGATAGTTAATCTAAGGGGTGTCTGTCTCTTGAAACACAGCATCCAGGTAACTCTTCCCTCTCCCCGATTAGTCGCAGTGTTCAAAGCATAGATTCTAGTTCGTGAACTCAGGGCTGAAGTTCCTCAAGAAAAAAAATTTTTCAATTTCAAAAATATTCTTTATTTATAAAAATATCTTTATACACATAGTCACTAAAGCAGTTCGGTTCAATACAGTAGCATATGAGGAAACAAACATTGACTCTATCCAGCAAATAAACCAAACGCCAAAGACTTTTCTTACTTGTACAAAATTATATTTACATACATCTGAGGCATCAGAAGGATCCAATAACTGTATGAACCTCCATTTAACTTTGACAGAAAGATCTTATACGGTCATCTTTCCCCACTATGCCTTGGCGGCAGCTGCCCCAAGCTTTGGTGCATCTGTCAACACTTATCACAGATGTGGTCATTATGAACCACAATGGGGTCCACCAACTGCCACATAATGCTGGTCCAACACATCACCAGGTGCTATTTAATTAGTTATTCATTTCCTTCTTAATTTCCTCATGGTCTTTTAGTTTATCTGTATATCATAATATATGATTATCTGTAAATATTTCTCCTATTTACCTTCAATTTGAAATAACCTATAATGAATACTCTAATTATTACTAGCTATTAGCTAGTTATTAGCTATTACTAACTAATGAAGTTATGGTTTTCATGTGATGCTACTCTGTTTTGAGCCAGGCTTCAATTTATCTAGTTTTTTAAAAAAACCTAATGCACTATGAGCCAAAAAAGCACCTTTTTCCCACTGCTGCTTCCAAAGTCTCCAAACTATTTTCCCACCCCTATGTCTTAGGGGAGGCAATGGACTAGTAGCATCTTCATTGGACTGTTAATCCAGGAAATGTAGGTAATGTTCTAGGGTCCTGAGTTCGAACCTCACCTTGGTAGAATTTGAATTCAATGAAAATCTGAAATTAAGAGAGTCTAATAATTGCCACAAATCCAATATCAATTGTCAGGAAAAACATCTAATGCCTTTAGGGAAGGAAACTGCCATCTGTCTGGCCTACATGTGACTCCAGATCAACAGGAATGTGGTTGACTCTTAACTGCCCTTGAGGCAATTAGGGATGGGCTATACCTGCCAGCCTTCATCTCATGAATAAATAAAAACTCCGGCTCTGACCTCTCCTTCTTGACCATGTGAAACTTACTGATCTTCCACTTTCAACAGGCCTTCTCTTCCATAGAGACAAAAAAACCTGCAGATGCTGGAATCCAAAATAGACAGACAGGAGGCTGGAAGAACACAGCAAGCCAGGCGGCATCAGGAGGTAGCGAAGTCAACATTTTGTTTGTAATCCTTCTTCAGGGCTTGGGGTGGGTGTAGAGGGAGCTACAAATAAAAAGGGGTGGCTCTTCCATAGAGCTGAGATGACTCACATTAAGACTCAGTAGTATTCCAGCTTCAGGTTGCTACCTTATTAATCTTTTAATTGGAGTACTGAATGATAAACCTTTTCTTTCTCCTTTTTAAAAGTTTATCAGTTATATTTCCACACTGCCTCCAAAGTCCCCGAACAATATACTCATTTTTTTTTATTTTCCTTAGGGTTTTCTGCCTCCACTTTGCTTTTTTCTCCTTATCTTGGGCATGCAATCTTTATCTAATGGAATCTTGAATCAGGAGGGCTTCAGAGATATTCTTAGCTTGTGAGAAGCCTGCTTGCCATACACTAGAGCAACAAGAAATCATGGCACTTCATTTCAGTTGACCTCCAAAGGTCTTGGCAAGGTGCTTATCCTCATTGATAATTAACACATTATCAATGAGGATGCACATCTCGCCAAGACCTTCCTCACACCTCCACTGCTCACCTTTAAACAACCACCTTATCTCAAAAAGATCATTGTTCGTAGCAAACTGTCAGGCTTTCAGGGCAACTCCATACAACCCTGTCATGGTAGACGCTGCAAGACAAGTCAGAGCATGGACATGGATACCACCATTACATGTGGAGACATCTCCCATCATGTACATGGCAAGTACTCATGTGATTCAGGCAACATTGTCTATCTCATATGCTGCAGGCAACGATGCCCTGAGGCATGGTACATTGATGAAACTGAGCAGAAGATACGGCAACGGATGAATGGGCACCACACAACAATCAACAGACAGGAGTGTTCCCTCCCAGTTGGAGAACACTTCAGCGGTCCAGAATATTCGACCTCGGACCCTCAGGTGACCATCATCCAAGGCAGACTTCGGGACCGGCAGCAGCGAAAAGTGGCCAAGTAGAGGCTGAGAGCCAAGTTCGATACCATAGGGATGGCCTCAACTGGGACCTTAGGTTCATGTCACACTACAGGTGACCCCCATTGCACTATCCCACACGTACCCTCTCACAGACTTATACCCCTTTACACTGACACACACATATACACTCTCTTACAGGCACTCTCAACCAATCCCCCACCCACCCACACACACAGGTTTGTGGGGTGAATTTGTACTTGCAGAGTTACATTGTACTTTGCTCAAAAACTGCATGAATCCATGTAAAATTCTGTTAATTCATTTTTTTAGATTAGAAATCAGTCTAAACATTATGGCACAGACAGCAATACACAGGGGTGCTAACACCTTCAATGCATTATCTGGGCTGACACAAAATTGTTAAAGTTCACTTGATAATGTAACTTTTTAAAAATGTTCACAATTTACATATAAAAGAAGAGAAACTAACATGGTCATTCTAACAGATGAGAGACTTTGAAAAATACCTTGATTGTTTGCCATGTATAATTTCAGTTCTCTCACACTGTAAATGTTTGCTCTAAATTCTGTGTTTTACAATGGTGTACTCCACAACCACCTGAAGGAGCAGCGCTCCGAAAGCTAGTGCTTCCAATTAAACCTGGCGTTGTGTGATTTTTAACTTTGTACACCCTAGTCCAACACTGGCATCTCCAAATCATCAATTATTAAACCCATGTTTGCTCGAAATTCTTCCTGTCATTAAGTTAGGCTTATTAAACCAAACAACCATGGCTAGACAAAAGCCCTAATTAAAATGGTGGACAGATCTGCTTCCAAATAATTCAAAAGGACTGCCATGTATTATAAAAATTCAGCACCACATTTGTAAGAAAGTCCTAAGGAATGTGTTCCATAATTAACTTATGCCAGCCCGGCAGACCCGGGCAGGTATTCTCAGGCACCCAGCACATCAGAATGTTCTTCTTCATACAAAAAGTGAGGATGCTAAAAAGCTTTCTCTCATGTACATCTAAGGGAGATGAATTTGGCGAACCCAGGAGAAGAGAAACCAGGTCTACCGTGACTTTGGTCCCCAAGACCCTCTCTATTACTTCTGCCACAGCGTTCCAGTATGTACATTTGCCTGTGGCAGGACCACAGACAATGGTATTTGATTTTACATTTGGGGGCACATTAAAGACGCACACTGCTTAAATTTTGCAAGACAATCTGGGGACCAGGTGAGCCCTATGAAGAATCTTCAACTGCATAGAATGGGTCCTATTACATATTGAAATCTTCCTCGCATTCTCACAAATATCCTCCCAAGTTTCCGGAGTGATCTCCACTCCTAACACACTCTCCCAGACCTCCTGCAATCACTCGATGTCACCCGAGGAACCTCTCCTCAATAAATGAGAGAGAGTACTCACTGAAAGAGTGGTCTTAGCCTGAAGCACCCCCTTTTCCACATCAGATCTATAATCCTCAGTCAGAAGTGTGGTTTCTTTTCGGATAAAATCTCTGATCTGAAAGAAATGGGAGAGGTCCCTTCTCGATAATCCATACTTTTGAGTTATTTGATCAAATGACATTAATGTTTCATCTTCAAAAAGGTCATCCAAACAAGAGACTTCCCTATCTGCCCAAGACTTAAACCCAGAATCCACTGTCCCTGGCTGGAAACCTGGCATTCCAAATATGGGAGTACAGAGAGATGTTTTGAACATATTACCCTCCATCTGTCTCATTGCCCTACATGCTTTCACAGAGTTAATAACTATCGGATTGTGGCAATGTTTGGCAACTACCCATATTTTGTCCAGAAACAACAGGTTAATAAGAGGACACTTTGCCTGGGAGGCCTCAATGTCCAACCATATCAGCACACAGTCCTCACAGACCCAATCACTCCCAAAAGATAAAAGGGAGCTCAACTGATACCTTCTGACATCCAGGAGATCACCTCCTCCAACCCTTGGGACATTTGCAATTTCATAAGCCTGATAAGGGGCCACTTATGGTGCCAAATAAAAGAACTAAACCAACCATTTAATTTCTGAAATATTTGTCAAGGAAAAAGCAAGGGAATCATCCGCAGTGAGTATAATAAGCGAGGAAGAACATTCATTTTAACAAGAGCAACTTGACCTAGCCATGATATTGGAAGGCCCCCCCCCCCCCATCTTAGAGATCTTGTTTAATCTTGTCAAACAAAATGTACAAGACTAGCCTTGAATAACTGATCAAAACGAGGGGTAACAGAGAGGCCCAAATAAAGAAAGCTTCCCTGTGCCCACTTAAAGCGGAACACACCTTCAAATGTCCAGTATCCCCCAAGACCCCCCATAGGCATAGCCTCCAATTTTGAAAGATTGATCTTGCACCCTGCGAAAAAGCCAAATAGGGCACCAAAACTGTCAGATTCAAAAAGAAAATGACAGCATCATCTGCATATAATGTGATCCTATCCACCTTCAACCCTACCTTTGGGGCAGCTATATTAGGGTTCCATGAATGGCCTCTGCCAGCAGCTCAATCACCAATGTGAGGAGCAAAGATGAGAGGGGACAACCTTGCCAACTACCCTTACTAATGTTAAAATTATCAGACCTTATACTGTTAGTGAGAACTGCTGCCAGAGGATCAGTGTAAAAGACCCTGACCTGTCTAGGAAACACTTCACCCAGGCCAAACCGCTCCAGGGTATAAAAACAATCTGGCCAAATTGCCTTCTTCGTGTCCAAGGAAACCACCAACCCTAGGACTGACCGTTGCTGGCACACTTGAAACATGTTAAGTAATCTCCTAACCATTATTAGAAGATCCCCGACCCTTTATAAAGCCCATCTGATCCTCCTTAACAACACCCTTTCCAACCTCAATGCCAGAGTTTTTGATAAAATTTTAAAGTCAGAGTTTAAAAGCGAGATGGATCTGCAAGAAGCACAGTCTTCTGGGGTCTTCCCTTTCTTGAGGATAAAGAGAAATATTAGCCTCTCTCAAGGATGTTGGGAGGCAATCCTGACTATATGAACAGTTATACGTGTCTAACATTGGTCCTGACAGTATATTTACAAATTCTTTATAAAACTCACTGGGCAAGCCATTAGAGCCTGGCGCCTTCTCAATTTGAAGTTGCCTCACCACCCCCTATAACTCTTGGGCTGTTAACGAAGCACTAAGGAGAGACACCTGTTCAGCAGACCCACCAGGAAGATCCAAATTCCTAAAGAAAAGACTCCATCTTGTCCCATCTGTCCTCACAGCATTCAGACTGATGAAGTTCAGAGTAAAGCCTCCGAAACGCCTCTTTGATCTTTTTAGCATCATAAGTAAGAGACCCATTCCCTTCCCTAATAGAAGCAATAGATGGGAGGCATTGTTCTTCCTGACCTAAAATGCCAAGTACTTACCCGGCCTATCACCATGCTCAAACAGTCTCTGCTTCGCAAAGAAAAGTTCCTTCCTTGCTGTACACGTTATCATGGAGTTTAAGGCGGATCACAGAGCTGTGGTTCACTGCAGCTTAGTCACTGCCAGTCCACTGTAATATGCCATCTCAGCTGCCTTCAGTCGTGCCTTAAGCAGATGCTGCTCTCCCTTCTGTTGTTTCTGGCTGGCAGACAATGAGCTAATTATCCTTCTACCATACGCCTTAGCAGTCTCCCAAAGAATGGACGGTTTAGTAGCTGTACCTGAGTTGGTGGCCCAAAAAAAGCATCAAATTCCCTAAAGTATTCTACAAACTTGCTGTTCTTGAGGATGAAGGAATCCATTCACCAGTTTGTGAGCCCATTGCATCACCCTTAATCTAACCCATTAAATACACTGCTGCATGATTAGAGATGATCCGAATCGAACAGGATAACACCAATCTAAAAAACTGCAGGAGTTAGGAAATAATCAATCCTTGTGTGGCATTTATGATTGAAAAGAATGTAAAATCTTTGCCCATTGGGTGTAAACATCTCCAAACATCCAGCAACCCCAGTTCCACACATAGATCACCCAGCTGTTTAGATTGTGAAGGAAGCTTTGGGAGGGGTCTTTGGGCATTCTATCCAGCACAGGATCCATAAGGCAATTAAAGGTACCTCCCCCCCTCCCAATAATAATATGGCGCAAGGCCTAGGCCATCAGCTTAGATAGTACATCTGACTGATGTACTAACACCTTTTTCCTTTTAACTGGTGAATGAATCCCTCTGTTATTCCAGGTGCATCATTTAAGAATGCTGCTAATCATGATCTTTTACAATCACCGTTGACCTGCCAAAAGGAAGAATTCATCTTACAACACGCCATGCATACTCAAAAGGAGACTCATAGATTCAATTTACACAAAAAAACCCCAAAAAAATAACTAACTACAAAACACAAAAGGCACTTAATGGGGGACTCTACCCTCTGCCCACAGAGGGCGCTTACATTTCCCACACACAACTACATTCCCCCCTTCCTGCTCGAGCCGCACCCCAAATCCAACCAATGGAAGAAACCAAACAAAAGGACATTGTAAACACAAAGATATTAAAAAAAGTGAGCACTCTCCCCCCCTCACACAATATATCAAAACCACTCCAGCTTGGACAGAAAAAAAACCCCACCAACAACAGCTTCTTTGGGAAAAGATTGAAAGTACAAGAAATAAGAGCAAGACAAAAAAAAAAAGCCAGACACTATTGTCCATGTCCATAAATGCATGTACATTATTTTAAAGTATCCAAGTAGTTTTTGGCTTGCTCCAAGGAATAGAATGACCGCACAGTCTCCTCATAAGTAATACGAAACATCGCTGGGTATCTCATCAAATATTGTATAAGGAGTTCCTTTTATCTTCTCAACAAACGATTTCCTTTAATGGAGCACTGCCACAAAAAAGTCCTGGAAAAACATTACCTTAGTTCCCTGATATGTCAGGGCCTGTGGATCTCTCCCCAACCTTCTAGACGTTTCCATGACTTTCTGCTAGTCCCTGTAGCATCAAAATTGTATCAGAACCGGGCTGGAGCACTGACCCTGACCGAATCTGCGCACTGCAACCCAGTGAGCTCTGTCAAACTTCACCTGGGCCACCTCGGTATCGCAGCCAAGTCTAAAAAAAACTTGCTGACTGCCCACCTTCTACTCCCTCCAGCAGCCCAACGATCTGGATATTTTTCCTTCTACCCCTATTTCCCAGGTCATCAATGTGCTCAGTCGGGGCCCAAACCTGTTTCTCAAAGGCCTGGATCTGCCCCGCCAAGGTCTTGACCTTGGTCTCCGATGCCGCATCCAAAATTATGATTTTGAAATTCTGATAAAATATATCGGAAAATTTAAACCTCTGAAAATCCAATAAAACCCTGAATTCAAATAAAGGTACTAAAACAAAAAGACTATCCTAGTGCAAAAATAAAAGTTTAATCCTTTATGTGCCTATTATGTTTGCAAACAAACAAGAAATTTTATCAAAGACATATTCTGTTATTATAGTTCATAGAAGTTTTTACCTGCAGAGCTGAAGCCATTATCACCTGAAGAAATCCAGGTGAAGCATTTAAAATCGCCACAGCTGTCAAAACAAATGTTTCTGAAAAAGGGCCAATAGCAAGATTGGTACTAAACTGGATGTGGGATAGAAAACATTAACAGTTAATGGGTATTTTCAGGCTAAAAGGTGGTTTGTAGTGGAGATCCCCAGGGTTCAGTATTGGGACCGTTTGCAGCCAACATAAATCTTGTCAGAATTGTTGAGATCTATGACAATGCTTCTAGGGATGAGGCACCAGTCATATGGAAAGATTGGAAAAGTTGGGATTGTTATCCTTAGAGAATGGAAGGCCGAGAGGAGATTTGATAAAAGTTAGATAGAGAGAAACTGAGTTCAGAAATAAACTTTTTCACACAGCAAGTGGTCAGGATGTAGAATGCTCAGCCAAGTTCAAGCCAAGCATTCACGAGGGCACGGGATGATTATTTAAATAGAAACAATGCGCAAGGTTATGGGAAAAAGCAAGATATTAGCATAGAGTTGAAGTTATGTCTCAAGTAATTAATTGGATGAGAGGTTTAAGTTTTCTTTTTCTTGACACTGTCTAATGAAATGGAAGCGAGGTCAGAGTCCAAAACAACAAGGTTAAAAGGCCTGCCTTCATTCCCAAAATAAAACAAGCCCAGTATTTCTCAGTCAATTTCAGCCATCTACAGGTGAACCTTGACCACTTTAAGCCCCCTACCAATTGCCAACTTTATGTACAGAGCTCATGGATTCTATTATAACAGTTGAAAGTTGTTGAATTGTCCATAAAATTTCATGCATAACTGAATAGACAGACAAGGTAGTTGAATTGCAACGGAGATTCCATAATACTCCGAGTAAACAAAAAGAACTGCAGATATCTGGACTGAATACATAAAAGCAAATGGTAAAAAATGAAATATTTCCACTTGGCTATCATACTGGGTTAAAATCTTCGAGGAGAAAGCGAGGACTGCAGATGCTGGAGATCACAGCTGAAAATGTGTTGCTGGAAAAGCGCAACAGGTCAGGCAGCATCCAAAGAGCAGGAGAATCGACGTTTCGGATCATGCCCGAAACGTCGATTCTCCTGCTCTTTGGATGCTGCCTGACGTGCTGCACTTTTCCAGCAAAACATTTTCAGCTATCATACTGAGTTACACTTGTATTCTTAAAATCCACTCTACTGTTATCCATTAAATGCACATTTTTTTATAACTCATTTAAAAACTTCCTCAATTATATAATGTTGACCTCTTACTTGATTGCTTGGCATCTGGCAGAAGTAACAAACTAGCAAGCATGTTGCTTAAAGTTTATTTGCATTGTCCAATTACACCACTGTTACAATTCAGCTTATTCAACATTGGTACACCTAACATTACATCATTCAATAATGGTTTATAAAGGGGGCAAAACCATTTCACTTACCTTATAAACTCTTCTAGCTTCCAAAGCCTGCAGTTACTCTAATACCCAACAACTGCTTGCTAATTTTCATGGACCTGGCCAGAGTTTAACAGCATTCTTTCAAATCAGTAATCCCCCAAGTTGGATAGTGTGGAAAATGGGAAACTGTCACAGTGAGATATAAGGAATGACTTGTCCGATTTTGGAGCAGGAGCATACTTTTAGGAAGGAGTAAAGATTTATTCTGCATCAAATTATGTTTAATCTGATTTCAGATTGCTTGATAAAAGATGACACATATTCAAATGGAAATTTATGTATGCCTCCAGCATTAATTTCACCTCCATCTCCAAGGAAATAAATGACAAAACATTGCATAATGAACATTTTAATAAAAAGCAAATAAACTCACACACACTGAGTGATTCTCTTCTTTTTTTATATAATTGATGGGAAAAGACAGAATACAGCAGGTAATCAATAACATTTGAGACAGTGGCATACTTCATTAATACAATGGATGAACCCCTGCTAAAAATTTAAAACCATGTAGAGGGAATATTTACTGCAATGTAAGTAATCTCAATTTCAAAAAAAAGTTACTGTAGAAATTGACTACATCCAGCCAGTTGCAAGTCATTTCATTTAAGTGTTTGTTTCTATTTTAATCAAACTTTACAATTGTAGGTTCATGTCCTGTTTCCTTCACAAAATGCAAGAAGTCTATAGGCTTAATACCCATAGTGGCTGAATTAATCATTGGATGAAAATAGATTCTTTCATGTCCTCCATCCACGAAGTTTGAATCTAACACAAATTTTACATCACCTTGTTTATCATAAAACAAAGCAAGAGGTGTTGCGCAACCTTGACCAACTTTTAATTTTTCCAGCATTGTTCCTTCATCTGCAAAGCGCAGATTTCCACTTCCACAGCCCAGCTTCTTTGCTAGGTCATTCAAGTTGATTTGTCTGTTGTGTAAGACTGTCACTAACCATAAGCTTTTTTTCTTCTTGTCTTTCAAAAACAGATTCTTACTGTGGGCCCCTTTAAGGTGTTGTACATAAGGCATCATGGCTTCAACGGTGAACACCTACAGAAAAAACAAATTTTCTAAACTTTCATCATAAATTTAGTCTTTGTAGGATATAATAGTCAAATCTGCTTATATATTACATATGAATCTTTTGTCTGCATTCACTTCCTGTCATCTAATTTCTGGTGTATTTTAAATTCATACTTATAATGGGAAATAATCTAGATAAACCTGTACTAATGTTATTCCAGTGCGTGAGAGATCAAGGGAATACTCATGGACATAAACATTTATCAAGTAAATATTCCAATAAGACCAGAAATGGATCTTTTAAAATTGGGCCTATGAATTCTGATACAATTATTACCTGTCCCAAAACTATTTCACCTGTGAAATGACAGAAAACACAACCATTAATATATCAGGACATGTGTGCAGTCCCTTAAAAATGATGTGTAATAATTTCCTGTGGAAAATTCCACTGCAAAAGAAAAGTCTACATATTTATTCCCTAACATTTATCTCATCACTTGCCTGTCATGATTCTCTGTACCACCACAATGTGGCGTTACATCATCTTTTAACCATAATTTTCTTTCAGAATTTGTGATTTATGACCATTTGTTTTCAGTGATTGAAACTTTGAATGCTTTTTAGGGACATTAGAATGTAGTAATTATATTGCTGGACTAATAATTGTAGAAATGTGAAATCAAGACCACCATGACAGTTTAAGAATTTGAATTCAGTTTGAAACCAACCATAAACAAGAAGTTACTATCAATTAAACAACTACAATTCTCTCAAATTTATGCAGAAACCCACTGGTTCACTTAATCTGTCCTTACGCTGAATGACTGACTCCTATCACACATAACAACATGGTTGATTCTCAACAGCCTTCTGAAGTAGCCTGGAAAGACAAGCAGTTGTATCAAATCATGACAAAGATATACATTATCACTTATCATGATTCAGTTAGACACTCAGAGCCTGTTTTTGTGTTTTTAGGTGATATATATTCTGGGTGTCTGTGGTTCAAAATGGTCCACTACCCCCGTCTCAGTACAGCTAGGGCAGGGCAATAAATGCCAGTCACATCCACATCCTGAGAATGCATTTTTAAAATGCCATTATTTTCTTCATTTTATTGCCATCATTCATTATTTCAACCTTCTGAGAGCCTTAGCCTAGATTTGAATGCTGATAGTGCAGATAGGATTGCCAAACCTCCAGTTTTGGCCATAAATTGAAGGTCAATCTCCAGGACATAGCTGTTTGCAATCATAGGCACAAAAGTCACAGGCATTAATTATTTTGTTATTGATGTTTCCTATAATTCATCATGTTCTATCCATATTTTTTCTTTACCAGATATAAAAATATTGAAAAAGGAATAAAATTCAGCTTGGCTAACAGTCAGTAGTGAGTCCTTTGCTTTTGAATTGATAGAAGAAAGCAGCATGATGTAAGGACTAATGTTTTTGACAACTAATGGCTGGAATGTGGGGCAGAACATATAATGGAACCTCGAGGAATACATTTAATCTGTTGGCAACCCTAAATGCAATCTGAGCATATAGTATTTAACCAATTTGTAAAGATGCTTCAGTGCAAATTAACAAGTCAAATGAGCAATAATTTCTTTAGAATTTAGCACTTTCTCATCCAATGTTTCTTAAAATTAAAGAAATTCCAGGGCCAAATTTCAAAAGCCTTAGTTGAAATTTATAATTAATCTTGCCTTTTTAAATACAAAGAAGCTAGGAGAGAAAAATGGCAGGCTGATTACACACCCATGCTAATTTTTCTGCATTTTCAATGCTTAGGAAAGTGGGGGTTGGTCAGCTCAATTGACTGGTTTACAATGCAGAGCAACACCAACAGTGAGGTTTCAATTCCAACACTGGCTGAGGTCACCGCGAAGCTCCTGCCTTCTTGACCTCTCCTTCAGCGGAGGTATAGTTAAACCAGATGTCTCCGAGAGAGCAGCCGTATGGGCCTCTAGGAGCAATGACGACTTTATGCTTCAGAAAACATTAAATTTACAAAAATGTTCCACACATTTTCAAAAAGGGCTGAACTGTGAAGAGGCAGAAAGCCCCGAATCTCTTGGACACTGAAATAAAATGTCAACTTTCCATTGAATGACAACTGTGTTTGAAAGACACAAACATACAGTTCTAGATCGAGGATTCATACAGTGCACATGTTTTTAAAAGCCAAGTGTAGGCAGGTTACAGTGCATGCAGGGAATTAAATCCTTGGACATTGACATCAAATAGAGATTCTGACATCATCCAGTCCCTGCTTGGCTTACCCCAGGTGTGTTTTGATGCCAGCAGAGTATCATTTTGGCAGCAAAATAGTGTGGCACTGGAAAAGCACAGCACATCAGGCAGCATCCAATGAGCAGAAAAGTGAATATTTCGGGCATTTAAACCCTTCATCAAGAATGTAGCATGGGAAGGGGCTGGGAGATAAATAGAGGGATGGGGTAGGCCTGGGAGGGAAGGTAGTTGGGAAGGCGATTGGTAGATGCAGATGGGGGGCAATAGTGATAGGTCAGTGGAGCAGATAGGCGGAAGGAACATGGACAGGTAGGAAAGGGGAACAGGGCGTTGCCAAGTTAGAGGGGTGGATCTGGCATGAGTTGGGGGGGGGTGGGGGAAGAGATTTGGAAACCAGTGAAGTTGATGTTGATGCTGTGTGGTTGAAGGGTCCTAAGGTGGAAGGTGAGGTTTTCTTCCTCCAGTTGTGATGACTTTGTTTTGGCGGTGGAGACAGCCCCGGACTTGCATGTCCTTCGGGGTGTGGGAGGGAGAGTTGAAGTGGGCAGCCACAGGGTGATGAGATTGTTTGGTGTATGTGTCCCAGAGATGTTCTTGGAAATATTCCGTGAGTTGGCATCCTGTCTCTCCAATGTAGAGGACATCACATCGAGAGCAACAGACACAGCAGATGAGGTGGGTGGATGTGCAGGAAAATCTCTGCATGATGTGAAAAGATCCTTCGGGGCATTGGATGGAGGGGAGGGTGGAGGCGAGTGTGGGTTTTACACCTTCTGCAGCAAGGTGTGAAGGTGCCGCGTTTGGAGGGTGGGTTGTGGACCTAACAAGGGTGTCACAGAATGGTCTCTGTAGAAAGCAGATAATGGGCAGGGAGGGAAATATATCTTTGGTGATGGGATCTAATTGTGGATGGCAGAAATGGCAGAGAATACCAGAGATTAGTGGGATGGAAGGTGAGGACCAGGGAGTTTTATCTTTAGGAGAAGATTTATAGCTCGGGTGCTCGTTGTTGTGATTCTGTTCGCCGAGCTGGGAATTTGTGCTGGAGATGTTTCATCCCCTTTCTAGGTGACATCCTCAGTGCTTGGGAGCCTCCTGTGAAGCGCTTCTGTGATGTTTCCTCCTGTATTTATAGTGGTTTGTCTCTGCCGCTTCCGGTTGTCAGTTCCAGCTGTCCGCTGCAGTGGCCGGTATATTGGGTCCAGGTCGATGTGTTTGTTGATAGAATCCTAGAGGCATGGCACTCACCCACAGATTCTATCAACAAACACATCGACCTGGACCCAACATACCGGCCACTGCAGTGGACAGCTGGAACTGACAACCGGAAGTGGCAGAGACAAACCACTATAAATACCGGAGGAAACATCACAGAAGCGCTTCACAGGAGGCTCCCAAGCACTGAGGATGTCACCTAGACAGGGGACAAAATGTCTGCAACACAAGTTCCCAGCTCGGCGAACAGAACCACAACAACCCGTGTTTGCGTGGGTTTCCTCCGGGTGCTCCGGTTTCCTCCCACAGTCCAAAGATGTGCGGGTCAGGTGAATTGGCCATTTGGGCCGAAGGGCCTGTTTCCACACTGTAAGTAATCTAATCTAATCTAATTCTATCTTTGTTGCGGGTGAAGTTCAAGGACGGAGGTGTGAGAAGTGGAGGAGATCCACTGGAGGGCATTGTTGATCACATGGGTGGAAATTGCAGTCCTTGAAATATGAGGCCTTCTGGGACTGACGGGAGTGGAACTGCTCCTCCTGGGAATAGATACAGTGGAAGCAGAGGAATTGGGAGTAAGGGATCACTCTTCTATGCAGTGATGGGGGTAAGTCAAGGTAGCTGTGGGAGTCGATGGTTTTGAAATAAATGTCTGTATTGAGTCAGGTACCAGAGGTAGAAACAAAGAGTCCAGGAAGGGGAAAGTGATGTCACAGATGGTCCATGTAAACTTAATGTCAGGGTGAAAGGTGTTTGTGAAGTTGATGAACGGTTTAACCTCCTTGTGGGAGCATGAAGTGGCGCTGATACAATCATCAATGTAGCGGAGGAAAAGGTGAGGGATGTTGCCAGTGTATCTGTGGAAGATGGACTGTTCCACATATCCCATGAAGAGGCACAGTATATTATCCTCTGCATTTCTGCCACCTACAATCAGACACTACCACCAAAGATTCTTCTCCCTCTTCACCCCTATCCACGTTCTGCAAAGACCATTCCCTCTGTGACACCCTTGTTAGATCCACGCACTCGTCAACCCACCCTCCAAAACCAGCACCTTCCCATGCCACCGCAAGAGGTGTAAAACCTGTGCCCACACCTCGCCCCTCACCTCCATCCAAGGCCCCAAAGGATCTTTTCATATCTGGCAGAGATTTTCCTGCACATCTACCCACCTCGTCCACTGTGTCCATTGTTCTTGATGTGGTCTTCTCTATATTGGAGAGACAGGACACTAACTCACAGAACATTTCAGGGAACATCTCTGGGACACGTGCACCAAACAACTCTAACTCCCTGTAGCTGACTACTTCAACTCCCCAGACAACTGGAGGAAGAACACCTCATCTTCTGCCTTGGGACCCTTCAACCACACATCATCAACATCAATTTCACTAGTTTCCAAATCTCCCCTCCCCCCACTCATCCTAGATCCAACCCTCTAAATCGGCACTGCCCTCTTGACCTGTCCTGTCCATTTTCCTTCCCACCTTGCCCCTCTCCCTTCCTCACTGAACTATCACTATTATCACCCCACCTGCATCCACCTACCACTTTCCGAGCTATCTTCCCTCTCAGCCCCACATTTATCTCTCAGCCCATTCCCCCTCCACATCCCTGAGGAAGAGCTTATACTCAAAACACTAACTCTTCTGCTCCTCGGATGCTGCCTGATCTACTGTGCTTTACCAGCGCCACACTTCGACTCGGAAGCTCCAGCACCTTCTCTTAGCAAAACAATCGAATCAATTAAAAGGTCAATAGGATTTTTAATATTGGATTCCTTCTTCCTCACCCAGTGCACAGGTTCCACAGTGTCCAAACCTTGCCAGTTTGTAAAAGGTGGGTGCACTGTGGGCAATTTTTATTGAGTAAAATGTACTACTGATAACAGTAAAAAGGCTGAAATCAGCCAGCCAATGGTTAGTAGTGAAAGGCTAGCATAAATAGTTGTTTCTCCCTGAGTTCACTGATCTTGCTGGAGCAGCAACTTTGTGTAAGTTCTAATGTGTCTTGGGTTCTAAGGAGAGTAATTTCACTCAAGTGCCAAAAGACTTTCCTGTAACATAGGAGCTACATATTACAAAGTTATTTGGAGCTCAGAGGAGGTACATCATGCTTCAACAAAGCACTTTCAGCAGTGTAGAAGTTGTGACAATCACATGCAACTGATTGGACACAAGGTTGTATGTTGGAGAAGGCAATATCCTCAGTGCATGTTCTGTTGGCTAAGGGTCATCTTCCACAGTATTACTGAAAGCAATACCTTCAAGGCTTATGCATGTGGTTGCTGATACCTCTGCAATCTCTTCGAATGCATTCATCTACATCTGGTGTTGTATAGTGACTATCACGCCCAATTTCAGGTTCAGGTCTGGTGACATCTTTAAGATCTAACATACTACAACAGCCAGTTCCACAAAACCTTGTTTGCTAAGACTTCCATCTTTATTCACTTTGATACAGATAAGGCCAGTTAAACCTGGAGGGTGTTGACTTTGTTTCCTTCACAGGATTTCCTTGCAGGTCCAGGGGTCATAGGTGGCACCTTTCCTTTGCCCATGTGTGCAATCAGTCCAGTCAAGTGTCCTAATTGGACAGGTTTTCACTCAATGTGCAACTGGTCAGTGACCACTGCAGGAAGCTTACACGGCAGGTTATTAATTACATAGTTCAATGAAACAGCAACAAGTCATCTTAATTAGTTTTTGTCATTTATACAAATGATTTGGATGTGAATATAGGATGAATGGTTACTAAGTTTGCAGATGACACCAAAGTTAGTGGTGCAGTTGACAGTAAAGGAGGTTATCTCAGAGTACACAGAACCTTGATGAGATGGACCTATAGGTCGAGGAGTGGCAGATGAAGTTTCATTTAGAAAATGTGCATTTTGGAAAAGCAAATCAGAGACCTTGGGGTGCAAATTCATAGTTCCTTGATGGTGGAATCACAGGTAGAGAAAGAGTAGTGAAGAAGGCATTTGGTATGCTTGCCTTTATTGGTCAGTGCATAGAGTACTGGAGTTGGAATATCATGTTGCGGCCGTATAGGACATTGGTTAGGCCACTTTCAGAATACTGTGTTCAATTCTAGTCTCCCTGCTACAGGAAAGATATTGTTAAACTTAAAAGGGTTCAAAAGAGATATAAGGATGTTGCCAGGGTCAGAGGGTTTCAGAAATAGGAAGAGGCTGAATAGGCTGGGGTACTTTCCCTGGGCTGTCAGATGCTGAGAGTTTATAAATTTATGAGGGGCATGGATAAGATGAATAGCCGAGGTAGGAGAGTCCAAAACTAGAGGGCATAGGTTTAAGGTGAGAGGGGAAATGATATAAGGTCCTAAGGGACAAACTTTTAATGCAGAGGGCGATGTGCGTTTGGAATAAGCTGCCGAAGAAAGTGGTGGTGGCTGGTATAATTACAACATTTAAAAGGCATCTGGATGGGTCCATGAATATGAAGTGTTAGAGGGATATGGGCCAAATTTTCTTAAATGGGACTAGATTAATTTAGGATATCTGGTCGACATGGACAAGTTGGACCAAAGGGTCTATTTCCGTATTGTACAATTCTATGACTCAATGAGATTCAAAAGGTGGTCCTGCTTTTCCACGAGATTTCAATTGACACACACTTCAGACTTGTCTTTTCCTCTCAATATCTTTGAAATTCAGAGAATTCAAAGATTCTTTTCAGGAAAATTGTAAGGGTGGAAAAGCAGATATGGCAATGAAGTTAAGAAGTCACCTTTTTTTGCCACTGACCAACAGGCAGAGTGAGTAATAGAAGTCTAGGTAAGTGACTGTAGAGCAAGTGGGAAAGAAATATTCAAGATTTGAGTTGAAGTGGTAGAGGCAGCAGTGGAAATGGCAGTTGAAACTATGAAAAGGCAAAGGGGTAGATTGCATGTAAATAGTAGTATGAGTGACGGGGAGAGAAGAATTATTTGGGGATGCAAGCCATGTTTCCCTCAGAATTTTGAAAGGTTAATACAGCCTGCAATCCAGCCTCAGTGGTAATTTCTCCTGTCACACTAAGTACCCAAACAGAAAGATAAAGACAAGAGACATGGTGAAGAGGGCAATAAGAGTTAAGAAAGGAGAAATTGAAAAAGAAAAACAGAAATAGAAAAAGGAGACATGGAGAACTAACACAAAGGCAACAGAAACAGTAAGGAGATTAACTGTGAAATACCACAGGAGGTGAACCAGTTTCATTTAATCACATTTATCAAGAACTACACTGCTCTAATCTATGCTTCCTATCAACCAAACTTACCCCTCACATGAATCCTTAAGTAAAGATGTGACAACTGGCTTGGGAAGAAATTATTCAGAACAGCATTCACTTTTCCCAATTAGGGCAAAAACACATCAAGCCCATTATTACAGTATTAAATAAAATCTGAAAGAACAGCAAATGCTTTAATTCAGAATCAAAAGACATTGATCAAGGAGCATAGCAGGATCTGTTCTGAGGAAGGGGCACTGGATCCAAAATATTAACTTTGATTTCTCTTCACAGATGCTGCCAGACCTGCTGAACTTTATGTTACATTTTTAAGCTCTTCATTACAGACACTATGTTGTTCTTCAGACTTCAGTACTGAAGACAGTCAGGATATCATCTAATTTTTTTTTGTTTAGATTTATTTTTGCTCACAGTGAATAACTCCAACTTGATCAATGGATCCCAGATACAACAGGTGGGGGATAAGGGAGACTCCCTCAGCTACTGTTATATTGTGCATTAGCCATTGGAAAAGCCTCTTAATAAGGAGTACCTTGTGTATGGTTTTCCATCATATTTTCATATCTTAAGTAACTTTTGCCATTACGGATGTTCATTTTTCATTGCTCACGAGTCATTTTAAAGCAACAAGAGATCGTTATACCATTCACCTGTAAGATACAACCATGACCTATTTGGAAATTTTACTTTACTGATCGACTATATATGCTTTTCAGGGAATATCGCTTACCCGTATACATTCTTTGGCTGCAGGCATTCTGGGAAGTGTGTTAAAGGAAACTCACCTAATTGACCATTTAACATCTTAATGAGTACAGTACAATCACAACCTGTTAAGCCCGAACAAACTCACTTCCATGGATAACATAACACTTTGTAATCCACTGAAGTACGAGAACAGCACTGAAAAAGGCCATGTCGCTCAACATGTCCGTATCCATGTTTATGCTCACCAGAAACTTGCTATTCTCCTTCACCTTAACCCATCAACAGGACGTTCTTTTCCCCAGTTTCTCCTTAAACGTTATCTATGCTAGTCAGCTTAACTACTCCTCAGCAAGCTCCACGTTCTCTACGCAAAAAGATTCCACTTGAATTAAATAACTCACTCTGTTAACAGCATCATATTTGTAAATACCATGGCATTTATTTGCGGAGAAGCATTAAAATAGATCCGAACGTGCGCTCGGTTTCCCTTTTAATTTCGGTTTAAGTTTAGCAGTCCCCTGGGCTGCTGACCCGGAAGAAGGGCTCAGCCTGCGCCCAGACGGTGGCTCAGCCCGTTAGACACTGCAAGATACAACCATGACCTATTTGGAAATTTAACTTTATTGATCGATTATATCTGCCTTTCATGAAACATCGTTTGCCGTTAGGCATGCTTTGGCATTCAGGGAAGTGTATTAAAAGAAACTCATCCAACTGAACACTTACCTCGGGATGTTCCTCACACACAGTCTCGATGTTCAACCCTTTCAAATAATCTTCCACTTCTTTGCGCAACTCGGCTGCAGCCATTTCCCGCTGCTTAGTGCTGCAAGTAGAATCAAAGAGTGTGTCCCCAAGAGCCACGTCTCAGCTGTACTGCTCAATCACATCCTGCAGGATCGCTCTTCTAGAGTCACGCAGCACGGAAACACACCCTTCGGTCCAAATAGTCCATTTTTATTCCTGATGAAGGGGTTTTGCCCGAAACGTCGATTTCGCTGCTCCTTGGATGCTGCCTGAACTGCTGTGCTCTTCCAGCAACACTAATCCAGAATCTGGTTACCAGCATCTGCGGTCATTGTTTTTACCAAATAGTCCATGCGGACCAAACTAAAGTAGCCCCATCTTCCTTCGCTTGTCCCATGCCCTACTATATTTTTCTCATTCATGCACTTATCAAAATGTCTTAAACGTTATAACTGTACCCGCACCCACCATTCCTCTGGAAGTTGATAACACATACAAACCACTGTCTGTACAAAATAATTCTTCAATTTAAAAAAAAATTTTTCCTCTCACCTGAAAAGTATGGCTCCAAATCTTGAGATCCCCCACCTGAGGGAAAAGACATCTGCCACTCACATTGTGGATGCTCCTCATGATTGTATAAACCTCTGTAAAGTCGCCTCTCAACCTCCAGTGAAAGAAGTCCCAGCCTCTCCCTGTAGCTCAAACCCTTCACTCCTGGCAACATCCTGGGAAATCTCTTCTGAACCTTCTCCACCTTAATAATATCCTTCTTATAACAGGGCAACCAGAGCTGGACATAGTATCCCAGGAAAGGCCTGATCTCTGTCATGTACAACCTTAATATAACACTCCAACTCAGTGCTCTGATCAATGAAGGCAAACCTGCTAAACATCTTCTTAACCACCCTGTATGTGATAAAAACTTCAAAGAATTATCTGAATCCCCAGGTCTCTCTGTTTGACAGCACCATCCAAGGCCCTACTTTTAACTGTATAAGTCCTGCCCTTGTTTAATTTACCAAAATGCAATAACTGGCATTGATCCAAATTAAATTTCATCTGCCACTCTTTAGACCATTGCCTCAATGGATCAAACTTTCTTTTTAATCTTAGATTACCTAGCATTGATCCCTGTTGTACATCAGTGGTGACAGGCCTCCAGACTGAAAAATAGCCCTCTTTGTTACTTGAAAACATCACTTAGGCCTTGAAAGTAACAGTTTCACAATTCATTTCAATGTGGTTATCACAATGACTAGTATTAATAAGACAGAAAAGAAACACAGTTGTCAATCAACATCTGTGGAGAACAGAAAAGTTAACATTTCAGGACTGAACCCAGTCCTCGAGTGTGGAAGGTTTTATCCTTCAAGCAAAGCAAACTATTGCAGATGCTGGAGATCTCAAATAGAAACAGAAAAACCTGAAGAAAATCAGGTCTGGCAGCATCGTCCGTACCAGAGTCATGTAGGACTGAAAACATTTTCTCTCTTTTTGTCTTTCCACAGCTGCAGCCAAGTGTAATTAAGAGCTACTTCAAATCAGATGCAAGCTAGCACCATCATTGGGGCAAGTATTTATTTTCAGCAAAATTTTCTCCCAACGACTAATTACCATTTCTTCCCAATACTAAAACTAGTATTTTGCCCCAAAACTCCTGTAACCCAGAAACTGCCTTAAATTGGAACCCAAAAATCACAGAATTCAGTGCAACAGGACATCTAACAGCATCAGCCATTAATTTATTGGCCCTTTACTCTTAAGCTCAAAATATTTGCTTGCAAGGTTGCTAGACGTGCAAGCTGTTTAATGGTGCAGCAAGTGATGGGCAAGTACAACAGATGAACAAGGAACCATTCAACCCCTTGAGCCAGTTCTGCCATTTAATAATTCATGGCTGCTCTGATTGTAACCTCAAATCCACATTCCCACCTACCCCTGATAACACGTCAACCCCCATTACCAAGAATCAATCCAATTTGGACTTAAAAATATTCAAATACTTTGTTTCTCTTAAGCAAGAGTTCAAATTTCTTATGACCCTTTGTGAGGAACTAAATCATATACTTTGAATCAATGATCCCTTATTATTAAATAGTGGCCCTATGAGAGGAAACATTTCTCAACATCTACACTGTCAACACAATTAGGATCTTCCATGTTTCAAATTCCCTGTTACTGTTTTAAACTCCAGCAGAATCAAGCCTAACCTGTCCAACTTTTCCTAATAAGGCAACTTGCCCATTCCAGATCGTCATCTGATAAGCCTTCTCTGAACTATTTCCAAAATATTTACATCTTACTAAATAAGGCAACCAATATTGTACGCACTACTACAGATGTGGTCTCATCAGTGCCTTGTAAATTGAGAGCATAAAACAAAAATAGAAATTGCTGGTGAAACTCAGTAGATATGAAAGTTGCCCACATCATAACAGGGCCTGAGGTAAGCAGAAAATCAGCATCTCATTTCCATTTGGGAACCCTCCTTCCCTCAGGATTCAATATCAATTTCAATCATTTGAGAACTTGAATGTCTTCTTCCGTGTCCTTTACTTTTCCCACATCCAGGCCCTGTCATAAGAGGGGCTGCTTTCAGCACAACCAACATATTTTCACCTATTTATGATCCTCATTATCAGTTTTCTTTCTCCCTGGCATACCATCACCTATCACTTTGTCTCCCTTATTGTCACAGAGTCATAGAGATGTACAGCACGGAAACAGACCCTTCGGTCCAACCCGTCCATGCTGACCAGATAACCCAAACCAATTTAGTCCCACTTGCCAGCAACCGGCCCATATCCCTCCAAACCTTGCTATTCATATACCCATCCAAATGCCTCTTAAATGTTGCAATTGTACCAGCATCCACCACTTCCTCTGGCAGCTCATTCCATACACATACCACCCTCTGTGTGAAAACGTTGCCCCGTAGTTCTCTTTTATATCTTTCCCCTCTCACCCTAAACCTATGCCTTCTAGTTCTGGACCCCCGACCCCAGGGAAAAGACTTTGCCTATTTACCTATCTGTGCTCCTCATACTTTTGTAAACTTCTATAAGGTCACCCCTCAGCCTCCGACGCTGCAGGGAAAACAGCCCCAGACTGTTCAGCCTCTCCCTATAGCTCAAATCCTCCAACCCTGGCAACATCCTTGTAAATCATTTCTGAACCCTTTCAAGTTTCACACCATCTTTCCAATAGGAAGGAGACCAGAATTGCATGCAATTCTAACAATGGCCTAACCAATGTCCTGTACAGCTGCAACATGATCTCCCAACTCCTGTACTCAATACCCTGACCAATAAAGGAAAGCATACCAAATGCCTCCTTCACTATCCTATCTACCTGTGACTCCACTATGAACCTGCACTCCAAGGTCTCTTTGTTCAGCAATACTCCCTAGGACTTTACCATTAAGTGTATAAGTCCTGCTAGGATTTGCTTTCCCAAAATGCAGCACCTCACATTTATGTAAACTAAACTCCATCTGCCACTTCTCAGCCCATTGACCCATCTGATCAAGATCCCATTATAATATGTGATAACCTTCTTCACTATCCACTACACCTCCAATTTTGGTATCATCTGCATACTTACTAACTATACCTATTATGCTCACATCCAAATCATTTATATAAATGATGAAAAATACTGGACCCAGCACCGATCCTTGTGGCATTCCATTGGTCACAGATCTCCAATCTGAAAAACAGCCCTCCACCACCATCCTCTAACTTCTACCTCTGAATGAATTCTGTATCCAAATCGCTAGTTCTCCCTGTATTCTGTGAGATCTAACCTTGCTAGTCATGGGGAACCTTGTCAAATGCCTTACTGATGTCCATATAGATCACATCCACCATTCTGCCCTCATCAATCTTCTTTGTTACTTCTTCAAAAAACTCAATCAACTTTGTGAGACATGATTTCCCATGCATAAAGCCATGTTGACTCTCCCTAGTTAGTCTTGCCTTTCCAAATACATGTACATCCTGTCCCTCAGGATTCTTGCCCACCACCAACGTCAGGCTCACTGGACTATAGTTCCCTGGCTTGTCCTTATCAGCTTTCTTAAACAGTGGCACCACGTTAGCCAACTTCCAGTCTTGCGGCACCTCACCTGTGACTATTGATGATACAAATACCTCAGCAAGAGGCCCAGCAATCACTTCTCTAGCTTCCCACAAATTTCTAGGATACACCTGCTCAGGTCCTGGGGATTTATCCACTTTTACCCATTTCAAGATATCCAGCACTTCCTCCTCTGTAATATGGACATTTAGTAAGATGTCACCATCTACTTCCTTACAGACTATATCTTCCATATCCTTTTCCACAGTAAATACTGATGCAAAATACTCATTTAGTATCTCCCCCACTTTCTGTGGCTCCACACAAAGACTGCCTTGCTGATTTTTGAGGGGCCTTCTTCTCTCCCTAGTTTACACTTTTGTCCTTAATGTATTTGTAAAATCTCTTTGGATTCCCCTTAATTCTATTTGCCAAAACTATCTCATGTCCCTTTTTTGCCCTCCTGATTTCTCTCTTAAATATACTCCTACTTCCTTTATACTCTTCTATGGATTCACTCGATCTATCCTATCTATACCTTACATATGCTTCCTTCTTTTTCTTAGCCAAACCCTCAATTTCTTTAGTCGTCTAGCATTCCCTATACCTACCAGCCTTTCCTTTCACCCTAACAAGAATCTACTTTCTCTGGATTCTCGTCATCTCATTTCTGAAGGCTTCCCATTTTCCAGCCGTCCTTTTACCTAAGAATATCCGTCCCTCCTTTTGAAAGTTCTTGCCTAATACCATCAAAATTGGCCTTTCTCCAATTTAGAACTTCAACTTTTAGATCTGGTCTATCCTTTTCCATCATTATTTTAAATCTAATAGAATTATGGTCACTGGCCCCAAAGTGCTCCCCCACTGATACTTCAGTCACCTGCTCTGCCTTATTTCCCAAGTATAGGTCATGTTTTGCACCTTCTCTAGTAGGTACATCCACGTACTGAATCAGAAGATTGTCTTGTATTCACTTAACAAATTCCTCTCCATCTAAATCCTTAACACTATGGCAGTACCAGTCTATGTTTGGAAAGTTAAAATCTCCTACCATAACCACCCTATTATTCTCACAGATAGCTGAGATCTCCTTACAAGTTTGTTTCTCGATTTCCCTCTGACTATTGGGGGGTCTATAATACAATCCCAATAAGGTTATCATCCCTCTTATCTCTCAGTTCCACCCAAATAACTTGCCTGGATGTATTTCCGGGAATATCCTCACTCAGCACAGCTGTAATGCTATCCCTTATCAAAAACACTACTCCCCCTCCTCTCTTGCCTCCCTTTCTATCCTTCCTGTAGCATTTGTATCCTGGAACATTCAGCTGCCAGTCCTGCCCATCTGAGCCATGCTTCCGTAATTGCTATGATATCCCAGTCCCATGTTCCTAACCATGCCCTGAGTTCATCTGCCTTCCCTGTTAGGCCCCTTGCATTGATATAAATGCAGTTTAATTTATTAGTCCTACCTTGTCCCTGCCTGTCCTAACTGTTTGATTCGTTTCAGTTCTGAACTGTACCAGTCTCAGATTCATTTCTTTCCTCACTATCTCCCTGGGTCCCACCTCCCCACCTGACTAGTTTAAATCCTCCCGAGCAGCTCTAGCAAATTTCCCTGCCAGTATAGAACATAGAACATTACAGCGCAGTACAGGCCCTTGGGCCCTCGATGTTGCGCTGACCTGTCATACCAACCTAAAGCCCATCTAACCTACACTATTCCATGCACATCCATATGCTTGTCCAATGATGACTTAAATGTACTTGAAGTTGGCAAATCTACTACCATTGCAGGCAAATCATTCCATACCCTTACTACTCTGAGTAAAGAAACTACCTCTGACATCTATCCTATATCTATCACCCCTCAATTTAAAGCTGTCCCTTGTGCTCACCGTCACCATTCTTGGAAAAAGGCTCTCCTTGTCCACCCTATCTAACGCTTTGATTATCTTACACGTCTCTATTAAGTCACCTCTCAACCTTCTTCTCTCCAACGAAAACAGCCTCAAGTCCCTCAGGCTTTCCTTGTAAGACATTCCTTCCATACCAGGCAACATCCTAGTAAATTTCCTCTGCACTCCTTCCAAAGCTTCCACATCCTTCTTATAATGCAGTGACCAGAACTGTACACAATACTCTAAGTGCGGTCTCACCAGGGTTTTGTACAACTGTAGCATAACCTCATGGTTCCAGAACTCGATCCCTCTATTAATAAAAGCTAAAACACCGTAAGCCTTCTTAACAACCCTGTCAACCTGGGTGGCAACTTTCAAGGATCTGTGTACCTGGACACCGAGATCTCTCTGCTCATCTACACTACCAAGAATCTTACCCTTAGCTCAGTACTTTGCATTCCAGTTACTCCGACCAAAGTGAATCACCTCACACTTGTCCGCATTAAACTCCATTTGCCACTTCTCAGCCCAGCTCTGCAGCTTATCTATATCTTTCTGTAAACTACAACATCGTTCATCACTATCCATAACTCCACCGACCTTAGTGTCATCTGCAAATTTACTAACCCACCCTCTACGCCCTCATCCAGGTCATTTATAAAAATGACGAACAGCAGTGGACCCAACACCGCCCCTTGCGGTACACCACTAGTAACTGGACTCCAGGATGAACATTTCCCATCAACCACCACCCTCTGTCTTCTTTCAGCAAGCTAATTACTGATCCAAACTGCTGTATCTCCCACAATCCCATTCCTCCGCGTTTTGTACAATAGCCTACTGTGGGGAACCTTATTGAACGCCTTGCTGAAATCCATATACACCACATCAGCCGGTTTACTCTCATCTATCTGTTTGGTCACCTTATCAAAGAACTCAGAATTCTGTAATACTGAGTATTCTATAATACTCAGTACTCAAAAATCTCAGTATTCTCCTTGACAACATTGTCGTTTTCTAGAATGAATACTGTCGAAAAATATTCATTTAGTGCTTCCCCTATATCCTCTGACTCCACACACAACTCCCCGCCATTATCCTTGATTGGCCCTAATCTTACTCTTGTCATCCTTTTATTCCTAAATACCTATAGAAAGCCTTAGGGCTTACCCCGATCCTATCCGACAACAACTTCTCATGTCTCCTCCTGGCTCTTCTGAGCTCTCTTTAGGTCTTTCCTGGCTACCTTGTAACCCTCAAGCGCCCTAACTGAGCCTTCACATCTCATCCTAACGTAAGCCTTCTTCTTCCTCTTGACCAGAGATTCAACTTCCTTCGTAAACCACAGCTCCCGCGCTCTACAGCTTCCTTCCTGCCTGACAGGTACATACTTATCGAGGACACTCAGGGGCTTTTCTTTGAATAAGCTCCATATTTCTATTGTGCCCATCCCCTGCAGTTTCCGTCCCCATCCTATGCTTCCTAAATCTTGCCTAATCACATTGTAATTGCCTTTCCCCCAGCTGTAACTCTTGCCCAGTGGTATACACCTATCCTTTTCTATCACTAAAGTAAACATAACAGAATTGTGATCGCTATCATCGACTTCCAAATCTAACATCTGGCCGGGCTCATTACTCAGTACCAAATCTAATGTGGCTTCGCCCCTTGTTGGCCTGTCTACATACAGTGTAGGAAGCCCTCCTGCACACACTGGACAAAAACTGACCCGTCTATAGTACTATAGTGTTCCCAATCGATATTGGAAAGTTGAAGTCCCCCCATGACAACTACCCTGTCTCTCTCACTCCTATCGAGAATCATCTTTGCTATCCTTTCCTCTACATCTCTCGAACTATTCGGAGGCCTATAGACCTCTTCTTTCCTGTTTCTAACTTCAGCCCATACTACCTCAGTTGACGAGTCCCCAAACATCCTTTCTGCAACTGTAATACTGTCATTGACCAACAATGCCACACCTCCCCCTCTTTTACCATCTTCTCTGTTCTTACTGAAACACCTAAATCCTGGAACCTGCAACAACCATTCCTGTCCCTGCTCTATCCATGCCTCCAAAATGGACTTAACATCGAAGTCTCAGATACCAACCCATGTTGCAAGTTCATCCACCTTATTCCGGATGCTCCAAGCGTTGAAGTAGACACACCTCAAACCAACTTCTTGTTTGCCAGTGCCATCTTGTGCCCCTGAAACTTGATTTCGGGCCTCCCTACTCTCTACCTTTTCTATACTCGAACTACAATTTTGGTTCCCATCCCCCTGCTGGGTTAGTTTAAACCCACCCCAGTAGCCTTAGCGAATTTCCTCCCCAGGATATTGGTACTCCTCTGGTTCAGATGAAGACCATCCTGCTTGTAGAGGTCCCACCTACCCCAGAAAGAGTCCCAATTATCCAAGAATCCAAAACCCTCCCTCCTGCACCATCCCTGTAGCCACGTGTTCAACTCCTCTCTCTCCCTATTCCTCACCTCACTAGCATGTGGCACGGGCAACAAACCAGAGACAACAACTCTTTTCGTCATAGCTCTAAGCTTCCATCCTAGCTCCCTGAATTTCTGCCTTAAATCCCCATCTCTCTTCCTA
Source organism: Hemiscyllium ocellatum (assembly GCF_020745735.1). Classification (NCBI taxonomy): domain Eukaryota; kingdom Metazoa; phylum Chordata; class Chondrichthyes; order Orectolobiformes; family Hemiscylliidae; genus Hemiscyllium; species Hemiscyllium ocellatum. The sequence continues at coordinate 58,252,988 of NC_083410.1, read as the reverse complement.
CCTATGTCATTGGTGCCTATGTGGACCATGACTTGGGACTGCTCCACCTCCCCCTTAAGGATCCCAAAAACACGATCAGAGACATTACGAACCCTGGCACCTGGGAGGCAACACACCAACCGTGAGTCTCCCCACAGAACTTCCTATCTGTCCCCCTAACTATGGAGTCCTCAATGACTACTGCTCTGCTCCTCTTACCCCTTCCCTTCTGAGCAGCAGGGACAGACTCTGTGCTAGAGCCCTGTGCCCCACTGCTTTCACCTGGTAAGTTGTCCCCCCCAACAGTATCCAAAAGGAAGAGTATATTAGTCCCCCTCCAATTTAGGTGCAACCAGTCTTTCTTGTACAGGTCACTTCTACCCCAAAAGAGATCCCACTGATCAAAAAATGTGAATCCTTCTCCTATATACCAGCTCCTCAGCCATGCATTCATCTGCCCTCACTAGCTCGTAGCACTGGGAGTAATCCAGATATTACTACTCTCAAGGACCTCCTTTTTAAATTTCTGCTTAACTCTCTGTAATCTCCCTTCAGAATCTCAACCTTTTCCCTTCCTATGCCATTGATTCCACTGTGGACAATGACCTATTGCTGGCCCTTCTCCCCTGTGTGAGAACATTCTACACCCTCTCTGAGACATCCTTGATCCGGGCATCAGGGAAGCAACACACCATTCTGCTTTTTCGCTGCTGGCCACAGAAATGTCTGTCTGTACCTGGGACTAGAGAATCCCCTAACAATTGATTTCTTTGAACCCGATGTACTCCTTGTTGCATTAGAGCCAGTCTCAATGCCAGAACCTTGGCTGTTCGTGCTACGTTCCCCTGAGAATCCATCACCCCCTACATTTCCCAAAACAGCATACCCGTTTGAAGTGGGTATATTCACAAAAGATTCCTGCACTAGCTGCCTACCTCTCTTACCCTTCCTGGAGTTAACCCATCTATGTGACTGTATCTGAGACTTTCCCCCTTCCTATAACTGCCATCCATCACATACTGTTGCTGTTGAAAATTCCTCATTGCTTCTAACTGTCTCTCCAACCGATCCATTCGATCTGAAAAGATTTGTAGCCAACAGCATTTATGACAGATATAATCCACAGTAACCCTTAAACTCTCTTTAAATTCTCACATTTGACAAGAAGTGCATATCACTCTAATAAAGGCCATTTTTGCTCCTTCACAATCCACGGACCCAGAAAATAACACCATCTTATTCCTCTACAAACACTGTCCCAGGTTAAATTAATAGTTATAGCTTATATTTTTTGTTTAATCAAGAGACATATCTCCAAAAACATATAATCAAGAAAGAACCCATTCTACTCACTGCAGATTCTCTGTAGGCCACACTTAAAAACAACGACTAACTTATCTGATTCTGTGCTGTGAACTTCTCCCAACAGTTCCTCCAAGACCAGTTGTGAATTTCACTGTTTGTTCATTTTCCCAGATGCACTCAGATATCCAGCGATGCATGAATTCAAACAGCAAAGGCGGTAATTGTGCAGGTTCTCTCTCTCTCCTGCAATGACCTCACCATGTGCTTCCTTTATCTGTTCTTCTCCCTTTTAAAACTGCTGTTGTTTTGACTTTTTTTTTCCCAAAGTTCCAAAACAATGCAACAGCATATAAAACAGTAATTGCTGCTCCTAGAATTTGAGGAAATCACCTCCAACACCTCAAATATCTCAAAAAAGGAGCATCTGTTACAGCCAGAAATTTTTTCCGTCCTCCATTTGGAAGGCCACTTCTACCCCAAAACAACCTCCAATGATCCAAAAATGTGAATCCTTCTACCATACACCAACTCCTCAGCTATGCATTCATCTGCTGTATCCTCCTATTCCTGCCCTCACTAGCTCGTAGTACCAGGAGTAATCCAGATATTACTACTCTTGAGGACCTCCTTTTTAAATTCCTGCCTAACTCTCTGTAATCTCCTTTCAGAACTTCAACCTTTTCCCTTCCTATGTCATTGGTTCCAATGTGTACAATGACCTCCTGCTGGCCCCTCTCCCCCTTGAGAACATTCTGCACCCTCTTTGAGACATCTTTGACCTTGGCACTAGGGAAGCAACACACCATTCTGATTTTTCGCTGCTGGCCACAGAAACATCTGTCTGCCACCCAGACTAGAGAGTCTGCTAAGACAATCGATCGCTTGGAACCCGACATACCTCTCATTACATTAGAGCCAGTCTCAATGCCAGAAACTTGGCTATTCATGCTACATTCCCCAACAATCCATCACCTTCTACATTTTCCAAAATAACATACTTGTTTGAAATGGATAGCTACAGAAGACTCCTGCACTACGTGCTTTCCTCTCTTACCTTTCCTGGAGTTAACCCACCTATGTAACTGTATCTGTGACTTTCCCCTTTCCTATAACTGCCATCCATCACACTCCCTTGCTCTTGTAAATTTCTCTTTGCCTCTAACTGCATCTCCAACCAATGCATTCGATTGGATAGGATTTGCAACCAATGGCATTTATTGCAAATGCAATCCTCAGTAACCCGTAAACTCTCCCTTAACTCCCACATCTGACAAAAGCATATCACTCTACTAACAGCCATTTTTGCTTCTTTCAATCTATAGACCCAGAAAATAGCACTGTCTTATTCCTCTATAAAACATTGCTTCAAGTTAAATTAATCGTTATGGCTTATATTTTAGGTTTAGTGAAGACAGATATCTCAATAAAACATATAATCAAGAAAGAACCCACACTACTCACTACTGCAGACTTAAGACCACGCTTAAAACATCTGTTATCTGTTTCTGTGCTATGATCTCTCGCAACAGGTTCCTCCTATTTTTTTTCTCTCTCTCTCCTGCAATGATCTCATCATGTGCTTCCTTTGTCTGTTCTTCTCCCTTTTAAAAGTGCTGTTGTTTGCATATAAAGCAGTAATTGCTGCTCCTGGAATTCGAGGAAATCACCTTCAACACTTAAAATACCTCAAAAAAGGTGCAGCTGTTATAGCCACACATTTTCCCCATCCTCCATCTTGGATTACCCAGATCCTCCCACTTTAAATTCAGAGATTACTGATCTCGTTAGATGTAGAGACGGCGTTTGATCAGGTTGACTGGCCATACCTTTTTTACACATTAGAACGATTTGGTCTAGGTGAAGTCTTTATTAGGTGGTTAAGGGTACTTTAAAGTGATAAAGGTGTAAAATCCAGCAATTTTACTATCTGTAGGGGAAGTTGGTAAGGTTGACCCCTCTCACATCTACTTTTTACATTGGTGATCGTCTCTGCCAGTGTTTCATCTGTAGGGATCCTAACATAACTGCTCCAGAAGTGGGATCAAAGGCACGTAAGATTACATTGTATGCGGATGACGTTCTTACCTTTTTGATAAACCCAGTAGTATCTGTACCCCATATGATACAATGTTTTAATTTATTTGGCTCCTTTTCGGGCTTAATTTTTCAAAACTGGAGGCTTTGCCAATGGGAGATCTTGGGGGGAATCTGATATTAAGGGTGAGTCATAAAGTCATAGAGTGGTCACAGGGGGATTTTCTTTATTTAGGTAGTTTTGTTACTCCTGTCTTCGATCACTTATTTAAGGCTAATTTTGTCCACTTGCTTGACAAGATTAAACAAGATCTTCACAGATGGGAGGGCCTTCCAATATCCTGGTTAGGTTGAGTAGTCCTTATTAAAATTAATGTCTTTCCTTATATCCTATGAAAATGCTTCCTTTGACTTTTCCCAGGCAAACATTTCAGAGACTTAATGGCTGGTTTAGCTCTTTTATCTGGCACCACAGACAGCCCCTATTAAGCTTGCCAAATTGCACTTGCCCCAAGGGCTGGGGGAAGTGGACCTCCCGGATATTAAAATATATCAATTAAGCTCCCTATTATCTTTTGAGAGTGACTGTGTTTGTGAGGACCCGGCATCAAAATATTGATGCCAGATATTGAGGCCTCCCAGGCAAAGTGTCCTCATATTAGCCTATTGTTCTTAGATAAAATGAGGATAGTTGCAGAATACTACCATAATCCAACAATGATTAATACTGTCAAAGTATGGAGAGCAATGCAGCAGAGTGAGGGTAACACATCTAAAACATCTTTCATTGTCTTTATAGTTGGTATGCTGGAGTTTCGGCCAGGGATAACAGACTGCAGGTTTAAACTCTGGGCAGCCAGGGGAGTTTCCTGTTTGGGTGACTTACATGAGGGTGAAACAATGATGTTCTTTGACCAAATAAGCTGCAAGTATGGATTATCTAGCAGAGACCTTTTTTTGTTTTTCAAGATTAGGAATTTTATTCAAAAAGAAACTATGCTTTTGACCGACTCCTACAGATCTCATACAGAGAAGAGGGTGCTTCATGCCAAGGGCATGCTCTCAGTTAGTACTCCTTATCATCTGTTGGAGATGGTTCCTCGGATGATATTGAGCAACTATTTGAGGTCTGCGAGAGAGAGTTAGGAGTTGAGATCTCCTCTAAGACATGAGAAGATATTTGTGAAAATGCAAGAAATATTTCAATCTGTAATAGGACGCATCCCATGCAGCTGAAGATTCTTCAGAGGGTCCATCTGGCCCCAGACCATCCTTCAAAATTTAAGGAGGGAGTATCCTTAGTGTGCCCCAAGTGTAAAGTAAGTACTGGTACTCTCTGCCACTATCTGTGGTCCTGCCACAGGCTTCGTATATACTGGAGGAAGGAAATATCTTTCTGGTGGTGGGGTCCATTTGTAGGTCGCGGAGGATGATGCGATGTATGCGGAGATTGGTGGGGTGGAAGGTGAAAACCGGGAGCTCCTCTCCTGGTTGCGTTGGGAGGGGTGGGGTTCAAGGAGGGTGGTGTGGGAAGGCATCGTCGACCATGGGAAGGGAAGTTGTGACCTTGGGAAGAAGGAGGCCGTCTGAGATTTTCTAAGGTGGAATTGGTCATCCTGGGAACAGATGCAGTGGAAGCAGAGGAATTTGGAATAAGGGATGGCATTTTTACAGGAAGTAGGGTGGAAAGAGGTGGAGTCTAGATAACTGTGGGAGTCGATGGGTTTGTAGTAGATGCCCATGGTTAGTTGCCGGAGATGGAAATGGAGAGGACTACTAAAGGGAGGGCGGAGCAAATTCAGGTTTTTCTTCTTCTAAAGGATTTGGAGCCAAATGTAGGGCAGCCCACTATCCACCTTGACTCTTTTTACCCAATTATGGGCAGTTTTCCTCATGGAATAAGAAAGAACTGATCTTAAGACAGATGAAAATGCATAGCACTGCTGTTAACATTGGTGCATGTGGCCCAAGCAAGTGAGTAGGCAGCACAGAAGGCATGCAGTGTTGTTGGTATTGGGGATCAGGGTGGATGAGAGTGAGTGAGGGAAGATGTTACAAGCAATAGTGAGAGTGATAGAGCATGAGCCTTGGTAGGTGATGTTGTGGTTGCTGAGGTATTGGAGAGAACATGGTGGCATGCTGGCGGAGTGGTCACAGTCATTTCCCTTCTTTCTACTGTGCTGGGCAATCCTCTAGATGGCTGAGGCTGCACCTACCAGGGTGGCAAGCTCAGACCAGACTACCATGGTCTGGTATAAAATAAAGCATCGCGGATGCTGTAAATCTGAAACAAAAACTTAAATTGCTGGGAGAACTCAGTAGGTCTAGCAGCATCTGTGGAAAGAAACAGTTAACGTTTCCGGTCCAGTGACCCTCCTTCAGAATCTGTTTGGCCTATGGTTTGCTCAAGGAAAATAGTACGATGTAAAGCTTTTAAACAGTTTTTTTAAACTTATAAGCAACTCATCAACAGCTCATGAACTTTGAGCTGAACCTATTCAAACCTCATTTACTGCAATTGCGTTCGCCCTGATCAGACTGACATCCAGAAGCTCACACATACTGCAGCTGTAACACATTACGCATCCTGGCATCCCTAATGTGACCTGTTAACTGAACAAATTTCTCCCACCAACCCAGACCTACCCTAAAACCTTCATCATTTACCTGGCCCCATGCCATCTTGCTTCCTAGCACTCTTGGTACACAGTCACTGGCATCCTACCCCCAACCTAGCTGATAACCTATCCAGCTGGCGCCCTACTTATCTGACACTCTGCCCATCTGGCACCCTATTTATCTCACATACTTGCACCTTCCCCAACTGGAACCCTACTAAACTGGTACTCAATCACCTGACACTTTACTTACATGGCACCCTACCCCGCTCCCATCCTCCTGGTACCCTAACCATACAATTTTACGGATGTAGGTTTGCTCACTGAGCTGGAAGGTTTGTTTTCAGACATTTCATCAACATGGGCGGCACCGTGGCACAGTGGTTAGTACTGCTGCCTCACAGCGCCAGAGACTCGGGTTCATTTCCCGCTTCAGGTGACTGACTGTGTGGAGTTTGCACATTCTCCCCGTGTCTGTGTGGGTTTCCTCCGGGTTCTCCGGTTTCCTCCCGCAGTCCAAAAAGGTGCAGGTTAGGTGAATTGGCCGTGCTAAATTGCCCGAGGTGTTAGGTGTAGGAGAATGGGTCTGGGTGGGTGCGCTTCGGCGGGTCGGTGTGGACTTGTTGGGCTGAAGGACCTGTTTCAACACTGTTAGTAATCTAATCATACTAGGTAACTTCTTCAGCGAGCCTCCGGATGAAGCACTGGTGGTGTAGCCCACTTTCTATTTATGTGTTTGAGATTCCTTGGGTTGGTGATGTCATTTTTAGTGGTGACATCATTTCCTGTTATTCTGCTCAAGGGATGGTAAATGGGATCCAAGTCAATGTGTTTGTTGATAGAGTTTTGGTTCGAATGCCATGCTTCTAGGAATTCTCGTGTGTTTCTCTGTTTGGTTTGTCCTAGGATGGGCGTGTTGTCCCAGTTGAAGTGGTGTCCTTTCTCATCTATATGTAAGAATACTAGTGAAAGTGGGTCATGTCTTTTTGTGTAAAAAATGAGGTCTGCAGATGCTGGAGATCACAGTTGAAAACGGGTTGCTGGTTAAAGCACAGCAGGTCAGGCAGCATCCAAGGAATAGGAAATTCGACGTTTTGGGCATAAGCCCTTCATCAGGTTCCTGATGAAGGGTTTATGCCCGAAACGTCGAATTTCCTATTCCTTGGATGCTGCCTGACCTGCTGTGCTTTAACCAGCAACCTGTTTTCAACTCATGTCTTTTTGTGGCTAGTTGATGTTCATCTATCCTGGTGGCTAGTTTTCTGCCTGTTTGTCCAAAGTAGTGTTTGTTACAGATCTTGCAAGGTATTTTGTAAATGACATTAGTTTTGCTTGTTGTCTGTAAAGGGTCTGTCAAGTTCATTAGCTGCTGCTTTAGTTTTTTGGTGGGTCTGTGGGCTACCATGATGCCAAGGGGTCTGAGTAGTCTGGCAGTCATTTCCGAGATGTCATTGATGTAGGGGAGAGTGGCTAGGGTTTCTGGATGTGTTTTGTCTACTTGTTTGGCTTTGTTGCTGAGAAAATCAGTGGACTGTGTTCATATGGTACCCGTTATTTTTGAGTACACTGTATAGGTATTCACTTGGATTCTATTTATCATCCCCTGAGGAAAAAGAACAGGAAATGACATCACCAACCCAAGGAAACCCAAACACAAATAGAAAGCGGGATACACCACCAGTGCTTCATTCAGAGGCTCACTGAAGATGTTACCCAGTATGGTGATGAAATGTCTGAAAATAAACCTTTCAGGTCAATGAGCAAACCTACATTCAGAACCTCAACCTCAATCTGAGAACTTGCTGACAATTTTATGTACTTGCCATTTGTTAGCAGCTGTCAAAGTAACTCTCTCTTTGATTTGGGACTATAAAATTCCAGAATACAGGACCTAACTGCTGTGAGTAGGGATTGTGGTTTGCCCCCTATCAAAGAACTGTCAGAATTGAATTACAGCTCCACATTTCTGAAGGAACCCTGATCAGAATTTCCTGTCAGAAATGCAGAGTTCTCGCCTTTCGTAAAAAAAGAGATGGAGTGGCAATTTGCATGAGACTGCCATTCCTTAGAACATCTGGTCATATACTTCTTATAATTGTTCACAGTTAATTTGCAATGTCAAAGACATTGATTGACAGTTATTAGGTGGCTCAGTGGTTAGCACTGCTGCCTCACAGCGCCTTGGGTGACTGTCAATGTGGAGTTTGCACATTCTCCCCCTGTCTGTGTGGGTTTCCTCCAGGTGTTCCAGTTTCCTCCAGCAGTCCACAGATGTGCAGGTTATGTGAATAGGCGATGCTAAATTGCCCATAGTGATGGGTGCATTAGTCAGGGGTAAATATAGGGTAGGGGAATGGATCTGGGTGGGTTACTCTTCAGAGGGTCGGTGTGGACTTGTTGGGCCGAAGAGCCTGTTTCCATATTGTAGGGAATCTAATCTAATTTTAAAAATCAATGGTTACAATATTAAGAAGTTTATGCATGACTAATTACTGTATTTTGGATTAGTGGTGCTGGAAGAGCACAGCAGTTCAGGCAGCATCCGAGGATGCTGGAAGTTTGGAACTAGGGTGAGGTGGGGGAAGGGGAAATGAGGAAACTATTGGAGTCCATATTGATGCCCTGGGGTTGAAATGTTCCCAGGCGGAAGATGAGGCATTCTTCCTCCAGGCGTCTGGTGGTGAGGGAGCGGCGGTGAAGGAGGCCCAGGACCTCCATGTCCTCGGCAGAATGGGAGGGGGAGTTGAAATATTGGGCCACAGGGCAGTGTGGTTGATTGGTGCGGGTGTCCTGGAGATGTTCCCTAAAGCGCTCTGCTAGGAGGCGTCCAGTCTCCCCAATGTACAGGAGACCGCATCGGGAGCAATGGATACAATAAATGATATTGGTGGATGTGCAGATAAATCTTTGATGGATGTGGAAGGCTCCTTTAGGGCCTTGGATGGAGGTTTCACCCTAGTTCCAAACTTCAAGCTCAGCACTGTCCCCATGACTTGTCCTACCTGCCTATCTTCTTTTCCACCTATCCACTCCACCCTCCTCCCTGACCTATCACCTTCATCCCATCCCCCACTCACCTATTGTACTCTATGCTACTTTCTCCCCACCCCCCACCCTCCTCTAGCTTATCTCTCCACTCTTCAGGCTCTTTGCCTTTATCCCTGATGAAGGGCTTTTGCCCGAAACGTCGATTTTACTGCTCCTCAGATGCTGCCTGAACTGCTGTGCTCTTCCAGCACCACTAATCCAGAATCTGGTTTCCAGCATCTGCAGTCATTGTTTTTACCTCATTGTTTTTACCTAGTTGATTTTAACACGACTGAGAATCCTCTTGCAAGGATGCCTGCCTTGAAGAAGTTTTCTTCCTCTCTCTACAAGAATCTCAGGGAGTCCCTCTCCCACTGCAACTCCCAGGTCATTTCCTCTGCCCTGAAGCTCTTCAACCATGTCCTGAAACAAACTCGCTACCACATCCACATTTGCTTCCTCAGTGCCTGCCTCCATAACCAACTCATCCCACACGAACTCCGGATCATCTTTAAACCAGCAGAGTTCAGACCAGAACAGGACAAACAGTACAGACTACAGATTCAAAAACATCAGCAACGGTTCTCCTTCAGAATCCTCCGCTCCACGCTTGCAGCAATGCACCAGCACCTAACCTCTCTATAGTCAGCCCTGCCTCAGCTAAGGGCCACACTCTCTCAGAATTGCAAAGGACCTACTCTGTACTACATCCTCAGGAGAATTCATACTCTCAACAAACAGTATTTCAACTCCATCTCAAACATCAAAAACTGTAAGTACAACAAACTTTTATCTAGCCACCTCCATAACCAGCACTCCTTAAACATTACAGAAGATCCCCCTGGCCTCTGGAACTGCTCGGACGCCATTAGCCATGCGGCTTGTGCAGCTGCCACCCTCACGCTGATTGATGATGTCACTTCCGCCCCCATCATGGCCATTCCCACAGCCACTTCCCCTCACAATTCCTCATGTATCACATGTGATATCACTTCCGCCCCTCATATCATCGCTGATATCACACGCTCAGTGACTTCCGCCATCCTACTGCCATGTCTGTCACCACTTCCGCCCCCACCAACGCCCCCCACAGATCCCACTGTCACCATTCCTGGCCCCTAGAACCCTGAGGGAAACACCACCCCTGCTCATGACACCACCCCCCTTCCCCCCCACCATCACACCCACTCCAGTTACTGGTTCCGCCCCCACTCCCAGCTCCACACCCACACCAGATCCCAGCTCCCAGCCCTGCCGAGTTTTCACCATCCCTCCAGACCTCCCCCTCGCTGAGGACAAATGATCAGTCCTCAACAAAGGACTCACCTTCATCCCCCTCCATCCACGCATCAATGAATTTAATACACGCCGTGACATCAAACACTTCTTCCGCTGCCTCCATCTCCGAGCTTACTTTCACAATCAGGACTCCCGCCCACCTTCCGAGGACCCCTTCGCCCACCTCCAACACACTGCATCCACCTGGACACCCACGCTGGCCTATTACCTGCCCTCAACCTCTTCATTTCCAACTGCCGCCGGGACGTTAACCGCCTCAACCTGTCTACCCCCCTCCCCCACTCCAACCTCTCACCCTCACAACACGCAGCCCTCCAATCCCTCTGCTCCAATCCCGACCTCACCATCAAGGCAGCAGATAAAGGGGGTGCAGTGGTAGTCTAGCGCACTGACCTCTACACCGCTGAAGCCAAATGCCAACTCAAGGACACCTCTTCCTACCACCCCCTTGACCATGACCCCACCCCCCATCACCAAACCATATCTTCCAGACCATACAGAACCGTATCACCTCAGGAGATCTCCCACCCACAGTCCGGGAACCCCTCACTGCCCGGTTCTACCTCCTTCCCAAGATCCACAAGCCTGACCACCCTGGCCGACCCATTTTCTCAGCATGCTCCTGCCCCACTGAATTCATTTCTACCTACCTCGAAACTGTCCTATCTCCTCTTGTCCAGGAACTCTCCACATACGTTCGAGACACCACCCACGCCCTCCACCTCCTCCAAGATTTCCGTTTCCCCGGCCCCCAATGCCTCATCTTTACCATGGATATCCAATCCCTCTACACCTCCATCCGCCATGACCAGGGCCTCCAAGCCCTCTGTTTTTTTCCTCTCCCGACGCCCCCAACAGTACCCTTCCTCCGACACTCTTATTTGTTTGGCCGAACTGGTCCTCACCCTTAACAATTTCTCCTTCGAATCCTCCCACTTCCTCCAGACCAAAGGGGTAGCCATGGGCACACGTATGGGCCCCAGTATGCCTGCCTCTTTGTTGCCTACATAGAACAGTCGATCTTCTGTAATTACACCGGCACCATTCCCCACTTCTTCCTCTGCTACGTTGATGACTACATTGCCACTCGTGCTCCCATGAGGAGGTTGAGCAATTCATCAACTTCATCAACACATTCCACCCTGACCTTAAATTTACCTGGACCATCTCTGACACCTCCCTCCCCTTCCTGGACCTCTCCATCTCCATTAATGATGACCGACTAGACACTGACATTTTTTACAAACTCACCAACTCCCACAGCTACCTGAATTAAACTCTTCCCACCCTACCTTTTGCAAAAATGCCATCCCGTATTCCCAATTCCTCCGCCTCCACTGTACCTGCTCCCAGGAGGACCAGTTCCACCACAGAACACACTAGATGGCCTCCTTCTTTAGAGACCGCAATTTCCCTTCCCACGTGGTTAAAGATGTCCTCCAACGCATCTTGTCCACATCCCGCACCTCTGCCTTCAGACTCCACCTCTCCAACCGAAACAAGGATAGAACGCCCCTGGTGCTCACCTTCCACCCTACCAACCTTCACATAAACCAAATCATCCACTGACATTTCTGCCACCTCCAAAAAGACCCCACCACCAGGGATATATTTCCCTTTCCACTCCTTTCCGCCTTCCGCAAAGACCGTTCCCTCCGTGACTACCTGGTCAGGTCCATGCCCCCCTACAACCCACCCTCCCATCCTGGCACCTTCCCCTGCCACCATAGGAATTGCAAAACCTGCGCCCACATCTCCTCCCTCACGTCCATCCAAGGCCCTAAAGGAGCCTTCCACATCCATCAAAGTTTTACCTGCACATCCACCAATATCATTTACCGTTACTCCCGATGCAGTCTCCTCTACATTGGGGAGAATAGACGCCTCTTAGCAGAGCGCTTTAGGGAACATCTCCAGGACACCCGCACCAATCAACCACACCGCCCTGTGGCCCAACATTTCAACTTCCCCTCCCACTCTGCCGAGGACATGGAGGTTTTGGGCCTCCTTCACCACCGCTTCCTCACCACCAGACGCCTGAAGGAAGAACGCCTCATCTTCCGCCTTGGAACACTTCAACCCCAGAGCACCAATGTGGACTTCAACAGTTTCCTCATTTCCCCTTCCCCCACCTCACCCTAGTTCCAAACTTCCAGCTCAGCACTGTCCTCATGACTTGTCCTACCTGCCTATCTTCTTTTCCACCTATCCACCCAACCCTCCTCCCTGACCTATCACCTTCATCCCCTCCCCCACTCACCTATTGTACTCTATGCTACTTTCTCCCCATCCCCACCCTCCTCTAGCTTATCTCTCCACCCTTCAGGCTCTCTGCCTTTATTCCTGATGAAGGGCTTTTGCCCGAAACGTTGATTTTACTGCTCCTCAGATGCTGCCTGAACTGCTGTGCTCTTCCAACACCACTAATCCAGAATCTGGTTTCTAGCATCTGCAGTCATTGTTTTTACCTAATTACTGTATTTGAATAGTTAGAATCTTGCATGCAAATATAGCAACTTTGGCTCAGAATACAAGGGTCAGAGAGCCAATTTGCCCCTAATGTCTCCTAAAATGTTTGGGAAAATGTAAGCACTGGGACAACCAATCAGAAAAAGATCATCCCACAAATAGAATTCATAGAATTGATGCTTTCTGTTGCGGATTCAGAGTGTGTTCCCAATCACAGAGGAGTTTTCTCCAATGCTGTCTACTGACAGGTTCTCTAATGAGGAAAAATGTGGCTGCTAGTTTTAGGGTGGGGAGAAGGAAGCTGCTGCTATCCTTAGTATTTTTGTTTGATTTGTCTTGCTTTGAAAATCTTATCCACTTGTGCCTGCTGATGTGTGGAAACCTGCAATGTGATTCTACAGTGGCTCAGTGGTTAGCGCTGCTGCCTGGCAGCACTAAGGACCTGGGTTTGATTCCAGCCTCGGGAGACTGTGTGGAGTTTGCACTCTATGTCTCTTCTCGATTTTAGCACTTTTGGGAGTCAGGGTTACCATTTATACCAGTGGCCTCGTTGATTCTCAGCTTTTGGATGGTCTTTTCAACTTCATGTCAGGCTAGGGTTGTACCGGAGTGGTGACAGGTAGTGTGCTCTAGCATTTGGTCAAGGGCATAACATTGTTGACCAAGGATCTCCTCAGCTGTGACCCAAAGAGTTCCTTCCAATGAAAGCTGATAATCTGTCTGATCTTGATGAGTATTACTACTTTCAGTGAGTTAGATCCTTGGATTGTAGATGGATTTGAATCCACTGAAGATTTCCAGCTAATTGCTTCCACCAGTAATTTGTTCCTTAAGTTACAGGTTTTTTTTGTTAGACCTTGGCCTTCCTTTGTCTGTGAACCTATTCTTTTTTCCCTGATATTTTTGATGCTGATTCCAGTTCAGGTATGTCTTGCACCTGCAAATTAGTAATTCCTGAATCTCCAGGTCATTCTTGTCAAACCAACCTTAGTAGAAAACCTTAGAGTCTCCTTGGAGTGGTATTTACAATGGATTTAAGGACAGATCAGTCACTGGGGACATTGTGTTTTCTGTTCATGGAGTGTTGCCGGGTTAGCAGTGAGGCACTGACTGAACAGGTGTCCCCTTGCAAAATCCTTGATTCTGTCAGAACTGAATTTCCTGTGACAGTGCTTCTGCTGCTACTGCAATTTCTGGGCTAGGCAAATGGAAACAGTAAATCATGTTAGGCTTTGGTTGGTTTATCAGTTGTCATCTTCTGTTATGGGGTCAGGTGATGTAAACATCCATGGGTCCCTTACTCAGACATGACATTGTCAAGCAGGTACCAATGTCTGAAATGAAGGTACTGGTATGGGGTCCTGTATTTGCTTCTCTAATGAAATAATGATTTGGAGATGCCGCGTTGGACTGGGGTGTACAAAGTTAAAAATCACACAACACCAGGCTATAGTCCAACAGGTTTAATTGGAAGCACTAGCTTTCGGAGCGCCGTTCCTTCATCAAGTGGTTGTACCTGATCAACCACCTGATGAAGGAGCAGCACTCCAAAAGCTAGTTCTTCCAATTAAACCTGTTGGACTATAGCCTGGTGTTGTGTGATTTTTAACTAATGAAATAAGGTGTTCATTATGACCAGGCCATGCACTCTGCATATTTGCAGGAGTAGGACTCCATTGGTGTTTGCCTTCTTTGCCAATGAGCTTTCCAAAGGGTTGTATCCTTCCCAATTCAGGTAATGAAAATACTAAGGAAATAGTGCTTTGTCTCTCTTTGGGATACAGGATGATTGATAGAGTCTGGAGTAAAATTTCTCCTTGATTTGGAACATTTGCAAGGTGACTGTGACATACTGTTTCTGGGTTAGGGTGAGTTGAAGGGTGATGAGGTTCTTTTTAGCCCACAGAAGTCAGTACTGAGGTTGTCTATGAGGGTCGTGATATTCCACATCAGTTTGATAGGGTGAAAAGTGCCTGTATATGGGTTCTTTTAAATTGATAACAGAAGAAATAACTGTAGATGCTAGAGATCAGAACTAAAAACAGAACGTTTTGGCGAAACTTGGCACATCTGTTAGCATCTGAGGGGAGAAAGCAGAATTAATGTTTCAGTCATCGGAATTGCCAACAATTTCTGTTTTTGTTTATTTTAATGTGTGGCAGCCATTGCACATTGACTATTATAGGATCCTGCCCTGAACAAGATGTTTATCAAGTGGTAGCAATAGTCAAAATTAGAGACCAGGCACCGTTGCACTAACACGTGCAGATGTTACAACACAGGGTAAACCCTCCTGCTTAATTTAAAACAGCAACACAGAAAAGATTTATCCCGTGCAGTAATCTGTAAAACTTCGAGAGGCAAAGAACTATTTAAAGTAAAAATTAACAACTTTATTTTTTAAAGTACAACAGAGAATAATTAACTCACAATTATTTACACCTCCTTTCTTTACCGTCCCTTCTATAATACTTGTCTGATAAAACTTCCAATTAAGATTTACAGGAAAATTCAAATTTTAAATCCAGCCAGCATCCAAGTCTTATCTTTATCTTCGCTGGTGGATTGGCTCTCCAGGTCGATGTTGAGGTTTTTCTCTGGGCAAACTCTCTCTCCAGACAAGTACTTCTCAGAGTTGTTGGTCTGGTCACAGTTCTCCTCCCAACTGTTCTATTTTCCTCAGTCTTATACCCTAAAGCATTGGATTGTGTCATTGGCTTTTAAGATTGTCAATATACTCAATACAAACTTGGTTGGAATTTGGTATTTTGCAGGGTATAATTTAAACTGATTGGCCTAATTCGAATCTGTTTTGTAGTTTCCAGGCAACCAGCTACCCCAGTAGCTGGAGCACATGTTACATTGTGTCTTACGGAGAACACTTGATGCTGTCACTGTTAGCTTTTACTCTCTTAAAAGGTATCTTCATAGCACAGATCTTATCATTTCTAATTTGTTCCTTCCTAAGAATTTGCAGTCCTGCTCTCATGTTGGTCAGCATCAGAGCAGAGAGGGCACTCTATATTGATCAGCTTCTATAAAGATCAGCAACGACTCATTGCTGCCACAGCAGCAGGTTACATGCTCCAATTGGTGTTTATACTATTTTCAGTTGTTGAGGCAATGTTTCAAGCTCTCTTGTCCCTCTCCCTTCCCTACCATCCCCAGTCAGGTGCTAAACAATGTATTAAGAAAGAATGAGAGATGGAGGTTCAACATTTAGTTAGAGGAAATTAGTGGTCATCTATTACTTGATTACAGTCAAGTTATCTGCTAATTTAGAGACAATGAAGAAGTCAGGAAAATTAATGGAGCCTTAGAGCCTACGTCATAAGCATACAAATAAAGACTGATGCTGGTTTTCAGATAGTATCACAACAGCTTCGGGATTTCTGCACTGAAGTATACATATCCGTTACTAAAGTTACTATCAAGTTGTTGGAAGGAATCCTGAAGGACAGGATGCATGTGTATTTGGAAAGGCAAGGACGTATTAGGGAAAGTCAACATGGCTTTGTACGTGGGAAATCATGTCTCACAAACTTAATTGAGTTTTTTGAAGAAGTAACAAAGAGGATTGATGAGGGCAGAGCGATGGACGTGATCTATTTGGACTTCAGTCAGGTGTTTGACAAGGTTCCCCACGGGAGACTGGTTAGCAAGGTTAGATCTAGTTGCCTGGTTAGAATATAGGGAGAACTAACCATTTGGATACAGAACTGGCTCAAATGTAGAAGGCAGAAGGTGATAGTGGAGGGTTATTTTTCAGACTGGAGGCCTGTGACCAATGGAGTGCCACAAGGATTGGTGCTGGGTCCACTACTTCTCATCATTTTATATAAATAATTTGGATGTGAGCATAAGAGGTATAGTTAGTAAGTTTCCAGATGACACCAAAATTGGAGGTGAAGTGGACAGCGAAGAAGGTTACCTCAGATTACAATGGAATATTGATCAGATGGGCTGAGACGTGGCCAATGGAGTTTAATTTAGATAAATGCGAGGTGCTGCATTTTGGGAAAGCAAATCTTACCAGGACTTATGCACTTAATGGTAAGGTCCTAGGGAGTGTTGCCGAACAAAGAGACCTTGGAGTGCAGGTTTATAGCCCTTGAATGTGGAGTCGCAGGTAGATAGGATAGTGAAAAAGGCATTTAGTAGGTTTTCCTTTATTGGTCAGAACATTGAGTATTGAGGTTGGGACGTCATGTTGTGACTGTACAGGACATTGATTAGGCCACTGTTGGAATATTGCGTGCAATTCTGGCCTCCTTCCTATCGGAAAGATGTTGTGAAACTTGAAAGGATTCAGAAAAGATTTACAAAGATGTTGTCAGGATTGGAGGATCTGAGCTATAGGGAGAGATTGAATAGGTTGGGTCTGTTTTCCCTGGAGTGTCAGAGGCTGAGGGGTGACCTTATAGAGGTTTATAAAATTATGAGGGGCATGGATAGAGTAAATAGGCAAAGTCTTTTCCCTCTCACCCTAAATCTATGCCCTCTAGGTCTGGACTTCCCCAACATAGGGAAAAGACTTTCTCTATTTATCCTATCAATGCCCCTCATGATTTAATAACCTCTAAAAGTCACCCCTCAGCCTCTGACGCTCCAGGGAAAACAATCCCTGCCTGTTCAATCTCTCCCGATAGCTCAGATCCTCCAACCCTGCCAACATCTTTGTAAATATTTTCTGAATCCTTTCTAGTTTCACAACATCTTTCCGATAGGAAGAAGAACAAAATTGCATGCAATATTCCGACAGTGGTATAAGCAATAAACTCCCAACCTCAATACTCAAATGTTCTGACCAATAAAGGAAAGCATACCAAATGCTTTCTTCACTATCCTATCTAACTACGACTCCATTTTCAAAGGTTATAAACCTGCACTCCAAGGTCTCTTTGTTCAGCGACACTCCCTAGGACCTTACCATTAAGTGTATAAGTCCTGCTAAGATTTGATTTCCCAAAATGCAGCACCTCATATTTATCTAAATTGAAGTCCATCTACCACATCTCAGCCCATTGGCCCATCTGGTCAAGATCCTGTTGTTATTGGAGGTAACCCTCTTCACTGTCCACTTCACCTCCAATTTTGGTGTCATTTGCAAACTTACTAATGGTACCTCTTATGTTCGCCTCCAATAGGAAGGGTTTAGAGGGATATGGGCCAAGTGCTGACAAATGGCTCTGGATTAGGTAACAATATCTGGTCAGCATGGATGAGTTGGACTAACGGGTCTGTTTCTGTGCTCTGGATCCTGAAGCAGAGTTCCACCCAAATCTTTTCCACTTCCTGATGCTGCCTGGCTTGCTCTGTTCTTCCAGCCTCCTGCTTGTCTACCATTAAAGTATATTCAAGGCAGAGATAGACAAATTTCTAATCATTAAAGGAATCAACAGTAATAGGGATATGGCAGAAAAGTAGCATTGCTAATTATCAGATCAATCATGATCTGCTCCTACTTCCTATTGTGTTGTTATGAAGCACATTCAAACATCCTGAAATAATGAAATGATAAAGCATCAGAGAATAGCAAATCTTCAGGGTGTAGGTTTGCTCACTGAGCTGTAGGTTTGATATCCAGACATTTCATTACCTGGCTAGGTAACATCATCAGTGGCGACCTCCAAGTAAAGCGAAGCTGTTGTCTCCTGCTTTCTATTTATGTGTTTGTCCTATATGGGGTTCCTGGGGTTTGTGGTGATGTCATTTCCTGTTCGCTTTCTGCGGGGTTGAGAGATGGTATCTAGATCTATGTGTTTGTTTGTGGCATTGTGGTTGGAGTGCCAGGCCTCTCAGAATTCTCTGGCATGTCTTTGCTTAGCCTGTCCCAGGATAGATGTGTTGTCCCAGTCGAAATGGTGGTTTTTTTCATCCATGTGTAGGGCTACAAGAACAAACCATGACAAGCAGACCAAACACAGCCAGAAACCCTAACCACCTTACCATACATTAAAGAAGTTTCAGAAATGACAGCCAGACTACTAAGACCCCTCGGAATCCTAATAGCACAAACCCACCAACACTCTCAAACAAAAACTAACAAACTTAAAAGACCCAGTACAACCCATGGACAAAACCAACGTCATCTACAAAATTCCATGCAAGGATTGCCACAAACACTACATAGGACAAACAGGAAGAAAGTTGGCCACCAGGATACATGAACACCAGCTAGCCACAAAAAGACACGACCCTCTCTCCCTCGTAGCCCTAAACACGAATGAAAAAACCCACCATTTCGACTGGGACAACACATCTATCCTGAGACAGGCTAAGCAAAGACATGCCAGAGAATTCCGAGCCGCCTGGCACTCCAACCACAACGCCATAAACAAACACATAGATCTAGATACCATCTATCAACCCCTCAGAAAATGAACAGGAAATTACATCACCACAAACCTCAGGAACCCCATCCAGGACAAACCTATAAATAGAAAGCAGGAGACAATAGCTTCGCTTCGCTTCGCTTCACTTGGAGGTCGCCACTGATGATGTTACCTAGCCAGGTAATGAAACATCTGGATATCAAACCTACAGCTCAGCGAGCAAACCTTTACCCTAAACCTCAACCTGTGCTACAAACCTTGCAATAGGAAATCTTCACGGTCATAGTTATTTTTATAAAACATATTACTGGACTATTTAATTGCAAAAAGGAATCACAACCTTTCCTCTGGGGTTTCCTCCGGGTGCTCCGGTTTCCTCCCACAGTCCAAAGATGTGCGGGGTCAGGTGAATTGGCCATGCTAAATTGCCCGTAGTGTTAGGTAAGAGGTAAATGTAGGGGTATGGGTGGGTTGCACTTCGGCGGGTCGGTGTGGACTTGTTGGGCCGAAGGGCCTGTTTCCACACTGCAAGTAATTTAATCTAATCTAATCTAAACCAATCCTGATCACATAAAACACTTAGTTATATGTCACCTTTCATGTTCACTACACATACCAAGCACTTTAAAGACAATTAAGTATTTTTGAAATGTAGGTAACTTGAATGTAACAAATATAGCTGTCAAATTGTATACAAGTGTTCTACAAAAAGTCATGTGATAATTACAGGTAATCCGTTTTTAGTGATATTGGCTAAGGAATAAATTTTGGTCAGTACGGCAGGTAGAAACCCTCTGCCATCTTCAAAATTATTCTTTTATAACAATTGAGAGAACAGACGAAACAAGGTCTCATCCAAAAGACAACACCTGCAACAATCCAGCACTCCTAATACATGTCAACCTTGACATTCAAACTCAAATGGGACTCGGATCTCCAATTTTTTTTGTAGAGTGGGCTACCAACTGAACCACAACAGACAATCCTACAAAAGCACTTTTACCACAGGTTGCTCGATTGGTAGTGGACCTAATTTACTTCCCAAATTAATAGAAGTGAAATCTTATAGTAATATCTTTCACATATCCCAGAAAAGAACTGATTAAATTCATAGTCGATAAAGTGTGGCGGTGGAAAAAGCACAGCAAGTCAGGCAGCATCCAAGGAGCCTTCATCAGCATTTGCAGTCCGCACTATCTCCTGATTAAATTCGTATCCAGTTTGAAATAAAATTAGCAATAGTTTTCAACTGAGAAGCTCAACAAAATTAATATACATGCCATACATGTTGGATTTTTAAATTATACTTTTCCGATTTGTTTAAATGCAAATAGAATCACAGAACAGTTAGGAAGGCCATTTGACCTAACACCTGTTCTGACCCTATAAAGAGGCAGGTAACGCAGTGTTACTCTTTGCCTTTTCCAGGTTGCTTTACATTTTGTCTCCTCTTCACTGCAATTTCCTTTCGAAAGGCTCAGCTACCTCCACGACATCTTTGGACAATGCAGTCCACACCCTAAAACAATTTATATGTGAAAACATTACCTCATACCACCAGGGCTTCATGTAATCAACTGTTTGTAATTTAAGAACTTATTTTTTATAAATGCTTGTTCCAGCTAACATGCACTGGTTACATTAGTTCTCTAGGAACGAGGATCACACATGATTGACCTAAGGGCTAATTACAAACCGCGGGTTACTCTCCGTTACTAAAATAGTGATCAGTCTCAGCTATCGACTATGTTCGTCTTCACTATTGAACTCGGCTCCGGACTCCTTTACTAAGATGGCCATTCAAATCGGCTGTGGGCTATGGGTTCCTTTAGTAAGATGGCTGCACATGCGGCATCGGCGGTTTCCTGTCGCTTGGCATTGTGGGAACGATAATGGTGGCTTCCACAGTTTGAAGGCGGTGAGGTACGACAGCAAATAAATTCTTAATTAATTTGCCCTGTATGGTCGATTGTCAGCCGAACTTTGGTTAGCGGTGGAGATTGTTCATACCGGTTTGGGACTGTAAGGACATGTGGGTTTTTTTTTGTGAGTTGTGTGTACTCACTTTAAGTAAAGGTTATCCCATCGGTTTTTTAAAATGAATTTTCTGTCTTCTACTCGTAAAGTGCTCGTTCGAGTACTGGGTGAATAATCCAGAAATTTAAGCTGAAGTTCTGGGGACATGGGTTCTGCCATGTCAACTATAGTGAAAAACTAGTTTAATGGTGGTTATGAATCTCACTGATGTCTTTACCAAACACAAACACGAAAAGCGCTGGAGAAACACAGCAGGTCTGGCAGCACCAGTGAAGAAAGGAAATGAGTTAATGTTTTGAATCCAAAGTACTCGTCTTTCAGAACTTTTATTTTAATTGATTTCTTTATCTATCTGGCCTCCATGACTCCTTATTCGATGGGTGTTTCTCCCTGAATTAGTCTAATAAATTACTCAATTGTATCAAACTGCTGCAAAGTCTGAAAGGAATGAAATCAGATGATCCAAAGCATGCTGTAAGCTGCAGAAGTGTTGACTCCTTGAAATCCTCTTTACTAACAAATTGCCAAATGTGTCAATCGGGAGAGCTGTCCCACAAATTAATCAAGCAAGTCATTCTTACACCGCCATCATTATATTTTGGTGTGTGCTGTCTGACTGGCAGGAAATAACAACCAGTGATGATGATACAATAGTGTGCAGTCAGAAAAGAGTTGCCCTTGGAGTCCGAACAGACTCATGAAGATTTCAATGGTATTTGGTCAAACCTCTTGGAAGAAATATTGACTCTGGAAGATGTCAACATCCATCACCAAGTGTGGGTCTGTAAAGCTGGCTGAGTCCTAAAGGACATAGCTGCTACACTGGATCTGTGGCAGGTGGTGAGGGAACCAACACAAGGGAAAGCCAACTTGACTTCCTGGCCAATGTTGTAACTGCATCTGACCATGATAATAGGAACGACCACCCGCACAGTCCTTTTGATGATGTGAGTGTCATCTTCAAATTGAGGACATCGTCCCCCATGTTTATTGTCATTACACAGTGCTAATAATGGATAGATTCAAACAGACCTAGTATTTCAAAACTGCATCCATGAGGTGCTTTAGGCTATCAGCAGCAGAATTGTATTCAACCTAATATCTCTATCTTAATCAATATCATATAAAATGATGACCCAACATGTTCCCCCTCCACATTTTATCCTCCAGCAGATGGATGCCCCTGGTTCAAGGAAGAGTGCAGGAAGGCATATCAGGAGCAGAACCAGCCACATCTAACACTGAGGTGTCAGTCTGGTGGTGATGTTCCTAGATTCAACATACAAATCATCTCATGTTACAACATGTGGTAGACAGAGCTAAACTATCCTCCCTCAAAGAATCAGATCTAAGCTGTGCAGTGCTGCAGACAATTACACAATTGTCGATAATTGTGGAAAATACACAAAAATCTTTACTCTCCATGATGGAAGAGTCCAGCACGCCAGTGTAAAATATAAATCTGAAGCATTTCCAATCAACTTCAGAGAGTTGCTAAGTGGGTTTACTCCTTTAGTACTTAGCATCACAAATGCCAATCTTTAGCCAAGTTGATTTATTCTGTTTAATATCAAGAGACATGTGAAAGCGTTAGATATTTCAAAGGTTATGAAATCTGACAACATTTCAGTAACAGCTTTGAAGAGTTGAGCTCGGAACTTACATGCTCTAGCCAGCTCCTCCAGTCCACCTGCAACATGACATCTAGCCAACAATGTCAAAAATTTCCCAAGTTGGTGATGCCCACAAAAATCAAGACAAATCTAACCTTGCCAATCACTGCCCTATCAGTCCACATTCAATAATCACCAAAGTTATAGAGGGAGTAATTGACAGTGCTATCAGTCACTTAGAGTCATAGAGTTATGTAGTATGGAAACAGACCATTCAGTCCAATTCATCTACACCAACCAGATATCCCAATCTGCCCTATTTGCCAACATTTTGCCCCATCCCTCCAAACTCTTTCTATTCATATACACATCCAGATTTTGAATGTTGTAATTGTACACGACTCCACCATTTCCTCTGGCAGCTCGTTCCATACAAACACCACCTCTGCATGAAAATATTACACCTCAGGACCTTTTTAAATCTTTCCCCTCTCATCTTAAACCTATGCTGTCTAGTTTTGGACTCTACCACCCTAGGAAAAGGATCTTGGCTATTCACCATATCCATGCCCCTCATGATTTTACAAACTCCTAAGGTCACATCTTAGCCTCTGACAGCTCCAGGGAAAAAAGCCCTAGCCTATTCAGCCTCTCCTGATAACTCCAACCCTCCAGTCCTGCCAACATCCTTGTCAATCTTTTCTGCACCCTCTCAAGTTTAACAACATCTTTCCTCTAGAATGGCAACTTGAATTAAATGCAAAAGTGGTCTCACCAATGTCCTGTACAGCTGCAACACAACATCCTAACTCCTCTACTCAGCTTTCTGACCGATGAAGACAAACATGCCAAATGTCTTCTTCACTACCTTGTCTATATGCGACTCCTCTCTCAAGGAACAGTATACCTCCACCCTAAGTCTCTTTGATTGGCACCATAGCCTGCTTTCCTATGGTTAATTTGGGTTCCGCTGGGACTACTTGGCTCCTGACCTCATTACAGCCAAAATTCAAATGTGGACAAAAAGAACTCTGGAGGTGTTGAGAATTACCTTGACATCAAGGCAGCATTTGACTCAAAGTCATACCAAGTAACCCTAGGGAAACTGAAGTCAGGAGGGATCAGTTGAAAAGCTCTTTATTGTTTGGAGTCATAACAAGACAAAGAAGGATAGTTGTGGCTGTTGGACATTAATCATCTCAGTCTCAGAATATCTCTGCAGAGGTTCTTCATAGTTTCCAAAGCCCTCTGCTTCGTCAGTGACCTGCTTCTCATCAGAAGTCAAAAGTGCTGATATTTGCTGATGATTGCACAGTGTTTAACACCATTTACAATGTCTCAGGTAATCATGCATTCTTTGTCCAAATATAGCAATAACTGAATAACATCAAAGGTTAGACTGATAAATGGCAAGTAACATTCATGTCAAACCAGTGGCAACAATAACTGTTTCCAAAGTCAGAGAATTCAACCATCTCCCTTTAACCTTCAATGCATTGCCATCACTGAAAAACCATATCAATTGACAAAACTGAACTGGACAAGCCATATAAGTTCTGTCCCTCGAAGTATAGGTCTGTGGGTAGGAATTCTGAGGTGAGTAACCTGCCTCCTAGCTCCCCAAAGTCTGTCCACCATCTACAAGGTTCAAATCAAACTGAGATGGAATATTCTTCAATTGGTTGGATAAGTGCATCACCAACAACGCTTGAGAAGCTCAATGCTATACAGGATAAAATAAATCACTTTATTGGCATCCCATCCATCACCTTCAGCATTCATTGTTTCCACCATCAGTGCATGTTGACAGAAGTGTGTACCAATCACATGATGCATTGCAGAAATTCATCAAGGCTCCTTTGATAATACTTTCCAAACCCAAACCTACAACCTGGAAGGACAAGGCAAATACAAGAAAATACTGCCACTTGCATTTCCCTTCAAGCCACACATCATCCTCAGTCAAAACTATATTGCCACTCCTTCATGGTCTCTGGGGACCAATCTTAGAATTCTTTTCCAAACAGCACTGTGGGCATACTTACCCCCATGGACTGTAGTGGCTCAAGAAAGCACCTCACTGCCAGTTGCTTCAGGGCAATTCGAGTTGGGTGATGCATGCTGGTATCTAGTGAATCACGGCCCTGTAAACAATAAAATATCTAGTCCAACAAGCTTAACTTTCCCAAGGTGCCTCAATTTCAACCATTTTCCTGAACCAGCCTATTTCTCTACTTCCTCTCTGAGTTGATCTTATCCATGAGACCCATCTGTTGCTCCCTTTACTTAATTTCCACCAAACCCTGAGGCATCTGACTGCTTTGAAATTGTTAGAAATTCACTGTCCACAGATATTAACCCACCCCAATAAAATTTTGTGATTAACACTCTCCCGTTGTAATGTCCACCTTGACTGATGAGCTCTTTGATTGTTTTTTGGTGTGTAAGGCTTGGCCATTTAAATACATTTTTTTTTCTCAGCTTTTTATGTGTGATGATTTAAAGATGTAAGAATAGCATACATGCTGCTATCAGCATTACTGTGCGGTATCTGTGTCTTTCAGGGAAATATTATCTTCAATATAATATTTGTCCTTGAATTGATACCCCATCTCCTACTCACCCTTCCTCTCATTTGTTATCTTGCCTGCAACTTCATGTTTGATTCACTGTAATCAGGTTGTCATTTGGTTTCAAAAGTGTAACTGCCCTAAAGAAAAGCCAATTAACATATTAAATGATGAAATGGTGCTTGCTGATTGATCTCAACTTCTCTGCAGCCTTCAGTCTGATTTATAACAGTATTCTTCTCCAAAATCTCTCCTTCATCATCCGGATGCTATTCATTCTCCTTCATCAAACTGATGCAATTCTTCACTGTATTCGTAGCCAGAGAATTACCTCTCATGAGATGCACCCATACCTTAATCTCTGGATTCCCAAAGACCAATGTTTGTCCTCTTTGTCTCATCTACTTTTCATCATCACTGAAAAACATCAAGTCAGGTTCAACATGACTGATGATAGCAGCTCAGTCTCTCCACTACCACTCCCAAACACTGAGTGGTTTCTGATTTGCCACTCAGCTGTCCAATGTGCAGTGCTGGGTGCTGAAAACATTTCTCCCTGTCAAATGTTATGAAAATGAAAACCATAATTTGCACCATAAAGTTTGCTCCCTAGCCACTGATCTTTCTTCCTGACTGTAGCTGAACCAGTATGTTTGCAACCTTTTGTAATGTTTTTGACCTTGAGATTAACTTTCAATGACAGATCCATTCTATGCTACCATGATTATGTCTCACACTTATAAACGCCAGAGAATATTGTCCCATTCTATTCATGTGCTCTCATTGCCAGCCTTCTTTTCTCAAGTCAATTGGATAAGGATTGCAATAATCAAGTCTAGTGGAAATTAACATATAGAATTGAATGTTTTGGCAGTAGAATTGCTGCAGCAGGGCATGGTCTGTTAATGTTATGAAGTCAAATGGTGTTATGTGGTATCCAATGGTACACTTATGTAGAAACACTTGAAATGTTGGAGCTGTTTTTGTTGGGGGATTGAAAAGACTTGAAGGTCTTTAAAATATAATATGGGACAGAAAATATTGAAATAGAATATTTCAGTAATTGAGGGCTTTCAATTATTGGGGAAAATACACTTAAATGCAAGATATTTAAAACAGAAGAAACTCTTTTCACAAAGGGTTGTGGTGCTTTGAAATGTAATAACAGAGTTAATCGTTGAAACGTTAACATTTAAGTTGATCTATTTTCTGGGTCACAACCGAGAGTGCAATGTAAGCAGGGTGGCAGATCCTGACAGGAGAAACCAGAACACACTCATGTTTCACATTAGAAGTCATCTTAATTCCACGACTTAGTTCCTATATGCTTTCATTCCTCTTTCCTTGCACACTTGTTAGCTGAATTTCATCTTGAAGTGAACAAGCAGAGATTTGGTAGATCCGTCCAGCCCAGTTATCAATGCTGGATTATTGTGGTGTTTAGAGGTGAAGGTTTTGTGCCTTAACCGTTACGTTTATCTATTAAAGTAACAATTTGAATGTACATATTTTAAAAATATGATAGTAACAGTTCTGGTACATTGTTTAATGTAAAATGTAGCGTTATTGAACAAGAATGCTTACTTTGATGTTGTACCTTGATTTCTTCAACATACCCCCAAAGTACTTTAAAACAAATGACATAAACATTTTATGAATATCCTTTTAAAACATTGTCAATATCGACAGTCTTAATGATTTTTTCATTAAAATCATTTATTTGCAGTTGGTGATGATGATAAGACGTTTGCTATTCAGACTGAAGCCTGCAACGTGGAAGCAGTGTCTCCATGAGATTCATACTCTGAGATGGAGAGATACTCATGATCTGCAGCTACACTCAAGTCTGTTTACCTGGGGGCAAAGCTGGTTACTTGGGGGCATCAACAAATTCAACCTGCCACTTAATAGGCTTTTAGCAACTAAAAGGGTAAGGTGGTTTATTATAGTTTTTGATCAAGCGATAATTTGACTCTGACTTACTACCATGCAAATAGGATGATTGAACTGGTTAATTCTAGCTTTGTTTTCAGATGCTATTAACTTTTATTTTTTAAATTGTGGGATTTGGATTATATTAAATTTAATTTCCAACCATATATTCACTCTATACAATCATGATTACATTTTACTCTTTTATAAATGCCAGAGAATATTAGTCCATTCTATTTAGTCTCCAATCAATCTAGTGAAGATTGCAATCGTCAAGTCTAGAGGAAACAAAGCTAGAGTTGAGTGTTTCAATAGCAGGATTGTTGCAGCAGGGCAAGGTCAGTTGATGTTAAGAGGTCGAAGTATGTAGTATTGTGTGGTATGCAAATATACATATATGTAGAAACACTTGAAATAGTGGTGATTTTTTTTGTTAGGAGATTGAGTGGTAGTTGTAGGCATCTATGCTAATTTACATTTTCTGAAATCGATGAAATAATAAATATTTTCTGCTTCCCGTTCAGTGCAAAAAAATCTAATTCATTTTGCAGTTGATCCAATTAACTTGATCAAAATTCCATTTTCCAGTTAGTTACATAGGAGTTAGGAATTGTAAGTTATACTTCAGTCATGATTAAATTTCATTGCAGTGGGAGAACATCCATATAACTATGCAAGAGGTAGCATTGCAAAGTAATTGTACTTCTGTACTAATTCAACTATCAATCTAGATAACTCATATATAGTCGATCACTTCTATCTGTGCAAAGAACACAGATAAAGTACACAATGGCATGAAACAATCTAGAACTCATTATTGCTATATTAGGAAGGTGAACAACCACTAGAGTGAAAGGTTTGGTACTACATGCATGTCAGAGAAAATCAGAGTGACTATATCCTGGAACTGTCGGAGCTATACTAGTGAGAGCTAGAGTGCTTAACAAATTAATCAGAAATCCTATTTTGCTTAAATTAACCACAGATTGCTGTTCATTACAGAGAAATGATTGCAGAATGACCAAAGTTGATAAGTAAGTAGTGTGAAACTTGATAAGCAAAATGGAAAAGGAGGCCCCAAGTAAGAAAAATGGAATAATGGCAGTGCAGAGAAAAGATTTTATCTTGGAACATCAAGTTGTAAAATCAGCTTGGGTGGAGCTAAGAAACACCAATTGGCAGAAAACACTGGTAGGCATAGTTTAAAAGTCTTCTAAAAGGTGGCTGTGCAGAGTAAATTTCAGAACATTAAAAAAATGTGCATAGCAAGGGTAAAACAGTATTCACAGAAATTTAATTTTCATATGGACTCTTCAAAACAAATTGGCACTAATAATTTAGGAGATGAAGTCATAGCATACAAATTGTTTTTTTTAATATTGGGAGGAACCAAACAACAGGAAATTTCAGATCTTGAATTGTGTGATGAAAAAGGTTTTGTTAATAACTGTTCAGTAAAGGGACCTTTAGGGAAGAATAGTCAGGTACAGCTGTATTGTTGATTTTGAGAGTTGTTTGAGTGTGACACTAGGGTCTTGTGTCTGAACAAGTAAGGGTATAAGTTGAGAAAATAGGCTGATTACTGAAAAGAGAAGTACGTCAAATATTTGGAGGATTTTAAAATCCAGTAAGGGTTTCGAAATTGATAGTAAACGAGGAGGTTTGTAAAAGTTTTAAGAAGTAGAAGGTACATGGGTTCGTTAGAAACAGAGACTAGATAAATTATCATGGTGAATAAGGAAATGACATTTAGAATTATCAGAATAAGATCAGACAAACTCATAGCACATTTTTGAAAGGAAATTGTATTTTACAAGTTTCAACCTTTTGAGGATGTCAAGTAAATAGGAAGGAAATAGATAGTGCATTGGCATTTTGAGCAAATATTTAATAGGGTACTTCGTAAGGATTTTACAAAACATTAAACCTCACGAGATTGAGATTACATAATACCGTAGTTTAAAGATAGCTAAATGGACAAAAAAAGAGTGAGAATTCAGTTGGCAGGATTACAACAAAGATAAATGACTGGATTTGTCAGTTTGAAATCTGTAGAAGTGTTTAGATGAAGAAGCTGAGTGCAGTGATTCCAAGGAGAAAGTGAGGACTGCACATGCTGGAGAGTCGGAGTTGAAAGGGGTGGCACTGGAAAAGCACAAAAGGACAGGCAACATCTGAGGAGCAGGAGAGTCAATGTTTTGGACATAAACCCTTCATCAGCAATGTGGAGGGGGAAGTGGGGTAAGAGATAAATCTGGGGGTGGGTTTGGGGCTGGGGGAAGTTAGGTGGGAAGGTGAAATGTAGATGTAGATGGCTGGTAATTGTGACAGGTTTAGATTAGATTCCCTACAGTGTGGAAACAGGCCCTTCGGCCCAATAAGGCCACACCGAGCCTCCAAAGAGTAATCCACCCGGACCCATTTCCCTCTGGCTAATGCAACTAACACTACGGACAACTTAGCATGGCCAATTCACCTAACCTGCATATCTGTGGACTGTGGGAGGAAACCGGAGCACCCAGAGGAAACCCACGCAGACACGGGGAGAATGTGCAGTCTCCATACAGACAGTCGCCCAAGGCTGGAATTGAACCTGGGTCCCTGGTGCTGTGAGGCTACAGTGCTAACCACTGAGCCACCGTGTCATGGGGAGGAAGATGGACAGGTTAAGAGAGCAGTGCCGAGTTGGAAGGTTGGATTTGGGATGAGGGAAGGTTTGGAAACTAGTGAATTTGACATTAATGCTGAGTGGTTGAAGGGTTCCAAGGCAGAAGAGGTGTTCTTTCTGCAGTTATTGGGTGGCTTGGATTTGGCAGTGGAGGAGGCCTAAGACTTATCTGTCCTTGGGGAGTGGGTGGGAGAGTTGAAGTGGTCGACCATAGTGCGGTGGTGTTGTTTGGTGCATGTCCCAGAGATGTTCCCTGAAACTCTTCACGAGTTGGTGTCCTGTCTTCCTGAGGAAGAGGAGGCTATATCGAGATCAATAGACACAGTAGATGAGGTGGGTGAACGTGCAGGAAAATCTCTGCTGGATGTGAAAAGATCTGTGAGGCCTTGGATGGAGGTGAGGGGGGAGGTGTGGGTGCAGGTTTTACACCTCTTGCAGGGGCAAGGGAAGGAGGAGAGTGGGTTCGTAGGGGATGTGGACCTAACAAGGGAGTCACTGGGAATGGTCTCTGCGGAGTGCAGATAGGAGTGGGGAGGGAATGAATCCAAGTTTGCTGACAATGTAATGTTGGTTAGAGAAGCAAAGAAGCTGGGTTTGCTTCAAAGGGTGAGTGGTCAGACTAGAACATGGTAAATGGAATAAAATATGGGTAAGTGTGAAGTTATCCACTTTGGAAACAAAGATATAAGCGGAGAATACTTTAAATTGTCAGTAATGACTATTTGAACAATATCCAAAATATTACTGAATAAGAAAAAACATGATCTTAGTGAAGTCATAGAGATGAACAGCATGGAAACAGACCCATCCGTCCAACTCGTCCATGCCAGCCGTATATCCTAAATTATCCTAATCCCATTTGACAGCACATAGCACATATCCCTCTAAACACTTCTTATTCATGTACCTATGCAGATGCCTTTTAAATGTTGTAATTATACCAGCCTCCACCATTTCCTCTGGCAGCGCATTTCATATACACACCACACTCTGTGTGAAAAAGTTGCCCCATCGGCCTCTTTTAACTCCTTCTCCTCTCACCTTAAACCTATGCTCTCTAGTTCCAGGCTCCCTCGACCCCAAGGAAAAGACCTTGTCTATTTACCGTACCTATGACCCTCATGATTTTATAAACCTCGATAAGGTCACTCCTCAGCCTCCTTTTCTTGCAGATCCCGCACCTTTACATACAGGGAACAAAAGACAAAGATTGTAGGGAGAAGAGATTTGAAGGGCCAAATTGCCTACTAATTCTCATTACTTTTTAATGCTCTTATTCAAATGAATCGTCTCAGTTGACATTTTGTGTTTATTTATTTCTTATCTGTCTTGTATGTTTCCCCCTTTGTAATATTCAGGGATGTTGGGATATTAAAAGCTGACATCTTCCCTATTTAACTGTTCTAAGTGGCTTTAAAAATGAATTGGGAAGATTGGTGATTGATCTGTTAATCAGAAACAAGTTATACATTTCTGTGCTTTGGTGAACATTATAGTTGAATATTGTAGAAAATAATACCATTTCATGGATGATTGTGAACATGTCAATCGTGCAGCAGAGCTTAAATATTACATTAAATTGTCAGTAGAGACTACTTGAACAATATCCAAAATGTTACTAAATAAAAACTGAAAGAACTGCAGATGCTGGAAATCAGAAACAAAAACAGAACTTGCTGGAAAAGCTCAGCAGGTCTGACAGCATCTTTAGAGAGAAAAATCAGGATTAACATTTCAACACCGGTGACCTTCCAGCGGAACTGATGGTAGTTACCTTTTATGCAGAAGGTAGGGTGGTGGGGGGTGAGGTGTAGGGTAAGGAGTAAACAAATAGATGGAGATAGAGCCTTAGGAGAGAAAAGAGATAAAACACTGCAGATGCAGGAATCCAAAGAAGTCGGGCAGGAGGCTTGAAGAACACAACAAGCCAGGCAGCATCAGGAGGTGGAGAATTTGACATTTCGAGTGTAATCCTTCTTCAGGCCTGGGTGTAGTGGGAGCTGCGGATTATTGGGTGGTGGGGGCAGGGTAGTGAGGTGGGGTTAGGTGAAAGCAGGTAGAGGCTACAAGCTGGTTGGTCAATGGGAGGAATGAATCTGGTTGGTGACAGGGAGTAGTGGGATTTGGGGTGTGAGGGG
This sequence comes from Hemiscyllium ocellatum, assembly GCF_020745735.1. Classification (NCBI taxonomy): domain Eukaryota; kingdom Metazoa; phylum Chordata; class Chondrichthyes; order Orectolobiformes; family Hemiscylliidae; genus Hemiscyllium; species Hemiscyllium ocellatum. Next base: position 58,220,964 of record NC_083410.1, on the reverse strand, counting down.
TGTCACTTGGTACTGGGAAGAGAGTCTGGGGATGGGAAGGGAGGTTATTTGAATTCAGTGTTGAATCCTCTGGGCTGTACACTGCCCAGGCGGAAGACGAGGTGGTGTTTCTCCAATTTGCGGTGTGTTCCTGCTGTGGTCTTCTCTACACTGGGGAGACAGAACATAAACTTAAAGAATGGTTTGCCAAATATTGCAGCTGAACCCACAAAGGCCGATTGGACCTCCCAGTCACTGTCCATTTTAATTCCCCTTCCCACTCCCTTTCCAAATTGACCATCCTTAGCTTCTCCATTGCGACAATGAACCACACTGCAAATTGGAGGAACAACACCTCATTCTGCCTGGGCAGCCTACAGCCCAGAGGACACCATGCTGAGTTCTCCAATTTCAAATAACCACCCGTCTCACCCCCGACTCTCTTCCCAGCATTTCCAGCAACCCCCACTCCCCCACCCCTCACCTCAGGTTGTACCCTCTACCTGCCTTCAACTGTCCCCACTTCACCACCTTGCCCCACCATCCCCTTTATCTGCAGCTCTCCCTACACCCACCCCCAGACCGGAAGAAGGGTTACACCTGAAATGTCGACTTCTCCATCTCCTGAGGCAGCTGGATTCTTCCAACCTCCTGCCTGTCCACTCGAGAGAGAGAAGAACAGTTAGACAGAGGAGTGGATAATGATCAGTCTGGGACAATGAATAGCTATAAATGGGGACAATTACTGGCTAACATTAGGTTGTGTGTGACAGCTGACCATGTGATAATATGACTTGATGTGTGGGGGTTGTGTTAAGGACATGGAAGAAGATGCCTCAAGCCCTAATGATAAATATTTGTTCAGCCTCTACAATGTAGAGGTCAGTCTGCCAGATAACAGCATCACCACCCTGGTCAGCAAGCTTAATTACAAAGTCAGAGTTGGATCTGAGAGTATGGACTACATCAGTTCACTGAGAGATAGGAAAAGATTCCTCAAGCATATCTCCTTATCCCATCTGGCTTCTGGAGCCAAAGTAAACCAAAGGAAGAGGAGGCCATGTTCTTTGGAACCTGGGCAAACTGATCCTTTATCCCTTTCACTGTCAGGACAGACTACTTGAAGGTGCTAGGAATATAGTTCAGAGGGGCTGGGGTGTGTGCAAAATCTTGGGAGGAGCACATCGCCCAGGTGAGGCAGCAACTGTGCTTTTGGGAGCACCTCTCCTTCTTCATTATGGGTAAAAACTGGGTCATTAGTTGTGAGGCATTCTCTGAGTTGTTGTACGTGGTGTAGGTTTGGCCCATTCTCAGAACTTGCACCATTGTTATCACCTTAGCCATCTGCACCACCTAGAGGTCTAATATGGACTGTGTCCGAAGGGATACCATGTATAAAACTCTGGATAAAGGGCAAACGAAAGTACACAGTGCCACTCTCATCCTGATGGCCACCTTTGTCTGTGGCTGTAGACAAACACCAAGTGTCATTACATACTGAGTTCTACCTGTCCTGGAGTTGCAATCGATGGGACTGCCCTTGTTGCCATAGAATGCTTCAAGTAGTTGGACCATTCCATATCACCTGTCCTTCATGGAGAAATTTGCAAAGAAAAATACCTTTGACCTCAAGTCCATCAAAAAATGGTCAGTGCATATAGTCCTCGAGACCCTGTGGGAAAAGGAGAGAGTAGATTTTGTCATGTTGCTCTCTGAGCAACCTGTTAAAATCATTTGGTAGAACACCTCATCATTAGAACTTCCAACAAGCACCAAGACAGCGCTTAGTTGGTGGTGAGACGGCACTACCTGCTGCTTCTTGTATGCCCAGTCTATCTGTGCCATCGCACCCTGCCTTTGAAGCAGCTGCGGTGGGTAGAGATTGTATCACATCTCCTGCTGGAATGTGCCTTTGCAAAGGAAGTCTGGAGAAATATGCGGTGGTTTTTGTCGAGGTTCGTTCCAAACAACTCCATGACACAGGACTCTGTGCTTTAAGGACTGTTCCCTGGACGCACACCAAGGCAAGCATCAATTATGCCTGTAGGACCACCAACTTGGTGACAGATGCTCTTTGGTCTGCCTGAAACTTGTTGATCTTCCAGAACAGGGAGTTGACACCAACCAAATGTTGTAGACTGGCAAGTTCCAAGGTCTGGGACTACCTGAAGGACATACTAAAGCTTGGGTAGCTGCTGCCAAGGTGCAGTGGTGAAAGAGCACTGTCTGAGGTCTTTCTGCTGAAGTTAAATGGGTGTCAGTACAATTGTTAGATACCCTATGCCTCCAATACATGTATATATAGTCTTGTACAAGTAAGAGGTGCTTTTGGTTTGTTTGTTGGAGACAGTCAAACTCCAATATTTGTTTGTTTCCCTCATATGGTACTGTACAAAACCAAACTGCTTCAGTGGCTATGTATATAAAGATTTTTTTTATGAATGAAGTATAACTTTTGAAATAAAATTAGTTTGATTTCTCTCCTCAGATGCAGCCAGAGCTGCTGAACCTTTCCAGCAATTTTTCTTTTTGTTTCTAAAATGTTACTTGCGAGCACACATAGTAAAGTTCAACACAGAAAGTTGCAGTAATGCAACTTTGCAGTTTAAAAAAGGCTCTTGTATGCAAAGTACAGGCTTCAGAAATAATAACCCATATATATACTTCTTGCAAAGAAAGGTAGATTGAAGAGTATAAGGATGAACACAAAATTAGAATCAAATATGTGAAAGGTGCAGATGAAAATTAATGGTTGGAAAATCAACAAAGCTGCATGATATTAGGGTTGATGTTCTATTTAGTACGAGAGACACTTACTTGCCCTCAACCTCTTTACTCTGACTCTGACACTGACCGCCTCAACCTGTCCACCCTTCTCATCCACTCTAACCGCTCCTCCTTGCAAAGTACAGCCCTCCCTTCCCTCCACTCAACATCACTATTAAATCAGCGGATAAGGGGAGCATAGTGGTAGTTCGGTGCACCGATCTCTACACCACTGAAGCCAGGCGCCATCACGTGGATACCTCCTCCTACTGCCCCCTTGACCACGACCTCATGTCCCATCACCAAACTATCATCTTCTAGACCATCCACATCCTCATCACCTCAGGAGAGCTCCCATCTACAGCCTCAATCCTCATAGTTCTGCAACCACACACCACTCGGACCTACCTCTTACCCAAAATCCACAAACCTGACTGCCTTGGTCGACCTATCGTTTCTGCCTGCTCCTGCCCCACCAAACATATGTCCTCATATCGCAACACTGTCCTGTCCCCCTTGGTCCAAGAACTCCCCACATGCATTCAAGACACCACCCACGCCCTTCACCTTCTCCCTGATTTTGTTTCCCCAGTCTCCAATGCCTCGTCTTCATCATGGACATCCAGTCCCTATACACGTCCATCCGCCATGGGGAAGGCGTCTGTTCCTTCCTTTCCCTCCAACCCAGTCAGTACTCCTCCACTAATGCACTCATTTGATTGGCAGAACTCGTCTTCACCCTCAACAACTTCTCCTTCAAAGCCTCCCACTTCCTTCAGACCAAAGGGGTAGTGGCATCCACATAGGCCCCAGCTATGCCTGCCTTTTCATAGAATATGTGAAACAGTCCATGTTCCACAGTTACACTGGCACTATCCCCTGCCTTTTCCTCCACTACATTGATGATTGTATTGGCCCCACCTCGTATTCCCACACTGTGGTTGAACAGTTCATGAACTTCACTAACACATTCCACCCTGACCTTAATTTCACCTGGACCATTACAGAGAATGCCATTCCTTTCCTGGACCTCTCTGTCTCTGGCGACCAACTCAACACTGACATCTATTTAAAACCCATTGACTCCCACAGCTACCTGGACTACACCCCCACCAATAAAAATGCTATCTCTTACTCCGAATTCCTCTGCCTTCACTGTGTCTGCTCCCAGCAGGAGCAATTCCACTTGAGGAAATCCCAGATGGTCTGTTATTTCAAGGACTGCAATTTCCCCTCCCTGCAACACATCTCCTCCACTTGCTGCACCTCCGCCCTTGAACAGTACCCCCTCCAACCACAACAAGGATAGAACCCCCTGTCCTTGCCTTCTACCCCACCAATTTCCACACGCAGTGCATTATCCTCAGCTGTCCGCCCCACCTCGTTCCCAAGCGGTGGTTGAACAGTTCATCAACTTCACTACCACCTTTCCACCCTGACCTTAATTTCACCTCGATCATTATGGACACCTCCCTCCCTTTGCTGGACCTCTCTGTCTCTGGCGACTGACTCAACATGGACATCTATTTAAAACTCACTGGCTCCCACAGCTGTCTGGATTACACTTCCTCTCCCCCCTCAGTAATGGATACAGCACATAATGATCATCTATACATTGGGGAGACAGGACACCAACTCATGGAATGTTTCAGGGAATACCTCTTGGACACATGCACCAAACAGCCCCACTGCTCTGTGGCCGACCACTACAACTCCGCCAAGCACAAGCAAGTCCTGGGTTGCCTCCACCACCAAATCCAAACCACCTGACGACTGGTGGGACAATTTTCGCCTTGGGACCCTCTGCTATTTCCACCACTTAGAATTAGACCCCACCCTTATCTGCATTCCACAAGAACCATTCCATCCTTGACTCCCTTGTTAAGCTTACACCCCGTTCATGAACCCACCCTCGACATCCGGCACCTTCTCTTGCCCCAGCAAGAGATATAAAATCTGTGCCCACACCTCCCCCTTCACCACCATCCAAGGTCTCAAAGAATCTTTTCACATCTGGCAGAGATTTCCTCTACATCCAAACACTGTGTGCATTGCTCTCGATGTGATCATCTATACATTGGGGAGACAGGACACCAACTCATGGAATGTTTCAGGGAATACCTCTTGGACACATGCACCAAACAGCCCCACTGCTCTGTGGCCGACCACTACAACTCCGCCAAGCACAAGCAAGTCCTGGGTTGCCTCCACCACCAAATCCAAACCACCTGACGACTGGTGGGACAATTTTCGCCTTGGGACCCTTTAACCACACGTTGTCAACCTCAACTTCACTAGTTTCCAAATCTACTCTCCCCTCCCCCACCTCATCCCACATCCAACCCTCCAACTCAGCACTACCTCTTGACCTGTCTTACCTGTCCATCTTCCTTTCCCACCGATATGCTCCACCCTCCCCACTGACCTATCACAATCAACCCCCACCTGGACTGACCTATCGCCTTCCCAGCTAGCTTGTCCTCACCCTCCTATCCTCCTCTTTACCTCTCAATCTCCGCCATATATATATATATATATATATATACACACACACACACACACACACACACACACACACACACACACACACACACACACACACACACACACACACACACACACACACACACATCCCTGATGAAGGGCTTATGCCCGAAATGTTGATTATCCTGGTTCTCAGATATCGCCTGACCTGCTGTAGTTGTCTAGCACTTTTCAACTCTGATCTCCAGCATCTGCAGTTCTCACTTTCTCCCAGGCTTGATTTGTATCTACTGGAGTTGAAAAGAATAAGAGGCACTTTGATTGAAACTAATAAGATCCTGAGAGGCTTTGATAACGTGCATGTGGAAAAGATATGTCCTCCTTGGGGAATCCAGAGGTAGCACAGTCACTATAAAAAGAAAGGAGATTTCCATTTAAAACAGACATGAGGGAATTTTCTTTTTCGGGAGTCGGGGGGGGGGGGGGGGGGGGGGGGGGTCTCAACTCTTTGGAACTTGACTTCAAAAGGCAGTAGAAGCAGAGTCTTTGAAAATTTTAAAGGTTGATATAGATTCTTATTGAGCAAGACATTGAAAGTTTAATAGGAAAGGGTGCATATGTGGAGCAAGCAGCCATGGTTTTGTTGAATGACAGAACTGACTGAGTCGAGTGGCCTACTTCTCCTCGTTTATGTGTACTCTCGGTATTGTATTGAAGTAATGCCAGTTCAGCGATAACATGGTAGTTCCGTTCTTGTGCAATGCTGCTTTATAAGAAAATCGTGTAATAGCAGCACCATTTAATCTAATGGGGCTGGAATCGCATCATTACCAATGCACACTTTAAAAGTTCACACTTTAGAAACAATGTCCCCCAAGTCATCAATCATGCTAACAAAATATGTTACAGCAGAACGCCCCAAAATAACTAGATTGCAGCTTGATCTCAAAAATATTAACAATAAATGGTTCCATTCATATTTAAAGTGACTCACGGAGACAATACAAACACAACCATCAGTGGTTATTATATTTTGGTGGTGGCAAGTCAAAGCATTCTTGATTTTTAAAATATTCTGTCCTCTTTTGAAGTTATCTCATGCTGAGGATGTAATTTTTCATTTTTCAGAGACTTGAAACCATAACCAAGTGGAGGGGCTGACTCTCCAGTGCAGTATTGATATCCTCCGGTTTATTGTGTGTACACGCTTTTACAAATTTATTCTTTTGTAAATTCCTGTTTCTCTCATTCAAGCAAGATAAGTGTAAGATTGCTCCAAAGAAGCAAAAGCAAGTGAAAAAAGAAGTGGAGATAAAGCAAAAGATGACTGTCACTGAACTTGCAGAAGCAATGGATAAAGATGTAGGTAAGTATAACGTAAATGTAGTTAAACCCGCCAAAACACTAAATATAATATGCTTATGGAATGTATTGGAACAAAGCCAGTAAGGAGTCACTCTTGTTCAATGTTCTGTGAAATCATTGAGTCATTTCTACCATCTCAAGCATTTTACAAATCTCTGGCCTGTTGAGATTTCTAAATGCTTATGCCAGCTTAGTCGTGTGATGTTGCTGACAGATCTTCAGATTTCAGTTACTTTCTCTGAAGTAGTACTTGCAGTTGTTTGCATTCACCTTTGGGATTTTATACTGTTGCGGATAGCCCAGGGGAACTGAGGTTGAGGTTATAAATTTCTATATGTCGACCTATTTAGTAAATAGAAAGCACAGATTGGAAACAGTATGTGCTAATTATAACCTTGACAAACTTCAAACAAACGTCAAACAGGTTAGACAAGCAAATCATAGATTATGCAGCTCCTAGAATTCAGTTTTATAGCACCATGGATTAACTGTTCTTGGACAGAATGATGCATGAGTGACAAAACACAGTATTTACCTCAATTTTAATATATTTGTTGTTTCATTACAATGCTTTCAGGGTTAAAGTCAGGTTCATAAAAACAAATTACTCAGTCTGAATGATGGAAATATAACACTGGTGTATAAGTCAGTTAAGTGTTCAGCTGCTATTAACTTATGTCTAATTTTGTTTATCTGATGGCTTTATTTCAAACGGAGCCTTGTAATGTTCTGTTAGGATACATTTCTTACTAATTTGACTCTGGGAAAGAAGTAATAAAGTGTGCATATTTTGATGTACTTTGTTCCTGGTCAGGTATTACCAGACACCTCAAGTATGCTTTAAGCACCTTCTACAATTATCAGTGAAGCAGAAGGCACCATAAATATTATCAAACAACTCTATCCCGAATGCAGTTTTATTTTATTTTGTGTCATTTCTTTTATTTTGAGGAGGAATGATATTGTGCTGAGTTTTGCTGTAAAGTATTGTATTGCTTCTATTGCTATATGTCTGTTTACAATTGATAAAATGGATGTTCAGCTTGAGAGTCTCTCAAAGATTCCTCTCTCCTCTCCAACCCTCTTCTGTTATTAGTGCAGTCAAACATTTTGGCCACTAATTAGTCTTGTACGAGCCATCAGCTGTTTCTTTTAACCCAGAGAAGCTATTTAGGGAAGGCCCTAGAAATTCTAAACTCAGCCCTAATTTGAAATTCTGCTGTGCTGATGTGATAATACCTTCAGCTACAGTCCACTGCTTTGGACTTTAAGAAACATTTCCTCGCAATTTACTTAAAGATAGCATTTGACATGACAGCAATTGTTGGTGAGGAGTCTGGGGTTGAGAGACCCAGAGGAACATTCCTCTTTCTCCCGGCTAAAAGGAAACCATTTAAGCAGAATTAAATAGTTTACCTCGACCTCCTCTGACCCTTGATCATATCTGCTGCAACCTTTCCATGAATTAAGCAATGCAGCTGTCACCCCAAATTAAAATCCTACTGATATACAGCTGATTGCTATTGGACTCTGAATTTCCACATCAATCCATATGGTAAGTGGCCTTACTTCTTCCAAAAGGCATAGTTCTTTCTACACTTACCGTTACATATTCACGTCATAATTTCTTTCTGAATATAGATCATGTATATGAGGCTCTACTCCACACAAATATTGACATAGACTCCATTGAACAGGATATGCTCTTAGATGAAAAATGGATTAAAGAGGTTATAAAGAAATCTGGAATGAAATTTAAATGGGCAAAACTTGCAGAAGAAAAAGTGAAAGAAAATAAAGATGCGGTGAGGAGGTAGGTTATGTGTTTAATTTGCATATAATTAGAATTGAATGGTTATGCTTAATGTCTTGGTAAAATATCAATATATTTACACAGAAAAAGTCATGCTGTATTGAAATATTTCATCTATCTATTCTATGCAAGTTAAATCTAACCAGATTCGAAATATTGAATATAAATAAGGCTGGAAGGACCACCAAGCATCAGCCTAGGCACCAGATGCAATGAAGATACACCTGACCCACTTGATCCTACAAACTCCTTCTCAGTAATATCTGAATTCTTGGCCAAGTAATGGGATATTGTCCCACAAAGTAGTTAATCAACAGTCTGACATATACATATTAACTGAATTATGCATTGCTGCCAATGTCTCAAGTTCTAACATTGCCATCTGTGTGATTTCCTGTTCCATTGATAAGACAAACAATTTCAGCATAGTGGTCGGACAGGAGTGGTCCTGCTACTTCTTAACATTGACTTCAGATCTCACAATCCTCATGGGATTAGGTCAAACAAAGATAAAGAAGCTTCCTACTAATAACCACATACAACATTCATGTATGTGGAGGAGCCAGTGTTGGACTGGGGTGGATGAGGTTAAAAAAAATTCATGCAACACTAGGTTATTGTTCAACAGGTTTATTTGGAAGCACTAGCTTTCAGAGCACTGCTCCTTCATCAGGTAGTTGTCGAGCTAGGCCATACAACACAGAATTTATAACAAAAGATTACAGTGTCATTCAATTGAAATGATATATTGAACAAACCTAGATTGTTGTTAACACTTTCATCTTTTAGAATGGGTTGCAGGTTTCGGTTCATTAATATCTAAATCTCAGAATTTCTTTTAAGTCACATTCTTGAGATAACTTAAGGTTTTTTAAAAAAAAGGTGACATTTCAGCTCAGACACTGCACTAAAGTTTGTGAAGTTAAAGTCTGACTATATCCCACTTTTGAGTCAGACTGTTGCTGTTTCCAAAGTGGGATTTACAAAATGTTACATTGGATTCACTCCCTGCATTGACTGCCTGCAGATTGTGCATTTTTTTAACAAAATAGAATGTATATGCAAATACAAATTCACCCCACAGACTTGTGTGTGCACGTGCGAGAGAGACAGTGAGTGTGTGCATGTGAGAGAGTGTGTGTTTGCATGTGTGCAAGTTTGAAAAAGTGTATGTGTAAATGTGATGGAGTGTAAGCCTGTGAAAGGGGATGTGGAGGGTGTACATGTTTGTGTAAGCTAATGCTTCCAAATAAACCTGTTGGACTATAACCTGGTGTTGTGTGATTTTCAACTTTCACCCAGGTGGAGAAGCAGTCCCACTCCATGATGAAGATCAGGTGGGAGAAACACTGAAGATATGAAATAACACAGAATGTACTTTGTGTGGGGGCCTTCAGTCTCCCTCACAGAATGACCTGTTAGTACTACGAATGCAGAGTTCACTGAGATCTGAATGACATAATTGCCAGACTTAGTCTGTGGCAAATGACAAGAGAACGAACAAAGGGAAAAGCTATTTAATCCTGTCTTGACCAGTCTGCCTGCCACAAATATAGTATCCTTGACAGTAATGGCAAAGAGTGGCTACTATGAGGTCTCTTTGAAAACAAAAGTCCTGCCTTCACACTGAGGGGACTCATAATCATGTTGTCTGGTACTACAACAATGCTAAATGTTATTAATTTGGAACAAGGAATGCTTCAAGAAACTCAATGTTCTAAGTTGCTGCAAACGATCAGCAGCAGTCGAACTGTATTCCATTGCCATTTACAAACTAAATTAAAAGCAAAGAACTGCAAATACTGAAAATCAGAAATAAAAAATAAAATGCTGGAATAACTCCATGGTTCTGAGAGTGCCTATGACGAAAGAAATAGAGTCAACATTTCAAGCCCAATGCAACTCCCTTTCAGAGTGTGACCTAAATCATCATTCTTTCTGGAAATTTGTGCCCTACACCAGAGGGAAAAATATTGAATGTTCTAATTTTTCAAGGTTTTTTTTCAGAATGAGAACTGCTGAGAAATTGGTTAACGAAACATGACATTCTTTATGTATTTCTCTTTAAGGCCACCTTCAGATCCAGCTATGTTGGTTCCCAGGTCACCAGTGGTTACTATAATGGGTCATGTTGATCATGGAAAAACAACATTACTTGACAGTTTGAGGAAAACCCAGGTTGCAAGTATGGAAGCAGGAGGTATCACTCAACATATTGGAGCATTTCTTGGTATGTCTTGCATGCTTCTGTATACATGTCAGTATTATACCCGATAAATAATATTTTAATTAATCACAGGTTTTAAAAGGTATGCTGAATATATTTTCAGGAAAGTTTTATTTTGTTGAAGGTGTGCTTCTCTTGTTTTTTTTTGACATTCATTGGAATGTACGTAATGTGTCAGCTTTTTAATCATAGTCGTATTTTCCGAAAATATCATCCCTTAAATTTTGCTTTTCTGTTATTATCTGTCTATATGTTATAGCTCTGCTGTAATTGTGACGATTGAAGTCAGTCCACAATCCACTGATTGGATAAACTGCTTATTATCCATCATTTTCATTCAAATGGGAATTTCCTCAGTTCCTTGAAATGGATCTGAAGATGGGGTACAGGGAATTTTAAGGAAGTAAGCATTTGGTCAGTGTACTAAGTTCCCACTTCTGACAGATCATGCTAGAACCACTGGTAACAACCCATGTGTCTATGATAGTCAACCCGTTTAAGGAAGTTAAGGGATTCTTTTATCATTTTGTTTCCGCAACAAAGCAATTCTGCCTGTATAGCCCCCTGTCACCCCAGCACCCCATCACCTCAAGAGGAAATGACTACACAGTTAGAGATTAGAAGCACATTAGGTCTTGAGACCTTTTGATATTTATCGACAAAAAATGAGAAAGCCAATGCATTTCTATGTCAGAGGCTTGCCACAGTGTAAGGAACTCCTGAGGGACTAATGTCTCTTATTGTACAAAGACTGATGCTATACCAGCTACTGTCTTGATAGTATTGATATCTCTGTTACTCCCCTCCTGGGTCTCAGTAGCAGTATTTCGTGATGGTTGCTGACATTGTTCACATTGTATCCATCTTTTGTCTTCAGAGCTTGTCTCATACACTTTTGGACGGTGTTCCCAGAGGTGGGTGCTTAATTGGTCACGATATTGTGCCTGAAAATCTGCTACTCCTGTGCATTGTGCCAAGACCTGAAAATTGCCTGAAGCCCAGAATTGTTCAAATCATTCACAGTCCAAAAGATTTAGCCAAATGCCATTTAAGAAGATTCCTGATATGTATTTTTTCCTATTCTAATGCTTAAACTAGAAAGATTGAAATTTATATCTAAATTTTCCAGAACACCTCTCCTCCTTCAATTATATGAAGCTTGTCACAGAGTTTTAGTGTAACTCTAGGATAAACTTAACCAGTGAAAATTCAACCACAATCTGTTTTCAGGTTCATGCCTGCTTTGATTAAATTCCATAGTCTCGCATGTATGTTATTGCCTGAAGACATTACCCCATTATTAATGCAAAAGATCTTGATTTTACACAGCAACTCATTTGTTGCTTCCATAATTGCTCCTCTGATTCACATACAATGAGTTATTTTTAAATGTTGCGATAGTTTGTAAAATGAAGTTAGATGCATGTGTGACTTGGTGCTGATAAATGTTAAGTGATCCCAATAATCCTTATACTTAATATGAATGCAAACAATAGTCAACAAACCATGTACATTTTTCTACAAAGTAGTTTCTCCTGAATTATGTAATCTCTAATTGAAACTGATCATCATAATGTTACTAAACATAAAATGTATGGAAGTAAGCTCTGGTAAGTTTATTATAAAAATGACCACAAGGAGCCTAAAGGAGTTTGATCTAAAATTAAATATGCACATTCAGACCTGTTGAGTTGCATTTGAGCCCACCAGTTCTTTTTGCACTTTTCTTCCTTCCTGTTATTTTTTTCCTCTCTACATATCATGAGAAATGCAGGGTTACGGGGATAGGGTGGGTCTGGATGGGATGTTCTTCAGAGGGTCAATCTGGATCGATGGGCCAAATGGCTTGCTTCCACACTGTAGGGATTGTATGAATGCAGGGATCAGTACTAAGTCTCATGTTTCTCGTGATTGAGATGAATAAATCAGAGTATAAATCATTTCCCCTAGATTTAAAAACCTCAGATATAGAACTTAGCTGAGTGATTGATAAGGAAGATAATTGTAAACTATAAAAAGATATTGGTGCATTGGTAGGATGGGTAGGTAAGCAGCAAATATAATTCAAATATGTATAAGAGTGAAGTTACGTATTTGGGGAAGATACACAAAGCAAAGGAGTACACGTTGTCTGGTTGAATACTGAGGACTGTAGAGGAATAAAGGGAACTTAGATGAGACATCAGTTCATGTCCACAGATATTGATGGTGACAGAATAGGTAAATAAGGTAGTTAAGAATTTACTAAAGCATAAGTATAAGAACAGGCAGATCATGGTGAAACTGTGAAAGAAAGGAATAGTCAAAGCATAGTGGGAGCTCTGTTTTGGTTACTGAGTTACAGGGTGAATGTTCCCATGAAAGAGATACAGAGAAGATTGTCAAAAATGGAGAATTTTAGCTATCAGAAGAGATTGGATAGATTTTTGTTTGGAACAGAGGAAGGAGAGAAGGCATTTTAATTGAAGTACATAAAATTGAAAGGCCTGGATAGATTGGATACAAATAAGCCATTTCTCTTAGTTGGCATAGATTTAAAGTAACTGGCAAAGAATTAAAGGAGAAATGAGATATTTATTTTGGCAAAGAGGATATTGGGAGATGGCACACTGTCTGAAAGCTTGTTGGAGGCAGAAACTGTCATCACATTTTAAAAACATTTTGGTCTGCATTTGATCAACTTTAACCTATAGGGATATGAACCACGAGTTGGAAAATGGAATTATGCTGGAAAGCTCTTTTTTGACAGACTTGCTAGCCTTAATTACCTTTTATTCCATAAATTTTCTGTTTCTATCCTTCCTGTCATGCCTCTTTTATTTTTTTCCATTTGAGTGCTCTACCTTCCCACATCCCTCATAAAATTACAGCAGTAAACACAAGGCTATTGCCGTCATTGGTTTGACTTTGATTTGTTTAATTGCTGTCATATGTACCAAGATAGTAAAATGTATTGTGTTATGTGCTAACCAGACAAATCATATCTTATATAAGTTCATCAGGGTAATAAGAACACAATGCAGAATGTAATGTTCCAGAAGCTTTGTAATCTTCTGCTGCTATTCCAGGCTTGACTGTCTCCTTGATAAGCCCACAACTTTCTACAGTGCCTTTCCTGGCACCTTCTAAAGGCCTCATTGAGGCATATTGTCATATCCAACTCAAGTCAGCCATCCTCCTGCACAGTTTGCCCTGTAGTTGCTCTCTAGCCAATCTTTTCTTTGTCCAACTTATTCCTTTCATTGCTGACCCTGTGGATTCTGTCAGTGGATAAACTCTGACCAAATATTCCTTAAGAGTGTTTGTTCACTTGTGAACAAGGCTCTTGCCATCAGTGGTTTGATTTTGGTTTGATTTATTGCTATCACATGTACTGAGATAGTAAAAAGTATTGTGTTGCATGCTAACCAGACAAACCGTACCTTACATAAGTTCATTAGGGTAGTAGAACACAATGCAGAATACAGTGTTACAGAGAAGGTGCAGAGAAAGATCAACTCTAAGAGGTCAATTCATAAGTCTGACAAAAGCAGGAAGAAACTGTGTTTTCAAACTTGCATCTTCTGTCCAATGGAAGAAGGTAGAAGAGAGTATTACCAAGGTGGAAGAGGTCTTTGATTATGTTGACTGCTTTTTGGAGACAGGGGGAAGTGTAGGCAGAGTCGATGGAAGGAAGGCTGGCTTTTGTGATGTACTGGGCTGCTTTCACAACACTGTAATTTCTTACTGGCTTGGGCAGAGATTTACTATACCAAGCTGTAATGCATCCTGATAGGAGACTTTCCATGGTGCATCTATAAAAATTGGTAAGAATCATTGTAGACATGCCAAATTTCCTTAGCCTTCTGAGAATGTAGAGGCATTGGTGTACCTTTTTGACTGTAGCATTGACTTGGATGGACCAGGATAGATCATTGATATTTACTTTTAGGAATTGAAGATCCCAAACACCTCCACCTCAGCACCATTGATAGATAGAATTGTATCTTCCACACTGTTTCGTGAAGTTGATGACCAGTTCTTTCGTTTTTCTGTCATTGAAGGTGATATTGTTGTCTTTACACAATGCCCTAAGCTGTATATTCCTTTTGTGAACTGTTCTGATCATCGTTTGAGATCCGACCCCATACAGTGATGTCGTCAGCAAATTTGTAAATGGAGTTAGAGCTGAATTTGGCCACAAAGTTGCAAGTATAGTAAGGGGCTGAGTACACAGCCTTATGGGGCACCAGTGTTGAGCTTTATTGTGGAGGTGGTGTTGTTACCTATCCTTATAGACCGTGGTCTGCAGGTCAGGGAGTCAAGGATCCAGTTGCAGAGGGGGAAGCAGAGTCCTAGGTCACAGAGTTTAGTGACAAGTTTTGTTGGAATTATGGTGTTGAAGACAGAGCTAAAGTAAATAAATAGGAGTCTGATATTTCAGATTAGACTAGATTCCCTACAGATTAGATTCCCTACAATGTGGAAACAGGCCCTTTGGCCCAACCAGTCCACACTGACTCTCCGAAGAGTAACCCACCCAGACCCATTTCCCTCCAACTAATGCATCTAACACTATGGGCAATTTAGCATGGCCAATTCACCTGACCCGCACATCTTTGGAGAGGAAACTGGAGCACCCGGAGGAAACCCACGCAGACACGGGGAGAATGTGCAAACTCCACACAGACAGTCACCCGAGGCTGGAATCGAACCTGGAACCTTGATGCTGTGAGGCAGCAGTGCTAACCACTGAGCCACCATGCTGCTGTGTCCTTGTTATCCAGATGTTCCAGGGATGAGTGTACGGCCAGGGAGATCGCGTCTGCTGTGGACCTGTTGTGATGATAGTTGAATTGTAGCGGATCAAGCCAATCTGGGAGGCTGGAGTTGATGTGGCCATTATTAACTCTGAAGCACTTCATAATGATGGATGTCGGGGCCGCTGGGCAGTAGACACTAAGACATTAAGGACCATGTGGAGACTCAACACGAAGACCTGATCAGATGAAAAACAAACCCTCAGAGTGCCCGAGGCCACAACCAGTGCCATTGGATGCACTCACTTAGTTTCCGGAATGGCAGACCATGCACTCTGAGTCCCAGGCCCAACCCAGAATCTGCCACTTAACCAATGAGTCTACAGTGGATGATTCAGTTAATACCATGGCTTTGACAGAAACCTGGCTAAGGAGCGATGAACCCTCTCTGTCTGCCCATCCCATCTACTATCCACCTTCTCTAGACATCAAAAGATCGAAAGAACTGTGGATGCTGGAAATCTGAAACCAAAATAGAAACAGCTGGGAAATCTCAGCAAATCTAGCAGTATCTGTGGCGAGAAATCAGAGTTAATGTTTCAGGTTCAGTGACGCTTTTTCAGAATTGAGCCTTCTTCAGAACTGCTCTGGAGAAGGGTCACTGGACCTGAAACGTTAACTCTGACTTCTCTCCACAGATGTTGCTAGACCTGCTGAGATTTTCCAGCTATTTATGTTTCTGTCCAGACATCATGTGGCTCTTATCAGTAAATTACTCCTTGTTTGCTCCAATTCACTGGCATGTATTCCTTCTTTTTGAATTTCATCTTGTTCCACCCTTTTCCTAAGTCCCTGCTATCTGCTACTCACCCAAATATCATAGGATATTACTTTTCAAGTTATATTCACAGCCTTCCTCATTCAACTTTGGTGATTTTAAACTTTATCTCAACTCTCTCAAAGAAGGATGAATTAGAAGGGTGTTTTGTAACCATATGTTTGAAAACTAATACTCTGCTTTCTGGTGATGTCGTATGGAGACAGCAGATAGGTGAGAATCTGAGATCAAGGATGTATCCTTGTAATTCACCAGATGCAACAACTTGGAAGGGAATTAAAGCCATTACAAGTCATGCTGCAAGAATGATCAGAATGGAAACGGGCAAGAGCAATCCCAATAGATGAATAAAAGTAGAGAATGTTAGAAGTGGATTGTGTGAAAGGCTGCGGAAGAGTAGGAATAGTTTACCTTTCTCACCGTTATGTAGTATGTTCTCTGTAACTTTGAGAAGAACTTATTTGGCTGCGGCAGAGATGAGATCTGATTTGATGGAGTCACCTATGGAGTTTCAGATATAGCTGGTGGCAACATATTCTTGGACTTCAGAGAAAAGAAAGGGAGTTTGGAGTCCAAGATGGAAGCTTATAAGGATGGTAGGATCAGGAGTTAGTTTCTTGAGAAAGATATTAAGGGCAAATTTAAAGGAGAGAGGAAAAGCACCGAGACAAAGAAAGTTTTTCATAATATCAGATAATATTGCAATCGGGAAAAGAAGTTGGGTGATGATCTGTTCAGTGAGAATACGGTCAAAGAGGCAGGAGGTAGACAACTTGGAGAATTTGTCATGGACAAGTTGAGTTCTGAGATGAGCATGAGGGAAGATAAGAGAAGAACTAGAGAAAATGTAAGCTTAGAGCTAATTATAAGGGGTGAGCAGTTGAGAAAATTTCAACCAATGAACTAATGGAAGGGAAGGAATTGGCAGAAGCTAATTATCAAGTAGTCTCAGGTTTAGTGGCAAAAGTCCATGGTGGAGGAGGGGGGCAGCAGTGTTGGGAGTGGTGTTTTAGGAGATGGGTTGCAGTATAGAAAGAAGCTGTTCCAAAATGATCTTGGAAGAGAGACAAGACCTTGATAGGTGGTGATTAGATTTCTGTGATGTGTCAGATCATGGTGCCAGCACCACCTCCTGCTGCATTCTTCTTTCACATTACAACTAGTGCAATAGCGTGATCTTTCAGTTGTTCTGTCCTTGAGAGTTTTTTAAAATTGCACTTTGGCTGTTTTTCCTGATTTTCTGTCCACAGATGCCCTACCAGGAGCAACGAGCTCCTGATGATATTGCTGCAGGGATCATTGGAATACACAAGCCTCTTGCTAAATCAAGGTGGCGATCCATGGAGAATTTCTCATTTCAAAATGCCTTCAGTGGCAGAGCAGCATTTCAGAACTGGAAGGAGTTTGCCTAGAATGCTTGTGGACTTAATTTCAGGGACATCAGAAGTTGTTCAACTCTCTTTCCATTGAATCCATAGGATTCAATGGAAACATTTCTAATGGAATTTTCTAGGTCTCAGCCCATACTTGAAGTTGTCAAAACAAAACTTGTGTATCAACAGACGTCTGCTTTGTGAAATATTCCACCTCCCACTGGGATGCAGCAAGAGAGTTGGAATATCAAGCAGTACCAAAAAAACTGGATACGAAATTGGAAGAGGAGAACATCTGAGAGAAGAGAATTTAAATGGAGGAGCATTGATATTAGGGAGTGTCAGGAGAGGTAAAGAGAAAAGTAGTCATCAAAAAGAAAAAGTGTGGAAACAGAGTGATGATCTCAGGTCTGGAGAGCAGTCAAAATGTGCATGCAAGAGGACACTGGAAAATTTGAGTCTATGTGAATAAACTTTACCCTTGCATGTATATTTTTTAAACAGATCTGGCATTTCCTCCTTCTCCAACCTCTGAACATCTTGTACACTCTCAGGCAGTTGTCTAACTTCCCTTTTGCTTTTTGTTACCAGTCCAATAACACTTCCAGGCATGTCTGGTTTTCCTGCATCTAGCTTTCCCCTAGCCCATCAACACTGTGATTTCGTGTGGCCCACATTATTACAATGAAAGCACCAGAGCTTTTTAACTTCTTCGTCCCCCTCACTGGTTTCTTTTTTACCCTTTGGTAAGTTATCCTTATGATCTTTGCTGAGATCTACCTTTCCCTTTCCACGTGAGGATTTGTCTTTGCCCCCAATTTCTACCTCTCGTGGACTGAAATTGATTCTGGAAGCCAAACTGAGTTTTATGAACTAGCTTATAATCATCAGCCACTTCAACTGCTCACCTTGTTGTTTTAACTCTCTGCTCTTCCACATGAGTTCATTCTACTTCAGGCAGTGATTTTTTTGAATTCCTCCAAAACAATCACTTCTATAAAGGCATCATAGGTTTACTTGATTTTTAAAACTCTTATCCATCTTTCGAAATTACTGTTTGATCCTTTCAAACCCAATCTCGGCTTAACCAGGATCCATCCTTAGATTCCTGAAACATTATCTATAGGCTTCTGGTACAAGCTCATGTGCACTTAAAATGGCTTTTTTCACCTCATACTCCCCAGATTCCTCCTCTGATAGTGATGCGAATACCTCACCAGCCCCACCGACAAGTTTTGTTTGGATCAACAAAACCCACATTGCCACTGGCTACTGCATTTGTTTAGCCACCTTTTCAAATGAGATGAAAAAGGCTTCCACATCCTTCTCATCAAATTTAGGCAATGCTTGAACATACTTAAACAGTTTCTCACTAGGCTTCTGATTACCAGGAGCTTGCTCATCCTCACTCTCTTCCTCACTAAACCTACCCTCAGCCTTTATCTCCAGCCTTTTAAGCTGACTTTCCTTTTTAAGTGTCAGTTTTTGAAGTTCAAAAGGTCTCTCTTTTTCCCTCTCTTCTGCTGCCCTCTCTTTTTCTCTCTGTTCTGCTGCTCTTTCTTTTTCCCTCTCTTCTGCTTTTAATTGTAACTTAAATTATTCCATTTCTGCTGCCCTTTCCTTATCTCTTGTCTCTAACTCAAGCTGCTTCATTTGCAATTGAATTCTGGCTATCTCTATAGATTCTGATGATTTCTCCATCAAGTTTAAATGCTGAGCTACTGCTGTAATTATTTCTCCTTACCTCACAGAAGCAGGCAGTTCCAATTCCAGTTTCTCTGCTAATTCCTGCAGCTTGGGTTTTGTTCACTTTTTGCAAAACTTCCCAAAGTCACTGCATCCACATCCAGAAAACTTCTGGCAACTGAAAGAGCCATTACTATTCCAAGCTTTGTCTACCCAACCAAACCAACACCCAATAAAAACACTAGCACCTACTACTCGCTGTTTAAAATCCCACAAAGAGCCCCCAGTCTGTTATGGACTAGGCCACATCACTCAAAACATTCTTAACCAGGCAGCCCAGACCATAACTTTGTAAATTGTTTTGTTAAGGGTACAGTGAAAATTACCTGGATTAAGTTAGTGAGGTTGATTGCCAGGTTTAAAACAGATAAAAATGTTATTCACAAAACTACACAATGAAACACAAAGAACAGAATAAAGAACCCCTACAGAACTCAGTCTATCCAAACTGGACTTAAGTGTGCTGTTCTGAATATACACAACAGTCCCAATAAACAAGCATCCTTTAAAACCCAGTACAAAAAAGGGTCAGATGCTTACAGGTTGAATTTAGAAGCGCAGAAGAGATAATTTCCACACACTCATTGTTGAACCCCCAACCAATTCTGGTCTGAACTAAACTGCTCAGCTCAGCTAGAGAGCTGATCAGTCCCCTTTCTTTATACAGGTCGCTTCTAAAATATGACAACTTTGGCCCCTGAAGTTTCATCTGTTTACATATAAACAAAAAGGTGTCTCAATACCGTTTAATCTTTGTACCAAACCAGACTAATCAGAACCTGGCCTGGTTTATTACCCCTCCTACAAAAATCAAGGACAGAGTATTGTTGAGCCAAGGAACAGTTTTTAGAAAAAAAGGACTAGCTTTGTGACAGGTAAATTATTTTCCATTCTCCCCAACCTGCCATCAGCCTTGCACAGAGGTGACCATAACACTCTTCTTTGAAACCCAGCTAAGTAAACTTAAGCTTATCTGGTTCCAATTTTACCAATTCAATTGCAGTGTGAAAATTGCTTGCTATACTTTTCTTTCTGTTCCCATACAGTTATCTATGGCTCCCCCACAGGTCTAACCTTGGGTCCCTCTTATTTTACATTCACGTGCTGTTCTGCAGTATGACGGACGAAATGGGCCTTGACCCATTCTTTAATTTTAACATCATCCAAAAACAAATCCGGTTCCACAAGTATGTTGAGAATTCCTATCTCTATTGGATCACCACATCCCTTGATCCCTGTGTTGTTTCTAAGTTGTAAAAATTGTTTGTATAACATCTGCCACTGGATGAACAGGAATTTTCTCTCAGCCATTCTACACAGGGCAGTCTGTTCCTTAGCTGTTAACTCCACTTTCTACTGGCAACTCAAGACAATTTTTTGCAATCCTTGTTTATTATATTTAACCCCATGATGAGCTTCGAACCATAAATCTGTGCCTTCACCGAGGCCATCTACTTCCATCTCCCTAACATTGCCCATTTCCATCCCTGTTTCAGTTCACCTGTTGCTAAAATTCTCCTTCGTACCTTGTTATCTCTGGACTATTCCAATGCAGCCCTGGCTGGACTCTCAACTTCCATGAGTTTAAACTCATCCAAAATTCTGTCCATATCCTGATTTGCACCAAAGGCCTTTCACCCATTACTCCTGCACCTGTTTACTTAATTGCATAAGGTTAAGCAATGCCCCAGTGTTAAAATTCTGAACCATGTTTGTAAATCTTTTGATGACCTTGCTACTTCCTATCTCTTTAACTCCCTCCAAGATATTTGTGCCCCTTCAATTTTGGTCTGAGCATCGCTGGTTTTAACATTTCCATAATTTGTAGCCATCCCTTCACAATGCTTCTAACAATGGAATTCCTTCACCTTAAGCGTCTCTTCCTCTTTTTATCCTAGTGCTTTCTTAAAACCAATTCATCTGCCCCAAAATGCCTCTAGGTCACTCACCAATCAACCCCACCATCCCGTGGCCAAACATTTCAACTCCCCCTCCCACTCTGCCAAGAATATGCTGGTCCTGGGCCTCCTCCATCGCCACTCCCTCACCACCTGACACCTGGAGGAAGAATGCCTCATCTTCCACCTCCGGGCATCAATGTGGACTTCACCAGTTTCCTCATTTCCCCTCCCCCCATCTTCGCCCAATTCCAACCTTCCAGTTCAGCACCGTCCTCATGAACTGTCCTACCTGCCAATCTTCCTTTCCACTTATCCGCTCCACCTTCATCCCCACCTACAACTACCTATTGCATTCTTAGCTACTTTCTACCAACCCCACCCACTCCCATTTATCTCTCCACCCCAGAGGCTCCTGGCCTCATTCCTGATGAAGGGCTCCTGCCCAAAACATCAATATTCCTGCTCCTCAGATGCGCCCTGACCTGCTGTGCTTTTCAAGCACCACGCTAATCTTGTAGTGAATTGGTGTCAGTTTTTGTTTTTTAACACCACTGAAATCCCTAAAAACATTCCACTGTATTAAAAATATTGATAATAGCAAGTTGTTGTTACATTCCAAATGGTCCCTGTGAGATTCCATAATGAAGAAGTTCTGCTTAACAAAAAAAAACGGTTTTTTTTGGTGTGTGTGTAATTTGAGCCATGAGCTAAGTTACATTCTCTCAAATCATCTCTTGAAAATAATTTTGCAAACAAGTCATTAATTAATGGCATGCATCCTTTTTAGAAAGGATTCTTTCTCTTCTTTCCTGACATAAAAGTGTCACTGTGTAGGCTAACATATATTGTCCATCTCTAATTGGAAAGGCCACCTTCCTGAACTGCTATATTTGATGTGTAATTGCTCTACAGTGATGTTAGGAAGGGAATTCCAGGATGTTGATGCAGTAACAGCGAACGGATATAGTTCCAAGTCACCGTGGTGTGGCTTGGAGGGGTACTTACAAATCATTGTAGTCACTCACAACTGATGATCTTGTCTTTCTGAGCAGTGGTAGACCTCAAAGGTTTGGAAGGTGCTGTTAAAGAAGTTGTTGCAGTGCATCTTGTAGATGATGCACACTTCTACCACTATGCATCAGTGCGAGAGGGAGTGAGTGTTTCAGTAGTGGATGGGGTCAAAATCAAGCAAGATGGTGTGCTACCTTCTTGAACAGCAGCAGTCCATTGTGTATAGTTATACCCAAAATGGTTTTAGGGAGATAGTTCCAGGATTTTGACCCAGTGAGACTGAAAGGGCAGAGAAACATTTACAAATCTGGGTAGTGAGCACTTGGAGGGGAATATGCAGGTAATATTCCCATGTATCTGCTGCCCTTGTCATTCTAGATGGTAATGGTCATGTGTTTTGAAGAGGCTGTCAAAGGAGCCTTGGTGAATTTCTGCACTGCATCTTGAAGATAGCACATGTTGCAGATACTGGATGTCAGTGGTGAAGGGACAAAATGTTTGTAAGATGTGGTGCCAATTAAGCAAGTTGATTTGTCTTGGATAGTGTCAAGCTTCTTGAGTGTTGGTTGGAACTGTACTCATCCAGGCAAGTGGGAAGCATTTCGTCACTCCTGACTTGTGTCTTGTAGATGGTGGACAGACTTAGGACTTTGTAGCTAAATACTCATATGACCAGGCCAGTTCAGTTTCTGCTCATTGGTAAACTCCAGGATGTCGATAGTGGGGCATTCAGTGATAGTGATGTTACTAAATATCAAGGGATGATAGTTAGATTCTCTCTTGTTGTAAATGATCATTGCCTGGCATCTATGAGTTGTAAATATTAGTTATCACTTGTCATCCCAAGCCTGGATATTGTACAGTTCTTGCTGTATTTGAACATGGACTACTTCAGCATCTGCTGAACATTGTGCAGTCATGTGGCCTTGATGTCAAAAACAATGGCTCTCACCTCTTGCATTCAACTCTTTTGTCCAAGTTGGACCAAGGCTATAAGGAAATCAGGAGCTTAGTATCCTGATCAAACCCAAACTGAGCTTTTATGAGCAAGTTATTGTTAAGCGACTGGTGCTTGAGAGCACTGTTGATGACACTATCACTTTATGAATGATTGAGACTAGACTGTTGGGGAGGTAATCACTCAAGTTGGAATTGTCCTGTTTTTGTGTACAAGACATATTTGATTATTGACAGTATAGTTGAAGGTCACATTTAACAACCACAAGCATCTTCCTCTGAGCTAAATATGCTTCCAGCTAGTAAAGACTTGTCAACTGATTCCCATTGGCTGTAATGGGGTCAGGAGCTGAGTGGCACTGGCAGAACCCAAAATGAACATCAATGAGTAGGTTATTGCTGACTAAGTGCCACTTGATATCACTGTCAATGACCCCTTTCAGAACTTTGCTAATGATCAAGATGAGGCAGTAATTGGATGGATTTGTCTGGAATTTTTGTGTGTGTACTTCAGTAAATTTTAACCAAAATTTCTTATGTGATTGTGCATTTAAAGAATATGAAGCATACCAAAACATTTAGACTTTTTGTACAATAAAACTCTCTGAAAGATGCCACACTTATTCTGGAGTTTAACTAAAGCATGAATGTTTGTTCTTCTAATTTCTATAGTATTCACTTCTTTATTATAAAAGTCTACCAGTGCCTTCCTGATAACAAACCATTTTTTGTTTGCATTTCTCAACTGAAATGTTTTATTTGATTACACAGTGCACTTACCATCTGGTGAAAAGATAACCTTTCTAGATACACCAGGCCATGCTGCCTTTTCCGCAATGAGAGCCCGTGGTGCTAATGTGACAGACATTGTGATACTGGTGGTTGCTGCAGATGATGGAGTAATGGAGCAAACCGTAGAATCAATTCAACATGCTAAAAATGCTAATGGTAAGTTCAAATCTAGAATTGTGCAGATTTCAGAAACTAGTGTGTGTCACTTGTCAGTGGATGCTTCATGTTTCTTTTCCTTCAGTCGCAGGAAGTGGCTAATATCATTTGCTTATATTGTCATGAAGGTAGTGTGGTTACTTTTAGAGTTTGTTTTGTGTAATTAAGAGTCTTGCTTGGCATATCAAAGGGTATAAACAATCAACATATTGTCTAGAACCAGAATCAAATGCCAGCACAGATAGGCATAACAGGTTTCCTTCCCTGAGACACATTAATGTTTTCCATCCCAATTACATTGCAGGTAATTGTTGTCTGATGCCAGCCTATGAATTATCACCTAAATAATGCTTTCAGTTTCACAGTTTATCATGATGGTATTTTAACTCAAAATCTCTGATACTGCAAACGTTACATCATTGTGCACCAGAAATATTGGAGAAGGGTAGCATTTGGCAGTTTATTCACTCTTTTGAAAATCACAAAATCTTACAAGTATCTTTTAACAAATGAATTAAAATCGCCACTTCCTCTCTTGAAACACAGTAAAGATCAGCTGATTCTTTTGTTTAGCATTGCATGCAATCTGCTTCAGATCTAGTGTAAGTGCAACTTTAAAGTTTCAATCACCTGAGTCCTGATCTGGTGGCAATTCTACTGCAGTTAGCCAAACCAAGCTTTAAAAAGCTTAATTCTTTTCATGAATGTAAATGACTAAAGAGCTATGGAAATTGATTATTAAAAGTAGCTGATAATGAAAATGTTTTCAAATTTCTTTTACTATTGTACCACGTTATTTATTTCCATCTAATTTTAACTGTTCTCATTGCAGTTCCAATAATTCTTGCAGTAAACAAGTGTGACAAACCAGAATCAAATCATGAAAAAGTAAAAAAGGAGTTGTTAGCTTATGATGTGATTTGTGAAGAATATGGTGGTGATGTTCAGTCCATAAATATATCAGCCCTTAAGGTAATTTATTTTAATGGTATCCTTCATTCACTGCAGTTTCAATGTTGTAATTTTATCACATCTACCAAAAATGGAGTCATACAGCACAGAAAACAGGCCCTTCAGCCCAACATGTCTATGACGACTAATAAACACCAAACTACATTAACTCCATTTACCTGCACTTGGTCCATAGCCAACTATGCACTGGTATTTTAAGTATTTATCCAGATGCTTCTTAAATCTTGCAAGAGTACTTGCCTTCTCAGGGAGTACATTCCATAACTCAGGGAGCAGCAGAGCCTGTCAGGATACATGAGTACATGCTTTAAATTTCGTTTAGTTCCGTTTTTCCTTCAGCTCCTGGACGCAGTCAAAGGTCATGAGGTCACATATTTGAGCAGTTGCTTTACCCAAAAACTACTCAGGTAGTGTCTCCTACCCATCCTCCTCCTCAAACAAAAAAAAAGTTATGTGCATTGGTTGGTAAGGTGACTAGTGTTTTCTTTAGTGTTTGATTTGATTCCTTTGTTGGCAGTCTATTTGGGAATTTAGAATAGCTGGAATGTTCCTCCTGCAGTATGTGGAAGGTGAGAATCACTCTGGTGTCCCTCCTGACTTCATTTGTGAGAAGTGCACCCAACTCCAGCTCCTTGAGAGCCATGCTAGGGAACTGGAACTGGATGAACTTTGGGTCATTCAGGAGGCGGGAGGGGTTATTGAGAGGAGTTACGGTCAGGGGTAGGAAAGAGAACCGCAGGCAGTACAGGGATCTGCTCTGGTGGTTCCTCTCAACAACAAGTATACTGTTTTGGATACTATTGTGGGGGGCAACTTACCAGGGTAAGTAATGGGGCACAGGTTTCTGGTGCAGAGTCTGTCCCTGGTGCTCAGAGGGAAAGGGTGTGAAGATGAGCAGAGCTTTATTCACTGGGGACTCCATAGTTAGGGGGGCAGACAGGAGGTTTTGTGGGAACAACAGAGGCTTACGATTGGTGTGTTGTCTCCCAGGTACAGGGTTCGTGTTGTCAGGATCCTTCGGGGGAGGGGGAGCAGCCCCAAGTCATGGTCTACATAGACAACAACGACACAGGTAGGAAGAGAGACCGCGGTTTAAGGCAGAAATTCAGGGGGCTATGGTGGAAGCTTAGAGCTAGAACAAACAGAGTTGTTATCTCTGGTTTGTTTTGCATGCCACATGCTAGTGAAGCGAGGAACAGGGAGAGCGCAGTGCTGAACATGTGGCTGCAGGGATAGTGCAGGAGGGAGGATTTTGGATTGTTAGATAATTGGAATTCTTTCTGGGGAAGGTGGGACCTCTACAAAAAGGATGGTCTTCACCTGAACCAGAGGGGTACCAATATCCTGGAGGGACATTTGCTAATACATTTTGCGGGGTGGGGGAGGGTTAAACTATTGTATCAGGGGGATGGGAATGTGAATTATAGGTCCAGTGTACAGGAGGTTCAGGGTAGTGAGGTCAGGGATAGGTTTACAAGGTTGCAAGAGGGCACCGGCAATCAGGATGTTGGTTTAAATGTGCGTACTTCAATGCCAGGAGCATCCAGAATAAGGTGGATGCTGGATGGGTTGCAGCATGGGTTGGTACCTGGGATTTCGATCTTGTGGCCATTTCAGAGACATGACTAGAGGAGGGACAGGAATGGTTGTTGCAGATTCCAGGATTTAGATGTTTCAGCAAGAATAAAGAAGATGGTAAAAGACCCAGGTGTGGCATTGTTAAACAAAGGTAATATTACAGCAGCTGAGGACTCATCCACTGAGGTAGATTTTTTTTTTAGATTACCTACAGTGTGGAAACAGGCCCTTCGGCCCAACAAGTCCACACCGACCCACTGAAGCGCAACCCACCCATAACCGTACACTTACTCCTTACCTAACACTACGGGCAATTTTTTTTTGCATCACCAATTCACCTGACCCGCACATCTTTGGACTGTGGGGGGAACCCAGAGTACCCGGAGGAAACCCACGCAGACACTGGGAGAACGTGCAAACTCCACACAGTCAGTCGCCTGAGGTGGGAATTGAACCCGGGTCTCTGGCGCTGTGAGGCAGCAGTGCTAACCACTGTGTCACCGTGCCGCTCACGGTGCTGAGGTTTGGGCTGAGGTTAGAAAAAGAAAGGAGGGGTCACCCACTGGGGGTTTTCTATAGGCCTCTGAATTGTTCCAGAGATGTAGAGGAAAGATAGCAAAGATGATTGACGATGGGAGTGAGAGTAACAGGGTAGTTT
Organism: Hemiscyllium ocellatum; assembly: GCF_020745735.1. Classification (NCBI taxonomy): domain Eukaryota; kingdom Metazoa; phylum Chordata; class Chondrichthyes; order Orectolobiformes; family Hemiscylliidae; genus Hemiscyllium; species Hemiscyllium ocellatum. The sequence continues at coordinate 58,193,609 of NC_083410.1, read as the reverse complement.
TTATGGGGGACTTTAATTTCCCCAATATTCAGTGGGAATACTATAGTTCAAATAGTTTAGATGGGTCAGTTTTTGTTCAATGTGTGCAGGAAGGTTTTCTGACACAGTATGCAGACAGGCCAACAAGGGGCTATGCCATTTTGAATTTGGTACTGGAGACTGGGGAATGAACCCTGCCAGGTGTTAGATTTGGAGGTAGGTGAGCACTTTGGCGATAGTGACCATAATTCGGTTATGTTTTCAATAGCAATGGACAGGGATAGGTATATACCCGCAGGGACAAAGGTACAAATGGGAGAAAGGCAATTATGATGCGATTAGGCAAGATTTAGGACGCATAGGATGGGAAAGGAAACTGGAGGGGTTGGACACTTTTGAAATGTGGACCTTATTCAAGGAACAGCTACTGCGGGTCCTTTGATAAGTATATGCCTATCAGGCAGGGAGGTAGTTGCCGAGAGAGGGAGCCATGGTTTACTAAAGAAGTTGAAGCTCTTGACAAGAGGAAGAGGAAGGCTTATGTGAGGATGAGGCATGAAGGCTTAGGTAGGGGGCTTGAAAAAGGTTAAAGAGAGGGTTAAGAAGAGCCAGGAAGGGACATGAGAAGTTGTAGGCGGATAGGATCAAGGAAAACCCTAAGACCTTGTATAGGTATGTCAGGAATAAAAGAATAAATGGACTAAAATTAGGGCCAATCAAAGATAGAAGTGAAAAGTTGTGTGTGGAATCTGAGGACATGGGGGAAGTGTTTAATGAATACTTTTCGTCAGTATTCACATTGGAAAAGGGCAATGTTAGTGAGAATACAGAGATACAGGCTACAAGATTAGATGGGATTGATGTTGACAAAGAGAAAGTTTTAGCAATTTTTGACCATCTGAAAATATATAAGACCACAGGGCTGGATGGAATTTATCCTCAGATTCTCTGGGAAGCCAGGGAGGAGATTGCAGACACTTTGGTTTTGATTTTTATGTCATCATTGTCAACAGGAGTAGTGCCAGAAAACTAGAGGTTAGCAAGTGTTGTTCCCTTGTTTAAAAAGAGGAGTTGGACCAACCCTGGTAATTATAGGCCAGTGAACTTTACTTCAGTTTTGAGTAAGGTGTTAGAAAAGGTTATAAGAGATAGGATTTATAATAATCTGCAAAGGAATAATTTAATTAGGGATAGTCAACAGAGTTTTATGAAGGTTAGGTCATGCCTCACTAACCTTATTGAGTTCTTCAAGAAAGTGACAAAAACAGGTGGATGAAGGTAAGGCCATTGTTGTGGTGTTTATGGAATTCAGTAAGGCGTTTGACAAGGTTCCACATGGTAGGCTATTGCACAAAATAAGGAGTTTTGGGATTGAAGGTGATCTAACAGTTTGGATCAGAAATTGGCTAGCTGAAAGAAGACAGAGGGTGGTGGTTGATGGGAAATGTTCATCTTGGAGCTCAGTTACCACTGGTGTGCGGAAGGATCTGTTTTGGGGCCACTGCTGTTTGTCATTTTTATAAATGATCTGAAGGTGGGCATAGAAGCATGGGTTAGTAAATTTGTAGGTGACACTAAGGTAGGCAGAGTTGTGGACAATGCCGAAGAAGGGACCTAAGGGGCAACTTTTTCACGCAGAGGGTGGTACATGTATGGACTGAGCTGCCAGAGGAAGTGGTGGAGGCTGGTACAATTGCAACATTTAAAAGGCATTTGGATGGATATATGAATAGGAAAGATTTGGAGGGATATGGGCCAGGTGCTGGCAGGTGGGACTAAATCGGGTTGGAATATCTGGTCAGCATGGACTGGTTGGACCAAAGGGTCTGTTTCCATGCAGTACATCTCTATGACTCTATGTTGTTGGTTATAGAGGGACATAGATAAGATGCAGAGGTGGGCTGAGAAGTGGCAAATAGAGTTTAATGTGGAAATGTGTGAGCTTGTTCACTTCGGAAGAAGTAACAGGCATGCAGAGTACTGGGCTAATGGTAAAATTCTTGGCAGTGCAGATGATCAGAGGGATATCAGTGTCCTAGTGCATAAATACCTGAAAGTTGCCACCCTGGTTGGTAGGGTTATTAACAAGGCATATGGTGTGTTGGTGTTTATTGGTAGGGGCATTGACCTTCGGAGTCACGAGGTAATTCTTCAGCTGCACAAGACACTGGTAAGGCCGCACCTGGAGTATTGCGTGCAGTTCTAGTCACTGCATTATCGGAAGGATGTGGAAGCTTTGGAAAGGCTTCAGGGGAGATTTACTAGGATGATGCCTGGTATGGAAGGAAGGTCTTACAAGGAAAGACTGAGGGAACTGAGGCAGTTTTTGTTGGAGAGAAGAAGGTTGGGAGGTGGCGTAATTATGGCATATAAGATAATCAGAGGATTAGATAGGGTGGATAGGAGAGTCTTTTTCCTTGGATGGTGAAGACTAACACAAGGGGACATAGCTTTAAATTGAGGGGTGATAGATTTAGTACAGATATTAGGGTAGTTCCTTTACTCAGATTGTAGTAGGAGCATGGATCAGCCTGTCTGCAACAGTAGTAGACTCGGCAATGTTTAGGGCATTTAAACGGGCATTGGACATATGGATAATAATGGAACGGTGTAGGTTAGATGGGCATCAGATTAATTTTGCAGGCCGGCGCAACATCGAGGGTCGAAGGGCCTGTACTGCGCTGTAACGTTGTATGTTCTATAATTTAGTACCTCACATACACACTCTCTCAAGCACGCACACACAGTATCTCGCTCATTCATTCTCACTATCTCTCTCACACACACACACACACACACTCACTTACATAAATACAAATCTATAAAAGATGCATATTTGAAGTATAATTTGCAGATACATTCTATTTTGTTCAAAAAGCAAACAATTTGTAGCCAGGCAGTCAATGTGGCATTTTATGAATTCCTACTTTGGAAATAAAACCAGTCTGACTTCAGGTTAGGACACAGCCGACTCTCAATAAGGCCTTACACCTAAAATGCATTGTCTGACCTAGATGTCATCTCTTTTATGCTGATAAAGCTTTAAGTTATCTCAGGACAGTGACTTGAAAGAAATTCTGGGATTTATATATCAATAGGAACCTGCATCTCCATTCTAACCTATTAAAGATTTAACATTCATCTAGGTTAGTATGTTATATTTGCATCAGTTGTATGACCGTTTGATCTTTAACTTATGAATTCTGTGTCTGATATATCCTCTTCACTAACACCTGAAGAAAGAGTGAGGCTCCGAAAGCTTGTGCTTTCAAATAAACCTGTTGAATTATGACGGGGTGTCATGTCGTTTTTGACTTTTCCTTACTGAACATCCAAAATGCATCACATCACACTTATTGGGATTAAATTCTATCTGCCATTATTCTGCCCAGTTTTTCAACCACTTGTTCAAAGTGGTTACATTCCCATGTTGGATTTCTTTAGTGCGGAACCATCAAAAAGGACAAAAGTGATGATTCACAACAAAGTCTTTGTTCAAGTTGTTACTATGAAACCAGAGTTAAAAATCACACAACACCAGTTTAAGGTCCAACAGGTTTTTTTGGGAACGCTAGCTTTCGGAGTGCTGCTCCTTCATCAGGTGGTTGTGAAGTATAAGATCGTAAGACATAGAATTTATAGCAAAAGTTTATAGTGTGATGTAACTGAAATTATACTTCGAAAAAGTCCTGGATTGTTTGTTAAGTCTCTCATCTTTTAGAATGACCATGTTGGTTTCAGTTCTTTAACACATAAATCGCAAAGCTTTTTTAAAAGTTACATTTAAACTTTTGCTATAAATTCTGTGTCTAATGATCTTATACTCCACAACTTCCTGATGAAGGAGCAACATTCCAAAAGCTAGTGCTTCCAATTAAACCTGTTGGACTATAACCTGGTGTTGTGTGATTTTTAACTTTGTACACCCCAGTCCAACACCGGCGTCTCCAAATCATACTATGAAACCAGCTGTTTATGAACACACGGAAACAGACGTGGAAAAAATAGCATAACAACATTTTTGAAAATTCTGGCTGTTTCCATTTTGAATGTTGCTCAGTAGCATTTTTAAATTAGGCCAAAGCTAGTAAAGGTATTTGGAGTAAGGGGATAAATTATAATTATTTTCCAGTTACTCAAACAATGTAACATTCATTCTTTGAAACAATCTCTAGTAAACAGAAGAGCATGTAATTCTGGCAGAAATAGTTCATTTCCTTTTAAGAATATAATATTGTCTATGTTCCTTTGAAAGGTAAACTGGATGCATTTTGGATTTAGAACACAAAATCTCTACAGTGTGGAAGCAGGCCATTCAGCCCTTTGAGTCCATACCAACCCTCCAAAGAGCATTCTACCCAGACCCAACCCCTATCCTATAATCCTGCATTTCCCATTGTTAATCCATTTTACCTACACAGCCCGGGACATTGTGGGTAATCCACCAAACCTGCACATGTTTGGGCTGTGGGAGGAAACCAGAGCACCCTGGGGAAACCCATGCAGACACTGGGAGAATGTGCAAATTACAGACAGTCACCCAAGTGTGGAATGGAACACAGGTCCCTGGTGCTGTGAGGTAGCTGTACTAACCACTGAGCCACATGCCGCCCCCAACCTGTGTTTATTAGTATACAGAACATGTAATCCCAACTGTCTAGTCTTTGCACTACAATTTTTCATAATATTTCTGAAGTTACTTGCTTTTCACCACCTTCAATGACCTCATCCTCATTAGAATTATGATTTTCTCATAGCAATTACTCCCAATTATATTCTTCATCTTCTTTCCCTCAATTCCAGAGATGCCAATTGTTACAATAACAATTTTAACCATGTATTTTTCATTTAAAATCATTATCAGATGATGTCCCAACATGAAAAATGAACACTTTAAAAAGATCAGTCAGAAATGCAAACAGAATCCCTGCCTTCTCTTCTCAGCAACAATCTTCTTAAATCCCCTCACCTCAAAGTATGTACAAGGAGTTCATGGATTGTTGCGTACAAGGACTTAAACAATGTATTTAGCTGAGCTATCATTGCCTTCACTTCCACTACTGCATCAGGACAAACTTTGCCAAAATGTTCATTGCTCCTTTAGATGTGAACCCAATTCTGTCTAGATTCTATTCATCTCCCGAAATACCATCACAAACCTTTTGTCGTCCATCCAATTTCAGCTTCCCTGACCCTAACCCAACCAAACTGTTGACCACATTATAATTTCAGCTAACATGGCACCCAGAAGCGAATTTAATGGTTCACTCTCCTCAGGTACTTACTCATACCTCACCCCCCCCAACCACAAATCTGTCATCATTCTTCAAAAATATATTGATCATGTCCCCTCTGTACCCACAAACTTTTGCCCCAGTTCCAATCTTCCTGTCTGTTCCAGTGTCCATAAACATGTCATTGCTTCTAAAGTTCATTCCTCTTACCCCCAATTTCACTTTACAATGCACCAACTAGGTTTCTATAGTACTGAAACATTCTGGGCAAAGTCACAAATTATATTCTTTGGAAAGGCAAGTGTTATAAACAATTCCTTTTCACCCCTGTTTGTAACCTTTAACAGTTAAACTTCAACAACCTGTGTTGAAAATCTCTCCATTATCCAACTGAGATGGAACTATCCTAACCTATCCCATTCTTATTTAATCACAGATTGTTGATCTCTTGAACTGTATACATTTTTTAAACTGTAATTAAATGTTTTAATATGCTGTAAATGTTTATTAGGGAGACAATTTGATGGCTTTAGCTGAGGCTGCTGTTGCTCTGTCGGAAATGTTGGAGTTGAAAGCTGATTGTACAGGACCTGTTGAGGGTGTTGTTATTGAATGTCGGAATGATAAAGGAAAAGGGTAAGTTATTGATGATACATGACCTGTCTCTGAAAATTGATAATGTATTTCCTAATAAAATTATAAATTATAGTTGACTATTGTAGCACTAATATGTTGTAATAAACCAGTAAAGAAAATGTTTGATTCTTAATTTTTCAGTGCTGTATTAACGATTGATGTGTATATATTTAGTTTTCTGAAATTTGCTATAATAATGCACTTACCATGTATTTGCAATGAACTGTCAAATCGAGCAAACTATTGTTTCATTATTTATTGCTTAAATAATTTAAACCTAAGCCAGTAAACATGTTGTAATGGCTATAAATTCATTTCTACTAGTCTCTACATTGAAAGTGCCCAACCTCATGAGTTGGTGCTGAGTGGAGTCCAGGCACATCACGAAACAGCAACACAGAGAGTGGAGGAAGAATTATGTCAAACTGTATTCTTTAACTTCTGAACAGCTCACATTTTTTTGAATGACAATAACGGAAATTTGGAATAGATTCCTTTCTAAGTTGTAGATGGGATATTTATTTTTTTAAAAATCTTAACTCCATCAATTGCAAATCTTTGGAACTTTAGAAGTAATTTCTCTTCTTATAATGGCCAAAATCATCTCTGTCATCCATATTTCTGACACTTCAACTGAAGATGTAAAATGATTAAATTACTTTCGGCTACACCTGCTAAGCTATTATTGTGGAGGGAGCCCTTTCTACAATGTGGCCTGCAGCTGCATTTGTGGATCTGTGGCTGGAGTCGCTCCAGAAACCTCTCCAGAAGGATAAATAGAAGAGGCCTTTCTGATCCTACATAACTGCATGGAGGCTTCTTCCATGGTCCTATCAAGGTTCACCTAAGACGTTGGGCCCAACTACTACCAGTAAGATCCTGGCAGTATCTTCAATCTCACTCCAAGTAGCTAGTCAATAGGCATTAATTGGCTACCTCTCATTTGCAGGGAGGCAGCTGGTTCCATTGTTAACTCACATCCAGAAAAATTATCTGCAGGCAGCAATACTTCAGGTGATGGACTTAATGTATTATTTTCAAAAACTCTTTCACCACCTGAGGAACTCTTGCAGTGATGTCCTGGGATTGACATGATTGATCTTCTGCATAAATGAGGATCTTTCTTTCATATCACCACCATAAATGTATTAAATTTGTCAAGTCCCTTTTTGTTTTGATAGACCAGTCACCACAGCTATTATCCAACGTGGAACGTTAACGAAAGGTTGTATCCTAGTGGCAGGGAAGAGTTGGGCTAAAGTACGGTTAATGTTTGATGAGAATAACAAACCAATGAAAGTTGCTGGACCAAGTACCCCAGTGGAGATAGTTGGTTGGAAGGAACTTCCATCTGCTGGAGATGAAATTCTTGAAGTGGAATCAGAGGTATGGAAGCCAAATGTTTTATTCTATAAATGATTGTTAGTATTACAACTCTTTATAATCTATTGTCAGTGATGACAGCAAAATATCAAGTCTCTTGCCGCTTTGGTTCAAAGTGAATGATGTATATCTTTTATGAGGCTTTACAAAAGAAATTGCTAATATGAAATCTATATTACAAACTGTTTAAATGGGTTAGAACTCTGAGATTAATCTGGTAATTGAACATATTTCTAGTGATTCCATGGGAGCATCTACTGCTATTTAGAATGTGTGGAAAGACAAAATTTTTGAGAGGAATACATCTTAGTTCTTGTAAAATGTTTCTCACGATCAATTAAGACTCCTCAGAATAGGTTTATTATTATCCTATGCATGTCTCATGGGCAGTGATTTGCTCGAAAACATGAATTCTTCAGTTTTCTAAGTGGCATTCTTGGTTGTTTAGCAAAGGGCCAGAGAGGTGTTAGATTGGAGGAAGTACGTTGAGACACAAGAAAAACTTAAACAAGACCTTGAGGTGATTGAAGCAAAACAGAAGGAACACCAGGAAATGTACAAGAAGGAACGGGAGAGCTTTACTAGCATGAGCTGGAGACGGAGAAAATCGGCTATGTACAAGGCCAATAAACACCTAATGGCAACAAGGCCTAAAGAAAGGACTGAGACTGATGAGCTTTCACTTCCAATAATAATAAAAGGTAAATGTATATGTGCATGTGTTGTCCTGAGTCGTGCCCCCTTCCACCACTAATACCACACCTCCAACCTGCTACTCGTGGACCTGTGATTGTTCCATCCTATGCATCAATTCTCAGTGCAGTGGGTCTGCAATAAGATTTTCTCATTAAAGTATGAAAGCCCTCTAACACTTTGCCTTAGTGTCTGTTATGTGAGGATAATGCTTGATTGTGAATGTGATTATTCTATTCAAGAGCAGCCTGGTTTCTACTTATGTACTTGGCCAGCATCTTTGTATTCTTCTAAAATTTGGAACTTCAAAGATTTCAATTTTTTTTCTCCAAAACCAAATCCAGTTATTGCAGCCGTACCGTGTTCCTAGCTAGATGAGGATTGCACTTGTGTAGCTTTCTTCATGTATATAACCTAACTCTCATTGAATAAACTTGAAGATAATGAGGTGCTTAATTGGTGCAGTACAGCCATATTAGATTCTTGATTCTACATACTGTATATTGTTGTTATCTTTCTTCATAGGCTTAAGAGATGGGCAGTTTGGTTTTCTGCTGGGCTATTAGGTTGCTGTCAGACATTCTCAATCCATCTGATTTTGGATGAAGCTGTTGCCAGTTGGATTTATTGCTTGCATTCTTGTTTTGGTGATGAATATATTTATTTCCTTGTTGCTTTATCTCTTTATCCAGTGTTGGTATGTTGTTCTGTCTTGGTTATAGGTACCAGTTCAGAAACCTAAACTGAGGTGGTGTGAATATTTGAAAAGTCTATTTTATTTCCCTGTAGGTGATGTTGATGGTTCTGTAGAGGCCATTCTAAACATCCTTGATAGTTATGACGCTGATGAACAGTGTAAACTCAAAGTAATTCACTTTGGTGTTGGAGATATCAGTGAAAATGATATTGTTTCAGCAGAGATTTTTTCAGGTAAGGGTTCAATTCTGCTTTTAATTACGTTTTTTTTACAACATGCCTTTGCATTTGTGCTGGAGATTTGCTTCCCAGCCCTTACCTTACAACCCAAAGGATGTGAAGGGAAAAGAAATTGGTAATCCTCTGATTTCACACCCTGCACCTATGCATACATTGGGAAAGCATAAGACAAATTAAACCTGGCTGAGTTGAATCGAAGTTCCAGAACATTTACAGAAACGTAACTCTTTTAAAGTCAGATTGCCAACAGGATTCTTGAAATGTCCTGACTGTAGTTGGCCAGGCAAGAGAATGGAGAGCTTCCATGGTTATTGCTCTATCATATTTATTTTTGGATCCTGATTTCAATTTTAATCTAGAGTGGTGAAGTGAAAATTGAAGCCATGATGAAAGACTAAATGATCCTAGGTTTTTAGGCCTTACAGTATTAAGGCAATATGTTAACTTTTACTGAGATAATAAGATGTGAAATGACAAATAAAATGAGCCCAGAATATTACTGTTAAGGTTAGGCATATAATAGACAAATAGTACAATTTTAATCAAGAGAAAATTTGAAATAAATCTTAGAAAAAGTTGATATTCAAAGGACAATTCACATTCAGCAAGCCATATTCAGTAGGATAGTGAAATGAAAGATGTTTTGTGAAGTTCAGGCTGCAATTGAAAGCTAGGCTGAGGGAATTAAAATGCTAAATTTAACTTGAACTAGCTGATTTTGGCAAATATGTTTCATTCCCTAGCACCAACAAACCCTTGATTCAGTTTTCAACCTTGTAGTAATGCTTGTGCCATGCTAAGATGGTTCCTGTTGTTAAGCTTTTTACATTATCTATGCAAGTTAATAATTCCAGAGATACTTAGCGGAATCAATACTAGGTTCAATTAAATGCAGAATATAACATCAGATTTACGTCATGAAATGTTTCAAGAATACATAAGAAACCATCCCAAGTTTCTGTTACCTTATCAATCTCAGTATGTGTACTTAATGCCTATTGACATTAAAATTCATATGTATTTTTCAAATCTGACCATTAAAATGTTTCAAATTCTTTTGAAAGCTACCATTTATCTTGTACCTATCACTTAACTGTAATGTTTAATGTCATCAGCAAATTTTATACTGCCAACAGCTGCCATCGTATTATTCATAGTGAAGAGGGATTTGAAGCACTGACGCACCTCAATATTTCTATTGTTATTGTTCAACCAATTTTGGCTCTGCTGTTTTCATAAATGAATTGTATGAATTACATTATTTTTATTTGACACTACCTATTCCTTCTAAATCCATGGTGGATTGATAGAATCTCCCTGAAGTTTAATAAATGTTGATAACTGAAAACCTATAAGGAACTTATTGCGGGAAATATTGTCAGACATTTATGAACTTATTTGGAATTAGAAAGCAATACTGAGGCAATATGAATGTAATTTAATCATGTAGCTACATTAGGTGAAAAACATGTAGAAATGTTCATTTCCTGGCAGAGGGTGAACTTATCCTTCCCAAAGTTCTTTTTCATCTCTCTCCTACAGTGAATGTTTTCCTGAATTTATATTGTGAATACAGTTGAGATAAGATTCTGGTGTAGGATAAGGAGTAATGACATGTATGACTGCAATTACAAGCAGTACATGGAATATGCCTTGAAGAGAAACAGCATTCTTCTTGAATTTTTAGGTCTTGTGTTTGGTTTTAATGTAAATGCAAGCAAAGAAGTACAACAGATGGCTACCAAGAAAGGAATAAAAATCAAATTGCATAAGGTTATCTATAAACTCATTGATGACCTCAAGGATGAACTGAGTGATAAGTTGCCACCAGATCTTGAAGAAAGTATAATAGGTATGTTTTGTGTTTTGCTACTTATAAATTGAATACATGTTCTTTGTGAGATGCAGCCTTTTAAACTCACTTTTTTGTCAAAGTGTTGTAAATATGATCTGATGTATGCCCAGTTCTTAACTGTTTTGATATGTATTTTACAAGAGCAGTTTTCATGATTCTTTAATTAAATTTTGTTTTACTTCCAGGAGAAGCGTCTGTGTTGGCACTCTTCCATGTAACAATAGGTAAAACAAAGGTTCCTATTGCAGGGTGCAGAGTCCAGAAGGGTCAGTTGCACAGAAAGATGAAGTTTAAGCTCATCCGTGATGGAAATATTTTGTGGAATGGCAAGTTTACCTCTTGTGCAGTTCTGTGTATATAATCTACAAAAGTGCTCCTGTACTATAGACTCAACCACGCTCTTTCAGAAACAGCAATTTTCTTTCTTTAAAAACCAGGTTAATGTGTATTTTGCCTATTATGAGTCTTTTAAGGGACTTTATCAAGTTGTTGTGCAATTGTATTTACATACCTTCTATGAAATTCCCTTATTTAACAAATTAGTCCCAGTATGCCTGCAATAATTCCAACAAGAGGCAAAGCATTGTGAACATCATTCAGTAACTTACTACAACTCGAGAATGATCTATAAAATGTAAATATTTATTTAAACAAATAGTGAAATTTTTAAAAAATTATCAGAAGAAACTCTCTTTTTACGAAGTCTGGTGGTAGGAATAGGGCAGGTTTGACTGCTTTGTTGACCAGGGATGATGTGTGGCCATAGAGGTACTGCAGTGGAAGCTAGGAAGAAGATGGTGCCAAGCTTTTGATAAGGTTTCGCGTGTAAAATTAAAGAGTATGAGTTTGGCGTTGTGCACTACCAAGGATAGAGAACTAGGAGAAAGTGAGGACTGCAGATGTTGGAGATCAGAGTCAAAATGTGTGGTGCTGGAAAAGCACAGTTGATCAGGCAGCATCTGAGGAGCAAGAAAGTTAATGTTTCAAGCATAAGCTCTTCGTCAGGAAGGATAGAGAACTGGCCAGCAGACAGAGAACAAAGAGTTGGAATAAACAGGTAATTTTCTGAGTGGCAGTTGGTGACGAGTAGCATACCACAGGGATCAGTGCTTAGATCCCAGCTAGTCACAGTATGTTTAATGATTTAGATGAGGGAATTAAATGTAATATCTTTAAGTTTGCAGGTGATACAAAGCTGCATGGGAGGGTGAATGGTGAGGGGAATGCAGAGAAGTTTTAATGTGATTTCGACAAGCTGTTAGTGGGAAAATATAAGGCAGATGAAGGAAAATGTAGATAAATGTGAGGATACCCACTTTGGTAGCAAAAAAGTATCTGAATAATGATAGATTATAAAAGGGGAAGTTGCAATATGACCTGGATGTCCTTGTACACCAGTTGCTTAAGGTTAGCCTACAGGTTGTAGCAGGTGGTGAAGAAGAGAAATGTAATGTTGGTCTTTATAGCAAGAGAATGCAGGGATGTATTATTACAATTGTAATAAGGCCTTGGTGAGAGCACATCTGGAGTATTGTGTTCAGTTTTAGTCTCCTCATCTGAGGAAGAATAGTCTAGCTATGGAAGGAGTACATCAAAAATTTACCAGTCTGATTCCTGGGATAGCAGGACTAACATATGAAGAGGGTGGGGTGATCTCATATAAAATTCTAACAGGGTTTTGGCAGGGTAAATGCAAGAAGGATGTTCCTGATGACTGGAGAGTCCAGAACCAGGGATCATGGTCTAAGGATATGAGGTAAGCCATTTAGGACTCTGGTGAAGAGAAACTTCTTTACCCAGGGTGTGGTAAGCCGTGTGGAGGCCTCTGCCACAGAAAGTAGTTGAGACCAAAATATTAAATGTTTGTAAGAAGGAGATAGATATTGTTCTCAGGGCTAAAAGGATCAAGGTGTATGGGGCAAACGCTGAAACAAGATACTGAGTAGGTTGAAACAAAATAGAAAATACTGGAGAAACTCAGCAGGTCTTACAGTATCTGTAGAAAAAAAGCAGAGTTAACGTTTCAAGTCCCGTGACCCTTTGCAAACCATTTCAGAAGAAACTCAAAATATTGACTCTGCTTTCTCTCCAGACACTACCAGACTTGCTGAATTTCTCCAACAATTTCTGTTTTTGCTTCAGATTTCTAGCATCCACGTTCTTTGTTTTATATTACTGAGCATGATGATCAGCCATGGTCATACTGAATGGCAGAGCAGGCTCAAAGAGCTGACAAGTTAGTTGCATATGTTTTTAAATGTTTTGTTAAGTATTTGTTATTAACAGAATAAAACCAAATTTATAGTAATGAAAAAATGTTGCCTTTCGTTCAGGTTTTCTCACCTCTCTCAAACATCTGAAGGACGATGTCCCAGTTGTGAAGACAGGGATGGAATGTGGCCTCAGCTTGGATAAAGACCTTAATTTTGAGCTTGGTGATGAAATTATTTGTTATGAAGAAAAACAAATTCAGCAAAAAATATCTTGGGATCCAGGATTTTAAACTTGATTACAAGAGCCTAAGAATTTTTAAATTTAATTAAATTGCACTGTTAATATAAAGACCAGTGAAATGACCAAATGGAAGATTTAATAATGATGTATTCAGCTTTTTGTTTGGAAAACTGGCCAACATGAAATGTGTCGAAGTATTTCATTGGGAACTACTTTGAAGGATGATGAAGGTTAATTCAGTGGATCCACGCAGACACCATTTTGAATGTAACAAGATCCTTGAAATTACTGTCTGGTATGAATATTGCAAAGTCTTGCTACGGCCTGGAGAGTTTTAAAGTCACAATTTGAAATGTTCTTCATATAATATTGTGTGCATTTTTGCTCCCTGGTGCCAGGTTAAACATTAATTATCAATGAAACATAACAAAAACAGGTTAAATATGGATCTAGATGCCAATGATATATCTGGTAATGTATGCGATGTAATTGTCTCCATTGTGCTTTTCCATTGAAGGAGTGTTGTTGGCATTGGCAGCATTCAACATAAATTATTTGGCTCAGAATCCCAATGGTATTGAAGAACAGGATTTTCACAAGACTCAACTGCAACTGAATCTCCACTTATAACTAACAGTATGCAAAATAAAGGAGTAGTACTTGTGGTTACAGGTCTTCCTTGGAATTTAAAAATGGTTATAGGAAACAAAGATTCAAACTAAGCTTGTTAAAAAAAATCATATACTTCCAGTAGATTTAGATACTGAATCATAATTTTAAATATCATATGGAAAGAACCTTATAATTGCAAAATTGTTTTCTCCACTTTGTGTCTTTGAGTTGTTCTGAAAATTAGGTAAAAACAATGACTGCAGATGCTGGAAATCAGATTTTGGATTAGTGGTGCTGGACGAGCACAGCAGTTCAGGCAGCATCTGAGGAGCAGCAAAATTGACGTTTTGGGCAAAAGCCCTTCATCAGGAATAAAGGCAGAGAGCCTGAAGGGTGTTGAAGTAACTGTAGGGTGTTTGAGCACGTTATGGTGATGGAAGGCACAATAGGATTTCATTTCATTCTGGGACTATTTAGCATTGATATGGGTATAACAATTTATTAAGATTATTGCCAAAGTATTGAAAATGATAGAGACATAATCACACTTCTGCGTTGGAATACTGAGACAGTAATAAGTCCAAAAGCAGAGGGCGTAGGTTTCAGGTGAGAGGGAAAACTTATAAAAGGGGAGAGGTTCCTTGTGGTTTTCTATTGGAGAGGTTAATTATGTAAAAATTATTAGGAGCCAACTTTGATAAAATAATGTATGAATATAGTCTGGTAACATAATTTATACATGGAAAAAGTGCATGAATGCTTTGTTACAGAATGCAAATCCAACTGTATCCGGTTGCAGATCCTTGCGATCAATTTCAACTGTGACCCTCTAACGCCTGCTTGCCATTTGGGCATTCCTGAAAACTACTGTGGTCATGTAAATTGAACAATGTGTATCAAATCAGATGAAGATAATAGAGCTTGAATTATTTCTCAATTACTTTAGTCTTTCGATAACCTATCTGTTAATCAGCCATAGTCAAATGTAACTCCACCATTGTTACTTTGCTCAAAATTTAGTCATTTTAGCATCTATTTTTATAGATTTGGATAACTTCATTAATTACTTTTAGATCTGCAATTTACAGCATGGGGAAAAAGACCAGCAGATGACACTATAAAATACAAAATGGTCAATGTGATGTACTTTGAGAATGAAAGTGTAAGAAAGCCCCACGTTTGCATATGTTTTCTGTTTATGAAAGTACTTGCATACAAGTAGTCAGCTAAATTGTACTTAAAACAGGAAAGCTTTTTTTTGATAGAGGCAGTAAATCCAAGTAACCCAATGGACTAGCAAAGAATGAAATGGAAACAACAATGGTGACTGCAGTATCTTTGTATTCTTTTACCCCACCCAAGCTCCAAAAAGATGTATTTTATATATCAATAATTTGAGTTCTGGATTTCGAAATAGAGGCAGAAGGATGTGGGTCAGATCTGCGAAGGTCATTTCTTTAAACAGTTTAAGAAGTCAATTGAACAGTGTCCAAAGTGCATCAATTCCAAGAAGACATGTGACTGCTGTCAGATTCCTTGGAGAATCCTTCTGGCATTAATGGATTGAGTGTTTATATTGCTGACAAAATACTGAAGAACCACAGTTTAGTTTTGTCTTCAGAAAAGAAGATTCAAGGTTATTGTTCAGAAGGGAGAAAAGTTTCTCTTAGGAGGTACATCACGCGTTTGTTCGAGGGAGCCAGTCACTCTAACCAAAGTGTTTTCATGTGAACTTCCAAGTTAGTTTGAATAAAAACTTTCTTGGAGCTGAAAATATTCATGGGGAAGGATGTTGTGAAACTTGAAAGGGTTCAGAAAAGATTTACAAGGATGTTGCTAGGGTTGGAGCATTTGAGATACAGGGAGAGGTTGAATAGGCTGGGCCTGCTTTCGCTGGAGCGTCGGAGGCTGAGGGGTCACCATAGAGGTTTATAAAATCATGAGAGGCATGGATAGGATAAGTAGACAAAGTTTCTTCCTTGAGGTGGGGGAGTCCAGAACCAGAGGACATTGGTTTCGGGTGAGATGGGGAAGAGATAAAAAAGACCTAAGGGGCAACTTTTTCACGCAGAGGATGGTATGTGAATGGAATGAGCTGCCAGAGGAAATGGTGGAGGCTAGTACAATTGCAACATTTAAAAGACATCTGGATGAGTATGTGAACAGGAAGGGTTTGGAGGGATATGGGTCAGCTGCTGGCAGGTGCGACTAGATTGGGTTGGGAAATCTGGTGGGCACGGGCGAGTCGGACCGAAGGGTCTGTTTCCGTGCTGTACCTCTCTATGATTCTATGACCTCAGCGGCAACTTTTTCACACACAGGGTGGTACGGGTATGGAAAGAACTGCCAAGGAAGTGGTAGAGACTAGTACAATTACAACATTTAAAAGGCATCTTGCTGAGTACATGAATAGGAAAGGGTTAAAAAAATTAGGGACAAAATGCTGGCAAATGACACTAAATTAATAAAGGATATTGGTAGATGGACCAAAAGGTTTGTTTCCGTACAGGACAACTCTATAACTCTTTGACTCATTCCCGATGAAGGGCTTATGCCCAAAATGTTGACTCTCCTGCTCCTTGGATGTTGCTTGACCTACTGTGCTTTCCAGCACCACAATATACCATCCAACAAACATCAAAATACACTAATCCCATTTACCTGCACTTGGTCCATAGTCCACTATGCTGCTGGCATTTTCAATATGCATCCAGATTCTTCTTAGGTTTTGTAACCGTACCTGCCTCTTCCATCCTCTCAGGTTTCATACCTTTACCACTCTCTGGGTGGAAATTTTTTTTTCTCAAATTTCCTCGAAGCCACTTACTCCTCACCATAAACTTAAGCCCATCTGTGGTTAGATTCTCACTGTCTACTCTTATAATTTTGGAAATATCAGTCAAATTCCTCCTCAACATTCTCTGCTTCATGAAAAGCAAATCCAGTCCATCCAGTCTCTCCTTATAAATGAGACTTTTCACCCCAGGCAATATCCTGGTGAATCTCCTCAGTACTGTCTTCAATGTTCTTCTGATAGTGTGGTGTCCAGAACTGCACACTGTATTTCATCTGTGGAATGCTTTATAAAGTTGTAGCAAGGCTTTCTTGGTCCTATATTCTTCACGCTTGCTGTGAAGGCAAACATTCCATATGCCTTCTTCACCACCATGTCGACTGTACTTTCAGGGATTTATGGATTTTAACACCAAGGTCCCTTTATTCCTCAGTACTTCCTAGATACCTATCATATTTTGTATATCCTTCCCTTCTTAAAGTTTCCAAAATGCATCACCTCACACTTATTGGGATTAAATTTCATCTGCCATTGTTCTACCTAATTTACCAGCTGATCAATTTCACACAGTAGCCTGAGACCATTCTCCTCACTATCAGCAGCACTCCCTCTTTTTGTGTCATTTGCAGACTTACTAATTAAACCTCCTAAGTTCACATCCAGATTGTTAATGTACAAAACAAACAACATGGATCCCAGCATCAATCCCTGTGGACACCACTGGCCACAGACTTCCAAGTACAAAAACAATGTTCTACCATCACCCTTGGCTTTCAACGTGTAAGCCAGTTTGGGACCTTTAATGTATGGAAAAACAGAATCACATTTTAATTTTCTTTTCATTGATATTAAAATATATTTATATTATATTTTAAAATATTGGCTTCGTTGACTATTTCTGTATTAAATGTTCTAAGAGATCCATCTGTCTGGGATAAAATTGATGCAAGCATTGTTACTTTATTAAAGCTTTTCAAAACACCCATTTACAGTTCAAAAGTGCAGCAATTATACAATTTGGCTCTTGACAGTGGTTGAAATTTTTAATGAATTTTAGAAGCTGCATCTTACTCAATACTTGATAGAGCATGGTGCCAAGTAGAAATGCTAATTTGGAACAGTGGTGCTGGAAGATTGGCATAGTGATGTTCTTCAGAAACCAGCGTTAATTTTAAAGCCATCAGCACTAATGAGATCACTTAGTATAATTCCTTAAATGCTTTTAAATGCAGCAATGTTTCAAATTTAAATATCTCAAACTGCTTAAGTGTAATACCTAAAATATAAACATAACTTGGATATGTTTTCAAAGTGTACACATATCAATGGTTCAAAAATGTACTGTTCAGTCAGTTGGTTATAATTATAACAAATGCAATGAAGACTGACCACCATTTCAGTTTCCTTTCCAGGTGACATCCTTTGCACAATAGGCTATTACTCCCTTCACATCATCGTGCAGAGCTTCTAAGACTTTTTCCTGATGTGAGCCTATTTTAATGACACAGACTTTGTGTGAAGATTTTGGAGGCTATGAGAGCTTTTGAGGGGGATCAGGGACTTTACATAAAAACTTCCAGAGTCATTATTGTTTCAAATGCTCAACATGAAAAGCTTAAAGTAATATATAGTACAAGTCACACTGTAAATTGGACTCTTACATAATTATTTATAATTCTCTTTATAACTTAATAATTGTTAGCTGCATAAAATCTTGAAATTCCACTTCTATATCTACAGGACATTTGATATAAATAACTGTGGGTTACACACACAACCAGATTTTATCATCGTCACCCCATAGGTTTAGAGTACACAACAGAAAACATTAGTGTGATATTGTTGTGGAAGTTTTCCATCCTGTGAAAATGTTATGACTCATTTAATGTTTAACAAGCATGTATATATATTTAATTTTTAAAAACTGCCTGTGCACACCTAAAATTTGCCCTGATTTGCTTGAGCTTCGGCCACAGATCAAAGAAGAGATGGCAAATTTGTTGCATCTATCTCAATATCCAGGATGTGGGTTTCTGTTAGTTAGCTATTCACTAGTAAGTTGAGCAGGAAAAAAACTTACAAGAAATGAAAACTAGCACGTGCTTTTTAAAAGGCTTTATTTTGTGGCAGTGCTACAAGACTGCATGGAATTTGCACATTATCCCTGTATCTGCATGGCTTTCCTCTGGGTGCTCCGGTTTCCCCCCACAGTCCAAAGATGTGCAGGTCAGCTGAATTGGCTGTGCTAAATTGCCCATAGTGATTGGTGTATTAGTAGGGGATTGGGTCAGGGTGGGTTACTCTTCGGAGGGTCAGTGTAGACTTGTTGGGCCGAAGGGCCTGTTTCCACACTGTAGGGAATCTAATCTAAGAGTCTTTATGGCCACCAATAGACAAAAATTGATTTACAGGGGCACCTCTGCTATCAGTTCAAGATCCTTTGTGCCTCTAAATTGCAATCCAAAACCCATTTTTATGTGGGGGATATTGCCCACAATTTGGGAAGCCCTGTCATTGCAGATATTGTATGCTAATACTTGTACACGACATGGTTTTTATTTTTTCTGTTTTCAGATTTAGTGATCATGAGTTGTAGAACACGGATTTTAAAAAAGCATTTCCTGTGCATTTTGTATTGCGATGCAATGTTTAGGAAAAGGTACTCTACTCAAAGAAATTACTGTCTAGATTAGAATGGTGCTGGAAAAGCACAGCAGGTCAGACAGTATCCGAGGAGTAGGAAAATCGATGTTTCGGGCAAAAGCCCGGCCATCAGTCCTGATGAAGGGCTTTTCCCTGAAATGTCAATTTTCCTATCCCTCAGATGCTGCCTGACCTGCTGTGCTTTTCCAGCACCACTCTAACGTAGACTCTGATTTCCAGCATCTGCAGCCCTCACTTTTGCCTCAAAGATATTACTGCACTTTGTTTCTTAATTGTGTTTTTTTAACTCTAATTCTGATTTTTTTCATATCCTTTTGCAAACAATTGTTATAGCTTTTCATATCCATTAACAATGAATATGGCTAAAGATAACAATCCCCTTACAGTGCTCAACTTAAAAAAAAGTCAATGTCAAAAGTTTTTAAAATATATGTCAGGGTCCTCTTCTGAAATGCATACTTGGATGTCAGTCAAGAGTAATGCCTGTGACTCTGGAACAGTATAAGATTTCTAACAACCTAAATTACAACCGGAAAAATATGAAAATGTTCTATTTTGTATGCTAGCATTTTTCATCACATCCCTATTCTTCTAAACTTTCAAAAACCTCTCAAGTCCAAAGATTCGCATGTTAGGTGGATTCGCTATGCTAAATTGCCCTGTAGAATCCAGGGACATGCAATTTAGGTGGGGTTACAAGGATAGGTTGGGGCTTGGATGGGACGCTCCTCAGAGGGTTGGTATGGACCTAAGGGGTGAATTACCTCTTTCTGCACTGTAGGGATTCTATAAGATTCTATGAAAGCTAACCCCATTTAACCTGCGTGTCCCTGGATACTACAGGGCAATTTAGCATGGCCAATCCACTAACTTGCACATCTTTGGACTTCTGGAGAGGTTTTAGAAAATTTGAAAGGATAATTTAAAATGAAAAATGCCAAGAAACTACTAGCATGCGTTACAGAACATTTTATATATTCTGATATATATTTTGTGTTGTAATTATAAGTTATTAGAAACTCCAGTGTACTGTTGCAAGTGTTCCTCAGGATTCTGCCCTACACCTTCATCTGACACATTGACCGTCATTACAAACTAAAGTGGGAACGTTCACTCAGTTCCATTTATCATGCCATAAAGAAGTGATCATAAGACATGGACATAAAAGCTAAGTGATTTTGTTTTGGTGATTTGTATGATTACAAGTGAAGGGTACTCCCCATGACTTTCAGGCTTCAGATTTGCCAGCACACCTTGATTCAGAGTCAAATGCTGCCTTGATGTCAAGGGAAGTCACTCTCACCTGATCAGTGGAATTCAACTTTGGTCTATGTTTACATCACAGCTGTATTGAACAGAGTGGTTCTACTGAAAACTAAACCAAGCACTGATGGGCAGGTTATTGTTCAATAAGCACCTCATCAGGACTGTGGATCTGTTTGATCTCAATGGACTATAACCTGGTATTGTGTGATTTTTAACTGTAATTCTGTGTCTTATGATCTTATACTTCACAACCACCTGATGAAGGATCAGTGCTCTGAAAGCTAGTGCTTCCAAATAAACTTGTTGGAATATAACCTGGTGTTGTGATTTTTAACTTTATGCACCCCAGTCGAACACCGGCATCTTCAAATCACGACCTATTCCTTCCAACACTTTGAGTAGGCTGGAGGAGGGGGTATAATTGGCCAGATTACACTTGTGGTTTTTATAGATGGAACAATTACAACATTCCACTTTGTTAGATTGATGCCAGTATGGTACTAAATCAGTGTGGCTAGCAGTTTAGCTTGTTCTGGAGTACAAACCTTCAGCTCTATGGGATCCTGGATTAAGTCTTTAAATCAGCCATTTCTCAATTTCACTTATTATTTCAAAGTTAGCCTTTAATGTTAGGAATGTCAGGGAGCAAAGATGGATAATCAGTTCGGCACTCTGGCTGAAAAATGCCATCCATGTGCTGAATTTGCTAACAGGGATGATCCTGAAGTTCCTTCTTTCATTTCCCCCACCTTACGTTAAGGTGTGGTATGATTCTGTTCTTATCTCATTTGTAAAATTATTTCACTCCCTAATATGCACAATTGTGTTACAGCTACACTAGATTGGCACTTCACTTTCAGCTATGTCTGATTCTTATGCTGGCATGCACTTGTAGATTGATGAAACCAAGGTTAGCTATTGTTGGTTTACAACATTCTATGCATGCCTCATTTTGAGGTAGGCAACAGTGGTGCCATGTGTACACTCATGAAATCATTGAAATGTATGTCCCTGCCTGTTAAAAGACAAAATTACTGCAGATTAAGAAACACAAGTCTGACAGCATCTAAGCAGAAATAAAGTGAATTAACATCGAAGTCATAGCAGACTCAAAATATTACACAACAGATGTTGGCAGAACGTAGAGTTCCTCTAACCCTTTCTTTGCTGCTGTGTTTTAACCTTTTTGAACCCAGCTCTTTCAATGGTATTTTGAATGTCTATATCCACCACCTGACTAACATTAAGTTTTGGTACCAAACAGTTTGTGGTTGAGTGAATGCCGGGGATGGCTACTTCTAATTAAGACAATCCAGATTTGTGGGGAAAAAGATTTGCTTGTCTTGGAAGCCTGGTGCACTGAATGCAAGACTATGGCATTTCTCAGGTTATGTCAAGGTGTTGATACAACTGCAGACTTGCTAGTCAATTTCAGAATCAGTAAGGTTGACATATCTTCACAAAACCCCATTAAAATTAAAAACACCATCATTTCTTTATCACCATTAGTGATTACATCTTTCATCCAAGTTAGAGGTCCAACTGTGGTGGAATTTAAATTCAGGTGTCCACTAACATAACCACTATGTTATTATTCATTAGATGTATTGCTAATGCCATCAAATCAAATTCAATGACATAGGAAAACATATAGGACTAGTTGTGGAAACAGCAAGAACAACAATTACATGCAACAGCACCAACATATGGACCATGTAATGTTTAAAAGCCATCGAGGCAAATACCTTAATTCTTTTTATTAAATGCCTCTTTCACCTACTCGCAAGAGTACTTGCTACTTAAAAGTCAGTTATATTTCAAGTAAGTATCTTTCAAAGAACAACTAAGCACTTAACTAAAACCTGCAGCCTTTAAGTACATTGACAAGATAATAAATATTTTAAATGGCCAAATTCAATTCAGTTCACCCAACTAGTCCAAGATATTGCTCCATACAACTCTCTTTCAACAGTACATTTTTCCTTGTTAGCATATTTTTCTATTTTCTTTTCTCCTTCAATTATTTAAATTCACCTCTAATGCAACTATACTACTCACACTAACTGTTCTTTCTGGTAATATTCAATATTCTAATGCCCTCTGCTACTCTACAAGTAGTACATCAAATACCCACATTTCTGCTCACAGAACATTCCTCTTATGATTAGAGACATGTAAGGTTATAAGTTTTTATGCTGGTAACAGCTGACAGTCCATAATCTTAATTTAAGCTTGGCCAGTGGGTAAAATCTTGTGGCCTGCTGCTATGGATGACTCTACTATTGCTCAATTTCAAAGAAATAAACTGAAGGAGTAAGATACTCGATTGAAAAAAAAAGAGTTCAACAGTTTTCCATCTAGTTTATTATACATGTGTAATTATGCATCTTCATTCTTGTTGTAGCAGTATGTCAGACAGCACTTGCCACAGTATTGTCTATTGAAGTGACTGGCCATGAAGACACCAGCACCACACTCTTCTGAAGGACATTCACGTCTCAGGCGAGAGATTTTTCCATGCTCGTCAACCTAAATCAAAATGATGAGTTTAATTTTGTGCAAAGTAAAACAAAAAACACAAACTATCTCCCTAATAAGCTATACAAGAGTGGATGATGAGCAAATCTCACTTTACACTTTAGAAAAACTCTTGAGTACTGATGATTATGCTTGTCAAATTATGAAAGATTATGCCAAATCTGCTAATATATGTTTGTCACTTTTATATTATTTTGAATAACATTGTACAAATTAGGTCTTGTAATGATAAAATTTCTTTTTGTATAAAGCAGAGTGTTGCAAGATGATTAAAGTTTTTTGTCTCCACTAGCTAGAAGAACTCAGAATCTAGACTAATTGTTCTTATACAGAGTAACCCTCTCAGCAAACAATTTAGAATCTAATTCAGGTGAAAATACTTGAAATCAAAAAAGAAATTTAATTGAAATGACTTGGAGCATCTTGTTTAGAAATCAGTTATAAAAATTCAAAAATTCTCTAACTTTAAACAATGTCTTCTGTGCATTAACAAAGAGGCCATGCCTCTTTAATCTATCAACTAATTCTGCCCATTAATTGTAGTTAAAGATTGTCACTTTTCATTCCATACGATGGAAGGAAAGTCTGCATAATATTCCTTGGAACCTTATTTTCTTGTTGCATTGAATTCAAAATATTTCAAGTTTCTTTTCCTGCATAATATTCAGTATCTTATACCAGTTTTCATCTGCCCAAAGCACAGTACTGTACCACATTTGATCAACAACTTTAAATGTCAAAATGTGCCTTTAGGAAAAGCAAGCCACCTGTGATATAACAAAAAAAAAGTGTCAACTCTGCAATCATACAACTATTACCTTGTAATACTTAAGGACAGCAAGTTTGACCTTCTTCCTCTTATGCTGGTTTTTCTTTGGTGTGGTATAAGACTTCTTCTTTCTCTTCTTGGCACCGCCACGCAGTCTCAATACAAGGTGCAAAGTTGATTCCTATTGAACAGTACCAAGTTTTGTGAAGCATCAAGTATATAGTCTCACTTGTTCTGGTGCATAAAAGTATTGTTATAAAAAAAAAGTCAGGTTCAGTACACTAACCACAAATTCAGAGTCAAAATTAAACAAAGTAAATATACCTTTTGGATATTATAATCAGAGAGTGTACGGCCATCCTCCAACTGCTTTCCAGCGAAGATCAGTCGTTGCTGATCAGGGGGTATACCTATAATAAAAGTACAGAAAAAGTGTTATCACACCTGAATTTGATAAAGATGCCAAGCTAGCCAGAAGGATATAATACAGCAAAACTTAATTTCTGTAAACATGATACAAACAGAATGCTAAAAGAAAAGCAAAGTTGTCATCATCAATACAAGAAACTTGGAAATTAATTTCCTTCTATAAAGAGGTCTTTAAAGAGGGACTTTATTTCTGCATGGTATTTCAATTGTTAGAAATTTTGCTGAAGTTGGAAGCCATGTATAGATGGAAAAGCTTATAAATTTAGTTAGTTTATATATGTAACCATGTAATTTAGTTTTCAGAGAATGATTAAGCACAACCTTTTGGAATTTTAAAACATCCCAAAGCTCTGTCATTTAATACCACTAAAGCAGATGGCCTAATTATTTCTGAAATTGGAGGCCTTGCACGTGCTTTTTCTCTACATTTGTATACATAACTAAATAGTATACACAAAGTAACTTACTACCTTAATATAATGCAGAACTTCAAGAATCTTAAATAGGTCACAGGTGAATGTTACTTGCGCTCAGGTTGTAATCCAAAAGGAGTGATGTATTTTGATTAATTGGAGACCAAGTGATTTAGTCATGGTGGATAACAGAAAACATACCATGGTTGATTTGGTGATGGGAACAAAGCCATTTGGTTGAGGGGGAGGGGCTAACACTTACAGATAAAAGAAAGATAATTCAAAGGACTATCATTCTCCATGGATCAGTCAGTGTGTTCAGCTGTTAAACAAAAAAAAGGTTGTGGTCGGAGATCACCCAGATACAAAACTTCCAAGGGCTCTTGTGGTCTCTGAGCCAGGAGATTCAGGTTCAAGGCCCAGCTGCACTAAAAGATATGAAAAAGACAAACCTGAACAGACTGCCTTTAAAATATCTAGTACCAGAATCCATGAGTGTACTTATGGTGCATCAGTAGTGTTCCCATCTGAGCTAATAGGTCTGAGTTCAGGTTCCACCTGCTCCCGTCTATAATGGCATCTCTGTTGAAAGAGATTAGAAGTGCCTAGAAATAAAATCCACCTCCATTTTAGAAGGAAAAGGGTCAAATATCTGCCCATTCTATACAATCACTATTGAGTGCTCAGGCAGAACTCCAGAATCAGCAGGACACCATAATTTTGGCTTCCAGCATCATTTTAAGAGTTCAGCATCTTCCAACTCGGGTGAAAAAATGTGACATCTGAAATAATGTTCATAGTGCATAGAATGTTTAAAAAAAAAAACAAACCCCCCCAATTCAGTCTCTGACCTCAGCCAAAAAGTATCTTTTGGGAAGTCAAGCCTCAAGAGTGTAAATGTAAAAAGACGTTCTGAAGTACTCTATTCCGAGAATGTTATAACAGTCTTTTCTCCTGGACTTCCACTGAATATGACATATCCATTTAAAACCATTTAAATGCTGCTTATGATTAAGAAATGAAAAGCGCAAATCACAACTCAGTGATGTTCACTTGTATTGCAAATTTTGACTCCATGTTAAGTTCTTGGAAGGCTAACAGATCAGTTTTCCTAAAAAAATTTAAATGAAAACTACTCCATACCTTCCTTGTCCTGAATTTTAGCCTTTACATTTTCAATAGTATCAGAGGGTTCAACCTAGAATAAGAACATACAAAAAAAAGCTCAATTAGACTGACATTCCACTTATGAAAAAAAAATTCTTAAATAATTCAATATCAGCTTTGAGCACAATGTGCTCACTAGCAATTAAGGCAGTTACAAACCAAAAAAAAAGTCATTCTGATCATTTAAAAATTGTAAGAAAGTATTCTCTTTCTGCATTTTGTTTAGAATAGTTGCTCAAAAACAGCTTCACAATGACTTTAAAAACCAATGAATCCAAGAACATCAATCTTTCTAGTTTAAGCTTCTCAACTGATTTAATTTGAGACTACTCCAACTTTGAAGCAAAAGTAAGTGACCTGAAACATTCACATAGACCTAAAAGGCAGGACTGAAAACAAAATATTTAACACAACTACACCAAACCTGCAAATTAACAAATTTGAAATATTAACAAACATTTTTTAAACATAAAACCTTACATCAGAAGTTTTTTTTTCGGCAGCAGTTGGGAATGGGAAGAGCAACTGAGAGGACCAATGGCCCAACGGGAAGGTAATTGTTTAATATAAAAACTTACCTCGGGATTTTCAGGTATATTTTGGCAGCGGCTGAATCCCAAGACGCTACATGTGTAGTGTCTCCCACCCGTGCCCCCAACCACACACTCCCCCCAACCAAAAAAAAACTCTTGCGTGTTGCTAAGGTAAGGTGTTTCAATTGATATTTCTTGTGTATTGAGAGACTGATTAAAAGTTTACTATTAATTGAATAAGACGATAGAGAAGTACCAAACATTATTTAATTCAAATTTGTATGAATTAATTAAATAACACAAATCTGGGCAAGCAGGGACAAGATAAGACTAATAAATTAAACTGCATTTATTTCAATGCAAGAGGCCTAACAGGGAAGGCAGATGAACTCAGGGTATGGGTAGGAACACGAGACTGGGATATCATAGCAATTACAGAAACATGGCTCAGGGATGGGCAGGACTGGCAACTTAAATTTCCAGGATACAAATGCTACAGGAAGGATAGAAAGGGAGGTAAGAAAGAAGGGGGAGTGGCATTTTTGATAAGGGATAGCACTACAGCTGTGCCGAGGGAGGATATTCCAGGGAAGTTAGTTGCGTGGAACTGAGAAATAAGAAAGGGATGATCACCTTATTGGGATTGTATTATAGACACCCCCCCCACCCCCGCCCAAAAGTCAGAGGGAAATGGAGAAACAAACTTTTAAGGGGATCTCAGCTATCTGTAATAATAGGGTAGTTATGGTAGAGGATTGTAAATTTCCAAACACTATGGCAGTCCCAGTCGATGTTAAAGGTTTAGATGGAGAGGAATGTCTAAAGTGTGTACAAGACAATTTTCTGATTCAGTATATGGATGTACCCACTAGAGAAGGTGCAAAACTTGACCTACTCTTGGGAAATAAGGCAGGGCAGGTGACTGAGGTGTCAGTGGGGGAGCACTTTGGGGCCAGCGACCATAATTCTATTTGTTTTAAAATAACGATGGAAAAGGATAGACCAGATCTAAAAGTTGAAGTTCTAAATTGCAGAAAGGCCAATTTTGACAGTATTAGGCAAGAACTTTCAAAAGCTGATTGGAGGCAGATGTTTGCAGGTAAAGGGACGGCTGGAAAATGGGAAGCCTTCAGAAATGAGATAATGAGAATCCAGAGAAAGTATATTCCTGTTAGGGTGAAAGGGAAGGCTGGTAGGTATAGTGAATGCTGGATGACTAAGAAAAAAATGGAAGGTTTGGTTAAGAAAAAGAAGGAAGCATTTGTCAGGTATACACAGGATAGATCAAGTGAATCATAAAGGAAGTAGGAGTATACTTAAGAGGGAAATCAGGAGGGCAAAACGGGGACATGAGATAGCTTTGGCAAATAGAATTAAGGAGAATCCAAAGGGGTTTTACAAATATATTAGAGACAAAAGGGTAACTAAGGAGAGAATAGGGCCCCTCAAAGATCAGCAAGGCGGCCTTTGTGTGGAGTCACAGAAAATGGGAGAGATACTAAATGAATATTTTTCATCAGTATTTACTGTGGAAAAGGGTATGGAAGATATAGACCGTAAGGAAATAGATGGTGACATCTTGCAACATGTCCAGATTACAGAGGAGGAAGTGCTGGATGTCTTGAAATGGTTAAAGATGGATAAATCCCCAGGACCTGATCAGGTGTTCTGGAGAACACCGTGGAAAGCTACAGAAGTGATTGCTGGACCTCTTGCTGAGTTATTTGTATCATCGATAGTCACAGGTGAGGTGCCGGAAGACTGGAGGTTGGCAAATGTGGTGCCACTCTTTAAGAAGGGTGGTATGGTCAAGCCAGGGAACTATAGACCAATGAGCCTGACCTCAGTGGTGGGCAAGTTGTTGGAGGGAATCCTGAGGGACAGGACGTACATGTATTTGGAAAGGCAAGGACCGATTCAGATAGTCAACATGGCTTTGTGTGTGGGAAATCATGTCTCACAAACTTGATTTGAGTTTTTTGAAGAAGTAACAAAGATTGATGAGGGCAGAGCAGTAGATGGGATCTGTATGGACTTCAGTTCGGCGTTCAACAAGGTTCCCCATGGGAGATTGATTAGCAAGGTTAGATCTCACGGAATACAGAGAGAACTAGCCAGTTGGATACAGAACTGGCTCAAAGTTAGAACACAGAGGTTGGTGGTGGAGGGTTGTTTTTTCAGACTGGAGGCCTGTGACCAGTGGAGTGCCACAAGGATCGGTGCTGGGCCCTCTACTTTTTGTCATTTATATAAATGATTTGGATACAAGCACAAGAGGTATAGTTAGTAAGTTTGCAGATGACACCAAAATTGGAGGTGTAGTGGACAACGAAGAGGGTTACCTCAGATTACATCAGGATCTGGACCAGATGGGCCAATGGGCTGAGAAGTGGCAGTTGGAGTTTAATTCAGATAAATGCGAGGTGTTGCATTTTGGGAAAGCAAATCTTAGCAGGACTTATACACTTAATGGTAAGGTGCTAGGGAGTATTGCTGAACAAAGACCTTGGAGTGCAGGTTCATAGCTCCTTGAAAGTGGAGTCATAGGTAGATAGGATAGTGAAGACAACGTTTGGTATGCTTTCCTTTATTGGTCTGAGTATTGAGTACAGAAGTTGGGAGATCATGTTGCTGCTGTTGAGGACAATGGTTAGGCCACCAATTGTGTGTAATTCTGGTCTCCTTCTAATCGGAAAGATGTTGTGAAACTTGAAAGGGTTCAGAAAAGATTTACAAGGATGTTGCCAGGATTGGAGGATCTGAGCTACAGGGAGAGTCTGAACAGACTGGGGCTGTTTTCAATAGACAATAGGTGCAGGTGTAGGCCATTCTGCCCTTCGAGCCTGCACCACCATTCAATATGATCGTGGCTGATCATCCTTAATCAGTATCCTGTTCCTGCCTTATCTCCATAATCTTTGATTACACTATCCTTGAGCACTCTATCCAACTCTTTCTTAAATGAATCCAGAGACTGGGCCTCCACTGCCCTCTGGGGCAGAGCATTCCACACAGCCACCACTCTCTGGGTGAAGAAGTTTCTCCAATCTCTGTCCTAAATGGTCTACCTCGTATTTTTAAACTGTGTCCTCTGGTTCGGCACTCACCCATCAGCGGAATCATGTTTCCTGCCACCAGAGTGTCCAATTCTTTAATAATCTTATATGTCTCAATCAGATCCCCTCTCAGTCTTCTAAACTCAAGGGTATACAAGTCCAGTCGCTCCAGTCTTTCAGCATAAGGTAGTCCCACCATTCCAGGAATTGACCTCGTGAACCTACACTGCACTCCCTCAAAAGCCAGAATGTCTTCCCTCAAATTTGGAGACCAGAACTGCACACAATACTCCAGGTGTGGTCTCACCAGGGCCCTGTATGGCTGCAGAAGAACCTCTTTGCTTCTATACTCAATCTCTCTTGTTATGAAGGCCAACATGCTATTAGCCTTCTTCACTACCTGCTGTACCTGCATGCTTACCTTCATTGACTGGTGTACAAGAGCACCCAGACCTCTTTGTACTGCCCGTTTACCTAAATTGATTCCATTTAGGTAATAATCTGCCTTCCTGTTCTTGCCACCAAAGTGGATAACCATACATTTATCCACATTAAACTGTATCTGTCATGCATCTGACCACTCACCTAACTTGTCCAGGTCACCCTGTAATCTCCTAACATCCTCCTCACATTTGACCCTGCCACCCAGCTTAGTATCATCAGCAAATTTGCTAATGTTATTACTAATACCATCTTCTACATCATTAATATATATTGTAAAAAGCCGCAGTCCCAGCACTGATCCATGTGGTACCCCATTGGTCACTGCCTGCCATTCCAAAATGGAGCCGTTTATCACTACTCTTTGTTCCCTGTCAGCCAACCAACTTTCAATCCAAGATAGTACTTTGCCCCCAGTACCATGCGCCCTAATTTTGCTCGCTAACCTCCTATGTGGGACTTTATCAAAAGCTTTCTGAAAGTCCAGGTATATTACATCTACTGGATCTCCCTCGTCCATCTTCAAAGTTACATCCTCAAAAAATTCCAGAAGATTAGTCAAGCATGATTTCCCCTTCATAAATTCATGCTGACTCTGATCTATCCTGTTACTACTATCCAGATGTGTTATAACTTCATCCTTTATAATAGACTCCAGCATCTTTCCCACCACTGAGGTCAGACTAACTGGTCTATAATTTCCTGTTTTCTCTCTCCCACTTTTCTTAAAGTGGTACAACATTAGCCACCCTTCAATCCGCAGGAACTGATCCCGAATCTATCGAACTCTGGAAAATAATCACCAACGCATCCACGATTTCTCGAGTCACCTCCTTCAGTACCCTGGGATGTAGACCAGCAGGACCCAGGGACTTATCAACCTTCAGACCTAATAGTCTCTCCAACACCAATTCCTGGCAAATATACATTCCCTTCAGTTCAGGTCCTTCAGCCACTGTTACCTCAGGGAGATTGCTTGTGTCTTCCCCAGTGAACACAGATCTGAAGTACCAATTCAATTCTTCTGCCATTTCTTTGTTCCCCGTAACATATCCCCCTCTTTCTGTCTTCAAAGACCCAATTTTAGTCTTAGCCATTTTATTGCCTTTCAAATACCTAAAAAACCTTTTACCATCCTCCTTTATATTTTTGGCCAGTTTACCTTCGTACCTCATCTTTTCTCTGCATATTTCCTTCTTAGTAGTCCTCTGTTGTTAAAAGCTTCCCAGTCCTCAGTTTTCCCACTTATCTTTGCCACGTTATACTTTTTCTCTTTTAACTTCCCTCGCCAGCCACTGCCACCCATGCCTTCTCCTAGGATCTTTCTTCCTTTTTGAATGAACTGATCCTGCATCTTCTGCATTATACACAGAAATATCTGCTATTGTTCCTCCACTGTCATCCCTGCTAAAGTATTGCACCATTGAACTTTGGCCAGCTCCTCCCTCATAGCTCCATAGTTCCCTTTATTCAACTGAAATATTGTCACTTCCGATTGTACCCTCTCCCTGTCAAATTGCAGATTGAAGCTTATTGTATTATGGTCACTACTTCCCAATGGCTCCTTCACTTACAGGTCCCTGATCAATTCTGGTTCGTTGCACAATACCAGATCCAGAATGGCCTTCTCCCTGATAGGCTCCAGCACCAACTGTTCTAAGAATCCATCTTGGAGGCACTCCACAAAGTCTCTTTCTTGAGGTCCAATACCATCCTGATTCTCCCAGTCTACCTGCATGTTGAAATCCCTCATAAGAACTGTAGTAACATTTTTGTGACAGGCCAATTTCAGCTCCTGATTTAACTAACATCCGACATCCAGACTACTGTTTGGGGGCCTGTAGATAACTCCCAAGAGGGTCTTTTTACCCTTAGAATTTCTCAGCTCTATCCATACTGACTCTATATCCCCTGATCCCCCTACATCTCTGGAAGCCCAGTGATGGGAGATAAGGAAATAGCAGGAGAACTTAATAAGTAATTTGCATCAAGTCTTCACAATAGAAGACAGGAGTAATATCCCAACAATTAGAGGGAGTCAGGGGGCTGAGTTGAGTATGGTTGCCATTACACAAGAGAAAGTGCTAGAAAAGCTAAAAGGTCTTAAATATGATAAATCTCCTGGCCCCGATGGGCTACATCCTAGAGTTCTGAGGGAGGTGGCTGAGGAAATAGCGGAGGCATTGGTCGAGATCTTTCAAAAGTCACCGGAGTCAGGGAAAGTCCCGGATGATTGGAAGATCGCTGTTGTAACCCCCTTGTTCAAGAAAGGATCAAGACAAAATATGGAAAATTATAGGCCAATTAGCCTAGCCTCGGTTGTTGGTAAAATTTTAGAATCCATCGTTAACGATGAGGTTTCTAAATTCTTGGAAGAGCAGGGTTGGATTAGAACAATTCAACGTGGATTTAGTAAGGGGAGGTCGTGCCTGACAAACCTGTTGGAATTCTTTGAAGAGGTGACAAGTAGGTTAGACCAGGGAAACCCAGTAGATGTGGTCTATCTAGACTTCCAAATGGCCTTTGATAAGGTGCCACACGGGAGGCTGATGAGCAAGGGGAGGGCCCATGGTATTCGAGGTTAGCTACTGGTATGGATTGAGGATTGGTTGTCTGACAGAAGGCAGAGAGTTGGGATAAAAGGTTCTTTTTCCGAATGGCAGCCAGTGACAAGCGGTGTCCCGCAGGGCTCAGTGTTGGGGCCACAGCTGTTCACATTATATATTAATGATCTGGATGAAGGGACTGGGGGCATTCTAGCGAAGTTTGCCGATGATACGAAGTTAGGTGGACAGGCAGGTAGTACTGATGAAGTGGGGAGGATGCAGAAGGATCTAGACAGTTTGGGAGAGTGGTCCAGGAAATGGCTGATGGAATTCAATGTGAGCAAATGCGAGGTCTTGCACAGTGGAAAAAAGAATACAAGCATGGACTACTTTCTAAACTGTGAGAAAATTCATAAAGCCAAAGTACAAAGGGATCTGGGAGTGCTAGTCGAGGGTTCTCTAAAGGTAAACATGCAGGTTGAATCCGTGATTAAGAAAGCTAATGCAATGTTGTCATTTATCTCAAGAGGGTTGGAATATAAAAGCACCGTTGTGCTACTGAGACTTTATAAAGCTATAGTTAGGCCCCATTTGGAGTACTGTGTCCAGTTTTGGTCCCCACACCTCAGGAAGGACACACTGGCACTGGAACGTGTCCAGCGGAGATTCACATGGATGATTCCTGGAATGGTAGATCTAACATACGAGGAACTGCTGAGGATCCTGGGATTGTATTCATTGGAGTTTAAGGGGAGATCTAATAGAAACTTACAAGATAATACATGCTTGGAAAGGGTGGACGTTAGGAAATTGTTTGCGTTAGGCGAGGAGACTAGGACCCATGGACACGGCCTTAGAATTAGAGGGGGTAAATTCAGAACAGAAATGCGAAGTCATTACTTCAGCCGGAGAGTAGTGGGTCTGTGGAATTCATTGCCAGAGTGCAGTGGAGGCAGGACACTAAGTGTCTTCAAGGCAGAGATTGATAATTCCTTGTGACATCAAGAATTTAAGGGCTACGGGGAGAATGCTGGTAAGTGGAGTTGAAATGCCCATCAGCCATGATTGAATGGCGGAGTGGACTCAATGGGCCAAATGGCCTTAGTTCCACTCCTATGTCTAATGGTCTTATTCTAGGTCCCTCCACGCAAGGGACTGAATATCATCCCTTACCAACATGGCCACCCCACCCCCTCTGCCCGTCAGTCTGTCCTTACGATTTCCCTGGAGCGTTGGAGGTGGAGGGGTGACCTAATAGAGGTTTACAAAATTATGAGGGGCATGGATAAGATAAATAGATAAAGTCTTTTCCCTTGGGTCGGTGAGTCCTGAACAAGAGGGCATAGCTTTAGGGTGAGGGGGGAAAAGATATAAAAGAGACCTACGGGCAACTTTTTCATGCAGAAAGTGGTACGTATATGGAAAGGGCTGCCAGAGGATGTGGTGGAGGCTGGTACAATTGCAGCATTTGGATGGGTATATGAATAGGAAGGGTTTGGAGGGATATGGGCCAGGTGCTGGCAGGTGGGACTAGGTTGGGTTGGGATATCTGGTCGGCATGGATGAGTTGGACCAAAGGGTCTGTTTCCATGCTGTACATCTCTATGACTCTAAGTAGAGATGGCTGAACGTGATTGCTGTAGCTGTATGGTGTGGGAGCTGGTAAACTGCAGTGACCACATCTGCAGCAAATGGTGGTTACTGGAAGAACTCCAGATCAGAATTGATGATCAGGAATCTGAGGTTCAAACACTGTGGCACATCCAGGACAGGTAAGAGTATCTGGACGCTTTGTTTCAGGAGGCGGTCACACCCGGTAGATTAAGTAATTTGAATTCAGTTAGTGATCAGGAACAACACAGTATGACCGTAAATTAGGCAGGTTGGGGGATTCTGAGTTCAGGAGTGGAGGAGCCTTAGCCCTTGACCTTGTCCAACAGGTATGAGATATTTGCTCCCTGTATGGATGAGGAAAAGGGCTGTGGATAGGATGAGCCAGCTGACCATGGCACCATGGTGCAGAAGGCCATTTTGGGGGGGGGGGGACAGAGTTCAATGACAAGTAGTTGATATAGGGGATTTTATAATTAGAGGGACAGATAGTATCCTTTGTGAACTGGATCAAGAGTCCGCATGGTGTGTTGCCTGTCTGGCACCAAAGTGCAGGACATCTGACTGGCTTGAAGGAATATTGGAGGGGGAGGGAGAGAATCCAGCTGTTGTAGTCCACATTGGCAATGCTAGGAAGAAGGACCTGTTCGGGGAGCATCAAGCACTATGGAGGAAACTGAAGAACAGGTCCTCAAGGGTCACAATCTCTGGATTACTGCCCAAGCCACGTGCTAATTGGCATAGGCATAAGAAAATTAGGGAAGTAAACATGTGGCTAAGAGATTGGTGTGGGAAGGAGGGATTCCATTTCATGGGACATTGGAATCAGTTTTGGAACCGGGGCGAACTGTACAGATGGGACGGTCTTCATCTGAACTGATCTGGAACCAGTGTTCTGGTGAAAAGGATAAACAGAGTGGTCACTAGGACTTTAAACTTGAGAGTCGGAGAGGAAGGGAAAGGGAAAGCAACACGGAGTATGGAGTCCAGTAGAAAGGTAAGCAGCAGGTTAGCATATGTGCAGCTTTTAATTTCGAGGTAGACTAAAAATGAAGCAAAAGGAAGGATAACTTAGGACATATTACGAGGGGTGATGGAGATCATGAGGTTAAGAAAATTAGCATTAAACTGCTTTACCCAAACACTCGTAGTATTTGGAACAAAGTAGATGAATTAACGGCACAAATCACCATGAACGATTATGACGTGGTAGGCATCAGAGACGTGATTGCAGGGGGTTCAGGACTGGCAGTTAAACATCCAAGGATTTACAACTTATTGAAAGGATAGGGAAGTGGGCAGAGGGGGCAGGGTTGCCTTGTTAGTTAAGAATTAAATTAAATCTATGGCACTGAATGACAGAGTCAGAGGATGTGGAGTCTGTGTGGGTGGAGCTGAAGA
This sequence comes from Hemiscyllium ocellatum, assembly GCF_020745735.1. Taxonomy (NCBI): domain Eukaryota; kingdom Metazoa; phylum Chordata; class Chondrichthyes; order Orectolobiformes; family Hemiscylliidae; genus Hemiscyllium; species Hemiscyllium ocellatum. The sequence goes on along the minus strand of NC_083410.1, from coordinate 58,158,199 downwards.
ACTACAAAGGCAAAAAAAAACACAATGGGAATTATGTACAGACCTCCCAGCAGTGGCCAGGACCAGAGGTGCAAGATGTACCAGGAAATAGATTATGCCTTTCTGGCATGCCCTGTCACTGTGATCATGGGGGAACTTCAATATGCAAATGGGCTGGGTAAAAAGCATTGCTAGTGGATCCAAAGAAAGGAAATTCATGGAATGCTTACAGGATGGTTTTCTGGAACAGCTTGTGATGGAGCCCACACAGGAGCAGGCTATTCTGGACGTAGTGCTACATAATGAGCCAGACTTCATAAAAGATCTTAAAGGAAGGGAACACTTAGGAGGCAGCTATAATAATATGGTAGAGTTTAGTCAGAGAATGCAAAAATCGGATGTAACAGTGTTACTGTTAAATAAAGGTAATGACAAGAGCATGAGAGAAACTGACGAAAATTGACTGGAAGCAGAGCCTAGTGGGTAAGACAGTACAACAACAATGGCAGGAGTTTCTGGGTGTATTGAGAACACAATTCAGAGATTCATTCCAAAGAAAGATTATCCGGGGTTGGGGGAGGAATTAGACAACCATGACTGACAAAGGAAGTCAGGAAATATATCACAGAAAAACAGAGAGCCTATAAAAGTGGCTAACAGCACTGGGAACTCAGAAGATTGGGAAGACTACAAAAACAGAGAATAACACAAGGGAAATAAGGACAGACAGGATCAAATATGAAGGTAAACTAGTCAGTATTATTAGAAATGATAGTAAAGGTTTCTTTCAATAAATAACAAATAAGAGGCAAAAGTAGAAATTGGGCTGCTCCAAATTGATGCAGAAAGGCTAGGTGATGAGAAATAAGGAAATAGCTGAAGAACTTAAATACTTTGTGTCAGTCTTCACAGTGGAAGACATGAGTAAAATCCCAACAACTAAGGAGAGTCAAGGGGCAGAGTATAGTAGCCATTATAAAAGAGAAAGTGCTAGAAAAATTAAAAAGGTCTAAAAATTGATAAATCTCCTGGCCTGGATGGGCTACATCCTAGAGTTCTGAGGGAGGTAGCTGAAGAAATAGCAGAGGTGTCGGCTGTAAACTTTCAAAAATCACTAGAATCAGGGAAAGTCCCAGATGATTGAAAAATTGCTGTTGTAACCCCCTTGTTCAAGAAAGGATCAAGACAAATTAAATGAAAAATTGTAGGCCGATTAGCCTAACCTCAGTTATAGGTAAAATTCTAGAATCTATCGTTAAGGATGAAATTCCTAAATTCTTGCTAGTGCAGGGTCAGATTAGAACAAGTCAGCATGGATTTAGTAAGGGGACTTTGTGTCTGACAAGCCTGTTAGATTTATTTGAAGAGGTAGCAAGTAGGTTAGAAACCCAGTGAATGTTATCTACCTAGACTTCCAAAAGGCCTTTGATAAGGTGCCTCACGGGAGGCTGCTGAGTAAGGTGTGGGCCCATGGTGTTTGAGGTGAGCTACTGGCATGGTTTGAGGATCGGCTGTCTGACAGAAGGCAGAGTTGGGATAAAAGGTTCTTTTTCGGAATGGCAGCGAGTGACAAGTGGTGTCTCACAGGGTTCAAGGTTGGGGCCATAGCTGTTCGCTTTATATATTAATGGTCTGGATGAAGGGCCTGGGGACATTCTGGCGAAGTTCGCCGACAATACCAAGTTAGGCGGATAGGCAGGTTGTTCTGGGAAGGTGGGGAGGCTGCAGAAAGACAGAGCTGAAAATGTGCTGCTGGAAAAGGGCAGCAGGTCAGGCAACATCCAAGGAACAGGAGAATTGATGTTTCGGGCACGAGCCCTTCTTCAGGAATGAGGAAAGTGTGCCAAGCAGGCCAAGATAAAAGGTAGGAAGGAGGGACTTGGGGGAGGGGCGTTGGAAATGCGATAGGTGGAAGGAGATTAAAGGTGAGGGTGATAGGCCAGAGTGGGGGTGGATGGAGAGGTCAGGAAGAAGATTGCAGGTTAGGAAGGTGGTGCTGAATTCGAGGGTTGGGACTGAGACAAGGTGGGGGGGGGGGAAGAAGAAATTAGGAAACTGGAGAAATCTGAGTTCATCCCTTGTGGTTGGAGGGTTCCTAGGCGGAAGATTACTTAGATTACTTACAGTGTGGAAACAGGCCCTTCGGCCCAACAAGATGAGGCGCTCTTCCTCCAGCCGTCGCGTTGCTATGGTCTGGCGACTGAGGAGTCCAAGGACCCACATGTCCTTGGTGGAGTGAGAGGGGGAGTTGAAGTGTTGAGCCACGGGGTGGTTGGGTTGGTTGATCCGAGTGTCCCAGAGGTGTTCTCTGAAACATTCCGCAAGTAGGCAGCCTGTCTCCCCAATATAGAGGAGACCACATCGGGTGCAGCGGATGCTGTAAATGATGTGTGTGGAGGTGCAGGTGAATTTGTGGCGGATGTGGAAGGATCCCTTGGGGCCTTGGAGGGAAGTAAGGGGGGAGGTGTGGGCGCAGGTTTTGCATTTCTTGCGGTTGCAGGGGAAGGTGCCGGGAGTGGAGGTTGGGTTGGTGGGGGGTGTGGACCCGACAAGGGAGTCACAGAGGAAGTGGTCTTTTCAGAACACTGATCGGGGAGGGGAGGGAAATACATCCCTGGTGGTGGGGTCCGTTTGAAGGTGGCAGAAATGGCGACGGATGATACGTTGTATTATGGAGGTTGGTGGGGTGGTAGGTGAGGACCAGTGGGGTTCTGTCCTGGTGGCGACTGGAAGAGCGGGAAGTGGAGGAGATGCGGTGGAGAGCATCATCAACCACGTCGGGGGGGGGGGGGGGGGGGGGGGATTGCAGTCTTTGAAGAAGGAGGTCATCTGGATTGTTCGTATTGGAACTGATCCTCCTAGGAGCAGATGCAGCGGAGACGAAGGAATTGGGAATATGGGATGGGGTTTTTACAGGGGGCAGGGTGGGAGGAGGTGTAGTCTAGGTAGCTGTGGGAGTCGGTTGGTTTATAGTAAATGTCCATGTTGATTCAGTCGCCTAAGATAGAAATGGAGAGGTCTAGGAAGGGGAGGGAGGAGTCTGAGATGGTCCAGGTAAATTTGAGGTCGGGGTGAAAGGTGTTAGTAAAGTGGGTGAACTGTTCAACCTCCTCATGGGAGCATGGGGCAGCGCCGATACAGTCATTGATGTAGCAGAGGAAAAGGTGTGGGATGGTGCCAGTGTAGGTGCGGAAGATTGGACTGTTCCACATATCCTACGAAGAGGCAGGCATAGCTGGGGCCCATGCGGGTGCCCATGGCTACTCCTTTGGTTTGGAGGAAGTGGGAGGATTGGAAAGATTCTCTTGGACTCCTCCATCGCCAGACCATAGCAACGCGACAGCTGGAGGAAGAGCACTGCATCTTCCGCCTAGGAACCCTCCAACCACAAGGGATGAACTCCGATATCTCCAGTTTCCTCATTTCCCCTCCCCCCGCCGTGTCTCAGTCCCAACCCTTGAACTCAGCACCACCTTCCTAACCTGCAATCTTCTTCTTGAACTCTCCGCCCCATCACCCTCACCTTAACCTTCTTCCACCTACCACATTTCCAACGCCCCTCCCCCAAGTCCCTCCTCCCTCCCTATAATCTTAGCCTGCTTGGCACACTTTCCTCATTCCTGAAGAAGGGCTTGGGCCCGAAACGTCAATTCTCCTGCTCCTTGGATGCAACCTGACCTGCTACGCTTTTCCAGCAAAACATTTTCAGCTCTGATCTCCAGCATCTGCAGTCCTCACTTTCTCCTTGCAGAAAGACTTAGACAGTTTAGGAGAGTGGTCCAAGAAATGGCTGAAGAAATTCAGCGTGAGCAAATGCGAGGTCTTGCACTTTGGAAAAAAAGTACAGGGAGACTATTTTTGAAATGGTGAGAAAATTCATAAAGCCAAAGTACAAAGGGATCTAGGAGTACTAGTCCAGGATTCTCTAAAGGTTGACTTGCAGGTTGAGTCCATGGTTAAGACAGCAAATGTAATGTTGTCATTTATTTCAAGACGGTTGAATTGTAAAAACAGCAATGTGCTATGGAGACTTTATAAAGCTCTGGTTAGGCCCCATAACTCAGGAAGGACATACTGGCACTGGAGCATGTCCAGCAGAGATTCACACAGATGATCCCTGGAATGATGGGACTAACATGCAACGAACAGTTGAGGATCCTGGGATTGGTTTCATCAGAGTTCAGAAGGTTGAGGGGAGATCTAATAGAAACTTAGAAGATAATGCATGGCTTAGAAAGGGTGGACGCTGTGAATGTTTCTGTCAAGTAGGGATACTAAAACCAGTAGGCACAGTCTTAGAATTAGAGGTCACTTTAAAACAGAAATTTCTTCAGCCAGAGAGCAGTGGCCTGTGGAATTCATTGCCATGGAGCGCACTAGAGGCCAGGATGTTAAATGTTTTCAAGGCAGAAATTGATATTCTTAATCTCACAAGGGATTAAGGGATACAGGGAGAGTGCAGGTGAGTGGCGTTGAAGTGTCCATCAGCTATGATTGAATGGTCTCAATGGGCCAAATGGTCTTATTTCCACATCTATTTCTTATGGTCTTAAGCGCTCACATACTTAAGGCGTGGAATCAAGTGATTTTCGAGTGGAGTAACTAATGCCAAACTAAACTTTAATTTATGATGAGATTAAAACAAGAGTTAATGTTAATAGACCGCACTCCTTAATCCTCAAAACTAAATTACTTGTGTAGCCTTGTGTAAATGAATAAAAACACCGATAAATTCACAACCACTCCCTTAAAAAATTTACATAAGATATTTAAGGCCTTGGGATTCGTAAACTGGAGAAGACACTACCCGGATTCTCAGCGCATACTAAATACAGCTTTAATCGACATTACATTAAATATTAATTTTCAGCTCGAGGCATTTGCACGTTTTGTTTCGACTCGAGACCTGGAGGAGGCCTCTAGTCAGCGCCGGCTGCCCGCCCCGCACTAACCTCGAGGGTTATCGTTTTCCCCGTGAGGGTTTTTACGAAGATCTGCATTTTTAAACCTCGATCCACCTACATGGGGCCAAAAAAGATCAAAATAAAAATCAGATGACAGATAGCTAACGCTGTATAACATATCTGCTAAACCGGGAGCTCAGACTTACCAACTTCTGCACTCTAAAAGCACAGTATCGAAAGAGGACCTTGTGCCCAAGCCACGGGGTTTTCCAAACCTTCCAGCAGGGCGTGGGTGTCTAGGCAACTCCGTATTCGATGCACTTCAAATTTTCAAAATATCATTCGCTTTTCGAGGCATTGAAACAAGTATTAAAGTAGATTTCAAAGTATTTCCACATGAAATCGATACCTTGATTTCTAATAATTTTATTCAAGATCAAGACAGCCTGATGCATTGCATTGTGGGAGTTAACTAACTAACGATAAAATATTGTTTAAAGTTAATACTTTTCACATGTTGCATATGCAACTAGATAACTTGTTTCTGTTCAACAAAATTAAATCCGATTATGAAAAGAAACGTTGTCTTTTTGAAAGACTGATGGAGCTGAAACTACATTTCCCAGAAAACTGTGCGGTGTGTCCTTTATCTCCCTTAGCAACCAACTGTTCATTACTGTTCATTACTGTTAACACCGATCGTCAATGTAATGGGGGACAAGATCTTAAAAGTTCTTTTAGATACATGTCACGATTCGGAGACAAATGTCGACCCGAGGAATATGAAATATTGAGTGTGAGAGGCTAGGCCACCACGGACAAAGCCGTGCACTGACGGCCTGCTCATCAGGACAGGTACCTGGGCTGGGGAAACTCAAATGGCCACCGAAGGGCTGTCAACAGCGACCCCGGACAAGTCTCAGGCTCGTTCACCAAATCCCGCTGACCGAAACCTTTGCCGCATTCGGACACACATTAACACCGAGACCGAGGCGCTGGGCTGTCCTGATCAAGGACCAGATGAGCAGCGGTACATTATTTATAGGAATGTGTTTGATAAGGTAAGAATGGCAGACCATCCACAACGACCTGAAAATCAAGGTCTCTGCAGATATAATCAGAACCGAATGAATGACTTGAAGTCAACTTCAACTACTTATTTATATTTTCACTCTTAAGTAGATTCACAATGAATTACAATGGGAATTCAGAATAAACTTTTTTGGGGGAACCCAAGCTCACAAATATTCATTTTCAAATTGCTCCCTGAAGCACGTCAGTTGCTTTAGGTCAAGCAGATTAGAGTGTTAAATGGCTCGATGTGATGTGCAATTCTATAATAACAACTATGGATATAGGCCTTTAAGCTAACAGGTTCAGGTGATTGAGATTTAGAAATTTAAAAAAAAATCAAACAATAGAAATATAACAATTTGGGTAAGTTCAGTAATGGTGAGATAGGAATCTGTGAATAGGCCAGAAGAACAAAAGGAGAGGCAAAAATAGACATTGGACCACTGGAAAATGACACAGGAGAAATACTAGTGGGGAACAAGGAAATGGTTGATGAATTGAATTATTACTTCACATCAGTTTTCATGGTGGAAGACACAAGTAATATCCCAAATATTCAAGAGAGTGAGGGGGCAGAGCTGAGTATGGTGGCCATCACCAAGCAGAAGGTGTTAGAAAACCTGAATGGCCTGAAGGTGTACAAATCACTTGGACCAGATGGAACTACACCCAGAGTTCTAAGGGAGATAGCTGAAGAGATAGTGGAGGTGTTAGTGGTGATCCTTCAGGAATTGCTAGAATCAGAGAGGGTCTCAGAGGATGGCAAAATCACCAACGTGACACCCTGTTTAAAAAGGGAGTAAGGCAAAAGACAGAAAATTCTAGATCGATTAGCCTAACCTTGGTCATGGGTAAGATCCTGGAATCCATTGTGAAGAATAAGATTTCTGAATACTTAGAAGTGTATGGTAAAATAGGGCAAACTCAGCATGGGTTCATCAATGGGAGATCATGCCAAATCTACTAGAAATCTTTGAGGAAGTATTGAGCAAGTTAGATCAAGGAGAGCCAATAGATGTTATCTTCTTGGACTTCAAGAAGCCCCTTGACATGGTGCTGCACAGGAGGCTACTGAGTAAGATAAGGGCCCATAGTGTCAGAAGCAAGCTGCTAGCATGGAATGAAGTTTGGTTGTCTGGCAGAAAGCAGAGAGTAGGAATAAAAGTGTCCTTCTCGGGATGGCAGCCAGTGACAAGGCTCACTGTTGGGGCCACAATTTTTCAATTTCATGAGTATATAAAAAAGAAGAATCTAGCTGAAAGTAAATGTTGGTCCCCCTTAAACAGAGATGTACAGCATGGAAACAGACCCTTCGGCCGAACTCGTCCATGCCGATCAGATATCCCAACCCAATCTAGTCCCATCTGCCAGCACACGGGCTTTATCCCTCCAAACCCTTCCTATTCTATACCCATTCAAATGTCTTTTAAATATTGCAATTGTACCAGCTTCCACCACTTCCTCTGGCAGCTCATTCCATACACATACCACTCCCTGTGTGAAAAAGTTGCCCCTTAGGTCTCTTCTATATCTTTCCCCTCTCACCCTAAACCTACGCCCTCTAATTCTGGACTCCTGACCCCAGGGAAAAGACTTTGTCTATTTATCCTATCCATGCCTGTCATAATTTTGTAAACCTCTATACGGTCACCCCTCAATCTCTGACGCTCCAGGGAAAACAGCCCCAGCCTGTTCAGCTTCTCCCTATAGCTCAAATCCTCCAACCCTGGCAACATCCTTGTAAATCTTTTCTGAACCCTTTCAAGTTTCACAACTACTTTCCGATTGGAAGGAGACCAGAATTGCACGCAATATTCCAACAGTGGCCTAGCCAAATGTTGTACAGCCGCTACATGACCTCCCAACTCCTGTACTCAATACTCTGACCAATAAAGGAAAGCATACCAAACGCCTTCTTCACTATCCTATCTATCTGTGACTCCACTTTCAAGGAGTTATGAACCTACACTCCAAGGTCTCTTTGTTCAGCAACACTCCCTAGGACCTTACCATTAAGTGTATAAGTCCTGCTAAAATTTGCTTTCCCAAAATGCAGCACCTCGCATTTATCTGAATTAAACTCCATCTGCCACTTCTCAGCCCTTTGACCCATCTGGTTAAGATCCTGTTGTAATCTGAGGTAACTTCCTTCGCTGTTCACTACACCTCCAATTTTGGTGTCATCAGCAAACTTACTAACTGTACCTCTTATGCTCCCATCCAAATCATTTATGTAAATGACAAAAAGTAGAGGACCCAGCACCGATTCTTGTGGCACTCCACTGGTCACAGGCCTCCAGTCTGAAAAACAACCCTCCACCACCACCCTGTGTCTTCTACCTTTGAGCCAGTTCTGTATCTAAATGGCTAGTTCTCCCTGTATTGCATGACCTTGCTAACCAGTCTCCCATGGGGAACCTTGTCAAATGCCTTATGAAATCCATATAGATCATATCTACAGGTCTGCCCTCATCAAACTAATAATGCGAAAGAGAAAATGGTTGAAATATGAAACTGTTGGGGAAAAGTTAACATTATTTGCCTGGAAGCCATTGTCCTGATTCAGCTGAGAGTTCCATTTTGTGTCCCCAGCCAGAACTTTGCTGGCTATGCATTCCCTACTATGAGGTAATGTGAAAGGTTGCCCTTATCTTCCTTCTCAAGATAGTGTCTCCTCACTTTGCTGAAAAATCAGCGCAGGCTGTAGAACCAGTCAAGCTGACATAGACTTTCCAATTAGTCCCCCTTCCTTCTCTAGTTATTGCGTCTTCACGGTTAATCAGCCAATTAGGGATATCTCTGCTTAGTATTAGCAATCTGTGTAACTAGAGCAGGTGACGATACCATTTGATCTGTCCACTTGTAGAATGCGTAAAAGTGCTTTAGTTTTGAACTTAATGACTAACCTCTAATTTAGTACCAACTTGTAAGCATGCCAAACTGTGTAATTAATGATCAGCTCCTATCTGTTTTCTCTATATAATCCTGTAGTATCCTAATGTACTTCGGAATAACACTGAGCCACAGTTAGGATGGTGAATTCCTGATGATATATCGTGTAATAAACTAATCAGTTCGCAAGGTCTGAGTCTGAGAGCTTTCTTCAACAGAAACAAACGTTTTATGTGCAATTTTATCTTCTGAGGCTAATTGTAAGAGTGGGTCTAAAAAATGTATACTTCACTTCAGGATTGTGATAATCCCTACAAAGGAAATTCCTAATTAATCTCCATATGGAGCTCTTTACAATATGAGTTCCTCTGGTAACGGCAGTGACCTGCCCAACTTATAACTCATCACCTGAGCAGACCTAATTTGAACTGCCCATAATAGGCTTTACATAGATATTGAATTGGCTACAGGGTATTTTTACTAGTAGTGGATAGTAGTTTAAAAGCAAACACACAAAGAAAAGCAGATCCAGGAGTAATAAAAGATAAACCAATACTGGAATAGGTGTGCAGAACTGTTTGTTCCTGACTAGGAAAAGGCTGTGCATGCCACGAATAATGGCTCCAATTTGGTGTTCAGCAATATGATGTTCCTTTACAGTCAAGATTCCTGAGTTATTACAGGGACAGAGCAGATTTTCCACAGTGCCTATGTTCTTCTTAACTTATTACATTATGCCTGTGCACATAAGATGGCACACTCTATAGGCAGGATGTCCAGCAGGATCATCTGGATACCAACATCTGGGCACCATATTTAAGAGATACCCAGATAGCCCTGGACTGTCTGCAACACAGAGCATCTTTCACCTTTGCTTATCAATCCCACCCCATCCCAGGAAGTATTAGAGACCAGGCAAAATTTTCCTGAAGACCCTCCTGGATAGAGGAATGTTCTTTTGTCTATGAATGGCAATAAAGGCAGCCTGGGCAGAGCCTGAGGAGGTCAGAGCTCATGGATAGCTCAAGAGAACCTGGATCCAGTACCATATGAGGATGAATGATTTCCTGTACCATCATTTACACCATTGTCTACTGAATGCTTCACGCTCGTGTGAGTGTGATTTAGAATTGTAGTACTGTCACTGAAATATACGAAAGTGGGTGCAAGGAATCTCTACCAGAAGCCTCGTGCAATTACAGTAAACAACGTAACATTATTGGCATCACAGCAATGCTGCCTCTCAAACATCTGCCAGGGTTTAAAATGTAAAAGAAACTGCAACATTCAATGGCTCTTGCACTGTCAGGTTGCTTATCTTTCATGAAAACTAGGAAATTGCACATAACTGTTAGCTTGCATGGAACAAGGATAAAGCCACAAAAAATAGCCTTTAGAGTTGAATTGCTCTTTTGAATTCAGCCTGACCAAATTTGATGACATAGAGTCATAGAGATGTACAGCACAGAAACAGACCCTGCTTCGAACTTGTCCATGCTGACCAGATATCCAATATTAATCTAGTCCCATTTGCCAACACTTGATCCATATCCCCGGAAATCCTTCCTATTCATATACCCATCCAGGTACCTTTTAAATGTCATAATTGTACAAGCCTCCACCACTTCCTCTGGCAGCTTATTCCATACATGCACCACTCTTTGCATGAAAAAGTTGCCCCTTAGGTCACTTTCCCGTCTCCCTTAAACCTACGTCCTCTAGTTTTGAACTCCCCACTGGGGCTGCCTCGATTGAATAATCTTGTTGGCCCATTCAGGGCTCACCTCAGATTGTAAGGGTGGAATCTTCCCATTTGCAATTAATGTTTTGTTGCGACATTCATGGCCCACAATTTTCCATGATTGGAGCAACTTCTGTCATTCCACGTTTCACACTATTAATTATGCAACTGACCTGTTAAACCCTTCGAACCCAAATTACACAGCAGAAGGGACGAAAGTACTCAACGCTGCTGGGACCTTCTGGCATGTACAACGCCGGTGCTATATTTGGAATCCGGGCTGCGCAACACTTCAAATGCTGCAAGCCAGGAAGTGGCATACCATCCCTCAGCTGTTGAATCAGTATTTCTTTATGTTAAATGCCATTTGGAGGTGGCACCGAAGGTGGCAAGGGTGCAGAATGTACTTTGAGTGGGGACTTCAATGTTCACCACCAAGACTGACTCAACAGCACTACCACTGACTGAGTTGGTTGAGTCTTAAAGACGTAACTATTAAACTGAATCTGTGGTGGGTGATGAAGGAACCAACAAGAGGAAAAACCATCTTTAACCTCATTCTCATCAGTCTATCTGCCACAGCCGCACCTTTCCATGATTGTACTGGTATGAGTGACCACTGCACAGTAATTGTGGAGACAAAGTCCCTTTTTCATACCAAGAATATCCTAAATCATATTCTATGGCCCTTTCACCATGCTAACTGGATTGATTTTGAACAAATCTAGCAACTCTGAACAAAGAGACCTAGCGGAACAGGTACATTGTTCCTTGAAAGTGGTGTTGCAGGTACACAGAATGGTGAAGAAGGAGTTTGGCACACTTGTCTTCATTGGTCAGGAGTTGGGTATATGAGTTGGGACATCCTGTTGTAGCTGTACAGGGCATTGATTAGGCCACTTTTAGAATTTTGCATACAACTCTGGTCGCCATCCTTTAGGAAGGATGTTGTTAAACTTGAGAGGGTACAGAAAAGATTTACAAGAATGTTGCCAGAACTGGAGGGTTTGAGTTATAGGGAGAGGCTGAATAGGCTGAGTTTTTTTTCCCTGTAGCGTAAGAGGCTGGGTTGTGACCTTAGAGATGTATAAAATCATGAGGGGCATGGATAAGGTGAAAAGCCAAGATCTCTTCCACCAGTGGGGGAGTCTAAAACTAGAGACATAGGTTTAAGGTGAGAGGGAAAAGATGTAAAAAGGTCTGAGGGGTAACATTTTCACTCAAGAGGATGGTGTGTGTATGAAGCAAGCTGCCAGAGGAAGTAGTGGAGTCAGATACAATTACAACACTTAAGAGGCAAATAGATGTGTATATGAATAGAAAGGGTTAGGAAGGATATGGGCCAAATGCTGGCAAACCAGACTATCAGATTGGGATGTCTGGTGGGCACGGAACCGTTGGACCAAAGGGTCTGTTTTTGTACTATATGACTCTATGACCCGATAACTCTAGACTGGGCAGCTGTGAGGTGATGTGGGCCATTAGCAGCAGCAGAATTTGACCAAACACAATCTGCAGCCTCATGAACTAGCATATTCTGCCATTCTGCCATTAACACTAAGTCAGGATATCAACGTTGGTTCAATGAAGAGTGCAGGAGAACAGCACCAGACACACCTAAGCAGGAGGTGTCAGCCTGGTGAAGCTACAAAGAAGGATTACTCACATGCCACAGAGCAGACCTAACCAATTCCCCAATCAATATGTCAGATTTAAGCTCTGCAATCCTGCCACATCCAGTTGTGAATGGTGGTGGTCAATTAAACAGTTCATTGAAAAAGGTTTTTAAACACCCATCCTTCTTGACTAAGATCAAGTACGTCAGTGGAAAAAATAACGTAAAGCATTTACACCAACCTTTAGCCATAAGTGCTGAGTTAATGATCCATCTCAACCTTACAGATGTCAGATTTTAGCTGATCCCATTCATTCTCCATGATATCAAGTAATGAGTGGAGGCACTGGATACTGCAAAGTCTATCAGCTTTGACAACATTACAGTAATAGTACTAAGACATGTGCTTCGGACATTGCTGTGCCCTCAGCTAAGCTGTTTCCAGTATAGCTACAACACTATCATTTACCCAGCAATGTGAAAAATTGCTCAGGTTTGTCCCACCCCCACCCTCCTTTCATTTATCTCTCCACCCTGCAGGCACTCTGCCTTTATTCCTGATGACGGGCTTTTGCCTGAAACGTCGATTTTCCTGCTCCTTGGATGCTGCATGAACTGCTGTGCTTTTCCAGCACCACTCTAATCTAGAATCTGGTTTCCAGCATCTGCAGTCCTTGTTTTTACCTATAAGCAGGACAACTCCAATCTGGCCAATTACTATCCCAATAGTCAACTTACGATCATAAAGTAATCGATTACGTCCTCAATAATGCTATCAAGCTGCACTTGCTTAGCAGTTTCCTGCTCACTGATGCATAGTTTGCATTGCACTATGGCCACTCAGTTCCTGATGTCATTGCAAATCATCATTCAAACATGGACAAAAGAGTTGAATCCCAGAACTGAGGGAACATCAAGGCCACATTTGACCAAGTGTGGCATCAAAGAGCCCTAGCAAAATTACAGTCAATGAGGATCAGGGAGAAAACTCTCCACAGGTTCAGTTATACGTGGCACAAAAGAACATGGTTCTTGTTCCAACAGTCTTCAGCTGCTTCATCAAGTCAGAAGAAGGGATGTTCACTGATGATTACACAATGTTCAACAGCATTCTGACTCCTCAGACAATGAAGTAGTCCATGTCCTAATGCAGCAAGAGCCGGACACTGTCAATGCTTGGGTTGAGAAGTGGCAAGTGATGTTTGTGCCACACAAGTCCAGGCAATGACCATCACCGACAAGAGATAATTTAATTCAAAGCTGCTACTATCACTGATCTGGGGGGGCGATGGGTTAATGGTATTATCAGTGGACTGTTCATCCAGAGACCCAGGGAATGTTCAGGTTGAAGAATTTGAAATCAATACAAAAAGAAATTCTGGAATTAAGAGTCTAATGATAACAATGAAACATTGTTGATTGTTGGAAAAACCTGGAGAAATTGAGGACTGCAGGTGCTGGAGATCAGAATCGAGAGTGTGGTGTTGGAAAAGCACAGCAGGTCAGGCAGCATCCAAGAAGCAGGACAATCAACATTTCGTGCATAAGCCCTTCTTCAGGAATGAAGCTTGTGGGTTGGGGCTGAAAGATAAATGGGAGGGGGTTGGGGTTGGGGTTGGGGGGAGGTAGCTGGGAAAGCGATAGGGGGATGAAGGTGAGGGAGAAGGTGATAGGTCAGAGGGGACAGTGATGGACGGGTCCGGAAAGTGGTGCCGAGTTGGAGGCTTGGGACTGGGAATAATTTGAGGTGGAGGGGAAATGAGGAAGCTGTTGAAATCCACATTTATCCCGTGTGGTTGCAGGATCCCAAGACAAAATATGAGGCATTCCTCCTCCAGGCTTCGAGTGGTAACGATTTGGTGGCGGAAAAAAAGTGAAGTGAGCAGGAAACTTAAGCAGTTGATAATTGGATTACTAAGTAGATGGGTTGATATTATACTTTTTTTAATGATAAATTCACAGAACTAGAAAGTAAATATTACCAAGTTACCAATATTAAATATATCAATTTTTAAGCAAAATTTTATTGAAGACATTATTTTAAAATAATAAACAGCACTGATTTGTGGCAGATTTTGCATTTTATGTAATACAAGTAAGTTTGAGAAGTGTTGGAGGTGTGTTGGGACGAGGAAGAGAAACATAAGGGAAACAACTTGCATTAAGATTTCAGCTCAAAGTGGGAACTCTACCCCATATCAAGTGGAGAAACATAATTACAAAAACATTGGTCATACAATCAATTTAAAACAAAAAACAAAGAATATGTGTAGATACATGAACATGTTGTGTTCAAGTGTGTTATGTACGTATTTGTTTCATTTCACAGGTCATTGAAAATGCAACAGCATACAAAAATATCCTCACATCCATCAAACAAGAGTATGAAGAAAGTATCAATGTTTTACACAAAGGGAAAGGAGATTCTCTGTTTCTACGGAGGAAGCTGAAATCTATGGCCTTTGAACCAATGACTTACATGGCTTACAAAAAAAGAGCCATGCAGCTTCAAAACAAGTAGGAAAAGAATCCTTAGCAGAGATCTTTTCATAGCTCATAAATCATCTTGTGAGAATTATTTGATATTCCAAACAAATTAGGAATTTCAATCATATGGTGTTTGATTACACGTCCTTAATACTTGGGGCAACAAGAAAAGACGTTTAAAAATAATATAGTATGGTCAATTTGTGAACAATTGTAATTCTTCTAAAGCTTTCAAGTAATATGTTACTAATTACAAAACATAAGCAGAAAATATAGAAATGCTACAGTTTTGAAATTACATGTGGACTTTACCAGGTCCTGCTGTATTTCTGATGGAGATCATATAGAACGTACAGGAAAGATAAATACCTGATTGCACTAAGATTTAGCCATTTCACAGATTTAATGAGCCTAATGAGTGGTGAAACTACTTGTCTTTTGTAAGGCAAATGACATACAGGGGGTATGAAACCTTCCTAGCCTGGAAATTCCATTCAAGAGCTTCAGACAGGACCCAGTGTCGTAGTGCTGACAGGTGTACTGGCCTCCCTATGTGAACTTCTTGGATGAGTCTAACCTACCATAACAGCCTGGACCCTAAAGAACTATACATATTTTTAAAAAGTCAAATCAGTATTATTCAGGTGTTGACAGGACTAATTGTGCTGTTAGAATGTGGTCTATGGGATCCTACTATGATAGCCAATGCTGGAGTTCATATTAGGTACCACCGTTGGATGTAAAATATGCACACAGAGAGTGCTACATGTTTGACTGCCTCATGCAGATGGAGTGTTCCCGAACTAACCCCATAAACCATTACAGCTTTCGTGTTAAAGGAAACAGTCAGGCCCAATCCTAACCCTTTAACTGAGTCCAAGGACCAATCATCTTTCATCTTAGAGGCAAGAATTGACAGTCATAAGAGTCACAATTCCACCTCCTATCCAGTAGTGCCTGCCAAAGCTATTTTCAAGACGGAATGTCAAGAATTGGCTGGAGTCAGGCCTGCCAGCCTTCTGTGGCAGGTTTGAGACAGACACAAGCTGATGATAAGGAAACAGGTTAAAATGCCCATCTCCTGGAGATAATTATGAAGCCAACTCACTGTCTGATCACCCACCCCCATTTCCATCTCACCACTCCAACCCTCCCTTAAGTGCTGGTTACCCCATAACCCTGCACTCTCTAACCCTCTGATCACCTCCTCATACTAAATGTTCCCTAGTATCCACTACGTAGATAAAACTTGTAAGCTCTATAATAACATGAACACCTCACAATTTTGTAAACATGAACCATCTGCTTCAAAATCTACTTAAAAATACACAATTCTCTTAGGTGTTCATAAATCTGTCAAAGTAAACAAAATACTTCAGCCCAATGGTGTAAAGAAGTTGCTGTTCTGTTTAATAGGCAGTTAGGCGGAATCTGTGTCCAATATTACCTGGCAGGTTTAACTCTGCAGTTGCTGATCAGTGAAATGGTTGCTTGTTACAACTGTCCTAGTGTGTCAATTGGAAGCCCCCACTCATACAGTTTTGTCTCCCCATGTCCAACATGCCCTCTACTTCCATGTCATGGGGTCTGGCAGCCTGGTTCCAGCGACATATTGGCACATCTCCTTGGTCTACCTTTAGCACCAATGGTAGCCTCCACTAACAACTTTATGAGACAGAATAGTCTTGTGGATATGGACAGATGGTAAAAAGAAGAGCTGCAAATGCTGGAAACCAGATTCTAGATTAGAGTGGTGCTGGAAAAGCACAGCAGGTCAGGCAACATCTGAGGAGCAAGAAAATCGACGTTTCGGGCAAAAGCCCTTCATCAGGAATAGAGGCAGAGTGCCTGCAGGGTGGAGAGATAAGTGGGGGGGGGGGGGGGGGGGGGGGTAGAGAAGTAGCATTGAGTACAATAGGTGAATGGGGGTGGGGGTGAAGGTGATAAGTCAGGGAGGAGGATGAAGTGGATAGGTGGAAAGGAAGATAGGCAGGTAGGACAAGTCGTGGGGACAGTGCTGAGCTGGAAGTTTGGAGCTCGGGTGAAGTGGGGGAAGGCGGAAATGAGGAAACTGGTGAAGTCCACATTGATGCCCTGGGGTTGAAGTGTTCCGAAGCGGAAAATGAGGGAGCGGCGGTGAAGGAGGCCCAGGACCTCCATGTTCTTGGCTGAGTGGGAGGGGGAGTTGAAATGTTGGGCCACAGGGCGGTGGGGTTGATTGGTGCGGGTGTCCCAGAGATGTTCCCTAAAACACTTTGCTAGGAGGCGTCCAGTCTCCCCAAAGTAGAGGAGACCGCATCGGGAACAACGGATACAATAAATGATATTGGTGGATGTGCAGGTAAAACTTTGATGGATGTGGAAGGCTCCTTTGGGGCCTTGGATGGAGGTGAGGGAGGAGGTGTGGACGCGGTTTTGCAATTCCTATGGTGGCAGAGGAAGGTGCCAGGACAGGAGGGTGGGTTGTTGGGGGGCGTGGACCTAACCAGGTAGTCACGGAGGGACTGGTCTTTGCGGAAGGCGGAAAGGGGTGGGGAGGGAAATATATCCCTGGTGGTGGCGTCCATTTGGAGGTGGCGGAAATGTTGTCGGATGATTTGGCTTATGCGAAGGTTGGTGGAGTGGAAGGTGAGCATCAGGGGCGGGGGGGTGGGTTCTGTCCTTGTTACGGTTGGAGGGATAGGGTCTGAGGGCGGAGGTGTGGGATGTGGACAAGATGCGTTGGAGGGAATCTTTGACCACGTGGGAAGGGAAATTGCGGTCTCTAAAGAAGGAGGCCATCTGATATCTTCTGTGGTGGAGCTGGTCCTCCTGGGAACAGATATTGCGGAGGAATTGGGAATATGGGGTGGCATTTTTGCAGGAGATAGGGTGGGAAGAAGTGTAATCCAGGTAGCTATGGGAGTCGTGGGCTTGTAAAAAATGTTGGTGTCAAGACGGTTGTCATTAATGGAGATGGAGAGGTCCAGGAAGGAGAGGAAGGTGTCAGAGATGGTCCAGGTAAATTTAAGGTCAGGGTGGAATGTGTTGGTGAAGTTGATGAATTGCTCAAACTCCTCGCGGGAGCACAAGGTGACGCCAACGCAGTCATTAATGTTGCGGAGGAAGAGGTGGGGAGTGGTGCGGTGTAACTACAAAAGATGGACTGTTCTACCTAGCCAACAAAGAGACAGGCATAGCTGAGGCCCATATGGGTGCCCATGGCTACCCCTTTGGTCTGGAGGAAGTGGGAGAATTTGAAGGAGAAATTGTTAAGGGTGAGGACCAGTTCAGCCAAACGATTAAGAGTGCCGGTGGAAGGTACTGTTGGGGACGTCGGGAGAGGAAGAAACGGAGGGCTTGGAGGCCCTCGTTATGGCAGATGGAGGTGTAGAGGGATTGGAGATCCATGGTGAAGATGAGGGATTGGGGGCCGGGGAAATGGAAGTCTTGGAGGAGGGGGAGGGCATGAGTGGTGTCTCGAACGTATGTGGGGAGTTCCTGGACGAGGGGGGATAGGACAGTGTCGAGGTAGGTAGAGATGATTTTGGTGGGGCAGGAGCATGCTGAGACAATGGGTCGGCCAGGGTGGTCAGGCTTGTGGATCATTGTGGATTTCATCAGTTTCCTCATTTCCCCTTCCCCCACCTCACCCCAGCTCCAAACTTCCAGGTCAACACTGTCCCCATGACGTCCTACCTGCCTATCTTCCTTTCCACCTATCCACTCTACCCTCCTCTCTGACCTATCACCTTCATCCCCACCCTCACCCCATTCACCTATTGTACTCAATGCTACTTTCTCCCCACCCCCACCCTCCTCTCATTTATCTCTCCACCCTGCAGGCACTCTGCCTCTCTTCCTGATGAAGGGCTTTTGCCCGAAATGTCGATTTTCCTGCTCCTTGGATGCTGCCTGACCTGCTGTGCTTTTCCTTAATCTCTCAATATTCTGACCCCATAACACTAATTTGTGGTTCTTAATATTGAAATTGGATATTCAGAGTTGCTAGGCATTGAAAAGTAAGTACATTTCAGAATCCTGTTTCATGATAACTAAGAGCATTTTCAGTCTATTTTGCAGCTTTTTTTTGCTTTTGTTTCACAGATGAATGATAATATTTAGTGGTTAGTGATTGCGACAAGGTCAGCCACTGGACCTTAGAGTATGAATTCTTTGATTGGGGCTGTTAATCTGGTCCAATCAGGGAAAATTGGTTGACATAAAAGGGTGAATATCAGGGATATTGGGTCCACTGAATGTCTGACTCAAGGTGAGGCAGTGCTATACTCAAAGGCTATGCATTTGTAAATAAAGCATGATTAGTGATGGGATGCCAGCCTTTGAAGAGTTATTTCACGTAACGCAATCGTGTTTTTGCAGTAAGTGTTGAGTTTGCACATGGATGTCTCCTTGTATTTGCAGGTTTTCAGTTGTAGAAAGTAGAAAAAGAGCAACCAAGCAGGCCAAATACCCATTGGTTTGAGCATCCATAGGTAGAGGCTTACTTATATTGTTTTAACAGAAGATTGTGTAAAAGCTAATTATCAATGGAAGCTGTGATATCAAATCTAATTTCACAAATAGAACATGTAAATACCTAATCAATGTTGACAATTTTGAAAACATTCCAATTACATAGTTCTATGTACAATACAAAAGTATTTATAGGAAGTTATGCATGCCAAGCTGGTCAATGGAAAGCTAAGGTTGAGCGGACACATCTGCCGTGGTGCTAGCAAATATAATTATAGGCAGTAGCACTGATAAGGATTGGAAAACTAGCTTTGCATCCCAATTAACAGAAAACCTGGTGTAGCATTCTGACATTTGCTGCATTGATTCCTTCAACTAACATGAACATGGATGAAACTGTATAATTATTGACATTAACAATCCGGTCTTAAGTCTGACTTCAAATCCTTTGAAGTAAGTTGTGGTGATATTCCTATGGGAGGGTGTTCCGGAGTCACCACTGTCTGCACTGACACCTGATCTAGAATCATCCCCATTTCACTAGCTAGAAAATGGAATAGGTATGGTGATGGCATGTGCAGTTTTTTTTTCATTTTACTGCTTAGTCCACGTTTCTGCACATATAATGAGACAGTTCTAGGCAGGGTACATTTCAAGATTCTTGGTGATTGGAGTGAACCTCTCAATAATGCGCGGAGCCCCAAACAACAATGTGCACCTCTGATAATGCATTATTCGCATCTTCCTCTGCCTCTTACTAGTTCCCCTTCTTATCTTCTTCACCCTCAGAATCAACCAAAAAAGCTGT
This sequence comes from Hemiscyllium ocellatum, assembly GCF_020745735.1. Classification (NCBI taxonomy): domain Eukaryota; kingdom Metazoa; phylum Chordata; class Chondrichthyes; order Orectolobiformes; family Hemiscylliidae; genus Hemiscyllium; species Hemiscyllium ocellatum. The sequence goes on along the minus strand of NC_083410.1, from coordinate 58,138,244 downwards.
TTTTGTTCATCCTCAGTATTCAGATTTTGCTAGTACACAACGTTATGCACAATGCAGCATATCTGAGCTATTCTGGAAACGCTGGCTCATGTTTACTGAAGTTGCCTCCAGTCATATCCAGGCATCCGAAGTATATCTTCAAAATGCTGATAACTTTTACATCTAGTGATCATATAACATGAATTGTTTTCTTTTCATGTCTCTTTTCTCAGGTTTCTGAAATGTGTCTCTTTCCAAATTTTATGTAGCTATCCCATATCCTAAGCAACCATCTGATTACTCAACTTCCAGTTGAAAAGATATTCAGTAAAGGGGAGAGCCACTTTGGAGATATGTGAAGGATTCACTACACTGACTCTTAGCATGAAGAAGTTATGGAAAAAGGTTGCGGTTGGGCTTATACCCATTTCCCTCTACACTTCCATCCGCCATGACCAGGGCCTCCAAGCCCTCCATTTCATCCTCTCCCAATGTCCTCATCAGTACCTTTCCAATGACACTCTCATTCGTTTGGCTGAACTGGTCCTCACCCTTAACAATTTCTCCTTTGAATCCTCCCACTTCCTCCAGACCAAAGGGGTAGCCATGGACCCAGCTATGCCTGTCTCTTTGTTGCTGTGTAGAACAGCTGCAAATGTGTTGCTGGTCAAAGCACAGCAGGTTAGGCAGCATCTCAGGAATAGAGAATTCGACGTTTCGAGCATAAGCCCTTCATCTATTCCTGATGAAGGGCTTATGCTCGAAACGTCGAATTCTCTATTCCTGAGATGCTGCCTAACCTGCTGTGCTTTGACCAGCAACACATTTGCAGCTGTGATCTCCAGCATCTGCAGACCTCATTTTTTGCTGTGTAGAACAGTCCATCTTCCGTAGTTACACCGACACCATTCCCCACCTCTTCCTCTGCCACATTGATGACTGCATCGGCGTTACCTCATGCTCCCGAGAGGAGGTTGAGCAGTTCACCAACTTCACCAACACATTCCACCCTGACCTTAAATTCATCTGGACCATCTCTGACACCTCCCTCCCCTTCCTGGATCTCTCCATTTCCATCAATGACAACCGACGTAACACTGACATTTTTTACAAACCCACCAACTCCCACAGCTACCTGGATTACACCTCTTCCCACCCTACCTCCTGCAAAAATGCTATCCCATATTCCCAATTCCTCTGCGTCTGCTGTATCTGCTCCCAGGAGGACCAGTTCCTCCACAGAACACACCAGATGGCCTCCTTTAAAACCTTTATTTCCCTTCTCATGTGGTTGAAGATGCCCTCCAACACATCTCAGCCATGTTCCGTACCTTCGCCCTCAAACCTCATCCCTCCAACCGTAACAAGGACAGAACCCACTATTCTCACCTTCCACCCTATCAGCTTCCACATAAATCGCATCATTCGCCGACATTACCGCTACCTCCAAACGGACCCAATCACCAGGGATATATTTCCCTCCCCACCCCTTTCCGCTTTCCACAAAGACCGTTCCCTCCGTGAAATCCTGGTCAGGTCCAAGCCCCCCAACAAACCACCCTCCCTCCTGGCATCTTCCCCTGCCATAGCAGGAATTGCAAAATCTGCACCCATACCTCTCCCCTCATCTCTATCCAAGGCCTCAAAGGAGCCTTCCATATCCATCAAAGTTTCATCTGCACATCCACCAATCTCTTTTATTGTATCCGTTGCTCCTGATGCAGTCTCCTTTGCATTGGGGAGACTGGATGCCTTATCACAGAGCGCTTTAGGGAACATCTCCAGGGCACCTGCACCAATCGACCCCACTGCCCCATGGCCGAACATTTCAACTCCTCCTCCCACTCTGCCCAGGACATGCAGGTCCTGGGCCTTCTCCACCGCCACTCCCTCACCACTCAACGCCTGGAGGAAGAATGCCTAATCTTCTGTCTCGGAACACTTCAACCCCAGGGCATCAGTGGGAACTTTACCTGTTTCCTCATTTCCCCTTCCCCCACCTTACGCCAGTTCCAACCTGCCAGCTCAACACCATCCTCTTGACCTGTCCTACCTGCCAATCTTCCTTCCCACCTATCCGCTCCATCCTCCTCTCCCACCTATCACCTTCATCCCCACTTCCATCCACCTATTGTACTCTAGGCTACCTTCTCCCCAGCCCCACCCCCATCCCATTTATCTCTTCACCATGCAGGCTCCCCTGCCTCCATTCCTGATGAAGGGCTTTTGCCCGAAACGTCGATTTTCCTGCTCCTCGGATGCTGCCTGACCTGCTGTGCTTTTCCAGCACCATTCTAATCTAGACTTATACCCATTTCAGTTTCGAAGAATGAGATCTGACTTTATTGAAATATAAAAGATTCTGAAGTGGCTTGACAAAATAGATGCTAAGAGGATGTTTTCCCTCATGGAGTGTATTTAAAGAAAGGGGCAATGTTTCAGAATAAAGGATTGCCCATTTAAGAGGAGAAAAATTACTTCCCTAACTTCACAAAATTGTTTATACGCTGGACTTTAGTAGATAGAGGAAAATCAACCTCTGATTTTCCTCTGTGATTGTTTTCGCAATTAGCAGTGCAACACACTTGAAAAAGGTGGAATAATTAGAAGATAAATTTTGTATGCCCACCTCTTAGCTAAAGCATGACCTTTGGAGGGACCTGATAGAAAATCACGTCAAGAAAAATATGGTTATTTGAGGATTGTGGCAAATAAAAATTGTATTCTTCACTCATCCTCATAAAAAATAAGCTTTTTGTGGCTTTTTGTTAACCTGAGGTGAATATAAAATCTGTAGAAATGTAAGTTCTTTCTTAATTTGTTAAATAATGGACGTTCTTTTAACAGAATTGATCTCATTAAACAAAATACAGCTGAATTAGAAGCTCAGCTGCAGGCAGTAAAAAAATCAAGAGATGTTCAAAAGGAGCAAACGAAGCAGACTTTACCGCCACAGGAAGATGTCTTCCGTATTACATGTATTCCAGGTCTGAAATTTGTCTAAATGTTTTGAAGTATCTTTTTAGTCTTTGTTATGTCTTAAATATTTAATATAGGATAAGTGCTCACTTTCCAAAAATTCTTGTATTTAAATGGTTATTGAATTATATTATTCCATTATTCTTGTTTGAATCTCTCAAACCTTACATCAGTCATAACCAAGATGACAGCCTGGTTCCAGGACCTTACAAATGACAGGAAAGGATAGCTTGGAGGTGTACAAGAGCAATTGTCCCTTCAATATTCTGTGCCATCTTGTGAGGAATTTTTACTTGTCATTTCCGTATTGCAGTGGTCTAGTTTGAAAGAGTCAGAACAAGAAGAATTGGACATTTGCTGCTAGTCCTGATTATAGTCTGTGCTACTTGTGACCACAGAATTGCAGGACTACTACAGCTTCCCACAGTTTAGTTTAAATGGCATAATTTGTTTGTATTGTTAGAAATCTGCAGTTTAGAAATGCCAAACCAAATATCAATATGCTGCAGTAACAATATTTAGAGTCTTGTCAAGATATCAATTTAATTAATCATCTAGGTCCTTCCAACCATAAATGGAACAATTATTGGCTATGCATTCTGTAGGCAGGACTTTTTAATGTAAACAGGAAGCAGCTGCAGTACAGTGTTTTGAAACTGTATTTTCTTTTGCACTGTTCTGTAATAGGTCTGACATTGCAGGAATCTATAAATGTCGAGGTTCTATGTAAGCACCTAAGGAACCTGGAAAAGAAACTCAAGAGCCTAGAATTTGCAAAAGAAACTAAATATGTGCCAATCCAGATCAAAACTAATATAATCCAAGATATTAATCAGAAAATGCAACAATGGGAAGTACTGGACATTGTGAATAAGCAACTCAAACTCAGGTATTCAAAAATAATATTTTGTTGATGTCTAATATGAGCAGTTAAGTTACCATTTCTTTTCAGCATGGGGCGGCATGGTGGCTCAGTGGTTAGCACTGCTGCCTCACAGTGCCAGGGGCCCGGGTTCAATTACTGCCTTGGGCGACTGTCTATGTGGAGTTTGCACATTCTCCCCATGTCTGCGAGGGTTTCCTCTGGGTGCTCCAGTGTCCTCCCACAGTCTAGCACTGTATCCACCAGTATGGATCCTTCTGTATGCCCTACTGTTCACTTTGCATGAATTTCCATTTCAGGCAATTTTTTTTCCATCTTTTTAAAAGGCTTCAAACCTTCACAAAAACATTGACTAGACCTGACATCCTCCTTTGTCATTAATTACTCTATAATTTAATGACTATATGTTTTGAGCAATACATAGACAAATTAATAAATGATGAAATGATCAATCCCTTGATGGAGTATCATAACAAAGACAAAATTTGGAAGGAAACCTATCAAAATTAAATTTAAGCATTGTTTTAAAACTGAAATTTTAGTATGAAAAGTCATTTATACTTTCAAAATTTTATTTATATTGAATGTAACTCTGACAACCTTTATTTTTACCTAATGTTATCTGTAAATTATGGTTTTTGCAAACATTAGTCAAAATCTCTACACACAATTCCAGGTACAAGCGAATAAAGATCTTAGCAGATGCAGTTGCTGCTTGGGGGTACTCTGATAAAAGTATTTCTCTCACTGAATATATTTTGCCAAGCTTGACAGAAGCAATTTCTCTCAAAGGTACATCAATTTTTGTCTTATTTTAAGTTGTGGTTTATTTTCAATCCAAAATAATATTTGAATGTTTCGCAACTGTATGGTGATAAGATGCACTTTTGGCAAAAAGAGGAAATTGGGTACATACAGCAGTCAGAATTATATTGGTTATACAAGGGTAGCTTTTCTTTAATTGCCATCTGGGGGTAGGTTCCAGTTTGGGTTGAACTGGGAGTTAACTGCAAACAGTCAGAAAACCAAAATGATGCCACCTCTCCTGGGTTTTAATAAACTTTGTTCCTAGACAAGCTAAAAAAATACCTGGGGATCTATTCAGGTAGTGATTTAAATACACAAATAAGAAAATAATTGTGCTTTAAACTCAGGATTCTGATCTTATTGCCAGTGTATATGTCATAGAGTCATAGAGTCACAGAGATTTACAGCATGGAAACAGACCCTTCGGTCCAATTCATCCATGTCGACCAGATATCCCAACCCAATCTAGGCCCACCTGCCAGCACCTGGCCCATATCCCTTCAAACCTTCCAATTCATTTACCTATCCAGATGCCTTTTAAATGTGTTAGCCTCCACCACTTCCTCTAGCAGCTCATTCTATACACGTACCACCCTCTGTGTGAAAAAGTTGCCCCTTAGGTCTCTTTTATATCTTTCCCCTCTCACAATAAACCTATGCCCTCTAGTTCTGGACTCTCTCACCCCAGGGAAGAGACTGTGTCTATTTATCCCATCCATGCCCTTCATGATTTTGTAAACCTCTAGAAGGTCACTCCTCAGCCTCCAAGGCTCCAGGGAAAACAGCCCTGGCTTGTTCAACCTTTCCCTATAGCTCAAATCCTCCAACTCTGGCAACATCCTTGTAAGTCTTTTCTGAACACTCAAGTTTCACAACATCTTTCCGATTGGAAGGAGACCAGAATTGCATGCAATATTCCTACAGTGGCCAAACCAATGTCCTGCACAGTCGCAACATGACCTCCCAACTCCTGTACTCAGTACTCTGACCAGTAAAGGAAATCATACCCCCCTTCTTCACTATCCCATCTACCTGCAACTCCACTTTCAAGGAGCTATGAACCTGTACTGCAAGGTCTCTTTGTTCAGCAACACTCCCCAGGACCTTACCATTAGGTGTATAAGTCCTGCTAAGACTTGCTTTCCCAAAATGCAGAACCTCACATTTATCTGAATTAAACTCCATCTGCCACTTCTCAGCCCATTCTTCGCTGTCTACTACACCTCCAACTTTGGTGTCATCTGCAAACCTACTAACAATACCTCTTATGCTCACATCCAAACATGTTTCCAGAGCTAGGTGGAATTAACTAGGCAAGAACACCTTGCACAGTAATTGATCAATGAAACTGACAGGCATGAATTATTGCTGACCTGTCTATGTAAAAGGCTTGTATTCAAAATGCTTGTTCAGACACTTTGATCACAACAATTGATGGATGATTTCCAACAATTTGGAAGTCATTTCACCTACCTTGGACTTAACTTACTTTGATCTGATCCTCCTTGTTGTCATACCTTTTCGACAGCATGAGAACTGTTCATACAGCTAAAGCCTGGATATTTAGAGGAACAAGAGGATTAGATGCACTGTCTGGAGCAGCAATAACACCCACAGCAACAGCCAAGCGTTTGTTTCTCAGGACATATAGACACAGAATTCAAACTCAAAAGAAAAAATTATCTGAATCTTCTGATCTCAGTCAGAATCCCTATTTCCCACCCAATCAGACTAAAAGTTGCCCATTTACCTTTACTGCAGTTTATCAAGAAAATTTGAGACCAGAGGCTTCCCAGCAAATGCAACATAGTCACAGGCTGAAATCCACGTAACCAGTAGCAGAGTGGATCAGCACTAAGACAACCTGTCTTTTCTGAGCAGTAAGTGCTACAATCTGTGGTTTAGGTCTCCTTAAGCCACTTTGACAGTTACTGAGAAAAGGGATAAGTGTGTATAGGTGGCAAGTGGCTGGAGTGTGAGGGTGCCAGATGGGTGAGATAAAGTGTCAGGTGGATGAGATATGAGCTAAGCAGCTGAGGGGGTAGGATGCTAAGTGCGTGATGACTACAGGTGTCAGGTGGGTGGGTGTCAGTTCAAATCAAGGGAGAAAAGTGCTTCCTGGGAAAGGTAAAACAGCTGGAGATGGAGCAACCTTTCTATATCTTCAATCATTGCATTCTATCTTCTGCCTTTTCAAAGAAACAGAGAGGGTCAATTGAGAGTTGGATGGAGAATTTGACTTACCAGAATTTCCGAGTCAAACTTGCAAACTGAGTGAAGGTGTTCAGTAGAGAAATCACTCAGCTTGCATTTAGTCTTCAATTGTGTAATTTGTTACTCTCCAGTTGTTGCTGTATGTTACCATGTAAACTGGAATGACTCCTTCAAAAAGCCTTCAACTTTCTTACATTCTTCTAGTGAACTCTTGAAGTTATATGAGTGCCAGTATTACACTCCATCCCCACTTTTTTGCCTGGAGTAAGCTTATAACTTGGACATTATGCAAAGGAAAAAGGGGTGGAAAACAGGCATGAGGGGTCTCTGACTCCTTTGCATTTCAAACATCATTGCAAAGTTTCCTCTGAAAAGACAGAACAGATGCAAGTATTTAAATTAACTTGAAGTATTTTAGGAGTTATGTCATGGTACCTTCACCTTACTACCAAAGTAGCAAATGCTACAGCAAGTGGGCCTTAGATCTTGCATCTAACTTGCTCAGATTGGGTAATTGACAGGAGTCAAACTTCTTGTGGCACTAGAAATTTAACAACTTTTTAAAAATATGGACTTGCACGTGACCATTAGGAGAAAGAAGATTCTGTTTTTGGATAGCAACTCGAAGACCCGAGGCTAGTGGGCATTACTGCTAACACAGACCTCTTAAATACTTTGAGAATGCAAATAGTACAAATTTTTGAGCAAGAATTTTGCAGAAATCTTTGGTCTCCTGAATTTAAGCTTTGATGTTCTGTTTATCAGTAAATAACAAGGCTCAATGGATCCGAAAGAAAACTGGGTTTTGACATGAAATCATGTTTGACTAATTTATTAGAATTCTCTGAAGAAGTAACAAACGATATGTGTAAAGAGGAAACAATGGATGTACGATACAGTGATTTCCAGAAGGTATTTTGCAAAGTATGACATCAAGAGTTATTACCCAAAATATGAGGTCATAGATTAGGGATAACATTGTAGTGTGGATAGAGGATTTGTTAGCTAATAAAAAACAGAGGGTGGGAATAAATGGGTCAGTTTTGCCTTGAAAGATTGTGATGTGTGTTGTGCCACAGGATCAATGTTGAAACATCAATTCTTTTAAATTTATTCCTATGACTTGGATGAAAGGACTGAAAGTATAGTTGCTGATGATACAAAGATAGATAGAAAAGTGAGCTGTGACGAGAATTTTAGATTGGTCGATGGAGTATAATGTAGAAAATGAGAATGTGTCCACTTTGGCAGTAAAACTATAAAATCAGTGCATTGTTTAAATGGAAAAAGGATTGCAGTATTGTAAGGTACAGAGGGATCTCAGTGTCTTGGTTCAAGAATTACAAAAGATGAGATGGACTGCAAATAATTAGGGAGGCAAGTGGAATGCTGGTGTATAGTTTCTTGACAAACAGATGAGTGAGTGGTACCCAGGTTAGGGGGAAATGTGGAGTTAAAGTCACTAACAGAACACGTAATTGAATGGCAGAGCAGTTGAAGAGGCCTAATAACCCACTCCTATGTTTGTATTTAGGATCATATTATGCAATACAGATAAGCTTATCCAAATTGCAAAATACAGATCTATGATCCTAATTACAAACATAGGAATTGGCTATTTGATCCTTGTAACCTGTTCTGCCATTCAGTTAGTTGGGGAGTGTAAAGTGAGGACAGGGGAGAGGAGAGTGAGGATAAGGGAAGGGGATGAGTGAGGATGCCGGAAGGAGTGTGGACACAGGGCAATGGCAGAGGGCTTCCAGGACACAAAGTAGCAGGGACATACGCGTCATGAGGGCAGGGGAAAGGATTGGACTTAGGGGTGTCGAGAGAATGGAGGCACAGGGGAGGAGGACAGAGGGAGATGAGAGCTGGGGAAGCAGAAGAGGAGGGTGAAACAACCCAGAAGTAGAGTGGGGAGTCCTGATCCCAACCCTGTCCCACCCTCATTCTCGCCCCAATTCTCAATGTCCTAACTCCCCTGATCCCCAACTTCACCCCCCCATCCCCATCTTCACTTCCCACTTTCCTGCATCCTCACTCCCCCTTTGCACTCATCCTCACTTCCCATATTCTCTGTCCTCATTTCTGTCATCTTGCATCCCCAATCCCACTGATCCTCGCTCCCATTACCACATTCTCAATCACACTTCTATCGCACATTCTCACCCCCCATCTCATGTCCTTACTCCCTCGTTCCTCCGACCTCATCCCTTATCTTTCTGTGCCCTCACTTACCTTTTGCCAATGTCTCCATTTCCAACATCCTGAGTCCTCACTCCTACCAAACCCATATCCTCAACCTCACCCTATCCTCACCTCCCCAACCTCTATATCCTTCCTTCTGACCTCAAGTTTACGCTCCATCATCCTGCATGCTTACTCCCTTCCCTATCCTCACCTCCACCACCCCACGTCCTCACACCCCTGCCCTCGCACACTGTCCCATGGCCTCAGTCCTGCATCCTGTCTACCCTCATGTCCTCACTCTTTTCGTCCTACATCTTCATTCTCCATGTTCCACATCCTCACTCACCCCATCCTGTGCGCTCACTATACTGTTGCCTAACACCACTAGCGCCCCGATATCCTCCCTCTGCTTCCCCACATCCTCATTCACCACTGTCCAGCATTTCACTATCTCCCATCCTCATTCCCCAACTTGCTAAACACCATTTGAAAATCTCATGCTTCTTCTCTGAACGTGCACAGTCCAATATAACCTCATTCTTAAATTTTGCATGATGACACTGTGCCTGAAATTGTGCGTGTGTGTGTTTCTGGATTGGTCAGCAAACGCTGCCATCTTTTAAGTACTGTGAAGTTACTTGCAGAAGGCAATTAAGCACTCTAATTAAAATGCCTTACTGCAAAATTTGGCTTTGTAGCTCCTGTATTTTGGGGTACAAATGGTGTTGGTACTGCGTATAATCCTTGTGGATACTGTTTTTTGGTGGAGTATTAGGGTGGGCATTAGGATCATGTGTCAGGAGTAAGCAAAGTAGGCAAATCATGTTTTTAGTATATAACTAGTTCAACTCTATGGCGACATTTACGACCTCAAAGTTTGTGTTAAGGCCCTCCTTTAAAGGCTTACAACAACTAAGCAGCAGGAAGGATCCCCTTACCTGTACTACTAAAAAAGGTGTTAGTTTCTGGCTGATTTTTACTTCCTTTAATTGAGTTTGTAGAATTGCTGTGTTCTGTCGAGTTCTCCACTGTTGTTTACAATTTATAGAGCCTGTGGAGGATATTTTGCATTGGATGAATGATTTCAACTTGAAGGTTTCTGCTCAGATCACTTGCTCCCAATCGAGGGTGCTGTAGTTACCAAACCCCTTCACCTGCAGCATATGAACGATTGAGCAAAGGCGAGCAAAATTTGGCAGAGAGGGGAGGAGGATGGGGAGAAGAGATTTCTGTAGGATTTGGACACTCAGAGGTCCTTTGCCTCTATTTCAGTGTGGAATGTACAGCTTTGGACTGTACTGTCTGTGCATTGGCAGTAGCAATCTGGGCTGGCTACAGCAAAGGCCCTGATAGAGGGACAATGGTGGGACAATGTGTATAATTGTGAGCCCCACATTTATCTGTCATTGGAAAGAATGTAGATGTGATTTACAAGAATGGTTCCACAAATGAGAAACTGCAGTTATGAGGACAGATTGAAGAAGTTGGGACAGATCTCCTTGTAGAAAAGGCTGAGAGGAGATTTGATAGAAGTTTTCAAAATCACAAGTGGGCTTGATAGATTAAATAAGAAGAAGCTGTTCCCAATCATAAAAGTAAAAAGAACGAGCAGACAAAGCTTTAATATGATGTTCAAAGAAGGGCGATGTGAGAAAAATGTTTTCACATGGCAAGTAACAGCATTCAATTAATCGAATATCGGATTATCCGGCAAGATCGCAAGGTCCTGATGCTTGGCTAAAATATGTTTTCCAGCATTCGATTATCCAGAATTTGATTTACTGAACGAAATACTTCCCGCCCATGTCCTTCGGAAAAACGAGGTTCCTCTATAGTTGAGTACAGAAAGCATTGTCTGGAAGTTTGAGGGAGGCAATTTCAGTTGAGGCATTCAAGAGAACATTGGATGATTATTTGGATAAAAATGGTGTGCAGGGATATGAGGAAAAGTCAGAGATTTTCACTGGGTACTAGAACTGACACAGGCACTATGGACCAACTTGCCTCCTACTGCACTGCAACAATTATGTGATTCTAGTAGGCAAATGCTGTCACTGTGAAGTCATACAGCAGCTTAATGGTCCAAGGATCTACTGATATTCTCCACGTACTATGTCTCGGCAGTTCTGAGACATTAGAAGCTCATGTGAAAGCTGATATTTACACCCTTGATGATAGCAGTTTTAAACTCTCTAGCTTTAAACTATGCTATCACAACAGGAAGGTGAGATTATATCACTTGACAGAATTTCTACTATAGTACTCAGGCTTTGGGTAGCTTTGCTTCTGTTGCAATAGATGCTGAGATATTGGCCATCAGACACTACATGATGGGTTGAGTCTTTGAGAATTCACATGACATGAGCCATCTCTTCTATGTGGAAAGGATGGTCTTCAATATCTGCACAAAACAATGCACAAAATCAATCCTGTCTATGTTCTTTGACTGTGACTGCAGGCTTTCCTAGGTACAAGTCACTTTGAATTTTTTTTCATTGACCTGCTTTTCTAATTAATCTGCTCAGAGATATTACTACCCTTTTTTATTTCAAAAAATATACTTCATTCATTGAAGTTTATTGACACAAAAGCAGTTCAGTTCTGCACAGTTGCATATCAAGCAAACAAACGAAATGTTGAACTTTGACTATCCCAAAAAACCTAAAGAACTCTCTTACACAAAACCAACATTTACATATTTGAGGCAGTAGGAGGGTCTGATAACAAAATGGACCCCCATTTACCTACGGCAGAAAGAGCTCAGACAGTAGTCTTTCCCCACTGTGCTTGCTGGCAGCTGCCCCAAGCTTTAATGCATCACTTAGCACATTGTCCTGGACCTTGGAATGTGCAAGTCTGTTTCACTCAGTCAGGTTTAACTCATTGCTGTGGAAGACCAACAAGGTTCAGGCAGACCAAAGAGCATCTTTCACTAAGTTCTTGGTCACGATGTGCATCCCGGGTAACAGACTGTAGAGCACAGTGTCCTATGTCATGGAGCTACTCAGGACAAACCTCAACAGATGTTATTACACATCTCTGGAACAGGTGGGACTTAAACCTGGGCCACCTCAGTTCAGTGTAAGGGACATTACAAGAGGGTCCCCTTCAAGTCACTTTGTCAGCATCTGCTCAAGGAGAAATGCACCTCCTCTTTTAAAAGGCGCAGGCTTGCTTTAAGTAACAAAGGTGAGCTGGACTTCCTGATTTTGCAGCCCCTACTCAGGTGAGCAGCCATTCAAAATGTACTTTGTGTTAGCTGCATGTAAATGAGCAATGCAGCACAAAGTTTGTGTGAGGTTGCATTAGAATGAATAGTGATGAAAGTTAATCAGGCATCATATTCCCTATACGTTTTCAGTCTTATTCAATTTTTTTCCTTCTTTTTGTCATAAATCCACTTCCAGCAATAATAATAAAACAATACCAAATTGCCATCTTTCAGGAATATTTTCAGTGCTAAACTATCTTTGGAAAGACTTGCACTCTAAAATATTGCCCGTTTATGTTATTTAGGCACAGCAACGAAACAGATCTTCAGTCCAACTCATTCATGCTGACTAGATTTCCTAAATTAATCTAGTCCCATTTGCCAGCATTTGGCCCATCGCCCTCTAGCCCCTTCCTATTCATATACCCATCCAAATGTCTTTTATATGTTGTCATTGTAGCAGCCTCCACAACTTCCTCTGGCACCTCATTCCATATACCACACTCACCATACCATTCTCTGCATGAAAAAGTTCCCCCTTAGGTCCCTTTTAAATTTTTCCACACTTAACTTATTAGTTCATGGAAGATTTCACAATAAGCAATATGCAAATAATGTAGATGGAGAAAATAACATGACAGTTTGCTTTGGAAAGCATTACAAGGCCTACTTTATACATCAGTGCACAGTACCTGCTGTGCTTTTCCAGCAACACGCTCTCAATTCTGATCTCCAACATATGCAGACCTCACTGTCTCCTTTGTAGCAACCTGTAGAAGCTGAGCAAGATAAAAGACACCTGTAACCTTCATATTGTGACCTGCCTTAACTTTGGCTGGAGGTCTCTAAGACATGCTCTAAACTTCGTAGGTGTTTCCATGATGATTCAGACTATTTGGAATGATCATTCAGCCAAATTTGGTCAGTAAAATTAAGATGAATGAGAGTAGTTTCTCTATGGTTTTCCTTCATGCTGTAAGAAAACTCACAGTCTTTGTTCAACATCTTCTCTGATTAGTTAGTCAGGATCTAAAACTCTTCCTTAAGTATATAAAGATTCATGACACATTTGATAGAATGTCAATTGTATGGTTGTATCACAATGTATTTTCTTATCAATTGAAATTTTAATGCTTAACTAACAGTACATACATGAATCTGTTAGATTGTTGTATTCCATAATAAAATATTGCATTTTGTCCAGATACAGAAGTTGATAATCTTTGGCCTGAAATATTGCATGCTGATGATCCGAGCACCATTAATGAACCAGCATACTTGTTAGAATATGTTGAGAGGTGAGCTAAAATGACAAATTGAGTATGTGAATATTTTCATTGTTCAAAGAGTTATCTACTACTTTTAATCAATTATAGGATTGCATTGTTCCATAAAAAAAGAATGTTTATGAACATGAAAAAAAGATGAGCAAAGTGATATAGAAAGTTGTCCATCAACCAAAAGGTGGCTTTGACACCTCAAAAGATTCTAGACATCTAGTTTCCTCAACAAAAGCTACAGATACAATCAGAAAGATGGGTTAACTCCAGGAAAAGTAAGAGGGGTAGGCAGGTAGTGTAGGAGTCTTCTGTGGCTATCCCCATTTCAAACAGGTATGCTGTTTTGAAAAATTTAGAGGGTGTTGGATTCTCAGGAGAATGTATCATTGAACAGCCAAGTTTCTGGTATCGTAACTGGTTCCAATGTAATGAGGGGTAGGTTAGATTCCAAGCGATCAGTTGTGATTGGGGGTCTCTCTAGTCAGAGGCACAACAGATGTTTCTACAGCCAGCAGCAAAGAATCAGAATGGTGTGTTGCCTCCCTGATGCCAGGATCAAGTATATCTCTTTTCCTGAAGAAGGGCTTATGCTCTCCTTTGATGCTGCCTGACCTGCTGTGCTTTTCCAGCAACACATTTTTCAGCTCTGATCCCCAGCATCTGCAGTCCTCACTTTCTTCAAGTATATCTCTCTAGAGGTGCAGAATGTTAAAGGGGAGAGGGACCAGTAGTAGGTCATTGTACACATTGGAACTAATGACTTAGGAAAGGAAAAGGATGAGATTCTGAAGGGAGGATATAGAATGTTAAGTAGGAATTTAAAAAGGAGGTCCTTGAGGGACCTCCTAGATTACTAGATTATCTAGATAATCTAGATTACTGTCGATGCTATGAGCTAGTCAGGATAGGAATAGGAGGACAGAGCAGATGAATGCGTTGCTGAGGAACCGGTGCAGGGGAGAAGGGTTCACCTCTTCTGGGTAGAAGTAACCTGCAATTGAATTGGAAGGGGACTAATAAACTGGCAGAGAGATTTGCTAGAGTTGCTCGGGAGGACTTAAACTCGTAAGGATGGGGGATGGGACCCAGGAAAGTAGTGAGGAAAGAGATCAATACAGGACTAGTGGAGTTGGGAAAAGGAGCGAGTCAAACTGTCAGGGCAGACAGGAGCAAAGCAGAGAACAATGTAGGATTATTAAATTAAGCTGCCTTTATTTCAATGCAAGAGGTCTAACAGGGAAGGCAGATGAACTCAGGGCATGGTTAGAAACATGGGACTGGGATATCATAGCAATTACAGAAACGTGGCTCAGGGACGGACAGGACTGACACCTTAATGTTCCAGGGTACAAATGCTATAGGAAAGATTGAAAGTTGGAGGGGGGGAGCCTGGGCATGAGAGGAGGGGGAATGGGCATTTCTATTAAGGGATAGCATTGCTGCTGTATTTAGGGAGGATATTCCTGGGAATACATCCAGGGAAGTTATTTGGGTGGAACTGAGAAATTAAAAAGGGATGATCACTTTATTGGGGTTGTATTGTAGACCCCCTAATAGTCAGCGGGAAATTGAGAAACAAATTTGAAAGGAGTTTTCAGTTATCTGTAAGAATAATATTGTGGTTATGGTATGATTTGAAGATGCCGTTGTTGGACTGGGGTGTACAAAGTTAAAAATCGCACAACACCAGGTTATAGTCCAACAGGTTTAATTGGAAGCACACTAGCTTTCGGAGCGTCACTCCTTCATCAGGTGGTAGTGGAGGGCTCAATCCTAACACACAGAATTTATAGCAAAAATTTACAGTTTGATGTAACTGAAATTATACATTGAAAAATTGATTGTTAAGCCCTTCATCTGTTAGAATATTGTGATAGCTTCACTTCTTTCATGTGTAAATCACAAAATTTTTTTTTAAAAGTTGCATTCTCGAGTTAGCTGTTAACAATGGTGATAGCTAGACAATATGTTGAAGGTGTTGGCCCCTGTGTTCTCTGTCTATGCCATGATGCTTAGATTGATTCTAATCTAAAAAGTGAGATAACGGAGTTTTACATGAATTCATGCAGTTTTTGAGCTCAGAGTTCTCAATGAATGCATGCAGTTTTTGAGCAAAGTACAATGTAACCCTGCAAGTACAAATTCACCCCACAAAATATATGTGTGCGTGCGTGTGTGTGTGTCTGTCTGTCTGTCTGGGTTGGGGGTTGTGTGTGTGTGTGTGTAGTGAGTGCAGAGCATCTAAAGTCTGTGAGGGGGTGCATGTGTGAGTGTATGTGTCTGTAAGGGTGTGTGTGGGTGTCTATGTGCGCGTCTGTGTATATGTGTGCCCGTGTGTATGTATGTATAGGAGTGTGTGTGTGTAGGAGTATCTGTGTGTGTGTATAGTGCAATGGTGGTCATCTGTAATGTGACATTAACCCAAGGTCCCGGCTGAGGCCCTCCCTATGGGTACCAAACTTAGCTATCAGCCTCTGCTCGGCCACTTTTCTCTGCTGCCTGTCCCGAAGTCCACCTTGGAGGATGGTCACCCGAAGGTCCGAGGCTAAATGTCCTGGACCACAGAAGTGTTCCCCAACTGGGAGGGAACACTCCTGTCTGTTGATTGTTGTGCGATGCCCAATCATCCGTTGTCATAGCCTTTGCTCGGTTTCCCCAATGTACCATGCCTCCAGGCATCCTTGCCTGCAATGTATAAGATGGACAACGTTGGCTGAGTCACATGAGTACCTGCCATGTACAAGGTTATGGTAGGGGAGTTTTAACTTTCCAAACACAGACTGGAACTGAGTGAAGAGTGTGGTGCTGGAAAATCACAGCAGGTCAGGCAACATTTGAGGAGCAGGAAAATCGACATTTCGGGCATAAGCCCTTCATCAGGAATGAAGTTGGACAGGTGACTGAAGTGTCAGTAGTGGAGCACTTTGGGGCCAGCAAACATGATTCTATTTATTTGTTTTAAAATAGTAATGGAAAAGGATAGATTGGATCTAAAAGTTGAAGTTCTAAATTGGAGGAAGTCTAATTTTGACAGTATTAGGCAAGAACTTTCAAAAGCTGATTGGGGGTAGATATTCGCAGGTAAAGGGACAGCTAGAAAATGGGAAGCCTTCAGAAATGAGATAGCAAGAGTGCAGAGACAGAATATTCCTGTTAGGGTGAAAGGCAAAGCTGGTAGGTGTAGGGAATGCTGGATGACTAGAGAAATTGGCGTTTTGGTAAGAAAAAGAAGGAAGCATATGTCAGGTTTAGACAGAAGAGATGGATTGAATTTTTCAAAGAATATAAAGGCACTTAAGAGGGAAATCACAAGGGCAAAAAGAGATAGCTTTGGCAAATAGGAAATCCAAAGGAATTTTATAAATACATTAAGGATAAAAGGGTAACTAGGGAGATAATAGGACCCTTCAAAGATCAGCAAGGTGGCTGATGTGTGGA
This sequence comes from Hemiscyllium ocellatum, assembly GCF_020745735.1. NCBI lineage: Eukaryota > Metazoa > Chordata > Chondrichthyes > Orectolobiformes > Hemiscylliidae > Hemiscyllium > Hemiscyllium ocellatum. The sequence continues at coordinate 58,121,263 of NC_083410.1, read as the reverse complement.
GCTGCAGAAGATGGGGAAGATACTAAATGAGTATTTTACATCAATGTTTACTGTGGAAAAGGACATGGAAGATATAGAATGTAGGGGAATAGATGGTGACATCTTGAAAAATGTTTGTACTATAGAGGAGGAAGTGTTGAATGTCTTGAAACGCATAAAAGTGTATAAATTCCCAGCACCTGATCAGGTGTACCCTTGAACTCTGTGGCAATCTAGGGAAGTGATTGCTTGACCCCTTACTGAGATATTTGTATCATCGATAGTCGCAGTTGAGGTGCCAGAAGACTGGGGGTTGGCTAACATGGTGCCACTATTTAAGAAAGGACGTAAGGAAAAGCCAGGGAGCTATAGGCCGCTGAACCTGATATTGGTAGTGGAAAAATTGTTGGAGGGAATCCTGAGGGACAGGATTTGCATGTATTTGGAAAGACAAGGACTGATTAGGGGAAGTCAGCATGGCTTTGTGCAAGGGAAATCATGTCTCACGAACTTGATTGAGTTTTTTGAAGAGGTAACAAAGAAGATTGATGAAGGCAGAGCAGTAGATGTAATCTATATGGACTTCAGTAAGGCATTCGACAAGGTTCCCCATGGGAGACTGATTAGCAAGGTTAGATCTCATGAAATACAGGGAGAACTAACCATTTGGACACAGAGCTGGCTCGAAGGTAGAAGACAGAGGGTGGTAGTGTAGAGTTGCTTTTCAGACTGGAGGCCTGTGACCAATGGAGTGCCACAAGGATCGGTGCCGAGTCTACTGCTTTTTGTCATTCATATAAATGATTTGAATGAGAGTATAGGAGGTACAGTTAGTTAGTTTGCAGGTGACACCAAAATTGGAGTATAGTGGACAGCGAAGAATGTTACCTCAATATACAATGGAACTTGATCAAATGAGCCAATGGGCTGAGGAGTGCAGATTGATTTTGATTTTAATTTAGATAAATGTGAAGTGCTGTATTTTGGAAAAGCAAATCAGGGTAGGACGTATACACTTAATGGTAAGGTCCTAGAGAGTGCTGCTGAACAAAGATACCTTGGAGTGCAGGTTCATAATTCATTGAAAGTAGAGTCACAAGTAGATAGGATAATGAAGAAGGTGTTTGATATGCTTTCCTTTATTGGTCAGAGCATTGACTTTAGGAGTTAGGAATTTGTGTTCCAGCTGTACAGGACATTGGTTAGACCACTTCTGGAATATTGTGTGCAACTCTAGTCTCTTTCCTATCGGAAGGATGTTGTGAAACTTGAAAGGGTTCAGAAAAGATTTACAAGGATGTTGCCAGGGTTGGAGGGTCTGAGCTATAGGGAGAGGCTGAATAGGCTGAGGCTGTTTTCCGTGGAGCATTAGACGTTGAGGGGTAATCTTATACAGGTTTATAAAATCATGAGGGGCATGGATAGAATAAATAGACAAGGTCTTTTCCCTGTGGTGGGAGAGTCCGGAACTAGAGGGCATAGGTTTAGGGTGAGGGAGGAAAGATATTAAAAGGGACCTAAGGGACAACTTTTTCAGACAGAGGGTGGTACGTGTATGGAATAAGCTGCCAGAGGAAGTAGTGAAGGCTGGTACAATTACAGCATTTAAAAGACATCCGGATGGGTATCTCAATAGAAAGGGCTTAGAGAGATATAGGCCAAATGCTGGCAAATGGGACAAGATTAGGTTAGGATATCTGGTTGGCATGGACGAGTTGAACCAAAGGGTCTGTTTCTGTGCTGTACATCTCTATGACTCTATGGTAAAATTGGATATTTAGTTAATAAGGCAAGATATACAGTTAATGAGACCAAAAATAAGCTTCTTGCTGCTATCTAGTGAGAATCTTGTTTTGCTGTCTAGACCTTAGTTGGAAATGAAGCTAATTGCTTCCAAACTTGAGAAAGGCCTTACTCAATTTCTCATACGATTCTCCCAGATTTCTAGCCTTAACTTGTGTTGTTCTGGGTTCTATAAGCTTCCATTCGTATTCCTCTACTACCTTGGGTCAGATTTGCCAAAGATATTGGACAGTAAGGAGACAGGCCTGAGGACACAATTAAAATATTGTGTTATTTCTGCTGTATGAGTCTGAAAGGATTAACATTTGATTGTAAGAGTGTTTGGAGATGTCGTGGCAAAGTGGTAATGTCATTGGACTACTAACTCAGGACCACAGGTTAATGTTCTGGGGACATGAGTTCAAATCCCAACTGGGCAGAGGTGAAATTTGAATTCAGCAAAAATCTGGAATTAAAGAAAAAAGCCAGCCAAATGATGATTGTATAACCTGTTGTTAAAAAAAATCTTGTTCACTAATGCCCTTTAGAGAAGGAAAATCTACTGTCCTTACCCTGTCTGGTAAATGTGTGATTTCAGAAATGTGGTTGATTCTTAACTATCCCTCTGGAGAATTAATAATGGGCAATAATTGCTGGCCAGACGAGTGATGCCTATGTCCCATGAATGAATAGAAAAAGCACAACCCACTGTGATGTCTCTACTCTGAGCCCCATGACAAGTTTATAAGAGTCGAAAAGAGTGATTTTGGAAAAACACAGCAGGTCAAGCAACATCTGAGGAGCAAGAGAGCCAACATTTCATGCATAACGTCTGCTGTACTTTTCCAACGTCACCCTTTTCGACTCTGACTCTTCAGCATCTGCAGTCGTCACTTCCTACAAGTTTGTAAGAGACTCATCTGGTGTTAGTGTGCTCCTATCAGTTGTCGAATCAGATTTTAATTAGCAGGAAACTGTGAGAACAAAAGAAATTAACAACACTCAAAAAAAATTTAGATTCGGAAGCTAGTGTCCTCTGCAAGGGATGAGGGGTCACAGTGGTCAGCCAAGGGAGAGAGTTAGGCCAAGATTTTAATGCTTACCTCGGGTGCCCGTCTGCCCCTTATCCCTAGGCTGCGGCTGGATCGCTTCTCCAGTCCCCTGACAGAATTCAGCCAGGTTATTTGGTTTTTGCTCGCAGCACCAAATGTCAAATTGGATTTTAATTAACAGGGATCTGTGAGAGCAAAAGATAGCAACAATACTCGAAAAAATCAGTTTGAACTGACAATAATCAGCCTTTATTGATAATGCTGCAGCAGTTTTGGCTAAAACTCGAGAGAGGAAGAGATAAAAGTTGTTCTCAATTTCTCTTCCAGGTTTCACACCTTTACAAAGGAAAGAATAACATTTATATACTTTAAAATATGCTGAGAAGTGACAAATTATCATGAAATGCCTATCATCCATAACATTGAATTTTGCCTTATTGGTTTTCTGAAATATTAATCATTCGCATCATTCCATGACTTTGTTTTTGTGTACGGACGTTTTGTTTAGGCTAAAATCTGCAGTTCAAACTATACAAGGAACTGTTAAGATTACTGAAGTTTTGCCAAGGTTGCAAAATTTGTTTACATTCAGTCTGTCATGAATGTTGTTTCTGACCTTTTGTCACAGTCCTTTTTAACTTGCTGATCTATTTAATAAAAGTGCTTATAAAAAAATTTACTGATCTATTTTTCAAGAGTTGGCCAATTTTTCCCATCATGCAATTTTAAATGTTCTCCACAATACCACAAGTCTCTGCACTAATATAAGTCATTTTCATCCATCCTATAATTGTTGCAGTAATAGTTAGGTATTGTTTATTCAATATGACTCCTCTACTTATACCAGCTAGGTGGATATCCTAATCCATACCAAACAACTTTGGGGTTGAAGGAATCCATTCACAGCTGCTGCTAAACTGAAACTTCCACTTTTTTTCTAGATTTAATAAACTGTTTGATGATAAGCAATATAAGGCAGCTGCAAAACATGTAGCAAATTGTCCCAGAGGAATTCTTCATAATTTGGAGGTTATGGAAAGGTTTAAAGGTCAGTTGTGCTTTTTGTTCATTGCTATGTTTTATGCAACAAAATAGGGAAACTTAATCCTGTATCAGCAAATGTTTCCTTCTGACTTTTACAAGTTCAAGAATTAAAAAGGGCTGCTCAGTAGTTCAGCAACTATGTCTATTAGAATGTTTCCTTAATATCATTATATTCATTTTGTTTTGTAGAATCTGTAAAAATTAGATCATTACAGCAAAATATTTTAGCAGTTAACAAATGATTTTCAATAGCAATCTCTTCTAGATCAACTTTTTATGTCATATAAAAGTAGCACACCTTCTTTAAAATAGTTCATTTAAGGACTCAAGTCACACTTTTTTCTTAGAGACTGCAATTAGTTAATTTATGTAACTACTATTAAACCGGTACATTCACGAAGGTATAGGTATGCTTATCACTCCCTCGGTCCTACATTGTCATAGGTTATGCATATTGAAGAATTGGTGTAATTTTATTTCTGACATATGGTCCCACGAAGCACTACTCCCTACTGGGAGCTCAATATTAGTCAAGCATAATCAAATTGAAGTCCATGGGGAAACCAGATTATTATTAATTACTTGTCATTTAATAAAATACTATAAAATTATTGTATACATATAATAAGAAAAAGCTAACTTGATAAATAACAGATCTTGAAACTCAAAACTAGCATGCAAGTGTAACTGTTCAAGGGCAATTAAGGATAGGAAATAATTTTGGCTCTCAAAAATTTCCACATTCCAGAAGTGAATTAAAATATTTACATTTATAAAATTTCTACTGTCAGTGATGCTCAGGAAGCCTTCTTTAGCTAAGCAGCCAATCTTGAGTTACTATACATATTGCATTCCCACTTGAAGTCTGTCTCTGCTGAAGATCATTGAGAGCAAGGTAACTTTTCTTTGTCAAGTTAGCATGAATATATGCTTTTAAACAGTGGATTACCATATAATTTCTAAATTTGGAGTAGAACTGAAAATATCTCTGTGATCATTGCTTCATTATAATTAAATATTCAAATTAATAACAACAATTTGCTTTATAGCTTTTTTACTAATAATTCTGAGATGGACAACAGTAAAAATATAGTGTTTATTGCCCATAACTAGGGAAGACATTAAGAGCCAATCCAAAATTTTGTGATCGGAGTCACCCTAGGCCAGATTAGGTCAACAATTGAATTTTCACCATAAAACAGCAGGTATCATTGGGTTCTTCTGTCACAGTAGTACCCTGCCTCTGGGCCAGAGGTACAGGTTCATGAACCACCTGCAATGCAAATATATCTCTCTATACATTCAGACAGGTTGATTCAAAATATTTTCAACAATTATTGTGGTCATTTTTGATTCCAAATGATCAAAATTATTTAATTGAATCTCGTAACCTATTATGATGGAATTTGACCAAGCAAATTCTAGGTTAGCAATCTAATGAAAACCAATGTAGAGGCTGTAATTCAGCACTGTAGGGCCTTCCTTTTTAAAAAAAACACATTCTAACTTGAAGTTGTTGTACAATAGTAAATAAAAACACTTCTAGTATAAAGTTCAAAAATATACTGTAAAAGAAATCTGGTAATCTTTTTACAATGCTTACCCTCATTGCTGACATTACTTGTCACCTATTCTGCTGCCATACCTGCAGCTATCGAACCACCCTGATTTCTGGTGACACTCCAAATTGAAGCCTGTGCCAAACTCTAATACATCCTTAAGCTGCCGATCCTCCAATTTGCAGTCTCTGCCACTCCTCTCACTGAACCCCTTGTTCCCTGACTCTGCTGCACATTGCTTCCCTTTCCCAAACCCTATCAGTGAGTGAGGAAGCTGTGGCGAAAGCACGACTATGAGAATGTGACTGAATATCATAAGGCTGTTTGTGGCATTGATGAAAACAGACATTGATGAAAACTACCTCTGTTCAACACTTCTGTATTCAAGCTTTCACAACTGTGAAACTTTGGCTTTGGAGCCCACAATCTCAGTAAAGGAAATGTGCAGATTGAGTCATGCAGCCTGATGGACAATGACTTAAAAACAAATTGGGCAACTCTGACTGACAATATAGGGCTCATTGACAGAATAACATTGAAACAGAACAACATAAAATGTCAAATTTAAAAGAGAATTTTCTATATATGTGAAAGATTTGTCTTAATTTTCCCTTCAATTTGAGGAATTGCTTTGCTCATACTAACAGGCTCTCCATAATAAAAAAAAACTGAGATTCAGAGCTAGCAAACATCGTCATCCTTGCTCTGTTAAACACAATGAACTTATTTAAGATAGGTCATTTAAAATGTATAACAATTGTGTATGAAGGTGTATTTTGTTCTTCGACCAACTGTAATAATAACATTTTCTCCCTCAGCTATCACAGAATATGAAGGGCATATTTCTCCTCTCCTGCAATTCTTTGAAGCTGTAATGAACTCCTTTTCTGCTGTCAAACATTCACCTAACGCAAAAATGTCATTAGAAGGAGTAGAATGTGCACTGACGCAAAACCGACTGGACCTGGTCATTCACTGGATCATACAACAGAGGTAATAATCTAAACTCAGTAGAATCATGTTATTAAAAACAGGGTTACTTATTACTGTACAAGGCACAAGGAAAACAGTTGTGTATTCCACGGATAAGCAAAAATGTGACTTACAGCTGAAAATTCTATATTTGAAAATATCATACTTTGTGACAGTTCACTGAAACATTTTGATGGAGCAAAGTTGCAACAAGTTTGGACAGAATGTAAAGCATAAAAACTGCATAGAACATAGAACATAGAAGGATACAGCGCAGTACAGGCCCTTCGGCCCTCGATGTTGCGCCGACCGAATCCTACCTAACCTATACTAGCCCAATAACTTCCAAATGCCTATCCAATGCCCGCTTAAATGACCATAAAGAAGGAGAGTTCACCACTGATACGGGCAGGGCATTCCATGAACTCACAACCCGCTGTGTGAAGAATCTACCCCTAACATCTGTCCTATACCTACCACCCCTTAATTTAAAGCTATGTCCCCTAGTAACACCTGACTCCATTAGCGGTAAAAGGCTCTTAGTATCTACCCCATCTAAACCCCTAATCATCTTATACACTTCTATCAGATCTCCCCTAAACCTTCTCTTCTCCAATGAGAACAGCCCCAAGTGCCTCAGCCTTTCCTCATAAGATTTTCCTACCATTCCAGGCAACATCCTGGTAAACCTCCTCTGCACTCGTTCTAAAGCTTCCACATCCTTCCTATAGTATGGCGACCAAAACTGCACACAATACTCCAGATGAGGCCTCACCAGAGTCTTATACAACTGCAACATGACCTCAGGACTCCGGAACTCAATTCCTCTGCCAATAAAGCCCAGTACACCATATGCCTTCCTCACAGCACTATTTACCTGGGTGCAGGAAACAGTTAGGAAAATTACTGGTCTAAGGGCATATAAAACATAGCAATACTGAATAAAGTACATATCCTAGAAATCATAGAATCCCTACAATGTGGAAGCAGACTACTTGGCCCAACAGTTCCACACCAACTCTCCGAAGAGTAACCCACCCAGATCCACTCCACTACCCACTACTGTATATGCACGTTCTCCCTGTGTCTGCGTGGGTTTCCTCCGGGTGCTCCGGTTTCCTCCCACTGTCCAAAGATGTGCGGGGTCAGGTGAATTGGCCATGCTAAATTGCCTGTAGTGTTAGGTAAGGGGTAAATGTAGGGGTATGGGTGGGTTGCGCTTCGGCGGGTCGGTGTGGACTTGTTGGGCCGAAGGGCCTGTTTCCACACTGTAAGTAATCTAATCTAATCTAATCTAAATTTACTCCTGACTAATGCACCTAACCTACATATCCCTGAACACTGTGGGCAATTTAGAATGAACAATTCACCTAACCTGCACATTTTTGGATTGTGGGAGGAAACCAGAGCACCCGGTGGAAACCCATACAGACACAGGGAGAATGTGCAAGCTCTGCACAGTTGCCCGAGGCTGGAATCGAACTAGGGTGCCTGGAACTGTTTTTCCGCGTTGTTTATGTCAGTCATGAAGCTGATATTTGTTTCACCTTAATATGATTTAAAATGGCAGTAAACACCAATTTGAACGAACTAATTTAGAGAACTATTTTGAGTTAGCAATGGAAATGTTAATACACGTAGGAAATCTGGTAGCAAAGGGTTGAGCAAAGTAATTGGATAAACCAAAAGACATGTAAAAGTATGGCAAAATATAATTAAAGTAATGAATTGTTAGGTCAGCACGAGATAGACTTGATCTGTGTGAGACCCTGGCTGAGTATGTCTGGGAATTTGGTTCAAAGTAGGAATTTAGTGCAGCAGGGGAAACAGATGTTTTAAGTAAAGTTTACTGCAAGATATATAGTTTGCTGAGTGAAGAGTTTGGTCAAGGTTGGAGAGTAACCCACCCTGACCGATTCCTCTATCCTATGACTCTACATTTACCCTAACTAATGCACCTAACCTATGCATCCTTGAACACTATGGGCAATTTAGCATGGCCAATTCATCTAACCTGCATATCTTCAGATTGTGGGAGGAAACTGGAATACCCAGAGGAAACCTATACAGACACAAGGAGAATGTGCAAACTCCATACAGTCTTTTTCCTTCTACTCTTTCAGTAAGTTCATTGGCTGTTAAGAAACTGCTGTTAGGGACTATCTTTAAGTTATCGTAGAAAACATATTATCTTTAAATGAGTAGCTAATACTTGGATTTAACTAAAAAAAGACTAGAATTAAGGATAAGTCAGGGAATACAGTGAAGTAATATAGGGCGGCACAGTGGCTCAGTGGTTAGCACTGCTGCCTCACAGCACCAGGTTCCAGGTTCGATTCCAGCCTCGGGCCCGTGTCTGCGTGGGTTTCCTCCCGGTGCTCCGGTTTCTTCCCACAGTCCAAAGATGTGTAGGTCAGGTGAATTGGCCATGTTAAATTGCCCATAGTGTTAGGTGCATTAGTCAGAGGGATTGCTCTTCGCAGTTCACTGTGGACTTGTTGGGCCGAAGGGCCTGTTTCCACATTGTAGGGAATCTAATCTAATCCAGAGCAAGACAAAGTTAACATAAAGGAGATAAAGTTAAGGCATAGCAGTGCAACTCATTGAGTGTAATGTATGGTCTGTAATACATGTGAAGACAAGGAGCCCACTGATGTCCTAGATGGCCATATGTATAGGACATGTTGCCATTTGCAGAAGTTTGCATTCCAGGTTTCAGAATTCAAGTGGTAGCTGGTGTCACATCCACAAGGCTGAAAGTTACAGAGCAGCTGCTGGTCATTTTTGTAGGGGGTATGTGTTCTTTCAAAGATTATAGTCCATGTTGGTACCAATGTCTTTGTTAGGAAGGAATATATAGTCCTGTGACTCGAATCTAGGAAGATAGGGAGAAAATTAGCAAGGAGGACTTAAAATGTTTTATATCTGCAGATTACTTCAGTACCATGCGCAAGTGAGTACAGAAACAGGCAGGTTAATACATGGCTGAAAAGATGCTGCAGGAGGGAGGGCTTTAAATGCTGGGAACACTGGAACTGGTTATGGGGAATATGTCACTTAAACAAGCTGGGCGGGTTGCACCTGAACAGAGCTGGAACCCAGTTCCTTGCGGGGAGTTTTGCTTTTGCGGCTGTGAGGGCAGTATTTGGTGACTTGGCAGGAGTGTCAGAACCAAGAGAGGGTATTAGAAAATAATACCAGGATTCACAAAATATTTGGAGAGATATATAGCACTAGCAGTATAGTAAGTTCATAGTTGAAGTCAGAGTAAGGGATGAAGTAATGAAGTCTAAGTGAGAGTTAGTATGCATCTCTGTATTGTGTGTATAGCATAAGTCAGGTAAATAAGATTTGGTAGTTCCAGACACAGATTACTTTGTGGGAAATATGATATTGTGGCAATAACAAAGACCTGGCTAAAGGAAGGGCAACATTGGATGTTAGATATTCTTCGGTACAAGCTATTCCCAAGTGGAGGAGGAGGGCATGACAGTATTAGTTAAGGAGATCATTGTAGTGTTGAAAGAAGAGGATGTTCCCTATGATGGGGGATTTCAAGATCGGGGAGGGGGGGCACACATTTTTAAGGTGAGAGGAGAGGGATTTAAAAAATACAAGACAGGCATATTTTTTACACAGAAGGTAGATCATGTGTGGAATTAACTTCTTGAGGAAGTGGCGGATGTGGCGACAAGGTTTCAGTGGTGGAATTAGGCTGGTGCTAAGGAACAAAAAGATGCAGAGACATTGCTTGGTGTGGTCTATAAACCACCAACTAAAAGGAAGACTGTACAGGAACAAATCTACAGGGAAATTACAGAAAGATGCCAATATTATATTGTGTTTATAATGGAAGACACACAATTACCCAAATATAGATTGGGGTACTGGTAATGCAAGAGGTATTGAGGGACATGTGTTCCTAGACTGTGTTCAGGAGAATTTCCAACAGCAGTATGTTTCTAGTCCAACAAGAAAAGTTGCACTGTTCTTACTGGTTCTTGAAATGAGGTGGGCCAAGAAAACCATGTGTCAGTGAGGAACATTTGGAAGGCAGTGATCATTGTATTGTGTGGTTTAGGATGATGATAGAGAATGACAAAGGTCAATCTAAAGTAAGAAAAATCTATTGGTTAGGAGCTGACTTCAATATGGCAATAACTGAGCTGGAGCAGGTTGACTGGAGCAAAACCAGTGGGAAAACTGTAAATGAGCAATGGGTTACCTTCAAAGGGAAGATGATTAGTTGTAGTTAAGATATTTTTTTTCTCGAAATGGAAATGTTGGGCAAACAAATCCAGAGGTCCTTGGATGACAGAGGAATACATCTCCTGGATTTGATAGTTTGCATCTTAGTCTCATATTTTTCCTCTGGGGTCAGGTCCACAAGCCTCAAGCAACTTTGATTTTGAACTGAAAGATTTTGACTCCAATAGTGGATGGTGGGCAAGTGAAAAGTGAGGTCAGACCTGATGACCAAGAAGCAGGTAATGGAACTTGTCCATGGTATAAAATCAGGACCTGTAAAGAGTTCCTGATGTAAAGCAGGAAATGGTGTCATTACCCAGAGGAAACATCAGTCAAGAGTCAAGTGAGCACCACCTGTATTGTTTGTTAGCTGGTTGCTGACACTGAAAGATGTGGTCTGCCATGGATTTCCAACAGGAAAATATAGTAATAATTGAAAATGACTGTAATACAGTCATATAGTATGGAAACAGACCCTTTGGCCCAAACCGTCCATATTATGAACATAATCCTGAACTGAACTAGTTTCACCTGCCTGCTCCTGCTTCATATCCCTCCAAGCCTTTCCTATTCATGTACTTCACCAAATGTCTTTTAAACATTGTAATTGTCGCCACATCCGCCACTTCCTCAAGAAGTTAATTCCACGCATGATCTACCTTCTGTGTAAAAAATATGCCTGTCTTGTATTTTTTAAATTCCTCTCCTCTCACCTTAAAAATGTGTGCCCACACCCTCCCCCCCCCCCCCCCCCCCCACCCCCCGATCTTGAAATCCCCCATCATAAGGAAAAAAATACCTATCTTTAACCTTCCATAAGGTCACCTCTCAACCTCCTGTGCTCCTGCGAAGAAAGTCCCAATCTATCCACCCTTACTTTATAACTCCATACCTGGCAACATCCTGGTAAATGCCTTCTTGTCCTTGATATAAAGGTAGCATTTGACCAATTGTGGCACTAAAAGTCCTTAGTAAAATTGAAGTCAATGGAAATTTGAGGAAAACTCTCTGTAAGATGTAGGAGCACAAGTAGGTCATTCAGCCTATCAAATCTGCTCTGCCATTCAGCGAGATCATAGCTGACTGATAATCCTCAAGGCAAAAGTTGGTACTGCAGATGCTGGAAATTAGAGTCAAGACTAGAATGGTGCTAGAAAAGCACAGCAGGTCAGGCAGCATCCAAAGGGGCTGCCTGACCTGCCGTGCTTTTCCAGCACCACTCTAATCTTGACCCTGATAATCCTCAGTTCCAGTTTCCACCGTTCCCTCTTTACCCTTGATTCCCTCACTTATTAAAAATCTGCATATCTCAGCCTTGAATATACTTAATGATCCAGCTGCTATAGCTCTATACAGTAAAGACTTCTACAGATTCACTACCCTCTGAAGGAAGAAATTCCTCATCTCTGTCCTAACTGGGCAACACCCTTACTCTGACAGTGTACCCTCTAGTCCTAGATCTCCAACAATGGTATCTATCTGTCAAACCCCCTAAGAATCTTAGATGTTTTGATAAGTTGCCTCTCATTTTTCTAAACTCCAATGAATACAGGCTCAACCTACTCACTGTCACCTTGTAAGAAAAGTCCTTCATACCTAGTGAACCTTTACGAGGTTGCCTCAAATGGCAATGTATCTCTCCTTAGAAAAGGGGAGTAACATGTTTCACAATATTCTAGGTTTGATCTAACTAGTGCCTTGTACAGTTTTCATTCAAACATTCACTCCCTCCACCATCAATGCTCAATAGCAACAGTGTGTACCATCTACAAAGGTGCACTGAAGACATTCACTAAAGCTCCTTAGATAATATCTTCCAAACCCACATCCAGTGCTATCTAGAAGGACAAGGATAGCAAATAGGAAATCACCTTCAAATTCCCCTCCAAGCCACTTTACATCCTGATTTGGAGATAGATTGCCAATTTCTTTCAGCGTCACTGGGTCACAATCTGGAACTCCATTTCTAATGGCATAGTCGGTGTTTCGGTGTACGAAATGCATTGCAATGGTTCAAGGTGCAGCTCACCACCATCTTCTCAAGGGCAACTAGAGATGGGCAATAGATGCTGACCAGCCAATATCAACCACATCCCATGAGTGAATAAAATAAAATCCCCTTGTAATGAACAATAATATTCTATTAGCTATCCTAATTATTTTCTGTACTTGCATACTAACCTTTGGCAATTCATACAAACAAAGTGCCCAGATCTCTATGCATTACTGAGCTCTCCAATCTCTCGCCATTTAGATAAAATGCTTCCTTTATATTCTTCCTGCCAAAATGGAGAATTTCACATTTGTCACATCTTTATCAGCTCACTTAGCCTATCCATATTCCTCTTCAGTATCCTTGTGTACTCTTCACAACTCACTTCCCAACCTATCTGTGTGTTGTCAGCAAATTTAACAGTGATACCTTTGGTCCCTTCATCAAAGTAATTTACATAATTTGTAAAAGGTTGAAGCACAGCACTGAGTTCTGTGGCACACCATTTGTTTCATCTTTCCAAGCAGAGAATGACCTTTTATGCCCACTTTCTGTTTCCTGTTAGTTAGTTTCTTCCTTGTTGCTAGGTCAAACTCCTAGAATTCTCTCTTTATCAGAACAGTAGGTGTATCTCATAGAGTCATAGTCATGTGCAGCACAGAAACAGAGCCTTTGGTCCAACTCATCCATGCCAACTAGGTATCCTAAATTAATCTAGTCCCATTTGCCTGCATTTGGCCTATATGCCTCTAAACCCTTCCTATTCATATATCCATCCTTTTAACTGTTGCACCTGTACTGTCCACCATCACTTCCCTGGCGTCTCATTCCATACACCACCCTTTGCGTGAAAAAGTTGCCCCTTGGATCCCTTTTAAATTTTTCCCCCTTACCTTTAAACCTATGCCCTCTAGTTTTGGACTCCCACATCCCTGGGAAAAAATTCTTGTCTATTTACTATATCCATGTCCCTCATGATTGTATACACCTCTACAAGGTCCACATTACAGTTCCTGAAGATGACTCACCACCACCTTCTCAAAGGAATGGGCAAAAAATGTTGTCCTTGCCAACAAGGTTCACATCAAATGAATGAATGATAGCTAAACTATTTAGTTCAGAAGGTCCACGTTCAGGTTTTACCTCGCCAAAGCTGTGTGAGAACATAACCAAAAAGGTTGATTTAAAAAAGATGTTAGCATTTTAAAATACTGAATAAAAAGAATATCTATACTGTGAACTGACAGTAATTTAAAATGAGGTTGCTGAGGCAATGGGATATTTCATCCCATTAGTCTAGCCTAAATAATGACCCTAAAAATGAGGGGTGTGTATATTAACTATCTGTGCTAATTATTCTGTGGTAGAATTGAGAATGCAGTGGGTCAAATCTGTGGCACTGATTAGCAGAATCTAGCTTCCTACATTCAGCCTACTTTTGTTTGAGTTTGGTGATAGCATACAGATTATTTATGTTAACAAGAGTCCTTGCCACAACATGTTCTAAAGGCGTACACAATTCCTGATAAACTGAACAATTATATGAAACAGTTCTTTTCTAATCAGACTTCTTCTGTTCAAATAATTAAATTCCTTAGGACTTTGGATCTTTCAAACAAAAATTTACTATTTCTTAGGAATTTTTAAGATTATTTTAAACTGTACTGTTTACATAACTGTAGCAGCTAATCTGTTTATTGGTGTCCATAAATATTCTTCTTGTTTTATCACAGAAGTGAGATACTCCAGGACAAGAGCTTAAGAGATGTAATGCACTCAATGTAATTGTCAGGATAATATTAATATTCATTTTTCATGTCGTGAAACAGAGACTGTATCGCTTAGACTTCACAAGGGAGGTGGGGGAAGGCTGTCCTGTATTAGATTACTTACAGTGTGGAAACAGGCCCTTCGGCCCAACAAGTCCACACCGACTCGCCGAAGCCCAACCCACCCATACCCTTACATTTACCCCTTACCTAACACTACGGGCAATTTAGCATAGCCAATTCACCTGAATCCGCACATCTTTGGACTGTGGGAGGAAACCAGAGCACTCGGAGGAAGCCCACGCAGACACTGGGAGAACTTGCAAACTCCACACAGTCAGTCACCTGATTCGGGAATTGAACCCGGGTCTCAGGCGCTGTGAGGCAGCAGTGCTAACCACTGTGCCACCGTGCCACCCACCTTATAGCACTTCTAAGACTGCAAACATTTTTGTTATCTCTTGTGCCCTGCACAATTTAGCATTTTAAAGAAACTAACAATAAAACATTGATGTATTCAGGGAGGCAAAAGATAAAACAGAATTGAGCCAACTTTATTCTGCCACCCTTTCCTATTCCACTGTTCTTGGGTGTATTCACGGTATACCCAGACACTTGTGTTTAAGTTGACCACTAGGGAGTAGTAAAGTAACTGAAACTCTGGTACTGGTATTGAAAAGGAAATGTATAATGTCTAGGACAGCACAATACCTTGTGAGAAATTCAATAAGACCAGGGAAGTGAGGTCTGGTCAACCTCATCTCAGGGCCTGATTCAAATAATGTGCTGCAGACCCCAGCTTAACAGCCAGGAGCAGGGACAGGTGCTGTTCCTAGCCTGGACTTCTGAACCAAGAAAATCAAGGAAGTAATGTGGCAATGTAATGGAAAGAAGTGGGGTCAGAGAACCTGATAGCTTGTTATTTCAACAGACTAGTCCAGAAGTAGAGGGCATAAGTTTTGGGTGAGAGGAGAAAAATTTAAAAGGGACCTAAGGGGCAACTTTTTCATGCAGTGGGTGGTGCGTGTATGGAATGAGCTGCCAGAGGAAGTGGTGTAGGCTGATGCAATTACAACATTTAAAAAATATCTGGATGGGTATATGAATACGAAGAGTTTAGAGGGATATGGGCCAAGTTCTGGCAAATGAGACTAGATTAGTTTAGGATGTCTGGTAAGCATGGACGAGTTGGATTGAAGGGTCTGTTTCCTTTCTGTATATCTTTATTACTCTATGACATGGTAGAAATTAGGGTCTCCATTTTACTGCTGCCTTTATCCAATTGCCTAATACAATGAAGTAAGAAGGTAGGATGAATTTCATTCCAGCTATCTCTATCGTACACCCAGTTTTCATTTTTGTTCACTTCAAGGGGGTGTGTAATAGGCAGCCAATTCAGTGCTCCATATTTTTGTTCTAACATTATTTTGGAGATGAAGATTTCCCTTGCATCAATCAAAGTTTTCTGTAGAAAATATTGTAATGTTGTGATAAATCATGCAGTATAATAACAATGCAGTTTGAAGTTCTGGGTGCTATTCATCATTAAATATCCTCGTTATCTGATAGCTTGGCTGTGTATTCAGCATATTGGAGCTATTCATATCTCGCAACTTCACAGATGATGAGCTCTGGTTAACTTGTCTACACAATATTCAAAAATATGCTAAAGTAAACAGAAATTAAGCGGGCGATATTCAGTTTTTGATGAGAGTTAATGTAAAATGAACGAAAGCAGACTGGCTCCCACAGCAAATTCTCTTTTCTGTTGAGTCAGGCAGGTTGTACGGTCAGCTCCTGATCTGCTTATACGTACATGCTGTTGAAATTGAATTTCACCTCCTAAAATCCAATAATTGATAGCTCATTTTAGATGTAACAAATAGAATATATTTTGTTGCTTTATTGAAAATCCTTTTAATTTTTGATAAAATGTTTTCTTCCTCTTGTCATCTCTAGAGTAACGTGTTCTGAAGAATTGGGAGACTTGATTTACAATTATGGAGATACTGAACTGCGGAATATGGACACATGCATGGTCCTGGCTCAGATTGTCTACAATAAATGTGATGTGCACAAGAAAGCTGCTCTCTGCTTGTGCAGGTGCAGGCAGATTTCTGGAGCAATGGAATATATTCATGACTCTAAAAAGTTCAGCTTGGGTAAGAGCTTGAGAAGGGATTAGGCTATACTTTAGTCAATGTAATTAATATTGGAATGGGAATTTAAATTGAAAGTTCCAGCTGAGTCATTAATTGTTACAAAATCGCTTCTCTCTATTACTTAGCTTGAAGTGGAAATGTAGTCTATTGAAAACACTAATAGTCATAAATTTTAATATGTAAATTTTTGAATTTAATTGGTCTGAAATTGGTGTTTGATGTTTTAAAACTTTTGCAGAGATTTAAGGGCTTTTTTTTTGCATTGCCTGGGTATACCTGCCAGAACTGCATCACAGCAAGCATCAGAATGGTGAGAAGGTGGTAGAATAAATTTGACAATAGAGGAGGCATTGTGACACTAGCAATCCAGTGGTATGGGTACATGTATTCAACTCTCACCATGACATTGGCAGAATGTAAATCTAATTAATAAATCTAGAATTAAAAGCTAGTTTCAGTAATGACAGCCATAAAATCATTGTCATAAAAACGCAACTGCATGACGATTTAATGTTGGGAAAGGAAATCTACCCTGTTTACCTGATCTGGCCTATTTGTGACATCAGACCACAGCATTGTGCATTCTTAAATACGCATAAATGGCCTAGCAAGCTCAACTGCTGTGAAAATATCAGTAAGGAATGATATTGGATAGATCTCCCGACCTCAGTGTAAGTGCTGAAAATGACAAAGGAAAATCTGGTATTTTCAACTCTGTCAAGTCCTCCTAACTAATATTGGGGCTTGAGTTGTACCTCAGCCTAATTAAGCATCAGGGAGTATGTGAGGACTGCAGATGCTGGGGATCTGAGTCGAAGTGTGGCACTGGAAAAGCAAAGCAAGTCAAGCAGCATCCGAGAAACAGGAGAATCGACGTTTCGGGCATAAGCCCTTCATCCTCCTGATTAAGCATCAGCCTCACATTGATAAACTCATGGAATCAGACTTTATAGATTGTATCCTAACACCATCATCATCCCTGGACATGTCATGTCCCAGTGGCAGATAGGATAGCTTAGTAATACCAATCCTCAAAGTCATTGTTGCTAAACCGGATCTGTGACAGGTTGGGAGGGAACCAATGTGAGGGAGAAGCCTACTTGACCTTGTCCTCACCATACCCTATATGGCAGATACATTTATCCAGGAAAGTATCGGTACAGCGACAACCACAAATTTCCTGTGGAGATGAAGTCCCATCTCACATTGAGGATACCATCCATTGTGTTATGTGACACTATCACTGTGCTAAATGGTGTAGATTTCATATAAATGTAACAAATTGGGCATCCTTGAACTATCATAATCAGCAGAATATATTCAACCAACCTGTAACTTCAGAGCTTGGCATAGCCCCCATTCAGCCATTACCATCAAGCCTGGGGATCAACCCTGGTCAATGAAGAATTTAGGGAAGCATGCCAGAATCACCAGTAGGCAAACATTAAAATGAGAATATTGATCCAATTTGCATTCAATGTTCTTTCTAGTCTGAGGTACTGGGTCCTTTTCACATGATTCAATATGTCTTATAGCAACATTTATGTGAAAGTTTGAATTTACTCAAGCAGTGAGTAAACCCTTCAGGTAGACGATGCAAGTGAACAATCCACCTATAGCAATTATCCATAGCCTTTCCTACTCCAAAAAGGAATTTAAACAGTCTGTATAAATGAATAGATTCATATCAATAAATTCATATAGTTATTCTGCCCAAATTCCTCAGGAGTAAAGCTGACCTCCTTGTCTGATGTGTACAATTTTGAATCTCATTGTGTTGAGAAAAGTGATCCCGAACCAAACTATTAGAGGAAAAGAAGTTTATAGCACAGACAGAGGCAATCCATTCTCTTGTGCCAATTTGACAGTAGCGCAAATCAAAACTAACCCTGCTGTTCTCTACACATTCAAATTTCTTCTTTTCAAAAGTTTTGTGTAGTTTTTTTTCCATAAAAGTTGCAAAGTCTGTTGAAACTGTTTCCTGTTGCAAAATATTTAGAAGTTGAAGTTTATCTTGGGCAGTGGTACAAAATGGTATTATCTTTCTGATGCATTCTGGTACATGTTGGTTGATGTGTTGTCAGTCTGTCTTGCATTGACCTTTTCTAATTTCTTGTTTTAATTATTTTCTTGTAAGATGATTATTTATTTTTGGTGAATAAGTGCCCAAACTCTGAGTTAATTCAGTGTCTGACTAATGAATGGAATGGAAACCCAGCAGTTCTTTCAACTGGGATTGCTGTATTGTGGCTGATTTCAAATGATCACGAGGAAACTGGATTTCATCTTCTGAAAGAAATATATGATTCAGGTCAAGGTAAGCAGACAGCTAGAGTCATTTAACTCCATTAACAAATTAAAACATTTCAATGCTCTACTTAAAAGTTCGAGAATGTTTGAATCATTCAAATTGGAGAATTCAGAGCCTTCCACTGCAGCTACGTAAATCGTTCCCAAGCAAGGTTAGACCATTAAATACCTAATTTAAGTCCTAAGCAATAATTCAAATGTCTCCCCAACTTAATATACATCTCAATAGCAATACTTTCCCCAGAACCCTTATACTCCCAAGACCCTGACCTCACATCACCCCTCTATCCCTGGGACCCAATATCCCCTGTCACCTGCCACATCTGGCACCCATCCTTGGATCTGTGACTCAAACAGCAAAGACATACACAAATATCCCCATCAGACCAGATTTCTCCCATCACCCTGACCTGTCCTAACCAGACACCATGTCCTCCAAGCACCGGAACCTCATATCTATCTTATGTAGTTATTCTTTCACAAAACTAGATACTGGACCTTTAAGTCACAAATTATGACAACTGACGTTTTGCAAAAGTACATTTTTTGCAATCCCCCAAAAGTCCTGTATTACAAAAATTATGTTAGAATAAAAGTACAGCTTCATATTTCTAAAGGAGCCCTGATTGGAATTTCTTGTCAGAAATGTAAAGGTCTTTCACTGTGTAATAGAAGGAATGGACTGTAGTTGCCACTCCTCGGAAAATCCAACTCATTAACTGTGTTTCTTTCCACGGTTGTGGCCCGATCTGTTAAGTTTTTCAAACCTTTTTTGTTCAGATTTCAGACTTCCAGTAAATGCAATATTTTACTTTTGTATAAGTAATAGTAGAATAATGGGTGAGCCAAACTTCTTGTGAATTAGAATACATGTATTTTCTACTTCCCATTTAGACCCTTAGATACCCTCTTACAGTACAGCATGGAGCTGCCACTAATGGACCCCAGAGGCACCAGAGCTTTTTTTGAGGAATATGCATGGCAATCAGGATAAGATTTCTGGCCTTGGGTAAGTGTAAACTTAAGAATTTCAAGCATAGTTGTTTGAATGCAAAATTCCCTGAAAATGTCGCACTAAATCGATAAAGGCGTAAAATATGACAACGGCATCTGGATTTTACAAATGTAACTTGTAGTATGAGAATAAATAAGTAATTATAACTTTACAAAACATATTGTTTTAGATGCTTTATTTAGAGAAACATCTTTATCATGCTGTTTCACTCTCAACTGCAAGGATGGGGTCTTTTTAGTTTTGTGTTTTTTAAGATTGTAGACTGAAATGAATGGCTTTAACCCCTTAATTAGGCTTAGATACATTGTTTTGAAAAGACAGCTATATGTTTTGAAAAGCAAATAACCTTACAGCCAAAGCAAGCATCTAAAAACTGTTTATAAGAATGAGAGGAGATGTAGTGAGGTATATAAGATTCTGAAGAGGTTTGACAAAATAAGTGTAGAGAGGATGTTTCTTCTGTTCTAAAGAAGGGTTGCTGAACCTGAAACATTTATTCTGCTGCCAGACTTAATGAGTTTTTCCAGCAATTTCTTTTTTTCCAGCATCCACGGTTCTTTGCCTTTTTAAGAGAATGTTTCTCTTGTAGGGCAATCTAGAATGAGAGGCCATAGTTTTAGGATGAGGGATAGCAAATTTAAAACAGAGATGAGGAAAAATTACTTCTCTCAAAGGATTGTAAATCTGTGGAATTCACTATCCCAGAATGTGGTGGATGCCAGAACATTAAATAAATTTAAGAAGGAAATACAGGCTTTTAAATTAGTAATGGATTGAAGGGTTCTGGGTAATGGGAGGAAGGTGAATATGAGGCTGAGATGACGTCAGCCATGATTGTATTGAATGATAGAACAAGCTCGAGGGGCTGAATTGCCTACTTCTGCTCCTAGTTCTCTAAATAAAGCATCTAAAACAATATGTTTTGTAAAGTTATAATTACTTATTTATTCTCATACTACAAGTTACATTTGTAAAATCCAGATGCCGTTGTCATATTTTACGCCTTTATCGATTTAGTGCGACATTTTCAGGGAATTTTGCATTCAAACAACTATGCTTGAAATTCTTAAGTTTACACTTACCCAAGGCCAGAAATCTTATCCTGATTGCCATGCATATTCCTCAAAAAAGGCTCTGGTGCCTCTGGGGTCCATTAGTGGCAGCTCCATGTTGTACTGTAAGAGGATATCTAAGGGTCTAAATGGGAAGTAGAAAATACATGTTTTCACTTCCACCTCAGATTGGATTCTCCTCAACTAGGAAAGGACAGGATTTTACAACTTTTGATATGTGCCCTTTACACATGTAACAATGGATCTTTCCACAATGGCCCAGAATCTCCCAAACTTTTAACAGCTTGTTTCAAATGAAACAGAATACACCTTATAGGGCATTGACAGCTCAAAGATCTGCTACCAAGACAAATTCCAGGAAAAGAATGCAAGGTAGGCAGAGGTTGGATTTATGCTGACTGGGGCATTGAATGTAAGGCTGGATGAAGGTACAGAATAGAATAGGATTAAGTCATGGAAAGACTGGTAAATAGGTAAAGGATTTTGAATTCAATGTTTTGGGAAGAGAACTACAGAATGTCTTAATAGCTTAAAGTGATGAATATGTGGCATTTATTTGAGGACAATATGTGGATAGTGAGGTTTTAACCAATTTAGATTTTATGCATTGAGAAGTTTGGAAAATATGAAGGATAGTGAAGAAGGTGTTTGGTATGCTTTCCTTGATTGGTTTGAGCATTGAGAATAGGAGTTGGGAAGTCATGTTGGGGCTATATAGGACATTGGTTAGGCCACTTCTAGAATATTGTATGCAAATCTGGTCTCTGACAAGGATGTTGCCAGGGTCGGAGTGTTCGAACTATCGAGAGGCTGAATAGGCTGGGGCTGTTTTCCTGGAGCGTCAGAGTCTGAAGGGTAACCTTATCAAGGTTGAAAGATCATGAGGGGCATTGATAGGGTATATAGACAAAGTCTTTTCCCTGGGGTGGGGGAGTCCAGAACTAGAGGACATAGGTTTAAGGTGAGAAGGGAAAGATTTAAAAGGAATCTAAGAGGCAACTTTTTCATGCAAAGGGCGTTGCATGTATGGAATGAGCTGCCAAAGGAAGTGGTGAAGGCTGGTACAATTATATATTTAAAAAGCATCCGGATGGGTATGTGAATAGGAAGGTTTAGAGGCATATGGGCCAAGAGCTGGCAAATGAGACTAGATTAGTTTAGGACCTCTTGTCAGCATGGACAAGACATCTATGACATCTATGACTCTATGACATCAGAGATCTTCTACGGATGAAAGTTCTGTTTACTGTACAATTTCAAGATCACAATAATAAGAACCAGATTTCTATTAATTTCTTCTTTATTGTAATAATTTATGTGTTTAGATGCCATGGAACGAACTATCCTTAATGACGTTAACTGTACATTGGAAGATTGGCAGGAGATTGCAGCTAAGTGCAACACACACAACCTCAATGAGTTGGCAGACAGCATTTTTACTGTGCTGACATCACAAGAAGGCGGAACTGTGATAACAATTACAACCGAATCTGATAATGATGGTGCAAAATTAGTAGAACATATTTTTTTGTAGCTCAGATTCTTACTTCAAATTTTACAGAGTTTGTTCTTCCTTTAAAACAATGTTTTTAAAGCATTCCAACTAAAATATAGCAATTTTACTGAAATGTTACAATACATTCTTAAATTCATGTAGTTTTACATATCACACCTTCGGGTCATGCTCGTGTGCTTTTTGATAAACGGATTATTTTTGAAATGCTGTGTTGACAAACACTGCAGTCAAAGTATGCACTCCAAGAAGACTCCACAAACAGTAAATAAATGAGTGATTAGACAATCTGTTTCTTTTGTCATGGATAAAGTATGAATGTAGCCCAGAACATTGGGAGAAGTTCTCACTGTTTCAGTATGCCATGAGATTATTCACATCCACATGAATAAATAAAGGGGATTTTGGAATAATTTCTCTTGCAGAAGATTGCATTTCTTTTTTTAATAAATATTTTCATTGAAAAGAAAAAGGCTTTTCAGTTTTTTTTACAAAATTAATACAAAATAGTGTTACCACTTTACAATATAATAACAGCATCAATATAAAATTAAGAAAACTAACTACTAATCTACTCTACAAACTACCAAAACACAAAATACAATATAAGAAAGAAGACTCTATATACAAAGAAAGACCACAGTATAGTACATAAGTAACAACAAAAAAAGGTAAATAAATAAGCATTCAAAATAAAATTATATCAAATCATAACAATACTCATATTTATACCGGATTCTTCCTTCCAGGGGCCCCCGAACGAACAAACATCATCCTCACGCCTAAAAAAAGACCCTAAACAGTATGGCCAATACATCTGCATAGTTCAAAAAGGGCAGCCATGTTCTATAAAATAATTCCGTTTTTTGGTGCAACATATTCGTAAGGAAGTCCAGGGGAATATGTTCTATAACTATCCTATGCCAATTCGAAAGTCCTGGGGGAACTTTCCGATACCCAACTTATTAAAATGTTTTTCCTCTCATAAAAGGAACGGATAGTACATAGCTTCTTCTCGTATGCATGTAGAGAAGGAAGATTTGGAAAGCCCAAGAGGAGAGATGCCAGGTCCAACTCAATCTCCTTTCCCAAAATCTTTGCCAAGACATTCGCTACATTGTCTACAAATGTTATGGCATGTCCACAAACAATTAGTGAGAGTACTAACTTCAGTTTTACACTTAGGACACATTGGGGATGCTCCTGCCTTGAACTTTCGAGGTCATCAATATGCCCTTCTAAGGCCCAGACTCGGCGTTCCAGAGCCCAGACCTAACCCACAGAAGATTCAGCAGCAGTCTCATTTGCTCACATGCTGCCGGAATTTCTTGATCTCTCAGTTATGCTTCTGCAGCATGACCGAGATCGAATCCCACCTGGACCAGGTCTCTTCAATCGACGTGTCAATCTTCTCTCAGAGCCTGACAAATTCCAAGATCAGGCTCGCCTCTGCGGATAAGTCCCCTGGGGTGGCCATGGACGCATCTGTTGCTGCGGGTGGAGGGGTCCCTTCCTGTTGCGAACTCCGTGATCCTTTACCTTTAGTCATTTTAGAATTACCAAACTGCTGGGAAAAAACTTGTTAGAAGTTTTAAAAGTAGGTACCCCACTTTGTCTGAGTCCTGGGCAGTGCTCAGCAGACTCAGACCTACTGGTTTGCTGCCATCTTGAATCCCCCAGAATGGCTTCTTTAACAGGTCTGCACTCAGGTCGTGCTTCTGCGATGGCCCAGTGTGTGGTAGAGAAGTCAACGGACCCTTTAATGATGGCCTAAAGTGTGCCAAATGCTAAATGGAGCAGTGTCTAGACACCCTGAGGCAACCACTTATAGATGTCACAAATTTGCAAAAGTCATTTGTAGAACGGAACTGGATGCTTAATCGGATCGGGGGCATCCTGGTGTACATCCCAGGCCTCAGTGTGGGTCCATGGTTTCTCAAGCGGCGTGTCAGCAATCATTACCCTGGGCAATGCACTCCAAGAAGACTCCACAAACAGTAAATAAATGAGTGATTAGACAATCACTCATTGGGGTGGGGGTGGGGTGGAGATAAGGGAGTCTCCCACTTGACCCTTGCCTTTCAGATCTTTACCATGGCGCTTTTGTGTCCTTTTGGAAGGAATGCAGTGATGCGGGCCACCCTTCTCGGCAGGATGAGGTAGACCTGTCCCCAGGGGCAGCCCATTGCCAGCAGGTTTTGAGTTCTGTGATCCCATTGAAACAAGAACAAAGACAAACCACAGAGCAAGCAACAAATATAAGCACCCTGCTCAATCCCTCAAGGTCTACAGAAGCAAATAAGGTTCTGACAGCATTCTTTCCACCCCCCCCCCCCCCCCCCCCCCCCCCCCCCATTTCTTGCCGCAGCTTCGTTCTCCAACCTGGGATCAGCTTATTGGTTCGGGGAGGATCACGCAGTCAGTCAAATGTGTAATTTTGAAACTGGAAAGGGTGAACATTCCAGCTTCAGCCTGCAGCCTCAGCGGGAACACCCAACGGGTAAGAGATTCACACCAGACATACTCCCAAATGAGCACTACAGCCTAGGTAGTCGTTACCAGTGTCTAGATTAGAGTGGTGCTGGAAAAGCACAGCAGGTCAGGCAGCATCCGAGGAGCAGGAAAATCGATGTTTTGGGCAAAAGCCCTTCATCAGGAATATTCAGGGTGAGAACCCTGTAAGTAAGGGGAACTGCCAACTACACCAATTGTTGAAGAAATATCTTTTGAATAAATCTCATATACAGACCTTGAGTTTTGATAAGTTTATTTCATGATATATCACGGGGAGAGAGACAGGGACCAAGACAAATGAATAGTGCTGAAGCATTTCAATGAGTTACAGAGTTCCACAGGTCTTTATAGTCTTACAATTAGCTGACCACTAACTATAGGATAATAGACAGGCATGGGGCAACTTGTGTAACTTTAGCCCTGGTCACGTAGCATCTTGTTTTGCAAAGGTTAGTAGCTGATAAGCAGAAGTTAACAATGCGGTTAGACAATGGCCTCATACAGAGAGAAGAATTTATTTATCACTATGCAGGCTCAGCTAAAATGGTTTCTTCGGGACAGAAATGAATATGTGACAAAATGTCTTTCACAATTTACAAACATGCTTGCCATCTTCTTGAGTTTTTCGAGGGTATAACTAGTAGAGTTGATAAGAGGTAGCTAGCTGATGTGGTTTACTTGACTTTCAGAAGGTTTTTGATAAGGTCCTACATCAGAGATTAGCATGTAAAATTAAAACATATGGGATTGAGGGCAGTGTACTGACATGGATAGAGAATTGGTTGGCAGACAGGAAACAAAGTAGGAATGAATGTGCCCTTTTCCAAGTGGCTGCCAGTGACTAGTGGGGTACCACAAGGATCCCAATAGCTTGGACCCCAGCTATTCACAATATATAATGATGATTTAGTAGAGGGAACAAATATAGTATCTTCATATTTTCAGATGACACAAAGCTGGGTGGGAGGGTGAGCTGTGAGGATGATGTAGAGATGTTTCAGTGTGATTTGCTCATATGTTGACCTTCATTACAAGAGGATTCAAACACAGGAGCAGAGATGTCTTGTTGTGATTACACAGGGCCTTGGTGAGACCACACCTGGATTATTGTGTTCAGTGTTGGTCTCTTTATCTCAAGAAGGATGTTCTGGTTCTGGAGGAGTACAACAAATGTTTACGAGATTGGCAGGACTGACATATGAAGAGAGATTGCATCATGGAGGACTATATTACTGGAGTTCAGAAGAATGAGGGGTATCTCATAGAAACCTATAACATTCTAACAGAAAGAGACAGAGCAAACCCAGGAAAGATGTTTCTGAGGAATCCAGAACCAGAGATCACAGTCTAAAGATATGAGATAGGCCATTTAGACTAAAGGGATCAAAGTGTATGGGGACAAAGAAGCAACAGAGTATTAAGTTGGATGGCGAGTTATGATCATATTGAAGATGGTGCAAGCACAGAGGGCTAAATGGCATACTCCAGCTTCTATTTTCTATGTTTTTGTATAAGTGGTAAGGGGGTAGGGATTGCTAAGGTAAGTTGATAGCCAGCTCCAGCAGGTAGGGTCGAGCTGGAAGGGTTGTCAGCTCTTACATGACCATTTGAACTTTACAGCAAATATGGTATTAGATTCAGAGGACTGATGGGGGAATTAGGAGGGTGTTTCTGCAGCTGAGTGGGGGGTTGGATTGGGATCAACAAGGCCATGTTGTGGGAATGATACAGAAAAATACATATGGGGATTTTTTTCCATATCTTTTACAGTTTTTTTTAAATTGAGCTCGTAGGAAATAATTTTATTTCTTAAATGGCATTTATTGTATTTTATTCTTTATCATATATATTAGATATTTTAGCATTTGAATTGAACTGAATGATTGAATGTTACTTGCATTTAACAAATAAATAGTGAAATGTACAATATGTTGTCATGTCCTGGTGCTATTTTGAGTTACAGAAGATATTAAGATATAACTAGAATATGACTAAAAACAGAGTTTCTACTCCCTTCTTGTGCTCTGTTCAACATGAAGGATGTGGTAAGGTCACCACAGCAAGCTCCAGGCCCACCAACACCCCTCATCACATTCCATTCCAGGAGTCTCGTTCCAGGGCCACCATTGCCACTACTGCATTCTAGGAACACCACACTGTGACTACTACACTGCCACTGATACAACGTCTGCTCCCTTCAATCTGCCGGGAGTACCAATTCAGGCCTGCCATAGCTGAAGCCCAACAGCCCAATTCCAATGCCACAGATGCCACCTTCTCTGTTGACCACAGGGGCTGCCCTGTTGTCACCACCAACTTGAAACCTGGTGCTGCCAACACCACCTCGAGTTCTGTACTGGTGGACCCACCAACGTCGAAGTCGCCATGCTCTGACACTATCTCTCACTACTGAGCCCACACTTGCTGTCTTTGCAAGCTCTCTAAGGACTCCGTGGTGGGCTTGCTCTCCCCAAGAGTCAACTCCTACTGCTGTCAGGAGGCAAGGCCCACTCTCATCCTGCCGAAGGTGCCAAAAAGGCTTTTTAAAAGAAAAAGAAAGAAAGCAAAAGAAAAAGTAAAAATAAAAAAACAAGAAAAAAGGAAGAATATGGAACTGAATGAACCCTGCCCAGGAGGCAGGAGCACTGCTACTCTGCTACTATCTTGGAAACAAATTTTTGTTTACAACTATTAGTGAATTGTAATTGTTAAGCACAGAAGCATGCCAGTTGGGACAATTATTTCTGATCCATTGGTCCCTTCATAGTAACTGCTATCTGTTCTAGTTTTATTTTCATCCTCATTCTTTGTGTTCTAATATTCTTCTTCAAATGTTTGTCTAACCTCCTTTTAAAGAATGTGGTCAGTGGAATTTTAAACTCATCTGGGATAATGTTTCCTATATTCTATTAATCCTATGCATAAAATCATTCCTTGTAACATTGTTTGTACATTCAGCACTAATACTAAATTATTACCTTTGCCACATACTTCTAGTCTTCAACCATAATTTTTCATGAATCTACGGTCTACCTTTTCCATACTTCTATTTCTTCACATTGTTTGATATTATACTTTTAATGAAGTGTAATAATGGAGATTCAGTGGATTTCCTTAAAATTAATGCAGTGTGACTGCTGCTTAGGAAGTGCCAATTAGTCTATTTGATTCTGGGCTAATAATAACAAGAACTGGTGAGAACTTCAAACAAGCGTTGACCAAAGTGACTGTGCTAATAAACATGCTGCAGAACTCAGACAGGCTGCAGCTACAGGCAGACAGCATGCAATAGGCCCAGCAGCTGCAGACAATACAATGTACAACTTGATTACCATCCCCAGTATAATCAGAAACATTGAGGTGTTGGCCAGACACAGGGGTGCCTCACAACCTTCTTTGGAGAGGGCTACCTGACCTATGTGCACCTAACACCTCCAGGAATGGATACCCGAGGCCCACACTGCCATCAACATGTCACTGCCTGGTTGGTGCTGATCAATCAGGATGATCGAGCCCTGATTGATCTATTGGAGGACACTGAAGACCTCTCAAAAGGGCTGGAACATCGACTAAGTATAAGAATTGCAGCAACACCATCCTCAGGGGCAGTAATTTGAGACCAACCACGAGATACCACGAGACCATCAGGAGAAGATGAGACCACCATCAACATGCAGATCAAGGCCAAGATCTAGTATGGTAGTACATGATCTGCCAGAGTTCATTTAAAGCACATGACAGATTTGTAGTGTAAATCGTTAGTTTATAGTCATAGAGTCATAGAGATGTATAGCATAGAAACAGACCCTTCGGTCCAACCCGTCCATGCCGACCAGGTATCCCAACCCAATCTAGTCCCACCTGCCAGAACCCGGCCCATAATCCTCCAAACCCTTCCTATTCATATACCTATCCAAATGCCTCTTAAATGTTGCAATTGTTTCCTCCGACACGCCAGGGAAAACAGCCCCAGCCTGTTCAGCCTCTCCTTGTAGCTCAGATCCTCCCACCTTGGCAACATCCTTGTAAATCTTTTCTGAACCCTTTCAAGTTTCACAACATCTTTCAGATAGGAAGGAGACCAGAATTGCTCGCAATATTCCAACCAATGTCCTGAACAGCCGCAACATGACCTCCCAACTCCTGTACTCAATACTCTGACCAATAAAGGAATG
Source organism: Hemiscyllium ocellatum (assembly GCF_020745735.1). NCBI lineage: Eukaryota > Metazoa > Chordata > Chondrichthyes > Orectolobiformes > Hemiscylliidae > Hemiscyllium > Hemiscyllium ocellatum. Next base: position 58,092,103 of record NC_083410.1, on the reverse strand, counting down.
CATACCAAACGCCTCCTTCACTATCCTACCTACCTGCGCCTCCACTTTCAAGGAGCTATGAACCTGCACTCCAAGGTCTCTTTGTTCAGCAACACTCCCTAAGACCTTACCATTAAGTGTATAAGTCCTGCTAAGATTTGCTTTCCCAAAATGCAGCACTTCACATTTATCTAAATTAACCTCCAGTAAGGCATTCAACAAGGTTCCCCATGGCAGAACGGTTAGCAAGGTTAGATCTCATAGAATACAGAGAGAACTAGCCATTTGGATACAGATCTGGATCAAAGATAGAAGACAGAGGGTGGTGGAGGGTTGCTTTTCAGACTGGAGGCTTGTGACCAGTGGAGTGCCATGAGGATTGGTGCTGGGTCCACCACTTTGTGTCATTTATATAAATGATTTGGATGTGAGCATAAGAGGTGTAGTTAGTAAGTTTGCAGATTATACCAAAATTGGACGTGTAGTGGACAGTGAAGAAGGTTACCTCAGATTACAATGGGATCTTGATCAGATGGGACAATGAGCTGAGAAGTGGCAGATGAAGTCCATATAGATCACGTCCACCACTCTGTCCTCATCAATCCTCTTTGTTACTTCTTCAAAAAACTCAATCAAGTTTGTGAGACATGATTTCTCATGCACAAAGCCATGCTGACTATCCCTCATCCGTCCTTGCCTTTCCAAATATATGTACGTCCTGTCCCTCTGGATTGCCTCCAATAATTTGCCCACCACCAACATCAGGCTCACTGGTCTATAGCTCCCTGGCTTGTCCTTATCACCTTTCTTAAATAGTGGCATCACATTAGCTAACCTCAGGTCTTCCGGAACCTCACCTGTGACATTTGATGATACAAATATCTCAGCAAGTGGCCTAGCAATCACTTCCCTAGCCTCCCACAGAGTTCTAGCGTATACCTGATCATATCCTGGGGATATTATGTATTTCAAGACATCCCGCACTTCCTCCTCTGTAATATGGACATTTTTCAAGATATCATCTTCTATTTCCCCACATTTTATATGTTCCATCTCCTTCTCCACAGTAAACACAGTTAAAAATCACACAACACCAGGTTATAGTCCAACAGGTTTAATTGGAAGCACACTAGCTTTCGAGCGCTGCTCCTTCATCAGATGGTTGTGGAGGCCATCATTGTAAGGCACAGAATTTATAGCAAAAATTTACAGTGTGATGTAACTGAAATTATACATTGAAAAATACCTTGATTGTCTGTTGAGTCTTTCATCTGTTCGAATACCATGATAGTTTCACTTCTTTCATGTGTAAATCACAAAACATTTTTAAAAAGTTGCATTCTCAGGTTAGCTGTAACAATTGGTGTTAGCTAGAAGATGTGTTGGAAGGTGTTAGCCCCTGTGTTCTCTGTCTATGCCATGATGTTTACATTGATTCTAATCTAAAAAATGAGATAACAGAGTTTTACATGAATTCATGCAGTTTTTCAACAAAGTACAATATAACTCTGCAAGTACAAATTCACCCCACAAAATATATGTATATGTGTGCATGTGGGTCTTTGTTTGTGTGTGTGTGTGTGTCTGGGGTGGAGGGTTATGAGTGTCTGTGAGAGTGTATATGTGTGTGTGTGAGTGTAGAGTGGTTTAAGTCTCTGAGAGGATGCATGTGGGAGTGTGGGAGTGTGTGTGTCTGTGAGGGTGTGTGTGAGTGTCTGTATGCGTATCTGTGTAAAAAGTGAGGTCTGCAAATGCTGGAGGTCAGAGCTGAAAATGTGTTGCTGGTTAAAGCACAGCAGGTCAGGCAGCATCCAAGGAACAGGAAATTCGACGTTTCGGGCCAGAGCCCTTCAACAGGAATGAGGAGAGGGTGCCAGGCAGGCTAAGATAAAAGGTATGGAGGAGGGACTTGGGGGAGGGGCGATGGAGATGTGATAGGTAGAAGGAGGTCAAGGTGAGGGTGATAGGCCGGAGTGGGGTGGGGGCGGAGAGGTCAGGAAGAGGATTGCAGGTTAGGAGGGCGGTGCTGAGTTCAAGGGAATCGACTGAGACAAGGTGGGGGGGAGGGGAAATGAGGAAACTGGAGAAATCCGAGTTCATCCCTTGTGGTTGGAGGGTTCCCAGGTGGAAGATGAGGCGCTCTTCCTCCAACCGTCGTGTTGTTATGTTCTGGCGATGGAGGAGTCCAAGGACCTGCATGTCTTCGGTGGAGTGGGAGGGAGAGTTAAAGTGTTGAGCCACGGGGTGGTTGGGTTGGTTGGTCCGGGCGTCCCAGAGGTGTTCCCTGAAGCGTTCCTGTGCGTATCTGTGTATATGTGTGTCCATGTGTATGTGTGTGTATGGGAATTTTACTATAAATTTTGTGCCTTACAACTGTGGCCTCCACAACCACCTGATGAAGGAGCAGCGCTCCGAAAGCTAGTGTGCTTCCAATTAAACCTGTTGGACTATAACCTGGTGTTATGTGATTTTTAACTGTATTTACTGTGGAAAAGGAGATGGAACATATAAAATGTGGGGAAATAGAAGATGACATCTTGAAAAATGTCCATATTACAGAGGAGGAAGTGCCAGATATCTTGAAATACATAATATCCCCAGGATATGATCAGGTGTACCCTAGAACTCTGTGGGAGGCTAGGGAAGTGATTGCTGGGCTCCTTGCTGAGATATTTGTATCATCAAATGTCACAGGTGAGGTGCCGGAAGATCTGAGGTTAGCTAACATGGTGCCACTATTTAAGAAAGGTGATAAGGACAAGCCAGGTAGATATGACCAGTGAGCCTGATGTTGGTGGTGGGCAAATTATTGGAGGCAATCCAGAGGAATAGGATGTGCATATATTTGGAAAGGCAAGGACGGATGAGGGATAGTCAACATGGCTTTGTGCATGAGAAATCATGCCTCACAAACTTGATTGAGTTTTTTGAAGAAGTAACAAAGAGGATTGATGAGGACAGAGTGGTGGACGTGATCTGCCATTTCTCAGCTCATTGTCCCATCTGATCAAGATCCCATTGTAATCTGAGGTAAACTTCTTCGCTGTTCACTACACCTCCAATTTTGGTATAATCTGCAAACTTACTAACTACACCTCTTATGCTCACATCGAAATCATTTATGTAAATGACACAAAGTGATGGACCCAGCACCCATCCTTGTGGCACTCCACTGGTCTGTATGTGTGTATAGTGCAATGCGGAACATTTCAGAGAACACCTCTGGGACACCCGGACCAACCAACCCAACCACCCCGTGGCTCAACACTTTAACTCCCCCTCCCACTCCACTAAGGACATGCAGGTCCTTGGACTCCTCCATCGCCAGACCATAACAACACGACGGTTGGAGGAAGAGCACCTCATCTTCTGCCTGGGAACCCTCCAACCACAAGGGATGAACTCAGATTTCTCCAGTTTCCTCATTTCCCCTCCCCCCACCTTGTCTCAGTCGAATCCCTCGAACTCAGCACCGCCTTCCTAAAATGCAATTTTCTTCCTGACCTCTCCGCCCCCACCCCACTCCGGCCTATCACCCTCACCTTGACCTCCTTCCACCTATCACATCTCCATTGCTCCTCCCCCAAGTCCCTCCTCCCTACCTTTTATCTTAGCCTGCTGGACACACTTTCCTCATTCCTGATGAAGGGCTTATGCCTGAAACGTCGAATTTCCTGTTCCTTGGATGCTGCCTGACCTGCTGCACTTTTCCAGCAACACATTTTCAGCTATAGTGCAATGGTGGTCACCTATAATGTGACTTGTGACTCTATATGGACTTTAACATCTTCAATGCATTATCTGGGCCAACATGACACCACTTGTTAAAGTTCACTTGAGAATGTAACTTTTTAAAAACGTTTTGCAATTTACATATGAAAGAACTGAAACCAGCATGGTCATTCTAACAGATGGGAGACTTAACAAACAATCCAGGTCTTTTCTAATATATAATTTCAGTTACATCACACTGTAAACCTTTGCTACAAAATCTGTGTCTTACAATCTTATACTCCACAACCACCTGATGATGGAGCAGCGCTCCAAAAGCTAGTGCTTCCAATTAAACCTGTTAGACCATAACCTGGTGTTGTGTGATTTTTAACTTTGTACACCCCAGTTCAACACTAGCATCTCCAACTCCTTTCTGAAGGCTTCCCGTTTTCCAGCCATCCCTTTGTCTATGAACATCTGTCCTCAATTAGCTTTTGAAAGTTCTTAACCTAATACTTTCAAAATTAGCCTTCCTCCAATTTAGAACTTCAACTTTTAGATCTGGTCTATCCTTTTCCATCACTATTTTAAAACTAATAAGTTAATGGAGGTGCAATAGTATCAGTGACGCCAATACACAGATGGAGGTGCATTAATAACAATAAGCATTGATCTGATTATGATCAACCAATCACAACGTAAAATGTAGGAGAGAACAAAATCAACACTAGTAGAGAGCATATTGTACAACAACTCTTTTAAAGAAAGGCTCTGAATGGCACTTACCAAAAGAGCAATTAACGTCTTTCCATGTACAACTGAAGACTTGTTTTTACGAACTTTAGAACTAATACAAACAGGTACTGTTCAGGTATATTTTAGAGGCAGAGGCAGTAGAAATGCCTTCAGATGCACTGAAACCCAATCATGTGTTGTCAGAATATTTTTTCTGATTATAACATAAATCACCAGGCCAATGCATTCTGTCACTCAGTAAAAAATAGAAGAGATGTTTCTTGTGCTGCAATCCTTAGAAATAAGTATGCAAATAAAAGTGAACTTGACTAGCTACTGCTGATAAAGAAATCTCACTTAGCGCTGAATATTCACAAGTCAGTGCAGCAACAGAAGCATTGTTGTTACTTTTAGTTCTGCACCCCCCCCCCCCCCCACGAAAAAAATAGGCTGGTGCCAACTGCAGAAATGAACTATACATAGTAAAGATTTTTCTGTAAAATTAACGGTGAGAGTAACTGCATTCTCTGTTATTAAGATATAAGTGGTATAGCAATTTGCAGTGTTTGCACATGAACACCTAAATGTGAAACTCAGAAAGTTAACATCCAAATTTCCTTGTCCTTCAAAAGCTGTATGAGAATGTATCTTCGAGTAAAAAATGAGGTCTGCAGATGCTGGAGATCACAGCTGCAAATGTGTTGCTGGTCAAAGCACAGCAGGCCAGGCAGCATCTCTATTCCTGAGATGCTGCCTGGCCTGCTGTGCTTTGACCAGCAACACATTTGCAGCTGAGAATGTATCTTGCCAAGGAACTCAACATTCAAATATGTGAAACTGTACTTAGATGATATAGGCCCACTAAACTCACCAGAGGAAACCAGGCCTTGTCCATTCTAATTAAATATTTAAAGGCCTTATAGATCTTAATTAATGACAAACAACTTATTTGTTTTGTGAATGCTTTAAATTATGGATTAAATTTTATGTTTATTAATATTATTAACTTTTTATAGTTTAATGATGATACTTTGCCTTTAACAACTGCATTCACCAGTTGAAAAATAAGCTAAGTGCAAAACATGCTTTTATTATCCTATGTGCAATAGGTGGATTAGTTACATGAACTAGTTCTAATATAATTGAGCCCATAGTAGTCACAAGGAGTATCATTGTATGTACAGAAATAGCCAGGCCAGGACTTGTAAGTCTGAACAAAATGCATTGCCACAATATCTATTTTTATATTATTTGTCTAACTTAAATTAACTTTTGCAAAGTCTAATTTCTTCAGATTTGAAATATTGTTGAAGATATAAAAATGTCAACAATTTTTTTTAACATTTTCTTTCTTTGACTTCTATCTCACTATCCTAACTTAATTTATCTTTCCATTTCTTTCTGTAGCTAATGTAAAATTGAGTTAAATATTTGAATTGATTGCTTCAGACTCTGCATGTCTCATTAATAATTCTTCACAGATTCCCTGTGGAGGGGGGCATACTAAAATGGATTTCTAATCATTGCATGTGCCAGTGCAAAATCTTTTGCCTGAAATAATAACTGGCACAGTTAATTCACCACTGAGAACAAAATGTTGCCCAGTTACTTTTTCTCCCCAAAATCCTCCACTCTTCAAATGTTTTTATTATAAATAAAGCATGACTTATATATGTCTTAATTTTAACTCAGTTTGTCCTTTGCCATAGCAAGTGCTGGCTCATCTCAAATTTAAAAATTCAATTTTCAAATTGAAGAAATATAACAAAAAAATCACATAGGTAGCATATTTTCTGAAATAAAATGTTTGCAGAGTTTTGAGGCACCCATTAAAGTGATGTGTTGAGATGGCTGGAGGAGAAAGAGAGTTGTTCTCTAATTGCCTACGAACTGAGTGTGTGATTGCACTAGAAAACTGACAGCATGGTATTATTACTAGGACCTTTAAATTATTTGAAGCTTTCAAAAGAATAATTCTCATTTCCTTAGTTTGTGGCTCCACATTTTCAAAATTGAAAACTAAAGAAAGTCAAAAGAAGCAGTAAAAATAGACATTGTCACATTATCTAATTTATTAATATAAATATTAGCTGATGAACAAGTCTAGAAAAAGCCAGAATGAGTGACCAACAAAAAGAAAAATCATGTGTTCCAGGGATTAAAATTAAGCTTAAAATAGATGATGCACCAATAGGGTTTGTTCAGAATGCAAGCCCTAGCCTGGTTCTTTATATATGTATGATGCACCTTCTTGTGACTGCCAGTGACTCAATTATGTTAAAACAGTTCAGGTAACTATTCCAGTCATGCTTACACAGAAAATTAGAAATATGTTTTGCATTTGATCTCAATTTTCATTGCTCAACTGGATCTATTACAGGAAAAGTCATTAACCAACAAATAGCAAATACTCTTTAAAAACTCTTTAATTTATAAAGTATTCATTAATAATTTCACAGAATCGTTAAAACACAATCTAAAATGTCAATGCATTCATACTTAACATCAACTGATTTGAAACTCATTTGAATTTTGTTAGCTATAAGACCATAACACAAGGTCACCTGCTGAAACAGAGATATGTTTATAAATATCAAATATCTCATTTCTGGAAGCGTAGCAGTTACTTCCATAAAGGGCACACCCTTTTTAGGAGTGCCTTAATCCAACAAAGGGTATCTAAAATGTCAATCTCTCTTTTCCCCCTCAAATGCTAATAATTCTGCTGTATAGTTCCAGAATTTTCTTTTTTCTATTTCAGTCTATCTCAGTTTTTTTTTCACCTTACAAATCTATCTAATGAGAGATCCTTAAAAGAAAACAAGTTGCGTGTTCAGTTTATTAGTTTTTTTGGTGAATCCATCATTGAGTCTGGAAAATTAATGATTTATGAGATTGCTAAATATTTTTAATCATTGTACGGATCAATCACATTGATGGCATTTTCGAATTGCAACATTTTAACTGAACATTTCTGCAAGTTCTAATTCAGCATTTATTGTGAAAAGATATGTAAAAATGCATTTTGTGATGCGTCTGAAAATCTTACAGGAAATACTACCTAAATTAAATTTTCATGTATTAAAAATGAAATCTTTAATCACTGTGGACTGTTCCAATTGCAAAACTACAAGCATTCCCACAGTTGCAGCAGATTCAGTTATTGATTCAATAGAACCTTTATGTTTTTTATTCTCATACAACAGTTTGTATTAACAGTTATTGAGTGAACAAGAAAACCACTAAAGTTGATCATCAACGATCTTACAATAAGGGATGGCGTTTGAGGCTTCACACATCTGTTAGTCAAAATGGCAAAGCACCATATTATCCTATACTGGCTCAGCAGAGAGCAGCAGTGCTTCTTGTTCATACAATGACCAAATTTAGAAAACAGCAGGTTATATCCTCAAAACCATTAGGAAGACAAGGATCCTGTGAGACTTAATTTACCCAGCTGTCCATTTTGGTACCAGAGGACCGTGACAGTATTGTTTATAGTGTAAAGGCCCCTTATATTACTGATATCAATAAACTCTGCTAAGTATTGTGAGCTCTGACTCATAAAGTGTAGTGCTATGGATAAATACACTTTGTGACAAACTTATTTTTTCATTCTGGGTTGGGCTGCGAACGCTCACTTTATCATTATAGTGTTCTGTTAAAAAATGCAATACATTTCAATACTCTTTATGGGGGAGATCAAGATTAGCTCAGAAAACAAGTGAGGGATTATAACGTGTAATGATTGTGTCCATTCATTGTGATGTAGGCACCATGCAAGCAGCATGCTGCCTTCTAATTTAAATGATAGTGGCATGTAGCCGAGCACTAAACATACTGTTCAGTGGCAGCAAGTCTCAGCAGGGGATTCAATTTCATGGAGTTTAGATTAGTGTAGTGCTGGAAAAGCACAGCAGGTCAGGCAGCATCCGAGGAGCAGGAAAATCGATGTTTTGGGCATAATCCCTTCATCAGGAATGGAGGCAGGGGAGCCTGCAGGGTGGAGAGATAAATGGGATGGGGGGGGGGTGCTGGGAGGAATGTACCAAAGAGTATGACCTGGGGGTTGCACTGAGAGAGAGAGACTCACTGAGATTCTTATGGAGAGAGAAGAAGAACTTCTTCAAGATAGGCATCCTTTCAAGAGGATTCGCAGTAAGGTTAAAATCAACTAGGCAAAAGTGAGGACTACAGATGCTGGAAACCAGAGTTTAGATTACAGTGGTGCTGGAAAAGCACAGCAGGTCAGACAGCATCCGAGGAGCAGGAAAATCAACGTTTCGGGCAAAAGCCCTTCTTCAGGATTGCTGGAAAAGCACAGCAGGTCAATTTCATACCAGGTTAGCACCACAAATTAACATGTACAATTTAAACCTAAAAATCACACAACACCAGATTATAGTCCAACAGGTTTATTTAGAAGCACTAGCTTTTGGAGCGCTGCTCCTTCATCAGGTGGTCGTGGAGTATCACATCGTAAGACAGAATTTAGAGCAAAAGTTTACAGTGTGATGTAATTGAAATTATATATTGAAAAAAACCTGGATTGTTTGTTAAGTCTCTCATCTTTTAGAATGATCATACGTAAATCGCAGAACATTAAAAAGTTACATTCTCAAGTGAACTTTAACAATTGGTCAAGATTAGAGTCAGGCAGCATCCGAAGAGCAGAAAAATCTACATTTCGGGCCAAAGCCCTTTTACAATTGATGTCATGTTGGCCTGGATAATGCATTTAGGGCGTGAGGTGCCCTGTGTGAGACTGTGCCACAATGGTCAGACTGATTCTAATCTAAAAAATGGATTTACAGAACCTTACATGGATTCATGCAGTTTTTGAGCAAAGTAAAATGCAAGTACAAATTCACCCCACAAACCTATATGTGTATGTGTGCATGTGGGTGTGTGTGTGTGGGGGGTGGTGGGGGGGAAGGTTTGGCGGGAGCACTGCAACACTGCAACACTTCAGTAGTCCAGGACATATGACCTCCGACCTTCGGGTGACCGTCCTCCAAGGTGGACTTCGGGACAGACAGATTCTGTAAATCCCTTTTTTAGATTAGAATCAGTCTGACCATTGTGGCACAGACAGTCATACACAGGGCAGCCCACACCTTCAATGCATTATGTGGGCCAACATGACACTAATTGTTAAACTTGACTTGAGAATGTAACTTGTAAATGTTCTGCGATTTGTATATGAAAGAATTGAAGCCAACAGGCTGATTCGAAAGGATGAGAGACATAACAAACAATCCAGGTCTTTTTCAATATATAATTCTAGTTACATCACACTGTAAACGTTTGCTCTAAATTCTGTGTCTTACAATCTGATACTCCACGACCACCTGATGAAGGAGTAGCGCTCCAAAAGCTAGTGCTTTCAAATAACCTGTTGGACTATAACCTGATATTGTGTGATTTTTAACTTAGTACACCTAGTTCAATACCGTATCTCCAAATCATATTTAAAATTAGCCTGCATCTCTTAAAGAGAAAGCCCCCATTCAGGCTAATGTTGTAGGCTTTCACACCAGACTTTAATTCTGGAATCTAGATCTAGGGGTCATAGTTTAAAAAGACAATCGCCAATTAAAGCAGAGATGAAAATACACTTTCTCTCAGAGGGATATAAGTTTTGAATTACAATGTGCATCTTGAATGCTATGTCCTTACAAACATACCACCAGATTCACATACTGCTCTATTCACCAGCCGCCTGCATTGACCAACCAAAACTCTCTATCAAACACAATTCTTTCTAACCTTACTCTGTGCCATTATCCTTTAAGTTGACCAAGAACTACCATCTAGATGTGAACTGGTATAAGGGTGTGATTTGCAAAAGGAATAAGAGACTGGAGTCAAAGATCCCCATAGCCCCATCTCCATGCCTGGGTTCTGGGGGCCAATGGGTGGGGTGATGTAGTGTAGATGTGTACATCTCCAGCAGATCCTGAGGGTGCTGGACTTGGCTTTCCATTGACAGCTGCCAACCTGTTCATGGAGGCAGACAAACAGTTGTATGATTCACTGCATTGCTGTAGCTTCTGGGAATTGGGGTGCACTGTGTCCCACATACCTTTTTGCCAATCCCGTTCTTCCTTGTGCATTTGGATGGAATTCCTGATTTCAAACACCACAGAGTCCTATCTGGGGCTGATCAGGTGTCTAGTCTTTGTCAGTGCCTGTGGCCTAGAATATTGTTTTCATCAGACAGCTCTGGAGCTGTCACAATAAGCTGCTCACCACATTGAATACCCACAGTCTCTATGTCTATGGTTTCCCCCAGAGTGTCAGTATCTGGGTTGGTGCAGGATTCAGGAGGCAGTCTTGCTGATGTTTCCTCTGAGGTTTCAATGCTGTCATCCTCAGAGGCTGAGGATCGGGCTTATGGGAGAGCTGGGTGTTTATTTGCAGAGGTCATGGGCAGTCTAGCAGAACCAAAACAAACAAAGGAAAGAGGAGGCAGTGTTGCCAATGGTTGGATGAGGTGTTCAATCATTGAGAACGGCAGCGGGGTTAAAGTGAGAGTCACATTGGAATGACTAATGGTACTGACCCATTTGGTGAGATATGGATGTTTCTGCATCCACTCAGGCGTGGTCCAGATCTCCTCCTGCAAGTGCTAGAATTTTCTATGTGTACGGATGTTGGGCACCTCTCCAACCATACAAGCTCTCTCTGCCCTGTTATGGTCTGTCTTCTTCTGTAATGAGCAATAGCAGTAGAATGAGTGAGGGAACAGTGAGTAGGGTGACATGGCTGGTGCATGGGGACAAAGAAATAGTGCATACAGAAGGATCAAGGAAGCAGTGTGGCAATTTGCAGAATGATTGGAGGCAGTGTAAATGAGAATAAGTGAAGGAAGGTGTTACATGCAATAGTGAGAATGACCAAATATGAGTCTTGGTGTGTGGTGTGTGCAGTAGTAGAGATAGAGAGAGTGTAAAGTGGGCAGAGAAAAAATGTGCTACTCACCTTGGGAGAATGGAGAAGGCCATTGACCTCCTTGTGGCACTGGTGGCCATTCCCCCACACTCCAGACAACACTAAGTTGGGTAGCAACTATGACCAGACTGACAAGGCCCAGTAGCATGGTATCCTCTGCTGATCCTAGAGAAAAAGGATACCTCTTTTCTGCATCACCCTGTCCATCTCCAGTTCCCTGTTGGAAAAGCACTGAGTCATCTTTCCCTTCTCTGCTATGTTCTGACTGTACCCATTGATGAACAGGGCAGCTTTGGATTTCCAGGTGTATGAAAGATGTTTAAAGATGGCACAAATTCAAGGAATATTTGTATTTGCAGTCTTTGGGCAATACCTCCAATGGGCTGAGAAGTGGCAGGTGGAGTCTAATTAAGATAAATGCGAGGTGCTGCATTTTGGGAAAGCAAATCTTAGCAGGACTTATACACTTAATGGTAAGGTCCTAGGCAATGTTGCTGAACAAAGAGACCGTGGAGTGCAGGTTCATAGCTCCTTGAAAGTGGAGTCGCAGGTAGATAGGATAGTGAAGAAGGCGTTTGGTATGCTTTCCTTTATTGGTCAGAGTATTGAGTACAGGTGTTGGGAGGTCATGTTGCAGCTGTACAGGACATTGGTTAGGCCATTGTTGGAATATTGCGTGCATAAAACCATAAGACCATAAGACATAGAAGTGGAAGTAAGGCCATTCGGCCCATCGAGTCCACTCCACCATTCAATCATGGCTGATGGGCATTTCAACTCCACTTACCAGCATTCTCCCCGTAGCCCTTAATTCCTCGTGACATCAAGAATTTATCAATCTCTGCCTTGAAGACATTTAGCGTCCCGGCCTCCACTGCACTCTGCGGCAATGAATTCCACAGGCCCACCACTCTCTGGCTGAAGATATGTCTCCGCATTTCTGTTCTGAATTGACCCCCTCTAATTCTAAGGCTGTGTCCACGGGTCCTATTCTCCTCGCCTAACGGAAACAATTTCCTAGCGTTCACCCTTTCCAAGCCATGTATTATTTTGTAAGTTTCTATTAAGTCTCCCCTTAAATCTCTAAACTCCAATGAATACAATCCCAGGATTCTCAGCTGTTCCTCGTATGTTAGACCAACCATTCCAGGGATCATCTGTGTGAATCTCCGCTGGACACGCTCCAGTGCCAGTATGTCCTTCCTGAGGTGTCAGGACCAAAACTGGACCCAGTACTCCAAATGGGGCCTAACCAGAGCTTTATAAAGTCTCAGTAGCACAACGGTGCTTTTATATTCCAACCCTCTTGAGATAAATGACAACATTGCATTCGCTTTCTTAATCACGGAATCAACCCGCATGTTTACCTTTAGAGAATCCTCGACTAGCACTCCCAGATCCCTTTGTATTTTGGGTTTACGAATTTTCTCACCGTTTAAAAAGTAGTCTATGCTTTTATTCTTTTTTCCGAAGTGCAAGACCTCGCATTTGCTCACGTTGAATTCCATCAGCTATTTCCTGGACCACTCTCCCAAACTGTCTAGATCCTTCTGCAGCCTCCCCACTTCCTCAGTACTACCTGCCTGTCCACCTAACTTCATATCATCGGCAAACTTCGCTAAAATGCCCCCAGTCCCTTCATCCAGATCATTAATATATAATGTAAGCAGCTGCGGCCCCAACTCTGAACCCTGCGGGACACCGCTTGTCACTGGCTGCCATTCCGATAAAGAACCTTTTATCCCATCTCTCTGCCTTAGAACCTTTTATCCCAACTCTCTGCCTTAGAACCTTTTATTCCAACTCTCTGCCTTCTCTACAGTTCTGGTCTCCTTTCTATCGGAAAGATGTTGTGAAACTTGAAAGGGTTCAGAAAAAATTTACAAGGATGTTGCCAAGGTTGGAGGATCTGAGCTACAAGGAGAGGCTGAACAGGCTGGGGCTGTTTTCCCTGGAATGTCAGAGGCTGAGGGGTGACCTTAAAGAGGTTTACAAAATTATGAGGGACATGGATAGGATAAATAGGCAAAGTCTTTTCCCTGGGGTCGGAGAGTCCAGAACTGGAGGGCATAGGTTTAAGGTGAGAGGGGAAAGATATAAAAGAGACCTAAGGGGCAACGTTTTCACACAGAGGGTGGTATGTGTATGGAATGAGCTGCCAGAGGATGTGGTGGAGGCTGGTGCAATTGCAACATTTAAGGGGCATTTGGATGGGTATATGAATAGGAAGAGTTTGGAGGGATATGGGCCGTGTGCTGGCAGGTGGGACTAGATTGGGTTGGGATATCTGGTCGGCATGGACGGGTTGGACCGAAGGGTCTGTTTCCATGCTGTATATCTCTATGACTCTATGACCTGCAGAGTAATGAGTTGTTGTGGGAATAACATGTGGTAAGATGGAGTGAAAGTCAGCTGTGGGAAATGCCACAGAGCAAAATATGTAATTAAATCAATAAGTTTGGTAAGATACGATGAGGAAACCCATTTAGAGCCTGCAGCGAAAAGTTGTCCAAAAAATTCGATGCATCTGAGCCAAAGAAATATAAGGTGCAGCCCACTGTTACCAACTGATCAACAGTTGAATGATCCTAATGTGAAAACCTCTGGGCTATAGTCACCTTCACACTGCAATCTTAGTTTGGTCTAGCACTGTAGATCTGATTACAACAGAGATGTGTAATGGAGATCTGTGAGCACCTTGTTTTTAAAATGCAGATTGAAGCACACTATGCCCCTGCCTTAGGTGGAGGTATGAGAAGTTCTTCTGGTAGTTCCTCACTTGATTAGGGCTACTGAGAATCCCCCTCCCCCTCCACTTAACCCTTCCATTAGCAACATACCTCCTATTGGCTGCCTTTCTCCACCTCCCACAACAACAATGTAATAATGGTCAGACTTAGTGATGTAGGTTGTGAAATAAATATTGCACAGGACACTAAAGAGATCTCGCTTAATATGCTTAAAAAATATATTTTTTAAGAAACACTATGGGATCTTTGATTCCCATCTGAGATGGCAAGTCTGATCCTCAAGGTGGCACATTCTGACTGCAATGAAGTGCCAGCCTAGATAATATATTCAACTGAATCCATAACCTTGACTCAGAGGTTAGATTTTTAAACTGAAATTAATTACTATAACTGTATCGGAGTCATGTATCCATGCTGAATACCATGTGTCACTCATTCACTAAGCTATCTTAGAGTTATAGAAATATATAGCACGGAAACAGATCCATTGGTCCACCTCGTCCATGCCGACCAGATATCCAAAATAAATCTAGTCCCATTTGCCAACACTTGGTCTATATCTCTCTAAACCAATCCTATATATTTACCCATCCAGATGCCTTTTAAATGTTATATTTGGACGAGCCTCCAACATTTCCTCTGGCAGCTCATTCCATACACACACCATTTTCTGCTTGAAAAGTTGCCACTTGGGTCCCTTTTAAATCTTTCCCCTCTCACCTTAAACCTATGTCGTCCAGTTTTGGACTTCCCCAACCCAGGGAAAAGACCTTGTTTATTTATCCTATTCACGCTCCTTGTGATTTTATAAACCTCTATAAGGTCACTCCTCAGTCTCTGATGCTCCAGGGAAAATAGCCTCAGTCTATTCAGCCTCTCCCTGTAGCTCAAACCTTCCAACTCTGGCAACATCCTTGTAAATCTTTTCTGAACTGTTTCAAGTTTCACAACATCCTTCCTATAGCAGAGAGACCAGAATTGCACGCAGTTTTCCAAAAGTAGCCTAACCAATGTCCTGTACAGCCACAACTTGACCTCCCAATTCCTATGCTGAATGCACTGACCAATAAAGGCAAGAATACTCTAATACCTTCTTCACTATCCTAACTACCTGCAACTCCACTTTCAAGGAATTATGAACCTGCACTCCAAGGTTTCTTCGTTCAGCAACACTCCCCAGGACTTTATCATTAAGTGTATAAATTCTGCACTGATTTGCCTTTCCAAATTGCAGAACCTCACATTTATCTAAATTAAACTTGACAATATGTTATCTAGCATTTATAAATTTTAGCGACTGTTAGGCTGTTTGCTAGTCCAACATCACTACGTCCTGTCTGTTTTATAAGCTTCCTCAGTGTTTATTGATAGTTAGGCTTTGAAAATTGAATATGCTCAAATCTGAGTGGAATGTCTATTGCTCGCAGCTAAGAGACTAATGGCAAGGCTGCCAGATCCAATTGATTATGGTTCACTGGGCACAGGGTGATCAATTAAGGCAGAATGCAATATGTGAAGGTGGGAGGACGGCATGTGGAAATTAGGAAATGGGAACAACATGTGTCTGCATTTTAGATATAGATCCCAGGAGGAGCACCTCTTCCTAGTTTCACATTCAGGGAATTGTAAAATGTTGTATTCAGCTGTTTGGCACATGTTCTACCTGCAGGGATCCATAGGTCCTGCTGGCTTGATTGCTATCTACTAACAACAGCCAGCACAGCTCATACTACACGTAGTCACAATCCAAATTGACAAGGAGGCCAGAAACTGGACTGGGTCCCAAATTTTGATCAACAATGCACCTGATATCTTTTTCAGGCAAAGGCCTGGACAACTGCAGAGCAAATCCTAATCACTGTTGTTGGAGCATATTTTCAATAATGGCTGAGCAGAGATCTATGCAATATTGTATGATTCAGCAATCATTTCTTATATGAAGAACAAATGCTGCACAATTGATTTCTAAGCATTAGTATTTTATGCACAAGTTCCAAACACATTTTAAATTGCATTAAGAAAAATGTAATGAGCACAACAGACTCCGAGGTGATATAATAGCTCCACTGGTGCAGCTGGGCTCAAGTTCAAATCCCAACCTTGATTGTCAGTGAAATTATACCTGCTCTTACTGGGTGGTTTTGAAACATGCTTGAAAATTGAGCAACATTGTGGTACTCCACCTAAAGGGTGGAGAACGGTGGGGCATCAAACTTGCTGGATCACTTATTCATCACAAGAATGCTTTTCTCATTGAATGATTCATATCAGTTTGATCAGTTGTTTAAACTAATCCATCTTTACTCATTCCAGGTGAACTTAAAGCAGCTCTTGAAAAATGTTTTAGAGTACTTATGTACCCCTGCATAAATTCTAACACTAACGCTTTATTTTTATTCAGTCTACAAGTGACAGGAAAAATGATAAATGAGGAAAATTGTACAGTCAAAGCTGGGGAACTTCAACAAGTGTACAAAGTTAAAAATCACACAACACCAGGTTATAGTCCAACAGGTTTATTTGAAAGCACTAGCTTTTGGAATGCTGCTCCTTCATCAGGTGGCTGTGGAGAATTTCAACAGGTGTGGCAGCATCTATGCAGAGATAAAAAAAAGTTAAGGTTTGACTTCTGGAAGTTTTGAGAAAATTGTAGTTTTCAAATGTTTGACAGAGTCAGAGGAGGAGGGAGACAAACAGATGTGTAGGGAGCTAGTGCAACGGACAAAATGATTGCTAATTGTGATGTAAGAGAAATAGAGATGTAAAATGGGTGTAGACTAAGGTGTGGGAGAGAGAATATGGATCCTCTTCACTGAGATGAAAGTAAACTGTCATGGAGTGGGGCAAGGTGGAGAATGCAAGAAAAATGGATATAGACATATGTGTCAAGCTTTGAAATTGTAAAATTCAATATTGAGTCCAAGCTGCTGTAAAATGCGTAAGTGGAAAATGAGCTGTTGTTCCTTGACCTTGTGTTGTGCTTTAGTAGAACATTACAGCAGACCAGGAGAGAAATATTACCATGATAGCCATTCTAACCTACTTCCCTCTGAAATTTCTGCCTCCATTCTCTCACGTCCAACTCTCATTTCATTATCAAACCATAATTAACCACCCTTTTGCTGCCAGACCGGCTCAGTGTCTCCAACATTTTCCCTGTTAGTCGACTTGTACCTAGATTTCCTGGAACTTATTGAATTCCTTCAGATGCTTCTCAGTTGGGGTGATTTATGGTGTAAAGGAAATACTGTAGATTGAAACAAGCAACATTAAAATCACTTACAATGCATAGACATTTACATATTTATATTAGAACATAAAGAAAGCATTTGCGGGAGATCCAAGATGGCGGCGACTCAGCAAGTCTGAGTCTACAGAGCCCTTCCCAAAACCTGGGTAAAGTGGGTTTCCTGCCCCCACCACACTTGCCAAACCACCCAAAAAATTTCTTTAATCTTAATTAGCTGCTGAATATTATATTTAAATAGTCTAATACTGAGTGGATACTGAGTAAATCAAAGGGACCCCGCAGCTCTCAGAAAACAAAGACCCCTCCCCCACCCTCCTCTCCTCTGGCTGCAGCTGATGTAAAAACAGGCCTTATAGAGATGATTGCTAGATTGGAATCGACACTCGTCAATTTCATCGCAGAATCCCGACAGAGATGGAATGCATTCGAAGAAAAGCTGCAGAAACAGAATCAAATCATGGAAGAGCTGCAGGGCCGAGTGGAGGGGGCGGAACTAAAGGCCACGACCTCCGAGGCTGCAGCTCAAACAGTTGCAGAACAGGTGAGAGCTCTGGAGCAGAGAGTCAGGGCCTTTGAAATTTACATCGATGATATTGACAACAGAAATCGGAGAAAGAATATTCGGCTGCTGGGCCTTCAAGAGCAAGAAGGGAAAGAACAGTTAGTAGCATTTCTGGAGCGATGGCTGCCGCAGATTTTAAACCTGGGGGCTGAAACTGACCGGGTAAGGGTGGAGTGGGCCTACCGGGTCGCAGTACGCGGATCTGGCCCAAACCAGCGCCCACGCCCGGTCCTGTTCCGGCTGCAGAGTTATAGGGAGAGGCAGATACTCCTGGATGCCTCCAGAAAGCTTGGAAAGGATCCTAAAGCTATGATTCATGAAGGATCCAAGATTCTGTTATTTCAGGACTTCTCCCCGGCTTTGGCACGAAGAAGGAAGGCGTTTGGTGAGGTGAAGAAATGTTTAAGGGACTTAGATATTCAATACACCTTACGCTACCCAGCGACGTTATGCTTTACCCACGAAGGATCCGAGTATAATTTTAGATCATCGGAAGAGGCCAAGAAACTTTTAGACTCGGTTAAATAAATCGTAAGAGACAATTTATGTTGGCTTGCCTCTCCCACACTCCGTGGGGAGAAATGGTTACTTTATTCTACTTTACTTTTGCCTCTGGGAGCGGGGTTGTCTTCCTTGCTATGTTATTATACTTAACTGTAATCTGTTGGAGTTGTAATTTTATAGTTATGTGTGTTTGTACGTGGCATTGATGCTATTAGATATACTCAGGTATGGGTGGGGTGGGGTGGGGGTGCGGCGCTCACTGTTAACTCTAGCTCGGTATTATATCTAAATCCTATTAAGGAGCGCCCGGGTCGAGGGTGGGACACTGTTTGGGAGAGGATATGGTGGAACGTTGGAAAGGTAGTAAGGCCCCCTGAGAACAAGGGGGAAGATCTCCATTCAAACATGTTGAATTTTTTTTTTTGTTTGTTCTTATTGTTTGGAAATAGCTTCCTTTTAATCATACTGTTATGAGTGTATTAGAGAACATTTTCTCTTATTTGAAGGATGTAAGCGACTCAACTATACACTCTGGATGATTGTGGATTAGTTGAATTTTGATGATTATATATTTAAGATCTATTTTTATATTAATGTTTGTGCTTGAAAATTCTGCTTATTTTTGTAAATTTGTCAAAATGTTAAATTCCCAATAAAAATATCTATAAAAAAAAAGAAAGCATTTGCATTTATATAATGCCTTTCATGACTTCAACAACTAAGCACATTCAAACTGTATTATTGCTGCTGTGAGTAACACAGTGGTCAATTTGCACACAGCAGGGTTTCAACTGTCTCAAATGTCATAATGAACAGATTATCTTTCTTTTATTGCAAATTCTTGCATTGTAAACTAAAAAGGAAATGCTAGAATTCTAAGTCTTGGTGAAAGTTTGATTTGCAACAATAACTTTCTTTCTGTCTTCACAGATGCTGCTAAGCCTGTGCTTATTTCCACCATTTCCTGTTTTTATTTATTTTGTAATGTTGACTGAGGAGTAAATAAAACCCAGGACCCTAAAGAGAAATCTTCTACCGTGCGAATGTTTATGTTCATCTGAGAGGACAGATAGGGGTCACAGTTAAATGTTTCAACCAAAAGATGGCATCTCCAGTGGTGCAGCGCTTTGTGAGCACTACATTGAAGTGCCAACCTGAGCGAAAAGATCTTGGAGTAGAACTTGACCCAGTGTACACAGCTAAATGTGTATTTTCTTGCTGCAGTACTGAACGATACTGCACAGATGCTGTTTTCTTACAACTTGGAAAAGGCAAAAGTCTTCCTTAATTGGGAGAAACCACGTGGGGCATATTGTTCTAATGTATTAACAGGTAACAAAACAGCTAATGCTGGAAATTTAAAATCAAAAAGAAGTTGCTGAAAGTATTAAGTAGGTCAGAGACTTGTAGACTTAATGTTTCAGGTTGATGGCCTTTCATCAGATGAAAAATTCTGATGAAAAAATATTAAACTGAAACATTAGCGCTTGCTTTCTCTCCATAGATGCAGATTGACCTGCAGTATTTCAGCATTTTCTGTTTTTATACCATAGTTACGTTATTCATAGGAATATAAAACACGATAGCGCACTACAGGCTTTTCTGCCCTTGATGTTGCACCGACCTGTGAAACCAATCTGAAGCCCATCTAATTTACACTATTCCATTCTCGTCCTTATCCCTATCCAATGACCATTTAAATGCTCTTAAAGTTGGCGAGTCTACTACTGTTGCAGGCAGCGCGTCCCACGCCCCTACAACTCTCTGAGTACATAAATTACCTCTGACATCTGTCCTATATTTATCACCCCTCAATGTAAAGCTATGTCCCATCATGCTAGACATCACCATCCGAGGAAAAAGGCTCTCACTGTCCACCCTTGTGTGTCTCAACCTTCTTCTCTCTAATGAAAACAGCCTCAAGTCCCTCAGCCTTTCCTTGTAAGATCTTCCATACCAGACAATATACTAGCAAATCTCCTCTGAATCTTTTCTTAAGCTTTCCATTCTGTTCTCCTTCCTATCAGAAAGATGTTGTGAAATTTGAAAGGGTTCAGAAAAGATTTACAAGGATGTTGCCAGGGTTGGAGGATTTGAGCTATAGGGAGAGGCTGAACAGGCTGGGGCTGTTTTCCCTGGAGCGTCGGAGGCTGTGGAGTGACCTTACAGAGGTTTACAAAATTATGAGGGGCATGGATAGGGTAAATAGGCAAAGTCTTTTCCCTGGGGTCGGAGAGTCCAGAACTAGAGGGCATAGGTTTAGGATGAGAGGGGAAAGATTTAAAAGAAACCTTCGGGGCAACTTTTTCACACAGAGGGTGGTACGTGTATGGAATGAGCTGCCAGAGGAAGTGATGGAGGCTGGTACAATTGCAACATTTTAGAGGCATTTGGATGGGTATATGAATAGGAAGAGTTTGGAGGGATATGGGCCGGGTGCTGGCAGGTGGGACTAGATTGGGTTGGGATATCTGGTTGGCATGGATGGGTTGGACCGAAGGGTCTGTTTCCATGCTGTACATCTCTTTGACTCTATGACTGTATATCCTTTCTATAATGCGGTGACCAGAACTGTACACAATACTCCAAGTGCGGCCGCACCAGAGGTTTGTACAGCTGCGACATGACCTCATGATTCCGAAACTCAATCCCTCTACCAATAAGAACTAACACATCGTACGCCTTCTTAATAACCGTATCAACCTGGGTGGCAACTTTCAAGGATTTATGTACATGGACACCAAGATCTCTCTGCTCATCTACACTATTAAGAATCTTATCATTAGCCCAGTACTGTTTATTCCTGTTGCTCCTTCTCACTTTTCTGCATTAAACTACATTTGCCACAACTCAGCCCAGCTTAATTATGTCCCTCAGTAAACTACAACATCCTTTGTCACTGTCCAACTCTACTGACCTTAGTGTCATCCGCAAATTTACCAACCCAAACTTCTACGCCCTCATCCAGGTCATTTATAAACAGCAGTGGACCCAAAACAGATCCTTGCGGTACCCCACTAGTTACTGAACTACAGGATGAATATTTCCCATCAACCACCACCCTCTGTTTTCTTTCAGCTAGCCAATCTTTGATGCAAACCGTTAAATCACCTTCAATCCTATGCCTCCGTATTTTGTGCAAACGCCATATCGAAATTCATATATACCACATCAATCACATAACCCTCATCCAGCTGTTTGTTCACCTTCTCAAACAACTCAATCAGGTTTATGAGGCATGGCTTACTCTAATCAACTTATTCATCTCTAGAAGATTTATAAATCCCATCTCTTATAACCCTTTCCCCCACTTTACCCACAACCGAAGTTAGGCTCACAGGTCTATAATTACCAAGGTTGTCTCTACTCCCCTTCTTGAACAAGGAGACAACATTTGCTATCCTCAAGTCTTCTGGCACTATTCCTGTAGTCAATGATGACATAAAGATCTAAGCCAAAGGCTCTGCAATCTCCTCCCTGGCTTTCCTGAGAATCCTTGGATAAATCATATCTAGTCCAGGGGACTTGTCTATTTTTACATTTTCCAGAATTGCCAATACCTCCTCCTTGTGAACCTCAATCCCATTTAGTCTAGTAGCCTGTATCTCAGTATTCTCCTCCACAACATTATCTTTTTCTAGTGTGAGTAATGACGAAAAGTTTTTATTTAGTACTTCCCCATCTCCTCTGACTCCATGCACAACTTCCCACTACTATCCTTGATTGACCCTAATCTTACTCTCATCATTCTTTTGGTCCTGACATACCTATAGAAAGCCTGAGGGGTTTCCTTGATCCTATTCACCAACGACTTCTCATGTTCCCTCCTGGCTCTTCTTAACTTGCTCTTTAGGTCTTTCCTGGCTAACATGTAACTCTCAAATGCCCTAACTGAGCCTTCATATCTCATCCTAACATAAGCCTTCTTCTTCCACTTGACAAGAGATTCAACTTCCTTAGTAAACCACAGCTCCTGTGCTTGACAACTTCTTTCCTGTCTGACAGGTGCATACTTACCAAGGATCCACAGTAGCTGATCCTCAAAGAAGCTCCACATTTCAATTGTGCCCGTCCCCTGCAGTTTACTTCCCTATCCAATGCACCCTAAATCTTGACGAATCGCATCACAATTGCCTTCCCTCCAACTATAGCTCTTGCCCTGCTGTATGTACCTATCGCTTTCTATCACTAAATTGTTGTGTCTATCACCAAAGCGCTCATCTACCTCCAAATCTAACACCTGGCCAGGTTCATTACTCAGTAACAAATCTTGTTGACCTGTCTACAGACTGTGTCAGGAAACCTTCCTGCACACATTGGACAAAAACTGACCCATCTAAAGTACTTGAACTATCGTATTTCCAGTCAGTATTTGGAAAGTTAAAGTTCCCCATAACAACTACCTTGTCATTCTCGCTCCTATCGAGGATCATCTTTGCTCTCCTGTGCTCTACATCTCTGGAAACATTCAGAGGCTTATCGAAAACTCCCAACAGGGTGACCTCCCCTTTCCTGTTTATAACCTCAGCCCACACTACCTCGGTAGATGAGTCCTCAAACATCCTTTCTGCAACTGTAATACTGTCCTTCACGAACAATATCACCCCTCCCATGCACACATCCCCCCAATAGCCAAGAAACAGCTGCCTCCCTGCTTCTCCATAAACCAAAAGGGAAACATCTAGTTTGTAATTCAATCTTGAGGCAATCAAGTTTATCAGTGATTTCTGGACTTTTAAATCCCAAGTTTTTATATTAGAACACCAAGAGCCTTTCATGAGTTTAACAATGCCTTAACAACTTCACAACTTAGCATATCATTAGGAAGGGTTTGGAGAGATATGGGCCAGGTGCTGGCAACTAAGACTAAGTTAAAAATCACACAACACCAGGTTATAGTCCAACAGGTTTAATTGGAAGCACACTAGCTTTCGGAGCAACGTTCCTTCATCAGGTGTTGTGTGATTTTTAACTTTGTACACCCCAGTCCAACACCGGCATCTCCAAATCATGAAGACTAAGTTCGGTTGGGATATCTGGTCAGCATGGATGAGTTGGATCAAAGGGTCTGTTTCTATGCTGTCTATCTCTATGATTCTATATTCAAACTGCATTATTCTATTCTTTGGTAATCACCTTTTCTTGTGATTTTGTGTATGTGCATGTGTATGTATGGGTCATATGAGAACACTATCACATGTTACCTTTTTTCAAACTTGAGAGTAAGCTGTACTTTATTCTTTTGAGCTACAAGATTCAAAGGTTAGAAATACTCTTTCACTTTGAAACACAGCTATCTCTGGTCAATCGAATAGAGAAAAAAGTGGGATCAATCTACCATTTCTTCCCGGTCAGAAGCAAATTGTTGTATTGATACCTAGATATTAACAGAGATGTATGGACATTTCAGCCCTGTTTTTCCTTTGGTCAATTTTTAAAATCACAGTATTTTATAAGGTGGTACATTATCCAGTACCATCCATGCTTTGGGTGCAAGTTACAGTGGCAATATTTTATTTAACCTCTTTAACATATGAATGCATAACAAAAATACATAGTAGACATCTTAATTTTCCCAAATATATTGTGATGTGTGGGGAAGAGGTCAGGTAATATGGTCGTTGAAGGTTTTGGTAGGGATACCTGATACCTTCCTTCTGTCAAGGGATATTAGCAGCTGCACGAACCTCAGTGACACTGCTTCCACTGGGCTGTTAATTCAGCCATTCAATAGCCCAATTAATGGCCCATTCTGTGTTTGCCAGCATTTTGCAAATATTGAAAACAGTCTGTTGTCATGTGGCAAAAGTCAGATAAATCCTGATGGCACGCCTGTACATTCCTGGAGAGGAGAATTGAGTTCTTCCTTAACAGGTAGTCCATAGCTCCCATCCCCCACCAAGCCGCAGTAACAATGACTACCTCTGTGCCCAAGGCAAATGCATTATCTCTGTAACATATCCCACAGCTCCTCCAATCACTGGGGCCTGCCTGCTTAACACTTGTTTTTTCCAGAGTGATGCTGGTCTTTAAGGGTGCCTTAATATTAAAGAACCTTCTTGTTTGTGATGCAGCCTCTTAAATAGTTGTCACCTGCAAAATACTTCTGCAGGGTCCTATTTTTCAATCCTCAAACTTTGTCCTCCAGAATTTATATAAAAAAAGAGATAGATTTATCGAGTAAAAATAATTTATTTCCTATGTGTTCGAATAAGACTTTGAGTAGGTGTTAACTGGAAGGGGCTTTGCCAGCAGGATATGTGGAATGTGGTGAAGCTGGAATATGAACTTTTTAACCGCTCTAACCTTTAGGTGTGGTTTGGAGATTAGTTAAGTGATTAAGTAACTTGGCGAATTGTGATAGATAGTTGAGCTGTAGGTTTCTACTGTAGCAAAGATTTACTAAAATCAGCTGATCAAAGGCAATGCACTCCTCCACACAAGAGCGAATATAATCGTGGAGAAAATAAAGAAGCAGGGGAAATGCAGGCATTAATGTTTAAAGATTAATGATCTTTATTATGGCAATGAGGGTGCTGTTACATATGTACCAGAAATTTTTGTGATTAGGTCTTGTGATTTTATCACAAGATAATTTATTTTGCAGCTGAGATTTACACTGAGGTTTTTAGAGATTTATCTGCCTCATTAAATGGTAAAATAAATTTAAATTTACCTGGCTTCCAACTTTCTGAAATGTGCCCTGATATATTTGTTCTTCCAAAACTTTTTCTTGTTACATTTGAGAATCTTTTCTAGGATTGTTCTGCACATTTTTAGCTTTTTTGATCATATTTTATTTTCTGTCCATTGGGATTTTTTGAGTTTTACCAAATTAGGGAGAATAAAAGGTACCTTAAAGTATTAGTGTGTGTGTGTTTGCTGAAGTGAGACATTGAGTCCTTGTTAAAGGATGAAAGGAAGTGGTGATGTAATAGCAATATCAATGGAGAAGTAATCCGCAGCACCAGGCTAATGTTCTGGGGACATGGGTTTGATTCATAACACAGAAAATAACGAAATTTGAATTCAATAAAATCTAGAATTGTAAACCACGGCTAATTGTGTAAAAATCTCAGCTGGTTCAGCAACATCTATAAGGATATATAGATAATTTCTATCTTTACCTGATTATGTGTCTCCAACCTATAGCAAAGTGGGTTGATTCTTAATTGCTCAGTTGTATCAATCCCTCAAACTGAATGGACCACCCAACAGCAACCTAGACACTGGAAATGACAATGGAAAACTCAGTCTTGTTGACCCTACTAGATCTATCTTACTAATATCTGGGGGCTTGTACACAAAATTGGAGTGTTGTCCCACGGACTGGTCAAACAACAGTCACACTCATACTGGCATTCACAGAATCATGCCTATATAAACAATGATAGAGACAAAAAAACTGCAGATGCTGGAATCACCACCATTACCATCCCGATTATGTCCTGTTCCACTGGAAGGACAGACTCAGCAGAGGTAGTGGACAGGTATATACTCAGGAGAGAGTAGCACTGTGAGTCTTCAATGAGCAAAAAACCTCTCGCTAATTGCAATTTACCACCCTGCTCCTCCTGCACACAATTCAGCTGATGAATTAGCGCTCCTTCATGTTGAACACCACTTGGAGAAAGCAAGGGATGTAGAAAGGGCACAGACCGTACTCTAGTTGGGGGACTTGAAAATCTATCAGCAAACATAGCTTATAGTACCAATATAGACCAAGCTAGTTGAGTTCTAAAGCTCATTGCTGCTAGACATGACATCCCTGTTTAAAAAGGGAGTAAGGCAAAAGACGGAAAATTACATACCGATTGGCCTGACCTTGGTTGTGGGTACGAACTTGGACTCCATTGTGAAGGATAAGATTTCTGAATATTGGAGGTGTATGGTAAAACACGTAGGTGTTGGGCAAAGTCAGCATGGTTTCATCAAGGGGAGATCATGCCATACAAATCTGTTGGAATAAAGTAATAAGCAGATTAGACCAAGGAAAGTCAATGGATGTTATCTACCTGGACTTCAAGAAGGCCTTTGACAAGGTGCTACTGAGTAAGATAAGGGCCCATGGTGTTAGAAGCAATGTGCTTGCATGGATAGAAGCTTGGCTGTCAGGCAGAAAACAGAGAGTGGGGATAAAAGGGTCCTTCTCAGGATGATAGTCAGTGACAAGTGGTGTTCTGCAAGGCTCAGTTTTTGGACCACAACTTTTCACTTTATACATTAATGATCTAAATGAAGAGACTGAGGGAGTTCTGGCTAAGTTTGCAAATGATACAAAGATAGGTAGAGGGACAGGTAGCATTAAGGAGGCGGGGAGGCTGCAGAAGGATTTGGTCAGGTTAGGAAAGTGGGCAAAGTGGCAGATTGAGTACAATGTGGGAAAGTGTGAGGTCATGCACTTTGGTAGGAAGAGTAGAGGCATGGACTATTTTCTTCATGACGAGAAAAATTCATAAGTCTGAAGTGCAAAGAGATTTGGGAGTTCTTGTCCAGGATTCTCTCAAGGTAAACTTGCAGGTTGAGTCAGTAGTTAAGAAGGCAAATGTATGATGATATTTATTTTGAATATAAAAGCAGGGATGTATCTCTGAGGCTCTATAAGGCTCTGGAGTATTGTGTGCAGTTTTGGGATGCATATCACAGGAAGGATGTACTGGCCTTGGAGCGTGTTTATAGGAGGTTCACAAGAATGTTCCCAGGAATGAAAAGCTTAACATATGAGGAATGTGTGAGGACTCTGCGTCTATACTCAATGGAGTTTAGAAAGCTGAGGGAGGATCTAATCGAAATATACAGAACACTGAATGGCCTGGACAGGGTAGATCTTGGGAAGATGTTTCCATTGGTAGGAGATACTATAACCCGAAGGCACAGCCTTAGAGTAAAGGGAAAACCTTTTTGAACCGAGGTAAGGAGAAACTTCTTCAGCCAGAGCATGGTGAATCTATGGAATTCACTGCAACAGAAGGTTTTGGAGGCTAAGTCTGAGATAAATAGGTTCTTGAGTACCAAGGGAATCGAGGGTTAAAGGAAGAAAGTGGGAGAATGGGTTTGAGAAATGTATCAGCCATGATTGAATGGCTAAGCAGACCCAATGGGCTGAATGGCCTAATTTCTGCTCCTATGCCTTATGGTCTTACAATATAGACTAGATTTGTGACATGCAGTGAGGGAACCAATAAGTGGGAAAATACCTCCTTGACATTATCCTCAACAAACTATCTGTCGTAGATGTATAAGCCAGACTATCACATAATCCTTATGAAGATAGTATCCTATTTTCATGCCCATTGTGTTGTGTAGAACTGCCACCATGCTAAAAAGGATAAACTTAGAATAAATCTATTTACTCAAAACTGAACATCCAAGAGATGCTGTTGACTATTATCAGTAACAGTATTCAACCACAATCTATAACCTCATGGCCATGCATATCCTCCAGTCTACAATTACTATCAATCTAGGAAATCAACACTAGTTCAATGAAGAGTGCAGGACAGCAGTCTAGGAGCAGCAGGAGGCAAACCTAAAAATGAGATATTAACCAGTTGAAGCCAGAAGAAAGGATGTTGGCATGAGGAACAGCAGAAGCAACAAGTGATAGACAAAACTAAGTGATCCTGCAACCAATGGATGAGATCTAAATTCTGCAGTTCTGCTATCTGCAGTCATGAATGGTGGTGAATAATTAACCAACCAACAGAAGGAGAAGGTTCCACAAATATCCACATCGTTGGTGATGAGGGACTTCAGCACATCAGTACAACTGACAAGTATGAAGCATTTGCATCTATCTTCAACTAGATGTGCTGAGTGGATGATCCATACTGGCCTCCTCCTGAAATCTCCAGGATCCGAGATACCGGTCTTCAACCAATTCAATTCACTCCACATGGCATCAAGAAATATTTGATGGCACTTGTGGGATCGTGTTCAAATAATAACTGAAATTGATGAGCAGTAGAAATATTCAGCAATCACAGCACAAGTTTGAGGCGGCAATAGAATCCCGAAATGCAGTTCTTTTACGAGCCTCTTTATACACAGTTCTTACATATATTAAAATTCCATTACTGTGGTGTTACGTTTTTCATCTATAGTACACAAAAGTTTGAAGGGCTTCTGTCCTGGGGAGACAGAAGATGGGTTAAAACATGTGCTAAGTATTGGCTATTACTTGTGATGGGATTAAGGGTGTCTGTCTGGTTTGCTTGCATGATCAAGAGGTGTTAGTTCTTTCATCTTTTAAATTAGCAAATGTTAGTATGAAGAGTAGACCATTATGCTCTAAACCCAGGACTCTACAGATTAGATTAGATTAGATTAGACTTACAGTGTGGAAACAGGCCCTTCGGCCCAACAAGTCCACACCGACCCGCCGAAGCGAAACCCACCCATACCCCTACATTTACCTCTTACCTAACACTACGGGCAATTTAGCATGGCCAATTCACCTGACCCGCACATCTTTGGACTGTGGGAGGAAACCGGAGCACCCGGAGGAAACCCACGCAGACACGGGGAGAACGTGCAAACTCCACACAGTCAGTCGCCTGAGTCGGGAACTGAACCTGGGTCTCAGGCGCTGTGAGGCAGCAGTGCTAACCACTGTGCCACCGTGCAGGTGACCCCACTGCACAATACACTCTCTCTCGGTCACATTTACACTCTCTCTGTCTCTCTCCTCATTCCTGAAGAAGGGCTCATGCCCGAAACATCGATTCTCCTGCTCCTTGGATGCTGCCTGACCTGCTGCGCTTTTCCAGCAACACATTTTCAGCTCTGATCTCCAGCATCTGCAGTCCTCACTTACACACACACACACACACACACACACACACACACACACACACACACACACACACACACACACACACACACACACACACACACACACACACAATCTGTCGCTCCTACATTGCACACATATAAGCTTATGGGTGAATTTGTGAATTTGGTTTGGCAGAATTACATTTTATTTTGCTCAAAAACTGCATGAATTCATGTAAAACTATACAGGGGGTTTGTCAGTTTGACATAGCATTGGGAAACAGAAAGACTTTACACTTATTGTTTAAAAAGCTGAGCTATCTTGAAGATGTAATTTAAAAGAAGTTCTGGGATTTACATATCAAAGAACAGAAACCAGCATATCCCATTATGAAAGATGGAAGTTTTAATCTAAGATTGTTTACTGTCACATCTCTGTGACACTGGACTCTTTTGGCTATAAATTCTGTGAGGAGAAAGTGAGGACTACAGATGCTGTAGATCAGAATCGAGAATGTGTTGCTGGAAAAGCACAGCAGGTCAGGCAGCATCCGAGGAGCAGGAGAATCAATGTTTCGGGCATAAGCCCTGCTGTGTTTTTCCAGCACCAGTAATGGATTTGAATGGGTTGTTTTTAAATGTGGATACCACAGAACCGTGGTTTTATGAATGAATGAAACTGTTTTATAGTAAATAATGGGTCAGTAAAAGTTTATGAATGAATGAATGAATTTCTGTTTTCAGCAGTAGCAAGAGTGGGAGCTTGGACCAGGGCACTGTTGGGGAAGGTGAGTCACTAATTTAGATCTTTAAAAGCTGACCTCTGAGAGCAGAGGTTTCTGGGAAAGGAGGGACTTTTGTTTTCCCTCAGCTATATCAGTGAGTATTTTCAGGTATAAGAGGGGGAGAGTGTGGCTTTGTTAGTCAAGGACAGTATAACGGTGGCTGAAAGAACTTTTGACGAAGACTTGTCTACTGAAGTGGTCTGGGCTGAGTCTAGAAACAGGACAGGAGAGGTCACACTGCTGAGAGTTTACTATAAGCCTCTGCAAAGTTCCAGAAATGTGGAAAAGAGGATTGGCAAAACGATTCTGGGCAGGAATGAAAGAAACAGGATGGTCATTATGGGGGCTTTTAACTTCCCTAACATTGACTGGAAATGCTATAACTCTAGTACATCTGGTGGATCAGTGTTTGTCCAATGTGTGCAGCAGTATGTCAAAGGGCCAACAAGAGTAGAGGCCACACTGGATCTGGTATTTGGTAATGAACTAAGCCAGGTGTTTGATTTAGTGATAGGTGAGCACTTTGGAGAGAATGATCATTATTTGGTTACGTTTAGTGATGGAAAGGGATAGGTACATGGGCAAGAGTTATAAATGGGGGAAGGGCAATTAAAATGCAATTAGGCAAGACTTAGGAGGCATAGAATGGGCTAGCAAAATGCAGGGAATGGGGACAATCGAAATGTGGAGCTGGTTTAAGGAACAGATATTGCGTGCCCTTGATAGGTATGTCCCTGTCAGGCAGGGAGGAAGTGATAAGGTTAGGGAAGCGTGGTTTACTAAAGAAATTGTATCTCTTGTTAAGCGAAAGAGGGAGGTTTATGTGATGTTGAGACGAGATGGTTCAGATGAGGTGATGCAGAGTTACAGATTAGCTAGGCAGGATTTAAAGAAAGAGTTAAGAAGAGCAAGGAGGGGGCATGAGTAGTCTTTAGCAAATAGAATAAAGGAGAACTCTAAAGCCTTTTATAGGTACATGAAGAATAAAAAGATGACTAGGGTAGGAATAGGGCCAGTCAGAAATAGGAGTGGGAGGCTCTGTGCGGACCCTGTGGAGATCGGAGAGGTGCAAAATGAATACTTCTCATTTGTTTTCACTCAGGAAAAGGAAAATATTGTAGAGAAGACTGAAGTATGGGCTATTAGACTCGAAGGATTGAGGTTAGTAAGGAGGAGGTGTTATCAATTCTAGAATGTGTGAAAGTAGATAAGTCCCCTAGGCCGGATGGAATTTATCCGAGGATTCTCTGGGAAGCTAGGGAGGAGTTGGCAGAGCCTTTGGCAGATCTTTGAGTTGTCATTGACTACAGGTTTAGTACCAGAGGACTGGAGGTCTGCAAATGTTGTGCCCTTGTTCAAGAAGGGCAGCAGAGATAACCCAGGTAATTATAGACCAGTGAGCCTTATGTCTGTTGTAGGAAATGTTTTGGAAAGGATTATAAAAGATAGGATTTATAATCATTTAGCCTAGCAACAATTTGATTGGAAATAGTCAACATGGATTCGTCAAGGGCAGGTCATATCTCACAAACCTTATTGAGTTTTTTGAGAAGGTGACCAAGTATGTGGATTAGGGTAGGGCAGTTGGCGTGGTGTACATGAACTTCAGTAAAGCCTTTGATCAGTTTACACATGGTAGGTTATTGGAGAAAATGTGGAGGCATGGGATTGAGGGTGATTTAGCAGTTTGGATTAGAAACTGGCTTCCATTATAGAAGGATGTGGAAGCATTGGAAAAGGTGCAGTGGAGATTTACCAGGAAGTTGCCTGGTTTGAGGAAAGGCTGACAGACTTGGGTCTGTTCTCATTGGAGAGAGGAAGATTAAGAGAGGATTTAATAGAGACATACAAGATGATCAGAGGATTGGATTGGGTGGACAGTGAGAGTCGTTTTCCTAAGATGATGATATCGGCTTGTATGAGGAGGCATAGCTGCAAATTGAGGTGTGATAGATTTAAGACAGATGTCAGAGGCAGGTTCTTAACTCAGAGAGTGGTAAGGACATGGAATGTCCTGCCTGCTAATGTAGTTAACTCAGCCACATAGGGGCATTGAAACAGTCCTTGGATAAGCATATGGATGATGATGGGATAGTGTAAGGGGATGGGCTTAGATTAGTTCACAGGTCGGTGCAACGTTGAGGGCCGAACGGCCTGTTCTGCGCTATATTGTTCTATGTTCTATGTTCTTGCCATATTACTGAATATGGCAAGCTGGTAAGTGAGTCAATATAGATAGCATATAACACAATATCTCATAACACAATGTCTCATACACTCGATACTGCAAAGTCTATGGTCCCAGATAACATTCCAGCAATGGACTTGTGCTCCACACCCCTAGCTAAACTGTTCAAGTAATGCTCCAACAATTTATCCAAAAACATGGAAGCTTTTCCAAGTATGTTCTGTACACAAAAACAGGACAAATCTGACCTGGCTAATTACCAACCTATCAGTTTACTCTTGATCATCAGCAAAATGATTGGAGGGGTTGTCGACAGAGCTAATAAGAGGCATTTGCAAAATAATAATCTGTTAATTAATGCTCAGTTTAATTTCTGACAGCACCTCTCAAGTCCTGCCCATATTACAACTTCACTCCAAACATATGCAAAAAAACTGAACTCCTCAGCTGACAAGAGAGTGATTGCCCTTGACATCAAGGCAGCCTTTCACCAAGTATTGTATCAAGGAGACGCAGCTAACCTGGAGCTAATGAAAATCGGGGAAAAGGTTCCAAAAATGATTGGCTTTTAGCTCCATTAATTTCCCAGTACTCTGTCAGCAGTGATTGTTATTGTGTTTATTTCTTGCCCCCTTTAGCTCCTTGATTATTTAGTATGTTTGGAATGCTATTGGTATCCCCTACCATGAAGACTTCTCTGCCTTTTTTTTCAATCCCCATTAGTATTTTCCCAGCCTCATTCTTTTAAGTTAGCAAAAGTGAAGACTGCTGATGCTGGAAACCAGAGTTTAGATCAGAGTGGTGCTGGAAAACCACAGCAGGTCAGGCAGTATCCTCATTCTTTTAAGTATCTATGTTCACTTTGACCTCACTCTTCCTTTTTATATATTTAAACTACTTACTGTCTGTCATTTCTTGCTAGATTGCCTTTATAATTTAGATTCTTCCCCTTTACTGTTAGATGGTCATCTTTTATTCGTTTTTAAAACTTCCCAATCCCCTGGTTTATCACTAATTTTTGCTACATTGTGTGTGCTTTCTTCCAATTCATTAATATCTTCTCCTCCAGAGCAACTGCTGTAAATGGTAGTTACCTAACACAAGATCTGACGAAACACTGTTATGGGGGCAGGGGGAGGGGTGCAGCGGTATAGTGGTAATGTCACAGGGCTACTATCCTAAACCCCAGGTTAATGAGGTTCTGAGGGCACAGGTTTGAATCTCACCATGGCTGATGGTCAGATTTGTATTCAATGTGAAAAAAATCTGAGGACAAAAACATAGTTAATCTAATAGTAACTAAGTTAACATGCTGCCTGACCTGCTGTGCTTTTCCAGTGCCACACTTTTGACTCTGAGCTCCAGCATCTGCAATCGTCACTTTCTCCTATTGGTTGTAAAATCCCACCTGGTTCAGTATTGTCCTTTAAGAAAGGAGATCAGACATCCTCACCTGGTCTGGCCTACATGTGACTTTAGATCCACATCAATGAGGCTAATTCTTAACAGCTGGCTGGGAAATTCGAGATAGGCAATAAATGCTGACCTAAGCATTGACACCCAGGTACAAATAAAACAAAAGGCAATATGGGAGTACATGGTGAGTTGGGAACAAGCTCTCTATTCTTATATCCTTCCACTGAACCACTCCTGCTCATCGTGAGGGGTTTGGGGGTGGGAGGGGAGGTTGGGTGAGATGTATTAAAGTAGTCGACACCCTGGAATTCAAACAAGTCCATGTATGTTCAACTTTAAGGTGAACCTGGATGCTAGCAAGTGTTGAAATTCTGCAAGTTGTGTGGCTTATGGCTGCACTCATAATAGTTTTCTAAGACTGACAATTATCCTAGATTCATTTTGGAGTTGTATAAAGACTGAAACTATGTGTTAATTGCTCTATCCTATGCATCCATTTAACTTAAGTACATGCATTGTTTTGAATTTTACCTGCTGACCATAATTTGTATACCTTCCATTAGGGTAGCTCCATGACTGGGAAAAAGTTACAGATAAAGCTGTGAATAATTATTCAAAGGAGCTGATCCCATAAAATTTCAAGCAGTCTGTTCACTGTACTGTTGGCCAGTTTAGTTCCATTTCAAAGATAAAAAAGCATATACAAAGCTAGAACCTATGTATAGCTACATACTTTTTAGATTGCCCTTGGAAGATGTACCTAACATATATGTTTTACATTGATTTATACTTTGCATCTTAAAGGTAACTATATTTTTTGAGTTGCAGCTTATAATCAAGATTGGTCCCATCATTCTCCTTAAGTGTAGGGATTTCAGGGCCTACTTTATTTAATGTGATAGAGAAAAACCACTTTCAAGTCCAACTAGAAGAACGTTTTATAGTTACAAAATACAGTTTATTGCATTTTAGCAACTAGTTACAAGTTACATTGATATGGTTTTAAATATAATTAGATAGATTTAAGTGATCTGCAAGCAAAGCAATGGTGAAATGAGGATTTTGTTTCACTCAGTGAATAATTAGCGTATGGGATGCACTGCCTGGAAGTGTAGGAGAGGTAGGTTCAATTGAAGCATTCAAGAGGGGACTGGATGACTTTTTGGATAAATATAATGTGCAAGCATGTGGAGATTTAAAAAAAAAGAGATTGGCACTAGATTATGATGTGCATTTAACAAAGTTAGCCCATTGCACCTGCGTAAATGGCCTATTTCTGTGATTAACTAGGAGAAAGTGAGGACTGCAGATGCTGGAGTACTAAAGTTGGAAAAACATAGCAGGCCAGGTAGCATCCGAGGAGCAGGAGAATTGATGTTTCAAGTGTAAGCCCTTCTTCAGGAATGAGGCTGGTGTGCCAAGCAGGCTGATAAAAGGCAGGGGGGAGGGAATTTGGGGGAGGGGCGCTGGGAATACGATAGGTGGAAGGAGGTGAGGGTGATAGGCCGGAGAGGAGGTGGGGGCGGAGAGGTCGGGAAGATTGCAGGTCAAGAGGATGGTGCTGAATCTGAGGATTGGGACTGAGATAACATTACTACAAACTGACCGACTCCCACAGCTACCTAGATTACACCTCCTCCCACCCTGCCCCCTCTAAAAACGCCATCCCATAATTCCCAATTCCTCCGCCTCTGCCGCATCTGCTCCCAGGAGGACCAATTCCATTACCGAACAACTCAAATGGCCTCCTTCAAAGACCGCAATTTCCCCTCCAACGTGGTCGACGACGCTCTCGACCGCATCTCGTCCACTTCCTGCACCTCTGCCCTTGAACCCCGCCCCTCCAATCGCCACCAGGACAGAACCCCACTGGTCCCCACCTTCCACCCCACCAACCTCTGGATACATCGTATTATCCTCCGTCATTTCCGCCACCTCCAGACAGACCCCACCATCAGGGATATATTTCCCTCTCCACCCCTATCTGCATTCAGGAGAGACCACTCCCTCTGTGACTCCCTCGTCAGGTCCACACCCCCCACCAACCCAACCTCCACTCCTGGCACCTTCCCCTGCAACTGCAAGAAGTACAAACTTGCACCCACACCACCCCCCTTACCTCCCTCCAAGGCCCCAATGGATCCTTCTATATCCATCGCAAATTCACCTGCACCTCCACACACATCATCCGCTGCACCCGATGTGGTCTCCTCTACATTGGGGTGACAGGCTGCCTATATGCAGAACATTTCAGAGAACACCTTTGGGACACCCGCACCAACTAACCCAACCGCCCCGTGGCTGAACATTTTAGCTCCCCCTCCCACTCCGCCAATGACATGCAAGTCCTTGGCCTCCTCCTCGCCAGACCCTGGCCACACAAAGCCTGGAGGAACAGCACCTCATCTTCCGCCTAGGAACCCTCCAACCACACAGGATGAATGTAGGTTTCTCCAGCTTCCTCATTTCCCCTCCCCCCACCTTATCTCAGTCCCAACCCTCGGATTCAGCACCGCCCTCTTGATCTGCAATCTTTTTTCCGACCTCTCTGGCCTATCACCCTCACCCTCACCTCCTTCCACCTATCATATTCCCAGCGTCCCTCCCCCAAATTCCCTCCCCCCTACCTTTTATCTCAGCCCACTTCCTGAAGAAGGGTTTATGCCCGAAACGTCGATTCTCCTGCTCCTCGGTTGCTGCCTGGCCTGCTGTATTTTTCCAGCACCATATTTTTCAACTATTTCTGTGATTGTAAAGTAGACATTGTTGGAGACTTCCAGGAGGACCAGATGATAGGTCACATTCCTTGAAGATTCTAAGCTGTTTTGCCCACAAGTCCACATGATATCATTATTATGCCACTTCTCAGTGTTAACCCTTTCAGACCATATACAAGAAAGGTGAGGGGTCCTGTGGCCCAGTGTAGTGTCCCTATCTCTGAAACAGAAGGTCTGGATTATAGTCTGAATAGTTTGATTCAAAAATTCTACAAAGGTGAACAGCAGGATGTTGTGAATGCAGCAGTTGTCACCTAACCAACATATAGTTGTGTAGATTTAGCTAGCAGATACTTTAAAGTGACAATTTTTAATTTTCAATATTTTCATAGAACTGATCTCAGAAAGTTGTTGCACTTTTATTATTTTTGAAACAGGCTCAAACTCCCTCTCTGTTCTGGCCATTGTAGAAAAATAGCCACTCCTTCAGAACCATCACCACCTTAAGAAATGTACATTATCCTCTGGAAATTTGTCTTATGTATTAAGGATCATAGTTGTCTCCTAAAATATAGGCTGAAAAATACGCCAAATTCCTTAATTTTCATTATTTATGTTGCAGAGGGGCACTGCAATCTTTACAAAGCTGAATTAAACTAACATCAAAAGGGCCCCATCAGACAATTTAAAATGCTTCTGAGATAACCCAGTGAAAAGGCAAGATGGCCTGGATCCAAATTTGAAAAGACATTTGATTGATATTTTGCTGAAATTGCTGTGATGTTAATGGCTATTTTTCTTAAATTCAAATACTGCCTGTACTTTTAAACTTAATTGCATTGAAAATTATATTAAACATTTAAAAGCTTAAGTTGCAAAATCAATATATCATCATTACTTTATTTTTTATCACTGCACACATTGATTAAATTAATACGATGTCCAGATTTTGTTCTATAAATATATTTTGATGATATAATTCTTACCTAGGTCATTGCTACAATTTCATCAATTCTATAAGTCACTTTGCTGTATTTCAACATTTGAACAATCAAAATTTGGAGATTACACTTTTTCTATAAATATCTTTGGAAGTCATTAAAGTCTTATTTTTGACAAATTACACTTATCTTTAACTACCTTAGGTGGTGCTGGTGTATCTGAATTCAAATATCTCATGGGGAGATAAGGACTGCGGTTAGTGGCAGTGACAGAATTCCCACTGTCGTACCTGAAAGAGGAAGGATGTGAACCATTGTGACAGAAGGATTTAAGGCCCAACCAGTTAGTAACAGCCAATTAATTAATGATTATTAATTAGGAGTACCACATCCAGCACTTTCCTGCACCATCTTGCCAGCTTTCTTGCCTTGCATCTCCAAAATGCTGGTTAAACCTAGCCACATGACTAAGAATTGCAAATAGAGTGCTCAGTTGGGAAAAAAACTATTTCTTTAGCAATTAAGATTACAAAAGACTTATGCTAACTAATTAGGATAACAAGTTGTTTAGATGTTTATACTGGGCTTCCAATGCAGGTAGAAAATGCCATTGTTGCTCTTCACAGCCCATCCACTATACCAAAATTGACAGTGACTAACTCATGTAAATGAATGTCTGATGTTTCAATCAGACCAATCTAGTTCATGAAGGAAAATTAACCTGTATTTGTTTTTTTCCAGAGATGGAAATGAAGATGATGAGGAATAAAGAATTCCTGCTTCATGATCTTTGGGTCTTCTATGTATTTAAATCTTATGTTAACATTACTGGGGCAATCAGCAAGGTTCTCTGACACCAGCATCAAAGTCATGGTGGACAAGGTTGAAAAGCTCTGGCTGAGATGGAACAGATGGTGGATGAGTTGAATGTGATAATGCCCAAGAGGGAGGCTGAAGCTGCTCTGGGAGCATTGGAGACTGAGATTTGGCAGAGGGAAACAGAACTTTAGGCTAAACCCACATAGACTCCCTATGTGAGTTCCCTTGATGCTATGGAAGAAGAAAACAATACCTCCTTGTTGAATATTTGACTTGCTGATGAGTAGGGAGCTATGCAGATTCAGGGAAAGACCAGAAACATTTCATGATCCCATGATAAAAGACTGGATTGCGGACACACAGCTGGTTATGGCAGCCTCAACACGAGTGAGTAGGTGGTTTTTGTGATGGAACATCTAGGCAGGGAAGCCCATTGGGAAATATTCAGGTGAAGCCCAGATGTTCAGAAAAGTCTGCAGCTGATCATTGATCTACTGACAAAGGTTTCGGGGTCAGCACTATCTTGATATCATTATAGCCGAGGTTTATGAGTTCAAGAAGCCAAAAGGGAAAATTTGCTTTCTTTATCCCTTGAGCTGGTGAAGTTGTTTGATTTTATTACTCTTCTTCCAATTGACCAGGTCCAGAATACTGAAGGTCTGCTGATCAGAAGCAGTGAAGGATGGGAATGTTCAAATAAAGTTGAAGATGTTTAATAGAGATAAAGCCTATCAACCTGTATGGCACCCTGAATTGCTCAAGTAGCAGGGAATTGGGCTATCCCTCTACCTGGCTGCACAATCAATGTTCTTGAACACTCACACCAGCCATCTCCACATGTTCCCACTTGGTGTAACTCTGAGAGCCACCTTTGTCACTGTTGGAAAAAGAGTAGGGTACCCTTGTGGATTGCCAATTTCAATGACAAAGGTCTTTACCTCCAATCAAGAACTCCCGTATATGTATTTACACCTGCCACAATTTTCTTTTAGTTCATTCACTGACCAGGGCATCAGTATGTAGGCCTCCATTTATTGCTCAGAGGTAGTTAAGAGTCAACTATATTGCTGTGGGTTTGGAGTCACATTTAGCCAGACAAGGTAAGGATGGTAGTTTCCTTTCTTAAACGTTATTAGTGGAAAATAAGGGCTTTTCCGATAATTGATAACGGTGCCGTGGTCATCATTTGTTATTTAATTCCAGATTTAAAAAAAAATTGAATTCAAATCCCACTATCTGCCATGATGTGATTCAAACCCAAGTGTATCCTGGAACATTACCCGGGTTTAAAGATTAACAGTCCAGTAATAATACCATTAGGCTGTTGCGGGACATGGACTGATTGGAGGAGATGTCTCACTGGATTTCCAAAGATGACAGAGAAGGAAGCTTGTTTCTACTCTTGCCAAGTATGGGACAACTCTCCATAAAGATGAACATGACTTCGGGTATTACGGCCTAGTAAATCATGGGATTATGACTAACAGTGACTGTTCAGTAAAGGTCTCTTATCACCAGATCCCACTCATCACTGGGACAGTCTGCATAAGTGCTTGGAGTGAGGTGTCATCCAAGTGTCATCAATTCCATGTGCTTCATCTGTAGACCTTGTGAGCAAACAAAGTGGAAAACTGAGGAACTGTGCTGATTACTGGTGCAAAGACCTATCATGATGCTTACCCACCATCTAGAATTACAACTTCTAAGGTCCATACCGTTTCTTCAGTCTCAGTTTGGCCCACAGTTACAACTGTCTATCCATTGCTGAACAAATTGAAGAAATGGCATTCTAAAAAGGCACTGAGGGACTTTATGAAAGCCACTTGGCCTCTGTGTTGCTCCTTCTGCCTTTGTGTGTCTGATGGATAAAGCTTTTGGTAACCTTGATCTGCAGTTCATCTTTGTCTATTTAGATGACATACTCATCTCCTGTTCAATTTTTGAGAAGACTCTTATAAAGACAATACACTATCTTAGTCGATTTGTCACAGCTTAACTTGAAAGAATAAAGCAACTTTTCTTAAAATAAGCACAATTCATTGGGGGCAGTTCATTATCAATGAAAACATTAATCCTGTTGGAGAGAAAGTCCAACTGGTAGCAGAATAGCCCCAGCCTAAGTTGGGGGGGAATCTGTGTTGGGTTCCTTGGTCAAGAAGTGACTAAAAGAGATTTGGGCAAGTACAGTTGTCCGCCTCACTCCATGATCTGTCAAGAAAATCAGAGAATAATAAAGGAGTGGTTTGGAAAGGATGAATGATGTGCGATACATCACAGGGAGTTGGACTCCAGCACCCACAAGCAGAAGCTTGTCTCATCAACCATTTTTGGGCTTCCCAGATTTCCATTTCCCTTTCATACTCGAAAGTGACACCAGTTTCCTCAGCCTAAGAGCACTGCTGTCACAGAGGAGGCAATGGCCTAGTGGTCGTACAACTGGACAATTAATCCAGAAACTCAGCTAATGTTCTGGGTACCTGAGTTCAAATCACTCCATGGTGGAATTTGACTTCAATAAAAAGCATCTGGAATTAAGGGTCTAATGATGACCATTGCCGATTGTCAGAAAATCCCATCAGATAAGCTAGTGTCCTTCAGGAAAGGCAATCTGTCATCTTTACCTAATCAGGCCTACTTATGACTGGGCAGTTAGGAATAATCAATAATGCTAATAATGTCAATAAATGCTGATCCTGTGTGTGATTACAAACAGAAAGGCTCAAGACAGGAAGAAATGATTACTGCTTATGTCAGTAGCAGTCTCATGTCAAACAGGAGGAATATGGAGAATTACTCCAGTATGACAATTGGATTGCTAGCTTTGACGTTGGCTATTTCAGCTGATTAACATTGGTATGAATAGACAGCACCATTACTGAAAAGCCCAACTTCCACCTAAATGATGAGGGAGTCTAAATTGGCACAGTAACATTTGAGGTGCTGGAAGAGGATGAGGGAGGAGAATTGAGTCCTCTATCAGCTGGTTCATTACAAGGCTATAGAGGTGAAGCAACTCATCTTTTCTGGCAGCCTCAACTCTCTAGTTTTGGCAACTGTTCATGATTAAGCAGAACACAAAGCAACACTAAAGCTGACTGTGCTGACAGAGTGGTGTTACTGGAATCAGGATGATTGCTGATATTGATGACTACTGTCAAATTTGATAAAGGTGTACTTTGGCTAAAGCAGGGAAGTGACTTCATGCAAAATGGATCACTGTTTGCCAAGAGACTTCTAGAGGGCCTTGTAAAAGATTTTATAGACTTTGACTTGAGTAGTAATGGATCAAGGATGTTCTCATACTCATGGATGTCTTCGACAAATTCAGAACTGGTTAATTCTATAACAGCATTCTGCACTCATCATCAGGTTAATGTCCTCACCAACCCTTCTTTGGATGAGATCCAGTCCTTCCCATTGACCATCTCCATGGGTTCACTATGTTT
Organism: Hemiscyllium ocellatum; assembly: GCF_020745735.1. Lineage (NCBI taxonomy): Eukaryota > Metazoa > Chordata > Chondrichthyes > Orectolobiformes > Hemiscylliidae > Hemiscyllium > Hemiscyllium ocellatum. Next base: position 58,050,570 of record NC_083410.1, on the reverse strand, counting down.
TCTGATAGAGATGGTCAGATCAATGAGTAGATGGGCAAGTTTTGAGTGTTTGAGAAGTGGCCAAGAGGACTGAGAAGAAAAGCATTGAACAATTGCAAGACCTTTCAATTGACACAAGAATATACTTCTGAAATCAGACAATAAAGGGGCTGAATAAGTTACTGGATATATCCTGAAACCAAAGGAATCAAGCACAAAAATTGCTGGAAAAGCCTAGCAGGTCTGACAGCATCTGTGGAGAGAAAGCAGAGTTAGCTTTTCAGGTCCAGTGACTCTTCTTCAGAACTGATGGTAGCCAGGAAAATGTTGGCAGAAGATTTATACAGAAGATAGGTTGGGGAGAGGGTGAAGAGTCAATGACAGGTGGTGATAGAGCCCAAAGAGAGAGAAACACAGTTGGGCAGATAACAGAATGAGTAAGGGTCAGTCCAGAGGATCAATAGCTACTAATGGGAACTAATAGTACTATAAAATATGTAGTAGCAGCCCATGTGATAACAAGGCCTGCTGTATGGGTGTTAGGCAAAAGACATGGGAGATGGTGCTCCAACCCTAAAATTGTTGAACTTGACATTAGATCCAGGAGGCTGCAGAATTTCCAAGCAAAAAATGAGGTACTGTTCTTTCAGCTTGCTGGAGCACTGCAGCAAGCCTGAGATGGACTTTGGCCAGGGAACACGATAGCGTGTTAAAGCAGCAGGCAACTGGACCCTCAAGGCTATTTCTGTGAACAAAATGTAAGTGTTCTGCAAAGTAATGATCTGGTCAGTGTTTCATCTCCCCAATGAAGAGGAGACCACAGTATGAGCATGAATATAGCAGAGTAGATTGAGTGAAGTGTTAGTTACATTTGTTGGGAAGATCTTTCATTTGTCAGTGATTAAACTTCATCAACAAGGCACCCAATGGCTTGTGAGAATTCATCAAATTCAATCCTTTGTTTAAAGACCATTGACGAAAAGTCATGATTTTTATTTTGTTTTTTTTCATTATTTTTCTTTTACAAGATACACTTTGTGCAATTGCAGGGGAAGGCACATGGGGCTGCATGTCTGTTGAATCTATTCCAATGATGCCAACTTCGACAAGGGGGCCTTGGAAATGCCCACCTTCTTCTTCAACTGAGGATTCCCTAGTGCTATGGTTGACAGGCCTTCAGCCGTGTCTGACCCATCTACTGCACTTTTTCCTCATCTCCTGTCTTCCTTCCCACATCAGTGATAGGGATCCCTTGTCCTCACCTACCATCCCACCAGCATCCAAAAGATCATTATTTGCGATTTCTGCCCCCCTCCAGCAGGATGTCATCACCAGACATATTCCCTTCCCCTCCCTTGTCAGACTTCTGTAGGGACTTTTCCCTTTGCAACACCCTGGTCCACTCTTCTTTCACTTCCAACATCCCCCCACATAGCTCTGCAGCACCTTCTCCTGCATTCGCCTCTTCACTATCCAAGATCTCAGACACATCTTCCAGCTGAAGCAGCACTTTACCAGCACTTCACTTAATCTCATCTACTGTATTTACTGTTCACAAAGCGGTCTCCTCTACACTGGGGAAATAAAATGCAGACTGGGTGACCACTTCACAGAACACCTACATCTATCCGCAAAAAGACCCTGATCTTCTGATTGCCTACCACTTCAACAGACCACTGTGTTCCCTGCCCAACATTTCTATTTCAGTCTTGCTGTAGTGCTCCAGCAAAACTCAGTGCAAGGTGGAAGAACAGTATCTCATTTTCTACGTGGGAACGCTGCAGCCTTCTGGGCTCAACATCAAGTTCAACAATGTTAAGGCTTGATCAGCTTCTCCCATATCATTACCCATTGTACTCAGGTGCTGGTCACTGTCATCATGAGAATAATTCTGGTTATTGAGCCTCCTTGTTTGCATTATTGATTTTAATTATCCACCACAACTGAATGTGCAGGACTACAACACTTTGACCTGAGTTGTTAAATGTGTCCATGTCATGCTTTGTCTATAGTATGTTGCTTCTGATATTTGCTGAAAATGTGTTGCTGGTTAAAGCGCAGCAGGTCAGGCAGCATCCAAGGAACAGGAAATTCGATGTTTCGGGCAAAAGCCCTTCATCAGGAATGAGGAAAGTGTGTCCAGCAGGCTAAGATAAAAGGTAGGGAGGAGGGACTTGGGGGAGGGGCGATGGAGATGTGATAGGTGGAAGGAGGTCAAGGTGAGGGTGATAGGCCGGAGTGGGGTGGGGGCGGAGAGGTCAGGAAGAAAATTGCAGGTTAGGAGGGCGGTGCTGAGTTCGAGGGAATCGACTGAGACAAGGTAGGGGGAGGGGAAATGAGGAAACTGGAGAAATCTGAGTTCATCCCTTGTGGTTGGAGGGTTCCCAGGCGGAAGATGAGGCGCTCTTCCTCCAACTGTCGTGTTGTTATGTTCTGGCGATGGAGGAGTCCAAAGACCTGCATGTCCTTGGTGGAGTGGGAGGGAGAGTTAAAGTGTTGAGCCACGGGGTGGTTGGGTTGGTTGGTCCGGGCGTCCCAGAGTTGTTCCCTGAAGCGTTCCGCAAGTAGGCAGCCCGTCTCCCTGAAGCGTTCCGCAAGTAGGCGGCCCGTCTCCCTGAAGCGTTCCGCAAGTAGGCGGCCTGTCTCCCTGAAGCGTTCTGCTTCTGATATTTAGCATGTTTATTATCCTGTTCAGAAGGTTGAAACATCGTTCATAGAAATGACTAGTGCTGTTCCTTGCATTCTCTCTGACATTCTTCAATGACAGTGTGAGGATTATCACAGACTGTAAACTTGCAGCCGGTGGTGGACTACAATTCACTGCTGATGATCCATAACACTTCATGACTGCATACTTTTGAGTTAATAGTTGTTTTCTAAATATTTCCCATTTGTCATTCTGCTCGTGCCACCCAACATGATGTTGGATGCCTTGAATCAATGAGCATTGTGCAGTGGTCATTCCTACCAAAACTATAATAGATAATTGTATAAATGTCAGAAACCTTCTGATGATGCATTTTACTCTTATATTGATTGTCTCACCACCTGTCGCAGGCCCAGTCTGGCAACCATGTGCTTTAGGACTTGGCCAAGTTGGCCAATCAATTCACTCCTAGTTATGGATATCAGAGACATTCTTTCTTCTTACTATTTTTACTGCTTCTTCCAAGGACTGTTCAACATATATTAGTACAGATTTAATAAGTGAAGGGAGGACAGTAGTTAGCACAATTAACACAATTCTCACCAGTGTGAGACCTGATATCATGAAATTTTATGGGGTGTGGAGTCAGGTAGAAGACTCACAGGCCCCTTTATTTCCAAATGTAAGTATCCATGCCATAACTTTTGTGGGTTTGGCCTGCTGGTTGGGTGGAAGTTGGGTACCCAGATTTAATAACATCACATTGTGTGAAAGATATATTTATGTGAGATAAATGTCTGTTGCTTAGACTGTCTGTGGGATATATCAATCAATTTTGACATATTCACTTATTAATGAGGAGGACTTCAAAGAGTTGATTGGGCAAGGTGTGTCTTTATCATATCTGCTGCCAGTTTTGTTAATATTGTGAAGCCAGAGCTGAGAAGTATATTAAAGTACTTGCTCTATTTTATCAAACTATTATCTATTTACCATTTTCCTTTATAAGAATATGTGCTTAGCAATATTACAATAACTGATGCAATAGACAGATAAGTTTCACAATACTGAATGCTTCCTAAAAGTATTGGCCTCTCCACCCACTCTTCTTCTTAATATCCATCAATATGCCCAGACTTTTGATAAACTCACCAAATATCCCCTTTGGTTTGTTGTCAAATCTTTTTTTCATTTGATTCTATAAAATCCTTGCAATGTTATGGTTGCTACAGAAATACAAACATTTTGTCTTTTCATAGCACAATAAAGCTGGAAGTGGCTGAGATATCAATTACTGAAAGTAGTTGTCAATTAATTTAATGTTAAGTCAATGCATTTTAATTCATTCTGCCTATCTGCACATCAGCCCCCTCTGTGTTGCCTTCTCTTCCTAGAAGGCTTCAGATTTCTCAGCCCACTTTTCTGGCGATTGCCAAATTGTGAACCATGAAGCATAAAAAGGTGATATTGCTCACCTTTTTTAAACTATAGAGTATGTATCAAGCGATACATACAGTAGAAACATCGCTTGCCCGTACTAATCATTCACCTCCAGTGCACCCACTAAAAGAATGACTTATGTTGTTTTACAAACTACTACCATGAGGAATCACCTGCTGGTATGTCAACTAGGAATCTCGTGTGCACTATTTACAATTATAATACTAATGTATTGATCAACTATCATTTGAAAAAGTTCTAAACTCTCACCCACAGCTGAAGTTGTTTCACTGCAATTATTCTACTAAGTACTGCTCCTGTCAAATATGTTGACTAATTGGGTGACATGGTGGCTCAGTGGTTAACACTGCTGTCTCACAGTGTCAGGAACCCAGTTCGATTCTAGCCTTGGACAGCTGTCTGTGTTGGTTTCCTCTGGGTTCCCTGGTTTCCTCCCACAGTCCAAAGTTGTGCTGATTAGGTGAATTGACTGTGCTCCATTCCCATAGTGTTCAGGAATGTGAAGGTTTGGTGCATTAGTCAGGAGAAATGTATAGGGAAGGTGAATGAGTCTGGGTGGATTAGTCAGAGGGTCAATGTGGACTTGTTGGGCTAGTGTTTCCACACTGTATGGATTCTATGATTTGCTTGCTATTTCATGCATGTAGGCTAGCTGATTTCATTGGTGTCCCTTGTAATTCCCTGGAGGACTTGGTTGTAAAATGTTAAGGCTGTTACCATGTTCACAGTTGTAAGAAACTCTCATATGATTGAGGATGCTGTTTGCTGGTCACCAAGTAATATGTTTGTCAGATCAAGTTACTTTTCTTTGAAAAAGCACAGCTGCTAAGCACAAGTCTTTGAGATGTCTACATGTGAACTGTGTCGACTCAAGTCCTTATATTATGGAGAATGTACAAAGTCCCAGAGGTGCTTACATACGTTAAGGTGTTTTATGGACATTATCACCTTATCACACAATTTTTGAAACTTAAAAAAAGATCATCAGGCAGCCCATTCAGTAATTCTTCAGAAAATTTCCTCACAAATGAATTGATACAAATTGAGCAAAATCTAAAAGACTACTGCTCTTGTAATTTTAAAAATGAGGATTTTTCTGTTTTTCTTGGATTTCAGGATGCTGAAATTGTTTTTGAGTTATATGCCTTATTCATCTTGGCTAATCTCTTTCACTTTGACATTAGTGATATTTGCATAAACCATTGAAGAAAGAACAGCAATGCTGACCTACTTATTAGGGCACAGCAGGAGTTGGCAGTGGAAGGTTGGGGGGGGGGGGCGGGGGGAATGCTGCCATACCCAGCCCAAGGGATTCAAATGTCAAAAGTAATTTCCCCAGATGTCTCAATTGCAGAGTTTTCAAGAGATTGTGCTTCACAATAAAAACAGTGCAGCATGGAGGGAGGATTATGATTGTGCCATGCTAATGCCACTGAATTTGTAATCTAGAATCCATGACCAATTCTCTGGAGATTTGAATTTAAGTCACATTACAGCAGCTAGTGGAATTTGAATTCATTCAACAAAAAAAAAAGCCAATCTCAGTAATAATGACTATAATTAATTGTTTATTGTTGTAAAATTCCATTTCATTCACCAATGTCCTTCAGAGATGGAAATCTTACTTGGTACGGTCAGCACATGATTTCAAGCTCTCTGTAATGTGGTTGAGTCAGAACTGTCCTCTGAAATGGCCAGCAACCAACTCAGATCCATGGCAATTAGGATGGATAGCAAATGCTAGCTTTAGCATCAACACACACATCTCATGAAGGAACAAGAAAAAAGACCCAACTGCCTCCTGATCCAAGGAAGCAAGTTTGTGGCTGTGAAAGTCACATCTATCTGAACCTTTTTGCCCCACACTCCATCAAACAGTTACAGAAGACTCCATCCACAGGTCCCAGGTTTCAGGATACATTAAGCAACATACCAATTGCTTTATAACCAGAGCCAGACAGTTCAGTAGTCAGTTCAGGAAATTGCCTTCACAATGGATAGTATCAACTAAATTGAGAAATTTCTGAAATTTTGCAACTGTTGCCAGCTTCTCTTGTGCATTCAACATCATTACTTGAATGCACATGCTTATTTGGGAACCAGAGACTGAGTTGGGAACTTTTCTCCACAAAAAGGCCATGATTCCATCAAAATACACAGATGTGATCACTGCAGAAGGATCCTGGACATCTGTGCCGGCTGCTTCCAAGATGCTTTTGTTCTAAAACATTCATTCAGTCACCCATCCACTATTCCACCCTCCAAGAATGTAAGGCAATAGATATTAAGGGAGACAGAGATACACTTGCAATATGTAGTTGAAGACTCCCTCTACAATCCTAATATACTTACAAAAGTAGCTCAATATAATTGAACATACCATTGACAACTTCAGTTTATGTGACTTAATTTATCTGGGGGCTCCTTTCATATGACTTCAATAAATATTGGTTGTATAGTGGTTCTCTGCTATTCTGTGTGACGACTAATCAATGAGTAATTATTCTAAATTGCAACGATGAAACTTGTAATGCCGAAAGAAATAATTATTTGTTTCTCAGCCCAAATTGCTTGGTGGGTAAAGAGATAGTCTTCTCAAATTTAGTGCTTCTATGTTTTTGACTGCTGCTTAGAGGAATGAGTGACCAATAATATTTACAGTGAAATGTTAATGTTTCTGGAGGTGACCTTCTGTCTCTTTCTTGTCTGTTCCATTTAAAGGGATAACAAACAACAATTAGTTAAAATGACTGCAGAGTTCAATTAACTCTGCAGGGTGTAGGAGAGAGAGCTAGGTGTTGAGGTCTCCGCAGAGGCATGGGTAGATATTTGGGAAAATGCAAGAAAGATATAAATTTGCAATACTTCCCATGGTTTATAGTTGAAGATTCTCCACAGGGTCCATTTGGCTCCAGATCATTTGACAAAATTTAAACCAGGAGTATCTTCAACCTGTCCCAAGTGTAAAGTTAGTACGGGCACTCTTACCCATTGTCTCTGGTCCTGCGGTAGGCTTCAAGCATCCTGGAGCACTGTAGCATGTGCAATGGAGGGGATTTTGAGTGTAAGGGTCGAGAAGAACCCGATCTTTCTTCTTGTCCTGCCCAGTGTGTTCCCTGTAGATGCGCATAAGAAAAAACTTTTCAACATCCTCACTTTCTGCACAAGAAAGAATGTCTTGTTAGGTTGGATATCTGAAATTCCCCAGGGCCTGTCAGGTTGGCGGAAGATTGTTATGGAGTATATCCCTTTGGATTTTCTCACAAGTTTGGTACACCACAAAACGGAGAATTTCTATAAACATGGCAGCCCTTTTTGGAAACCTCAACACAGATTTGTCGGCCACACTAATAAGGGCTTTTATGTAGCCGTAACAATTGTGCTTTATGAGTCCAATATCCAGAGAGTGGGGAACTGCAAATGTATGAATAGGTGAAAATTAATGCTCTCGATATTCGAGAGTTAGTGTTTCGTTTGGCTGAGTTGTATTATTATTATTTATTAGTTTGTTGTTAGTTATTATTTATTTGGTTAAGTAGTTAGTTGGGGATTTTTGTTTTTTAAACATATTTATACTTTTGTACATGAGGGTGATTGGGATTTTTTTACAGTTAATTTGGTGTTCTTTCTTTGTGTTGTTTTGAATTGCATTGTTTTGTGTGTGTGTTGTAATATTAAAAAAATTATTTTTCAAGAAAAATACCTTTTAAAAAATGGTTGCAGAGAAACTGAACTCATAAGTTATTTTCTATAGAAGGACCAACAAGAGAACCTTCACAATTTAGTAACAGGTATTGTATGTGAGCCCAATAGAAGTACTAGTAAATGAAGCAAATTATCATGATGAACTGCCCTCTATGCCTTCAATAATTCCTATAATATGATTGACAGAGGTATATAAACCAAACAATTATATAAGTTTTCAAATGAAGGACTTCTTTCAGGTGATGGCTGAAAGTGTTGTCTGTCCTGTGCTAACCACAGTTGTTGATAATAAATTCTTGGAGCATATTAGCCCAGTCAGAGAGAGGTGTTTCTAAATGGCAGAATTACTTAGTATATGTGATTTGAAATGTTGCTAGGTTCCTCTTGACCTAATAAAATCATTAATATTTTTGTAACAATCAATTATCATCATAGGATTATTGAGTTGAATTGTAAGGGATTCTATATCACTGGAAATCTGGGATAGTATACTTTAGCAGCATTCATAGCAGCACATTTGCCTTTGGCATGGATATAGCTTTCTGTAACAGAAGGTGCCAAATCTACCAAAATTTGAAAGATAGCCTCACTTTTTCTTTTCCATATTCTCCATTCATTTAGAAAATTTGCCATGGGAGACAGCCTCTGTGCTGCAGTTTGTTGATAGGTGCAAAATCAGGTTTTTAAAGGTTGCTGTTTGCGGGGGCTTACTGTAGTTGCGCTAATCTGAGGAATGTGAACTTAAACAAGCCTGCAACTAGCTAGATGACAAAGGCTCAGTGCTCCGAAAGCTTGTATTTCCAAATAAACCTGTTGGACTATAACCTGGAGTTGTATGATTTTTAACTATGTACAATATGGGTTGTGGGAAAGACGGGCTCTTCTTAAGATGGATCTTTGGCAATCCCACATGAGGCAAAGCAAAGAAGCCAAAAGGCTGTTCTACTAATTATTGACTGCCACCACCCACAGCAGTAAGTAAATTATCTTGCAATCTTCTTACATTAGTCAGGTGAAATTGCATATGGGTAGAATATGAGTTCTTCAGGAAATTGTTGTCATAGATTCCATTTGCTACAATGCCAAAGCAACACCTAACTAACAAGAGAATCACAGAGGCAGTTGTCTCATTTGAAAACAGGCCATTGTATGAATTTGTGGCTTTACTTGGTTGGAACAATGTCTTCTTTAACTATTAACCAGGGGAGATCCAAGATGGCGGCGACTCAGCAAGTCTGAGTTTACAGTGCTCTTCCCAAAACCTGGGTAAAGTGAGTTACTCACCCCCACCACACTTACCAAACCACCCAAAAAAATTTTCTAACCTTAATTAGCTGTTTACTATTATATTTAAGCAGTTTAATATTAAGTGGATAATGAGTAAACCAAAGGGATCCCGCAGCTCTCAGAAAACAAAGACCCCTCCCCCACCCTCCTCTCCTCCTCCGGCTGCAGCTGATGTAAAAACAGGCCTTGAAGAGATGATTGCCAGGCTGGAAACGACACTCGTCAATTTCATCGCAGAATCCAGACAGAGATGGAACTCATTCGAAGAAAAGTTACAAAAGCACAGCCAGGCTCTCGAGGAATTACAGGGCCGAGTGAAGGGGGCGGAGCTAAAGGCCACGACCTCCGAGGCTGCAGCACAAACAGCTGCAGAACAGGTGCGAGCTCTGGAGCAGAGAGTCCGGGCCTTTGAAATCTACATGGATGACCTGGATAATAGAAATCGGAGAAAGAATATTCGGTTGCTGGGCCTTCAAGAACAAGAAGGGAAAGAACAGTTAGCAGCATTTCTGGAGCGATGGTTGCCCCAGCTTTTACACCTGGGGGCTGAAACTGACCGGGTAAGGGTGGAGTGGGCCTACCGGGTCGCAGCATGCGGATCTGGCCCAAACCAGCGCCCACGCCCGGTCCTGTTCCGGCTGCAGAGTTACAGGGAGAGGCAGATACTCCTGGATGCCTCCAGAAATCTTGGAAAGGATCCTAAAGCTATGATTCATGAAGGATCCAAGATTATGTTATTTCAGGACTTCTCCCCGGCTTTGGCACGAAGGAGGAAGGCGTTTGATGAGGTGAAGAAATGTCTAAGGAACTTAAATATTCAATACACCTTACGCTACCCAGCGACGTTATGCTTTACCCACGAAGGATCCGAGTATAATTTTAGATCACCAGAAGAGGCTAAGGAACTTTTAGACTCGTTTAAATAAATCGTAAGAGACAATTTATGTTGGCTTGCCTCTTCCACACTCCGTGGGGAGAAATGGATACTTTACTCTACTTTACTTTTGCTTCTGGGAGCAGGGTTGTCTTCTCTTGCTATTTTATGTTATTATACTTAACTGTAATTTGTTGGAGTTGTAATTTTATAGTTATGTGTGTTTGTACGTGGCATTGATGCTATCAGATATACTCAGGTATGGGTGGGGAGGGGTGGGGGTGGGGCGCTCACTGTCAACTCTAGCTCGGTATTATATCTAAATCCTATTAAGGAGCGCCCGGGTTAAGGGTGGGACACTGTTTGGGAGAGGATATGGTGGACCTTTAGAAAGGAAGTAAGGCCCCTGAGAACAAGGGGGAGGATCTCCATTCAAACATGTTTTATTTTTTTTGTTCTTATTGTTTGGAAATAGTTTTCTTTTTATTATACTGTTACGAGTGTATTAGAGAACATTTTCTCTTGTTTGAAGGATGTAAGTGACTCAACTATACACTCTGGATAATTGTGGATTAGATTAGTAGTTAACTGAGTTTCATTGTTTTTCTTTCTTCTTTAGTATCATTCCTTTGAATTTTGATGATTATATATTTAAGATCTATTTTTATATTAATGTTTGTGCTTGAAAGTTCTGTTTATTTTTGTAAATCTGTCAAAATATTAAATTTCTAATAAAAATATCTTTAAAAAAAAACTATTAACCTTCTTACACTTTCTTATTCACTGTGGTAAGGGGGATGTATGATGAGGTACATAACAATGATATGAGTTATATGAACATATCACATTTTTAAGGCATTTCATGAAACAAAATTTGAAACTTAGTCATGTCAGGAAATATAGAGCAAATCACCAAAACCTTGTACAAACAGGATGGTCTTTAGGAGTGTCTTCAAAGGAGTAAACGCAAGTAAAGTGCAGAGAGGTTGAGGAAGTGAATTCCAGATCTTAGTATCGTGACAATTAGAGTCTAGAGACGTACAGCATGGAAGCAGACCCTTCGGTCCAACCCGTCCATGCCGACCAGATATCCCAACCCAATCTAGTCCCACCTGCCAGCACCCAACCCATATTCCTCCAAACCCTTCCTATTCATGTACCCATCCAAATGCCTCTTGAATGTTGCAACTGTACCAGCTCCACCACTTCCTCTGGCAGCTCACTCCATACACATACCACCCTCTGTGTGAAAACGTTGCCCTGTAGGTCTCTTTTATATCTTTCCCCTCTCACCCTAAACCTATGCCCTCTAGTTCTGGACTCTCTGACCCCAGGGAAAAGACTTTTCCTATTTACCCCATTCATGCCCCTCATAATTTTATAAACCTCTATAAGGTCACCCCTCAGCCTCCGATGCTCCAGGGAAAACAGCCCCAATCTGTTCAGCCTCTCCCTATTGTTTAAATCCTCCAACCCTGGCAACATCCTTGTAAATCTTTTCTGAACCCTTTCAAGTTTCACACCCTCTTTCTGATAGGAAGGAGACTAGAATTGCATGCAATATTCCAACAGTGGCCTAACCAATGTCCTGTACAGCTGTAACATGACCTCCCAACTCCTGTACGCAATACTCTGACCAATAAAGGAAAGCGTACCAAACGCTTTCTTCACTATCCTATCTACCCCTGACTCCACTTTCAAGCAGCTATGAATCTGCACTCCAAGGTCTCTTTGTTCAGCAACACTCCCTAGGACCTTACCATTAAGTGTATAAGTCCTGCTAAGATTTGCTTTCCCAAAATGCAGCACCTCGCATTTATCTGAATTAAACTCCATCTGCCATTTCTCAGCTCATGAGCCTATCTGGTCCAGAACCTGTCGTAATCTGAGGTAACCCTCTTCGCTGTCCAATACATCTCCAATTTTGGTGTCATCTGCAAACTTACTAACTGTACCTCTTATGCTCACATCCAAATCATTTATATAAATGACAAAAAGTAGAGGATCCCTGTGGCACTCCACTGGTCCCAGGCCTCCAGTCTGAAAAACAACCCTCCACCATCACCCTCTGTCTTCTACCTTCGAGCTAGCTCTGTATCCAAATGGCTAGTTCTCCCTGTATTCCATGAGATCTAACCTTGCTAATCAGTAACCCATGGGGAACCTTGTCAAACGCCTTACTGAAGTCCATATAGATCACATCTACCACTCTGCCCTCATCAATCCTCTTTGTTACTTCCTCAAATCATGATGCCAATAAAATTGGGATTGACAATTCCAAAGAAGAGTCTTATTGGACTTGAAACATTAACAATGTTTCTCTCTCCACTGATGCTGTCAGATCTGCTGAGTTTCTCCAGTGAGTTCTGCTTTTATTTGTTGAAAATTAGGAATTGTTGAAGTGTCCAGAATTGGAGAAGTGCAGGGAATTGTAATGGAAGAAATCACAGTAATGAGGAGCAATGAAGCCTTGGTGATTTGTGAAGCAAGGATGAGAATGTTAAAATTAAAGCTTTGCATGACTGAGAGCTAATGTAGTAAAAAATGAGGTCTGCAGATGCTGGAGATCACAGCTGCAAATGTGTTGCTGGTCAAAGCACAGCAGGCCAGGCAGCATCTCAGGAATAGAGAATTCGACGTTTCAAGCATAAGCCCTTCATCAGGAATAAGAGAGAGAGCCAAGCAGGCTAAGATAAAAGGTAGGGAGGAGGGACTAGGGGGAGGGGCGATGGAGGTGGGATAGGTGGAAGGAGGTAGGAGATGACCTGGGGGGTGCAGTGAGAGAGGGACTCACTGAAATCCTTGTAGAGGGAGGAAGAGAGCTTCTTCAAGGAAGGCATCCTTGTAAGAGGATTCGCAGTAGGTTAAAATCTTCGAGTAAAAAATGAGGTCTGCAGATGCTGGAGATCACAGCTGCAAATGTGTTGCTGGTCAAAGCACAACAGGCCAGGCAGCATCTCAGGAATAGAGAATTCGACGTTTCGAGCATAAGCCCTTCATCAGGAATAAGAGAGAGAGCCAAGCAGGCTAAGATAAAAGGTAGGGAGGAGGGACTAGGGGGAGGGGCGATGGAGGTGGGATAGGTGGAAGGAGGTAGGAGATGACCTGGGGGGTGCAGTGAGAGAGGGACTCACTGAAATCCTTGTAGAGGGAGGAAGAGAGCTTCTTCAAGGAAGGCATCCTTGTAAGAGGATTCGCAGTAGGTTAAAATCTTCGAGTAAAAAATGAGGTCTGCAGATGCTGGAGATCACAGCTGCAAATGTGTTGCTGGTCAAAGCACAGCAGGCCAGGCAGCATCTCAGGAATAGAGAATTCGACGTTTCGAGCATAAGCCCTTCATCAGGAATAAGATGAAGGGCTTATGCTCGAAACGTCGAATTCTCTATTCCTGAGATGCTGCCTGGCCTGCTGTGCTTTGACCAGCAACACATTTGCAGCTGAGAGCTAATGTAGATCTAGTGAAGAAAAGCATTGTAGTTGAACTGGATTTAGTGTCAGTTGGCATAAGGGATGATTTCAAACTTATGAAAGGTAGAATGTGGGAAGCCTGCCAGGAATGCTGTTGAGTGCTCAAGTCTAGAGATAACACAGACATGAGTGAAGATTTCAGCAGCATTGTAACTGAGACACATTGGAGTCAGGTGACATTATGGAACTTAAACAGGCTGTCTTGGTGACAATATGGATATCTGGTAAGAGTTAGGATTTTGGTATCAAATGTAGCGCCAAAGATGTAAACAGTCTGGTGAACCTCCGACAATTGCTAGGGAATGGGATTTAATTAATGGTTTAGAAATTAAGATTGTGATGGAACAAAGACATTGGCTTTGGTCTTCCCACAATTTATTTGGAGCAAGTGTTTGCTTATCTAATTCTGGATGTTGGACAGGAGTCTGAGCATTTAGAGACAAGAAGAGTGTTGGTGAAGTGGAGCAATGTGTCGTCAACAAACATGTCGGAGGTCAAATGATGTTTTCAGCTGAAGGTTCGTATATAGATGAGAAATAGGAGGGGGTTAAAGTTTGATTCTTGGGGATACCAAAAGTAATGATGTGAGAGTGGGAAGAAATTCTATTTCAGATGCTTTCCTGGCTCTCATGAGATGGATTGTCATAGAACAAGCAAGTGCCTTTTTCACGGGGACAGAAATGGCAGAATGGGATTACATGATTAATCTCCTGAGAAGTAGCATGAACCTGATATGTTAATTGTTCTCCCATCTGTGCTGCTATGACTCTATGAAATTGCAACATTCTGGAGGAATGGTGATAGCTAATCCACTGGATATATCTACAGGGTCAGCACTGGCAGGTGTGAGAACGCATGATAACAGGAGAGAGGGGGCTAGAAAGTTTGGAAAAAAAAGCAAAAATAGGGCGGAAAATTGTGGATGTTGAATTGATAGACTCAGATCCATGCACAAATGAAAAGGGAAAATGCAAGCCTTATGTAACAAATATTAGGATGTATACATGTGTATGTATAGAGTTATAGTCATTAATCTTACCTAGTGGAATAAAGTTGATGTATGATTTGGAGGTGCAGGTGTTGGATTGTGGTGTACAAACCACCTGATGAAGGAGCAGCGCTCCCAAAGGTAAACCTGTTGGACTATAACCTGGTGTTGTGTGATTTTTAAAGTTGATGAACGTAGTGTTAAATTTGCAACAAGTATTAATGAACTGTTCTCCAAACTTGGAGACAGGCACAGAGATTAATGTAGTTGGAAAGCTGTTTGAAGTGTTGAAGCTACCATTAGGTCCAGAAGTTGTGCAGCAGAGTGTGGGATTCAGTGGAAACCCATAGAACAAGAAAGGGTTAAATTGGAGTAATCAGATCAGGGAAAACATAGCGAGACTTGATGAGATTAAGGATGAGTTCTTAACAAATAGGGTTAAAGCACTTACGTGAACAGCAAGGGGCTACTTCACTGAACAATTGCTGTTAACCACAGAGGTCAGTTTCAAGTGCTATTACTATAGAGCTAAGCCACAGAAAACACAAGGTATAAGAAAGTGAGCTGTGATTGGACAGGAGCAGCTGCCTTATACCACCTATGAATTTGTCACATCTATGCAGTTATCTTGTACCATCCAGATGACTGTCATATTTCTGCAATAAAGACTTAAAGAAAACATTGTGTAATTCCTGTGCCTGCTTATTCTATAATTGGGAAACAAGTACCCAACAGAATGTCTACAGCTCAAGAAAGTCAAGGTCTACTCAGTAACTAAATTGTAGTTGAAGCTAAAAATTTAATAAGAAATGGCAGACCAGAATAGCAGGAATCAGCAGCAAAGGGACAACAGTTACGAGCTGATCAAGGTTAAGTTAAAATTTGAGCAATAGAGCAGCACATTAGAGACAACAACAAGTATTATGGTATAAATCAGAAATCTAGGTTTTGTAGTCATTAGCATGCACGTGGCCACTTTGGAGCAATTTTGTATGTATTATCATTGCCAGACTCATACCCCTTAACTGAAATGAATTCACTGCTTTCATGGGAGATACAGCAACCTCATCCAACAGCCACCAATGTAATGGGCTTTCCCTCTAGTAGAGACACTCCTACACTTATTAATTTGTTGGCCTCTATGGGATGTGCATCAATGCTACCTACTTCAAGTCTCCTTTTCCCTCCATTGTTTCACATAATATTCTGGTCTAAAGAAAACCAGGAACTTGGAAGCTAAATTTGAAAAGAACTCTAGCCCCGCATCGAGTATAGGAGTTGGGAGGTCATATTGTGTCTGTACAGGACATTGGTTAGGCTACTTTTGAAATATTATGCACAATTCTGATCTCCCTCCTACAGGAAGGATGTTGTGAAATTTGAAAGGTTTCAGAAATGATTTACAAGGATGTTGCCAGGATTGGAGGGTTTGAGCTATATGGAGAGGCTAAATAGGCTGCAGCTGTTTTCCCTAGAACATTGGAGGCTAAGGGGTGACTGAAAGTTTATAAAATCATGAGGGGTATGGAAAGGGTAAATTTCCCTGGGGTAGGTAAGTCCACTACTAGAGGGCATAGGTTTAGAGTGAGAGGGGAAAGATTTAAAAGGGACCTAAGGGGCAACTATTTCACACAAAGGGTGGTGCGTGTATGGAATGAGCTGCCAGAGGAAGTGGCGGAGATTGGTACAATTACAATATTTAAAAGGAATCTGGATGGATATATGAATAGGAGGGATTTAGAGGGATATGGGCCAAGTGCTGGTAAATGGGACTAGATTAGTTTAGCATTTCTGGTCAGCATGGACAATTTGGATTGAAGGATCTGTTTCTGTGCTACACATCTCTATGACTCTATAATTCTAGTGTTTACTGTGAGAAAAGGTTGAAGTACAGACAATAGTGGTCTTAACTACTGGTTAACTTCAAGACAGTGTTAAATGCACTATTAGAACTGAGGACCAGAGGATACAGGTGAGAAAATAGATAGCAATAGATGGCCAAGGATACAAGCAGACATATGAATTCCACCGTCTCCTAAATCGAGAAACAAGATCTTAAATGTCAAAATATTTTATAAAATTCATAAGTTGCTAATTTTTCAACCATAAACAAATATTGATTCAAATGCATTTATTTCATAATTTGAGGATTCTTTAATGTCTGGAACAATATTAACTCAGCTAAAAATATTATATAAAATACTTTTCAAATATCTTACCTGTTTACCTCTACCTTGACATGCCTATCAATTTAATGCTACAATGACTGCACTTGAGATTACAGTAAAAGGAGAGATATATTTGATTTTATGATTTTCCTTTTGATTTTTAGTTTAATTCAATATTAAAGAGAGGGCATCTTTGTTTGATGAGAAGACTGCAATGTGTTTTTGTTGGTTTATTAGTAAAAGGAACAACGAAGATCTTGTGGAAACTGCAGCTACATGAAGCCTTAAACATTCTGTGTATTTCATGTGGCATGTTGCCTTTAAAGAAGTACGAGGTTGAAGAGAAAAATTAAAATAAGCTCCATTGAGTTGATCTCACTTTCCAATAATTAATAACTGCTGACTCGTCAGTTCAGACATCAGATATTGACATATGCAGTATTGAAACTTTAGTACAATGCCTGCTTGATTCTGTTGAGAGTACAAGGCTGAAGAAATGAATGGCACAAATATGAAGCAAAAATTGAAGAATAATTGTAAGATAATTAGGAAGTCTAAGTTCTACTTAGAATTTGCATCTCTCAGCAAATGGCTCGCCTCCAGAGACAAAGAGAAGGAATTCCCTTTCCTTTGTTGGAGTTCAGGATGGAAGTGATGAAGTGTCGGGGTTTACGAAAGCAGTTAATAATACAGAAGAAAAAAAATCATTGGAATCTTTTCTGGGATCGAAGTAGCCTGTACAAGAAGGATGGATTGCACCTGAATTGGAAGGGGTCTAATATACTGGCAGTGACATTTGCTAGAGCTGCTCAGGAGGATTTAAACTAGTAAGGTTGGTGGGGTGGGGGAACCCAAGGATAATGAAGGGCTTTTGACCTGAAATGTTGATTTTCCTGCTCCTCAAATGCTGCCTGAACTGCTGTGCCTTTCCAGCACTACTCTAATCTTGACTCTAATCTCCAGCATCTGCAGTACCTCCTTTTGCCTGAGGTGCAAAACTTGACCTACTCTTGGGAAATAAGGCAGCGCAGGTGACTGAGGTGTTAGTGGGGGAGCACTTTGGGGCCAGAATCATTAATTGAATTAGTTTTAAAATACTGATGGAAAAGGATAGACTGGATCTAAAAGTTGAAGTTCTAATTTTGACGGTATTAGGCAAGAACTTTCAAAAGCTGACTGGGGATAGATGTTTACACATAAAGGGAAGACTGGAAAATGGGAATCCTTCAGAAATGAGATAACTAGAGTCCAGACACAGTACATTCCTGTTAGGATTAAAGGAAAGGCTAGTAGGTGCAGGGAATGCTGGATGACGAGAGAAATTAAGGTTTTGGTTAAGAAAAAGGAAGCACATGCCAGGTATAGACAGGAGAGATCTAGTGAATCCTTAGAAGAGTATAAAGGCAGTAGGAGTATACTTAAGGGGGAAATCAGGAGGGCAAAAAGGGGACATAAGATAGATTTGGCAAATAGAGTTAAGGAGAATCCAAAGGGTTTTTATAAATACATTAAGGACAAAAATGTAACTATGGAGAGAATAGGGCCCCCCAAAGATCAGCAAGGCAGCCTTTGTGTGGAGCTGCAGGAGATGGGGGAGCTACTAAATGAGCATTTTGCATCAATGCTTACTGTGGAGAAGGACATTGAAGGTATAGAATGTGGGGAAATAGATGGTGACATTTTGAAAAATGTCCGTATTACAGAGGAGGAGTTTCTGTATGTCTTGAAATGCTTAAAAGTGGATAAATTCCCAGAACCTGATCAGGTGTACTCTAGAACTCCATGGGAAGGTAGGAAAGTCACTTGCTGAGAAACTTGTATCATCGAGAGTCACATGTGAGGTGCTGGAAGACTGGAGGTTGGCTTACGTGGTACCACTATTTAAGAAAGTTGGTAAGGAAAAGCTAGGGAACTATAGACCAGTGAGCCTGACATCAGTGATGGGTACGTTGTTGGAGGGTATCCTGAGGGACAGGATGTACATGTATTTAGAAAGGCAAGGACTGACTAGGGGTAGTTAATATGGCTTTGTGTATGGGAAATCATGTCTCACATACTTAGTTGAAGTTTTTGAAGAAGTAATAAAGAGGATTGATGAGGGCAGAGTGGTGGATATAATCTATATGGACTTCAGTAAGGTATTCGACAAGGTTCCTTATGGGTGCCTGGTTGGCAAGGTAAGATCTTATGGAATGCAAGGAGAACTAGCCATTTGGATTCAGAACTGACTCGAAGGTAGAAGACAGACAGTGGTGGTGGAGGGTTGCTTTTCAGATTGGAGGCTTTTGACCAATGGAGTGCCACATGGATCGGTGCTGGGTCCACTACTTTTTGTCATTTATATAAATGATTTGGATGTGAATGTATGAGATATAGTTTGTAGGTTTGCAGATGACACCAAAATTGGAGGTGTGGTGGACAGCGAAGAAGGTTCCTCAGAGTACATCGGGATCTTGATCAAATGGGCCAATGGGCTGAGGAGTGGCAGATGGAGTTTAATTTAAATAAATGCAATTTGCTGTATTTTGGGAAAGCAAATCTTAGCAGGCCTTATACATTTAATGGCATGGTCCTAGGGAGTGTTGCTGAACAAAGAGACCTTGGAGTTGAGGTTCACAGTTCCTTGAAAGTAGAGTCACAGGTAGATAGGATAGGGAAGAAGGCATTTGATGTGCTTTCCTTTATTGGTCAGAATATTGAGTACAGGAGTTGGGAGGTCATGTTGCAGCTGTACAGGATGTTGGTTAGATCACTTTTGAAATATTGCATATAATTCTGGTCTCCTTCCTATTGGAAGGATGTTGTGAAACTTGAAAGGGTTCAGAAAAGATTTACAAGGATGTTGCCAAGGAGGATTTGAGCTACAGGGAGAGGCAGAACAGGCTGGAGTATCGGAGGCTGAGGGGTGATGTTATAGAGGTTTATAAAATCATCAGGAGCATGGATAGGATAAAAGTCTTTTCCCTGGGGTGAGAGAGTCCAGCACTGGAGGGCATAGGTTTAGGGTGAGAGAGGATAGGTATAAAAGAGACATAAGGAGCAACTTTTTCAAGCAGAATGTTGTGCGTGTAAGGAATGAACTACCAGAGGAAGTAGTGAAGACTGGTACAATTGCAGAATTTAAAAAGCATCTGGATGGGTATATGAATAGGAAAGGTTTAGAGGGATATGGGCCAAGTGCTGGCAAATGGGACTAGATTAGGATAGGATATTTGGTCAGCATGGACGAGTTGAACCGAAGGGTCTGTTTCTGTGCTGTACATCTCTATGACTCTAAGGGAGCAAATTTTCCACATGAGAGTAGAACTCAATAATACTTAATGCAATCTGGCTAGATTTAACAGGTTAAGCCAGTTGTCCATCAAATCTGTACCCCTTGGACTGATGCCACTGAATTGTTGTATGTAAATAGTGCTTAAGAGTAATTTAACAGAAGTTCCATTGTATTTATGAATGCAGCAGTCTGGAGGGAGGGGTTGGATGCTCTATGCAGAGACACCAGTCATGCTGATCTCTGATCAACCATCTATATCTTCGCTTTGAATTTGAATGCACAAGCTCTTCATTATTACCTTTCCAGTAAATTAATCACAATACTCATATCCCTGCTACCTCCACATAGAACTGGTTTGTTAAAAATGCTATTCTAATTTTAGAATATTATGTCAAACACTACTGTAATGGCTATAAACTAGACTAGGTAGAGTGAGATAGGAGTGTGATTATAGATAGCAAGATATAGGTGAATCTGAAATTGTTCTCACCTATCCTGCCCAGGTTATGCCACATATATGCTTCTTGGACTACTATTGGGAATGTAACACAAACACAATAAATCCTGGGCCAGTTCAAGCCAGGATTACTTCATGGTAGCTGGTGTCTTTCGCCTGCCAACTATCTCCAAGATCTCATTGTGCCCACTAAGTTAGGCAGCACTGAGCTGTAGTACAGTCTGTGAGCATCCTAAGTCCATCCTACCTCACTCTACCTAGTTAATTCTATTTCAACATATTTTATCATCTTCCTTACAAGCACACCAGCCTTCTCTTTCTAAGAAAGGTTGCAACGATAACTAAACTCTGCTGAACTGCACGTAAGTGCCATATCCCAGGAGTCATTCATGAACAGGATAATTATTGATCTGGCAACAGAAATTCTCTAACATTCTAGCAGGCTTTATATGCAAACTTTCTATCAATGGAGACAGTGGGTAAAGTAGTGATTGTAATGAGGTCAGCCAGATGGACGTCATAGAATTTGAGTTCCCTGATTGCTGCTGTTAACCTGATCCAATCAGGGAACCTTGGCTCACAGATCAGATGGGAATATCAGAAATACTGTCACGCCGTTAGCAGACTCAAACTTAGGCAGTACTGAAGTCAAGGACTGTGCATGTGTAAATAAAGGGTGACTTGGTGACAGGATACCTGCTTCTGTGGAGTCATTTCAGTGGCAACAAGAGTAAGGAACGATCCTGAAGAAATTTATTCGCAACAGTCGTCTATGCGTTAGGGTAAGCTTGACTCATTCAACCCTGCCATTGAGGACTAGGTCCAGAATGTGGAAAGAATGCGTTATTTTTTCCCGAGCAAAGCTCCCACAAAATACTGGCTGAAATCTACCAGGGTCATCCAGGAATTTCCAAAATGAAGATGTTGGCAAGACATTTGGTCTTTTGGCCAGACCTGAATGCAGAAATAGCTATATTGGTGGGGTAGGGCCCAGAGTGCTAACAAGGACAAAAGTTACCACCAGCAGCTCCCAATATGGGAATGGCCAGGTAAACTTTGGATTCAGTTGCATATTGCCTATGCAGGTCTTTTCACAGGTTCAATGTTCTTAATCATTGTAGATGCCACTCAGGTGGCTGAATGTGCATAGGGTCCATTTATCAACACAGGGGCAATGATAGAAAAACTGCACACATCTTTTTCACGGAGTCCAGGACATTTTAGTCACAGATAACGGGCCATTGTTTACCAGCAGGGAATTTGGGTATTTCCTAAACTCAAATGGGATTTGACATATGAGGACAGTGCCATACTATCCATCCCCCAATGGACTGGCAGAAAGAGCAGTTTAAACTACCAAAGGCAGGCTTGAAGAAACAGCCTACAGCCTTGCTAAATACCAAGCTATCATAGTTCTTATTTGATTATAGGACTACCCCACATGCAACTACAGGGATAGCATCGGCAGTGTTACTAACAGAGAAAAGACCCTGAACCAGGTTAAATTTGAACTTCCCAGATCTGGTGGGGGGAGAGGGTGAAACACCACCAGGAATACCAATGCCAGACTCAAGCCTCTGTCAAGTGAGAGAGACGGATTGATACAGGGGGTGAAGTTTGGTGTTAGAATCATGGACATGACACCACATGGTTAAGAGGCATGGTTGATGTGAGGTCAGGACCAAAGACGTATAAAATTTGGATAGGTATGATGGTCCTGAACAAGCACGCAGACCAAATGAAAGCTGCCCCTCAAGACAATCAAATAGGCTGCCAGAACCCATGGGTTCACCCTCTCTGTCAAGTGTCCATGAGTCCTCAGAATCGAAGATAGAAATGACAGATATAGCTACCTTGACACCTTTGCTGCCAGAAGAGGGGAATAAAATTCTACTGAGGTGCTCCTGGTGCAAGAGGCAAGCTCTGATGCATTACATGCCAAACGTAGCAGACGATAAGTTAGAAGGACTTGGCCTGATGCTAAAACACAGCAGGGGGCTATCCAAGTAAAAGGGCCAGTCTATGTTATCGGTCTCTGAGGGGGAGGGATGTATAGTGTAATAAGGTCAGCCTGATTAAGAGTTCCCTGATTGGGGCTGTTAATCTGGTCCAATCAGGGAGTCCTAGCTGACAGATATAAACAGGAGTGTCAGAGATATTGCCACTCTGATAGCTGACTCTGAAGGGAAATACTAAAAACCAGGACTGTTCAGGTGTAAAGAAAGGGTGACTTGGTGATGGAATACTGGTATCTGTGGAGTTATTTCAGTCAACTTTGTGTGACATCAATCATCAACAGGCCTCAATCAAAACAATGTTGGGTCTGAATTGCATCATTGGCTTATAATTTGTCACGCATCTACGTCAAACTGCTCTCTGATGGTAGGAATCAAGTGCAGCTGAAATATGAGAGACAGAAGAGAACAAAGTGTTTCCTTATTAAAGCTGTGAATTCTCTAAAACTCCATCTTTGAACTGAATTGAAATTGTTTCATTCATATCTGTACCATATCCACTGCTGTCCATTCAATGACAAACATAGAAACACTCTATCATTAAGTAGTTGCAATAAAATGGCACGGACAAAAGCTCCGAAAGTTCTTCTGGTTTCTCACTTGATATTGTATCTCATTGATTTATCACCTCCCTCGCAATCAGTAAAATGTTTCTGCTTTCTTGCTTTTTTTATGTTATACAATTAATACTGAAATACAAAAGAAAGCTTTCTATCTTTGGAGCTAAGCTTCTAAGCTTCGGAGGGAGGATAGATATTAAATAAAAGCTAACATGTCTGTATAGGACAATACCTGTAATAGTTATTTGTGTGATGTTGTAACATACATGCAATAGGAGATAATGGAAACTATATATGCAAAAAATGGATAAGGTAATAATAGTGAAATTGAAGATTTTATTGTTAAAAGTGTAATGATTTGTTATACAATTCAAAAATAAAATTTAAGCACTTATATAAAGATTGGATTATGGTTTTTAAACCGTTAAAAGTTTTCAATATTCAAGGGTTATAGTCCAGCAAGTCAGATGTCTGCCATCATTACAAAGGGTAATTTTACAAGGCCATGGTGGGTGGTGGCATAGATCTGATCCAGGTATCTATCTATCCAATTTGTGGATAGGTAGATATCCACAAATATTTACCTATAGGAGATACAGGTAGCAGGGGTACTAGGATTGTGCTAGGATGGTGGGACTCAGAAATTATGGAAAGACACGTAACATTTCTCAGGAGAGGAAACAACCGAACTTTGGCAACCTAATTTTTTGCACTCCTACTACAAGAAGATCTCTTGAAATCTCATTCAATTACATGTATATGTTATCTCAAAACATATTCTTGGTTGCAGTTGGCTTTTTAAGTGGTTTCAAAGAAATTCCTAAACAATAAGAAATGCTTATTACCTAAGACAGTGACTTACATATAGGAGCACGAGTAGGCCAATAGACTACTGTAGAAACAACAAGAATCTTATCTTGGGAGTGCAATTGGGGGAACCAATGAATTTGCATTAAATTGTTTTCCTCTAGGATACCATCCAAATTACAGCAACATGTCTTGTTTTAGACTAGGCAGTTTGTAAGTGGGTCCGGTGGTCTTTTTCTCATGGGTCTGCTGACTTCACACATGATTCTGCCCATACTCCTGGGGTGGACTCAGTTATAGCTGCAAGTTGTTAACCCCTTGACAGTAGGAGTACACCAATAAGGGTAAATCCTGTCTTGCTACAGTGAACTGCTTCATTTCAAGTGACTGCTTGCATTTGTGATGGTATAGTCCTTTGTGTACCTCACTGTCTTAGGTAATAAGCATTTCTTATAGTTTAGGAATTTCTTTGAAACTACTTAAAAAGCCAAATGCAACGAAGAATATGTTTTGAGAAAATATATACATAAATCCAAATGAGATTTCAGGAGATCTTCTTGGGGTATGAGTGCACAAAAGGAGGTTCCCAAAATTAGTGTGTCTCCTTCTCTCCCAAGAAATGTTACTCATCCTTCCATAATTTCTGAGTCCCACCATCCTACCACAATCTTAATACTAATGTAACAGTCCTGTTGCTGTTGGGGAGGTGATGGTCCAGTGGTCTTATTGCTGCACTGTTAACCCAGAAACCCAAATAATGTCTGGGGATCTGAGTTCGAATCCTGCCATGGCAGGTGGTGAACTTTGAAGTCAATAAAAAAAATCTGGAATTAAGAGTCCTAATAATGACGATGAATCCATTATTAATTGTTGGAAAATCCCATCTGTTTCACTACTGTCTTTTAGGGAAGGAAACTTACCTAGTCTGGGTTACATGTGACTCCAGCCCCACAGCAATGTGGTTAACTCTTAACTGCCTTCTGGGCAATTAGGGACAGACAATAAATGCTAGCCTAGCCAGCAACACCCTCCTCTTGTGAATGAATAAAACAAAATCAGAAAAATTAGCTAAGTTCCCTCACCTGTGTCTCTGCTACGACATAATGCAGTCAGGTGTTGGAGGATGAAGAACAGTATAATACCTAATGGGGAAGAAAATTTTGCGACTTCAATTTAGGGCTATTTGATAGCAGACCTCCTTCATTGCCAGGCTTGCATCTCCCCTCCCCAATCCATTGTACAACCAAAACATGAGAAACATAAATAGAAATGTGGGGGTGGCAAATACAGCAAATAAATCAAAACAGTGATTCAGCTTCTCAATGTTTTAATAATCCTAAGTAGTGAGGCATACAGTTTAATAACAACCAACAGCTTCTAATCAACAGCTCTGTTACCAGGGTAATGTTTTGCTGTAAGGTAAATATAGCTTAACATTTGTTCATTTGCAGCTATATGAATCATACATTAATAAGCAATTGTTATCCACACTAAGGAAAGATTTTTTTCAAATATTAAGTTCCCTAAATTAATATTAGACAAAAAGTAGCAGGAATTGATAACAGTGCAAGGAGTTCAGATTACATCTTAACTATAACAGCAAAGCTTTATTGTTTTATAGCTATTGTCTGATCCAGTCACTTGTTAGACAGTCTCATGGGAGTCTGACAAGGTCAAAAGAGAAATTTAGAATTAAAGACATCATGACTCAACATTTTACCAAATGACAGACAGGCTTTAGAAGCTGTACAAATGCTACCTGACGTATGAATATTTCCAGTGCTTTCTGTTTATATTCCAGTTCTCTCTTATCTGCAGTATTTCGCTTTTGTCCTACCAATACAAATATGGCATCAGAGTGATCTATTATATGATACTGCAGGAACGAACAAGGGAACAACAGTAACTCAAAAAATTGTCTGTAATACAATGTCAGTCTCAGTAAAAGTGACCGTAACAGCTATCATCAATTGTTGTAAAAATGCATCTGATTCACTAATGTCCTATAGAAAACCTGACCATAAATTTTTGACAACATTCTGTGCTCAACAGTATTATATTGTGCTTATTTGTGATGGGCTGCATTCTAAAACATTCATTCACTCATCACTTGACAGCTAAAAAAGGTTTATTGAAATCAGTGACCCTGAAATGAAATCGCAATGCTCAAACCACATCAATTGCAAACATTTATATGCCTTTAATATGGTCAAAGCTGTTCCACTGAAATAACTTAAGAGTCATAGAGTCATTGAAATGTACAGCACAGAAACAGACCCTTCAGTCCAACTTGTCCATGCTGACCAGATATCCCAACCTAATCTAGTCCCATTTGCCAGCACTTGGCCCATATCCCTCTAAACCCTTCCTAATCATATACCCACTCGGGTGCGTTTTAAATGTTGTAGTTGTATCAGCCTGCACCACTTCCTCTGGAAGCTCATTCCATAAGTGCACCACTCTCTGCATGAAAAGGTTGCCTCTTAGGTCCCTTTTCAATCCTTCCCCTTTCATCCAAAACCTATGCCCTCTAGTTCTGGACTCCTCCACCACAGGGAAAAGATCTTGTCTATTTACCCTAGCCATGCCCCTCATGATTTTATAAACCTCTTATAAGGTCACCTCTCAGCCTTTGATGCTCCAGGGAAAACAGCCCGGTCTATTCGGCATCTCTCTGTAGCTCAAATCCTCCAACACTGGCAACATCATTGTAAATTTTTTCTGAACCCTTTCAAGTTTCACAACATCCTTCCTATAAGAGGGAGCTCAGAATTGCACATATTCTTCCAAAGTGGCATAAACAATGTCCTGTACAGCTGCAACATGACCTCTCAACACCTATACTCAATGCTTGGAATCATTTGACAAGGAATGAAGCTAGAAAGAAAAGCACCAATGCAATCCCACAGCCTGTAAATGACAAAGAAGAAACATCTTAGATAAACAGCGCACAGTTTCAGGCATTTTCTCAAGTCCCATGATCATTAGAGTGTTGTTGATATTAGTTATATTTGTTATCAGAATTAGCACTAACTAGCACTCACCAGAACGAAGGACCCAATACCCAGCATGTGCAAAACCAATGTAGTGTACAAAATCCCATGCAAGGACTGCACAAAACACTACACAGGACAAACAGGAAGACAGCTAACGATCCGCATCCATGAACACCAACTAGCCACAAAACGACATGACCAGCTATCCTTAGTAGCCACATGCGCAGATGACAAGCAACATGAATTCGACTGGGACACTACTATTATAGGACAAGCCAAACAGAGAACAGACAGGGAATTCCTAGAGGCATGGCACTCATCCACAGATTCAATCAACAAGCATTTTGACCTGGACCCAATATACCGATCACTGCAACGGACAGCTGGAACTGACAATCGGAAGTGGCAGATTCAAACCACTACAAATGCCGGAGGAAAGATCACAGAAGCGCTTCACAGGAGGCTCCCAAGCACTGAGGATGTCACCTAGACAGGGGATGAAACGTCTACAACACAAATACAAATCTTCTCACAGACTTTGTCTGTGTGGAGTTTGCAAGTTCTCCTTGTGTCTGCGTGGGTTTCTTCCAGGTGCTCCGGTTTCCTCCTCCAATTCAAAGATGTGCAGGTCAGGTGAATTGGCCATGCTAAATTGCCCATAGTGTTAGGTGCATTAGTCAGCGGGAAATGGGTCTGGGTGGGTTACTCTTCGGAGGGTAGGTATGAACTTGTTGGTCCAAATGGCCTATTCCACACTGTAGGGAATCTAATCTAACAATGTAGGGAATCTAATCTAAGTGATCCCACAATTAATAATTAGGTCTAAGCTCTGCAGTCCTGTCACATCCAGTTTTGATTCAGCAACTCACAGGAGGAGGTTCCACAAGTATCAAGTATTCCCATCCTCAATGATAGAAGAGCCCAACGTATAAATGCAAAAGATAAGGCTGAAGCATTCACAGCAATCCTCAGGCAAACATAGAAGAATCCTCACCAAAGCCAGTTCTTCTAGCATTGCAAACATGATTTCTTTAAGTTACCTTCATTGTCTAGTTGCTTTCCTCACAGGCCAAATATCAGCTTCCAAAACAGATCCCCTTCACACAACTCATGGGTGGCACCCAATCTCAAGATCACAGAGAAAATATTTTTAAGAACACTCTGAATATCTCTTTGAAATAATGTGCATAAAGAATTTATTCCAAATAAGGCCATGTTGTGGGCCCTCAACAATAAGCTACAACACAGTCAGCACAGTCAGAAATAGACTACATAACTTCTACTCTCAAGAAGCAATAAAACAGAAAGGGATTGAACAGAACACTGGCTTGAGAATCCTATTCCTCTTTGACCAAAGACTTATGACTCTAGGGTTGTGTGGCTCAGGAATCTGAGGACACATAAATCAGGAAGCCAGGCAGATATCATCCTTGTTTGGAGAGACTCATGCCGTGCAGTTCTGACAATACTCAGGTACTCACTCTTCAGAGAAAAGCAACCTACTTAATCCATTATTAACACACATTAGCAGCAGTGTGTACCATCTACAAGATGGACCACTACAATTCATCAAAGCTCCTTAGACAACATCTTCCAAACTTGTGACCTGTACTACCTGGAAGGACAAGAACAGCAGATACATGGGATCACCACCATGTGCCTACATCCCACCAAGACATACATCTTCCTAACTTTGAACTTTGTCATTGTATTCTTACAGTCGCTAGGTTAACCTGTTCCTTCAAGTTGGAACCCTGTGACCATTCACTTTGTCCTGTGGAGCAGCATATGACTGTGGTAAAAGCAGCTGCTGTTGCTGCGCCTGCTGCTATTAATGTTTCAGCTATTAGTGTGGCTGCTGCAATGATTTGCTCTCTTGATGCAGTGAAATCTGACAGCAAGGAAGCAATAAAGTGTCAAGTCCAAGTGAATGAAATGGCTTCCAGTAAGTTGGAACACATCTGTGAAGCACTGAAATTAAGCACTCAGAAAAACTGCTGTGAGCACAATCTTTTCACAAGCCGCAGCAATGCAGTTCCCCATTTAAAAGCTTGGGCGTTTCATTATTAAACAATGACACCGTGCTGTGATTTTGCTTTGTTGATCTTGGTGAGTTCTGCAGTGCTCAGAAAACTGTGCACTGACTGTTAAAGGCAGAACTCTGTACTAACCACAGAATTGGCTATCTGAGGTCAATCCATTCAGAGATGTTATGAGGTAACTCCGGAGCAGATGGGATTTGAATACAGGCCATCTGAGTCACTTTCAGTGTATTATCTGAATATGTCTGTCTTCTACATTTAGATAGCAGTGTATTCTCATTGATTTATAATACCTGTGTGCCAAATCATTCTGAAACTTAAAGCAATAATGCTGCTTCTTATGGTTTTTATTTCCAAAAACCAAAAAGACTTGTGATCATTTACAAATGAATCAAGTTCAGCTTTGATCATGTTTCAATTCTTAGATATTACAATCTGATACTTTGCAGTGCGTGATCTTGAATTATATTGGAATTCAGGATCAAGACCACCATTGGGTTCAGTGAGCTTTTTAAGACATTCTGAGACACTTTATTGACACTGTTCAGATTCACTTACAGATTTGCAACTTGGGGCAATGTTCTGGAAAGTTGCTAGGCTTCCTACAGCCATTTCCTGGGCTGTGAATTGGATTCCCTGGTCTAAACTTATACTGCAATGAAGAACTCTTGTAGTGAAAACATGCTGAAGTAAGAAATCCACTGCAACTTTAGTGGTTTTCACTTGATTGGGAATCGTCTCTGCATTTCCTTTAAATGTCTACAATGACCAGGACATGCTTATATTTCCCTTTATAGGGTGGTATGGGGCAGACGTTGTATATTTGAAGATCAGTTTATGGTTGTGCTACTGGCTTAGCACACCTTAACTTTTCTGTGTTGACACATTTATCTGGATTATTCTGGGTACAGGTGACACAATTCTTGACATAATTTTTCATGTCTTTTCTCATTTCTAGCCACCAACAAATTGCTTAATTTTGATAGATGTGGTTTCAGTCCTTAGATGACCCTGGATATCGTGACATTGACAAACAATTAGATTTCAGTCTTGGGCCAGTACCACATAGTGGGCGGCACAGTGGCACAGTGGTTAGTACTGTTGCCTAACAGTGCCGGAGACCCGGGTTCAATTCCCACCTCAGGCAACTGACTGTGTGGAATTTGCACGTTCTCCCCGTATCTGTGTGGGTTTCCTCCGTGTGTTCTGGTTTCCTCCCACAGTCCAAAGATGTGCATATCAGGTGAATTGGCCATGCTAAATTGCCCATAGTGTTAGATTAGGGGGTATGGGTGGGTTGCGCGTCAGTGTGGACTTGTTGGGCCAAAGGGCCTGTTTCCACACTGTAATCTAATCTAACCTTCTATTTTTGAGAAATGTCTGTCCTTACTATTTAACCTGCTCTATCGGATAGATATTGTTTCCTCCTGCATTTGCTTTAACTCATGTTGCTGTTCTGAAACTGTACCAGATCGTCAACCTTAATTTGGTTCACAGTGATGGTGTCTGGAATGGGGGTGTGTCATGTTTCTTCTTTGTGGGCACCCTTCTCAGCCAATTTGTCAGTTTTTATGTTCCTAACTGGGGAAGTTCAATGCTAGGTTCTAACATTAGTGATGTCATATTCATTATCTTGGGCAGTTTGGAGAAAAATTTGAGCATGGATGTATAGAGCAGTGGTTTCCTGCCTGCCAAGATGAATCCTTTAGCTTCCCATGGTGGCCGGAAATATCAGTTAAACTGTTGCAGACGTACATGCTGGGCGGGGAAAACACTTCAGGGTGGCTGATCATATTGGCTACAGCTACTATTTGGCCTCCTGAGTGCACATTTAATTGGGGAGCTTCAGTACAACTCTATCAGGGGTTTGCTCCAGTGGTTCTCCATATACACAGTATATACTACATCCTGTCTTTCAGTGTCCATCCTCCACTGTAGAGGATCCATCTACTTATGTAATCTAGAGGGATCTCTCTACTGCTTCCCAGGTGTCTTGGATCTTCTTCCGTTTTGTTGTGGCACAAATAGTCCCTTAGGGAAATTTGTTACCACTACCTGAAACCCATGGGATTCTCCTCCGTAGCTCAAATTCTTGGCTAGGTATGTTTGTCTGCAGTGTTGGGACCCTGCAACATTAAGGTCCAACACTCAATGTGATTTGGGATGACTGTACCATCTTTAATCCTGCCATCCAGCAAAAGTTGATTGGGAGCAGGATTTGTCAGAATGGTTGGGGGATTTAGGTCGACAATATTGGCAAAAGGTTGCTTTGTTCAGAACATGGCTAACAATTGCTTCTCACATATACAGAAGCCTTGCTCTACTGGTGAAAGTGTTTGAGAGGTATAGGCTACTGATCTGAATTTATTGTGTCATTCTTAGAGAAGTACAAATGCCAGTATGGCATCTGTTGCTGCAACTGTCAAGGTGAGAGCAAGTTCTGGGTCGGGTACCTGCAGTGTGGGATCTTGCACTATGGCCTGTGTGCTGTTCAGTCCATTCCCATGGTGAATTGCATTTGAGGAGGTCAGAGAGTGGAGCAGTTTTAGTGGTGAAACCATCAATGTGGTTCTGACAGTATCTCACTAGATCCAGACAGGAACACAGCGAGCACACTTCCTTGGGAGGGGCAAATGAATTATGTCTGCGATGTTTCCCCTTGAGTTATCATGTTTCCCCTTGAGTTATTACAATTCCCAAGCATGGGACCTGGAACCTTCTTGGTGTTAATTCTCTTCATGAGAACTCAAGTTTAACAGTTCCTGTAACAGTGTCAAATGTTCAGTCCTTGTCTCTGTCTGAAGGAGGAGATTGTACCAAACAGTCTGGTCAGGAAAACCTCTCTAGCCCTTAATCAGCCTCCAATAAAATATTGATGGAGAATTGTGAAAACCCTGGGTCAAGCAGGTCCACGTGTAATGGTGACCTTGAAATGTGAAGGTGAATTCATATTGGCAGTGTCGGTGCAGGGGAATGGACCAAAACCTCTTACAGATCTCCAGTATGGTGAAATACTTTTCCCACTGGGCCTGCATCATCATGTTTTCAGGGCTAATCGCCCATGTAGGTGCATGTTTGAGGTATTTTTATTCAGTTCCTGTAATTGATGGTGAACCACAACAGCCATCCAGATTCTTAACCAGCCATATTGGTGAGCGTAGGATACTTCATACTAACAAGCTCTGAATACTCACTTTCCCCTTTGCCTGCTTGGAGAAACTGTATTGTCTTTGTGGCTTTGGGTCAGGCCCATCTATCATGACCTTGTGTCATGTTTATGAGTGGCAAACATACCCTTTGCCCAGTGAACTGCTTGTGCTGCTGCATCCTCAGTCATGGCAGTGAGTCTTATTGTCCCAGGGTACACATTCTCTGTGTGTATGAGTCTCTTATAATCTCTGCTGGGGCTGCATTAACTTCAGGCATTTGCCAAATGCAATTGGCCGGGTCAAAAATTAAGTTCTGAATCTAAAATCTCCTCAGCATCAGTATGGAGATTAACCAACACTGCTGGATGATGGTAGACTATGTCTCCCAGTTTAACTTCTGTGGTTCTATCTTCGCACTCTTCTAAAACTGTCTTGCGAATCCACTAAGAAGAAATGTTCTTACTGGTGTGCATGTCTTATCAAAATGTCGGGATGAGTTCATTCTCGCTCTTAACTTAGTCTCACGAGAACACAACAGACTGGCCTTCCACCTTGCCATCAAGCAGGGGCTGTTCCACACTGTCCCATCTGGCACTGCACAGATGCAACTCCATCATGCTTTGGGGAGAGTATTCATCTGGGGGTGTAAAGAGTTAGACAGTAGGACTTCCTTCACTACGTTTGTCTGTGTGGTCTCCCCAACCAAATTCACTGGTTGTTTGTGTATCCAGTCCTTCCAGTAGCATTGACTGGGGTCTTGAGCCTGGCTCTTATGGTGGCGCTGACTGCCTGGGTACCCTGCAGGCCCTGGTGAAGTTGCCTCTGCACCCACAATTGTAGCATAACCCTTGCAGTGACAGCTGCTGCCTCAGTCTCCCTGCTGCTGAAACCTATTTCTCACTGCGCGATGAGCATATGGACGTAGGTAGCTTCAATAATAACTCCCCTTGTTTTGGTCACCCCCTATGTTCCTTTATATGGGACTGGGGTTTGGGGCTTTTACTCGGTGAATTTCCCCCTTGCCTTATTTGGCAGGGCTCTGATTCAAGGATCTCTTTCTCCCGAGCCTGGACCATTCTCCTGATCACCCATTGTTCTGTGCGTGGTCCAAGGGATCAAAATTTTCGCAGGCTTTCCTTGATGCCTCAGTGGCCAGTTTGTCCTGTTTTATGGTGTCAGTGCCGTCTGATCTAGATTACTGAAGATTCCTGTGAATAGTGTCCGTTGACACCTGGCAAATGAATTTGGGTCCTCTCTCTCTCTCTCTCTCTGGCAGCCTACACTTATTTCATTCTTCCAAACAGTCTTCCCTATTGTATCCTACAGTGACTAAGATTGCTATTTTCATGGCCTGCAGGTCCCTCCCTCCCACATTCTGAGGATTGGTTAAGGCAGAATGGAATGCAGGACTCAGGCACATTAACATTCATTTTACCTCCTTGACATTGTCAGGCCCATGGAGAACCCTTTGTTGGTGGGTGCTTTCGAACAACATATAGGGGCCACATGTGGGCTCAAATACAGGGATGTTTTTGCTATTTCTGGCAACTGCATCACCATAAACAATGGTTGTATAAGCAATTGGACTATTGTCATTCCTAAGGGAGAAGTAATCGAGTCACATTGTACAAAAGATAAATCGGCTTAACAAACATTCCCATATCGATTCCTTCTAGAATTGTTGAGCTGAATATGGTCTCAGGTCCAAAACTGGATGCTATAAATTGACTCACAGTCAGAGAAATCAAGTCTGACAAAAAATTTGCTTAACGAAATTCAGCAGCAGTCAGCAACTATCACTTTCAGAGAACAGTGGAAAACAAGATCAAAGAGGTCACAAAGATACAGGGGTAACCAGTTATAATCGGTCTAGGGTTGTGTATTGGAGAAGTATTAATCAGACTTTCTGGCATCTTGACTTGCAGCAAATGCTTAAGGACATGCATTTTACACCTCCCTGGTCTGGCAACAGCGAAGGGTATCAGCACGATCCCATGGGATGGTTTGAACCCAGCTCCTAACCCACAGAACACTCAGGAATATTCAGTAAATGCTAGTCAATAGCAAAAGAACATCTCACAATAAATATTTTGTTTTGGGTTTTGCAATGTGCAGGCTGATTGAGTACCAACAACATTCATTGGGGAAAGACCTTCCAGCAACCGGGAAGACTCTGGAGAAGATCTGCCCTGACCTGGAGACCCACCTTCATGGAAGAGAGCCAGCCCTATGTTGGACAAGAAGGCAATTTCAACGACCAAGCTCAAACACATGGATCATTGCAAGTAATATCCTTTCTCAGACAGATAAAGACAGATAGAGAACAAATATTGTGGGAATTTGGAAAATGCTCACATGGTGTTTTTAATAAGGTATATTTTATTCATAAAACTAAGTTGAACCACAAGTTGAATTCTGTGGCCCTTTGTCCTCCTTACCATCAAGAGTCTTGGTAAAATGTTTATAACACATAAACATGTTGACATGTCCAAAGCAGAGACAACACTGGCATCCTTGGGTGGGTTTTGATGAGAATTGTTTATACGACCTCTGAATTGTATTGAGTGTTGTATTGTCACTTGTATTTAACAAATAAATACATTGAAAAGTGTAGTATGCTGCCTTGCACTGGTGCCATTTTGATTTACAGAAGATGTTAAAATATAACTAGAATACAACTAAAAACAGAGTTCTCCCTCCTTTTGGTGGTCTGCTCGAAAAAGGAGGTGAAGGGCTTCCACAACAGGCTCCAGGCACACCAACACCCCTGTACAAAGAATAAAGAAAATTTACAGCCCAGGAACAGCCCTCCAAGCCTGAGCCGATCCAAACCTACTGTCTAAACCTATCCCTCAATTAGATTAGATTCCCTACAGTGTGGAAACACGCCCTTCAGCCCAACAAGTCCACACCAATCCTCCGAAGAGCAATCCACCCAGACCCATTCCCCTACATTTACCCCTGACTAATGCACCTAACAATACGAGCAATTTAGCATGGCCAATTCACCTAACCTGCACATCTTTGAACTGTGGGAGAAAACCGGAGCGCCTGGAGGAAACCCACGCAGACACAGGGAGAATGTGCAAACTCCACACAGACAGTCACCCGAGGCTGGACTCGAACCTGGGACCTTGGTGCTATGAGGCAGCAGTGCTAACCACTGAGCCACTGTGACGCCATCCTAAGCAGCTGTATCCCTCTGCTCCCCACCTACTCATGCATCTGTCCAGATGCACTTAAAATGAATCTACCAAGCCTGCCTCTTCTACCTCTGTTGGCAGCGTGTTCCAGGCACTACCACCCTCTGTGTGAAGTACTTACCGTGTGTATCCCTTTAAACTTCTCACCTCTCACCTTGAACGCGTGATCTCTCATTATTGAATCCCTCTCACCCTGGGAAAAAGCTTATCTCTATCTACCCTGTCTACATTCTTCATGATTTTGTCGACTTCAATCAGGCCCCCCCTCAATCTCCTTTTTTCTATTGAAAACAATTCTAAACTACTCAACCTCTCTTCATAGCTCGCACCTTTCATACCAGGCAACATCCTCGTAAACCGTCCCTGCACCCTCTCCAAAATGTCCACATCCTTTTGGTAACGTGGTGACCAGAACTGTACATAGTATTCTAAATGCGGCCGAACCAAATTCTTGTACAATTTTAACATGACCTGTATCACAGTCCGCTCCAGGGCTACCAAGCATTCTAGGAATACCAGACTAGGCCCACAATACCACTGCTGACGGAACTACTAAAGCTGAACCCAACAATCTTAAACTCTTGAACATCCAACCTAAACCTGGATTAAGAGGCAGCTGCTCTACATGATAGCCAGGATTCAAGTGGGTGATAAAGGGTGAAAGTTTCCAACCAGTGAGTCGGCCAGAAACCAAATGCTTGTAATGTGAGGAGGACAATAAATCAGAGTTCAGAGCTTGGATGGTCTAGGATTTTGTGGGTGCAATCAGGCAGGCAAATTGAATACAGGGTCGGAGGACCCACGAAGATACAAAGAAGCAAGGGTAGGATAGGGAACTCATGAGGTAAGAAATGTGAAAAGGGTTGGGACCTAGAGTTGCAGAGAAGTGAAAAAGCAGCTAATATAGAATCAGGAACCCATCAGAGAGAGAGAATGAGGAAGGATTAAATTAGAAGGAAACAGTAGGAGAAATGGCAGACGAGGTATTAAGAAAATATCGAAATAAGAAGTGGCCCAGGTGGGTCAAGCATTGCAATGAACAAATATCTGGTCTGGCACTTGTGGGACAGAGAAGTTGGGAAGCGGTATCAAAAAGCTGAAAGAAAATATGCTTTAAAACTCAGCAAGGTTGCATGGTGCAGCGGTGAGATAAAAAAACAGGAAAAAGTGAACCATGTAAGGAACTGGAGGAGGTGAATCAGGAACTGGAGAAAGTAAGAGTCAAAGTGGTAGAGCATGAGAGGAGGAACTAGGCGACAGTTTCAGATCCAGTGTGACAGACCATACAGGAGGAACAGCACGCTGTCAATGGTCGGAATGTAGTCCAAATAGCTGTGGATGAGCTGACCAAGAAATGGAAGAACGAACAGGTTTTTCTCAGAGTCCTGCACCAGATAGGTAAAGAAAACAAAGCCCTCACTGCAGACCATTTGAAATGCCAGTGTGAGATTGAAAAATTAAAATCCCACTTGCTATGCAGAAGGGAGGGATACGTAGTTGTTGTCAGAATGTTCATCAAGCGGGAAAGTTGGTAATAGGTTCAGATGGAAATAGCAATTATAGGATAGATTAGGAGGAAATGAAAGAACAAGCCTGTATATGTGTGGGAGTGATGAAAATGGGGGAACCCTACCTTTCTGGAAGGAGTAGACCCTTTGGTAAGCCAAAGAATTTATCCTGCTACATCAGAGGCAATGCTGCAAGGTAGGCCTAGGAGTGAAAGATGGTCCCTGAGGATCAGCAACTTCAGCGAAGCAGTGGCAGAAGGGCATCACAGCAACATCGACAAGGTGAGTCCAGTGGCGAGACATGTGACTCCAATGTTGGTGGGTTTGGTGCAGGCAGCAATGAGGCAGTGTGGAGGAGAAATCGGCCCAGCAGCGTAAAATGGTGCATGAAAAGTTGCGACTTCAACATTGGTTGGGTCCAGTGTAGGTGGCAGTGAGGCAGTGGAGGAGGGATGGTGATGCAGGTATCATTGATGATAAGCTGCATCAGGACTGATTGGCTCACTTTAAGCTGTATTTTCCTATTTTTTTTCTTATTCCTAAAACTATTCAAAATGGTGCTTGGTCATGACAACAGTAGAAAATTTTTCTTGTTTTTCACACTGTTAAATACAAGTGACAATAAAATCATCATTCGTTACTCTGTCCCGATGAACATACTGACCACAACCCGTCAGGAAAGCCAGAACAATAATCCAATTACTTATAAATTTCATTTACAATTGTGCAATTGCTGGAGATAGCAAAAAGAGGATGTCTGAATTTGAGTCCACAACCAACCCCCAATGTTTATCGGCAGTACCTATCAACAAAAGGTTATCCATGGGCACAATGATGTCAAGGAGGCAAAATTGATGTTAATGTGCCTGAGTCCTGTGATCCATTCTGCCTTTCCCAATTCTCAAAATGTGGGAAGAGGGGACATGTAGACCATGAAAACGGCAAACTTAGCTCCTGCAGAATATAATAGGGGAGACCTCTGTGAAGGGATGAAATAAGTATAGGCAGCAAAAGAGAGAGCGCACCCAACTGCACTTGCCAGATGCCTATATACATAGTTCGTAGGTGTCTTCAGTAACCTTGATCAGACTGCACTGGCAATGCAAAACAAGGCTGTGATGTCCATCATAGGTAGGGCAAGAAGGCAGGTCTTGGATCCAGCCCAGCAGGAATAGAGATCAAACTTTGTCCTCACTTCATGGCATTCTTGCCTGTTAATGATTAATAAACCATTAGTCTTGAAGGATTATGTTGCTAAGAGATCTGTTCTTTCTGAATACATAAATAATCTGAGAGTGAATTCTAAGATGGACTTGTGCCAACCTTGCCTCAGAAGCTCTACATTCAAGCCCAGTTCAGGACTTGATAACCAAGGACGATGCATTCATAACATGGCCAAACATGTTGATTTTTAACTTATAAATCCTTCTAACACATAGAGATGGCAGAGATTCTTGGTCAGCCATATGATGGAAAGAACATTTGGGCTTCAACCATCATTATTCATAGTTCAAAATGACAACATTTATGTGAAAGTGTATGTTGCCACAATAACTTGGACTTCTTGGAGGAATGGACAGTTGTCTGTATAGCTGGAGTAATCAGATTAATGGTATTAGGACAAAGTTTGATCTCCATTTCTGCAGTGGTGGATTCAAGAACTGCCTCTTTGCTCTACCTGTGATGGACTTCACTACCCTGTGGTTTGGTAAGACAACTGAAGAAAGAGAAAAGAATAGCGAATTTTAAGTAGTTACATATTTAGGATGCTATAGAAGGTTAGTTAATAAATCACATGATTATCTAGCGCCTGTGCAATGCCAGGTACGTAGCCAGCATGTCTCAGTGATTGACTGATCAAATCAAACAGTATGTTCTTTTGGTTGTTGGTACACTTTTGCCTACACTTGCAAAACCCAAATAAAAATATTTACTATTAGATGTTCTTCTGCTATTGACTAGCACTTACTGATCAATATCTAACAGCTATACTAACAATCAATTTAAGATAATCTTTCAATTTCAAAATGTGGCTCATTTATGCTTGCTCAAGCAAATATGATGTGCAATGTACATAGCAGAGGCATGTTCTTTGCAAAGGAAAGGAGTATATTTAAGTCTTGCACCTGTTTTTAAATTATCTGGGAGCTTGGAAAGTGTGTAGTTCCTCATGTCCTAGGTGTTTTCATGCAGAGGCCAATCACAGTCAACTTGCAAACCAATCAGCATCATTTTCTCTTGCTATTTGATTTTTTTGGAGTTTGGTATTCTTGTATTTGTCCTGATGAAAATAAAGTAAAAACCTTTGACAACATGTCTCCCTTTCCAACAATATATAAATGTTTATTTCTTAAAAGTAATATTGCAAATGTTATAAACTACAGAAAAAGCATTACAGGAAATACTGTGTGTGATCATGAATGCTCCTGTTTTGACTTATTACTTCATAAAATGCTGGAGAATGAGTTTGACCCTTGTGGAAGCATATCATTGATTTTATTCAGTTTTTAATTATGGCTAAAAAGTGACTTGAACATTGGAAATACGACGAGGTAAATTAAACATATTTTTGCACTTGCCTATATTTGTATATTCATGGAATCAAATAATTCTTTGTTGATGCTGTACACAAGAAATTATTAACAAAGATCCAGTAAATAGCCCTTTTGTTTTCTTGTTTGTAAAGATTTCCTCCTCATTTACATCAGTACCAGGCAGTAAAGACTCTGAATGCAGCAGCAAAGTAGGGCAAAATCTGCCTCCTGTGAAGCATACAGACTGAACAGTTTAAATCTCTGCTCACCTTCTATTTTATTAAAGTGCAGAATGGACAACAATGACTATCACTCTAGGTAGTTAAAAAAATGTAGAGGGGAGGGTTAAGGATTCATACTATTTCAATGCTGGAAATCCATTGATTTTATGACAGCCAATTAAACACTATTGTTTGCTGGACGCTGCATTAGATCTAGTGCAGAAAGATAAAATTAAATAGATATCTCTATGTATTCCCCCTTTCTCTCATTAGATTTACTAGTTAAAGTTGAACTTGTTTTCAGGAAAATTCCTGATGAAGGGCTCTGGCCCGAAACGTCGAATTTCCTGTTCCTTGGATGCTGCCTGACCTGCAGTGCTTTAACCAGCAACACATTTTCAGATCTGATCTCCAGCATCTGCAGACCTCACTTTTTACTTCAGGAAAATTGTCACCACAAATGATCTATAATTCAGTGTTAATTAAGCATTATCATTCGTATACTTCTTTAATTTGGATTTTCCCACTGCATTTATGATTATAGCACCCTAATTGTGACATGAAAATTCTAATGGACATATTAATGAACACAGAATTAAAATTTATCTGATTAGATTTCCACTGATTCAAGATGATGGTCTGTTGATCCTAACACGTACATGCAATGAAACAACAGTAAAAACTTCCCATATGATATTGCGACAGACAGCCACTTGTCTCAAAATGTAAATCTGAAATGTGCATGCAGCACACACATGTCCGCACATGTGTGGTGATACTCAGTCAAGATTGAACAGCAGATTATGTTTATTAATGTATCTCAGGAGACAGCATTTCTGAGTCAACACATTAAATACCTATAACAACGAGTTCAGTTTTTAGAAACACAATGGGCTAGATTTTTGTGGGGTTGGGCCAAATTCAGAAATCTTTGAAATGGAAGACAGGAGATAGATCCAGAAGTCACATCCCTATGTTTTGACAGGGACGGGAGGAATATGAATTACATAGACTAGATGCTACAACTTATAGGGCCATTCGAAATTAGTGCTGTGTTCAAATGGACCACAATCTTAAGGATCAGAGTTATGTATTTATAGTGTAGAACCAAATGATTGATAAGACTTATTTAAATGTTATGATGTGAAGTTTTAAAAAAAAAATTCCCACTCTTTAAATATGAAAGAATCAGGCTAAAGCTGTCAGTTAAAGTTAAGAAAACTCAATTTTTTGCACTGTTTTACTTGACCAGCAGCTAATATTGGTTAGAAAAAGCCATTACAATTTGTTCCTGCAGTTTCAATAGAGTTCTTAATTGACATTTTACAAGGATTATTATTTCAACTGAGGTCATTATGAACAGTTGTTTGCATTTCAAAAACCAAAAACATACAGCATAGAATTTTGTGTTCAGTTTTTGATTGGCAGTTCAAAAATACTATTAAAGGATTAGCTGTCTTTGATTTAAATACTGAATATAACTGAAGTTTCTTTTTATAGCAGGTTGATAGAACTTCATTAAGTTGTTATGAGTAATGTTGTTCATCTTGATACTAGAGGTCTGCCCAAAGTGGATAATGGGTGAATGGCTAAACATGGAGTACGGAAAGGGCATGAAGGGAATTTGAGTTAGCCTGGAGGTAGCATGATTGTATGAGATGGCATGGAAGGGGCATGGGGCTATGAGATAGCATGGAGGGAGCATATGGCAATGATAGAATTTGTGATTGGATGACAGGCATAAGGTACCATTGCAATAACATTCTAAAGCAACTAGGACAAAATCCAGAGAACTAAAATGTCCTACCAATCTGCTTTGCCACACTTATGATTTTTTTTCTGGGTTGACTAGTCCTGCCTCTGCCTCCCCAGAGCAAAATTTGATGTAAAAGAGGCCCTTTGTACCAAGGAAAATTTCTCAGCTCAAGCTAATGGCCGCCAGAAATAAAAATCCAACCCCACCTTTAAGTTTAGGATTCAAATGAATTGCTGACATATTGTAGACTGATATACTATAAGACAGAGGAGAAGATGGCACAAGTTGTACTTTCAGTGGCTGTTTGGAAAGGCATACTGGAGTATCACATTTGTTGTGGTTTTAGGTATGTTCGCCAAGCTGGGAAGATGATCTGCAGACATTTTGTCCCCTATCTAGGTCTCATCTTCAATGCTTTGAAGCCTCCTGTAAGCGCTGCTGTACTTCTGGAATTTAATTGGTTCCGTTTCTGCTGTTTCCAGTTGTTCATTGTAGTTATTGTTCATATTGGGTCTAGGTCAATGTGCTTGTTGATGGGGACTGTGGCTGAATGTCATGCTTCAAGAAATTCACTGGCTGTCCTCTGTTTAGCTTGTTCTATGATTGTTATCCCAATCGAATTTGTGGTCCTTGTCACCTGTGTGTATAGTTATTAGGGACAGCTGGTCGTGGCGTCAGTGGCTAGTTGGTGTTTGTGGATGCGGATTGCTAGTTGTCTCCCTGTTTGCTCTATATAGTGCAGTCTTTGCATGGAATCCTGTAAATTACGTTTATCTTGTACATGATGGATACAGGGTCCTTTATCCTGGTGAGTTGCTGTCTGAGCATGACTGTTGGTTTATGGGCTGTCATGAATCCTTGTGGTTGGTTACATACAAAAATGATTCGGACCTGACAACCAGACTGTTCCAACCATGAAACACTATATAGAGCAAACTTGCAATCTGCATCCACGAACACCAACTAGCCACTAAACGCCACAACAAGCTGTCCCTAGTAGCTATATATACAGATGTCAAGGACTACAAATTCAACTGGGACACACAATGATCATAGGACAAGCTAAATATAGGACAGTTAGAGAATTTCTCAAAGCATGGCACTCTACCACGGACTCCATCAACAAGCACATTTACCTAGACCCAATATACCAACCACTACAACGAACAATTGGAACCACAACTGAAAGAAGCAGAAATGGAACCAAATAAATTCCAGAAGATACAGTACAGCAGCACTTCACAGGAGACTCCAAAGCACTAAAGATGTCACCTAGACAGGGGATGAAATGTCGGTAAACCAACTTCCCAGCTCAACGAACATGCCCACAACCACAACAACCGGCACCCAAGCTACAAATCTTTATACAAATCTTTTTGCACATCTGTGTCAAGAAAGTTTCAAACAGCCTATAATCTCCTGTGAATCACACAATCATACAGAAGAGAAGAGGCTCTTTGGCCCATCAAGTCTGTACCCCAAAAATACACTATTACCTACACTTGTTCCATTATCCCATGCCTTGAATATTTTGAGACTTGAAGTTTTCATCCAACTACTTTTTAAAGGTTATTAGGTTACCCGCCTCAACTATCCTACCAGATTGCGGATTCTAGATGCCCACCAGCCTCCTGATCAAAACATTTTCCTCAAATTCCCTCTAAAGCTTGTGCCTTTCACTTTCAAAGTGAAAGTGCCACCTTGTTCTTGACTCTTTGACTGAAGGGAAAAGCTGCTTTCTATTGACAATGTCCAATTCTCTCATCATCTGATACACATCAATCAGATCACCCCTCAACTTTCCTTGCTTGGAAGAAAACAACCCTTATCCAGAGCTTTTCCAGCTCTTTTCATAGCTGAAATGCTCCATCCCAGGCAACATCCTGGTGAATCTCCTCTGCATTCCCTCCAATGCAAACACATCTTTCCTATAGTGTAGTGACCAGAATGCGCACAGTACTCCAGCTGAGACCTATCTAAAGTTTGGGTTAAATTCCATCTACCACTAATCAGTGTATATATCTTCCTGTAACTAAAGACTTCCCTCCTTGTTGTCAACCACCTGGTCAATTCTTGTGTCAACCACAATTTATTAACCCCACCCACATCTCATCCATATCATTTATGAATATCACAAACAATAAGGGATTCAGCATTGATCCCTGTGAAATTACATTGGACACTAGCCTCCAGTCACACAAACTACCACCACTGTCTCCTGCCACCTTAGCTAATTTTGGATCCAGGTTACCCATGAGCTTTTTGTTCTTCATCAGTTTCCATTTGGGACTTTATTGAAGGCCTTTCTGAAATCTATACAAATTATCTCAACTGCCCTACCCACCTCTATTCATTTAGTCACAGTTGGAGTATCTTAGACTATGAATTTGATGGGAGAAAAAAACAAGTCTGGGCAAGAGATGCGTTTGTTTTCACTTTCAAGAAAACACAGGGACAGGGACTAAAAGCAAATTTCAACCTTAGTCCATGTGTGCTAGTGAGCTTGAAGTACTACTATGCTGTGAAAGTCACAGTCGATGAACATGGTGGCTCAGTGGTTAGCACGACTGCCTCACAGCGCCAGAGACCAGGGTTCAATTCCCGCCTCAGGCAACTTTCTGTATGAAGTTAGCACATTCTCCCAGTGTCTGCGTGGGTTTCTTCCGGGTGCTCCGGTTTCCTCCCACAGTACAAAGATGTGCAGGTTAGGTGAATTGGCCAAGCTAAATTGCCCATAGCGTTAGGGGTAAATGTAGGGGAATGTTTGGATTAGATTACTTACAAGTAGGGGAGTGTGTCTGGGTGGGTTGCTCTTCGGAGGGTCAGAGTGGATTTTTTGGGCCGAAGGGCCTGTTTCCACACTGTAGGGAATCTAATCTAATCGAACTATTTACTAGCCATCTTTGTAATACAGGTAAAGGACTCTCTTGTTCTGGATGCTGGAAGCCAGTCAGCAAACAACTTTAAAAAGAAACAGGACAAAAGAAATACTCCCTCTAAGTGCTGGGAAACCAGTTAGCAAGCCAATCAAAAGGGACCAGAACTAAAAGATTTCACCTAACCTGAAAAGCAAAAGATATTGAAATCAATTGATCAGCTGTCAATGCTTCATTATCTACCCTTCATGAATGAATCAGAGACTGGTCAGTATATGTTTAACTTCCATATTTTTTGGATTAATGCATAGGTTAGAAATGAGAAATATGTGTATTACATTATTATGTCATCTTGCTTTTAGTAACTAATTATCTAATTCCATTGTTAACTCAAAAAACCATTGTCAAATTGACTCAT
This sequence comes from Hemiscyllium ocellatum, assembly GCF_020745735.1. Taxonomy (NCBI): domain Eukaryota; kingdom Metazoa; phylum Chordata; class Chondrichthyes; order Orectolobiformes; family Hemiscylliidae; genus Hemiscyllium; species Hemiscyllium ocellatum. The sequence continues at coordinate 58,006,177 of NC_083410.1, read as the reverse complement.
TTTAAAACATAAATTCATTTGGTCTAGGAAGAAATTTTGTGAGCTACCAAAGAAGCAGCTGAATAAAGAAGGGGAGTCAGTTCATCCTCCTTACCTGGAAGCTTGACAAATTGGAGTTTCCCACTTAGAACTGGAATAATTTGGGGAACTCTGCCCAGGGCCAGATTGTAACACAGCATAATGGAGGGATTATGCAAAGAATTCAGGCTGGAGACAATCATAGCGAAATATGTTTATGTCAACTTATTTCAAGACCAGGTATTAGCTTTCAACTTTATAATCCAAAATGTTTTAAATGCTAAACATACAAATTAATGTTTGAATATTACATTACATAATTGCAGAAAAATGTTAAGTTGTATATACTTATTGCCTTATATTGAAAACTGAAGCAGCACTGAATGACTTTTTGAATTCATTTCAAGAAGCTTGTAGTTTGATTTGTGTTGAGAATGAACACATGGTTGAACAGACATTTTCTAAAATTGCTTATTCATCTTTTCTTGGCAATGTCTGAGTGACTCTGCGGTATATAGTTCTGCAGCTTTCACTTCCTCGGCAGTATTGCAGATAGAGGCAAATAATGAATTGCAGGGTACCAGAGTATCTGCATTTATGACTGACAAATACTGAGATGCACAGCCAGAGAAAGATCAATAGCATCAAAAAAATGGATTGCCAGACTAAAGGAACATTCATTTATATAAGATTTCAATGTTACATTTAAAATAATATGCACAAACACAAAGTCATTCTGACTCCACAGTAATGCCATGTAACCCCTTCAATGCTGGAAGGAATTTATTTGCACGTGGATTTAAAGGGAGATTTTGGCAATTCATTAATTATGTCCAGATGCTTTATTAATGCGAATCAGCACCTGTGTATAAGGAGCAAAACTGAGACCTAGGGGATACAGTCTCAGAATTAGGGTGTGTTATTTACTGAAGAGATGAGGAGGAATTCCTCCAGCAAGATGATGCTGAATCTTTGGAATTCTGTACCCCAAGGTTTTGTGGAAATGAGAGAGCAATAAATTTTGTAGATATTAAAGACATTGAGGGATATGGGAAGATATTGAAATGGTGTTAAGATAGAAGATTAGCTATGATTTGGTTGAAAGGTACAGCAAGTTCAAAGAGCTAAATATTCTACTTCTGCTCCTAATTCTGATGTTCCTATGCCAACATTAATTGCTTATAGTTGTTAGTTTATTTTTTAATTTATTCATTCATAGGATGAGGCCATCACTGGTTAGGCCAACATTTATTGGCCATCCCTAATTGCCCAAAGGCAGTTCAGTGTCAATTACATTGCTGTGGGTTTGGAGTCACATGTAGTTGAGACCAGATAAGGATAGCAGTTTCCTTCCCTAAAGGACAGTAGTGAATCAGATGGGTTTTTCCAAAAATCAACAGTGGATTCATGGTCATCATTAGTCTCTTAATTCCAGATTTTTATTGAATTGAAATCCCTCCATGGTGTGATTTGAATCCGGGTCCCCAGAGCATTACCAGGGTGTCTGGAGTGATAGTCTAGCGATAATACCCTGGGCCATCACCTCCCCATTTAAAACCTCTGTGGTCTAAGATGAGATGTGTGCCACAGTCTGGCATCAGGCCCATCGCGATATTGAGATCATTTCACTCCATCTTTTATGTTTTTCACATGTGGCATTGCAAAATTCTTGCCAGAGGCAATATGCAAACTGACTGAGATTACTGCTTATTGAAAGTTTTGTTAATGCCACAACCTACCTCATTAACATTTAGACTCCTATGTTACTAAATTTAACAAATAAGCTAGATGTTGAGAAAACCTGACAAGCAAACTAGTGCAAGAAACTGGTAGATTCAACTCACTGCTTGTCCAAGTGACCTCCATTCTGGAAACTAGACACCAACATCTTAGACCACACTGCCTGGACAGCAACCATGCCACCCCACATCATGGACATTGGCATTCAATGTTTGCTAGTCTCTCAGGACCCTCATGATATACCACTTGCCTTCTGCATTTTAATGCTATACCTCAGGCTGAGTTGGCAACTATTGTTGTAACGCTGCAGGAAGGACACTATGCACTGAGGGATACGTACTCTGAACTGGACCAGACTGCATCTCTGGGCTCTTTGCTCACTATCATAGCATTTACTCACTCTAACTCTACCAGAATACTCACAGCATCCCTACCTTCCATTGCCTTGTCCTTTGTTTTCAATTTTGTCACCTCAGCCAGAAATACTAGGGTAATTTAACTGCTGCCCGGGCCTTGCCATTCAGAGCAGACACAAAGCCAGGAAGCAGGCCTCAGACCAGTCAAGGGGATTCCATGGGGCAGCCTCTGATACCAGTCTCAGCCCTGCTCAGGGGGTCAGTATCAGGATATCTCCTTATAGGGGCTAGGAAGCCAAATTATGGGCAGCACGCCACCCATCTATTGTGGCCTGTATTCCTCATTGAATGAAAGAGGCAGGTACTACAGGAGGTGAATGTGGGTGGCATGGGTATTGTTGGCGCAGGTTGGGAGGTGCCCTGAATGAGCGAGCAGGCATGCAGGGTTAGTAGTGTCAGGAGTTTAGGGCAGGTGAAGGTGAGTGGGGAACTCAGTCCAGGTGATTGTGAGAGTGGTAGAGCATGACCTTTGGTTGGAGGTGGACACAGCAGCAGAGGTAGAGCGAGAGTGAGGAATCCAAGAGGAGCTGGTGACACTTACACTGGCAGAGTGGAGAAGGGCATTGACCTTCTTCATATAGCACTGGCCATTCCTCCAGATAGCTGAAATTGCTTAAACCAAGTTAGCAATCATGGACCAAGCTAGTGTGTGTCTTCCACTGCTGGTCATGAAGCAAGAAGTCCCATATGTGAATGATTCCTCCAGCAGGACCGCCAGGTTCCTGCCCATATAGTGGGGCACCAATTTCCTCTGTCTGCAATGTCCATGCAAATGTCTGTGACTCTGCAGGGCAACTCTGGACTGACAATACTTGTCCAGATGCTCAACGGGCTTTCAAAGATGGCATGGGTGCAAAGGATGCCAGTAAATTCTATGATATTCACCAACTGGGGAGTTGTTCTGAGAATGGTGGGGTAAGATGGAGTGGAATTCAGACTTGACAGATGTCATTGGGACAGGTAGATATTCAATGAGGTGAGTCTTACAAGGAACCATAAGAAAACTCATAAGGTGAGATACCCTCCATAAAACTCTATACCAACTCAGATTTAGACAAATAAGCATAAGATTTAACTCATTGTTTTCAGTTCCCCACCACAAACACCTTCCCAAGCTGCTAATTCCTCACTTTCTCTAACCAATGTCATAGGCTAGAGTAAATTGTTTACAATCGCTGATATACTCTCCACTATAAACAATGTGTACTTTCACTTTTGGAATAGCCATATCTCTGTCACTATCTCAGATGGTGAAACTCTCATCCTAGGAAGTATTGTTGAACAGAGAGACCTAGGGGTGCTGGTAGATAGTTCCTGGAAAGTGGCATCACAGGTAAACAAGGTGGTGAAGAAAACTTTAGCATGAGATTACTTACAGTGTGGAAACTGGCCCTTCAGCCCAACAAGTCCACACTGACCCTCCGAAGAGCAACCCACCCAGACCCATTCCCCTACATTTACCCCTTCACCTAACGCTATGGGCAATTTAGCATGGCCAATTCACCTGACCTGCACATCTTTGGATGCTGTGGGAGGAAACTGGAGCACCTGGAGGAAACCCACGCAGACACGGGGAGAATGTACAAACTCCACACTCTGCCCGTACAAATTCCACACAGACAGTTGCCTGAGGCGGGAATTGAACCCGGGTCTTTGGCACTGTGAGGCAGCAGTGCTAGCCACTGTGCCACCCATGCTTGCATGAATTGAGTAACAGGAATTGGGTCATCATGTTACAGCTGTACAAGACATCAGTGGCTACATTTGGAGTGCTGCATACAATTCTAGTCGCCCTGTTATAAGAAGAATGTTATTAAACTAGAAAGAGTGCAAAAAAGATTTACAAGAATGCTACCGAGCCTGGAGAGTTTGAGTTATAAGGAGAGGCTGGAGATGCTGGGACTTTTTTCCCTGGAGCGTAGGAAACTGAGGGGTGACCTTATAAAGGTTTATAAAATCATGAGGGACATAGATAAAATGAAAAGCCAAGGTCTTCTCACCAAGGGAAGGGTGTTCAAAACTAGAGGGCCAAGGCTTAAGGTGAGAGGGGAAAGATTTAAAAGAGACCTGACAGGCAACTTTTTTACACAGAGGATGGTATGTATATGGAATAAGTTGCCAGAGGAAATGGTCGAGGCAAATACAATTACAACATGTAAAACACATGTGGATGGGTGTATGGATAGGAAAGGTTTAGAGGGATAGAGACCAAATGCAGGCAAGTGGGACTAATTCAGTTTAGGAAACCTGTTTGACATTGATGAATTGAGCTGAAAGGTCTGTCTCTGTGCCGTATGACTCTATGACTTCAATATTCTATGACATACATAAACTGCCTCCACTTTTTCAATGTTCTCCTGGTTATCTGCCTATAGTTCATTCAATAAATTTGGCCGAAACCAAAATTCTGCTGCTCTATCCTAACAAAGGCCCTTTCATCCATCTCCTAATCCACCCATTGTTCGCTGAATAATATTGGCTCCAGTAATACAAAATATTTCCATTTTGCTTCCCCCACTTCTAGCCTCTTCTACATATTTAATTTGCTTTCCTCTTCTTTTGATAGCTACACCTTAAGCGACTAATCCCTAATCTGTGGAATTTCATCTCTGATCTTGCTCCTCTTTATCGCATTTTAATCCTTTAATATGTAAACTGTAACCAACTTCTTTAAATAATGAAGATGGTAAGTAGTAGGAGCAGAAATAGACCAGATGGTCTCTCGAGCCCGTTCTGTCATTTCATCAATATTATTAATCATTGGCCTCCACTCTTCCCTCCTGCCTACTCCTATATCCTTCAACTCCATTACTGACCATAATCTGCCAAGCTCAGACTTAAGCATATTTAACAAAGCAGAATCCACAACCCTCTGGGATAGGGAATTACCTTTGGGTAAATAAGTTTCTCACATTAGACTCTTATCTTGAGCCTGTGTCTCCTTGTTCTATATTCACCCAGGGGAATCTCTTCATGTTTACCTGTCAAGCTCCTTCTGAATATTCTATACTTTACTGAAATCCTGATTTGGAGATGCTGGTGTTGGACTGGGGTGTACAAAGTTAAAAATCACACAACACCAGGTTATAGTCCAACAGGATTAATTGGAAGCACACTAGCTTTCGGAGCGATGCTCCTTCATCTGGTGATAAGCGTCGCTCCGAAAGTTAGTGTGCTTCCAATTAAACCTGAAGGAGTATAACCTGGTGTTGTGTGATTTTTAACTTACTGAAATCACATCTCATTCTTTTAAAATCCAGAGAATAAATACACAATGTACTCAGCCTCTTATCATAGGATAAGCGTCTTATCTCAGAAAGGAAAAAAAATTTAAATGGATTAGTTAAAGCAGTTGCTGAGCAGTATGTGAAAACAACTGGGCACAGTTGATCTGGTTGCTGAGCAGGATGCGCTTCTGCCATCTGAATATAGTCAACATTGGTTGTGAATGGTCAATTAATACCTATTAGAATAAAAGCCGAAAGAATTGCAGACACTGGAAATCAGAAACAAGAACAGAAATTGCTAGAAAAGCTATTGGAAATGGTTATTGCTAGTTGTGTTCAGTCAGCTATGACCAGTTGGAAATGATTGACATTGGTTGGCTTTTCTAGGGCAAAAAAACTGCCTTGTTTCTTGTTAAAAATCACACAACACCAGGTTATAGTCTCAACAGGTTTAATTTAAAGCACACTAGCTTTCGGAGCGTCGCTCCTTCATCAGGTGGTATTGGAGGGCTCAATGCTAACACAGAATTTATAGCAAAAATTTATACTGTGATGTAACTGAAAGTATACATTGAAAATTGATTATCTGTTGAGTCTTTCATCTGTTTGAATACCATGATAGTTTCAAACAGATGAAAGACTCAACAATCAGTTTTTCAATGTATAATTTCAGTTACATCACACTGTAAATTTTTGCTATAAATTGTGTATGTTAGGATTGAGCTCTCCACTATTACCTGATGAAGGAGTGAAGCTCCAAAAGCTAGTGTGCTTCCAATTAAACCTGTTGGACTATAACCTGGTGTTGTGTGATTTTTAACTTTGTACACTCCAGTCCAACACCAGCATCTCCAAATCATGCCCTATTTCTTGTTCTTTTCTATTACTCTGCTTGAATGCAATTTGTGAAAAGGGGAATTGGTGAACCCACCACGAATGAATCTAGCTTTTGTTTATCAGGATGACGCGTTATCCTGAAAGATTAGTTAAAAAGCCAAAAGGAACATTGGCTGTAGCTATAATCAACACTTTCTTCACAAAATCTACATACAACCCAATTCACCTCCAGGAATCATCATTTCTTGGTGATATTGTGTTTTACTGGAGACACAAAATTTTCTTTACCTCTGATGTTTCATTCTGGACACTTAAATCTTGGGTGCTAAAATGGTAGATGAAGTGTATGGTAAGTAGAGAGAAGAAAAGAATAAAGCAAGGTTCAACTGAATTTGTCCAGCAAAGCAAAGATGACATTCAAATAAAATTACAGACCAATCTTGATTGAGCCTAAGTAAACCAGTAAAACTGAAGCTTATCTGTCTCTCAAACTAACTACTCTCAATAGCTCCTTTCTCTGTATTTTTCCCTACTCTGTATGTCTCCACAAAATGCTACAAAGAGAATCCAAGAAAATGAAAAATAATTCCTTAAAATACCTAATGGCTACATATCTGCAAAACCTTAATGGGTTGTTGATTGCAGGGTGAAATTTTCATCATTTTAATAAATAAACAATGATGGCTTAGACAGCTTCTGCTGGGGCACTGTATCAAACAAAAACATCAAAAGATCAAGACATCTTGTCCAGACCCAGAAGCAGAGCTATGAGGAGGTTTTACAATCTAACTGCCCCTGTCCACATGGAGAGCTCATAGATCAGGAGCATGGGGTTCAAGTGCATCCAAAAATTTAAAAGCAATCCCTTTAAGTAGATAAATATGGGCTGCAAATGAAAATAGTCTACATACTGTGAAACACTGTTTTCTCCAAGCCACATAAACTGCATGTGGCCCAGAACCCATGAACTTACTTAAGTCATACATGAACCCCTTCTACAGCATTTTAAAGGGCATATATGAAATTTCCTCAAGATGGTTCAAATTGGGAGGTACAGGATCCTAAGGGAAGGCTCAGTCTCCAGGAGCCAAAATAAATTCTAGACAGTTAGAAGTCAGTTCTTCCAAAAGATTACTGCAGGCTTGAGCCACTTTGGCCCACTGTGTATTCTCATGTACCACAGTCAGGAGTTTTCAGTTGGCTTTGGCAGCATGCTAGATTTTAACCAAAGCCTGAATGGTTGTTTGCACCAACATCATTCAGCTTGCGCCTCTGCCAGTGATCAATCCAGTATCCTGAGCTCTCTCTTCTGCCAACTACCTAAACACTTATTGACAAAAGACCCTGATTTTGAGCACTGATTTTCTTAAAACATATGCCACCCCTACCAGGCTCCCCTCCAATGTGAGATGGCCATGCATATCTTGAACAGGTCCACACAAAAGACAGGCAATTTTTGGAAGATGGCTCAAGAACCTGTCCACTTCGTAAACAGGAACTGTATGTCATATTGAGGCCATGTTTGTGACACCATTAGGGTAGAGCACCTTGGAGAAGGCTTAATGTAAAGGTATTGCTGTAGAATGTGAAGGCAAAAAAAAAATCAGTACACCAGTACCTGACCCGCTCTGTAAGTAGGAGACTCAGTACCTTAGCAGCAACCTAGTATTGCTTTTTGTCCCAGGAAATCCGAAGGTTTTCCCTTTATGTTTGTGCCAAATTCCAGGGAAGGGATTAAAAGGACCAGCTGGCAGTGCAACATAGCAGGGATCAGCTGGTTTCTAACCCAAACCCAACCTCAGTAAAAAAAACATTTGGAGCATCTTGTCCAGCATCCTCAGTGAATGGTCAATTTGGCTTCCAATCCTTGCAAATTCACCAGCCAGAATTCCTTAGCAGGGCAAAAATAGAAGAGATGAATCGCATTCAATTTGAATTGTCTAAGTTCCTCTGGTAACAGGTCCGTGTGCAGACATTAGAAACTCAGAACATTTATTCCAGTTGAATAGATCTCTTGGCATTTCCACATCTTCCGCATGTCAGCAGAGTCTTATAACATGAGCAGCACATTATTAGTGTCAGCCAAAAGGGCCATCTCTGTGCCTGGTCCCTGCAGAATCAAACCGGACAACTTCTTACATAAGAGATGCAGAAATATTGGGGAAATAGAGGGAAAGTCATAGGCATTTAAAGAGGTAAACCTACCAGATTAATAGGGGTCAGGTAGAACCCATAGGAAGTTACAAGGTGAAGAAAGAGCCGAGAGAGTTGAAATCCTCATCATGAACACAAGGAGACATCCCAGAGAGGCTATACAATCAACCCTGGAAAATGCAGGAGGAGAAAGAAACAACGTGGACTCAGATGTCTCAAGTAAAGTTACATAAATGTATTGGGAGCAAAGTACTAGATTGGATTGAAAATTGGTTGGCTGATAGGAAACAAAGAGTAGTGATAAATGGCTTCATTTTGGAATGGCAGGCAGTGACCAGTGGGGTACCACAGAGATCCGTGCTGGGACCGCAGCTTTTTGCAATATATGTTAATGATATAGAAGATAGTATCAGCAATAACATTAGCAAATTTGCTGATGGTACAAAGCTGGGTGGTAGGGTGAAATGTGATGAGGATGTTAGGAGATTACAGGGTGACCTGGACAAATTAGGTGAGTGGGCAGATGCATGGCAGATGCAGTTTAATGTGGATAAATGTATGGTTATCCACTTTGATGGCAAGAACAGGAAGGCAGATTAGTATCTCAATGGAATCAATTTAGGTAAAGGGGCAGTACAGAGAGACCTGGGTGTTCTTATGCACCAGTCAATGAAGGCAAGCATGCAGGTACAGCAGGTAGTGAGGAAGGCTAATAGCATGCTGGCCTTCATACAAGAGGAATTGAATATGGAAGCAAAGAGGTGCTTCTGCAGCTGTACAGGGCCCTGGTGAGACCACACCTGGAGTAGTGTGTGCAGTTCTGGTCTCCAAATTTGAGGAAAGACATTCTGGCTATTGATGGAGTGAGCGGAAGGTTCACGAGGTCAATTCCTGGAATGGCAGGATTACCTTGCACTGAAAGACTGAAGCGACTGGGCTTGTATACCCTTGGGTTTAGAAGACTGAGAGGGGATCTGATTGAGACATATAAGATTATGAAAGGATTGGACACTTTAGCAGCAGGAAACATGTTTCCGCTGATGGGTGAGTGCCAAACCAGAGGACACAGCTTAAAAATACGGGGTAGACCATTTAGGACAGAGATCAGGAGAAACTTCTTCACCCAGAGAGTGGTGGCTGTGTGGAATGCTCTGCCCCAGAGGGCAGTGGAAGCCCAGTCTCTGGATTCATTTAAGAAAGAGTTGGATGGAGCTCTGTAAGATAGTGGAATCAAGGGCTATGGAGATAAGGCAGGAAGAGGATACTAATTATTGCGGTTCTGTTCGCCGAGCTGGAAGTTTTTATTGCAAACATTTCGTCCCCTGGCTAGGCGACATCATCAGTGCTCTGGAGCCTCCTGCGAAGCGCTTCTTTGATGTTTCTTCCGGTATTTATAGTGGTCTGTCCTTGCCGCTTCCGGGTGTCAGTTTCAGCTGTCCGCTGTTGTAGTTGGTATATTGGGTCCAGGTCGATGTGTTTGTTGATGGAGTTTGTGGATGAATGCCATGCCTCTAGGAATTCCCTGGCTGTTCTCTGTCTGGCTTGCCCTATGATAGTAGTGTTTTCCCAGTCGAATTCATGTTGCTTGTTGTCTGCGTGTGTGGCTACTAGGGATAGCTGGTCGTGTCGTTTCGTGGCTAGTTGATGTTCATGTATGCGGATTGTTAGCTGTCTTCCTGTTTGTCCTATATAGTGTTTTGTGCAGTCCTTGCATGGTATTTTGTAAACTACATTAGTTTTGCTCATGTTGGGTATCGGGTCCTTTGTTCTAGTGAGTTGTTGTCTGAGCGTGGCTGTTGGTTTGTGTGCTGTTATGAGTCCTAAGGGTCGCAGTAGTCTGGCTGTCAGTTCTGAAACGCTCCTGATGTATGGTAGTGTGGCTAGTCCTTTTGGTTGTGGCATGTCCTCGTTCCGTGGTCTGTCTCTTAGGCATCTGTTGATAAAGTTGCGCGGGTATCCGTCTTTGGCGAATACCTTGTACAGGTGTTCCTCTTACTCTTTTTGCAGTTCTGGTGTACTGCAGTGTGTTGTGGCTCTTTTGAATAGTGTCCTGATGCAGCTTCGTTTGTGTGTGTTGGGGTGGTTACTTTCATAGTTTAGGACTTGGTCTGTGTGTGTTGTTTTCCTGTGTACCCTTGTGGTGAATTCTCCGTTCGGTGTTCTCTGTACTATCACGTCTAGGAATGGGAGTTGGCTATCCTTTTCTTCTTCTCTCGTGAGAAAAGGATAGCCAACTCCCATTCCTAGACGTGATAGTACAGAGAACACCGAACGGAGAATTCACCACAAGGGTACACAGGAAAACAACACACACAGACCAAGTCCTAAACTATGAAAGTAACCACCCCAACACACACAAACGAAGCTGCATCAGGACACTATTCAAAAGAGCCACAACACACTGCAGTACACCAGAACTGCAAAAAGAGTAAGAGGAACACCTGTACAAGGTATTCGCCAAAGACGGATACCCGCGCAACTTTATCAACAGATGCCTAAGAGACAGACCACGGAACGAGGACATGCCACAACCAAAAGGACTAGCCACACTACCATACATCAGGAGTGTTTCAGAACTGACAGCCAGACTACTGCGACCCTTAGGACTCATAACAGCACACAAACCAACAGCCACGCTCAGACAACAACTCACTAGAACAAAGGACCCGATACCCAACATGAGCAAAACTAATGTAGTTTACAAAATACCATGCAAGGACTGCACAAAACACTATATAGGACAAACAGGAAGACAGCTAACAATCCGCATACATGAACATCAACTAGCCACGAAACGACACGACCAGCTATCCCTAGTAGCCACACACGCAGACAACAAGCAACATGAATTCGACTGGGAAAACACTACTATCATAGGGCAAGCCAGACAGAGAACAGCCAGGGAATTCCTAGAGGCATGGCATTCATCCACAAACTCCATCAACAAACACATCGACCTGGACCCAATATACCAACTACAACAGCGGACAGCTGAAACTGACACCCGGAAGCGGCAAGGACAGACCACTATAAATACCGGAAGAAACATCAAAGAAGCGCTTCGCAGGAGGCTCCAGAGCACTGATAATGTCGCCTAGCCAGGGGACGAAACGTTTGCAACAAAAACTTCCAGCTCGGCGAACAGAACCACAACAACGAGCACCCGAGCTACAGATCTTCGCACAAACCAGGATACTAATTAGGAATGATCAGCCATGATCATATTGAATGGTGGTGCAGGCTCGAAGGGCAGAATGGCCTACTCCTGCACCTATTGTCTATTGTCTATTGTAAACAGCCTGAAATCAAGTAGAATTGAAAGGGGCCAAAAAAGGACCTGTAAATTTCACAGATGATAGGATTGAGCCAAAAATTGAACGTAAATAGCTTCCTTCCTGAAGTAAACAGGAACCAGAACAGCTCCCATGCAGATGAACAGATAGTGACAGAGGGACCCCATACAGTGAAACAGCCACGTAGCAGAGTAGTAGAAACGAGCTGACCCAATGTAAGCCATGATGTCCCAAAGGAAATGGGATACAATAATGATCAGCCCTTTCTAAAATTGCCTTGAGTGCATTTTTGACTTGGGGGTCTGTAAAAGATGGAGGCAATAAAGCTAGCGATAGTAGATCCCATTTAATTGTAGGAAGTTCATGAATTCCTTATAATTATTCTTGAAATATAGGATGAATGAAAGAAAGGTTTAAGGATATATGCACAAAGGACAAAAGTAAGCCACTTGGCTCCTTGAACCCTGCTCTATCATTCAATAAGATCACGGCTGATCTGATTTTAGTGTCAACTCTACACTTCTGCTTATTGCCGATAATCTTTCAATGATTATTTGTGTGAAGAGAAAAGAGGTTATCTTTGCTGACCAGGTTGATTCCAGAGTGAGCAGCTCAGAAAAGCTGATATGGTGATATGGTCATTGCAATATCATTGCTGCATATGAATTTCCCTATTTCACACACCAGCCATTTTCACTTCAAGTGAAATATATTTCCAATTTTGGGTAAATGAATCTGACCTCGCAAATGCTGCCTGTTGAATAATTGAAAGACCATGCGGAATTATAGCAACTGGCTCTGTCTAAACTCATTTCACATATATTCAGATTCCTCCACAGTGCTTTGGAGGATTAAATTATCTTCATAATATTTTCACTGTTGTTTAAGAAATGTCACAATTATTTCCTATATAACGAGGCCTCACAAACAGAAAATGAATAAGCAAGTGGACAAATAACATACTTTAGTGGTGTTGATTGATTTGAGGGATACATATTGGCCAGGTCACTCTGGGTGGAATTTTAACATCCAAATGAAAGCAGTTTTCAAGACACGGGAGGGAGAATTTTGAAATGAATGGATCAGATCTTCTGTCTGGTGTGTTATAGAGTCACAGTCATAGAGATGTACAGCACAGAAACAGACTCTTGGGTCCAACTTGACCATCCCCATCAGATATCCTAAATTAATGTAGTCCTATTTGCCAACACTTGGCCCATATCCTTTTAAACCCTTCCTATTCATATATCCATCCAAATGCCTTTTCAATACCAGCAATTGTACCAGCCTTCACTACTTCCTCTGGCAGCTCATTCCATTCACACACCACCCTTTGCATGAAAAAGTTGCTCCTTAGGCCCCTTTTAAATCTTTCTCCTCTCACTCTAAACCTTTGCTCTCTGGTTCTGGACTCCCCCAATTCAGGGAAAATACTTCGCCTATTTACCCTATCCATACCCCTCATGGTTTTATAAACCTCCAGAAGGTCACCCCTCAGCCTCCAACGCTCCAGTCTATTTAGCCTCTCACAATAGCTCAAACCCTCGAACCCTGGCAAAATCCTTGTAATTTTTTTCTGAACACTCAAGTTTCACAGCATCCTTCCTGTAGGAGGGAAACCAGAATTGCACACAATATTCCAAAAGCGGCCTAACCAATATTCTGTACAGCCGCAGCATGATCTCCCAACTCTGTGTTCCCAAATCCAAACTACCTTGCTTGAGGCAGGGTGAAACTGACATCAGCTGCCCATCCAGCAGTGATGGGTAGCTAATTATCAGCACAGTTCACTTAGGAGCAACTAGTTGATGCTATCACGATCTCAACAACAGCCAATGTGCCTCCCTGAAGCCAAAACCCAGCAGGTGACCAGAGGCAGCCTTCAAACACTAGGTTGGGAAGCCAGCAAGGTTTTTTTTATTCCACGCCTTTCTGTGATCCACATGTGTCAGAGGACCATAACTGCGGACTCAGGATTGCAAGGTTTCTCTCTAATCTGATGGATTAAATTCATACATTAGTTTTAAGCAATTAAAAGCCTTCAGAGATTTCCAACATGGCATTCACCTGTAGTGGCGGCGCCCATTCGACCTCCAGACTCTTAGTGCTTATAATAGCTGAGGAGCCTCCTTACTGTGCTTCATTCGAGGGATTCCTGGAGACAGTCTGTTAACCGGTTGCCTTTGGCAAGACTCAACAGGTGGGCAGAACTCAGAACCATTGGAATCAGAACCTAGAAACTAATTATCAGGAACAGGTAATATTCTGCCCTTTCATAGAACAATACAGTGCTGAACAGGCCCTTTGGCCCTTGATGTTGCGCTGACAGAGTGTACTTCTTCAAATAATGTCGTAGGATCTTAGGTCTGCCTAAACAAATGTCTCATGCAAAAGATGGCAATTCTAACAATATAGTATTTTGCTTGGTAGTTGTCCTGACAAATTTTATTTTCTTTCAGATTTGGTTTGAGATAAAAGCCTACCTATGATCCCAGTTGAATGTATTCATAAATGCTCAGAGCAATCTTCCAGTGTCCTGCTCTTATTTGTCTCTCTATCAACCATGCTATCTGATTATTTAAATTTATGACGTTACCATGTTCCTTGCACTTCAGTTCCTGTTAAGTCAAAGTCACAGGATTTTTAGGAACAACCGCTTGTACTCTACTATGGAACATTGTATAAATATATAGTCAAATTATAGTTTAAGATTTTATTTTAAAATCTTAACAACCTAACCATTATGAGAAGAGTTGAATTAAAAATAAAGCTGAAACAAAAGTTTATTCTGTTAAGTTTGTGCTTCAATACTTTGCTAAGAGGTCAGATGTAACTCTTTTAAATCAATTTCTCCAAATGTTTGTGATCTCAATGTGCCATTTGAATAAACCACTGAAGGGTGACAAATGCCAGGCTTGTCTCAGAAATCTAAATCAAGACAGAAATAGCAAATGGCTGAAGCAGTTATTTCATTATCTAGAAACTGACGAGTGGTGTGAATGAACATGAGAAGTAAAGTTAAAGGCCAATGAAAATCCAAACTGAAAATTTCAGACTCTTTATTAGCTGCATGTACAATCAGTATGAGAATTTTTTCTGTTATGGTCTATTACTTCACTCTTAGATAAACTTACAAGAGGCACTTGCTGTTTTGGAATTTAAGGGTCCTGTGGTATGTTAAAACATAGCAAAACTATTATCTGCAACAAATTAATGGACTATATGGGCTAAGTTTTTAAGTTACTGACTAGACTGAGAAACATAACAAATTTACTACAACAATGCCCTAGCTAGTTTCCAAGCTTTTATTAACAATTTTGCATGCTGTTATAAAATGCCGCTTTCAGTTGCTTTGAATTTTAAAAAAAACTTACATTGTCTACTATTTAGTACGTGCATATTGTCTTACAAATGATAACAGCTTATTTTCAAAACAATCAGTTTTTGAAATCCCTTCAGGAAAGATTTATTTATTTTCAATTTAAAATTATAGTAATATTATCTTATTTAGAAATAAGCTACAAATATTAAATTTCTATGTATGTTGAAAATATCTTTTTTGTAGAATATCTCTGATTTGTAATATATAGAGAAAATAATATAATTTTTTGTGTATAGCAACATAAGGTGATTTGGAAACAATTAAGCTTTGAAATAATTTTATTAGGTTTATTTTGTAATTAAATGTTTATGTAATAGGATGGTTTGAAATATATACAATAGTGACACTTTTTATCCTTTTACTTTTCTTTTCAGTACACTATTACTAATACTAGGCAAGAACTGGCAGCAGCTGAAGGTGGCAGGATGATGTGAATCCATAACTATCAATATCAGACATGGCTCATCTGCATAGCTTTTAGCATGACATCATTCCTCAAATACATAGACTTTTCTGGCAGTGGCATTCTGGACCATCTTTCTTTATGTTGAAGCTTGAAGTATTAATGGCAACATTAATTATGATGAACTAATTTGATGTATGCATGTTTTTAGTTATCACTGCACGACGTTATATTCAGGAACTTGGAGAATCTTTCCACTATTGGCAACCTGTTTTGCCAAGAAAATATTAACAAGGCCTGAATTTGTAAGTAATTCCAGGAACCTGACTGCAGCAATAGTCAGGCACTGCAGAGTCATTACCAAAATTGTGTCAATTCAGTGCCCAAACTAAACATCTCTTGTAATGTTACATTCAAAAAGCAAAAATGCATTACTGAGGCTAAGATTCCATGCGATGAGTACGGTGCATAAATTGATTTAAATGGTATCAACAAAATTCAAGTAAAATCTTAACTGTGCATTTTTATAGTTTTGGAGACACTCTTGCCATGAGACCCAGCGACATCTCTCACTACATTTAACCAAATGTACCTCCACTCAATGATGTCTCTCATGTGTGAGGTTATGCCCAGCTTATCACACATTGCTACACAACTCGCCACTCATTGGATAGCCACCAAACGATCAGCTTATTCAGTGTCTGCAAAATCTTTAAAGGCATGTTGGGCACCTAGACAAGCACATACCAGTCCTGAGTTGACATACATGGTTTCTGACATTAGCCCTGAACATGGAAAACAGGGACAAATTTGTGCCCCAGTTTGTCAACAGGGACTTGGAGATCCTGCTGAATGGGAAGGTGCAGTTGCAGGACCAGCAGTGGAGAGGCCACAACACCATGTCATGTCAGCTTGGTCTTGATATTGCCACTGTACCGAGCTCCCACAAAGGCCCAGGCTTTACCACACTTTCTATTGCATGCAATATCTTTCCCACTCACTCTCACCCACCCCAACTCTGATAGTATGAATATTGCATGCCCTCCATGCTGTCTACTCACGAACTTGGGACACTTCCCCAACTGCACCAATACCCATATCACCCACTTTCATCTCATGTAATACCTGCCTCTCCCTCATTCTGGGAGGAAAACAGCTCACAATAGGGTAGAAAGAGTATAAACAGGATCTGTGATACCCTTCATTTGGCTCCTCACTCCTTATGTGGAGACCGTCCTGACTCTGATCACCCTGCGTGGCTGATTGACTGTATCCAAGCCCCTGGACTGGTATCAGAGTTTGGTCTTGACCTACTGTGCTAACACCCTCTGTGAGAAGACTATTTCCCTTGACTTGACTGGGGCTACCATCAACCATGACTTCCATCTTGAGAATTCTTGATATTCAGCTTGCTTAGCATGTTTAATAAAAGAAGCTGAATATTGATGAGAATGACAACCCCAAACTGGGAACCAAACCAAAAGATTGCACAAAGAGTAGCAGGTTCAATATTTGGGCTCGTTTCATAACTCACATTGTCCTAAACACAGCCCAACACCAACAGTTCTAACCAAGCCTTTGGTTTAATCACAATAAAACAGAATTATACAGCAGCATATGAGGTCATTTGATCCCCAATACTGAAACTCAATTCCCTGTGATCTTTTAAATTTTCATTTTTAAAATATTAGTCCCCTTTCTTTTTGAATTTTATTATAATCCCTACCCCTTAATAACCACATGCAGTGAAGGACCATATGGCTTCCTGGCAAAGTATCTTTTTCTTCCATTTCCTGTTGGTCCTTCCATTGAAAATTCTTGAGCTCATTTCCAGAGTTCCTCAATCTCCCATCAATGAAAATACCTTTTGTTCTTTGCCCACAGGAAAAACTCCAGGTTTCATTTACCTCTTAGTGGCTCATCTTCAGTCTGTGCCATTATTATCTACCATGGTGTTGTTGCTGCTGCTTCGTAACCTGCAGAAAATGCTGGTCATCATTGCCATGCCCCTGCTCAAATGTTTGAGCCCCAATCTCAAATCCCTTTATTGCTCCCAATCTCCTCTTGTTTGCAAATTTTCAGTTTCCTGAGGTCAACCTGCCTTCCTGTCTCCTTGAGTCCCATTCCTAAGTCTCTACCTTTCTCAAGTTCCCTTTGTGTGACCGGGCAGACCTTTAAAAGTGGACTCTTGTGGCACAATGATAGTGTTCCTACTCTGGACAAGGAGACCTGAGGTCAAGATCCAGCTGCTCCAGATGTGTGTCTGAACAGGTTGATTATCTATCAGCATTTCTTTCCCCCTATTGTAATTATCCAACTTCAATACATCAATGCAATTTACATCAACTATTCAATGAAATATATGGAATTTTTAATTAAATAAATTTCTCCTAACTTCCTTGGATTCAAGCAGTGGGATACTGAGGTGCCCAACCAACTGTTCAATCGCTCCTACGGGAGGCCTTGTCCATTTAGAAAGCTTGTTACCTCAATAAATTAGAATATCTGAATTGCTAGTAGAAATAATTATTTTGCAGAATGGTGCAAAAATTCAAAGTCGCCGACATATTGTGATTCTGATTATTTCTGGAATCAGTAAAAAAAAGTTGCAAGTTGGTAGTCCATTCTTAAGGTGCTGAAGTGGTCCCAGATTAGTTTTGTGAGGTCTGTACTTTTGCTTCTGTTTGACCTGCAGAAAATATGTTTTACTTACCTTTTGATTGCTCTTGGCTACACTGGCAGCTGAAACTATGTTGAGCATGTGTGACACATCCTATACACAGGGTGGGTTGGCTAGCCCAGTTGGCTGGATGAATTGGTTTGAGATGCAGAATCATGCTAATATCAAAGGCTCAATTCCCATACCATCTGAGGCCACCATGAAAGTCCTGCCTTCTCAACATTGCTTCTCACTTGAGGCATAGTGACCTTCAGATTATACTCACCACCAGTCATCTCTCTTGATGAGCGAGCAGCTCAATAGTCTTCTGGGACCGAGGTTACTTTCATCCACTTGAACTCTTCAATGCCAATGTAAGTCCAATGAAATAGTGCTATTTGCAGGATCAGAGGAGCCCTTTAAAATATTGCAGATCAAATAAAAATGCATAAGCTGAGGACATGGATATTGAACACCAAAAAGACAGAAACAATGATAGTTAAAATGAATATAAGAAACCAGAGTGAAGATTAAAGTCAATGGTGTCACACTATCTATATGTCTATTTAAGACAGAGTAACAGACAATAGCTGATGTGATGCAAAAATTAGAAGGACAGGGATAACCAGAGGTTATTTTGTGAAGATGAAAAATGTGTTAACAACAAGAAAACTCAAGCTTGTAATAAGGATAATTGTAATAAGGACTGATTTTCTTGTATGCCTCAGAAACGCAGACAATAAGTAAAGATCTGAGGAAGAAAATACAGGCCTTTTAATTGTGGATGCTAAGACATATGTTAAAAATTCTATATGCAGACCATAAGAAAACTGAAAAGTACTTGATAGTGCAAGTGCAAAATAAAAGGTGACATCCAGAAAAGAAAATATCAGTATTTTGGTTATTTGTTCAGAACTGAAAAGATACTGACATCTCTTCTGGATGAGTAGAAGCAGAGGTCACCAGAAAGAGGTGTTGGCCTGGGTGTCCTTGAATGACAGATGTCACAGAGTGGTTGCAGGCATGCTTCAGAGGATATAGGAGGGTGATACAGCACTAATAAGCATGGCATACCATTATAGCAGTTCTCCTTGCAACAACAGGTACAGACTACAGCAGCAATAGCAGGTATTGTTGTATCTGGGTTTAATGGTCTAAAAATGGATTGGGATACTATCCCTGGCAGCATAAACCTTAGGTTGCTGAAAGAATTCACAAGGGTGTTGCCAGGGTTGGAGGATTTGAGCTATAGGGAAAAGCTGAATAGGCTGGGGCTGTTTTCTCTGGAGTGTCGGAGGCTGAAGGGAGACCTTATAGAGGTTTACAAAATTATGAGGGGCATGGATAGGATAAATAGACAAAATCTTTTCCCTGGGGTTGAGGATTCCGAAACTGGAGGGCATAGGTTTAGGGTGAGAGGGGAAAGATATAAAAGAGACCTAAGGGGCAACTTTTTCACACAGAGGATGGTACGTGTATAGAATGAAGGAAGTGGTGGAGGCTGGTACAATTGCAACATTTAAAAGGCATTTGGATGGTTATATGAATAGGAAGGGTTTGGAGGGGTATGGGCCGGGTGCTGGCAGGTGGGATTAGATTGGGTTGGAATATCTGATCGGTGTGGACGAGTTGGACCGAAGGATGTGTTTCCATGCTGTACATCTCTAGGACTCTAATTGGGAGTTGTATTCTATGACCTACATGATCATATCTTTAATAGCTCCTTAGGATGGAAAAATGTCCTTTGATACCAATCTTAAGAAACTGAAATAGAAAAAATAGAAATTGTAAAGGGCTGCAAGAAAGGCTTCTAAATAAGGTTGCATTTTGCGGTATAGATCAACAGATTCAAAATTGGATAAAGAGCAAACCGCACTTGCATGAAATGAACACAATTACCAATAGCAGAGTGTGTGTGCAGGAAGCGGACACTGCAAGGGTGTTGCTCTTTGCCATTTATATCAGCAATCTGCATATAACCATCGGAAGAACTAAGCATGTTAACAACACTGCGATAAGTGCATCTGTGTGTGTGAGATCTTAATTGCAAACTAAATAAATTACAGGCAGATCTGAATGGAATAGAAGAATTGAACATGTCTCCATTTCTTTTAGTACTGTATACAGAAATAGCGAACGTGGCTTTGTGCATGGGAAATCATATCTCACTAACATGATTGTGTTCTTTGAAGGCGTAACAAAGAGGATTGATGAGGGCAGAGTGGTGGACGTGATCTATATGAACTTTAGTAAGGGGTTTGACAAGGTTCCTCATGGTAGACTAAGCATCAAGGTTAGATCACATGGAATACAGGGAGAATTAGCCATTTAGATACAGAACTAGCTCGAAGGTAGAAGACAGAGGGTGGAGGTGGAGGGTTGCTTTTCAGACTGGATGTCACAAGGGGTGTGCCACAAGGATTGATGCTATGTCCACTGCTTTTCGTCATTTATATAAATGACTCGAATGTGAACATAGGAGGTATAGTTAGTAATTTTGCAGACGACACAAAAATTGGAGGTGTAGTGGATAGCGAGGAAAGTTAGCTCAGAGTACAACACGATTTGATCAGATGGGCCAATGGGCCTAGGCATGGCAGATGGGAGTTTAATTTAGATAAATGTGAGGAGCTGCATTTTGGAAAGCAAATCATGGTAGGACTTATATGCTTAATGGTAATGTCCTGGTGAGTTTTGCTGAACAAAGAGACCTTGAAATGCAGGTTCATAGTTCCTTGCACGTTGAGTTTCAGGTAGATAGGATAGTGAAGAAGGTGTGTAGTTTGCTTTTATATATTGGTCAGAGCATCAAGTATAGGAGTTTGGAGGTCATGATGCGGCTGTACATAACATTGGTTTGGCCACTTTTGGAATATTGTGTGCAATTCTGGTCTCCCTCCTATAGGAAGGATGTTGTGAAACTTGAAAGGGTTCAGAAAAGATTTACAATGATGTTGTCAGGGTTGGAGGGTTTGAGGTATAGGGAAAGGCTGAATAGGCTGGGGCTGTTTTCTCTACAGCATCGGTGGCTGAGGGGTGACCTTATAGAGGTTTATAAAATCATGCAAGGCATGCATAGGGTAAATAGAAAAGGTCTTTTCCCTGGGGTGGGGAGTTCAGAACTAGAGGGCATAGGTTTAAGCCAAGGGGGAAAGATTTAAAATAGACCTACGGGGCAACTTTTCATGCAAAGGGTGGGGTGTGTATGGAATGAACAGCTAGAGGAAGTGGTGGAGGTTGGTAATGTTACAACATTTAAAAGGCATCTGGATAGGTATATGAATAGGAAGGGTTTATAGGGATATGGGCCAAGTGCTGGCAAATGGGACTAGATTAATTTAGGATATCTGGTGAGCATGGATGACTTGGACCGAAGGGTCTGTTTCTATTGTATATCTCTATGACTCTTTAACTGCACAGTTTGTACATGTGCATGGAGAACTGCAAGCATGTATATCTCATACACAGTTGTGTGCTCAAGGCTATTTTCTTATCCTATTCCACTCCGATCATATAGTCCTACTCTGTGCACCAAACAGATGCAAAGAGATAAGACACTTTTTATCCTTTTCTGTGCACAACTTTTTCTGGTGTTCAGACCTTGTGGTGACTAATGAATGCTTTACCTCCTGCATGATCACCTCCTTGTATGGTCAAACTTGATGTCACTTCTTGTGCTAATGTCCCTTTTCTGGGCTGATACTGTGACATTAGGACAAGATCTCCTTCTGGTTGTTACAAGAGTTCATAATGGGATACATCCTGTAAATATTTTGATACATATGCATCAGGAAGCCCATTATCAGGGCAAGATTATGTTCAGATTATCTATCAGATTATATTCAGAAACACAATCTAGTAAGCACATCGCTAACACATGTCTGCAACCACTGAAAGACAAAAACGCCCGAGATCTCTGACACTCAACGTTGCATATGAACTTATGAATTAGGTGCAGAAACAGGTGATCAGCCCCTCAACAGCTCTGCCATTACATAAAATAGTGGATGTTCTGTTTGTGTTTCAAATCCAATTGCCTTCTGTCCCATAATCCTTGATTTCCTTGCCTAACAATAATCTAGCTATGTCTGCCTTAAAAATAGTCAATGACTTTGCCTCCATCCAAAAGAATTTTCATCTCTGTCCTAAAAAGGTGACACCTAACTTTAAAAGTGTTCCTGGATCTCGAATCACTCAGAAGGAAAGGTTTTTTCTATGTCTAGCTTGTTCAGGATAATATACACTTCAATCTAGACATCTCTCATTCTTCTACACTCCAATGGAAACAGACACAATCTCTCTAACCTTTCCTCATAAAACAACCCACTCTTTCCAGGTATCAATACAGAAAACCTTGTCTGAGTCACCTCTAATACGTTTATAATCTTTCTTCAATAAGGACTTCTTCAATAAAACTACAAACAGTATTCAAAGTATGATCTTATCAATGCCCTGCATAAATGAAGTAGAGCATTCTTACTTTTATGTTCACTGTCTGTTATAAAAATGGAGAGCATTCCATTATCCTTTTTGTTAATTACTTGCTGTATCTATGTTTTAACATTCTATACCTAGATCCCTCTTCACCTTGGAATTCTGCAGTCATTCTCCATCTAAGTAATTAGCTACATTTTAATTATTTCTGCTAAAGTGAACTGCCAGACTTTTGCCCACCTATCTATGTTGATCTGCAACCTTATTATGCCCTCTTCACAACATACTTTCCTAACTACTTTGTGCCATCTGCAAATTTAGCAATCACGCCCCTTTACTTGCCTTCAAGTAAGCCACTAACTTAAATTGAGGGCAAATTACTGATATGGCTGGGGAATTGGTCTAATGGCAGGTGACAGAAAGTAGGGATAATGGATAGGCACTCAAATCCGCAGAATGTGACCAATGGTATCCCACAAGGATCTGTGTTCGGACCTCAATTATTCACATTATTTACTAATTAATTGAGTAATGGTGTAGACACCCGAATTTGCTGATGACACAAAGTTAGGCGACATTTGTAGACATGTAGGCGGTTAGCATAAAATTACAAAGGGCTATTGATAGACTAAGTGAATGGATAAAACCGTGGCAGCTGGAGTTCAACGTAAGCAAGTATGAGGTTATCCATTTTGGATTAAAGAAGAATAGATCAGAATACTTTCTAGATGTATTTAAATATAATGGATGTTCAGAAAGACTTGAGGGTTCAGCTTCATAGACCTTTAAAATACAATGAACAGGTGCAAAAAATAATGAAGAAAGCATATGGAATGCCAGCATTTATATCTGGAGGACTGGAGTATAAGGATACAGAAGTTATGCTGCGTATATACCAAACCCTTGTTAGACTTCACCTGGAATACAGTGAGCAGGTCTGGGCACCACACCAAATGAAGGGTATATTGGCTTTGGAGAGAATACAACATAGGTTTACAAGAATGATACCTCAACTTTAGGGGTTAAGTTATAAGGAGACACTATATAAATTAGGCCTGTTTTCTCTAGAATTTGTAAGGCTAAAAAACTAGCTGATTGAAGTTTGCAGATGACACCAAAATTGGAGGTGTAGTGGACAGCGAAGAAGGTTACCTCAGATTACAACAGGATCTTGACCAGATGGGCCAATGGACTGAGAAGTGTCAGATGGAGTTTAATTCAGATAAGTGCGAGGTGTTGCATTTTGGGAAAGCAAATCTTAGCAGGACTTATACACTTAATGGTAAGGTCCTAGGGAAAGATGTTGTGAAACTTGAAAGGGTTCAGAAAAGATTTATAAGAATGTTGCCAGGGTTGGAGGATTTGAGCTATGGGGAGAGACTGAACAGGCTGGGGCTGTTTTCTCTGGAGCGTCGGAGGCTGAGTGGTGACCTTATAGAGGTTTACAAAATTATGAGGGGTATGGATAGGATAAATAGACAAAGTCTTTTCC
The DNA here is from genome assembly GCF_020745735.1 of Hemiscyllium ocellatum. NCBI lineage: Eukaryota > Metazoa > Chordata > Chondrichthyes > Orectolobiformes > Hemiscylliidae > Hemiscyllium > Hemiscyllium ocellatum. The sequence goes on along the minus strand of NC_083410.1, from coordinate 57,982,122 downwards.
CTGGGGTCGGGGAGTCCTGAACTAGAGGTCATAGGTTTGGGGTGAGAGGGGAAAGATATAAAAGGGACCTAAGGTGCAATGTTTTCATGCAGAGGGTGGTACGTGTATGGAATGAGCTGCCAGAGGAAGTGGTGGAGCCTGGTACAATTGCAACATTTAAAAGGCATTTGGATGGGTATATGAATAGGAAGGGTTTGGAGGGATACGGGCCAGGTGCTGGCAGGTGGGACTAGATCGGGTTGGGATATCTGGTCGGACTGAAGGGTCTGTTTCCATGCTGTACATCTCTATGATTCTATCTTGACATTTGTGAGGGCCTTCTTGGGTCATTTTAAGACCTCCATCTTCATAGAGGCAGATAAGCCATTCAACCCTATAAGGCTGCTCTGTCACTTGATATGATCTGGGCTGATCATCAAGCTCAGTACCTTAATCCAGTCTCTAGCCATTTTTTTAAGCTTCTTAATTATATTTTTCTTCCATTCTCAAGCTTTCAGGAAGGGTCTAGGGGCAAACATTAACTTGCTTCATAGAATCATAAAATCCCTTCAGTGGGAAAGAGGCCATTTGGCCCATCCAGTCTGCACCGACCATCCGAAGAGCATACTACCCAGACCCAGCTCCTCCACTCTCTCCGTATAACACCATATTTACCATGTGCTAATCCACCTAACCTGCATATACCTGAACACTATGGGGTAATTTGCCTTGGCCAATTGATCTAGCCTGCACTTTTGGATGATGGGAAGAAAGCAAAGCACTCAGAGGAAATCCATGCAGACATGGGAAATGTGTAAACTCCACACAATCACCCAAGATTATATTCTTACAAATTGCCAGAGGTCGCTCTGCACCTTCACAAAACATTCTTTTAGTTATTTACAAATTAGACTTTTACAGAATAATTATAGCACAGGAGGCCATTTAGCCCATCATGTCTCTGTTGCCTCTCCAAATGGACATCTCACCAAAACACATTCTCCTGCCTTCCCCGTCATCCTTCATATTGTTCCTTTTCAAATAATCATTCTTTTGAATAACTAATGCACACCAGCATTTACTTCTCCAAAGAGAATAGTCCTGACTTCTCCCTTGAACCATTCTCACGAACATCTTCTGTACTCCGTCTATTACCCTCTTCTTCTCAAAGTGCAGCACCCGGCTTTGCACACAATACCCTGGGTGAGTCCCTCATAACCTCCTTATTCTTGTACTGCATATTACAATTACAATTTTCTATTAATAAACACTAGGGGCCATATCCCATATGTTTTTTGCTAATGGAAACAGCTAGGATGCTTTGGGTAGTTTCACTATCACCAATCCTTTTTGCTGGCATCAGTCCATGCTATTGATACTAAGCAGAGAAGGATGCACTCGTCAGTAAAACAGGCTCAATCTTGGTGAACAATTTTTAAAATAAAAATGTATATTACTTAGTAGCTGGTTACATTACATTTGAGATACATGATTGCATCTTGTGTGAGGCAGGTTCCACTTAAAGATTAACTTAATCTATGTGCTACCAGCACTAACAACTCATTGGACACCACTGAGTCACAGTCCTTTACGTCCTGATGGTGCACCTTATAGTGATATTAATGATCCCTTTCAGGCATTAAATGCCTTATAAAATACTGCATGCTTTATTAAATGTTTTCTCAAATTGTCCTATCTCTGATCTTGTACTCCTATACGTGTCGTAACTTCATCATACGTTGTCTCCTCATTTTTCCCCCCCAGTGCATGACCTCACAATTACGTGCATTGAAGTCCAAGTAGTTACCCACCCTCTCCAGTATTTTGTCAGCAATTTATAACGCCTTAATTCTCACTGGAACGTAAAATAACTATTTTCACATTCCGCTCCTGCAAAATAAAATCCCCACAAAAGTGATAAGAGTTTAAAATTTAAAAACATAGTTTCTTAAGAAATATATTTTTTTTCTTAAGATAGACGTGATATTTCCAAACCCCTCAATGGACTACACATTTTCGTGAGTGATTTGCATTCATTATTATAATTTCCTAACCTTTTTGCACCTTGAACTGCGGAACAAAATAATCCTCTTCAATTATTGCGCAGGATAAAAACTGGGTGGACAACATTGACACGTCTAACCAATCAGATTATAACCTCAAACTCCTTTATCTTCATTGGTCCAGACTGATCCGCCGGCGCCGAGTATGACCGTCGTCCACTTTGTTGATTGGCTGAACACAACATCATTCAGTTCATTCACCTCCTCCAGGTTGGACTGGTCTCCGGAGCCGGCGGCGCCAGGTTTCTATGAATCACGGCGACGCCATTTTCTATTATTATAATCACCGCACAAGGGGAGTGGGCAGGGAGGGGTGGTCTCCTGCCTTTTTACTCAATTATACCCGCCTCTGTCTGGTGGCGCACTTCTCAACCTTTCAAACACGCATCAACGACGCTTTTGTGTTTTAAGTCAGTTAGGTAGGTGAAGACGAATAGTTAAATTTGTTTTAAAAATAAAGCCTGAAGATTTCAAAAGAACTAAGTCAGAACCATGACAGATCCCGAATGGCAGTCTCCTTCTGTCTCGTCCTCGGCTCGTTTAGACGACGTTATAGACGATCGTACCGCCGAAGGTATGGAGGAAATGCTGCATGATTTGGATCCTCTCAAGCCTGGGGCTGGCGACGCACCCAGATTTGTACCTTCGGTCCCTGTACCTCCGGCTCCCAGCGGCTTCGAGCTGGCAGAGAGCACTAACATTGGCGATGAGGATACCCAGGTCCCTCTACTTCTGCCCGCCAGAAGCCGACCAGAAGCGGACTCCACCTCAGAGACGGCGCCTGCTACATCCACAGTGTCCGCCAAGACCTGTCCAGAGTCTGCCGGTAAGTTTTAGGACTACCAACTTCACCCACCGCGGCTCATTATAACAAGATACTGTAACCAACTCAACCAGAGAACATGAGGCTCCACAACGTCACCCCACTTTTAGTTCGACGTTCTTACATTTTTATTTAGAATTTATACCTGAAAGTAAGTTAACACGTCCCGCACTTTCCGCCACAACGATGAAGCAGTTCGTTGTATTGTGTTTTTAATTGCGATTTGTGTTTAAATGGGGAAGTTTTAAGTAACTGGTAAAATCAGAAGTGAGTCACGAACTTAGCCCTGTTGAAAGGGCGGTGGTTGCAGATCCAGTAACTTCGAAAGGGAAATTTTAAAGAACCGAGAGAAACAAAGGGACCAGAACTGGCAGAGGCCGGACATGACGGTCCGAATGCTGCCTCCCGATTGTTAAAAGGTTTGGGTGTGTAGTGTATAGACTTTAGGGTTTAAATGAGTGACAATGCTTCAGTTGGCGTAATGTAACCGCTATCATCGGTGGATGTCAGGCAGCATGAGAAAGGGAAATCAGCCAGCGGGCCGTTTCCTGCCGTTTTCATTGACTGTCGCCGGGACATCTCCGTTGATTGGTCAGAGCCAGTGTCAATCAGGAAGATGGTGCCGACGGTATCTCCAATCACCGTGTGTGTGGGGGGGTGGGCCTTCTGATAGGAGCGGCTGGCCATGCGGTATGATGAGGTAAAAACAATGACTGCAGGTGCTGGAAACCAGATTCTGGATCAGTGGTACTGGCAGAGCACAGCAGTTCAGGCAGCATCCAACGAGCAGCGAAATCGACGTTTCGGGCAAAAGCCTTTCAGGAATAAGGGCAGAGAGCCTAAAGCGTGGAGAGATAAGCCAGAGGAGGATGAGGGTGGGGAGAAAGTGGCATAGAGTACAATAGGTGAGTGGGGGAGGGGATGAAGGTGATAGGTCAGGGAGGAGAGGGTGAAGTGAGTAAATGGAAAAGGAGATAGGCAGGTAGGACAAGTCTGGACAAGTCATGGGGACAGTGCTGAGCTGGAAGTTTGGAACTAGGGTGAGTGGGGGAAGGGGAAATGAGGAAACTGTTGAAGTTCACATTGATGCCCTGGGGCCGGTGTTCCGAGGCCGAAGATGAGGCATTCTTCCTCCAGGTGTCTGGTGGTGAGGGAGTGGCAGTGAAGGAGGCCCAGGGCTTCCATGTCCTCAGCAGAGTGGGAGGGGGAGTTGAAATGTTGGGCCACGGGGCTGTGTGGTTGATGTTTCCTAAAGCGCTCTGCTACGAGGCGCCCAGTCTCCCCAATGTAGAGGAGACCACATCGGGAGACCGGATACAATAAATGATATTAGTGGATGCGCAGGTAAAACTTTGGATGTGGAGGCTCCTTTAGGGCCTTGAATAGAGGTGAGGGCGGAGGTGTGGACGCAGGTTTTACAGTTCCTGCGGTGGCAGGGGAAGATGCCAGGATGGGAGGGTGGGTTGTGGGAGGGCGTGGACCTGACCAAGTAGTCACGGAGGAATGGTCTTCGCGGAAGGTGGAAAGGGGTGGGGAGTGAAATATGTCCCTGGTGGTGGGGTCTTTTTGGAGGTGGCGGAAATGTCGGCGCATGATTTGGTTTATGCGAAGGGTGGAAGGTGAGCACCAGGGGTGTTCTGTCCTTGTTACGGTTGGAGGGGTGGGGTCTGAGGGCGGAGGTGCAGGATGTGGACGAGATGTGTTGGACGGCATCTTTAACCACATGGGAAGGGAAACTGCAGTCTCTAAAAAAAGGAGGCCATCTGGTGTGTTCTTGGTGGAACTGGTCCTCCTGGGAGCAGATACAGCGGGGGCGGAGGAATTGGGAATACAGGATGGCATTTTTGCAAGCGGTAGGGTGGGAACAGGTGTAATCCAGGTAGCTGTGAGAGTCGGTGGGCTTGTTTTAAAAAAAATATTAGTGTCAAGTCGGTCGTCATTAATGGAGATGGAGAGGTCCAGGAAGGGGAGGGAGGTGTCAGAGATTAAGGTCAGGGTGGAATGTGTTGGTGAAGTTGATGAATTGTTCAACCTCCTCGCGGGAGCACAAGGTGGCGCCAATGCAGTCATCAATGTAGCAGAGGAAGAGGTGGGGAGTGGTGCCGGTGTAATTACGGAAGATCAACTGTTCTACGTAGCCGACGAAGAGACAGGCATAGCTGAGCCCCATACGTGTGCCCATGGCTACCCCTTTGGTCTGGAGGAAGTGGGAGGAATCGAAGGAGAAATTGTTAAGGGCGAGGCCAAACGAGTGAGTGTCGGTGGAAAGGTACTGTTGGGAACGTCTGGAGAGGAAAAAAAAGGAGGGTTTGGAGGCCCTGGTCATGGCGGATGGAGGTATAGAGGGATTGGATATCCATGGTGAAGATGAGGCATTAGGGGCCAGGGAAACGGAACTCTTGGAGGAGGTGGAGGGCGTGGATGGTGTCTCGAACGTATGTGGGGAGTTCCTGGACAGGGGGGATAGGACAGTGTCGAGGTAGGTAGAAATGAGTTCAGTGGGGCAGGAGCATGCTGAGACACCCTCCTTTAGCTTCTCTCCACGCTTCAGCTCTCTGCCCTTATTCCTGATGAAGGGCTTTTGCCCGAAACGTCAAATTCGATGCTCCTTGGTTGCTGCCATGCGGTATGATGTCAGATCTGAAGAAGGGTCACTAGACACGGGAATGTTAACGCTGATCTCTCTCCACAGATGTTCCCCAGACCTCCTGAGATTTTCCATCATTTTATGTTTTTGTTTTAGTGTTACGGGTGTGCGTGTGCAGTCAAATTCGTACAAAAGAATCTTAATTAAATGTGGGCAAGGATTAGTTTGATTATGGCAACTGTTAACTACTGAAGTATTTGGTCACTTTTTTTGTTTTGACCCGCTTTGTAATCTCTTCAGTATCTGGAATTGATGTGGAGCAATGATTGCAGCTGACTGAAAACTAAAAAGCTGCATGGCGCCCTCTTAGTGTCACACTGCAGCATAATGTTTGAAAACTTTCCAATTGAAATTAATACTGTCTTATAAGGGTCAGGAGAAAATCATTTACTTCAAATAGAATTTTAATGTTTACCGCCAGTTCATGAGCTCTTCGCACATAAGCATTCCAACCAGAGGTGAAATGGGCAACGTGGTATTTACAACAATCAATTGGAAGTCTAGGTGGTAGCAGAGTAAGAGTGTTCTGGGAAAACTTCCAGTTGACCAACATATACCTCATGTTGCTCTTGGGCATTCTGAAATTTTGTTGATATGTTCAGCACCAACCTGTCTGTCCCTTTTAAGTCACACTCAAGTAGTCTAAATGGTAAATTTGTGTTGAACCTAAATGTATAGTTCCTTGGGTTAATCAGTGAGGAATTACGGCTGATTTGTGGAAACATGGGCAAATTTGACTGATTTTAAAGCAACTCATTATTTTGCCAGTATTTCAGAAACTGATTCTCTTAGATTCTCCCGTAACACCATTCACGCTGAGTCTTTTTAATCTGTGGATGCTATCTACTTTTTAAATTTTATACTTGGGGTCCCTGTTGGGTTTCAAGGCCTCAAACAGTCCTTCTAAGTAAGATAGAGGTTCACTTGCTTCTCCAGCCGGGTTTACTGTATCCAGTGCTCCTGATGCTGTCTTCTCTATGTTGGGGAGACCAAACGTGACCTAAGGGAAAGTTTCGCCGAACATCTTAGCTGGACATGCAAGAGCTGAGCTGACCTGACCTCCCGGTCACAGCCTATTTTAATCCCAGTTGTTTTGGCCAATATCTGAGGTCATGTCTGCTTGTGAGACCTTGCTACTTACCCATCCACCATTTTTTTGGATGCAATGTCTTTGTTCTTTGGCGTCTTCTATCACTCCTAACCTGACTGTTTAAAGTTGCTAACAGGACTTGTACTAACTACTTTACTCTTTCTCTCTTACTGGAGATGTTTGCTGCTAATCAGTCAGCTGTTCTTACCTGTTCATGCTTGACACCTTGCCCTGCAAGTCAACTTTGTGTGATATTCGTTCTTTCCTCACTGATTTTGTTACTGTGCAGCTGTATTGATTGCAATTCCACTTTTTGATTTGCCTCTTGCAGATTAGAGTTTGCATAATTTACACTCAGCTGCTGCTGGCTCTTCTATAGCTGCACCACTTTGTTTTTGGCTGTGAACATTCTTGTGACATGCTTCAGTGGCCCTTTTCACAAGTGGCTTGGAAAGCACATAAATGTTACTTATTTTACCCCTCTTTTAACATGTACTTGAATAGGAGCCTTAATGAGTCAGTGAATAAAATTTTAAGCAGGTAAGCATCGTAATACTTCAGACAAAAGTTTCCACGAGCAGGGTTAATGGAACGGTAAAGATTCACTAGTATGCAAAACAAGCTTACAACCATTAGGTAAGATAACTAAAGTTGATTCACGGGTACTGCTATGGGCATCAGATGGCTAAGTTAGAATTTATTATGGTATGTTGTAAAACTTTCATGATGGTGAGATTCCAGAATAACCACCACACCTCCATTTTGGTGAATGAAAATATTTTTACTCAAAACTATGATATGCTTTAAACACATACTTTCAGTACTGGAACTAGTGATTTGCAGAGATTTAAGTGATAGCTGTATGTATAGTTAGGGTCTAAATTACAGCGGGATGTGACTTCTGTAAAGATTAAGCTAATATTTATCATGAATCTAGCAACAGTGAATTGCTGTAAACCTTTGTTCTGCAATTAAAAGCTGCTCTGAATTTGGAGCTTTGATTGTGTTCGTAATGGATTTCAGTAAATTAGCTTCTGTACATACAATTGAGTTAACTGCATGATTTAACTAAGCCATTGCTCACGGCTGTAATGTGGTACAACTGCATTACCATATTCTGGATTAGTGGTGCTGGAAGAGCACAGCAGTTCAGGCAGCATCCAAGGAGCAGCAGAATCGACGTTTCGGGCAAAAGCCCTTCAGGAATAAAGGCAGTGAGCCTGAAGTGTGGAGAGATAAGCTAGAGGAGGGTAGGGATGGGGAGAAAGTAGCATAGAGTACAAAAGGGGAGTGGGGGAGGGGATGAAGGTAATAGGTCAGGGTGGAGTGGATAGGTGGAAAAGGAGATAGGCAGGTAGGACAAGTCTGGACAAGTCACGGGGACAGTGCTGAACAGGAACTTTGGAACTATATACTGTGTCAAATGATAGATTCCCACCTTTGTTTGGCAGGAGTGACTACTGCTGCTTGTTGGCAAATTGGTTGAAAGGAGTTGTTGTTGAAGAGATGCAATTATTGCAGAATTGGTTCAGAAATGCTTGAAGGAGAACATTCTGATAAAACTAGTTGTTATTTCTATGCTTATTAATAATTTGAAGACACCAGATTGGGGGAGAGTGTATACATGAAAACACTTGTCGAATGTGGATGTAATTGGTTTTTAAAAAAAGCCTTACTATGAGTAAGTGTTTGTTAACCCTTCGAGGAAGGGTATGCCACTAATAGTTGGAAAATAAATGTCGAACATTGGTAGAGGAACACTGGGGTCTAATGGTTCAGGTACACTGAAAAACATAAAGTGGGGCAGAAACAGGCCGCACAACCTTTCAAGCCTGCTCTGTTATTCCGTATGGTCATGGCTGGTTATCCAACTCAGCTGTTTTTCAGCTTTCCTCCTATATCCTTTGATCCCTTTATCCCTAAGAGCTATGTCTACCTCCTTTTGGAAGTATTCAGAGTTTTGGCCTCGCTTGCTTATTGTGGGAGAAAGTTTCCCAGGCTTTCACTCTCTGGCTGAAGAATATCTCCTCAGTTCATTCCTAAGTTGCCTACCCCAATGTCCCTAAAATCTTGACCCCTGTTTCCAGACTCAGCAGTCATCGGGAACATCCTGTGATTACCCTATCTAGTTCTGTTAGAATTTTATAACTACTCATGATATTCCACCCCATCATTCTTCTAAAGTCCAGTGAAAATAGTCCTAACTGATCTGATTTGTCTATTTATATATCAGCCTTATTCCTGATGAAGGGTTTTTGCCCGAAACGTCGATTTCGCTGCTCGTTGGATGCTGCCTGAACTGCTGTGCTCTTCCAGCACCACTGATCCAGAATCTGGTTTCCAACATCTGCAGTCATTGTTTTTACCTCCTATCCCAGGAATCAGTCTGGCAAAGATTGTTGCACTTCCTGGATAACCAGAGGATATCCATCCTCTGACAAGGAGACGAAAACTACATAAACTACTTCAGCTACAATTGTAGCAAGACATCCTTGCTCCTGTACTTGAATCCCCTTCCTATGAAGGCCAACATACCATTTTGCTGTCTTTACTGTCTGGGTCACGTGCATGCTTGCTTTTAAGTGAACAATGAACAAGACACCCAGGTCTTGTTGCACCTTGTCCAATGCCAATTTCTTGCCAGTCAGATAATCTGCCTTCCTGTTTTTAATATCCAAAGTGGATAACGTCACACTTTCCACATTACGGTTCATCTGCCATGAATTTGCTCACTCACTCAGCTTGTGCAAAACACACTGAACCGTCACTCCATCCTCCTCACAGCTCATTCTTCCACCCAACTTTGTGTTGATTGCAAACTTGAAGCCATTATGTTTGTTTCCTCCTTGACCTCTTTATCTCCAACTGCCGTCGCAAAATTGACTGCCTCAACCTGTCCACCCCTCTTACCCACTCCAAACTCTTACTCTTGCATAAGCAGCCTTTCACTCTTTCAGCTCCAACCCCAACCTCACTGTTAAACTAGCTGACAAGGGGTGCAGTGGTAGTATGGCACGCAAACTCTACCTCACTGAAGCCAGATGCCAACTTGCTGACACCGTCTCCTACTGCCCCATAACCACGACCTCACTCTTATCACCAAACCATTGTCTCTCAAACCATCCATAACCTTATCACCTCAGGCAATCTTGCATTCACAGCTTCTAACCGAATAGTTCCCCAACCCTGCACCACCTGATTCAACCTCTTACCCAGATTCCACAAACCTGACTGCCCTAGTCAATGCAACAGTCTCCACCTGTTCCTGCCCCACTGACCTTATCCCCTCATATCTCGACTCCGTCCTGTCCTGTCCATAAGCTCCCCATATATGTCCAACGCCCTCACCAACTCCTCCATAACTTTTGATTTCCCCAGCCCCCAACACCAACTCTTCACTATTGACATCCAGTCCCTATACACCTCCATCCACTAACATGAAAACCTAATCGCCCTCTGTTTCTTCCTCTCCCACTGATCCAAGTAGCCCTCCTCCACCAACACTTTCATTCGATTGGCAGAACTGGTCCTCACCCTCAACGACTTCTCATTTTAATCCTCCCACTTCCTACTGACCAGAGGATTAGCCATAGGCCCCGGTTATGCCTGCATCGTTGTGGAATAGTCCCTCTTGAATTACACCAGCTCTATTCCCCCACCTTTTCCTCTGCTCTGTTAATGACTTTATCAGCCCCACCTTGTGACCCCATGGGGAGATTGAATGGTTCATCAACTTGAACATCTTCCACCATGACCTCAAGTTCACGTGGACTATCTGTGACGTTTCTGCTGACCGACTCAACGTGGACATCCATTTGAAACTCACCAGCTCCCACAGTGGCTTTGACTGTGTTTTCCCCACCCCCCCCTGTAAAAATACGGTCCCTTACTTCCAATTCATATTCATCTGCCTCTGTTATATCTGCTCCCAGGAGGAGAAATTCTACACCAGGACATCCCAGATATTCTCCTATTTCAAGGACAGCAATTTCCCTTCCCACATGATCAACAGTGCCCTCCATCTCATCTCCATGTCTTACACCTCTCTGTTCTTGAACCCCGCCCGTCCAACTGCAACAAGGATACAACCCCCCCCCCCCCCCCCTCACCTTCCACCCCACGAATCTCCAGGTACAGCATATCATCCTCCGCCATTTTCACCTCCTACAGTCAGACCCACCACCAAAAATATATTTCCCTCCCCACTGCATGTGTGTTCTGCAGAGACCATTCCCTCTGCAACTCCTCTCTCACCTCTCCCCCCCCCCCCCCCCCCCCCCCCCGCCCCCCAACCTCCATCCAAGGTTTCAAAGGATAACTTCAAATTGGGCAGAGATTTTACTGCACATCCTCCCACCTCATCTACTGCATTCACTGCTCTCTGTGGTCTCCTCGACTTCGGAGACAAAACGCCAACTTGCAGAGTGGTTCAGGGAGCACCTGTGGTCTGCATGCACCACCCAGCCTCACTGCCCTGTGGCCAACTATCTTAACTGTCCCACGCATGCCAAGGATGTGGAAATCCTGGGCTGCCTCCCCTGCAGTACCCTGCTAGTTACTGGTTGCCACTTATAGAAAGAATTGTTTATTCCCACTCTTCCCTGACAGTCGAATTCTGTATCTGTTGGTATGCTGTCTCTCCCCAGTCCCATATACTTTATTTTGACTTGCTAATTTCTTAAATGGGACCTTTATCAAAAGTCTTCTGCAAGTCCAGGTTAACCACATTGGCTGCTTCTCCCTTATCAACTCTACTAATTCCAATGTTGCAAAATTCTGGTAGATTTGTAAGTCCATGTTGATTCTGTCCAATCCTGTCACTGCTTTTCAAGTACTATGCTATCTAAATCTTTTTAAATGGCCTCTGGCAATAGGAAAAATGCAAATGTCAGGCTAATAGGCCTACAGTTCCCAGTTTCTCTACCTTTTATTAAATAGTGGTTACATTAGCGACCCTCTGATCTAGAGGGACTGATCTAGAGTCTAGAGAATCTTGAAAGATGGCTGTCAGTACATCTACTATTATTTCTAGGCCCACCTTTTTGAGTACTCTCGGATGTAGATTCTGACCTTGGGGATTTATTGGCCTCTTATTCCCATTTTTTTCCCTACTAATTTCTTTCAGTTCCTCCCTCTCACTAGGTACTGTGCTTCCCAACTTTTCAGACATTGGTTCTGTTTTCATGACGGATGACACAAAGTATTTATTGAATTGGCCTGCTATCTTTATTTAGAGTCATAGAGATGTACAGCATGGAAACAGACCCTTCGGTCCAACTCGTCCATGCGGACCAGATGTCCCAACCCAATCTAGCCCCACCTGCCAGCACCCGGCCCATTTCCCTCCAAACTCTTGCTATTCATATACCCATCCAAATGCCTCTTAAATGTTGCAATTGTACCAGCCTCCATCGCATCCTCTGGCAGCTCATTCCATACACATATCATCCTCTGTGTGAAAAAGATGCCCTGTAGGTCTCTTTTTATATCTTTCCCCTCTCACCCTAACTCTATGCCCTCTAGTTCTGGACTCCCCAACCCCAGGGAAAAGACTTTATCTATTTATCCTATCCATGCCCCTCATAATTTTGTAAACCTCTATAAGGTCACCCCTCGGCCTTTGTTCCAGGGAAAACAGCCCCAGCCTACTTCGCCTCTTCGTAGCTCAGATTCTCCAACCCTGGCAACATCCTTTTGTAAATCTTTTCTGAACCTTTTCAAGTTTGACAACATCTTTCCGATAGGAAGGAGACCAGAATTGCATGCCATATTCCAACAGTGGCCTAACCAATGTCCTGTACAGCCGCAACATGACCTCCCAACTCCTGCATTCAATACTTTGACCAATAAAGGAAAGCATTTCTGATTACAACTTCCACTATTTCTGAAACAAACCATTTAAAAGTACAAAAGCAAGTCAATAAAACTATTTACAAAATAAAGTGCAAGGCTTTCATTATATCATAAAGAGATGGGAGCATGAGTAGTCCATTCAGTCTCTTGACCCCTCCCCTTATACTATCATTCAGAAATCATGGCTGATCTGATTGCAGCCTTAACTCTACTTCCATGCTAACAAAACCCTTGATGTCCTTGTGAAAACATTCTTCAACTTAGCCTTGCATATATTCAATTACCCTTTTTTTTTGCTGCTTTCTTTGGAGGAAAATTCCAATGTCTCACAGCCCTGAGAAAAGATTCCTCCTCACCTCCCTCTTAAATGGGAGACCTCTTATTTTCCAAACGTGCCTGTTTAGTTTTAGACTTTCCGACAAAGGGAAACAGTCTCTCATCATCCACCCAGTCATGTTCCCTCAAAATGTACCTTTCATTAAGATCACCTCATTCTTCTAAACTCCATTGAACCTAGGTCTGATCTGACAACCCCTCAAACCAGAAATCAGCTAAATGAACCTTCTCTGAACTGATTCCAGTGGAATTACATCGCTCTTTAAATGCTGAAAAAACTTTTATTTTTCTTTATTTTTGATTATGGAATAAAATGGAAAGGTAATTATTTTCTTAAAATAAAAGCAAGTAGTATTGAAGAATTTCTGCACTTCAAAGCATGTCACCTAACACCAGCGTACCAGTAATTATTTCTTCTTCTATGCAGACGTATAAAGTCTGAGTGGCAACAACTTCTAGGACAGGAAGTCAATGATGCAAATGGTATTGACACAGTGATCACTTGGCACGGATCTTCTGAGCAGCTGTAAACATGCACAGCTTATGGAGAATATTGTCTTGACACTCGCTGTAATTCTGTTTATACAGCTGCTCGACCAAAGGATGTATAAAGTTGGTGATCAGTCATTGATGACAAAGGTCTGCCAGTGACTATGATTGACTCTCAGGTAGTGGAGCACTTGGGTAGGGGGTGACTGATTGATTTGTTTCAGACAATAGAATCTCTGGAAATGAAGAAACTGTTTTGCTCAGTAGAAAAAGCATCTTAAGCCTGGAAGATGATTTCAGAACTTGTTTGGGACCGTTTTATTTCACCTTTTTTAATTGCTGTAAGCTGTGACTTCTTAATTGCTAAGTTAATTCCTTATAGAACCGTTTACAGAAACTAAGAGCAAGAGTGTTCCTTTTGAACCCTTGACCTTGCTCTGCCATTCAATATGATCATGGATTGACCGCCCTTGTATTTCCTTATCTGTCCTGTTGGTTAAAAAAGTAAGTTCACCAAATTCTCGAGGGCAACTAGGGAAGGGCAATAAATGCTGGCATAGCCAGAGATGCCCATGTCCTATGAGTGAATTTTAAAAAATGCTCTTTCATTTCCTTATTGCTATCTGCTAGTCCTAAAACTTACTTGATCTGCCACTTATCTTAAATTATGTGCCTGCTATAAATGTACCTGTATTATTTCGTTATGTGTACTTTGCCTTGGTATAGCTACTGCCAGTAGACCCATATGCTAATCCCACAACTCAGTTTCCTTTGCTGTCTCTTATTTCCAACTAAACTGTGCGCGTTGCTACTCTGAACCAAAGCTATCTCACATAGCATGGAAGCTGTGGTTAGCACTGCTGCCTTGCAGTGCCAGGGACCAGGATTTGCATTCACCCTTGGACAACTGTCTGTGTAGAGCTTGCACATTCTTTGCGTCTGCATGAGTTACTTCTGGGTACTCTGGTTTCCTTCCATTGTCCATAGATGTGCGGATGATGTGGATTGGACATGCTAAATTGCGAATAATGTGCAGGCTATGTGGATTAGGGGCATGGTTTAGGTGGAATGCTGTTCAGTGGATTGATATGGACCTGATGGGCTGAATGGCCTGCTTCCACGCCATAGGGATTGCGTGATTCTCCTGTATTGATTTTAACCTTTTTTTCTTAAGAGCGCAATACTATCTTTTCCTTAACTCCTGCCCTTCTGAAATATCAAATGTTAAATATTCAGGTCCCAACCGTGGTTTCTGTAATCAGTATCAATAATATTTCTTTTAGTACTGTCAGTCCATCTGTTGTATGAATGCTGTGTGCATTTAGGTAGAGCTTCTAGTTGTCTTTCTACTATTCTTCCACATTCTGTCCTACCTGCTGATTATATTATTGTATTGTATGCTTTGTTTCTGATATTAGTATATCAAATACTGTAATGCCTTGACCTTAACTTTCCATTTCCTCTTGTGATTCTCTTCCCAACCCTATTTCTAAAGCCTTCTCTACAAGTATAAATTGTATTTTGAGTTCCTAGATATTGCTAATACCTGTTCAGAATCTCTCTTTCTGATTTATATTGGTCCCCACATGTATCGCAAACACTTGTACTTTTCCTCCCGCTTCAAGTTCCTCTCCAGCCCTCAGCAGAACGATTATTGCGCAATCTTCTTACACTGCTTTTTGCAGCAGAGTGTATGTCCCATCAACTACGCTACCTCTTTTACAGCTGAATTCCTTTTTTTTGCTTCATCTACTTGGGGTACTCTGCACTGTGTTGTCCTGTTAAGTTTGTTCACCCACTTTGCAACCCTGACTTTGATCTGTCAAATCACTAGAACTGCAAACCTGTTGAACAATAGCAAGAGCAATGTTTCTTCACTTCTAATTCCTAGATGCTCATACCTGCCTCAGCTGCAGTCTGATATCAACTTGACCATGAGCCAATGTGAAGAACTAGCTTAAGCATTGTGACTGCCTCAGGCAACTGTGTGCAGATACATCAGAAATGTTATCAATTGTAGTACCCTCAGCTTTGAACTCTGTGCTGAAATTGCTTGATGAGGTCACTGTGGGTAATGCTGTCTCCAGCCACTTCCACATGCTACATCATTTGCCCTTCATCCTAATTATGTTTTACTTAACAAATTAAGTTTCAAATATTCTTAATTTCCCAGCTCCCAACTCAAACAAGTGTCCACTTTTAGAGAGAAAATAGGAAAAATGTGCTCGTCAATCAATGGCTCAACTGACCTGTTTGTCATGGGTTGATCTTTTTTAGAACATAGATGGTCTGCTCTGAATCCACAGATCCAGCCAATGCTGTTAAGGTTTGCTGTTTTTCTAGAAGATAGAACTGTTGAGAGAAGATAATTATGTAAAGCATTTTTAAAAATGTTGGTTAACCCATTTAGACTCTTGGAACCAATTCTAGTGTTTTATGATGAAATAGATATAGAATTGGAGAATCAAGATATTTACCAGAATGATAACTGAGAAGCTATACTGAACAGACTTTAGTCGTCGTCTTTTTCTCAAAAAAAAAACAAAGGGATAACCTCAAGACACTTGGAAGTTTATGAATGCAGAGATGGTTTTCTGCAATTAGGGGAAAATCAAAGAAGGTCACTAACGTCCTATTGGGTGTTTGCTGAGACACTAATTAGAATAAAAGTTCTCTCCCACAAGGAGGAGTTGAAGGAATTGAATTTAATTGAGGTGAAGTGAAGGGGGAAGATCATGTAGAGCATAAAAAAACCTTTTTGGGATGAATGGCAAGATTATGCAATAAAATTGGGTGTGAAAATAGATATTTTCCCTTTATACTTCTGATGATTCACTGTTTTTTCTCAATGTTTAGCTTTTGATTTTGGTTTGGAACTGACTACCGCTATTTTTCCTCCCTGCTCTGCTTGCAGGTTACACTTTCCTAGAGCAGAAGCTAGATCCAGAAGGTAACACCACTGGTATCTGTTATATCAATTATTAATTGATTTGGTTACTTTTGATTTAAAAATAATTTTTGTTAATTGCTGATTTTAAAACTTTAATCCATTTAAAATTATCTTTTACCTTAATCACCAGTGTTTGGGTTGGGGGAGTTTTTATTTATGTAGTGCAGAAACAGTTCATTGCAAAGGGACTTGTATAGTGGTGTAGTGTGCCTACTCCTGGTCAGGAGATCTGGGTTCAAGTCAAACCTGTTGTGGAATTGTTTAGCATGTTTGGGTTGATTGATTGCATTGTACATTGATTAAATTTAATCAATTATATCAATTTGGTTGTTTTTTTAAACCTAATTTCCCAAATATATGCTACATTTTTGAAAAAAAGATTTTTTAAAAGGAAAATGTACAACACAAACATTAACAAAATCTAGAATTTTTAAACTTGCAGTGTTGGCTTCTCTGGTAGAAATGAAAACTAATTGTTTTTAACGTTTCCTACTGATATTTGTGAACTGAAGAAACCTTCAGATATCAAACAGTCTCTTACAAATGATACTTTAAAACATAACAATGTTGACTGTCAGACATATGTATGGCGTGGAATGATAATTTTGTTACTGCCTTGAATTTGAGCATTATCTAACTGAATCTGAAGCTCAAAGTAGAAGATCTTTATTTTGATGGGATTACCTAGATATTGCTCTTAATAACAGAAATTGCTCAGGAGATATTTGGCAGGTATGGCAGCTTCTGTGGAGAGAAAACAGTTAATGTTTTGAATCCAATGATTCTTCAGCCCCATTTTGGACTCAAAGTATCAACTCTGTTTTCTCACCACAGATGCTGTCAGTCCTGCTGAGTTTCCCTGGCAATTTGTCTTGTATCTCAGATTTCTGGCATCCGTGGTTCTTGTTTATTTGAGGTATTACTCTCAATTGTTTTGTTCAAAACCTATTTCTAACAAGGTTGTTTAAGAGATTTTTCTTCTGTTTGTATCAAATGCAGTAAATATTTTATATTTTCAGATTTTTTGCTTTGAATTCTATTGATTTGCGTCAGTTCTCCAAATCTTGTGTGAAGGTTTTGTTTGGAGATGAGGTTTCATGAGTATTGGATGTCTCAGTTTCCATATCTAAGTAACTGGTCATATTTGATTTTGAATATGGGAGAATAGAAGCAAGGATCAACCATATGCTCTCCAGAAAGTCAAAAAGGTTGGCAGGGTATGATCCACAAATGGAACTTGGTTTGAGACAAGAAGAAAAAATATTCTTTTTTTTGTGCCTAAGATGTCTCCAGTAATTGTACAGCGAATGAAATACTGAAGTTGATTTGCTAATACAGTGTAAGATATGCACAGGCAACTTCAACATGGTATGTTCAATGGGCAACAAATTAAATGACCAGATTATCTCTTTCGGATATTGTTGGCTGAAATGTTGGGGTCACAAAATAGGAATTTCTAACTCTCTGTTCGCCATCAAGACATCAGGTAGTTCATTGAATGCCACAATGATTACCTCCAATGAACATATTTTTTTGTCTAGTGTATTTCTGGTCTAGTATTTGCATTCATTTTCTATGTAGGGGACGTTTTAAAAGGTAGATAAGACTTAAGATAGCTGTAGCTGTGAAAGTATTTAGGAATGTAGAAAATGAAATGCAAATAGTTAAAAGGAATGTAAAATAATGCCATCACTAAATAGAATTAGTAAGGACTTTTATAAACATATGTAAAAAGAAAAACAATTGGAGAAGATTGGATTTCAGCCAGGCTGAGATGATTCAGTGTTTTAGTTTTTGTTAGACCGTGGTGTAAAGAGGAAGTTGTGGTATCAATGTTTGAAGTATCTGATGTAAAGGAATTTATTTTGAAAAATAGAACTGTTGCTGTGCATTCTAAACGTAGAAAGTTGGAAGCTCTGGGTACAATTCTAAAATCCCTTCTGAATAAGCAAATTCATAATTCTTCAAGCAAGAAAGGAATATGTCTGGAAAGTATAACATTTAATCTAATGAATATTGTAATTAGTTGAAATGGCTTTTTAAAAAGCATGGATTAATCAAGGATAATTAGCATTTTTTTTGTTAAAGACTAGTCATGATTTTTCTCGTAGTAATGGCAAATTGGGTAGTTGGAGAATATTGTGAATCAACAGTGAGGCTTTTCAGAGAAAAGGTGTAATTACTAAGAATATTGACTGGACACAGCAGTTTGGTTAAATGATAGTGGTCAGATGGGAAAAAAAATCATGACCTTTTAACAATAAACTGGGGACTTCGTACGTAGTGAGAATTTTCAAGAATTTCAGGAAGGCAAGTGGTTTGTGCTCTTGGTAGGCATTGATTGTTTGAGAATATTCATTTTGAAAGGACGATTGTAGAATCAGAATTAAAGTTTGAAGGGTTTTGGACAGCTGTTTGCCAACGAGCTAAACATCAAATTGCAATGTCCTGCGAACGTTTCGTACTTCAGTTTAAAACACTATGCAGATGAAGGCCATCTTGTGTGGGCCATCTTTGTTATTTATAAATTGAGCATTCTGGATTCATGTTTACTTGCAAATGGGTCCTGATGGCTATTGAAGGCTTATTTCATTCATGTTCGAAGAAAAGTATTTCTTTTAACATCTAGTTTTTTTTAAAAACTGACTTGCTGCTGTTCAGGACAAATCTATACAAACTTGACTTGTGCCTAGATTAAACTAGGTTTTATTACACCAGAATCTAAGTTTTTTTTGGAGCTGTGCACTGGAAGCAAATGGAATAATCGTATTTCTTGTTTCCCTACAATGTAGAAGGTGGCCATTCACATCATTGTACCTGGGTCTACTGAGTCAAATACTGAATCTTGTTATCACAATTAATCCCTTCTTGTGCTATTTTCGAAAAGTAATTTATTAACTGCCCTTAATACACTGTGGATTCTGCTCTTCTGAAGCTATCCAAAACTTGCGTTGTCCTCCAGTTATCAATGTTTTGATTTAATGCACCTCCATTTTGAACACCTCTATTAGATCTCTAATTGATGTTCTCTTTAGTAAAAGTCATTCTTGATGTCATGTAATGAATTTTGAGGACTCTGGTTCAATTGGCAATGCTGAGTCATGAAGTTCTGGTTTCAAGATCCACTCCAGAGATTGAAGAAAATGATCCAGGCTGATTTGGATTAGTGGGAAAGTACTGACTTTAGTATTTCACATGAGACAGTACATTTGGATTCCATTGGCTAGTTTGTGTGGATATAAAAGATCCCATTACATTATTTTGACAATGGACACAGCATTTATGAAGTATTTTTGCTAATATTTATCTTGATTAATATCTCATGAATAATCTGGTCATTTTTACATTTGATGTTTGTGAGGGTTTGGCATGAATTATCTGTCACATTTCCTACCTTGCAACACTGCATGTAAAGTACTTTGAGATACCTGCTACTAAAGAAATGCATTTTTTAGATATTCTGTTCATGGTGTTTTCATGTCAAAAGGATATCTAAAACTGGACAGACTATCCACTACTATTAAGAAACATTGCAAGTTGGCAAGGAGATAAGACTAGAGTTGAAAAGTGTGGTGCTGAAAAAAAACACAGCAGGCCAGGCAGCATCCGAGGAACAGGAGGATCAATGTTTCGGGCATAAGCCCTTCTTCAGGAATGAGGCTGGTGTGCCAAGTGGGCTGAGATAAAAGGTAGGGGGGAGGGGCGCTGGGAATACGATAGGTGGAAGGAGATGAGGGTGATAGGCTGGAGAGGGGGTGGAGGTGGCAGGTCAAGAGAGCAGTACTTGATCCGTGGGACTGACTTAAGATTTGGGGGGGGGGGGGGGAGGAATGAGGAAGCTGGAGAAATGTATATTCATCCCGTGTGGTTGGAGGGTTCCTAGGCAGAAGATGAAGTGCTCTTCCTCCAGGTGTCATGTGGCCAGGGTCTGGCGATGAAGGACACCAAGGACCTGCATGTCCTTGGCGGAGTGGGAGGAGGGAGTTAGTGTTCAGCCATGGGGTGGATGGGTTGGTTTGTGTGGGTGTCCCAAAGGTGTTCCCTGAAACGTTCTGAAAATAAGCGGACTGTCTCCAATGTAGAGGAAACCACATCGGGTGCAGTGGATACAGTAAGTGATGTGTGTGGAGGTGCAGGTGAATTTGCGACGGATATAGAGAGATCCATTGGGGCCTTGGGGCAGGTGTGGACGCAAGTTTTGCACATCTTGCGGTTGCAGGGGAAGTTGTGGGGAGTGGAGGTTGGGTTGGTGTGGGGTGTGGACCTGACGAGGGAGTTGCGGAGGGAGTGGTCTCTCCGGAACGCTGATAGGGGTAGGGAGGGCAATATATCCCTGATGGTGGGTCTGTTTGGAGGTGGCGGAAATGACAGGATGATACGATGCATCCGGAGGTTGGTGGGGGGAAGGTGAGGTTCTGTCTTGGTGGCGATTGGAGAGGCGGGCTTCAAGGGCAGAGGTGCGCGATGTGGAGGAGATGCGGTGGAGAGCATCATCGACCACGTCAGAGGGGAAATTATGCCATCCCATATTCCCAATTCCTTTGCCTCCGCCGCATCTGCTCCCATGAGGACCAATTTCACTACCGAACAACCCAAATGGCCGCCTTCAAAGACCACAATTTCCCCTCTGATGTGGTGGAGAGCATCATCGACCATATCTCCTCTACTTTGCGCACCTCTGCCCTTGAACCCCACACCTCCAATCGCCACCAGGACAGAACCTCACTGCTCCTCACCTTCCACCCACCAACTTCCGGATGCATCGTATCATCCTCTGTCATTTCCGCCACCTCCAAACAGACCCCACCATCAGGGCTATATGTCCCTCCCCAACCCTATCAGCATTCTGGAGAGACCACTCCCTCTGCGACTCC
The DNA here is from genome assembly GCF_020745735.1 of Hemiscyllium ocellatum. Classification (NCBI taxonomy): domain Eukaryota; kingdom Metazoa; phylum Chordata; class Chondrichthyes; order Orectolobiformes; family Hemiscylliidae; genus Hemiscyllium; species Hemiscyllium ocellatum. Next base: position 57,961,018 of record NC_083410.1, on the reverse strand, counting down.
CTCGTCAGGTCCGCCGTGCCCCTTCCCCAACCCAACCCAACCTCCAGACCCGGCACCTTCCCCTGCAACCGCAAGAAGTGCAAAACTTGTGTCCACACCTCCCCCCTCACCTCCCTCCAAGGCCCCAATGGATCCTTCCATATCCATTGCAAATTCACCTGCACCTCCACAGACACCATTTACTGTATCCGTTGCACCGATGTGGTCTCCTCTACATTGGGGAGACGGGCTGCCTACTTGCAGAACATTTCAGGGAACACCTCTGGACACCCGCACCAACTAACCCAACCACCCGTGGCTGAACACTTCAGCTCCCCCCTCCCACTCCGCCAATGACATGCAGGTCCATGGATAGAAGTGTGGATTATTTTCTAAATGGGGAAAGGCTTCTGAAGTTTGAAGCACAAAGGGCCTTTATCCTTAAGAGAATCATGAACCAGGACTTATGTGCAAGGTTGAAATTAGGAAGGCAAATGCAATGTTAGCATTCATTTTAGGAGGACTAGAATAGTTGAGTAGGGATCTACTGCTGAAACCACACTTGAAATATTGTGAGTAGTTTAGGACTACATATCTAATGAAAGGATATTATAGCTTTGAAAGGAGTCCGGAAGAGGTTCACAAGAATTATCCTTGGAGTGAAGGGCTTGTAACATTAGGAGTGGTTGAGGACTTGGTGGAGCTTAGAAGGATGAGGGGAGAATTTCACTGAAACTTGCAGAATATTGAGAAGCCTGGACAGAGTGGACGTGCAGGTGTTTTCAATAGTAGTATGGACTAGGATCCAAGGGCGCAGCCTCTGAGTAAAGGGATAGTCCTTTAGAACTGAGATGGATGAATTTCTTCAGCCAGAGATGGTGAATTTGTGTAACTCTGTGGAATGCTGTGGAGGCCACTTCATTAAGACAGACAGATCCTTGATAAGGGGATCAAGAGTTATGGGAGGAGGCAGAAGAATTAGGGTTGAGAAACATATCAGCCATGATTGAGTGGTGAAGCAGATTTGATGGGCCATTTGACCCAATTCTGCTCTTATCTTTTGATCTTTATTAAAAAAGATTAGGTGACGTGTTTTTAATTTAAAGGTGAGTATTGAAACTCAAATCTTGTCTGTTCCTCTCTCTCTGTGTTTAGAGAAGTTAAAATAGAAAGTAATTTAAATGAGAGCAAACTGAATGAGGAAAGTTTTAAACAAAAAGATGCAAAGAGTATGATAACAGACTGGCAGTAAATGAAAAGAGATCAGCTAACGTATAAAGGTATTTATAATCCCTTTATGTAGGCATGTGGATAGTAAGAAAGAAGAAAAAAGGAATTGGGTTTGATAAAATGTAGAGCAGGAAAAAAGCACAGCAGGTCAAGCAGTGTCAGAACAGCAGGAAAATCTATGTTTCAGTAGGAATCTCTTCATCGTTTAGAGACTGAAAAAGGGATTTTTTTCAGGGGGCCTGTCTTGCCTGTAGTGAGACCTATGACTATATTGCCCTAAGAATGTGCCAAGTCAAATTGTGGAAGATTAGATAGTTAATACATTGTTTTTAAATTTTGTTTTAAATCTAATGTGGTTTTTTTGGTAGGTAGGCTGTGCTAAAACTTCAGGTACTGAAGGGATGCATCCAACAACATGGAAGGATGTAAATGTAGAAGCTGTAGAGACACTGACCTTTATCTCCCAACCTTCCCTGGATGCAGGGCTGGTATCAGAGGACTGGAGAATTGTACATAGTGTCATAGAAATGTACAGCATGGAAACAGACCGTTTGGTCTAACCCATCCATGCTGACCAGTTATCCCAACCCAATCTAGTCCCACCTGCCAGCACCTGGCCCATATCCCTCCAAACCCTTCCTATTCATGTGTTAAATCTTTGCACAGTAACTGTAGGTCTGTGACTTTGACATCGATCAAAGCTTTTAGAATAATTTGGGACAAGGTTAAGAGTCACTTGGACATGCCTGGATTAATTAGGGAAAGGCAGTATGGATTTTTTTTCTTTAAGGGCATAGTGATTAATTTGATTTATGCTTTTTGCTATTTGGAATTTGGTGAAGGTCTTGTAGTTTCCCCACTGGTAAGAATTCTATTCTCTATTTACGTTAGATTCTTTACAGTATGGAAACAACAGGCCATTTGGCTCAAAATGTCCACTCCAACCCTCTGAAGAGTAACCCACTCAGACCCATTCCCCTACTCTATATTTACTCCTGATTACTGCACTTAATACTATATGGACAATTTCGCATGGCTAATTCACCTGACCTGCACACCTTTGGATTGGGGGAGGAAACTGAGTACCCAGAGGAAACTCGTGCAGACACTGGGAGAATGCGCAAACTCCACAGACCCAGGCGGGAATTGAGCCCAGGTCCCTGGTGCTGTGAGGCAGCAGTGCTATCCACTGTGCAACCCTGCTCTATTCTGTTCATACATGGTTGTTTTCAAATAAAAAATGTATTTGCTAAAAGTTCATAGCACAGCTGAAAGACATAACATAAAGTGGGTGGTGGCAGCCAGGATATTAAGTTGGGTGTGACAAGCATCAATAGTGGTCAACAGTTGTCTAATGGTTTGGAGGTTGATATATAGTAGGGTTCCAAAGGTTTGATACTAGGACCATTGCTTTTGTTAATCCATATTGTATTAATGGTCAAGAATGTGTACTGAAAGAATGCAGAGAAGCAAAAACTGAAATGTACAGACTGCAGCACCTCCGGCTCCTTCAATAGCATCTTCCAAATGTGTGAACTATACTACCTGGAAGGAATAGGACAGCAGATGCATGGGAACACCACCACCTTCAAGTTCCCCTCTGAACCATGCACCATATTGTATTGAAACTTTACGGGTGACATGGTGGCTCTGTAGTTAGCTGCCTCACAAAGCTAGGGACCACTGTCTGTGTGGAATTTGCAAGTTCTCCCTGTGTCCGCGTGGGTTTCCTCTAGGTGCTCTGGTTTCCTCCCACAATGTGAAGATGTACAGGCCATGTGAATTAGCCATGCTAAATTGCCCATACTGTTCGGTCCATTAGTTGGGGGTAAATGTCGGGGAATAGGTCTGGGTGAGTTACTCTTCGGAGGGTCTGTGTGGGCTTGTTGGGCCCAAGGGTCTGTTTCCACACTATAGGAAATCTAATCAAATAATCTAATCTACATTGTCCCAGCAGTAGTGAAAGAATGACAAAATTCTGGAGTCTGAAATTTCCTTCTTAACTGAGTATATCTACACATTGCCTTCCAGAAACACTGCTGTCTGCAGTTCACCATGACCTTTTCGAGGGCAATTTAGTGTGGGCAGTAAATGTTAGCCTATCCAGTGATGCCAGTGTCTTATGAATAAATGCATTGAGGAGTAGAAAGAAGTAAGATGTTTGTACAATATTGAATGCATGATCTGTTGAGAAAAATGTCAATACAGGATCTTGGCCCTTTATAAATAGGGATATAGAGAATATTAAAAGCAAGAAATTTGTGCTGAAGCTATTAAAATCCCTAGTTCAGTCTCAGCCGACCATTTTGTCCTCTTACAGGCACAGCACCTTAGGAAGGATTTGCAGGCTTTAGAGTAGTTGCAGAAAACATTCATAGGAATAGTTCTAGGGATCAGAAGCTTCAGCTACAAGGATACTTTGAAGAAGTTGAGTTATTTTTGTTTCTGATAAGAATCAAGGGCAGACTTGATGGCAGTATTCAAAATTGAAATGTCTGGACAAAAGTAGATTGAAATAAACTATTCCTATTGCTGGAAGGCTTGAAGACCAGTATACATCAATTCAAGATGATTATGAAAAGAATGAATGTACAGTATGTGGTTAAGATTTGAAATACTCTGCCTCAGTATCTGTTAAGGCAGAATCAACCAAAGTCCTCAAATGAGTAAAATGGGAGTACAGAATTGAGGATCATGTTGCAAAAGGCAAACTATGAAATGCTGCAGGTTTGTTTGAAATAGGGGAAAAATTATCACTTGGAAAATTGGGCCCTTTAATTACTAGAACTAAGTTAAGATGTGACTGTTTAAGGATACCTTTAAGATCATGAGTTCTATTGGAGTTTTATTTTCTCCACCGTTTGCTTTGTAGGTAACAAGGATGTACATAGTTAACATGAATCTTGAAGAGTTTGTGCTTAGTTGAATGTTAAAAATATTCCTCCCATATTGTGGTTAGAATGGAGTTCTCTGCCAGAAGCCTTTGAAGTGGACTCCGTCAATATATTTCAGTTAGTTTAATTTTTGCTGAATGCCCTTGTGTCAAGCAGTTAGAATTCCTAGACTGCACAAAACTTATTCAGTAATTTTGATTTTCATGTGACTATTCTGAAACATTTTTGCTAAACTAATTTAAATGGCCAGTAAGCATATATATTGGAATTGATATATGAAAATATAGCATTCATTAAGTAGTAAACCTTATAGCTGAAGGCTGTGTTCTATAACATGTTAGCATCTTTCAACTGCTGATCCTTTACAAACGATAGTTTAGTATCATTGTTGGTACGATTCCTTTTAGACTTTAGACTATAGGAACATGGGAAATGGGAGCAGTAGTAGACAATTTGGTTTCTCGAGCCTCCTTCAGCATTCAGCTGGATAATGGTTGTTTTTTTTTTGTATACACAACATAGTGCCATTTTCATGCCACTACACCCCCAATCCTTGATGCTATTGTCTAAGAAATCTATCAATCTCTGTCTTGAAAATACTCAGAGTTTCTATACATCTCTGAAGTAGAGAATTCCAAAGACTCACCACCTTTTATGCTCAGAGTATGCCTACTGATTGTTGAACTCCCAATTAGATGATTCCATTTTGCATCAACCCCATTAAGCACTGTGTTCCACAAGATTGCCTCTCATTTGTCTGAACTCTCTCCTGAATAAATTTGACCTTGCAAAAAATTCTCTCATCCTAACCAAGTTCGATTTTAATCGTTTCTCTGAACATCTCTTGCTTTGTTGACTGTTTTTGCTTGGGCTATGCTCCTGTGGAGTGCATTGAATGCTTGTCTTCAATTTGAAGGCTTGGAGGTATGGGGTAGATGTAATTTTATTATATAGAGATATGTTGTAATTTGAGTTGATTTCATAAGTGGCTAAGCAAAAACTGATGTGCAGGTGCTGCTTGATTTATAAACAAATGTAACTTCTTGGGTTTGTGGTGATTTGGGTTTTTTAATGTCCTTTACTGAGCACTTCAAGTGTTATGGTTTTTAAAGGTCATAAATCTGGTCAAAAAGCAGTGCCAATGGTGGAATTCTAAGGGTTCCCCAGCATAATCTTGTATTTTCCATTTTGGAGTAGGATTGGGAGAGACATGAAGGAATGGGGTCAGTTGTTTAACCCAGAGTTTTTATTTTAAATTGCACACATCTTCCTATTAGGTTTTTTGGGACAGGATTCAAGTCTACAGATTGGGCAGTTAGGCTACATCACTAGTTAAAAAGGCCTTGCAGATGTTAGCATTTGGTTGCAAATCTGCAGTAGCTTTTGCACCCCAAAAGTTTGGCCACTCCAGTGGGGATCACAACCCACAGTTTGGGAAGCTCTGGTGCTCTGTAAACCTTCTCATTTGCAATTGTTTGTTCAGATGAAAATTCTCATTCTTCACCAACCTTAAACTTCTGTAATTATGGTACTGTATATTTCTGTACAATAACCATTTCTCAAAAGATTTTTAAAAATGCAACTAATTTAGGCTGTTGACGTGTCTCTTCAAACTTATAACTTAATTTAAATTATCCCTAACAGTATTGTTATTTGTTTGCATTAAATCCAATTCAATTTGCAGGCCACTACTCTTGTTTAATTAACTTCCCTTTTTTTTCTGTTTTTTTTTGCACAGGTCTGCAATTAGCAGTTGACTTCTGAGTAATTCCTTGCATTTGGAATGGCATTTTATAATAGACTATTAAAGAATGGGAAAATGCCAAGAGACTGTTATGAAATCCAAAATCTTAGCGTTAACTTTTGATTTTTTTTTGTGCTAATTATTTTCCTTCCTCTTTTCCCTCTTTTTTTACTTTCCTCTCTCCTCAACCAGAAGGAATTGCTTGGTGCAAAGTGTATACTGTATGGTGCCGAATGTGCTGTCTTTGTGCTAATTCTTTGTCTGAACCTTTATAGTGAAAGCTGCAAGGTTGTGTTGCTGAAATCTTTCACAGCTTTGCCTGTCCTCAAGCAGACTTTCCACAGAGGCATATTTAGACAAATGGTGAGCAGGAAATGATCCCACCCAACCCCCAAAGAAAGTGATTTAAACTTCAGGATGCATTGTTGATTCTTACTTGACTTTTTTTTAAAAAAAACTGTTTTTGATTTGATACACAGGTCCTTTTTCCCTTATGAGCAATATTTTAGGGCTTCCCAAAGTAGATGTTGGGATCCCATGTAGGCTTGTTCAGCCCTTTCCCCTCACTGTCACAGATCTTCTGCCTCCTGCCCCCTGCTCACTGATCTCTTAGGGTTATGACAATTTAAGTCTCAAAGTCAGTCACAATGGTAAAAGTTTTGGACAACACTGATTTAAGTATTATGATTGATCTGCACTGGCATTTGGACGACAAGACTAAAGTTTCAGATTAAGTCCCTTTTCATGGTCACTTGCATAATTTGATATTTAAAATCAAAATATTGCTTGAAAGCTTTAAAGTTCATTGGATTTGAAGGACTTTGTTTGGGCCATCTGATATCATTTAGTTATATTGCTTGCCCCGCTGAGGTCCTGTCATATTTGTTTTTCAGACGAATCCTTTCTTTCTCCTTCCGTTGCACCTGAATGTGTGATGCAGTCCTCTGCAGGCAAGTTTCTTCAGCTTTCCTTTTGTTCTTATCTGCATCTTAAAATCTAATCAGTTACGTAACATGACTTTTGATTTATTCTGGCCACTTGTTAAGGGCTTAATTACTAGATGATATGTTGGCTTCCTGTTTCAAAATATTCCTATATCAAAGTCTTACCTAAGTACAGAGTGTGATTTGCAGAGCTGAATGCAAAATGTTTGGCTCAGAAGTAAAAATTGTTTAAAGCCATATAAATCAAAGTTCACCATTTCATCCATGGTTAATGCCCTGCGAAAAACTATTTGGCGATTTCCATTGAAGAAGTAAAGACACTTTTCCTGATTGCATTGTTATTGCACTTCAAACAGGAATCTGTGGGTAATGTGGAAACAGTAGATTGTGATGTCCTCCATAGACTGATAATCTGCTGCATTACCTATTTGGATGTGATTCTGGAAGCTGACTGCAGTCCACTAAAAGTCAACATACTCAGCAGTAGAGATGGAAATAAGAATAATATAATTATTAAAGTATGCAGTAATTGAATAATTGACTTGTCATACTCTGCACTTTACAGCATTTGGTATCTTTTTCTTGCATTAACTTGCCTTAATTAGTTGCTAACCAGAATAGTGCACTATGTAGAAAAATACTGCTGTCTGTAATATACTTTAATCTTTCTGTTTTTTGTCTCTATCTTTATTTGTATATAATATCTCATCCTTATCGCTTCTCTTTTTGTCCAAATTCTGTAGCTACACTTGCCTCATAAATCCAAACTAATGTTCCACTAATAATGTGAGACAATCTTCATATTCAAAAGGACCACTCTGCAATACCTGAATGACCCTTTTGTTCTAAGAATGTAAACTGTGCTCAAACTCATGAAAGGTTTTAGGGGGAGGGCGAAGAAATGCTTTTAAAGTACTTTACTCGCAACAGACATGGAGTAAATACCCAGACACTTCCAAGACTTGCTTTACAGTATCAACGTTGGTATTAGTTATGCTGTCTTGCTTTTACCTTTTATGGAAAATAATCCAGCCAGAAGGAGGATGCATACTTCAGGAATATAATATATTGAGAAGGAGGAGCTGGGTGGATCCATTGAAATGTTTGAAGTTTGGTGTGTTCTTGAGTTTTGCTTTGGGAGGGGAGTTAAAGATGGGAGGTTTGAAACTAATTTGAAATGAGAGGAGAAATGTTTTTATAGAATCCCTACAGTGTGGAAGCTGGTTATTTGGTCCATCAAGTCCATACTGACCTTCCTGAAGAGAATCCCACCCATACCCTAACCCTGTAACCCTGCATTTCCTATGGCCAATTCACCAAAACTGCACATCTTCATTATTGTGGGAGGAAACACCACAGATGGGAAAAACGTGCAAACTGCACAAAGCCAGTCTCACAAGGATGGAATCAAACCTGGATCTCTGGTTCTGTGAAGCAGCAGTACTGACCACTGTTACCCTTTTTTGTTTAAATACATTGACTAAATGTATGCCCATTTTATCATAAATATTTTTGAGTTGGGTAGTCTTAATATTTTCAGCCTCATTTGTTTAGTCTTCTCTCAGTGTTGAGAAAGTATGATTCAACAACAGTGAAGGTATCGCTATCATTATAATTGAGTCAAAGGGCATCATTATGCATTAAAATGATAAACTGATACAGTGCCTTTAGAAATTAAGGTCCAGACTTTTAATATATTAATACTGTACAATATTCAGAAGAAATCCTTCTGAAGTTGCTGATACATAAGCAAATGCTTTTTGGAAATTTGTTATGTTCTCTAATTTGTTAGGTATCTATCAGCCAAGTGTACATCAAACTTCTCAAAATTACCAAGTGGTACTTTATAATTAAGCAGTTGCATTCATTTCTCAGAATATTTCTATATTTTTACATAGTTCTCCTTTGTGTACTGAACAATTAAGTGTTTCTAGAAATTGCATAAAATTATTTTGAAATATTTCCAGTGTCCATCCCATCCAAAAACTTTCCCACATGGTGCTAATCTTCAACGTGTGTATAAACCTCCGCATGAGATGAAGGCTTTCCCATTCTTTTCTATATCTGTTGTAACAGCAATGTTTTTATGGTCTTCCCATTCATCAAAAATCTATTTTGGAAGTCTAAATTTTATTTTAATATGATGTTTTAGATTCACAAATATTGCCATTTCAATGTTGGTTACTACTTTTTCCTCTGACGTTTTTTGTTTAAGCTGCATATCTGTCGGGGAATATCTAGAGTCCAAAGGAAGAAATTTCTTGGCTTTGTTCTTCAATTTTTCAATAATTTTCAAAGTTTGTATTTTGAATGGGCATTATTCTTTTGAGAGTCTAAATAGTTGGCAATGTATAGTTAACCATGGAATAGGCAGCTGAATTGCATTGGAAATTACCATGAGTCTTTCACCCTATCCACAGTATTCACAGGTGTACTTTTTTTAGTTGGCTTTTTGGGTAAAGTCATAAATCTTGCTTTTCTTATTTCCCTCTTCCAGTTATTCCATTTATATAAAAGCTTTAGATCTGGACGTCAATTGTCATATCCATAATCTATCTGAGTGAGTATTCATTAAGTGCTAGTTCACATCAGTATTGCTGTTGATGACATTTAAGTTCCAGCTAAATTCTGTTGAGTTGCTGTTGACTCAGTATATTGTTAATTTGGTTGGAACAACTTTTGTCAGCTCAAATATAGCAAAGAAGCTAAGTGGAATTTTGGCTAAAGGGGTAGAGTATAAAAGTAGGGGTGTGTTACTGCAACTGTACAAGGCATTAGTGAGACTGTATCTGAAGTGTTTTTTTAACAGCTTTTTAATTCCCTTACTTGCAGAGGGATGTAGTTGCATTGGAGCCAGTACAGAGGAACTTCACTAGGTTGAATCCAGAGGTTGAGGGGTTTATCTTCTGAAGAGACATTGAACAGTTTAGGCCTGATATAGACAGCTTTGACACATTGTTCTCATTTTAAAATCTGTGATGACTGACCGGAGTTGTCAATATCTATGTTGTTTGCCATGCATGATGATTGCTGGTGTGCGATATACTCGCTCATTCCTTGTCCAAGTCAGGGCAAAGAAATGGGAGAGATTAGGGCTGTTTAGGAGAACACAGTTTATTCTAGTTTTATTGAAAACCTCATTCTCAAGGCTGAACAGCTGGGCAGTTACTCGGTGTCAAAGCAAGGAAATGTTTAGTCATTTATGCTGCTTGCATATATATGCTAGCATGCAGTCATGAGTTTGTACTGATAAAAATTGGTAGCTCTATAGTGATTGAAATTTGAATCTAAACTCTGAAGCAAAACATAATATGCAAAATCTGCCAAAGTCATTTGCTAAACTTCTGAATCATGATTTAAGAAGCAAATTTGAGAAGAATTTTTTTTGTCTAATTTTAGGATTATTCTGAGTCTGTCCTTCATGTTTGAGCAAGCGTGTAGGATTTAGGAAGAGTAAAGATGATACATCTTCTGCCTTTAGATTCCATTAGGCATTGCAAACTTTTTCTTACATTGGGACTGGTCAAGACTATTGCTCTTCCTTTTTTTTATATAAAGGTTATTGAGATATGAATAACAGTGCCAAAGCTACATTTATTGACCCCTTTCAGAAGGGAAAAACATAATTAACTAGCCATTTGGATACAGAACTGGCTCAAAAGTAGAAGACAAGAGGGGGGTGGTGGAGGGTTGTTTTTCAGACGAGAGGCCTGTGACCAGTGGAGTGCCACAAGGATCGGTGCTGGGTCCTCTACTTGTCATTTTACATAAATGATTTGGATGCGAGCATAAGGGGTAGAGTTAGTAAGCTTGCAGATGACACCAAAATTGGAGGTGTAGTGGACAGCAAAGAATGTTACCTCAGATTACACCAGGATCTTGACCAGATGGGCCAATGGGCTGAGAAGTGGCAGATGGAGCTTAATTCAGATAAGGGCAAAGTGCTGCATTTTGGGAAAGTAAGTCTTAGCAGGACTTATACACTTAATGGTAAGATCCTAGGGAGTGTTGCTGAACAAAGAGACCTTGGAATGCAGGTTCATAGCTCCTTGTAAGTGGAGTCGCAGGTAGATAGGATAATGAAGATGATGTTTGGTATGCTTTCCTTTATTGGTCAGAGTATTGAGTACAGGAATTGGGAGGTCATGTCCTGTACAGTCGCAACATTGGTTAGGCCACTGTTGGAATATTGTGTGCAATTCTGGTCTCCTTCCTATCGGAAAGATGTGAAACTTGAAAGGATTCAGAAATGATTTACAAGGATGTTGCCTGGATTGAAGGATTTGAGCTATAAGGAGAGGCTGAACAGGCTGGGGCTTTTTTTCCCTGGAGCTGGGAGGCTGAAGGGTGACGTTATAGAGGTTTGTAAAATTGAGGGGCATGGGTAGAATAAATAGACAAAGTCTTTTCCCTGAGGTGGGAGAGTCCAGACTAGAGGGCATAGGTTTAAGGTGAGAGGGGAAAGATATAAAAGAGACCTAAAGGGGCAACTTTTTCACAGAGGATGGTACGTGTATGGAATGAGCTGCCAGAGGAAGTGGAGGAGGCTGGTACAATTGCAACATTTAAGGGGCATTTGGATGGATATATAAATAGGAAAGGTTTGGAGGGATATAGGTCAGGTGCTGGCAGGTGGGACTAGATTGGGTTGGGATATCTGATCCTTGTGGACGGGTTGGACCAGGGTCTGTTTCCATGCTGTACATCTGACTCTATTATGATCCAGTACAGTCTTTGTGGTCATGGTATACTTAATATGGCATTTATACAGAGAAGCCCAGGATTTTAAGTAAGAAATGAAAGGAAGTCCATTTTGGGATGAAAGTGGTGGTGATCCGATAATATTGGTAAAAGGAATGAAGCTGGGAGGTATTGTAAGGCGAGATGAATAAGCCTCTCTATTATCATAGCTATATGACTGTTTTTGTTCTAATTGTGTTGAATGTCTGGAGTGTAATGATTGCACCATCCTATCGGTATTCCATCATAATTTCCTTAAGGTGGCTGCAATCTGATTTTAGCAAGCTAAGTTATTTAGCATGTCTGCTATTCTCTTTTTTCTTTCCCATTGACTGCACCATTATTATCGCTTTACAAAAAGCCAACATTGTTATGACAACCCCTTTTTCCGATATGCACGGGAGAGGACTTTGTTGCTTTTGATACGTCTTGTAATGTTCTTTTTAATTCCTTTTTGCAGTTCTGTATGTTTTTGTAACTCCATCTTTCTTGTGTGCCAATGTCTATACGGTTTTGTATTTTTTGTCACATTCTCGATAACTTAATGTTTTATTTAAAAAACGAGACATTACAGCTCAGACAGTGCATTAAAAGAGAGGTTAGAGAAACTGTCTTTCTGAATCTCAACCTTGAGTCAGATTGGTTCTACTTCCAATGTGGAATTTATAATATGGATTGACTGCTCTGCAGATAGTGCACTTTTTGAACAAAATAAATTTATCTGCAAATGCAAGTTCATCCCGTAGGGTGTGTGTACGCGTACATGAGAGAGCGAGAGAGAGAATGTGAATGTGTGTGTGTTTGCATGTGTGCATGCTTGCCAACGTGAGAGTGTGATGGAGTGTACGCCTGTGAGAGTGTGTGTGGGGCTGTGTGAGAGAGAGAGGGCCTGCATGAGTATGTAAGAGGATATGCATATAAGAATGAGAGTGTATAGTGTATTGGGATCATCTATACTGTGACTTGAATCCAAAGTCCCGTTGAGGCCATCCACATGGGTACCGAACTTGGTCATCAGCCTCTGCTCCACCACCCTGCGTTGTTGTGAATCAGCCTTGCAGGATGGTCACCTGAAGATCAGAGGCTGAATATCTCTGGACAATCAATACTTCCTGGGAGCGGAGAATCTATGCCATGTTCTTTGCAGCCTGTGACACATTATTGACAAGGATGAGCACCTAGCCAAGACTTTGCCTCTGCCTCCACTTCTCCCCTTTTATACAACTGCCAAATCTTAAACAGATGATTGTTTGCAGCAAACTGCCCAGCCTTCAGGACAACATTGATCACGACACTGTACAACCCTGTCATGGCAACTACTGCAAGATTAGTCAGTGACGACATGGATACCATCATTATATGTGGGGGGACCCCCCCCCCCACCACCACCACCACCCTGTATGTGGCAGGTACTCATGTGACTCTGCCAACGTTGCCTATCTCATACGCCGCAGGCAAGGATGCCCTGTGGCATGATATATTGGCGAGCCCAAGTGGACGCTACAACAACAGATAATTGTGTCTGTCTGTGTCTCTCTTATGCATGCGCACACGCAAGTCAATGGGGTAAATTTGCATTTGTGAAATTATTTGCAGATATGTTCTATTTTGTTCAAAAGGTCCACAATCTACAGGTAGCCAATGCGGGCAATCAATCAATGTAATATTTTATAAATTACACTTTGGGAAATCGAACCATTCTGAGTCAAAATTGGGATACAGACCTACTGTAACCACACATCTTTAATGCATTGTCTGAGCTGAGATGTCACCTTTTTGTTATAAAATCTTGTTATCTCGAAGGTGGCTTAAAAGAAGTTCTCGCATTTACATATCAATGAACTGAAACCTGCAACCTATTCTAAAAGATGAAAGTTTAAACAGCAATCTACGTTTGTTCAATACATCATTTCAGTTGCATAACAATAATCTTTTTGCTATAAATTCTATCTTATGGTCCTGCTCCATAGCTACCTGATGACGGGGCAGCAGTCTGAAAGTTAGAGCTTCCACCTGTTGGAATATAACCTGGTGTTGTGATTTTTAACTAAGTGTATGTTCAGTAATTGCTCAAATTGAACAGTACGAGTATGATTTCAGATGATGCTGGGATGTTTTGAATCCAACTGCTATTTGTTGAAATTTCTTCTTGAGAAGCTGATTGGGAGAGTCAATGGAAATACTCCATTTTTTACCTAATTCCAAATTAAATGAATTAGTAATTCTATGCAATTTTACCATTTGAAAGGGAAATGAATAGACCTAACAAGGAAATCATTCAGGTATGTTTGAGTGGTCCTTTTTTTTTGTGTACTTATGAGAATTGCTTTTATATTAAATTTATATATGACTTGATATTTTTGTGTGTGTACATACATTCCAATTAAAACTAAGAGTTGACTTTCTCATTTCCTTTCTATCCATGAGCACAGACTTTTCTGTCAACTTGAAAGATCAGCCAGCTAGTGCCGAACCTGTGGGCCCACAGGATGCTGCACCTGTGCATGTTGAACCTGTTCCTGTCGAACCTGTTCCTGTCTTCTCTTTGCCCTCCTTTTCTTCTGATTCTGTAACTGAATTAAGAGTGTCCACAAAAACAGTCCACAATGATGATCTTACAGAGAGTGAAGTTCCTTTAAACACCGAATTACAAACAACCTTGGGTTTTTTCGACAATGCAGTGGACAAACAAGTAGCAGAGCATTTAAAAAAAGTTCATTCTGTTGATGGAAAGGCACAAGTGAAGCCAGCATTTATAGAATCATCAGAGGTAGACAAACTAAATTCTGCTGATGAAAGTCCATTTCAAGACACACTTGGTCAGTGTGTAGAGCCAAATGGAAATGAATTTAAAGGGACTACACTCCATGTTGAAGAAATGAAGCCAGAACAAGTCATTGCAGATAAGGGAGAACTGAAGATTAGTGAGGACATGAGAATACATAATGTTCAGTTATCAGATGACAAGAAAGTTGAAATGGAAACAAATAATTTTGGATTAATTAATGAGTATGTTGGTGTGTCAGGGGCTGATATGCTTCCCCTAGGCAGAGTTGTTGAGGAAAAGGAGTTTATGCAGAATACACTGGATTCTAATGACCAAACTATAAAACCAGTGGACAGTGGTCTTAACTTTTGCTATGGGGACATTTTGGAAGTAAAGGAGAAAAATGAACTAAAGATGACTGGTCCAACAATTAATCAGGTGGCTCTTATTGATTCTAATATCAAAGATGCCATCAATGTAATTGATAAGTCTGAGAAAGATGTGTTTGAAGATCAGGAACCTTCAAAGATACCATGTGAAACCAGAGAAACAATTATGGCTAGAACTACTGGAATGCTGGGTTATACAGACTTGGAGGACCATGTAGAACAGCCCTTTGAACAAGATGACAAGCTGACTCCAACTGGTGAAGCATACTTTGCTGTTTCGCAAGTTCCAGTTATAAATGAATCTCAAACATGTATGACCTATGCTACGTTTGATTCTTACAACGTGTTGGAGTCTGATTACTTCAGCACTAATGAAATGGTTCCTAAAAATGAAGTTATAAAAGGAAAGATTGTGTTCAAGGAAACTTCATTACCATTCCAGTTAACTGATGTTGAGTCAAAAGTAAATGATAAGGTCGGGGATCCAACATCTGCGGCACCAGTATTTGCTAAACACAAATCAACTTCTAATACAGATGTGACAGCTACTTCTGAAATGAATTCAGAACTGCTTAGTAACTTGGCAATCCATCCAAAGCAGACTGTGCAATCCGACTATTTGAATGAAATCATTAATTCCAATCAGACTGAGCCAAGTTTTGCACCCTACCATTTACAAAGAACTTCTGAAATCATGTCCCCAGGATTAACGCAATTAGAAATCAGTGAAAACTTGATCGAAACAGAAGTGAGGAAATCTCAAGAATCTCTTGATCAATTCAAACCACAACTTTACTCTTCAGAAGTGTGTGTTTTAGACAGATCTGATGACATACAAGATTTAACAGACACTATTGTTAAGGCACCAACTTCCATAGACACAGAGTCTAATCCTGATTATACTCAAAATGCTGCTAAAGAGCAAATTGTGCATGTCTTTCAGGAACCACTTAGTGCTGACAGTGATATTCCAGAGTTATCGAAAACACAGCCTTTCTTTGAAGAACAAAAGGCTATTACAGAAGGGGGAGTTATTGAAGATACTGTAATTATTTCTGAGAAGATTCAGGTTTCCGAAAAGGGAAATATACTAGAGCACACATTAGATTCTGTTGTAGAAGTAGGAGGTAATAACAAAGATTTACGTGTATGCTTGGAGCTCAGCGAGCCTGACGTGTCTGAAAAAATAAACACGTTTGATCAGTCCAGGAAAGAAGAATTATTACCTAGTAAGATTGTAGAAGATACCAGTTGTTCTACATTGCTTTATCAAATATCAGATATATCAGCTGATATTTCAGTGACAATGAAGAATCCAGATGTGATTACATGCAAAGAAGTTGCCATCAGTAAATCTGAACCTATTTTGGGAACGCAGGGAGCTGCTACAATTGGAATGAAACCTGTTGAAGGAATTTTAGCTGATTACAAACATGTTGAGCAGTGTTCACTTCCTCCACTTTCACTCCAAGATGAAACTGAAATCCCATCACTGATTAAAAATGTAACTGAAGATGTTCCATCTGACCTATTAAAGGTTACAGAGAAAGGTGTACCAGAAAGTAATTTAAGCTATCGGGACACTTCTGAGGAAATACTCCCATGTCCAACAATAAGTGAAAGGTATGACTTAAACAAATCTGGTCCTATTTTGATTGCTGATAGAGAATTTGGTTCACAAGTCTTGGCTGAAGGGACTAGTTTGACTACTTTCCATCCAGTGACTGGTGATATTGCCCCATCTTTGCAAAATACATTTCCAAACAATGTTTTAGAAAAAATTGATGAAATGAAAACCAGATTTGATGACCATTCTGAAAATTTGGAGATGATGCAAATACAGATGAAGACCCAAAGTGATGCTTCGTTCCCCATAAATGAAGAAGTAACTAAGGCTTCAAAAGAAGTGGTTACAAAAATTTTAGAAACCAGTGTTGCTTTAGCAGAAGTTTTGGGAGGGAAGGAAGCAGCAGTAGCACAATCCATATCTCAGCAAGAATTAGATATAATGTTTCCTTCCCCTGTTGAAGATGATGTAAGCAAAAAAATTGTTCCTGTAGAAGCCCTGGCGCCAGAACTGCTCCCTGTGGCTGAGAGTACTAAAACATCCACAGATGCTGCTTTTGTTGGTATTGAAGATTTTTCTGTAAAACCGGACAAAAAATCAGGTAAAAATATGTGCACATCATTGCTGTATTTCAGAAATGCGCCTTGACCTGCAGATAGAATGTGATATTACTATGTAAATTGAAAGTGCGTTCACATTTGTTAGCTTTTAGTAATGTCTTGAATGCATGACTGCTTAATATCTTTGTTTTTACAAATGCTCTTAAGTCTAATGTCCAAGTCCTTCAGTCTAACTCCTAAATAATACTGATGAATGCTTGATTATGCCAACATTTGATATTTTAGTGCATTTTCAACTGACCTACAAAATTGTAATCTAGGGATTTACGGTAAGATTAAGATACATTTCCTTAGATTGTGCATCTAATATTAGATATTGTGCTAATTTGTAAAACAATCCTTTGTAAATTATTTGATTACAAACTTTTTGATTTAGCTTGTACTTGTGGAAAAACTCCCAGGTCTACTACTTTTGAATTGCTAAATCATAGCACCAGATAGCTAACATTGTGGCAGCAATCCTAAACCATTTTCAAAAAAAGACTCCTTCCAGAAATGCAATCAGTCTTTAAATTTAGCATATGCTGTTCAAATAGTGGACTGACTATCTAGAAAATTTGAATCCTTCATTGTGAATTTTTTAAAGTATATTTTTTTCTTGAATTTATTTCTAAATTTCATTTTAAAATTTTTCTTATTCAAATTTGAATCATTCAAGACATGCCTCTTCATGTTTTGTCACTTCCTTTTGAAATTAATGGGAGTATCCAAACTCATGAAAAATTGAAAGAATATTTTGTCATTTTGATGTCCCCTTTGGAATGTTGGGTGTACAGTATTTGTGCACCTCTATGGTGAAAAATGCAGTATCGCCATTACTAATGTGATCAAAACATACTTAATTGGTACGAACTTTGCATATTTTCCTCCCACTGTGTTATTACCTCTGTCTCCTTGGACATCTGGTGGCATCCAGAACATAATTTTGTTCTGTGTACACTGATACCCATCTCTCCCTCACCTCTGCCTTTTTTGTCCTGTTTGCTGTTAAACTTCTTATCAGACATCCAGTATTTGATAAAACATGCATGAATGTTTGAACATTTGAACCATTTTGGTTTTGCTGTTCCTTTCCAAGTCTGGCCGGACCACATAGAACAGGACCTGACACTGCTTTATGCTCCCAAACTGCTCATTGTCAAATTGTCATCGAATATAAAGTTAATTCTTGATTTTTATTCTCCTCTCTTCTCTCTCTCTTCTCTCCCCCCCCCCCCCCCATATGTAATAATTTTAAACGTTTAACACCTCCACTGTTACTTTTTAAAAACCAGAAAGAGCACTGATTATGATTTGTTCATCTGCCATTGTCTTGCCTTTGCCAGGCTCACTTGCCAAACACACTCTGTGGTTCTTTGTTCTATTCCTAAACTTGCATCTTCCTCATTTCCCTCCCATTTCTTCTCATTCCCTCTCTTCCAAGTTTAACTTGTTGATGACCCCCACCATTTGCTTCCTTAACATTATTTTTAAACAGCAAAATCAATTCCCTTGCGAATGTCCATTTTAGCTGATACTAACAGTTCTCTCTTTCAAACTTGCAGTCATTGTTCCCCTCATCCAAAAAGAAAGTCTTGACCCCTCTGTTCTTATGCCTCCTTTTTTCCAGTCTACTCTTTTTCCTGTCAAGTATTTGAAATGTGTTATCTACCGCCTTCCTTGCAATCCATATTTGAAACTTTCCAGTCTGTTTTTACACTCATGACTAAAACAGTCGGTGTGAAAGTCACAATGACTTGAGATTCTGCCAATCTATCTCTCCTCCTCTTTCACAAAATTTGCAGTATCATTGCCTTGGTCAATCACACAATCTTCTGTGTCCTCCACCATCCAGCTTAGTTGGGCTGATTCTCCGTTCTTTTTGGTCTTACCTATGTAACCGTAGCGAGAGGAGCTTCTCTTCCTTCTTGCTCACTTATCTCTGGTGTCCTCGGTGGATCTTTCCAGGACAACTTTTCCGTTTTTCATCTGTATGGTGCTCCGTGGAAAAAAAGCGCATTACATCCTGCATGTTCTGATGAAGAATCATTGGATTCAAAACATTAACTCTGCTCTTTTCCAGATGTTGCCAGAGCTGCTGATTTTCTCCAGTAATTTCTGTTTTAGAATTTTTTGTCTCCGATTTCCAGCATCAGCAGTTCTTTGTTCTGCTTGTATGTTGACTTCATCAAGCTCTGTTTCATAACCAACTGTCTTGACCTTTGTCTGATTTCAGTATCCAGTTCAACATGGTTGCCATATCAAGCATCTTTAAATGTTGTCTCCTTACTCCACCCTAGCCACTGATTTGTGACTGAACCAGACTTTGCAAAGCCTTAGTGTTAAATTTGACCCCCAGGTTAGGTGATGAGTACACCACTTCACCATCAAAGTCACCTACCAAAATTACCATTTTTTAATGTCTACGTTTGCTCTAGCCTCAGCTTATTGCTGAAACCCTCATCTATGTCTTTTTAATCTCTAGATTGACTATTGCATTGCTCTCCTGGTCAGTCAACCAGCTATCTGCAATAAATGTGAGTTTATCTAAAGCTGCATTTGTGTTCATACACAGGTAGCAAAGTTCTGATCGCCTGTCACCCATGTAGACTGACCCACTGTGGCTCTTAGTCTGAAAATGCCTTTTTAAAATTCACAGTTTTATTTTTGTATAACTCCGTGGTCTAACCTGTCTTATCATCTGTGGTCGTATAGCCTAATCTATGCTCTTCCGATTCTGGGCCTTTTGTTTTGTATCCCTGATTTTTGATTTATCCACCTTTGGTACATACCTTCAGCTGCTTGGGCCTAACTTTGACATTTCTTCCCATTTGTGTTTTTTGATCCCTTTTCCTTTTAAGACATTTATTGAACCGTATCTTTAACTAAGCTTTTTGACATCAGTCCTAATATCTCCTTATTTAGTAAACTGTGTGGAAGGGCCTTGGAATGCCTTATAAATAGCTTACTATGAATGCAATATGTTTTATATTAGTTTTTTTTAAAAAGTGTTTTACCTCAAAAAAAAATGAAAATGTATCAGCAATAGCCACATAGCAACCATTCATAAACTGTTAGTCATGGAGGAATAGGAGCAGTTTGCATCTGGCTTCCAGCCTCCTCCTCCATCGGAAGTTCTCAAGTTCCCTTACTGCACCATGAAAAGAGAAAAGTCCAAAATTTAGCTAAACTTACTAGGTTTATGTTTGTGTCGTCCAGATGCTTCTTGCTGAATCTTTTAGTCAGTGGTTAAAAAATGCAGCTGCAGTTTTTTTTCCCTCCCTTTTCTGCCAGGTGGCAAGTCTATGTCAAGAGTACCTGTTCTAATGTATTTGTGGCTAAACATCTTACTTGCTGCTGTTGAGCACTGGTACTAGGAAATGCTCACTCATTGTTAGGAGCATTGCACTGCAGCTTCTAATGCTATACATGCTCAATAATTGCTGTTGATATTAAATTTTCTAGCTCTGAAGTTATATTATCAATGTGTTCCAGAAAAAGAAAATTCTCTAAACTTATGATATTAAAGATTGTGTAAAATAGCTATGGGGAGAGATTGTGCTAATGATTTCAACCAGCCATTTGGACTCAATGGGCAAGTTGCAGATTGGTTCAGTGGACTTTTATATAGATTGGTAAGGGGAACAGAGGACAAAATGTAGACAGTTATACCACTCAAGTATGTAAGTCATATTGCTGGATGATTAAGAATACAAGTCTAAACGTGGAGCAAGTCCTGGCTACAAAAAATGGTGGCATTTGTGGCATAAATAGCAGGGTGGTGCTTCAACTTTTTCTTTGCATTGAATAAGATGATTAAATTTGCATTACTTTCTGAAGACAACTATGACATGAAGAATAGTTGAGCTTTTCATACACCTTCAAAGTAAAACTAGTGAAGTGACTATTAAATGTTCATATTGATTTTTCTCTTTGCACAGAACTTAAGCACAAATTCTTCTGCCTGATTTGTACTATGAGCAAGGTGAGGTGTCAGGTGGCAGAATATTGGAATAGTTAAGTCCACAGATAATGAGCATGCATGAGAGTTCTAGCAGAAGTCCTGATGAATTGTTAGAACTGAATTTTATGGAGGTGAAAGAAGGCTGTCTTCGTGATGGAGAGGGTATTTGCTGAAAATTTCTCTGGTTAATTAAGATGTCTGTATTTTGAAGGAGAATGGTCGATGAGTAAGGCAGTGGAGTTCAGCTGCGGACCAAGATATTGGCCTTGGTCATCCCAATATTTTAATTGAATACTGTTTTTGTTCTTCAGCACCTGTTGGATACACGGTGTGGGAAATTCCTGGTATTGAAAATGTCATATATTATACAGCTGGAAATATTGATGGTGGGGAGCTCCAAACTCAAGAATGCCAAGGTTAAATGAGTGAAGCTGCCTCAAACTTTGTCATATTTATTAATGACTTGGATCAAGGAATTGAACAAATCGCTACCAGCAACTTGAGCACCATAAGTGGTATAAATTAGAGTAGGAAGTTACAAAGGGCCATTTTAAATGAATTGGTAAAAATTGAACAAATAAAGGTCATTATAGACAAGTTTGATTTTTGTAGTGGAGAAAGATAAATTGGCGTGTTTATGAAGTGGTGCTAAATTTGGGATTGTAGAAGAGCAGGATGCAAATCATTAAAAGTTGGATTAATTGAAAAGTACTAACGATCATGTTGACCTTTGCCTTAAAGGGGCTGAAATATGAAGGAAAAGAATTGTAGAGCCTTGTTCAGGACTGTATCAACATTACTGCATTCAATTTTAGCACAGCATCTCACAGAATTGTTACATCACAGGAGGAAACCTTTTGTCCTTTGTCCCTGCATTGCTTCTATTAGCTAGTGCCGATAATGGTAGCTAAGACCATAAGATATAGGAGCAAAGTTTAGACTCATTGGACTAAATGACTATTCTGCTATTCAATGAGATCATGGTTAATAGAACTCTGCAGTGTGGAAGGAGGCCATTAGGCCCATCAGTTCCACACTGACCTTCCAGATCCAACCCCTACCCTATCCCTGCATTTCCCATGGCTAACCCCCCTAACCTGTACATTCCTGAACACTAGGGCAATTTAGCCATGGTCAATCCACCCAACCTGCACGTCTTTGGACTATGGGAGGATACTGAAGCTGTCCGAGGAAACCCATTCAGACACTGGAAAAATGTGCAAACTCCACACAGACATTTGTTCCAGGCTGGAATCAAACCTGGGTTCCTGGAGCTGAGAGGGTGCAGTGCTAATCACTGAGCTACTCTGCTGTCTTCTGCTAGTCTGCTAATCTTTAACTCCACTTTCCTACTTTTACAGCATTTAATGGGCATTTGGATAAATACATGGATCGGAAATGTTTTGAAGGATACTTTGGTTGGCATAGACCAGTTTGGGGCTAAGGGCCTGTCTCCGTGCTGTAAGACCCAGATGACTTTTCCCCATAATTTTTGATTTCCTTACTGATTAGGTATATTCAAGGCTGACAGATTTTTAATGATTGAACCTTGACAGGGCTCGGTGGTAAAGAATTACACAGATTCTCTACCCTCAGAAGAAATTTCTGTTGATCTCCCTATTAAATAAATGACCCCTCATTTTGAAATTGAGGTCCTAGACTTCCATAGGCAAAACCAACCTTTCTGTATCTATCCTGTCAAGTCTTCTCAGAATTGAAAGTTTGAATAAAGTCGCCCCTCTTTTTTTGGGTAGGTCTCCAGTCTTTTCCCAGAGCCCGCATTACCATTTCTCAGTCCTATAGCATGGAGACTGGCCCTTTGGCCCAAACTTGTCCATGCTGATCAAAATGTCCAAAATGCCCCAGTTCCCTGTATTTGGTCCATATCCTTCTAACCCTGTCCTACCCATGTATTTATCCAGATGCTGCCTAAATGTTGTTAATGTAGCCACCCTCAACCACTGCTGGCAGTTCATTCCATATGCATACCACCCTCTGTTTAAAAACAATTATCCCTCAGGTTCCCTTTTTATTCTTTCCCCTCTAATCTTAAATTGATGCCCTCTAGTCCTTGATTTTCCCCAACCCTGGAAAAAAGACCAAGAGCATTCACCCTATCCATGCCTCACGTGATGTTATACACTTATTTAAGATCCCCCCCCCCCCCCCACTCAACCAATCTCCTACGCTCTAAAGGAAAATGTTTTAGCTTATCCAACCTCTCCCTTTAACTCACCCTTGAGACCTGGCAGTATCCTTGTAAAGAGTGGCTCAGTGGTTAGCACTGTTGCCTCTCAGCACCAGGGACCAGATTCAATTTCTGTCTTGCCTCGGGTGATTGTGTGTGGAGTTTGCACGTTCTCCATGTCTGTGGATTTCCTCCGGTTTCTTCCCACAGTCCGAAGATATGCAAGTCAGGTGATTTGGTCTAAGTTGCTAAATTGCCCTTAGTGTTAAGTGCGTTAGTCGGAGGGAAATGGGTCAGGGTGGGTTACTGTTCAGAGGGTTGGTGTGGACTTGTTGGGCTGAAGGGCTTATTTACACTCTAGAGAATCTCTAATCTAATTTCTTATGCATTCTTTCCAGTTTAATAACATCCTTCCTATGGATGTAACTTTGCTCACTGAGCTGGAAGGTTCGTTTTCAGACACCTTGTCACTATACTAGGTAACGTCATCAATGAGCCTCCAGTATAGCACTGATGTTATGACCTGCTTTCCTATATCAAGGTGATCAAAACTCAACCCAGTGCTCAAAGTGCAGCCTCACCAATGTCCTGTACAATTGCAAAATAACTCCCCAACTTCTAAACTCAATGTCCTGACTGACGTAGGCCAGTGTATCAAAAGCTTTCTTCACTGCCCTGTCTACTTTTGACTCCACTTTCGGAGAATTCTGAGCTCTTATTCCAAAATCCTTGTGTTCCACCACACTCAATAAGGCCCTACCATTCGCCATGAAACTCCTACCTTGATTTGACTTTCCAAAATGCAAGACATCACACTTATGTATATTAAACTTCATTTGCCATTTCTTGGTCCAATTCCCCAGAAAATCAAGGTCCTGCTGCAATTTCTGATAATCTTCCTCACTGTCCACAATACTGCCTATTTTAGTGTCATTTGCAAACTTAGTAATCATGCCTTGTACATTCTCATCCAAATCATTTAATGTAGATAACAAACAGCAATGAGCGCTTCACTGACCCCGAGGCAGTGTACTAGTCACAGGCCTCCAGTCTGACAAGCATCCTTCCACTATTACCCTCTGTTTCCTAATATCAAGCCCATTGTGTTTCCAATTGCCAGGTCCTCCTGGATTTGGTGTGATCTAACCTTCCAGAGTTGCCTATCAAAGGCCTTAGTGAAATACATATAGATATGTCTACCACTCTGCCCTCATCAACCTACCTGCTCACTTCATCAAAGAACTTTAACAAACTTGTACGGCATGATCTCTAATGCAAAAAGCTATGCTGACTATTCCTAATCACACCCTGTCTTTCCAAATGCATGTATATCTTACCGCTCAGAATCTTCTCAAGTAACCCAAGTAACAGATGCTAGGCTTACTGGTTTATAATTCACAGGTTTTTCTTTGCAGTCTTTCTTGAATAAGGGCATAACTTTTACTACCCTCCAGTCTTCCAGGACCTTACCTATGGCTAGTGATGATGCAAAAGTGTCAGCCAGGGCCCCTGCAATTTCTTCTCTAGCCTCTTGTTGTGTTTTTGAATATATTTGGTCAGACCAGTAGATTTATTTGCCTCTTATACATTCTTCTAATATGTTCAACACCATCTCTACTGTGATATGAACTGTCCCCAAGATATAGAGTCATAGAGATTTACAGTACGGAAACAAACCCTTCGGTCCAACTGGTTCATGCCAACCAGATATCCCAACCCAATCTTGTCCCACCTACCAGTACCTGGCCCATATCCCTCCAAACCCATCCTATAACACTTGTACTAATCTCCGCCACTTCCTCTGGCAGCTCATTCCATACATGTACCACCCTCTGCCTGATAAAGTTGCCACTTAGGTCTCTTTTATATCTTCCCCTCTTCCCCCTAAACCTATGCTCTCCAGTTCGAGAGACCCACCCCCCCCCCACCCCCATCCCAGGGAAAGACTCATGATTTTGTAAACCTCTTAAGGTCACCCCCCAGCCTCCGACACTCGGAAAACAGCCCTACTCTATTCAGCCTATCCCTACAGCTCAAATCCTCCAATCCTGGCAACATCCTTGTAAATCTTTTCTGAACATTTCAAGGTTCACAGTGTCTTTCTGATGGGAAGGAGATCAGAATTGCATGCAATATTCCAATAGTGACCTAACCAATGTCCTGTACAGCTGCAACATGACCATTCAATTCCTGTACTCAATACTCTGACCAATAACGGAAAGCGTACTCCAAGGTCTCTTTGTTCAGCAACACTCTCTAGGACCTTACCATTAAGTGTATGAGTCCTGCTAAGATTGTGCTTTCCCAAAATGCAGCATCTCTCATTTATCTAAATTAAACTCCATCTGCCATTTCTCAGCCTATTGGCACTTCTGATCAAGATCCCATTGTACTCTGAGATAACATTCTTTGCTATCATGTCTTTTTGTGACTAGTTGATGTTCCTGTATCCTGGTGGCTAGTTGGAACGACCTTTCCACAGACAACAAACAAAACTAATGTCATTTACAAAATACCTTGCAAGAACTGTAACAAAACACTACATTGGACAAACAGGCAAAAAACTAGCCACAAAAAGACATGACCCACTCATTAGTATCCTTACATACAGATGAAGAAAGACGCCAGTTTGGTTGGGACACTACCTCCATCCTAGGACAAGCCAGAGAGAGACACGAGAATTCCTAGGAGCATGGCATTCCAACAGGAACACACTCAACAAACCTATTGACTTGGATCCCATTTACCATCCCCGAGAAAAAGAACAGGAAATGATGTTACCATAGGAAATGACCTCACCAACCCAAGGAAACCTAGACGCATAAATAGAAAGCAGGTCATGCCGCCAACGCTTCATCTGGAGGCTCACTGATGTTACCTGGTTTAGTGACGATGTCTGGAAATGAACCTTCCAGCTCAGCAAGCACACCTACATTTAGAACCTCAACTTAAGCTACAAATCTTCTCAAAACTCGCTATCATATGTTCGTATGTGAGATTATTAAACTTGCAAGACTGATGTATTTTGTTAGAATGTTGTGCTGGGGACAAAAGACCAGTTTAGGTCTATCATGATCTGATTGAATTGTGACATAGCTTTAGATTGAGTAACTTGTTTTTCGTATCCTAATATTCGTATCTTTTTAGTTGCTAGCATTTGAGTTTCTAGAGGATGAGACATATTTCTCGATACCATTTGGAATCTTCAGTTATAGTCTTAAATTCATTTTTTATTGTTACAGTCTCGTAACAATTAAAACCAAAGGCAATTTTCCTGTAACTGATCATGGTTCTTTAATGGGTGAGTCTTGCAACCTTGAGAATGTACCATGCATATCAATGTGCCATAGGAGTAACCATGACATACATAGGATGTCCAACACAGAAACAGCTGTTTGACCTAACTAGTCCGTGCTAATGTATGTGCTCCACTTTAGCTTTCTCCCTGGTTTCCTTTTTTTAGATTAGATTACTTGCAGGGTCGTCCCAACTAGTCCACGTCGACCCTCCGAAGAGCAACCCACCTAGACTCATTCCCCTACGGCTAATACTGCGGGCAATTTAACATGGCCAGTTCACCTAAGCAGCACATTTTTGGACAGTGGGAGGAAACCAGAGCACCCAGAGGAAAAACACACAGACATTGGGAGAATATGCAAGCTCCACACAGAATTGAACCCGGATCTCTGGCGTTGTGAGACAGCGGTGCTAACTTCTAAATCCTATCTTTGTAAACCTTGATTCCATCTTCATTCTGGTGTCAAACTTGCCTTAAATATAGTTTTTTACTACTTACTTCAACCCACACCCCTTCATCAGAATGTTATCAACCTGGAAAATTAACTTTCTCCACAGATGATGCTACACATGTATAATTACAGTATTTTGAGATTGATCTTTAAATCCTCCTTTAAATGTGAAGTAGGATATGAAAAATGCAGTTTCTTTTCTGTTGAGGCGTGACCTAAATCTGCCTTGATTTTTTTTGTCTTTATCTACTGTGTCACATTTCTGTCTTGTGCACTGTAGATGGCGATCAGGTTCTGAGGAGTGAGGTGGTGAGTTACTTGCTGCAGGATTCCTACCCTCTGACCTGATAAACTTGATTGTGTTATTTAATATGATGGGGTGGTGATGTTGATGCATATATATATGGTGGTGGGTGATCGACTTTGCAAAGTTGAAGTCCCTGGG
This sequence comes from Hemiscyllium ocellatum, assembly GCF_020745735.1. NCBI lineage: Eukaryota > Metazoa > Chordata > Chondrichthyes > Orectolobiformes > Hemiscylliidae > Hemiscyllium > Hemiscyllium ocellatum. Next base: position 57,933,819 of record NC_083410.1, on the reverse strand, counting down.
ATTTGAGGAAAGTAGGGCTATGGATATGGAATGGGCTAAGATGCAGAAAATAAAACTGATATTTTAAGAAAAGAATAAAAGTAACAAATTTGAGGATGAAGAATGTATGCTAGACAATTACCTGTCACGAAGTTTAGTGCACAGTAGTGTGAAGTTGTGCATTTTGAAAGAAAGACTGAGGCTATGTAAATTTTAAAGAGGATGCCGGAAAAGATGCACTGAGGTTCAAAAACCTAAATATTTAGGGGCTAGCAGAAGTTGATGAGGCTTAAAAAGCAAGGGATCCTAATCTTTAGGTATAAGAATGTAAAAGTTTCAAAAAAAGTTGCACTAAATGTTTGTGGTCCCCTAGTTGCATTTAGGAAGATGTTAAACAAGGCTTTGAAGAGTGTCATCTGGAGAAATAGACTCCCTACAGTGTGGAAACAGGTTAGATGCCGCTGGCATTTGCCTGAGGACCAGAAAGATGACTGATAGTGGCTTAAACGGAGGGTCATCGTACCTCAAGCGAGGGGTTGTTGAAAGGCAGGACCTTCACAGGGACCTCAGTCAGTACGGGAATTGAACTCACACTGTTAATGGTGCCCTGCAACACCATTGCAAATTAGCCATCCAGTCAACGGAACTAATGGACTCCTATTTTTTGTAAATTAAATAGGATTTAATAAAGGTGTAACTGTTTGTGCTGGCAACTTGATTAGTAGCCAGACAGCAGAAACTTGTCATCTTCCTGATTCTTTTGTAAACAAGACATGAGAAGTGGTAGAGTCAATAGTAAATTTCAAAAGGTAAGTACATAAGATTATGAACATATTTAGACAACAGTAAAAATGTGAGGATCTAGTGAAAGAGCATGGGCATGTAACTAGTTGGCAAACATGAACTTAATGGGCATAAGGGCATCTTCTATGCTCTCTAATTCTATAAATTAACACTTGTTGCCCTGTACCTCCTCACTGACTTTCATCTCTGTTCATATCTCCCATAAAGTTTTGAACAATTTTAAGCTGCCTCAGCTGTGGTTCATGTTTGAGTCAGAAAACTTCCATATTTCTTAAACCTTGAGTTTTATTAAATGGTCAAATTAATTGTTAAATTTCATTTTACTTGTTCTGCTACAACTGGTGAATTAAAGCGGTTTGTCAATGCTGTTCACTTGACAAGTAGACTGACTGTACAGGACAATGCACTGAATATACAGAGCTCTCTTGGGTGTTTGGAGAAAAATGTTATTTAATGGGTATTAAGTAAATGAGTTGTTCCTTTTTAACTTTTGCGTAAATTTTGTCAGAGCAGTGGAGTGTGCTCAAGAAGGAAATAAAGTACAGGCCAAAGGATAGGACCAACCCATCCTGTGAACCCTGGATATCAAAGGGTATATAGGAATGGACAAAGAAGAAGAATGGAGGCTTATGATTAATACCAAGAACTCAAAACAGCAGAAGCCTTAAAGGAGTATAGAATATGAAAGAAAACATGAAAAGGAAATTAGGGAGCAAAAAGGGAGTGCATGAAAGAATAATGGTAGATAAAATAAAGGAAAATTTCAAGTTGTTTACAAATTCATTGAGGATAAAAGGATAGCTAGGGAAAGGGCCCCTTAACCGACCACCGTGCTGTTTTGTGGATGAGACTGTCAATAGGGTTCAAAATGATTAGTGTTACTGTTAGACCAACTGGCCTGTAGTTTCCTTGTTCCCTTGAATAACAGTTTGACATTGTTGAGTGAGAGGAATGGAGAACAGCCAGTGAGGATGATGTGAAAGACTGTGATATACTTAAAGGAATTAGCATAGATAGGAGGTTCTAAGTGGTCTGACAGGTTTAATAGATACATTTCCATGACCAGAGGAAATGGATCCCAGGCTATAGAGTGAGGCAAGGGACTGAATAACAGCACTGGCAATAATTTTCAATTTCTTTCTGGCTGGAAAATTCCATAGGATAGGAAGACAGCCATTGTGGTACTGTTGTTCGAAAAGGAAGCAAGTGATAAACCAGGAAACTACAGAACAGTTTCCTGACTGGCCTGAGACATAGAATTAATTGTTACTTGGAGAGGTAGGGATTAATCATGAACAGTTAGCATGATTTTGTTAAGGGGGATGTCATGTCTGCCCACTTCTTTGAATTTTTTCAAAAATTTAACCAGGTTTGTGAATGAGGCCAATGCATTTCACGTGGAATCTTGTCAAAAGCCTTGCTGATGAATTATGGGACCCTGGGAAAAAGAGGATCAGAGGGAAATTGGTGTATTTGATCTGTAGTCCTTTAAGGTTGTAAGACAGTAGATAATTGTTAATAAAACAAAGAAAACTTTCCTTCATTAACTGAGGCATACAGTATAAGAACAGGGAGATTATACTGGAACTTAGAAAAATTTGGTTAGGTCACAGCTAGAATATTGTGTACAATTCTGGAGTCCACACTACTGACGGGTGTACAGAGGAGATTTACCAGTATGATACATGGGCTGGAGAGTTTTAGTTATGAAAAGAGATTGGTGGCGTTTTCCTTACAGCAGTCTGACTGATGTATAAAATTGAAGGGCATAGAAAGGGTAGATAGGAAGAAACCATGATGGAGTGATCAATGACTATCATCATAGATTTAACTTAAGGTAAGGGGCAGGAAGTTTAGTGGAAATGTGAGGTGGAGAGAAAGGATAATGGAGTGTGGTGGGAATCTGGAACTCGCTGCTTTTAAGAGTGATAGAGGCAGAAACCCTGATAACATTTAAGAAATATTTTAGATATACAGTTGTGATGTAAAGGCATACAAAGATGTGGACCAGGTGTTTAAAAACTGGAATTAGAATACATAGGTAATTGTTTTTGACTCAGCAGACTCAAGGGGCCGAAGGGCCAGTTTCTGTACTGTAGACCTCCGACTCTAATGCTATGCGATTTTTAATATCTACCTAAACTACTAAAAGAGGCAGTTCATGCTCTGAAAGGCACTCACTCACTCACTGACCTGGTTGTCCATGAACTGGATTGTTCATGAGCAAACATTTTCAAAACTATCCTATGTGGACAATGTAACTAGCCATTGCATCTTACTAGATTGTCTATTTTGCCAAAAGTTGCCAAACTCTGCATCAGTCCTAAAATTGATTTTTGTGTACCTGTATTATCTAGTTTGTGTGCAAAGTCTCTGAAGTGGGTTCAAACATTAGTACACACAGTAACTAGACTTTTATGGACATGGTGAGCATCCAACATTACTTTAATGTGAACTGAAATCTGGGCCCTTTATCATTCAGTTGGCAACCCGTTCATTGATAGCAACTCGCTATTTTCAAATGTAATTCAAGCTTCAACCTCTATGTATAACTGTTTAGTCATTTTTTAAAAAGATGGTCATCACATTTTCTATGCTCTTTTTTTCATTTTTTTTAAAAAAGCTGTAAAATGTTTGGTCAGGAAGAGAATCTATGACTTTGCTTTGATCTTTTAATAAAGCATGTATGCAAAGCCAGTGAGTTAGAAATTGAATGTAAGTTTCAAACCATGAAATCTGAAATATCTGCAATTAAAAGACATTTGGACAGTTACATGAATAGCAATGGTTTAGAGTGATTTGGGCCAAATGCAAATAGGGCTAGTTTGGTTTGAAAAAGCTAGTTGGCATAGATGAGTTGGACTGAAGGGTCTGTTCGCTGTGCTTTTATTTGACTGTACAATAGAGGTGCTGTGGTCTGTGTAAGCTTGACTTCTTTATCTGTTTCAGCATGATTCAAAAAATTTTACTTTTATTCTTTTGATGCTTTATTCATTCAAGGGATATGGGTGTTATTGGCTGGGCCAACATTTATTGCCCATCCCTAGTTACTAGAGAAGGTGAGCTGTCATCTTGAACTGCTGCAGTCTATTTGCTGTAGGTTTACCCTCAGTGCTGTTGGGGAGAGTTTGAGTAGTTTGACCATGTAATATTTAAGGAATGGTGATATATTTCCAAGTCAGAATGGTGACTTAGAAGGGAGCTTGCAGGTGGTGGTCCCATGTACCTGATGCCTTTGTCCTTTTTAGATCCTGTCTAAGGAAACTTGATTAATTTGTGCAGTGAATACTTCTAACTTTGAGGGAAGATTACTTAAGAGGCAGCTAAAGATTGTTAGATCTAGAAACTCTTACACAGATGTCCTAGGGCTGAACAGAAAAACCATGCTGGAAATCAGAAATAAAAATATAAATTGCTGGGACAGGTGTGGCAGTGTCTATCGAGAGAAAGCAGAATTAACATTTTTTTGGGTCTAATAATAATACTTCAGAACTATTATAGGATTGGGATGACTGACCTCCAGTATTGACTACATTCTTCCTTTTATGCTAGGTATGACTTCAACCAATGAGCAGATTTTATTCCCATTCCCATTTGAGTTTTAATTTGCTTGATGCAGTTTCTGTCAAATATAACTTTGTAAAGGGGACTTGTACTCCATTTTAAAACTGCATGATTGAGTTCATACTTTTTAAACAGTTAATTTTTTTTTGAAGAAAATCTGCTTTAACTGATTATCCTTGTCTACATTCGATACATTGATTCATACAATCATAGTGAGAAAGAGGCCATTCGGCCCATTGGGTCAGCAACACACGCCCACCATGCACGTGCCGCGCCACCCCCCCCCCCCCCCCCCCCCCCCCCCCCCCCCCCCCCCCCCCCCACACACACACACACACACACACACACACCTGAATGCTGTCAATGTCAGAATTACCAATGCACCTCATTAGCACGTTTTTGCATTTAGTCCATAAGCATCCAGTACTTTATCCTTATTGTTATGAACTAAGCCAGACCACTGAAAACATTCTTAAACAGGCAGCCCACGCTATAACCTTGCACTCTTTGTTTTTTCGGTAGATGTACAGTGAAAATTACCTGGAGTAGGTTAGCTACGTTCACTACCAGATTTTAGGACAGGCAAAGATTTATTCACAAAATTATGCAATCAAACACAAAACAGAAAAAAGAACCCCTCAAAAACTCAGTCTATTCCATTTGGACTTAATTATACTGTTCCAAACGTACACAACAGTCCCAATATGCAAACCCCCTAAAACAGTAAAAATGGAACAAATACTTACAGGTTGAAGTTAGAAGGGCAGAAGGAGGGAGAGAGAGAGCATGTGTCCACACAGCTGAAGTCGTAACTAGTTCTGGACTGAACTGTTCAGCTAGAGAGCTGATCATTTCATCATGCAGGTTACTTCTAAAACATGACCACTTTTTGGCCTGAAGACTCATCTGTTTACGTATAAACAAAAAGGCCTCAATATATTTTTTCATCTCTGTACAAAACCAGTCTAATGGTAACCAGAACTTGTTTACAACCCCTCTGAAAAGAAAGCCAAGGATGCAATTTCCTTGGGAAAAGAAACAGCTTTCAGGTTAGTGAGTGGTAATGTATGAGGGCTTAATTAGGATGTCAAGAACCGGTTTATTGAGAACTGTACTGTTTCACATTTAATCATTTGTGGAAGAAGAAAGAGGAAGTGGGGTACACAAGTACAAGATTAACTCCAAACAATGGTTTCCCGTCAAAGGGTGTTACTTGAATGGGAAATTGGTTGAAAATAGTGTACTGTGTACTCCATGCTGAGTGCCTTCACCTTGTGCTGAAGGGAAGGTAGTTTAAAGTAGCCAAAGATTCTTTGGTCAAATACTTTTTCAACCTTTTGCACTGATCCTGGAACTAAGGTGGTCAGTTTTTGTTAACTGTAGCCAGTAGTCTGGCTTAGTCCATAACACACTGTGGGCTCTTTGCGGGATTTTGAACAGAGTGATAGGTGCTAGTGTTTTTATTTCGCGTGTTGGTTTGGTTGGGTAGACAAAGCTTGGAATAGTAATGGCTCTTTCAGTTGCCAAAAGCTTTCTGGAAGTGGATGTGGTGACTTTGGAAGTTTTGCGAAAAGTGAATAAGACCAAGCTGCAGCAATTAGCAGACCAGCTGGGATTGGATCTGCCTGCTTCTGTGAGGAAAGGAGAGATAATGACAGCAGTAGCTCCGAATTTAAACTTGCCAGAGAAATCATCAGAATCTATAGAGATGGCAAGAATTCAATTGCAAATGAAACCGCTTGAGTTAGAGACCAGAGATAAGGAAAGGGCAGCAGAAATGGAACAATTTGAGTTACAATTAAAAGCAGAAGAGAGGGAAAAAGAGAGCAACAGAAGAGAAAGAAAAAGAGAGCTTGTGAACTTCAAAAACTGACACTTGGAAAGGAAAGTCAGCTTAAAAGGCTAAAGGTAGGCTTAATAAGGAAGAGAGTGAAGAGGAGCAAGCTCCGGGTAGTGAGAAACTGTAAGTATGTTCAAACATTGCCTAAATTTGATGAGAAAGATGTTGGAAGCCTTTTTCATCTCACTTGAAAAGGTGGCTAACAAGTGCAGTGGCCATTGACAATATGGGGTAAGTAAGGCTAGTGAGGTATTTGCATCACTATCAGAGGGAACAAGTTTTGAGAAGATTTGTAGCGGAGGTTGAAGTTCTGGATATAGGTTTGCTCGCTGAACTGGAAGGTTTATTTCCAGATGTTCCTTCACCCTACTAGGTAACATCTTCAGTGGGCCTCTGGGTGAAGCACTGCTGATGATTTCTGCTTTCTATTTATATATGTTTGGGTTTCTTTGGGTTAGTGGTGTCCTTTCCGGTTCTTTTTCTCAGGGGGTGGTAGATGGGGTCTAACTCTGTTTATTGATGGAGTTCCAGTTGGAATGCCAAGCATCTAGGATGATATATGAACATCAACTAGCTACAAAAAGACATGACCCTCTCTCTCACTAGTACCCGTACATGCAGACGAGGAAGGACACCACTTCAACTGGGACAACACATCTCCTTGGGCAAGCCAAACCAAGACACCCATGCGAATTCCTAAAGCATGGCATTCCAACTGGAACTCTATCAACAAATACATCGGGTTAGACCCCATCTACATGCCCTGAGAAAAAAACAGGAAATGACCTCACCAACCCAAACATATATATAGAAAGCAGAAATCATCAGCAGTGCTTTGCCCAGAGGCCCACTGAAGATGTTGCCTAGTAGGGTAACGAAATGTCTAGAAACGAACCTTCCAGCTCAGTGAGCAAACCTACATCCAGAACTATCAGTGTGATCTAGGGAGTATGAGGATGTGAAAAAAGCTCTTTTAAATGCAAATGAGCTTGTACCAGAAGCATTTCAGGAAGGAGGGACCCAGGTCAAACCAACATTGAGTTTGAAAGGATCAAATAGATCAATTTCGATAGATGGAAAATAACTTTAAAAATCAAACGAAGCTAAGATGTCTTTAGAGAGGTAATTATTTGGGAGGCGTTCAAAAATTCATTACCTGAAGTAGTGCAAACTCATGTGGAAGAGCAGAATTAAAATGGCAAGGTTAGCAGCTGAAGTGGCTGATGATTGAGCTGGTCCATAAAACACTGTTTGGCTTCCAGAATTAATTTGTCTGAGGGATGGAAATTGGGCAAAGAGAAATTCTCATGTGGAAAGGGAAAAGTAGATCTCAGTGAAGATTCATAAGGATAACTTACCACAGGGTAAAGAAGAAACTCTCTAGGGGGACAAACAAGTTTAAAAGTTCCAGTGTTTTCATTGTGATAAAGTGGGCCACACAAAACCAGTGTGTTGGTGGGCTACGAGAAACCCAGACGTAGGAAAACCAGACAAGCCTGGGAGTTTTGTTGGACTAGTAACAAAAAGCACAAGGGAAGTTAGATAACTGTCTCAATGTACATGATGATCAGATCTGCTTAAAAAACATACATGCAAGGGTAAAGTTTATTCTCACAGGCCAGGCGTACCAGATAAAGAGGTTATAATATTAAGGGACACAGGATCCTCTCAGTCTGTAGTGCTGAAGGATGAGGCGATGTGTACTCCTGAGGGACTATTGCCAGAAAAGGTACCGTTAACAGGAATTCATGGGGACATGAAAAGTGAGACTAGAGAGTCCAGAGAAGAGTGGAGAATTTATGGTAGGAGTACTGGACACAAACTCAGCTTTAGGAATGCAACTTATCCTTGCAAATGATTATCGCTGATTCACTGGTAGGCATGCTGCCTACTCTAGTTGAAAAGCCAGTGGAGACGCAGGAAACTGAAGAAATGAAGAATCTTTATTCAGGGAATTTTCACAGATTGTGTGGTCACAATATTACAGAGCCACAAGCTGAAGTAGGAGAGATCAAAAGGCACAGGTAAGGAAGCTGATATAGCTTTGTTCAAGACACACTTTTTTTTATCATATAAGTGGGACAGAGCAGGAGCAACAATATATCTTTAGCTCTGCTACACTTGGAGCAGAAAGATGAGAAGTTAAAACAGTTGTATCAAAAGGCACATATAGCGAAGAAGAGTGAATGCATCTGTGTTATTACTTAACAAATGGTTTTTTTAATGAAAAACGGGCAGAGATTCGTCAAATTGTTTTGCCAGTAGATTACAGAAAGGTGCTACGAGTGGCACATGAGTTACCACTCGGAGGTCATTTAGGATTGAGTTAAGCACAGGCTAAAATACAAAGACATTTTTACTGGCCTGGATTACACAGATGTAGTTGAATTTTGCCAGACGTGTCAGTCATGTCAACTAATGGGAAAATCACATGCAGTCATAAAACCCGCACCTTTTAATACCTATTTGAGGAACTTTTTCACAAGAGTCTTGATTGTGTAGGTCCCCCATCTCAAACAAAAAGTGGAAATAAATATTTATTAACAATAATGGACATATCAATTAGATTTCCAGAGGCAATCCCTGGGAAGTTCTGGGATTTGCATATTAATCAATCGAAACCTGTAACCCATTCTGAAAGATGAAAGACGTAACAATCCAGGTTTGTTCAGTATATTTTTTTTGCATGACAAAGCATTCATAGCAAAAGATCAGTGTCTTATGGTCCTACTCCACAACTACCTGAAGGAGTGGTGCTCTGAAAGCTAGTGCTTCCACATAAACCTTTGGATTATAACATGGTGTTGTGATTTTTAACTAGCAAAAACAGTCTGCTTATCCAAACTTTCCTTATAGTTAATATACTCTAATCCAGGTGATGTACTGATAAGCCTCTTTTACACCCTGTTCAAAGTTTCATCTCAGGAACGTGCTACCAAAGTTCTGCCAACACATTTTCCTGTTCCACCAAAGGTTTGAACATCCTTGACCATTGCTACACAATCATTTAAAAGATGCCTACTGCTCCATTCCCCGTCACATTTTGGAAAATCAGACCACAATGCTGTGCTGCTCCTCCTGGCTTACAGGCAGAAATTGAATCATGAGGACTCAGTACAGAAAGTAGTGCAGTGTTGTTCTGCGGAAACTGAAGGGCTTCTATGGGGCTGCTTAGAATTGGTGGATTAAAGTGCAAGAACTCAGTGGCAACCTAAATGTGTGCCACTACTGTTACAGACTTTAGTAAGAGTATAGAAGAATGCATGCTGAAGAAGTTAATCCAAATGTTCCCCAACTGGAAACCATGGACGAACTAGGAGATCCATTCGTTACTGAAGTCTGCAGCATTCAAGTCAGCCGACCCTGACCTTTACAGGAAATCCAAGAACCACTTTCGCAAGGCCATCAGGAATGCCAAGATGCAATACCAAACTAAGCTTGAATAGAAGGGCAGTGAAACAATATCACCTGTCCCATCAACCTCTGAAGCACCTGTACACTGAGTCACCACTGCAGACATTAGATTGGTCGCTTTTTAATGGAGATCCCATGGAAATAGGGTCCCTGACCGTGCTCTCAGATCCTGTGTGGACCAGTTGACAGACATCTTTAACTCTCCTTACTATGATCTGAAGTCCCCAACTGTTTTAAGAAGATCACCAACATTTCCGTGCCAAAGATAAGTCATACAGCGTGCCCCAGCAACTAACACCCAGTGGCTCTGACCTCCATAATTATAAAGTACTTTGAGAGGATGGTCGTGGCTCACATCAATGCCACCTTCCCAAATTGACTGTTTCCTTGCATTTTGCCTACCAGAACTGGTCCACAGCAGACACCATCTCTCTGTCCTTGCACTCACCCATGGAATATCCATGGAACATGGATACCTACATCAGTCTCCTACTTCATGACTATAGCTTCACCTTCAACACCATAATTTCAAACCAACTCCTCTCCCAACTCTGGGTTCTCGCTCCTCTGTAGAGTCATAGAAATGTACAGCATGGAAACAGACCTTTCGGTCCAACTTGTCCACGCCAACCAGATATCCCAATGCAATCTAGCCCCACCTGCCAGCACCCAGCCCATATCCCTCCAAAACCTCACTCTTAAATGTTGCAATTGTAACTAACAGCCTCCACCATTCCTCTAGCAGCTCATTCTGTGCGAAAAAGTTGCCCTGTAGGTCTCTTTTATATCTTTCCCATCTCACCCTAAACCCATGCCCTCTAGTTCTGGACCCCCCGACCCCAGGGAAAAGACTTTGTCTATTTATCCTATTGAAGCCCCATAATTTTGTAAACCTCTACAAGGTCACCCCTCGGCCTCCGATGCTTCAGGGAAAACAGCACCAGCCTGTTCTGCCTGTGCCTATTGCTCATCCTGTAACCCTGGCAACATCCTTGTAAATCTTTTTCTGAACCCTTTCAAGTTTCACAACATCTTTCCGATAGGAAGGAGACCAGAATTGCGTGCAATATTCCAAGTGGCCTAACCAATGTCCTGTATAGTCGCAACATGACCTCCCAACTCCTGTACTCAATGCTCTGACCAATGAAGGAAAGCATGCCAAAAGCCGCCTTCACTGGTCTATCTACCTGCGACTCCACTTTCAACAGCTATGAATCTGCACTCCAAGGTCTTTGTTCACTTACCATTAAGTGTATAAGTCCTGCTAAGATTTACTTTCCCAAAATGCATCTTCATATTTATCTGAATTAAGCTCCATCTGCCACTTCTCAGCCCATTGGCCCATCTGCTCAAGATCCTGTTGTAGTCTGAGGTAACCCTCTTCGCTGTCCACGACATCTCCAATTTTGGTGTCATCTGCAAACTTACTAACTGTACCTCTTGTGCTTGCATCCAAATACATGTACATCCTGTCCCTCAGGATTCCTTCCAACAACTTGCCCACCACCAACGTCAGGCTCACTGGTCTATAGATCCCTGGCTTGACCGTACCACCCTTCTTAAATAGTGGCACCACATTAGCTAACCTCCAGTCTTCCGGCACCTCACCTGTGACTATCGATGGTACAAATATCTTAGTAAGAGGCCCACCAATCACTTCTCTTGCTTCCCACGCAGTTCTAGGGTATACCTGATCAGGTGCTAGGGATTTATGCACCTTTAACCGTTTCAAGACATTCAGCACTTCCTCCTCTGTAATATGGACATTTTGCAAGGTGTCACCATCTATTTCCTTACAGCCTATACCTTGCATATCCTTTTCCACAGTTAATACTGATGCAAAATACTCATTTAGTATCCCCATTTTCTGCGGCTCCGAGAAGAGGCCGCCTTGCTGATCTTTGAGGGCCTATTCTCTCCCTAGTTACCCTTTTTTTGTCCTTAATGTATTTGTAGAAACTCTTTGGATTCTCTTTTAATTCTATTTGCCAAAGCTATCTCCTGTCCCCTTTTTTTGCCCTCCTGATTTTTCTCAAGTATACTCGCTCTTCCTTTATGCTTTTCTAAGGATTCATTTGATCTATCCTGTCTATACCTGACATATGCTTCCTTCTTTTTCTTAACCAAACCCTCAATTTCTTTAGTCATCCAGCATTCCCTATACCTACCAGCCTTTCCTTTCACCCTAACAGGAATATACTTTCTCTGGATTCTTGTTATCTCATTTCTGAAGGCTTACCATTTTCCAACAATCCCTTTACCTGAGAATATCTGTCTCTACTTTTGAAAGTTCTTGCTTAATACCGTCAAAATTGTCCTTTCTCCAATTTAGAACTTCCACCTTTTAGATCTAGTCTATCCTTTTCCATCATTATTTTAAATCTAATAGAGTTATGGTCGCTGGCCCAAAGTGCTCCCTCGCTTTCATCTCCGTCACCTGCCCTGCCTTATTTCCCAAGAGTAAGTCAAGTTTTGCACCTTCTCTGGTAGGTACATCCACATACTGAATCAGAAAAGTGTCTTGTACACACTTAACAAATTCCTCTCCATCTAAACCCTTAACACTTCGACTGGGACTGCCAATGTTTGGAAAGTTAAAATCTCCTACCATAACCACCCTATTATTCTCCGAGATAGCTGAGATCTCCTTACAAGTTTGTTTCTCTGATTTCACTCTGACTATTAGAGGGTCTATAATACAATCCCAATAAGGTGATTATCCCTTTCGTATTTCTCAGTTCCATCCACATAACTTGCCTGGATGTATTTCTGGGAAAATCCTCCCTCAGCACAGCTGTAATGTTATCCCTTATCAAAAATGCCACTTCCCCCTCCCCTCTTGCCTCCCTTTCTATCCTTCCTGCAGCATTTGTATCCTGGAACATTCAGCTGCCAGTCCTGCCCATCCCTGAGCCATGTTTCTGTAATTGCTATGATATCCCAGCCCCATGTTCCTAACCATGCCCTGAGTACACCTGCCTTCTCTGTTAGGCCTCTTGCATTGAAATAAGTGCAGTTTAATTTATTAGTCCCACCTTGTCCCTGCCTGCCTTGATTGTTTGACTCGCTTCTGTTCTCAACTGTACCAGTCTCCGATTTATCTCTTTCCTCACTATCTCCTTGGGTCCCATTCCACCACCTTACTAGTTTAAATCCTCCCGAGCAGCTGTAGCAAATTTCCCTGCCAGTATATTAGTCCCCTTCCAATTTAGGTGCAAACCGTCCTACTTATACAGGTCACTTCTACCCCAAATGAGATTCCAATGATCCAAAAATGTGAAGTAATTGGTTTGTCAACATCCAGGTCAACAGACTGCAGTAGGTAAGGGTAGGCACCAGCACCACCTTCATGATAATCCTCAACACCAGTGCCCCACAAGGTTGTGTACACAGCTCCCTGCTGTACTGCTTATATATACACAAATCTGTGGCCAAAGTCCACACCAAGTCCAATTAAAAGTTTAGTGATGATGCTACCCTTGTAGGTTGGATCTCTGTGAGATGGAGTACAGGAAAGATATTGTTGACTTTACACCATGCTGTTAAGCAAAGGAGCTGGTCATTGACTTCAGAAAGTGGAGTGGAAGGCATACCCGTTTGTTTCACTGGGGCTGAGGTGGAGATGGTTGACAGTGTCAGCTTCTAGGAGGGATGATCACCAACAATCTCTCCTGGTCTACCCACATTAACACCAGAGTTAAGAAAGTCCTACTTCCTCAGGAAGCTAAGGAAATTCAGCACTTCCATAAAGACTTCTAGACATTTTATAAATGTGCCATTGGTAGCATCGTAGCTGGATGCAGCACAGCGTTGTACAGCAACTGTTGTTTTCAAGGCTGAAAGAAACTACAGAAGGTTATGAACACAGCCCAATGCATCATGCAAACCATTCTCCCATCCTTTGACTTCATCTATATTTCGTGCTATATCGGGAAAGCAACCAACATAACCAAAACTCCTTCCACCCCAGTTTGTATAAAAGTTTGTACACAAGTACAACTTCTCTGCTGTTATCAGACTTTTGAGTTGACCATTGCAATGTTAATTTCTGACTCTGCACTTTCTTAGCAGCTGTAACATTGTATCCAAGCACTTTGTTCTGTTACCCTAATGCACTTTCATAGTACAAAATGCCTGCAAAGCATGGAAGGCAACACTTCACTGCACCTCGGTACACTTGAATGTGTTAAATAAAATCATAAATCAGATTACATCTCATCCTTCTTATGCAGCAAGTAGAACTGCACACAGTACTCGAAATATGACCCAACTAAAGTCTTATACAGCGGCCATATAACCTACCAGCCTTTATATTCAGTGCCTCGATCAAAGGTAAGTATGCCGTGTACTACCTTTATCCACTTGTGTTGCCACTTTCAGGGACCTATGGATTTTCAACCTAAGATCCCTTTCTATATCAATGTTCCTAAGGCCTTTGCCATTTGGGGTATATTTTCCTTTTGCATTTGTCCAGATTAAACTCTACCTCTTTCCCTGCCCAACTTTCCAGCTGGAGCCAGTCATGCAGCTTGGAAACCAATACTTTGGACTAAACTCGTTCAAGCTGAGCAGACATCTCAGTCTGACCAAATCTCATTTGCCAGCATTTGGCCTATGTGTTTAAACTCTGTTTTCTTATACCCATTCAGAGACCTTTTTAAATGTTGAAATTGTACTATACTCCTCCTCCGCCAGCTTGTTCCATATATACACTACCCTCTGCGTGAAAAAAATTACCTTATGGGTGCTTTTTAAATCTTTCCATCTCACCTTAACCCTATGCCCTCTAGTTTTGGATTCCACACCCTAGGAAAAAGACCTTTGCTATTCACCCTATCCATTCCCCTGATAGTTTGATAAACCAAGGTCACTTCTCCAGCCTCTGACGCTCCAGAGGAGAAAAGCCCTCACCTATTCAGATTCTTCCTATAACTCAAACCCTTCAGTCCCAGCAATATTGTTGTCAATTGTTTCTCCACACACTCTCAAGTTTAACAACATTCTTCCCGTAGATATGTGACCAGAATTGAACACTAGTGAGACACTTTTCAAATGCATGTCCTGTACAGCTGTACCATGGCATCCCAACTCATATACTCCATGCTCTGACTGATGAAGGCAAGTATGCCAAATCCCCCTCCATCTTTTGTCTATTTTTGACTCTACTTTTAAGGAACAATACAAGCACACCCCTCTGATCTTTGTTCAGCAACACACACCAGGACTTTGACATTAAGTGTATATGTCATGTCCTGATTTGCCTTATCAAGATGCATCACTTCGTGTTTATCTAAATTAAACTCCTTGGCCCATTAGTCCACTTGATCAAAGCCCCATTGTACTCTGGGAATCTTCTTCACTCTCCTTTATATAGCTATTTTAGTGTAATTTGCAAACTCTGATCCTTAGGCCAGAATACTGGTCCAGTCCATAAAGCAAACCACTAATAAGTACCCTGCTCTGTCTCCTGCCTTTGCATCCAGTTGGCTAGGTCTCCCTGGATGCCATGTGATCTAACCTTACTAATCAGTCTACCATGCAGAACCTTGTTGAACACCTTGCTGAAGTCTATATAGACAATATCTATTTCTCTACTTTCAATCTTCAAAAAACTCAATCAAGTTTGTGAGACATGATTTCCCACTCAAAGGCATGTTGACAATCTCTAATCAGTCCTTATCTTTCCAAATGCATGTAGCTCCTGTCCCTCAATCCACTGCAACAACTTACCCACCACTGGCATAAGGCTCTCTGGTCTGTAGTCTCCTAGCTTTTCCTTACAACCTTGCTTTAATAATGGCACCTCATTAGCCACCCTCCAATCTTCCAGCACACTACTTGTGATTGTCGATGATAAAAATGTCTCAATGGGCCTGGCAGTCTCTTCCCTAACTTACCACAAGTTCTGTGAAACACTTGAACAGGTCCTGGGGATTTATCTAACGATGCATTTTAAGACCCCCAGCATATTCTTTTCTGTAACATCAACACTCTTCAAGACATCACTATTTAATTCCCTAAGTTCCATAGCTTCTACATCCTCCTCCACAGCAAATACTGACACAATATTAATTTAATAATTCTCCCATCTCCTGTGGTACCACACCTACATCTTTTAAGGATCCTTATTCTCTTTCTAGTTACTCTCTTGCCTCTAATGTACTTGTAGAATCTCTTTTTGGATTCTTAACTCTATTTGCCAACATTATCTTACATCTTGTTTTTGTCCTGATTTCCCTCTTAAGTATACTCCTATTGCAATTATAGTCGTCTAGGGGTTCACTTGATCCAAGTTCTCTAGATCTGATGTATATACCTCCTCCTTTATCTTGATCACAGCCTCGATTTCTGTGGTGATCCAGTGCCTACCATTCTTGCCCTTCATGCCAACAGGAACATCCTGTCACTGAACTCTTTACCTCATTTTGAAAGGCCTCCTACTTCCCAACCATATCATTATCTGTGAATAGCCTCCCCATGTCAACTGTTGCAAGTTCCTAATATCAAAATTGGCCTTACTGCAGTTTAAACTTTAACTTTTTGAGTCACTGGCCCTGCCAGTGCTCCAACTCCAGCCTCATTGAATAAGAAAGTTTTCTTTTCAAAATTCCTCTCCATCAAACCCCTTAATGGTATAATGGTCCCAGTCTGTTTGGAAAGTTAAAATTCCCTACCATTTATAACTGTTATTCTTTCAGATATGAAAGATCTCTTTTCATATTTGCTTCCCCATTTTCTGCTGATTATTAAGGGTTGCTGTAATACAATCCCAATAATGTTATCATCCCTTTCTTATTTCTCAGTTCCATCCATAGAACTTCACTGGCCAATCTCCCAGGAGTATCCTCCTTGAGTACAGCGATAATGTTATCCCTGACCGAAAACATCACTCTGAGTTGAACTGTCCTTTTCAAACAAGTTTCTGTAATGATTACAAAGTAATTCTCAAATACTAATTCCAGCTGTAAGCATATCTGCATTATGTATTAATCATCTTGAATTACAATAAATACATTTCACTTCAGACCGTGAGTCCCACCATGTTTGATGACCTGGCCCTGCCTCTACCTTCTCCTCAATCACTCCACATGCTGACCCAGTGCTCTGGTTCCCACCCTCTTGCCACGCTAATGCTAAATCACCCCCCCCCCCCCCCCCCACTTTCTGCAACAGAAAATATGCTTCAAGGAAACCAGTGCAACCTGTTCAGAGGAGATTATAAAGATACACAGGAGAATGCAATGGTGATAACTGAAAATGAGGGTGAGAATTTTAAAATCAGGTTGCTTGAGTAGTCCACAAGAAGTGATGGGTAGTAGGAGACACAGTAAGTTAGGTAGATGGGAAAGGAGAACACTTTTTCTTTCCCCCTCATGTAAAGTGTATTGCAGACTAATTAGACAAATGTGTGGTTTTATAAATTAATGTAATTCTATATAAATTTGAATGCTAAAAGCATTTTCACCTCTTGGAAGTTTTAACATTTATATAAATATTTTCTATGAGCTGGAAGCAAGGAAGTAGAAGTGCATTGATCATATGTCTTGTCTTTTGGAATTCTTAAAATCTTCACTTTGTTGTATGAGAAGTTAAAGTCCTGAGTGTAAGAAGTTTGAATTGATCAACAGGTTTATAGCTCAACTACTTCGGTAGATTACGTATTATAACCAGTGCCTAGTTTACAGCTGTCCAGTGGCTTCATTCCTTGTAGCAATCCTTGTCTTTGCAGTTAATATGTTGGACTTTGGACCTTCTGTTAAAAGTCTATGCAGTTGCCTCCAGTGTCTGTGAATTTGAAGCCCCTCAATTTCTGTCATTAGACTGGAATTTGTAATTGATAGCAGCTGTAGGTTGAATTGCTTTTGTGGTGGGGAATGGGGCGTTTGGGTAGCAACTGGAAGAATAAGGATATTTACTGTTTAAAATCTTCTTTTCACTTAAAGCTGCGTTTTCCTATTGGTGATTTTTTCCTTTGTCTATTTCTTCCTGTTGATTTCACCCCCCCCCCCCCCCGCCCCCATGTGCTGTATTATGTGCTCTTGCATTGAATTGAGTCCATCAGCTCAGAAATCTGGTTAGGTAGTTGTCTTTCATCTGATCACTTTTTGTCCTTTTTAATAAATACAAATCATATTATTTCTTAATTTTACTTGTAGCAAGTATGTTGGAAATACGGACATTACTAAAATCTCAATTCGCAGGTATATGACTTTATAGACAGGGCAGAGAATTTCATTATGTTCCACAAGTTCCTAACAGTTGGTCATTGATTTTGTAGTAGATTTCAGTTGCGCAGTCAAATAGTGCACAAAGACTGGATCTGCTATTTGTGCAGTGACACAGGCAACTACGTATGCAATTTAACCTCTGTATGACCTAGCAGGAAGTAAAAGGTTGTAATCAGCTGTGCCGGAGCTCAGTGCATGTGAACAGCTTCAAGATGGATGCCAAAATGGGTTTGTAATTTTTAAATTATTTTCATATGCTTCAGTTGAAATCTTTTCCCCTGGTTTTATTTCAGCAGAATGTGTCATCTCTGCTTTATTTTGGTTTTGAAAATTGGTATCTGAATTGCAGTTCACTATTTTGGGCAGAAGGACAAATAAGGTCAGATTGTGTACATACTGGAAGATTTATATAAAAAGTAATGAGTATTTTCAGTACGGGAGTACTTCAGTATTAAACATTCTTGTTTTAAAAACTGTAGAGTGGTTTCAGATAAGAGATTGGTTAAAGGTGGAGGGTTGGTAATTGGATGAGATCGACATGCTTGTTGCAGCTTATTGATACTATTTTTAGGCATAGCAGATGCCAGTAGTTGCATACCAAACATTGCAGTATTTTATATGGTCTGCTCCAGTTTGCACTGTTGCACAGCGTTGAACCGATTAAGTCATGCATACTAAAAATCAAGCCTTTAATTTGGGAATATTACTGCAACTGACTTGACAGTATTGTAAGTCTTTAACTGCTTCTGAACTGAAGAATTAAGTTCTTCTGAAAAATGCAGCTTTCTTATATTCACACCCAAAATACAAGTAATGAGTCTAATGTTTTTAAATTGATTATTTGTAGGTACATAGCAAAAAGGTAGAACAATAAGTAGCTTAACTGGTGTCCTAAAGCTGTATTTCAGAAATTTGAAATCTCATTGTTGATCGGGTTTTTAAAAAGAAATTGTTTTGGTGGTTTCAAGTCTTAACCTACAGAATGTAATTAAATGCAAAAATTTTAGATATGTACAGTATCTATCTGTAGTATTTTTAATACAAAATGAATATCTTTATTAACAATTGTAATCAAGTTATAGGTAAATGAATTAAAATTGCCACTCGGGTGCTTTTATAAAAAGGGAACATTTAACTAGAGTATTAAGCATGATCTGCCTAAAAGGAGAAAAGTAATCAGGCTTGAGCTAAGAAATCCATTAAAACTAAAGAGCTGGTAATTGAAGATCAACGCTATTTTCACTGATAAAAATACTAATGGGTCAAAATAAATACATGGTGGGCAATAAAGGCAAGCAGGCCTTGGGCTAGGTTTACTATGTAGGCGGATCTCCAGAAAAATGTTTTTAAGACTGCATGCTTTTTAGTGTCTTAACAAAGGTATATTTGTGTTAAGTGACCTTTTGGCTGTTAATAGATTTACAGTCTCTTTTATATGGATTCTTGTGAATAATTCTTTTTTGAAGTGGCTTGGGTAATTGCAGTCTAGTAATCTCAAGGCCTAAACTAACAATTGAAAGATGTGCAATTGAAAACACAAAAGCTAGTCTCAACCATGAAGCTGATAGATGGTTATTAAGATTCCATCTCATTCACAAATGTCTTTTTAAGGGACAAATTTGCTGTTTTACCTGATATGGCTGACATGTATCTCTAGAAATGTAGTTGATTCTTAAATACCCTCTAAGATGACCTAGCAAACCACTGAGTTGATCAAGAGGTGCAGAAAATTTGATTTAAGAATAAAATTGGATGGACCATTCATTAACTGTCTAATGTTTGATTAGATTAGACTTAGTGTGGAAACAGGCCCTTCGGCCCAACAAGTCCACACCGACCCGCCGAAGCGCAACCCACCCATATCCCTACATTTACCCCTTACCTAACAATACGGGCAATTTAGCGTGGCCAATTCACCTGACCCGCACATCTTTGGACTGTGGGAGGAAACCGGAGCACCCGGAGGAAACCCACGCAGACACGGGGAGAACGTGCAAACTCCACACAGTCTGTCGCCTGAGTCGGGAATTGAACCCGGGTCTACAGGCGCTGTGAGGCAGCAGTGCTAACCACTGTGCCACCGTGCCACCGTTTGCTTGGTAGTGTTTGAAGAAACTGCAAAATTGGGAAAGCTGTTCTACAGACTAAGCAATGACGTAACATTGACAGTAAAATGAGTCAGTTAGTGAGTATATCTATATCCCAGAGTCCTTTTAATACACCCCTTGGGAGTTCTTCATTTTGACTGCAGTTCCAAGGTTTTATGGCCTTATGTCAAGATGAGCAAGGAAGCCTGCAGATTATCCGGCACTGCAGGGCGGCACGGTGACTCTTGTTAATGTTGCTACTTCGCAGGACCAGGGACCCAGGTTTGATTCCGGCCTCGGGCAACTGTCAGTGTGGAGTTTGCACGTTCTCCCTGGCTGCGTGGGTTTCCTTCGGTTGTTCCAATTTCCTCCAACGGTTCAAATATGTGGAGATTAGGTGGATTGGCCATGCTAAATTGTCCGTAGTATCCAGGGATGTGTAGGCTGGCTAAGTGGGTTAGCCTTTGTAAATGTAGGGTTACAGGGATTGGGTAGGGGGTTGGGTCTGGCTGGGATACTCCTTCAGAGGGTCTCTGGACAAGCTGAGCCAAATGGCCTGCTTCCACCCTATAGGGATTCTATGATGATTATCTGAGTGCTTGTACTGCACAGACTCTTTCCCCTGTGTTGAACCCTGCTTGAAAGAAACACTGAAAGCTTGGATGCACAAGGTTCTGAATGGGGTACCAACGCCAAGCAATTCATTAGCACCACTCCTGAGTGAGCTGGCCAGGTTCTCGGGGCATATTTTCCTGACTAGGCCATGAGAAAATCAAGTTGTTAAAACCTACTTGACATTGTTTTTGTTTATCTACGTGGCAGGTGTATTTGACCATCAGGCTATTGTTAGGAGTGACCAGTGTGCAGTCCTAATGGAGATGAAGTCCTGTCTTTGGCCTTGTGTTCAAGTTAAGTCCATGCTTCTATAGGCTTTGGATATGTCAATTAACAGTTATAGTTGCAACCTGACATGAGTGCAGTTACCATTTTAACTATTTCATTCTTTAATTGAGGCAGAGGGTAAGTTGGGTGTTTTGTAGCTTTTGCTGTGCAGTCTTTTTACATTTCTTGTGCTCACTTATTAGGGGAAATAGTGAGAAAATGTGCTGTAAATGTAGCCAAATTTACTCCAAGCCTGCCTGATAACCTTCATACCTAGTTCAATAGACTATCAATCATTGGTTAACAAAAACAATGATGGATCTTTGAATATGAGGATAGTAATTGATAACAGTGAATCGAGAAGCGATCAGCAATTGTAGTTCCCTGTTTAAAATTGTGGAAAGACTGCAAGTCTGAGTCAGCTTTGTTGTCAAAAATGAACTCTTGAAGAAATTGACTCTTTTAAGGCAGCAGACTTTGTTTCCCTTTTTGTGATTTTTTTTAAGTCTACCGTAGACTGAGGCCAAGTTGGGGAAAAAAGATTCTATTTAAATCTAAGCATTGCTTTACCAGCTGTAGAATTATGAGATTAGATTAGATTCCCTACAGTGTGGAGACAGGCCCTTTGGCCCAACAACTCCACATCGACCCTCTGAACAGTAAGTCACCCAGACCGATTTCCCTCTGACTAATGCACCTAACACTATGGGCAATTTAACATAGCCAATTCAACTGAACTGCACATCTTTGGACTGTAGAAGGAAACCCACACAGACATGGGGAGAATGTGCAAACTCCACAGAGACGGTCACCCGAGGCTGGAATTGAACCTGGGACCTTGGTGCTGTGAGGCAGCAGTGCTAACCACTGAGCCACTGTGTCGCCCAAAGATTAATGCCAAGGAGGGGGTAACCACAAACTTTGGGAAAAACACATGGGAAAGTGTGACCGTAGATGCCAGAGGTTGACTTTGACTGGAAACTTAACTGAACTAGACACTTATGTGCTGAAGCAACAAGAGGTCAGAGGTTGGAAAAGCTGTGGTGAGCAAATCAGGATTGTGTTGGGATACTCATTTGTATGGATGAAAGCATATCCAGTTGCACTTAAAACTCATGGTTAACCAGAACAAAGCAGTCCTCTTGATTGATACAAGATTTGCATCTTGAACACTTATGCCCTCTTCCACTGGTAAACTAGCAGTAATGTGTGCCTTCTACAAGATGCACTGCAGCAATTTGCCAACCCTCCTTTGAGAGCATCTTTAAAATTTAGAAGATCAGGGCTGAGAGATTTTTGATAGGGGCCTTGAGATTTTTGGTTGGGCTTACAGGAATGTAAAACTATAATTATTACATCACAGAAGAAGGCTGTTCAGTTCATCCTGATTGCACTGGCTTTCTAAATGACTACACTGCTCAATGCCATTTTCCTGACTTTCCTCTCTGAGCCTGCATGTTTCTTTTTCAAATAATAGTCCAATTCCCTTTTTCAATCAATTGAATCTTCTACCATAGTGCATTCCAGCCTTGACAACATGCTGAGTGTAAAAGTGCCTTTTCTCCTAATGCTCTTGCTGCTTTTGCCTATTACTTTAATTGTCTTATTATGAAAGACATTTCCTCACATTCTTTCATAATCTTATTGAATGACAGAATAGGCTGAAACTGTCAAAAAGACTTGGGAACATCCCCATTTTGCAAGGTTTGCTCTAAGTTACGTGCCTTCCTAAGATGGAACTATATCATCCGCTGTTGCTAGATCAAAAACTGGAATTCTCTTACTAACATTGTGGGTGCAGCAAGCCATGTGAACTACAGTGGTTGAATAATGTGGCTTGCCACTTTCTATTGGGACAGTTACAAAGATGCACAGATGTTTTAAAAAGCTGTGAATACCCGTGAAATTCAGTAGTTATGAGGTCATTGCCACAGGTATGCTATCAGTTTTGGAAAGTTATTTTCAGGTATGTTTCAATTGATAGTCTGAATCATATGGGTCATTCAGTTCTGACTTTCTGTCACTAAAAATGGGCAGTATGAAATGCATCTAGAAATATAAAACTGGTTTAAAAAGTAAGATTAGTTGCAATACTGAACACTTTCAGTTTCTTTGGCTGGCTAAGAAGATGGAAATAATGGTACAGGTACAGAATTTTGTCATGGCTGTAGAAGTTGTTGACTTCAGTTTATCTTAACTGGAGGAAATTGAGTCTCATGCATAAGACTGCTTGGCTGATAGCCAACAGTTTGTTTGATGGATGCTAGGAGGAGAGTTATTTGAGTTAATGGAACAGTGGAGTTGGTACATACTCAGTTGAAACTGATCTCTTATCTTGAAGTGATGTCTATTTGATTTTGTAAAATAAATAAATATATAAATGCATTTTTGACGTTTTTTTTGTTTAAAGTATTGCCAACTATGTTGGATGGTGATTTCTTTCCACCACTATAGTCACCAGATTATCGGTTTGTTAACTTGTTCAGAGCTGATAAGCTATTCCTGGTGAGAGCAGGCGATGGTGAAAACAAATGTAGATACTTTTGTACTAAAGATGGCACCCTGTGGTGACTTTATAAACTATTCAGTGCACTCGTGTGAGAATATGTGACGATAAACCTAATTCTGATTCAATTTGTGGCCTTGACAATGGTGATGTGAGTTGCCAGAAGCTTTCTGCCCATCTGGGGCCAGCACTCTGAGTATTAAAGTCTGTTGGTATTGTCCTGTTTCCAAATCCCTGAATCTGTCAAAGCAAACACTCAGACACAGGATGACTCTACCTTTATTCTGGGCCCTAGAGAGAGAATGATTGTCCATGTACATAAAGACATTAGCTCTGATCTTCTCCTGAACAGCAGATTCTTAAGGAATTATATAGTCACTTACAGGGAGCAGCATCCAAATAAGACAACATCTATATTGATTGGGTGACTGTTACAATCAGTGAGTATCAACAGTAAAGATCAAGTCATCTGGTATTACACAATGGATGTTCCTCACCTCGTTAAACCACTACCCCTGCCTTCAGCAACTCATTGTTTACTGCAAATTCTTATCTGGTCAAAATCATGCTAGCTGAGCCTTTTGTCATGTAACCCAAAACTTAACACTTTCTCTACCTGCTCATACCTTGTACACATTCTCATTCCCTCCTTATTATTTCATGATAGCATAGGGGCTGACCTCAGTGCTATGTTGCCGTTTGAATCCTCAACTGCTGGTTATTGGGTCACCAAAGCCTGTCCTGTTGGAAATAGACTCTACGCAGAGAATATCATTTGTTGTAAGATACATTTCAGAACAGCTATTCCCAGGAATATTCCTATTATAATCACCCCTGCGTAAGTAGCCATATTGACTAGCCAGTCCTTCCATCCTCCGAGCCCCCAGTCTCCCCATCTGGCCCATCGCTTGCCCTCCTTTATAGACCCTATCTTGTTCATCTGCCTTGTGGACATAGTGGGTAACATTAGCAGTAATGTCATCCAGGCCCAGGATACATTTGTCTTGCACCATAGGGCAAACGCCCACCATGATGGGCGAGGAAGTAATCCAATGCATGGCGATTATTGTGTAGAGAAAAGTCTGAGTTGGTTCAGGTTCTTGGTGATGACCTTGAGTGCTCTGCAAATAGCATTGCCAGGCATGGTAAGTCTGTATGCAAGATAATTATGGTTATGGGTGGCCATGTTGGCCCCAGAGGCCCCTAGGGAGAATAAGCCTGCTGCACTGTAACTAGCTGTCTGTCCAGTAGTAAAGGTGGGAAGGTCTTTTATAGGCAGTGCAAAACTCCTCGGAGACATCATGCTTCTGATGGCTGCAGAATGGTCCTCAATGTCCTGTACAGGGTACTGTCCTGGGGAGTAGGGTGCCAAGCGCCACCGAGTGAGGGTAAGGGGACTCTAGGAAGTTTGTGGCCATTCTGTTAAAGAAGAAGAAAATCCCGGGTCTGCAAAAAGACTTTCAGAACAGCCTTTATCATGAGAGTAATTGTGAATAATCCAGGCAAATGTACCATCATGGGACATGAGACCTCCTTAACTCCTCTGTTTTGAGGAAGCACAAAGACTGGCATCCACTGTGAGGTGGGTATGGTTGACTTTATCACATAGGAGCTGTTCCCCTCATTTAAAGGGTACACAGTTGGACCCCTCACAATGATGGTTAACACTTTGCATGTCCTGGGTAGGTCGCACTCATGAATGTGGCAGGAATAGTAAAGGCAAGAGGTTTTTTCATCGCAAATGAACACTTCGAAACATCCCCACCCATGACCAGTGCAGTATCTCTCATCCCAGGTTGTTACTGGGCAGTTTCCCTCTTGTGCCTTCCCACCATATGTTCCCCTTCAGCCAATCTCTGTCCATGTGGTCAGAACGCTGGGGAAGATATATGTAGTCTGCCACAGGGGCCTATGCAGGTTGAATAAATCTATGAAAATTTATTCTTTGGGACCGTGGTAAACTATTACGGGCCAGAGCACACTGGTAGTGTAGGCTATGGTTCCACTGAAGGAAAATGGAGAAGTATGAGTTCACTCCAGTGGACCAAGAGAAGCAAGCAACTGTGCCATCACCGTTTAGCCGTTGGTAGACCTGGTAGAAATAATTGCCAGCCGTGTATTCCTGAATGGTCAATACCAGTTGCTCTTTTTCAGGGAGGGTTTATTTTCCAGAGCCTACTTAAAGCACTTCCCATCGTACAATTGGTGATGGTCTCTCCCTTCCAGGGGATCCCTCCTGCAGGTAAAGTCAAACTTGCAGCCCCAATAACAACACTGGAGTTGCCACAGATTCCTTTGGTCCAGGACCAACTTGTAATCTGTTTGGACAAGCAATCCATTATAGTAATCAATTTTAGTAGCCTTCCATATTCCAAATGGGTTCCCTTGCACATTGATACAAGTGAGAATGTCTCTTCTGCACAAATGATGGACCTGGTTACGTCTGCCCTGCCTGCAAATCTTGACCCTCCCTTCTCTCCAGGTTGGAGGGAAGTAGACATAGGCTTGGCACGATATCATAATGCTAATAATCTCCCTTGGTAACCCAATCCGTCACCTTACTGGAGGCAAGTGTGGAGGCACGCAGTGTATCCGTAGCAAAACTAGCAATACAGAAGAACACATTAAAGTTTTTCAGTCCTCCTTTAGTCCTTTTCCTCCTCCTTCCCTTGGTCCATAATCCGTTGTTTACAGTTGCTCAGGTGAATCCACTGATCCTTTCCTTTGACTTTTACTGCAGTGAAGGTTGGAGCAACACCTGGAACGGTACTTTCCTGCAGGGTCCTAGCTTCGGCCTTCCCTGCTCTCTGATTAGGACCAACTCAGCGGTCTCTACTCATTCCCAGTCACTGTCACAATTGGGGGGTGTGTGGTGGTTTCTCTCACCTGTAAGTGGAGAGACTCTTCAATCAATTAACAATGTCTGTAATAACGCTACATTTCATTCCAGCCCCACCCTCCCAAAAGTCCCATTATATGCCGATCAACCTGGGGTGGTGGGGACTGGTTGCCATCCCACGTGATAGGAACACACGCATTCACTCCTTTCCCAGGTGAGTGTGTGTAAATTGTCAACGAATAAAGGCAGAAGGGTCTCTGGGATGAGTGTTTGTCTGCCAGAGATTCGTAACAGTATTGCATACAACAGTGTTTCTGCACATATCCTTTTCTGAAGCAGTGGCGTCCCCCTGAAGTTGTAAAGTGGTGTGCATGTCTGGACATCCTGTGGCATGGAGAACCAGCATCATTTCTATTGTAATCTTCCCCACTATCAAATAACACCTGGGATCAAGGCATATCCAGTGACGCTGGAGAGACATTTTTCTCATTTTTGTCTTTCGTAGGCTTTCATTTGAAATCATATGTTTCACACGATGCCTTCAAAACCTCCCAATGATGGGTTTTCCCTTTATCATCGGTAATAGGGATATTCTTCTGTTTAGTGATGTGTTCCCAAGAAATTTGGTGGGATTTTTTTGTTTAATTTGGTGGCCACCGTCCTCCAATTAGTAATTAAATCTTTCCATTTTTGGGAAATATTAGACTTTGACACCTCGAACTCTGCTTTTGAACATTTATCTAGATCCCAAGATTCCCCCCACCAACTGTTCATTTCCCAATAATTTGTTCAGTCGAGTGATCAATCTTTGATAATTGAACTCATCACATGGATTATCCTGACAAATCTTTCCTAACTGGGTCAACAGACCTGATTTATCAAGTGTCTGCCCCATTTGTCTAAATATACTCTGGACTTAACAGTGATACTTGCAAGTCAATTCCTACTCTAGGGCACTTGAACCCCTTTCTCACTTTACTTCTCACGAGGACTTGAATCCCAGTTAGGTCCAGGGGATTTAAACGCACCGGCAAACAGGGGTTCATGAAACTGTGTCACTTGACTGAACTAATTACTGTTCAAGAAGTCCATAGAATAGAAAGCAATTGAATGAGGGGACTGTTTCTGACACACAGGATTATCGAAAGGGACCAAGGTTTAAAATCTTACCTGTGGGCCTGTCTGTCTCAAGATAGCGGTGTGCTGGGTGCTCGTTGACACTGCCCGATCATAACTATTCGCTTGCACTTCCTGCTGGTTCGCCATATTGTTGTTCCGTTTCTGTATCCCCATATCAGTTGAAGCAAGCACTCCGAGACACAGTATGTCTGTACCTTTATTCTGGGCCCTGGAGAGAGAACGTTTGCCCATGTACACACAGACATGAACTCTGTCGTCTCTTGAACAGCAGATTCTTAAAGAATTATATAGTCACTTACAGGGAGCAGCATCCAAATGAGGCAACATCTGTATTGATTGGGTGACCATTACAATCAGTGCGCATCAATAGTAAAGATCAAGTCTTCTGGCATTACACAGTAGATATTCCTCACCTCGTTAACTGGCATTGTATGATAGATGTACCTCACCTCACTAAACCACTACCCTTGCCTCCAGCACCTCTTTGTTTACTGCAAGTTCTTATCTGGTCACTGGGCCATTGTCAGGCAACCCCAAACTTAACACTTTCTCTACCTGCTCATACGTTATACACATTCTCAGTGATCGCTTTACACTTCGCCACCGGATCTCCTGAGCAAGTAAGATTTTATTTCCTTTCCTGCAGACAGAGGCAGGTCAGGGAGTAAGAGGCCAGGGCAAGAGTAGGCTTACAGAGGATTTCCATTCAGCTCATTAACTCTATTGCTTTCTGATTAGGAAGAATGCAAGATAAAACCTTTAGATGCCTTTTAAATGGCCACCTAAGGGCCTGAATTGCTGGTGAGTTAAGTCCCCAATGAATTTGCTGACTCAGTAATTAATTGCAGAGTTGGTGAGCAGGGGTTACATTTCATTCCAGGACAAACTCCCCTAATTCTCTTTTTCCTTGCCATCTTGAGTTTGAGGGTGGGGGGTGGGTGGGAGGAGATATAACATGCCCATGGTTTGAATATTCTTTTGATATTCTTAATGAGGTGGGATATAAAGAGCATATAAATTATTAGTTTCCTAAAATTAAGTTTTAATTGGAAGTTGTCCTATTCCCACTAGTTAAATCTGGAGATGTGGGCTGACTGAGACTGTAAATATTCATTTTTAACTATTCAGTTGTTTTCTGTCTGATTCCATTAGTTCTAGCTTTATGAATCCCTTTAGTTTTGATTATGTATTTTAAAATGTAATTTATATTTATGATCTTCATGCTGTAGTAATACCTGCAGTGTATGTATCAGCAGTATGAATTAGAATAAGCTTGCTGATCAAGCTGCAATCATCAACACGATTAATATGTCTTTGGTGCAGAATGGACCAAAAAACAAAACAGGTAGTGATAGAATCATCTCATTGGGCTTTTGGAAAATTGTAACTTTAAATAGGCTTCACAAATTCATTTTAATTGGCAAATACAGTTTATGTAAACCTACTAAAATTTGTGTAATATGAACATTCTTTGAAAAGATTGATATTCACTTGTTATTGCTCTTCACATGGATTCAACATGACATTCACTGGATTGTGGACTTTCCAACTATTCTGTGAATGGCTGAATGCAGTGCTACCAATGGTGAAATTGTCATGTCTAGTTCTAGTATACAGTTTTTTTCCTTCCTTAATCTCTTCTTTTTCTGATCTTTCAAAACAAAACCTTTTCAGTAGCAAATAATGCTGGTTGACTGATTTCTTGGACAGTCCTGTAATTTTAAATTACATGTTTTTAAAGTTACTTGTCCACAGTACAGCTGAGCAGTTTTATTGGAATTATAATCTTGTGTTCCAGTTTGAAAGATGATGTACTGATGTGTGGGGGAACAAATTGAGAACTATTCAATGGAATTTCTGGGTATCAGCTTGTTTAGGGTGTGTACTTTTTAACACTTACCCAGTTTGAAAATCTTTTTACAAATTAATTTGAAGTCCTGTTCCAAATACAATTGTTGAATGTAGTTACTGACTGACTTTGACTTTAAAAGTAATCAATAATTACATGACCTTACATTAGATTATGCTACTTATTATGCAATGGAAATAGTTAATGCAATATGCTAATTCATAGTTCTCCCCCTTTAATTCTGGCAGTGATGGACTTAATCTACTGGCGTGATATTAAGAAGACTGGATTGGTATTTGGTGCGAGCCTGTTCTTGCTGCTGTCTATGACCATTTTCAGCATTGTCAGTGTGATTGCGTACCTTGCCCTGGCATTGCTTTCAGTTACCATTAGTTTCAGGATATACAGAGGTATTCTGCAAGCAGTGCAGAAGTCTGATGAAGGGCATCCGTTCAAGTAAGTATAATTTAAATATTGGGGCTACTTTATTCTTCTTTGTGTTGTCATAATAATCTATAATATGAAACATTTTAAGAGGGTGTGAAGAAATTGAGAATCGCTCTCAACATTAGGTGCTTTTATTCTTGCATGTGACTGTCACAAGGCATGATACCACAATAAAGTGAAATTGTTATCCCACATTCTTGATTTTAGAAGTTTTCCTGAGAAACTTACAAACTGTTATAGTGAGCTGCATTTGTATCATTCTAAAAAATATTAACTTTTTAGAAGGCTTGCTTCTAATCCTATGCTGAAATGATGGAAGTTATCATAATTTAGTGTTTAAAGATGAAAACAAAACGTCACTCAGGTGATTTTCAGCTTATCAATATAGTTCACAGTAGGATTCCAATTAATTGGCAAATTCCTGTTTTGGTTTTTTGTGCTACCACACTTTTTTTTTCTTTTTAGGGCCTGTTTGGAGACAGATGTTGCTGTATCTGATGAACTAGTGCAGAAGTATAGTGATGTTGGGCTAAGCCATATCAACCGTGTGATTACTGAATTAAGACGACTATTCCTTGTTGAAGATCTGATAGATTCTCTGAAGGTAAGTATTCGTAATTTGTCTTGTCTTAAATGTCAACATTTTATTATGCATTTTGCTAATATATTGTATATTTTGAAGGTTTTGGTTATGTAAAAGTTTTTTAACAATATTTGAGTGCTAGTATTCGAGTAGATTGGTTTAATAAGTGACGTTTTTTGTTTGCATTTAAACAAAACTCTTACCAAAGCCAAATACAATAAATGGATATTATTGAAATTTTGTGCAAGCTGAATAAAAGCTTAATCAGGAATGGAATTTGGGGAGGACAAGGGAATAGTGTTTAAGATCTAGTTCTGGTCCTAATAAAAACAGTGATTTGAGTTCTGAAATGCAGGAAGGTTGATTTCCAATGTCAGCTTGCATCTTCATTTCCATCTGCAGAATGTGTTCTTCCCATATTCTGTTGCACTAGTATGGTACACTATATAAATGTATGGACAGTTTGGAAAAAATAGTTAAACCCATATCAGGAAAGGTTTCTGGGTATCCTCGACAGAAGTAATCCACTGGCATCCAACTCAACGATTATTCATTGTTGCGCTATTTTTGTTGACTTTTTGATAGTGTGTGTGTTTGTGGACTGAAAGTAATTTCATTTTTCTTTTCATCTCTAGAACATAGAACAGTACAGCACAGTACGTGCACTTTGGCCCACAGTGTTGTGCCGAGCATCTAAATCTAAAATCAACCTAACCTACACACCCCTCAATTTACTGCTGTCCTTGTGCTTGTCCAGCAGTTGCTTAAAAGTCCCTAATGTCTCTGACTCTGTTACCACCATGGCAGTACATTCCATGCACCCATCACTCTGTGTAAAGAACCTACCTCTGACATCTCCTCTATACCTTTCTCCAATCACCTTAAAATTATGACCTCTCATGGCTATTTCTGCCCTGGGGAATGTACTCTATCCATGCCTCTCATTACCTTGTACACCTCTTTCAAGTCACCTCTCTTCATCCTTCTCTCCTGTGTGGAAAGCCCTAGCTTACTCAACCCTCTCTTCATAAGACATTGCTCTCCAATCCAGGCAGCATCTTGATAAATCTCCTCTGCATCCTCTCTAAAGCAAATGCATCCTTCCTATAATGAGGCAACCAGAACGGGACACAATATTGCAAGTGTAGTCTAGTCACATTTTTATAGAG
The DNA here is from genome assembly GCF_020745735.1 of Hemiscyllium ocellatum. Classification (NCBI taxonomy): domain Eukaryota; kingdom Metazoa; phylum Chordata; class Chondrichthyes; order Orectolobiformes; family Hemiscylliidae; genus Hemiscyllium; species Hemiscyllium ocellatum. Next base: position 57,902,488 of record NC_083410.1, on the reverse strand, counting down.
CTGCAGCAAAACCTCGTGGCTCTTAAACTCAATCCCCCTGCTAATGAAAGCCAAAACACCATGTGTCTTCTTAACAATCCCATTAACTTGGGTGGCAACTTCAAGGGATCTAAGTATGTGGACCCCAAGATCCCACTGTTCCTCCACACTGCCAAGAATCCTATCGTTAACCCTGCATTTAGCATTCAAATTTGACCTTTGAAAACAAATCACTCTGCATTTAACCAAGTTGAACTCCATCTGCCACTGCTCAGCTCTGTTTCCTGTCAGTGTCTGGTTGTAGCTTGCAGCAGCCCTCAACACTCTTTGGAACACCACTGACCTTTGTCGCATCAGCAAACTTACTACCCATCCTTCCACTTCTTCATCCAAATTATTTGTAAGAGCAGAGGCCCAAGAACAGATCCCTGCAGGACACCACTGGTCATCGAGCTCCAGGCGGAATACTTTCCATCCACTACCCCTCACTGTCGTCTTTCAGCTAGCCACATTTCCCTGTATCCCAGCAATCTCATTCCTCAGTTCTCATAGTAACTTGGAATATATCTGGTCTGGCCCTGGGGTCTTATCTATCTTGATTCTTCCCAGAATTTCCAGCACACCCACTTTCTTAATATCAATCTGTTCAAGTCTATTCATCACTTCCACTGTGTTCTCATTATCAACAGGCCCCTCTCTCTACTGAATACTGAAGCAAAAAAACCTCATATGCCCCCCCCCCCCCCCAAACAAACAGACAAACAGACACACACACACACACACACACACACACACACACACACACACACACACACACACACACACCTCTCTCTCCAGACTCTTGGTGCAAGTTCCCTCTACTTTCCTGACCGGCCCTAACCTCTGTGATCATTCTATTATTCCTCATAGAAGTGTAGAAAGCCTTTTGAGTTTTCCCTAATCCTCCTCGCTCAAGGCTTTTTTGTGCCCCCTCCTTGCTCTCCTCAGTTCGTTGGAATTGTTTCCTAGCTACCCTGTGATACTCTAAGCTGTGCCAGATCCTTGCTTCCTCAACCTTAAGTAAACTTCTTCCTCTTGATGAGACTCTCCTCTTGTTTTGTCATCCAAGGCTCCTTCACCTTACCATCCTTGCCTATCTCAGTGGGACAAAATTATCCAACACTTGCAACAAATGCTCCTTAAACAGCCTCCACGTTTCTGTTGTGTATTTCTCGTAGAACACATGTTTCCAATTTATACTCCATAGCTCCAGTTAATAGCATTATAATTTCCCCTCCCTCAATTAAATAACTTCCCATCCTGTCTGTTCCTATTCCTTTCCATGGCTAAAGTAAAGATGAGGCAGTTGTGGTCACTCACTGAAATAATCTTCCAACGAGAACTCGTGACACCTGGCCTGGCTCGTTGCGACACACCTGACAAAATTGGCTCCATCTGGACATTTAATTGTTCAGAAATCAATCCAGAGTCAATCGTATTGTAACATATAGGCCAAGGTAGGCAGATTTCCTTCCCTGAAGATATTAGTGATTTCCTTCCCTGAAGATATTAGTGAGTCCCTCCCCTGTCCTCTTGCTCTCTTACTCTCCCTCCCCCAACTTCACCAGTCATAAGTGTAGATCCAAAACAAATTGGTGCCTCATTACGTTGTCCTCTTGGATCTCTCCCATCCACCTACCCACCTAAGATAGCTTTTGGCATGAAAACTAATTATCTTTGCAGCATCTAGTTAAAAGTAAGAGTGTGGAGTTCACTTCCTCACGTCAAACTGATTAAGACTCTATGTGAAACCCAATCCATTGATTGGTTTCTACAAACTCCCTGCATATTAATAGTGCAAGAGGGTTTTTGTTACTTTAATTGACAAGTGTTGATTCTGAGTACTCATCTCCTGAAAAATCAAGCTAATCTGATTTGCTGTAATTATTCATGCTGTACATATTGCTATGATGATTTTAAAGTGGACATTTAAGGAAAAAAACATTGGTGCTGTAGTGATTCAGTAACTTGAAATTCAAACCTAATTTCCTGTCTTTTACTGGTACTGTATATTACTGCATGTGTCAATCTTTATACTTGTAAACCTCTTATTGCAGATAATTTCAAATGCTTGAATCTTAAATCCACGTGTACACAAAATGTTGGTAAAATTCTTAGTTCTGTGCATAAATTGATAGCTCAAAAAGAATGTTCACTAATTTTAGAAAAATCGATGCAAACTTTGTACTATTTTACTTTTTTATGAATCTAAATTCATTGTTTGAGAGCACTGACGTCATGAATGGCAGTGATTTATTTATTTGTTGCTTAATACGTTTGTTAATTTTGGATGCTAGATAGATATTTTAGTCATACAGATACAGTGAATAAGAAAGCAGTACAATTTATTTTAAATAAAAACTGAAAACTGCAGTGCTAAATCAAACAAAAATAGATGTTGCTGGAAAAACTCAGCAGGTCTGGTAGCATCTGTGAAGAGAAATCCAATGTTTCTGGTCTGGTGATCTGTCATAGACCCTTCTCTTCACAGATGCTGCCAGACCTGCTGAGCTTTTCCAGCAATCTCTTTTTTTTTTGCTTTTAATTCATTTTACTATCCAGACAGATTTGAAGCCTGTTTGAAACCTGTGCCATTGACATCTTGTACTAATTACACTTCAAATCATAGTATAGAATGATGCAGCTAGCTGGTCAATTCACTTTGATTTTAGGAGGAGGATGAGTACTAAAAATTCAAAATGATCTCCGAATAAGAATTCAAGAGTAGGCAAATAGAAAAAAAATTGAGTGGTGTTGATATTTGAACCAGCCAACTGCTGTTCTGACAGCACTTCTGCACTAGAAAATACTTCACTGCTTAGAACAGACTTTTGAGAGAATTGGGTTATTTAATATGACTTATTTGCAGTACAATTTCTATCATTTATAGCTTTTAGTTTATTTTGCTTATGTTTTTGTCCCTCCTATGTTTCCCTGTCTGAGTTAAGATGTCAGGTGAAGAAATAACTTGTGCTAGTAAGATTATTACTACCAGGAGTTCTTGAATGCTGTGGAGATCTTTGGCATAATTTTGAAGTGATTTATGATCTTTTAAGTACATAGACCTAAATTGAAACATGAGTATTTCACTGGTCATTTCTGACTGCAGAATTCAAGTTAGTCAGTTCCACAAACACCAAGTTTAGATTTGTAAGATTTAGGCATCAATCCCACTGCAGAAGCCAGGCAAGAATGTTGCTGTCATCCAAATAACCTTTAGTTAAACCATATGTAGTAAATGCCCCAGACATTTTAAGGGTTGGGGAATCTCTCTCTTCCCTGCTTGAGGAAATGTGGGATTCTGCAGTGGGATTGATGCCTAAATCTGGTCTTATCCTAGTTTCTAACTATATTTCTGATAAGAATCTTTGGAACCATCCAACTGATAAGAAATCCAATATTCTTTCTGTAATTGATATTATAATGTCCAACTGTGATTTTTTTTGTCTCCCCCCAGGCCTTATTGTTTAAACCTTTTGTTTCTGCTGTTTAATTATTAGCATACACAATTGCTGGAGAATCACAGCAGGTCTGACAGCACCTGTGGTGACAAAACAGAGTTAGTGACCCTTCAGAACTGATAGCAGGTGGGTTTTATGCTGGTAGGGGTTAGGGGCATGGAAAATCAATGGGCAGAAAGTTGTAAAGGGAGCCAAGAGAGAATGATCTGTCATTGACCCTGAGCTTAGGGTTGTTTGCTACTTTGTGCTGAGTTGCTGTGCCAACATTTCTGTCTCTGACCTGCTGCAGTGCTGCAGCAACTTGATGCAAGCTAGAAGAGTGACACCTTATGTGGGCGGCACGGTGGCACAGTGGTTAGCACTGCTGCCTCACAGCGCCTGTAGATCCGGGTTCAATTCCCGACTCAGGCGACTGACTGTGTGGAGTTTGCACGTTCTCCCCGTGTCTGCGTGGGTTTCCTCCGGGTGCTCCGGTTTCCTCCCACAGTCCAAAGATGTGCGGGTCAGGTGAATTGGCCAAGCTAAATTGCCCGTAGTGTTAGGTAAGGGGTAATATGTAGGGGTATGGGTGGGTTGCGCTTCGGCGGGTCGGTGTGGACTTGTTGGGCCGAAGGGCCTGTTTCCACACTGTAAGTCTAATCTAATCTTATGGTTGGAGCCATATCTGGCAATAGGAAGTTGGTCACGGTTGTTGGAGGTCAGTCATCTTAGGTCCAGGGGATTCTGCAGGAGTTCCTCAGCGTGGTGTCTTAAGTCCAAGCATTTTCAGTTTCTTTATCAATGACCTTCTTTCTAGTTTGAAGTGGGAGTGTGCTGTTGTCGGCGAACAATGTTCGGCATCATTTGTAACTCCTCAGATACTAAATCAGTCCATGTTCAAATGCAACAAGATCTGGACAATATCCAGGCTTGGGCTGACAAGTGACAAGTAACATGCATACCATGCAAATGCCAGGCTATGACCATCGCCAATAAGAGACAATCTAACCACTGCTCTTTGACATTCAGTGGTGTTTCCATCACTGTACCCCCCCCACTATTGACATCCTCAGGGTTATCATTGGCCAGAAACTTAACTAGATTCGCCACATAAACACACTGACTACAAGAACAAGTCAAAAACTAGGAATACTGCAGCGGGTAACTGACCTTCTGCCTCCCCAAAGCCACCATTGATTAGTCAGGAGTGTGATGGAATACTCCCTACTTAACTGGATGGGTGCAGCTCCTACAACATAAAGAAGCTTGACACCATCCAGAACAAAGCAGCCTGCTTGATTGGCACCACATCCACAAGCATCCAATACCACCTCCACTGTTGTTCAGTAGCATATTGTATATTATCTACAAGATGCACTGCATAAATTCACCAAAGATCCTCAGCCAGCATCTTCCAAACCCACGATTGCTTCCATCTAGAAGTACTAGGGCAGCAGAGATATAGGAACATCTCCACCTTTTAAGTTCCTCTCCAAATCTATCTCTATCCTGATTTGGAAATATATCACTATATTCCTTCACAGCCGCTGGGCCAAAAATTTGGGACCCCCACTCCCCCACCAATGGCATTCTGGGTCAACCACCGCAGGTGGACTGTGCAGTGGTTTGACGCGGCCACTCACCACCATCACCTGGATAGCAATTAGGAATAGACAATAAATGTTGGCCCACCAACGATGCTCACCTCCGAACAAAGTGAGTTTTTAAAAAAAAAAAATCCCTTCATCTTCTTGGGAACTTCTTGCAGCCGTCTGGACTCAATATCACGTTGAACAGTTTTAGAGCATGACCATCTTCTTTCAGGTTTATTATCCATCTCGACTCCCTACATTTTGACATGGCACTGGTTTGTTCCAGCACAGCCAAACTATTTTCACTTTCTCAGTGCCCATTATAATAGGTCTATCTTCTCTTCCCTGGCATACTGTCAACATCCCTTTTGTCTGACTGACCTTTTTTGCTGCCTGTCTCATGATTTCTGTTCGGGTTCTCTCCACCTAATCTTCTAACTCCTTTATTTCCAAACCCCCAACCCCACTCTGTCATCAGCATAAATACCACATTTTCCTAGCTGAACTTCTTCAGAAGAGTCACTGGGTTTGAAATGTTCACTCTGCTTTCTCTGGACAAGTGCTGCCAGAGCTCCAGCAATTTGTTTTTTTTTGTTTCAGATCTCCAGCTCCAAAAGTTCTTTGTTTTATTTTAGGTTTTAGTATATGTATGTAATTTCCATGTCCCTTTTTAGATGTGTCCTTTACCCTCAGCTGAGTTTGAGTTGTTCATGGTTAGATTCTGCATGAATCTTTAGCTAAAACTGTTTTTAATATGTGCATCACACGAAATTATACTTGTTTCTCTCACAAGCTGTATTTCTAACCTGATATAGTTAGGTGTTTTTTGATTAATTGCTAAAGACACAGACCATCTGTAAAACTGTCAACTATTTTCTTAACGAATGAGGAATATTAATGTATTATTTTGATTAAAGCTTAAATGTTTTTGTTTGTGGGATTTGGGCCTCACTGGCTAGACCAGTATCTATTGCCCATTCTTAATTGCTCTGGAGAAATGAATGATAAACTAACTTCTTCAAACCCTGCAGTGCATATGGTGTGAGCTCATACACACCACTGTTGGGGAATTCTAGATTTATCTATCTATCTTTTGTCTTTGCCTCTTCCATCATTTAGCATGTTTTTTATACCATTAGATTCCAATTAGCTCCTAAATCCCCCTGCCATTCCACTGACTCACTCATACACATGTGCACTCTTTCCTTTGCCTGTGTCTTTGCCTGCTGTCTCGCATTATCCATAGCTCCACTATATAAATCTTTTTTTCTTAGCTTTTAGGTTTAGTATACATCCTTGACTTCACTTGCCCGTCACCTGTACCCTCAATAGTTTCTCACCCTTTCCATAGGATTAAATTTAAAATCCTTTATATCTATAACTGAGCCCACATCTGCATCATCTCTGGTAATATTCATATTATCAGCTGTGCAACCACCAGGTTCAAGTACAGCGCCTAATATATATATAGAGAGGCCCAGTTCATGCACGCATAATTGTGTGCCTCTCTCAACATGACTAAATAGATGACAGCCATTCTCTGGTTCAATTCTCAGGGCAATCCCTTCATCAATTAGAATCATTTTGCCTTGTTTCAAATTTAAATAAAGCTCGATAGTTAACTGTCTTATTCTCCAGGCCAGCATCTGTACCATAGTCCAGTTGCCAATCAATCAGCACTCTCTTATAAAATATTAATGCTGTTTGCGCTCTACTTTGGTTTAGATGAATTGCCCACTGAATGCCAGGCAAAAAGCTTTGACAAAATGTCTTTGCAAGATTCAAATTCCATACTATCAAGCTTATTAAATCCAAGACCACATTTAACTATAATATGTAATACATACACACACATAGATACCTTCATTACATGCAAGTATCTCCACACTTTGAGCTTTGACTGACAATCACTTGACTGACGATTCCAGTTGTCAGCCTAATTTTTTGCCCCCTCAGGTTTATGTAGCCAGTGTTGTCCATTTGCAGAATTCTATCCAATATTGGATACTTGACTTTTGCAGGCACAGGTTATTTGGGTTGTCAGTACTTTGCTTGTAGTGAACAGCCGAAGTGATATGTTATTTGATGCTTTTTGCCAGTCTTTGGGTGTATGGTCTGCATGTTTACCACACCATCACTGAAATATACACACTATATTACTTGCTTGTATGATAGGAAGAATGTCTTTTACTCGACAGCAGCATCCGATTAGTGATGAACACCACTTGCATTGCTATTGCATTTTGGTCAGGCATTTGAGATGCCTTGCCCTTCGAGGCTAATTTAAGGTAGACTGGGCACTTCTTAATGCCAGTAGTGATGGTATGAGGCCCGTTCATGATTTTAAGAACATACAATGGATAATTATCTTCAGGGTAGCCATTTGCACCTACATTAACTTGCATGGTGAACAGACAGCTTGGGCGTTAAGTATGAGTATGCCAGTAAGGTCAATGTGATAGCACGTGGAACTGTAGGAATCTCTGTGTAAATTGCCCAGTGAAAATAGGATTGTATCAGATGGTAATAGAGAACTCTGGCTGATCACTTGACTTCAAGGAAAGGGAGCCCATTTGATTGCTCCATTTTAAAGTTGAATTTGAGCACAGAATGGAGCTCATTAAGGCATGTAAGGCAATTTTTCCAATTAACTACATAAAGTATGTAAAGTATATTGCTGTTATGTGGAATTTGGATTTTTTTAGATGAAGAGGGGCATATGAATGTGCTTTAGAAGAAAGTCAAATTCACTCCGAATTAGCAATCTAAGTAAACCAAGATGATGTGACTGCAACCAAGAGCTTGGGAAAATCTCCTAGACTGTTGATGGAATAATGTGTTTAACCTTTGGAGTTGACAATAAGTAGTACAAACACATTAATCCATTCAAAGAACAAAGAAAATTTACATCCCAGGGACAGGCCCTATGGCCGTCCAAGCCTGAGCTGATCCAAATGTACTGTCTAAACCTGTCGGTCAATTCCTAAACATTTGTATCCCTCTGCTTCTCACCTATCCTGCATCTGTCCAGACGCATCTTAATCTACCGTGCCTGCCTCTGCCACCTCTGCTGGTAACGCGTTCCAAACATCCACCACCCTCTGTGTGAAGTACTTGCCGCATGTATCCCCCTTAAATTTTCCACACCTCCCCTTGAAAGCATGACCTCTTCCTTTTGAAATGAGTTGAAAGTTAGGTTCAGTTGAGAATAATTGTGTTGAATTCAGAAATAATGTTTAGTTTTGTTCCTGGCTGGAGTTTTTGTTTCTATTCAGATGAAACCAGTATTGCATTAGTTTGTGAAATTTCCAAAGTAGAAGAATTTGGGATAGAAATGTTTGTTAAAATTAGGAGCAAAAAAAATCCTAAATTTATTGCTTAGTCCAATAAAGAGAAACTGGAAAGAGTAAGTTAATTGGAGACTTTAATTTAGAGCAGAGTTTAATACTTCTGGCCACGAGTCTGCAGTGGCTAGTGTTAGAGGAATGCTTTTGGGAACGGAGAGTTGTGTCCACAGGGATCGGTGCTGGAACCTCTATTCATGGTCTACAAAAATGATTTGAGGGAAATATAGTTTGCAGATGATACAAAGATGGATGGAGTTGTGAATAGTGAGGAGGGTTGTCAGTGGATACAGTAAGGTATAAATCAGTTGGAGGCGTGGACAGAAAAATGGCAGATGGAGTTTAATCCGGACAAATGTGAGATGATGCATTTCGGAAGGTCAAGTACAGGTGGAAATTATGCAGTGAACGGCACCGCCCTTAAGGGTATTAATATGCAGAGGGATCAGGGTGTGAGGCTCCACAGACCACTGAAGGTAGCAGCGCAGGTAGATGAGCTAGTTAAAAAAGGGTCTATGGTATGCATGCCTTCATTGCAAGGGACATTGAGTGTAAAGATCGGAAAATTATGCTGCAGCTTTATGGAACTTTTAGTGAGGACACACTTGGAATATTGCGTACAGTTCTGGTTCCCACACTACCAGAGGGATGTGGATGCTCTAGAGAGGGTTACAGAAAATGTTTGCCAGAACGTGGCCTGCATTGGGGGATTTTAGCTAAGGAAGGTTGGATAGACTGGGTTTGTTTTCACTGGAACACAGGAGATTGAAGGGTAACCTGATAGTTTATAAGATTGTGAATGGCATGGATAGAGTGGAAAGTATGAGGCTTATTCCCAGGGTGCAGGAATCAATTACTAAGTCACAGGTTCAAGGTGTGGGGGTAGTTGGGAGGGGGTTGGGGTGGGGAAGGAAGTGGAAGGTAGTGAAGTTTAAAAGAGATGGGACATGTTTTTCCACAAAAGGTGGCGAGTGCCTGGAATATGTTGCCAGAGAAGATGGTGGAAGCAGACACAATAGCAACATTCAAGAAGCACCTGGGCATAAGTGAAGACAGTTTTAGTATAGAAGGGCAAAATGTGTCAGCTCAGGTCTGGAGGGCCAAAGGGCCTATTCCTGTGCTGTATTGATCTTTTGTTCTAAATAAAGTATTTAAATTTTTAGTTTTAATTTTATTTAAGCTCTAAGTGTGTATCTAGAGCTTGGTTGGTTGGTTTGCTTCCTTTTGTGTGATAAATATCTGTTTTGAAAGAATATCTGCAGCCTTGTGACCATTTCAGTGACTAAGTGTCACACTAACTAACTAAACCAAAAAAAATTAAAGATAATGATCTATCTAGCAGTGTTTCATTCTGCAATCTGACTTGTCCAGAAGTGCCATCAGTGAGGACCATAATTGCCACTCTGCTGCAGTACAAACATCTATGGCTTCCTTGAGTGGTACATTAGTGAATAGGCCAGCAATTTCAAATGTGTATGTATGATATGTATGATACAAATGATATGTAAGTCTTGTATGAATTTTTGTGCCAGTATGATGTAGGTTATACATCTCCAAAGGCTGTTTGAGCGTATCAAATACCTTATTCCTTTGGCTGTTTGCAGCAAGCAAAGTATTGTGCATACTGAACCATTCTACCTTTGCAGAGATTCAACACTGGACAATAGCAGAACGGATTCTGCAATTGCACACTTGCTAAATATATAATATTTTCATTGTTTTAATATGAAATCATTTTCTGGATGTGCAGAGCATGACATTGAATTTAGGATTCAGTCTGGCTTGCGGCATGACATACCTGTACTGGAATTGGCATATAATGCCTAGGGCTTGATTCTTTACACAGAACATGTACATTGTGTACCTGTTTCAGTGCAACAAAATAGATAAGACATTGATTCATTTCTCAGGTCAGTATTTTGACAAGTCAGTCTGTAAGATTCCCTTCTTGAGATTCTTGTGTGCTTGATGCAACTGCAGTGCGGCAATTTCTGTGAACTGCCAGGAGTTATTTTAGCAAGTACCAGCTTCTAGAGAATCACTTACACTCTGTAAGCATAGCCTCATTTGACAACACTCTTTGCTATCTGAACAAGGGAATCATCCTCCCTTTATACAGGGTCTTACATCAGTCAGTCATGCATGCAAGACACTCCCCCATAGTAGGAGAAAGTGAGGACTGCAGATGCTGAAGATCAGAGCTTAAAAATGTGTTGCTGGAAAAGCGCAGCAGGTCAGGCAGTATCCAAGGAACAGGAGAATCGACGTTTCGGGCATAAGCCTGAAGAAGGGATTCCTGAAGAAGGGCTTATGCCCGAAACGTCGATTTTCCTGTTCCTTGGATGCTGCCAGACCTGTGCTTTTCCAGCAACACATTTTTAAACTCCCCCATAGTCACATGTCACCCAAAAGCAATGTATGATCAGAACATCCCTCAAAACAGTGTATGATTAAATTATTTCTCAAAACAGTGCGTGATTAGGTTACTCCTTGAATTGTAGCATTTGCAGAGTATGATTAGATTGTCACATCCTGCCTGTAAGACACAAACCCCCTTCTGGGACATCCAATTTCTTATATGTCAGCAAATTAACCCTTTAATATCTCAAGTCCATCTGCTTTGTTTAAAATCAAGCAACTCTTGGCAGCTAACTATTTGTCATTAACAGGTGCATTCTTCAGGGCAACAACTCTCCCAATTGTAGTCCACTGAACAAGTTGCCATTTTGCTGTCATACCACATCAATGTTGTTTTCCCATCTGACCCTTCGAGCCTGGTCTGCCATTCAATAAGATCATAGCTGACCTTTCATGGACTCAGTTCCACTTATCCGTGCTCTCACCGTATCCTTAATTCCTTTATTGTACAAAAAGGTGGCTGTCTTAGCTTTAAAAACGTTTACTGAAGTAGCGTTAACTACTTCACTGGGCAGGGAATTCCATAGATTTACAACCCTCTGGGTGAAGAAGTTCCTTCTCAATTTAGTCCTAAATAGCTTTGGTTTTCCTTACAAATTGTCCAGATGAGTGCTAGATAAAAAGCTTTGACACACTGTGCCCTTTTTCAGCAATACTGAATATTCAACTTTATATTGATTAGCCAGTTAACAATAAAATTTTAGCAAATCATTAATGTCAGATGTTTCATAATTGTTTTATAAAATTGATGTTAAATGTCTTAATGATAAAATCTAAAGTAAATGTAGAAACTAATGGATTAGCTGAGTAACAGGATGTAATTGTCAAAAAAGGGAGCTCTAAGGCTATGATATCAGTTTTTGCAGTTTTTTGTTTGAATGCTTTGAGGATTTGAAGGGATTCCGACTGTTATCAAAATTGGAGTGAAGCTAATTTGGTCTGATTTGTTAAGTGGGAGATCCAAGCTTGTTTGAACGTAGTTAGAGAAGCATGCTAATTGTCTGATCTGTGGTTACGTTCTAGCAGATAGTATTCGCAGGCAAAACGTTGGACAACTTGTTGCACTAATGTTTCAAAGCTCATTTGTCTAGGGCAGCAGATATGATTTTGTAATAATTGACCTGATTTAAATATTTGGAAGATTGATGCCATAATAGGAATCAAGAACTCTAACAAAGATGTAATTCTATTATATCGTAAAAACTGAGCTGGTATTCTCAGGAGTAAATTAGTTTAAAATCCATAATTGGCAGTTTTAATTTTTTAAATTTATACAATTAAGTATACTGAAATTGATTTTAACTATTAACTCTTATGTAAAATTTAAACCTATTTTACATGTATTCATAATGGAATGATTCTGGAATTAGCATTCTGTAAAGATTTAATTGCAATTCATTCCAATTATTTGGCAGATATGTCACCACATATGTTCAACTCCTACTGTTAGGGAGTAGTCTACTCCATGTTTTGGACTAATAAGGAATTGATGCTTTTCATTTGCATTAGTTGAAAATTGCTGATGAGATTTGAAGTATTGAGAGTTGAGGTTTAAAATGCTGCTGCTGCTGGGGCATTGATGCATTTTCCCCAACCAATTCTGACATTGATGCATAGGTTTTGTATGTGTTCATATGTGTGTTCTTGTAAACCCAAGTCATTTTAAAAGCAACTGATATACTCTGTTGTGATTTGCTTTGGATTCTTAATAGTGTCTTGATAAGAACCTAAGAACTAGGAGCAAGTATAGGCCAATCGGCCCTTCGAGCCTCGTCTGCCATTCAATAAGATCATAGCTGACCTTTCATGGACTCAGTTCCACTTATCCATGCTCTCACCGTATCCCTTAATTCCTTTATTGTACAAAAAGATGTCTGTCTTAGCTTTAAAACGTTTACTGAAGTAGCGTTAACTACTTCACTGGGCAGGGAATTCCATAGATTTACAACCCTCTGGGTGAAGAAGTTCCTTCTCAATTTAGTCCTAAATTTGCTCCCTCTAATCTTGAGGCAATGCCCTCTTGTCCTAGTTTCACCTGCCAGTGGAAACATCCTTTCTACTTCTATCTTATCTATTCCCTTCATAATTGTATATGTTTCTATAAGATCCCTCCTCATTCTTTTGAATTCCATTGACCATAATCCCAATCTACTCAGTCTGTCCTTATAACCCAACCCCCTCAACATCAGAATCCACCTAGTGAACCTCCTCTGCACCCTGTCCAGTGCCTGTACATCCTTTCTCAAGTAAGGAGACCAAAACTGCACACAGTACTCCAGAGGTGGCCTCACTAGCACCTTGTATAGTTGCACCATTACCTCTGTGCTTTTAAACGCAATCCCTTTAGCAATGAAGGACAAAATACAATTTGCCTTCCTATTTACTTGTATCTGCGGACCGACCTTCATGATTCATGCACAAGGATCCCCAGGTCCCTCTGCTTAGCAGCATGCTGCAACTTTTTACCATTCACGTGATGATCCTTTTTAATGTTACTCCAACCAAAATGGATGACTTCACCTTTATTAACATTGTATTCCATTTGCCAGATCTTTGCCCACTCACTGAAAGTATGTGTTCCTCTGCACAGTTTGCTCTGCTATCATCTTCGACTCATCTGCAAACTTTGACACACTGCAGTGAGCCCCCCAACTCCAAATCATTTATCTAAGTTGTGAGTAATTGCAGTCCCAACATCGATCCCTGAGGCACACCACTAGTCATTGTTTGCCAGCCAGAATAACACTCCTTTATCCCCACTCTTTGCTTCCTGTTAGGCAACCAATCATCCAACCATGCTAATACTTTACCCATAATGCCAGGCATCTTTATCTTATGCAGCAGCCTCTTGTGCGGCACCTTGTTGAAGGTCTTTTGGAAATCTAAGTACACCACATGCACTGGGTCCTTGTCCACATTGCTTGTAATGTCATTGTAGAGTTCTTAAAGATTTGTTAAGCTTGAACTCATGCTTTATCTGCCCAATGAGACAAGTTCTATCGAGATGCCTTGCTATTTCTAAATGAAGAGTATGAAGGCAGGTAAGGGGATCCTAAGTTCAGGAATGGAGGAACCTCAGCTTTAGACTTTATCTAGCAGATATGAGCTGTTTGCTCAGAGTGTGGATGAGGGAAAGGGGTGCAGGGAGGATGAGCCAGCTGACCACGGCACCATGGTGCATAAGGCCATTTGGGGGGTGAGCAATAAAACAAGTGGTAGTTATACGGAATTCTATAGTTAGGAAGATAGTATCGTTTGCAAGCCGGATCGGGAGTCCTGCATGGTGTGTTGCCTGCACGGTGCCAGGATGCAGGATATCTGACTGGCTTGAAAGGATATTGGAGAAACAGGGGCGAGGATTCAGTTGTTGTAGTCCACGTTGGTACAAACAGCATAAGCAAGGCTGGGAAGGAGGATCTGTTTTGGAGATTATTGAGCACTAGGAACAAAACTAAGGAACAGGTCCTTGAGGGTCATAATCTCCGGATTACTGCCGAAGCCATGTGTAAATTGGCTTAGGGATATAAAAATTAGGAAAGTAAGCACAGTGGCAGCATGATGCAGCTGCTTTAAAATAGCATCTAGATTTCTTATTATTGTCAAAGTTTGAAGTGAGGCATTTTATGCTGAAAGGAGGCAGACGAGGTTGGGAATGTCTATTGGAAAGGCTGGACCATGCCAGTTCCTATTCTTCTGAGATTGATCTGAAGTGAAATTTCAGATCCTGAGTGCTTAAAACTGACCTAATACTGAAGGAATTAATTATTTTTAAATCTGATTATTTCGTGACAGCTTTTATTATCTGGCAATAGTGACCTTTTTCAATTATTACTCTGTTCTTTGTCTCATCTTTGTTACAATTTTAATTTATTATGCCTGTTGGCTGTTTTGGATAAGTACAAACAGGTCAACTTTGACAAATCTGTTATGTCAAATCTTTTAAAATTCCTTGTGCCTATCTGCTTTTAAGGTTTAAGTAATTTACTACCTTTAGCACATAGTTAAATTGAAGGCTGTTCTCACTGAAAAAAGCCTTTTGTACTAGTATTTACTATGTTTAATCTTAAAGGATTGTCCCAATATGCTACATCCGGGGTAAATCATTATTCCTGCTAAGTGTGGAAGTCTTCTGTTTAGATCAGATTGGCATTATGGAATGTAATTTTTACCCAATTTACGATCAGTTTTCAATTTACCCTCTTGAGCTCAATTTGATACTTTGTGTTCTTTTGTTTACCAAGACAATGGTTATAATCTTGAATTCTTTCCTCTGTTGTTAGTAGCTAGTTGAGGGCTTGCCTGAAATAGTTCTTCTTGGTTTTACTTTTATGGATTAGACAACTAATTTGGTGTTTTTGGGGGACTTATTCATTTTTAAAAAAGTCTTCTATAAATGTTGCTCAGTGCAATTCAAAATGCATGCTTTGAGTTGTATTTAAATTCATGTTCCTTTTATTAGTTTTCAGCGCTGATGTGGCTGCTCACTTATGTTGGTGCCTTGTTTAATGGACTGTCCCTGCTGATAATAGGTAAGTGCAAATAAAGACGTTGATTGCAATTTATATTCCTCTTATTTGCAATAACTTATAGCTTCTGTTTTTTGAAATGCTTACATGATGGGTACATGTATGTTAAAAATACATGGCTGGCGATTGACTCAGTTCTATTCCATTTATTTACTGAGAGCTTGCTCTGTAGGTCTGGGTTGCATCTGCTTGAGCCACACATCTAAGTATTTTGTTTAGTTAGTCATGCATATCTCCTTTCAAAGATGCATTCTTAACATCCTGCTGAAATCTCAAGATATGGTCATTTGGGTATTGAAGCTGACTTTGAAGAATGCTCCCAGAATGGAAGGTGAAATAATTTAAAAATGCAATATTTTGATAACAACCTGATTTTGTGCATTTTCATAATAAAACTATCTAAGCTGCCTCAAGGAGATCTGTAGAGGGGGATTTCACACTGAAGATATACAAGGGCAGATGGCCAGAAAGTTTGATAAAAAGTTGTCATTTCGAGGGCATTTTAATGGAGAAAGGAGGTGAAGTCTCTGGTGCACAAGCAAGAGCTGAGAGTGGGCGGAGGCAAAGGCATGACTACCAGTGGTTGTGTAATTAAAATCAATGCTCAAAGTCACAAGTAGGTGAGTTTAAATCTTTGAAGGGTGTGGAGTGAAAGTGCAAAGATAGGAAGGGTCAAGGCAATGGAGGAATTTTGAATCAAAGCTAAGAATTTTAAAATCGAAGCATTGCTTCACCAGAAGCCCATGTAGACCAGTAAGCACAAGGGTGATGGTTTAATGAAATTTGGCACGTGTAAAGGCAAAGGCGGCAGAGACTTGGATGATTTCAAATTTATAGAAGTGACATATCCATAGAGAGCAATTATTTCTTAAAATATATTTGAATGCTAAATGATCAGCTTAAGGGATTGCTTGATAAAGTTTCAAGTTTAAGACTTTTAGGGCACCAAACTAAACCTTAATATTGATTAAACTCAGTATAAATTAACATTGCATCTGCAGCCTTCTCTCTGTACCAGCAGCCACCTTTGTCTCTATGCAGTCACTCCTTAACAAAAAAAAATGACAGTCCATTCCAGTTGCTCCTTCCTTTGTCTTCAATGTGAGCACTTTTTGCAACTTGAGCCAGTAAGTCTCAAAACTGGGCCCCAGTCTCCATGGTACCCAAGCTAGGCAAGTTGATTGTCCAACAGAGCTCATAGCAGATCAGACTCATTTCATTCTTCAGTTGTACCTTGAGTTAAAGAGATAATTCAAGATGTAATTTTCTTTTTTTTAAAGAAAGCTTTTCTAATCGACCTGTTCAGAGATGTTATTGGCACACCTCTGAACAGGTGAGACTTGAAACTCGGTCTAAAAATTTCAGTGAAATAAGGATTGAGACTGACTGACTGCTCTTGAAATCATGGCTACCTTTGAGTGAGTGTGGCCTTAATTTGAAGATAATGGGATTCAAGGTAAAATTCTTCACGGCTGCAGTCTGTGGCTAAACAAGTTAAATATAGCATCAGATTGAAAGCATACAGTTACTGTTCAGAAGATGTAGAAGCAAAAGTAGGGTATTTGTTCCATCGTTCAGTGAGATCATGGCTGATTTTTATATTCCTCAACTCCACTTTCCTAACTTGGCTCATAATGCTTGATTCACTTCCTGATTAAAAGTCTATCTCATCTTTGAATGAGATGGCCTCTGTGATAAAAATTCCACAGATTTCTCCTCACCACTGTTCTAACTAGATAGTTCACTTATGTTGTCCAGTCCTAGACTCTCCTACAAGGCAAAACAACTTCTTAACATCAGCCCTGTCAAGGCTCCTAAGAATCTTTAAAAACAAAATACTGCAGATGCTGGAGGTCTGAAATAAGCACTCCAAGTTCTGGAGAAACTCTGTCAGCATCGGTTGTCGTGTGTTTCAATATGATCGCCCCATATTCTTCTAAACTCTGTACAATCTTACTTTGTAACAAAATCCTTTTATGCCTGGGATCAACCTAGTGAAGTTTCTCTGACCTGCCTCCAATGCTAGTATCTTGCCATGAGTAAGGGACTGAACCTGTTCACAATATTCTAGATGTGGTCCAACTAGTAGCTTGTATTGTTTTAGCAAGACTTTTCAATTTTTATTTTCCATTCACCTTGAAATAAATACCAACACTACGTTTTCCTATTATCTGCTGAAAATGTATGCTAGCTTTTTGTGATGTGTGTGTGTGTGTGTGTGTGTGTGTGTATATATACCTCCAAATCCTCCTGCAGATTTCTGCAAACGTCACCTGTTTAAATAATATTCGGCTCTTCTACGCTTCCTAGCAAAGTGCACAATGTCACGTTTTTCCACATTGTTATATCTTGTCAAATCTTTGTCCAGTCACTCAATCTGTCTTTTATTTTCTGCAGATTATCAACCTCATTTACTTGCCTTCACTTTTGTCATCTGAAAACTTGGCAATAATGTATTTATTTCCCACAACCAAGTCATTAATATGTGTATTATAAATGATTGTGGCCCTAGCATTGATCTCACTGCTTATAGGTTGCCATTCTGAAAATGGCCCCTTATTCCAACTCTCTTCTACTGTTGCCAATTGTCTATCCATGCTAATACACTACTCCGAACACCATAGACTCTATCTTAAGTAATCTTGTGTACAGTACCTTATCAAATGCTTTCGAAATCAAAATTTTACATCAGTGGGTTCTTCTGTATCCTGCTTGTTATCTCCGCAAGAGTTGTAATAAATTTTGTTAGGCATGATTACCCCTTCATGAAGCCGTGCTGACTTTGTCTGATTATATTACGATTATAGTCTCAAGGACAGATGTTAATCAAACCGACCTACAGTTGATTATTTCTTGTTTATTTCCCGTTTTGAATAAAGCTGTTACATTGGCAGTTTTCCAATCCTCTGGGACTTCTCCAGAATCTTAGGATTCTTGGAAACTTGCTGCCAGTGCATCCACAGTTCCTGTAGCTGCTTCCTTTAATATCCTGAAATGCAACCCATCGAATGCAAGGGACTATTGTGATATTTTAAATTGGGCACTCTCAAGATTGTTGCCAATGTGTCTGAATTGAGGCTTATGTTCTCACTTTCTTGGCTAATATTCCATTTCTTTTCTAAAGTCTAAATTGAACAGGGGAATCCTCTCTAAATTTTTATTCTAATATATACATACTCGTGTATTTTGTCCC
The DNA here is from genome assembly GCF_020745735.1 of Hemiscyllium ocellatum. NCBI lineage: Eukaryota > Metazoa > Chordata > Chondrichthyes > Orectolobiformes > Hemiscylliidae > Hemiscyllium > Hemiscyllium ocellatum. The sequence goes on along the minus strand of NC_083410.1, from coordinate 57,883,957 downwards.
CAAAACCTTGTATTTTCCATATATCTCATGTATAAGTTGACCCTAGTTCTTCACACTTGCAGATCAACATTTAAGTCAATGTGCCTGCCAGTTGTGCTCAGCTCTGGCTTTCAAGTCTGCTGGTCGTAGTGCTCTGTTCTGGGTCTTCTAGTCCACCAGTCGTCGTGCTTTGCTGCAGGTTTTTAGAATGACTGTAATGGAATGACAGTACAGGGCAACCACCATAACCGCGGAGTCACTTTTCACAGTTTCAGTTATCTGCGGCTTGCTGCAGCCTGAACATATAGGGAACCAGGGACAAGGAGGCTGCCGGGAAGGGAGGTTTCCCATTTAAGTGAATGGGTCTGCGGTTTTGGGCCTCCACTGTAGGTCTTGAAAGGTATCCCCGTGGGTGCGGGCGGGACTTCTGTACCATTCTACTGTAGCAGGCAGAATAGAGACAGTTATTTTACAGATAAATATTCAATAATGGCCATAATTCTTTTTCCTTTCATTGTTATTATTTTATATAAAGATCTGGCTCTTTGTCCATTTTTTGACTCATACCAAGCATGAATTTCATCCCCTTGAAAACAATACCTTCAAAATTCGACCTATCCACAAGTATTTACGGTATATCTTTTCAGTAAGCTATCTGGATAGTTTGTGCATCTAAATTATGCTACATTTTTAGGGCAGAAGTTACTGTGAATCAGAAAGAGTTGATTATTTTGTTATAGGAGTAAGAAATATTTTCTGAATCATTTAGTTTTTAATATTTTTACATTTTTTTTTCCTGTAGGTCTGGTAGCAGTTTTCAGCATTCCTGTGGTTTATGAAAGACACCAGGTAAGTGATAATTTGAGCTGTATTTTGTGCATCTCTCCCCCTCTTCCCTCCCTTTACCACCACCCCTCTCCCCACCCTCCTGCACAATAAGAATGAATTGGCAATTGAATTTGTTGGTATGCCATACTGATGTCCTGACACTTTGTGTGGATAGCTTTTTTTATTATTCTTATTCAGTTGTGGGATGTGACGATCACATTTATTGCCCTTCCATAGTTGTCCTTAGAAGGTGATGCTGACTACTTGAACCAACAAGACAGATGTGGAAGCATTTCTTCACTTGAGTAGTCAATCTATGGAATTCACTATGACAAAAGCTGTGGAGGCAGTGACACTGAGTTTATTCAAGAAAGAGATTTAGATTTTTGGAGATTAAAATACATCCTGGGACCTGGAAAGAATGTAGGAATATGGAGTTGAGTTAAAGGATCAGCCGCAATCGTACGGAATGGCAGAACTAGCTCAAAGGCATAGTCTTCCTCCTAGTCTCTCTTGATTTATCAGTTAAAAATCACATTAAGCTAGTCATTTTGGTAGAGTGGGAATTGTCATAGTTAGCTGGTTCTTGGTTCAAGGATGATGTATACTCGAGGTTCATGAGCCTGCCATGGATCTTCATGTAACTGAGCAGGCAATCTCTTAGCTCATTGGTCTTTGAGCAAATGTGGCCAGCCATTCCAGGAGTAAGAAAATCTGGAATGGCAAGGCTCGCATTCTTTCCTTTGTCACCACTGTGCCTCATCATTAAAACATTGATTTAATCTGATCCAACTTGATGGACAGATTATCATTTTGAACAGTTATCATACACTTCCCAGTCATTAATGTCAATGTGGCAATGTATGTTTGTACCCTTTCCTTATACCATTTGAGAGTTGAGAACAGAAACTGTATTTGGAGACTTTTTTCAATCATCTGTCGCCACACAGTTTCATCCAGCATAATTGATCTTTTTTATAGGCCATTTTGCCTGAATGCTTGTGGAAATGGCATCTAGTAGAACTCCAGCATTTGTTTGGTCCTCCCACTGATTCTGAATGAGTGAGCAGGCATTTGCTGATGGAATTTCTGTTACGTGTTGCTGATGCACGATTAAGATCCATCCTTAGTAATGGAGTAAGATAATGACTGCTCTGTTTACGAGGACCTTCGTTGACTTGCCGATGTTTTTGTTATCAAACATTCACTGCTATAGTTTGTAAAAGGCTGAACTGGCACATCTGATCATCAGCACCCTTTGAAATTATGACCTGGACTATAAGGTCTGGGGATTAGTTGGTTCTAGCAAGAGTCCTGATCCCAACCCTTGGGGATCTCCACTATAGACATTCCTTCAAAGTGAAAAAAAATAACAAATAGAACTAATCTGATGCAAAATTGGGATACAGACAAATTAACCTCACCTTTAAATTGGTGGGAAAGTTGCTGGAGGAGGTACTGAGGGGTAGGATCTATTTATATTTTAAAAAGAATGGGTTTATCAGTGATAAATGCTGAAAATGTGTTGCTGGAAAAGCGCATTCCTGAAGACGAGCTTATGCCCGAAACGTCGAATTTCCTGTTCCTTGGATGCTGCCTGACCTGCTGCGCTTTTCCAGCAACACATTTTCAGCTCTGATCTCCAGCATCTGCAGACCTCACTTTCTCCTCCTTTATCAGTGATAGGCAGCATGGTTTTGTGCTGGGGAGATTGTGCCTTACCAACCTAATAGAATTCTTTGAGGAGTTAATCAAGTTGATAGATGAAGGAAGGGCTGTTGATGTCATATACATGGATTTTATAAGGGGTTTGATAAAGTTCCCCATGATAAACTAATAGAGAAAGTGAAGTCACATGGTGTGCAGGGTGTTCTAGCCGGTTGGATAAGAATTGGTTGAGCAACAGGATACTGAGAGTAGTATTTGAAGGGAGTTTCTTGAACTGGAGAAAGGTGACCAGTGGTGTTCCACAGGGATTAGTACTGGGGTCACTGTTATTTGTGATATGCATAAATGATCTGGAAGAGGGCACTTGCTGTTGGGAAAAGGTAACGAACAGAGAGATCTGGGAGTGCAGGTGCATTGTACGCTGAAAATTGCTGCACAGGTGAAAAGGATGGTCAAGAACGAATATGGTATGCTTGCTTTCATCGGACGGGGCATTGACTATAAGACCTGGCAGGTCATGTTAAAATTGTACACCGTGTTGGTTCGGCTGCATTTAGAATACTGTGTACAGTTCTGGTCACCACATTACCAAAAGGATGTGGACGCTTTGGAGAGGATGCAGCAAAGGTTTACGAGGGTGTTGCCTGGTATGGAAGTGTTAGCTATGAAGAAAGGTTGAGTAGGTTAGGTTTGTTTTCATTAGAAAAAAGGAGATTGAGGGGGGGGACCTGATTTGAGGTCTACAAAATCATGAAGAGAATAGACAGGGTAGATGGTTTTTTCCCAGGGTGAAGGATTCAATAACAAGAGGTCACACTTTCAAGGTGAGAGGTGAAAAGTTCAAGGGGGATACACATGGCAAGTACTTTACACAGAGGGTGGTGGGTGTTTGCAACGCATTGCCAACAGAGGTGGTAGAGGCAGGCATGGTAGATTCATTTAAGGTGCGTCTGGACAGATGCATGAGTAGGTGGGGAGTAGAGGGATACAGATGCTTAGGAATTGGGCGACAAGTTTAGACAGTGGATTTGGATCAGCTCAGGCTTGGAGGGCCAAAGGGCCTGTTCCTGGGCTGCAAATTTTCTTTGTTATTTAATGCATTGTCTGAGCTGAGATGTCACCTTTTGTTATAAAATCTTAAGATATCTTAAAAGAAGTTCTGGGATTTACATATTACTGAACCAAATCCTGCAACCCATTTTAAAAGATGAAAGACTTAATAGCAATCTAGGTTTGTTCAATATTTTGTTTCAGTTGCATGAAACTGCAATCTTTTGCTACAAATTGTGTCTTGCAGACTAATTCTCCACGACCACTTGATAAAGGAGCAGTGCTCTGAAAGCTAGTGCTTCCAAATAAACCTGTTGGACTGATTTTTAACTTTGTCCAGCCCAGTTATTTTTAGATTAGATTGCTTAGTGTGGAAACAGGCCCTTCAGCCCAACAAGTCCACACCAACCCACTGAAGTGCACCCACCCAGATCCATTCCCCTATGTTTACCCCTGCACCTAAACACTACAGGCAATTTAGTGTGGCCAATTCACCTGACCTGCACATTTTTGAATTGTGGGAGGAAACCGGAGCACCCAGAGGAAACCCACACAGACACTGGGAGAACGTGCAAACTCCACACAGTCAGTCGCCTGAGGTGGGAATTGAACCCAGTCTTTGGCGCTGTGAGGCAGCAGTGCTAACCACTGCCACCCAGTTACTGGCTCCTCCACATCATTACTTAAATCCATACAACTTATCCCAAGCTTCCAATTTTAAACTTTTCAAGTATCTGAGCTGCCTCCTTTCTCACTATGACTAGTATGCTATCATCTTCCTTGATAAAGACAATGCATGAGTCCCCTTTTGATCCTTAATCAGCCCCAGAACTTTTGCTACCCTTTCTTTGATTATATGCCTTTGGAAGATTTAGAATTCCTTTTGTATCAGCTGTCAGCCTCTTTTCCTACTTTTGTTTTCTGAATTTTTAATTCCCCTGTGAACTATTTATTTTCACTTTGTTTCTCTCTTGATGAGCATGTTTTCTTATTCATCTTGATCTTTCTCTCTTTTGTCATCCATTTAGCTCTGAATTTATTTGCTGTACCTTTCCACTTCATGGGAGTCAAACTTACCTGTCCCCAAAACACACCTCTCCAAAGGCAGTACATCATTTCAGATACTGTTTTGCCTGCCAACCTTTGATTCTTGCCATCTGGGCAGAATCCATTCTTAGCCATTAAAATTGATTTTTATCCCCAGATAAGCATTTTATTCTGGTTTGTTCCCTGTTTCCACAATTAACCTAAGCTTTATGATACAATGATTAATGAGGTTTATGAAGCTGGGAAAGTAGAGAGGGGGTTCATTGTTTTGTGCTATTACCACCGTAATGGAGAGGTAGGATAGGCTGGGAAAACTCATTGGAGCATAGGAGATTGGGGGTTGACTGTAGAGATTTATAAAGTTATGAGGGGTATAGATAAGGTCAGTGGCAGGTGTCTTTTCCCTCAGTAGGGATTTCAGGACTGGCAGCATATTTTAAAGGTGAAAGGAGAGAGATTTAAAAAATGATGTGAAGGGCATTTTTTTTTTGTTAACATAATGGTTTGTCTGTGGAATGAACTTTCAGTGGAAGTTGCAACATTTGAGATGTCTCCAACTCTATTTTCATGTTGAATTAATTGCATTAAGTGGTACAGGTAATGTGTTTCAACAAAAACCTACTTTGTAACCTAAATGACTTCTGAGAACTCTTGCACCATTTTCCCAGCATACTCCTGGTCACTATTGATGGATGTTTCCATTGATAAACTGTGAAGATGAGACTGGAGCTAAAACTTTTCTCCGGTCTTCCAAATTAATGGTTGTGAACTTTGAATTCTGAGGGAATTGTTTTGCCCCAAATACAAGAAGCAGTTCTACAATTCAATTTAATCAGGTTGTTGCAATATCTGCACTCATTTACATACAAGAAAGCTTTTTATGGCTAGTTCTTGCACATGAATGACTGACTCCTTTTCCCCCCCCAGGCCTCTAACATTAAAATGGTCCATAATTTCCATCATTATCATGTATTGCTGGTCTTGAGGAAGGCTGGGATTTGCTGGAGCTATTTAATGTGAGGCCTCTACTAGAATGATCTTAAATATATGAATGCCCCTTTAACTGTCTTTTTTATTTCTTTAGGCTCAAATTGATCATTACATAGGGATAGCAAGTAAGCAGATTAGAGATATTACTGCTAAGTAAGTATCCAAAAAATTGTGACATGTTTTAAACATGGTAACTATGCAGTGTAACATTTTATTGCAAGTGGAAGTTTGTGTCTCAATTTATGATGCATGTTTTTAACTTGAATTTAGCTGACATGCCTATGCAATTTATAAAGCTGTGATGCTACATTGTCCTTGAACACTAGAAAATACTTCTGCATTTTTGCAGTCAACCTTAAAGTTTGGTCATGTTCCTAAGGGAAATTAGTAAACACCATTTCTCAGATTTTGATGTTAGCTAAACTGTAAATAAAATTGTATTTTGGCATGTTAACAATTCCATAACTTAGTTTCTTACTGTGTGCCTTGCTTAATTCTAAAAGATGTCAATATACCAGGTGTTGGAAATTACTTGAAATAATTCTGGAAAGAAAATCAATTCCAGAACTTTCTTTCTATTTGAGATATATGGTATTGATGTTGAGCTATACAGTTACTAGGCTTGCAAATTTTAAAATTCATGGTGTGGTTCCTATGCCCTTGCTGTGTTCATAATTTTTCTACGCTGACAACTTTTTTTTTAAAGCATTCTTCATTTGTGTGCACAGCTTGATTTGGAATATCACTGGTTTGTTACACCATGAAAGAAATTAGCATCTTATTTATTGAAGTTCTTATCTGTTTTTGTTTAGATTGACTTAGACCAGTTCGTAAGCGGTTTAGAGTTCTGCTCATTCTTCCTTTTAAAAGAAAGTTACTGTTTTAATTAATGGCATTGATTGTCCTTTGGTTTGTAATGTTTGTCATGTTGAATTAATTGCATTGCTCACTGGACGTTTTCCCAAAATTCCTTGAGTTAATTTGTGTTGGTCTTTGTAAATTTCTGTAATGCTTTGCTGGTGTCACATAGAAAAATGACTTTCTGGTCAGCAGCTATAGTGAATTTGGTAAGTTTACTTTGCTGTTGCAGGTAGATAAGAATGAATTGGGCCCAGCAAACGCTGAGTGCCAGATCATATGTTAAAGCTTCTATCAGATTAGGAAATAAATTGTTTCAGTTTCATGTACCCACTGATGCTATTGACTACCATTTGTTTGAGGCATGTTATAGAGTTGACTGCTTGAATATTATTTGTAAATTTAGCCTAATTAATTAGGATTGATACTCTCCTCTGGTTCTGTCATCCTTACTCCATATAGTTTCTTGAGCCATTCTTTAAGACTTATTGGTTTGTTCCTGGCCTATCATGCCAATTATTAATTTTTAAATTTTATATTTTATGGAGAGATATGAAGTCAGGCTGTTTGTGGTTTTTTGATGTGTGATTTCTCTTAGCCTACCAAGGCAACCATATAGCTTCATTTTAACTAGTTTTGTAGTTTAACTAGGTCGTAGCATTTTCAGTTTGATGTTTTTGTGGGCACTAAGAAATTTGAAATGTATTCATTTATGGATGAGGACCTCTTTGGCGAGGCCAGCATTTATTGCCCATCCATAATTGTTTAGATGGGGCAGTTAAGAATTGACCATATTTTTGAGAGTTTGGAGTCACATGTAGGCCAAATCAGACTAGGATGGCTGCAATCCTTTTGTAAAGGATGTTGGTGATTTATGACACTGACAGTTGTTAGCATGGTATACATTAGGACAGCTTTTGCTGATTTTAAAATTTCAACATCTGCCATTGTGGGATTTGAACCCACGTCCCCGTAATATTAACCTGAATTCTGGATTACTAGTCCAGTGGCATGACTACTAGCCCTGATGCCTTATTAAGAGTATTGCAAAAGGTTCATATTACCTGCATGGAATTCAAAACGTTATCCTGATTTCTATACTCCAGGCTTTCAGTGATCAGACTTAATTCCAAAATGCCCACAGTTTTAAACAATTACAACTTTTATTTTTAATTTTTTTCCATTTATGCATGAGAAAAACCATTAAAGCCATTCCTAAGTGCATCTATTGTGTGTAATCTTTGACTAAATGTTAATGTTTTGTCATAAAATTTTACTTCACTGCTGTGCTATAGTTACTGCCTACTACAGAATGTATATGCAATTACCTTTAAAATTGTGAAACTGGCTAATGAAATGATATAGACTAGTAAAAGTATATAATGTTTTAAATGTGTAATATGACAAATTTGTGAATTGTATATCAATTTGTATCTTCTCATTCTAGGATTCAAACGAAAATTCCTGGACTAAAGAAGAAGACTGAGTAATGGAGCTTGTCCTGTGCTTCATAGCATGTTTTCTGCTGGGCTGTGACTTGGATTATCACAGGGAGGATTGGAAAGAACAAAATAGCCTTGGAACTGCAGTGTAATTTGCAAGTCTTTTCCATTTTGGTAGTAACAAAGTGTTTAACTGTAGTCTATTTCGTATTACATTATATCATATGCTAACATGTAGGAAGTTTGAATTCAGTTTATTTATGTCATTTGGTACAGAGAACACTGGTTTGTATTAAAGATTTGAGAAACTGTACATTGCACGTGTCGGGGTAGTGTCTTATTATGTGAAAACAAATCATGGTGCAGTTGGAGCTTTTGGTATTCCCTGCCCCCTCCCCAGTTTGCACACTGTTTGTAGGATCTACGCTGTGAGGTTGGTGCAAATTTCTAACTCCATGTGATCAAAATATTTACTGTTCCATTGTAGTGAAATTTGAGGTCTTGCTTTTCTGACTAAAACCTGTCGCTGTATTAAGATTTTACTGTTTTAACAATTACCCAGTTAGTGTTTCACTAAGCTAGCGAGTTGACTTGAGCAGCTCCACAGTGCTTGTTATTTCAGAGGGAACTGAATTTTAAAGATGGATCCACAGCACTGAACCATACACTAAGATATATATGCCATAAAATCTCAGCATAAATGTTCAATTCATCAGATTTTCATCTGTTTAGCCAGAAATGTATGAGCACATCTATAGCAAAATTTTAACTGTACTTTTGATTATTTGTGGACTGTATCTAATGCTATGAATAAATGTAACTTGGAAATTTCAAACATTGTTTGCGCACATCTGAGAGTGGACATTACATTGTAAATGAATTGGGCTCAGGCCTTTGGGGAATGCATTGTGAAATAAAAATGAGAATGAATAAAGCTTACAAACAACATGGATTTTGTGTGTAAACCATACATATGTGGGTTAGCTTAGTATAAAATTATCCGTGTACAAAATTTGTATATTTTATATAGAAGTTGTCTTTGTCAAAGTAATTTGAAATTTGTTAATGGTCTGTAAAGGCCCTGTAGTTTTTCAAATGTTTATAGAATCATAGAATGATTGCAGCACAGAAAGAGGCATGTCAAGTCTACAGCCACTCTGCAAGAGCAATTTAACTAGGCCTACATACTGACCCTAATAATAAAGAGCAAGTGTAGTCCATGTCGTCTATTGAACCTGTTCCACTATTCAGGTTGATCATAGCTGATATCTGGCTTCAACTGCTCTTTCCTAATCAGTCCCATATCCCTCAATTCCTGAGAAACCAAAAAAGATGTCTGTCACAGCCTTAAATATATACAATGGAGTTTTGACGGCCAAATGGGTTACATAATGCCAAAATTTCTGAACACTTCAGTGAAGTAATACTTAATTCCAACAAACCACCAGGACTTTTAGTCCCTGGTACTTCTCCAGTATTTTTTCCTTGATTGTTAATTGTCCTAATTTCCTTCCCTTTAGTTACTGTCTATTTCTGGATTGAATCTTATTTTAGAGTCATAGTCAGAGATATACAGCACAGAAACTGACCCTTCGGTCCAACTTGTCCACGCCGACCAGATATCCCAACCCAATCTAGTTCCACCTGCCCGCACCCAGTCCATATGCCTTTAAATCCTTCCTATTCATATACCCATCCAGATGCATTTTAAATGCTGCAATTGTACTAGCCTCCACCACTTCCTCTGGCAGCACATTCCACACAATGCACCACCCTCTGTGTGAAAACATTGTCCCTTAGGTCTCTTTTATATCTTGCCCCTCTCATCTTAAACTTATGCCCTCTAGTTCTGGACACTCCCACCCAGGGAAAAGACCCTATCGATTTACCCTATCCAGGTTCCTCATGATTTTATAAATAAACTTCTTTAAGGTCGTCCCTCAGCTTTTGATGCTCCAGCCTGTTCAACCTCTCCCTATAGCTCAAATCCTCCAACCCTGGCAATATCCTTGTAAATCTTTTCTGAACCCTTTCGGGTTTTATAACATCCTTCCAATAGGAAGGAGACCAAAATTGCACGCAATATTCCAAAAGTGGCCTAAGCAATGTCCTGTACAGTCACAACATGACCTCCCAACTTCTGTACTCAACACTCTGACCAATAAAAGAAAGAATACCAAACGCCATCTTCACTATCCTATCTACCTGGTGCGACTACTTTCAAGGAGCTATGAACCTGCACTCCAAGGTCTCTTTGTTCAGCAACACTCCCCATTAGATGTATAAGTCCTGCTAAGATTTGCTTTCCCAAAATACAGCACCTCACATTTTTAAACTCCATCTGCGAATTCACAGCCCATTGACCCATCTGGTCAAGATCCTGTTGTAATCTGAGGTAACCACCTTTGCTGTCCACTACATCTCTAATTTTGGTGTCATCAATGAACTTACTGTACCTCTTAAGCTCACATCCAAATCATTTATATAAATGACAAAAAGTAGTGGACCCAGTACTGATCCTCGTGGCACTCCACTGGTCACAGGCCTCCAGTCTGAAAAACAACCTTCCACCACCCTCTCTTCTACCTTTTGAGTCCGTTCTGTATCCAGATGGCTAGTTCTCCAGTGTTCTATAAGATCTAATCTTGCTAACCAGTTTCCCATGGAGAACCTTGTCAAATGCCTTACTGAAGTCCATATCAATCACGTCTACTGTTCTGCTCTCATCAATCTTCTTTGTTACTTCAAAAAAACTCAAGTTTGTGAGACATGATTTCCCATGCACAAAGCCATGTTGACTATCCCTAATCAGTCCTTGCCTTTCCAAATACATGTACATCCTGTCCCTCAGGATTCTAATCCAACAACTTGTCCATCACCAATGTCAGGCTCACAGGTCTGTAGTTCCCTAACTTGTCCTTACCACCTTTCTTAAACAGTGGCACCACGTTAGCCAACCTCCAGTTTTCTGGCACATCACCTGTGACTATCGATGATACAGATATCTCCGCAAGGGGCTCAGCAATCATTTCCATAGCTTCCCACAGAGTTCTAGGGTACAACTGATCAGGTGCTAGGACTTTATCCGCTTTTGTGTTTCAAGATATCCAGCACTTCCTCCTCTGTAAATTGGACATTTTTCGAGATGTCTGTTTCCCTGCAATCTATATCTTCCATGTCCTTTGCCACAGTAAACACCGATGCAAAATATTCGTTTGGTATCTCCTGTGGCTCCACACAAAGACCACCTTGTTGATCTTTGAGGGGCCCTATTCTCTCCTTAGTTATCCTTTTGTCCTTAATGTATTTATAAAAACCCTTTGGCAAATAGAGTTATGGAGAATACAATGTTATCTCATGTCCCCTTTGTGCCCTCCTGATTTCCCTCTTAAGTATACTCCTACTACCTTTATACTCTACCTGACATTTGCTTAACCAAACCCATAATTTCTTTAGTCATGCAGCATTCCCTATATCTACTTAGGTTACCTTTCACCCTAACGGGAATATACTGTCTGGACACTCCTTATCTCATTTCTGAAGGCTTCCATTTTACAGCTGTTCTTTTCCCTGTGAACATTTGCCCCCAATCAGATTTTGAATGTTCTTGTTTAATACCATCAAAATTTAGCCTTCCTCCAATTTAGAATGTCAACTTTTAGAGATGGTCTATCCTTTTCCATTACTATTTTAAAGCTAATAGAATTATGGTCTTTTGTCAAGTCAGACACAAAATGCTTAATGCCTCTGTTGTTTCCTCATTTCCCACTCTGGTAACAATGCAGAAATGATTGTTTGATGTTCTGTACTTTTAAATTTGCAGCCTGAATCCCCTCATTCTCTCAGGTAGAGCTAGAAATGATATTCTAATGACACTTGTTTCCACGTGAACCATAATACCTGAATCTTTCCCCTTCCATCTCCAAGTTCCTCTTCAATGTGAGGAGTTTCTAATTGAGGCTACAGAGAAGAACATTTATAGTATTCTCTATCATCCAACTTCCTCCTCCTCCATTCAAATGGCATCCCTCACCATGATGCCATGGTCAGTCTGCTTATCCTCCTTGCAGTCAATTACTTCATTCACACAGGTAACAAGTACATCCTACTTGTTGGATGAGGCACTGGAGTTTTCTCCCAGCTGGTTCCTTGTATTTTACCTGTCACAGCTTGCTTTCTGTGAGACCTTTAACCAAATCTAAAGTTCTATATAATCTTAAGGATATGTCTGCCTCCTGCAACAAAGTGCTGAGGATACTCTCCTTCCTGACGCCCTGCAGTGTTTGCAACTCATACCTGTTCAGCAATACTGAGCCCAAAGGTGCACAAGCTGCAGACAGTTACTGCAGGTATGGTTGTCCAGAACTGCTAGGAAGCCTGGGTTTTTAAGTCACATTTGCTTGAGAGGTGTGTAACAGCATCACTGAAAAGTATCAATAATAAGTTGTGTGGCACTAATACGTATTCCTACATACCTCAGTTACCACCAGTGCTTCCATTTATAGAATTATACAGCACAAAAGCAGATCCAGCTGTCCAACCAGTGCAGGCCAAACACAATCCCAAACTAAACTAGTCCCAGCTGCTTGCTCCCTGACTCATCTTCCTCCAAAATATTCCTATTCAAGTGTCTATCCTAATGTCTTTTGAATGTTGTAATTGTACTCTTATCCATCACTTCCTCAAAGTTCATTCCACAAGCAAACCACCTTCTGTGTAAAAAAAAAAGCCTTGTCTTTTTAAATCTCTCTCCTCATAAGACTGAATGTGTCCCAGTCTTGAAATTCCCCATCTAGGGAAGGCATACTACCCTATCTATACTTCATTATTTTATAAACTTCTGTCAGATTGCCTAAGCTCCAGTGAAAAAAGTACCAGTCTATCCAGCCTTTCTTTAGAACTCAAATATTCCACAACTGGCAAAATCCTGGTAAATCTCTTCCAAACCTCCTCCAGCTCGATAATATCCTTCCTATAACTGGGCAACCAGAACTGGACACAATATTCCAGAAAAGACCTCATCAGCTTCCTGTACAACCTCAACTTGTATACTCAAAGGACTGAGCAAATGAAAGCAAAATAATACCTTTTTAACCATTCAGTCTATATATGATGCAAACTTCAAAGAATTATGTACCTGTACCCCTAGGTCCCTCTCTTCTACAACACTACCCAAGGCACTACCATAATTGTATAAGCCCTACCCTTGTTTGTTGTTTCAAAATGCTATACCTTGCATTTATACTGATTGAAGTTTATCTGCCATTTTTCAGCCCATTGACTCATTTGATCAAGACCCCTTTGTAATCTTAGAAATCGTCTTCACAATCTACTATGCCACGAATTTTGGTGGTGTCTGCAAACTTATGTTACAACTGCCTTCAATGTTTTAATATACATCATTTGAGTAAATGATAAACAACAGAGGACCAAGATCTGATCCCTGTAGAACACTGCTGGTCACAAGCGTCCAGTCCAAAATGCAACCTTCCACTATTTTTTTTCTTTTACAGTGAAAGACACAAGGTGCACAAATCTTTATTCAGTTTCCACCACCAGGAAGATAGGAAAACACCCGAGTGGCCAGTGACAAGCAGTGCCCTTCACATCAAAGGGCAATGCTGTGTGATCAAACAGTGAAGGGTAGGGCAAGGATTAAATCAAAATAGAGTTGGAGAGGGAAATAATGCACTCCACACCCTGCGGTGCCCACCTCTCCCTGAACAACACCCTGGTGTTGGTGGAGACCGTGTGCTCCTTCTCCAAGGACACTCAGGCTCTAACATAACCGTGGAAGAGGGGCAGGCAGTCGGCCCTAACGACCCCCTCCACGGCCCGCTGCCTGGACCTGTTTATGGCCAGTTTGGCCAGGCCCAGGTGCAGACCCACGAGGAGGTCTTCAGACTTGCCCTCTCTCCTCCGTACCGGGTACCCGAAGATTAGGAGCGTGGGACTGAAGTGCAACCAAAAGCAGAGGAGGAGGTTTTTAAGAAAATCAAAAAGGGAGTGCAAACACCCACACCCAATATACATGTGGTCCACGGACTCCACAGTGCCACAGAACAAGGAGTTGAGCTGGGAGTCCGTGAACCACCGCAATCTGCGGTTGCAGGGGACCGCTGCGTGCAGCATCCTCCACCCCAGAGAGAAAGGGAGAGTACTCCCACGTAGAGAGCCCTCCACTGGGGATCCCCACCGCCCGGTGGCAAATGGGCATACTAAGGCGTGTCTGGACGGTGGATGAGGGAGAAGAGGTGGACGGTGTGCAGCAGCAGACGATACAGGGCCCGCCTTTTTACGTCCTTAAAAGAGACAAAAATAAAATTCCGGAGGCGGCTCTGGTTGTGGGACACAGGCTCCCACGGAAAGCACGGGACCTTGTGAAATTCCGTCCAGGCAACTTCTACTTACTTTTTTTTCCTTTTTCTTTTTCTCAGATTGAGCAGAACCTCTGACACTCCGTATTTTTTCTCCTCCCCCACACTACCGCCTAACTGGGATAGTGCTTATTCTTTCCCCAGCACCTATGTTATGTGTGTGCAGGTGTGAGACACAGTGATAGACACAAGGTGTACAAATCTTTATTCAATTTCCACATTCAGGAAGCTAGGAAAACACCCGGGTGGCCAGTGACAAGCAGTGCCCTTCACATCAAAGGGCAATGCTGTGTGATCAAACAGTGAGGGGGCGGGGTGGGGGGGGTGGTGGCAGGGACTAAATCAAAATAGAGTTGGAGGGGGAAACAATGCACTCCACTCCCTGCGGCGCCCACCTCTCCCTGAACAACTCCAGGGTATTGGTGGACACCGCGTGCTCCTTCTCCAAGGACACCCGGGCTCTAACGTAACCGCGGAAGAGGGGCAGGCAGTCAGCCCTAACAACCCCCTCCACGGCCCGCTGCCTGGACCTGTTTATGGCCAGTTTGGCCAGGCCCAGGTGCAGACCCACGAGGAGGTCTTCAGACCTGCTTTCCCTCCTCCGTACTGGGTGCCCAAAGATCAGGAGCGTGGGACTGAAATGCAACCAAAAGCAGAGGAGGAGGTTTTTAAGAAAACCAAAAAGGGAGTGCAAGCGCCCACACCCAATATACACATGGTCTACAGACTCCACAGCACCACAGAACAAGCAGTTGGGCTGGGAGTCAGTGAACCACCGCAATCTGTGGTTGCAGGGGACCACTGCGTGCAGCACCCTCCACCGCAGATCCCCAAGAGAAAGGAGGAAGACTCCTGTATAGAGAGCCCTCCACTGGGGATCCCAATCACCCGGTGGCAAATGGGCACACCAAGGCCTGTCTGGACGGTGGATGAGGGAGAAGAGGTGGACAATGTGCAGCAGCAGTTGATACAGGGCCCACCTTTTTGCATCCTTAAAAGAGACAAAAATAAAATTCCGGAGGCGGCTCAGGTTGTGGGGCACAGGCTCTTGCAGGAAGTATGGGACCTTGGGGCTAATGTGAAATTCTGTCCGGGCAGCTTCCACAATTACTTTTTTAAAATTGTTTTTAACCCTCCTCTTTTTATTTAATCTCCCGTTTATATATATTTTTTCTTTTCTTTTTCTCTAACTCCCACACTACCGCTTAACTGGGATAGTGCTTATTTTTTCTCCAGCATCCATGGTGTGTGTGTGTGCAGGTGTGAGACACAGTGAGACACAAAGTGCATGAATCTTTATTCAATTTCCACCACCAGGAAGATAGGAAAACACCCGGGTGGCCAGTGACAAGCAGTGCCCTTCACATCCAAGGGCAATGCTGTGTGATCAAACAGTGAAAGAGAGGGCAGGGACTAAATCAAAATAGAGTTGGAGGGGGTAAAAATGCACTCCACTCCCTACAGCACCCACCTCTTCCTCTGAACAACTCTAGGGTGTTGGTGGACACCGCGTGCTCCTTCTCCACGGACTCACGGGCTCTAATGTAACCGCAGAAGAGGGGCAGGCAGTCGGCCCTAACAACGCCCTCCACAGCCCGCTGCCTGGACCTGTTTATGGCCAGTTTGGCCAGGCCCAGGAGCAGACCCATGAGGAGGTCTTCAGACCTGCTTTTCCTCCTCCGTACCGGGTGCCCGAAGGTCAGGAGCGTGGGACTGAAGTGCAACCAAAAGCAGAGGAGGTTTTTAAGAAAATCAAAAAGGGAGTGCAAACGCCCACACCCAATATACACATGGTCCACAGACTCCATAGTGCCACAGAACAAGCAGGTGGGCTGGGAGTCCGTGAACCACCGCAATCTGCGGATGCAGGGGACCGCTGCGTACAGCACCCTCCACCCCAGATTCCCGAGAGAAAGGGGGAGGACTCCCACGTAGAGAGCCCTCCACTGGGGATCCCCACCGCCCGGTGGCAAATGGGCTCGCCAAGGCGTGTCCGGACAGTGGATGAGGGAGAAGAGGTGGACGGTGTGCAGCAGCAGTCGATACAGGGCACGTCTTTTTACCCCCTGAAAGGGAACAAAATTAAAATTCCGGAGGCGGCTCAGGTTGTGGGACACAGGCTCTCGCAGGAAGTACGAGACCTTGGGGCCAATGTGAAATTCCGTCCAGGCAGCTTCCACTATTACTCACTGTCTCCTGTCATTAAGCCAATTATATATCTAATTGGCAAGCTCACCCTGAATCCCATGTGACCTAACTTTACTAATTAGTCTACCATGCAGAACCTTGTCAAAGGCTTTATTAAAATCCAAATAAACAGCATCTACTGCATGGCCATCATCAATCTTTTTGGTAACTTCCTCAAAAAACTCAATCAAGTTTGTGAGACACTATTTTCCTTGCATACCACCATGCTGACGATCCCTAATCAATTTTTGCCTCTTCAAATGTCCATTAATCCTATCTTTTATAATCTCCTCCAACAATTTACCCATAACTGACATAAAACGCAAAAATCTATAGTTCCCCTATTTCTCCTCAAACCCTTTTTAAACAAAAATACATTAGCCAGCCTACAGTCCTCAGGCATCTCACTCGTAGTTATAGATAACACAAATATTTCTGCAAGAGGTCTCTCAACTTCCTCCCTTACTTCCCACAATGTTCTGGGATACATTCGATCAGGTCCCGGAGATTTATGTGCCTTTATATTCTTTAAGACCACCTGAGCCTCCCTTTCTGTAATGTGAATTGTTTTCAAACCATCAAAGTATATTACTCTGCATTGTCTAGACTTCATTTCTTCCTCCACAGTAAAAACGGATATGAAATATTCATTTAGTATCTCTCCCATCACCTGGGGTTAAACACAAAGATGACTACTTTGATCTTTAACAGGTCCTACCCTCTCTCTAATTATCATCTTGCTGTTAACGTAGTTGTAGAATCTCTTTGGATTATCTCCTCTTGGTCTTCCTGATTTCTTTCTTAATCAATATAAAGAGCGTAGAGGCATTCTTAACAGATTCAACTGAACCAACTTGTCCGTGTCTAAAATAAGATTCTCTTTTATTCTTGGCTAGAACCTCAATATCTTTACTCATTCATTGTTCCTAAATCTTACCAGCGTTACCCTTCACTCTAACAGGAACATAAGGCATCTGAGCTCTTTTCATCACACTCTTCAACACCTCCCACTTGTCAGATGTCCTTTTACCTGTGAACAGTCTACTCTAATCAATTTTTGAAAGTTTTTGTCTCATATCATTAAAATTTGCCTTACTCCAATAAAAAACTTTAACTTTTATGGAAAGCTTATCTTTTTCCATAACAATTTTGAAACTAATACAATTATGTTTATTGGACTCAAAATGTTCGCCGACTTTTACTTCAGTCACCTGCCCTGCAATATTGCCCAAAAGGACGTATAGTTTTGCTCCATCTAGTGAAAGAAGATTTTCTTGAACACATTTGACATTCTTCACCATCCAAATCTTTAACACTACGGTAGCCCCAGTCAATGTTTGGAAAATTAAAGTCCCCCATTATTACAACCTTATTATGCTTACATATATTCAAGATCTCCTTACATATGTTTGTCAATTTCCCTCTTACTATTGGGGAAGGGGGTCTACAGTATAATCCCAAAGTGATCTTTATTTGTTCAATTAGTTAATAATTTACTCAGTTAAGTAAATAAAGTAATACATTTTAGGAATTTGCACTTTCCTAGCTTGGAAAGAAAGGAAAATATATTAATGACTGGATTTTAAAAAGACAGAAGTGGAGACTCTTTCTCTGTTAACCAAATTCCCATGTGAACTAAATTTGCCATTATACACTGATAATGTTTTGTTTGGGTATAAACATACTATGCATTGCTTACCAGTCCAAGAATCTATTTTTCTGTAACACCGTTTATGACTTTGGGATGTTATAAAGCATTTTATAGCCATTAACATTTTGGGATATCAGAAATACCTCAGTTAATACACAACAACCTCCCATAAAAAGCAATGATATTGTGTGTTTTATTTTTGATATTGCTTGAGAGATAAATATTGGGGTCTATTAGCAATGTCTAATTCTAATTACCATACTTCTAAGTGCAGAACTCCATCAGTAGTACTCTAGAATTTCAGCCTACATTTTCCTTTGTTCTTAAGTGGGACTTGAATCCAAATCTTTCATTGGAGTGCTATCCAGTGAGTCATAACTTGCTTTTTCCTTAAAACTAGTGTCTAACAATGACCACTTTGCTAGCAGTATCTTTAAGTAGTGTTTGGATACCATATACTAAAACATTGAAAATTGAATCATGATTTTATTTCTGTAAAAAAACATTGACCACATGTTCAGAGAATTTGATGCTGCACTGGCCACAAGCAAACCATATTTAATTTAAATACATACAATCACTATTCTTGTGAAAAATTTAAAAATAATTTCATGCATGAAGCTGTTTCTTATATATTGTTACAATGTATAAAATTTATTTAAATATTTACAGTATTTAAAAATCAAATACAAAAATTATATAGGACTATATTTTCCAAACTGAATCAAAATTAATATAGTTGCAGTTTATAACCATTTCATGTCAGTATTTCCATGGATATTTATTATATTGCTATTTTATTCTACTGTGTACTACATCGCTAACTCAGTTATACACTGTCATTTGGATACATTAAAAAAACTCAATTTCATAATCTTTAAATTTTGAAAGGCAAAAGGATTAGCACAAATACAGACTATAAATGATAATACAAACTTTGTTTACTACCATTACTAATTTGATATTCGTATGAACTATTCAAAATTAGTTTGAAACCACCATGCTAGTGGCCACTGCATAGTGAACTTTGGCTTGCAGAATTTAGACACCAATTTAATCCATATCCTTAAATATTATAAGGCAATATTTCTTGAAATGTGAATATTTCTGTAAAGCTGAATACAGTAGTCAACTAAAGATGCTGAAAAATATTATACTTCCTAAATTATTAGGAATTTAAATTTCTTAGAGGACTCCATATATCAGGACATTGCACAATGGGCACATCATTCAATCAGTGGGATTATGCTGCATATAATGAGAAAATTGGGGTCTGATGTATCATATTTCATAGCCATTTTATATATTCTAGATACACCAAATTGCCTTAGCAATTTCTGCATATTTACTTCTGGTATCAGTGGTTAAAATACTGCACATGTGGCAGATATGCTCTTTTAATTTGAAAATGTTAAAAAAAATCGTAACTGTTAGCCAATACATTTAATTCCAAATTGTTAAATGCAAAAAATCCAGCATTGTCTTGCATCTGGAAATTGAACATCAAAATCAGTATAAACAAAAAAAAATGCAGTAAGGATTTGATTTTATACATTTTTAAAAATCAGATTCAAGATAGCCCTGGTTTTATTTCAGTCTTTCTAGATATGATAGCACCATGAATGGTCAACATTTCTATTTTTAAAAATAACTGATTATGTAGAATTTCTGTACAAAGGCACTTGTGCATAGGACTTCAAGTCAGTTAACCATTATTCATCAGTGATAAACTATGAAATACGAGTTACATCCAAGGAAAGCCATGGCATAAAAGGATTCAATTGCATAGGAGCAACAAAAGTGGTATCTGAGGTGTACTGTTAGGAGTAATTGGAGGAACACATTCACACACAGGACTGAAACATGATTGGAAAAGATACAATTTTGGATATCTAGATGCTTTCTATGAAGGCTGTTTAAAATTAATTTCATCTAAAAATATTTAGCACTTCCTCACTGAGTATGTATTGGGATTTTGCAAACTAAAGACATATTTTTGGCACAGACTAGAAAAGCTACTTTAGCTAGCCTAGACAAAAATGTAAAGAGACTAAAATCATGATCTTTGTAAAATTGTAAAAGTCTGCCATAGTTCCAGAAAATGGTTTTGTTTCCATTTTCTTTTTGATTACATAAATGTCACCATAATGCTGTTCCTATTTGAAATTCTATCTACACATGGGGAACATTCTTTTCATTTGTGTGGATCAATTAATCCACACACCGATAGAAAGACTTTCTTTAGCCAAACCTATCAATTTGATCCTATTTTTACAGAAGTACAACACATTGTCTTTCAATTTACCACTTCTTAGTTTCATAAATGAAGCCTGTAACTTGGCTTGAACAATTCCTGTTTGGCACTTTTCAAGCTTTTGATCATAATGTGTGAAAAACATTGTGAGCTTTACAATAACATAAACAGCAATATCAAAATCTGTAGTTTGACACGTAGGAAGGGATGTCAGGTTTGACATTCCTCCATGATGCCTGAAATTGGGTTGCAAAGCTGCAGAAGACAAATCAAAATTGGAAGACAAGGCCTGCTACCTTTGTGCTGCCCAACTCTCATTCAGCTTGCATTTGTACCAAGTCTAGGAACAGTATAGACCACATCTTTGTGACTTGTTGCATGTAAATATTGACAAGATGTTAGAAACCTGCCTTACCAGCTAACTTCGTTCTCATCACCCTGTATTATTTGCATTCCTTGGGACTGCCAAATGAAAAGCAATAGTGGACTCAGGGAATTTGTGGTAATAATGGTTATTTGCTTTACATTTTAGCCTGATCCTCATGGCGACAGCCTCAATGAAAACTTAAGAACTTTATAAAATTTATCATCCCTGGTGTTACATTGGCCCTTTTAACTGAGTTACTAAGCCTTTAGTTTTGCTGCAAAAATGCCAGATTTTCACATGTTAGGAACAGAAGACACTTTTTTTGTAATTAAAGCTGACTAAGTGCCTGGACTGTTTGCCACGTTAACAAAAAAATTGGCTTAGGTTACAATGAGGTAGGAGAGACAGGCAGAAATACTGCCCACCATTTATCTTGGTGCAAAAAGGAAAGTTCAGCCTATGATATAAACCGAATGATAACTCCTCCCTTGCAAAAACATTATATCCTTGTTACAATTCTAATTAAGAATGGTACTAAAATTCACTTCATTTGAACTCCCTTGAATTCAGACATAGAATCGTTGGTGAAAAGACCATTATGGAACATGTCTAATGAGCTGTGCCTCTGCCCATTAGTAGTCATGACTAATGTAACTAGCATTCATTATTCTATGAAACATTGAACCCACTGCACTTTTAAGAACTAAATAAACTTTTAAGTGCCACCATATTAACAAAAATATTTAGAATATTTTAACCTGAATAAAAATGTTCATGTAAACTTGGAACTAAATTCTGCAGCATTTCTCTTGTTGCAGAGTCATATTGCATTATGCAGGCATATTCTCTGATTCGAAATCACTCTGATAATCACCTCTATAATGCACTAGTGCTTTTGGTTCAAAGGACATACATTTGTTGCAATACATAAACAACTGCCATGTGTTAAAAGCTGTTTAGCGAAGTGATTTTGTTTACTCTAGCTAACCTTAGTTTTATTTAAAAACTTAAAATGACTATTGCATAATTTTTTCAAATGTATGTGCCATTTTGTCCTCATTTTCAGCATCATCAGTGACGTTTACATCATGAGCTTCACAATCACAATATATGTGTTGTAGACGGATATCTTAAACAAATACACACAATTATTTTTAGTATATGCACCTTAAAACACTTTTGCTTTATAGCAGCCAGGTTGTTATTGAGGCATCTAAGATTCCACTTATTAAATGAGAAGGTCATTGGAAAATGTTCCTCCTTCAAAGACATCGCCATACAAATATACTGGAAATAAACAAAAATGTACACATAATTGTATTTATTTTCCAGGAATTTATGTTGAAAATGCCATCTTGTTAAACTTAACTAAAATATTTGGCAAAAAAAATTCTATAGCACTTAGATAGTAAAAACTATATAAAAACTACAGCATCCAAAGTCTTTCCTATTGAATATTACCTTCAAATCAAATTTTGACGAAATAGAAAATTAAACTGAAGGGGAAATACTAAAAATACTAATACTTTAATCGTGCAGAATATATTCTATTTTATGAAAGGACAGATGACCATTCCTCCATAATAAAATTCCCTTTTTCAAAGAAAAATAGCCACCACATCATAGCTTGAATGATGAGTATTATTTACATTTTTTATATTTTTGATCATAGGATATGGAGATCACTGGCTGGACCAACATTCATTGCCCATCGCTAATTGACATCAAAAAAGTGGCCTTCTTGAAGTGTTACCATCTACATGAGGTCGGTACACACACAGTGCTTTTAGGTCAGGGGTTTCAGGATTTTGACGCAGTGACAATTACGAAATGGCAATATATTTCTAGCTCAGGATGATGTATAGCATAGAGGCCAACTTCCAGGTGTTGTGTTCCGATGCAGTTGCTGCCCTTGGTTTTCTAGGTGGTACTGATTGTGGGTTTGGAAGGTGCTGTCTAATGATCCTTGGTGAGTCCTATCATGCATCATGTAAATGCTACACAGAACAACTTCAATTATCCGAACGAGATGGGAGGGGAGTATTTTGTTCGGATAACTGATCGTTCAGATAACTGATCAGGGTTCCCATGGCTGCAGCAAAAGCACGACCCAGGTTCCCATGATAGTGGCAATAGCAGAAACAGGGTTCCCGTCACGGCGGCAATAGCAGGAACGTGGTTCACATGGTGGCGGCAATAGCAGAAATGGTTCCCGTGATGGCGGCATAGCAGAAACTGGGTTCCCGTGATGGCTGCAATAGCAGAAACAGGGTTCCCGTGATGGCTGCAATAGCAGAAACAGGGTTCCTGTGGTGGGGCAATGGCAGAAACAGGGTTCTCAAAGTGGTGGCAATAGCAGAGACCGGGTTCCCATGGTTGCAGCAATAGCAGAAACAGGGTTCCTGTGATTGCGGCAATAGCAGAATCCGGGTTCCCATGGTGGCGGCAACAGCAGAAACAGGGTTTCTGTGATGGCAGCAATAGCTGGAACCGGGTTCCCAAGGTGGTGGCAATAGCAGAATCTGGGTTCCCATGGCGGCGGCAATAGCAGAAACAGGATTTCCGTGGTGGTGACAATAGCAGAAACAGGGTTCCCAGGGTCCCTGGGTCCCTGCTCCCACTGCCAACCCATGCTGCCTGATCTCGCTGTGCTGCTATTTAAATTTCATAAAATTTTTATGGGACCTTGAGATCTTGTTCAGATAATCTGAAATTCGTATAATTGGTGTTTGGATAACTGAGGTTGTTCTGTACATTGCTGCCAGCGTATATCAGTGATGGAAAGAATGAATGTTGAAAGTGGTGGATGGGATGCCAATTAAGCGATTTGCTTTGTTGTAGTCAGTGCTGAGTTATTGAGTGTTGTTTGAGCTGCAGTCATCCAGGCAAGTAGAGAATATTTCATCACACTCCTGGCTTGTACTTTGTAGATAATGGGCAGGCTATAAGGAATTAGCTTCTGACTTACTCTTCTAGCCACAGTTGGCCCATGTTTGGTTGGCCCAGTTCAGTTTCTGATCAATGGGGTTAGCAAAATTTGACTTAGATGCTCATTATGTTTGCATCTTAAATACAAGATTAAGGATTTATAATAAAAAGGGAATATATAAAAATATATATAACGTGAAAGGATGCCATTTGGTGCTTTGCCTCCATGCCCAAACATTATCCAGAATAATCCTACTTCCAACTTTTAGTCCACAACCTTCTAGATTAATAGACTTCAATTTCATATCATGGACATTTTAAAAGTAATGAAGATTTCTGTCTCTTTCACCTTTTCAAGCACTGAGTTCCAGATACCCATTGCCTTCAAATTTCCCTCTAAGTCACCTGAATCTATATGCCTTGTGATAGTCTGCTCAAGCTTGGGAATAGGATACTCTTTTCTAACCTCTCTAGATTTCTCATAATTTTATACATTTCAATTGCGTCTCTCTTTTGCATCCTACATTACACAGAAAACAACCCTTGCTTCTCAAATCTTTTCTCTCAACAAAAATTCTCTTGTTGCTACTTGGACATCATAAATATCCTCTGCTTCCTCTCTAATGTGCAATCAAACATTTCCTATAACGTGGTAACCAAAACTGCATGATGTAGTCTAACTACAGTTTGACCAGTATTTTATATAGTTATAGCACAATCCCTCAGCTCTTGTATTTCTTCTAATAAAGGCAAATATAAAGTCTACCATCTTAACCAACTTGTCTACCTGTTCAGTTGCCTTCAGGGATGCACTTCTATTCCTCCACACTTCTCAGTATCCAAGCATTAATACTGGACTTTTCACTGTCATAATTGTGTGGACATTAGTGAACCAGATAGTTTTCATGGTAACCATTACCCATTTAGCATTTTTGTTTACTTAACTGAATTTAAATTTGTCAGATTCCACATTTAAACTCATGTCTTCAGATCATTACTCTAGGACTCTGGATGACTAATCCAGGAACATATTGATTATGCTACCACAATATATGGACTTGTAACTTCAGACAGCCAACATAAATATTTACCATGATTTTAAATTTAAAGTACTCGAGCTTTTCTGAAACACTGGAAATTAGTACAGAATTTATTGCAAAATTATAATAAAACCTATCAGCATTGCCATTGTGTACAACCAAAGATCTACAATTCATTAAATTCATCACATTCTTTGCAGACACTATTAAACATTTTACCTGCAGTCATCACCACCAGCACTGATAACATACTTGTCATCATGCGAAAAGCGTACATTGGTCACATGAGCAGAATGACCAAAATACCGCTTGTGTTTTGCCTAATGAAAAATAAACAAAACAAAAATTCAAGACTATTAGTAATTCAAAAACTACAACAATGAAAAATAACTTTAAAGTTATAAAAGGGTTTGATAAGGTATATATTTGAAACCATTTCCTCATGGTAGTTGTACAAAATGAGCAATATTGTTAGAGTCCAATCCATAAGCACTATTTTACATTAAGGCACTCTTTCCCACAAAGAAAGTGAAAGATGGGTCAACTGAAAATTTTAAGACTGAGATTGATAGTTTTCTATCAATGTGAATGTGTGGGAAGGAATGTCTAACTAAGAGTGTTAAATAAAGTTAAGGTTCAGATCAGACATTATCCAATTGAACAGGGGAACAGATTATGAGGAACTGAATGGCTACTACTGTTGCTACTTTCTAATGTTTCTATGTTCCACCTTTTATCAAAGACATGAAATGAGCAGACCATATGGACTTACAAAATCCATATGATGGATTTTGGAACATTAGTAAAAAAATACATTGGATGCACCATTTTTGCTAGTATAATCTGCTTTCATTGGTGGCAAGCTTGAAGGCAGGATAGGCATGAATTAGTGAGTTGGTGGCATAGCTGTATGTTCCATTGTAATTTCTGCTGGAATTAAATTTTGGCTGAGGCGACCAGATATTCCTACCTCACTGCCAACTGAGGTCATTGCATTACCACTTCAGGGCTTCATCCCACTGCCATTGGTATTAGCCAAGTTACAAGTGGCCCTATTGCCAGTTGAAACTATGTGGTCAGCTTGTCAGTTCTGGGGAGCAGGGGTTCCTTAATAAAGAAACAGAATCTAATTCAGAAACTGGAATTAGAACTGTTGGTTTCTGATTGTCCTGTGGCTCTCAAAGTATGAGACATCTAACTCAGGGTCTTGATTTGAGGAATGCTTGCTGGTGGCATTGCTACTGTCTGACTGGTTTGTGGTTTGGAGGTTTTTCCCAAAAATAGGCAGTACAGTCTCAAGCTCCATCTGTTATCTCCAATTCTGGCTAAGCTATAACAGTTACATTGCTCTGCAATCTCTCTGCAGGTCCAGGAGTTTCAGTTCTAAGATCTTTTGTGACTACAGCATTATCAAGTATCTGATTACATATGGAATTTACATCAACAATTAATAGTAATGAGAATTGTAAAAATAAATTGTGAATAATATTTTAGTTTTAAGTATTTTAACATTTAACTTACATATTTTTCAGTGCAAGGAAAGTCAAAGAGCTTCACCAAACCAAAATCATCCCCAGACACTAAGTTTAATCCAGCATGAGACACGCAAGCACAGTTGACATCTGCTTTATCAGCATTGCGTGGCCAAATTCCAAGGACCTCGTCTCCCAAAATGCTATCCAAGGGAACGAAAATGCACAATAAAATTGTTAATTTAAAATTTCTCACAGTAAGCATTTGCATTTTTACACACCCTCCATAAATAAAATCCTTGCTTTTCTTGCAAGTTCATACTACAACCTGGACTTTCCCCTGTTATCCTCTCCTTCTTAGGCTGCTGTCAGTGTTTTTAAAATCCCATGTTTCTTTGAGTACTTTAAATAAACTGTAAGGGTTTTGTTTTCCTCTTTTTGGTGTCCCACTGAAGTATTACCTATATTTCACTGCAAAAGTTGTGGATAGGTACAGGGTGGGATTTAATTGGAATGCAAACCCATTACAGCAGGCCTGTAAAATTCTGATGATGGAGTCTGATCTCTACAGATATAAAATCTCAAGAGGATTAAAGAATCTGAATTTTGTTGTTTTTCTAAATTTTTCCATACTTTTCCTTTTTATTCACTTTCTCTCTTAACCTCATCTTTTTCTCTCTTTGTTCTCTCTACATTATTTGCAATCTATTTCCTCTTCCAATGTTCTTGTTTCTTTCTCGACTGTTACATTGTTATAGTTATGGGAGACAAAACATTGGTCCAGGCATCCAACATAATAAGCACAACCGGATTCTCGACTTTCTAACAAACAGACTGCAGTAATTAAGTATTGGCATCCACACCTCCTCCACAATAATCCTCAACACTGATGCCCCGCAAGGTTGTGTTCACAGCTTTCTACTATACTGCTTATACACACACAACTGTGTGGCCAAATTCCACTTACACATTTGCTGATAGGACCACTGTTGTAGGTTGGATCTCAAACAATGAGATGGATTACAGGAAAGAGATAGTCCTTAACAGCATGGTGTAAAGCCAACAATCTCTCCATTCCCATTAGCAAAATGAAGGAGCTGGTCATTGACTTCAGGAAGCGGAATGGAGGGCATGCCCCTGTCTGCATCAATGGTACTGAGGTAGATATGATTGACAGTGTCAAGTTCCTGGGAGCAACAATCACCAACAATCTGTTCTGATACACTCACAGTGACATTATAGTCAAGAAAGCACGGTAACAAATCTACTTCCTCAGGAAGCTAAGGAAATTCAGAGTCCATAAAGACGTTTACAAATTTTTATAAATGCACCATAGAAAGCATCCTATCTGAATGCATCACAGCATAGCATGGCAAGCGCTCTTCCCAAAACTGAAAGAAACTAGAAAGATTTGTGAACACAACCCAGTCCCTCATCCAAACCAAAATCCCATTGATTTCATCTATACTTCCCACTGCATCAGGAAAGCAATCAACATAATCAAAAGCCTTAGCCCACCCCGGTGACATTCTCTTCCATCGGCAGAAGCTATAAAAGTTTGTATACGTGTATGATCAGATTCAAGAATAGCTTTTCCCCTCTGTTATCAGACTTGTGAATGGACCTCTCTCTGCACCTTCTCATTATTGTAACATTGTATCCTGCACTCTCTTCTGTTACCCTGATGCACTTGTATAGTACGATCTGCCTATAAAGCATGTAAGACAACTCTTTTCACTGTACCTTGGTACACAGGACAATAATAAATTAAATCAACTGTCCCATTATCCACACTGTATTTATGCCAACTCATATAATCAGTAAACTGGAGAACAAAAAAAGTGTTTCAAACTAAAGGCTGAGTGAGGAAAAATATCCACCAAAGGAAGCACCCCGCAGGATGCTACACTAAAGCAAAATCGAGGTCAAAGTGATAAATTATTTTAAGTAACTTAAAATAATGTTTATGTTATGTAACAAGTTAATGTAACAAAATAAATGAATAAAAGATCTGCTGCATCTCATAAGCATCAGTATGACTAAGTAAAAGAAGCAATTTTATAGATAGACAAAATTAAAGAAAGGAGAGAATAACAGGGATGAAGAATTCATATAAAGTACTAAGGCAATGAGCAATTATGTCACCTGTAAATGTAAATAAAATATTAGTTATTATATTTATATTCTATAAAGTGTCATAGTGTTAGTCACTTTCACAAGTGGCCTGAATAACTTGCATTTCTAATGTACTGCCAAATATCCCACTATAAGATGTAACTTGTAAAATTAACTTCATATTATGGACTTGATTTTACTGTCTTTCATTATGATGCTCCTCCAATTTCATTAAAGACAGACTAAAATACTTCGTAAGACGAGGCCAGGTACAAATTGTTAAACTGTTTTGTTATACAGAAAGTGAAGGACATAGAATGCAAAGTTATGATCAAAATCAGTTTAATCACCAGAACCTGACTTCATATAGTAAGGTACACAGCATACTTCCCCTGTTCATTCAGTTCTTCTACGTGACTGAAAGAAAACAGGTAAAATTTCAACTTTGCCAGCATTGTAAAATAGCAATAAAGTATCACTCATCTGTTACATATTTTGGAGGCTGCACTGTTGCATGGCAGTCAATACCTAATCGCATTAGGAGGAGGTTCTGAAAGATATGGGAAATGATTCATGTTGTCCAGGAACTTAGTGCAGATTTTGATAGCTGAGGGGCAGTGTTCTGTGGCAGGACTGGGCTGGCGGAGAACCTTTATTTTCCGGATTCCTAGTCTCAGTCCCATTCTCTTATATGCTTTGATGAATGTGTCATGATGGTTTGTACCTCAGTTTCTGAGTGTGCACACGCAAAGGTGTCATCTGTATACTGCAGCTCGATGACAGAAGTTGGGGTGGTTTTGGTTCTGGCCTGGAGGTGTTGAAGATTGAATAATTTCCTACTTATCCTGTAAGTTAGTTCTACTCCAGTGGTGAGCTTCATAGAGATGGGACTGGGTGTTACAGCAAGGAAGTTGGAGAAGTGCATTGATGTGATGGTGCAGCCTTGTTTGACCCCAGTTTGCACTCATATTGGGATTATGTTGGGTCAGAGCCTGCATGTTATCATGAAGCTGGCAGAAAATGGTGACAAATTTCTGTGGGCAGCTGAATTTAAGGAGGATATTCCACAATTCTTCATAGTTGACAGAGTCAAAGGCCTTTGTAAAATCAAAAAAGGCAATGTTTAGAAGTTGACGTTGTTCCTTGCACTTGTTTGACAGTAACACCTTGCTGTTCGGCAGGCAACTCAATATACTCCGGCTTCTTGTATAAATGCCCATAAATACTCTATTTGCCACCCCATTGATGTCCTCATTTAAGTCTTCTGCAACAGTGAATGTTGTTATTTCACTCTCCAATAAAAAATTCCTATATTTGCTTCAGACCATATATCCTAAATCTCACAAGATCCCAAATCTATGCTTGCTTCCAAATCAGATGCAGTATAGATAGTTCTTCTATAACGATAGCTGCATTCTTGTGCAATGCTGCATTATAGAAAAATTGCGCTTTAGCAGGCAGTGCTTAAAGCATTGGCAATGTAATGACGTTACAGCCAACACACGTTTTAAAAGTTCACACTTTAGACACTCAGGCACCCGGGTTTGATTCCTGCCTCGGGCGACTGTCTGTGTGGAGTTTGCATATTCTCCTTGTGTCTGCGTGGGTTTCCTCTAGGTGCTCCGGTTTCCTTCCACAATCTAAAGATGTGCAGGTCAGGTGAATTGGCCATGCTAAATTGCCCATAGTGTTGGGTGCATTAGTTAGGGGTAAACATAGGGTAGGGGAATGGGTCTATACGGATTACTCTTTGGAGGGTCGGTGTGGACTTGTTGGGCTGTGTTGTCATGGTACAAAAACAAATTCAAATGCGGCCAATCAATTTAAATTATGCCCCAGATACCAAATTCTAATCAAATTTGAATTTTACTGTTTGGAATGATATCAAGCCAATGAATGATTTGAATGTTTTGGGGTATAAAACCTAACATTTGGAACAGCTGTGGAGAACTGTCAAGAACACCAACAAATCATGAAGGGAATGGTTAGAGTAAATAGACAAAGTCTTTTCCATGGGGTAGGAGAGTCCAGAACTAGAGGATATAGGGTGAAAGGGGAAAGATATAAGAGAGATATAAAAGGTGCAACTTTTTCATGCAGAGGGTGGTATGTGTCTGGAATGAACTGCCAGAGGAAGTGGGAGAGGCTGGTACAATTGCAACATCTAAAAGGCATCTGGAGGGTATATGAATAGGAATGGTTTGGAGGAATATGGGCAGGGTGCTGGCAGGTGGGACTAGATTAGGTTGGGATATCTGGTTGGCATTAATGAGTTGGACTGAAGGATCTGTTTCCATGCTGTACATCTCTATAACTCTATGACTCCATGTATAGACTGCTAGCAGAATCATTCTCCGAAAAGTACCTGACCATAAGAAAAGTTGTGCAGCAGAAGACCAAAGAAAAGACAACCCAGGAAAATACAGTGAAAAATCTACAAAGGGGAATTGACACAGTTGACTGGTTTTGAAACGTGATTTTTTTTTGTAAATCTTAATTGGGTTTTTTTTTTAATTGGACCAGTACCGCAGAATGGGAGGTAAAAGAACGGTTTAAGAGAAAGGAGTTGTAAATAGTTGTTTAATGTTCTCTTTTGGACTTAAAGAATAAAATTGTTAGCTTTTACTTTAAATAATGAGATCTGGGATGGTTCATTGCCTCTCAAAGGTTAACAGATTACGGCGTGAGGTGAGCTTCTCTGTGTGTCGGGTTTAAATTAGCAGAGGGGTTTACCCCGTGTCGGATCAACTGGTATGAGAGGAGGGTTGGAGTGGGGATTTTAGGATCATGTCAAGGCAGCAGGTTTCTCAATACACTAGATGTCAGCATCTGGTATGCTGGGAATTGAGAACCAACATATGGAACAAATATGCCATTAGGTTCAATGTTCTCATATGTGGGGCTTAGGATCTATAGTTCTGTCTCTGTGAAGCTGTTAGAATAATTGTGGCATGAATGCCCACCCTTCTGATCTAGACTCCAGTACTGACCTTTCTGGTCTCTTGCTTATTCTCAGGTTGGTCCTGAAGGGCCTCCTACTGTCTGTCTGCTCTCCTGAGCAGAGACCATAGGCAGCTTGATGTAGAAGACATTTGAAGCAATGATGCAGGCATGCAGACAAGGTGAGTAAACCAAATTTTCAATTCTAATTGAGAATTGAAACCTTTGGTGCCCAATAAACAGAACTGTCCAATTTCAAGCCCTAAAATCTCTCAATATAATGTTTATGAGGTGCATTACAACTGTTGACAGAGGCTAATTAGTTGCTTAATATTCAAAGGATGTGAAGAAACAATGTCATTGTAGCATATTTGCACTTTAGCTACTTATTATTTCAACAACTTCCTAAAAAAAATTTGTCTTAAAACTTGTTATTCGATATTACTCTTCTCAAGTCCTTTCTTTGGAAAAGAAGTTACAAAGGATCTTGGGATGTTGTATGTGCTAAAAACATACATTCAAAATGTTATGATGTTTGACCCAGAAGCAGGAAACTCTAATTTCTTCAAAATGTCTATAGAATATGTATTTTTTAAAATAGTATTTGAAAAGGATGTTTTAGAGTTTGCATCATGTGTGAAGAGATAAATGTAATTTTCTTAGATAATAAGAAAGAATGGTTCATATGACCTGAACACCCTTTTAAGTGAAGGCAAAAGGAAGGAAGTTAAATGACTAAAGATAAAACAAAGCGACAAGTAAAGGAGCTGATGAGTGAAGACTCAGGTGCAGAACAAATCAAAGAGAATTCTTATGACAAGCAACAAGTTAATAAGAGTGAGGTTTCTACTTTGGCAGAAAAGGAGACAGGAATTCTTGAAAGTGATTTAAAATCTGGCTAAAAACTTCTGAAACATGAGAAACCTTGCAAAAAGCTTACATACAGTAAACAGTTGAGTAGTTTCCAGTGGCCAAACATAAACTGTGGTGTTATTGGTTGGTCAGTTGAAAAGTAACTCTGGAAAGCTACACAATCAGAGATTGTTGTGACCTGAGAGAGCTCAGAGAAATGTGTATTGCTGATGATAATCATACCAGTGAAAATCAAAGGTGAAAGCTGTTGTTAAGCAGGACAACTGACCTATCCTGTGTGAATGAGAAAGATCATATTGTGGAACTGTGTAGTTATGCAGTGTTGTCATATCTGTGCAGGAAATGATGCAAATACTTGTTGCACAAAATGCAATTTTGTTGTGCTGATGTTTTAAAAGTGAAATTTACCTTTTAGTCTGAAGGATCATTTAACTTCTAATTAATGTGTACTTTATTCTGCTAATTCATGTCAAAATATTATGTGTTCCCAATAATAATCCCTAAATGATGCACACTAGCCTCACCACATCATCATGCACATCTCCAACTCATTTAGAATACAGTTATTCACTTCAATTCTGTACTTTGGAATGCACTGCTGCCTTGCATTGTAATTCTGCTGCTCAGCAGGGACACATACCCATTTCATGCATTACAGCAGACAGCACCTCTATCTGTGCATACATTATTGTACTTGCAACATCACACTATTAGTGCAAAAGGAAGATAACTACGTTTTAGCAAAGTTCTGAACAGGGCACTTAATTGAAGCTGAGATCATTGTGGAAAGCATTTTACCCCGTTTTCATAAGTGTATTTCCAAATAACATCTACTGTGAGAAAGAATTGCTTGTTAGAAGAAAGTATTCAGTATCACTCAAAATACATAAGTTACTTGTATTGTTGCTCTAAGTATATATTGACTGAAGCTTTAGTTTATATAGCATACAAATGAAAAGTAAACTTTGACAGCCAGTGTGGTTCCATCACTTACCTGACCAGATTAGTTTAGCCACCTAAATGTCAGATTATCATTTGGAGAGCATTACAACCATTCTTGATGCTGTTCTTACTTGATATGGAAACTACATTTGCCTAATTTCTTTCCCACAATTTTGGAAAGGCAAATCAGGGTAAGACTGATATACTTAATGGTAAGGGCCTGGGGAATGCTGCTCAAGAAAGTGACCTTGGAGTGCAGGTTCATTGTTCCTTGAAAGCGGTGTCGCAAGTAGATGAGATAGTGAAGGCGGTGTTTGGTATACTTTTCTTTATTGGTCAGAGCATTGAGTATAGAAGTTGGGAGGTCATGCTGCGGCTGTACAGGACATTGGTTAGGCCACTTTTGGAACATTGTTTGCAATTCTGGTTTCCCTCCTATAGGGAGGAATAAAGCCCTTCATCAGGAATGAAAATAAGGCAAGATTGAAAAATTAGATTTTCAATGTAAAAAAAACTTAGATTTTGCCACCGAAGTTTGAACGGCAAAATGAGACCCTTGCTAGTGAGTGTCGAAAGGCCTACTTTCATGCATTAACAGCCCATTATTCCCTATTCTTCCCCAATTTATATGCAGTTTGCCCCACGCAGTGAGAGAAACTAGATAAAGACGATTCCTAACATGAAATTAAGAGTGCGTACCAGGAGGATGCTGATCACACTTGCTCCTTAGGGCCTCCATCTTGGCCAGCTGTCCCCAATATCTCAGGGACATGCTCCATGGATATTGAATGCCTGCAATCATTTCACGGAAGTTGACTCAGATGCACACTAGCCTCATCACATCATCATGCACATCTCCAACTCATTTAGAATACAGTTATTCACTTCAATACTGTACTTTGGAGTGCACTGCTGCCTTGCATTGTAATTCTGTTGCTCAGCAGGGACACGTACCTATTTCATGCATTACAGCAGACAGCATCTCAGGACTCTTGCTTTCTTAACAGTTGCTCACTATGTGCCTACATGGATGCTCACAGCATCTCTGCCTTGCCTCACAGTACTTCTGTTTTGCTTTGCCTTTTAGTACATGGTTGTCATGGTATGGCATCATATTACATTATATCACACTTACTGCATGTGCCAGCAACGTAGGCAGCAAACACACTAAATTATGCTTCAATCAAATAGCCATGTCTCAAAGTCTAAGGGGAGCAGTCCTGAGTAAATTCAAGGTAGTCTTTTGTCAGTTAAACGCAGTGTCAGATTTCAGTCCATAGGTTTAGACACAGTCAGCCACTTGGGGCAGTCAGAGCCGGTCCTGCAGCTCCGTTGCAACCAGTCCAGAGATTAGCAATTGGCTAGTCAGGGAATTGCACAGAGATAATTTTGGGGGGTAAGGTCAATCATCAGTTGGGGCTCTCATTGAAAATCAGTAAGGGTGGACCATGGTCAGTGCTGGGGGCCTCACCACATCATCAAGGGGCTTATCAAGGTCCGTTAGCATGGCAGGGAAGTTGGAGAGGTAAACTGTGGGGATTGGAGGCAGCATGTTGGGATGCACAGGGGACTATATTTGTCTTGGGGGAAACTCAATAAACAAGGGTGGGAGACAATAATGCATGAAGGTCATGGGACTCTCTGCTAATTTATGTCTCGCTTAAATAGTGTTGGAGATTTCTGACAGTTCCATAGTACTTACTTGGATAACAGAAAATGTTAAAACCTAGTCAGTCCCTGCAAATCACATCGTCCCCAATCCCTGACGTTCTACTGACCATAACTACACTGTAACCTGACTTATCATCCCCAATTTGACTACACCCTGAACACTCAACAACTTCCCCACCAGATTTGACTATCTCCCAGGAGACCATCCAACTGATCTCCTGTCCCATTCTAATTTCTTTTTCAACAATCTGACTACATTGCCAACCCAAATACCCTGCAACCAAACACCACCTCACTTGACCACCCCTGACCTGACCTAACCTGAGTGCACCACAAGACCAAATACCCAGCCATCCTCCTTCCCTTTACCCAGCCTATTATCCTCACTCATGTATGCATCTCACACATTTCTCACTCACTTACTCACCTTACCTACCTCAACCACCTACTTCCTCACCCATTTGTCCACTAGTTCACATCAGCCACTTGCTCAATTGCCCACATCATCCATCTATTCACCACCCATTCACTTATTCACCCGTCCATCCACTCACACAAGCACTCATCCATTCACTAACATTCTAAGACTGGACGTTTAAACTTACCATATGGTAGCTAGAATCATAAAAAGAGTGCTCCAACAGAATTTTCCAATGAATGCTGTACTGCACATTTTTATGAAAAAGCTTTGGAAGGCCACAGTAAAAATGAGTAGCACTGTTGAGTTTTGGAAAACTATGAGTGCATCAGCAATCATTGCTGCTGCTTAGCTCATCTAGACTAAGATGAATTACCACAAATCATTCCACATAAACAGAACATACCATACATGTTTGAGTTCAGGGCAACCAGAAATTGATCTGTAATCACTTCAGTTATATGTAACTTGGTCATTAAATTATTGGAATGATCCACAAATATCTTAGTTGACAAGCTTGTTAACAAACAACAACTTATGTTTACACAACTTTGGAGGAAAATGTCTTTTGGCTCTTTACACAACCAGAAGGAAAACTGAAGTTTAAGCCAAAAATTAAAAGGTAGAGTTACCAAAACTCTGATCACAGAAACATAGTTTTAAGTACGATCTTAACGAGGGAGATGAAAGTGTACTTATGAAAAGGTTTACTCAGTTAATTTCAGATTATTAGGTCTAGGTGGAAGGTTGCATTTAATCTAATAATGGCATAAAAGGAGAAGGGATCAACCAGAGGTCAGGGCAGGGAAAGGAGTGGGGCCTATAGGGTTGAATAAGATAGAGATAGAGAATGTGGTTGCCATAGAGGGATCTAAGCTGAAAATGTGTTGCTGGAAAAGCGCAGCAGGTCAGGCAGCATCCAAGGAGCAGGAGAATCGACGTTTTGGGCATGAGCCCTTCTTCAGGAATGAGGAGAATGTGCCAAGTAGGCTAAGATAAAAGGTAGGAAGGAGGGACTTGGGGGAGGAGTGTTGGAATGTTACCTATTGCATTTCCAACACCTCTCCCACAAGTTCCTCCTCCCTACCTTTTATCTTAGCCTGCTTGGCACACTTTCCTCATTCCTGAAGAAGGGCTCATGCCCGAAACATCGATTCTCCTGCTCCTTGGATGCTGCCTGACCTGCTGCGCTTTTCCAGCAACACATTTTCAGCTCTGATCTCCAGCATCTGCAGTCCTCACTTTCTCATAGGGGGATCTAAAGCAAGAATGAGAATTGAATTACTACATTGGAAAAATTACATCAATTCTCTTAATAACTTTCACCAACCTTGTCCATGATGCCCATGTGATTTTCTCAATCGATGCCTGGTCAGATAGTTGCTTGCCTGATGGAACCTCATGTATCTGACGCTTGTAGGCACCTGTAGATACCTGCACAGAGAGATGTATTTACTGAAATTACATGATTTATGTTTCAAATGAAAACGATCGAGAAAACAATCAGTGCTTTTACTGCTCTTCACTGTAACTGGAATTGCTTTGACATTCAACATTGTTTTGCATAGCACTTATGCATAATACGTTTGGTAAGAGCAGTGCTACTTCAGGAAGGTACATGGTATATATGTAGGAAAAGGTTCAGAAGCATTTTAGGTGGAAAGTAGAATAAGTATGATAAGAAACATAGTACTATAAACTGGGAAAGTTAAAAATCACACAACACCAGGTTATAGTCCAACTCATTTGGAAGCACTAGCTTTTTGAACGCTGCTCCTTCAGGTGGTTGTAGAGTATAAGATCATAGGACACAGTATTTACAGCAAATCTTTACAGTGTGATGTAACTAAAATTAGATATTGTAAAAGACCTGAATTGTTTGTTAAGTCTCTCATCTTTTAGAATGAGCATGTTGGCTTCCGTTCTTTCATATGTAAATCTCAGAACTTTCTTAATGTTACATTCTCAAGTGAACTTTAACAATATGTGTCTTGTTGGCCCAGATAATGCATGGAAGGTGTGAGGTGCCCTGTGTGAGGATGTCTGTGCCCCAATGTTCAGATTGATTCTAATCTAAAAAAGGGGATCTACAGAATCTTACATGGATTCATGCAGTTTTTCAGTAAAATAAAATGTAATTCTGTGAGTACAAATTCACCCCACAAACTGAGATGTATGTGTGTGTGGTATGAGTGTCTGTGACAGAGTATGTTTTTGTGTGTGAGTGGGAATGTTAAGGGGTACAAGTCTGTGAGAGTGTGACAGTATATGTGTGAGCATATGAGAGAGAGCTTGTGTATAAGAGAGGGTCTGCGTGAGTGTATGGAAAGAGTGTGTGTGTGTGTGTGTGTGTGTTGCAGTGGGGTCACCTGCAGTGTGACATGAACCCAATGACCCCCAACCCAAGGTTGAGGCCATCCCCAGATATGAACTTGGCTATCGGCCACTTCGCATTGTTGCCTGTCCCAAAGTCTGCCTTGGAGGATGGTCACCCAAAGGTAGGAGGTCAAATGTCCTGGACTGCTGAAGTGTTCTCTGACTGGGAGGGAACATTCCTGTTTGTTGATTGCTGTGCGCAGCCTCTGCTTGGTCTCACCAATGTACCATGCCTCAGGGCATCCTTGTCTACAGCATACGAGATAGACAACGTTGGCTGAGTCACATGAGTACCTGTCACGTACATGTCTTTCAGTGTCCACTATGACAAGGTTGTACGGTGTTGTCCTGACAGCTGGGCAGTTTGCTGTGAACAATGATCAGTTTGAGGTTTGGTGGTTGTTTAAAGGTGAGAAGTGGAGGCGTGGGGGAGGTCTTGGCGAGGTACTCATCCTCATTGATAATGTTTTGCAGGCTGCGAAGAACATGGCATTGTTCTTCGGCCTCTGGGAAGTACTGGAAAATGAAAGGTTGCAGCTCGTGTCTGTTTCCTGAGGAAGTTATTACGGTTTCTCGCTGCGGCAAGTCGGAACTGGCGATTGATAAGTTGAGCATTGGACCCCGTTCTTATGAAGGCATCCTTGAGTACTTTCAACTGCCTGTCATGTTCCTCCGCATCTGAACAGATCCTGTGGATGCATAAGGCTTATCCGTAGGGGATGACTATTTTAATATGTTTCAGGTGAAAGCTGGAGAAGTGTAGCATTATGAGATTACCTGTGGGTTTGCGGTAGAGTGAGGTGCTGAGGTGCCCATCCTTGATGGAGATGCATGTGTCCAAGAATGAATCAGATTTTAGAGAGCAGTCTATGGTGAATTTGATGGTGGGATTAAACTTGTTGATGCCACTGTGTAGTTTTTTCAGTGACTCCTCACCATGGGTCCAGAGGAAGAAAATGTCGTCAATATACCTGGTGTATAGTGTTGGTTGGAAGTCCTGCATAGAGAAGAAGTCTTGTTCGAACCTGTGCATGAAAATGTTGGCATATTGCGGTGCAAATTTGGTCTCCGTGGCTGTTCCATGTGTCTGAACGAAGAACCGATTGCCAAAGATGAAAATGTTGTGGTTGAGGATAAAGTGGATGAGTTGTAGGATGGTGCTCAGAGATTGGCAGTTGTTGGTGTTGAGTACCAAGGCTGTTGCCGCGATACCGTCATTGTGGGGGATGCTGATGTAGAGTGCTGAAGTGACAAGGAATGTTCCCAGTTCGACTGGTCCGTGGGTGCTGAGTTATGATAGAAGCTGTGGGTCCCCTGTACAATGGGTTTCAAGTTGCCTTCAACATAGCCAGAGAGGTTCTCCCACAGGGTCCCAATGCCTGATATGGTGGGACATCCTGGTGTATTGGCTTTGTGTATCTTTGGAAGGCAGTAAAGGTCTCCTACGCGAGAAGTACGTGGAATGAGGGTGCATAGAGAACTTTGAAGAACTGGATCCAAAGTTCTGATCCATGTGTTTAGTTCACAGGTGTGCTGTTTGGTCAAATTGCCTGTAGTTGTTCAGTTGTCAGTACACTTCTTTGCAGTAATCTGTTCTATTCTGAATGACAACAGCTCCTTTTTTATCTGCTGATTTGATGACAATGTTGTGATTAGTTTTGAGAGCATGGATGGCATTGCATTGTGATTGGGTGATGTTTTGCTCTACTTTGTGGGTGCAGTTGATGAATCTGGCATTTATATACTTTCTGGCGGTTTGAGCATACAAGTCAAGCCCAGGGCAGCACATCCAAGTTGACTCCTTCTTTGGTTGCCCCTCTATGGATCCCTGTGATGACTGTTTTGGTTCCTCATTGGGATTACCAGAGTCTCATTTGTCTGATGAATTCCTCGGTGTCTGCTACATGACGCAAGGGGTCAATTTTGATGGTGGGTCAGAAATTGAGATCCATCTAAGAACTTCAATCTCGTCCGGTTGGAGGGTGTGGTCCGACAAGTTGACAATCAACTTCCCTGTAGTGATAGCACTATCCACTGTGGTTCCTGGGTGGGCTGGGCTACTGTTGGTGATGATGCCGTTTCTCCAGTTTCTTGTTCTTTATGTGCATGTACGTAGTGTAGTTTTGTCAGCTTATCAGTTTGGCAATGTACCATAGCTGTACTGCTGTATCCTGGGTGCAGGCTGAGATGTGGACTTCATCTTAATTTCAAGGTTGTGGCGTCTACTGTAGAGTTGGTGCACAAGATGATTGAGGAGTTTGCACGAGGTGCAGTGGCAAAGTCTCTCTGTGTAGTCTGTGTTTTAGGTTGACTTGAGTGGGTTCGTGATCCAAAATCCTTTTGGGATCTTTCTTGCATTTCTGTAGAAACTTGATGTATGTGTTGATATGCACGATCTTCTTGGAGATCCTGTCCACTTTGAGCTGGCAGTTAGTGGTGTCGATGGTAATCATTATTTGGAGATGCCGATGTTGGATGGGGGTGTACAAAGTTAAAAATCACACATCAGGTTATTTGGAAACACTAGCTTTCAGAGTGCTGCTCCTTCATCAGGTAGTTGTTGAGTGTAAGATCGTAGAACACAAAATTTATAGCAAAAGTTTACAATGTGATGTAACTGAAATTGTATATGGAAAAAGACCTGGATTGTTTGTTAAGTGTCTCATCTTTTGAAATGGGCATGTTGGTTTCAGTTCTTTAAAACGTACATCCCAGAACTTTCTTAAAGTTACATTCTCAAGTGAACTTTAACAATAGGTGCCATGTTGGCCTTGATAATGTGAGGTGCCCTGTGTGAGGCTGTCTGTGCCCCAATATTCAGACTGATTCCATTCTTTAAAAAGCATTTACAGAATCTTACATGGATTCATGCAGTTTTTCAGCTAAACATAACGTAATTCTACAAGTCCAAATTCACTCCGCAAACTTAGATGTGTGTGCATGTAAACGCACGTGTGGGGTATGAGTGTCTGTGAGAGTGTCTGTGCATGTGTATGTGTGAGAGTGTAAACGGGTACAAGTCTGTGAGAGGGTGCGTGTGTGAGTGTGCAAGTGTGTGTGTGCGCCGATGTGAGAGAGCTTGTGTATGAAAGAGGGGGTGTGTGTGTGTGTGTGTGTGTGTGTGTGTGTGTGTGTGTGTGTGTGTGTGTGTGTCTGTGTGAGCAAAGTTCGGTACCCATGGGGATGGCCTCCACCGGGACCTTGGGTTCATGTCACACTATAGGTGACTCCACTGCCCTACACACACACACAGATACAGACCCTCTTTCATACACCCTCTCATCCGCGCACACACACACTTCCACACTCACACACGCACCCTCTCACAAACTTTTACCCGTTTACACTCACACTCACAGACAGACACATACTCACAGATAGACACGCTGACACACACACACTCCTATAGACCTATACACTCTTGCATACATGGGAGGGTGGGGTGGGGGCAGTGTTGGGGAGTGGGCCAATGGAGGTATTGGGGGTTGGGCGGAGAAAGGTATTGAGAATGGGTGGAGGGAGGTATTAGGGGGCAGGCGAAATATTGGGGCAGACAGAGGGAGATATTGGGGGGCAGGCGGAGAGAGGTTTTGGGGTCTGGCGGTGGGAGGTATTGGGGTCTGGCGGACAGAGGTATTGGGCCAGACAGAGGGAGGCATTGGAGGGCAGGCGGAGAGAGGCCTTGGGGTCTGGCAGAGGGAGGTATTGGGGGTCAGGCGGAGAGAGGTCTTGGGGTCTGGCAGAGGGAGGTATTAGGCGCAGGCGGAGGGAGGTATTGGGGTGCAGGGAGAGGGAGGTATTCGGGTGGGCAGGTGGTAGTGTTGGATGGGAATTTGGGGGCGGGCGGGGGACAGGCGCAGTGTTGGATGAGATTGGGAGTGGACGGGATTGGGAGCAGACGGGGTTGGGGGGAGGGGGCGGGGCTTTGCGCATAGTGTGCTGCAGTCTCCTGAACAGGGAGTAGACTTAATTAAAAACTCCTGAACCCCAGAGGAAAGGCATTGAATCGATTAACCGAATAATCAATTATCTGAATGAAATAGTGCTTGCACATCTCATTCGGATAATCAAGGTTCCTCTGTACACTCAAACTCACACATACACATACTCTCTCACAGATACTCATGCCCCCTCATACACACACACCCACATACATACACACACATCTCAGTTTATGGGGTGAATTTGTATTTGCAGAATTACATTTTATTTTGTTGTAAAACTGCATGAATCCATGTAAGAATCTGTAAATCCCTTTTTTAGATTAGAATC
Source organism: Hemiscyllium ocellatum (assembly GCF_020745735.1). NCBI lineage: Eukaryota > Metazoa > Chordata > Chondrichthyes > Orectolobiformes > Hemiscylliidae > Hemiscyllium > Hemiscyllium ocellatum. The sequence goes on along the minus strand of NC_083410.1, from coordinate 57,842,212 downwards.
AGTCTGAACATTGGGGCACAGACAGCCTCATGCAAGTTACCTCACACCTTCAATGCATTATCTGGGCCAACATGGCACCTATTGTTAATATTCACTTGAGAATGCAACTTTAAGAAAGTTCTGGGATTTACCTGTGAAAGAACTGGAACCAAAATGCTCATTCTAAAAGATGAAAGACTTAACAAACAATTCAGGTCTTTTACAATACATAATTTCAGTTACACCACATTGTAAACTTTTGCTATAAATACTGTGTCCTACGATCTTATATTCCAGAACCACCTGATGAAGGAATAGCGCTCCAAAAGCTAGTGCATTCAAATAAACCTGTTGGACTATAACCTGGTGTTGTGTGATTTTTAAATTTTGTACACCCCAGTTCAACACCGGCACCTCCAAATCATAAACTGGGAAGATGGATTTTCAGAAGATAAGGGGAGCAGTTCTTCAAAATAAAGTAGTTTCTTTAGCTTGTATTACACTGCAGTCACTAACAACTGTGAGTACGGATAATTACAGATAGAATGTACTCTAACATGAGACCTCTAATTCTCTAGATTCCAGAAAGGCGCCAAATATTGCCAATGTAACAGCACTATGAAACAGGAAACTATAACTTAGCCTAACACCGTTCTTCAGGAAATGTTATAGACCAGACCAAACCACCTCAAAATATATTTAAAAGATAGTCTAGACCCCAACTTTTCCTTATGTTTAAAGGCAAGTGTAAGGCATTGTGTTCCAGATGCAACTTGATTGGTCAAACTACCAGGCTTGAAGCAAAACACACTATTTGTGCACTATAGTTACAATACAAATGAAATAAATAAGAATTAGAATAACAACTCCACTGGAAAGCTTAACAGAATAATACATTATTTAATTACTAAACAGCAACTGTTCCAATAGAGTAACATCCCATAAATATGCCTTTAGCAAAGGCAAATTCATTAAATGTCTCACATGCAATTCTAACAGCAGGAAGAGAACCCAAACTTTTCACTGTGGCAGAGAAGAAGCTTCCATATCCTTTCAGACCCCAGCAAGTACTGAAAGTTAAATTAAAATCCTACGGGAGCTTGATCCCATCTTTTCATGTTGCTTCTGTTGTTCCAAGTTTTAAAAAAAGCCGAAGCCTTACAAGCTACTTATTTTATCAGATTGGAATGTTCACTCAGCACCTCTGTCTCAACCTCTCTTCATTAAAAAAAAGGAAAAAATACACCTCTTAATGTCATAGTATCATCACAGGAAAGTACAAATCTATTATTAAGGAAGTACCAACAGGACATTTGGAGTATCATAACACAATAAGGCAGACTCAACACTTCTGCAAAAGGGATTTTTTGTTGTTCTTCCATGAAATATTGATGTTGCTGGCTGTTCCAGCTCTTATTAACAATCCCAAATTGCTCTGGAGGGTGGTGGTAAGTTGCCATCTTGAACCACTACACTGGCACTTACCCAACAATGTGGAAAATTGCTCAGTCATGCCATATGCCTACAAATTCAACCCACCATTTACTGCATTATCATTCTAGTCTTGATCATCAGCAAGGTGATGGAAGGAGTCATTCACAGTGCTATCAATTGGCACTTTCAAAGGAATAACTTGCTCACAGATGTTCGGCTTGGTTTCTGCAAAAGCCACTTAGATCCTGACTTCATTACAGCCTTGGTCCAAACATGGATTTAAAAAAATCCAGTGGAATGGGCATAGGGTTTTGCAGCAAAGATAGTTGAGGAAAAATTGCAGACATTTAAGAAAATAGTCCACTGCTTACAGCAAAGACGTAGACAAGTGAGGATGAAGGATTCTAGGAGGAAGATGAGCCAACCATGCTTAACCAGAGAAGTTATGGATAGCATCAGATTGAAAGAAAAAAGACTTATAATGTGGAAAATTCTAATGGTAAGCCAGAAAATTGGGAATGTTTTTAAAAAATCAACAAACAACAACCAAAAGACAAGAGGGAGAAAATAAACTTTGAGGGTAAACTTAGAAACAATATTAAAATGGATAGCAAGAGCTTCCGTCAATATATATAAAGGAAGAGAGAATCCAAACAAGTATAGGCCTCTTAGAGAATGAGGCTGGGGAAATAATAATGGGGAATCAAGGATAGTAAAAGGGAGAAGGGGGAGAGGAAATAAATACACAAACTATCACAAGAGAAAAGGCACTAAGGAAACTAATAGGCTAAAGACTGGTAAGTCCCATGGATCTGATGAAATGCATCCTAGGATTTTAAAGGAAGTAGCTACAGAGATGGTGGATGCACTGGTAGTAATTTTCCAGGAATCCTTAGATCCTGGAAAAGTTCCAGAGGATTGGAGATCTGCCAAAGGTATACATTTATTTAAAAATGGAAGCAGTTAAAAAATAGGTAACTATAGGTCAGTTATTGTTATTGGGAAATTATTAGACTATTATAAAGGACATCTGTTATTGGGAAATTATTGGACTATTATAAAGGACAGAATAACAAAGTATTTAGAAATACATCAAATGATTAAGCAGAGTCAGCCTGGCTTCATGAAGGGGAAATCATGGCTGATTTATTTACTATAATTATTTGAGGAGCTAACTCTCAGGTTAGATAAAGGGGAAGCAGTGAATCTAATAATTCAGATCTTCAGAAGGTGTTTGATAAGGTACTGCAAATTAGACTACTTAATATGATAAAAACACATGGTGTTGGAGGTAGTATATTAGCATGAGGCATGTGTCAGGTCACGGGGAGGTTATGAATTCTTGCCATGATTTTTGTTTGAGTAGGTGAATGGAAGGGCATTGTGTGAGACTAGTAATTGATTTGTAATGATATAGCATTTGAAGATGCAGCCTTTGACTTGTGTGATTAATGAAACTTACTTGAGACTTGTTTATATTGACAATAATGGCTATCTGTTCTAACTATCATCTCAATTTCTGTTCAGCTGGCCCACAATAGGAAAAGAACATCTCTTCTCTTGCTAAACTTCAAAGCTAAAGAGAACCTTGGACCAAGCTCTTTGCTCAGATGAGCCATTTTCATTTTTCTTCTGGCTCAAATACTCTTTCACTGACATTTCTAGCATCCGTAGCCACCAAAATGCATCTCCCCACAGAAGAGCACACTTTGTCCTGAGCAGTATGCAATTATCATTTAAATCGACAAAAGGAACAAAGTTTGCAGGCTGCCAGTTGCATAATGAACAGGCATGTGTTAATTGCACATTTTAATCCCCATGCCCAGTATCATGCCCTTTTCAACATATTTCTCAATAGAAAAGATTCCACAAAGACAACATTCAGCTAAAGTATCTTCAGCTAAAGTTTTCATTCAATTTTGAAACTTAGAATAGAAGTTTACAATGCATAGCAAGCTCTAAAAATAATTAAAAAAAAGCAATTCTGGGTTAATAAATACTTATTTCGAAACTTACCACTGAAGGTCAGCTTGATGAAAATGAAATTCAGTCTTCAGGAAGAAGCATCAAAGCTGCCTGACTTTCAGCACAAAATACATTATATAGCAACGTAAATCACAAGCTGACACGAATTCTATTTTACTCTAAACTGTATTTCTCTTTCTCTCTGAGTTTGCATTGCTCACTCTTTTCCTCCCCAGTTTATGTTAGTCTTTCTTGCTCTCCCTATTTTATACTTCCTTCTCTTCCTCTGTTCCTTCATTATGTTTCTCTCTCCTTCCCTGCTTGTGCTGGTTTTTATATTTTCTCCCTTTCCATTTTTTGATGCTATTTCTCCCTTTTTTCAGCTTTAAAAATCACACGACACCGGGTTATAGTCCAACAGGTTTAATTGGAAGCACACTAGCTTTCGGAGTGATGCTCCTTCATCAGGTGATGGTGGAGGACTTGATCGTAACAAAGAATTTATAGCAAAAATTTACAGTGTGATGTAACTGAAATTATACATTGAAAAATTGATTGTCTGTTAAGCCTTTCATCTGTTAGAATACAGTGATAGTTTCACTTCTTTCACGTGTAAATCATAAAACCTTTTTTTTAAAGTTGCATTCTCGGGTTAGCTGTTAACCTGGGCATTGATTAGATTAGATTACTTACAGTGCGGAAACAGGCCCTTCGGCCCAACAAGTCCACACCGACCTGCCGAAGCGCACCCACCCAGACCCACTCCCCTACATTTACCCCTGCACCTAACACTATGGGCAATTTAGCGTGGCCAATTCACCTAACCTGCACATTTTTGGACTGTGGGAGGAAACTGGAGCACCCGGAGGAAACCCACGCAGACACGGGGAGAATGTACAAACTCCACACAGTCAGTTGCCTGAGGCGGGAATTGAACCCGGGTCTCTGGTGCTGTGAGGCAGCAGTGCTAACCACTGTGCCACCGTGCTGCCCAATTGCAATATAGTTGCAAGCACATCAGCAGGATACTGATTTATCCTGTGTTGGCAGCTGTAATTCTCAGATGTCCAACTGTCTACGACAGTGGTCTCCCACTTGTAAACCAATGGGAAACATATTTCATGTAATCAGGTTGTCACTTTGTATGTAAAACAATAGATTTATAATTCTAAATTCGACATAGATTAATTAGGGAAAGCCGATTTGGATTTGTTAAAGACTAATAGTCTCTAAATAATCATTAGGAAACAAATGGTTGATGAGAGTAATGAGAATAATGTGATGTCATTGGTTGCCAAAAGGTGTTTGATAATACACTTGTCATCAAAGTTGAAGCTGAAGGCATAAAAAAGGTGGCAGTGTGGGGTAACAGGAAACAGAGTAGTACAGGTACACAATCCTTTATCTGAAAAGCTCTGAAATGAGAAGCTATTCTCTTGAAGCCTTTTCTGTATAAGTGACATGGCAGTGTGGTCCAACACTGGCAAGCGTCAATTGTGTCTCAGCGTTCGAACTAGTCACACATGGGTCTGCTGTTCAGTAATTGTTTTTTACTTCACTGTGAAAATGTCATTTATTCTGAAAACCAAAAAACAACTGGCCCTAATGATTTTGGATAAAGGATTGTGTACCTGTACTGAAAAATTATATTAAGGGAGGATAGAAAGAGTGGCAGATATAGGATCACTGATTTTCTTGATCTATATTAATGACCTAGATTGGAGTCTGCAGAACACAATTTCCAAATCTGCGAATGACACAAAACTTGGAAGTATTGTGAGGTGTGAGGGTAGACTTCAAGAGGGAACAGGTGGATGCAGAAAAGTATGAAGTGATAAATTTTACTAGGATGAAGGAGGAAAGTCAAAACATAATGAAAACATTATTCTGCAGCTGGTGCTGGAAGAGATCCTATGTACATATATACACAAATGGTTGGAAATAGCAAGGCAAGTTGCTAAAGTGGTTGAAGGGCATATGGAATTGTAGGCAATAGAGACGTGAAGTACAAAAGTGAATCAATTATTCAGACCATTTGTGAAGTTCTGGTTTAGTCTCAACTAAATCCAGTTTATTGTATTCAAATTTGGGCATCACGCTTTTACGATGTGAAGACTTTAGAGTATGTGCAGAGGAGATTTCCAAAATATAGTTCAGGGATGAGGGACATTGGTTACCTGAATGCTGTTAAGAAGCTTAGTCCATTCTTTCTATAGAAGGAAACCCGGGTGCTCCGGTTTCCTCCCATAATCCAAAAATGTGCAGGTTAGGTGAATTGGCCATGCTAAATTGCCTGAAGTATTAGGTGAAGGGGTAAATGTAGGGGAATGGGTCTGAGTGGGTTGACCTTCGAAGGGTCGGTGTGGACTTGTTGGGCCAAAGGGTCTGTTTCCACACTGTAAGTAATCTAAGTGAAAAAGAGAAATTGATTGGGGGATTTGATAGAAGAGTTCAAAGTTATCGGGGATATGGACACATTTAGTTAAAGTAACGAACAAAAGAAACAATAGCACCTCAAGAAAAAGATACATAGTGACTGATTAAGTTTTGGAGTGTACTACTTGTGAGTGTGATGGAGACAGATACAACTGGGCGTTCAAACAACATTTGATATGCCACCTGAAGAGAAAGAGAAAAACAATACAAACCTATGGGGAAAGAGTGAGGGAGTGGAACTAGGTAAGCTGCTCTTTCAGGGACTATGCACTGATAGCAGGCTAAATGGCATCCTTTTATGCTGTAACTGTGCTATGATTGTAAATGAAAAACATTAATACAAGATGTTACTTTATTTGAGGTTTCACTATCAAATGTACTCCAGCAATTTAATAATAGGCTTTGTTATAATCCCATGTGATGGTAATGCTGACAAGTCAGATTCCAGAGTGAAAGCGGGCTTGATAGATCATATGTTTAATTTTTGCCATTGGTTACCATGATGGGCTGTCACCAGACATATAAAAATGAAGCTGGAAAGGTTATTTAACAAAAGAACACAAATGTTTTACACAAGAATAAAAACAAATTTTCTTTACATGTATATAGTTCAGAAAGGTTTTAACATAAACAGCAAAACAAAGAATCAACTTATTTGCCAAGACTCTCCTTTACAGATACTCAATCTCAGAGAAATAACAACTCTTTAATTTCTTACTTAACTGACTCTTCTTGGATTGCTGCAACAATTTTATAATTTCTTTCAGAGTCTGTTTTTATCATTCAGATAGCTGAAATGTCTTTTCAGTTCCAATAATTTGAAGATGCCGATACAAAGTCTCATAGCTGGCAGTTTCACAAACCAACATCATGTTGCTGGAGTCTGGTTCCTCTGAACTGAAACCTTGCTTCTCATGCTAGGAGGAAACAGTTCTCCCTTCTAAACTGATTTCCTGATTCTTCCAAACTGAAGTCAAAAGCTAACTAATCACCTTTGGTCTGTTTTCTTTGTTGTAAACCCAGCAGCATAGAAATTCCATCATTTAATGCTTCAGACTGGATCACATGGTTCTTGGAAATGATATGTTTAAATTATTTTGATTGAAAAAAAAATCTCTATAGAACTGACAAAAATCCATCTGCCTCTATTTTAAAAATCCAAATCCTAAATGATAATATATTGCATTAATATTTTGTCACAGTATTGAATAAGCAGAATCCTATTAATGCACAAACCCTCACAAATCTATGCACTCTATCACTGCTATAATCATCCTGTTATAACCTCATAGGGATTAAAAACTTTTATGGAGAAATTCAAAATTCTAGTTAATATCTGAAAGAAGCACATTTCAAAACTTAACAGATGACTAAAAGCACTGTTGCCTAAACATCTCTCTTTTATATTTATCGCACATTGCAATCTCCGTAAATTACAGTCCTTAATTATATGCCTGCTACACTGAGTAGAAACCGAGTAATATTTTCTAAGCACTTTTTCAGCTTCCAAAGAATTTCTTAAATCCATCACCAGCATTAAATCCCATTCTGTTGATTATTCTGTCCCCAGACCATGCTGGGATCAGTTTCCTCAGAAGGCTGCAGGATGTAATGATTTGACTAGAGAGCATCATCCTTCTGTATTTGATTACATGCAAGGCCAAGAAGTCTCTTTTTCCTATTGAACATTCAGATCTGGTGTCTATCTGAGATAGCCATTGATTTTCAGGAAAACCTGAAACTTGATCTCAAAAATGGCTGCCTTAGCTCTCTTCCTCGGGTCAGGGTGAAATACATAAACCATGCATCCAGGTAGAAATATTAATTAGCTATCTTTAGCCATGACTCTCTTTGATTTTAGAAATAAATGCACAGCTTGCAGAATAACTGTTTACAACCTGGTACATTCAGCACATTTATAGAACTTGGGCTGTACCCAAGGTAAATTCTTGCCACCATTGCCTCCAAGCATAAAAACCTTGCGCCTCAGTAAAACAATCTTTGCCTTCCTATGATTTCTAACAATCAAACTCCCCTCAGGAAGACTGCAGAACAGATTGATTTACTCTAAATTTGAAGCTACATGCCCAGAAATAAAACTTTTGTAAACCTCATAATTGTAATAATGAAATAACAACAATTTCGGCCACTAGTTTCAATTTCTACTCTTTGATTAATTTTTAAGGAATGAACATTACATCTGCAATTTCATTGCACAATAGAATTCAAGAACTGGTAATATATGTACCAGAGTGATCAATATTAACTGCCCAGATTTGCAGGCGTCCAAAACTTCTCTCCCACATTTTTACAGCAAATTCTGATTTAAATAATGGCAGATGACAAATATAAAACTGTTAAAATGAAATTTAGGTAAATTGATCAAATGATTTCTTGCCATCAGAAAGTTGACAAGTACTATCCTGCATACTTTTAGTTGAATCAGGAAATGTACTCAAATAATCTAATGAAGGAAATTAAATTGATGAAAGAAAACTCCTAAATGGAACTCCCTTCTCTTCCCAGTAAATTCCACAGAGAATAGCACAGTACTCTGCACATTACAGACTTTTATGGCTGTTCATCCATACTTAAAATACAGGGTTTGATGAACTGTGAGATTTATATAGTTTGGAATAAGAGTGTTTTCAGTGAGGATTTGATTCCCAGCAGTCAGATTACTCAGTTACTTTACCATTTCCAAATGAGTGGTGATCATCTGCATGGTAGAAGGAAAATATGAACACTTTTTAGGATTAGAAGACTCAAAGAAACAAGTTGTTGTTTCCAATACAATATGAAATTTGTCATTGAGCAGGTGATGAATGTGTCTAATATTGAACATGATAAAGAATGCATTAAACATAGAATTTTCAGCAAGAAGTCAAAATTGGATCTCTGTCTGCTTAAGGATGCCATTAATTCTGCTTTGTACTTCAAAAGTGCTGAGTAACTAGATATTAAAAACCTTGGTCATGTAAAACTTCATGAATTACTCATGGAAGTAACTAAGGAAAATGAATCATCTGAAAATTTGTTGTTTCTTTTTTATGATGGAGGACAGAATACAATGCTACTGTGCTCTGATTGTGTTTCCAAGTGTACTGATGCCATTACTAGATCTTTGACAAGGCTATGTTCTCGCAAAATTCTTTTGGACTTGAACTACAGCTAAGACAGACATGAGCAATGAAGCAGTTTGTGGCACTATTTATTGGAAGGAAGCAAGAACTGTATCTTGCCTGGAAAAAACAACGTCATTGTTTTGTTGAACATGCTTTTATAGAAATGATTGCTGTATCATTCATTGTATATTTAATGTTAACATATTAATATAGCTAATAAGATTTAGATTTAATACTAAAATAATTTTGATGAAAATGTGTTTTTCTTTGGGTGAAGGTGTGATAAAAGTTTGAGTATGTATTTTATATGTATTTTGGCATTGTTTGCTGTAAGTTTGGACTTTTGGAGCTCTTTGTTAAGCATGTGAATTTGTAAGTTTGGAGTTGCTAATTGGCTTTTGAGATAAAAGCTATAATATAGATGATTCCAAGCAATGACCGAAGGGTCTATTTCCATGTTGTATGACTGTATGACTATATGAGAGGATAGAATCATAAAATCATGGAATCCCTACAGTATGGAAGCAGGCTATTTGGCCCTATAAGTCTGCACAACCATCCAAGCAGAATCACACCAGACCCATCTCCCTATCCTATCCCTGTAACTCTGCATTTCCCATGGCTAATTCACCTACCCTGCACATTCATAGACAGGATTGCCAAATTAGCATGGCCAAGCCACCTAACTGCACATCTGAAGTTACCCTGATATCCTAAAGAATTGCTCAAAGGGCTTAGGGAGAGAACTTTCCAGATTGATTCAGTATAGGGTGGGAAGGCATTTCAGAGAGAAGCATCTATTAAGCTCTGAAGCATTGAGACATTTTTTGATAAAGTAACATCTACTAAACAGCATTATTAAGAAAAGGGACTTAAAGTAATAAAATTATCTTAGGATAAGAAGTTAATATTGCCAGTCTGAAGTATTGGGCAACACTGGTTAACGACAGAAGGGCAATAAATTTTGGCTAAGTCAGTAATGCCCACATTCCATGAATGAATTTTAAAAATACAGTCAGTAGAAAAGAAGTGATGAAGGTTTTGAATATCGTTTAAAAGAGGAAATGCATCAGAGATGGTAAAATACTGGAAGTTAATCACAAATATAATAATAATTAAGAAAGAGTTATCTACAGTTTCAGCAAATGAGATGAAATTGTAATCAGTTCAAGCTCATCTAAGTATAAAAACAAACAGAAAAATCTCTCTCAGTTGGACATGAATTGAGCTAGAAATGAAATACTGGATGTTCATGGAATTGCAACAATATTTTTAAGCTGTACCGTGTTTGGATCATTTCCACAGTGTGTTCAAATATCTTTGAATCTGTGTTAAAACAAATAGAATGTGTTTTCCTCTTTGCTTAGCCTCACTTCTATTCTTAACAACCTTTTGTTTTATTCTTTAAACAAAGACAGCAACATTGTTGCTTTTATTTTATGAAAATGCTGGAAAACAGCATGATTAAGTTCTATAAAGACTGTGCATGTATGAACCCAATATTATTCTGAAGTAATGGAAAGCAGCAGGTAGTTTCAAATAATGGTGCCAAAAGTGTACATTATCAAAGAAGAGAAATCCAAAACTGGGTGGCCTGAATCATATCCAGCAATGAGTATGAACAGATAGATTGTGAGGCCTTTGAAGGGCAGCTGCGGCAGTAAAGCTCAAGTAGCAGTACTGTTCCAGCGGCTGTCAATGGATAATGACACGATCCAGGATGAGGAGGTGGATCATTTCTTCTTTGATGGTGAAGGAGAGCAATAGCAGCCCTTATCCTTGGGCAGTATGGCATCTGGAGAGGTCCGGGTGGGGAGGGGGGTGAGCATGATGAAGGAACAGCAGCTGAGGAGACTAACTCTACAGACACCATAAAGAAGGTGAAGGTACTCTTCATCTGCCCCAAACCTCCATCTTTGCCTCCCTCTTGCTCCAGCCTCCATGGCCCCCTTATTCCAGTCCGGTGACATCCAGAAGCCTGTCACAGCCAGTTGATGTTATAGGCTGCATCTGTGCATGTGTTGGCATTATGGATAATCACTTTGATGTATTTTGTATGTCACATTTTGGCCAAAAATTAAAGAGAATATAAAGAAGTAGTGTAAGTAGGAATTCAGTAATTTATAAGCAATCGTTTGTCTATGGTATTAATATTTTGTATTTATCTGAGGCATTAGCATATTGAAAAGTATCCAAATAATTATCAGAATTTGCACACTAACTGATATTTGCTGAGATTAAAGAAACACCTTACCTGAATGTGTTTGCTGTCAGCTGAGAAGTCCATTTGAATGACAAAACTAGGAATGTCTTTGCAATAACCAGTTCTGTTTAAAGTAGGGCCTTGTGTGAGGTCGTAAAAATCAACTGTATTTTCTGCAGAACCAACAGCCAGGTACATGGAATTGGGGCTAAACCTAAAAGAAAAAAAAAATGATTAAAAAGACAGTATTATAAATTTGAATATACCAATATTTTATCAATACATTTTTGTATCTTTCTTATTGTTAATTGATGTAACATTTGATTTCTAAGATTATTTTCTCAATTTTCAATTATATCCACTGTACACTCTTGGCTTGATGAGGTAAGTGGCTGTGATTTCTTCTGATTCCCGTAAATTAGAACACTCAAAATATACAACTTCATCAAGCATATTTCTTACTATCTTCCATGCAGCTGGTGGACTGGGAAACTTTTACTCAACATATGATTGCAGTGTTGTTGCAAATGTGATATCCCAGGATATCATATTCTGATTTAACCAACAAGGTAATTAAATTAAGTAATTATATGAGATTAGCCAGATGGCGGACTTTTAAAGGAGCACTGATACAAAAATCAAATCAACAAAGGAAATTTACAACATATAAATTAAATTGGTTTTGAGGGATAATGGCGTACTATAGCTCCCATGGTGTTCACTGGTTGTGATCTTGGGGTATATATTTACATTAGTACTAATTCCAAGATTTTTATGAATAATACAAGTATAAATGTGGTATGATTGCATGTAGTTAACCTAATGATAATGTAAATGATGATGCTATTCTAATATCAGAAGAGCAATGGAGAGTCCAGAGAGAACATCATAATGGAGGAGGAGTGAAACACTATACTAGAGACCTGTATTTAGTAAAACGTATACTTAAGTGTAAATAAAGTGTTAACCATACTAAACAGTACTTTCATTCTAGGATAAGGTCAAACTAAGGATTCCAGAGGTGCAAAACAATTGCCTAATAAGACAGAGAAAATCTAAGAGTGCAAATGCAGACACCCAACTTCCTAGAAAACTGAGACAGAGTAGAATTCATGAAGGGATACACAGCCCAAGTCATGGTGACCAAGTCATGTGTTCATAAAATATATTGATAGCAGTATTCACTTAAAACAAGGCAGGAGCAAGGTGGAGTTCAAAATCAAAAATCTGAAGTCAGATCATAGTTCACAAGGAACAGAGGAAAAAGGTGGAAGACTGTGATGGCCAAAACTGAAATTTGGAAGATTTGAAGACAAAACAGTCTGGCAAAAAATGGAGAGAAAGAACTTAACCAGCTCAGTACGGTGTGTTGAAATGCCAGCTTCAGCCTCGACATTGTAATTACCACAGTGATATGAAAATGCTGAAGGCCTACAACAAGGCCAGAAGAGGAAGGACTGGAAACCGCAGTTCCTGAGTTACAGATCAGTACATTTCAATACTGTTGGGAATGTAGCAAACTATGTCATAAGACTTTAAATCTTTAATTAAAGTGCTTGTCAAATACTGTAGTCCAAAAATAAACCTGGTCATAGAATGAGATTTAGTCAATGGCCATAGTGACAATGAGAATTGATTGAAGATTTATCTAGATTAGCTGAATGTTGTGGATATGCAGCATTAAAAGATAAGGTAATAAGAAATCATGTCATTATAGGCACCAGGGATTAAAAAAATGTCTGACCTCCTTCAGTCAAAAGATGACACCACACTGGAGCAAGTAATTCAGTATAGTACACAAGTCAAGATCACAATGCATCCTTAGAGGCAACACCGAGGTTCTTCTAATTTGATCGGATAGGTAAGCCTCAACATGATGTGAACATGTTCCCAAGTGCTCACAGCTGGAAATAATATCACTGCCTACATCAGAATGTTCAAAGCAATAGCAAAATTGCAATGTGCTAGATAGGAGGACCTGAGTGGTGTGCTATCAAGGTGGAATATAGAATTCTTAAAAATTGTTGTTTAGCAGTTCCCACCCACCATAAAAACAGAGAAGTCACACCAAGGGAAAAGTTCCTGACAAAGGTCAATGATTTGGAAAAAAAAATCAAAAAATCAAGCATAATGATCAACAGAGTAAGCCAACATTCTTAAGTGAAGTCAAAGAGCCAGCAGAGATTTTGGGATAGCATCTTACAAGTGAAAGGATATAATGCAAAATTTAAACTTGATCCAAGGGCGGCTGTTTCAGTACTGGCTGACAATCTACATAGTTAATATCAGTTGAGATTCAATCTGTGAGCATCGAACTACAACGTCTTGGGGCACAGATCTTCAGGTGCACAGCCAGTTTATCATCACACGCAGTTATAAAGATTGAGAGATCAGTGAAATTTTTTACATATTGAAGAACCACAACAAATACTTGCTCAGTAGAAATACACACATACAGTAGGACTCTTAGAGAAAGTGGGTGTAGTGATGTAAGAGAAAATGGAAGAGTATTTTTTTCAAGAATTTTCAAGATTATTCAGAGGATTTGGCAAGCTAAAACAGAGCACCACATTATGCTGCAAGAAGATGCTGACTCCATCTGCTGGTATACTCTTGAAAAGTACTTCATCTACTATTAGAAACAGTGAAGGTGCAGTTAGAGGACATTTGAAAAGTATGTTCATATCATTAGTGAAAGGACATCACTGCTCATATTAGGATGTTCAAGACAAGAGGAAAAGCACATCTGGATTCCACTACAAGCTGGGGGCTTGTAGATTGAGTGCTGGTGTTTTGAAGATATGGGTGTACTGTACCTTTAAGAGAGTTAAACTACCTGACACAGCACCAAGTGTTCTGAAAAAGATATAATGTAATAGTTGGTCGAACAACTTGATTAGTGGTTGCCTGGAGATGACAAAACAAATTTGAATGAGGCCAATCAATTTAAATTATACCCTGAAAAAAACAAACTCTAATCAAGTTTGAATTTAGTATCCTGACGACCTTAAAAGCCAATGACACAATATGATGCTTTGGGGTATAAGATCAGGGAAGATTGAACAGTTGGGAGGAGAACTGCCACACTATGAGCCTGTACAGACTGCCTGAAAAACCGCTCCCTTAAAGGTACATTTATTGATCCATGACCTATGAAATACAATCCTTAAGAAGAAGAAAATAAGACAGAGGAAGATCCAAATAGAAGATTTGACAGCTGGCTAGTTTTGAAATTTGAATTTTTTCAGTAAATCTTAATCGGGGGTTTTATCAGACTAGTATTACAGAAGGGAAAGTAAAAGATAAGTTTGAGGAAGGAGTTGTAAATAATTGTTAGTTAATTATTCTCGAAGAAATAAAGTAGTTAATTTGTACTTTAAATAATTCTTGGCCTCTCAAATTTTCACAGATTACTGCATGGGATAAAATTTTTCTGTATTGCTGGTTTAAATTAAACAGGAAGGTTTCCCCCATGTCATAAACTGGCAAAGTGAAAGAACACTTGCTCAGAACTTGTAACAGTTCCAAAACTCAATGAAGGACAAAAAATTTGCACAAATCTCACACTACTGAACAAGAGTGTTTAAGGAAAAAAAAACATCCAATTTCATCAGTCAATGATAGTTTGGCCAGGTTAACCAGGACCAGGTTTTAACCAAAATTAGATGCAATTAGTGGACTTTTGCAGATATCCCTGATCAAGATTGTCGATTATATTCATCAATCTTTTGGAATTTTGTAAGTAATGTCAAAGATTCTTGAAAGCAAGCAAAATATTATTTGTCAAATGGATGACATCCTGATACATGGCCAGACCAAAGATGAATATGACCACAGGGAATATTAAGTACAGTTCTTACACTCAATGAGAAGAGCAGGGAATCTTAGTGGCTCCTGAAAAAAAGAGGCCCATACAAGACTTTCTGCAACAAAGTGCATAAACAGTACACAAGGTTTCTAATGAATGGTGAATTAAGTAGAACATTTCACTTCTAACTTAGTCAGCTCACTGAACTCATAACAGATAATTCCATCAACCACCCTCCCCACTAAATGAACAGATCACATATTTTCAAAAGATTGAGAAGCTACTCTCCTTAGATGTACCAATTTACTATAACTCAGGCTTATTAAACATAATATTTGCAGATGTATTGTCCACAGGATTAGGTGCAGTTCTCATTAGAGTGCAGAACGATGGAATCAGGAAACCAATGCATTTTGCATCAACAGCATTTACAAAGACTGAACAAAGATATGCTTAAATGGAAAGGAAGCATTGGCTAGTACATAGTGATGTGAACAATTTGCAGATTACCTCATAGAATTCAGATTTCAGGTCGAAATAGATCATAAATCAATCGTCACGTTGCTGGAGTTCAAAAGAGGTTGCAAAATATTCTGAATACCAAGTTTCATACTTGGACTAATCAAAAATGACAATGTGGTACTCTATGACCCAGGCAAGGCGTAGATTATGGCTATTACACAATCCAGGGTAGTCGTGGACGACGAACAAAGAAAATTTGATCATTGATGAGGTTCTACTACAGTTATCAATACACCATCAGGTATTGAGGTGAAGTTCAAAGAAATGTGTGCAACTCAAAGTAGACAAGCAGTGCCTAAAAATGTTGCAACTTTGTCTACAAGGATGCTCAGATACTTTAAGCAGATCAAGTTCTGAAAATGTATGCATGGAAGCAGCATTACTACTACTGATTCGTTATATTGAATTCAATGAGGCAAGAAGTGTTGAAAGACTTTTTTTTAAGGTGGACATTGAGGGATCACAAAATGCAGAATTAGAGTTGAACAGAACATTTAGCAGCCAGGTATTTTCAAGGAAATTGAGCATTTTATTTTGTTGTGTCACATATGTGCTGTCCATAATCAGGATCCAACAAAGCATTCATTAATGTTTTCAAATTTTCTAGAATGGCCATAGGATAGACTAGCAATAGATTTAGGTCAGGCAGCATCCAAGGAACAGGAAATTTGACGTTTCGGGCACAAGCCCTTCATCAGGAATCATCAGGGCTTGTGCCCGAAACGTCAAATTTCCTCTTCCTTGGATGCTGCCTGACCTGCTGCGCTTTAACCAGCAACACATTTTCAGCTCTGATCTCCAGCATCTGCAGACCTCACTTTTTACTAGCAATAGATTTATTCAACTTCAAAGGGAAGACATATTTGGTCCTGGTAGATTACTAGCCCAGATGGATTGAAGTTTTCAGACTATTGTTATGGAAAAATTTAAAGATAATCAAGCCCCACTACTCTACCAGATGGATCTCTTTTGAACAACTATCCAGAATAAAAGAAGCACGCACTAGGAATATTTATTTAATTATGACAACTGAGATTCTTTTCTCTGAACTTTCACCAAGTTGATAATGGGAGGTCAACTAGACAACAACCCAATCGCCCTCCTGTAGCTTTAGCATCCACATCTGACAAATAGCAACACCCAAAACTAGTTCACCCAAAACAAGATTAGTTGATGTTAGGTTCCCAGTGAGGCCTCTGTTAATATCCGAACATTTGCCGTTTGTTTGAGCATAATGGATCTCCAAAACAGCAATGTCTACAGTGTTCTTTGGACAAGAATCAACCTATACTTAACTTCCAGGCCTGGCCTCATTTAAATTTTTTTTAAAACAAACCAGTGTTCACAATCCAAAGGTCACATTCAGCTCAAATTCACAACTCTAAAACAAAAATGATAAAAATAAAACCAAAAGAAAAATGGTCTCGGTATCAGACAGGAGTCTTAAGCTATTACCCTTCCATCACTTGCCATCAGTTACAAATCCTGCTATCAGGCAAGTTAGGAAAGGAATGGGATACTCTCCACTTGCCTACATGAGTCCACTCCAAGAACACTCAAGGAGCTTGAATCATGCAAGACCAATCAACCTGCGTTACTGGTACTGTGATGATTAGAACCCACTGGATCATGTATACTATGAGATCCTTGATTGGGGTTGTTAACCTGAGCCAATCAAGAAATCCCTGGCTGACCAACATAACCAGGAGATGGGGCTCTTGTGGTACGTTGGTAATATCCCTACCTCTGGACCAGATATTCAAGTCCCACCTGCTCCAGACATGTTATAATGTGTCTGAATAGATTGATTAGAAAATATCTGGATTTCTAAGTGTGAATGGTTGTTAATTATGGAGTTTGGCCTTGCCACCCCTTTTCCTGGTAAATCACTATTTATTGTTCACTGTTGACTATTTGTATTTTGTACCATTTGATAAAAAAAAACAGGAGATAAGATTCTCTTCAATTGAGGATTGACTCTGAGTTGGCTGGCCACAGACAGTGTACCATGCACAAGTGAAAAAGGATGACTTGGTGACATATTACTGGCGTCTGTGCAGTTATTTCAGGTACCTAAACAAATACCTTCAAATTTTACTCCTACCGCAGTCAATGCACAGTTGTGTAGTGTGGATACATTAATCTGTAACAACTGTAAGATGTACTGTAACAGTTCACGAAGGCTCCTCAGACAGATTCATCTAAATCTGCAATCTCTATGACGTGGAAGGACAAGGGCAATAGAGTCATAGAGATGCACAGCATGGAAACAGACCCTTCAGTCCAACCTGACAATGATGACTAGTTATCCCAACCCAATCTAGTCCCACCTGCCAGCACCTGGCCCATATCCCTCCAAACCCTTCCTACTCATATACCCATCCAAATCCCTTTTAAATGTTGCATTTGTACCAACCTCCACCACTTCCTCTGGCAGCTCATTCCAAACGTACCCCCCTCTGCATGAAAAAGTTGCCCTTAGATCCCTTTGATATCTTTCCCCTCTAACTCTAAACCTATGCCCTCTAGTTCTGGACTCCCCCACACCAGGGAAAAGATTTTGTCCATTTATCCTATCCATGTCCCTCATAATTTGTAAACTTCTATAAGGTTACCCCGCAGCCTCTGACACCCCAGGGAAAACAGCCCCAACCTGTTCAGCCTCTCCCCATAGCTCAAATCCTCCAACCCTGGCAACATCCTTGTAAATCTTTTCTGAACCCTTTCAAGTTTCACAACATCTTTCTGATAGGAAGGAGACCAGAATTGCACACAATATTCCAACAGAGGCCGAACCAATGTCCTGTACAGCCGCAACATGACCTCCCAATTCATGTACTCAATACTCTGATGAATAAAAGAAAGCATACCAAATGCCTTCTTCACTATCCTATCTACCTGCGACTCCACTTTCAAGGAGATATGAACCTGCACTCCAAGGTCTCTTTGTTCAGCAACATTCTCTAGGACCTTACCATTAAGTGTGCAAGATTTGCTTTCCCAAAATACAGCACCTCACATTTATCTGAATTAAACTCCATCTGCCACTTCTCGGCCCATTGGCCCATCGGATGAAGATCCTGTCGTAATCTGAGGTAACCTTCTTCGTTGTCCACTACACCTCCAATTTTGGTGTCATCTGCAAACTTACTAACTGTACTTCTTATGCTCGCATCCAAATCATTTACGTAAATGACAAAAAGTAGAGGATCCAGCACTGATCCTTGCGGCACTCCACTGGTCACAGGCCTCCAGTCTGAAATACAAACCTCCACCACCACCCTCTGTCTTCTACCTTTGAGCCAGTTCTGTATCCCTTTATTCTGTGAGATCTAACCTTGCTAATCAGTCGCCCACGGGGAACCTTGTTGAATGCCTTACTGAAGTCCATGTAGATCACATCTACTGCTCTGCCCTCATCAATCCTCTTTGTTACTTCTTCAAAAAACTCAATCAAGTTTGTAAGACATGATTTCCCATGCACAAAACCATGCTGACTATCTCTAATCAGTCCTTGCCTTTCCATATACATCCTGTCCCTCAGGAGTCTCTCCAACAACTTGCCCACCAGCGATGTCAGGCTCACTGGTCTATAGTTCTCTGGATTGTCCTCACTACTCTTCTTAAAGAATGGCACCACATTTGACAACCTCCAGTCTTCCGGCACCTCACCTGTGACTATTGATGATACAAATATGTATCGTACAAACATGACGACCTACAAGTTTGCCTCCCAGCTGCACATCATTCTGACTTGGAAATATACCGCTGTTCCTGTAGCTGGATCAAAATCTTGGAACTCCCTACCTAACAGCACTGTGCACGTACCTACACCAGAATAAACACAGCTCAAAAACCCAGGTCACCACCATCATCACAAGGGCAATTTGGGGTAGCCTAGCCAGTGCCATCTGAATCTTGTGAATGAATGAAGAAAGGTCTTGATCTCAGTGCAAGGACTGAACACTTTACTAATCATATTTTTCCACTTTACAACCTAGACCACCTCTGCTCATCTCTTTGAGTGCAACACAGTTTATTATGTTCCCTGGGCAAAGCCTGTCTTTTATCAGTTTATTAGGCCTGCTCAGCTGTTACCTGGATTATTTGCATTTATGGTACTGGAATCTACATTAATCTACTATACCAATTTATAATATTAGAATTATAATTTATTGGATCATTGTATAATAACTTCTGTTATATTATACAATATTGTGCATACACACTTTCTGTCCTTAAACTTCAATTTTCTATTGACAGGAATACCTTTTCTCTGTTGGAATTTCCTTCCAAGCTGTGTTTTCATGTAAACAATTGGCCATCACTCTTAGTTGATGAACTAATCATGTCACTCTAAACGATCTACCACCAATATTTATGAATAATTAAACTTACAAGATCCAAAAATTTTCAACGATAGTATTATTTAATAACATATTAAGGTTACTAGGTCAAGGGAGGCTGCACCCTCCATCTTTCCCACTGTTCCACAGGCCTGCCACCCCATGACCCACATTGTCACTGCTTGCTGCAAGTTTCCTCCTGCTGGATTGTATTACCCATGCTAAGGACCATCTCACTTTAGCTTATAGAACATTGGTGGGTAATGACTTCCTTTCTGGCAGGTTGGATCTCCAGAATGGAATCAGCTGGTTGAGGAGCACTTGGGAATCTGGGATAGTGAAAGAGTGATGCAGACTGGTGAGAGGAATATGGTTGGGCTGGAAAAGCAGGAATGGGGATTGAAAATTGGGGGTTGGTGGGTTTTATTCACTGGTAGAGAGAGAAAAACTTAGGGTCTCGATCACAAACTTGGTGAGAGGAGATACTGTAGATTAGTGGATAGAGTTCTAGGTGGAATGTGGGAAATTAGACAATAGGAAAGTTGAACATTGTGTCCAAGATTTGGGGAAAGGGAGAGATTGAAGACTTGAGGCTGGTATTAGGGCTCGGACAGATTAGGAGAAGCATAGTAGTGGTTCTTTGCAAGTTCGCTCCATTTTGGGAGCCTTGTTCCATATCTTGGTACCTTGTTAGTCCATCCTTTATTTTTCTTCACCCTTCTGGATTCCATATGATGGTAGGATTTAGGAGTAGAATTAGTCCATTAAGCCCACTGAGTCTGTTCTACCATTCAATCATGGCTGATATGTTTCTCAACCCCATTCTCCTGCCTTCTCTCAGTAACCCTTGATCCCCTAACTAATCAAGAATCTGTCTTCCTCTGTCTTAAAGGCACTCAATGACTTGGCTTCCAGATACTTCAGTGGCAATGAATTTCACAGATTCACCACCTTCTGGTTGAAGAAATTCTTCCTTAGCTCAGTTCTGAAAGGTCGTCCCTTCACTCTGAGGCTATACCCCGGGCCATGTCCAATTTATCCACGCTCTCACTATTCTGTGATCGTCCCTCATGTTTCTAAACTCCATTGAAGACCGACTCAGAATCCTCAACCGCTCTCATATGACAACTCTTCATCCCTGGCATCATTCTTGTCAACCTCTTGTAGACCCCTCCAAGGCCAGCTCATCCTTTCTTAGATACAGGCCCAAATCTGCTCACAATATTCCAAATGCAGTCTGACCCGAGCCTCATACAGCCTCAGCAATACATCTTTGTTCTTGTATTCCAGCCCTATTGAAATGAATGCTAACATTGCATTTGCCTTCCTAACTGTCAACTGAACCTACGTGTTAACCTTAACAGAGTATGGCCTAGGACTCCCTAGTCCCTTCCCTTTCAACATGAACTCAATTTCCAGTGGGAGTTCACTGGTTATTTATCTGGAGGAGGAACCCTGGCTGCTGTTCAAGGTTCCCAGGTTAGTGGGTAGTGATCAAAATTAGGTTTATGTTGCTAACACTCATAGGCAATTTGTGTTTATCCAGGAAAAAGGTAAACCCCAGGAACAGATTCTAGCAAATCAGTGGAAATGAGTAGATTGAACTATTGTTCACAATTTTTTGTGTTGGCTTAATTGCCTTGCCTGTTAGCAGGGGCTTTCCTGGTTCTAGAATCTTCTGACATTTGCTGGCATGTAACAGCTAATAAAGATACTCAACTACAGAGCATTTAATTG
Source organism: Hemiscyllium ocellatum (assembly GCF_020745735.1). Taxonomy (NCBI): domain Eukaryota; kingdom Metazoa; phylum Chordata; class Chondrichthyes; order Orectolobiformes; family Hemiscylliidae; genus Hemiscyllium; species Hemiscyllium ocellatum. The sequence continues at coordinate 57,820,657 of NC_083410.1, read as the reverse complement.
TTATGAACTACAATAATATGTATAAACTTCTGGGAAGCATCATGCACAAAGGTGTAATATGAACAGGTACCAAGTGATTAAATATCACATGATTATCTGCAGTGCTGTGACAGGGAATAGAATGGTTCACATTGGGCAATCTGCAACCATATGAAATGTTGAAAGCATAGCAAAACAGTTTTTCACATAGCTGACAGTTGACCATGACGCTAAAACTGGTGGCTAGGGTACCAAACAAGCAAACTGATGTTGAGCTTCGAGAATAGCTGCAGTTAAATGCAAACATGCAAGTAGAATATATTTCATTACACCCCGGATTTACGCTTCGTAGGTGCTAAAGAAGCTGTGGAGAGTCACTCACTGCAGATCACCAAACCTCAAACTTTCCCTTGTAGCTATACTATTTATTTGCCAGACTCAATTAAGTTCCTGGTCAATAGTAAATCCCAGGATGTTGTTGGTGAGGGGTTCAGCAATGGTAATGCTGCTGATTGTCAAGCAGAGATGATTAGGCTCCCTCTTGTTGGAGTTAGCACTTGTGTTATAGAGTCATAGAGATGCACAGCACAGAAACAGACCCTTCGGTCCAACTCGTCCATGTCGACCAGATATCCCAACCCAATCTAGTTCCACTTGCCAGCACTTGGCCCACATCCCTCTAAACCCTTCCTATTCATATACCCATCCAGATGCCTTTTAAATGTTGCAACTGTACTAGCTTCCACCACTTCGTCTGGTAGCTCATTCCATACATGTACCACCTTCTGCATCAAAAAGTTGCCCCTTAGGGCTCTTTTATATCTTTCCCCACTCACCCTAAACCAATACCCTCTAGTTCTGGACTCCCCCACCCCAGGGAAAAAGACCTTGTCTACTTAAGTATCGATGCCCCTCATGATTTTATAAACCTTTAAGATTATCTTTCAGCTTCCGATGCTCCAGGAAAAACAGCCCCGGCCTATTTAACCTCTCCCTATAGCTCAAATCCTCCAACCCTGGCAACATATAGGATTTACAACATCCTTCCGATAGGAAGGAGGCCAGAACATGCAAATGTTACTTGCTATTTCTCAATCTAAGCCTAAATCTTGCATCGGGCATGGCATGCTTCATTATCTGAGGAACTATGAATAGCTTTGAACATTGTTCAATCATCAGTAAATATTTCCACAATAGTCAGAATAGTGAAAGTCATTAATAAAGCAACTAAAGGGAGTTGGGTGTCTAAGTAAAACATCCTGGGCTCAAGATGATTGGTCTTCAAAAATCACAATTATTTTCCTTTGAGCCAGTTAAGACTCCAGACATGGGTAAGTTTTTTCCTCTGATAATGTCTTGAACGTAACTGAAGTAGGGTCAGTGGGCTCAAAATGTTAACTCTGTTTTCTCTCCCAGACCATCTCGACACCTCCCTCCCTTTCCTAGACCTCTCCATCTCCATTTCCAACCTCCATTTCTTCCTATGCTACTGACCTAACCAGCATCCCTCCACTGACACACTAATTTGATGAGCTGAACTGGTACTCATCCTCAACAACTCCTCTGAATCTTCCCACTTCCTTCAGACCAAAGGGGTAGCCATGGGAACCCGCATGGGCCCCAGCTATGCCTGTCTCTTCGGTGGGTACATGGGACAGTCCATCTTCTGTAGTTACACTGGCATTATTCCCTACATTTTCCTCCCCTACATTGATGACTGTATCAGCACCACCTTGTGCTCCCATGAGGAGATTGAACAGTTCATCAACTTCACAAACATCTTCCACCTGGCCTCAAATTCACCCGGACCATCTCAGACATGTCCCTCCCATTCCTGAACCTCTCCATCTCCATGCCTGGCAACCGACTCAACATGGACATCTACTTCAAACCCACCGACTCCCACAGCTACCTGGACTACACCTCCTCCCACCTCCTCACCCCAGCCTGCTGTAAAAATGCTATCCTTTACTCCCAATTCTGCCTCTGACACAATTCCACTCCAGATCATCCCAGATGGCCTCCTTCTTCAAGGAATGCAATATCCCCTCCCATGTGGTCAACAAGGCCCTCCAACACATCTCCACTACGTCCATCACTTTGACCCCCACCTCTCCAACTGCAACAAGAATAGAAGCCCCTGGTCCTCATCTTCCATCCCACTAATCTCCAAATACAACACCTCATCCTTCGACATTTCCACCACCTACAGTCAGACTCACCAGAGATATATTTCCCTCCCCACCCCTATCAGCATTCCGCAGAGACCCTTCCCTCTGCGACTCCCTTGTTAGGTCCACACTCCCCACTAACCCACCCTCCACTCCAGGCACCTTCCCTTGCCACCCTAAGTGGTGTAAAACCTGCGCCCACACCTCCTGCTCACCTCCATCCAAGACTCCAAAGGATCCTTCCAAATTTGGCAGAGATTTTCCTGCACATCCAAGCACCTCATCTACTGTGCCTGTTGCTCTCGATGTGGTCTCCTCTACATTGGGGTCACAGGACGCCAATTTGCAGAACGTTTCAAAGAACCTCTCTGGGATACATGCACCAAACAATCCCAGCACCCTGTGACCAACCACTTCAACACCCCCCCCACTCTGCCAAGGGTATGTAAATCCTGGGCCTCCCCCAGCACAAAATCCTAGCCACCTGATGCCTGGAGGAAGAACGCCTCACCTTCTGCCTAGTAACCCTCCAACCACATGGCATCAACATCCATTTCACCAGTTTCCTCATCTCCCTTTCCCCCACCTTATCCCAAATCTAACCGTCCAACTTAGCACTGCTCTCTTGAACTTGTCTCACCTGTCCATCTTCCTTACCATCTATCTGCTCTACCCTCTGCTCTGGCCCATCACCTTAACCATCCCACCCACATATCACCTTCCTAGCTATACTCTCCCCCAGCCCTACCCTCCTCCTATTACCTCTCAGTCCTCCCCCCACCACATTCCTGCTGTAGGGGTTCTGCCTGAAGTGTCAACTCTCCTGCTCCTCAGATGCTGCCTGATCTGTTATGCTTTTCCAGCGCGACACCTTTTGACTCTCATCTCCAGCATCTGCATTCTTCACTTTCTCCTTTCTCTCGAAAATGCTACCAGACCTGCTGAATTTTTCCAGCCCTTTCTACTTTTGTGACTGACTTCCAGCATCTACAGTTCTTTGATTTTGTTTTTATTTCTTGCACCTTTGAGTATCTCTTTAATCAATTTTGATGGCTGAAACATATTGATAGGATGATAATTGACTAGATTGGATATGTCCTGCCTTTTCTGGTCAGCAAATAACTGGATAATTTTTCACATTATTGAAGCTGCACCGTGTAGCTAAAGCTGCAACTAATTCTGGAGCATTACAGTTAGATTTTGACATAATCTTTTCTGCATAAGGTGCAGTTTCTTGATATCATACAGAGTGAATCAAACTGGTTAATGATTGTCATTTGTGATAGTGACAACCTTAAGAAGATGTTGAAATGTTAACATTGTCTATATTTTTGCAACAGGTTAGTAAAGAGATACTTTACATGGTGTGCCACTATTCTGGTGATGAGGTGTTACAGGAATTTAAGCCTGTACTCATGCTGATTTTCATTAATTTATTCTGATATCACTATCAGAGTACGCACTTAGAAACTGCTAGCCATTAGCTAGACATTTCTACCATGAAAACATGAGCCTTCTGAGGAATCCTTTATTTGACAAATGCATGCATCATCTCCCTACCTTCTTTGAATGGCTGGCAAAGGAAAATGCAGGATGTCAATGCTGTCTTATATAGCCAAGGCAAAAACCTGCTACTGAATTAAATGAATCCCAAACTTGCTCCTGACTTCCCTCTAGGATAAGATTCCAGTCATTGCTCTCCAGTGATTCTCAAACCATGATGTGAGATACCTGATTGCACATTTGGTACATGTGGAAGTGTAACTGTTTGGGCAATCAGCTTCTGTTGAATCCATCCTGACCAGTAGATGATCTACACAGCCTGGATGTTACAACCTACTGTGGCAGTTTACTGACACCAAAAACAGCACATTATACCTGGTATCGTTGATGGCAGCACTCCGGTCACGTTTTTTGCCCCACACTTTCAGAGAATTAACCAGCAGTATAATGAATTCTCCATTCTTCATTCCAATTGCAACCATTTCTCCATCAGGGCTGTAAGCAGCACATTTTGCACCGTAGCCAAGGTTCACTTTGTTTAGCAATTTCTACATTGGGGAAAAATCAGGAGCATAATTTAAAATAGTTTAAAATATAACAAAGCTCATATATCATGCTTAGATTTACACAATTATTGTTTGAATTTTCTAATCTGGATCAGATTCTGATGATTAAAGGATAATAACATTCTGATTCATGACATTGGAATTCCAAATAGATTATCTCGGTTATCTAACCTGTTAAGTTGCCCTATCTCAGCTGTTTGGTCAAGAAGACAAGAAAATCAGAGTAAAGATCAGAACTCAATAACAACATTTTTTTAATAGATATTTTTATTAGAAATTTAACATTTTAACAAATTTACGAAAATAAACAAAACTCTCAAGTACAAACATTGATATAGAAATAAATCTTAAATATACAATAATCAAAATTTAACAAAAGAAAAATACCGAGAGAGAAAAAGCAATGCTCAATTAACTACTAATCTAACCTACAATTAGCCAGAGTGTATGATTGAGTCACTTACATCTTTCAAATAAGAGAAAATGAGAGAAAAAAAGAAGTGGGGGAGAAAAAAAATCCCAACGGTTAACATAGAAGTTGGATATTGAAATACTTGCTCGGAATGTGTTAACATCATATATAACAAAACCCATATTCGTGCGGGATTCCTCTCCCAAGGGGCCCCTGACCAGCCATGTTTGTAATCTCAATTAAATAAATAAAAGCCCTTGTTAGGATAACCAAAATATCTATGTAAAAGGGCTGCCATATTTTATAAAATAATTCGGTCTTTCGGTGCACCATATTTATAAGGAAGTCAAGAGGAATACATTCCACGATTAATCTGGGCCAATTTGAAAATCCAGGGGAACCTTCAGCCACCCAGTTTACCAAAATATTTTTCCTTATATGGAAAGAGAACAGAAAATAATCTCTTCCTATTTGACATTCCAGGTGTACCACTTAACCGACTGATCAACCATAATCATCCGGGTAAATCCGATACCCCTCGGGAGGGGAAACCCTATCTAAAACATCCCGAGCATAGAGCATATAGAATTTACAAAAATAAAGGTTCTCTAATACACTCATAACAGTATAATAAAAAGGAAACTATTTCTAAATAATAAAAAAAATATAAAACATATTTGAATGGAGATTATCCCCTTTGTTCCCAGGGGGTATCACTTCTTTTCCAACAGTCCATCATATCCTCTCCCAACCAGTGCCCCACCCTTGACCCAGGCGCTCCTTAATAGGATGAGAAGAATTCAGATATAATACAGAGCTAGAGTTAACAGTGAGCACCCTACCCCCACCCCATCCCCACCCACACCTGAGTATATTTGGCAGTATTAATACCATGTACAAACATATATAACTATAAAATTACAACTTCAACAAATTATAATTAAATATAATAATATAAAATAGCAAGGGAAAATAACCCCGCTCCTAGAGACAAAAGGAAAATAGAATAAGGTAACCACCTCTCCCCACCAACATTAACTAAACCCCCTGGCTTATATATATATACATATATACACATACATGCATACACACATATATGTACATACACACATACATACGTATAATAATAAAATAAAAGAACCCTAAGGGGGGGGGAGAAAATCGTTAAATGGAGAGCAAATAAATAATTCCCTCTCCCCCGCCCAAGATAATAATAAACAGTAAGATAAGAAAAAGAAAAAGGGGGGGGGATATAAATCGGAGTGGGGAAAAGGCAAGCCAACATACATTGTCTCTTATGATTTATTTAAGAGAGTCCAAAAATTCCTTAGCCTTTTCTGGAGATCTGAAATTATACCCGGATCCTTTGTGGTTAAAACATAGTGTCGCTGGCTAGCGTGAGGAGTATTGAATATTTAAGTCCCTTAAACACTTCTTCACCTCATCGAACTCCTTCCTCCTTCGAGCCAGAGCCGGGGAGAAGTCCTGAAATAACATGATCTTGGATCTTTTATAGATCATGGCTTTGGGATCTTTTCTAAGATTTCTAGAGGCATCTAGGAGTATCTGCCTCTCCCTATAGCTCTGCAGCCGGAACAGGACCGGGCGTGGGTGCTGGTTCGAGCCAGGCCCGCGTATTGCGACCCGGTAGGCCCATTCTACCCACACCTGGCCTGATCCAGCCTCCAGATCCAAAAGTTGAGGCAACCACTGTTCCAGGAATGCTGTGAGCTGGCCTTTCTCTTCCCGTTTGGGAAGGCCCAGCAAACGAATATTTTTTCGGCGACCTCGATTATCGAGGTCGTCGATGTAATTCTCTAAGGTCCGGACTCGCTGTTCGAGAGTCCGGACCTGATCCACGGCCGATTGAGCTGCAGTCTCGGAGGTCGCGGCCTTTAACTCCGCCCCTCCGACTCGGCGCTCGAGTTCCTGGATGTCTCGGCCGTGCTTTTGCAGCTCGGCCGAGAGTGATTCCCAGCAATTTCGGGACTCCTCGATAAATGCGTCGATTTTCGCGTCCAGCTTGGTGATCATCTCCACAAGGCTTGTTACTGTCGATAAGTCCCCCAGGGCGGCTATGGACGCCTCAGCTGCAGCTGGAGAGGGTGGGGGAGGGGTTCCTGCTTGCTGAGAGCTGTGGGGTCTCCTTCCTTTAGTCATTTTTCCTAAGAGATTAGATTATTTAAATTTAATACTAACACTACCAAACAACTAATTATATTAAATAAAAGCTATTTTAGATGATTTGGTGAGTGTGGTGGGGGTGGGTGATCCACTTTTCCCAAGTCTTGGGAGGAGCACTGTAGACTCAGACTTGCTGAGTCGCCGCCATCTTGAATCCCCACATATTTATTTTTAAATACCACTGTATTCATTATTGTAGATATACAAAAGAAAAACATTAAGGTTAACTTTCAAAAGCAGCTTGGCTGCTCCCCTGCTGTGAGCTTCCACAATGGTGGCTCAATGGTTAGCTCTGCTAACCATATATGTTGCTCTTTTGTTGAACCTGTTTTTTGCTAAAAATCACACAACACTAGGTTATAGTCCAACAGGTTTAATTAGAAGCACACGAGCTTTCAGAGCGATGGTCCTTCATCAGGTGATTGTGGAGGGCTCATCGTAACAAGAATTTATAGCAAAAATTTGCAGTGTGATGTATCTGAAATTATACATTGAAAAACTGATTGTCTGTCAAGCCTTTCATCTGTTAGAATACAATGATAGTTTCACTTCTTTCATGTGTAAATCACAAAAACCTTTAAGTTGCATGCTCGGGTAGCTGTTTGTGCGGGTTTTTTGCTGGTTGACTACAGGAAGCTACATGCCTGCTTCACATGAATTTAATGCAAAGCTCAGGGAGACCTTAAAGAGGACAGGAAAAAATTGTGACTGTAAGAGCTGCTCCTTTTTTGAGGTATTTTCAGCATTGGAGCTGATTTCCTTGCATCTAGGAGTAGTAATTATTGTTTAAAAAGTGCTGCATTATTTTGGAACTTTGGGGGAAAAAAAATCAAAACAACTGCACTTTAAAAAGGAGGATGACAAAAAAAGGCAGTGACCACATGGGCAGTGATTCAAACAGAAAAAGAAACCAGTAGTAACCTGCACAGCTGCTGCCTAGTTTCAAGATTAGATTAGATTCCCTACAGTATGGAAACAGGCCCTTTGGCCCAACAAGTCCACACCGACCCTCCGAAGAGCAACCCACCCAGACCCACTCCCCTATATTTACCCCTGACTAATGCACCTAACACTATGGGCAATTTAGCATGGCTACTTCACCTGACCTGCACATCTTTGGATTGTGGGAGGAAACCGGAGCACCCGGAGGAAACCCACACAGACACTGGGAGACTGTGCAAACTTCACACAGACAGTCGCCCAAGGCAGGAATTGAACCCGGGTCCCTGGAGCTGTGAGGCAGCAATGCTAACTACTGTGCCACTCATTTGAATCTTTGGACATCAGTTTGTTCTTTGAAAATTAACAAACGGCAAAATTCACAGCTGATCTTGGAGAAACCTGTGTTTTCATAGAATTCCTGCAGTGTGGAAACAGGCTATTTGGTCCAACAAGTCCACACTGTCCCTCCAATCAGTATCCTACCCAGATCTATTTCCCTGCCCTATTACTCTACATTTCCCATGACTAATGCTCCTAACTTAGCATACCTGAACACTTTGGGCAGTTTAGCATGGCCAATTCACCTAAACTGCACATCTTTGGACTGTGTGAAGAAACTGGAGCTCCTGGAGGAAACCCACACAGACACAAGGAGAATGTGCAAACTCCACACAGAGAGTCGCCTGAGACTGGAATCGAATCTGTGAGGCAGAACTAACCATTAAGTCACCATGTGTGGGGACTCTCAGGAGGGGAACAGCCAAGCTGCTTTTGAAAGTTAACTTTAATGTTTTTATTTTGTAAATCTACAATAGTGAGTACAGTGGGGTTTAAACAAAAAATGAGTTGTTATTGAGTTCTGTCTCTTGATTAAAATGTTAATACAAAAACACAGGTACTAAGCTAGCCTGGAGCAATTAAACTGTGCTATTTTTTGGGTCTGTAGTTCATTAAGGTGCAAAGATGGCCTTCAGTAGAGTATTATGCTCTTTCTGTTAGGGCCAGTTTCCATGTTACTGACGATTATGTCTGCAGGAAGTATGTTTTGTTGTGAATCCTATCGGATTGCATGGATTGGTTGGAGCGGCAGTCAGTGACAATGAGGAATTTACAGGAACTAGGGGGTGTGATAAATGGCAGTTGCAGAAGGGAGATAAACCGAAGATACAGTCATGTAGAGGGGTGACCTCCAGGAAAGTTAGGAGAAGAAGGGAGGTAGTGCAGGAGTCTCCTGTGGCTATTCCCTTCTCAAACAAGTATGTAAGGGGTGATGGACTCTCAGGAAAATGTAGCACTGACAGCCAGATTTCTGATATCGAGACTGGCTCTAATATAATGAGGGATATGCCAGGTTCCATGTGATTGATTGTGATAGGGGACTGTCTAGTCAGAGGCACAGGAAGACAATTCTGTGCCAATGGTCAGAAATCAGAATGGTCTGTTGCTTTCCTGGAGCGAGGTCAAAGATATAAAGAGAAAAGAATAAAGAAAATTTACAGCACAGGAACAGGCCCTTTGGCCCTCCAAGCCTGAGCCGATCCAAATCTACTGTTTAAACTAATCGCTCAATTCCTAAGCATCTGTATCCCTCTGCTCCCCACCTACTCATACATCTGTCCAGACACATCTTAAATGCCTGCCTCTACCACCTCTGTTGGCAACGCGTTTCAGACACCCATTGCCCTCTGTGTAAAGTACTTGCCGCGTATATCTCACTTAAACTTTTCACCTCTCACCTTGACTGCATGACCCCTCGCTACTGAATCCTTTAACCTGGGAAAAAGCTTATCTCTATCTACCCTGTCTATACCCTTCATGATTTTGTAACCCTCAATCAGGTTCCCCGTCAATCTCCTTTTTTCTAATGAAAACAAACCTAACCTACTCAACATCTCTTTAACCTCTCTTCATAGCTAGCACCTTCCATACCAGGCAACATTTTTGTAAACCTTCTCTGCACCTTCTCCAAAGCGTGCACATCCTTTTGGTAATGTGGCAACCAGAACCGTACACAGTATTCTAAATGTGGCCGAACCAATGTCTTGTACAATTTTAACATGATCTGCCAGCTCTTATACTCAATACTCGTCCGATGAAGGCAAGCATACCATATTCCTTCTTGACCACTCTATCCACCTGTGCAGCAACATTCTGGGTACAATGATCTCTTTGTTCATCAACTTTTCCCAATGAGCTTCCTTTTACCGTATAATTCGCTCTAGAATTAAAGCCTAAATGCATCATCTCACATTTGTCTGGATTTAACTCCATCTGCCACTTTTCTGCCCAACTCTCCAGTCTATCTATATCCTCCTGTATTCTTTGACACTCCCTTATGCTTTCTGTTACTCCACCAATCTTTATGTCATCTGCAAACTTGCTGATGATACCAACAGTGCCCTTTTCCAGATCATTTATGTATATTACAAAGAACAGTGGCCCCAGGACTGATACCTGTGGAACACCACTGGTTACCTTTCTCCATTTCAAGCAACTCCCTTCAACTACTACTCTCTGTCTCCTGTTGCTCAACCAGTTCTTTATCCACCTAGCTAGAGAACCCTGCACACCATGTGACTTCACTTTCTCTATTAGTTTACCATGGGGAACCTTATCAAATGCCTTAATAAAGTCCATGTATATGACATCAACAGCCCTTCCTTCCTCAATCAACTTGGTCACTTCCTCAAAGAACTCTATTAAGTTGGTAAGGCACGATCTCCCCCCACACAAAACTGTGTTGCCTATCATTGATAAGCCTATTCTTTTCTAAATATAAATAGATCCTATCCCTCAGTACTTTCTCCAGCAACTTTCCCACCACTGACATCAGGCTCACTGGTCTGTAGTTATCTGGAATATCCCTACTACCCTTCTTGTACAGGAGGACAACATGAGCAACCTTCCAGTCCTTCGGCACCTCACCTGTGTTTAAGTATGCCACAAAGATATCTGTCAGGGCCCCAGCTATTTCCTCTCTCACCTCTCTCAGCAACCTGGGATAGATCCCATTCAGTCCTGGGGATTTGTCCACCTTACTAACCTCTAGCCTATCCCAACACATCTTCCCTACTTATGTCAACGTGATCCAGACTAATCAAACTTCTATCTCTAATCTCAACATTCATCATGTTCCTCTCCTCAGTGAACACTGATACAAAGTAATCATTTAGAATTCACCCATGCTCTCAGGTTCAGCACCCAGCCTTCCTTCATTTTCCTTTAGTGGACCAATCCTTTCTCTAGTCACCCGCTTGCTTCTTATATAAGAATAAAATGCTTTGGGATTCTCCTTAATTCTGCTCGCTAAAGCTATTTCCTGATCTCTTTTAGCCCGCTTGATTCCTCATTTAAGACTGGTCCTAATCTTTCGATATTTCTCCAGGGCCTGTTCTGTTCTTAGATGCCTGGACCTTATGTACGCTTCCCTTTTCCTCTTGGCTAGTCGTACGATTTCTCCTGTTATCCACAGTTCACGTATCTTGCCTTTCTTATCTTTTGCCTTCAATGTGACATGCCTATCCTGCATCATCTTTCACCTATCTTTGAAAGTGTCCCACATATCAAATGTGGACTTCCCTTCAAATAACTGTGCCAATCCATATTTCCCAGCTCTTGCCTAATTTTGATATAATTGGCCTTGGCCCAAGTTTAGTACTCTTCCCTTAGGACCACTCTCATCTTTGTCAATGAGTTTTCTAAAATTTACAGAATTGTGGTCACTGTTCCCAAAGAAATCTCCCACCACAACTTCTACCACTTGTCCTGACTCGTTCCCCAGTACCAGGTCCAATATGGCCCTTCCCTCATCTGACTATTGATATACTGCTCTTGAAAACTCTCTTGGACTCTTCTTACAAATTCTACCTCATCCGGACCTCTGACGCTAAGTGTATCCCAGTCAATGTTGGGAAAATTAAAATCGTCCATACCACTACCCTATTGCTTCTACATCTTTCCATAATCTGTTTACCTATTTGTTCTTCTACCTCACGCTCACTGTTGGGAGGCCTGTAATACAGCCCCAACAATGTAACTGCACCCTTCTTATTTCTCAGCTCCATCCATAATGCCTCACTACCCACGCCCTCCATAGTGTCCACCTTTAGCACAGTCGTGATATCATCCCTGACCAGCAATGCAACTCCACCCCCATTTTTACTTCCCTCCTTCTCCCGTCTGAAGCGTCTATATCCTGGAACATTTAATTGCCAATCATGCCCTTCCTTCAACCAAGTCTCTGTGATTGCAGTAATGTCATACTCCCAGGCACCAATCCAAGCCCTAAGTTCATTTGTCTACACACTATACACCTTGCATTAAAGTAGATGCACTTTAGGCTACCAGTTCTTTTGAGTTCATCTGCTCTCTGTCTCCTCTTCCCCTTATTAATGCTATTTTCATGACTCTTACAGTGTCCAGTTTCCACCTCGCTGTCTACTTGTCTTCTCTTCTGGTTCCCAGCCCCCTGCCACATATCTTGGAGATAGTGCAAAATATTCTCAAAGGAGAGTGAGACCAGCAGGAATTCATTGTACACATTGGAACTAAAGTCACAGGAACAATAAGGGACAAGATTCTGAGGAGAGAATATATAATATCAACCAGGAATTTAAAAAGTAAGTCCTTGATGTTAGTAATATCTGGGTTACTTCCAGTGCCATGAAATAGTGAGGATAGGAATAGGAGAATAGAGCAGATGAATCCATGGCTGAGGAGTTGGTGCAGAGGAGAAAGGTTCACAATTTTGGATCATTGAAACGTCTTATACAGTGACCTGTATAAGAAGGACAGATTGCACTTGAACTGGAAGGGGGTCAATATACTGGCAGGGAGATTTGCGAGAGCTGCTCAGGATGATTTAAACTACTCAAGGGGAGGGGTTAGGCATTTGGACTTGGGGAGATAATAAGCAAAGAGATCAGTCTGAGACTCGTACAGATGGGAAAAGGAGTCAGTCAAATTGACAGAGTAGGTTGGAAATAAGTAGAGAATGAGGTAGGACTGATAAATTGAACTGCATTTATTTCAATGCAAGAGGCTTAACAGGTAAAGCAGATGAACTCAGGGCATGGTTAAGAATATGGGACTGGGATATCATAGCAATTACAGAGATGTGGCTCAGGGACGGACAGGTCTGGTAGCTTAATGTTTCAGGGTATAGATTCTGGAGAAAGGATCAAAAGAGGGGCAAGAGAAGAGGGGAACTGGCGTTTTTGATTAGAGATAACATTTCAGCTGTACTTCGGGAGGGTTTTCCTGGGAATATGTCCAGGTAAGTTATTTGGGTGTAACTGAGAAATAAGAAAGGGATGATCACCTCATTGGGGTTGTACTATGAACTCCTCAATAGTTAGTGGGAAATTGAATAATAAATTTGTAAGGAGATGTCACATGAACAGCCAAGTTTCTGGTATTGAGACTGGCTCTAATGCAATGAAGGATACGTCAGGTTCCAAGAGATCAATTGTGTTAGGGAATCTCTAGTCTGAGGCACAGATTGACATTTCTGTGGCCAGTAGTGAAAAATCAGAATGGTGTGTTGCCTCCCTGGTGCCAGGATCAAGGATGTCTTAGAGAGGGTGCAGAATGTTCTTAAGAGGGAAGGGAAACCAGTAGGAGGTCATTGTATACATTGGAACCAATGACATAGGAAGGCAAAATAATGACATTCTGAAGGGAGAATATAGAGAGTTAGGCAGGAATTTAAAAAGGAGATCCTTGAGAGGAATAATATCTGGATTACTCCCAGTGCTGCGAGCTAGTGAGGATAGGAATAGGAGGATAGAACAGATGAATGCATGGCTGAGGAGCTGGCATTTGGGAGAAGGATTCACATTTCTGGATTATTGGAATCGCTTCTCAGGTACAAGTGACCTGTACAAGAAGACAGATTGCACCTGAATTGGAAGGGGACTAATATATTGGCAGGGAGATTTGCTAGAGCTACTCGGGAGGATTTAAACTGTTGTGGTTCTGTTCGCCGAGCTGGGAATTTGTGTTGCAGACATTTCGTCCCCTGTCTAGGTGACATCCTCAGTGCTTGGAAGCCTCCTGTGAAGCGCTTCTGTGATGTTTCCTCCGGCATTTGTAGTGGTTTGTCTCTGCCGCTTCCGGTTGTCAGTTCCAGCTGTCCGTTGCAGTGGTCGGTATATTGGGTCCAGGTCGATGTGCTTATTGATTGAATCTGTAGATGAGTGCCATGCCTCTAGGAATTCCTTGGCTGTTCTCTGTTTGGCTTGTCCTATAATAGTAGTGATGTCCAGTTGAACTCATGTTGCTTGTCATCTGCGTGTGTGGCTACTAAGGATAGCTGGTCGTGTCGTTTCATGGCTAGTTCCGTTCCAACCAGAGGCCGAACAGGGAAGGTAGATTAACTCAGGGCATGGTTAGGAACATGGGACTGCAATATCATAGCAATTACAGAAACATTGCTCAGGGATGGACAGGACTGGAATCTTAATGTTCTAGGATACAAATGCTACAGGAAGGATAGAAAGGAAGGCAAGAGAGGACAGGGAGTGGTGTTTTTGATGAGGGATAGCATTACAGCTATTCTGAGGGAGGATATTCCCGGAAATATATCCAGGGAAGTTACTTGGGTTGAACTGAGAAATAAGAAAGGAATGATCACCTTATTGAGATTGTATTATAGACCCCCTAATAGTCAGAGGGAAATTGAGAAACAGATTTGTAAGGAGATCTTGGTTATCTGTAAGAATAATAGGGTGATTATGGTAGGGGATTTTAACTTCCCAAACACAGACTGGGACTGCCATAATGTTAGGGGTTTAAATGGAGAGGAATTTGTTAAATTTGTACAAGAAACTTTTCTGACTCAATATTCAAGAAGATGCAAAACTTAATTTTCTCTTGGGAAATAAGGCAGGGCAGATAACCAAGGTGTCAGTGGAGGAGCATTTTGGGGCCAGCGACCATAATTCGATTAGTTTAAAAATAGTGATGGAAAAGGATAGACCATATCTAAAAGTTGAAGTCCTAAATTGGAGAAAAGCCAATTTTGATGGTATTAGGCAAGAATTTTCAAAAGCTGATTGAGCCAGATGTTTGCAAGTAAAGGGACGGCTGGAAAATGGGAAGTCTTCAGAAATGAGATAACGAGAGTCTAGAGAAAGTATATTCCTGTTAGGGTGAAAGGAAAGGCTGGTAGGTGTAGGGAATGCTGGATGACTAAAGAAATTGAGGGTTTGGTTAAGAAAAAGAAAGAAGCATATGTCAGGTATAGACAGGATAGATCAAGTGAATCCTTAGGCAGTAGGAATATACTTAAAAGAGAAATCAGGAGGGCAAAATGGGACATGAGATAGCTTTGGCAAATAGAGTTAAAGAGAATTCAAAGGGTTTTTACAAATACATTCAGGACAAAAGGATAACTATGGAGAGAATAGGGCCCCTCAAAGATCAGCAAGGCGGCTTTTGTGTGGTGCCACATGAGATGGGGGAGATACTAAACAGTGCTTACTGTGGAAAAGGACATGGAAGAAATAGATGGTGACATCTTGAAAAATGTCCATTTACAGAGGAGGAAGTGCTGGAGTTCTTCAAATGCATAAAAGTGGATAAATCACCAGGACCTGATCAGGTGTAGCTGAGAACTCTGTGGGAAGCTAGATAAGTGATTGTTGGGTCCCTTGCTGAGATATTTGTATCATCGATAGTCACAGGGGAGGTGCTGGAAGACTGGAGGTTGGCTAACGTGGTACCACTGTTTAAGAAAGTTGGCAAGGACAAGCCAGAGAACTGTAGACCAGTGAGCCTGATGTTGGTGGTGGGCAAGTTGTTGGAGAGAATCCTGAGGGACAGGATGTGCATGTATTTGGAAATGCAAGGACTGATTAGGGATAGTCAACATGGCTTTGTGTGTGGGAAATCATGTCTCACTAACTTGGTTGAGGTTTTTTGAAGAAGTAACAAAGAGGACTAATGAGGGCAGAGTGGTGGATATGATCTATATGGACTTCAGTGAGGCATTCAACAAGGTTCCACATGGGAGGTTGGTTAGTAAGGTTAGATCTTATGGAATATAGGGAGAACTAGCCATATGGATACAGAACTCACTCAAAAGTAGAAGTCAGAGGGTGGAGGTGGAGGGTTGTTTTTCAGACTAGAGGTCTGTGACCAGTGGAGTGCCACCAGGATCGGTGCTGGGTCCACTACCTTTCAACATTTATATAAATGATTTGGATGCGAGCATAAGAGGTATACTTAGTAAGTTTGCAGATGACACCAAAATTGGAGGTGTGGTGGACAGTGAAGAAGGTTACCTTGGATTACAATGGGATCTTGATCAGATGGGCCAATGGGCTGAGAAGTGGTAGATGGAGCTTAATTTGGATAAAGGTGAGGTGCTGCATTTTGGGAAAGCAAATCTTAGCAGGACTTATACACTTAATGGTACGGTTCTGGGGAGTGTTGCTGAACAAAGAGACCTTGGAGCGCAGGTTCATAGCTCCTCGAAAATGGAGTCGCAGGTAGATAGGATAGTGAAGAAGGCATTTGGTATGCTTTCCTTTACTGGTCAGAGTACTGAATATAGGAGCTGGGAGGTCATATTATGGTCATACTAAACCAGTATTTTGCATCAACGATTACTGTGCAGAAGTATATGAAAGACACAGTACGTGGCTAAATAAATAGTGACATCTTCAAAAATGTCCAATTTACAGAGGAGGTGGTCTTGGCTGTCTTAAAATGGATAGAGGTGAATAAATCTCTGGGACCTGACCAGGTGTACCCTTGGACTCTGTGGGAAGCTCTGGAGGCAATTTCTGGGCCTCTAACTGAGATATTTGTATCATCGATAGCCACAAGTGAGTTGCCAGAAGACTGGAGGTTGGCTACCGTGATACTGCTATTTAAGAAAGGTAGTAAGAAAAAGGCAAGGAAGTATAGACAGATGAGCCTGAAATCGGTGGTGTTATGAAGTTGAAGGCATGTACAGTCACAGAGTGTGCAGGAAAATTGGAAGATGTAACATTTGGCTGTAACCTAGATACTGCAGTTGTTTTCACAGCAGTTTGAATTTAATGACTTTAAAATATGTCCAAATATACTCAAACCCAATTGAATTTGAATTTTACTGTTTTGACAACATCAAACCAATGAGACGATCCAATGGTTGGGATATTTAAAAAGAAAGCAGGCAATATTGACAGTTAGCAAGAAAGAGCACCAACTGCCATTGACAGACTGCTATTCATCACATCGTCTTTAAAAGGTACCTTTCTTCATATGAAACATCTTTGTAGCAGAAGACCGAAGATGACCCAGGAAGATCTACAAACAGAAGACGATCGACAACAGAGATGATGGCTGCTGTCTGATTTTGAAAATTAAGTTGTTGTAAATTTAATAGGGGCTTTATTGGATCAGTATTTTGTTTAGAGTGGGAGGTAGACAACAAATCTTTAAGAGAATGGAGGTTAAGAGTCGTAGCTAGTTGTTTAATGTTCACTTTTAGCATTAAAGAATAAAATTTATACTTATGTTAAATAGTGGAATTTGGATATTTTTTTGTCACTCATTCTTTAACAGATTACGAGACAAGGTGAGCCTTTCTGCATGTTTGGCTGAATTAGCAGAAGGGTTTACTGCCGTGTCGTAACAGTTTGGGGGCTCAGGTCTGTGATTTGGACAGGTTTAGACAGATCCAGTCTGACATCTGGACAGATTTCAACAGATTCAGGATAAAAGTTTCCAGCAGAATTAAACATTTGCCAACTTTTGTCCTAAATCTTCAAATAAAACGTAGGTGAGACGATTTGTTTAATTTCGGTTACTTGTGGTTAGTTAAATTAAAAGTGAGAAAAATGGCTCTTAAAATTGCTAAAAGAGGTTCTGGGGTTTTAAAATGACTCCCAAATGTACCAAGAAAGGTTAGAAAGAAATGAAAAGACCATACTTTTTAAATTAGCAAAGAGGTTAGAATTGGGTTTAACCAAGGACAAAAGTAAAGCTGAAATTATAATGGAGTTACTCAAACACTTAAGTGGGTCAGAGAAACAGACAAGTGCAGTAGAGTTAGAAGAACCTAAACTACAATTGAAGAAAATGGAATTACAAGATAAAGAAAGGGAGAGAGAGAGAGAGAAAGAAAGGGAGAACGAAGAGAGAGAGAGAGGAAAAAGAAAGAGAGAAGGTTCTTAGCTGAGCAAAGGGAGAGAAGAACGGGAGAGAGAAAAAGAGAGAAAAAAAACAGAGAAATTGGGAGAGAGTTTGAACTTCAGAAGTTGCGACTCGGTCAACAAAGTCAGCAGGATGGAGATGAAGAGAGAAGGAAGTAATATATACAAATATGTTAAAACACTGCCACATTTTGATGAGAAAGATGTCAAAACTTTCTTTATTTCATTTGGAAAATTGGGTAGGCAGACGGAGTGTCCAGAGGACTTATAATTCAGGCTAAACTTGTAGGCAGAACTAGTGAGGTATCTGCAAGGCTGTCAGATGAGGGGTCAAGAGATTATGAAGAGGTCAATAGAAGCTATTTTGAAGGCCTATCAATTGGTACCAGAAGCACATAAACAGCAGTTCAGAAACGTAAAGAAGGAAACAGGTCAGACTTATGTTGAATTCGAAAGAATTAAACATAGTAATTTTGATAAATGGGTGTGGGCCTTAAAAATAGATAAGACCTTAGAGCTTTAAGAAAGATTAATCTGCTAAAGGAGTTTAAAAACTCACTTCCAGACATGATAAGAATTCGTGTGGATGAACAGAAAGTTCAAGAATGAGATGAGCAGCAGAGATGGCAGATGAATATACATTAGTGCATTAGGCAAAGTTTTGCTTCTGGCAAGACTTTCATCCTCTAAGGGATAGAAATTAGGAGAGGGGGAGATCCTACACTACGAAACAAAGCGTAGAGAACACTGGTAATTGTTGATCACAGGTTAAAAAAGAAACCCAAGAGGATGGAAAGGAGATGAAAGGCCTCAGGTGTTTCCACTGTGGTAAAGTGGGACTCATAAAGTCACAGCGCTGGTCATTAAAGAAAGGCACTGTGGGAAAAGATACAGTAAAAGAAGCTAAGCCAATAGCATTAGTGAAAGTTGGAAAGGAACTCCTAAAACTCGAGGAGCTACAGGAAAGTGCACAGTCTAGGCAGGGGCTGGGTTTGGAGTTAGTGCCTGATCTCTATAAAGAATTCACCTCTGTGGGTAAAGTTTACTCAGAAAGAACAGGGGAGAAGGGAAAGAAGTTATAATTTTGAGAAATACAGGATCTAATCAGTCTCTAATAATAAGCGATGAATGTATTTGCACTCTTTCTGCCCTGTTACTGGAGAGAGTGGTAATTTGTGGAATAGATGGACAGAAACTTAGAAAACTCCTCTACGTAAGATCAGGTTGGAGTGCCAACTCAAGACTGAGGAAGTAACAGTGGGAGTGATTGACTGAGTGTCAGTTCCAGGAATACAATTTGTTCTTGGGATCAATTTAGCAGGTTTCAAGGTGGAAATGATACCTATGTTTTGGAAAAGCCCAAGGAAGACTCGGGAACTGAGGAGTTAAAAGGAAAATTTACCCTGAAATTTACCCAGCTGTGTAGTAACAAGATCCCATTACCATAAGTCACAGCACGAAGCAAAAACTAAAGAGAAAGAGGAAGGAGTTGAGGTTCAGTTAGCGGACGCCCTATTTGATGAAATGGTGCAGGAAAAACCTGGACAGACAAAGGGTCAGGCAGAAGTGTTTAGCCCTGAAAGACTAATGAACTTACAACAGAAAGATCAGACAATAAAAGATATATATGTTGATGCATACTTAGAAAAGGAACTGAGAATATTCTAGAGGGTTATTATTTTAAAGCCAGAATCCTAAGATGAAAATGGAGACCATGGCAGGTTAGTGCAGAGCAGAAATGGACAGAAGTGCACCAGATTGTGTTGCCGGTAGCATACAGATAGGAAATGTTAGTGGCAAATGAACTACCAATAGGATGTCACCTAGGTGTACGGAAGACTCAGGCTAAGGTACAAAAACATTTCTATTGGCCTGGAATGTACAGGGATGTGGTTAACTTTTGGTGTACATGTCAAATGGTAGGTAAGACACAGGCAGTAATAAAACCAGCACCTTTGTTGCCAATTCTCACATTCGAAGAGCCTTTCACGCAGGTTATGATTGATTGTGTAGATATCCTCTCAAAGTGGGAACCAGTACTTGCTAACTATAATGGATATGTCTACCAGATTTCCAGAGGCAATTCCATTATGAAGCATTAAGGCAAAAAAGGTGGTAGAGGAGTTAGTAACTTTCTTTGTGTGGTATGGGCTACCCAGAGAGATTCAGTCAACCAAGGGTCTAATTTTACTGCTCGTCTGTTTAAGGAAGTCATGGATAGCTTAGGTATACAGCACTTTGAATCAAATGTGTATCATCCTGAAATCCAGGGAGCTTTGGAAAGGTGGCATCAGACCCTGAAGATAATGTTGACAGCATACTGTCAGGATTACCCAAAGGTATCCCATTTGTATTATTTGCCATTAGAGATGCCCAAACAAATCTACTCAGTTTACCCCCTTTGAGTTAATATTCGGAAATGAAGTGAGAGGCCCTTTGAAATTAATTAAAGAAAAATTGACAGAACCAAAGTTTGAGATCTCACACTTGGAATATGTATTGGAGGTGAAGGAGAGATTAAATCGAGTAGGTGAATTAGCTAAACAGCACCTGAAAAGGACACAGCATTGAATGAAGCAGGTGGCAGATAAAAACTCTGAAATTCAGACATTTTCCTGTGGGGATGACATATTAGTACGATCACCAGTGGTAAGAGATCCCTTCAAAGCCAGGTTTAGTGGTCCCTATCAAACTGATAAAAAGTTGAGTCAGGTAAATGATCTGGTAAAGATGATGGATCAGAAAAACTGTATCACATATGTCACATGAATATGGTAAAACGTTATTATAATAGAGAAGAAACTGGAGAAACAGGTGTTAGTCACTGCCCTGCAGAGTGAGGAAGCAAAGCCAGATGTTGTGGAGTTTCATGTGCCTCAAAATATGTTAAATAATGAGGAAGTTCTTAAGGAGTGGGATAGGTTAGGAAACTATCTGTCTCAGGAGCAAAGAACACAGTTGAAAGGTTTGCTGCAGCAATATGAGGACATATGCAGGAATAAGACGGGGAGGACTAATGAGGCAGGACTAGGGAATACTGTTCCAATAAAACAACACCCCTACAGGCTTAATCCTTTCAAAGCCACACAGGTCCAGACAGAAGTGGATGCGATGCTCAACGAAGATACCATTGAACGAAGTCAGAGTGAGTGGAGCTCGCCGATCGTCTTTGTTTCAAAACCTGAGGAGACTTAATGATTTTGTGTGGAATGTTGGAAGGTCAACGCCGTAACAAAATCAGACTCATACCCCATACCAAGATTGGAGGACTGTATAGAGAAAGTTGGAAAAGCCAGTTACATCACAAAGTTGGACTTACTGCGTGGTTATTGGCAGGTACCTTTATCAGAGAAAGTGAAAGAAATTTCTGCGCTTGTAACCCCAAATGAGCTATATCAATTCAAAGCGATCCCCTTTGGAATGAAGAACACACCAACCACATTCTAAAAAGTCATGAACAGAGTTGTGGCTGGGTTAACAAACTATGCAGTCTATCTGGATGATGTAATGATCTTTAGTGACTCCTGGAAAGATCACATGTTACAACTGGCAGAGTTCTTTGAATGACTAAAAGAAGCAAAACTGGTAATTAACTTAAAGAAAACACAGTTCGCGAAGGCAGAGGTGACATTCTTGGGACATAACATCGGTCATGGAAAGTTGACTCCAAGGAATGCAAAGACAAAAGCCATTAAGGAATTTCTACGACCAACCTCAAAGAAAGAAGTGCTTCGATTTTTGGGACTAAGCGGATTCTACAGAAATTTGTTCCAAACTTTAGCAATGTAGTGGTACTGTTAACAAATTTGCTGAAGAAGAACACAAAATTTCACTCGATAGACCAATGCCAAGAGGCATTTGACAATTTAAAAGCAGTATTTAGCACTGCACCAGTGTTAGTTACACCACACTTTTTGAAACCCTTCAAAGTTGCAATCGATGCTAGTGACATAAGGTTTGGAGCTGTACTGCTACAGGAAGATGGTGATAGAATTGAACTGCCAGTTGGTTACTTTTCAAAGAAACTCAAAACCCACCAGATAAAATACTCTATGATTAAAACTGAATTATTGGGTTTGGTACTGGCCTTACAACATTTTAATGTTTATGTGATGAACAACGTGTTAGAGATCATTGTGTACATGGATCATAAACCTCTTGCATTCCTGGAATGATTTAAAGACAAGAATATAAGACTAGTTCATTGAAAAGTGCTCTAAGTTGCCCTACCATGAACTTAGATTAATGTCCAATATATTTCATTGTAATGACATTAAGAATTAGAAAAAAAAATGAAGCCATTTTTCATTATGATGGCTCATTTTTTTCTTAAGGGCAAGTATTATGAAGTTGAAGGTGTGTACTGTATCTTTAAGATAGAGTGAATGCTGAAAGTTGGCAAGCATCTGTCATGTGACTGACTAGCAGTCACACAGTATGCTGGAAAATTGAAAGATTTGGCTGTAACCTAGATACCTCAACTGTTTGCAGAGCAGTTCAAATTTAACCAGTTTAAAATTATGCCCCAAGATACTAAAACACAACTGCATTTGAATTTTACTCTTTTGACAATATCAAACCAATGAGACAATCTGATGTTTGGAAAATTTTTAAAAAGGCATTTTGGACAGTTAGCAAGAAAGAACATCAACTATCAATGACAGACTGTTATTCATCACAGTCCCTGTCAAAGGTACCTTTTCTTATATGAAACCTTTTTTATATGGCAAGGACTGAATGACATCACAGGTTCTAAAAAGAGACAGTGCAAGATAACAGACGATGACACATCCCTCCCAGATTGTTTCAACATCTTCTATGCTCGCTTTGAGCAGAATTTCAGCAGAGAGGCAACATCTATTCTAACAAGTCCTGACGAACCTATCACAAGAGGTCAGATCAGTTTTCCTTCGTGTGAATCTAAGGAAAGCGATGGGAACAGACTGAGTACCAGGCCGTGCACTCAGAATATACGCAGATCAACTGGCAAAAGTCTTCTCAGACATCTTCAATCTCTCCCTGCAGCAGGCCACTGTCCCTGCCTGTTTCAAAAGGGCCAACTTCATTCCTGTGCCTAAGAAGACACATGTAACATGTTTCAATGACTATCGCCCAGTGACCCTAACCTCATTGGTCATTAAATGCTGTGAAAGGCTGGTCATGGCATTAAGCAATTCTGGCCTCTCCACTATTCTGGATCCACTCCAATTTGCCTATCAGGCCACCAGATTCATGTCAGATGCCATATCACTTGCCCTTCGCTCCTCACCAAGAACAGCTATGTAAGAATCCTACTCATTGACTACAGTTCAGCCTTCAACACTATTATCCCCATGAGATGGATTATTAAATCTTGGACTAAGCCCCACTTTTTGCAACTGGATCCTCAGTTTTCTGACCCACAGGCCACAATCAGTGAAGACTGGGGACAAATATCTCATCCTCACTAACACTCAACGCTGGAGCCTCCCAGGGGTGCATACTCAGCCCCCTACTGTACTCACTGTATTACCAGACTAGACTAATGCCATTTACAAGTTTGTTAATGATACCACCACCGTTGGTCAAATCTCAGATGGTGACGAAACAGACTACAGATGGGAGGTTACAGTTCATATGCAGAAGGGAGGGTGGGGGAGGGGCAAGAAGTAAATGCTAGGTGGAGATAAAGTCCAAAGAGAGAGAAGAGCAGTTGGACAGACAAAGGAGTGGATAATGATCTGGCTATGAGGGTGAATAGCTATTAATAGGGACTATTAATGGCTAACAATGGGTTAGGTATAATAACAGACTATGTGATAACAAGCCCTGGTGAGTGGGGGGGGGGGGGGGGAGTGTTGGTTGGGTAGGGACATGGGAGAGCTCAATTTATTGAACTTGACATTGAGTTGGGAGACTGCAGGAACTCCAAATAGAAAATGAGGTGTTGTTCTTCCAGCTTGCACTGAGCTTTGCTAGGGTACACGGTGGTGTGTTGAAGTGGTTTGTTCTGATGATGCCAACTGCGACAAAGGCGCTTCTGAAATATCCACATTCTTCTTCAACTGAGGATTTCCCAGCATTGTTGTTGACATGATCCTCAGCTGGATCTAACCCATCTCCTACCCTTCAACCCTCAACCCCTCTTTTCCCTCTTGCAACAATGATAGGGTTCCCCTTTTCTTGACCTACAATCACACCAGCATTCACATCCACAGGATCATTAGCCAGCATTTCCACCATCTCCAGAGGGATGCCACCATCAGACACATATTCCCCTCTCCAGCCTTGTCACTCTTCCTTCACTCCCAACATTCCCCCACAAGTTCACAGTACCTTCTGTTGAAATCGTAGAAGGTATAACACCTGTCCATTTACTTCCTCCCTCTTCACCCTTCCAGGTGAATCAGTGCTTTATCTGCACTTCACACAACCTTGTCTACTGCATTTGCTGCTCACAATACGGTCTCCTCTACACTGGGGAAACAAAGTGTATTCTGGGTGACCGCTTCGCAGAACACTTGCATTCTGTTTGTAAAAAAGTTCCTGAATTTCCCGTTGCCTGCCACTTCAACACATCACCCTGCTCACTGGAAAACATCTGTCTCTGGCTTGCTGTAGTTCTCCAGCGAAACTCAGTGCAAGCTGGAAGAACAGCACCTCATTTTCTGCCTGGAGCCTTTGCCACCTTTTGGAGTCTATATTGAGTTCAAAATCTTTATGGCTTGAGCTCTCCTATGCCCTTACCCCACTTGGAGAAACTGAGGACTGCAGATGCTTGAGATCAGAGTTGAAAAGTATGGCAATGGAAAAGCACAGCAGCATCCGAGAACCAGGAGAGTTAATGCTTCAGGGATGTGAGGAATATGTCCTTACCTCAACCTCCCACACAAGCCCTTTTATTGGACGTGTTGTAATGAAGGTTGACTCCTTAGCTCATGACATTGTACATTTTCAAGCATTTTCTGTTCACTTTTTGAAACTACTTATTTGTCCAGAAAACAACTTAAGACAATAGAATTTGTGTTCAACATGAGACAGATGCCATTTTAACTATAAACTGTGAAGAACTAATCAGATCTTAATGGAAAGTAAAATGGAATGTTATTTCTCAGAATAGTCAACTGGTTATTTCTGTTCGGGATGGGGGTGGTTGACCAGCAGCTCTACGCTCAGAGGTATTTATTGGTAGTTTAATTTCTGTTCTGTTCTGACAGATTCAATGAAGTTCACATGGGAATGTAAGGGTAGCAATGTTTAGATAAATTTGTTGTGCGCGTGTATTAGTCACTTGTCTAGTTTGGGCCACTAGTAAAGTGTTGTGATATTGTTACATTTGTATATAGGAAACTACAAATTGGAAGTAACAATGATGTGGAGATATTGGTGTTGGACTGGGTTGGACAAAGTTAAAAATTACTCGACACCAGGTATAGTCTAATAGGTTTATTTGGAAGTATAAGCTTTTGGAGTGCTATTCCTTCGTTAGGTCCCTAGTTGAGTAGGAGTATAAATTGAAAGATTACTTGAAAGTGCTGGTGGCTATCTGACGAAGGAGTAGCGCTCCAAAAGCTTGTGCATCCAAATAAACTTGTTAGACTATAACCTGGTGTCATGAAAGTAATAAGTGGGATCTGACCTACTGAATCACTGTTACTGGCCCAGATTTACTTCTAATAAGCCTTTTTATGAAACTTGTTTTGTATGTGAAACAGTCTGATAAAGAATTGATTCTTTGTGGAGTGTGGAAGTTAAAAGAACTTAAAAAGAATTGTGCCAAATTCTATGAAGCAATCTGTGATGTTTTGACAATATTCCATTATCAGACATATACATATTAAACTCACTCACATTTTAGAGTGAGTATGATCCCATTTAAGGGGTTGGTCTTAATACTGAGCAAATATCTCGACAAGTCCCGAAAAAAAACTTAGAAACATGAATTCAAATTCTACCAAAGCAGTTTCAGATTTTTAATTTCTTCAAAAGTCTGAACATACAAGCTTTTTAAAATCAGTATGAATTAACATGAGACTATCATAAAAAGCCACATGGTTAACTTAGGTCGTTTTTTGCTCCGACTCTCTGAGGTGGCCTAGCAATCAACTGTATGAAGCTGCTCGGATGGAAGCTTGACATCATCCAGGATATTTACCACTTCACTACCTGATATATTGACTCTCTCCACTGGCATATTTAGCTATGTTGGGTCTTGCTCTGCAATAATTGTCAAAGGCTTTCTCAGAAGGACCCCCAAACCCATTATCTTTAATATTCAGAAAGAAGAGCCAGTAAGTTTTTGAGAACACTGGCATCTTCAAGTAATCTTTCAATTTATATCCATCCTGATTTGGACAAAGATTACAAAGTCTGCTCTGACCCTGAATTAGAAAATTTAATCAATTTCCACTCTTCCCTCACTATCATATAGTCCATATCTGACTCGTCCTTCCCAGTTCTCAAACTCTTTATTAGCATTGCGTGGGAAGATTAATGACCAAAATTAACTTTAACCCAAATGTGTCCCACAGCTGCCTCGATTACATTTCCTCCTATCCCTCCACAAACTCCACTTCATTCTGCCGGGTTCTTAGTTTCTGTTGCATCTGCTTTTATGGTGCCAATTTCTAATGCAGTGTTTCTGGTATGTCTTCCTCTCTTTCTCCCAAACTGGGATTTCTCTCCTGAGACAGTAATAGAATTCTTGATCTTGAGCATTTCAATTTCTGTACTTCTTCTAATACCCCTTCAGCCTCCTTCCAGAATCACAATAGGACTTACACATCCTCAACTTACATCCACCAACATCCACACCTTACATCCATATTCAATGGATCATTCCTTCAACAACATCACAGCTCCTTCTTCAATCACCACCCATTCCCTTTCTCATGATGCTTTCTTGTAAAAGTGCAAGGAGGCAATTTCAATCCTTTTACCCTCTTTCTCCATACCGCCCAGGGCCCCAAACATTTCATACACATTCAATTTAGTAAACTGCATTTCAATGCTCACATTGAGTGACTGACTTCATTTAGTTCACAAATATGATACAAGCTTCCAATCACCTGTCATTTTAATTCTCCAACCCACTCCCATTTTGACATTTTTGTTCGTAGCTCCTACCTACACTGTTTGTATGAAACTGCATGTAAGATTTCAACTTTTGTTCAGATACCTCGCAGTGTTCTGAACTTAACACTAGGTTGAACAATTGCAGAATCATTGCTATAATTTTTCCAGATGTCAGTGTTTGGTAATGATTCTGTAACTCACATTTCTATTTACTTTGGACTTGCACTTTTGTTTCTTAAGTTGTATTACTATCCTCTTTTGCCTTGCACCATCATCTTTTTTATGATTCAATCTATTCTGCCTTCCACCCTATTACATCTCTTCCCTTTTGCTGTTCCTGAACACATTTTCCTACTTCTGTACTTGTTTACATCCTGTAAAATTTTTGTTTCCCGTTCTAATGAAATGCCATTGATCCTGATATATCAACTTTGTTTCTCTCTCCACAGATGTTGCCTGACCTGCTCAGTATTGCTTTCTTGAAGGCAGAAAATTTTAGGAATGTCCCTTTTTCATCCTTCCTCACTTACTTTATCAGCCAGATCCCAGATTCTTATAGTGCCATCATCACTTGCTGAAATCAGGTGGTCTTTAGCGGGATGTGTAGCAAGGCCCCAAATTTCTCCTTCCATGTGTGCATCAATTAGACAATTTGATGCTGCATTCTTTTCTCCAACTTCAATTATCTGACCATCTTTAGTTCCAACAAGTATTTTTCCCTGTAATCAATAATAATGTGTATTAGATAGAAAGCAATGTTAAGATGTAAAGTAAAAAGTGACAAAACCCCTGGAGATCTGAAAAAGAAAACAAATCAAATATTATTGCATGTGGTGAAATTTTGGTTTTTATTAAAAGTGAGTTTTTTTTTCAACTTAGTTAAGTAATAAATAAGCAGAAGATGCATTACATTTTAAGGTATCCTCAACTCCAGTCTCAGCAGCACTCCTCTGTTTAGAGCAAAGGTAAATTGTGTGCAGAAATTAGATTATTACAGAGAATTTTGAAACATCAATACGATAGCTCCTTTTGTGCAGCCTATATGATTAAGGAGTCATACAGCATGGAAACAGATCCTTAAATGCAACTAGTTCATGCTGAACATAATCCCAAACTAAACTAATCCCATCTGCCTGCTCCTGGCCCATATCCCTCCAACCCTTTCCCATTAATGTACTTATCTAAATGTTATAACTGTGCCCACTTTCATCACTTTCTCAAAGTTCATTCCTCAAACAAACCACCCTCTGTAAAAAAAATCTGCTGTCATGTCTTTTTAAAATTTTTCTCCTCTTGTCTTAAAATATGCCCCCTTGTCTTAAAATCCCCACTCTAGGGAAAACCCACTTACAATTAACTCTATCCATTCTCCTCATGATTTTATAAATCTCTATAAGGTCACCTCTCAATGTCCTACGCTTCAGTGAGAAAAGTTCCAGCCTATCCAGCTTTTTTTTAATAATTCAAACTTTCCACACCTGGCAACGTCCTGGAAGATCTTTTCTGAATCCTCTCTAACTCCATAATATCCTTCCTGTAACTGAGTGACCCGAACTGGACACAGTACTCCAGAAGATGCCTCACCAATGTTCTGTACAACCTCAGCATGACTTCCTAACTCCTATATTCAAATGACTGAGCAATGAAGTCAAGAATGCTAACAATGAAGTCAAGAATGTTAAATGCTTTTTTAACCACCTTATCTATGTGACACAACTTCAAAGAATTATGTATCTGAACCCCTGGATCTCTTTGTTCTACACTATCCAAGGCCTTACCATTAATTGTATAAGTCCTACCCCTGTTTGTTGTACCAAAATGTAATACCTCACATTTATCCAGATCTGCCATTTTCAGCTCATTGATCCATTTGATTACGATCTCTTTGTAATCTTATAAAACCTTTGCTGTCTACTATGGCACCAATTTTGGTGTCTGCAAACTTACTAATCATGCCTTCTATATTCTCATCCAACTTATTGGCAATCAAAGAGGACTCAGAACTGATCCCTGTGGAACACCACTGGTGACAGGCCTTCAGTCCGAAAAGCAACTCACTAAATTGTATCTTGCCGTTAAGCCAATTATGTATCGAATTGGTAAACTCACTCTGAATCCCATGTGACCTAACTTTATTAATTAGTCTACCAAGTGGAATCTTGCTAAAAGCTTTACTAAAGTCTAAGTAAACAACATCTACTGTTCTGCCCTCAACAATCTTCTTGATAACTTGCTCAAACAACTTGCCACATTATTTACTGCATTTTGTAACTGACTGACAAACTACAACCTGAATTTTAAAAATATGAAATAACTGTTTTTCAGATTATAATTTAGGAATCTAAAATTGATTACCAAACATACTGTAGTATCTATCATGAGATTTTTGCATTTTGGAGGTATTGAGACTTATGGTCAGAATGGGTGGTTGGTGTTTGGCTGCTTTAGAATAGACCTTGAAAGAGGAGCCTGCCATGCAGAGGTCTGCAGGAATCTGTACAAAGGACAGCAGCAGAGAGGGGGAATAACAGAGAAGTCAAAGTTGTAGGAGACAATACCTATGTCAGAGGCATATGGACAGATGTTCGGCTTCCTGTATCTCAAATCAACTTAAATTATGTATCACATTTTACATAATAAATCATCTCGCAATGCAATATATAGCAAAATACGATACCAAGTCACATAAGGGAAATTTGGTCAGATGATTAAATATACTACCAAAGATATATGCTTTAAGGAGTGTCATAAAAGAGGAAAGCAAGGTGAAGAAGTGCAGGGAAGGAATACCAGAGTTTAGGAAATTGTCAATTGAATCAATGACTGCCAGCAGTGAAGAGATTGAAATCATAATGCTCAAGAGCTCTGAATTTATATGCAGATATTTCAGAGGGTTGTGACCTGGAGATTACAGCGATGGGAAGGAGGAAACCGGAGAGGAATTTGATTAAAAAGGATTCCAAAATCAAGCTGTTACTTGATCAGAAATGAAAAAAAAGATCAGTAAGCAGAGGAGTGATAGATGAATGGATTTGGCACAATTTAGGGCATGGGAGCATAGTTGTTGATGAGTTTTACAAAAGACTTTATTAGAAACGTTGAGTCTAGAAGTAACAAAAATTTGAATGAAAGTTGCAGGAGCAGATAAAGTATGGCATGAAGGTATGGTTGGAAGTTAATCTCTGGATTAAGTATGGCACCAAGGCTGCAAAAAGTCAAATAAAAACAAATACTGAAGATACTAGAAATCTGAAATAAAAATCTGAAATTGCTGCAGAAACTTAACAGGTCTGGTCACATCAGGAGAGATAGAAACAGAATTAACATTCTAAATTCAGTATGACGCTACTGAAAAAGACTCAACATTAATTCTAAATACCATTGGGACATAAACTATGTAGTATGAAGTGAGTTGCAAAATACAGTTGGAGGAACTTCACTAGTCTTCTTCTTCAGAAGCCATAAGCTGAAGCAAGCCTGGTTAAATTAGTTTTTAAAAAACATAAAATAATTTAGTATGAGAGAAACGCATTCATTAGGGAGGAATCCTTTTTAAAATTAACGTTCTTACAACTAACTGAGGGAGCAGATGAATAAAGAAGGGGAAACAGTTTATCCTTTCTCCCCAGAGCCTCAGCTATTTGGATTTACAGTCTGGAGAATCTCATCTAAGTTCTGGTTGTAATAATGTGCTTCAAATACCTGGACAAATCTTGAAAAGTCATTTATATTTGCCATGAGGGTCTCCATTAAGGTCTAGAAGACATTCTGCTTCCATTGTGCAGTGGCTGGGACTGGAGTTGCATAAAGAATCTAAGCACAATTTGTTTAATGGCTAATCCAACAAAGAGGAAGACAATTCCCAGTCTAACACATCATCAGCTGAAAGGGTGAATTCTCATTTAGCAAGCAATGACAAATGTAGAAAAGTGGTGATATTTTCCATGTGATTATAAGAAACAATAGAAATAACTAAATCAATAAATCCAAGTTAAAAGGTAGTCTAACATGACTGTGAAACCATTGCTGATGTAAAAATCCATCTGGTTCACTAATGCCCTTTAAGGAAGGAAATGTGCCTTCCTTACCCAGTGTGGTTTACATACAACTCTGACCCACAGCAGTATGATTGGATTTTAACTGTCTTTTGAAATGACTGAACAAATCATTCACTTCAAATACAAATAGAGATGGGCATAAATGCTGGCTCACAAATCATACCCCATGAAACAATAAAGAAAACATAAATTTGACCATTTTTCACAGCCATATGTACTGAGCATTTGCATGAGTACTTAGCATGTCAGGATTCTCATAGCTGAAAAGTTCAGTTAAACACTACCACTAGACTAATGTAGCAGTCACATCTAATTCGACACCTACTCAGATCTCACTGACATGAAAGGAGTCTTATAATCAACCATCTCCCACTGTACATGCCCCATTTACAGTCAAAGAGTCATAGAGATGTACAGCATGGAAACAGACCCTTCAGTCCAACCCATCCATGCGGACTAGATATCCCAACCAAATCTAGTTCCACCTGCCAGCACCTGGCCCATGTCCCTCCAAACCCTTCCTATTCATATATCCACCCAAATGCCCCTTAAATTTTGCAATTGTACCAGCCTCCACCACTTCCTCTGGCAGCTCATTCCATACCCGTACCATCTTCTGTGTGAAAAAGTTGCCCCTCAGGTCTCTTTTATATCTTTCTCCTCTCACCCTAAACCTATGCCCTCTAGTTCTGGACTCCCTGACCCTAGGGAAAAGACTTTGCCTATATACCCTATCCAAGCCCCTCATAACTTGGTAAACCTCTATAAGGTCACCCCTCAGTCTCCAACGCTACAGGGAAAACAGCTCAGACTGTTCAGCCTCTCCCTATAGCTCAAATCCTCCAACCCTGGCAACATTCTTGTAAATCTTTTCTGAACCCTTTCAAGTTTCACATCTTTCCCATAGGAAGGAGACCAGAATTGCATGCAATATTCCAACAGTGGCCTAACCAATGTTCTGTACAGCCACAACATGACCTCCCAACTCCTGTACTCAATACTCTGACCAATCAAGGAAAGCATACCAAATAACTTCTTCACTATCCTATCTACCTGCGACTCTACTTTCAAGGAGCTCTTAACCTGCACCCCAAGGTCTCTTTGTTCAGCAACACTCCCCTAGGACCTTGCCATTAGTGTATACGTCCTGCTAAGATTTGCTTTCCCAAAATGCAGCACCTTGCATTTATCCAAATTAAACTTCATCTGTCACTTCTCAGCCCATTGGCCCACCTGATCAAGATCCTGTTGTAATCTGAGATAACCCTCTTCGCTGTCCACTACACCTGATCAAGATCCTGTTGTAATCTGAGGTAACCCTCTTCGCTGTCCAATTTTGGTGTCAACTGCAAACGCACTAACTGTACCTCTTATGTTCGCACCCAAATCATTTATGTAAATGACAAATTTACTCTGAACATTATCAATAAGTGGCATAAAGAGTGTACTTTGTCATGACCAAATGTGTGAATATAATTGATGGGGTAAGGGATTGCTGTACAGGCTCTGGGAAACCTCCCACCCCACCCCAGGGCAAGTGATGGTGACTGAAGAGATCTTATTGCCTACTCCCAGACTCCTTCACATCCTGGACTCCTGCCAGCTCGTTGCTCCTCACACGAGCCTTTATTCGGTTCTAGCTGGCATCTCAGCCTCCACCTTAGGTACCCCACCCCTTGCAAGATGGCGCAGGCTGTGCACGGAACACAACGATGTCACTGGGGCATACGCAGTAGCTTCTTGCATTCTGACGTGTTAAGGCTAGGTAAGATCACTGGCTGTGTCAACACCATTACATTTCATATAATAACTGCATTGTTACCCAAAGGGAAATGAAAACCTAGAAATTAATAAACTGGTCGTACAGGACTGATGTACATAAGATGAGTCTGACCCGAATGCGTCATTCACAAGTTTTACTAGTTTTTCCTCTGGCTCACCATTTCTTCCCATTCATCAACAGCAACAGAAAAGTAAGTTCCGACTTGGCAGCCAATAGCTATACACCAAAGTGGCAAAGTACTAATTTTATATCACTTTATTAAACAAAGAAAATGAAACAACATAATATTTTCACATACATAGAGTCATAGAGATGTACAGCATGGAAACAGACCCTTCGGTCCAACCCATCCATGCCAACCAGATATCACAACCCAATCTAGTCCCACCTGCCAGCACCCAGCCCATATCTCTCCAAACCTTCCTATTCATAACCCATTCAAATGCCTTTTAAATGTTGCAATTGTACTAGCCTTCACTACTTCCTCTGGCAGGTCATTCCATACATGTATCACCCTCTGCATGAAAAAGTTGCCCCTCAGATCTCTTTTATATTTTTCCCCTCTCACCCTAAAGCTATGCCCTCGAGTTCTGGACTCCCCCACCTCAGGGAAAAGACTTAGTTTATTTACCCTATCCATTCCCCATATAATTTTGTAAACCTCTATAAGGTCACCCCTCAGCCTCTGATGTTCCAGCGAAAACAGCCCCAGCCTGTTCAGCCTCTCCCTATAATTCAAAGCCTCCAATTTTCACAACATACTTGTAAATCTTTTCTGAACCCTTTCAAATTTTACAACATCTTTCCAATAGGAAGGAGACCAGAACTGCACTCAATATTCCAAAAGTGGCCTAACCAATGTCCTGTACAGCCACCACATGACCTCTCAACTCCTGTACTCAATACTATGATAAAGGAAAGCATAACAAACACATTCTTCACTAACCTATCCACCTGTGACTCCACTTTCAAGAAGGTATGAACCTGCACTTGAAGGTCTCTTTGTTCAGCAACACTCCCTAGGACCTTATCATTGAGTGTATAAGCCCTGCTAAGATTTGCTTTCCCAAAATGCAGCACCTCGCATTTATCTGAATTAAACTCCACCTGCCACATCTCAGCCCATTGGCCCATCTGATCAAGATCCCATTGTAATTCGCTGTCAACTACACCTCCAATTTTGGTGTCATCTGCAAACTTACTAATTATACTTCTTATGCTCACATCCAAATCACTTATGTAAATGATGAAAAGTAGAGGACCCAGCACCGATCCTTGTGGCACTCCACTGGTCACAGGCCTCCAGTCTGAAAAGCAACCCTCTGTCTTCTATCTTTTGAGACGTTCTGTATCCAAATGGCTAGTTCCCCTTATATTCTGTGAGATCTAACGTTGCTAACCAGTCTCCCATGGGGAACCTTGTTGAGTGCCTTACTGAAGTCCATATAGATCACATCTACTGCTCTGTCCTCATCAAGCCTCTTTGTTACTTCTTCAAAAACATTAACATACCTTCGTGCAACTATAAAGGCTTACTCTTTTTTAAAGTTCTTCCCTGTGGAGCTATCCTTGAACTTTAGTGGAGCTATAGTGGTAGCCTACACAGAATTCAGTTCTTGCAACTGAGATATTCTTGGCCCAGGATGTATGTTTTGGATCCTGTGAAAGTGCCACAAAAAAATAACTACATGCATCTATGGCAGATTCAGCCATTGGGTGAGATGGTAGCATGTTAGCTCATAACTGAAGAACGGGCAAAATAGTCACTGGATGAATGGTAAAGGGTGAATAGATGGGAATATTAGAAAGTGTTTCAGAAGAGAATGCTGGATAAATGGTGTGAGAAATTATTTGATGGAGCAGACATGATAAGGTAAGGTCAAGTATATCAAAGAATAAAAGTGAATGTATAAGAATATTCAAGGCAGATTGGAGTCAGGTTTTGAGGTTAAGTCAGATCAAAATAGGGTGAAGTCTGGGGGTGGTGGAGGCATTGACAGGTAAATGTTTAGTTGTGGGCTGGTAGTTAGGAGGTCAGGGGGTTAGTTGAGTGGCAAAATCAGTAATGGGGTATTGTTTGTAGTGAGGGGTGTAATATGATTGGCTCAGGAGAGAGTCAGTGATGGTGATGAGGTATAGTTGCTGAGGTCAGTTATATAGTTTCCCAGGATCTAGACTAGGATTTAGACTAGGATTTTTCTAACATTTCCGAAATAAACATTCAATTAAAAAAATCAGATGTCTCTAACTATAAATCTTTGTCCCATGGAGCCAGACAATTGCCATTGGAAATTCAAATTTCTCAGGCAAATCCTACTGTGTTAGGATTTCCCTGGGTTCCTAGCACACATCTTGTGTTGTAATCTGGTCTCTGACCAGAGAGATGAAGATGTGAGTCATTGTTAAATTGATGACAGCTGCAATACTCCGTGCCCTGAATGTCTGAAGAGATATTTCCCTTTTGATTAAAATTTTTAATTCCATTGTAACTCCAATTTCGAATGAGTGTCCTTACCTTTAGTCTCAAACCTTCCTTAACATCAAAGACAGAGCACTCTACCCCAAATCTTTTCAATTACTTTTTACCAAATAAGCACATTTCAAATACAGTACTACCATTAATTGGCAATACTTCTCACATTCAGTTTTCCAACAACTCAATGTTGCAATTTCATGAAACTTGGAATTGAAATATTACATTTTTTGTATTGTAAACAGACAGTAACCTATTCTTAACCCTTTGCCCTGTGAATTTTAGTTAAAGTTTTGTCTTGTTAAAAATGTGATCATTTAATAGAAGGCAATAATTTATGATATCACAATGAAATTTTCTATGCAAGTCAGTTCAAACCACATCAACTGAAGACGAATTTCAATCCAACACAGAATTTTAATAGCTGTCTTTTTTTTTTGGATGGATGAACTACATTTTCAAATATCATTGCAATGGACTTTAACCAAAATGCTTTTTAAATTTGAATGTTCTGACCTTTCCTCGACAGACAGAGCGCACACAGTCCACAAGTTGTCCTGTCTCCAACTGAAATGGTCGACATCGCTTCATTTCCTGATCCCACAGTTTTACTGCACCTCCCTCTTTTGTCCTTTTAAAATTAAGAGCACATCAATCAGTTTTACAGTAAAGAGCAAATAATTTGATCACTTTAATTTGTCCAGGTTAGACTAACAATTGCATGAACAAAATCACATATAAAACTTTGAAACCGATGGTATTCATGGTGGTTTCTGTGCATTTATGTTAATGATCCCCATACTGAAATTTATGTTTCCTGCATTGTTATTGTAACTTGTGATATAAATTAATGTCAGCTTTAGCTGGCTAGGTATGGAAAAGTAGGTTTCTTACTGGAGCTTTCAGTACTGGTTGTAATGTCTATTTTTTTTCCTGAGTCTCATGAATTTAACATGCTGACTTAAGAAAGGGGTATATTTGCACCATTGATGCTATATTCATCTGTTGATTATCCCATTTATGAAATATCCGGCAATCAAGAATAGCAAGGAAGCAAGATGTCCACAATGGATGCTCAAAGACGACAGAACTTAAGAGATATTTCCATATGCATATTTAATAAGTCTCACATATAATTTTTATGTACAACAGCACAACAATAGACACCAGGGTGGAGGACTGTGAAATATTAGAAAAAACTGAAATAAGGGAAAGGATATATTAGTGGATTTAGCAACCTTAAAAGTGGATAAATTTGGAGGCCAGGATAAGATATGAGTTGTATCCTAAGCTGTTGAGAGAAGCAAGGGAGGAGATATCAGGGGTCCTGACAGTAATCTTCAGATCCTCTTTGGCTATAAGTGAGGTGCCAGAGGACTAGAGGACTGCTAATGTTGCTGCAAAATTTAAATGAGAAGAAGGAATAGAAAAGAAACCTACAGCCCAGCCAGGTTAACTTCAGTGGTGTGGAAATTATTGGAAAAACGTCTGAGATACACAATTTATTGGTAGTTGGAGAAGCATAGATTAATCATGGATAATGTTAAGAAAAGATCATGTTTGATTACCTTTTTTGAAGAAGTAACTAGGAGTGTCAATGAGGGTAATGTATTTGTTGTGATCCATATGGACTTTAACAAAGCTTTGTCAAGGTCCCTCATGACTGCTCAATAAAAGCAAAGTGGCATGTTTGATCGAAAACTGGCCGAGAGACACAAAGCAGAGTGACAGAGTGATAGCAGATGGATGTTTATGTGATTGGTATGTCTGTTTCCAGTGGAATTGCTCAGGGCTCATGCTGGGACCCTTCCTGCTTATCATGTACATTAATGATTTGGACTTAAAAGTACGAGATATGATCAAGAAGTTCATTTCTGACACGAAAACTGGTAAATGGTGGAGGATAGCTGTAATCTGGAGGATATCAATGGACTGGTCAGCTGGGCAAAGCAGTGGCAAATAGAATTCAACTTGGAGAAGTAGGAGATAGTGCACTTGGAGAGGGGAAGGGTAAGAAGGCAGGGGACTACACTATGGAAGGTAAGACCCTGGCAAGTACTGAAGTTCAGATATAACATGGTGTGCATATCCACAGATCACTGAAGGTAGCAGAGCAGGTAGATAAGGTGGATAAGGCGGCATATGGTATATTTGTCTTTATTGGCTGAGGCTTAGAGACAAGATTAGGGAAGATCTATTTGAACAGGGATGGTTCGCGTGTGTAATGAACTTCCAGAGGAAAATGGTAGATGCAGGTACAGTTCCACCATTTAAAAGACATTTGGACAAATATATGAATAGGAAAAGTTTAGAGGGTTATGGGCCAAACACAGGAAAGTGGGACTAGTTTAGTTTGGGTAACTTGGTCAGCATGGGCGAGTAGGACCAAAGAGTTTGTTTCTGTGCTGTAACTATGACTCTGATGAAGGGTTTATGCCTGAAAAGTTGACTCTCCTCTCCTCGGATGCTGCCTGACCTTTTGTGCTTTTTCCAGCACCACATTTTTCGACTCTGGCTCTCCATCATCTGCAGTCTTCACTTTCTCTATGATTCTATAACTGTATAAAACATAGTTAGGCCACAACTGGATTACCACTAGCAGTTCTGGTCAACACATTACAGGAAGGATGTGATTACATATTCAGAAGAGATTTATCAGGTTTTACGTAGGCTGGCGGTGGGTTAGAGAAAGATTGGATAGGCTGGGACTATTTTTTTTTGGAGCAGCATAGTTTGAACGGGATCTGATTGAAGTGTACACGATAATGAAGGGTATAAGAAAGAGTTGATAGGAAAATACTGTTTCCATTAATAGAGGGGTCAAATAAAATAAAAAGGACGGCGTAATGGCTCAGTGGTTAGCAATGTTGCCTCACAGTGCCAGGGACCCAGGTTCAATTCCCACCTTGGGTGACTGTCTGTGTGGAGTTTGCAGATTCTTCCCATGTTTGCGAGGATTTCCTCTGGGTACTCTGGTTTCCTCCCACAATCTAAGATGTTCAGGTTAAGTGAATTGGCTGTGCCAAATTTCCTGTGGTGTTGGGTGCAGTAGTCGGGGTAAGTATAAGGTAGGGGTATGGGTCTGGGTGGGTTACTCTTCAGACAGTCGGTGTGGACTTGTTTGGGCGGCACGGTTGCACAGTGGTTAGCACTGCTGCCTTACAGCGCCAGAGATCCGGTTCAATTCCCGCCTCAGGCAA
This sequence comes from Hemiscyllium ocellatum, assembly GCF_020745735.1. Taxonomy (NCBI): domain Eukaryota; kingdom Metazoa; phylum Chordata; class Chondrichthyes; order Orectolobiformes; family Hemiscylliidae; genus Hemiscyllium; species Hemiscyllium ocellatum. The sequence continues at coordinate 57,782,187 of NC_083410.1, read as the reverse complement.
CTGTCTGTGTGGAGTTCGCACATTCTCCCCGTGTCTGCGTGGGTTTCCTCCGGATGCTCCGGTTTCCTCCCACAATCCAAAGATGTGCAGGGTAGGTGAATTGGCCATGCTTAATTGCCCATAGTGTTAGGTGAAGGGGTAAATGTAGAGGAATGGGTCTGGCTGGGTTGCTGTTCAGAGGGTCGGAGTGGACTTGTTGGGCCGAAGGGCCTGTTTCCACACTGTAAGTTATGTAATCTAATCAATAACCGACGGGCATAGATATATATTAAGAGTTAAATGGGGAGTTGAGGAGAAATATTTCACCCAGAGTGGTGGGAGTCTGAAACTCACTGCCTGAATTGGTGAATGTGTTGCCAAAGCCTCCAGAGTTATGGGCTATGAGCTGGAAAATTTAATTAGTATTGTCAGATTTGTTGACTGGGTGGACAAGATGGGTCAAATTGCCTCCTTCTGTGTTGTAACATTTATAAGTCTATGAGATAAATGTTCACAGTATGATTAGAGCATGCACCACCCATTTGTACAAGGAACAAATTGTCCGAAGAGCAGGATCCTTGAGGAAACCACTGAACACTACTTCAAAAATGATGAGGAAATAGTTTTGAAACAGGTCTGGAACAATAGCGATGTTCGCATTTATACCTGCTCTCCAGGTTTGTATTTACTGTCCAAGGAAAATCTATTTGGGCTTCTCAGAATAAATTTAATTGTGGTGTTCCAATTCATAAAAAAAATGCCATTATTCCAGGTCAACAAAATAAACCGAAATTCATAATTGCCAGTTAAAATTACATTAAGTTTGAAAATCTACATGTTTTACATATTATTAAATTAAAGAGGAATGCAGGAAAAAGGTAGAAAATGTCAAGAAATCTAAAGATTGAGAGCCATAGGTAGTAATCAAGTTCTAATTGAATTAATTTTAAAAATTGTGAAAGGAGTTTATAACCATATTTGGGGAAAACAAATACATTTACAGACTTTGAAATTAAAGTGGCAATGATTAAAATAATAGCTATTAATTATACTAATTGCTTCTAGAAATATGTTTGGGAGATGTGATAGATTGACCACAAACACTGAAGGATTGCAAATAACCTGACACCAACATACATCAAAACAGAACAATTAGATGATGACATCTTTAAAAATGTCCATATTATAGAGGAGGAACTGTTAGATGACTTGAAATGCAAAAAAGTGGATAAATGCCCAGGACCTGATCAGGTGTAACCTAGAACTCTGTGTGAAGCTAGGGAAGTGATTTCCGGGCCTTTTACTGAGATATTTGTATCATTGATAGTCAAGGTGAGGTGCCGGAAGACTGGAGGTTGGCTAACGTGCTACCACTGTTTAAGAAAGTTGGCAAGGACAAGCCAGGGAACTATAGACCAGTAAGCCTGATGATGGTGGTGGGCAAGTTGTTGGAGGGAATCCTGAGGGACAGGATGTACATGTATTTGAAAAGGCAAGGACTGATTAGGGATAGTCAACATGGCTTTGTGTGTGGGAAATTATGTCTCACAAACTTGATTGAGTTTTTTGAAGAAGTAACAAAGTGGATTGATGAGGGCAGAGCAGCAGATGTAATCTATATGGAATTCAGTAAGGCATTTGACAAGGTTCTCCATGGGAGACTGGTTAGCAAGGTTAGATCTCACAGAATACAGGGAGAACTAGCCATTTGGATACAGAACTGGCTCGAAGGTAGAAGGCAGATGATGGTGGTGAAGGGTTGTTTTTCAAACTGGAGGCCTGTGACTAGTGGAGTGCCACAAGGATTGGTGCTGGGTCCACTACTTTTCATCAATTATATAAATGATTTGGATGCGACCATAAGAGGCATGATTAGTAAGTTTGCAAATGACACCAAAACTGGAGATATAGTGGACAGCAAAGAAGGTTACCTCTGATTATAACAGGATCTTGATCAGATGGGCCAATGGGTTGAGAAGTGGCAGATGGAGTTATTTTAGATAAATGTGAGGTGCTGCATTTTGGGAAAACAAATCTTAGCAGGACTTAAACACTTAATGGAAAGGTCCTAGGGGAGTGTTGCTGAACAAAGAGACCTTCGAGTGCAGGTTGATAGCTCTTTGAAAGTGGAGTCACAGTTGGATAGGTTAGTGAAGAAGGCATTTAGTATGCTTTCCTCTATTGGTCAGAGTACTGAGTACAGGAGTTGGGAGGTCATGTTGCAGCTGTACAGGACATTGGTTAGGCCACTGTTGGAATATTGCATGCAATTCTGGTCTCCTTCCTATTGGAAAGATGTTGTGAAGCTTGAAAGGGTTCAGAAAAGATTTACAAGGATGTTGCTAGAATTGGAGGATTTGAGCTATAGGGAGAGGTTGAATAGGCTGGGGCTGTTTTTGCTGGAGCGTTAGAGGCTGAGGGGTGACCTTTATAGAGGTTTATAAAATCATGAGGGGCATGTATAGGATAAATAGACAAAATATTTTTTTCCTGGGGCCAGGGAGTAGAACTAGAGGGCATAGGTTTAGGGTGAGAGGGGAAAGATATAAAAGAGACCTGAGGGGCAACTTTTTCACATGGAGGGTGGTACATGTACGGAATGAGCTGCCAGAGGAAGTGGTGGAGGCCAGTACAACTGCAACATTTAAAAGGCATCTGGATGGGTATATGAATAGGAAGGGTTTGGAGGGATATGGGCTGGGTGATGGCAGGTAGGACTAGATTGGGTTAGGATATCTGGTCGGCATGGACGCGTTGGACCGAAGGGTCTGTTTCCGTGCTGTACATCTCTATGACTCTAATTAATGAAAATACAATCAGACATAAAATGTCAGAGCTGTTAAGTGCTGTTGAATATAACTACCCTAAATTGATATTGTGTACACTTCTAAGCACTGATGTGGAGATAATTCTTGCCTTCTAGGAAACAGCATGGCACCTCAATTGCTAAATGATATTAGGCACCAGTGCTAAAAGGAATGAATCAGGGCACTAGGGATGTTGTTTTAGGGTTAAAAGTGACTATATTGAACTAATTAACATCACTAGTGTGAAAGATTGGGGATGAAATTGATGGTTGTGAGTGGGGAGAAGCTGTGTTCTAATTATAGTTCTAGAAGCTCCACATTCAGTTAAATATGTCCATCTTCCTGACGTTAGTACTACATTGTAAAGTGCAAGCAAAATGTAACACTATTCGAGATTTTAAAAAAATCAAATAAATGTCCTCTAGGTGGACACAGATGATTAATTTTTATTGGTCTTGCAAACAAATCTTATTAATCATAGATTGCAAACAGACTTAATAGAAACGAAGTGAATCCACTAATAGAATTAAACACATGTTAATGTTAAACATTAGAAGAGTTTTTAAAGTAATGTGTATTCATTAGGATAAACATATTCTTTAAAAAACAATTAAAAATCTAAAAATTAATCTTACGGTCTTTCTTTGCCTCCAGTAACTATCAAGCCATCTCTCAAAGTTGTGTACATTGTAAAAACAGGTCCTGTATGGGCTTTTGCTACAACTCGAATTAAACTGTGATCCTTCCAGACATATACATCTCCGCTTATGGCACCAGTGAACGTAAGATTGTTCTATAAATGAGAGATATAAAATTAGATAGTAAATAAGTAATGCATTCATACATATTTTTAGTTCAGAGGTAAATACTGTAGCTTGACAATTTTTTCTTGAGCTCTGTCAATGGAGAAATGTGCGTCTGCCATGGAACTCACAGCTCAGGTGCTTAATAGTTATTTTGTCTGAAGTAATTAAATAAGTAGTCATTCTCTTGGGATGTTGCAACAGGAATTAAGACCTTGGGGCTGAAATTGCAGTGTTGCTGGAGACAATATAGCAAAACTGAGGCTGAGTTGGATGTGCTGTTCCAACAGGATCCAATTCAGAACAGAAATGCGGAGACATTTCTTCAGCCAGAGAGTGGTGGGCCTGTGGAATTCATTGCCACGGAGTGCAGTGGAGGCCGGGACGCTAAATGTTTTCAAGGCCGAGATTGATAGATTCTTGTTGTCTCGAGGAATTAAGGGCTACGGTGAGAACGCTGGTAAGTGGAGTTGAAATGCGCATCAGCCATGATTGAATGGCGGAGTGGACTCGATGGGCCGAATGGTCTTACTTCCACTCCTATGTCTTATGGTCTTATAGGCATTTCTAGTATAGCATCCCATCCTAGAAAGGGTGTTTGGATGTGCATCCCATGCAAACACCAGAAACCTCTGAACTAGGGCTGTCATGACTTCAAAAAGCCCAACTGGCAGACTTGATGAACTGTTTGCAGACTTGGGCCATGTGGATTGATTCAACACATTTGCTTGTCATTCATTAAATAACATAAGTCCACTTGCAATAGGGATTTAGCAATTAGATTATTTGCAGGATCAAACATTCACATTACAGGGAAGGCAATTCTGAATAACCTTTGCTCTTGTAAAGTCACTATAAGTACTGTAGAATGTTCTTGGAAGTATAGTGGTGAGTTCCTGATTTTGGCAGGAAGTGTTACTGCATCATTGCAGGGAAGGCAAAGGATTTGTAATCTGCCCACACAAAACTTCAAAACATATAAAGCTGCAGCTGCAATGTTTTTGGATCAGTGGTGATAGAAAAGGTGCAGCAGAGGTTTCAGAGGAAACAACTGTCTATGGCATACTCTAACAAGTTAAAGTCAGACTCCTCCATGTTCCTTGACACTGACTTTGGCAGACATTTAAGTATGCATCCTTATTAGCATTCTCCTGTATGCTGCCATCTCCAGTCCACTGGAGCAGAACTCGTTTGCGCTCCAATCCTCCAAAGAGCTGACACACAAATATTTCTTACCTTTGGCCTGGCTGTAGCCAACCCATGCACGGTGATTCATCATGTGATGATCACAACTCCATATTTGCCTCTAAATTATGTGCAGTGTTAATGTCAAAGTTGTGGCTACAAGTGTTAGATTCAGTGATGGGGACTTTTCATAAATGGTGTGTTGTTGTTGTATTTCCTCTTTCTAGGTGTGATATGATTGGAAAGTGTAGTGATGGGAATCAGAGCCACATTGACTGCGAGATCCTCGATTGGGGTTGTTATCCTAGGCTACTAAGGGAACCCTGGCTGACAGATGTAAACAGGAAATTCAGAAGGTCCTCTCAGTTCAGGGACTTTCTGTGAACTGGCTGGTCAGAGCCCATGTACTGCATACACGTAAATAAAGAGTGACTTGGTAACAGGATATCAACCTCTGTGCAGTTATTTCAGTGGTAACGAGAGTGGAATCTGAACCCATGCATGAAAAGCACAATGGGTTAACTGCTTCTTGCAGATGGAAAACTGACAGGGATGCTATTCTTCATGAAGCTGGACAGGAGCCACAACTATACTAGATTGCTATTTGGGATATCATCAGCCTGTACCCTTTTCCATTGTACAAAGAAGAACATTTTACAAGGCCTACCTCAGGTTGTCATTTATCTGGCTGATGTACTAATAACTGGGAATAAAGAGCACTTGGAGAACTTGAACATTGTGCTTAAATGTCTCTCCCTGGTTTGGAGAGAATCAACAAAACCAGGTTACATCCATTCAAAGATAAAGTGATGGTGATCAAAGGTGCCCCAGCTCCCATGCCTGTACTGGAGCTTAGGTCTTTCCTTGGGTTGGTAAATTATCACAGGAAATTCATACATAACCTGGCCTCCAGCTTGACACCCTCAAACTTGCTATTGAAAAAGGATCAGCCTTGGAACTGGTTGCATACTCAAGAAGTAGCCTTTAGGGAAGTGAAAAAGTCATCTAAGTTGCTAGCCCACTACAATCCCAAGTGAAAGGTAATATGACATGCAATGCCTCCCCGTATGTTATTGATGTGGTGTTGGCTCACCAGGGGCCCAATGGAGAGGAACGCCCAATAGTGAACTTTGGCTAATGCCGAATGCAAATATGCCCAGATAGAGAAGGAAGGTCATCTTTGGTGTGTGAAACTAATGCCATTTTGAATGTAAATATGTCACAGTATTGAACCACAAACCCCTGTGACCAGGAAGGCAAAACTGTGTTGCCCATAGCTTCTGGTCAAATTCAGCAGTAGTCCCTTATTTTCAGTGCATACAATTACAAGTTGGCACACCATCCAGGAGGCCAAATGACAAATGTAGATGCCTTTAGCTGCTTCCCACTGGCAGATACTCCACTGATAATGCCTCCCTTGGAACAGTCAGTTCTGGTTTTAAACCATCGACACACCCTTCCAGCCACCACTGACAATATTTGACTGCGGACAAAAAAAAACAGAAGAGCCATTACAATCAGGATTGAAACTTTCCTGGGCCCAACAAGACCAGATGACTGTAGATGATGGCATATCAGTATGGGGAGCAAGAGTGACTGCTCTGAGTAAAAGTTGCCATTTGATACTGGCTAACAATATCAGGGTCATCCAGGGGTTTCCAAAATGAAGATGTTGGCAATGAGTGGCCAGATGGTGGTCAGAATTGGATGCTGACACACTGCGTTGGTGTGGCAGTATTCAGTGTGCCAACAAGGACCAAAAGATATCACTGGCAATGCCCCCACATTCACGGGAATGGCCAGGTAAATCCTGGACTTAGTTAAACGTCGACTATTCAGATTCTTTCATGTGGTCAATGTTCCTGATCATTGTGGATGGCCATTCAAAGCAGTTGAACATGTATAAAGTTCGTTTGGCAAACTCAGGGATGACAACTGAAAAGGTGCTAGCACCATTTGTGATACACAGACTTTCAGAAGTATTCAAAGTTTGTGAGAAGATTTGTAGCTCGGGTGCTCGTTGGACAACACAGGACAAACAGGAAGACAGCTAACGATTTGTATCCATGAACACCAACTAGCCACAAAATGACATGACCAGCTATCCTTAGTTGCCACACATGCAGATGACAAGCAACATGAGTTCGACTGGGACAACACTACTATTATAGGACAAGCCAAACAGAGAACAGCCAGGGAATTCCTAGAGGCATGGCACTCATCCACAGATTCTATCAACAAACACATCGACCTGGACTCAATATACCGGCCACTGCAGCAGATAGCTGGAACTGACAACCGGAAGTGGCAGAGACAAACCACTATAAATGCCGGAGGAAACATCACAGAAGTGCTTCACAGTAGGCTCCCAAGCACTGAGGATGTCACCTAGACGGGACGAAACGTCTGCAACACAAATTCCCAGCTCGGCGAACAGAACCACAACATTTCAGAAGTATTGGTCATGAATAATGGCATGTCACTTATCAGCAGGGAATTCGAGTATTTCCTAAAATTGAACGGCTTTCAGCATATTCAAACAGCTCCATACCATCCCTGATGAAGGGCTTTTGCCTGAAATGTCGATTTTCCTGCTCCTCGGATGCTGTCTGACCTGCTGTGCTTTTCCAACACTACCCTAAACTCTGGTTTCCAGCATCTGCAGTCCTCACTTTTGCCCATACCATCCATCATCCAATGGTCTGGTGGAAAGAGCAGTCCAAATGTTGAAGGCAGGCTTAAAGAAACAGCCTACAGCTTCATTTGATACTAAACAGTTAGATTGTAGGACTCTCCTTCACGCAACTATAGGGATAGCTCCAGCAGAGTTGCTGATGGGCAGAAGACTCTGCAACAGGTTAGACCTGATATTCCTGGACCTGGGGATGGAGGGTGAAATGGCAACAGGAATGCCAATGCTGGCCACTTGCCACTCCTAAGCAAGAGAGAGACCGTTTATTTAAGGAGATGAGACTTGGTGCCAGAACCACAGAAATGGCCTGCCATGGGTATGAAGTGAGGTCATTGCGAAGTCAGGTACCGTGACATACAAAGTTCGAGTAGATGAGGTGGTCCTGAACAAACATGTGGATCACCTGAAAGCTGCTACTGTGCAAACTGGACAGGAGCAAAGCATACCTACCCCTCAGAACAGCTGGAAAGGCTTTCAGAAACTGTATGTTTGTCCTCTCCCTCGAGCATTGAGGAAACCTCTGAGTCTGAGATGGATGCAGCCTTGATACTGCTACTGCCAGAAGAAGAAAAAACTCTTCGGAGATGTTCCAGGTGCAAGAGATGGGCTACAGTCTGGTACACGCTGCCCTTTTCCGAGTCTAAGTCAGAGGAACCGGACCTGGGATGAAAATGTCCCAGGAGAATCTACAAGAGAAGAAACAGGCCCATAGTCCCAGAATTTTGGGGAGGGAGGGGGTTGTTTGTGGAGGGATGTAGTGATTGGAACCAGGGCCAAGTGGATCTCATTGACTAGGAGATTCTTGATGGGGTTGTTAACCAGAGCCAATCAAGGAGCCCTGGGTGCCTGCCATAACTGAGTTACAGGAAGTTTTTAAAAAGGCTTCTGATTAGGCCTTTAGACTTGAGAGACCACGCTTCATCATTCAATGAATAGGAAGCCCAACCCCTGGCCATTAATTGGCCACACTGTGGAAAATGACAACAGGAGCACTGTTTCCCTCCCGGTATATTGACCCATATTTTAGTTTGATAGCAAGGCTCAGAAATGTTTATTTGGGATGTAGGAGTTTCTTTTGTGGACAAGTTGTAAGGTTGGAAAGCATATAAGATATTGATGGGGTTTGATCAGGTAGATTCTGAAAGCTTGTTTCCAATGGGGGTTCACTAAAATATGAGAGCCCAGTCTCAGAATAAAAGGGGCAATCAGGGGTTGTAAAGATCGATTGCCTGCCCCTCTTCCACGGTTACGTTAGAGCCTGGGTATCTCTGGAGAAAGAGCACCAACACCCTTGAGCTGTTCAAGGAGAGGTGGGCACCACAGGGAGTGGAGTACATTATTTCCCCCTCCAATTCTATTTTGATTTAATCCCTGCCCCCCTCCCCCCCCCTTCACTGCTTGATCACACAGCATTGCCCTTTTGCTCTTTGATGTGAAGGGCACTGCTTGTCACTGGCCACTTGGGTGTTTTCTTTCATTCCTGGTGGTGGAAATCAAATAAAGATTTGTGCACCTTTGTCTTTGACTGTGTCCCACACCCGCGCACACAAATATGGGTGTGGGGGAAAAATAAGCACTACTGCAGTTAGGCGGTAGTGTGGGGGTAAGGGGAAAAAAGAACAGGAGTGTCAGAGATTCTGTTCACTCTGAGAGCTGGCTCTAAAAAATATTAAAAAATAAAATAAAATGGGCAATCATTTAGTGCTGAGATAAGAAGAAGTTGCTTCACTCAAAGAGTTGTGGTTCTTTGGTATCATCCAGCCCAGAGGATTGCGCATGGTCCATAATTAAATGGATTTAAGGCTTGGGTCTCTCAGGGAATCAAAGGATATGGAGAGCAGGGCGAAAGATTGAGTTGAAGCCCAAGGTCAGCCATGGCCATATTGAAAACAAGTACAGGCTCAGTGAGACATACTGTCTAGTTCTCCTATTTTTGTGTAAGAGGCAAAACCATCAGCTGGAGGATAAAATTGTAATTTCGTCAATTTAATTAAACATTTTTCATTATAAATATGGACATAGGGATAAATAGAGCAGAAAATAACACAAGAGCGGCAAAAGAAAGTAAGGATTATGGCAAGAAATGTATACAGAACATAAGAATTTTAATATCACAGATTTGCTAACAATACTTATAAAAAACAATAAATTCCAGCCATGGAAAAGAAAACACAACAATTTCCTGCTTAGGTTTTATCGCAAGAAGAGTCCTGGATTGGGAGTATATTTTAAAATGATAATTATTAGTTTTCTAATATGTAAATCTATCCATTTCTTATAATGTTGAATACTATTAATAAGATAATTACTATTTGAATAATCAAAAAATACTTACAGCACCAAAGGCAACGGATAGCATGGTTTGCATCCTTGCATCATTCACAGTTCCAATGGTGCCTTTTTTCGAAAGTAATGCTCCACCAGCCAAGGTCCAAAATTTTATATGTTTTATCCCCACAGATACAAACTGTGTATCTGAATCTGGACGGAACTCAACCACAAAAATTCTCTCACTATGGGCACTTTTGCTAGTAACTTTGACACCTAAAACAAAACAAGAACAATGAACTTGATTAAATCTGTTCCAGGTGAGAAATTGTGTCTGACATAAAGTAGTTTGTTTATGCATCCCTTTGTTCATAGAATCCCTACAGTACATGAAGAGACCACTTGGCCTATCTACACAGATCCTCCAAAAAGCATCTGACCCAGTCTGACCACCCCCCACTTCATGCTCATAACCTGTATTCAGTGGCTAATTCATTTAGCCTGCACAACTTTGTATTGTGGGAGGAAACCGGAGCACCTGGCAGAAACCCAAGCAATCATGGAGAGAATGTGCAAACTCTATGTGCAACACTGGCAAACTTTACCAATTTTATCCACTGAAGACACAATGCTGTGTAAATTAGTTATCTGATTGCATTCCTTTATTACCACCGCCTGATCTTTAGACATCATTGTAAAGTTGCAGAATCACTCTTTCTAGTGACCAAATGTGAATCATCAATAAGGATATAAAAATTGAATTTCTGAAGGTATACCGGGGGTCACTGCAAAATAATGTGGAATGAGTAAGTATTCACCAACTAATTGTTAGGACTGATGTCAAATTTTTTTGTAGAAGGTCTGGAGTTGAGGGCCAAAATGTGGCTTACATGGAGGTCTCATTCCATCAATTGCTACTGGAGACCCTTTCTCCCACATCCCTGATGCCATGACATGAATGTAATCTTCCCATTACAGATAATGCTGGTGAGAAGTGCCCAAGTTGAATTCTGGGAGAAGTCAGCTCAGTCATCACAACTGAGAAGAGGATTGTGGGTATAAGCTTTGACGCTCAAGGCTAGATATGTTGACTGAGTGAATAGTGCTTGGAGAGAGATAAGGTACTTTGTAGTTATGAAGGATGGGCCTGGCCTTGTCGTTGCAGAACACCCCAAGTAGTTGGATCATTGTGTATCATTCTTCCTTCATAGAAAAATTTGTGAAGGAAAATACATTGACCACAAGTCCACTAGGCAGTGGTTGTGGGTATATTGGAGTTGGGTAATGGTGACAGATTTGAAAAATAAGTCATCTCTGCCATGGTATGTGTTTACAGTTTCATTTAGCATGGGGATGGAAGGGGGTTTTAATTGTTTGGTCATCAGTTTGGTGGAAACAGAGAGAGAGATTGCATCTTATGTGGAAGTCATTCAGAGAACATGTGGGAGGAGACAAGAGAGAAGCTAGAGAAAGACTTGAGTTTAAGGTTTTAGCAGGAGAACTTAAGGCCATTAAGCTTACTGGTTAGGGGAAAGGGCAAATGAATAGGTAATTTTCAACTTTTGTGAAAAGATGTTCATAAGCTCCTTTCAGTTACAGGTTGTTCTGCTATAACATGTGTTTTGTTAACACAAATTCACTGTAACGCAATTGATGAATTGGGGACACTGTTTCTAAAGCATGAACTTTTAAAATGTGTGTTGGCTGTAATGCAAATTACATCACAAACACTTTAATCACCGTTTCTAAAGTGCAATTTTTCTATAATTCAGGGTTGCACCAGAATGCAACCACTGCATTATAGAAGAACTACCTGTATTCTTGAAGGTGATGGTAAAGTAGGTGGGAGAAGAATTTAAGTAGATGGTGGATATTGAAGAAGAGAGACAAAGCATTGTTTTTAAGAATCTAGGATGATTCTAAAGTTGTATAGGCTCTATAGGATTTTATGGGGTCTACCCAAATCTTCCTGACCTCTCCGCCCCCACCCCACTCCGGCCTATCACCCTCACCTTGACCTCCTTCCACCTATCACATCTCCATCGCCCCTCCCCCAAGTCCCTCCTCCCTACCTTTTATCTTAGCCTGCCTGGCACCCTCTCCTCATTCCTGATGAAGGGCTCTGGCCCCAAACGTCGAATTTTCTGTTCCTTGGATGTTGCCTGACCTGCTGTGCTTTGACCAGCAACACATTTTCAGCTCTACCCAAATCTAATGGATGGCTGAATGTCAGATGTGAATTGTGCCAGTCAGACTTGGGGGATATGCGTCAAATTTTTGTCAAAATCAGAAATTAACTAGGCAGAAAGTGAGAAAATAATAGAATAAAAGAAAAAAACTCAGACAAATGGTCTCTGTCTCATTGCTACTGATGGAAATGTAAGATGAGATATCTTGTTAATCATTTTTTGCCTTTTGCTGTGAGTTCAAATAAAGCATTGATGCAAGTTGTACAGAATCTACAACCTGCTCACCTACCATAATTATAAATAAACGAATGGAGGTCAATGATTTTGTAAAATAGAATAAATACAATAAATAACTTCTTAATTATAATTAGCTTAAAAATTACCTTCCTGCCACCTCCAAACAGTGATAGTGTGTTCAGGGTCGACACCCACTGATAACAGCAACTTGCCAGTGGCACTGAAGTTAACATAACTGACACCTTTATTGTGGGAACAACGGAGAATAGAAAGCGTCTGCTTGGTTATGACATCCCACACATGAATGGATGGAGTTGTCCCTAGTAATTGTAGAAATATTGCATTAATCAAAATGAAAGTATAGACACAACAAGATAAAAATATTTAAAACTTGAAGGTGGTTTTCTTTCAGTAGCTTGCATAAACATTTTAATTAATTATTTGAATCTTCTCAGAATCAAAATCCATTCACAATCAACTAATTTAGTTCAGGCAAGTAACATAGAATAAAGGCTTATTATCCTAATACTAACTATTAAGCACTGCAATGAACTCAGAACAAAATCATAGGTTGTACATTCACATGTATCTGCTTTATGAGCAAATACATTGTGACAGTTTCACAGTCACGAGAGAACCAATGAAACTGCACAAATAAATATAAAGAGAATGATGGAAAGGAGGAGGAACAGTGGGCATTGGAAAAGGGAAATAACTTACCTGATGTATCTGCAATATCACCTGCATTGAGATAGCAAGTGCAAATGAGGAAATATTGATCCTAGATAAATTATACCTCTGATCTTGAGGCATTATACAACAGAATCCGAGGAAAAATACCAATAACAAATTAAACAAGTAAAATGGACGCAAGGTAAGATGTGTTTTTAAGAAAAGCAAAATTCTGATTTGAAGGCAAATTAGAAGTGTGACATGGATATTATTACCATGTATGAAACTTTATTATTCAAACTAGCTTGTTAAATTAAGATTACAATTTAAATAATTGACCCATATTTCAAACGAGGTTTACATTATAAAGTACAGTGAAGAAATAGTTTTAGTCTTACTACACAATAGGAACTAAGCACTAACACAATGAGAATACTAACTACATTCAAGGTTTGTGCGAAGATTTGTAGCTCGGGTGCTTGTTGTAGTGGTTCTGTTCGCCGAGCTGGAAGTTTTTGTTGCAAACGTTTCGTCCCCTGGCTAGGAGACATCATCAGTGCTCTGGACTGATTGAAAAATACCTTGATTGTTTGTTAAGAATCTCATCTAATAGAATTATAACAGATGAGAGACTTAACAAACAATCAAGGTATTTTTCAATGTATAATTTCAGTTACATCACACTATAAACTTTTGCTGTAAATTCTGTCTTACAATTGTGGACTCCACAACCACCCGATGAAGGAGCGGTGCACCGAAAGCTAGTGCTTCCAATTAAACCTGTTGGACTATAACCTGGTGTTGTGTGATTTGTAACTTTGTACACCCAATACCGGCATCTCCAAATCAAGTCAAGTACCAGAATGCAAGAATATGAACAACTGCTATATGCAGTTCATCAGATGTAGGTTAAATATATAGTTATCTGTACAGAAAGTTATAGCTCAAGGTTTTAAATAAGTCTTCATGCGATTTTAAAATAAACTGAATACCCAAGCTTCTTAATCTGTATTCTTACCAATAACACAGGAAATAAGAGATGGTGATCAGAACTGGGGATTTTTCTTAAAAACAAAGCAGTGACAAGTTTGAATATCACAAGAGATGACGTCAGAGAAATGCTGCAACAGTGAAGAAGTTACACCTATGCTGGGATTCCAGATTAAAAAAAGCTACCCAACTGTGAGTAATAGATTTGTAAAACAAAATTAAACAAAGACCAAGCTGCATGTAAAAAAAACAACAGGACAGAATGAAACAAACATAAAAGAAACAGAACAACACCACTGCTGAATCTTTGAAATGAGATAGTAACCTTATAGTAACAAGAGCACAATAAATTCTCATTGTTGAAAGCAAGAAACATCAGAAAGATGACCAACAAAGGCCATACCCATCCTATTCAAGTGTAGGCTCTTTCAACAAACAATGGAGCTGTGCTTTTTAGATCGAAAAAACAAGGTAAGCAAGGAGAGAAAAGAAGGAAGTCATTGGAAACATTTCTGGCCTGTTTCAAAAAGACCATATAAATCTTGCTGAACTATGAGAAATGGTGGAAAATCAGCCTTGTGTAAAAATAAACTTCACCATTAGAATAGCTATAAGATTTAACTGACCAGCTTGGATCCAAATACTTTGACCATGCATGACATCACTAAATGCCAACTGCAGCAGAAGAGACCAAGGATCCTCACATTGAGTATAATTGTTGTGGGACTAACCCAGACAAATTCAATGCCATGGAAAACATTTGAAGTTGGTGCTGGATTGTATAATGAAAAGAGGAAATTTTGTCAATCCCAGAAAGCTCAGCTCACATGAGGAAGCTGAAGAAATCAACATTGATGCAGTGTGGTTGGAGGGTCCCAAGGCAGAAGATGAGATGTTCTTCCTCCAGGCATCAAGTGGCTAGGATTTGGTGGTGGAGGAGGCCCCGGACTTGCATGAAAAGGAAGGGTTGGAGAGATATGTGCACCAAGTGGGATTAGATTCAGTTGGGATATCTGGTCGGCATGGACGAGTTGGACCGAAGGGTCTGTTTCCGTGCTGTACACCTCTATGACTCTATCTCTCTATATTATTGGCAGAGTGGGAGGAGGAGTTGAAGTGGTCGGCCACAAGGTGGTGGGGTTGTTTGGTGCATGTATCCAGAGATATTTTCTGAAATGTTCTGAAAGTTGGTGGTGTGTATCACAAGTTCCAAACATACCTGTTTGGAAAGCAATTCACTAGGGAAACTACAGAGAATTGGAAATGATTTTGTACAAATCACTATAAGTGCACTGTCTGGACTACAAGGAATTCCTGTAACACTACAGAATTATGATTTGATCACTTACTACACACTCAAAGTGCCTATATCTCTGGACATACGCTTACCTTCACCAACAGAGACCAAGATAGGATAATATTGCCAGGCTGCTATCTGTCTAGACTCTCAACAAGTCCTAACACTGACCAACATAAAGGAAAGACAGAAGCTAACACAAGGAACTGTGCAGTACTAGAATTATGCACAAAACACACACAAAAATAAGGTATGGAAAACCATTAGGATAACAGTTAAGACACTAACAGCAAATAAGATTCCAACATACCTACAAATCAAGAAAAGCCAAGTGCAAAGTCTAAATCTCTGGAAGGTTACACCATCACAAGACCCAGAAATATTGTCAAAACAAATATACATTATATAGACTCTTGGACTCAAACTCATAATCTTTTCAATTTTTTTTGTAAGTAATTTCACAACTACCATAAAGTGTAAGTTGCTGGAAAAGCTCAGCAGATCTGGCAGCATCTGTGAAGAGAAATTAGAGTTAATGTTTTGGGTCCACTGACCCTTCCTCAGAACTGAAACATTATCTCTGATTTCTTTTCATAGATGCTACTAGATCTGCTGAGGTTTTCCCAAAATTTCTATTTTTGTTTCTGATTTACCAGCATCTGCAGTTCTTTCAGTTTTTACCATAACACTTATATAGGGTGTATGTAACTTGTTCATGGAAGAATGAGATTGTATTATTATTTTAAGAGCTGTGTTACTTTAAGTCACACTCTCTCATACACAACAGACACACACATACATACCCCACACTCACACCCTTGGACACACCCTCTCACAGGCTTATATCCATCACATACACACACACCTTACTAAGCTTGTGCACATGCAAACACACTCTCTCATGCACACACTCACAAACTCTCTTGGTCTCATGCGCGCACACACACACACACGCACAGTCTATTTGGGTGGATTTGTATTTGCAAATACATTCTATCTTGTTCAAAAAGTGCACCATCTGCAGGCAGTCAATGCAGGCAGTCAATCCATGTGATATTTTATAAATTCCGCTTTGGAAATAGAACCAGTCTGACTCAAGATTGAGATACAGACAGACTCTAACCTCACACCTTTAATACATTGTCTGAGCTGAGATGTCGCCTTCTTTTATAAAATCTTAAGTTATCTTGAGAACATGACTTAAAAGTAGTTCTGGGATTTACATATTAATGAACCGAAACCTGCAACCCATTCTAAAAGATCAAAGACTTAACAGCATTCTAAGTTTGTTTAATATACCATTTCAGTTGCACAACACTGTAATCTTTAGCTATAAATTCTGTGTCTTATGGTCCTGCTCCACAGCTACCTGATGAAGGAGCAGCGCTCTGAAAGTTAGTGCTTCCAAATAACCCTGTTAGACTATAACCTGGTGTTCTGTGATTTTTAACTTTGCCCACCCCATTTTAACACCGGCTCCTCCATATCATGGCTTTAAGAACTGGATATGTAAATCAACCAAATAACATATGTATCCACATTACCAAATATCATATACAGTCAAGGAGAAACAAGCTAGAAGCAGATTGCATATGTGATTATATTTAAATGTGAGTTGTAGTTTGAGCTGTTAAATTTGCATGAGATTTTCAAGAAAACTAAATCTGTGTTACTAATCTGTGCTGCTTGCTAATTAATACAAGGAATTCAACAATTTTATGTTCATGGGGTCTTGTGTGAAAATTGGCTGTCACACCTTGCTACCTTGGAGCAATATCCTGCCAAAGTACTTCACAGTGGATTTGTTAAGGCAAGGTTGTATTTGAAAAATTTGATTGAATATTTTGAAGAGCTTACTTGGCCTGTTGATGAGAATAATGCATTTGATGTGGTTTGCATGGGCTTTAGCAAGGCTTCTGACAAGGTCTCTCATGGCAGACTGGTCAAGAAAATAGGACCCCATGAGATCCAAGGCAAAGTGGCACACTTGATCCAAATTTGGCTGAGAGGTAGGAAGCAGAGGGTGGTGGTAGACAGATGTTTCTCTGTTGAAACTCTGTCTCCTGTGGAGTTCTGAATGGCTGCTATTTATGATGTGCATTAATAATTTAGATTTATATGTAAGGGGTATGTTCAAGAAATCCATGGATGACATGAAAATAGATAGGGTGGTAACTACGCTTCTATGCGATCTAATGTTCTTGAACAATCTGCCATGTTGAACCTTATCAAAAGCCTTGCTAAAGTCCATTTGGAGCATATCAAATGCATTTTCCCTCATCAACACTTCCAGTTACCACCTCAAACTTGCCAAATTTGACATTCCCTTAAATACCTATGCCAACTATTCCTTAACAATTCGTATCTCTCCAGGTGTCCTTCAATTGCGTCCCTCAGAATACTTTCTAATAACTTCTCCACACTGAGATTAGACTGACTAGCCTGTAATTTCCTAATATGACCTTCCCACCTTTTTAACTAATCGCACAATGTGGGCTGTCCTTCTGCAACCCACCTATGGTCAAACAAGATTACAAATCATTGCCCGAACACTCCCTTAAGATACATATCATCCAATCCAGCTGATTTATTCCTTTTAACACCACTAAACCCACTAGTCCCTCCTCTCTCTCTGTTTCTTCCAATATTTCATGCTCTCCCCCTGAAGTCTATAACAGTATTATCCCTTTCATTGTGGAGATAGAAACAAAGTTTTAATTGAGGAATGTTCCATGTGCAGAATCGTATAGGGGCCTGGCTGATGTGGGCTCTTGCTCCACCTTTCATGCAACCACTGAGCATTGAGGTGAGTTTCTTGCGAGGCAGTGGTGAAGTTGCCTATTAGGGTGGATTACTGCTTGTTAAGCACCTTATTACCATATATACATAAGTAACAGTCAGTCAATGTCATGTAAAGATCAATCCTCTACTTTTTACCAAACAGATGGAAAATTCCAGGTTATCTCGTGTAAAAGTTGACTCTAGTTCTTCACAGATAACAGATCAATATTTATTAAGTCTATGTGCTGGCCATCATGTTCCAATCCAGCTTTCCATTCTGCCAGTTGTTCTGCTTTGCTCCCAGTCTTGCAGTCCACTGGTTGTTGTGCTCCACTCCAGGTTTTCAGAATTAACAATTTTTTTTCCCTCTTTCTTCATTTAGAGATCAGTTGGGTTTCTGCTAATGATATAGTATGAATTTTGATGGGCATGAATTTCAGCCCCTCAAAAGTAGTATCCATGTAATAGTCAACTCCAAAAATGTAACCTTAAAAAGTAGTCCAAAAAATTTGACTATTACTCGAGTATATACGGTAATTGCATTTTTTGCCTCATTGACATATATACCTTCCAATCTCACTAAATTTGTTAAACAAACAAGATGCCAAGAATTCTCAACCGGAAGTCAGTGTAGAAACCTGGTGACTTCAGCTCACCATTGGCTGTAAATAGCTTAAATGTTGCGCAGCACAAAGCAGCATCTCAGGGCACATCCAACTTGTTTGGTGCATTTGACAAGATAGAAAGCTGACTATAAATTAGGTGAATTGGGCAGTTAGCAAGGCAATTAACAAGCAATAATAGTTCTTAATTGGCAACTCTTCACTGCCTAGCAAGAAATTTGCCTTGCAGCTCGCAAGAGCATTACAAAAATGGAACAAGATACTTCAATGTAGAGATTAAGCCTTGCTGGATTTCTCACCTATTTTTTGCCACAAATCTTGCCATAGTCAACATTGCTCAGACCCCTATAAGATTTGGTCCAATATAACTGAAAAGACGTTGGGGGTAAAACTCACCATTTGTTGGAGAAGAGGAGCAAAATGACTCAGCATTATATATAGGTGAAAGTGAAGACTGCGATCAGCGTGAGATCAGAGTCAAGATTAAAGTGGTGCTGGAACAGCACAGCAGATCAGGCAGCATCCAAGGAGCACCAACAACCCACCCTCCCCTCCTGGCACCTTCCCCTGCCACTGCAGGAATTGCAAAATCTGCACCCCACACCTATCCCCTCACCTCCATCCAAGGCCCTAAAGGAGCCTTCCATATTCCATCAAAATTTCACCAGCACTTCCACAAATGTCATTTATTGTATCCGTTGCTCCCGATGCAATCTCCTTTACATTGGGGAGACTGGACACCTTCTCGCAGAGTGCTTTCAGGAACATCTCTGGACACCCGCACTAATCAACCCCACCACTCCATGGCCAAACATTTCAACTCCCCCTCCCACTCTGCCAAGGACATATAGGTCCTGGGCCTCCTCCACCGCCACTCCCTCACCGCCCGACACCTGGAGAAAGAATGCCTCATCTTCTGCCTCGGAGCACTACAACCCCAGGGCATCAATGTGGACTTCACCAGTTTCCTCACTTCCCCTTCCCTCATCTTACCCCAGTTCCAACCTGCCAGCTCAGCACCATCTTCGTGACCTGTCCTTCCTGCCAATCTTCCCACTCTCCTCTCTGACCTATCACCTTTACACCCACCTCCATCCATCTATCGCACTCCCAGCTACCTTCTCCCCAGCTGCCCACCCCCCATTATCTCTCCACCCTGGAAGCTCCCAGCCTCATTCCTGATGAAGGGCTCCAGCCTGAAGTGTTGATTTTCCTGCTCGTCGGATGCTGCCTGACCTGCTCAATGTTATATATATCCATGAAGAGAAAAGAAAATCAGGTAGGTGAGTAATGGTGGCTGATTGGCTACTGCCCATTTTCTACCCTACCCAGGGCAGAATGTTACTGTTTCAGCATTTTTAAAAAAACATTAGTTCAATCTATATCTTTCTTTCATTGATAGACTTCTGCACCACTCAGCAGAAGCTTCTTACTTCATACTGATGAAAGCATTTTGATTGGTTTTGACTGAATTATTTTGTTCATCTTCATATAAGCATTGCAACAGATCAGTGTTCAATGAGCAATGTTAGGAATGTGCCATTTTTAATAATTATATGGAAAAGTAACACTGAAATCTGCCAATACAAATGACCAATGTTTGAAATATGATGGAAGAAAAATTCTCTATTTTCATTTTGTTAGAAGTAAATCTTATTTGGTGTTGCTCACAGTAAACACAACCATGTACCACTTTATAAGCAATATACAAAGCAAATCATTAATATTTCTTGCTTTAGATTTATCCTTTAAGGCTACATAGTCTAATTATTGTTGAATAACTAGTGGTTTGTTTAATGCAAAAGATAGTTAAATAGCTATACACGTTCTGTATTTGGTATTTTGTATCCTGGTGAGATACTGATTCCTTTACACTTATACCTGAAATGTGACATTCGAGCAATAACAGAAGTATTTGCTTTTCTTCAAACAACATTTTTAAGAGCCAAGTTTGGAATCCTTAACCACCATAGCCCTGGCAACTGTTGTATCTCACCACAAATCTGGTTGAGATCCTGCAAGTAGACCTGTTGTTGTATTTCTGGTGAAGCTACAGTGAGTGAACAGGCACAGACTCAAGTAAGTTCTGGATGACCTTGAGTATTTTTTTCCTTTTATTCTTCCCTACTTTTGTAAATCTTGGTGTTTTCCTCCACTGTGTATTGTGGTTTAATTTTAAGCTAACATATAAATACTATTGGAAGCTAGTGCTTTCACTTAAACCTGTTGGACTATAACCTGGTGTTGTGATTTTTAACTATACAAATACTATTCTATTATTAATTGAGCCAATTGATTATGATGCTTCTGTTTTGAGTTGAAATAGCAATTTGTCTTACCTATTTGTCCAGTTGCTACAACATTCTTGTACTTTGGGTGTTGGTTGACAGTTAAGCAGAGTATGTCATCTGTATGCTCCACATAAAAACTTTGGAGACCTAATGAGAATCATTTAAACAGAACAGATACAATACAAAATAAGACATCTGCATACTGGACCAAGACAATATAAATTTCCTATTGTAAATTCACACATTTAATTTACACAAATGCTTTGATATTCAAACAGATTGACATAAATTTTAAAAAAACTATCCATTATCTGCACCGAGGAGCTTGGTTTTATCCTATAAAACCATTTTGTCAAAATGATTGATGGCCTTTTATTTCAAACCAGGAGCGACCAGCACAATGCAGTCAATCTAAGGACCAAACAACATATATTCCCTCTAAGAAGATAAGGGGACCTAATTGAGTGTTTAAGCTACTAAAGAAGCTGGATAGGAACTGTTTCCTCTGATACAAGTTCAGAGCAAAAGGACATAACCCTAGACTTAGAGCTAAGCTGTTCGGGTTGATTTCAGGAGAGACTTCTCTGGACTTCGTGTAAAAACCTGGAACTCTCCCCAAAATGCTATTGAGACTGTCAACTGGAATTTTTTAAAAACCGAGATTATTGGATTTATGTTTGGCATAAGAACTAGGGGTTATGGAATCAAGACCATAATTCAAGAATTACATATGAATTCACTTGAAGGCAGAAATAAAATAGCATAATTGTTGCCTGATGTTCAGAATTCTATCTTCTTTGCCTGAATTGAAAAGTCATTTACTTATTACCTGATGACAGGTTCTGAACAACGCCAGCAGCAGCTGTGTGAAAAACAATATCAGTCCCATCATTGAGATAATGAAGATTGTTGCGGCAGTCAAAGCCTCTGTATCCAAACACATGTTCTAAGGTAATTTCCTGAAAGAAAAACATGAATTTAATTTCAAAAACACCACACTTCAAAATTACACAGTGGAAATCTGTTATAATATGAACATTGGAGGTTCAGAAAGTGAAGCCATGTTATAATGAAACCATGAATCATTGTTGGGGCAGACACAGTCAAAAAGAATCTGGACAGAAGCCAAGCCCACTTTTCACAAAGTCTAAAAGCCTCTTTTACATGCAAAGCTATTTCAATAATTTTAAAATTGGGAGGAGGAATTAGTGGTGGGGCTTAGGTGAGTTTGGGAGGGGGTCAAGCAGGAATTGGGTTTTGGCTGGTGCTAAGAGGAGAGTTAAGTCTGTGCCATATGCAGGGTGAGAAAGAGCTGAATGGGACAAGTTGGAGCCAAGCAGCACAGCGGATGCTAGGGTACTTCATACAGATGCTGGAAGGAGTCCAAGAAGGGGTCATAATCTGGCAGAGGATTTGCAATCAAGATCCAAGAAGAGAAGGGAGTCCAGATTGGGGCTGAGACTGAGTGGGAGTCAGGTTGGATCTAGTCTGAGAGATGAGGTGAGAGGGAAGGGAACAGGGATCAGCACCAGGCAAGTAGTGTTGTCAAAGAGGGAAGTGGGTCAGATTGGGACCAAGGTGGTGGGGGGGGGGGGGGGGGGCGGTGGATAAGTGTTATCAGGTAGGAGATAGAGCTGGGATTGGGGTGGAGATTCAAGTTAGGGTCACTTAATACTAAAGCAGCCACAAAAATTCAAAGGCAAACACTGTTTGGATAATGTAACAGAGAGATGAGATTGACTGGGTATTAGTGGTGTCGAGAGTGTGGTGCTCGAAAAGCCCAGCGGGTCAGGCAGCATCTGAGGAGCAGGTGAATTGACGTTTCAGGCATAAGTCCTTCATTAGAAATGAGGATTGTGGGTCAGGAGGCTGAGAGATAAATGGGAGAGGGTGGGAGTGGGGAAGGTAGCTGAGAATGCAGTAGGTAGATGGTGATGGTGATGGGTCAGAGACAAGGGTGCGGCAGGTAGATGGGAATGATGATGGACAGGTCAAGAGGGCAGTGCTGAGTTGGAGGCTTGGGACTGGGATAATGTGGGGGGATGGGAAATGAGGAATATAGTGAAATCCACATTTGGTTGCAGGGTCCCACGGCAGAAGATGAGGTGTTCTTCCTCCAGGTGTTGGGTGGCTAGGGTTTGGTGATGGAGGAGGCCCAAGACTTGCATGTCCTTACTGGAGTGGAAGGGGGAGTTGAATTGTTTCCCCACGGGTCAGTGGAGTTGACAGGTGCGGGTGTCCTAGAGATGTTCTCTGAAACGATCCGCAAGTTGACATCTTGTCTCCCCAATATAGAGGAGACCACATTGGGTGCAAATGATACAGTAGATGACATTAGTGGAGGTGTAGGTAAATTTCTGTCGGATGTGGAAGGATCCTTTGGGCCCTTGGATGGAGGTGGTGTGGGTGCAGGTTTTGCACTTCCTACGGTGGTAGTGGAAGGTGCTAAGAGTGAGGTGGGGGCGCCATGGAACAGATGAGAGGGGAGTTGTGGGCACAGGGCATCCGCACCAACCAACCCCACCACCCTGTGACTGAACAATTCAACCACCCCTCCCACTCCACCAAGGACATGCAGGTCCTGGGCTGCCTCCATCACCAAACCCTAACCACCTGATGCCTGGAGGAAGAATGCCCCATCTTCTACCTTGGGACCCTGCAACTAGATATAATTGAATTTAGACCAGTATTGTTTCAACTGTAATGGAAGGAGTGCATTGAAAATCAAACTCCTCTAACAAGTGCATCATCAGTATAATTGTTTAATCTAATTACTTTTCTTTTGTACTATTGTTCAGCGTAAAAGAAATGTTCACCAGGCTTCTTTAATGAACTCAAAATTTTAGTTATTATAAACCAACAATGACTAATATCTAAACTATAATCCAGAACTGGAATAATATCCCATGAATCCTCACATAACACAAAAAGAAAACAGTCCCTGTACAGATGCTACTTTAACAAAGGCCAAAGGAAAAAGAAAACTGAACCAAGGATTTGAAAACAAAGGATTGAATTTAATGGCTTCTCATGGTCCACTGGGTCTTCTGATCACAATTGATTCCAATTTTGCTTGTAATTAACTTGAATCCAATTCTTTGGAAAGTGGTCACAGCCCAGCTTTTCGCGATATGCAAAGTTGTCAGAAATATTACTTTAGGAAACTTAAAGTTCTTAGGAACTTCTGACAAAATGAGAGAGACTTGCAGCTTCTGGGATATCTTTAATGAATTCATTAGTCTATAAAATAGGAAACCATTCCAGAAAGGGGTGCTAGGCAACTCTGAGCATTAGTTTAAGGCCTTTAAATACTGAAAAACCAATCTCTTATCTCCTTGAGTTTGCTTGCCTTTGCTCTAAAGTCAACAAATTTTCTTTAAACAGCAGGTAGCTTACATGATGCATAAATTTGTTGATTTATAAAGCTGTAGTCATCAGTAACCAGGTGACACTAAGAAAAATTGCAAAGGTTCAGGCATCAGTAACCAAACGGCTCATTGTTATTCCTTGATAAATTCACATGGTAAACCCATGCAATCCAGAAATGTCGAAACAGCTCCATATCTTGTAATTTTTTTCATAGTCCTTAAAGTTAAGTAATTATTCCCAACCGGGTGGCATGGTGGCATAGTGGTTAGCATTGCTGCCTCACAGCGCCAGATACCTGGGTTCAATTCCCGCCTCAGGCAACTCTGTGTGGAATTTGCACATTCTCCCCGAATTCTCCCTGTGTCTGCGTGGGTTTCCTCTGGGTGCTCCGGTTTTCTCCCACAGTCCAAAAATGTGCAGGTTAGGTGAATAGGCCATGCTAAATTGCCCGTAGTGTTAGGTGAAGGGGTAAATGTAGGGGAATGGGTCTGGGTGGGTTGCTCTTCGGAGGGTCAGTGTGGACTTTGTTAGGCCAAAGGGCCTGTTTCCACACTGTAGGTAATCTAATATTAGTGTTTAAATTGCTAGGATGTTTCATATGTGATTGATCCTCAGAGGGACATGTTAAATTTGAAGCTTTGAAAAAGCTCATGGGGAAGCAGTATTTCCTTCAGCTTTTGTGGAACCAATGGAACACTTCATGGAGACAAAGAATAAGTAACTTCATGATTACCAGATTTTGAACACAGGTGTTGAAACAAATGGAAGGGTTAAGGACAGGCAGGATGATGACTGAAATAGTTTTACAGCAGCTGGTATCCGCATCACCAAGTCACCCTTTCTTTGCACATAAATAGTCTTTGATGATAGTACAGTCTCTTACAGAGTCCGGCTCAAGAATGTCAGTATCTTTGACACTCACACTTACTGTACATCAACCAAGTCTCCCTGATTGGACCAGATTAACAGCCCAAATCAGGGAAATCATAAGCTATGAGGTCCAGCTAGCTGACCTTGTTATAATCATCACATCCTTCTCATTCTGCCTCCACGGACATAGACTGGTCCTCTTTTGTTGGAGAGTGAAATAACTGCAGAGGCATGTATCCTGTCACCAAGTCACTCTTTATTTACATGCGCACAATACATGGGCTCTGACCAGCCAACTTAAAGCCAGTCCCTAGACTGAGAAGACCTTCTGAATCTAAATCAGAGAATGTAGGCCTATTCTTTCTATTGTAACTTCTCCTGGGACATTTTTGCTCCAGGTCCAGTTCCTCTGTCTCAGACGCAAACACAGGTGGTGGGTACTGTGCCCAGAGTGCCTTGGGAGAGTTTTCTCCTTTTTTTCCCCAATCGTAACAGTATTAAAACCTTAAGACATCGGAGTGGAAGTAAGGCCATTTGGCCCATTGAATCTATTCCACCATTTAATCATGGCTGATGAGCATTTCAACTCCACTTACCTGCACTCTCCCCTAGCCCTTAATTCCTTGCGAGATCAAGGCAGAGCTTGATAAATTCTTGAAGACATTTAATGTCCCAGTCTCCACTGCGCTCCGTGGCAATGAATTCCACAGGCTCACCACTCTCCGGCTGAAGAAATGTCTCCTCATTTCCATTCTAAGTTGACCCCCTCTAATTCTAAGGTGGTGCCCACGGGTCCTAGTCCCCCTGCCTAATGGAACAACTTCCCAGTGTCCACCCTTTTCTAAGCTGTGCATTATCTTCTATCAGATCTCCCCTCAAACTTGGAAACTCTAATGAATACAATACCAAGATCCTCAGCTGTTCATCATATGTTAGACCTACTATTGAGTCTGCATTCATCTCATACTCTGAGGTTTCTTTGCGATTCTGGCACCAAACCTCATCCCCCTGAAGTCAAATGTCTCCCTTGCTTAGAGGAGGCATGCAGTCAGCACCTGCATTCCTGCTGTTATTTCACCTTTTATCCCTCCACTAGGTCCAAGAATATTGGATTTAACCTGGTGCGGAATATTCTCCCCATCAGCAACTCTGCTGGAGCTATCCCTGTAGTTGTGTGAGGGGTAGTCCTCAATCAAACAGGAACCAGGACAGTTTGGTATCAAGTGAAGCTATAGGCTGTTTCTTCTTTAAACCAGCTTTCAACATTTGGACTGCTCATTCCACCAGAGCATTGGAGGATGGTTGGTATGGAGCATTCCAAACATTAACAATGCTGTTTGACTTTAGGAAATACTCTAATTGCCTGCTGATAAGTGACATACTGTTGCCTATGACCAATACTTCTGGGAGTCCATGCAATGCAAACAACCCTCACAGCTTTTCAGTTGTCACACCTGAGTTTGCTAAATGAACTCTATGCAATCACTTTAGTCATCCACAATGACCAGGAACATTGAGCCAATGAAAGGACTGGCACAGCAGATGCATAACCAAGTATAGGGTTTAACTGGCCATTCCCACGAATGTGGGCATGCTGCCGGCAGTAAGCTTTGTCCTTGTTGGCACTCTGGGCACTGCCACATCAATGCAGCTATGTTGCTATCCAATTCTGGCCACCAGACATAATTCCTGCCAACTATTTCATTTTGGAAACCCTTTGATAACCCTGGTGGAGTTATCTGGCGGTGACAAGCATTTTTGCTCCCCACAATAATATGCTGTGTTTTTGGTCCTGGTTCTGATGGGGCATCTGTTTCCCTTGCAACCACCAGCTGTTTTAATTTTAACAGGATGGGATGTTCTTGTGTCCATGCTGTCAGTAGTGACCAGAAGGTTGTCCAGGAAGTTAAAAACCATAACCGACTCTTCTGGTGGGAGGCAGCTCAAGGCAACCACATTTACCACATGGCTCCTGGACAGTGTTCCAACTTGTAGTTGTATGCACTGAGAATAATGGTCCACCACTGAATTCAACTAGAAGCTGTGGTCAGTATAGCCTTGTCGTCTTTACATAGTTCCAGCAGGTGCTTGTGGTTTGTTAATATGACAAATGTACATGTACAAAAGTATTGCTGGAACTTTCTCATACCAAAGGTGACTCTCAAGTCGTCTTTCTCTACCTGAGCATATTTGCATTTGGCACAGGCCAAAGTCTGGGAAGCACATGCCACTGGGCATTCCTCTCTGGTGAGCTAACATTACCTCCATACCATGTGTGGAGGCATTGCATGTCGCTTGGGATCATAGTGAGACAACACCTTCCTTGAGTTACTTGGCTACATAACCATTTCTAAGGCTGACTCTTCATGAATAGCAGATATGAGTGCCATAATGAATGTAAGGTTACATAGGAATTTCCCATAATAATTCACCAACCCAGGAAAAACTGAACTCCAGTACAGACCTGGGAGCCAGAACACTTTTGCTTGCTTTATCTTCCAACATGTCTAACCTGCTTTTTGTCGGCTCTGTAACCAAAGTAGGTCATTTGGAATACCTGGAACACCCATTTTTTACCTTCTCATGTGTTTGCCCACCTGGGAGAAACATTTTAAGCACCAAGTCCAAGTTCTCAAAGTGCTCTTTTTTGGTTCGCCTGATTATTAGCATGTCATCCAGAAAAATGGCAACCTGGGGTAAATCTTGCAAAATGTTCCCAATCATCCACTCAAAGGGTGCAGGCTGATATCCCAATTGGCAGCCTTGTATACTTGTATAAACTCTTTTTATGGGCATAATTGTGTCATACTTCTGGAACTCCTCATTTAGTAGCTCTTGTGGGGATGCATGGCTTATGCCCAGCTTTGTGAAGGACAGCCCCTTCATCAATTTTTTGCATACAAGTCCTCTATGAGAGGGATTGGATATTTATCCAGCTGCAAGAAGTGGCCCATTGTTTACTCAAAATTCCCATACAGGCGAACCAAAACATCAGGTTTCACAATCAGTATGACCAGTGCTGCCCATTCCGTAATTTGCTCTGGTTTGATGATTCCTTTGCTTTCCAGCCTCTTGTTTTCTGCCTCTATTTTTGTCCATAAGGAAAGTGGCACTGGGCAGGCAAAATTTCCTTCTGGTCAACATGTAAACTAGCCTTGGCCCCTTGTTAGTTTCCTAGCCCTTCTTGAAAACTTTGGCACATTTAATTAGGCAGCCATTTTCCAATGGACAAATGTGAACCAATAAAGATTAATTTTCCTCAATCAATTCTGTTGCAATAGACTTGGGCACGAGCCTGTTACTACAATCAGTGATGGTTAGGAGCACAGTGCTGGTCTGAGGCAGCACAACAGCTTCCACATGACTGCCTGGAATTGGTGGACTGGTCCATATTCAAGAACACAATGGGCAATCTAAATGAATATAGCACGACCGTTACAGACTTCATTAGCAAGTGTGTAGATGACTGCATGCCAAAGAAGTTAATCTGAATGTTCCCCAACTGGAAACTATGGATGAAATGGAGATCCATTACCTACTGAAGTCCAGGTGCGTGGCATTCAAGTCAAATGACACTGGCCTTTTCAGGAAATCCAGAAGTGATTTCTGTGTAGAGACACCAAGAGAACAATACTGGACTAAGCTAGAGACCCAAACTAACCACATGGACACCTGCCTTTTGTGGAAAGGCCTACATGAAATAATGGGCTACAGAGTGAAGCAAAACATAACAGCAGACAAATATTCATTCCTCCCTGATGCTCTCAATGCATTTTACGTTTGTTTTGAAAAGCAAGTTAGTGAAACAATGTCACCTGCACCAACAGCCTCTGATGTACCTGTTCCCGCAGTCACCACTGCAGATGTCAGATCAATCTTCTTGGACAGTGAACCTACGGAAAGTGACTGACCCAGATTGAGTCTCCAGCTGTGCATTCAGATCCTGCGTACACCAGTTAGTGGGAGTATTTGCTGACATCGTTAACCTCTCCTTACTATGATGTGAGGTCCTCACTTGCTTCAAGAATATCACCATCATTCCAGTGCCAAAAAGGACTTGTGCTTCAATGACAACTGCCTGGTAGCTCTGACTTAACCATGAAGTGCTTTGAGAAATTAATCACTGCTTATATCAATTCTAGCCTCCCAGTATGTTTTGATTCCTTGCAATTCGTCTATTGTCACAATAGGCCGATGGCACATGCCATCTCCCTATACTCATCCCTGGAACATCTGGATAACAAGGATACCTCTGTCAGGCTCCTACTTATTGACTACAACTTCACCATAATTCCAACCAAACTAATCTTCAAACTCCCAGACATAGGTTTCTTTCAAGCACTGCAACTGGATCCTCAACTTCCTGACCCACAGACCACAATTAGTGAGAATAGGGAACAATATCTCCATGATAACCCTCAACACTGGTGCCCTGCAAGGTTGCCTTCATTCCCTTGGTTATAATCTCTTCCATGGGGCAGAAGATACAAAGCTTTAACACACATCAACTGATTGAAGAAAAGCTTATTAGACTTCTGAATGGACCTCTGAAAGTTTGAGTTTAGTGTTGATCTTGCTCTTTGTGCACCTTCTCTGCAGTCATAACATTTTTTGCGCTGTTCTATTACTATTATGCACTTTTTATGGTATGATCTGCCTGTACTGCATGCAAAAAATCTTTTCAGTTTACCTAGATATGTGCTAGTAATAAATTAAATGAAACCACAAAAACTTCTGGGCCTCCATGTATTACAAAAGATGCGTGCAGTTTTTCTATGGTCGTCCCGGTTTTTGATAAATGGACCCTATGTAGGTCCAACCACTTTGAGTGGGCATCTATAATTATTATGAACATTGAACCCATGGAAGGACTTGCATAATCGACATGCAACTCTGTTCCGTTTATCTGGCTATTTTCACGGATATGGTGGAGCTGCTGTTGGCACTCTGGACACTATCCCACCAACATAGCTGTGTATATCCAAGCCTGGCTACCAGACTTAACAATCTTCATTTTGGAGAGCCCTAGATGGCCCTGGTGGATTTCAGCCATTATGTGATAGCAACCTTTGCTTGGGATAATCACTCTTGATTTCCCCCTAACAATACGCCATCCTCTACAGTAAGCTGGTCTCTCCGGGTCCAAAAAGGTTTCAGATCGAGTTGGGACAGCACTTTTTTTTTCCCATAAATACCAGTTTCAGTTTGGAAAAGGCTGGATTTTGTTATTGTTAGCTGTGACTAAGACAGTGTCCAGAAAATTTAATATCATTCCAGAATCTTCCATTGGGGGCACCATTTACATTGTATCACTACTCTGGCTCCCAGACAGTGTTCTAACTTTTAGTAATAAGCACTTAGTATTAGAGTCCATCACTGAATGTGGCCCAAAGATATGGGTGGTACTGGCCTTATTCTCTTTAAGTAGGAGTTTGTGTCCATGATTACACAAGTATCTTTATGAATGGAAATGTGTGGAATTTCTTAACTCCAAATATGACCACTAATCTTTCATTTACTATCTGGGCATTATTGTGCTCTGCATTAGTCAAAGCCCTGGATGCATAAGCTATTAGCCATTCCTCTCCATTGAGCCACCTATATGCGAATACCAGCCCGAAGCCATGCAGTGAGGAATCTTGCATCAATAACAAATCTTTCTTGGGATCACAGTGTGTCAACACATTATAGGATGACAGCTACTTTATAGAACATAGAACATAGAACATAGAAGGATACAGCGCAGTACAGGCCCTTCGGCCCGCGATGTTGCGCCGACCGAGTCCTACCTAACCTATACTAGCCCAATAACTTCCAAATGCCTATCCAATGCCCGCTTAAATGAAAGCCAGAGCTGGTCGTTGAGACTATTTCCAAGGCTAACTCCATTTTAGGAGTTGATACAAAAATGCCAGGTTATGTATGAATTTTCCATAATTTAGCAGCTCAAGAAATAAACAAAGCTCCTGGACAGACATGGTAATCTGGGGCACCCTTGATCACTGTCACTTTTTTTTCAACAGGTGTGCCTTAGTCTTGTCAACTCTGTAGCCTAAGCAGGTCACTTGCACGGTCAGGAACACTCATTTTCCTTTCTTAGCCATATGCCTGCCTCTGAAATAGACCTTTTGGACTACATGCAGGTTCTCTAAGGTGTTCCTTAATCTCATCTATTAGCACAAGCCCTTATGAGTATTAATTGGAGTGTTCTTGTGCAACTAAATGTGGCTCATGTCCACCTTCTTGGAGATCAGCCCCCACCCCTGCCATCTTTGGGTATAAATCCCCTATCTGAGGGATTAGGTTATTATTCAGCAGCAAAAAATGGTTTATTGTTTGTTTAAAATTTCCCACAAACACCCATTGGGCTTCAAAATTGGTACACGAATTGAACTGGTTTGATAATTTCTTCATTTGCCAGCTTCTGATTTCTGCCTCTACTTTTGCCTGTAAAACAAATGGTGTGGACAGACCTTGCTGAATCATGGAATTGCTTACAAGTCATTTTGGCTCCTTTGACATTCCCTCAATCTTCCTGGAAAACTTCCTGGTATTTAATTTGGACTTCACTCAGTCAACCATTTTCTAATTGGAAAAATGTTGAGCCAATCCAGGTGAATCTCTCTCAATCAATTTTGTTCTTGGGCCTGAGCCTTTTATTGTAACAGAATCATTCTCTGTTCATAAGAGACCAGAACTGAAATTGTATCCTGAATCTGTCAAGGTTTCCTGGTATAGGTTCTCAGCCTAGCTGTGCTCTTATGCAAAGAGCAAGGAGGAGTCCAAAGTGAATCTTTATTAAAAACTGCGATCGCTGATACAACTGTGCCAATATTGACCTCCATTAGCACTGAAAAGACCATTTAAGCAGACATTTATCTTGGTTCTGATTTTAATGTTGCTAAGCAACTTAATTGTTGCAAATCTGATGTAGATGGACTTTTCAGGGTATGAGCTTTAAGGATGCCAGTCTATGAGCCATCTTAATCAACTTAGATGCTGTCTTGATTCTGCATACTGGCAATAACTACAATGGCTTGCTGGTCAGAATCCTGGAGATGTTTTAACTGTTTGGTAAAGACTTGGCTTTGGTTTTGGAGCTTTGCTGTGGGTCTTCCGAGAGTCCCTCTGATCAAGATATGTCCTGAGTGAGGCTGTGCACTTGCCTGCACTTAAGTGGTGTTCACTTGGCTTAGTTGGACTGAGGGTGTTCCATCAGAATTCCCTGCAACTCATGCTCCACATTTTCAAATGATGAAACCATTTGTAGCAACTGTTTGAAATCCAGTTGAGCTTCAGCCAGCGGCATTTTTTGCATAGTTACATCATTAACCTCCATATCAGATGGTCCCTAAGCATCTCATTAAGGGATAGCCCAAATTCACAGCCTTCCATCAGTCATCTTAATCTTGTCAAAAACCTGAATACAGATTCTTCCGGCTCTCTCATTGCCCAATGAAAGTGATAATGCCTCAGAATTAGAGGAGGCTTAGAGTTTTAATATTTCTTAACTATGTCAGTGTATTCTTGAAAGGTTTTAGCATCTTGTGCCTCATGAGAGGTATGTTTGGTATGTTGCCTCCCAGGTGCAAGGGTACGTGATGTCGCTGATCGTGTTTTCCGGGTCCTTAAGGGGGAGGGGGAGCAGCCCCAGATCGTGGTCCACGTTGGCACCAACGATATAGGTAGGAAGAAGGGTGAGGATGTAAGGCAGGCTTTCAGGGAGCTAGGTTGGAAGCTCAGAGTTAGAACAAACAGAGTTGTAGTCTCTGGTTTGTTACCCGTGCCACGTGATAGAGAGTCGAGGAACAGGGAGAGAGAGCAGTTAAATGCGTGGCTACAGGGATGGTGCAGGAGGGAGGGATTCCGGTTTCTGGATAACTGGGGTCCTTTCTGGGGAAGGTGGGACCTCTATAAAAAGGATGGTCTACACTTGAACCTGAGGGGCACCAGTATCCTTGGGGGGAGGTTTGCTAGTGCTCTTTGGGAGGGTTTAAACTAACTCCGCGGGGGCATGGGAACCAGGACTGTAGCTTTAGGGTACAGGACCTTGAGTGTAGGGAGGTTAGGAATAATGCAGCGATCTCTAAGGAGGGTGCCTGTAACCAGAAAGGTGGATTGAAGTGTGTATACTTCAATGCCAGAAGTATAAGGAATAAGGTAGGTGAACTTGCAGCGTGGGTTGGTACCTGGGACTTCGATGTTGTGGCCATTACAGAGACGTGGGTAGAACAGGGACAAGAATGGCTGTTGCACGTTCCAGGGTTCAAATGTTTTAGTAGGATCAGACATGGGGGTAAAAAAGGGGGAGGCGTGGCATTACTTGTCAAAGACAGTATCACAGCAGTGGAATGGACGATGGAAGAGGACTTGCCACCTGAGGTAGTTTGGGCTGAGGTTAGAAATAGGAAAGGTGAGGTCACCCTGTTAGGTGTTTTCTACAGGCCTCCTAATAGTCCTAGAGAAGTAGAGGATAATATTGCGAGGATGATTCAGGAAAAGAGTGAAGGTAGCAGGGTGGTTGTTATGGGGGACTTTAACTTCCCAGATATTGACTGGGAGAGCTATAGCTCGAGTTCATTAGATGGGTCGGTGTTTGTACAATGTGTGCAGGAGGGTTTCCTGACACAATATGTCGACAGGCCAACAAGAGGGGAGGCTATATTGGATTTGGTTCTAGGTAATGAACCAGGCCAGGTGTTAGACTTGGAGGTAGGTGAGCACTTCGGGGACAGTGACCACAACTCGGTGACTTTTACTTTAGTGATGGAGAGGGATAATCGTGTGCCGCAGGGCAAGAGCTATAGCTGGGGGCAGGGAAATTATGATGCAGTGAGGCATGACTTAGGATGTGTGGATTGGAAAAACAGGCTTCAAGAGAAGAACACTAATGAGATGTGGGGAGTGTTCAAGGAGCAGCTACTGCGTGTCCTCGATAGGTATGTACCAGTCAGGCATGGTGTAAAGGGCCTTGTGAGGCAGCCGTGGTTTAGTAAGGAATTGGAGTCCCTTGTGAAAGGGAAGAAGGCGGCATATGTAAAGATGAGGCGTGAAGGTTCAGTAGGGGCGATTGAGAGTTATAAGGTAGCCAGGAAGGAGCTAAAGAGGGAGCTAAGAGAAGCGAGAAGGGGACATGAAAAGTCTTTAGCTGGTAGGATTAGGGAAAACCCAAAGGCTTTCTATAGGTATGTCAAGAATAAAAGGATGACTAGGGTAGGTATCGGTCCAGTCAAGGATAGTAGTGGGAAGTTGTGTGTGGAGGCGGAGGAGATTGGAGAGACATTAAATCAGTACTTTTCATCAGTATTCACTCAGGAACAGGACACTGTTGCTGATGTGAATATGGAATCACAAATAATTAGAATGGATGCCCTGGAAATATGCAGGGAAGAGGTTTTGGGAATATTGGAAAGGATGAATATAGATAAGTCTCCTGGGCCTGATGGCATTTACCCCAGGATCCTATGGGAAGCTAGGGAGGAGATAGCAGAGCCATTGGCCTGGATTTTTATGTCGTCGTTGTCAACAGGAATAGTACCAGAGGACTGGAG
This sequence comes from Hemiscyllium ocellatum, assembly GCF_020745735.1. Classification (NCBI taxonomy): domain Eukaryota; kingdom Metazoa; phylum Chordata; class Chondrichthyes; order Orectolobiformes; family Hemiscylliidae; genus Hemiscyllium; species Hemiscyllium ocellatum. The sequence continues at coordinate 57,747,583 of NC_083410.1, read as the reverse complement.
GATAGCGAATGTGGTCCCATTGTTCAAGAAAGGGAGTAGGGATAGCCCTAGCAACTATAGGCCAGTGAGTCTGACTTCAGTGGTGGGCAAAGTCTTAGAGAGAATGGTAAGGGATAAGATTTATGAACATCTGGGTAGGAATAACGTGATCAGGGATAGCCAGCATGGTTTTGTGAAGGGCAGGTCATGCCTCACAAACCTTATTGAGTTCTTTGAGAAGGTGACCAAGGAAGTGGATGAGGGTAAAGCAGTAGATGTTGTGTATATGGATTTTAGTAAGGCGTTCGATAAGGTTCCCCATGGTAGGCTAATGCTAAAACTTCGGAGGTATGGCATTGAGGATACATTAGAGGTTTGGATTAGGAATTGGCTGGCTGGAAGGAGACAGAGGGTAGTAGTTGATGGATTATGTTCATCTTGGAGCGCAGTTACTAGCGGTGTACCACAAGGATCTGTTTTGGGACCATTGCTTTTTGTTATCTTTATAAATGATCTAGAGGAAGGACTTGAAAGCTGGGTAAGCAAGTTTGCGGATGACACAAAAGTCGGTGGAGTTGTGGATAGTGAGGAAGGAAGTGGTAGGTTACAGCGGGATATAGATAAGTTGCAGAGCTGGGCGGAAATGTGGCAAATGGAATTCAATGTAGCTAAGTGCGAAGTCGTTCACTTTGGTAGGAATAACAAGATGATGGATTACTGGGCTAATGGTAGGCTACTTGGTAGTGTGGATGAGCAGAGGGATCTTGGTGTCCATGTACACAGATCTCTGAAAGTTGCCACCCAGGTAAATAGTGCTGTGAGGAAGGCATATGGTGTACTGGGCTTTATTGGCAGAGGAATTGAGTTCCGGAGTCCTGAGGTCATGTTGCAGTTGTATAAGACTCTGGTGCGGCCTCATCTGGAGTATTGTGTGCAGTTTTGGTCGCCATACTATAGGAAGGATGTGGAAGCTTTAGAACGAGTGCAGAGGAGGTTTACCAGGATGTTGCCTGGAATGGTAGGAAAATCTTATGAGGAAAGGCTGAGGCACTTGGGGCTGTTCTCATTGGAGAAGAGAAGGTTTAGGGGAGATCTGATAGAAGTGTATAAGATGATTAGGGGTTTAGATAGGGTAGATACTAAGAACCTTTTACCGCTAATGGAGTCAGGTGTTACTAGGGGACATAGCTTTAAATTAAGGGGTGGTAGGTATAGGACAGATGTTAGGGGTAGATTCTTCACACAGCGGGTTGTGAGTTCATGGAATGCCCTGCCCGTATCAGTGGTGAACTCTCCTTCTTTATGGTCATTTAAGCGGGCATTGGATAGGCATTTGGAAGTTATTGGGCTAGTATAGGTTAGGTAGGATTCGGTCGGCGCAACATCGAGGGCCGAAGGGCCTGTACTGCGCTGTATCCTTCTATGTTCTATGTTCTATGAGAGATTAGGCTCCTAATGACAGGAAAAAGCTGCAGCACTACAGGCTGTCAGGATAATTTACTGTTTTTTTTTATCTGCCACAATGGTATTTGCCAGGAAAATATAACTTTTTTTTTCAGTACGGATGAAAACAGCAACAGAACTGAGAATTTGTTTTTCTCTGAAGCTAGTAAAATATATATTTTGCATTAGGAAGGCATGACAATGGAAATGATGTTGCCAGGAAGATTTAATTTCCGAGATGGATCAAATTGAACACAGAACTGAATATCTTGGAACAAATGTCTTCACGGGTAGAAGTGACCTGTACAAGAAGGATGAATTGGACCTGAATTGGAAGGGAACTAATATACTGGCAGGGAAATTAGTTAGAGCTGCTTGGGAGGATTTAAACTAGCAAGGTAGGGGGTTGGGACCCAGGGAAATAATGAGGAAGGACATCAATCTGAGACTAGTACAGCTGGGAAAGGAAGTGAGTCAGGGGAAGGAACAAAGCAGAAAACAAGGTAGGACTGATTAAATGAAACTGCATTTACTTCAATGCAAGAAGCCTAACAGGGAAGGCAGATGAATTCCGGGCATGGTTAGGAACATGGGACTGGGATATAGCAATTACAGAAAAGTGGCTCAGGAATGGACAGGATTGGCAGCTTAATGTTTAAGGATATAAATGCTATAGGAAGGGTAGAAAGGGGGAGAGGTGGTATTTTTGATAAGAGATAGTATAACTGCTATACTTAGTGGGAAATATTCCTGGGAATACATCCAGGCAAGTCATTTGGGTGGAAATGAGAAATAAGAAAGGGATGATCACCTTATTGGGATTGTATTATAGACTCCCCTAATAGTCAGAAATTGAGAAACAGATTTGGAAGGAGATTTCTGTTATCTGTTAAGAATAATAGGGTGGCTATGGTAGGAGATTTTAACTTTCCAGACATAGACTGGGACTGTGTTAAGGGTTTAGATGGAGAGGAATTTAAGTGTGTACAAGAAAATTTTCTGATTCAGTATGTGGATGTACTTACCAGAGAAGGTGTAAAACTTGACTTACTCTTGGAGAAGTCAGGCAGGGCAGATGACTGAGGTGTCAGTGGGGGTGCACTTTGGGGCCAGCAACCATTATTCTATTAGTTTTAAAATAGTGATGGAAATGATAGACAGGATATAAAAGTTGATGTCCTAATTGGAGACAGACTAATTTTGATGGAATTAGGCAAGATCATTCAAAACTGAAAATGTGTTGCTGGAAAAGCGCAGCAGGTCAGGCAGCATCCAAGGAACAGGAAATTCGACGTTTCAGGCATAAGCCCTTCATAAGATCATTCAAAAGCTGACTGGGGGCAGATGTTCACAGGTAAAGGGACAGCTGGAAAATGGGAAACTTTCAGAAATGAGATAACGAGAGTCCAGAGACAGTACATCCCTGTTAGGGTGAAAGGAAAGGCTGGTAGGTGTAGGGAATGTTGGATGACTAGAGAAATTGAGGTTTTGGTTAAGAAAAAGAAGAAAGCATATGTCAGGTTTTACACCTTCTCTAGTAAGTACATCCACATACTGAATACAGGATAGATAGAATGAATCCTTAGAGTATAAAGGCAGTAGGAGTATACTTGAGAGGGAAGTCAGGAGGGCAAAAAAGGGACTTGAGAGAGCTTTGGCAAAAAAGGTTAAGGAAAATGCAAAAGTTTTTTTTTGTAAATACATTAAGAACAAAGAGTAATGAGGGAGAGAATAAGGCCTCTCAAATATCAGCAATGCAGCCTACTTGTGGCGCTGCAGGAGATTGGGGAGATAATAAATGAGTATTTTGCATCAGTGTTCATTGTGGAGAAGGACATGGGAGGATAGAATGTGGGGAAGTAGATGAACATTTTTCAAGATGTCACCACATTACACGGGAGGAAGTGCTAGATGTCTTAGTGCATAAAAGTGGATAAATCTCCAGGACTTGACCAGGTGTACCCTAGAATTCTGTGGGAAGCTAGGAAAGTGATTGCTGGGCCGCTTGCTGAGATATTTATATCATCAATAGTCATAGGTGAGGTGCTGGATGACCTGGAGGTTGGCTAACGTGGTGCCACTGTTTGAGAAAGGTGGTAAAGACAAGCCAGGGAACAATAGACCAGTGAGCCTGACATCAGTGGTAGGTAAGTTGCTGGAGGGAATCCTGAGGGACAGGATTTATATGTATTTGGAAAAGCAAGGACTGATGAGGGATAGTCACCAAGGCTTTGTGCGTGGGAAATCATATCTCTCATGCGTTTTTGAAGTAACAAAGAAGTTTGAGGGCCGAATGGATGTGATCTATGTGGACTTCAGTAAGATGTTCGACAAGGCACCTCATGGGAGAATGGTTAGCAAGGTTAGATTTCATGGAATACAGGAAGAACTAGCCATATGGATACACAACTGGCTCGAAGTTAGAAGATAGAGGGGGGTGGTTGTGGAGGGTTGCTTTTCAAACTGGAGGTCTGCGACCAGTGGTGTACCACAAGGATCAGTGCTGGTTTCACTGCTTTTCATCATTTATATAAATGATTTTGGATGTGAATTTGGGGAGTATGGTTAGTAAGTTTGCAGATGACACCAAAATTGGACATGTCGTCGACAACGAAGAAGGTTACCTCAAATTACAACAGGATCTTGATCAGCTGGGCCAATGGGCTGAGACATGGCATATGGAGTTTAATTTGGATAAATGTGAGATGCTGCATTTTGGAAAAGTAAGTCTTAGCAGGACTTGTACACTAATGGTAAGGTGCTAGGGAATGTTACTGAACAAAGAGACCTTGGAATGCAGTTGATAGTTTCTTGAATGTGGAGTCACATTTGATAGGATAGTTAAGGCGGCATTTGGTATGCTTTCCTTTATTGGTCAGAGCATTGAGTATATGAATTGGGAGGTCTTATTGCAGCTATACAGGACATTGGTTAGGTTGCTTTTGGAATATTGCATGCAATTCTGATCTCCTTCCTATCGGAAAGATATTGTGAAACTTGAAAGGGTTCAGAAAAGATTGATGAGGATGTTGCCAGGTGTGGAGGATTTGAGCTAAAGGCAGAGGCTGAGACTGCAGTGTTGGAGGCTGAGGGGTGATCTTATAGACCTTTATAAAATCATGAAGGGCACGGATAGGATAAACATTCAAAGTATTTTCCCTGGAATGGGGGAGAGCAGAAGTAGAGGTCATAGGTTCAGGGTGAGAGGAAAAAGATTTAAAAGGGATCTAAGGGGCAACTTTTTTACACAAAGGGTAATGCATGTATGGAATGACCTGCTATAGGAAGTGGTGGAGGCTGATACAATTTACAACATTTTAAAAGGCATCTGGGTAGATATATGAATAGGAGGGTTTAGAGTGATATGGGCTAAGCACTGGCAAATGGGACTAGATTAGGTCAGGATATCTGCTCGGCATGGACGAGTTGGACCAAAGGGTCTGTTTCTGTGTTGTACATCTGACTCTATGGCTCTAAATAATTTATAAGGCACCAAATAACTTCTAAATTAAATACTAAACCGAAAGCTGAAGGAGTAAATTGACTTTAACACACAACTGGGAACATAGCTGATGATGTCATTCACTCATCAAGGGTAAAAGAAGCAACACCTACTTTTGAAGAAGTCCTAAAACATTAAAAGCTTTTGAATAGAAGAGTTAAACATTCAGGGGAACCCCTAGATGGTTTAATTTAATGATCTCTACAGATTACTAGAGAAACGAAACTAAGGTGACTTTAAGTCATACCTCATAAAAGACAGAGAATTGCTCGTTTATTACAGTCCAAGGAAAACCTGACTGCACAGAAAGCCATTCAGATGGTGACTGAAGCTGAAGTTTGAATGCAGCATCAGATCCATCCTTCAAGGAGAATATCAGTCTTGGCAAAGGAGATGAGCAGTATCCACTCAATTTTTAAGGTACAAAACTACAAATAATTTGTGAGAAAATAACTCAGTGAGTTAGGTACAAGACAGTAAAATTCTTCATCAGTGCTGTGAACCAAAGGCACTTCACAGGCACAGACACTATTCAGCTATTAAGTGAGTGTTTTATCTGTCACTTCCTGCAAAAGAATGGAAATGGGACACTGTTCCAGAAAAGCAAGAAATCAAACAATGACTAATAATGAAGGTGAAAAACTGCATTTTGGGAACCTGATGCTTATATCAGGTTTACCTCACGTATTTATACACTGGGGCAAGTGTTGCTTTTTCATCGGATGGTTACCTTATGGTTAAGAAAAGTTTACAGCCAGCAACAGTGGAACAAAATTGTCTGAGACATGTCATTTAAGATTAAAGGAATGTTACAGCAATTTTGCAATATAGAGGAGGTCAAATAGTAGAAATCCTATATGTACTTCAGAGCGATAATTCTTGACTGTGAAGTAGGAACCTTAACTGTAACCCTAACCAATTCTTGAATTAAAAAAAAGAGTAAGGAGGATATGAGAAACTAAAAGGGGAAAACATGAGGAAAGGAGCAGAATACTACAAAATATGCTGTACAGTAAAATGTAAGATCAGACTAGCAGTAGAGAGTAGGGCTAAGTGTGGACTACATTCATATAAGGAAATAGTTAGTGCAGCTTAGGCAATTTAACCACAGGAATATAGAAAGGGAACAATCAGTTGTGTGTGTGTTGGGCAAGATGGTCATTCTATATGATTCCTAGACCACAGGTCATTGGCATTGCACAGTACGGTGAGCTATGTATAGGAATACAGGATATGGAGGACAGATGGTGAAAACAGATTAGCCTTATTAGGGAAACAGAGGATCTGGTGGAAACGTGAAAACACACAATTGAGAACTGACTAGCAAATGACTGACATGGTAGTTGATTCATATCAATATTGCATGTAACCATCATGATGCAAAATGTATAAATATGCTGTTTTCAGCTGTATCCAAACCAGACTTAGAGACCTACCCTGCATAGATGTGGTACAAGATTAAATAAATTCACCTTGTTATGATCTCCTCAGGCCTGATGACTTGATCTTGCAAAACCCTCTGCCAAGATCAATCTCATTCAAAAGGTAGAAGAGGTTAAACAGCAGAACATATGAAAATATGAATTAGGAGCAGAAGTAGATAATTTGAACTTGCTCAGCCATTCAAGATCATCACTGGCCTGTGGTGTTTCCAATTCCACCTTCCCATCTAGCTTGTAACATGTGACTCCCTTGCCTTAAAACAATATATCCACCTCTGTCCTAAATACACATTCATCATCTTCTGAAGTAAAGTTCCAAAGCTGCACAACTTTTAACAGAAAAATTTCTCCTCATCTTCGATCTCAAGGGTGACCCTTTAATATTTAAATAGTTTCCCCTAATTCTGTACTCACCGACAAGAGGAAACATCCTTTCCAGGTTCAGCTTGTCAAGACTGTTCACAATTTTAATGTACTTCAATCAAGTCCTCCTCATTCTTATAAACTCCAGTGGAAACAATCCTATTCTGTCCAAACTTTCTTAATGAGACAACCCACTCATTCCAAGTATCAATATAAAAAGATCTGCTGAACTGACTCCAATACCCATTACACCCTTCCTTAAATTCCTCAATTGCGCATAGTAATCAAGATGTGGTCTGACCAACACTGTCAAACTGAAATATAACATGCTTAGTTTCATGTTCAATTCCTGTCTTAATAAAGTTTAGCATTCCATTAGCTTTCTCAGCTGCTTGTTCTTTTGGTGACTCAAACAGTAGGACACTTAGATCCCTCTGTACCTTTAGTATCCTGCAGTCATTCTCCATTTAAATAATATTCTGCAAAAGTGCACAATTTGCATTTTGGCAGACTATTCTCCTTTTTGCCAGATTTTTCCCATTCTGGCAACCTACATACAACTGTCCACAATCTTCTTCTGTACTTTTCTCATGTTTCCCTATCAAGTTTTGTCATGTGCAAATTTAGCTACCTTACCTTTGCTCCCCTCATCTAAGTTATTAGCACAGATCCCTCCAGGACTTCAGTCATCACATCTTGCCAATCAGAAAAAATACATACTTATGTATATTCTATGCAGCTCAGAGAAGGTTTACTGGATTAATTGGAATGGGCAGATAATGTTAGAAGGAAGGATTGAACAGTCTTAGGCTTTTATACACTGGAGTTTAGATGAAATGACTTGATTTAAATATATAAGATTCGCAGGGTATTGACAAAAATTAATTGGAAAGGACAGTTCCTGTTATGTAATAATCCAGCAATAGGGGATCATATTTTAAAAATAAAGGGTCATCTCATCAAGACAGTTGATGAGAAACATTTTTTCTCAAAGCAATACAAATCTTTGGGACACTTCTTCAGAATGTGGTGGAAGCAGGATCTTTGAATATTTTTAAGGTAGAGGTAAATAGATTCTTGGTAAGTAAGAGTGAAATGTTACCAGGGTAGGGCAGAAAATTGGAGTTGAAGTTATGAACAGTTCAAGAGGGTGAAAGGTCCAAAATCTTAATAAAGGAAATTTATGATGGCATGAAGCATGACTCCGCTATGATGGATTGGGAAATATTACTGAAAGGAATGTTAGTGAATAGGCAATGGCAAATATTTTAGAGTGAATGGGGTGAACTACAAAAATTGTTTATTCTCGCACAGCACAATTGTGCGAAGGAGCAGTGGCCAAACCATGGCTTATGAGGAAAGTTAGATGGCACTAGATGCAAAAATGAGGCATACAAATTGGCAAGAAAAGAGAACAGTTGAGAAACAAGGGATTTATTTAAGAAGGGGAAAATGGAGTATGAGAATAAGCTTGTAGGGAACAAAGGAACTGATGGTAAAAGTTTCTATAGGTATGTATAGCATAGGAATCCAAAAATGATATTTCCAAATCATAATATTAAGGGTCAATTGGGCCAGCAATAAGCAATTAATGGAGAGTGGAAAAATGTTTTGCAAGAAGATGGGCTTGGCGCAGGAACAGGCTATTTTGCAGTGACACCTGGACTTGTTTTTGACCACCAAGCACAGGAATGCTTGGGAAAAGTATTCAGAAGAGGCAATTCAGCACATAACATCTAATGAAGTATATTGAGGACTTCTCATAGTTTGTTGGACTAGGGTTGTGAATGGTACCACAGAAATTGAGATCGTGCTTTAAGTGCCAGCTATTGTTCAGAGGTCCCCGATGAAGCTCACTTATTGAATATGAAGTATCTTAAGCTAATATATTGACTCAAGTTTGCATATACTTAAAGCAGTTTAAGATAATAGATTAATCATTAGTTTGCATATGTCTAAACTATTTTAAGCTAATGAATATACTTATTAGTTTGCAATATATTTAAAGTGGTTTAAACTAATAAATTTACTTTATATCAAATTGCAGATGTCTTCTTGAATTCATTATGATCAGACCTTAAAGAACCTGTTAAAGCACCTTAGACTTACATTACACTTGACACTGTGAGCAGGGTCTGAGCAAAATATTAAAGAAGGTCAACTTCAGGGACAGGACAATTAAACTTTTACAGCTAGCATGACGAGTTGGCTCATGCACAGTGGGCTGGCCCAATAGCAGGAGGGAACTGCTGGGGCTGGCACTGAGGTTGTAATGTTGTCAGGATAGTTGGTGGACATTGAAGAAGACTGAGTTAAGATGCAGCTAATGTAGAGAAGTAGATTAAAGAAACCCCAGGAAAAATCAGGAAGCCAAAGCAAGAGGTAACAAAAACAAAATGTTTGCTGCCTTATTGAAAGCAGGAATAGATAAGTCTGAAATGAGGGATGGCATGATGGTTCAATGGTTAGTGCTGCTGCCTCATAGAGCCAGGGAGCTGGGTTTGATTCTACTCTGGAGTGACCGTCTGTGTGGAGTTTGCACATTCTTCCCGTGTCTGTGTGGGTTTCCTCACACAGTCCAAAGATGTCCAGGTTAGTTGGATTGCATGCTCAATTGCCTGTAGTGCGCAGGGATGTGCAAGCTAGGTGGATTAGCCATGGGAAATACAGGGATAGGGTAGGGAGGTGGGTCTGGTGGGATGCTCTTTAAAAAGTCAGTATTGAATCGATGGCCTGTTTCCATACAGTTGGGATTCTATGATTTTTATTCTGAAATAAATGATATGCCTACTAGTATTTTGTTGTTTCTTTAGATGAAGGTCCATGCTGACACAAAGGGTGGTAGATTGTGAATTAGTTGTGTGAAGCTAAGGGGCATTGTCAGGACCTTTTTGAATAATTAAATGTTAGCTAGGCATGACAGCTACAAGTCCTGAGCAATGGGCTTCTGAGAGTTACTGCCTTCAGGCAGCATTTGACTCAAAAAGCCTGGCTAGTATGATAGCTGAATAAAGGTAATCAGAAAGGAAACCAAACAACCAACAGATGGCTAAAGTAATACTGGTTGGACCAGTATTGCTGAGTCCACGTGGAATTAACAAAAGACATGTTGGAATTGAGGAACCAAAACTCCCATCAAGACTGCGTATAATAAGTACTGGTTCTGGAATCATTAGATGTGAAACTACTTGTATATCTCTCTCTCACTGAGCAACCACCTGATGAAGGCGCAGCGCTCCAAAAGCTAGCGCTTCCAAATAACCTGTCGACGTGTGATTTTTAACTTTGTACACCACAGTCCAACACCCGCATCTCCAAATCATGAGTTAAGAATAAGCATAAAGTTAAAAACTGAGATTGGAACAAATTGTTCACATGTTGTAGGGAAGACCAAGACCAGCTTTTTGTTTTCAATTGTGGTAATAAATCTTTTCTGTTCTTCCAGTGTCAACAGTCACTGAGCCAACTATTAACTCTTTGTAGTCCAGTTTGTAGTTTGTTGGCTGTTAAAATACTGTCTTGTATCATTGTATGTTTTCCATCCTTGGATCTTGAGATCTGGGGATACTTTGAGTTTAATTTATATTTTGAGTGTATGCTGATTTGAAAGTGCTGTGTATACTTTTATCAGTTTGGAATATGTTTGGTTAGGTGGTGTCCATTTAAGGAACAATTGGTGGTCATTTTCAAAAAAAAACCTGCTACAGAATACTTATTTGGAATTACCTTCTTGATTTACCTCTTTGACTGACTGTAATTAATTACAATCTAAAACCAACTGAAAGAGAAAAAAAACAAGTCAAGTAACTTATTTCCCCTTTCCTTAAAACACTAATATTTGTTGATTTTAGTTTGAGGAAAGAGTCCTGGATAAGTAGTTAAATTCAGAACCCTTAATTGAAATTCCATAACAATAATTCATTCTCTGGCCTCAGTGAACTTCCAAATATTATTTTAATAAACTCTCTTAATTCTGACTTAAGATTCAGCTGCACACGACACTGGTATGGCCGCACCGGGAGTATTGCATGTACATCTGGTCACCACATTATAGGAAGAATGTGGAAGCTTTGGAAAGGGTTTGGGAGATTTACTAGGGATGTTGTCCAGTATGGAAGGAAGGTCTTACGAGGAAAGGCTGAGGGAACGGAGGCTGTTTTTGTTGGAGAGAAGAAGGTTGAGAGGTGACCTAATTGAGACATACAAGATAATCAGAGGGTTAGATAGGGTGGACGGTGAGAGCCTTTTTCCTCAGGTGGTGAAGGCTAACTAGAGGGGACGTAGCTTTAAAGTGAGGGGTGATAGATACAGGACAGATATCAGGGGTAGTTTCTTTACTCAGTAGTAGGGTTGTGGAACGGCCTACCTGCAACAGTAGTAGACTCGCTGACATTAAGGGTATTTAAATGGGCATTGGACATACATATGGATAATGAACACTGCAGGTTAGATGGACATCAGATTACTTTCACAGGCTGGCATAACATCAAGGGTTGAAGGGCCTGTACTGCACTATAACATAGATATATATTACAAACAGCAGGAGTCCCAGTACAAATCCATGTGGAACACCATTAAACATGGACCTCCAGCTCTATCTTCATCAAACATCTTTTGTGACCACCTAAAAAAATTGAATCAAGCTTGTAAGGCATGACCTGCTCTGCACAAAGCTATGCTGACTGTTCCTAATTACGCCATGCTTTTCCAAATTTGCGTAAATTCTGTCCCTAAGCATTCTCTCCAACAGCTTCCCCGATACTGATGTGAGACTCCACTGGTCTATAGTTCCCTGGATTATCACAATTTCACTCCTTCAACAGGAGAACATTAGCTACTTGCCAGTCCTCCAGGACCTCTCATGGTATTGAGAATACAAAGATCTTGGTGAAGGCCTCAGCAATCTCGTCTCTTGCCTCTCTCAATAACCTGGGGTAGATACCATCAGGCCCTGGGAACTTTATCCACCTTAATGTTCTCTAAGAGACCCAACGCCACTTCTTTCTTGATCTCAAAATGCCTTAGCATATTAGCATGTTCCACACTAATATTACTATCCTCCACATCCTTCTCCTGAGTGAATACCAATGCAAAGTATTCATTTAGGATCTTGCCCACATTTTGCCTCCAAGCACAAGTTCCCTCCTTTATCCTTGAATAGTCCTATCCTCTCCCTAGTTATCCTTTTGTTTTTAATGTGTATATATAGAATGTCTTGGGATTCTCTTTTAACATCACTTGCCAAGATCATTTCATGGCCCCTCCTTGCTCTCCTAATTCCCTGCTTGAGCTCTTTCCTGCTTTCGTTATATTTGTGATTGTAGTTAGGTCACCAAAATGGTGGGTTGTCGTGCAAATATTTCTTCACCATGCTAGGCTATATAAATGTGACTTCTGTGACATCACATCCACAACCTGCACTACAAATCTTCACAAGATTCTTTATAGTCATCATGGGCCTTATCCAATTTTAGCTTCCTAAATCCTACGTATGCTTTTTTCCCTTTTTGACTAAATTCACAACTTCCCTTGTTAATCAAGGATCCCTTACCCTGCCATCCTTGTCCTCCCTCTTTAGTGGAACACACTCATCCTGAACTCTGATCAGTAGGTTTTTAAGTAGCTCCCACATGTCAAATGTGGCTTGCACAATAACTGCTGCTCCCAATTACTTTTCACTAGCTCCTGCCTAATACTAATTTGCCTTCACTCCCCCTAATTTAGTACCTTCCTGCAAAGTTCTGACTTTTTATTCATAGCTATCTTAAAACCTAATGAGTTGTAATCACTGTTTCCAAAATGCTCTCCCACTGAAAGGTCAGTCACCCTTTGATGTGAAGGGCACTGCTTGTCACTGGCTACTTGGGTGTTTTCTTTTCTTCCTGGTGGTGGAAATTTGAATAAAGATTTGTGCACCTTGTGTCTTTCATTGTCTTACACCTGTGCATGCACACAACATGGGTGCTGGAGAAAAATTAAGCACTACCGCAGTTAGGTGGTAGCGTCGGGGTTTAAAAAAAATGAAAATAAATTTTTAAAAAAGTTAAGTCACCTTGCCAGGCTTATGAGCCAATACAAGGTCCAGTAAGTCTCCTCTATATGGACCATGCACATACTGTTTCAAGAAACGCTCTGATGCACCGGACAAGTTCTGATCTATCTAAGCCTCTTGCTCTAAGGAAGTTCCAGTCAATACGGGGGAAGTTAGTCACCCACAATGACAACCCTGTTGTTATTGCATCTTTCCATAATCTGCTTACATATTTGTTCCTCAATGTCTTGGTGGTCGTTGGGGGCCTACAGTATCCCTGCAGAGAGATTGCACACTCCTTATTTTTGAGCTCTACTGCCTCAGTGGATGACCCCTCCATTATATCCTCTAAATGCAGATGTGACATTCTCCCTGATTAGTTATGCAATTTTCCCACCTCTTTCACCTCCCTCTCCACCTCATCTAAAACAACAACAACCTGTAATGTTGACTCGCTGGTCCTGTCCCCTTCTCAACCAAGTCTCTGTAATGGCCATCACATCATAGTCCCATTCACTCATTCAGGCTCTAAGCTCATTTGCCTCACCCATAATACCCCTTATATTGAAAGAAAAACATTTTAGCCCACTGTGTTCATTTTCCTGTTTCTGCTTGGCTTTCCTTTCAGACTTACTGGTCCTAATATCTACGTTTCCCTCAATCCCTCTATTTGCTGACCTGCTGCTCTTGTTCCCAACCCCTACCATTCCAGTTTAAACCCTCTCGTGTAGCATTAGCAAATCCCCTTGTGAGGATGTTGGTTCCCCTCCTGTTTAGATGTTCCTATTGTACAGATCGCTCCTACCCGAGAAGAGATCCCAAAGATCTAAGAACCTGAAACCCTATCCCATGCACCAGTTCCTTAGCCATGCATTTATTTGTCCTATATTTCCATACCTTGCCTCACTGGCATGTAACACGAGTAATAATTTCTGAATTACTACCATTGAGATCCTGCATTTTGGCCTCTTTCTTAACTCCCTGCATTCACTCTGCAGGACTTCATCCCTCTAAGTAAAGTTGCAACAGTCACAGAGGATTGTTCTCTCATTGGAGGTACAGAGGTGATTAGGGGTTGATTAACCTAAGGGTCACCACACCTCACATGAGGGAAAAGGTTGAGAAGTAGAGTTGGAGTTGTACAGCATGGAGAAAGGCCGTTTGGTCTAACTTGTCCATGCCTACCAGATATCCTAAATTAATCTAGTCCCATTTTGCCAGCATTTGGCCCATATCCCTCTAAATCTTTTCTATTCATAGAATCCCTACAGTGTGGAAGCTGGCCATTCAGCCCATCGAGTCCACACCAACCCTCCGAAGAGCATCTCATCCAGATCCACCCACTTAGCCTGCACATTCCTGAAAACTAAAGGCAATTAAGCATAGCCAATCCACCCAAACTGCACATCTTTGAACTGTGGGAGGAAACCCATGCAGACATGGAAAGAATATGCAAACTCCACACAGATAGCCACCAAGGTTCTTGTGCTGGGCAGTGCTAACCACTGAGCCACCATGCTATCTGTACTCATCTAGATGCCTTTTAAATGTTGTAATTGTACCAGCCTCCAGCTTCCTCTGGCATCACATTCCACACACGCACCACCCACTGCATGAAAAAGTTGCCCCTTATGTCTGTTTTAAATCTTTTCCCTCTCTCCTTCAACCTAAGCCCTCCAGTTCTGGACTTCCCACCTTGGCTATTCACCCTATTCATGCTCTTCCTGGTTTTAAAAAACTTCTATAAGGTCAGTCCTCTGCTTTCGATGCTCCAGGGAAAATAGCTCCAGCCTAATCAGCCTCTTCCTTAGCTCAAACTCTCCAACCCTGGCAACATCGCTGTAAATCTTTTCTGAACCGGGAGAGCAGAATTGAAAGCAATATTCCAAAAGTGGCCTAACCAATGTCCCATACAGCCACAACATGACATCCCACCTCCAATAATCATAGCACTGATCAATAAAGGCAAGCATACCAAATTCCTTCAATATCCTGTCTCCCTGCAACTCCACCTTCAAGAAACTATAAACATGCACCTCAAGGTCTTTGTTTGGCTACACTCCCCAGGATTCCTTCATTCCTGATGAAGGGCTAGTGTCCAAAACGCTGATTCTCCTGCTCCTCGGATACTGTTTGACTTGCTGTGCTTTTCCAGCACCACATTCCCAGCTCTGATCTGCAGTCCTCACTTTCTCTAACACACTCCAGGGCCTTCCATTAAGTGTATAGGACCTGCTCTGATTTGCCTTACAAACTCCTCACATTTATCTAAATTTAAACTCTAACCGCCTTTGGTCAGTCCATCAAATCAAGGTTCCATTGTACGCTGTGATAGTCTTCTTCACTTCCACTACACACCAATTTTGATATCCTCTGCAAACTTATTTAAACTATAGTAAGAAATAAAGGCAAATTTAAAGAAAATTGTAAGTTAGAATTCTGAATGTTGACTTTTGCTGTAAACATTAATTACTATTATCAATGCATTATCACAGCAATTTATCTTTGATTTCTTAGATTACAGTTTTTCAACCTATTTCCAAAAGATTTGCCAAGGACTACAATACTCAAATGCTTGGAACAAATTTTACAACATTTTTATACTTTTGTAGAACTGCCATTGTAACCTCAGCTAGAGTGTGAAATGAATCCACACTGTTGGCATCACTCTACATTGTAAACCAGCCATCCAGCCAACTGAGCTAATCAGGCAAGAGCAGCAGAAGGTGTTTTCCTAATAACAGCTATGAATTTCTGAATTTGTCTGCAGACTTCTGGTATTGTAACAGGACAAATTGGGTTGTATTAATGGAGTTTGCATACAAGTTCAAAGAGAGCACCTATTACGTTCAACTGAAATTAGGACTAAAACACAGTACTCTGAAAGTATTAATAGGTTCAAAACTTTGAAATATTATATCAGTGAAAAGTTTAAAAAGTTTCTGTTTTAAACTGTTATAGAAAAGATGTGATAATATGGTTTAGCTTGTTCTCAAAACTTAGATACATTTTTTGAAGACATCCAATTTGAACTCAAAATTTGGAATGAGGATTGTTTTGTCAATATACTTTTTTTTGTGAAGAGGGTCTTAGAGAAAACATTTCGTAGTTATTCCTCTCAAGACATTAGAAATTTAAAATGCCAGTTTGAGATTATCAGAAGATTTGAACAGTTTTTGAACAGAGCACAGGAAAGTATAGCATAATGTGATCTGGGTGATTTGGCCCTTCTCAGACCAGCACTCTTTCAGCTGAGAGTTTTAAATCTTTTCACACACCTTCTGTGTAATGAAATGTGTGATTTTGGACAGGACTAAACTCATTCTAAAAAGAACATAAAATCAGATCCTTTGGCCCATCATGTCTGTGCCAGTCTAAACTAATCTCATCTGCCTGCACATGGTCCTTATGCTTCAATTCCTTTACTGTTCATGTGTCTCTTTAAACGTGTCTTAAACTTTGTTAATGTAACTATTTCTACCACTTCCCCTGGCAGTGTGTTACAGGCATCCTGTTTCCTTGCACATCTCCCTTAAACATTTCCCCTCTCACCTTTTAAACCTATGTCCCCTAGTATTTGACATTTCCACCCTGGAAAAAAGACTGACTATCCACCCTATCCATGCCTCTCATAATTTTATACACTTTCACCTCAACCTCTGACACTCTAGTGAATGCCTGCAATCTCTTTAGTCATCTTCACAATATACATTCCTATCTATCCTTGGGTATCAGCTAAATTAGATACTAAGCTTTTGCTCCCCTCATCTAAGCTATTGATGTAAATTATAACATTTTCAGCAGGATACTATTCGTCAAATCCTGTCAATCAGATAAAAACCCACTTATGAATATGCTGGCTGGCTAGTAGAAAACAATCTTGTGACCATGCTAATATATATTGTCATGAGCTTTAAATTCTGCAATACCCTTTGATGAAGCACTTTATCATTTGCCTTCTGCAAAGCTGTATACAGTACATCATCAGCTCCCCTTATCTACAGCACATAACTCCTTCAAAGAATTCCAATAAATTGAATAAGCATGGTTTCCCTTTGACAAAATTATGCTGACCCTTCCTGATTACCTTGAGTTTTCCCAGTTACATGGCTATGATCTCTTCAACAATTGATTCAAACACACTCCTCTTGACAAATACAACCCTGTGGGCCAGTTAGCATTATATTTTCTGCCTCCCTCCTTTCTTGAATAAAGAGAAGTTATATTTGCTACTTTCCAATCTGATGCAGTCTTTCCTGAATTGAAGGAATTTTGGAAGATTACACCAAAGCATCTACTAAGTCATTAGCAATTGGTTTGCGATACAGATTGATGTAAACAGTTTGGGTTCAATTCCCACACTGGCAAAGGTCATCATAAAGGACTCTCTTTTTCTCAATCTTTTCCCTTACTTCACCATGGTTATTGGCATTTTTTTATTACAAGCATCCAATATTTCTGCATACTTTGTCTGACATTGTTAATATTAAAGGGCCTGATGAAAACTCCCACTACTGACTTCTTTGACCTACTATTTTTCTTCTTCACCCAAACTGATTCTACATCCTGATCTCCTGAACACTGGAACAGAAGGCCATTCAGCCCCTGAGCCTTTTCCATCATTCAATGAGATCATGGCTGATCTGTGACCTATCTCCAAATACCTGCCTTTGGCAAATATCCCTTAATAATTCAGCTTAATTTTTAAAACAAATCTCAGATTTAGAATTAAAAAGAAACAATGTCAGTTTTAATTACCGCACACATGCCATCCTTGATAAACAGTGCTACCTCTGTATCTGTACCTTGCTTCCATTCTTCTTGAATGCCATTCACCCCTTAATGTTCAGGACCCAATTCTTATCCTGTTGCAGCCACCTTTGTGTAATAGCTTTCAGATCATAGTTATTTACTTCAATGTGCACTATAAACTTGTTTGTTTTTACTATGAATGTTATGTGCAAATGTATTGGAGACTAAATTCCCTGAGGCCTTACTCATCGTGGCCAGTGACGTCAACCAACCAGGCCAACCTCTAGGGGGTGCTACCAAAATACCACCATCACATCTCTTGCTCATTAGGGGGCCAAATATCCTTGACTATTGCTACACAACCAAAGATGCCTATCAACCCACATCCCTTCACAATTTGGAACATCAGATCACAACACTAAATTCTTCCTCCTGGTTTATATGCAGAAGTTGAAACATGAGGACCCAGCACAGAGTACAATGCTGGTGTGAAGCAGTGGAACAGCTTCTCAGGCAATGGAATCAGTGGACTGGACCACATTCAAGAATTTGGCAGACAACCAAGATGGGTATATCACCACAGTCACAGAGTGCATTTCAAGTGCATGGAGGACTGTGTGCCAAAGAAGTCCATCCTAATGTTCCCCAACCAGAAACCTTGGATGAACCAAGAAATCTATTGTCTACTGAAGGTCAGGCATGTAGAATTCAAGTTGGACAATCATAATCTTTTGCAGGAAATTCAGATACCATCTCTGCAAGCCATTAGAGATGGATCAAGTTAGAGACCAAAACTAACCACACTGATTCCAGCTGCCTGTAGCAAGGCCTACATGATATAATTGGATACAAAATGAGCAGAACAAAATAGTGGACAGAGATACATCCCCCTCTGATGCGCTCAATGGTTTTTATGCTGTTTTGAGCAGAATGCCAGTGGTACGGTGTCACCTGCCCCATCTGGACGCACCTGCAGACGTCAGATCAGCCTTCATGAGAGTGAACTCAAGGAAAAGGACTGGCCCACATGGAGTTCCCAGTTGTGCCCTCAGATCCTATGTGGACCAACTGGTGAGACTATTTGCAATTTCTTCTTGCTACAATCTGAAGTCATCGCCTACTTCAAAAAGTCCACCATCATTCTAGCACCAAAGAAAACACATGTAACATGTCTCAACGACTACTGCCTGGTGGTTCTGACCTCCCATAATTATGAAGTGTTTTGAGAGGTTAGTCATGATTCACATCAACTCTAGCCTCCCAGCCTGCCTCAATCCCTTGCAATTTGCCTACCAGGGGACCATGTCCATGGCAGTTGCTATTTCCCTAGCCCATCTCTGGAGCATCTGGAAATTAAGGTTAACCATATCAGGCTTCTATTTATCGACTACAGCTCCACCTTCAACACTTTAATCCCAACCAAACTAATCACTAGACTCCCAGACCTAGATTTCAGCTCTGCCCTCTGTAACAGGATCCTCCGCTTGCTGACCCACAGACAACAATCAATTAAGACAGACCACAGCTCCTCCTCCATGATAATCCTCAACACTAGTGTCCGGCAAGGTTACATACTCAGTCTCATGCTGTACTTCCTATACACTCACGACTGTGTGGCCAAATTTTGTCCAGACACCATCTACAAGTGCACTGATGACATCAGCTTACAGGCTGGTTATCAAAAATGATGAGACAGAATGCTTCATGTCATGATGCAAAGGTAACAATTCCTCCCTTCAATGTCTGTAAAACTAAAGAAGTGATCATCAACTTCAGGAAAAAAGGAGAATCAATGAAGCAGAGGTGTAGAGAATGGAGACAATCAAGTTCCTCACACTGATGATAACCAACAATCTGTCTTGGTCCTCCCATGTAGATGAGATGGTCAAGAAGGCCTCTTCTTTTTCTTTTGAGGGCTAAGGAAATTTTGTATGTCCATTAGGACCATCATCAACTTTTACAGGTGCACCATGGAAAGCATTCCATCTGGGTGCATCATGGCTTGGTGTAGTGTAGGACTGTAAGAAATCATAAAGATGGCTTGCGTGATGGCCCAGACCATCACGCAAGCCAACTTCCCATCCATGGACACCATCTACACTTCTCTGTGCCAAGGAAAGGCAGCCAACATCAACAAAGAGCCCTTCCACTCTAGTTATACTTTCTTCCATCTCTTCTGTCAGACAGAAGATACAGATGCTTAAACACATATACCAACAGGTTCAAGAATCTTCCTTGCTGTTATTAGACTGCTGAATGAACCTCCTGTAATTTAAAATCTAATGTTGATACTGCTTTTGTGCACCTCCTGTGCAGCTGTAACCTTGTATGCCTTGCTCTGTCTAAATACCCTATGATCTGTGTCTTTGTATGTTTATGATCTGCCTGTGCCACACTCAAACAAAACTTTTTTAACTGTACTTAAGTACATGTGACAACAATAAATCAAATCAAATCAAATCATTCATATACAAAGACTTTAGCTGTTTTCTTTTTGTAATTTTTGTGACATCTGCTCCTGATTTTTCGTGTATTCCTAAGTTTTTTTTTACCTCCATTGTTCCTGGCATTCTCTGATTAGTCACATTAGTATTTTCCTCTCCTATTTTGTCTCTGCTCTTTGATACACCATGCCTTTTCACAATTGAGCCCTTGACCTGTTGATATTCAGGAGCTCTCATATGCTGCAGCCTTGTCACATCACCTGTCCTGTCATCCTTAATGAGTTTTAATTAGTTACGTTATTCATTTACATTGCTAACTTTACCATCAATTTGTACACTACATTATACTTAAATATTTAAAAAGCCTTAATTTTTACATTATTCACCCACTGGGTTTCTTCCAGAGCCACAGTTTTTTTTTGTTTGGTATTTAAACAAGTTTCAAAAACACAAGGAAGGAGCTGGAAGTCTTGAGCAGACAAAGTCTTTGAAAACAGGAGAACCCTGAATTGACGATGATCACTTGAATCTTCAATATAAGAACACTTTTTAAAATTACAAAGCCTAGATATAATTGTTACTGAAATTGGGTCTGATAAAATGACTTGATATAAATTGCTAATTCAAGCATGCAATAGGAAATTCAATTTAATTTTAACGGGTAAATAAATTTCAATATTTAAAATTTAAGTTAAAATTAGAGCTAATGGAAAGCCTCAGTGGTTTCAATTTGTATCAACAAAAATAGTAAAAAGATTGCGAATAGATTTAATTATTAGTCAATTAATTGTTAGCCCACCAACACATCTGCAGCTGTACATAAGAGGAATTCTTGATTTTCTGCTGTTAATTTTAAATTTGGAATAATTTTAAAAGAATAAGTCACATTTGAGAAAATTGTACATACTCTCTCTTATGAGAAAGAACAAACAAGCAAAGCTTGATAATGCTAGAACCCACATAGTAATAATGTTTGTTTTCCTGTTTTAAAGCTATTATGAAGACATGCTTTTCTTTAAATTGGACAGTAAAGTTTCTTCAGAGCTTCTGTATCAGTTATAATTGTAATTAATGGAAGGCGCACTTTGAGAAAACGAATAATGAAAGGAAAAAAAGTAAGATGGTATGAAATAGAAAGGACTCACATTGGGTGTAGTTAAGTGGAATATATTCAATGAAATGAAAGTGTAGATAGAATTAAATGATTAATAATTTTCTCTTGGAGATTTGTGAACCCTTGCCTATGAACTTTGTTTAAAAAGGGAACTGAACTAGATGATTTGGTCACCATGTGGAACAGCGGGTACAAGAGAAGAGGATGCATAAGTAGCCTCCACTTTAGAAAAGATTGGCTGAAAGTCAATGTATGGCATGATCATGGGATGCCATTTTAAATGTGCAAAAGTGATTGTTATAACTGAAGTAACTAACACAGTGTATTGTGTGGCACTATCACTGTACTAAATGTGACAGACTTCGAACATATCTAGCAAGTCAAGACTGGCCATCCACGAGGCTTTGTTGTCCATCAACGGCAGTAGAACTGTACTCCACCACAATCTGGAACCTCATGGCCTGGCACAACTCCCTTGTCAAAACAGGGGTATCAACATCTGTTCAATGGATAGTGCAGGAGGGCCAGCTAGGAGCAGCATCAGGTACACCTAAAAATGACATCATTCGTTATCATCACTTCACAGGTGAAGATGATTTACTTCCACTCTCAGGAAGAGTCTGTAGGTGGCTGTACAGACCCATGTGGTTTCTGCAGGCTCTGATAGACCTAGGGCAGGTCATCACCGGAAGGAGCAGGTGGGGCCTTGGTGTGGCAGTGTGCCCCTTATGCTTTTCTCTCCTGGTCTCTGCTTATTCCTGATGACAAGTCTTGTGGTGCTCGATGCCTTCATGGATACTCCTCCTCCAATTTGTATGGTCTTGGGCTAGTGATTCCCAGGTGCCTACGGTAATACTGCACTTCACCAGTGAGGCCTTGAGAGTAGCACTGAAGCGCTTCCTCTGTCTACCTGGGGCTTGTCTGCTGTTTCAAAGCTGGTAATAGAGTAGCTGCCTGAGGAGTCTCTTGACTGGCATGTGGACGATGTGCTCAACCCTGTGCAACTGATTAAGAGCGGTCAGTGCCTCAATGCTGGGGATGTTGGCCTAGACAAGGATGCTGGTGTTGGTATGTCTTCCTGTTACTGCGGATTCACAGAATCTTGCACAGGCAATATTGGTGATACTGCTCCAGCGCCTTGAGGTATCTGCTGTAGACAGTCCATGTCTCAGAGCCATACCTATAGATGGGAACCACCACAGCTTTGTAAACCATGATCTTGGTGTTGGATCTGATGTCGCTGTCCTCAAACATGCTTTCCCTTGGTGGCTGAAGGCTAAGCTAGCACAGGTGGTGGTTCTCGATCTCTCCATTAATAGGTGCTTTGGCCAACACGATAGTCCTGAGATATTGGAAGTGGTCAACATTCTCTAAGATCTCCCAATGGACCTTAATGATCAGGAGTTCACTCCACTATGCCGGGCCAGGTAAGTGGAGGACCTTCATCTTGTGGATGTTCAGGATAAGACCCATGCTCTCATATGCCTCCGTAAAGGTGTTGACAATGGTCTGGAGTACATAAAAATGAGGTGTCAACCCGCTGAAGCTACCAAACAGGATTACTTATATGCAAAACAGTACAAGCAGCAAGTGAGAGACAGAGCTAAGCAATCCCGCAACCAACAGGTCAGATCTAATCTCTGCAGTCCTGACAGATCCAGCCCTGAATAATAGTGGACAATTAAGAAACTAGTTAAAGGAGAAGGTTCCACAAATATCCTCCTATTCAATCATGGAAGAGCCTAACACATCTGTGCAAAAGATAAGGCAAAAACATTCACAGTAATCTTCAGCCAGAAGTGTCAATTGGATGATCCATCCTGGCCTCCTCCAGTTGTCTACTGCATGACTGATACCAATATTCAGCCAATTCGGTTCACTTCACGTGATATCAAAAAAATGGTTGGAATACTGGGTACAGAACAGAATAGATTAGAATCCCTATCGGGTGAAGCAGGCTATTCAGCCCATCAAGTCCACACTGATCCTCTGAAGAGCATCCCACTCAGACCTACCTCCCTAACCTATCCCTGTAACTCTCTACATTTCCTATGGCGGATCAACCTAACATGCACATCTTTGTGACTGTGGGAACAAACTGGAGCACCCAGAGGAAACCCATGCAGATGTGGGGAGAATGTTCAAATTTCACCAGAGTCAGTCAGCCGAGGGTGGAATTGAAATGGCGCTGTGAAGCAGCAGTGCTAACCACTGAGCCACCATGCAGCCTCCTATTAAACCTAATGCACTTCCTATTCCAGACGGTCTGCCATCCAAGTCCAAACGAGGCCTGAGTCTGCTTAGCTTCCGAGATCAGATGAGATCAGGCATTTTTTAGACGGGTACGGTTGCAGGCTCCAAAGGCTATGGGTTCTGACACTATTCTGACAACAGTACCGAAAACTTGTCCTTCAGAATTTACCACTCTCCTGGCCAAGCTGTTCCAGTGCATTTACAACATTGCCATCTACTCAAAATGTGTGTCCTGTGCAAAAGCAAGGTCAAATTCAACCTGGACAATTACTGCCCCATCAGTCTACTCTCGATCATCAGCAAAGTGATGGAAGGTGTCATCAACAGTAGAAACAAGCAGCACCTATTCAGCAATAACCTGCTCAGTGAAGTTGAGTTTGAGGTTCCGTCAGCTCTTGACCTCATTATGGCCTTGGTTCTAATACAGGCAAAAGAGCTGAATTCCAGAGGTAAGGTGAGAGTGACAGCCCTTGTCATCAGGGCTGCATTTGACCAAGTGCGGCATCAAAGAGCCCTAGCAAAACTGGAATCAATGGGCATCAGGGGCAAACTCTCCACTGGTTGGAGGTGTACTTGGCACTTGGGAAGATGGTTGTGGTTGTTGGAGGTCAGTTATCTCAGCTTCAGGACATCTCTGCAATAGTTCCTCATGATGGTATCCTCGGCCCAATAATCTTTAGCTACTTCATCAATGACCATCATAAGATCAAAAGTTTGGATGTTCATCAATAATTGCACAATGCTCTACACCATTTCCAAATCCTCAGATACTGAAACAATCCATGTTCAAATGCAACAAGATCTGGATGATATCAAGGCTTGGGCTGACAAATGACAAGTAACATTTGCGCCATACAATGGCTATCTCAAATAAGAGACAATCTAACCACTTCCCCATGACACTCAATAGTGTTACATCACTGAGTGCCCCACAACCAACATGCTGGGGGCTACCATTAACCAGAAATTTATTGGAATCACTACATAAACACAGTGGCTACAACAGCAGTCACAGGCTAGGAATATTGTACATAGAACAATACAGTGCAGAACAGGCTCTTCAGCCCTCGATGTTGTGCCGAACTGTGAACTATTCTCAGCCCATCCCCACACTATCCCATCATCATCCATGTGCTTTTCCAAGAATTGTTTAAATTTCCCTAATGTGGCTGAGTTAACGACATTGGCAGGTAGGGCATTCCACACCCTTACCTCTCTGAGTAAAGAACCTACCTCTGACATCTGTCTTAAATCTATCACCTCTCAATTTGTAGTTATTCCCCCTTGTACAAGCTGACGTAATCATCCTAGGAAAAAAACTTTCACTGTAACCCTATGTAATTCTTTGATCATCTTGTATGTCTCTATCAAATCCTCTCTTAGCCTCATTCTTTCCAATGAGAACAGACCTAAGTTTCTCAGCCTTTCCCCATAAGACCTTCCCTCCAGACCAGGCATCATCCTGGTAAATCTCCTCTGTACCTTTTTCCAATGCTTCCACATCCTTCCTGAAATATGGCGACCAGAACTGTACACAATTTTCCAAGTGCAGCCGCACTAGCTTGCTTGGTAACTCACCTCCTGTCTCTCCAAAGCTTGTCCAGCAGCTACAAGGTACAATTCAGGAGTGTGATGAAATACTCCAAACTTACCTGGATGGGATCAGCTCAAACAACACTCAAGAAATTTGACCGGCATCCCATCCACAAGCACTCACTTCTTCCATCACTGATGCTCGGTAACAGCAGGGTGTACTATTTATAAAGATCCATGCAGAAATTCGTCAAAGATCTTTAAACAGCTCCTTCCAAACCCTTTACCATTTCCATCTAAGATAAGTGTAGCAGGTACATGGGAACACCACCACTTGAAAATTCTCCACCAAGCCACTCAGTATCCTGGATCAACCTACAGTGTATGGACTGTGGAGATTCAAGAAGGCAACTCACCACGTTCTGAAGGGAAAGTAAGAATAGATAATAAATGCTGGCAACCAGCAATGCTCATGTGCCATGAGTGAATAAATGAAAAAAAATTCTTGTAGACTGCTAAGAGTTTCAAAGAACTTCCTAAAAAATAGTTAGGTGCTTTTTTGGACCTGTGCAGACTCGATAGTCTGAAGGGCTTTTTCCTATACTGTAGACATTTATAACTCTGACTAATAGATGTGTTAGAAGTTTAGTGAAACATTTAAATTAAACTTCCATATAAATTAGGAAGGTAAAATCACCATATCCTCCCGGACTATAGGGTTGTTCTCTCACTCAAGAGAGAGAGAGATGACTAGTGGTGGTTTAATTTGAGTAAAAAATGAGGTCTGCAGATGCTGGAGATAACAGCTGAAAATGTGTTGCTGGTCAAAGCACAGCAGGCCAGGCAGCATCTCAGGAATAGGGTCACCACACCTCTTGCAAGGGGAGAGGTTGAGAAGGACAATCTTTCATGGTAACCTCAGCCACTTTGAGAAGTGAACCCATGATACTGGCATTATTACACATTACAAACAAGCCATTCAGCCAGTGAGCTACTGAAAGAGAATTCCCAGGAACATTTTTAAAAGTGTTCTGAGGAAAGGTCACTGAACCTGAAACATTAATTCTGATTTCTCTCCACAGATGCTGCCAGATCTGCTGAGCCTTTCCAGCAATTTCTGCTTTTGTTTCCAATTTCCAGTATCCACAGTTCTTTTGTTTTTTACATTTCTAAAGGAAGTGTTTACCTTCTAGTTTGCACATCATGTGCATCAGATCAAGTTGTGTAAAATCAACTTTTCTAAATTAGTGAGAAATTTCCTTTCACTCAGTTTCCCCATCAAAAATGTGCGAACTGGGGAAAGATCTCATGCAATTGAGCTCTTCAATTCTGAAATCAATAGCACTCCTTTATGCCTGAAATTCAGTTGTTATCAATTTTCAAATGTAATGCTCAAAATGAATACTTAGATGAGACACCCACTATTTGAGCATTCAAAAGGGAATAGTTTCAAAACTGGTTAAAATCCTATTAAGTATTTTCTAAAATTTTGGATGATAAGCTTCATGTGACATTTTTGACTGTGTTTTGCTTGATCATTAAATGACTCCACTACATGTGAATTTCAAGTTTCCAAAACTGATGCAATGATGTTTGATGTCTGATCAGCTGTTGATAAAAGATAATTAGTATCACTGAAAGTGCTTAAAAGAGCTCAGGATTTGGTTACCTCCACCAGTTTTTTCTTCTTGTTAAGATTGTTCTTTTGTAGTTTCTCCGGTTGAGGAGTGGCTCTGCTGACTGGTGGTCTGCAAATAAATTGACAGAAAATGTAACTGTGCAACTGCCTGATAAATTCATTGTGTGGTTTATTACTAACTAGAGATCAAGATTTGGAAAAACTCTCAATTAATAAGTGAGTTTTAATTAAAGCTTAGTGATGGACCAATATCTGGAACAGAGAGTCTTACACTTATCTTTTTCAAAAATATAAAAGTTACGGTCTAGGTTGTTTCCATAGAAGAAATCTGGTCTTGTCCATGACAACTTATCATTGGGATGTTTTTCGTTGGTATATTCTTTAAGTTTATCATGCATCTCTTTGCACCACCTGTAGATTGCACATAACCTGCACCAAACCTGGCCACTACTTTGGTAAATGCGGCTTAAAGTGTCATTTGGGCACTCTGCTTCCAAACACCTCATTTATTAGCAAGTTCTCAGATGCTGTACAACTTCACCATTTAGTTTCAGAATCTGCTTTGTTTTTGCACTTTGAGTTTAGTTTCATGTCAATTACTTCTTCCAAAATACTCGAACCTCAGTCTCTGCAAGGCTGTAAATATGCAAAATTCATTTAAGTTTGAAGGCGGAAATAATATTATCCCAATAAGAAGACACCGTGCACATCCTTTTATTGAAGACCTGCTATTTAAATATGTGTGTTTGCTGTAAAACAAATGTTTAAGTAACAAAAACTATCAAATAAGAAGCCAACCCAAAATTAACCAAAACTACAAGATTTTTGATAGTGGCTGCCTTTCTGCTGTTGTCATTTACATCTCTCTGAGATCCAATTTTATTTCTTTATTTATGCCATGATTACTTTCCTTTTATTTTACATTGTCTCTTAATGCAATTTTATATCTCCTGTTTTCTGTCTTATGTCAGACTTTTCCTTTTGTTCTTTCCATGCCTTTGCATTTACTTAAAACTAGCTTTTCCTATTAAAACGTATGGAGAAATCTTAACAGGGGGGAGGAGGTGCGATTAAGTTCAGATGGTGATGAAATGGGTAACCAATTGAGTACTTAAGAAAGCTGCATTGGACCCATCAACTTCTGGGGTTCACATGGTTAAGAACAGACAACGAAACTATTCCATAGAGGTTTAACGTGTCGGAAGAGTTAGTAAGACTGGACAACCTAAATTTAATTTACTTTTGTGCTATAACACTGGTATATGGGCTTCCTGAGTCTCAGAGAACCTGGCGGATTCAGTACTTGTGGCCAGGTCAGCCATGAGGAAAAGGCTGGTCCCTTTTATAGCATGCAGTGCATGAGGAGGAGCAGGAATGCTTGCCTGTACCGACAAAATGTGAGGCTGGGGCATTAGACCAATCAGCTTGATTAGAAACCATATTTGTCAGTTCGGCTAACTTCCGGGCAGGAACCTGACCCAGCTAAAAGCCATATCTGAGGAAATTCAGACTTCCAAGTCTTCTGCTTGCTATCAGACCTGCCATTTCTCCTCAAGTTTATTGGCAAGTAACAGATATATCTGTTTCTTGTTTGACGGATGCTATCTGGACTGAGTAGTTCCAGTTTAAAGTAAATTACATTTAATTTCAGATTTCCAGCATTCGCAATATTTTGCTTTTGTAAAACTTAATGGTAATAAGTCCACTACATTGCCGCATAGCTATGCTCCCCATTATTGAAGCTCAAGAAAGAAAATATGGGCTACTACTGCTCTTGATTTTAATTCCCAACCACCTACTCTCCACATGTTTCCCATTACCTATGAACATAGTGTCAATTCAGTCCACCAAGCTTTGTTGGCCCTAAGCCAGCAAAGTACCCCTGAACACCTATCTTTAATGTGTAACTAGACAAGGAACATTACTGAGATTTATCCTAAAGGACACGGCTTTCTAGTGCAGCTCATGTAATTAGGTACTTTGTTGGCTTTCTACTGAGGTATTAAATTTCTTTCTTAGATCTTGGATCACCCTTCCTGCATATATGGGAGCGATATTAGACTTACATTCAGTTATTACCAAGTCAATGATCAGTGAAAATAATCTTAACCCTGAGCACCTCTCTTAGTTCCTTGCTTAACCTTGTTTGGTCCAGTCAATAGAGATTATTTTAAAGTTTCTTGTAATCAATAATATTGGCCTATAAATGAAACAGTAGTTAATCATTCTGTTTTTATACAATCCAAATTTTCATATTTACTTATGGAGTAATGTGAACAATGAAAGTATATTGAGTTATTTTTACACAACACATTCAGGATACAAACTACTGAAAATTTAGAAAATAAGACTGGTGATGTACCTGGATCCCCTTGACAGCAGCAAATAAATTTAAGTGAAAAGAATTAGTATAATTAGGAAAATTATGTAAAATAACTGAATTCATGCACAAGCATTTTCATCAGTTTCAACCAACATTCCTGTATGGCACAAACCATGCTTCTCAATCATGCCAGCAAATAAAACCAAAAATCAGAGTGTACCAGTCTACAAATTCAGAAAACCCATACCCTGATATCACTGGGAAAATTCTGCACTAAGCTCCTATAAAATAAGGAGGAAACAAAGAGGAAGCTATGTCAATGCTTCCTATGAGCACTGGGTTCATTTAACCCTCAATAATCAGTACTCAATAATACTTACTGCACTTGCAATTTCTGAAATGAAAAGGTGAAGAATACTAAATGATTAAATAATAGAATCATAGAAGAAAGTAACTGGCAGCTGCTGGTGTAATTAGTATATTTAAATCAAAGTAACTATTCCTGAGGTAACCTATCCAAAGAAATCTTGTTTCTTTGGATGAAATCTTGTATGAAAATTCTTGTTCTGCGCTGTACATCTCTATGACTCTATATCCAAAAATTTTTTCATAGTCTGAAAGATTAAGAAATACGCAGTATTCCTCAACTTAATTTTACCATACAGTACTTAATGTAGGTAAGGTAAAATTAAATTAACAAATATGTTGTAATTTTTCAACTTTCAAACTATATTTGTATACCTTACAAGAATTTTGATACAGGTTTTTCTGGATAATTACCAAACATGGTATTCATAGATTAATCTCTAAATATTGATAAATTAGAAAGTAACAGCAAGTTACTAGGCCTGTAACCAAGTGGTTGGAGACTGGGTGAATTATAGAGAAGTATTAATCTGGAGAAATTTTGCAATGTACTATATCTGACTCTAAATAATTAGCTACAGTTCACAAAACATCATACAGCCATCTCTCCATTATGGAGAGACAATTGGTAATGCTTAATTTGAGTGAGCACAATTCTGTAAGTATAGAGCAAGGCAAGAAGGCAGGCCTCCATAGACTACCATAGCTAAAGCAGTCAGCACCAGTATCATTTTGCACCTCATTTTTACTTTCTCTCAGCATTTGGAAAACAGTGACAGGATTGGGCAGAGTCAGCATGGATTGATGAAAGGAAAATCATGCTTTGCAAACTTACTGGAAGTTTGAGGATCTAAATAGTTCAGTAGATAAAGGGGAACCAGTAAACGTGCTTTATTGGACTTTCAGAATGCTTTCACTAAGGTCCCAATAAGAGATGAGAATGCAAAATTAAAATTCATGGGGTTGGGTATAATGGATTGAGAACTGGCTGGCAGAAAGGAAACAAACAGGAGGAATAAATGGACCATTTTCCAAGTGACAACCAGTGATGTACAGCATGGATCAATAGTTGGACCCCAGTTATTCACAATGTCGACTAATAATTTAGTTGAGGGAACTGAACATATTTTCTCAGCAATCTCTGAGTTCTCAATGGGTAGGTTGATTGTCTCCTAATGTTGCATTTTTGAAAACTGTCTATTTATTTCTAAGCTCAAATACAATTAGTGTCAAGAATAGCCAAACCTCAACCACTCTCCCTGGATGAAAGGGTAATTTGTTTTATGTTGCTAGGAGGAAGACACCAGTAGAACTCAATTTTGAGATCAAGTTATAGGTGTTCCTAGAAATAAATGAATGTCTCAGATAGACAGTAGAAGATCTATCAGAGGGAAAAGGCTATTTGCCTTTTCAAGGCACCATAGTCTGATGTGGGAGAGAGATTCTGCAGCCGTCACAGGATTCCAGGAGATTCATGCTAGCATGAGAAGAATGATATGCATGGGCTTTAATATGTTTTTCCCATTTATTTTCAGGATATGGTCATCACTGGCTAGGCCAGCTTTTATTGCCCATCCCAAATTGCACTTGAGAAACTGAGTGTTAAGCTGCTTTCTTGAATGTCTGCAATCTTTGGGGCTTATATGCATCCATAGTTAGTAAGAGAGTGGTACTGGGTGAAGGGTTTTTGAAACTCTCCAAAATCTGTGGAAAGCACTTAGAGATAGTCACTCTATGTTCTTGCTTGACAAAGTGGGAATGGAGAAATCCTTTGGATGCTGGGAACAAGTTATGAGAATTGTCATTCCATGGTGCAATATGTAGTAAGTCTAGAGGAATGTTCTTTTCTGTAGTTTAAAATAAAAGTTGCCTACACAAAATAAAATAGTATGCAATCAATAGCACTTTCAGTCAGTTGTTTTACAAAGTTTTAGAGTATGAAACCTTGTGTATTTTTTCAACTCTCAATGGAAGTTCAAATATCTTTTGAAGTATTTTCAATCCCTTTAATGATAATAATACACACTATTTTAAGAATACTCAAAGATATTTTATTGTGTCAAAATGTCAAAACCAGGATGCAAATTATAATACACAGTGACAATGTTTTTCTATTAATATAAAATATAGAATTATAAAATTATATTTATAATTAAATATACACATAATACTTACTTGACAATTCCCTGCCTCCAAAGGAAAGCAAGTTAAAACATAATACAATATTAAGTGTTTCTTAGCAGATGTTTAAATTTTTTAAGTAATTGCACAGTGACTGAATCTATCAAGAGGTCTGTTTTCAGGTAGAAAATTTGCTAAACAGGTAAAGAAGACATTTGTGTCACTTTATTTACTTTATTCAAACTTATATAACCTTATTCAGTAGGCAAAATAGCTTAAGTCTATTGTTAGCTAAAGCTGATAATAATTAAATCTGTAGCAAGGAGTCGGACACCAACATTTTAATCAGTGTGCTTTGCCACATTACAAGACAGTATCAATGTCGTCAGACTAATTTGAATGTGTTACACTGATGTAGCTTAACACTTGAAATTCTTGATTTGTGTGAAATGAAATGATGGATTTTTGTTACTTGGAATCAAGTGTGGTTTAGACTGAATCATGAGGAGAAACAAATTCATGTTGATCATCTACTTCGATATAAATCCATCACTTTATTACTGTGCATGATTTTTATATTACAGATATCAGAGTTGTAGTCAGGCAGTTTACTAGTTGAAATAAAATTTGTCAAAACATGGTCAGCAGACTAATTTAAATGCTGATTTATTTACAGCAGAAGCAGCAGCCTAGAGATACTTGAACATAGAAATCCATTAATTTTACCGACACTTCGTATTCAAAGCATTCAGTAACGGAGTTAACGACTACAGTGTTTTCGCATACTACTATACTATTCAAAACATCAAACAAAACTTTTAGAGCAATAGAATGGATAGATTTGATTTGAAGGATATTCTTTGAATAGAATTCAAATGTTGCAAATGCAATAATGGATAAAAATTCAAATAAGTATATTTTTAATCACATCACAGCAAAAGAGTTGTTGATTAACTGACCTTAAAGATTTTTCACTAAAAAAACTGTCAATTCATTTAAGCAGCAAAATGAAACAAAGAATTATTACTTCCTAATTACCAACTATAAATTTATTTCAAGACTACTTAAATCTATTTCATTGAAGAACACTTTAATTTCAGTATTTCCAGATATTGTATTAATCATGAGTAAAGCTCTTAATTCTATACCAAATATCAAAATATACGATACTTCCATAAGCTCTCTTTACACAACTAATATGCATTGTTCAAAATTTTCTCTGCTTGTCCTTGGAACAAGCAAATTAGACAAAAGAAAGTTAGTGGATGCAATCTATTTGAATTTCCAGAAGGCCTTTGACAGGAGGCTGCTAAACAACAGAAGAACACATAGGTTAGGGGCAAGGTACTGGCATGGTTAAAGGATTGACTGACTGACTGAAGGCAGAGGATAAACAGGTATTTTTTGGATGGCAGCTGGTAACTAGTGGAGTTCCACAAGGCTATGTAATTATTCATGCTATACTTAAATGACTGGAAGAAGGAACTGAGGGAATTGTTGCTAGATTTGCAGATGACATAAAGATAGGTGGAGGGCAGGACATGCTGAGGAATCAGGTATGCTGCAGAGGACTTGGACAGGCTCGGAGAGTAGACAAGGAAGTGGCAGATGGAATACAATGTGGGAAAATGTGAGGTTATACACTTTGGTAGGAAGAACAGAGGCATAGACTATTTTCTAAATGGGCCAAAACATGTGGTGCTGGAAAAGCACAGCAGGTCAGGCATAATGAAGCATTCCTGATGAAGGGTTTATGCCTGAAATGTTAACTCTCCTGCTCCTCAGATGCTGCCTGACCTGCTGTACTTTTCCACTACCACGCTTTTCGACTCTGACTCTCCAGCATCTGCAGTCCTCACTTTCTCCTATTTTCTAAATGGGAAAGGCTTCAGAAATCTGAAGCACAAAGGGACTTGGGATGCCGAGTTCAGGATTCTCTTAAGATTGACATGCAGGTTCAGTTCACAGTTAGGAGGGCGAATGTAATATTGAACAGAAGGATACTGCTGAGGATGTATAAGGCTCTGGTCAGACCGCATGTGGAGTATTACATGCAGTTTTGGGATCTATATCTAAGGAAGGAGCTACTGTTGTTGGAGGGGGTACAGAGAGGTTTATGAGAATAATTCCAGGGATGAAAAGCTTGTCATATGAGAAGTGGTTTCAGGGTGCGGTTCTATACTTGGAGTTTAGACGGAAAAGGAGAGATCTGATTGAAACACAGAATATTGAGAGGCCAGGATTGAGCAGATGTGTTCTTCTGTTCCCTTTCCACACCTTGTGGTCTACGAGGGAGACAAAGCTTGTGCTTATGTTGGTTCTTGTATCTGTTCTTTATCCTGAAACAAATTATGAACCTGTTTCTAGGAGATATAACTTGAGATTCGCCACTCCACATTAAGCAGGAATGACCAGGAGATTCTTCTGTTATAGCTACCTGCTTTAGGGTGTTGGTTTGCTCGCTGAGCTGTAGGTTTGATATCCAGACGTTTCATTACCTGGCTAGGTAACATCATCAGTGACGACCTCCAAGTGAAGCGAAGCTGTTGTCTCCTGTTTTCTACTTATATGTTTGTCCTGGATGGGGTTCCTGGGGTTTGTGGTTATGTCATTTCCTGTTCGTTTTCTGAGGGGTTGATAGATGGTATCTAGATCTATGTGTTTGTTTATAGCGTTGTGGTTGGACTGCCAGGCCTCTAGGAATTCTCTGGCATGTCTTTGCTTAGCCTGTCCCAGGATAGATGTGTTGTCCCAGTCGAAATGGTGGGTTTTTTCATCCGTGTGTAGAGCTATGAGGGAGAGAGGGTTGTGTCTTTTTGTGGCTAGCTGGTGTTCATGTATCCTGGTGGCTAACTTTCTTCCTGTTTGCCCTATGCAGTGTTTGTGGCAGTCCTTGCATGGAATTTTGTAGACGACCTTGGTTTTGTCCATGGGTTGTACTGAGTCTTTTAAGTTTGTTAGACTTTGTTTGAGAGTGTTGGTGGGTTTGTGTGCTACTAGGATTCCGAAGGGTCTTATTAATCTGGCAGTCATTTCTGAAACTTCTTTGATGTATGGTAAGGTGGTTAGGATTTCTGGCTGTGTTTGGTCTGCTTGTCGTGGTTTGTTCTTGAAACTCTCATTCCTGGACGTCACAGTCAAAAGAAAGGACAATCGAGAACTACAGAAAACCGACAAACACTGACCAAATACTTAACTACACCAGCAACCATCCCAACACACACAAACGAAGCTGTATGAGAACACTATTCCAACGAGCCTCCACACACTGCAACTCAGACGAACTTTGGAAAACAGAGAAGAACCACCTATACAACGTATTCAAGAAGAAAGGATACTCAAAAAATACAGACCGCAGATTCCTCAAGAACAAACCATGACAAGCAGACCAAACACAGCCAGAAATTCTAACCACCTTACCATACATCAAAGAAGCTTCAGAAATGACAGCCAGACGACTAAGACCCCTCGGAATCCTAGTAGCACACAAACCCACCAACACTCTCAAACAAAAACTAACAAACTTAAAAGACCCAGTACAACCCATGGACAAAACCAACGTCATCTACAAAATTCCATGCAAGGACTGCCACAAACACTACATAGGACAAACAGGAAGAAAGTTAGCCACCATGATACACGAACACCAGCTAGCCACAAAAAGACACAACCCTCTCTCCCTCATAGC
Source organism: Hemiscyllium ocellatum (assembly GCF_020745735.1). NCBI lineage: Eukaryota > Metazoa > Chordata > Chondrichthyes > Orectolobiformes > Hemiscylliidae > Hemiscyllium > Hemiscyllium ocellatum. Next base: position 57,712,590 of record NC_083410.1, on the reverse strand, counting down.
TCTACACACGGATGAAAAAACCCACCGTTTCGACTGGGACAACACATCTATCCTGGGACAGGCTAAGCAAAGACATGCCAGAGAATTCCTAGAGGCCTGGCAGTCCAACCACAACGCCATAAACAAACACATAGATCTAGATACCATCAATCAACCCCTCAGAAAATGAACAGGAAATGACATCACCACAAAATGCAGGAACCCCATCCAGGACAAACAAATAAATAGAAAGCAGGGGACACAGCTTTGCTTCACTTGGAGATTGCCACTGATGATGTTACCAAGCCAGGTAATGAAACGTCTGGATATCAAACCTACAGCTCAGTGAGGAAACCTACACCCTAAACCTCAACCTTCACAAACCTTGCATAACTACCTGCCACTGGTATTGTGAAAGGGTCCACACATTGGTCGTGAAGTTTTTCGGCTATGTTACGAATGCACCTTCCAAGACCATTAAGTCTTGGAGTGGACTGAAACTCAGAACTTCTAAGTCAGAAGGAGACTATACATTGTACCACAACACCTCTTATCTGTTGTGTACATAAGAACAACTGTCAGCCAAAATCACTGAAGAGCAATAACTACTAATTGGATCCCAGCATAAATTTTCCAAAAAAACCCCAAGAATCTTACAAATATTTGCAATGCTTTTTTAAAAAAAATTAAACATACTACATCTTATAAATATAATTCTAAGGCACGTAAATGGATGCTATCAAGAAATTTTACAGTTGTTAAATTGGGGATTTGCCTTCATAATGTCTTGGTCTGCAGGAAAGCAGTGCAGAGTTGTGACAACTGATCAAAGAATACTTATAAGTACCAAACAGGATTGGAATGGCACGTGCAAGATCAATCATTGTCAGTCATGGTCGAAAGCTTTGCTGCACTTCATTGTAAGTAAGGCACAATGTTAACTTCTGGGAAGCATTGTGAATTGGCATAGATAGCCAAATTCTCATTACAGGATTTCATGAAATACCAGATTGATTTGAGTGGTCAGAGTGGAAATTGACGAATGCCATTTTTCTGAAAAATGCACCGAGTATTTCCCTCACAACTCATGTCCTTTTCTTTAATAAACTTGTCAAAGGCTGCCATGCTTTGGTTTCTATCTTTAATAATCTTCTTCAATCATAGCCCTCACAAATATTTTCTCCTACAACTATTCTGTTCTTCAGATTCATTAAATGTTGGAGTGACATGTTGGTTTGTTAGTTTCCTTTTGCCACATGTATTGGCTTGTATGTTGAATAAGAATTAAAAATCCACTGCAAATCCTAAAATTTAGTTTGAAAAACTGTTGACACTGCTATAGATGCAAAATATTAAGTATGTTCAGTAAGTTTTTGTTTATGCATGAAATCTGTCCCAAAATAAAGAACCTTGTTTATATACCTCAAGTAATGTAAAATTGTTAAGGTTTAAGACAGTTATGTTTATTCTACAAGTGTTCAAACTATTAGAATACCTAAGAAGTATTATTTAATTTGTGCTGTGAATTTTCTATGGAAAATATAGATGTGTACTTTGATAAAATTTTCCATTAAGAACATGCAAAAGTGTAATAAAAGTGTAACAACTAAACCAAAGTGTAATAAAAATGAGAACAATTATTAACTTTTATAAGATATAATCAACATTGCCAATAAGGTGGATTTTCAAAGTAATAATGTACCTTTCTTCTGTTGAGACTTCTTTCGGTTGAAGATGTGGCTTTGTGCCTGACATCTCCCTGATACTAACTGCATAGATCTTGGTTGTGTAATCGATGGACTTCTCTTTTGCAACATCACTGTCATAGCCTAGAAAAATGTAGAATCAATTGTTGAAAAACAATAATGAAAAGTAATCTTCTTCTGTTTTATGTTCAGGCACAGAATTGGCCTCATTGGTGCTGTATTATCTTGGTAAAGATCTATGGAGCTGGTAAATAAGAAATGGTAAGTTTCCATTTAAGTGGTGATCTTTTAAAGTGATTGAAATATCAAAGAATGATTCAAGAAACAATAAGAAAAGATGCCACTAAGATGACCATTACTGTTAAACTAATCAGGAATTGGGGATACACCACCAAGTCAATCCATGTTTCATCATGAATGGTTCACGCACTAACAAGACAACTGGAACTGAAGATTATCCTAATCATGGCTGAGGCATAATGGCTAGTAAGCATTCATAAGGCTTAGTTCTAAGTAGTACTGTGTATTAAAAGAAAAAGACAGAAGGATAAATTTAGTCAATGGGAGCACAGCTATCATCCAAGACAACTAGAAATTGAGAGCTGGTTTTACACTGTGAATTGATTGAGTCCACTGCTTTTATTTAGAATTTTTTTTTGCTTGTTGTGATAACTTAAATTTGTGAAACCTCTTCAGACTTCTAATCGAAGTAGTCTTATAATTAGTCAGAACCAATAGATAGACTTGCGATTGACTTAAGTTATCCAATTCAAGTTGAATTGAATTCCAAAATCCTACAATACACTGTCACAACCATTATGGAACAAGAATGGAGATATTGAACACTTAATTGTACATGAGTTTTTTAAAATGAGGAGACGATGGGAAAGGGTCAACAATGTGAGTGAGAGACATGTTTATTCTTTCATCCCCTTTCAAAATTACACAAGAACTGGGGTTAAATGCCAGTCTCACCCTGGTCTGTATGTGTTAGTGAACTAAGGTGTTTGCATGTGCCAGGGCTGAGATGTATATTAGCCTGGCTTTGAGTGATAATGTGCTGTGAAAGTAGTACAATGGAAACTCGAGTATCCGAATGTGGTGGGTGGGCACTATTTCAATCGGATAATCGATTATTCGGAAAATCGATTAAATGCCTTTCCTCTGGGGCTCGGAGTTTTAAAGTCTACTCCCTATTCAGGAGACTGCAGCAGTGCGCAGCGCGAGACCTGCCCCCCCAACCCGGTCCAACCCCGCCCCTCCAGCACAAAGTGCGCAAGCCCCCGCCACCACCCCCTACCCCGGTCCTACTCCGGGGTATCAGCATCCGGACTGCACACCAACAAGAAGACTGCTGTTGTCTTTGTGGGGTAAGTCTCCAAATATTCCTGGGAAGCAGGGAGGGGTTAGGGTACACCCCTCTGAAGAACTCCAGGGAAAGTGTGGAGAGAAAGAGATGACGGGAAGTCAGTCATTTGGAGATGGTGTCTGTTTAATCACTATAAACAAAAGACACGATCGCTGCTGGAAATAGGTCTTTGATGTAATGTTTCTATCAGGTCCTCAAGATCTCCTTCGGATAATCCGATTTTCGGATAATTGGTATTTGGATAATTGAGTTTCCTCTGTAGTCAAAGAACTACGACAACTGTATTCCAGGTAAGGGGGTTTCTCACTTTGAGTGGGGAAGCCATCGAGCAAGTTAATTCAAAGGGAACTAGGACAAAGCCAACAATCTCAAAATAGACTGCTCAACTATCAACATTCTACAATCTACTATTCGAAACAACCCAGAGACTGATCTGTATATCTTTTAACTTTTTTTTTGGACTTCTCTCACATTTGCTTTTTATGTGGCTACAACATACTTGTCCCTTTTTTCAAAGTTATTAACACGGATTCTAAATAGTTTACACCCCGCACAAATCCCTGTCAGTCTACCACCCTGTACACCAAAATTGTCCAAACCTTTTGTAAGTTGTTCACATGGGCAGCACGGTGGCTCAGGGGTTAGCACGCTGCGTCATAGTGCCAGGGACCTGGGTTTGATTCAGCCTTGGGCAACTATCTGTGTGGAGTTTGCATGTTTTCCTGTGTCTGCGTGGATATCGTCTGGGTGCTCCGGTTTCCTCCCACAGTCCAAAGATATGTAGGTTAGGTGGATTCGCCATGCGGAATTGCCCATAGTGCCCAGGGATGTTTAGGCTAGCTCGATTAGCCATGGAAAATTCAGGGTTATAGGGATAGAGTAGGGAGATGTGTCTGGGTGGGATACTGTTTGGAAGATTGGTCTGGACTCGATGGACTGAATGATCTCCTTCCACACTGTAGGAAATCTATGATTCACAATTCAATATTTTTCTCATGTGACAAACTAGTAAGCAAAGCTCAGTTAAGCTAGGGGGCTGAATATTACATACCTTTGCTGGGTGTGTTTTTGGTGGTGGTCCTGTAACATCGGACTAGCCCACCATCTTCTAGAGCTCACCTCATAATTAAGGATAAATTGAGTTTGTTATAAGTTCACCTGACTCCAATAATACACTGCCCATTTAATAATGTAGTTGGTATGGAATTCATAATTTCTTTTAAAGTACTAAACCCGTGTGGAGTGGGGAGAGAAGGGATGTTATTAATGGAGGATGCCTCTTGTCCATGAAGATGGGAAGTTCCTCAAGAAAGAGGCTAAAGTCCCACGAGGAGCTCATTTAATCTATCTGGGAAGCAGACCTGTTCTTTCTTTTGTAGCTTCTCCTGGGACATTTCCACACCAGGTCTAGTTCCACCGACTCTAACTTGGGCAGCATGTACCAGACCTTGTGCCCAGAGCATCTCGGAAGAAATTCCTCCTCCTCTTTAGGCGGTAACGGTATCAAGGCTATGACATTGGCTGCGTCCATGTCAGACTCTTAGGATTCTTCATGCCACACAGCAGGAGAGAACCCACAGTTTCTGACAGCCTTTCTGGCTGTTCTGAGGGGCTGGATAAATTTTGCACCTAACCTGTTTGCGAAGAAGCAACTTCAATGTGATCTACATGTTTGTTCAGGACTGCTTCACCTACTCGAACTTTATATATCACAGGACCTGACCACATGTTGACATCACCTCGTACCCATGAAGGACCATTTTGACTCCAAACTTTATCCCCTGAAGTAAACTGTCTCTCTCGCTCAGAGAGCATTGGTGTCCCTGATACCCCACAGGTCTGGGAATATCAGGTTTAATCTGGTGCAGATTCTCCTATCTATCAGCAACTCGTTGGAGCTATCCTTGTAATTGTTTTAGGGGTGGTCTTATAATCAAACAGGAACTGAGACAGTTTAGTATCGAGTGAAGCTGTAGGCTGTTTCTTTAAGCCTGCTTACAAAATTTGGACTGCTCTTTCTGCCAAACCATTGGATGATGGCATGGAGCTCTCTCTAAACACGCTGAATGCCATTTGGCTTGAGGAAATACTCGAATTGCCTGCTGGGAAATGACATCCCGTGGTCTGTTACTAATACTTCCAGGAGTCTGTGTATTGCAAATGATGCTTGCGGTTTTTCAGTCGTCATCACCAAGTTTGATGACTGAACTCTATGCATGTCAACCACTTTGAATAGGCATCTACGATGACCAAGAACATTGAGCCCATGAAAGGACCAGTATAGTCGATGTGCAACCAAGTCCAGGATTTCATTGGCCATTCCCATGAATGTTGGGGAACTGTTGGCAGTAATTTTTGATCTTGTTGATACTCTTTGCATTGTTTCACCAATGTGGCTAATGTCGGAATCCAATCCTGGACACCAGACATATCTTCTTGCCAACATTTCCATTTTGGAAACTCCTCAATAACCCTGGTGGAGTTCAGCCAGTATCTGGCAGCAACCTTTACTTGGGACACTCACTCTCGTTCCCCAAAATAATGCACCATTCTCTGTGGTGCTCTGATCTTGTCTGATCCAGAAAGATTTCACTTCTGGTTGTGATGGCCCTTTTGCTTTCCAAATCCCCAGCAGCTGGTTTATTTAAGACAGGATTGGATCTTTTTGTGTCCACAGTCAGATAATGTCATTGGTGATGGGAAGGGTGTCCAGAAAGTAAACGGACTCTTCCAGGAGAGGTATCACCGGTGGTGTATCTGCCCGTGGGAGGCGGCTCAAGGCATCCGCATTTGCCACTTGGCCTCCCAAACGGTGTTTTCAACTTGTAATTGTACGCATTGGGAATGAGGGTCCAACACTGAATTCTACTAGAAGCTATGGTGGCATTTCCTTGGCTTCTTTAAGTTGCCCAGCAGGTGTTTGTGGTCCATTACGATTACAAATTTATGTCTGTAAAGGTATTGTTGGAACTTTATCATTCTAAAGATAACCGCCAAACCTTCCTTCTTTACCTGTGCTTATTTGTGTTCGGTATCAGCCAAAGTCCAGGAAGCATACACTGTTGGGCATTCCTCTCCATTGGGCCAACGGTGAGCCAACACTAAACCTGATATTGTAGGGATGCATTGCATGTCAGCACCACCTCTCGCTTGGGAATGTAGTGGGCCAACATCTTAGAAAACAATAGCTACTTTTTCACTTGCCTACAGGCTACTTCTTGGCTAAATGACCATTTCCAGGGCTGACGCTTTATCAATAACAGGTATAAGGGTGTCAGGATGGAGGCCAGGTTAAATATAAACTTTCCGTAATAATTCACCAACCCAAGGAAAGACCTAGGCTCTTTTTACAGACATGGGAATGTTGATCGTCCTCACTTTATCTTTCAATGGGTATAAACTGGTCTTGTTGACTCTGTAGCCCAAGTAGGTCACTTGGGGTGCCTGGACTACACACTTCTCCCTTCTAAGGTGTACACCCACCTGGAAAAAACATCTAAGGTCTGTCCAAGTTCTGTAAGTGTTCTGTATTGGTCATCCCTGTATTAGCATGTCATCCAGACAAAAAATTATCTGGGATGAACCTTCTAAGATGTTCTCCATCATCTGCTGAAAGGTTGCATAGGCTGATGATACCCCCAAATGACAGTCTTATATATTGATCCAAACTCTTGTGGGTATTAATTGTGGCATGCTTCTGGGACTCCTCATCTAGTCATAATCACAGGTACTTGTGGCTCATGTCCAGCTTCACGAAGAATAGGCCCCTGCCAGTTTTGCGTACAAGTCCTCTATGCTAGGCTTTGGATATTTATCCAGCTGCAAGAAGCAATTTACCATTTGCTTGAAATCACCACAAGGGCGACTGACCTATAAGGCTTCACAATTGGTACGACCTGTGCGGACCATTCCACAAACTGTACCAGTTTGATGATTCCTTCACTTTGCAGCGTCCTGATTTCTGCCTCTACTTTTGCATACAAGGCAGATAGTAGTGAGTGGGCCTTGCAAAATCGTAGAATTGCTTTGTGGTCAACATGTAAGATGGCCTCAGCTCATTTGATAGTCCTTAGTCCTTCCTGAAAAACTTCTGGGTATTTAATTTGGACTTCACTTAGGCAGCCATTTTCTAACTGAAAAATGTGGAACTAATTAAGGTGAATTTTTCTCAATCAAGCTAGGGCCTGAGTCCTACAATCAGTGATAACTGAACCAGTTGCTACTCATAGGAGACCAGAATGGAGGTCTCACTCTTAATCTTAATGGTTTTCTGGTACAGGTTCTCAGCCTGGTCAAGGTCTTGCACAAACTTAAGGATTGAAGTCCAGAGCGAATTTTGTTAAAGACTGGTTCTGCAATCATTGATTAGCTGCACCAGTATTGACCTCCATTAGAACTGGGTTACCATTTAACCAGATATTTGTTTTGATTAGTTCTAATTTGGATGCTACTAAGTAATTTAACTGTTCCAAACCAGTAGGTGGACTTTCCAGGGTATGCATTTTCCTGGATACCAGCCTTGAGTCCTCTTACTCAAGTCAGGCAACGTAGAACTCATTTGTTGTTTTGAGTCCGCATACTTGCAGCAATTAAAATAATATGCCGGCCTGGATCCTGAAGAACATTTTAGTTATTTGACCAATGCTCAGCTTTTTTTTGGAGTTTTGCTGTGGGCTTATCTAGGGTCTCATGACTCAGGGTATATCCTGCATCAGGCTATGCAACTGCTTACACTCAAGTGGTTTTTCCCAAGCTCAGTTGGACAAGTGAAGAAAAGGGTAGCTCTGTGTCTGCTTCAGACCCACAACCTCACCCACCCACAGTGGAATGCTAAATTGCACACGTTCATATAGTAGTTACACACACTCACTTGCTCAGCCATTCACCCATCCACTAATGTTTACACAGTCACTTTGCTCTTACTCACATCAACACATGCACTGAGTCACACAGGCCCAGGAGGTTTAGTGATTAATATCAATGAGAAGCAGTACCTGTAGCTATGATGATGACAACCTGTGCTTCCTCCTGCCTAGGTAACACTCCAGCCTTCCTGTCTTGCATGGCTGCTGCACCCACAGCTTCTCTTGCCAACATCTCTTCCAACAGAACCCCAACCTCCACCTCCTCCCCCTAACTCCAGAGGCCCAGCTCCCCTTCTCCTCCTTCCCACCTCCCAGTGGCACAACTCTCATTCACCTCCTCTTCCTCTCAACAGATCAACTCTCATTTTCTACCTCCCAAATCAGTGCCCCAGTAAAATACTCCCAGTTTCTATTCTACAAACTCATTACTATAGGGGGGCACAGTGGCTCAGTGGTTGGCGCTGCTGCCTCACAGCACCAGGGTCCCGGGTTCAATTCCAGCCTTGGGCGATTATCTGTGTGGAGTTTGCACATTCTGCCTGTGTCTGCATGGGTTTCCTCTGGATGCTCTGGTTTTCTCCCACAATCACAAAGATGTGCAGGTCAGGTGAATTGGCCATGCTAATTGCCCATAGTGTTAGGTGCATTTGTCAGAGGGAAATGGGTCTGGGTGGGTTAGTCTTCGGAGGGTCGGTGTGAACTTGTTGGGCCGAAGGGCCTGTTTCCACACTGTAGGGAACCTAATCTAAACTAGCTTCAAATGTGAAGTCAAGTGAAAATACTTACATTTCACTATTCACCACTATCACTACAGATCATTTATTTCCATCATTTGCTGTTGATATGATCACTAATGGTAAAAAAAAAGTCTCTGATTGGAGGATTACTCCTTGTAAAACATTCTAGTTATGTTTACTTGCATTTACAACAACGACTTGGCACACCACATATGATCACTTGATGATCCACACTATGGCCTGCAGGCTGCCTATTGAATAAGCTTAAGATAAATGAACAATTTATCCTCTCAAATTCTTTGTTTACCAATGCTCTACCCATTTGAGGATATTCTTCCCAATAACAGGAGCTGCCCTTATTTAATGCAGTAAACTTTTATGTAGCAGCTTACTAAATGTCGTTGGAAATCCAAATAAACTACATCTACTGGTTTTCCTTTAGTTACCTGCTTCATAAGTCCTCAAAGAACTCTAATAAATTTCTGAAAAAGCAATTTCTCTTTCATAAAACCATACTGGGGTTTGTTGAAAATTTCTAAAATGTCTTGTTACTATTAACTTAATAACAGATTCCAGCATTTTGCCAATCATAGATGTTAGGCTGTTTCTTGTTTCCTATTTCCAAAGAAGGGGAATTGCAATTAAAAAAGAAAACTAGACAAATATTTGCAAAGGAAAGAATAGGTGCTGGAGGTGATTTCCTCGAATTGCAGGAGCAGCAATTACTGTTTCATATGCTGTTATATTGTTTTGGAACTTTGGAAAAAAGAAGTCAAAACAACAGCAGTTTTCAAAGGGAGAAGAACAGACAAAGGAAGCACATGGTGAGGTCATTGCAGAAGGGAGAGAGAGAGAACCTGCACAGTTACTGCCTTTGCTGTTTGAATTCGTGTATCGCTGGTGTAAATATATATTAAAAAAACACTTACCTGGAAACTAAATTGTCGGGTCTGGGGGGCGTGTCCTCGGCGCTCGGAGGTCATGTGGTCCTCTGATGCGCGCGCAGAGGATGATCATGTGATGCTCCGGGACGCGGGCGCTGTCACGTGGTCTCCCTGTTTCGCGCTCCGGGAGGTCACGTGATCAGCCATTTCGCGCCCCGGAAGTGGGCGAGACTGCCGTTTTGCGCTCGAAAGGAGGCCGCATGGTGGTCCTTTGTCTCCGATAAAAGGAAGGTCACATGAGAACGGACAGCCGGAAATGCGAGGAGGCGGGGAATGTTATCGGAGCAACAGCCAATGAGAAGACAGTTGCACTTGAGTGATGGTGTGATGTTTTGTATAGTATAAAAGATTGGATCAGGGACAGAGAGTGGTCTTTTTTCTTTGTGAACTGACTGACTTAGTAGTTTGTCAGGGACAGAAAGGTTTAGACCCAGAGCTCTGTATACTTTATCCACTTATTGTTAGAATAAAACTAAAAGTGTAAGATTAAATGTTTTTTCTTATTGCTTTTATTTTAAAGAGCACGCAGGACTTGGCTCACACATAAAAGATAATAAGTTTGTAGATTGAGCCTAAAGTCCATCAGATGGTGAGCCTGACGTGATGCTGACGTGATCCCGGCTGAGCGACGTAAATGAGAGGAAAATAGAAACAACGGACACTGACGTCTGATGACGACAACAAGCTGCGCCGCTAAACAAAAAAGGTGAGCAGACACCTGTTTATATCGAAGTTCTGCGACTGGAGATACTAAATTGATTGTTGTCACTAGACTGCAAGTGTCCTAGTAATAGTAAGTGGATAAAGTATAAAAAGAATTGGTTGAATACGTACGGGTTTAAAGTCCCATGGGGTTAGAGTCCTCATAAAAGCACCAAGGTACGTATGTGTGAGAAGGTTTAAAGTCCTTTGAGCAGGGTCTCATAAAAGCACCGCTCACAAGTGTTGGTCAGATACGTACGGGTTTAAAGTCCCATGGGGTTAGAGTCCTCATAAAAGCACCAAGGTACGTATGTGTGAGAAGGTTTAAAGTCCTTTGAGCAGGATCTCATAAAAGCACTGCTCATGAATTTTGGTTGATGATTGATATGTTGTAAGTTTTGAAATGATATTGGGAATGTACGGAGGGTGGTAGGAAAGTCAGTGGTGTCTCTGAGACAAAGAGGGTGGTGTCTCAGTGAGAAAGAGTAGGCAGTAAAAATCTAAAGGTGATAACAAAACTGCTGATAACTCGGACTGTAAGGGCCAGCTTCCTGGGGTGTATTTTATACAGATTGATTGATTCACAACCGGATTTGTTTTAATCGGGTTGGTTGCTTGGTTAAGTTAAATATAAATCGATTGGTTATTGGACAGGAGGATTTTTTAAAAAAACAGAAATACATAAAATGGTAGGGGAATTTGATAAAGAGTGTGAGGAAATCGGAGGATGTTCTTCTGATTTAATGTCCTTAAAACAGCAGTGGGGGAAAGTTAGCAGTCAGTTAATTAGCGGGCTTGCAAAGGACAAACAAAAAACAATGATGAAGAAATATGATAAGATTTGGGAAGATTTACAAAAACAGGGCAAAGTCCCTAAAGATGAGGAGAGGAAGAAATTGTCACCGTTTTTGGGAAAAGCAGAAGAGTAGATTAGATTAGAAGTAGAAGAGCATGTGAAGGGAAACAAAGGGTCAATACTGGTTGGAAGAAAGTGGACAAAAGAAGGCGAAGAGAAAGAAGAGAGGAGGAGTCAAGGAGTAGCACAGATAGTGAAGACGAGGAGTCCCGCCCAGGGGGCGGTCCAAACACGTACCCTGTCACTTTAAAAGGCTCACTTACCATGCATACTGAACAGAGCTTCTCAGGGGTACAGCCTCCGTTTGAAAACAGTTATGATTTGTGACGGAGGGAGATATTGCGGCTGCCCATAAAATATCAGCACCAACTGCCTCTAGATTATAAAGGCTCTTTTATGGGGGATGTGTATCAGCCCTTTACCTATACGGATGTGAATTGTATTTTGGATAAAATGTCCCCACCCATGGAGGGAGGTGGACCCTGGATGACTAAATTTTGCCAATACACACTAGGCTTCAAGTTGGCCATGGGTGATTGGAGAGCATTCGTGGGCAAACAATTGAGTATGTGGGAGGTACAGCAGATTGAAGTGTCTGCGGGGACCACCTTAGTACCTGACTCGGACCCGTTTGCGCAGCATGCCAACTGTGTGGGAAGGGCAATGAGGGATAGATTCCTGATTCCACCGGGAGCGATGCACTCGCTCACCTTCACAATGAAGGAGGGCGAGAAGATGCTTGCCTTGCGGGGAACCATCCAGGGTCAGGTCAGCTACAGACCACGTTATTTAGGAATGCCGTTTTGGCAGGGATGCCTAAGGAAGTAAAAGAGGCAATGGAGAATAATCCTGATATCCCAGGGTGTTCTACAGAACAGTGGGAAAAACATTTGATGCATCAGATGAAGCGATATAGGACAAAACAGAATGAAGATAAACAGAGCAATGAGTCAGCACAAGTGCAGTTGCTGAAGTTACAGCTTGATGAGGCTAGACGGAAGGTAATGAGACAAAGAAGGCCTCCCAAAAGACGACTAATCAGATGGTGCAGCAGCCCTTGCCACAAAATAACCGGCAGAGTCTAGACCCGGTACCTGATTCGATGCCATACTACCCCCTTTTAGGGGGGCAGGCCAAGAGGTGTTCCAGGAGGAATGCGTGGTAGAGGAAGGGGCTGTGGAGGAGTCAAAGGTTAGCCACCGGACACTTGTTTTGAATGTGGCCAACCTGGGCATTAGAGAAGAAAATTGTCCCTGGCTGTGGGGACTCCAGGGATTGATCTGAGGACAGTATGTCCCCTTAAATCAGCCTCGTAATCTGCCTTTGACATCGCCACTGTGGCCAGGCAGACTTTTTATCACCAATATATTTCATCACCTGCATGCCCTGTGAATTTGATGGGACGTGACTTGCTGGAGAGATGCGGGGTCCCGGTTCTGTGCGGAGGACCAGACGGACTCGTAGTGACCTTTCCAATTGGCTATTCTGTTAATTGTTCTATGTCAATGATTCACTCTGGACCCCAAGTGATATTATCACCAGACGCATCACCAATGGCAGAAGGGCAGTGGGCAGATATATACTGGGGACTCCTTGAACCTGAGAAAAGGCAGAATAATGGCATACAGTCTTTATATAACCAAGGGCGACCCTGGGTTCAGATGCTGCATCCCTATGCTCCTCCTGCAGATCCCCTTCATGTGATCCTATATTACAACAGATGACAATAAAATCTATCCGCATGCATTCTATCAACACCTGGAAGGTGCGGTGGGTGTTGTGGAACTAACTCTGAAACAGTTGGAATGGTATGAGATATCTGAAGAAGCTATACCGCATTTCACATTGGCAGTGCATGCTGAACATCAGGCCAAAGATCTGGGACTCATGTCCAAACGCTTGATAGAGCTAACTGATTGGGTTCGGACTCAGTTACCCGGTTTGCAATATTCACCCTCAGTTGAAGCTTATTGTCTTGTGCACAGAACAACTGACAAGGTGTTGCTGGAACATAGGCAGATTGAAAGGTGTCATGGCAGGGAAAAGACGGACTATCCACAGGCTGCAGCAATGCTTGATACACTACTGGGTGCCTTGTGGTCAGCAGGTTCGACGGACGTTGGTTACTGCAAACATGTCGCACCAATCACATTCGAGGTAATAGACTACACTCCGATTTGGCAGAGACAATACCCACACAAACCAGAGGCTGAAGCCGGCATCGCCGACACAATTGAAGGATTGGTAGCAGCAGGGGTGCTAGAACCCTCACAGTCAGCCTGGAACACTCCTATCTTACCTGTAGAGAAGCAGAATACAGGCAAATATAGGATGGCGCATGATCTTAGACGGATCAACAGTGTCGTTTCTACTCCGACAATTTCGGTCCCAAACCCCTACACTGCGATGTCTGTGCTGACCCCTGACCATAAGTGGTTCTCGTGCATTGATCTGGCTAACGCGTTCTTCTGTTTGCCCCTAGCTGATCATTTCAGGGACATGTTTCGTTTACCTATAAAGGCCATCAACTTCGTTATACAAGGGTCCCTCAAGGGTTCATTTTGTCACCTGGGGTGTTTAATCAGGTACTGAAACAGCAGCTGAAAATCTGATGCTCCCAAAGGGGATGGTATTGATCCGATATGTGGATGACATTCTTATGGCGGCACCCGACCATGTTTCTTGTTTGGCAGCTACAAACTCATTGCTGTTACCCTTGTATAACGTCGGTTTCAAAGTTTCATGGGTTAAATTACAATGCTGCAGACGAACGGTGTCTTTTTTGAGCAGAGTTATTTCCAGTAAGGGGACAGGTGTGTCTCCATCCCATAGATCCTCCATTCTGCATCATGCCAAACCAGTCACTGTAAAAGACATGCTCTCATTTTCTTGGATTGGCAGGACACAGAAGACAATTTGTTCCCTCATATGGGGAGCTTACTTTCCCTCTAAGGGCCATGGTAAATGAGCAAGGCATGAGAAATTTGTTTGCCCATTTGCAGTGGACCACGGAGGCAGACGACGGTTTATATCTCTAAAACAGGCCCTAACGTGGGCTGATGATTTAGCGGTCCCGGATTACAGAGAGCCATTTTTCCTCGATATTTCTGAAAAAGAACACACAATAAATGGTGTTCTTTTTCAGAAAAAAGGGGGAGGCAGGCAGGTGCTGATGTATGTAAGTGTTACTCTTGACCCAATAGAGGGCGGCAAAGAATCAGCCCAATTGGCTGAACTACAGGCAATGAATGAAAATTATATCAGAGAATGTAAAACGTGTTCAGAATATAATTTAAAAGCAACAGTAAAACCACAAGAGGGAAAATTTCCTCCCCCAAGAATGCCAGGTCAGGAAATAGTGATTGACTACACTGACAGGGTAGAGAAAGTAAACAGATGTAGGTACCTTTTGGTACCAGTGGATGCAGACACTGGTTGGCCAGAAGTGATACCTGCGAAAAAGAAAGATGCGAAGACAGTGATCAAATTTTTGATAAACCAATATATTCCAACGCATGGGTTTCCAAAGAAAGTCAGGTCAGATAATGGCACACATTTTAAGAATAAAGACCTGCAAGAAGTAGAAGCAGCTTTAGGACTGAAACATGCATTTGGAACGGTGTACCATCCTCAGTCACAGGGAAAAGTGGAGAGAATGAACCAGTCCATAAAGGGAAAAATAGGAAAACTGTGTGCACAAACGAAGTTAAGCTGGGTGGATGCCCTACCTTTAGCCTTAATGTCTATTAGAAGCTCAGTAAACTCTATTACAGGGTTTACCCCGTACGAGCTAACAACAGGGCAGCAGTTTCCGGGACCAGGAGCTAGAACACAAATGTTAGAGGGAGGAGTCTCAATAAGGTACAAACCTTATTATGATCAACTAACAGCTTTGGTCTCAGCTTTCTCTAAACAGGTTGGATCGGAAAAAGGGGGACCTACAGAGCCAGGCGCCATCCACCATAGAGTGGGTCCTGCTGAAGGTGATCAAACGGAAATGGTCGGAGCCACGGTAGACAGGACCTTACAAGGTGGTGGAAAGGACATCTCATGTGGTTCGACTACAAGGGAAAGGAGACACTTGGTAACATTGGAGCCAGTGTGCGGCCACAGAACCGCCAACGAGAACTCTAGAATAAATAAGAACAGAAAAGGAGTAGAAGGGTCTTAAACTTTTAATTTTTGTGTAACGAATGTCATGTTTATTTTAGTAACTAGCCCACATTATCCTAGGCCGTTAAGGTTGGGAGTTTTCACTATTTTATGTATAAGTGTTATGATACTGTTAATAATGGCATCAACCGCGAGGGACAAACACACAGATGAGGTAGAGAGTCCCAGGAATAAGAGATCAACAGGACAAGAGATGGACAAATGTTAAGGGAGCCGGGTAGACAAAACCAGGTAACAACAGGATTTGAGAATCTCCCAATCATTAGTGCTTTATTCCCAGTTACGCCGAATAAAAACATTGATCAAATTAATTATGTACATTACAATGTACTCAGGCTAGCCAATAGAACTAGAGACGCCGTGGCAGGACTCTCTAAACAACTGGCAGGGACCTCATTGATGACAGTACAAAATAGAATGGCCTTAGATATGTTGTTGGCAGAAAAGGGGGAGTGTGCTCTATGTTTGGAGATCAATGTTGTACGTTCATCTCCAACAATACAGCACCCGATGGCTTGGTAGCCAGAGCCCTGGAAGGATTAAGAACTTTGTCTGAAGACATGCATGAACATTCAGGTATTGACAACCCTCTAGGAGGCATTTTCGATTCCTGGGTAGGGAAATGGAAAGGATTAATTGTGTCTGTGTTTATGTCCCTCGTTGGTATGACCATTGTGTTCGTGTTGTGTGGATGTTGTTGTATCCCCTGTATCAGATCTTTGTTGAACAGGGTAATTATTACAGCAATTGAAGGGAAGGCTCCACCGCCCTATCAGATGTCACACCTATCAGATGTCACAAATAGCGGTGGAAACCATGGCCCTGGCAAGAGGGGAGGACTACGTGTCATGGAGTGAATGTGATGCATAAAACTGGTTTGTTGGTCTCATTTTCATGAGACCAAAAGGGGGAGTTGTAAATATATATATATATATAAAAAAACACTTACCTGGAAACTAAATTGTCGGGTCTGGGGGGGCGTGTCCTCGGCGCTCGGAGGTCATGTGGTCCTCCGATGCGTGCGCAGAGGATGATCATGTGATGCTCCGGGACGCAGGCGCTGTCACGTGGTCTCCCTGTTTCGCGCTCCGGGAGGTCACGTGATCAGCCGTTTCGCGTCCCGGAAGTGGGCGAGACTGCCGTTTTGCGCTCGAAAGGAGGCCGCATGGTGGTCCTTTGTCTCCGAAAAAGGGAAGGTC
This sequence comes from Hemiscyllium ocellatum, assembly GCF_020745735.1. Classification (NCBI taxonomy): domain Eukaryota; kingdom Metazoa; phylum Chordata; class Chondrichthyes; order Orectolobiformes; family Hemiscylliidae; genus Hemiscyllium; species Hemiscyllium ocellatum. The sequence goes on along the minus strand of NC_083410.1, from coordinate 57,696,060 downwards.
ACATGAGAACGGACAGCCGGAAATGCGAGGATGTGGGGAATGTTATCGGAGCAACAGCCAATGAGAAGACAGTTGCATTTGAGTGATGGTATGATGTTTTGTACAGTATAAAAGACTGGATCAGGGACAGAGAGTGGTCTTTTTTCTTTGTGAACTGACTGACTTAGTAGTTTGTCAGGGACAGAAAGGTTTAGACCCAGAGCTCTGTATACTTTATCCACTTATTGTTAGAATAAAACTAAAAGTGTAAGATTAAATGTTTTTTCTTATTGCTTTTATTTTAAAGAGCACGCAGGACTTGGCTCACACATAAAAGATAATAAGTTTGTAGATTGAGCCTAAAGTCCATCACTGGACATCGGAGTGCATCTGGGAAAATTATCAAACAACGAAATTCACAACTGATCTTGGAGGAACTGTTGGGTGAAGTTCACAGCACAGAATCAGATAAGTTAAAAGTTGTTTTAAGTGTGGCCTACAAAGAATCTGCAGTAGTGAGTAGAGTAGGTTCTTTCTTGATTATATGTTTTTGGAGACATGTCTCTTGATTAAACTTAAAATATAACTCATAACTATTAATTTAACCTGGGGCAGTATTTGTAGAGGAATAAGACGGTGTTATTTTCTGGGTCTGTAGATTGTGTGAAGGAGCAAAAATGGCTTTGAATAGAGTGATATGTACTTCTTGTCAGATGTGGGAGTTTAAAGAGAGTTTAAGAGTTACTGCGGATTATATCTGCCATAAATGCTGATGGCTGTGAATCTTATCAGATCGAATGGATCGGTTGGAGAGACAGTTTGAAGCAATGAGGAATTTGCAACAGCCTTGATGGATGCCAGTTATAGGAAGGGGGAAAGTCTCAGATACAGTCACATAGATGGGTTAACTCCAGGAAAAGTAAGACAGGTAGGCAGCTAGTGCAGCAGTCTTATGTGGATATACCCATTTCAAACAGGTATGCTGTTTTGGAAAATGTAAGGGGTGACGGATGGTCAGGGGAACATAGCATGAACAGCCAAGTCTCTGGTATGGAGACTGACTCTAATGCAATGAGGGGTACGTCGGGTTCCAAGAGATCAATTGTGTTAGGGGATTCTCTAGTGCGAGGTACAGACAGACGTTTCTGTGGCCTGCAGCGAAAAAGCAGAATGGTGTGTTGCTTCCCTGGTGCCAGGATCAAGGATGTCTCAGAGAGAGTGCAGAATGTTCTCACGGGGGAAGAGGGGCCAGCAAGAGGTCATTGTCCACATTGGAACCAACGACACAGGAAGGGAAAAGGTTGAGATTCTGAGGGGAGATTACAGAGAGTTAGGTAGAAATTTAAAAAGGAGGTCCTCAAGAGTAGTAATATTTGGATTACTCCCGGTGCTACGAGCTAGTGAGGGCAGAAATAGGAGAATAGAGCAGATGAAAGCATGGCTGAGGAGCTGGTGTATGGGGGAAGGATTCACATTTTTGGATCATTGGAATCTCTTTTGGGGTAGAAGTGAACTGTACAAGAAGGATGGATTGCACCTAAATTGGAAGGAGATTAATGTACGAGCAGGGAGATTTGCTAGAGCTGCTCGGGAGGATTTAAACTAGTAAGGTGGAGGGAGGGGGGAAGGTAGGTGGGACCCAGGGAGATAGTGAAGAAAGAGATTAATCTGAGACTGGTACAGTTGAGCACAGAAGCGAGTCAAACAGTCTGGGCAGGCAGGTACAAGGTAGGACTAATAAATTAAACTGCATTTATTTCAATGCAAGGGGCCTAAAAGGGAAGGCATATGAACTCAGGGCATGGTTAGGAAAATGGGACTGGGAAATCATAGCAATTACAGAAACATGGCTCAGGGATGGGCAGGACTGGCAGCTTAATGTTCCAGGATACAAATGCTACAGGAAGGATAGAAATGGAGGCAAGACAGGAGGGGGGTGGGTGGCACTTTTGATAAGGGATAGCATTACAGCTGTGCTGAAGGAGGATATTCCTGGAACTACATCCAGGCAAGTTATTTGGGTGGAACTGAGAAATAAGAAATGGATGATCACCTTATTGGGATTGTATTATAGACCCCCTAATAGTCAGAGGGAAATTGAGAAATAAACTTGTGAGGAGATCTCAGTTATCTGTAAGAATAATAGGCTGGTTATGTTAGGGGATTTTAACTTTCCAAACATAGATTGGGATTGCCATAGTGCTAAGGGTTTAGATGGAGAGGAATTTGTTAAGTGTGTACAAGAAAATTTTCTGATTCAATATGTGGTTGTACCTACTAGAGAATGTGCAAAACTTGACTTACTCTTGGGAAATAAGGCAGGGCAGATGACTGAAGTATCAGTGGGGGAGCACTTTCGGGCCAGTGACCATAACTCTATTAATTTAAAATAATGATGGAAAAGGATAGACCAGATCTAAAAGTTGAAGTTCTAAATTGGAGGAAGACCAATTTTGATGGTATTAGGCAAGAACTTTTGAAAGCTGATTGGGGGCAGATGTTCGCAGGTAAATGGATGGCTGGAAAATGGTAAGCCTTCAGAAATGAGATAAAGAGAATCCAGGGAAAGTATATTCCTATTAGGTGAAAGGAAAGGCTTGTAGGTATAGGGAATGCTGGATGACTAAAGAAATTGAGGGGGTTTGGTTCAGAAAAAGAAGGAAGAATATGTCAGGTATAGACAGGATAGATCGAGTGAATCCTTAGAAGAGTATAAAGGAAGTAGGAGTATACTTAAGAGGGAAATCAGGAGGGCAGAAAGGGGACATGAGGTAGCTTTGGCAAATACAATTAAAGTGAATCCAAAGAGTTTTTACAAATATACTAAGGACAAAAGGGTAACTAGGGAGAGAATAGGGCCTCTCAAAGATCAGCAAGGCAGCCTTTGTGTGGAGCTGCAGAAAATGGGGGAGATACTAAATGAGTATTTTGCATCAGTATTTACTGTGGAAAAGGATATGGAAGATATCGACTGTAGGGAAATAGATGGTGACATCTTGCAAAATGTCCATATTACAAAGGAGGAAGTGCTGGATGTCTTGAAATGCATAAAAGTGGATAAATCCCTAGGATCTGATCAGGTGTACCCTAGAACTCTGTGGGAAGCTAGAGAAGTGATTGCTGGGCCTCTTGCTGAGATATCTGTGTCATCGATAGTCACAGGTGAGGTGCCGGAAGACTGGAGGTTGGCTAGGGAACTAGAGACTAATAAGCCTGTCCTCAGTGGTGGGCTAGTTGTTGGAGGGAATCCTGAGGGACAGAATGTACATGTATTTGGAAAGGCAAGGACTGATTAGGGATAGTCAACATGGATTTGTGCGTGGGAAATCATGTCTCACAAACTTGATTGCGTTTTTTGAAGAAGTAACAAAGAAGATTGATGAGGGCAGAGCAGTAGATGTGATCTATATGGACTTTAGTAAGGCGTTCAACAAAGTTCCCCATGGGAAACTGATTAGCAAGGTTAGATCTTATTTGGATACTAGCTATTTGGATACAGAACTAGCTCAAAGGTAGAAGACAGATGTAGGAACTTGACCAGATGGGCCAATGGGCTGAGCAGTGGCAGATGGAGTTTAATTCAGATAAATATGAGGTGCTGCATTTTGGGAAAGCAAATCTTAGCAGGACTTACACACTTAAAGGTAAGGTCCTAGGGAGTGTTGTTGAACAAAGCAACCTTGGAGTGCAGGTTCATAGCTCTTTGAAATTTGGAGTCGCAGGTAGATAGGATAGTAAAGACGGCATTTGGTATTCTTTCCTTTATTGGTCAGAGTATTGCTTACTGGAGTTGGGAGGTCATGTTGCGGCTGTACAGGACATTGATTAGGCCACTGTTGGAATATTGTGTGCAATTCTGATCTCCTTCCTATCAGAAAGATGTTGCAAAACTTGAAAGGGTTCAGAAAAGATTTACAAGGATGTTGCCAGGGTTAGAGGATTTGAGCTATAGGGAGAGGATGAACATGCTGGGGCTATTTTTCCTGAAGCATCGGAGGCTGAGCGGTGACCTTATAGAGGTTTTTAAAGTTATGAGGGGCATGGATAGGGTAAATAGGCAAAGTCTTTTCCCTGGGGTCAGGAAGTCCAGACCTGGAGGGCATTGGTTTAGGGTGAGAGGGGGATAGATATAAAAAAGACCTACAGGGTAACTTTTTCACGCAGAGGGTGGTACGTGTATGGAATGAGCTGCCATAGGAATTGGTGGAGGCTGATATAATTGCCACATTTAAGAGGCATTTGGATGGGTATATGAATAGGAAAGGTTTGGAGGGATATGGGCTGGGTGCTGGCAGGTGGGACTAGATTGGGTTGGGACATCTGGTCAACATGGACGGGTTGGACTGAAGGGTCTGTTTCCATGCTGTACATCTCTAAGAATCTATGACTCTGAAAGATAGACAAGAGGAAAAGGGATAAAACATGGATATCAGCTTAAAATGATGCCTGTCAAGAAAAAAAGACATCAGATGCTGACTCAGAAGCTGACTCATAATCTAAAACACAGTAAGGGAATAGTTACACGGCAGAATTTGAAGAAAAAGATGTGGAGGCATTCGTTGTGTATTTTGAGGAAGAGGTGAATCAAATGAATTTGTTAAAGAGAACTTGGACGTTGCCCATGTAGAGTAAGGTGATATGTAAAGCACAGGAAATTTATCCTTTTCTCTCAGGGGAGGTTTCTATGATATATTGGCTGCATAAGTGTTAGTGCCCTAGGCATTTAGGAGATGGTTTTGAAGTTTAAGCCAACAGCCAAGTATACCACGCTGAATTTCAGAGCCAAGGAAAGTAATTCTGACAGATTGATAAGAGCATGAGGAGCTGAAACTATGTATGAAGAGAGATTCTTCTTTTAAAAACTCATTACCTTCCATAATAAGAACCCATGCGGAGAATTATAGAGTTGCAATTGCTCAGTTGGTAGAAGTAATGATTATGTAGAAGTAGATGATTATGAGCTAATTTACAACCTTACATGTTTTTTCCCTTTCATCACAAATTTGAAAAGGATAGAAAGTGTGATGCTGATTGGAGGACAAGTAGCTAGGAATGGCCCAACATCTTTTCCTAAGATCAAAAAGTAAAGTACTGAGGGTGAAGGTGAAAATTGAAGGCTGAAATTCTTCCACTGTGATATTCTAAATTTATTCAGAATACCATAAGTTACAATGGAAGTCCATGGTATTTGTGTGAAGTATGTAAGAATGAGTCCTAAAAGGGAACTCAGAAGGAAAATGCCACAGATCAAATTGTAGCTGCAACTACAACTAAGTGACCAGAGATAAAGAGGTAAACCAGAGGACTTGGATGTGAAGAATGAAGGGCATGGATAGAGTAAATAGACAAAGTCTTTTCCCTGGGGTGGGGGAGTTCAGAACTAGAGGGCATAGGTTTAAGGTGAGAGGGGAAAGATATAAAAGAGGCCTAAGGGGCAACTTTTTCACACAGAGGGTGGTACGTGTATGGTATGAGCTGCCAGAGGATGCAGGGGATTTGAAAATACACCAATCAGGGATCTGGACAATCATGTTTAGGATCTCTTTTGTCAGAGGTCTGGAGAAAATAGAGTCCTCAATGTCCATTTGTTGATTTGAGTTCAAAGAGTGGTCTATAGGCACAGCGGGGTTCAATGACAGAAGGAGTAGGGGAGTCAAGGATAGAAGCAGAGGGATTTACAGTAATGGAGATTATGACAATGTTAGAGAGATCACAAGTTCAATGGGTGGAATTTGGACTGTAGGAAGGAGGATTATTAACTCTGACCAACACCGTGGCCTCCACTGGGAGATGATAAAACAACAAGATTGGAATCATCAAGGTGTAATTCAGGTTTCAAGGCAGGGAGGACAGTTCTGGATGAAGTTCAATATGGTGGGTCTCCCTTTTGGGGGAATGGGTTGAAATAGACTGTCAGGGTAGTGTGATAGTAGGCAACATGCAGTGAATAGGCAGGTACCTAGTGACAGGTAGTACCATGTACTGGTGACATCCAACCTAATCTGCATTGCCAGCTATCACTTGTCCCTGTTTACATGTGAACTGCTCCTAGAAAATAGCTGAGACAATGCTCAGGATAGACAGAGTAAGAGTCAGTTTAGTGGCTAAAAGTGCGGAATCCATGTTTTCTGGACATCACAACATTACACTGATAAAAATGTTTGAAAAACACAACTACATTGGAATTACTGAGTGGTCAGATGCTGGTCAAAAGTAATTTGCTACGTGCCATTAATGCTGCAATTTGAACTTGTTGAAGTTAACAACAATAACAATGCAAAAGGCCAGTGCTGGGTGAAGAAGAACCAGAATTAGTTCCACCATCAAATGTCCTGTGCCGGGCATGCAAATTTGAGTCCTCATCAATCATGTAAGTTTGATATGAATATAGGGTTTGGAGGCTGATATTGTGCTGCAAAGAGTCCCTTTCTGCTGATATGTGGTGGTCACTGAGCCAATGTAGTATAGGAAGTCCCTGGGTTATGAATGAGTTTCATTTTTAAGTTTGTTCGTAAGTCGAATTTATATGCAAGTCAGAACAGTTACGTACGGTGCACGCTTGGCATCAATTAGTTCAACGTTTTTCTTAGCATATATGTTTTGAGCGTTGTGCAAAAGTAGTCCGGATGTTCATTAGTGTGAACCAATGTATGTCATGTGATTATTTAAAATAAGAGGCTTTACAGAGGTCAGTTTGTAAGTATGGGCATTTCTAAGTTGGGCGTTTGTAACCCGAGGAAGCCTGTATATTCAGCAAGTGACTATACATGCTGTGGCAGAATGTAGATATCCAATGCAGACATGAACCCTATTATCCACATCCAGTATGCCTTATGCGCGGCAAGTTATGCTCATCTGAAAAGTACATCACCATTATTGTTCTGAGATCCATGAATGTTTTTGCTCCTTCACTGCTCAATTTTCACTGAAAGCAATGGGCCTTGCAGCTGGTGGAATGTCGGATATTGGCTGCTTACCTAAGGCAGCAAAGACAGATGAAGGAGAAGCAGCACTGACGGCAAGCCCAGAAACATCAGCAGGCCACAGTAGAGGTTGAGGAGCACACAGTTCAAGAAGAGGTCACAGCTGCAGGATCCCTCAGAATGTGTGGGATATGCTGCAGGCCTTGAGTTGTCTGGCCTCTATATTTCCTAGCATGAGTGAGGTAATTGCTGATACAAATTGTGTGTCTCAAGAAATGTTAATGGAACTGTGATAGGTGCTATATCCAACCTGAGGGTTGCAGAAGTGGGAGGTCATTCTCTTTTGGTGGAATGAAGGTCACTAGAGCGGTGAACTCCTTTGCGCTGAACTCCTTCCAGCGAACAGTGGGAGACCTATGTGGAATGTGTCAGTCATGCATCCACACATGCATCAGGATTGTGACTGATGTTGTCTGTGTGAGGTCATACAGGTTTATTTTGTTTCCCCAAGATGTGGTCAGTGCTGAAGCCTTGGCAGTTGGATTTAGGAACATAGCTGGGTTCACCTAGCTACATGTTGCCATCATTTGCATACTCAGTCGCACTGAGAGTGCTGTATCATGACACTATGGAATTCATCAACAAGAAGGGAGTTCCATTTGATTAATGTCCAGGTGTTCTGTGCTCACCATTATAACTTCCTAGAGGTGTTTACTCGTTAGCCTGGCAACTGCGATAGGTCAAACATTCTGGAATGCCCTCATATACTCAGTGTGTTTGAGGGTTGGGAGCTGTACAAATTCCTTGCTGAGTGACAATGGCTAACCACAGTGACAGTGGCTCACAAAACCATTGAGCAATCCCTCAACTGATGCAAAGCGCAAGTTCAACGCTATTCATGCTTTAACCAGGCATGCTGGAGCAGAGTATAGGGCTCTTGAAGGTGCTTTTCTGCTGCCTGGAAAGGGTAGAAGGGGGTAAGGCACTTTACTCCAGATAGTGTTCCACATCATCCTGGCAAGCTGAGCTCAGCATAAGTAGGGGGCATGGTGGCACAGTGGTTAGCACTGCTGCCTCACAATGCCAGAGACCCGCCTCAGGCGACTGACTGTGTGGAGTTTGCACATTCTCCCTGTGTCTGCGTGGGTTTCCTCCAGTTTCCTCCCACAGTCCAAAAATGTGCAGATTAGGTGAACTGGTCATGCTAAATTGCCCATAGTGTTAGGTGCAGGGGTAAATGTAGAGGAATGGGTCTGGGTGGGTTGCGCTTTGGCGGGACGGTGTGGACTTGTTGGGCTGAAGGGCCTGTTTCCACACTGTAAGTAATCTAATTGGTGTATGTAATGAGGTTATATCCTGGATACAGAGGAACTAGGGGAATGGGAGCAGACTTGAGTAAGAGGACAGGGATGTTGGGGTGGAGGAAGCTGACATTGTCCATGATGTTTTTTGAAAACAATGCCAAAATCTGGTTGACATTGCAGGGATGCAGTTCAGCCTCTATGTCTGTTCCCTTTTCCTTTCTGTCAATGAAAAATCGTGGTTGTAATGGAAATGATACTATCATTGTTATTGGAGATTTTGAGTGGTATAGATATAGGGAACCAGTCAATGCAGTAAACTTCGATTTCCAAGAGGCATTTAATAAGATGTGATTCAAAATTTTAATAAGCAAGATGGGGCTCATTGAACTGGGGAAACATATTAACAAGGATACAGAATTTATTAACTAATAGGAAGTCAGGGCTGGGCACACATGGACCATTTTCAAGTTGGCAAGCTCTAACTAGTGCTGTAGCAGATGGATCAGTGACGGGGCTTCAGGTATTCACAATGTATACTGATAACATAGACAAAAAGACAGAGAGTAAAGTATCCAGGTTTGCTGAAGATACAAAACTAGTTGGGAAGGCAAGCCGTCAGAAGGACACAAGGAGGATAGAAATAGATATGGACAGATTAAGTGAGTAGGCAACAAGTTGGCAGATGGAGCATGATGTTGGAATTTTAAGGTTATTTATTTGATTACTAAAAATAGGACAGCAGAATATTTTTAAAAATATATGGAACTTATGAAAGTTGGTGTTCAGAGGAACCTATGTGAATACAAGGAAAGAAGTGAGGATTGTAGATGCTGGAGATCAGAGTCAAAAGTGTGGTGATGGAAAAGCACAGCTAGTTAGGCAGCATCCGAGGAGCAGGAGAATCGACGATTCAGGCGTAAGCCCTTCATCAGGATTCCCCTGCTCCTTGGACGCTGCCTCACCTGCTGTGCTTTTCCAGCATCGCACTCTCAGTTCTGAATACAAGGAAGTCAAATGTTTAACACTTGGCATGGCAAGTAATTAGGAAGATAATGGCATAGTTCCCTTTATTGCAAAAGAAATGTAGCATATGTAAGTGTTGATACAATTGTACAAAGCTAGCAACAACTTGCCCGCCACTGAGGTCAGGCTCACCGGTTTATAACTCCCTGGTTTGTCTTTACCGCCCTTCTTAAACAGTGGCACCATGTTTGCCAACCTCCAGTTTTTCAGCACCTCACCTGTGACTATTGATGAAACAAGTATCTCAGCAAGAGGCCCAGCAATCACTTCTCTAGCTTTCCACAGAGTTCTTGGGTACAGCTGATCAGGTCCTGGGGATTTATCCACCTTTAACCGTTTCAAGACATCCAGCACTTCCTCCTCTGTAATCTGGACATTTTGCAAGATGTCACCATCTATTTCCCTACAGTCTATATCTTCCACATCCTTTTCCACAGTAAATACTGATGCAAAGTATTCACTTAGTATCTCCCCCATTTTCTGAGGCTCCACACAAAGGCCGCCTTGCTGATCTTTGAGGGGCCCTATTCTCTCCCTAGTTACCTTTTTGTCCTTAATATATTTGTAAAAACCCTTTGGATTCTCCTTAATTGTATTTGCCAAAGCTATCTCATCTCCCCGTTTTGCCCTCCTGATTTCCCTGTTAAGTGTACTCCTCCTTTCTTTATACTCTTCTAAGGATTCACGCGATCTCTCCTGACTATACCTGACATATGCTTCCTTCTTTTTCTTAACCAAACCCTCAATTTCTTTAGTCATCCAGCCTTCCCTTTCACCCTGACAGGAATATACTTTCTCTGGATTCTTGTTATCTCATTTCTGAAGGCTTCCCATTTTCCAGCCATCCCTTTACCTGCGAACATCTGCCTCCAATCAGCTTTCGAAAGTTCTTGCTGAATACCATCAAAATTGGCCATTCTCCAACTTACAAATTCAACTTTTAGATCTGATCTATCCTATTCCATCACTATTTTAAAACAAATAGAATTATGGTCGCTGGCCCCAAAGTGCTCCCCCACTGACACCTCAGTCACCTCCCCTGCCTTATTTCCCAAGACTAGGTCAAGTTTTGCACCTTCTCTAGTAGGTACATCCACGTACTGAATGAGAAAATTATCTTGTACACACTTAACAAATTCCTCTCCATCTAAACCTTTAACACTATGGCAGTTCTAGTCGATGTTTGGAAAGTTAAAATCCCTTACCATAACTACCCTATTATTCTTACAGATAGCTGAGATCTCCTTACATGTATGTTTCTCAATTTCCCTCTGAATATTAGAGGGTCTATAATACAATCCCAATAAGGTGATCATCCCTTTCTTATTTCTCAGTTCCACCCAAATAACTTACCTGGATGTATTTCCAGGAATATCCACCCTCAGCACAGCTGTAATGCTCTCCCTTATGAAAAATGCCACTCCCCCTCCTGTCTTGCCTCCATTTCTATCCTTCCTGTAGCATTTGTATCCTGGAACATTAAGCTGCCAGTTCTGCCCATCCCTGAGCCATGTTTCCGTAATTCTTATGATATCCCAGTCCCATGTTGCTAACCATGCCCTGAGTTCATCTGCCTTCCCTGTTAGGCCCTTTGCATTGAAATAAATGCAGTTTAATTTATTAGTCCTACCTTGTCCCTGCCTGCCCTGACTGTTTGACTCACTTCTGTTCTCAGCTGTACCCTTCTCAGATCGATCCATTTCCTCACTATCTTCCTGGGTACCCCCAACCTTACTAGCAAATCTCCCTGTCAGTATTTTAGACCCTTCCAATTTAGGTGCAATCCGTCCTTCTTGTACAGGTCACTTCTACCCCAAAAGAGATTCCAATGATCCAAAAATGTGAATCCTTCTCCCATACACCAGCTCCTCAGCCATGCATTCATCTGCTCTATCCTCCTATTCCTGCGCTCACTAACTCGTAGCACTAGGAGTAATCCAGATGTTACTACCCTTGAGGACCTCCTTTTTAAATTTCTGCATAACTCTCTACTTATGATTTATATTTGGGAACAATTTTGATACTTGATACTTTTGAGAATAAATGAGTGAATTGGTTAATTTAGTGTACTGTGTGCCTTCTAAACTCTGCTGAGGTTAACTGTTGTATCAGACAGACAGGCAACAGAATTTGGAATTCCTAGGTGGGTGTCGACAAAATGTTTTACTGGACCTACCAGCCTACCTACTAAAAGGAAACATCCAGACTGAGGCCCTGAGGGGATGCCAGGAGGGGAAGGAGCTAAAATAAATAGTGGAATGAATCCTGAAGGGTACAGAGCTTTTAAAGTTAGGAGTGTTGTTATAAATTGGGTTTAGGAACCCTGACTGGAGAGGATTTCTCGATCAATACGTGGCCAAGAAGTGTCCAAAATACAGCAAATTTACCACAAAGACGGTACTGGATGCGAGGCCCACAGTAACATCCTTTGGAACTTAGTTAAGGATAGCATGAGGAGTGGAAAGTTTAAAGAGTTACAGAAGACTGTAGCAGTCAGTTATCTGCTGGAGGACTGGGCAGAAAACCTATAGGAAATGCTGAAGCTATGAGTCCAGATAAATGACCTTTGAAAAGAGATGAACAGACTTACAGAAAAAGCTGAGAATTATTTCACCCACATGAAACAACATAAGATACAGTTTTAAAAATTAGAGAGAGGAAAATAAATATGAGAAGGCATCTGAACAAGAGAAGAGGCATTGAAAAAGCAATGAATGATTTGAAGATTGCTATGAATGTAGTACATAAAACAGCTCAGGAGAATTGTAGTACTAAGGAGGATCACACAAAGTGAGAGAAATAGAGAAGTTATGGAGCTACATCACAGCTCAGCAAAGCATAACACGTGCCTTTGCACCCCCCACTCTTTGAAGAGGAAGGGGGAGGAAGTGGAGTCGTAGACTGAGGAGACAGAGCTGCTAGGGTACAGTGAGGAAGTTAACCAGGAATGGGATGACCCTATTCCCATGTGAGAGAAAACAGAAAGGCCCAGCCCTGTCTGCTCCAATGGCTTCTGTAGTGACAAATCGTACCGGAGGCAGGAAATGCTTGGACCATTAACTATTTCACTCTCTTTGGACTCTCAGAACTGACTAACATTGCCAAATTTGTAGGCACGTGTCAGCTTGGGGATAATGCCCTGGAGCTGTTCACAAAACCAAACATCAAGAGACTGATACATGGATTAGATGATGATGAGCAGAAATTAGTATTAATCTGCCTACACCCAAATGTTGTTTTGGCCCTACTAAGAGAAAAAGCTAATGGACAGGGAACCTGCACTCAGTTAAAGGAAGCTATTTTAACAGCTATTGGAGCTATTAGAGATGATCCTGTGGCGTTATTAAGTAAGTGTAGGCAGAGAAAGGGGTAACACCCAACAGCATTTGCTTCCCAAATCTGGTCAGTGTTTTGGAATATTTATGGGCTGGGTTTAGATCACCAGAACCTATAAGACTGAAAGATCTTTGTATCACATGGTATGGAAGACTTAGAAAAGGCTTGTGACCCAACAGAGACCACACACATAGAAGCATGGAAAGTAAGATGGATGACAAGAGCATGGGATAAGGCAAGGAGGAATCCAAATAAGACCAATATGATGAGAATGGCACTGGCTAACAATGCTAGATACCCTGGAAAACGAAGGGAAAAGGTCCGTGCTGGGAGACCCATCCCCATCATACCAAATGATGGATTATGTCAGGGCGGTGAAGGGGAACCGCCGGCAGCAGACACATCATGGGAAGTAATAGTTGGTGTTTTATCTGTGAAGGAGTGGGACACTACGCTCGAGATTGTTCAACCCCTTGGAAGAGAGGGACAAATCAAATGCAGATTTAAAGCTTGCCACTAGAGGGACCCCAGCCTGTGCCACAAAATAATATACTACCAATGTACCCCACCTCATAATGACAATTTCAGGCACCTCCAAATTAGATGTATGATGCCAGGAGGGATGGAACAGGAACCCCCTTGGTGGACTGTAGGGTTGGAGGCCATGCTACCACTTTTCTTTGGGACATAGGGGGATCCTGAACCACCCTAAACACATTCACTTTACACCAACATACCTGGAAAACAAAGGCAGAAATTATTCTAATTGGGTTTACAGGACATTTACAAGTAGAATAGGTAACTAGTCCTTTAAGTGTATAGTTTGGATCTGTACTCTTATAGCACTGTGTGGTCCTACTACGACTACCTAGCAGCAAGTGATTACATGGTAAGGATTTTGCTTTGACCTGCTAAACTAATGAACTGGCAGATATCAGGGAGGAGCAAGGAACATTCTGTTGCTGAAATACCTGTTGGTCAATACTGGAAATGAGTTTGCACAGTGGGAGAATTGTGGATATCTTCGAGTAAAAAATGAGGTCTGCAGATGCTGGAGATCAGAGCTGCAAATGTGTTGCTGGTCAAAGCACAGCAGGCCAGGCAGCATCTCGGATCCAACAATCCAGACCATACAGAACCAAAATGCTTTTGCTAAAATCAAACAGGAGGGAAATTTGTGTCCAAAGAGACATAGAAACAATAAGAGTTCCTTAAACAATAGAAGGAGAAAGTAATCCAGAGTTTAGTAACTCAGGGAATATTGTGACCTGTTGCCAGGACTAATAATTCTCCAATTCGGCCAGTTGAAAAGCCAGAAGGGAGCTGGCAATTAACCACTGACCTAAGGGAATTAAATAAAGTCATGCCTATGGCAGCCCTTACAGTGGCTACTAGCCTTGAAACTATGACTAACCAAAGCGAGTTAGCACAATATTTTACAGTTTTAGACATCAACAATGTATTTTGGTCAATCCATTTGAGTGTCAGTATAAAGTTGCATTTACCTTTAAAAGATAGCAATATCTGTGGACAATTTTATCATGGGGAGTCTGCAATTCCCTCTCAATATTTCATTAATGGTTAAGCAACAGATATTTCTAGGCCAGACTGATACAATACGTTGATGACATGGTTTTACAAACAGGAACTGAATGGGAGCATTACCAGTCCTTGAATGAGTTGTTGCAACTATTAAAGAAATTTGGGTTGAAAGTGAACCCGAAAAAGGTTCAGATAATGAGGCAAGAAGTGAGTTACTTAGGTGTTAACAGCAGGGAAAAGAGCAATGTACAAACAATGAATTGAAACTGCAGCTAGACTTCCCATCCCCACATTTAAAGAAGGGACTAAGCTTCATTTTTGGGCTTAATTGGGTATCACAGAGACTACATCAATGATTTTGCCACAAAGGCAGCACTATTAATGACATTATTAAAGAAATAAACTCCATGGGAATGGAAGCCAGAACAAGCAATATCTTTGAAACACGCTTGGTGAATGTTTCTGCCCTGAAAATCCCAAAGCCAGCTGAACCATTCTCCCTACAATTTTTATTGCAACAGGTACATAATCAGTTGAGTTTATTAGCCTATTCCTTCGTGCATGCCTATGCCAGTACAGCAGGGATACATGACATGTGAAAGGCATTTGTTGATGGTGTCCTGGACAGTACAGCATTTTACCTACATTGTAGGGTGGAATTTATTGACAGTTTTGATGGAAAATGCATCCATTCGGATGCTGCTGAATGGACGTATTAATGATGGCACAGTGAGCCAAAATAGGATTGCCAAATGGGCATTGCTATTACAAGGGAGGAACATAGAGCTAAATAGGATTAAAAGTAGCACCATGTTAGCAGCCAATTTAATTTACTTGGGGACACTGCATGAATGTCACGTGATAGGGGACATTTGTATCAAAACTAAAAGGAGAACACAGAGAAAACTTTTGTTGATTGCTGTTCACATTTACACACTGTGGAAAGAAAGACAAAAAGGTGGTTTGTACATAGAGAATAATAATGACAGGAAATGGATAGTATAGTCCTGAAACTGCCCAAGACCATAAGTGCTCAAGCAGCCAAGTTGGCAGCAGTGGCATACACAGTGAGACACCCAGTGATATATCCCTCAGGATCTATTATCTGCTCAGACAATACTCATGTGTACACCAGCCTGATGGAATATCGACTCTTAAGGGAGATGAAAGGGTTTGTATCAGCAGATTAGAAAGCCCTACTGTCTGTCCCATTGCTAAGGTATAAGGTATAAAAGGCAAAGGGGAAAGAATATGGAGTGATCAAAGAAAAAGCTGATTCCAAGTTATCACCAGAGGGAAACAGAAAGGCAAATTAAGATTAGATTAGATTACTTACAGTGTGGAAACAGGCCCTTCGGCCCAACAAGTCTACACCGACCCTCCGAAGAGCAACCTACCCAGACCCATTCCCGTACATTTACCCCTTCACCTAACACTACGGGCAATTCACCTAACCTGCACACTTTTCTTTGGACTGTGGGAGGAAACCGGAGCACCCGGAGGAAACCCAAAGCAGACATGGGGAGAATGTGCAAACTCCACACAGACAGTTGCCTGAGGCAGGAATTGAACCTGGGTCTCTGGTGCTGTAAGGCATCAGTGCCAACCACTATGCCACCGTGCTGCCAATTAATTGGCTAAACATGGGGTAATAGCAAAGAGTGGCAGTTGCAGAGTGAGGAAATAGGAGCACAGAAAGAGAAAGAAAAGAACCCCACAGACTTAACAGGAGAACAGAGGAGGGATACTGAATTACAAACATTTCTAAAAGAAGAGAAATTGGGTTGTGATGAACAAAAGGGACTACATGTAAGAGATGTAATTGTTCTATGCAGCGGCAAGTTTGTAGAAGGAAAGGAACCAACTCTCACACTGCTTTCATAACATTCGCAGGCACTAAGGAGCAAAGAAAGCCTGGAAAGACTTAAGGAAGTGTGTTGGAGGACACGCATGAAGGGAGTCGTGGTGCATTATGTCAAGAATTGTTTGATATGTGCACAACATAACCCGGATAGGAATGTTAAGAAATTAGCTTTGAGACGTACTGGGCCAGTTGAAAGACTTGGACAAACTTGCAGATAGATTTTGTGGGTCCACTACTCCCAACCACAGGAAGATATAAGCATATCCTAGTGAAGGTGGATACCTTCACCAAATGAGTAGAGGTATTCTCTACTTTAACCGATACTGCTAAAAGTATGGTCAAGATCCTGTTAGATAAAGTCTTTACATGTTGGGGTTTACCAAGGAGTACTGAATCAGATTAAGGATTGCATTTACGGCCCAAGTGATGCAGAATGTCATGACATTACCAGGGATAAAACAAAGGTTCCACATACTCTATTTGCCCCAGTGGGATAGTAGAAAGAATGAATCGAACTTTGAAGAATATGTTGGCTAAGATGGTGTAACAGTATATGACCACTTGATTGACAGTGTTTCCTCATGTCCTGATGATAATAAGAAGCACTGGGTCTTTCTCTATTGGATTTACCCATTACACATTGATGACAGGATGACAGGATGAGAATTAGAGCCCTTGCTAGAGTTGGACCTCTCAGAACCAAGAGTTGACAACATAACAAGGAACAGGTGGGTTCAACAGATAATTGAAAGAGTAAAGAAAGCTAATCACGTAGCAGCTAATAACATGGAAAAATGGAATCAACAAAGTAAAGCTCATTTTGATTCAAAGGCAAAGCTAGCAGAGTTATAGGTGGGTCAACAAGTAATGATCTCCATCCACCAGACAACATTCTTTTTAGCCCCCAGATTTGCAGCACCATATGAAGTAATTGATAAAGCCAGGCCCTCTTTATACAAGGTTCTAACAGCCCCTAACAAGGGTGGGTGATGTCATACAAATCAAATGAAACCTTCTAGGGAGATGAAAACAATATCACCATAATCAGCACATTATGTTGGATTCTTTTGCAGCCAAAGGAATTTCCGGATGGAAGAATGGGAAGATCTTATGCTAGATTGGTTTTGAGAAGGTGGCTGAGAACACTGGGGCAACCAGGTAGAACAAGAAATGGATTCCACTGAGGTCCCCCTCATAGAAATGCAAAGTAACAGACCAATACCAAATTGTACACTGATTATCTCCCAATGGAGAAAGCAGAAAAAGAAGGATAGAGATCGACATACTCCTTTTCAATCCAGATGGATGGAGAGAAAAACAGGGAGAGTACAAGAGGTACCAGATATGCCTGAAGTAACCCAGAGGGTGCAGGGTCTGTCACTGGAACAAAATCTGATTGACTGCAAATAGAGCATAAACTACATTAGTTTTCTAGAAAGAAGAATCAACAAGAATATGAAGGATCATTATCGTCATTTTCCTTTGAATGGAGCCCCTTCCGCAATGAATACTGTGACTGATGTTTTCTAAGAACAGGAGGGGATAATGTTGTTTGATTGTGAGCAGGGCATATTTCATGTTTGAACAAATGTCACAGTAATGGTCGCATGTTGGGAGGAGATGTGGGGATACCAAAACGGATGGAAATGGTGTGCTTTGAATGGGCATAATGTGGCGATTAGAAATGTTCCTCCTGATTTAGTCACTGGCTCCAAAATTTTGTTTAAGCCTGAACCTAATGAGAAATTGTGTATAACTCTATCCTTCCGTTGAAATGACACAGATGAAGATTTGTGACAGCTTGTAGCTGCGGACCTTCCCTCATTCCACAATTCATTGCAGACTGGATAAAGATTATCCATAAATGGAGCACGACTGGAACTCTCCGGAGAATAACAATGTTCAAGGAACTCCTAGCCAGGAGGTGGGGCAAAGACAACAAAGGCACTGGCCAGCCTCCCCTGGCCAGGTGACCATTCCTGGGAAATGAGCTTTAATTAAATGAGCAGAAGGGTGACTAGTGTGGTTTCCCTCAATTATTTGTGATTTACATTTGGGAATAATTTTGATAATTGATATTTTTGAGAATACAAGAGTGAACTGGTTAAGTTAAACTGTGCTCTGTGCCTTCTATACTCCCTTCCATTGGGATTAATTGTTGTCTCAGACAGAGAGAGGCAACAAAACTACTGAGTATTATGCTTGATTTAAAAAGTCTGAAACGAATTTGTTGGAAAAGTAACTGCATGCAGTTTTTTCCCCTCCAATTCCATTTTAATTTCAATTCCTCCTTCTCCGCTTATCCTTTCCTATTTTTGCTGCTGCTGTACTGCCTCTGTGCTTGTTATTGTTTAATCTTTCAAATGGGTGATTTATGGGGGGTATTAAGAAAATGCAGTTTTGTGACACTGGGGTAATATATTGTTGCTGTCTGGTGGATTGGTGAGATAATTGTAAAATTTCAATTTATTGCAAAGATGAAAATAATTACGTATTTGAAATATAGCTGTATACTGGTTAAGAAAATGCTCAAATTATGAATATATTTTCTATCTACCTCCATCTTCATCAGTGTCATCAGACTCTTCACTGTCCACAGGCTTGTTGTCCCTGTTTCCATCAGTTTCCCAACTCCAGATCATCAAAGCGGTGTCAGCTCCACCCACCGTCAGCAACATGCTGTCGTCTTGTGCCCATCGCACATTAGTCACATGTGCACTGTGGCCCACATACTTCTTAAACTTTGCATATCGGCCCTGGAATAAAAATTAGTTCAATTTTCTACCAGGTTTTGGTTATGATGACTTTATATACCTAGTATTAGTAAACCTTGACAATACAGAAGCACGTATACCATACCTCAACTAGATATTTTTGTTGATACTTTACATTTTGCTGATAATTTTAATAAGTTTTTTTCTGGATTAATTATCCAAAATTTGTACTGCACTAAATAACAGAAAATTTAAAAAAAATAAGCCATTTTGGCTTTCGATAGATTAATATTTTGTGTGCTTGTCAATACTAATCTCCTTCCCTACTACCAAAATTCAAAATTATATTCTCATATGAAGTTTTTAAAAAATTGTAATATCTCATAAAGTGCTCGTCATTGAGTCATACAGCATGGAAACAGATTCTTTGGCCCAACTCATCCATGTGGACCAGATTTCCTAAACTGAACTAGTCTCATTTGCCTGTGTTTTGCTAATGTCCTTCTAAACCTTTCCTATTAATGTACCTGTCCAAAAGTCTTTTAAATATTGTAATTGTACCTGCCTCTACCACCTCCTCTGGCATCTTGTTCCATATATGCACTACACTCTCTGTGAAAAACTTACTCCTCCGGTGCATTTTAAATCTTTCTTCTCTCACCTTAAACCAATGTCCTCTAGTTTTGATAGACTAATTGTGGCAAAATATGACCTCATGGCAATTCTGTTGTTTAAAGGTGAGGAGGGTGGCATTTCTCTGATTGGTTGTCCTGTGAATGATTTTCTTAAGAGATTTGGGAACATCTGGAGGTAAATTTGCCTGCTGTCTCCCCAAATATTTTGAGTATTGAAATCTATCCAAATTATATTATGGCATCAGCCTTGTCAGAAGGATTCTTGCTTCTGCATCAGATGAAGTGCAATTCTCCAGTTTTAGCCTCTTGTGAATCTCTGATTTCTTCATTTCACATTAGTGACTGTGCCTTTGTGTCTCGGCCCTAAACTCAGGAATTTCCTCCTGAAATCTCTTAGTCAAGCTTTCAGTCACTTTTCCAATATTCCTTCATGCAGATAAGGTTAAATTTGGTTGATAATTCTTATAGGTAGTCAATTGAGATTTTTTCTACTCTAAAGTTGCTACATAAGTACAAGTTATTGTTGTAAAGGGTATATCAAATCAGCAGAACCCAAATGCATAATTGTGCAATCTAGCTATAATTCCGTATCTCTTCAAAATGGGAAAATTTGGGTATAGCTTTGTCGGCAAAGACTAAGAGACAGCCTAGTTGTTTACTTTATAAAACCCATAAACAGTCTGTAAATGATTGAGAGACTAATGAACACAAACTGATGACACACGATCCATGGAATTTAACATAAATGCAGAAAGTCGTGAACCTTTTGTTTTTTCTGTAAAATAAATTCTGTGAATTAAATTAAAACTGGATTATGCAAAATATTGAGCTTATATGAATGATGAAATTATAATTCTGCAATATTTTATTTTATGCCATGAATTATGTTTTTTGTCACCTCAATTTGGCACCTGCTGCCATGATAAACCGATTGTCTATCTAAAGATTCACCTTAAAGCTTCAGAAAAAGGACCCAATAGAGATCTTGTTGATTAAAAATTAATATTTTTATGTAAATTTAGCATTGTCCTGTTGCCTTTATTGTTGCTTTTGTGTGACTTATTTGTGCAGATTTGACTGATAGGGTGAACACGATCTCACACTGTGGTATTTTTCTGAAGAAGATAGCACTGCATAACATAGAGTCATAGAAATGTACAGCACAGAAACAGACCCTTCTGTCCAACTTATCCATGCCGATCAGATATCTTAACCGAATCTAGTTCCATTTGCCACCACTTGACCCACATTCCTCTAAACCCTTCCTATTCATATACCTTTTAAATGTTGCAATTCTACCAACCTCCACTACTTCCTTTGGCAGCTCATTCCATCCACGCACAACCATTTGCAGGAAAAAGTTGCTCCTTAGGTCCCTTTTATATCTTTCCCTTCTCACCCTGAACCTATGTCCTCTAGTTCTGGAGTCCCCCACCCCAGGGAAAAGACTTTGTCTATTTATCCTACCCATGTCCCTCATGATTTTATAAACCTCTATAAGGTCATCCCTCAGCCTCCGATGCTCCAGGGAAAACAGCCCTAGTGTATTCAGCTTCTCCCTGTAGCTTAAATCCTCCAGGAAATTTATATTCATTAAGTTGATAACAAGGCAATTTATTTTCTATGTTTTAACTGCAGTTTACAAACAAATTGATTTGTTTTCAGGTCATAGAACTAACAGCCTGTGGAAACTGCCTTGTGCTTCAAGTATGAGTGAAGAATTTTGGGAGTGAAGCTGAATTGCAACAGGACCCATTCCTAAGTATTGTTAATTTTCATTGTAATTGTGCAAATATTCTCCTTTGATCTGGAACTTATAAATGTTTGTGAACACAGTGTTCCTATTTTAGCATCCTGCAATTCTCCAGTGGTCAAGGTCAAGGTAAGTACAAGGTCCTATCTATATTTTATTTATTTTTAATGCAAGGTTCTGCCTTTCCCAGCCTTTCTATCTCTAACTAATTTTCACACATTCACTACTGAGAGACAAGATGAAGAAACACAAAAGCTTTAGTTTCAAAGTTGGAACCACAAAATTGCACAAATACACAGGATATCATCATTCAAAGGAGCAGAGTAAGTTCATATTTAGAGGACAGCTTCCCCTTGAATTTCTGCTTTTAGACATTGTCACAAACTGTTAATGCATCCATGTAGCCTATCTCATATTAGTATAAAAGTTGAGGATGAATGGGTGGATCCCCTATAAAGTTCCATCTCCGTGTTCTAGGTTTCATACATCGTATTCCACTGTAAATGTTTTTGCTCTGTCCTTGGCTAAAACATAAGAAATTTTTTTTAGTTCTTCTAACATTTAAAAATAAACTGGAATTAAATAGAAGGGAGAAATATCAGAGTTGGGTACCTCTACAACAAAAAAAAACCCCTTTTTAAAAACATGCCATTAATTTTCATCCAAAAATTTAGTTAGAAAATGAAAGTTTGAGGGTTTGTGATTTTCTGATCAGAACTACCTGAAATGATAATTATACAAGTTTTCCAAAGAAGACATTAGCCACTCTGGATTGTTGCCCAAAAATTGAGGATTATTTTATATCTCTATGTATTTCAGTTTAACTTCCCAATAATTCCATGCAATATTTTTTGAGACCACACCTAATATCCATGCTTTTTACCTGCACCACATGACTGTGGATGCATTTGTAGAATATTAAAACAATGAAGTATCAATAGCCTATGTGGTTGCAAACTTAACTGAGTGAGCATGTTTGACAGCAATCACACAGAAAGTACAATATTGTCCTGTTATGACAGAAAATTTAAAATTAAGGTGTATTGATTAACCATCTGGACTTTTTAAAATTTAGACAAAATACTACTTATATGAATCACGTTACCTTTACTGGATAAGAAAAGAGTTTCATAAAGCCAAAATCATCTCCTGTGACAATGATTTTTTTGTCTTTGGTCAGACAGGCTGCATTGACATCTGTGATATCACTGTGTGTAGGCCAGATTCCTTCACATGTTGGTCCTAAAACGCATGACCAAGTAGCCCAATCTATCTTCTCTATCTGCATAAAAGATGAAACAGATAAATTGGAACTTCCTTCAGATCAAATCAGTTACGATTTACTGTTATTAAGCAGAATAATTTATCTCAACGTAGGAACATTGAAATATAGAAAAACAAGTAGGTCATTCAGCCCACCGAATCTGTTTCACCATTGAGGAGATCATAGATCATACAATCCCTACAATATGCAAACAGGCTATTTGACCCATCAAGTCCATGCCAATCTTCTGAAGAGCATCCCACCCAGACCCACCACCTATACCCTATCCCTGTAACTCTGCATGGCTAACCCACCTAGCCTGCAAATCCATGGACACTATGGGCAATTTAGCATGATCAATCCACCTAACATGCACTGTGTGGGGAATCCGGAGCACCCAGAGGAAACCCTAGCAGACACAGGGAGATTGTACAAACTCCACACCATTGCCCAAGGCTGGAATTGAACCCTGATCCTTGGCGCTGTGAAGCAGCAGTGGTAACAATTATTGAGCTGATGGGTGATCCACAGCAATTCTCCAAATATTTTTGTTTGGCCCATAACCATGCCTTTGGTCCATATCCCTTGATACTTTGGCTTCACAAAAATGTATCGATCTCAGATTTAAAATTAATAACTCAGAGTCATAGAGCTGCACAGCACGGAAACAGATCCTTTGGTCCAACTTTTCCATGCTGGCCAGATATCCTAAATAAATCTAGTTCCATTTGCTAGTATTTGCCCCATATCCCTCTAAACCCTTCATATTCATATACTCATCAAGATGCCTTTTAAATGTTGTAATTGTACCATCTTCACCACTTTCTCTGGCAGCTCATTACATATGCACAGCACCCTCTGCATGAAAAAGTTACTATTTAGATCCCTTTTAAATCTTTCTCTCACCTTAAACCTATGCCCTCTAGTTTTGGAGTCTCCAATGTCAGGGAAAACATCTTGGTTATTCACCCAATCAAGACCGTCATGATTTTATAAACATCTGTAAGGTCACTACTCAAGCCTCTGACGCACAAGGGAAAATAGCCCCAGCCTAATTAGTCTCTCCCGATATTTCAAACCTGGCAACATCCTTGTCAATTTTTTCTGAAACATTTCTAGTTTAACAATATCTTTCCTATATTAGGGAGATCAGAATTGCACACAATATTCCAACAGTGGCCTAACCAATGTCCTGTACAGCCTCAACATGACCTCCCAACTCCTGTGATCAATGCACTAACCAATAAAGGCAAGCATACCGAAGCCTTCTTCACTGTCGTATCTATCTGGACTCCACTTTTAAGGAACTATGAACAAGCACTCCAAAGTCTCTTTGTTCAGTAACACTCCCCAGGACCTTACTATTAAGTATTGTTACGACACAGGTAAACCCCCCACCCGCTAATTTAAACCAGCAACACAGAAAAGAATTAAAGAATCTATGAAAATTTGAGATATGAAGAATTATTCCAAAAGTCACTCTTTAAAGTAAGAATTAACAACTTTACTTTTTGAAATATAACAGAGAATAAGTAACTAACAATGATTTACAACTCATTTATCTAAACCTATCTTTTACCTTCCCCTCTATAATATTGGTCCAATAAAACCCCCGATTAAGATTTACCAAAAAATTCTAATTTCAAAACCAGCTGTCAAATCTTCTCTTTGCATCTTCCTCTGTAGACTTGTTCTCCAGATTGGTGTTGATGTTTTTTCTGTGCGAACTCCTTCTCTTGGCAGGTTCTTATTAACATCCGTTGGTCTCTTGGCAGTTCTCTTTGCTGCTCTGATTAACTGTTCAAATTGTCTCATACTTATACTCCAAAGCATCGGATTGTTTCACTGGTTTAATACTGTCAAAATAGCAAAGTCAAACTTGATAGGAGTTTGGTATCTTGAGGCATAATTTAAACTGGTTGAATTTGAATTTGTTTTTCTCTCATAACAACCCAGCCAGTGCTAGCTGTCCTGACCAAGTGTTACATTGTTACCTTGTTCCAAACTCCCTGTGCCTCTCTAAGTCCTTGCTAGTTTTCAACTCTCTTAAAGGTACAGTACACCTTCCACCTTTATAACACCTTAAGAAAAAATAAACCATCATAATGAAAAGATGGCTTCATTTTTGTTTCTATTCTTTAAACACATTACCATAACATGGAGATAACTTTAATCTAAGTTCACCTTCTTCCCATATACATTGGATAAATACAAATCTCATCTAAATGTTATCAGTTAAATCTGCAATAACACATATGCAATTATATTCTTACCGCCCGTTACATGTGCGATTTTTAAATTAAAAGTCTGTAACATAAGACTCCAATGAAATAGTCTCATATTCTTGTCTTTAAAGCGTTCTAAGAATGTAAGAGGATTGTGATCGATGTACACAACTGTCTCCGTCACATTGTTCGTGATTACACATTAAAATGTTGTAAGGCCAGTACCAACTTAATAGGTCTTTTTTGATCGTGGAATATTTCTTCTGGTGGATGTTGAGTTTCTTCAAAAAGTAACCAACTGGCAGTTCAATCCCATCCTCATCTTCCTGTGGTGTACAGCTCCAACTCCTATGTCACCAGCATCAATGGCAATGTAAAAGGCTTTGAAAAGTTTGGAGTAGCTAGAACTGGTGCAGTGGTTAATTTTTGCTTTCAAATTGTTGAATGTCTCCTGGCATTGTTCTGTCCACCAAAACATTGTGTTCTTCCTCAGCAAATCGGTTAATGGCGCCAAGGCACTGCTGAAGTTTGGAACAAACTTCCGATAGAATCTGCTGAGTCTTAAGAATCGAAGTATCTCTTTCTTCGAGATTGGTTGTGGAAATTCCTTGATGACCTTTGTCTTTGCATTCCGTGGGATCAACCTTTCATGACTGATGTTATGTCCCAAGTACGTCCCCTCTGCTTTTGCAAATTCAGTTTTATTTGCTTATGACCAGTTTTGCTTCTCGTAGTCGTACAAAGAGCTCTGCCAACTGTACCATGTGATCTTTCCAGGACTTACTAAAGATCACGACATCATCCAAATAGACTGCACAGTTTGTTAACCCAGCCACAACTCTGTTCATGAATCTTTGGAATGTGGCGGATGTGTTCTTCATTTTAAAGGGCATCATTTAAAACTGATATAGCCCATTTGAGGTTACAAACACAGAAATTGATTTCATTGTCTCTGATAAAGGTACCTGTCAGTAACCATGCAGTAAGTCCAACTTGGTGATGTAACTGGCTTGTCCGATGTTCTCTAAACAGTCCTCCAATCTTGGATAAGCATCTGATTTTGTAACAGAGCTGACCTTCTGATAATTCGCACAGAATCATTGAGTCACGTCCAGTTTAGGATCTAAGAGCATCGACGAACTCCACTTGCTCTGGCTTGGTTAGATGATATCCTCGTTGACCATGGCTCCACCTCCTTCTGGACCTACCTGGCTTTGAAAGGATTAAGCCGATCGGGGTGTTGTTTTAGCGGAGCAATATTCCCTATGTCTACTTCATGTACAATAGCATTAGTCCATCCCATCTGATTCTTACATACGTCCTTATACTGCAGTAATAAATCTTTCAACTGCATTTTTTGCTCCTGAGACAGACAGTTTACTAACTTATTTCACTTCTCAAAGACTTTTTCATTTTTAAATCTATTTTGAGGCACATCCTCAAAATCCACAATATCTGAATTTGATTCTTCACTCTGCATGGCAGTAACGAACATCTGTTTCTCCAGTTCTATCTCTCTGGTATGATACAGTTTCAACATGTTCACATGACATACCCGATACCTTTTTTTTCTATCTGGCATCTTCACATCTTTACTTTTTCTCAACCACTAAACCTGGCCTTGAAGGGATCTCCTATAACTGGTAACAGTACTGACATGTCATCCCCTCGGGAAAATGATCAAGTCTCAAAGCTTTTATCTGCCACCTGCTTCATTCTATACTGTGCCCTCTTTAGGTGCTGTTTAGCTACTCACCTACTCGATTTAATCTCTCCCTCACCTCCGATACATAATCTAAGTGTGAAATCTCCAACTTTGGTCCTGTCAATTTTTCTTCAATTAATTTCAAAGGACCTCTCACTTCATGCCCAAATATTAACTTGAAGGGAGTGAACTGAGTAGATTTGTTTGGGGCATCTCTAATGGCAAATAAAACGAATGGGATACCTTTAGACCAAATATTTGGGTAATCCTGACAGTATGCTGTCAGGTGACAGATGTCACCCTTCTAAAACTCCCTGGTATTCATGATGATATGCACTGGATTTCAGATAATAACCCTCAGGAATATTTTCTGACTCCTTTTCTGATTACGCACCCAAATATATATCTTTTATCGTCTTGTCTTGCTGTTGCACGTTCCTCAGTCTTCAGGACTAAACTCTTCTCTCTGACCCTCTGCCTCTTCAGGTTTTTCCTGCACCATTATATTAAACAGGGTGTCTGCTAACTGAACCTAAACTCCTTCATCTTTTTCTTTATTTTTTGCTTCGTGCTGTGACTTATAATAGTGGGATCTGGGAAAACACCAGGATATTTCTGTTTTAATTCCTCAGTTTCTTGGTCTTCCTTAGGTTTCTCCACAACAAGAGGTATTATTCTCACCTTGGATCCTGCCAAAACATTTCCAAGGACGAACTGAATTCCTGGAACTGACACGCTGTCAATCACTCCCACTATAACTTCCCCAGTGTTGGGTTGGCACGCCAATCTGATCTTACAAAGGGTAATGCTAAATTTCTGTCCATCTATCCCACAAATTACCACACTCTCGGGTAATAGATCAGAAAAAGTGCATATTTGGTCATCTCTTACTATCAGTGACTGGTTAGATCCTGTATCTCTCAAAATTATAATTTCTTATCCTTCTTCCCCTGTTCTATCTGTGTAAACATTACCCACAGAGACGAATGCTTTGTAGAGATCAGGTACTAACTCCATACCCAGCTGCTACCCATGCTGTGCACTCTAATGTCACTGGCTTACCTTCGTTTACCACATCTTTTCCCACAGTGCCTTTCTTTAATGACCAGCACTGTGACTTTACGTGTCCCACTTTACCACAGTGGAAATACCTGAGGCCTTTCATCTTCTTTCCACCCTCTTCGGCTTCTTTTTTTGACCGGTGGTAAATTCTTACCAGTGTTCTCTACTCTTTGCTTCAAAGTGTAGAATCTTCCCTTCTCCCAACTTCTTTCCTGACAGGACAAAACTCTGGCCGGAAGCTTGTCTTATGCATTAACATGTATTCATCTGCTAATATTGCTGCCCTTCTCATTTCCTGAACTTTTTGTTCCTCCACATGAATTCTTACCATCTTTGGAGGTGAGCTTTTAAACTCTTCCAGCAGAATAATCTCTCTTAGAGCCTCAAAGGTCCTATCTATCTTTAAAGCACACACCCATCTATCAAAATTACTATGTTTAATTTTTTCCAACTCAATGTAAGTCTAACTTGGATCCTTCTTTGTTTCTGAACCACAATCTAAATGCTTCTGGTACCAAATCATAAGCACTTAAAATAGGCTGTTTAACCTCTTCATAATCTCTTGACCCTTCATCTGACAGTGCAGCAAATACCTCACTAGCTCTGTGTACCAGTTTAGTCTGAACTAGCATTACCCATAAATCCTTGGACCACTCCATCAGCCTAACCAATTTTTCAAATGAAATAAAAAAGGCTTCAACATCTCTCATCAAAATGTTGCAGAGTTTTGACATATTTGTATTTCTTACTACCTTCTCTTTTAATCTCCATCCTGTCAACCTGACTTTGTTGACTAAGTTGCAACTTCTCAAATTCAAATTCTCTCTCTTTTTGTCTCTCTTTTTCTTCTCTCTCTCTTTGCTCAGCTAAGAACCTTCTCTCCCTCTCTCTCGTTTGCCCCTCTCCCTTTCTCATCTCTCTTTCTCTCTCCCTCGTCTATCTCTCTTTATCTTCCAGCTCCATTTTCCTCAATTGTAATTTAAGTTCTTCTACCTCTACTGCGCTTGTCTGTTTATCTGACACACCAAAGTATTTGAGTAACTCCCTTACAATTTCAGCTTTACTTTTGTCCTTGGTTAAACTCTATTCCAACTTCTTTTCTCATTCTAAAAATATGACCTTTATCTTTGCTTTGAAACTTTCTTGGCAAATTTGAGAATCATCTTCAAATCCCAGAACCATTTAAACAATTTTAAGAGCCATTTCTTTCACTTTTAATTTAATCAACCACAATCACTGAAATTAAACAACTTGCCTCATCTATGTTTTATTTAACATAAACGAGGACACTAACTTGCAAGTTTAAATCTACTGGGTGTTTTTGTACCAGAAATGTGTCTAAAACTGTTCAAATTTCAGATGAAAGCCTCCAAACTGTTACGATATGGAGTAAACCCCCCTGCTAATTTCAGCCAGCAACACAGAAAAGACTTAGCTCATGCAGTAATCTGTGAAAGTTCGAAAGGCAAAGAACTATCCCAAAAGTCACTATTTAAACTAAAAATTAACAACTTTATTTTTTGAAGTACAACAGAGAATAATTAACTAACAACTAATTGCAACTCATTTATCTAAACCTATTATTTACCTTTCCCTCTACAACACTGGGACGATAAAATCCCCGATTAAGATTTACCGAAAACCTCAAACTTCAAAACCAGCAGCTGTTGAATCTTCCCTTTGTATCTTTCTTTGTAGATTTGCTCTCTTGGTCAGTGTCGATGTTTTTTTCTGTGCAAACGCCTTCCCTAGACAGGTACCTGTCAGAGATTTCTTACTAGCTGCCTACATCTGTTGGTCTTTTGGAAGTTCTCTTTGCTGCTCTGACTAACTGTTCAAACTATCTGATACTTATACCCCAAAACATCGGATCGTTTCATTGGTTTTAATATTGTCAAAATACAAAATTCAAACATGATTGGAGTTTGGTATCTTGGGGCATAATTTAAACCGATTGGATGAACATGAATTTGTTTTTGTCTCATAGCAACCTAGCCAGTGCTAGCTGTTTTGACGAAGCATTACATTGTTACCTTGTTCTGGACTCTCTAAGTCCTCGCTATTAAATGTACATGTATTTGGAAAGGCAAGGACTGATTCGGGATAGTCAACATGGCTTTGTGCATGGGAAATCATGTCTCACAAACTTGATTGAGTTTTTGGAAGAAGTAACAAAGAAGATTGATGAGGGCAGAGCAGTAGATGTGATCTATATGGACTTTAGTTAGGTGTTCGACAAGGTTCCCCATGGGAGACTGATTAGCAAGGTTAGATCTCATGGAATACGGGGAGAACTAGCCATTTGGATACAGAACTGTCTCAAATATAGAAGACAGAGGGTGGTGGCGGAGGGTTGTTTTTCAGACTGGAGGCCTGTGACCAGTGGAGTGCCACAAGGATTGGTGCTGGGCCCTCTACTTGTTGTCATTTAAAAAAAATGATTTAGATGCGAGCATAAGAGGTTCAGTTAGTAAGTTTGCAGATGACACCAAAATTGGAGGTGTAGTGGACAGTGAAGAGGATTACCTCAGATTACAACAGATCTTGATCAGATAAGCCAAAGGGCTAAGAAGTGGCAGATGGAGTTTAATTCAGATAAATGCGAGGTGCTGCATTTTCGGAAAGCAAATCTTAGCAGGACTTATATACTTAATGGTAAGGTCCTAGGGAATGTTGCTGAACAAAGAGACTTTGGAGTGCAGGTTCATAGCTCCTTGAAAGTGGAGTCGCAGACAAATAGGATAGTGAAGAAGGCGTTTGGTATGCTTTCCTTTATTGGTCAGAGTACTGAATACAGGAGTTGGGAGGTCATGTTGCGACTGTACAGGACATTGGTTAGGTCACTGTTGGAATATTGTGTGCAATTCTGGTCTCCTTCCTATCAGAAAGATGTTGTGAAACTTGAAAGGGTTCAGAAAAGATTTACAAGGATGTTGCCAGGGAGAGGCTGAACAGGCTGGGGCTGTTTTCCCTGGAGTGTCGGAGGCTGAAGGGTGACCTTATAGAGGTTTACAAAATTATGAGGGATATGGATAGCATAAATAGACAAAGTCTTTTCCCTGCGGCCATTGAGTCCCAAACTAGAGGGTGAGAGGGGAAAGTTATAAGAGAAACCTAAGGGGCAACTTTTTCACGCAGAGGGTGGTACGTGTATGGAATGGACTGCCAGAGGATGTGGTGGAGGCTGGTACAATTGCAACATTTAAGAGGCATTTGGATGGGTATATGAATAGGGAGGGTTTGGAGGGACATGGGCCAGGTGCTGGCAGTGGGACTAGATTGGGTTGGGATATCTGGTCGGCATGGACGGGTTGGACCGAAGGGTCTGTTTCTATGCTGTACATCTCTCTGACTCTATGACTCTAAAGGTGCAGTACCCCTTACACCTTCATAACAGTATATAAGTCCTGCCTTGATTTGCCTTTCCAAAGTGCAGCACCTCACATTTATCTCAATTAAACTCCACATCCCACTCCTTGGCCTATCTGATCACGGTCCCATTATACTCTGAGGTAAATGTTTTCGCTGTCCACTACACATCCAATTTTGGTGTAATCTGCAAACTTACAAACCATACCTCCTATGTTCACATCCAAATGATTTATATAAATGATGACAAGCAATGGATTCCAGCACCGATCCTTGTGACATACTGCTGATCATAGGCCTCCAGTCTGAAAAGCAACCCTTCACCAACACCCTCTGTGTTCTACCTTTGCGACTGTTCTGTATCTGATCAAGCATCACTTCTGTTTGTGAAAGACTGTTCCAAACATCTATCTTGCTTTGCGTGTAGAAATGCTTCCTAACATCTCCCCTGAACGGTCTAATTCTCAGACTATGCCTTTAGTTCTAGACTTCCTAATTGTTGGAAATCATTTATCTTTATCTCGCCTGTCTTTTCCAGTTAATATATTGAAGATTCTGATCAGATTACCCTTGACTCTCCTAAATTGGTTAGAGCTCTCAAGGATATTTGGAATCAAGGGTTATGGAGATTAGGCAGGAACAGGATACTGATTAAGGATGATCAGCCATGATCATATTGAATGGTGGTGCAGGCTCGAAGGGCAGAATGGCCTACTCCCGCACCTATTGTCTACTGTCTATAAAATCTCGAGAAAATGGGCCTCAAATCTCTCCTCATAACCCTGAAATCTAGGTGCCTTATAAGCCTGTATTGTACTTGCTCCAAGGCCAATATATCCTTCCTAAGATATGTGCCCAGATCTGCTCTCAGTACTCTAAGTGGATTCTGAACAGGGTTTTGTATAATTGCAGCATAATTCTACAAACTTATACTCCAGACTTATAAAAGAGCCAGCATTCCATTAATTTTCTTGATTATTTTCTCCACCTGTTTGTGACATTTTACAGGTCAATGCATCTGAAGCCCCAAGACTCTTTGGAAATCCACTGCATGTAACATGATACTATCTAAAAAGTACATAGATCTATCCTTGATAAGTCCAAAAGGAATAACCACACACTTGCTTACATAGAACACAGAACAGTACTGCACAGTACAGGCCCTTCAGCCCTCAATGTTTTGCCAACCTTTTATCCTACTCTAAGATCAGATTAATCTTCATACCCTTCATTTTACTAATTTCCATGTGCCTATCCAAGAGTTGCTTAAATGTCCCTGATGTATCTGACTCTACTACCACTGCTGGTAGTGCATTCCACACACCCACCACTCTCTGTGTAAAGAACCTATTGATTAGATTACTTACAGATTACTTACAGTGTGGAAACAGGCCCAACAAGTCCACATCGACCCGCCGAAGCGCAACCCACCCATACCCCTACATTTACCCCTTACCTAACACTACGGCCAATTCACCTGGCCCGCACATCTTTGGACTGTGGGAGGAAACTGGCGCACCCGGAGGAAACCCACGCAGACATGGGAAGAACGTGCAAACTCCACACAGTCAGTCGCCTGAGTCGGGAATTGAACCCGGGTCTCAGGCGCTGTGAGACAGCAGTGCTAACCACTGTGCCGCCCACGATCTCTGACATCTCCCCTAAATCTTCCTCGAATCACCTTAAAATTATGTCCCTCGTGATAGACATTTCCACCATCAGAAAACGTCTCTAGCTATCCACTCTATCTATATCTCTCATCATCTTGTACACCTCTATCAAGTTACCTCTCATTGTCCTTTGCTCCAATGAGAAAAGTTCTACCTCCCTCAATCTTTTATTCATAAGACATGCTCTCCAGTCTAGGCAGCATCCTGGTAAATCTCCTCTGCACTCCCTCTAAAGCTACTACATCTTTCCTATAAGGAGGTGACCAAGACTGAACACAATATTCCAAGTGTGGTCTAACCAGGGCTCTATAGAGCTATAGCATAATCTCGCAGTTCTTAAACTCTATCCCCCTGCAAATGAAAGCCAACATACCATATGCCTTCTTAACAACCCTATCAACTTGGGTGGCAACTTTAAGGTATCTATGGACATGAACCCTAAGATACCTCTGTTCCTTCACACTGCCAAGAATGCTGCCTTTAACCTTGTACTCTGCATTCAAATTTGACCTTCCAAAGTGAATCAGTTTGGACTAAATCCCATCTGCCACTTATCAGCGCAGTTCTGCATCATGTCAATGTCTCGTTGCAACCTACAACGCTTTCCACAACTCCACCAAACCTTGTGTAATCGGCAAACTTACTAATCCACCCTTCCACTTCCTCATTTAAGTCATTTACAAAAATCACAAAGAGCAGAGGTCCCAGAACCGAACCTGCGGAACACCACTGGTTACTAAACTCCAGGCTGAATACTTTCCATCTACCACCACCCTCTGTTTTCTGTGGGCCAGCCAATTCTGTACCCAGACAGCCAGACTTCCCTGTTTCCCATCTGTCAAACTCTTTCCCATTCATTTAGTCTATCAATAGCTCTTTGTAATTTTATGTTATAATCTTTGGTAATTTTGAGTCATCACAAATTTGGATGTATGACTTTCTATGTCATTATCCAATTCATTAACAGATAATGTGATTATTTGGGATCGTGAGTATCTACCCATTAACCTACTTTCTGTCACCTGCCACTCAACCAGTTTCCAAGCCATGCCAGTAATTTGCCCATAATTCCGTAGGCTTCTACTTTAGTTAACAATCTCTTATGTGGGACTTTATCAAATGCCTTCTGGAAGTACCTATAAAACAACATCCATTGACATTCCCTTATCTAATATCCTAGTCATCTCTTCAAAACATTTCAGTGAGGTTTGTCTGGCATGACCGACCTGTAATGAATCCATGCTGGCTCTCCCTGATTAACTGCAAATTTTCAAGGTGTTCAGTTACCCATGGGTAATAAACTCCGACAGTTCCCTCAACACAGATGTTAGGCTAACCGGTCTGTAACTCCCAAGTTTTCCTCTTTCACCCTTTTTAAAAGTAGAAGGAATGTGCAATTTTCCAATCCAGAGGGACGACTCCCCTACCTAGGGAACTCTGAAAGATTACAGTTAGGGCACCTACGATATTTACGAGGAAGAAGTGAGGATTGCAAATGCTGGAGATCAGAGCTGAAAAGGTGTTGCTGGAAAAGCGACACATTTTCCTGAAGAAGGGCTCATGCCCGAAACGTCGATTCTCCTGCTCCTTGGATGCTGCCTGACCTGCTGCACTTTTCCAACAACACATTTTCAGCACCTACAATATTTCCCTACTTCCTTTAACCCTCAGATGCAAACCGTCAGGTCCTGGGGGGATTATCATTTATTACTTCCATTCATTTCCTCTTAATGATGTTTAACTTATGTTAATTTTATTCAGTCATTGTCCCCGATCCTTTTCTAATTTTCTTAGGACTTCTGGCAAGCTTTCCTTGCAGTTTTGTAAAAATAAAGCATTTGTACAACTTTGGGGCTTCCATTAGAATTTGATAGCATCTGCATAAAATTTTACTTGATGCATGTTGAAATCATTCAGTAGCTGTTTATAGATATTGCACCTGAGTTCTTACATCTGAGCAAGATGCCAGTGGGCATACACTAAGTTGGGGGGGGGGGGGTCATTAAATACATCCAAAAAGGGGCATGGGGAACATGGAATGCAATTAGCCCTTTTAATTCATTGTATTGCAGACAGCATGGTAAATTTGTGCTGCCTGCTTCTTTACATGTTTGCAGTGAGCAACTAGTGTTATCCTTGGAAGCAGATTACATGGTATTGCATGTGGCTGGTGCTACATAAAAAGCAGCCTGTGCCTCCTAAGAAGGAGATGGCATGTGGCTGCAAGATGAAAACTGTACCTATCCTCTCATATTTGAACAATGGTTACACATTAGAGAAAGGGTGCAACATGATGTTCAGACAATGCCCTTGAGGTCTCTATCAAAGAAGTAGAAAGGAAAGCTATCCCGATCTGCTGAGGGGACAGACTGCTGTTCAGGAAGCATGTAAAGTGGTATTGGCAGAGGTCAATAGCATAAATATTTCTTCAAGAACATGGTCATAGTAAAGGGAGAAATGTAACCATATTACGAGTTGTCAAGATGAATGAGATAAATTTTAAATAGCCAACAATATCACTAGCCTCAGCCACTGCTCAATTCACCAGATGCCTATATAAATTCCTGATGAAGGGCTTATGCCCGAAACGTCGAATTTCCAATTCCTTGGATGCTGCCTAACCTGTGCTTTAACCAGCAACACATTTTCAGATGCCTATATAAACCTAACAATCTCTATCAATTAATAATCCTTCAATTCATTTGCCTTATCCAACTTCACACTTGGTGCTACTGCAAGCCTGGCACTCAATTCACAGCTCTCACCCACTGACAGATCCTTATTAACAGAATTCTCTTTTTCTTGCAGAAGAAGGTGACATAAAATAGCAACAGACAATAAAAAAGTGGAGAGGATTAAATCAACTGCATTGGTTTTAACCAAGGAAGGAGACAGATTTTTGTCTCTGTCTTGAGAAGAAGGGCATCATCGACCTCAATCTCGTTCTCCCTCATCTCTTAATATCTGCTAAATGTCACAAAGCTACTCCTTTTTCTCAAGATTATTGTGTCTTTGATTTCTTTCAGACGGGTTGTGAAAGTGCTCAGGCTCCAAAAGGGCTGAGTTGGTGCAGGGATGAATGGTTTACTGGGGGCCTTTTCATTTACCCCAAAATAGGTGATACCTTAGGCCAAAGGCTTTCATGTTTTAGAAATAACATGTATAATGAAAGTGGAGTGGCCAGTCCTGGTTGGTGAGGTTCTTTTGGTTCAGTTGCAGCAGGGGATGTAAGAAACCGGCTGCTGACGTCTCTCTCTCTCTCCTTCCAAACTGTAAGCCTTTGTTTGATTTTATCTTCTGTGCCAAGGGCTGTGTTCATTGGGATTGTTGCACATATTTTTAGAACAACATCATTAAGTCAGGTTTGGAAACGTTGTTATACGGTATTTTGTTTTCTATTCTTTGTGTTTCGTTCTGTAATTTTGTAAATAAATCTTGTTTGTTTAAAACTTGGCAGTCGACCCAGCTAAATTTACACCATACATCAAGCTAAACAAATAACAAAACATAAAAGCACCTCTTTCAATTTGGTCTATTGCATTCGTTGCTCCCAATGTGGTCTCCTCTATATCGGAGAGACAAAATGCTGACTAGGTGATCGCTTTGCTGACCACTTTCGGTCTGTACGCAATCAGGTCCTGGATCTTCCCGTGGCTTGCCACTTCAACACACAATCCTGCTCCCATGCCCACATGTCTGTCCTTGGCCTGCTGCAATGTTCCAGTGAAGCTCAACGTAAACTGGAGGAATAGCATCTCATCTCGACTAGGCACGTTACAGCCTGCTGG
The DNA here is from genome assembly GCF_020745735.1 of Hemiscyllium ocellatum. Classification (NCBI taxonomy): domain Eukaryota; kingdom Metazoa; phylum Chordata; class Chondrichthyes; order Orectolobiformes; family Hemiscylliidae; genus Hemiscyllium; species Hemiscyllium ocellatum. The sequence continues at coordinate 57,659,904 of NC_083410.1, read as the reverse complement.
TCTCAACATTGAATTCAACAACTTCAGATGATTATCCTATCTAGACTTCTCTGTTTTCATTCTGCTCCGTAATTTTATTTCATTTATTTTATCTATCTTATTAAAAAAATTTTCACTGTTCTGTACCTCTTATTTCTTATTTGTCTCTTTTTCTCTCACTCCCCACTCTCTCATCACCTTTTTCCTCTCCTCTTTCCCCTTTGCTACCCTTCTCGCCTGTTTTCCATTTTGTCTCTGCTTCACCCATTCCCCCACCCCTCACATATTTTGTCACATAGCACTAGCTTCAGCCTTGGTCATTCACAGCTCCTAATCATCCTATAATCTCTCTATGCACTGTCATTATCACCTCTTTATTGCTACCTTGCTTCTGGAGCCATGACTCATCTTCTCTCAGCCTAGTATAAATACCTCCCTATTTCTCCCCTTTTTGTAGCTTTGACAAAGGGTCAGTTAGACTCAAAACATCAGATCTTTTCTCTCCTTACAGATGCTGCCAAACCTGCTGAGATTTTCCAGCATTTTCTCTTTTGGAAACAAATAACAAAGTTACAGTCTGGGTTACCTGCTTAAAAATGTTTTGTGGGGTCTGGCCTAGTCCATAACATGAATGAGACATTGTAGATTATATAAGCACACACTTCTTACTTTCTCCTCTTCCCTCACCATCAGCAAAATTTTGTCCATTTTTCACTTCTGTTACCTAAGAACTAAAGGTTTTCCACAACAGACTCTGTCACTCAGTCAACAGTCACATCCATCAGGTGGACATATTTTAAAGATTAGGATACAACAGGGCTAAACACATGATCTGACACTATTAGCCAGAGTAGTAGGGGAAACATGCTCTCTGTAGGGCAAGGTCACATATCATTTCTTCTGAGAAGGACTTCAATGAATTAGATTAAAGGTGGAAGTGGAAATAGCTAAATCTTAATGCACTCTAAAGGGTGCTAGAATGTCTCTCCTCAATGTCAGGGAGGATGAAGGAGTCCAGCACTGGCTTGGCTTTGGGCTATATTTTCTCACACAAAATGGAAGATTCTCTCCATCAGCACATCTGTGCAGCATTTGATGGTTGATGTCAGAACTTTAATTGGGCATAATTTCCATCACAAGTTTCCGTTACAAAACAGTTTTCAATCAAGATCTGATGAAGGGCATTCCTGATGAAGGGCTTATGCTCGAAACGTCGAATTCTCTATTCCTGAGATGCTGCCTGACCTGCTGTGCTTTGACCAGCAACACATTTGCAGCTGTGATCTCCAGCATCTGCAGACCTCATTTTTTATTCAATCAAGATCTGTCTGCTGAGGTGCAAGTTCAGAATGTTATCAACATGGCTCTGGATGCCACTGTTAAAAGTAGCTTCAAAGTCACAACAGTCCAACAATCTGTTCTTCAATAGATTAGCAAGATTGTTGAGGAGCTATTCCAAGAGAATGGCAATAGATAGATTTAGACAAATCTGCCTTAGTCTCACAGAAAGAAAGCATTACCTCTCTCATTCCTGCAATGTTGGCAAACCACGGGAAGATCCGGGACCTGATTGCGTATAGACCAAAGGTGGTCAGCAAAGCGATCACCTAGTCGGCGTTTTGTCTCTCCAATATAGAGGAGACCACATTGGGAATTATAAAATCAGGGGATTACTTAACCTGCAACCAATAGAGATTAGGGACGATAGGTAAAAAGGACTTGACGTGAATGAGAATGAAGACAGTAGAGTTTTGGATGACCTCAAGTTTATGGAAGTTAAAATAGGAGGCTAGGAATATTGTGTTGGAATAGTCAAGATCATAAGAACAGATATTTTGTTTCTTAAGCCTTTTAGCCTTCAGCAATTGCTCTTTAAGAGATAACTGCTGGTTTGCGGAAGGTAGGCAAGGTTTAATTGGTCCTAGCTGAAAATGTGTTGCTGGTTAAAGCGCAGCAGGTCAGGCAGCATCCAAGGGACAGGAAATTTGATGTTTCGGGCACAAGCCCTTCATCAGGAATCTGGTCCTAGCCTGGATTGAACATGAATTCAGCTGAGAGTGCAGTTACTTAAACAACAGATTTAGTTTGGGAATTGTAATTTCACATCACAATTTCCATGCCTGCTAAGAGGCCTGAGCAATTCTTAGCCCACCAACTTTAACATCATGGTGGAAATTAAGTTTCACAATAATACTCAAGATCAGGACAAAGTGACCCACTTGACTGGCATCACATCAAAAACATTCACTCCCTCCACCATCGGTGCTCAGCATCTGCAAGATATATTGCAAAAATTCATCAAGGATTCTTAGACAGCACCTTCCAAACTCACAACAATGACCATCTTGAAGGACGAGAGCAGCAGAAATGTGTCACTGGATCTAAATCCTGTAACTCCCTGCCGAATGGGACTGTGCGTCTACCTACACTAAATCAATTGCAGCTGTTGAAGAAGGTAACTCATCACCACCTTCTCCTAGACACCTAGGGATGGGCAATAAATGCTGACCCAGACAGCAATGCACACCTGTGAATAAATTTTAGGAAGTATCCAACATAGGAACTTAAACATTATCAAAACAGTAGAAGTGACTTAATTTAAATAACAAAGCTCTGGAATGAAACAAAAAAACTGACCATTGTGGAAGATTCAAATGCAAAGCTACTCTCTCTAGATCTAGCACATTGCAACGATATGTGAGACCTTTGTTGCCATTTGTTGCATGTTCCGCCTGATATATCCAGGAATTCAAACCTCATTTTGAGCAGGCCTATCACCTGTTCAATCATTATCCTTTTATTAGCATGGAAGTAGTTGTAGATGTCCTTGTCTCTTCTGTAGGGGTTCTCATGGGTTTAAGGAGGTATGTCCTCAATTCTTGTCAAAAATATCCATCCACTAAGGTACAGACAGCTTGGATTAGCTGAGGGACTTAGAGGACTTTCTCAAGATGAGAAAGCAGTGGAAGCCACTTGACAAACTTGCACACAAATACAGGATCCTATGGCCACAAATTAACTGTCCATTCAGCAACCAGAAACCTCTTTGTTCATGAAGATCCCTGGATATCTGTGGAATCATTGATAACCACGTATACAATTGATTATCCCTGAACCTGCAGAGAATCCAGCTAAATCCTGAATCCTAGCATTCTTTGGCCAGTTAGCTCAGTTGGTTGGATGGCTGGTTTGCAATGCAAAATGACACCAATACCATTCCTGTGCTGGTTAAGGTTACCATGAAGGACTCTCCTCTTCAGCCTCTCCTCTCACCTGAGCCACTGTGACCCTCAGGTTAAGCTACCACTGGTTGTCTCTCTGTCTAAAGAGAGAGCAGCCCCATCATCTGATAAAACGATGGTGACTTTACTTTTGGCCTGTGGTTAAATACTTTAAATCAGATACTGTATAAGGACATACTGAGGATAGTATATCCTGTGAATGTTACATAGATAATCAGTGCTGATAATATATATTTAACAAAATCTGTGAGTAAGGGAAGTTTACAGTTTGATCTTGCTGGCTTGAAATAAATGCTGGAGACAAAATAATCTTGAAATTTAAATAGGAGGATCCAAATCAGCAACCCTCTGATTGTTTTCCAAAACGAAATGCATGCATGAACAACTCAGAAGTCATTGAGGCAAAGCATCCCATAATATAATGGTTTTGAAACAATGACATTATTTATTATGAAACCTTAGTGTTTTCATAAACTTTACTTTTTATTAAAAAATAGAACTTGTTAATTAATATTAATTAAGTTTAATTGTAAAAATGCATGGAAGTAGTTAATTTTTTCATGCCTGTAACTGGAAATGGGCTGTCATTGTTGTTTTAGGCTAGGTAGTGTTTGGTTATAATCTGCAACTGTATAAACAAAGGCTTATAAGGATGTATAAAGATTTGCTCTGGATACATTGTTTATTAACTGGTTTTCTAGATTATAACAATTTACGTAGCAAAATTAAGGAATTTCATACCTCTGTACTTCTAATAGATTGCCTTCTCCCTCTTGGTGCTTCAAAAAACAAATGCTCTTTAGCACCTGAATTAACTTGTAATAGCTTCCCTGCATGAGACACAAAAGTCAGAATTTATATTTACAGCCACAAATGAATATTGTTTACTGCAATGATTTCTGTTCTTTGAAGCTAGTAACACAGAAAAGTACATTTTGAAATTTGAATAACATGTACTTAAAAACTGAAAAACTTTCAAATTCATGCCGTGTCTTCTTCAAATCTTAGATGTCTAACAACTGCAATTCTATCTGTTTTGCATCACATCCTAAATAGAAATATTAAAGAGTGAATATATAAACTGGGTAATGTGAGGAAGAATAACAGAAAAATATATGAAATGGCAACATTTTAAAAGGAATGCACCTTAAGAGCTCAAATGCAAAAGTATTTGCAAATGGGAAGAAAAGATTATAGTGCTGTTTAAATAAAACATACAAATCATAAAAGACCCTGCAGCTTCATACAGAAGTCTTGAGTACAAAAACATAGAATTCGAAGTCTAGACACAATTAATAGTTAAGCTGTATTTATAATATTGGATGGAATGTTGTGCACTTTCCCATGGCAATTTTAGCAACAAGGGGACATTTAATCAGGCAGAAAGGTGGTAGATAGGTATTTTTGAGAGCAGAAGAGTTGCTAAGCTCTGATTTATTGGCAGCTCTCAGCAAGATGAGCATCGTACCTGGTGTCCTTACATTCTGGGAGAAGGCTTACTGTTGGCCTGTCAAAATACCTTAGTGGCACAGGATTTGGCATGCCTTCTCAAGAAGAAATGATGTAGGGCTCAAGTCAGCAGTCAAGACTCCCGCCACTTCCAAAAGATTTCACTTATTATGCCTAGCTTTTGAGGTCCTACATTAAAATCACAGTGTATAGGAGAGATGACTAAAAACTCTTGCCAATATTGTGAAGCTAAAAAACCTCAGAAGTATAACCATGCCTAGCTTTAGAAAGTAAATGCTTTTACTGTAGGAAAGCAGGTTACTTACAGAAAACATGCCAAAGCAGAACACAGCAACAGAAAAGCAGAAGACCAAGAAGGTTTAGAGAAGAGATAAATGAACTAGCATAGTCTTCAGAAGAGTGGAAATCAGTGAACCAGTCCAAACTTTTAGCAAGTAGACATTTATATCATTGGACATCACATGAGGTTCAAGTCAGAAACAGGAACAAGTGATGCAATATTGTCACATGGAGAGTCACCTTGATTGACAAAACTTACAGCTGGCAGAGTTCAACCACATGTTTGGGAGTGTTGCACTTAACATTAATGTATGATGTGTTATGGACTAGACCAGATCCCTCAAAACATTTCAAGAAAGTAGCCCAGACTCTAACTTTGCTCGTTGTTTTAAGTAGGTGTAACCCAGATACAGGTATTCCAAGGGGGATATAGCTGGTCAAACTACTTAGTTTTAAACACAACAGAATTTATTTACAAGATTACCAAATGAAACACAAACAGAAGCCAATACTGAATAACTTACCTATCTGAAAACCAAACAGATTATACCAACTTAATAATGCTGCTCCAAATACTTGCAACAATCCCCACAAACACTCCTTAGCGCAAAATCAAACACAGGGTCTTACAAGAGAGGTGTGTGTGTGTGTGTGAGAGAGAGAGAGAGAGAGAGAGAGAGAGAAAGCATGGAACAGCTTCTTCTACAGAGCTGTTTCTTGGATTAGCAGCCTCAAAACTATGCTATGCTAAAACCAAACCAACCCAGAAAAAAGCTGAACTGGGAGAACTGGCCACTCCCCTTTCATTGTATAAGTGTTTTTTTTTAAACTTGAAAGCCTATTTCCCCAAGGCAGTATCTGTTAGCTATAATCAAACTGGCTCTAAAACACATCCAAACTAGACTTTTCAGAATCGCTGCTTTTACAACCTTTCTGCGAAAAGAAATAGCCAAGTATAGCATAACCTTGTTAAATGAGCAACATCATCACAGATGCAAGCAAGTCTATATCTTGGGTTATCAAATACTAGAAACCTAAACATAGATCACAACCAAGAACTTTCACCTCTGAGGTCAAAGTTCATTAAACGTAAGCCCCAAGTCCTAATGATTTAATTGATTAAAGCAACATCGAAAACATGAAACATGTAATGTTTGTTCGTGGTTAAATTGATCATTTGCTGGAGACTAGATAGTGTCAAGATTTGGATGCATGTTTTCTTTGCATGGAAAAAGTATAAAAAGACCCTTGCCTCACTAGACAATTAGCTTGAGGAAGTGGTCTTCTGATCAATGGCTGGAGGTTGAGATGGAACAAGCTAATCATCTAGTCTGGCCTGATCTGTGGTCAAGTCCATATAAAAGGGCTCAGTTATGATTGTAAGTATTGATTGATTTTTGTAGTACGTTTTAAAGTGTACTTTGATTTAATAAAGAACATTGAAGGTGTAGTGGACAGCGAAGAAGGTTACCTCAGATCACAACGGGATCTTGATCATATGGGGCAATGGGCTGAGAAGTGGCAGTTGGAGTTTAATTTAGATAAATGTAAGATGCTGCATTTTGGGAAAGCAAATCTTAGCAGGACATATGCACTTAATGGTAAGGTCCTAGGGAGTGTTGCTGAACAAACAGACCTCGGAATGCAGGTTCATAGTTCCTTGAAAGTAGAGTCGCAGGTAGATAGGATACTGAAGAAGGTGTTTGGTATGCATTCCTTTATTGGTCAGGGTATTGAGTACAGGGGTTGGGAGGTTATGTTGCGGCTGTACAGGACATTGGTTAGGCCACTGTTGGAATACGGCGCGCAATTCTGGTCTCCTTCCTATTGGAAAGATGTTGTGAAACCTGAAAGGGTTCAGAAACATTTACAAGGATGTTGCAGGGTTGGAGGGTTTGGGCTATAGGGAGAGGTTGAATAAGCTAGGACTGTTTTCCCTAGAGTGTTGGAGGCTGAGGGATGAACTTATAGACGTTTATAAAATCATGAGGGATATGGATAGGATAAATAAAGTCTTTTCCCTGGGGTCAGGGAGTCCAGAACTAGAAGACATAGGCTTTGGGTGAGAGAAGAAAGATATAAAACAGACCTAAGGGGCAACGTTTTCATGTACGGAATGAGCTGCCAGAGGAAATGGTAGAGGCTAGTACATTTGCAACATTTAAAAGACATCTAGATGGTTATATGAATAGGAAGGGTTTGGATGGATATGGGCCAGTTGCTGGCAGATAGGACTAGATTGGGATATCTGGTTGGTATGGACGAGTTGAACTGAAGGGTCTGTTTCCGTACTGTACATCTCTATGACTCTATGTTCATTATGAGCCCCTAATAACTGCCTTAGGTTATTGATATCCACGTAAACCCAACAATGGGATTAAAATATTATTTCTCCTCAATGTATTATTAAGATATTATTAGGATCCAATTATAAAAATGGTGAAGCAGAATTCTTAGTAGCTTTTCACACTTCAAATCATGACTGTTCTCTGATCTATCCATGTACACCACATCCTAAGAAAATACTTTTTAGTCATAAGGCAAAATTTTGTGTAGCAATGAGCAGTTGCCAGGTACCCACAGAAAATACATTGGGGCAATTGGGTGCCATTGAAGACATCCAGAAGGGGAAATCCTCATTGAGTAAATTAGGTGGTGACCTATTTTTTAATGAGAGGTCAGTAGTCATTCAGGCTAAAAAATGACCATGCAACTTGGATTTTAAAGGAATATGACAGAGAGCAAAAGCAGGAAGGAGGAGACATGATGATGTCATGCAAGCTGCTTTGTCAGGAATATTTTACAATCCCAAGCACTGACCCGAAGAACCTGGTTATAGTCCAACAGGTTTATTTAAAATTGCAAGCTTAGGATTTGATTTTTGACCTTGTCCACCCAAGTCCAACTCTGGTGTTTTCACATCTTGGCTGAAGAACCTGAAGTTCCCATTGTAGCCTAATTGCCCACATATACATATAGAACATAGAAAGATACAGCGCAGTATCGTTGTTGCGCCGATCCAAGCCCACCTAACCTACACTAGCCCACTTTCCTCCATATGCCTATCCAATGCCCGTTTAAATGCCCATAAAGAGGGAGAGTCCACCACTGTTACTGGCAGGGCATTCCATGAACTCACGACTCACTGAGTAAAGAATCTACCCCTAACATCAGTCCTATACCTACCACCCCTTAATTTAAAGCTATGCCCCCTTGTAATAGCTGACTCCATACGTGGAAAAAGGTTCTCATGGTCAACCCATCTAAACCCCTAATCATCTTGTACACCTCTATCAAGTCACCCCTAAACCTTCTTTTCTCCAATGAAAACAGCCCCAAATGCCTCAGCCTTTCCTCATACGATCATCCTACCATACCAGGCAACATCCTGGTAGCCCTCCTCTGCACCTGTTCCAGTGCCTCCACATCCTTCCTATAGTATGGCGACCAAAACTGCACACAATACTCCAGATGCGGCCACACCAGAGTCCTATACAACTGCAACATGACCTCAGGACTCCGGAACTCAATTCCTCCACCAATAAAAGCCAGTACGCCATATGCTTTCTTCACAGCACTATTTACCTGGGTGGCAACTTTCAGAGATCTGTGTACATGGACACTAAGATCCCTCTGCTCATCCACACTACCAAGTATCCGACCATTAGCCCAGTACTCCATCTTCTTGTTACTCTTACCAAAGTGAATCACTTCACACTTAGCTACATTGAACTCCATTTGCCACCTTTCTGCCCAGCTCTGCAGCTTATCTATATCCCGCTGTATCCTGCCACATCCTTCCTCACTGTTAACAACTCCACCGACTTTCGTATCATCCGCAAACTTGCTCACCCAACCTTCTAGCCCCTCCTCCAGGTCATTTATAAAAATGACAAACAGCAATGGTCCCAAAACAGATCCTTGTGGAACACCGCTGGTAACTGTACTCCAAGATGAACCTTTACCATCAACTACTACCTTCTGTCTTCTTCCAGCCAGCCAATTCCTAATCCAAACCTCCAACTCACCCTCAATGCCATATCTCCGTATTTTTTGCAGTAGCCTACCATGGGGAACCTTATCAAACGCCTTACTAAAATCCATATACACCACATCTACCGCTTTACCCTCGTCCACCTCCTTAGTCACCTTCTCAAAGAATTCAATAAGGTTTGTGAGGCACGACCTGCCCTTCACAAAACCATGCTGACTATCCTTGATCACATCATTCCTATCCAGATGTTCATAAATCCTATCCCTTACAATTCTCTCTAAGACTTTGCCCACAACAGAGGTAAGACTCACTGGCCGATAGTCACTAGGGTTATCCCTACTCCCCTTCTTGAATAAGGGAACCACATTTGCTATCCTCCAGTCTTCTGGCACTATTCCTATGGACAACGAGGACATAAAAATCAAGGCCAATGGCTCTGCAATCTCCTCCCTTGCTTCCCAGAGAATCCTAGGATAATGCCATCAGGCCCAGGGGACTTATCTATATTCACCCTTTCCAGAATTTCCAACACCTCTTCCCTACATATCTCAAAGCCATGTTGGAACAAATTCTTCCAATCCATTGTCTTTTCTACTTTCATGACATATATCCTAAACCTTAATATAATAGTGACTAAGCTTTTGGATTAGTGGACAAATGATTCAGAAAAAAAGTATTTGAATTGATTTTCTGGAAATATGGAAATAAAAAGCCGGGGCCAGATATTACATGCTCCCACTGGGTATGTGTTTGATGGTGATAGGTAAAGGAGGGGTTGTCACAAAATAGGTCCAATGCCCAGCCAACCATTTACCCATATATCCCTGAAATCACCCTCAGAAAATGGGTTGGTGACTGGAGGAAACTCAATATATTTAAATAAATAATTAAGAGTCAATAGAGCTTGTTAACCTTAATACATGTTAAAAGCTCAATTAATTCAATATTACCATGCCAGGCCATAATATGTTTGGCATGGACATGCAAGCAGGATTGAGCAGATTATGGTTTTGATAATTTTTTTTAAAGTGCAGGGAGGGAAGTGGTGCATTCACTTCAGAGGGTGTTCTTTGTCCATTTGGAGCACCTCCCAAGAATACAGTCACTTCTTCTTCCTATCCTCCTATACTTAAAAACCTATCACCTCACCCCTCCCTTTGTCCAAGATGGCAAAACCCAATACTCCTCATTTACTTCAGTTCAGGATGGATCAGATCATGAGTGTGCCTTCAATCCTGGCAGTACCAACTACAAATCTCTCATCTGGCTGGGATTGTATTTTAATTCATTTGTGAGATGCGAGCATCACTGGATGGTCAGCATTACTTGCCTGTCCCTAGCTGCCCTTGTGAAGGTGGTAGTGAGCTGCCTTCTTGAACTGCTGCAGTTCATATGCTGAAGGTTGATCAACAAAGACATGGGGGGGTGGATTCCAGGATTTTCACCCAGAGTCAGGTGGTATATTTCCAAGTTAGGAGGTGAGTAGCTTGGAGGAGAACTTGCATCTTGTCCTTCAAGATAGAAGGGTTATGGGTTTGGATGGAGCTGTGAAAGGATCTTTGATGAATTTCTGCATTGTCTCTTATACATAGTCAATGGTGGAGGGAGTGGATGCTTGTGAATGTGGTGCCAATGAAGCGGATTGCTTTGTCCTGGATAATGAGGTGGACTTCACCAGTTTCCTCATTTCCCCTCCCCCACCTTACCCCAGTTCCAACCTTCCAGCTCAGCACCATCCTCATGACCTGTCCTACCTGATAATCTTCCTTCCCATCTATCCGCTCCACCCTCTTCTCTGACCTATCACCTTCATTCCCACCCCATCCACCCATTGTACTCTTTGCTAACTTCCCCCACCCTCCTCTCTGACTTATCACCTTCATCCCCACCCCTATCCATCTACTGTATTCTTCGCTACCTTCACTCCAACCCCACCCCCATCTCCCATTTATCTCTCCACCCTGGAGGCTCCCTGCCCTCATTCCTGATGAAGGGCTTTTGCCCAAAATGTCAATTCTCCAGCTCCTCAGATGCTGCCTGACCTGCTGTGCTTTTCCAGCATTACTCTAATCTAGACTCTGATTTGCAGCATCTGCAGTCCTCTCTTTTGCCTTGCCCTGGATAATGTCAGGAAGTGGGGAATATTCCATAACACTCCTGACTTGTGCCTCCTTGGATGCTGCCTAACCTGCTGTGCTTTAACCAGCAACACATTTGCCCCTGTAGATGATAGACATGCTTTGAGAGTCAGGAGATGGGTTATGCGCTGTGGTAGTCTCAGCATCTAACTTGCTTTTGTAGTCAGTGTTTATGTGGTGAGTCCAGTTGAGTTTCTGGTCAATGGTAATCCCAAGGATGTTGATAGTGGGTGACTCATTGATGTTATACCATTGAATGTCAAAGGACATAGTTAAACCTCTTATTGGAGATGGTCATTCCCCTTGCATTTGTGTAATGCAATTATTACTTAGCACTTGTCAGCCCAAGCCTGGACATTGCCCAGATCTTGTTGCATTTGGACATGGACTGATTCAGTATCTTAGGAGTTGCAAATCGTGCTGAACATTGTGCAATCATCGGCAAACATTCCCATTTCAACCTTATGATGGAGGGAAGGTCATTGATGAAGCAGCTGAAGATTGTTGGGCCGAGGGCAGTACCCTGAGAAACTCCTGCAGAGATGTTCTGGAGCTGAGATGCCTGACATCTAACAACCACAACTGTCTTCCTATGTGTCAGGCATGACTCCAACCAGTGGTGAGTTTTTCCCCAATATCCATTGATTCCAGTGTTGCTCGGGCTCCTTGATGCCATAATTGGTCAAATGCAGCCTTGATATCAAAGGCTGTCACTCTCACTTCACCTCTGGAATTCAGCTTTTTTGTTCATGTTAGAATCAAGGCTGTAATGAGGTCAAGAGCTAAACAGCCCAAGTAGAACTCAAACTGGGCTCCGCTGAGTAGGTTATTGCTGAACAGATGCTGCTATATAGCACTTGCTTGATACCTTCCATCACTTTAATGATGATCAAGAGAAGATTGAAGGGGCAGTAATTGAATGGGTTAGATTTGTCCTGTCTTTTGCAATCAGGACATACCTGGGCAATTTTCAACTGTACTGGAAGAGCTAAGTGAGGGGAGCAGCAAGTTCTGAAGCACATGTTTTCGGTATTTTTGCCGGAATTTTGTCAGAGCTTCTAGTCTTTGCAATATCCAGTGCCTCCAAATGTTTCCTCATAACAAATGTACTGAATGAAATTGGCCTGAAGACTGGTATCTGTGATGCTCAGCACCATTGGTGGAGGTCAAGCTAGAGCTACTAGCCCATCAGATTGGCTGGCAGCTCCAGAAATCAGGACGTATATCATTCTCGCAATTCAACCCACCCTTACCATAATATATCATAATAATAAGAGAAAGTGAGGACTGCAGATGCTGGAGATCAGAGCTAAAAATGTGTTGCTGGAAAAGCGCAGCAGGTCAGGCAGCATCCAAGGAGCAGGAGAATCGATGTTTTGGGCATGAGCCCTTCTCCCTGAAGAAGGGCTCATGCCCGAAACATCGATTCACCTGCTCCTTGGATGCTGCCTGACCTGCTACGCTTTTCCAGCAACACATTTTCAGCTCTATATCATAATAATGTCCATTATGAAAGAAAACTGCTGCCACACACAATCTAGTTTGTATATGACTCCAGTTTCATGGTTAACTCTCAATTGCCCAAATGACTCAGTTGTATCACCTAACATGCTGGGCAATAACAAATACCAACCAAAGTGGCTACATTCACATCTCATAACACAGATCTTTCTAGAGTTGCCACTTGCCCAAAAGATTCTCTGACATCTCCATGCTTCTTGACTATTGGATTTCTGGGAGGTTTTCTAATGCATTAAGTATCTGGATATGCATATCCATTAACTGCATTAGCATTCTGCATGCCTCCATCATATCCATCTTTGAGTCTGCTAGTGCAGAAATCCTAAAAGATCAACTCATGCAACTCTTGCTTATAAAAATCCCCCAGAGAATTCAGTGTTCAGCATTTGAGTTGGTGCTTATGAGTGTGAAGAATGGTGTTTCTAACGCTTTTCAACTTTTCTCTTTCACCACTGTCTTGCACATTTACAATTCTTAGCTATTTGAAAGCAGAAAGATGCACAGGCATGGTTGTAATGCACCAAGCCTCTTTCAACAGCACCTAAAAGGACAGATTAGGCAGATGCAAGAGACCATCATAGCTTGAAGGCTCCCCTTCAATCTAAGAATCTTCCTGACTTGGAAATATAACATCATTCCTTCATTGCAGCTAGGTCAAAATCCTAGAACTCCTATTCTAATAGCATTGTTGCATACCCATATCAAATAAACAACAGTAGTTCAAAAAGGGAGCTTATTGTTTGTTTCTCAAGGGTAATTTGACATAACCAACAATGCCCACAACCTGAGAATGAATAAATTAGAAAAAAACAAAAACGTGTGTGTGGCATCGAGGAAATACAATGGGGTGACTTCTGTTAAAGGCCGTGTGTCAGGCCATCTCTCAACATCATGGACCCAATTTCTAAACATCAACCTACCTGCCAGGTATTTTAGTCTCTGGATATTCTGAATGAATGTGAGTCATGGCTCCTTCCTTCTAATGCAGGCCAAAGGTGGGAACAGAGGCGAGCAGATGCCAAGATTATTTACTGGGGCATTGGCCAATGATTGTTAGGCCCTCTAGCCCTCACATCTTACCCTCAATGTCCTTCCTCCATACCCCCATATCTCGCATGCTCCTCCAAAACCTTTTTTTTCCCATGTCTCCTCCATGCTCTCATTTATCCTCCAGATTCAGTGACCCAGTATCCCATATATACGGAATCAATGGGCTATATACTTATTTGTACTTGTAAACATTTGAAATGTTCATGAATTTAAAGAACATTTATCAGATGTTCAACATTCCCTTTGAACAAACTGTTAATTTTATCCAAATAAATGTACAAGCATTAAAAAAGCACCACAAAGAAAGATCAAGCCAACACAAAATAATAAAGCCGTCACTCAAAGTCAGTGAAATTTTCACTGAAGGAGACTTTAATCTTGTTTTGAACAGTTGAGCAAGGTATCTATTTTGCAAGATGGCCTAATTATTAGTGCTAGCCTCAGCTAGCAAAGGTTTGTTTACTCAGTTGCAAAGTGGTTAATTCCTTTGTAATCTTGACTCATTTTTAAGATGTTTTTCACTTTGGATGAGATTAAATATTCCTATTATGGAAATGTCATCAGCTTTGTTTGAGTGACAGATTTATTATCTTGTAACAATTTTTTTGAAGTCATTTTTCAATATAGTTTTATGTATTTGGACAAGATGAAAAGTTTCCTCAAAGGGAATGTTGATTGATTTTTAAAAATATTCATGAGCATTTCAAAGACTTACCAGTATTATTGTATAGCCCATTTGCTCTATATCACAGTTACTGAAAGAGTATTTCAAATGCGTAGCAGATGTCAGGACATAAAGTTGATTTGAAAATCAATTCACTGCATTGAAAACATACTTGAATTACAATAAACCATTACATTATGACATCTGAAGTTGACAAGAGCTTTTAAAGTGACTTCACAGCAGGCTTCCTCTGAAGTTGACAGCTGACTTGCCTGGTGTGGATCCCAGTCTTCAGGAATCCAGCAATTTACATGAAAATACCAAAGGCAGGGGAACATCATATTGGGGTAGGCATATGAATAGTAAATCTGAGTCACTTCAAGTGGGTGTTTGGCCTCAAACCAATACAATTCCCAATTCAACAAAAATGGCAGACAACTGAATTGGAGAAGAAATTTTAAATGTGGTCCCAGCAGTCTGATGTTATGTTGTCCTACTTGGGTTCATTCAGCATTCAGAATGAAAGTTTAGCCCAAGGTGTTTACGCATAGACCATTCGCCGTTTGTAAATTAGAAAGATTATGAGATGAAGGAGCATTAAATATCAGAACACTGATTAGGTATGTGCATGCCATCATCTTTAATGCGTCAGCTATGATCATGATTACTCCAATAATGGTGAGACTATGCAGGAGCAGCTTTTCTCTGTTGAGTATACATTGTTGCCTCTAATTATGTGGCACCTTGTTTTACAAGAGGGAGTGTAGCAGGTATGGCACAATCCATTTGGGTGATTTGGCTGTCATGATTGAACAGTATCTGCAAGCTGCAAGATGTTGATGTAAAACTTGTAGTAATATTAAGTGTGTGAGAATGAGATGTAGCTAAGAATGTTAGACATGAATTATGTTTAATAAAGTGTGTTGGTGGCTGAATGTAGAGGGGATGGTGGATTCGCAGTGTGAGGCTAATAAGTAAGCGGTGACATTTGAAGATGCATTCACTCACTTTGACAACTGGCAATAC
The DNA here is from genome assembly GCF_020745735.1 of Hemiscyllium ocellatum. Taxonomy (NCBI): domain Eukaryota; kingdom Metazoa; phylum Chordata; class Chondrichthyes; order Orectolobiformes; family Hemiscylliidae; genus Hemiscyllium; species Hemiscyllium ocellatum. Next base: position 57,644,541 of record NC_083410.1, on the reverse strand, counting down.
TGCATCGAGATCCTTGAGCTTGACCATTGATATTACTGACAACAGTCATCTAGTTATACTCCTTTGCATGGATGTCCTCCTTATGATGGAGGATCTTCCTGACCACCTTCTGTACCAAGGCCTATAATGCAACATCTGAGAAACTTGGAGCATGCAACACCAGTCACTGTTCTTACAGGCCAATCTCTTTTTCACATCAGAATCAACAATATTTTAAAAGCACTTACTTTATAAAAAGGGCAGGTTAATTCTAAATCGTGCAGGCTAACATAAGTGCTGGTAGCCTTGTAAAACGTAGTGTCCCTGCCAAGTCATGCAATCACTCAAATGTACGTCTAGTGTTGGGACTACAATCATTAAAGTTAACAGGCCTGGTGAGGATTGCAGGTTGGAAACAATAAACTAATTACACATTGTAATCCTGACGTCAGTTTCTGGAGTGATCAAATTTTGCTTCCCAATAGGTCTGAGTGATTTAGGATTTTCAGTTGTAAAGTAGGTTGCCATTGTAGGAAAAAAGAACTGCAGGATTACAGCTTTTTGTTCATATAAAATGCAAACCATTGTACTAGGGAACACCTCATTAAATTACATGAAAATTATATCTCACTAATGGTAATGAATTGTACCCACCTTGTCATAAATACTTGTCTAGATCAGACTTCTGGAGGGATCCAGTGCTTAAGTCTAGGTATGTTGAGTTTAGTCTTTAAGTATAATAAAACGTTTTTAAAATAATATACTGTTTTGCTAAATAATATTTAGCCTTAAATTTTAAAAGCAGATATATTTTAAAATTAGTGACTTTGTTATATTAGGAACTGATGTACCCTAGTCAACTTCACAACAGAACTTCTGTGAGCATTTCTTTAAAGTTTTGATTTTTTGCAATATATTTTTGATTTCTAAAATGCTTTATAGAAAATATAGAAAAGACTTGAGGAATAACTTCTCACCTCTTACATCCCAGTCTATATGAGTAATATAACTAGAAGCTCCTTTACATATTCCAACTCTTTTACTTGAAAGCACATTGTAGATGTCCACAAAATTATCATGTGAAGAAACTGCCAGGTATTTCCCTGCATCTAGGAGCATAATAAATATGATCAATAATCACACGCACATACAATTGTGATTTTAAGCTGATAATATTCTGAAGACTTCAATAGTTGATTTTATCAAGAGCTATTACAGTCATAGGGAAGTAACATATTAATGTTCTAAGTCACTTTGCAACAGACTAGCAATAGGAAGAATCACAAAAGTGGGTGGGAAAATGAATCACTTGCACTTATTCCAACAGAGCACACCCTGCATATTAATGATCCAACCCCAAATGATGCAATCTCTTCAAACAGGTCATCAAGAGCTTTTAGATTTTATAAGGCAATCAATAAAATTCCAAGGGTAAGGTGGTCCTCATAAATAATCATAATTGCAACAACTAACTGATTATAGATGTACCTCTTTCCTTCAAAGGTGAGTTCTTTCTCTCAGTCATGAAGTAACAAAAAGCAAGTTGCTTCCTTATACGTTAGACACATCAGGTTGTTCTTCCTACTGACCTTAGTGCCACCAAAGTTCCCTTTAAAACTTAACTGTGGTCTATCATCAATTTTTTTCAGTGTAATTTCATTACATTGTCACAGTCATCACAGAACAGGATGTGATCAGCATCTTCTAAGCTGCTGTGTGGCTGTGCCCCTACATTGCTTAGCAGGAACATATTTGTTTGACACCTTTCTTAGTCAAGAATAATGTATGCAATGAATATTAATCTATAGAAGAGAAGCGAGGAAGGTATAAATGAAGCACTTGGAAAGGCTGAAAGGCCTATTTCCACACTGACAGGATTCTGTGGAAAGTACAAAAATGGATTTGTATCATGCCCAGATATCAACTTCTACCTTTAACTTCCAAGTTAAATTTGTGATGTTGAAGGAAAAAAGGCATTCCTCAGTGAGCCACAAAGGAAAGTCAGAGGGCAGAATCCTGCAAGCCTCTTACCTACCCTCATGGATGTTTACAAAATAACATTGGTATACGGATTTGTAAATTCAAACAGCCCTATGCCAGCTTTTCTCTCCAGCCAAGACTTGGGACATGAAAGGAATTATTTGTATAAGTGTGGATAAAGACGGTTATGGTCGGGGCATGATGGAACACAAGGTAAATGGGAAAATATTGACCAGCATCAGAGGGCATGGTAAGTTACAGGAGGGAGATTATTGACTATGTTCATGAGTGTTGCTTCTACAGAGAAGAGTGTAAAAGAGCAGGATAGCATCGTCTAGACATAAGCGGTGTTTGGCGAGCAGGGTAAACAGTTGTAGGCAAAGATCAATGTGATGGATCTCTACAAATTAGGGGAAAGGATAGAAATTGGTATTGGAGTAATGTGAGGTAAGAGGGAACATGGACGCTCAGGAAGTACTTAGTGCCCAGATTGGGCCTGGTGCAGATGGTGTACACAGTGAACTGTATTCCCTGACTTCACGTCCCCTTCTCTAAATGCACAATGCTACAAGAAAATTTCTGCAACAATGGTTGGCAAAGTAAGTGGCAGTTTGAAGGCACAGGATCTGTGTTTCCTGGGCACCATGACTTTGCAACAACAAAAACATAGAGCAAGCATTTTCAAAGTTCAGCTACACCAAACTCGCAAACATTTCATTGCCCATTTGCCATGCATGCAGAGTGATGGTGCTTAGGGGTCAGATGCTTGCCAAAACTGACTTGCTACATCCATTGGTGCTTGCAAATTGAACTTAAACATCTCAGTAGTACTGAAGTTATCAGTAATATTTCCACATGAGGCCACTACAAGCCATACAGAACTCACTGACACCTGCTTTCTAATTGAAGAGAATAAAGCAGCTCACAATTATTCATTGTAAAACAAATTTTTGTTCATAATTGGTTGGCATTGTGGAGGGGAGAACAGAGTGGCAGAATGTTCAGCCTCTTTTGGCTTTATTTGTGTTCCCTTTTGCTTTCTGTAGATAAAAGCTCATGTGTTTATATTAATTCAATAGCTTGCCTGTATATGATATTCCCTTGCTGGACAATGACAGATGCAAATTTACAGTGGGTAAAGCTGAATTGGTGAGATTGTTTAGACAGGATATAGCTAGTATTATAACCCTTGCTGATTTTTCATTATTTTTGTTTTATTCGTTTTATCATTTTTGATCTGGACCTATGAACTATGAGCTGAGAGGTAACAGGTGACCTTGCAGCAGCTTGTGTTGTTTGCTTTTGAGGACAGGCCTGAAAGTTATTTGTAGGTTGTTTCTTGATCAAAGTGCTCCATTGATGCTTCGATTCCAGAGCGGCCTTATTCTCAAACAGATGGCCAATGTTTACTGTTAACTAGAACTCTGGGGAGATGGTCACTCTGGCAGGAAGAGGCCAGAGTTTGAGCTGGTTTTTGTACTGTGATTTGGTCAAAAGGATTGTGCCTGATTGCCCTCTCACCAACAACTTATTGAACATTCAGAGAATACTCATCAGAGCCTACTGGAAGCTATTTGCATGCATTGGTAACATCAGAAACCATGCAAGATATAATCCCATGTGCTGGTAATGTTATACATCATCGTGTTGCCTTAAATGAACTAGCTTTTATTTATCTCATCCCATTTATTTTTCCTTTTTGATACGTCCGTTAACTGTGTTTATCTTTACGTGAAAATGGAGCCTAGAAGTAAAGAGTTTTGGGTTTAAATCTTAGACATTAATTAGCCTTGTTGTTTAAATTTGCTCCACTTAAGTTATTATATTGTTATTAGTCATATAAGTCATTAAGTCCTTTGTATGAGCTATAAACTTGCTGTTTAGTATTAATTATTCACAAAGTCTGGTACTGATTATTCAAAAGGTCTGGTTAGGAACCATTGGGGTCAATTTTGATGAATATTAAGCATTTTAATTTTACTGTGTTATGAATACAGAGGTAGGGAGGCTGATTTGACTTGGCTGTTTGCCTCCATGTTATAACACTACAGTCAAGTAAATTGTGTGATGTGACAGTTAAACAGCAACTAGGATGACAGAGATTAAATTTGTGTGGGTGAGTCTCACTATGTGTACTGGACAGCAAGGCTTTGTGGTTGCTGTACTAATATGCTGCTGGTAAGGGGCAACGCTGGATTGCCAACACTTGTCCAGTTATATTAGTGGCTTTTCAAAGGTATGTATTAGCAAGTACTTTAATTGGTGGCAAAACATGACAGTTGACTTAAAATATAAGCCATAGCTATTAATTTAACCTGGGGCAGTGTTTTGTAGAGGTATAAGACGGTGTTATTTTCTGGGTCTGTAGATTGTGAAGGAGCAAAAATGGCCTTTGCAGTGATATGTACTTCTTGTCAGATGTGGGAGTTTAAAGAGAGTTTAAGGGTTACTGCGGATTATATCTGCTATAAATGCTGTTGGATGCGAATCTTATCAGATCGAGTGGATCAGTTGGAGAGACAGATAGAAATGATGAGGAATTTGCAACAGCAACGATATGTGATGGATGGCAGTTATAGGAAGGGGGAAAGTCTCAGATACAGTCACATAGATGGGTTAACTCCAGGAAAGGGTAAGAGAGGTAGGCAGCTAGTGCAGGAGTCTTTTGTGGATATACCCATTTCAAACAGATATGCTCTTTTGGAAAATGTAGGGGGTGATGGATTCTCAGGGGAATGTAGCATGAATAGCCAAGTTTCTCGTTTTGAGACTGGCTCTAATACAACGAGGGGTACGTCGGCTTCCAAGAGATCAATTATGTTAGGAGATTCTGTAGTCAGAGGTACTGACAGACATTTCTGTGGCCAGCAAAGAAAAAGCAGAATGGTGTGTTGTTTACCTGGTGCCAGGATCAAGGATGTCTTAAAGAGGGTGCAGAATGTTCTCACGGGGGAGAAGGGCCAGCAGGAGGTCATTGTCCACATTGGAACCAACAACATTGGAAGGCAAAAGGTTGAGACTCTGAAGGGAGATTACAGAGAGTTAGGCAGAAATTTAAAAAGGAGGTCCTCAAGGGTAGTAATATCTGGATAACTCCCAGTGCTATGAGCTAGTGAGGGCAGGAATAGGAGGATAGAGCAGATGAATGCATGGCTGAAGAGCTGGTGTATGGGGGAAGGATTCACATTTTTGGATCATTGGAATCTCTTTTGGGGTAGAAGTGAGCTGTACATGAAGGATGGATTGCACCTAAAGGGGACTAATATACTGGCAGGGAATTTTGCTAGAACTGCTTGGGAGGATTTAAACTAGTAAGGTGGTTGGGAGGGGTGGGGTGGAAAGGGATCGATCTGAGACAGGTACAGCTGAGAGCAGAAGTGAGTCAAACAGGCAGGGCAGGCAGGGACAAAGGACGACTAATAAATTAAACTGCATTTATTTCAATGCAAGGGACTGAACAGGGAAGGCAGATGAACTCAGGGCATGGTAAGGAACATGGGACTGGGATATCATAGCAATTCCGGAAACATGGCTCAGGGATGGGCAGGACTGGCAGCTTAATGTTCCAGGATACAAATGCTACAGAAAGGATAGAAAGTGAGGCAAGAGAGGAGGAGGAGTGGCATTTTTGATAAGGGATAGCATTACAGCTGTGCTGAGAGAGGATATTCCAGGAAATACATTCAGGAAGTTATTTGGGTGGAACTGAGAAATAAGAAAGAGATGATCACCTTGTTGGGATTGTATTATAGACCCCCCAATAGTCAGAGTTACAAACTTGTAAGGAGATCTCAGCTATCTGTAAGAATAATAGGGTGATGATTTGGAGATGCCGGTGTTGGACTGGGGGTGTACAAAGTTAAAAATCACACAACGCCAGGTTATAGTGCAACAGGTTTAATTGGAAGCACACTAGCTTTCAAAGTGACGTTTCTTCATCAGGTGACAGTAATAGGGTGGTTATGGTAGGTGATTTTAACTTTCTGAACATAGACTGGGTCTGCCATAGTGTTAAAGGTTTGGGTGGAGAGGAATTTCTTAAGTGTGTACATGAAAACTTTCTGATTCAGTATGTGGATATACTGACTAAAGAAGGTGCAAAACTTGAGCTACTCTAGGGAAATAAGGCAGGCAGATGACCGAGGTGTCAGTGGGGGAGCACTTTGCAGCCAGCAACCATAATTCTATTAGATTTAAAATAGTGATGGAAAAGGAAAGGCCAGATCTAAAAGTTGAAGTTCCAAATTGGAGAAAGGCCAATTTTGATGGTATTAGACAAGAACTTTCAAAAGCTGATTGGGTGCAGATGTTCACAGGTAAAGGGACGGCTGGAAAATGGAAGCCTTCAGAAATGAGATAAAAAGAATCCAGAAAAAGTATATTCCTGTCAGGGTGAAAGGGAAGGCTGGTAGGTATAGGGAATGCTGGATGACTAAAGAAATTGAGGGTTTGGTTCAGAAAAAGAAGGAAGAATATGTCAGGTATAGACAGGATAGATTAGACTTACAGTGTGGAAACAGGCCCTTCGGCCCAACAAGTCCACACCGACCCGCCGAAGCGAAACCCACCCATACCCCTACATTACCCCTTACCTAACACTACGGGCAATTTAGCATGGCCAATTCACCTGACCCGCACATCTTTGGACTGTGGGAGGAAACCGGAGCACCCGGAGGAAACCCACGCAGACACGGGGAGAACGTGCAAACTCCACACAGTCAGTCGCCTGAGTCGGGAATTGAACCCGGGTCTTCAGGCGCTGTGAGGCAGCAGTGCTAACCACTGTGCCACCGTGCCACCCACAACCCACATAGATCGAGTGAATCCTTAGAAGAGTATAAAGGAAGTAGGAGTATACTTAAGAGGGAAATCAGGAGGGCAGAAAGGGGACATGAGGTAGCTTTGGCAAATACAATTAAGGAGAATCCAAAGGGTTTTTACAAATATATTAAGGACAAAAGGGTAACTAGGGAGAGAATAGGGCCCCTCAAAGATAAGCAAGACAGCCTTATTGTGGAGCCACAGAAAGTGGGGGAGATACTAAATGAACATTTTGCATCAGTATTTATTGTGGAAAAGAATATGGAAGATATAGACTGTAGGGAAATAGATGGTGACACCTTGCAAAATTCCATATTACAGAGGAGGAAGTGCTGGATGTCTTGAAATGCATAAAGGTGGATAAATCTCCAGGACCTGATCAGGTGTACCCGAGAACTCTGTGGGAAGCAAGGGAAGTGATTGTTGGGCCTCTTGCTGAGAGATTTGTATCATTGATAGTCACAGGTGAAGCGCTGGAAGACTGGAGGTTGGCAAACGTGGTGCCACTCTTTAAGAAGAGTAGTAAGGTCAAGCCAGGGAACTATAGACCTGTGAGCCTGACTTCGGTGGTGGGCAAGTTGTCGGAGGAAATCCTGAGGGACAGGATGTACATGTATTTGAAAAGGCAAGGACTGATCAGGGATAGTCAACATGGTTTGGTGCATGGGAAATCATGTCTCACAAACTTGATTGAGTTTTTTGAAGAAGTAACAAAGAGGATTGATGAGGGCAGAGTGGTAGATGGGCAGCATGGTGGCACAGTGGTTAGCACTGCTGCCTCACCCCGCCAGAGACCCCAGTTCAATTTCCGTCTGTGTGGAGTTTGCACATTCTCCCCATGGGTTTTCTCCGGGTGCTCCGGTTTCCTCCCACAGTCCAAAGATGTGCAGGTTAAGTGAATTGGCCTGCTAAATTGCCCATAGTGTTAGGTGAAGGGTAAATGTAGGGGAATGGGTCTGTGTGGGTTGCTCTTCAGAGGGTTGGTGTGGACTTGTTGGGCCGAAGGACCTGTCTCCACACTGTAAGTAATCTAATCTAATCTATATGGACTTCAGTAAGGCGATCGGCAAGGTTCCCCATGAGAGACTGGTTAGCAAGATTAGGTCTCACGGAATAAAGAGAGAACTAGCCATTTGGATGCAGAACTGGCTCAAAAGTCGAAGCCAGAGAGTGGTGGTGGAGGGTTCTTTTTCAGAATGGAGGCCGTGACCAGTGGAGTGCCACAAGGATCGGTCTGGGTCCTCTTTTTGTCATTTACATAAATTATTTGGATGCGAGCATAAGAGGTGCAGTTAGTAAGTTTGCAGATGACATCAAAATTGGAGGCTGAGCGAACAGCGAAGAAGGTTACCTCAGATTACGACGGGATCTTGATCAGATGGGCCAATGGGCCGAGAAGTGGCAGATGGAATTTAATTCAGATAAATGCGAGGTGCTGCATTTTGGGAAAGCAAATATTTGCAGGACTTATACACTTAATGGTAAGGTAGTAGAGAGTGTTGCTGAACAAAGAGACCTTGGAGTGCAGGTTCTTAGCTCCTTGAAAGTGGAGTCGCAGGTAGATAGGATAGTGAAGAGGGAGTTTGGTATGCTTTCGTTTATTGGTCAGAGTATTGAGCACAGGAGTTGGGAGGTCATGTTGCGGCTGTACAGGACATTGCTTAGGCCACTGTTGGAATATTGCGTGCAATTCTGGTCTCCTTCCTATCGGAAGGATATTGTGAAACTTGAAAGGGTTCAGAATGAAAAAACAAAATAAGAATAACAATTGAAGTACAGGTATGAAATTTTCTTGAGACTGGGGATAGTTCATTTATGTTGTTATGATCACAGGTCAGAATCCTGAAGTACTGTGACCATCTTTAATTTGTAATTCAAAAATATGTTTTTTAAAAGAGTACTGATATAGTCAAAAGTGGCTGTGAACATAAATTAAGTGGCTGAGATATTAATGGAATATAACACCTAAAGTGTCAAAGAAACCTCAGACAGACTGGACTGGGATTTCTTGTGACTCAAAAGAGTAATTAGGGGTTAATGAATCCCAGGTCAACAGCAGGCTACCCACTATGGATTACATAGAGTCATAGAGTCATACTGATGGACAGCATGGAAACAGACCCTTCGGTCCAACTCGTCCATGCCAACCAGATATTCCAACCCAATCTAGTTCCACCTGCCAGCACCTGACCCATAACCCTCCAAACCCTTCCTATTCATATACCCATCTAAATGCCTCTTAAACGTTGCAATTATACCAGCCTCCACCACATCCTCTGGTAGCTCATTCCAAACACGTACCACCCTCTGTAAGAAAACGTTGCCCCTCAGGTCTCTTTTATATCTTTCCCCTCTCACCCTAAACCTATGCCCTCTAGTTCTGGACTCCCCGTCCCCAGGGAAAAGATTTTGTCTATTTATCCTATCCATGCCCCTCATAATTTTGTAAACCTCTGTAAGGTCACCCCTCAGCCTCCGACACTCCAGGGAAAACAGCCCCAGCCTGTTCAGCCTCTCCCTGTAGCTCAGATCCTCCAACCCTGGCAACAGTCTTGTAAATCTTTTCTGAACCCTTTCAAGTTTCACATCTTTCTGATAGGAAGGAGACCAGAAGTGCATGCAATATTCCAAAAGTGGCCTAACCAATGTCCTGTACAGCCGCAACATGACTTCCCAACTCCAGTACTCAATACTCTCACCAATAAAGGAAAGCATGCCAAACACCTTCTTCACTATCCTATCTACCTGCGACTCCACTTTCAAGGAGCTATGAACCGGCACTCCAAGGTCTCTTTGTTCAGCAACACTCCCCTAGGACCTTACCATTAAGTGTATAAGTCCTGCTAAGATTTGCTTTCCCAAAATGCAGCACCTCGCATTTATCTGAGTTAAACTCCATCTGCCACTTCTCAGCCGATTGGCCCTTCTGATCAAGATCCAGTTGTAATTTGAGGTAACCTTCTTCGCTTTCCAATACACCTCCAATTTTGGTGTCATCTGAAAATTTAGTAAATATACCTCTTACGCTCACATCCACATCATTAATATAAATAATGAAAAGAAGTGGACCCAGCACCAATCCTGGTGGCATTCCACTGGTCACAGGCCTCCAGTATGAAAAACAACTCGCCACCACCACCCTCTGTCTTCTACCTTTGAGCCAATTCTCTATCCAAATGGCTAGTTCTCCCTGTATTTCATGAGATCTAACCTTGCTAATCAATCTGCCATGGGGAACCTTATTGAACACCTCATCCATCCCATACTTCAGAAACATTTTATGTTTCTCCCTTGGATAATACACAAGGACAGGGGTTTAGAAGCCAGTTTCAACTCTAAAGGAGTGTACTGGTGGGACTGAACCAGCCTGGTTTCAAGCATTATTGTGCTGTGAAGAACTATGAGCTTTTTATACTTAAGTTGCAGGTAAAACTTCTTTCTGACTCAGCGTGCCAAAACCAGTTAAATAGGAAAGATAACAAAAGGCCCACCTCTCACCCTGAATGCTGAAATTCAGTCATGGTCAAAAGGAAACAAAACTGGAAAATCTCAACAAGGTTACAAAACTGAAGATAGTGAAACTGACTGTTCAACGATAAACATCAATACTCCACTGCAGCAGCACAATGTTCAATGATCTGCCTTTTGTGAACATTTCAGAGAATGATCTGTATAACCTCTTTAAAACGTAATCTTTTTGTATTCACCTCTTCTTTCTAAATCTATGTGTAAGTGTGTTGTGTTCCCAAGTCTTCTCAGATTTATTAATTTATAAAATTGCTCTTTTTGTTAATTCAAGAAATTAGTTAATTCTAGCTAAATTGCCTCCTCCTTAAAATGTAAGTTCCTTTGGTGTAGGAGAAAGATCTTCACAAGGTTACGTATCATTTTCAAATTAACCTTGTTGCAACCAACTTAGAGCATGAGTGAATAAAGAAGGGTTGTCAGTTCATCTGACCTCACTTTGCTGGAGTCTAGTCATGACAATGAAGAGCAAATGAAGACTTCTTTGCCAAGAAAGGAGTGAGAGTCAATTACGAATGACTTATTTATTTGTGAAATCCTATTTTCTTAAAATAGAATGATATATCATTTAGGATGAAATGTTCACATCCGCTTTTGTCACTCAGAAATATAGTCAGTTCTGCTATAATATAGTAGTTCCAATCTCATGCAATAACGTGTTACAAGAAAATTGTGCACTAGCAGCACCATTTAAATAAATGGGGCCGCAATCATGTTATAACCAACACACTTTAAAAGTTCGTGTTTTAGAAACAGTGTCCCCAATTCGTAAATTGCATTACAGCGAATGCATGTTTTAAGAAACACACATTATAGCAGTACGACCTGTACAAATTAAATGTATTAGTAAACTTTCAGAAATATAAGCATTCTATAGATTTTTTCATTTAGTAGGGGATGTTATCATTTAATGTAGAGTTGAGACCTGAAACTGGGAATGAACTCCCCTGTCTCCTATGTATCCTATAACTGGGGCGGCACGTGGCTCGGTGGTTCGCACTGCTACCTCACAGCGCCAGGGACCCAGATTCAATTCCTGCCTCGGATAACTATCTGTGTAGAGTTTGCATATTCTCCCCGTGTCTGCAAGGGTTTCTTCCGGGTACTCCAGTTTCCTTCCACAATCCAAACATGTGCAGGTCAGGTGAATTGGCCATGCTAAATTGCCCATAGTGTTAGGTGCATTAGTTAGGGGTAAATACAGGGTGGGGGAATGGGTGAGAGTGGATTGCTCTTCGGAGGGTCTTGTTGGACCAAAGGGCCTGTTTCCATACTGTAGGGAATCTAATCTAATCAAACTGCATCATATACCTGTCTCTTTTTGAGTTTCTTCATTTGAGAAACATTGAGCATAAGGACATTTAGATAATTATTTCTTGAAATGTAACAATATTATTTGCATTCCTAACTTAAAAAAAAATTAGTTCTTTCCCTTATCTTGTCAGGTCATTTATTTCACCTTTCTTTTCAATTTCATTACACTGTGGGGAGTGGGTGTGGAACTCATGTGTGTCACAGTACAAGCAGACTTATGTCAAATGACTGGGTCAGGCAGCATTCTGAATGATTCATGCAAAGTTCTTCTTTGATAACACTGAAGAACCCCGCACATATGGTTGTAAACCATGTGCTGCTTGCACCAATAAATTGACATAAGTCTGCATAGCTGAAAATGTGTTGCTGGTTAAAGCACAGCAGGTTAGGCAGCATCCAAGGAAGTCTGCATAGACATGAAGAGAAATTACTTCATTCCAAGAGTTATGAATCTGTAGATTTCACTATCCCAGAATGTGTGATAGATGCTACACTGAGTAAACTTAAGGGGAGTTAGATTTTTATCTAATAAGGGGTTGAGGTTATGGAGAGCAGGTAGGAGTAGAGTTGAGATTGAGATGAGATCAGGCATGGCAGTACCAAATAGCTGATCAGGCTCAAGGGACAGAATTGTCTACTCTGGTCTTACGTTTTACCCATTCACCTTCCCAACACCACAAAACTAAAACATGTGGGGCACTCTCTCCTGTGTTGGGTTTACAGAACTGGGAATTTTTCTGACTCTCTGTTCCCAAGCCAAGTGTGAAAAGGCAGATCAGTTTTTATCAATTCCATGTAAATGCAGCAGGGATTATTATTTCCAAACTTAACAGATACAACTGGATTTTAAAAAAAAGCAAAAGCTGATTTACTTCTGCTTTACCTGGTGAAAATTTTATATCGGATATATTTTCCTTCCTGTGGTGAAAAGACACTATATCTTCCAGGGTATCCGCATTGACTACATGAAAACTCCCATCATTTAAACCAACGGCTAAGACTTTTCCATCTGGTGAGAAATCACAACATCTGCCACCTAGAAGAAATAAGAACAGACACAATTGAATATTTTCACACCAACAAATAAAATAAAAACATTTATTTTGGAGCTGTTTTTGTTTATTTCCATTTTGTTACACAAAATAATATTATCCTTTCACATCGAGAGATTGGTTTAATAAGTGATCTTACTGATTCTGTGCTGCCTCCTTACACTACTTGTTCAATCTTGTCCCACCTTATCACCATAATGAAAGTACAGTGTAACAATTGTAATGAGGTCAGCCAGGTGGACCTCACAGAATATGAAGTCTCTGACTGGGGCTGTTAATCAGGTCCAATTTGGCAACCCTAACTGACATATATAAACATGTGTGTCAGAGGTTCAAGCTGAGAGCTGGCTCTGAGGAAGCTGGATCAGTGTCAAGGACTTTCCACATGTCAATAAAGGAAGATTTGGTGATGGGACACTGACTTCTGTGGAGTTATTTCAGTGACAAATGAAAAAAGCACACTCCTAAAGAAATCTGCTCACAACAGTCATCTTTGAGTTGGGTTAAGTATTTCTGGCATCATGCTGTTAATTGGGAAGTTTGACTCGTTTGATCCTGCTGTCAAAGACTGGGCCTAGCATGTGGAAAGAAATCATTATGTTTTCTGGGCAAATGATATTGGGCAGATGAAAAGCAATTCTCCTGATAGCTTGTGGACCTGCAGCTTTTTCATTTATTAGGAGCCTGACCTTCCCTGAGGCATCAGATACCGAAACTTTGCAAGAGTTGATGGACTTAGTTAAGGAATATTACAATGCCAAGTTTCCTTTAATTCAAGATTATATTGGTTTTAGTCATAATTTGAGAACCATGGGGATTGATCAGTTGGAGATTTTTGACGAGGTCTAGATGACTGGCAGAGGCATATGAATTTGGTTTAACCTTTAGTGAGATGCTGAGAGACTGTTTGGTGTTTGGGATTAATGATATAAATATACAAAGGCATTTACTAGCTGAAGCACAACTGGACTTCAAACAGGTATTACAACTGTCTTTTTCATTGGAGAATGCGGCAAGTGGACCATATGAGTTGCAGGAGGTGGAAGTGATCACCCTCACTGAGCTTGGGGACACTACTTGAGTGAAGATTGCACAGCCTCACTCAGGACATATCCACAACAAAAAAAAGCCAAGCCTCAGCCAAATGGTTACAATTTTAAGGGGGCGGTAGACCATTGTAGTTGCTGCTGTTATATGGACTTAAGGCAGCAAAAGAGTTCCACTACACTTAAATTGAGTAGGAAAATTGGGTGCAGAACTGGCTCTAAGGTAGAAGACAGAGGGGCGGATGGTGGTTGAGGGTTGCTTTTCAGACTGGAGGCCTGTGAACAATGGTGTGCCATAAGGATGGGTGCTACGTCCACTGCTTTTCATCACTAATATAAATGATTTGGATGTCAACATAGGAGGTACGTTTCGTAAGTTTACAGATGACACCAAAATAGGAGGTATAGTGGACAGCAAGGAAAGCTACCTCAGAGTACAATGGGATCTTAATCAGATGGCCAGTAGGCCAAAGGAAGGGCAGATTGAGTTTTGTTTAGATAAATATGAGGAGCTGCGTTTTGTAAAGGCAAATCAAAGTAGGACTTATACACTTAATGGTAAGGTCCTGGTGAATGATGCTGAACCAAGAGATCTTGGAGTGCAGGTTCATACCTCCTTGAAAGTGAAGTCGCAGATAGATAGGATAGTGAAAAAGGCGTTTGGTATGCTTTTCTTTATTGGTCAGAGCACTGAGTATAGGAGTTGAGAGGTCATATTGCGGCTGTACAGGATGTTGGTTCAGCCACTTTTGGAATATTGCGTGCAATTCTGGTCTCCTTCCTATCAGAAGGATGTTGTGAAACTTTAACGGGTTCAGAAAACATTTACATGGATGTTACCAGGTTTGGAGGATTTGATCTCCATGGGGAGGCTGAATAGGCTGGGGCTATTATCCCTGGGAGTGTCGGAAGCTGAGGGGTGACCTTACAGAGGTTTATAAAATCATGAGGGGCATGGATAGGGTAAGTAGACAAGGTCTTTTTCCTGGGGTGGTGGGGGAGTCCAAAACTAGAGGGCATAGGTTTAAGCTGAGAGAGGAAAGATTTAAAAGTAACCTAAGGAGCAACATTTTCACGCAGAGGGTGATGCATGTATGGAAGGAACTGCCAGAGGAAGTGATGGAGGCTGATACAATTAAAACAGTGAAAAGGCATCTGGATGGGTATATGAATACGAAGTGTTAGGAGGGATATGGGGCAAATGCTGTCAAATGGGACATTTATTTAGGATAGGTTGACATAGACTGGTTGGATCGAAGGATCTGTTTCTGTGGTGTACATCTCTATGACCCTATAACTGATGGGCTTGTGTCCAAGAGAATGCATACCCTGGAAAGTCCACCTACATCTGGTTGGAATAGTTTAATTGCTTAGCAACATCCAAACCAGATAAAATAAATAAATGACTGCTGAAATGGTCACCCAGTTCCAATGGAGGTCGATATCAGTGTGGCTGTTTCAGTGTTTGCAGAACCAGTTTTACCAAAGTTTCCTCTGGACTCCAACTCTTAAGGTTATGTAAGACTTTGGCTACCTTGAGAACCTATACCGGAGAAACTTTACAGACTAAGGGTACAATTTCTGTTCCAGTCTGTCATGAGAAGCAGCTGGTTCAGTTACCACTGATTGTCATAAAAGGCTTGGGACCTAGATTGACGGGTTGAGAAAGATTATATCCAAAGCCTCGCATAGAGGATTTATATGCAAAACTAGCAGGAGAACTGTCCATCACATGAACCATACTTGCAAATACAGTTAGATGAGTGTATAACAATTAATACCTGATGAAGGGCTTTTGCCCGAAACATCAATTTTCCTGCTCCTCAGATGGTGCCTGACCTGCTGTGCTTTTGCAGCACCACACTCTCGACTCCAATCTCTAGCATTTGCAGTCCTCACTTTTGCCTACAATTAATACCCACAAGAGTTTGCACCAATATACAAGACTGCCATTTGGGGTATCGTCAGCCTGTGCAACTTTTCAGCAGACAATGGAGAATATTGTAAGAAGTCACTATTTAACTAGATGACGTGTTAATAGCAAAGAAGACCAATAAGGAGCTCTAAAGAGAATTTGAATATAGTCCTTAGATGTTTCATCTGGGCAGATGTATGCCTTTGAAGGGAAAAATGTATTTTGCAGGCACCTCAAGTGATCTCCTTGCGCTGCAAAGTTGACAAGATCAGTTTACATCTGTTGGAAGATAAAGTGAGGACAATCAAAGATGTCCCAGCTTCCAAGTCTGTATCAGACCTTAGGTCTTTTCTTGGGCTGGTGAATTTGATTAGATTTCCTACAGTATGGAAACAGGCCCTTTGGCCCAACAAGTCCACATCGACCCTCCGAACAGTAGCCCACCCAGGCCCATTCCCCATTTAACCTTGACTAATGCACCTGACACTATGGCCAATTCACCTGACCTGCACATAGAGTCATAGAGATGTACAGCATGGAAACAGACCCTTCAGTCCAACCTGTCCACGCCGACCAGATATCTCAACCCAATCTAGTTCTACCTGCCAGCACCCGGCCCATATCCCTCCAAACCCTTCCTATTCATATACCCATCCAAATGCCTCTTAAATGTTGCAATTGTACCAGCCTCCACTACATCCTCTGGTAGCTCATTCCATATACGTACCACCCTCTGCGTGAAAACATTGCCCCTTAGGTCTCTTTTATATCTTTCCCCTCTCACCCTAAACCTATGCCCTCTAGTTCTGGACGCCCCGATCCCAGGGAAAAGATTTTGTCTATTTATCCTATCCATGTCTCTCATAATTTTGCAAACTTCTATAAGGTCACCCCTCAGTCTCCGATGCTCCAGGGAAAACAGCCCCAGCCTGTTCAACCTCTCCCTATAGCTCAGATCCTCCAACCCTGGTAACATCCTTGTAAATCTTTTCTGAACCCTTTCAAGTTTCACAACATCTTTCCGATAGGAAGGAGACCAGAATTGCACGCAATATTCCAAAAGTGGCCTAATCAATGTCCTGTACAGCCGCAACATGCGGAGCACCCAGAGGAAACCCACGCAAACACAGGGAGAATGTGCAAACTCCACACAGACAGTCTCGCGAGGCAGGAATCGAACCCAGGTGCTTGGCACTGTGAGGCAGCAATGCTAACCACTGAGCCACTGTGCCAAAACGTTCATACATAACGTGACCTCCACCCTGGCACTTTTGCATCAACTCCTGAAGAAAGGGTCATCGTTGGAAATGGTGTGCAGCCAAGCCATAGCCTTCAGGAAATTGAAGAAACAGCTTTCATCCTTTAAAGTATTGGCACACTATGGTTTCAAGTGAAATTTGGTATTGACATGCAATCCCTTCCTGTATGCCATCAAAGTTTTATGAGCTCATGGGTGGCACAATGGAGAGGAATGTCCAAAAGCATATGCACTCAGGACTTTGGCAATTTGCCTAGATAGAGAAGGAAAGCTTGGAGTCATATTTGGAGTCAGGAAATTACACCAATACCTTTGTGGGTGTAAATTTAGAATAACAGATCTCAAAGCTGAAAATGTATTGCTGGAAAAGCGCAGCAGGTCAGGCAGCATCCAAGGAGCAGGAGAATCGACGTTTTGGGTATGAGCCCTTCTTCAGGAATTTCCTGAAGAAGGGCTCAAGCCCAAAACGTTGATTCACCTGCTCCTTGGATGCTGCCTGACCTGCTGTGCTTTTCCAGCAACACATTTTCAGCTCTGATCTCCAGCATCTGCAGTCTTCACTTTCTCCTAACAGATCTCAAACGCTAGTTCTATTTAAACAGGACAAGGCAGTGCCACCCACAGTTTCAAGCCAAATTCAGCAGTGGGTCTCTAATACTAAGTTCAAATAATTACAAGTTGGAACATGGTCCAGGAGGCCAAGTATCAAATGCAAATGCACTGAGCCACATCCTGCAGACAGATACACCACCAGTGGTACAGCCACTGGAACCATCTGTAATGGTTTTAAATTTTCTGGACACACTTGCAGTCACAGCTCAAAATATATCAGGCTTTGGACGCAGAAAGATCTGGTCATGGCAAAACTGAAATGGCTGGTGGTCATGAGGGAAAACAAAGAAATGAAACCTTTCTGGATCTGAGAGCTGGGTCTGTGGAAGTTGGATCAGTATCAAGGGCTTTCCATATGTAAATAATGGGTGACTTAGTGATGATTTACAGGTGTCCCTGTGGAGTTATTTTATTCAGATTATTTTCATGTACACCTAAAGAACAAGAGGGTAAGAGATAAGTGTTTTAAAGAGCAAATTTAATACAACAGGAAGCCTATCTTTATAGAATTACAAAGTGTTTTATAGGAAAAGTGGTCAGAGTTAGGGTTTCGGGCTCATTATAGCATCTATTAAGAAACTGATAGATTTACAATAGTAAGATTAATATTTTAGAAGCCTAAGATTAAGTTATTTGGACAAATGTATGGACTGTAGAAGAGGAGGCACATCTATGAAGAGAGCTAAGGCCTGATCTGCCCATAATTATGATAAATGGCCTTTAATTCAGATAAGCACAATGTAATGCATTTAGGCAAGTTCAAACAAGTGTTAAACAGCACATGGCATGAAAATAAAACTGAAGAAAAAAAAACAGCTTGGTTTTATTGCTACAATTCTCTAAAGTTGATGATCAGACCAAAAAAAGGTGTTTATTTATATAGCACTTTTTGTGGCCACTAAAACTCTTGTAGTACATAACAGCAAATGAATTACTTTTTGAAATATAGTCACTGTTGTAATGTCAGAAACCTGGCAACTTATATGCACACAGGAAACTCGGGTGCTCACAAACAGCATTGTTATTGTGACCAGATAGTCTGATGTCTTTTAAAAGGTAGAGTTAATACTAAGTAATAAAGATATAGAGTTGAATTTAATCAGCTCTCTGGAATCAGAGTGGAAGGTAGGAAACCTTTTAAAATGTGGTAGGAGGTGTCAGTGGGTGAAATGGGCAGCTTCCTGTGACAATGAGATATTTTCAATGGTGGTAATCAATTAATTATCCATTAATGGCCACTTCCTGTCCTTGTCAGGTTTTATTAGCATTGGGAAGGGTACATAGTGCTTGGAATATCATTAGGAAAACTGCAATAGCCTCTCAATGGATTCCAATGGTGCAAGAGCCTTCCCTTACAAAGATAATCCCTGCATCTCTGACACTGCCCAATGGAAGGCTCATCCCTCTAAGCACCAGAGTCTAGCTACCTGAATCTGTTACAACACAAAACAATTATTCAGCCCTCAGGTAATGTCAACATGAAGATGTTTTCTTCTCCTTGTACAGTCTGCACTGAGTTTCTTTACCAATGGTTCTGCTGAACCTGCCACACTGCCAGCCCTCTGATCGAACTTGCAGTTCTCAGAAGTGGGTTGCCTTGTTCAAGCACACAGTCATACTGCCCACATCCACTAAATTGGTTTCTACCAATGATATTCTCACAAGGTCTATCAACCATTAGTGCAGGCTTGGCACTTGCATTTAGTCCACTTGGAGTGATAAACTGTGGCTTGACAAATTTCCATCCATAGCCAACATGGCCTCCTTGATTATTTCTGATCAACTGAAGAGTCTAAACTGTATTTTTTCTTTACCTAACTGGACTTGGGGATCTTCTGAATTTTTCCCATTTCCAAGAGATTACAGGATTGATGGGGAAGGTGGATACATCAGTTGATGGGAAGAGAACTTAATCATAATGTTTTAGCTGTTGTCCTTCTTTTTCAGGTTTATTTTTCAAGCATATTGATTTAATATGTTTGGACATTCATAAAGAGATGAAAGGTTTTCTTCACTGAACCTACTTGCAGCAAATTACAGATAGCCCATCTAATTCTTCCATCTAGAAATAACCCACGAGTCTCCTAAATGTAGCACCTAGTTCTTCTTAATTTATTCCAGGCTTTCTACCCCTATTGCTCTAAATGATAACCTTACCCATACAATGATGAATATGTAGAATTCTCAGTATCATTCTAAAGTAACCTTTCAGTTGTTTGAACTTGTATCTCTTGTTCTGGACTTGTTACTTAGTTTAATTAGTATTTTGAATTCATTTTATCTATTCCATTTGCTATACTTCTAACTATCTCCTCGATGACTCCTTCCAAATTAAAATGCCCAAGTTTTTCCCATTTTTCCAGATAGCTCAGCCCTTCCAACACTAAAGACCAGATGCATGGCTCCTTTCTGCATAAGCTTCATCACTTGCATAGCTCCGTTCTGTCTTACTTATTGTTGATCACAGTTTAATCAGGACTGGCTTACATTCCATTGTTTTGATTGTCTGTTAACAATCTACTGCTCCTATTGATGTCTGTGATGTATTGGTTAGATATGGCTAATAGTAAGTTAAAAAAGATTCCACTTTGGACCGGTGATATTAGGTGGAATTGTACCAGGTCCTCAATAATATAGAATATGTTGAGAAGTCTGGGAGAATCATGTGAGATGGCCAGCAATATTAGGAGCAACAAGTAGCATTTTCCAGTTGAGTTCTAGACATTAAGATGAGATTCTAACTAATCAGTTACAAGAGACCTATTTACAAAAATTATTGCTAATCATCGCAGAAGGAACCACCGAATCTTGCCTTATTGATACGTAGGTAACTTTTATGCCACTAATGGATAGAAACTTGATGCTGAGGAGTCCAGACATAAAAGTCAATCTCCAAGTCAGCACTTTGTAATCCCGATCACCAATTGGACACTAGCACCAATGCCTCAGGGCACGCTCCATAGGCAGCAGTTGAGTGCACACCACATACAATAGAATATAGAACAAAATATCCTTTACTGACACATGTACTCAGGAGAACAGTGAAAAGGTTTTTTTATAATAGCTGCCTTTAATGGCACCATCTTAGGTGCAAGTAGCTGGGTAGAAATCTTGGATACAAAAGAGGATTAAAAGGAAAAGTAGTAGCATTACTTAGTGTTTAAAAACTAAGTTAGAAATAAGATAGTTATAACAGAGCTAAAAGATTTACATCACAGTCCAGTAAAAAATTTCAGATAGCAGGAGATCAGCACATGATCTTACTGCTGGCAGCAGGCACAAATCCAACAACTATCCTGCTCTGCTCCAGCCTCCAATCCGCTCCTCACCAGCACTCAGCTGCAGCAAGGTAAGTTGTGCTGTACCAGGACTCGCTTCTCTTGTGCTGCACCAGGACTCTGGTTTCCCCGCGTGCCACTGCGGTACATTCATGAGCATCCAATGTGTGCCAATCTCTCTGCATCATCATGTAATATCTTCAATCCACTTAAGTATGCTTCACTGTAATGCTGCACTTTGGAGCGCAATGACACCTCTCCTTGAAATGCTACTGCAAGGACACTTTTCACACAGGCATAAATAAACACTTAGGTGCGAAATAAATACTTAGCATGTGTCTTTACTTTGGAGGCAAATACTGTCCAGTGGAGGAAACCAATCACTAGGAGGGTCTAAAATTGGCCAGGGGTGGTATTGGATAAGCTGTCAGTACTTAAAGTTGATGAGGCATATTGCAGGAAGGGAGTGTGGAAATTGCAAAGGGACAGGCAATAATCTTTCATTCTCCCCTAGGATTAAGGGTGATGCAGAAGGACTGAAGAACTGCAAACATTATGCTTCTGTTCAAATTACAGAGATTTCCTGGTGGGAAACATCTGGAAACAATTCTATGGGATAAAATTAATAGTCGTATTGAAAAATGTGAGTTATTTCAGATGTCAGGACAGATTTGTTAAAGCAAAACCTTGCCTAACTAATCTGCAGGAGTTTTTTTGAAGATGTAACAGCATAAGTTGATGAAGGCAAGGTTGCTGATGTGGTGTACATGGATTTCCAAATAACTTGCAATATAATGAGACACACCAGGCCTGCAAGGATATTACAGGTCATAAAAAAAAGGGACACTGGCAAAGTAGATATAAATTATCTGAGTGATAAGAAACAGAGAGTAATGGTAAATGTGTATTTTTTGTGTTGGAAGAATTTTTGTAGCAGAGTTCCCCAGGAGTTGGAATTGGGACCCTTACTTTTACTGATAATATATACATTATCTAAATTGTGTCGATGCTATGGCTTTTGACCTGGATTTATTTATGAAGAGAGGTTTTAAGGCAGAGGTATCAAGCAGTCTACCAGAACCACTAAGTCAACAGTTTGTGAGGTCATGGGATTTTTCTTTTAAAAGTTGGAACAATAGAAGCAGCCTGAAGGAGTGTGGGCACACTCCCACAGAACCATGCTCTTTAGTTTAGCTATCAGCAGTTGACTATCAGAATTGTCTTTTGATGTTCTTTCCTCCTGCATTGGAGAACTACATGTGAGACAAGCTGTTTTTTTTAAATTTGCCTTTTGCCAAAAGGGTGTGTTTATGGAATTTTGCAATATTGAACAGTTAGTTTGTCACAGTCACTGTATCTATTGTTTTGTTAAGTTTTCAAATAGAATTAGGTTATTCAAATTCCTTCTTTCTTTTGCTGTATTTTAAAGAAAATGGATGAATAAACTGTGTTTTGCTTTAAATCCAGTAGTTTAATCAACTGATTTGCATCTGGAATGCAATACCTTATATCCACCTTTAAATCCAGAAAAGGCAGAGTCTAGACCATCTTCTGAATAGTTTGAGTGAATTTAGTCTGGTCCATTACAATATCTTGATGTATGATGGACAATTTCATGCTGTGGACAACACAAAACCTAAAAGAATTGCAAAGTGTGTGGAGGATAATATAGAACTTCAAAAGGACAATGAAAGTGGAGTGAGCAGATGGGTTGCAGATAAAGTTCAATGCAGAATAATGTGTGGGATACATTTTGGTACAAAGAAAATAAAGAGACAGTATAAAATAAAACTTACTATTCTAAAGGGTGTCAGGAGTGAAGTGATTTGGGTGATGTAAAGATCATGTCATTTTATTTTTATGTACTTTTGATTGTGGACTGAAATGGAAAAATGAC
Organism: Hemiscyllium ocellatum; assembly: GCF_020745735.1. Taxonomy (NCBI): domain Eukaryota; kingdom Metazoa; phylum Chordata; class Chondrichthyes; order Orectolobiformes; family Hemiscylliidae; genus Hemiscyllium; species Hemiscyllium ocellatum. The sequence continues at coordinate 57,621,864 of NC_083410.1, read as the reverse complement.
TATTTTATTGCAAAGGACAGCAGAAGGAATTGCTGAACTTTTAGAAAGCAACTTACAGAGACTCATTGTAAGTGGTGCTTGCTTTGTTGTTTTGTTCAAGGAGTAGTGGAGGTGTTTGCAGATGTACTGGCACCAGAGAATATGTACAAAGTAATATTTGTCTGGCAACAGGTTGCTGATTGAATTGTGGAATTGTGACTAAGGCCTTCAGCCTGACAACAACTGACTCCTATGCAGCTGAACAGTTTGTCGGAGTACATGATACTTGCAGCAGCCTTTGGCCTGTTGCAAAGGCAGATGGTGTGTTTTCTTCTGCAATAGAATATCCAAAGCCTGAAGAAAGCTGGTTTATTTTCTCTACCAATTCATGTACGCCCTAGTCTTTAATCAGTAACTAAGAGACTTTGCAGTTAATGTACACTGCCACATGTGAAGAAGTAATAAGAATCTGGTTAAAAGAGAATGAAAAATAGAAAATTCTGACAAGCAAAACAATCACTTCAGTTGGACTAGCGACACTGAATTCCTTCCCCAATTTTTTTCCCTCCATCTGTAAGTGCCTGCATACATGGTTGGAAGGGGATTAGAGATTTAGCTAATGGAATTATATGCCAACAATTCATAATTGTTTGCCTGTGGTTAGAATCTACTTACTTATAATAACTAGTCGTCCTTGTTAATCTGTTTTCTGTTCGCCTGGGTCCATCTGACAGGTAAATTGCATACTTTGAGAAACTTTTAAACTTTTATGATAACTTCAGGGGTAATGGAGTTTGAGTTCAAACACACTACCCCAGTGAGGCATGACAAGTCATGAAAGGTGGCAGAATGTGTGGAGAGAACTATTAAACAAAATTGTTTTCCAGACTTCACTAACAGAGGACAAGAGCAAGGAAATTACGCTAAACCTATGTAGGACACTGGTGTGACATCAGCTGGAGTACTGTGTACAGTTCCTTTGTAAGGAATTGAACACACTGAACTTAGGTATTCAACGATGAGAAACTTCAGTTATGAAAATACATTGGAGAACCTGGGGTAGCTTTCCCTGGACTGGAGAAGCTGAGGGGAGGTATGCTGGAAGTTTTCCAGATCATAAGGAGTCTGGACAGAATGGATAGGGAGAAACTGTTCTGACTTGTAATAGGATCAGAAACCAGAGGTTTTGAAATGTTTTACAAAAGAAGTACGTGGAAAGTGAAAAAAAATTATCACAGTGAACTGTTCAAGTTTGGAATGCACTGCCTGGAAGTATGGGGAAAGCAGGTTCAACTGAGGCATTGAAAAGGGCATTGGATGATTATTTAAAAAGTAACAATGTGTGCAAGGTTGTGAGGAAAATGTTGGCACTAAGACAAGATGTTTGGAGAGCTGGTGCAGACACAATGGGCCAAATGACCTCTTCTGTACTATAACAATTCCATGATTCTGTGATTCTGGTGATTGAGTCAAAACATTTATACTAGTATAAAGCTCTCGAGAGAAGCCTGATTTCTCTTGATTATTCCTCCCATTACAGATATAACAAAGAATTTTTTAAAAATACCCTCACACAGAGCTGATGCTTTCAGAAATGAATCACTTATCTAATTTACCTCTGCACTTAATGATATCCTTTAGCCCTTTCTTCCATTTCAGACGCAAAACATCCACATAGACCTCAGGTGGGAGTGGAGGAGGGGGAAGCCAGCATGAAAATTAGGAGGCACTGTAGAATAGGAAGTGTCACGCCACTTTACATAGGGACATAGCCTGTTGTTATCACGTAGGCAGCTGAAACAGAAAGTCCTAACCAAAACCAAAGTTCCAGCAGTATGTCGATAGATTGTTGACAGTCAGAGTTCATCAGGATGACCTTGTACTGCCAAATGAAGTTTCCTTAGTTAAGTTTGGTAGCCTTCAAACTGTAGAAACATCTCACTGGTTCATTTGAATACATCACTGTGCATACAAACTAGACACCATTTATTAGTTTAGTGTTATGTTATCATGTGTTTTTACTGGACTCTCAACTTTTCCTCAGTACTGATATTAGGCTAACTGATCTGTAATTCTATTTTTCTCTCCCTCCTTTTTAAAAAAATACTGGGTTATATCTGTCACCCTCCAATCAATAGGCTGTGTCACCATAGCATTACCAGACCATAGCAGCTTCTCTTTTATTAGAGAGAAGTGACTAGTGGTGATTTAACCTGAGGGCCACCAGATCAATTCCCAATCAATAGGACTCTGCTTCAGAGTCTATAGAAGTTTGGAAAACAGCCATCAATGCATCAGATATTTCCAGGGCCACTTCCTTTAGTGCTTTAGGATGCAAATGATCAGGCCCTGAGATTTGTCAACCTTTAACTCCATTCATTTCCCCAGCATTATTTTCTTAGTAATGCTTCAAATTAATCCCTCTCACTAGACCCTTGGTTGCCTCACATTTCTGGGAAATTATTTGTGTCCTTTTTTCTGAAGAGAGAAGCAAAAAATGTTTTCAATTGCTTTGCTATTTCTTCATTCTTCATTATAATTTTGTTCCATTTATTTGTCTTCACTAATCTTTTTTCTTCACATATTTATAAAGCTGTTATAGTCAGTTTTGATGCTCAGTGCAAGTTTACTGCATTTCCCCTCTCTTGATCCTTTCTTCCTCTTTTGCTGAATTTTAAACTGCTTCCTGTCCTCAGACTTGCTACTTTTTCTGGCAATTCTACGTCTCCTCTTTGGATCCAATATTATCCCTAATTTCTCTTGTAAGTCATGGTTGAGTCACTTGATTGTTCTATTTTTGTTCCGATTAGGAATTCGTTGTTATATTTTGTGCATATGTTTGTTAAATATTAGCCATTGCCTATTTACTGCAACCCTTTTAGTATGGCTCATCAATCCATCATTGCCAATTCAAGCCTTTGTAGCTCATTTTGTTTAGATTCATGACTCTCATTTTCCATTCTTTACTCTCCATCTTTATTAAAGTACTTTCATATTATGACTGCTCTTACCCAACAAACCCCACATAACAAGGTGGTTAATTAATTCTTTTTGTTTTCATTTACCTGTACTCAGTCAAGGGTAGCCTGCTCTCCCAATGTATTAGTCTAAAAAAAGACCATCATATACACACTCTGCAAATCCTTTCCACAGTATTATAGTTGGTTTGGTTCTGTCCAATCCATATGTAGATTAAAGCCACCCATGATTGCAGTTGTACCCTAAATGCATGCATTTCTAATCTCCGATTTAATGCCTTTACTTACATTGACACTACTGTTTGGCAGTCTATAGATAATCTCCACCAATGTTTCCTGCCCTGCTTTTCTTAACTCCACCCAAACAGATTCCACATACTGATTTCCTGAAGCAATTTCTTTCTTCACTATTCCATTATTTGTCTCAATTACCACCAATGCTATCTCACCTCCTTTCCCTGTTTATCTGTCCTTCCTAAATACTGAATGCCCATGGATATCCTGCTTGCTTTCTTGTTCATCATGCAGTCTAACTCCATACTTGCAATGATATCATAACCATATATATATTTATTTGTGCTGTTTATTCACCTACTTTATTGTGAATGTGCCAGCAAGGTTAAAAGGAGAAGTCAAATATAATTCATTGTCATTTTATTTTGCACCACAGCTCCATTTGTTGTTCAGCTGTGATTTTTCTGCCTTCTTATGCTTCTTACTTTTCAGTCTTTCATTTCTATCACTGTTTTCTCCCTCTCTGTCTCCCCGGTCAGGCTCTCATCTAACTGCAATTTTAATTAAATCTTCCTCTACGGCACTAGTAAACAAACCATCCAAGGGCGCTGGTCCAAGTGCTGCCTAGAAGCAAAGCATTCTGTTTGTAGGATCTGTTCCAATGTTCCAGGAATCTCAATCCCTGACCCCTATACCATTTCTTCAGTCACATACTTATCTGATTTATCCTGTTATTTCTAAGCTCCTAACATGTGTCACTATGAGGTCCTTATATCTAATTTACATCTTAACTCATTATACTCAGTTTGTAGTATCTTATCTTTTTTTTAACCTATGTCATTGATACAGATATGTACCACGAACACTGGTTGTTCATCTTTCCCCTTCAATATGGTTTGCAGCTTTTGGAGCTGCGTCTGATCCTGAGGCAATATACTATTCTGGAGTCCCTTTATGGTCATAGAAAAGCCTGTCTGCTTTCTTTCTTAATGAATCATCTATCACTCTGCCACTTTTCTTCCTCCCTTCTTGTTCAGCAAAGCCACTGATGGTGCCATGGACTTGACAGTTGTGCAATCCTCTTAGAATTCAACTCCCCTAACAATATCCAAAATGCTATGTCTTTTATAGAACCATTGAGTCTCTACAAAGTGGAAACAGGCCATTTGGCCCAACAAGTCCAAACTGACCCTCCAAAGAGTATCCCATACAGACCCATTCCTCTAACCTATTACTTTACATTTCCCCTGTCTAATGCACCTAACCTACACATCCTGGAACACTATGGGCAATTTAGCATGGCCAGTTCACCCAACCTGGACATCTTTGGACTTTGGAAGGAAATTGGAGCACTCTGAGGAAACCCATGCAGAGATGGAGAGAATGTGCAAACTCCACACAGTCACCTGAGGCTGGAATCAAACTGGGCCACTGTGCTGCCCTGAGAAAGGGAAATGGCCACAGAGGTCACTTGCACTATCTGTCTACCTCTACTTTGCCTGTAGTCACTCACACCCTTTCTGGCTGTTCAGTCTTTATCAGTAGTGTGACCATCTTACTGAATGTGTTGTGCATGATAATCTCAGTGTCACAAGTGCCCCACAGAAAGTCACCCTGCAGTTGTGGTGCAATGATAACAATTTCTCTCTCAATGTTGGCAAAAACAAAAGAACTGATTATTGAATTCAGGAAAAAAGGAGAAGGAACACCCCTATCTACATCAACAGAGCTGAAATGGAGAGGGTCGAGATCATCCAGTTCCTAGGAGAGACAATAACCAATAACCTGGACCTCTCATGAAGATGCGATGGTCAAGAAGGCACAACAACACCTTTTCTTCCTCAAGCAACTTAGGAAATTCGGCATGTCTATAAGGATCCTGTTCAACAGGTTTATTTGCAAGTACAAGCTTTCAGAGCGCTGCTCCATTGTCAGGTAGCTAGTGGAGCAGGATCATAGGACACAGAATTTATAGCAAAAGATCATAGTGTCATCATATAAGGATCCTCACTAACCTTTTCAGATATATCATAGAAAGCATTCTATCCAGGTGCATAATGGGCTGGTGTGGCAACTTCTCTGCCAAAGACCATAGGAAGCTACAGAAAATTGGGTGCACAGCCCAAACCATCACAGAAACCAACCTCCAATCCATGGACTCCATTTACACTTCTTATTGCCATGGAAAGGCTGCCAACATAATCAAAGATTCCCCCACCCCTGTAATGTTCTTTACACACACCAACAGGTTCAAAAACAGCTTCTTCCCTGCAGTTATTAGACTGCAGAATGGACCTCTTTAACTACAAATAATGTTGCTCATGCTAACATTGATCTTGCTTTGTGCATGTCCTGTGAAGCCGTACTTTGTATGCCTCACTCTAAGTTCCCTATGATTTGTGTATCTTTATTTGGTATGATCTGTCTCTTGTAAAGCAAAACATTTTGCTGCACCTAGGTACATGTGACTACAATAAATCAAATCAAGTCAAGCTCCAGCTCTAAAATGTGGTTAGCCAGTAGCTATACCTCGACACATATAGCACATATGGCCACCAAGGTCAGATGGTCATGTGTACCTAAATATGACACATCTAAGAAGGTATGTGACTTCAGTCAACTGCTTGAGAGAATCCTGTAGTTAATGGATAAAATGTTTATACTTTTGAGTTTATGACAAATAGAGAAACCACATCAAAGCAATTAGTTTAATTTCAAATTCAGAACAGAAGGTTCAAGTTCTCAGTTATAAGAGTCCAGATTTCCGTTCTAAAGAGAATAGTTTTGTTTTTGTACGAGGAAGACTACTTTTATTTTCAATTTGTTTCAGGGGAATGAGAACCCTCAGGAGATGTGCTTTTTCATCTGTGGAGTTTTCAAGTTGGAAGAGTTTGTATAGAAGTTTTCAAGCTATTAAGAATAAAAAAGTTTAGGATATCAGAAATATGAAAGGCTCATGCCTAATATTTGGAAAGGAACTGGAAGTGGAATGAAACTACAAAGTGTGAGTTAAGTAAAGAATTCAAAATGCAGATATTGTTCTGGAATTGAGTCACTGTAACAGACAGCATTGGGAAACACATGAAAATTTTGTTTTGATTTTTGTTAAATATGTTTCTGTCTTCTATAAATGTATTCAGATGTTATTTTTTCTTCTTTTACGTAATACATTTATATTCTGTTGTTAAGGGATATCTTCAGCCTCGTATAAATACATTTCAGTGACTTACTAACATGTTAATCAAAAGCAAAAATTAAATATATGATCCATGAAGTCATGTTTCATTTGAGATCTGGCTTGTTCAGTATTACCATCAGCCCGAATCACAACAGTACAATACATTAAATAATTCTGGTTTTTACTATAAAATTAATTTACAAAGTGGGACCATATGCTGACACTTTTGACATATTATGCTAAATTGAGAAAATAATGAGGTATTTACCTTTTTTAAGTTTACGCACTGCTAGCATACGATGATTAAAGGAGAGTTCCCAAATTCTTAATGTTTTATCATCACTTACAGTAGCACAGATGGGGAGCATAGGATGAGCTGCAAGACCCCAAACCTCCCCTTCCATATGACCCTAATTGGATAAAAGAAAATTAGTGCCGTTCATTGTATGTCATATTTAGTCACAGTACTGAATAAGGAGAAGAAAGTAAAATCAAACACAAATGTATAAAAGATACATGACATTTAATCACTTTGATGAAATTTCTGTAATCTATGTATACTAACTCATGAAGGTAATGTACACCTGTAGTTAGAAAGGGAAATTGTGGTGCAGTGGTCATGTCCCTACCTCTGAGCCAGGAGGTCCAAGTTTAATCTCCACCTGCTTCAGTGGTGTGTAATAACATCTCTTAACAGGTTAGTTAGAATATATCTAAAGCTACAGAAAACCAGCTTCTTTAACTGTATTAGTATTTGAGGAATTGATGAAATTCATTGCCTTCTTAATGCTTAGCATGTCATATACTATTTGCATTCTTGCAATTTTTCAAATTATGAGCCATGAACTGTAATGCTGCGATTACATTAAAGTTATTCCTAATATAAATATGTGAACATATACATAATCAGAATATAAGAAGGTTGCTGCCAAATTTTGTAATATCAAGTAATACTCGATCAAACGTGAAATGTATTCAACTACATTGGTGCAACTTACATATTCAAAAATGCAAATAAATGACGGTTTACTTAGACTGAATTACATGAGAATTGTGCACATATGGCCACCAAGGTCAGATGGTCATGTGTACCTAAATATGTCACATCTAAGAAGGTATGTGACTTCAGTCAACTGCTTGAGAGAATCCTGTAGTTAATGGATAAAATGTTTATATTTTTGAGTTTATGACAAATAGAGAAACCACATTAAAACAATTAGTTTAATTTCAAATTCAGAACAGAAGGTTCAAGTTCTCAGTTATAAGAGTCCAGATTTCCGTTCTAAAGAGAATAGTTTTGTTTTGTACTAGGAAGACCACTTCTATTTTCAATTTGTTTCAGGGGAACGAGTAACCCTCAGGAGATGTGCTTTTTCAAGAAAAACATTGGAACATTATACAGTTTAGTATACATTTGATTCAAAAGACTTCATCACAATGTATGTTAAATACCTGGGTGGGTTTTCGTTTAAAAAGTCTGTTTGAGTCATATGGTGAAGTGCATATGTTTAAAAACAGATGTGAAATGCAAACTCACCTATTGCTGGCTTTCATGTTTTATTGTATCATGTTATATTAGCTTCATATATGTGTCTGCTATTTGCCAGTTCTCCTGTGTTTTAGCTTCAGTATGTTGATACCTACTTTTTAGATATCCTGACATGCCCTCCTGCACCTCTCATTGAACCAGAGTCGATCTCTAAGCCTGGCTATAAAGGTAGAGTGGAGACATGAAAAGATATGAAGTTACAGATTGCAGCTGAATACAATTCCTCTGGTACTGATGGCTCACAGCACCCCATGGAAGCCAAGATTTAAGTTGCTAGATCTATTTGAAGTCTGTTCCATTTGGCACAGTGGAAGGGACACACAACATGGGATATCCTCAAAATGAAGACAGGACTTGGTGTCCACAAGGACTGTTTTGTGGTCACTTCTACTGACACTAATAAATTAAATTGACCCCAAATGTTTAGATCTATCAGCTGTGAAATCTACTGTACTTGAGTACTGCTAAATCCTAATTTTTGATATAATAAATGGTTAGGTGTCCCAGGCAGATGATACGAGGAACAGGTAAAGTATATTTTTCTCTTTTGTTGGTTCCACTATCACCTGCTACAATCCATTTCAGCTGCTATAGATGGTCTACCTGATTTAATTCCTTTCTTTGGGTTTTGTAGCAATTTTGATGCAACTGAGTGGCTTGCTAGGCCATATCAGAGGCTGTTCAGAGTTAACCACATCGCAGTGGGTGTGGAGTGACATGTAGGCCAGACCAGTTGTGAACAACCAGTTAGTGAATAAGACATGGTTACCATTATGTAATGATTGTAATGAGGTCAGCCAGGTGGGAATCATAGAATATGAGCTGTCTGGTTGGGGCTATTAATCTGTTCCAGGGAAGCCCTGACTGACAGATTAAAAACAAGGCTGGCCCTTCACTGTTTGATCACACAGCTTGTCACTGGCCACTTGGGTGTTTCTTTTCTTCCTGGTGGTGGAAATTGAATAAAGATTCATACACCTCGTGTCTTTCACTGTGTCTCACACCTGTGCACACACAACATGGGTGCTGGGGAAAAATAAGCACTACCGCAGTGTGAAAACAAAAAGAAGGAAAAAAACATAAGTGTCAGACATCCTGACATCCTGAGAAAAAAAAAGGACTAGCAGACATCTTGTTTCATGTGAGAGCTGGGTCCGAGGGAGCTGGATTAATATCAAGGACTCTCTATGTGCAAATAAAGGGTGACTTGGTGAGGAGATACCAGCCTCTGTGGAGTTATTTCAGTGGTGATTCAAGAGAAAAGCACGCTCCTGATAAAATTAATTTGCAATCACTATCTTTGAGTTGGCTTAAGCATTTCTGGCATCATGGCATCATTTAGGAAGCTTGATTGGTTCAATCCTGCCATCCAAAGTTGGGCCCAGGAAGTGGAAAGAATGTGTTATGCTTTCTGGGCAAATGATATTGAGGCAGATGAAATGCAACCAGTAATTCTCCTTGACAGCTTGTAGAACCCACAGTTTTTTTGATTATTAGGAATTTAACTTTCACTGAAGCACCAGATACTAAAACTTTTCAGCATGGATATTGTTAAGGAATATTACAACCCCAATCCTCTCTAATTATGAGAACTATCAATTTTACTTGGAAAATCAAGAACCCGGGAATCCATATCAGTATTTTTGATGAGATTAAGGTAACTGGCAGAGGCATGTGACTTTAGTTTAACTCTTAATGAGATGTTGAGATACCATTTGGTATGTTGGGATTAATTATGTAACCATATAAAAGCACCAACTAGCTGAAGCCCAACTGGACTTCAACAGGCACTACATCTGGTTTTATCATTGGAAAATGAGGCAAATGGAGCATTTGTGTTGCAGGTATTCTGACGGAAACAGACACCCTCATCAGACTTACTTAGTTTGAGGAATACTACTTGATTGAAGGCAATAGCATAACCTCATTCAGTAGGTATCATGAACAGAGGGACTCTACATCAGCCCACAGCAAAACTCTAAAACAAAGCCAAACCTCAGAGAAATGGTTAGAATTTTTTTCAGGACCCTGGCCGGCAAGCTATCGTAGTTGCCTCTAGTATGTGGACCCAAGACAACAAAGGGGTCCTATTTAACATAAACTGAGTAAAATAACACATAGGCTGGTATCTAGGAGAGTGCACACTCTGGAAAGACTATCTACATTGGGTTTGGAACAGTTGCTCAGCAACATCCAAATCAAAACCAAACAAAATAAACGTCCGTTTAAATGGTCACCTGGCTATTTCAGTGATCGCAGAATCAATCTTTCACAAAATTTGCTCTGATTCCACCCTTACATTTGCACAAGGCCTCAGCTAGACTGAGAAACTATACTGGGGAAACTTTACAGATTAAGTGCACAACTTTGATTAGTTTGTTATGAGAAGGAACTGGTTCATTTAGCAAAAGCATACAGCCCTGGCTGTAGCAAAAGACTTGGGCCCAAGCTTGATGGAGCAAAATTGGTTGAGAAAGATTCACCTAGATTGGCTCAATATTTTTTGATTAGAAAATGGCTACCTAAGTGAAGTCCTAATTAAACACCTGGAAGATTTGCAGGAAGGTCTGAGGACTATCAAAAGAGCCAATGCTGTCTTACATGTTGACCAGGAAGCAATTCCACGATTCTACAAGGCCTGTCCAGTGCTATTTGCCTCACTGGCAAAAGTACAGGCAGAAATAAGAAGGCTAGCAATTGAAGGAATCATCAAAACAGTCCAGATTGTGGAATGGGAAGCACCAGTCATACCAATTGTGAAGCCTGACAGGTCGTTTCAACTTTGTGTGGATTTTAAACAAGTGATACACCACTTTTTGGAACAGAATAAATACCTAAAGCCTTGCATAGAGGATTTACATGCAAAGCTAACAAGGGGGCTGTCCTTCACAAAACTGGATATGAGCTATGTGTATTTGCAAATTCGGTTAGAGGAAGATTCCCAGAAGTATGCCACAATTAATACCTCCAGCAACAGACCTCCCTCTGGATCCTCCGGTCCACCCTTACAGCCATGCGTCGCTACCTACGTTCCCTGCAATCAGCCCTACCCCAGCTCAGGACAACACTCTCACAGACCTGCAAAGGACCTCTACTGTTCTTCATCTACAGAAGAATCCACACACTAAACAAACAGTTCTTCCTAGTCATATCAAAAATTAAAGACAGTAAGTACCGAAAACTTTCATGTACTTACCCCCACACTCGTGGTTCCTCAACTGTTCCAGAATCTTCTATCGGCCTGTCGGACGCCATTACACATGTGGCCGCTACAGCGCCCGCGGCACCAACGGCCGCCGACGACTGTGACGTCACTTCCGCCCCCACCGACCTCGCAGCCTCCGCGTTCGCCGCCCAAACAACCGCCCCGACGATCACCGCACAGACAACCGCTTCCACGATCGCCAGGAAGATCGCCGACGGACTCGCGACCCCCACGGCTACCGGGAATGACAACAGCTCTTTCGTCGCCACAACCATTTCCGCCCCTTCGGCTGCCGTCGCCGCAGCCACTTCTGCCCCCACTTACATCACTAACCTGCATGACCGCAATGCCTCAGGTGTCTCCGCCCCCACGCTGACTTTCGTCATCACGCGTAACCCTGCCCTCACGCCGACTTGCGTCATCACGCGTAACCCCGCCCCCACGCCGAATTTTGTCACCACGCATAACCCCGCCTCCACGCCGAATTTCGTCACCACGCGTAACCCCGCCCCTACGCTTAACCCCGCCCCCACACCAAGCTTCATCACCACGTCTAACCCCGCCCCTACGCCGATCTCTGCCCCCGCCCCTAACCCCGCCCCCACTCCCAGCTCCAGTCCCACACCAGGTCCTAGCTCCCAGCTTTGCCGGGTCTTCACCATCCCTCCAGACCTCCCCCTCTCTGAGGATGAAAGATCAGTCCTCAGCAGAGGCCTCACCTTCATTCCCCTACACCCTCGGATTAATGAGTTCAACACGCGGCGAGATATTGAACAATTCTTCCGCCGCCTTCGCCTCCGTGCCTACTTTTACAACCAAGACTCCCGCCCACCCTCTGACGACCCCTTCTCCCACCTCCAACACACCCCATCCACCTGGACACCCCGTGCTGGCCTCTTACCCGCCCTCGATCTATTTATAGCCAACTGCCGCTGCGACATTAACCGACTCGACCTGTCCACCCCTCTCACCCACTCCAACCTCTCACCCTCAGAATGTGCAGCCCTCCACACCCTCCGCTCCAACCCCAACCTCACCATCAAACCGGCAGACAAGGGAGGTGCAGTAGTAGTTTGGCGCACCGACCTTTATACCGCTGAGGCCAAACGCCAGCTCGCGGACACCTCCTCCTATTGCCCCCTTGACCATGACCCCACCTCCCACCACCAAACCATCATCTCCCAGACCATCCATAACCTCATCATCTCAGGGGATCTCCCATCCACCGCCTCCAACCTCATAGTCCCACAACCCCGCACCGCCCGTTTCTACCTCCTGCCCAAAATCCACAAACCTGACTGCCCCGGCCGACCCATTGTCTCAGCCTGCTCCTGCCCCACCGAACTCATCTCCGCTTACCTCGACACGGTTCTGTCCCCTTTAGTCCAAGAACTCCCCACCTACGTTCGGGACACCACCCACGCCCTCCATCTCCTCCATGATTTTCGCTTCCCCAGTCCCCAACGCCTTATCTTCACGATGGACATCCAGTCCCTGTACACCTCCATCCCCCATCACGAAGGACTCAAAGCCCTCTGCTTCTTTCTTTCCCACCGCAACAACCAGTACCCTTCCACTGACACCCTCCTTCGACTGACTGAACTAGTCCTCACCCTGAATAACTTCTCTTTCCAATCCTCCCACTTCCTCCAAACTAAAGGAGTTGCCATGGGCACCCGCATGGGCCCCAGCTATGCCTGTCTCTTTGTAGGATATGTGGAACAGTCCATCTTCCGCAACTACACTGGCACCACCCCCCACCTTTTCCTCCGCTACATCGATGACTGTATCGGCGCTGCCTCGTGCTCCCACGAGGAGGTTGAACAGTTCATCAACTTTACCAACACCTTCCATCCCGACCTCAAATTCACCTGGACTGTCTCAGACTCCTCCCTCCCCTTCCTAGACCTTTCCATTTCTATCTCGGGCGACCGACTCAACACAGACATCTACTATAAACCGACTGACTCCCACAGCTACCTGGACTACACCTCCTCTCACCCTGCCCCCTGTAAAAACTCCATCCCATATTCCCAATTCCTTCATCTCCGCCGCATCTGCTCCCAGGAGGACCAGTTCCAATACCGTACAGCCCAGATGGCCTCCTTCTTCAAGGACCGCAGATTCCCCCTAGACGTGATCGACGGTGCCCTCCACCGCATCTCCTCCACTTCCCGCTCCTCCGCCCTTGAGCCCCGCTCCTCCAACCGCCATCAAGACAGAACCCCACTGGTTCTCACCTACCACCCCACCAACCTCCGTATACAGCGTATCATCTGCCGTCATTTCCGCCATCTCCAAAAGAACCCCACCACCAGGGATATATTTCCCTCCCCTCCCCTATCAGCGTTCCGCAAAGACCACTCCCTTCGTGACTCCCTCGTCCGGTCCACAACCCCCACCAACCCAACCTCCACTCCCGGCACCTTCCCCTGCAACCGCAGGAAATGCAAAACTTGCGCCTACACCTCCTCCCTTACTTCTCTCCAAGGCCCCAAGATCCTTCCATATCCGCCACAAATTCACCTGCACTTCCATGCACATCATCTATTGCATCCGCTGCACCCGATGTGGCCTCCTCTATATTGGGGAGACAGGCCGCCTACTTGCAGAACACTTCAGGGAACACCTCTGGGACGCCCGAACCAACCAACCCAACCACCCCGTGGCTCAACACTTTAACTCTCCCTCCCACTCCACCGAAGACATGCAGGTCCTTGGACTCCTCCATCGCCAGAACATAACAACACGACGGTTGGAGGAAGAGCGCCTCATCTTCTGCCTGGGAACCCTCCAGCCACAAGGGATGAACTCAGATTTCTCCAGTTTCCTCATTTCCCCTTCCCCCACCTTGTCTCAGTCGATTCCATTGAACTCAGCACCGCCCTCCTAACCTGCAATCCACTTCCTGACCTCTCCGCCCCCACCCCACTCCGGCCTATCACCCTCACCTTGACCTCCTTCCACCTATCACATCTCCATCGCCCCTCCCCCAAGTCCCTCCTCCCTACCTTTTATCTTAGCCTGCCTGGCACCCTCTCCTCATTCCTGAAGAAGGGCTCTGGCCCGAAACGTCGAATTTCCTGTTCCTTGGATGCTGCCTAACCTGCTGCGCTTTAACCAGCAACACATTTTCAGCTCTGATCTCCAGCATCTGCAGACCTCACTTTTTACTCTACAATTAATACCAACAAGGGTTTGTACCAATGTATGAAATTGCCATTTGAGATATTGTCAGCCTATGCAATTTTTAGTGAAAGATGGACAATACTTTAAAGGTCTACTCCCAGCTCACTGTTTATCTATATGACATGCTAATAACAGTCAAGACCAATAAGAAGCACTTAGAGAACTTGAACATTGTCCTTAGGCATTTCTTCCTTAAACGCATACGCCTTAGAAGGGAAACATGCGTGTTCCAGGCACTCCAAATGACCTACACAGAAATTGCTGGAAAAGCTCAGCAGGTCTGGCAACATTTGTGTAGAGAAATCAGAGTTAACGTTTCAGGTCGAGTGACCCTTCCTCAGAACCTACAGAGCTGACAAGACTGAGTTAGATCCACTGGAAGATAAAGTGAAGGCAATCAAAGATGCCCCGGCTACCACATCTGTACCGGAACTTCGGTCTTTCCTTGGGTTGGTCCTTTAATATGGAAAACTCATACATAACCTGCCATCCATCCTGGCACCCTGGCATCAACTCTTTTCAAAAAAGGATCAACCTTGGAAATGGTCATGAAACCAAGCCATAGCTTTTAGAGAAGTGAAGAAACAGTCATTCTGTTATAACGGCATTTGGTTTATGTGAAATTGCTGTAACACCATTGACAAACTGGCAACACTATTTCTAAAGCGTGAACTTTTAAAACTTGTTTTGTGGGATTATGTCACTAACATATTAAGCGCTATTTCTAAAGTGCGATTTATCTATAATGCGGGGCTGCAGAAAAATGCAACCGTCAAGCTATAGAAGAACTACCTGCATTGACATATGATGCCTCTCCATATGGTATCGAGATAGTATTAGTTCATAGGTGACCCAATGGACAAAAATGCCCAACAGCATACGTATCCAGGACTTTGGCTAAATACGCCCAAATAGAGAAGGAAGATTTGGTGGTCACATTTGATGTGAGGAAGATCCACCAATACTTTTACGGAACACAAACCCCTGTTAGATCTATTTAAAGAGGACAAGGCAGTGCCACCCGTAACTTCAGGCCAAATTCAGCATTGGGTTCTAATACTAACTGTATATAATTACAAGTTGGAACACCACCAAGAGGATGAGTAGCAAATGTGGATGTATTGAGCCGCATCCACTGGCAGTTACACCACCAGTAGTACCAACTCTGGTAGAATCCATAATGATTTTAAATTTTCTGGACACACTTCCAGTCACAGTTGACAATATTAGTCTTTGGATGCAGAAAGGTTTGGTCCTGGCAAAACTGAAACAGCTGGTGGTGATGAGAGAAACCAAAGGGCCGCCTCAATCAGAACTGAAACCTTATTGGACTCAAAGAAAACAGATCACAGTACAGGATGGCATAGTATTACTGGGAGCAAGAATGATTGTCTTAAGCAAAGGTTTCCACCAGATATTGGCTGAACTCCACCAGGGTCATCCAGGGGTCTCCAAAAGAAGATATTTGTGAAAAGTTATGTCTGGTGGCCGGGCTTGGATGCAGACATAGCTACCTTGGTGGGGCAGTGAATGCCAACAAGGACAAATATTAGCACCAGTAGCACCACTACATTCATGGGAATGGCTGGATAAACCCTGGACTCAGTTACACATGGACTATGCATGTCCGTTCATGGACTCAATATTCTTAGTCATTGTGGACGCCCAGTCAAAGTGACTGGATGTGCAGAGAGTTCAAATGTGAGGAGGACAATAGAAAAACTGCATGCACTTTTTGCAATAGACATACTCTGGAAGTGTTGGTATTTGATAATAGGCCATCATTCACGAGCAGGGAATCTGAGTATCTCCCAAACTCAAATAATATTCATTATAGCAGGAGAACTCCATACCAACAATCATCCAACTGTCTGGCAGAAACTTTGAAGACAGGCTTAAGAAATAGTCTACAACTTCACTACATACCAAACTGTCCTAGATTCTATTTGATTATAGGACTGCCCTTCATGCAACTCTTGGGATAGCTCCAGCAGACTTGCTCATGGGGAGAATACTCTGCACCAGGTTAAATGTGATCTTCCCGGACCTGGGAGTGATGACAAATGGCATCAGGAACACCAATGCTGAACATGAGACTCTGCTAAGCAAAAGAGACAGTTTACTTCAGGGGACCAAGTTTGGTGTAGGAACTATAGGAACGGCCTTGCATGGGTAAGAGGCATGGTTTTCATGATGTGGGCCCAGCGACATACAAGTTAAGGTGGATGCGATGATCCTGAACAAGCACATGGACCATATGAAAGCTGCAAAATTGCAAAGAGTATGGGAGCAAAACATGCCCCTTTCCTCAACAGTCTTTCTGACTGTTCCAGAACCCATGGGTTCTCCCTCTTCATCAATTGTTTGAGATACGTCAGAGTCTGAGATGTACGTGGCAGATCTTACCACCTCATGTTTTTGCTGCCTGAAGGGGAGAATGATTTTCTCCAGTGACACTCTTGTCAAAAGAGGCAAGCAACGCACTGCCCTTATCAGAGGCAGAGTTGGAGGAACCTGACCTGGTGCTAAAATGCTCCAAAAAGAGCTACAAAAAAAAGATCGACCGATGTCCTTGGAGTTAGAGAGGGAGGGATGTAGTAATTGTAACAAAGTCAGCCGAGTGGTGTCATAGAGTATGAGTTCCCTGACTGGGGCTGTTAATCTGGTCAAATCAAGGAGCCATGGTTGACAGATAGGAACAGCAATTTCAGACATCCTATCTACTCTGAAGAATCAGCATCAAAAATTCTTTGTAAATAAACGATGACGTGGTGATGGGATACCAGCCTCTGTAGAGTTATTTCACATCAATCTTTTTTTTTTAATTCCATGTTTTATTGAACTTAAATTTCAATCCAATGACATTATTACTATGCCACTATTCCCTAGTGATGTCATTTGACTAATAATCCAGAGGTCTAAGCTAATGCATCGGTACAAATCCCATCGTGGCATCTGGTAGGATTAGAATTTGATCAATAAATCTGAAATCATGGTTATTCTGACAATCATCCTGAGAGGCACATCAGCCATTCCACAAACTTAATTTTGTAACTATGTTACCATCTAGAGGTACCAGTTCAAGTACTGTGTACAACTAGTGCTTTCACAAGTTCGAGTTTTATCTCTGGATTACTTTTTTACCCTTGAACAAATGGACATAGTGCAAGCAAGATTTGAAGCCTGAATGCATAGCTCAAATATTGGAATGGAGGAAATATTGCTGTGGCTGGGACACCACGACTGGAGAAAATGTGGCCTGTACCATTGTTACATTTGAACAATACTGGGACATGTGTTTTGGCAAATTGTATAACCAGTGTATACTAAACAGTGAGGGCAAGGGATCGATTGTGGGAAATGAAACAGCAAAGCTATCGAGCAGGTCAGGACTTTGGACATGATTACTAGTGTGTGATAAAATTGGATGGAACACAGATTAGAGATTAGCAAATTTAGAGACAATGAGAATCAGGGTGGGGGAAACTCTCTGCTGATTGGAGTAATATCTGACACTAAGGAAGATGGTTGGGATTGCTGGTGGTTCAGTTATCTCAGCTCCAAGACATCTCTGTAGGAGTCCCTCATGGGCGGCGCGGTGGCACAGTGGTTAGCACTGTTGCCTCACAGCGCCTGAGACCCGGGTTCAATTCCCGACTCAGGCGACTGACTGTGTGGAGTTTGCACGTTCTCCCCGTGTCAGCGTGGGTTTCCTCCGGGTGCTCCGGTTTCCTCCCACAGTCCAAAGATGTGCGGGTCAGGTGAATTGGCCATGCTAAATTGCCCGTAGTGTTAGGTAAGGGGTAAATGTAGGGGTATGGGTGGGTTTCGCTTCGGCGGGTCGGTGTGGACTTGTTGGGCCGAAGGGCCTGTTTCCACACTGTAAGTCTAATCTAATCTAAAGATAGTCCTCGGCCCAGCTATCTTCAGCTGCTTCATCAATGACCTCCCTCCATCATAAGGTCAGAAGTGGGATGTTCACTGATGATTGCACAATGTTCAGCACCATTTGCAACTCATCTGAAACAGATACAGATACTGCATGTCCAATGCTGCAAGACATGAACATCATACAGGCTTGGCGTGAAAAGTGGCAAGTAATGTCCGTATCACACATATGTTAGGCAATGACTATCACCAACAAGGGAGAATCGAACCATCAACCTCTTGACATTCAATGGCATTACCATCACTGTATCTCTCACGATCAACATTCTGGGGGTTACCAGTGATCAGGGATCATAGTGGCAGCAAGGATATGCCAGAGGCTAGGAAGCCTGTAGCAAATAACTCACTTCCTGACTTCCCAAAGTCTGTTCACCATCTACATGGCACAATACTTCTAAATTACTGAGATGGCTGCAGCTCTAACAACACTCGAAAAGCATTAAACCATCCAGGACAAAGCAGCACATTGATTGGCACCATATCCACCAACAGTAGGGTGTACCATCTACAAGATGAACTATGGAGATTCATCAGACTCCATAGTCAGACCCTTACAAACTCAAACATTTCCATCGAGAAGGACAAGGGCAGCAGATACATGGAAACATCAACACCTGAAAGCTTGACAAATGTGGCTTTGAAACGGAGTTCGAGGAGTGCCTTTCGGACAATTTCTTAGAGTACATATGCTGGACTGAACCAGGCAGCAGAATACCTTCACTAAAAGTGTGGCGCCGGAAAAGCACAGCTGGTGAGTCAGCATCCGAGGACCAGGAGGGTCGACTTTTTGAGCATAAGCTTTTTATCATGATTATGGGGGTGGTGGGGATCCCAAGGGGGTTGAAGGATAAATAAGAGGAGGGTGGGGCTGGGGGAAGGTAGCTAGGAAGGTGAAAGGTAGACAAAGTTGGGGGGCACTGGTAATGGTCAGAGTGGAAGGCTGAGCAGATAGGTGGGAAGGAAGATGGACAGATAGGATATTTTAAGAGGGTGGTGCCGAGTTGGATCTGGGATAAGGTGGGGGAGGGGAAATGAGGAAACTGGTGAAATCGACGCTGTTTCCCTGTGGTTGAAGGGTCCCAAGGCAAAAGGTGAGGTGTTCTTCCTCCAGTCAACAGGTGGCTAGGATTTGGCAGTGGCGGGGATCCAGGACTTGCATGTCCTTGATGGAGTGTGAGGGGAATTGAAGTGATGAGCCACAGGGTGGCTTGGCGAATCACTTCAACACCCTCTCCCACTCTGCTAAGGACATGTAAAATACCTGAGCCTCCTCCACTGCCAAATCAGAGTCACCTGATGACTGAAGGAAGAACACCTCAACTTCTGCCTTGGGACCCTCCAACCAAAGGGAATCAATGTCAATTTCACAAGTTTCCTTATTTCCCCTCCCCCCCACCTTATCCCAGATCCAACCTTCCAACTATGCTCCACCCTCCTGCAGTGTCCTATCTGTCCATGTTCCTTCCCACCAATCTGCTCCACCCTCCACTTCGATCTATCACTATCAGCCCCAGCTTCATCCACCTATCGCATTCCTGGCTACCTTCCCCCAGCCCCACCCTCCTCTCATTAATGTCTTAGCCTCCTACGGCTCCCCCAACACCACATTCCTGAAGTAGAGCTTATGCTCAAAACGTTGACTCTCCTGCTCATCAGGTGCTGCCTGACCGGCAGTGCTTTTCCATGCCACGCTTTTTGACTGATCTCCAGCATTTGAAGTCCTTACTATCTCCTAGCAGAATACCTTAGAAGCTTATAACATGCAATGGAGCAGGGTGGATCAATAACCTCATGCGAAAGAGATGTCTAGGTGACAGTGATCACAACATGATAGAATGTCATGATCAGTTTGAGAGGGACAAGAATGACTCTGTGATTAATATTTTAAAACAAAATGACGTTAGATAGTGGTGTACTAGTAATGTCAATGGACTAGTAATGCCACCTCTCCCCTTATCCCCTGAAACCCTAACTTTGCCTTCAACATAAATACCACTTTTTCCGAAGTGCTTACAATTCTGATGAACAGTCACTGAGCTTGAAATGTTAACTCTGCTTTCTTCCCATAGATGCAGTCAGACCTGCTAAGTTTCACCAGCAATCTCTATTTTTATTCATAAGACCATAAGACATAGGAGTGGATGTAAGGCCATTCGGCCCATAGAGTCCACTCCGCCATTCAATCATGGCTGATGGGGATTTCAACTCCACTTACCTGCATTCTCCCCGTAGCCCTTAATTCTTTGTGACATCAAGAATTTATCAATCTCTGCCTTGAAGACATTTAGCGTCCCGGCCTCCACTGCACTCTGCGACAATGAATTCCACAGGCCCACCACACTCTGGCTGAAGAAATGTATCTGCATTTCTGTTCTGAATTTACCCCCTCTAATTCTAAGGCTGTGTCCACGGGTCGTAGTTTCCTCACCTAACGGAAACAATTTCCTAGCGTCCACCCTTTCCAAGCCACATATTCCAATACATGTACATCAAGAATAATTAACATCACTTTCTCAATGAGAAATCATGTTAACTGATCTATTCAAGTGTTTTTGATGAAGTAATATTCATAGAGTCAGAGAGTCATGGAAACAAACCCTTCAGTCCAACTCATCCATGCCGACTAGATATCCCAAACCAATTTAGTCCCACCTGTCAGTACCCGGCCCAAATCCCTCCAAACCCTTCCTATTCATATACCCATCCAAATGCCTCTTAAATGTTGCAATTGTACCAGCCTCCAGGGGCTCATTCCATACATGTACCACACTCTGCATTGCCCCTCAGGTCTCTTTTATATCTTTCCCCTCTCACCCTAAACCTATGCCCTCTCATTCTGAACTCCCCAACCCCAGGGAAAAGACTTTGTCTATTTATCCTATCCATGCCCCACTTAATTTTGTAAACCTCTATAAGGTCACTCCTCAGCCTCCGACGCTCCAGGGAAAACTGCCCCAGCCTGTTCAGCCTTTCCCTATAGCTCAAATCCTCCAACCCTGGCAACATTCTTGTAAATCTTTTCTGAACCCTTTCAAGTTTCACAACATCTTTCTGATAGGAAGGAGACCAGAATTGCATGCAATATTCCAATAGTGGCCTAACCAATGTCCTGTACAGCCGCAACATGACCTCCCAACTCCTATACGCAATACTCTGATCTAATCAAACATATCAAATGCCTTCTTCACTATCCTATCTACCTGCAACTCCACTTTCAAGGAGCTATGAACCTGCACTCCAAGGTCTCTTTGTTCAGCAACACTCCCCTAGGACCTTACCATTAAGTGTATAAGTCCTGCTAAAATTTGCTTCCCCAAAATGCACCATCTCATATTTATCTGAATTAAAATCCATCTGCCACTTCTCAGCCCATTGGCCCATCTGGTCCAGATTCTGTTGTAATCTGAGGTAACCTCTTTGCTGGCCACTCCACCTCCAATTTTGGTGTCATCTGCAAACTTACTAACTGTTCCTTTTATGCTCATATCCAAATCATTTATGTAAATGACAAAGTGTAGAGGGCCCAGTACCGATCCTTGTGGCACTCCACTGGTCACAGGCCTCCAGTCTGAAAAACAACCCTCCACCACCACCCTCTGTCTTCTATATTTGAGCCAGTTCTGTATCCAAATGGCTAGTTATCCCTGTATTCCATGAGATCTAACCTTGCTAATTAGTCTCCCAAGGGGAACCTTGTTGAACGCCTTACTGAAGTCTATATAGATCACATCTACTGCTCTCCCCTCATCAATCTTCTTTGTTACTTTTTCAAAAAACTCAATCAAGTTTGTGAGGCATGATTTCCCATGCACAAAGCCATGTTGATTATCCCTAATCAGTCCTTGCCTTTCCAAATACATGTACATCCTGTTCCTCAGAATTCCCTCCAACAACTTGTCCACCACCAGTCAGGCTCACTGGTCTATAGTTCCCTGACTTGTCTTTACCGCCCTTCTTAAACAGTGGCATCACGTTTGCCAACCTCCAGTCTTCCGGCACCTCACCTGTGACTACTGATAAATATATCAGCAAGAGACCCACCAATCACCTCTCTGGCTTCCCACAGAGTTCTCGGGTACACCTGATCAGGTCCTGGGGATTTATTCACCTTTACCGGTTTCAAGACATCCATCACTTCCTCCTCTGTAATCTGGACATTTTGCAAGATGTCACCATCTATTTCCCTACATTGTATATCTTCCATATCCTTTTCCACAGTTAATACTGATGCAAAATATTCATTTAGTATCTCTCCCATTTTCTGCGGCTCCACACAAAGGCCGCCTTGCAGATCTTTGAGGGGCCCTATTCTCTCCCTAGTTACCCTTTGTCCTTAATGTATTTGTAAAAACCCTTTGGATTCTCCTTAATTCTGTTTGCCAAAGCTATCTCATGTCCCCTTTTTGCCCTCCTGATTTCCCTCTTAAGTATACTCATACTTCCTTTCTACTCTTCTAAAGATTCACTTGATCTATCCTGTCTATACCCAACATATGCTTCCATCTTTTTCTGAACCAAACCCTCAATTTCTTTAGTCATCCAGCATTCCCTATACCTAACAGCCTTTCCTTTCACCCTGACAGGAATATACTTTCTCTGGATTCTTGTTATCTCATTTCTGAAGGCTTCCCATTTTCTAGCCGTCCCTTTACCTGCGAACATTTGCCTCCAGAGCTGAAAATGTGTTGCTGCAAAAGCGCAGCAGGTAAGGCAGCACCCAAGGAACAGGAAATTCGACGTTTCAGGCATAAGCCCTTCAAGTACAGTGGTGTTAGAGGTACAGTATTTGCATAGATAAAAAATTGGTTCATGAATAGGAAGATAATAGAGAAAAATCCGTCTTTTTTGGGTTGGCAAGCTGTAAAGTAGTGGATAGTCACAGAGATTAGTGTTGGGTCCTAAAGCATTTTCAATATATACCAATGATTTGAATGAGGGGACTGCATGGTTGCAAACTTTGCTGATGACACCAAGATAGGAGTGAAAGAAGTTGTCAAGAGGATATAGAAGGTCTGCAAAGATAAATAGACAGATTAAGTGAGTGGGAAAAAGTTTAACAGATGGAATATAACATAAATAAACATGAACTCATCTATCTTGTCAAAGAAGAATTGAAAAACAGCATACTATTTAAAAAAGGGAGAGTGTCGGATCATAAGAACCATAAGACATAGGAGTGGAAGTAAGGCCATTCAGCCCATCGAGTCCACTCCGCCATTCAATCATGGCTGATGGGCATTTCAACTCCACTTACCAGCGTTCTCCCCGTAGCCCTTAATTCCTCGAGACAACAAGAATCTTTCAATCTCTGCCTTGAAGACATTTAGCGTCCCGGCCTCCACTGCACTCCGTGGCAATGAATTCCACAGGCCCACCACTCTCTGGCTGAAGAAATGTCTCCGCATTTCTGTTCTGAATTGACCCCCTCTAATTCTAAGGCTGTGTCCACAGGTCCTAGTCTCCTCGCCTAACAGAAACAATTTCCTAGCGTCCACCCTTTCCAAGCTATGTATTATCTTGTACGTCTCTATTAAGTCTCCCCTTAATCTTCTAAACTCCAATGAATACAATCCCAGGATTCTCAGCCGTTCCTCATATGTTAGACCTACCATTCCAGGGATCATCCGTGTGAATCTCCGCTGGACACGTTCCAGTGCCAGTATGTCCTTCCTGAGGTGTGGGGACCAAAACTGGACGCAGTACTCCAAATGGGGCCTAACCAGAGCTTTATAAAGTCTCAGTAGCACATCTCTGCTTTTATATTCCAACCCTCTTGAGATAAGTGACAACATTGCATTCGCTTTCTTAATCACAGACTCAACCTGCATAAGAACATAAGAACTAAGAGCAGGAGTAGACCATCTGGCTCTTTGAGCCTGCTCCGCCATTCAATAAGATCATAGCTGATCTTTTTGTGGCCCCAGCTCCACTTACCCATCCTCTCACCGTAACCCTTAATTCCTTTATTGTTCAAAATTCGTCTATCTTAGCTTTAAAAACATTTACTAAAGTAGTGTCAACTACTTCACTGGGCAGGGAATTCTATAGGTTCACAATCCTCTGGGTGAAGAAGTTCCTTCTCAATTCAGTCCTAAATCTGCTCCCCCTAATTTTGAGGCTATGCCCTCTTGTCCTAGTTTCACCTGCAAATGGAAACATCCTCTCTACGTCTATTTTGTCTATAAGGTATTCTATATGTTTCTATGGGATCCCCCCTCATTCTTCTGAATTCCAATGAATATAATCCCAATCTATTC
The DNA here is from genome assembly GCF_020745735.1 of Hemiscyllium ocellatum. NCBI lineage: Eukaryota > Metazoa > Chordata > Chondrichthyes > Orectolobiformes > Hemiscylliidae > Hemiscyllium > Hemiscyllium ocellatum. The sequence continues at coordinate 57,597,347 of NC_083410.1, read as the reverse complement.
AGTGTCTACTCATAGGCCAGCCCTTCAACGCCAGAATCAACCTAATGAACCTCCTTTGCACTCCCTCTAGTGCCCGTACATCCTTTCTCAATTAAGGAAACCAAAACTGCACACAGTACTCCAGGTGTGGCCTCACCAGCACCCTATACAACTGAAACATAACCTCCCTGCTTTTAAATTCAATCCCTTTTAGCAATGATGGACAAAATTCCATTTGCCTTCCTAATTACATTTTGTACATACAGACCAACTTTCTGTGATTCATGCACAAGGATACCAAGATTTCTCTGCATAGCAGCACGCTGCATCATTTTACCATTCAAGTAATAGTCCTTCTTACTGTTATTCCTACCAAAATGGATGATGTCACATTTATTAATATTATATTCCATCTGCCAGATCTTTTCCCACTCAAAGTATCAATCCTCCTCTACAAAGTTTCACAGTCCTCTGCACACTTTGCGCTGCCATTCATCTTACTCTCATCTGCCAGTTTTGACACACTACGCATAGTACCCAACTCCAAAGCATCTATATAAATTGTGAATAATTGTGCTCCCAACACCGATCCCTAAGGCACACCGCTAGTTACTGATTGCCAACCAGAATAGCACTCATTTATCCTCACCCTTTTCTTCCTGTTAGTCAACCAATCCTCTATCCATGCTAATACTTTACCCGTAATGCCGTGCATCTTTATCTTACGCAGCAGCCTCTTGTATGGTACCTTGTCGAAAGCCTTTTGGAAATCCAGGTACACCACATCTACTGGGTCCCCGTTGTCCACCGAGGCTGTAATATCTTCATAGAATTCCAAAAGATTTGTTAAGCATGACTTGCCCTTCATGAACCCACGCTGCAAATGCCCAGTGGGACAATTTCTATCTTTGTACCTTGCTATTTCTTCCCTGATAATAGATTCAAGCAACTTCCCCACTACAAAGGTTAAGCTAACCAGTCCATAATTCCCTATCTTTTGTCTATCATCCTTTTTAAATGCATAGGACATGAGAGCAGAAGTAGGCCACTCAGCTAATCAAATCTGTTCCATTATTCTCTGAGATCATGGCTGATCTGATAATCTTCAACTCAATTTTTCTGCCCTTTTCCCGTAACACTTGATTCACTTATTGTTTAAAAAGACTTCAGTGGTAAAGAGGGATTTGGGTGCCTTGATACACAGAATCACAGAATGTTAGTCTGTAGGTGTAGCAAGTGATAAGAAAAGCTTTGGGAATTATTAACAAAGAGAATGGAATGTTGTAATTTATTGGAGGGGAAATGGAACATAAAAAAGTGAAATTTTATTGCAGCTGTTCAGGACATTGATGAGACCACATCTGGAGTCCTGTCTTCTTTATTTAAAAAAAATATATAACCCTTTATAAGCAATTCAGTAAAGGTTCATTCAACTCATTCGTGGAATTAAGGGCTCATTTTATGAAGCATGCTTGGACAGATTATCCTTATGCTGAAAATGTGTTGCTGGAAAAGCGCAGCAGGTCAGGCAGCATCCAAGGAACAGGAGATTCGACGTTTCAGGCATAAGCCCTTCATCCTGATGAAGCGCTTATGCCCGAAACATCGAATCTCCTGTTCCTTGGATGCTGCCTGACCTGCTGCGCTTTTCCAGCAACACATTTTCAGCTCTGATACTCCAGCATCTGCAGACCTCACTTTCTCCTCGCAGATTATCCCTATGCCCAATGAAATCTAAAATAAGGAGGGGTGATCATAATGAAACATGTAAGAGTCTTTGGGAGCTGCATTGGGTGGTTTCTAATAGAATGTTTCCTTTTGTCGACGAGACTAAACTAGGGGACATACTTTAACAAGAAGCCATCTCTCTTTTAAGACAGAGATAAGTAAAAATGTTTTCTCTCAGAGGATCATTAGAGCATGGAGTTCTGTTCCACAGAAGTTCTTGTAGTCTGGCTCTTCTAAGAACAAAAACTCATTTTCCAAAACCCTGCATGCACAATAATGTACTGCGATGACCAATAAATCTTTTGTTTATGCTTCTGTAGAAAGCTATTCTCATAACTCTATCTATTCATTTTAACTTTTCTGTCTATAACTAAGTTCCATTGTTAATTTTTAAAATTTATCAGAGAAGATTCTGAGTAAGGGTTCACAATTTGTTCTAGTGCCTCTCCAACTGATGTATCGATCTTGGTGACAGTAGCAATTAGTACAGATTGGGAGTTGCCACTGATTGTTCACTCCAACACTGCAGAAAGCCAACCAAGGTTCAGAGGGAGCTTAATCCTATGACCTTGCAACAAGTCCAAAAATGACCAGTAAAGGAAGTTACAATCCTTAGGTAAAAACGAGGAGGCAGAATTGTCAATCCGAACCCCGCAGCTGTGTGTGTCTGAAGTCAATGGTTAGAGCTTGAGCAGTGAGGTCCTGGAAATAATTACTCCCAGAGAAGTGACACACCGCAAATGCCTGCTTGGTAGGGAATCATGGGGATACTGATTGAAGCAAAGAACAGATAGTTGTGCCTGGAGCTGTAAAGGTAGAACTGGAGTGGTGTGGAGTCATATTGTTAGTGTCGATTGATAAGATACCAGGAGGAGATTTCCCATAAGAAGAAACCAACCCAACTCAATAACTCTTTCAAAGGCTTAAGCTCTTTCATCGCCGAATTGTCATAGAGCTGTTCAGAGCGGTTTAGCATATTTGGAGGTCAAAATTGCTAAAGTGCGATTCAAATAAAGAGTCCAGCCACCCTTCTCTCTTTCTATATTTGACTTAACATCTAACCTCCATTACTAACCTTTTGTCTTGTTTATCAGGTTTAAGTGCCAGCTTGGGAGAATAAAGGTGGATTTTGGGGTAATAGGCTGGGTTGTTAGCTAATAGTTTTAAGAGTTTGCCAATCCTAGAATGTTGTAAAATACTTCTCGTTCATAATAAGTAGTTATTCTGGTTTTACATAAAACAAACGTCAACAGAAGTCATCTAAACTGTAAGTATAGTTTTGGATAATAAATTGAGGGATTGATGAATTGGGAAGAGTTATTGAGGTGACTTCAAGAATTCTCATATGCTATGGACCTGTGGTTCTGCTGGTATCACAGGTATGACTTTACGCTCCCATCCTTAATTTGTTCCCTACATGTATCCAAAGGTCTACTTGACAATTATTTGAATAAACTGATCTGACCAATATGAAGCATTTTCACCACATTTCTGTTCAGGAAGGATTAACACAAGTTTGTAAACCTTTAAAATATGACTAACACCCAGAGGAAAGTTACCACATAATGTATATCATTTTAGAGCAGTAATTAATAAAACAAGTGAAATGCTGAACTAGAGCATAAGCCTAAAGTATCAAGTGGAAGTTATATTGGTCTCTGGTCCTGCTTTATTTAAATCCTTTGCTCTTTAATGAAAAACAAATACCTGAACTAGCAACGTGATAGGTCCACTTTTATCAATTTCAAGTATTTCACCATTCTTTGTTCCGACAAGTATATGTCCATGTCCCAATGTAATGGCACGTAATGAAGGATTGTCTTCCAGAAGCAAACCTGCAACAACACCAAAGAATCATATAAAAAGCACAAGCAGTAGCCTACTTGGCTCATTGTCTCTGTGCCTCAGACTTATCTACTCTATTGCCATCCATTTCCTGTACTATTTTATGTTTTCCTTCTTCAAGTCTTTTACTCATATCCTCTTAAATGTTGACTGATATTTGCAGCAGGTATTTGTGGTAATGTACCTCATATAACTTAATATTTCTTAATATAAAAAGAACCTTCTAACCTCCTCCTTACACTTGTACTTCATATTGTGAATGCAGAAGCTTTTGTTCACTTTATTTTAAATTATTGCATTTCCCTAATTATGTGCCAAGACTTTAGGTCCACCAGTAAATAAACACTAAATTACATGAAATAGGGAAAATAAATAACAATGAATAGCAGATTTTAAAATGGTAATGATAACAAAGTATCCAAAATCATTTAGTCATTAAACAGACGGCAACTTTGAAACTCTGCATACATACACAATAATATTGAAAATCTGGAAACTGCTGTTGATGAGTCCATGCACCTCTAGAAGGGCAATGCAGAGGTTTCCATAAATCACAAGGAAAATGTCCACTTCAATGATGTTTAAATTATTTTAAACTCATTTTAAATACTCTTGAGAAAGTTATAGCTTGCTGAATTGGATGTAACTCTATATTTAATACTAATATCCTAACTATTGCAAATGTCCTGAAAAAAAATTGTGGAATGGAAAATTTTGTTGCAATATTAAAGAAAGACTTATTTTAAATTTTTTTAGAAGCCCATTTATCTTTATTAGTTTCTATACTAATCAATCATAAATAATACACTTTGCTATCTGGAAAATATACCTTAGCAATGAAAGATATAATCATAAGTTCCCTACATTGCAGAAAGAAGCCATTTGACCCATCAAGTCTGTACCAATCTGCCGAAAAGCATCAGACCCAGCCACCTACTCTATCCCTGTAACCCCACATTTACCACGGCTAGCCTACACATCCATGGAAACTACTGAAAATCCACCTAAGCTGCACATCTTTGGACTGTGGGAGGAAACTGGAGTACCCAGCAGAAACCCATGCACACACAGCGAGAACTCGCAAATTTCACACAGATGGACAGTCACCCGAAGCTGGAATTGAAACTGGGTCTTTGTGAGGCAACAGTGCTAACCACTGAGCCACCATGCCATGCAGATATCAAGTGCTCTCAACTTCCTGGTTTCCTGCGGCCGAATACTTCAAATTATTGGCTGCTCACCTCCTTGCTGACATAACTGATTCAGATTTAAGCTGTAGTCAGAAGGGGGAAAAAGAAAGTCATGCCACAGAGATCACTAAATCTTTTAGGGTGGCTTTTATTCATGGTTAGTGGCAAATATTGTTGCCTCACTGCTGACCACAAGATCTGGGCCAATATACAACAATATACAAGTCAAGGTCATTAACTGATGCATGACCAATGCACAGGTAACACTAGGAAGTGGGAAAGAATCAGGGATAAACAACCCAGAAATTCAAGAGACATGAAGATCTTGCTGAATTGTTTGGGGATTGGGGAGAAGAACCTATATAAAAACTTGTCGTCATGAAAGGAATCTGTTAAAAGAGATATACTATCCCAATTAGGAGTTTAAGATATTAAATACAGAAAACATTGGTCAGAAAAAATCAGGTTCTTTCCTTGTTCTTACAACTTGTACTTTTGATTGACCCCTCCAAACTTAGAAACTTCAAAGACGCAAGTAATATTCTGTTAACAGAAAATGATTAAGCTTCATGTAACAGTATATTTAAAGTAAGAAACATAAGAAATGAGAGCAGTAGTAGGTCATACTGCTTTACCATTCAATAAGAAGAAAGATCAGCCATTTAATAAAACTGAAGTTTATCCGTGATCTTGTTGAATGGTGGAATAGTTTTGAGGGTCAGTATGGCCTATATCTGCTCCCAATCTTATGTTTCGTACTGTATAAATAATGTATATGAAGCTAAACTAATTTTGTTACAGGAAGAGAAAATATGTGCCCTTAACTTCTTCGGGAATCAGTTGTGAAACTTGGGCTAAAATCTGATTCGACCAGATCTCAGAACCTTTTATCAACATCTTAAAATTTATATATCAAGGTATATTTCAGGAAGGTTAATTTGGTTAAGCTAATGCTGAAGTCTCTCTGAAACAAAACCAGAAGTTGCAGGAAAAGCTCAGCAGGCCTAGCAGTATCTGTGAAGAAAAATCAGAGTTAATGTTTCAGGTCCAGTGAACCTTCCTCAGAACTGCAGTTCTGAGGAAGCAACTTTTGTTTTTGTTTCTGATTTACAGATTCTGCAATTCTTTCAGTTTTGCTGTAGTATACCTTTTGAGCCAGGTGACAATGCTGATCTCTTGATTGCATATGTCTTTAGACATCTCTCAAATATATCATCCCAGAGTTCAACAATACCATCTTTGCCACCTGTCACAAATCCCTGAAGACAAATATAATTGTAATAATTAGGAACATTATAAAGTACATTGAGAGTTTGTGCGAAATATTTATAATGATCCATTAGAAACATTTTATAATATTGCCCCTTTTTAATAATTAACAACTAATAAATTAAATAAACAAAGAGGATTTAAGGTTTCCAGCAATTAGCATGTCAATTTATGTCAAATCAATTCAGTATAAAACTATTTAAGGAGCTGCACAGAATAATTAAGTACTGTCTAATTTGCTGAAAGTAATGCTTCAAAATTCAATTTTGTAGAGCTATATTTCAGTGCTATCAGTGCCATTTTGCATCCAAAATGGTTTCTGCATTACAAACACATACTTCTGGTATGGGTCTTGCCAGACTCTATTTTGGATAGGTTGGCATGACATTGGTAAAGTATGCCCGAGAAGAAGGTTGAGACATCAGTAAGCACATGGTGCTGATTTTATTCTCAGGATATCACTCAATCTCAACACTATCATTGAATTCATCTTAAAGTTGCATTACTGAACTTCTCCTTACCAGCAGAAGGACCATTCTACCACATAAGCACTATTTAAAAGGATGATTCGGCAATCTCAGATTAGTTGCTGATTGATTTCTACTAACTGCTACGGAATTAGGAAAAAGTGTTTGGCAGATTTGGACGCTCATTTAAAGTTTGTGAAAATCATAGGGCATGAAGTGATATATAGCGAAGACCCAGGTTCTGACTTGAAGAGTTCTACACAGATTCAGAAATCAGTGCTGTAGTTTTCAACATGCTTGGCTTGCAGAATGGCAGGGAAAATAAGCAGTGGTGACGGAGAAGGCGTGGTGGAAATGGCTCTCAGCAGGAAGCCATTGTCACCCAGGGTATGAAGGGAGTATTTCTTTAAGATCAACTGAGACAAGAAACAGTTATTAGAGCCTGGTTTCTGAAAGAGGCATTGATTGAAATCCGGAGAAAGTGAGGACTGCAGACGCTGGAGATCGGAGCTGAAAAATGTGTTGCTGGAAAAGCGCAGCAGGTCAGGCAGCATCCAAGGAGCAGGAGAATTGACATTTTGGGCATAAGCCCTTCAAACCCACTATCTGCTGCAAACAGACTTTCCAGCCTCAGGGCAAAAATACCACTGCAAGATGCTGTTAAGATGGCTGTGGTCAGTAAATTCTTCATGTCACACTCCTTTCAGGTTGAAGCAGGAAACAGCTACAACACCTTGTAGTTGATCATCTCATATGAAAAGTAAGATTATACATTGGGTTGAATTTTCCCATTTCGAAATAAATGAGTTGAGTGGGATTCATGGAACCTGCTCTTCCATGGCTGAGGGTGACTTCTTATGCAGTCTTCCATTCTTCATCTCAAAAATTTAGTATCTGGGCTCCATGGTACCTTGGCACCGCTCCATGGTGGGGTCATACTGCGAACGAGGTGGAAGTGCCTGCTACTGCCAGGGCTAGACTCCGATGTTTACACCCTAGCACTATATTTAAAGCTCAGCTGCACAACACTTCAAACACCGTCTGCCAAGAGTTGATCCTTACACAGTGTTGCTTGACAATTATAACTGAGCATGCCGCTCAGAAGCTGACCTTTCATTCCTTGTGGACAGGGTGGTACAGAAGATGGCAGTACTTTATCCTGATGGCCATACCACCTGAAAAAGCTAGCCTGAGCCAAGACAACGGCACAGGTCCACGTTGTATCAAAGGTACAAAAGAATGCAAAACAATGCAGGAAAAAAGCCAATGATCCTCTCTGCTCTGCAAGGGTACGTCTATGATCTTTTTTGTGCTACCATGCATTCACAGGGCCACCCACTCTAATTTTGCCAGTATACAGGTCTCCCACAAATGTTCATGGACTACAACTCTCACCACTGCATTCATTATGTCTACTCAACGGGTCTCGTCTACTTCATTCTCAAAAACCACAACAGTTTTCTTGCCCTGTGCTTCTTACTCCATCACTCAGTATAATGCATCACTTCTTCTGTTCCTCCATCAACAATAATTGTTCTTTCAGCAAATCCCACCATAGTTAACCCTTGTTTTGTCTCACTGCAGGAAAACTAGCCCACATTCAGACAGAGTGTCAAGACAAGCAAGTGGGGTAGGACATCAGGCTCCTCACTCAATATGAAGAGAAAATTCCTGAGCTAACTAGAAAAGAGCATGACCATTCCTGTGAGGATACGGGACCTCAATGTTTCAATCAACCCAGTATGCTTCATTGTGTTGTGTTGTGCACCAGTGCTAACTCAAACTTAACCTACATAAGGTTTTATCCCTTTCAGGAAAATAATTTATTTTCTTCTCTTACGTAGGTACTAGCAGCATCTAGCAAACCTCAGCCAAAAAGAGGGTAGCTCCAAAGACCCTCAGTTCTCCATTACATCTGAGGAGAAAGTCACTGAACCTTAGAGGATGGCAAGGTTTTCATCTGTACCCTCCCCCAGTTTAGAGACTTTCATCTTGGTGGATACTCTACCTGGATTAGGCTCAGGAGCGTAATCTTGCGATAGCATCACAGGACACACTGCTGAAGCAGTATAAGGAAGAAAAAGCCTGGATCTCTGAAATTCAGAGGACTGTCAGAGACCCAGGCAACAAATACTTAATTAAAATGCCCTGATAGAAACACGAACAGCAGGCAGGTTTGCCAAAGGCAGTTAGTAATCAGCATCAAGGGATGGAAAACTAATGTTATCAGTACCTGCTGGCTCAATATGCATCTGGTTATCTCCATGAATAGATCAGCAACTGCCATAGGGATTCAAGTCCAGTGCACTTAACATCAACCATTTGTTACCAGTACTATGTAGCTGTAGCCATAAGTACTTGGTGTTAATGGTGAGCCACAAGTCATAGAGATGTACAACATGGAAACAGACCCTTCGGTCCAACCCATCCATGCCAACCAGATATCACAATACAATCTAGTCCCACCTGCCAGCACCTGACCCCTATCCCCCCAAACCCTTCTTATTCATATATCCATCCAAATGCCTCTTAAATGTGGCAATTGTACCAGCTCCACCACTTCCTCTGGCAGCTCATTCCATACACGTACCACCCTCTGTGTGAAAAAACTGCCCTGTAGGCCTCTTTTATATCTTTCCTCTCTCACCCTAAACCTATGTCCTCTAGTTCTGGACTCCCTGACCCCAGAGAAAAGACTTTGACTATTTATCCTATCCATGCTCCTCATAATTTTGTAAACCTCTATAAGGTCACCCCTCAGCCTCTGACGCTCCAGGGAAAATAGTCCTAGCCTGTACAGCCTTTCCCTATAGCTCAAATCCTCCAACCCTGGCAACATCCTTGTAAATCATTTCTGAACCCTTTCAAGTTTCACAACATCTGTCTGATAAAGGAGACCAGAATTGCACGCAATATTCCAGTGAGGTGAGAGAGCAAGATTCCTTGACCTCACAGCAGGTGCCTCCTCCAGGCATCCATTGGGAAGAGAAGTCCAACATAAGATTCCCAGAAGCTTCTTTTCAAGACACTCCAGAGGTACCTTGCCCCTCCACCTTGTCCTCTTTCTGACTGTGAAGTCTGCAGTAGTTCAAACCGAGGAATATCAGTCTGCATCTGGGCAGGGGACTGCTACCATGTTTGGCCCCAAAAGTCATCAGAGCATGAGTGACCTGCCAAATCCGGATGGATGTGTTGGACAAAGAATCCTCAATTTTAAGTAGCAATGATCAAAATCTGTGTGTGAAACTGACATGTGAGATCTTGATCCAACATTTATTGGCTGAGATTTCCTGGATATAAATAAAGCTGGTGATGGCTCCCATCTTTTCATCTCTTCCCAGTCTTTTTCTAAAAGCTGTTTCTGACCCTTGTTTGTTCAAACTGGAAAGGCTGTCTGAGATCAGATAGCATTTGTAGACATGCGAAAAAGAATGGCCACAGAGTCATAAAAACATAATTTATAGCAGCTATTATAGTAACTGTGTGTTATTTTTGGCTTCATCAACTTAAAGAATTAATATAAAATCTATAAAATTCAAAACAGTGCTTTTGCTGAAAAGCTGTACCAAGAATAGAAGCTCAAAACACAGAAGTTAATCAATCTCTGCTCTAAGTTCAGACAAGACTAAAGAAATTGAGGGTTTAGTTAAGTAAAAGAAGGAAGCATAAGTCAGGTACAGACAGGATAGATCAAGTTAATCCTTAGAAGTGTATAAAAGAAGTAGGAGTAAAGTTAAGAGGGAAATCAGGAGGGCAAAATGGGGACATGAGATAGCTTTGACAAATACAATTAAGGAGAATTCAAAGGGTTTTAACAAATATATGAAGAACAAAAGGGTAACTAAGGAGAGAATAGGGCCCCTCAAAGATCAGCAAGGTGGCCTTTTTGTGGAGCCACAGAAAATGGGGGCGATACTAAATTACTATTTTGCATCAGTATTTACTGTGGAAAAGGATATGGAAGATATAGACTGTAGGGAAATAGATGATGACATGTTGCAAAATGTCCAGATTACACAGGAGGAAATGCTGGATGTCTTGAAACGGGTAAAGGTGGATAAATCCCCAGGACCTGATCAGGTGTACCTGAGAACTCTGTGGGAAGCTAGAGAAGTGATTGCTGGGCCTCTTGCTGAGATATTTGTATCATCGGTAGTCACAGGTGAGGTTGGCAAACGTGGTGCCACTGTTTAAGAAGGGCGGTAAAGACAAGTCAGGGATCTATAGACCGGTAAGCCTGACCTCAGTGGCGGACAAGTTGTTGGAGGGAATCCTGAGGGACAGGATGTACATGTATTTGGAAAGACAAGGTCTCATTAGGGATAGTCAGCATGGCTTTGTGCATGTGAAATCATGTCTCACAAACTTGATTGAGGTTTTTGAAGAAGTAACAAAGAAGATTGATGAGGGCAGAGCAGTAGATGTGATCTATATGGACTTCAGTAAGGCATTCGACAAGGTTCCCAATGGAAGACTGATTAGCAAGGTTGGATCTCATGGAATACAGGGAGAACTAGCCATTTGGATACAGAACTGGCTCAAAGGTAGAAGACAGAGGGTAGTGGTGGAGGGTTGTTTTTCAGACTGGAGGCCTGTGACCAGTGGAGTGCCACAAGGATCGGTGCCGGACCCTCTACATTTTGTCATTTACATAAATGATTTGGATGCGAGCATAAAAGGTACAGTTAGTAAGTTTGCAGATGACACCAAAATTGGAGTTGTCCAAAATTGGACAGCAAAGAGGGTTACCTCAGATTACAACAGGATCTGGGCCAGATGGGCCAATGGGCTGAGAATTTAATTCAGATAAATGCGAGGTGCTGCATTTTGGGAAAGCAAATCTTAGCAGGACTTATATACTTAATGGCAAGGTCCTAGGGGAGTGTTGCTGAACAAAGAGACTTTGGAGTGCAGGTTCATAGCTCCTTGAAAGTGGAGTAGCAGGTAGATAGGATAGTGAAGAAGGCGTCTGAAATGCTTTCCTTTATTGGTCAGTGTATTGAGTACAGGAGTTAGGAGGTCATGTTGCGGCTGTACAGGACATTGGTTAGGCCACTGTTGGAATACTGCGTACAATTCTGGTCTCCTTCCCATCGGAAGGATGTTGTGAAACTTGAAAGGGTGCAGAAACGATTTACAAGGATGTTGCCAGGGTTGGAGGATCTGAGCTACAGGGAGAGGCTGAACAGGCTGGGGCTGTTTTCCCTGGAGCGTCGGAGGTTGAGGAGTGATCTTATAGAGGTTTACAAAATTAAGAGGGGTATGGATAGGATAAATAGACAAAGTCTTTTCCCTGGGGTCGGGGAGTTCCAGCACTAGAGGGCATAGGTTTAGGGTGAGAGGGGAAAGATATAAAAGAGACCTCAGGGGCAACGTCTTCACGCAGAGTGTGGTACGTGTATGGAATGAGCTGCCAGAGGAAGTGGTGGAGGCTGGTACAATTGCAACATTTAAGAGGCATTTGGATGGGTATATGAATAGGAAGGGTTTGGAGGGATATGGGCCACGTGCTGACAGGTGGGACTAGATTGGGTTGGAATATCTAGTCGGCATGGACGAGTTGGACCGAAGGGTCTGTTTCCATGCTGTACATCTTTATGACTCTGTGACTCTAAGACAATATTTTGGGCTGAGACCTAATTTTGTTTAAAAGCAAAATATTTTAATATTTAAATTACTTTAAATATTTAAAAATATATTAGAACTAAAAATATATAAAACAAAACAACATTTTCTGTTTTTATTACTTTGCTTATTTTGTAAATTACTTTAAAAGCTATATTGTGCCAATGCTGCAAATCGCATTCATTTTCCAATTAAATTTAACTGCCAATTTAAATTTAAATCAGCTTGTTCACATTGGATAACATTTGTTACTTCACATCTTGGGCAGAACTGGATTTAGAAAGCATTTCCAAGCGAACATCATATGAAATGTAGAGGGCACTTTAACCAATGCCACCCAAAGATTTAGATTTACAATGAATCTTGATATAAATCAGTTCTAACTGTTCTTTTTTTAATGTAAAATCTACTGATATGAATCTTTTTAACTTGTAAAAAGCATTGAAGGTTTCAGCATATTCAATAATAGAGTGCCAGTGTATTTATTCAAATTTTTAACTGAAATTATACTTAGCATACATACATATGGAGCAATGTTCTCTTTTGGCAGCAGCAGAAAATTGGTATTTATAGACCCCATTATTGACATTATCTGACTTTTCTTCTAAGGATTTCGATGGAGGCTTATCTATTAGGTCCAATCCCACCAAAAGTGAAACTGGTTCTACATAGTAGACCACACAAGACATATATTGTAAAATTAGTATTATGAATTAAGACAGAAAATTCAAAGCACCTTATCTAAGGCATGCATAGCAATAACAGGACCATCATGTGCTTTAATTGTCTTGAGTAGAAGGTTTCTTTTCCAGATGTAAACATCTCCATTTGCTGCTCCAGAGAACATCATGTCTTCTATCTGGCCATACGAAACACACATCATTGTCTCCAGTTTCCCCATGTTACCAAATGTTCCTCGCTTAGAAGTAAGGCCACCACCTTAAACATCAGATAACTGTTAGTAATATTCTAATCAACAACTGTGGTAAAGCAAGGTATTAAAAATAAATGAATTCTAAGTCAATTACAATCTGTTAAACTAGTTCCAGTATACTTTCTTTATGCATCTATTTAAGTTTGCAATTTTCCTAGCTGAAGAAATTGAAAATTTAATTTGGTTGGAGGATAAGATTAATACATGCAAGATATACTTGTGATAAGGATTTTTTCTGGCGCAAACCCTTCCTTAAAATATCCAGAAGTGTAACTGAAGCAGTAATGTATTATTCTGATTCAAAGTAAACGTTATCAACAAATATCTAGTTCTCTGAAATAATGTCATTTCTGGAACCAACAACAATTTATACTTTTTTACTACCCAAATGAATTCAGGGTGGATTTATGAACATCTCAACCTTACATCGAAAATGCAACATTTTTAGGATAATTTATGGAATATCCATTATTGTACTGGGTTTAAGACATACCATTCAGTCCTACCAAAGTAGTTAGAGAATGCATTTGAAGTGGAAACCAACAGTTGTAGCTATTACATTAACTACATTTGTTGCTAATATTATGCAGTTAGACATAGCAGTCAATTTCTTTGGTGGTAGCAATTGGATTTGTATTGGGGACCAAACATAACAATTTCGGTCTTCACAAATTGGAGAAATATCTGATCATCTATGAGTATTGGATGTTGGAAAAGCTGTCTGATAAATTAGCAAGAGTGCAGGCATCGAGTGAGATGATAGTAAGCTACATAAGATCATAAGAAATAAGAGTGGGAACAGGTCATTTGGAACCTGAGCTTGGTCATTAGTTTTATATAACCCCATTGTTAGAAAACAAGAAGGTAAAAACAATGACTGCAGATGCTGGAAACCGGATTCTGGATTAGAGTGGTGCTGGCAAAGCACAGCAGTTCAGGCAGCACCCGAGGAGCAGGAAAATCGACGTTTCCATCGATTTTCCTGCTCCTCGGATGCTGCCTGAACTGTTATGCTTTTCCAGCACCACTCTAATCCAGAATCTGGTTTCTAGCATCTGCAGTCATTGTTTTTATCTCGTTGATTTTAACCCTACTGCAGATCCTCTTGCAAGGATGCCTGCCTTGAAGAAGTTTTTATCCTGAAGGGCTTTTGCCTGAAATGTTGATTTTCCTGCTTCTCGGATGCTGCCTGAACTGCTGTGCTTTTCAAGCACCACTCTAATCCAGAATTAGAAAACAAGAAACTATAGCCCAGATAGCTTAATATCTGTCATGGTGAATGGGTTAGAAACAGCCATTATAGGGATGATACCTGCACATTTAGAAAAATCAGATTAGTTGGGAAGAGGAGCAATGCAGTTTCATCAAAGGGAAATCAAGTTTAACCAATTTATTGGAATTCTTTGAAGGAGTAAGAGAGATATGTTCAGTGCTGCTTCTCTTGCAGAGAAATGTTGCCACAATGGTGCCAGGATGTCTGCTTCAGATAGGTAGTTGCTAAAGGCACATGTGCAAACTCCACACAGTCAGTCGCCTGAGGCGGGAAATGAACCCGGGTCTGTGGCGCTGTGAGGCAGCTTGGAGGTATTTGAGGGTTTTTAAAAAAATTATACAAAAGAAGCACAAGTCAGTTGGGTAAGGCCTCACACAGACCCAGAAAACATTTTAATTTTGCTTTCAGCTAGTGAGGAAGTTTCTGCTGCTGGTGAGCAAACAGTTTGAGTTCTCTGCAGCTAGAGTTTTGGATAAGAGGCTTACTCTTAGAAATAAAAAGAGGCAGATTAATTTCTTTCAGTAACTCATTCTCCCAGACTGAAGAGTTGCAGTATATGAGAACCTTAACTGTTTTGCTAAATTGTCTTGCCAAGTGTGTGTTTATAGGATGCTACCTATATTGAAACAGATGATGATTAGTGGTTAACTAATATATTATCTTGTTAAGTATTCTAAAAACGTTAATTTGCCTTTTCTTGTACTTTAACTGTGTCGTAAGGATAAACTGTGTTTTGATTAGAGCTTGGTGGTGGACCAATCGATTCACATCTGGAACACAGCATTTTGCACTTGTCTGAAACAAATATAAACGTTAGGGTCTAGGCTATCTCTTTACTATATTTTGGGGAGACTGATCTGGTCCATTACAAGTAAGATGCAATATGGATAAAGGGGAGCCTGCAGATTTCTTACAGTATGGAAATAGGCCCTTCGGCCCAACAAGTCCTCACTGACCCGCCGAAGCACAACCCACTCAGACCCATTCCCCTACACCTAATACTACAGGCAATTTAGCTGACCTGCACATTTTTGGACTGTGGGAGGAAACCGCAGCACCTGGAGGAAACCCACACAGACACGGGGAGTATGTGCAAACTCCACACAGTCAGTCGCCTGAGGCGGGAAATGAACCCGGGTCTGTGGCGCTGTGAGGCAGCAGTGTTAACCACTGTGCCACCGTGTGTTTGGATTTCACGAAGGTATTTGATACATATTTTGATACATATTGCGGGAAATTAAACCTAAGGTATGAGGGTAATGCATTATCATGGAATGAAGAGTGATTGGCTATCAGAAAACAGAGAATATGTGTAAATGGATATTTGATTGGCAGGATGCGATAAGCCACAGGGGTCTATGCTGGGTCCTCAACATTTTACAATTTACGTCAATGACCTAGGTGAGGAGAGCAAAGGCATATAAACTAGATTTACCAAGACAGATAGGAAAGTGTGTTGTCAAGAAGATGTAACAAAAATGCAAACAGATATAGATAGATTGAATGTGTGGTTGAAATCTGGCAAACGGAGTATAGTATAGGAAAACGTTAAGTTCATTTTGGCAAAAAGACTCATAAAGCAAAGTATTACTTAAATGGAAGATCTCTGTGAAATTCAAAGACAGAGGTGCAGAGAGATTTAGGTGTCCTAGGGAAGGAATCACAAAATATTAGCATGCAGATATAGCTCAAAATTATGTGTTGGTGGTTGTGGATTGGACAAGGATGACCCAGAGGGAATGATCCCTGTGAGATGTAGAGGTGGAGTGAGGGGAAGATGTGTTTGGCAGTGGCATTCTGCTGGAGTTGTCTGAAATGGTGGAGACTGATCCTTTGAATACAGAGGCTGGTGGGGTGAAAAATAAGAACAATGGTTCCTGGTCATGTCGTTGTGAGTGATGGGAAGGGGCAAGAGCAGATGCACGTGTGAAAGGTCGGATGCAGTTGAGGGCCTTGTCAACCTCTGTGGGCAGGAAACCATGGTTATAGGAGAAGAAAGCCACGTCAACAACACTGATTTGGAAGGTGGCGTCATCTCATCAGATGAGACCTAGGTGAAGGAACTGGGAGAATAGGATTGAATCCTTGCAGGACATGAGGTAAGAAGAGCTGTGGTGAAGGTAGTATGGGAGTCAGTGGCTTTGTAGTGGATGGCAGTGGACAGTTTGTGCCCCAAAATGGAGACAGAAAGATCAAAAAAGGAATGAAGGTTATTGGAAATGGACGGTATGGAAGTTATAGGGGGTGGATATTGGAGGCAAAATGAACAAATTTTTCAAGGTCCAGACAGGAGCATGAAGTAGCACCGAAACAATCGTTGGAAGTACCGAAGGAAGTTGTGGTACGGGCCAGTGTAGGTCTGGGACACCAACTGGAACAAGAATTGTTCCACATACCCCATAAAGAGGCAAGCATAACTGAGACACGTGAGTGCCCATGGCCACTCCTTTAACTTGGCAGAAATGAGGTGAATTAAAGGAGAAATTGTTCAGTGAGAGAACAAGTTCAGTCAAGCGGAAGAGAGTGGTGGTGGATGGAGATTGTCCAGGCCTTTGGTCGAGGAAGAACTAGATTGATATCTGGAATGAACAAGTTGTCGTCTGAGGATAGGGTGGATAGGATGGGCTTGTTTCCGCTGGAGTTTAGAAGTGTGAGGGTAACTTGTTGAAGTTGTAAGATTCCTAAATGGTCTAGAAAAGATGCATGTGGAAAAATGCTTCCTCATATGGCTGAGTTCAAAACTATGAGACGTGACTTAAAAATTAAGGACAGAGAAGAGGGGATATTGTTTCTCTCAGGCAATTATGCAACTTTGGAACTTTCTGCCCCAGAAAATGGAAAGAAGGGTTAATAAATATCTTTAAGGAAGAGATGGAGAAATTCTTGTTAAACAAGAGAATCAAAGAGTATTGACGTTGATGAAAACGTGAAACTCAAAACATAAACAGACCAGATCTTATTGAATGACAGATCAGACTCCAGGGGCCAAATGGTCTACTTAGAGTCATAGAATCATAGAGATGTACAGCACAGAAACAGATCCTTCGGTCCAACCCTTCCATGCTGACCAGATATTCCAACCAAATCTTGTCCCATCTGCCAGCACCCGGCCCATATCCCTCCAAACTCTTCCTGTTCATATAGCCATCCAAATGCCTTTTAAATGTTGCAATTGTATCAGCCTTCACCACTTTCTCTGGCAACTCATTCCATACACGTACCACCCTCTGAGTGAAAAAGTTGCCCCTTAGGTCTCTTTTACATCTTTCCCCTCTCACCCTAAACCTATGCCCTCTAATTCTGGACTGCCCCACCCCAGGAAAGAGACTTTATCTATTTATCCTATCCATGCCCCTCATAATTTTAGAAACCTCTATAAGGTCACCCCTCAGCCTCCAAGTTCCAGGGAAAATAGCCCCAGCCTATTCAACCTCTCCCTATAGCTCAAATCCTCCAACCTTGGCAACATCCTTGTCAGTCTTTTCTGAACCCTTTCAAGTTTCATAATGTCTTTCCGACAAGAAGGAAACCAGAAATGCACTCAACATTCCAACAGCAGCCTAACCAATGACCTCCCAACTCCTGTACTCAATACTCTGACCAATAAAGGAAAACATATCAAATGTCTTCTTCACCACCCTATCTACCTGTGACTCCACTTTCAAGGAGCTATGAACCTGCACTCCAAGATCTCTTTATTCAGAAACACTCCTCAGGACATTACCATTAAGTGTATAAGTCCTGCTAAGATTTTTTTCCCCAAAATGCAGCACCTCACATTTATCTGAATTAAACTCCACCTGCCACTCCTCAGTCCACTGGTCCATCTTATCAATATCCCATTGTAATTTGAGGTAACCCTCTTCGCTGTCCACTACACCTGCAATTTTGGTGTCATCTGCAAACTTACTAACTGTAGCTCTTATGCTCGCATCCAAATTATTTATGTAAATGACAAAAAGTAGAGGGCCCAGCATCGATCCTTGTGGCACTCCACTGGTCACAGGCCTCCAGTCTGAAAAACAACCTTCCACCACCACCCTCTGTCTTTTACCTTTGAGCCAGTTCTGTATCCAAATGGCTAGTTCTCCCTGTATTCCTTGAGATTTAACCTTGCTCACCAGTCTCCCATGGGGAACCATATCGAACTGCTCCAATTTGATGTTTCGATATGCACCCTGACAATGGAAACTGTTTAACTGAGCATTGAACATGTTCAATGACCCAGGTAGAGGCAAAAATGAGAAAGAACAATATGTTATCATGTTACATGCAAAAATGGTTTAGTTCAGCTGACTAGATGGCTAGTTTGTGATGCAGAGCAACACCAACGTTGGGGCTTCAATTCCTGCAATGACTAAAGTTATCATAAAGGTTTCTCCTTCTCAACTTCTCTCCCTCCCTGAAGTATAGTGACCCTCAGGTTAAGCCACCGCCAGTTATCTCTCTTTAATGAGAAAGCAGCTCCATGATCTAGTAAGACTGTGGTGACTTTATCCTTACCTATATGTAAAACCATGTGGTGTGCTTTTCTGTGTTATCACTACTATATGATGAGAAACGAGGAAGGCCGAAGTCAGAAAGAATCTTAGGAAATGCCATAGGTTAGCGTGCAAGAATGGAAAGAAAAACCATAGGTAGTAATTCTCCGGCTACAATTTTTTTGCTCAGAATAGAACCAAGCAGGCAGGGTGATGGAGTGCATTTGAAGGTTGTAGAATATTTGAGAAAGATGCGGAGAATTAGCTTGCCTTTGTTACACTGCACAGAATTTTATTTCTGACTATGATAAGAGCTCCTTTGGCAGAAGCAGAAACATGATTAGAAGATTTGGAGCATGAACTCTTAGAAAACATGCTCAAATTTTGGAGCATTAAACACCTTCAGGAATTGTGAAGTGAGAAAACATTTGAGATGGAGTAGTGGTTTGCAATAACAGTTGGACCAACAGTTAGCTTTGTAAGAAAAAGCGTGATGATTACAGATTTAAAGGAGAGAAGGACAGAACCTGAAGGGAAAAGACCATTGACAATAGCAGCTAAAATAGAACCAGGAAGGGAAGTTGGGCAGGCAGCACTCTCATCAAAATAAGATCAAGAGTGCAGGAGGCAAGTGTCAGAGACAAGATGACTCCAACAAGAGTAAGGGGAGATAGAGGAGAAACTAGAAAGGAAAGTGAGTTTCTGGCAAAGGAAATAGGACCTTCAAGCAAGTCTTGCCTGGTTGGTAAGGGGCAGACAAAGAAATGAGGCAGCTGGTCAAATGGCTTCAATCAAGAGTGGTATAGAGGGGAGAGGTTACACAGTCAGCAATGGGATGGATAAGTTGTGAGGGAAGCAATAGGATCAATTAAGAATGCTCCATGTAATCAGGCAGTGCCAAATACATAAACGGGCTTTTGGAAGACACCAAGAGAGGTACAGAGGGAGGTTATAAATGTATCTAAAACTGAGTCAAGCCCAGATAGTTACAAAATAGAAAATAATACCACAGTCAAATAATGTTGAATAGAGAATTGTGGAGTTGAATCTTATTTATTATTGGCTGTCAATTTTGTTGGCTTTCATGGAACGTTTCTCTCCATGAAGACAAGTAGGTTTTCCCATGCTAGTGTCTCAAATTTGCCTTATTAATTACACATTCCACCCTATGGTGACCCTCTCTTCTAATGATAGCCCAATTCTCCCACTCATCTTAGCCAGAAGAATTTGCTGCTGCCAGAATACCACAGATTGGACTGGCATCCTGGAGCATGTGCCATTTTTAAAAAGCTTTTATGGACCTGGACAAGCAGAGTCAGTCTATAGTTGCCTTGCATGATTTGTGACATTTGTCCCAACATGGCAGGTAAGGAAAATGTTGTGTCCCTTTTTGCAGACAGGCACCTGGAGATCCTGATGGACAGGGTCATGCAGAGGAAAGTTGATCCTTGGCCCAACAGAAGACGCCATAGTACTGCAACCTGTCAGCCTTGCTCAAGGTTACCATCTTGGCCAGTTACTCTGGATATGGTGAAAGATCTTGTTGGACTTTTCACATAATTCTCCCAGATTTCTTGCCATGGCCCAAGACATTTAAGCTCCAATAAGATTCCATCATGTTGCTGAAACCTGCCAAGCAATCAGCACTCCTTTCTTTGTTATAATAATTGTGTTTTTTAAAAATTTGATATTCTTTCTTAAATGTGATGCCACTGTTTAAAATGGAAGGTAGACAAAAGATGGGGAAGTATAGACCAGTTAGCTTAACCTCTGTGGTGGGGAAGATGCTTGAGTCTATTATCAAGAAAGAAATAGCAGGGCATCTCAAAAGAAATTGTCCCATTGTACAGACGTAGCATGGGTTCATGCAGTACAGGTCATGCTTGACAAAACATTTGAAATTCTATGAAGACATTTTGAGCAAGGTGGACAATGGGGACCCAGTGGATAAGTTGTACCTAGATTTCCAAAAGACCTTTGACAAGGTGCCGCACATGAGGCTGCTGCATAAGGATGCATGGCATTATGGGTAAAGTATTAGCATGGATGGAGGATTGGTTGACTAACAGGAAGCAAAGAGTGGGGATAAATTAGTGCTATTCTGGCTGGCAATCAGTGACTAGTGGTGTGACTCAGGGATCAGTGTTGGGACTGCAATTATTTACAATTTATACAGATGATTTGGAGTTGGGGACCAAGTGTACGGTGTCAATGTTTGCAGATGACACTAAAATGAGTGACAGAGCAAAGTGTGCAAGGACTGTGAAACTTTGCAAAGGAACATAGATACATTGAGTAAATGGGCAAAGATCTGGCATATGGAATAGAATGTTAATAAATGTGAAGTCGAACATTTTAACAGGAGAAACAGTAAAAAAAGATTATTATTTGAATGGTAAAAAGTTGCAGCATGCTGCTATGCAGAGGGACCTGGGTGTCCTTGTGCATGAATCAAAGAAGGTTGGTCTGCAGGTACAACATGTAATTAGAAAGGCAAATGAAATTTTGTCCTTCATTAGTAAAGGGGTTGAGTTTAAAAGCAGGGAGGTAATGTTGCAGCTGTACAAGGTGCTGGTGAGGCCACACCTGGAGTATTGTGCACAGTTTTGGTTTCATTAATTGAGAAAGAATGTACAGGCACTGGAGGGGTTGCAAAAGCGGTTCACTGGGTTGATTCTGGACTGAGGAGGTTGGTTTATGAGGAGAGGCTGAGTAGATTGGGATTATATTCATTGGATTTCAGAAGAATGAGGGGGGGATCTTATAGAAACACATAAAATTTTGAAGGGAATTGATAAAATAGAAGTAGATAGAATGTTTCCACTTTAAATAATAGACACAGCATGTAAAAAAAATGGCTGCCAAAGACTACATAGTCGATTCTTCTTGATTCACTTCAGCCAGCCAAAAAGCAGACTGACTGATGGGTTACCCGAAAAGAAATTATTTGGAATTCAATTACCCCTATATAGAGTACAATTGGCTTTTGAAAATGTTAAAATTAAAGACTTCAGAGACAGGCAAGAGGACGGCATGGTGACACAGTAGTTAGCACTGCTGCCTCACAGCGCCAGAGACCCAGGTTCAATTCCCGCTTCAGGCAACTGACTTTGTGGAGTTTGCACATTCTCCCCATGTCTGTGTGGGTGTCCTCCCACAGTCCAAAAATGTGCAGGTTAGGCGAATTGGCCATGCTAAATTGCCTGTAGTGTTAGGTGAAGGGGTAAATGTGGAGGAATGGGTCTGGGTGGGTTATTCTTCGGAGGGTTGGTGTGGACTTGTTGGGCCGAAGGGTCTGTTTCCATACTGTAAGTAATCTAATTTAATCCAAGCATAATTGACTTTGCTTCGTGGGACAATGATTCATTAAATATTTACATGAATCAAACATTATGTAGCTATTAAGTTTGATCTGTATGTTAAGCTGTGAAACCAGAACCCCATTAGGAAGAACACTGAAAGGCAACTTCTTCAGGAAAGACAATACTTAGCTAAAAGAGAAAGGTTTGCTTCAGAATTAAACAGTAGTTCCCAGCAATCAGCAAGCGCTATAACTAAAGTGTTACTGAATAATAGGAAACTTTCTCTATCTCAAAGCCTGCTATAATTACTATATCTACCTTAGCAAGTGACTTCAAACTATTCAACTCCAGAATCTATCAGATCAGTTGGATCAGCTATCGAGGAATAATCTCTTAATTTCAACATGAAGGAACTCAAGCAATGGGCTCTGGTGTTATACAACAAGGAGTTATTGAGAAACATAACATAAAGACTTATTGGAACTTCCTGTTTATGAGTATGCTTTCATCTTACCTGCATTTTATTAATCTTAGTATCTTTAATTTCACAGTAAATAAAATTATTCATTTATTCTTAGGGAACAACCAAAAGCTTAGCTGCTGGTCCTTTTTAACTTGAAACATACCAATTAAAAAAAAGACTCAATGAACTGTATTGGACCAGCTATGAACTTCCTTTAGCGATTGCAACGTAATAAAAAGATTTCTATCAGTTATTGATTGGTTAGGCCATTTTGGAATACTATGGAATTTTGGCGGTCTCCTTCCTATCAGAAGGATGTTGTGAAACTTGAAAGGGTTCAGAAAAGATTTACAAGGATTTTGCCAGGGTTGGAGGGCTTGAACTCTACGGAGAGGATGGGGCTATCTTCCCTGGAATGTCAGAGGCTGAGGGGTGACCTGATAGAGGTTTATAAAATTATGAGGGTCATGGATAGGATAAATAGACAAATTGTTTTCCCAGAGTCCAAAACTAGAGGGCATAAGTTTAAACTAAGAGGGGAAAAGATTTAAAAGGGACCTAAGGAGCAACTTTTTCATGCAGAGGGTGGTGTATGTATGGAATGTGCCAGAGAAAGTGGTGGAGGCTGCCTCAATTGAAACATTTAAAAGGCTTCTGGATGGGTATATGAATAGGAAAGGTTTAGAGGGATATGGGCCAAATGCGTACAAATGGGATTAGATTAATTTGGGATATCTGGTCGGCATGGCTGAGTTGGACCAAAGGGTCTGTTTCCATGTTGTACATCTCTATCACTTAAAAGGTCATAACTATCTTACAGTTTTGTCTTGAAATTAATATGTTCTAGGTACACAACAAGAAAAAGTAACTTAAGTACCATGTTTGTTGACCAAATCACAAAAATGTAGGTGAGGCTATGATAGTAAGTTAGTAAATTACTAAAGGAAAACATTCATTCCAGGAACATGGGAATGGTATTCCAATGTTTGGGCCTTAACACACTTTAGACAGCTATGCACAACAGTAAATGTTTTCATCTCCTGGATGGTGGAAACTTTGTCATTTCTGAAACATACTAAATTTTCTTATCAGTTGCAGTAAATTAAAGTATCCAATCAGAGCACAGTTTTCTTATACAACATTTAATGTGATACATCTTCATATAATCACCAGGATAGTAATGGTGGCAGAATATGGCAGAAAAGAAGGTGATTCTCTTTTACGGAAGCTAATAAACCTTCATCCTACAGGAAATATGTTTAAGAGGACTGCAAATGCTGTCGTAATCCCAGATAATAGTAATGCAAGACCACTCATAACCCTAAATGATACCTAACTTGATTAAACATTTGTTTAATATTTTACAGTTGGTGATTAATGCTTGAAACATATTCACATGAGGCTGCAAATACCCTTTAACAATAGAACACAAATTTATTACACAAAAGAAAATAGACAAAGATATACTCCTAAGATAGTTAGAAAGATACTCACACTGGAAAGATACGAACACCAACAAAGAACCAAAGTTTCAATGATTCCAGATACTATCCTTTTATGGAGCCTAAATTCTGGAGAAATATCACTCATATCTTAAATAGTGGGGCGGCACGATGGCACAGTGGTTAGCACTGTGGCCTCACAACGCCAGAGACCCGAGTTCAACTCCTGCCTCAGGCGACTCTCTGTGTGGAGTTTGCACATTCTCCCAGTGTCTGCGTGGGTTTCCTCCGTGTGCTCCGGTTTCCTCCCACAATCCAAAAATGTGCTGATTAGGTGAATTGGCCATGCTAAATTTCCCCCAGTGTTAGGTGAAGGGGTAAATGTAGGGGAATGGGTTCTGGGTGGGTTGCGCTTTGGCGGGTCGGTGTGGACTTGTTGGGCCGAAGGGTCTGTTTCCACACTAGTCTAATCTGAAAAAAGTTAAACTTTCACTTAATTGACTTTTCCCAATTTCTTTTCCTTGAATTGCTGACAAAGTATATGATTATTTTCCAAATCTGCTGGCATGATTCTTTCACAAATTCCAAGGGCCAGAGCTTTTCCATTTCTAACAAGTTGAAGACTTCTATTCAAACTCTCTCAGCTTGAAAGCTCTGTGAATTAGCAATACGTCAACTACAGTGATTGGTTTCCCTGAACTAAACTTGATTCTGCTGCTAGAAGAAAATTGTTCTTTCTTTTGAACTGAAGTCCTAATTCTTTGGAACAGAAGTCAAAAGATCAACTAATAGTCTGCATTCTTTTTGCTAACACAGCAGTATAAATATGCTATCCATTAGCATTATAGGTGTCCTTTCAGGCACTTGTCTGAAGTCATATGCCTTCTTGGAAATAATGTATTTAGGTCACTGTTCTAGATGACTTTCTGGACTTTGAAATATAATTACCTTCAAATAAATGCCAAAGTCCACCTACGTCTGCTTTAAATTCCAAATCTGAAATGACGATAATTTTTTTAATACACCTTTAATCACAATCTTAATATGCACATTGTGAAGGAAGGCCAGGAAAACATGTCTGAGCATTGAATGCAATCAGTATATACACGTGGTATAGAAGGAAGTCCTGAAAACATTCAATCATGTCAAGAAAACTAGCTAGGATAAAATTGTTTTCGATTGGCAGGCCTGAAACACCACTGACAGCAAATTGCAGTCATGGAATGAATTGAAGACGTGAAAAAATATCTAAAGTATTCAGCTTTTCAGTATTGATAACAAAATTGGGAATTTCACCAATTATTCTGCAAGAATCTTTTCAATTAATTTTTCTGCTTCAAAACATCTTATTCAACTGGAAGGCTAATATATACTAATAAAACAAAAAAGCTACACAGATGCTAAAGTAATCTATAATATTATATCTACCAAATGATAAAAACAATGACATTACTACCGAAGCTTCAGCAAATGTACAGATGGGCTTGATTACCAGAACTGTAAAAGGAACCATTTAAACACTCATTCTCAAAGATACTGAGGCACAGATAATGATTTTAATGTGCAATTTACTCATCAAGGAAGGTCCTGGAACTGAGCTACCAACTGATTGAGGAGATGCAGATGACAGTGTGGTAAGAGTTAAAGTTGCCACAGTCCTAGAGGACCACAGGGCTGCTCGATCATTAGAGAGACTTGACTGGTGGCAGTTTAACCTGAGGGGTACCATTCCTCAGGCAAGTAAACAGATTGAGAAGGAGAGACTGTCTAGATATCATCACTGCTGTCATTTGCACACACAGTCTAAAGTATCTGACAAAAAGAAAGTTTAAAAGTCTGTCCTTGAGATAAATCCATTCTGAATCCAATTTAGCAGCCAAATTGAGAGGTTAGCTATCTTTTGAATGGAAGACTTGAAGTGGAGCTACTGGGGGAGTGGACCACAAATCAGAAAAGATTGGGAGTTGGCATGGAGTGGTGATACCTGGCTACAACAATATTGATGAAACAAGGCACATAAATTATATGCAGGGAGGATCGCTGTAGTGGAAAGAAAAGTTGCAGGGTGGGTGGAATCATGGGGCTAAAGAAATTCTAGCAAAAGGTTTTACAGAAGGCAGGAAAAAATATTTCTACTCCCATTGGCCCATAAACTGTGCTGGAAAAGCATTTACTAAATCCTTATTTCCAGCCTCCCTTCAACTATGCGGTTTCCCATGTTTTAGAAAACCAAACCCAATACAGTTAAACTTAATTGTCTAAAAGAATCTGAGGAACATTGCCACATTTAAGTATTATAATCACCAACTTGTGCATCTAGACAGAGTTACTAGGATGTCTCCTACCTCAGTTTAATTTATCTTGCTTATAGTAGGTTGGGTGTACTTATTTTAAACATTTTAACCTTCCTTCTTTCTGATCCTTTACCACCAGTTGTGAAGGCAAAACCTGTCCTTACTTTCAGTGTGATTTTAAATTCTACCATAAATAACATCCAATGACTGACAGAGTTATTTTGCTGAATTCTTTCAGCATTAAGAAAAATTCTTAGATCTGTGTAAAATCTGCTTACAAACAGATTAAAAAAAACTTGAAGTATTTCAAAAATTGTTGAAATGCATTAAAATTACCACCAGGTAGGTCATTGGCCCAAAGCTCCTTTCAATAGTTCATTATGAACTAAATACAAGTTTACATTAAAAAGTCATTCATTATGAAATAGCTTGAGGTGTAAATAGGAATCCTTTCCCAATAGATTCAGCAAAATGGACTTGGAGAGAAAAAAACAGGTAAATGGAAGGTTACCTGTATGTTGCCAGAATTTTATATGCTTTACCCCAACAGTAACAAGCTTGTCCACATGGTGCGGATTGTACTTCACTACAAAAATCTTGTCTTTATGTCCTCTAAGAAAAAAGTAAAATGCAATCACATTACTAAAATAGACATTTAAAAAATAAAATGAACAGTAATAAGTTATTATTCACCTAAACTACTCAAGAAAGATTGTAAATTATTTCATGAATTTCAGAAAATTGTGTACAAGCACGTGGGCTGTGAGCTCCAGAACAGCGTAGGAAAGGAGTCCTGGAGCAGCATGTGGGGAAGCAGCCCTGGAATATCGCGCAAGCAGTGAGTCACGGGTGGAGACTCTTGCTGGGAAGGCAGTCCTGGGACTTATCTTGGAGCAGCTGAGTGCTGGTACAGGACTTGGAGCAGAGCAAGGATGGCTGTTGGACTGGGGTATGGCGCCAGTGGTTAGACCAGTGCAGAGGCCCCTGCGCTGAGCGGCTACACTATAATGTTTATTAAAAATTTCCTACCTTACTGTAATGTCAACCCTTTAATGTTGTGCTTTTTTTAAACTTATTTTTCAACTCTAAGTAATGCAGCTAATTTTTACCCTCTGTGTATACATAAATTGTACCTATGTACTTTTACATAAGATGTCACAATAAGAGGCAAACATTGTAAAAGCTTTTCACTGTATCCCTACAATGGAGTACATGAGACAAGTATATTGTATTGTAAGAAGCATATCAAGTGCTAACCTTGATGTTGCTTGTCTTTCTCCCTTTTTCCAGTCCCACACTACAATAGTGTGGTTGTCATCCAAACCAACCGACACCAAATTTTTTCCATCAGCTGCAAAATAAATGGAAATGTCAATAAAATGTATTGCTTACTTTTCAGAAATGCAAAGTAATTTAAAATTCAGATTGCATGTGTTATTGCTTCATAGAATACTAAATACTAGTGTAATAACTATATAATACACTAAATAGTACGCTACCCAATAGTCAACCTTCGTTAAAGGTATTGGAGGTATTTAGATATATAATGATACAATCACCATTCTCCAATTATGGCTAAATTATAAACAATAAGAATGAAAAATAAATGAGAGCTGAAAACCAGCTTTCTAACTGAAGTTCCAGAATTATAATATTCAAGGCAATTATTTTATTTGGCATTTCACAATTTACAATAATATATATATATTGCATACAGCCATTGCATTTTTTTTTAACTTTGGAAGGTAGGATGGAGTACATTATTATATTACATTTCTTGTCAAACTTCTAAGAGAAACTTGCAATAGAAAGTGCTGGAGAAACTTAGCAGATCTAGCAGCATCTGTGGACAGAGAAACAGGGTTAATGTTTGGATTTGACTCTTCTATTTTTATTTCAGATTTCCAGTATCGACAATATTTTGCTTTTACTGGTAGAGAAACTGGATCAAGACAGCAGAAACTGTGGATTAGGACCAGGCAATTGCTGTTTATATTGCAATAATGCAAAGTTCACAAGATATAGGAGAAGGATTAGACCATTTGGCCCTCCATGTCTGCTCTGCCATTCGGTCATGGCTGATATGCTCCTCACCCTCATTTTCCTGCCTTCTCTCCTATTTCCCATCAATGCATTACCAATTAAAAATCTGTCGACCTCCTCCTTAAATTTACTCACTGCCCCAGCATCCACTGCACTTTGGGGTAGCCAATTCCAGAGATTTACAACCCCTTGGAAGATGTAGTTTCTACTCAACTTTATTTTAAATTTGCTACCCCTTATCCTAAGACCTCTCATCCTAGAATGCCCCACAAGAGGAAGCATCTGCTCCACATCTATTTTATTCACAAGTTTTATCATCTTGAACACATCAATTTGATCTCCCCTCATTCTTCTAAACTCCAGAGTATAGGCCTAAACTGTTCATAAACTGAGCCTTCCGAAAGAATCCACAATACCTAGATTTGCTTCCAAAAGGTTTACACAATACATGTCATTTTTCATTCATTTGGTCCCAAAAATCAGATAATTGGAAGCAGCTGTAGATTTATATGGACAGCTACACCCACTAAAGACAGGTGCATGAAATGCAATCTACCTCTATTCCTGCTTTTTTGAAAATGGCAAGTGTCATTTTTGGGGAGGGGGCAAAATGTTCAATTTTTGGCCTCCTCCAATATTTTCGCAAGGATGGCAAGGCTCCATGGTTTCAAAAATCTAGATATGTCAATGAGCAGATTACTGAGTTCCATATCTGGGCCAACATGACACCAATTGATAAAATTCACTTGAGAATGTAACTTGTAAAAGAGTTTTGCGATTTACATCTGAGAGAACTGAAATTAACATGGTCCTTCTAACAGATGAGAGACTTAAAAAACAATCCAAGTCTTTTTCAATATATAATTTCAGCTACATCACACTGTAAACTTTTGCTATAAATTCTGTGTCTTACAATCTTATACGCCACAACCACCTGATGAAGGAGCAGCTCCGAAAGCTAGTGCTTCCAATTAAACCTGTTGGACTACAACCTGGTGTTGTGTGATTTTTGACTTTGTACACCCCAGTCCAACACCAGCATTGCCAAAACAACGGACTTGAATCATTAACTCTGCTTCTCCTTTCACAGATGGCACCAGACCTGCTGAACTATCCAGCATTTTCTGTTTTTGTTTCTGAGCAGATTATTGCTCTTTCAGTGCTACTTGATAGCCATATGGACAACACTTCCCAATACTTTGCTGATCAAGAATAGACTTATAAGGCAGTAGTTGGCTGGGTAGGAATTGTCCTGACTTTCCTGGACATGACCACCTGGCCAATCTTCCGCCATGTCAGGTAAATGCAAATGTTACAGCTGTATAGGAACAGTTTGGCTAAGGATGTAGCTAGTTTTGGAGTACAAGCCTTTAGTACTACTGCCTTCAATCTTGTCTTGATATCATAGGAGTAAAGTGAATTGACTGAAGACTGACATCTGCGATGCTGGGGACCTCAGGAGATGGATCAACCATTTTGACTGAAGATAGTTGCTAAAGTTTCAGTGTTGCATTTTACACTGATACACTGGGCTTCCCATCATTGAGAATGGGTCTATTTGTATAGTTTCCTCCTCTGGTTGTTTAAGCTCGCCATTGCTGATTGGATGCGGCAGGACTGATTCATTGGTTATAGGTTCCCTTAGCTCACTCTATCACAATTTGTATCATCTGTTGGCACACAAGCAATTCAGTACTGTAGCTTCATCAGATTAATATACCACATTTAGTATGTATGATGCTGCTCCTGGCTGCCCCCTCTGTATTCTTCATTGAGGCAATCTCCTGGTTTGATGCTAATGGTAGGTTGGGGGATATATCAAACCATGAGATTGTGATGGAATAAATCTGCTGCTATTGCTGATGGCCCATAAGTGTGTTATGAATGCCCAATTTTGAATTGCTAGATCTGCTTGAAATCTATCCATTTAGTACAATGGTAGTGCCACACAACATGATGGAAGTTGTCCTCAGTGTGAAGATGAGACTTTTTCTCCATGAAAACCATGTGGTGGTCAGTCCTATCAATACTGTCATGGTCAGATGAATCCGCTGACAGGTAGATTGCTGAGGATGAGGACTAGTATGTTTTCCCTCTTGCTGACTCACCCACTACATGCCACAGAACCCAACTAGCAGTTATGTCTTTTAGAGCTTAGTTAGCTTAGTCAGTAGAAGTTTCTTTTTGTATCTGTTTTTGTCACCTTCAGTCCTTCTTACGATTGGTGTAAAACATTGAGGATTAAGGAGGTGGGGTTTGGGAATAGGTGGTGTACAACAGGAAATCTGCTTGTCCAAGTTTGACCAAATATCATGACGCTTCATGAGGTCCACAATCAATATTAATGACTGCCAGGCAACTCCCTCCCAAATGCACACAGTGTTGCGACTTCTACTGGGACTATCCTGCCAACAGGAGAGATCCTACTGAGGGTAGTGATGTCTGGGACATTGTCAAGAAATGATTCCATGTGCGTGACTACATTAGACTATTGCTTAATTAATCCGTGGGTCAGTTCTCCCAATTTTGACACAAGCTCCACAATATTAAGAGGAATTTTCAGTCAACAAGGCCAGATGTACAATTGTCATTTCTGATGCTTAGGTGGATGCTGGGTAGTCTGTCCATTTTGACTTTGAAACAACTGGTTTGATAAGTAATTTCTAAGGGCAGTTAAGAGTTAATTACATCGCTGTGGGCCTGGAGTCGCATATAGAGCCAACTATGGGCGTATGACTGATTTCCTTCCCAAATGTGCATTAGTGAACCAGATTGTTTTCACAATGACAAATGGTGGATTCATGGCCACCATTTTTAGCTTTTAATTCCATATTTATTAATTAATTGAATTTAAATTCCATCAATTTTGGTGGTGAGATTTGAAACCATGTCCCCACTAATCCAATGGCATTCACCATGCCAGTAATACTCCCTAACGAGGCTTATGGGATAAAAGGGGCAAGAGAAACATGTACCTAAATTTGAAGGTGTAAAGACAGATTAATAAGACAGTTAAAAAAAAGGACCCTGGGTTTTAAGAGAGAGGTATCCACTATAAAAGTAAAGGTATAAAGGCTTTGGAAAGGATACAGAAGGGACTCACCATAGTGGTTATAGACTGTAGAAGCTGGGGTTGTTCTCCTTACAGTCCAAAGGGATTTGGTAGAACAACTTAATATCATGAAAGGCTGAGATAGAATAAGTAAAGAGAAATTGCTTCCAGTGATTGAAGGGTCGTAACTAGAATGCTCAGACTTGAGATGATTGGTGAAAGATAAATGAGAAGAAATGTTTCTATGTATGGATGGCTATGATTTGAAAATGATAGGCTCATGGATACACAATCAACAGTAGCCTGCACAAGGGATTGGATACAAACTTAGAGTAAATTTCATGGGAACTGCCAAATTATCAGGGTTGTGGGTCTAATTGGATTACTCTTTAAAGAGCAGACACTGATCGATAGACTAAATGGCCTCCTTTAGTGCTACACTGTTCAATGAGTTAAATAATTCAATTTCTATAACACCTCTCAAACGTTAAGACATCCTTTATATCCAATGGATTACTTTCTTTTAGTGCAATCACTGTTATAATGGAGCAAAGCAGTCCAATGCTTTTTGGCATAGTATGGGGTATAGCTTGGAACTATGCAGGTTTGAGAATTCCAATATTACAGGGAATAGCTATACTGTCATTTATGGCCCTCCTTATTTCCCATGTTGTACTATTAGTTACTTAATCCATGCACAGATGAAACATTACAAGTTCCAACTGAGAAAAACACACTGTGGGGAAGTTTATATTTTCCTTTGAGGAGGAAGATGGGCACACAAATATGCTTTTCTGCAGTGAATATATCTAGCAAGCATTCAGTTAGTTCCTCGAAAATTGAGAGACCAGTTGTAATATTGAAAATCACTTTCTAAGAATTATTAGACTTTGGAACAGATGCTGAAGAAGTAACTTACATGAAAAGTCAAGGGCACATACTCCTCTCTGGTGCTGTCCTTTCAGTAATGACAAACATTTAAGAGTTTGAGTATCCCAAACGTGAATTGATGGATCCCGTCCAACCTAACAAAAAATATTGTTACTGTTAACATATAAACATCAATCTACTATAGATTGAACTGAAACAAAAAAGGTATTTCAGTAAACATATTAGAAATGATTAATTGGCAAAGATTACAGCCAAGTCATTTGTCTATCCTCCCTTGCTTTTCTTGTACAATGCAATGTAATTCAAATTTCCTTCATCTTCTGAGTTACAGTCTATTCTGCTCTCCAGCACGTGGAAAATTTCAGAATTTAAATTCTATAGTACCACCCTGTGAAAAAGGTCATTTCAATTCTAACGGGCTATACCTCATTGGCACAGTATCTGTCTATTCATATATTTAATATACAATGTCATATGTCCAAATAGGTAATAGTTTAATGATGAAATAAAATTCAGATTCTATAATTTGTAAATACCTGCCCTGTAGCCACATAGTCCTTTACTGGATGAATGGCCAGACAAAGAATATCATCATCATGTCCAAGGTAGAATCTCTGTGAATGCTGTTGTCGATTATAAACAATACCAACAGCAGCAACATGGTAGACCACTTCAGCAGTTTGAGTATAGAAGAGGTTATTTCGACAATCATATCCTCTGTACCTTAAGAAAACAAAATACAAAACAAGTATATACAACATAATGACGCCATAATGGAGTGCATTTTAAAAATATATAATTATGCTAACTCTCCATCTCATTAAGTATTTGAACTACTTAGGATACAACTTGTCTTGAATGCACTGAAGGAAGCCATTTGGTCCATCATAGTTGTGCTAGCTCTTTGAAAGAGATCCAGTTAAATCCTGTGTGATGCACTTTGCACATAATCTTACATTTTCCATCAAACATTTATCCAATTTCCATTGTTTCCACCATCATATCCAATAATCAGTTCCAGATTATGTTGGTTACTGTATAAAAATATTTCTTCTCATTCTCGGATTCTTTTGCCAATTACCTTGAATTGTCTCTGATATCCTCTGGTGTGAATTCACTCAGTTTCAGCTATAAACCCTGAGTTGATCAGTCTTTGTGTGTTAGACTGCCAGGAGGATTCTATTCTGCTATGAGACTGCTACCTTAAATAGTTCTGTCTCCACTCTTGCTGTGCTGCATCTGCATATTGTCCTTACATAAGTGTAACTACTGCTGACTCTCAGGAATTTCAACATACTTTTTTAGTTGCACATTATACATTATATTGAAATCTGTATTACGGCTCTCTAGTATAGGTTAAGCCATTCATTTTTGAGTCTTATTAATGTGATTGCTGATATCAATGTTACACCATCTAATATATCATCACGCTATTAACATATTATACTACATCACGTCAGAGGAAACAGTTTCTCTCTGTTTGCTCTATCAAAAAATCTACTACCTCTCCTTCAAGAGTCGAAAGCGAATCATAAACAATGAGCATTATGTGCAGATTACCAATGATCTATTTCATAAATTAAACATGACCCACAACAAAGGACAATGATACCTTACCTGGAGACATACTAATATTTAACAGTAATTGTACAAGGTTTTCTAACAACAGAGGTAATTTTATGAACATAAGCTCTCTATACACGTCACTTTAATTATCGGAAAAGGCATTAAGGAAATTCAGACGCAAATTACCTCCGAGTTTTTATCCAAGCTGGAAAATTGGGAAATATGGGATAGAATTTAATGTACTTTACACTAAGTCTGAGGAAGACATCTTTAATGATGACAGTGCCCTACTGTCAATCTGAAAAAAGTTCACTGGATCAAGCATCAATCAGGTACTCAACTGCTAAGCAGCTAACTTCTTGGTCTAACAAGTATTTTGCCAGTGGAAGTCTCAATCCAACAGAAGCAACCAGCAATATTAATCTGGCAGCACTTGGAGTTGAAGAGTCAGACAGGCTTAAGCTGCTCCCACCCCCTTCAACTTGGCATCCTGTTGGGAAACCATTCACTTTTCTTGCCTGCTAAGAAGGCAGCTAATTAGACCAATAATGAATTGAACCACTAAATTTGTTATTGACTGACCACTTATAGACCTTAATTGTAGTAGACCAAACGTTTGTCCATGCATATTCCCAATCAGAACTTGATTTCTGAGTTGACTGAAAGAGGACCGGTATTTTTCTGGTGCTAACCTGCCTCATTATTTGCCCATTTTGCCACCTGCCCTGCCACTTCTAAGGAGGGAAAAATGCCACTTATTGACTAAATTATTCAGTGCATTTGTGATGGGCAACATATCAAATCACACACTCTATTGACCCCAGACTTAAGAAAAAGAACTAGATTAAATAGGTATCTATTATTTGACTATTCAAAGAATAAATTAATACAAAAGGAAGTTATGAAGTAACCAGTTCTATT
This sequence comes from Hemiscyllium ocellatum, assembly GCF_020745735.1. Taxonomy (NCBI): domain Eukaryota; kingdom Metazoa; phylum Chordata; class Chondrichthyes; order Orectolobiformes; family Hemiscylliidae; genus Hemiscyllium; species Hemiscyllium ocellatum. The sequence goes on along the minus strand of NC_083410.1, from coordinate 57,562,582 downwards.
GCTCCATGTTAACTCAGCAGTGTATGAAGGGAGTTTTGCACGCATCAACCAACCCGATCTTCCAGTTGTTATCCATTTTAATTCCCCCCTCCCACTCCCTGGTGACATGTCCATCCTTGGCCTCCTCCATAGTCAAAGTGAGGCCTAATGGAAACTGGAGGAACAATACCTTATATTTCGCCTGGGAATCTTATACCCAAAGGCCTCAACATCGATTTCACCAGCTTCAAAATCCCTCCTCCCCCAGAATTAGCCCATGTCTAGCTCACCCCTCCTCCTCCTCTCCCTGACCTGGCCTAACCTGTCCATCTTCTTATGCACCAATCTGCTCCACTCTTCTCACTGACCAATCACAATAATGCCCTAGCTGCATCCACCTACCATCCGACCTACCCTTCCGCCAGCCCCAATCCCCTCCCTCTATATACTTTTGGCATCCCTCTCCCTCCCAGTCCTGATGAAGGGTTTCAGCCTGAAACGTTGATTTTCTTGCTTCTTGGTGCTGTCTGACCTGCTGTGCTTTTCCAGCTTCTCATTTATGACAAAGGGATTTTTCTCTGGTACTGATATTGAAATGGCAGGATCTCAGACTAACAAGCAGAATGTGAAAAACTGGAATACGAATGGCTCTGTAAGTTTTCAGTGCCTTTGCAAAATAACTCGTGAACTTTTGGTTTGTGTCATACAAGATATTTATGGAGTAAAGAGGAGGTATACTCTAATTTCTGATGTGTTTTAGTGAATTAAATTAGCTTTATTGTCACATGCACTCAAATGAGTGCAGTGAAAAGTTTGCAATGTTGCTTAGTCCTCTTGCCAAATATGCACCAAAATGGGATGTTCATTTTGTGTGCCAGAAACCTTATGTAATGAAATTTTAAAGTTGCTTGGCAGAAGATAATTAATTAGTGCACACCAAACAGCTACAGAAAACATTGCAACGGAAGCAGATTTTTATACAAGTTGTTTTACAAAATGGAAGTTATGTCATAATACAATTTCAGCACCATAACTTTGTTACACTTTATAACATTCACATATACTGAAGAGATTTTGATTTAAGAAAAATGGAAAAAACATCAACTGCAACACAACAAAAAGCAAATTATAAGGTGAACAGTGGCAAACAGTTAGGTTGAACTATATTATTGGAATATCTATTGTAAAATCTATGGGCTGAATCTTTTGGGGATGTGTGAGTTGTGTTTAGATTTTTGGATTTCTCACTAAAGGTCCAGTGGGTTTCCTCATTATATTTTACCAAAGCTTAACACCAACTATCTACTCAGCCCCAACATGTTCAGCACAGCCAATTCCAGCCCCATCTTATCGTGCAATTTTTCCATGCAATGTGCACCTGGACAAACTCTGGCAATCCAGGGCTGCCCTCATTGACAATGTCATGGCACTGCAGCCACGCAGTCCACAGCACATAGCTGGCACGACAACATTCTCTCATGCATGCAAGGCCATTCTCTCAAACTAGTGTTTAACCTTTAGATGACACAGTTTATTGATCCACAGATACAATCTGTCAAAACACCCTTTATAAGGTACCGCTACTCTATCCCCAATGCCCAGTGGACATCCACAGCTTGTCATTGTCCAGCAGGAAGACATCACATAAATCCAACCTATTGGAAAATTCTAAAGATGAGCTTTTATTTACTGGCATCAAAAGAGATCACAAGCAAAATCAATTTAGGATAAAGTTCTCTCCCACTCTGCAAACCAAATGCTGGCATGATGACCAACAGCTCTTTTAGTCTGTGATGGTCTACTACAATCAGGTCCCATCTACTAGAACTGGGTGTCAAGCAGATCCTGTTTTGCTTTTATCAACCAATGGAGCAAAGCTCTGTCACACACAAGGAGAACTTTCTCCTTCCCAAAGTCCTTGTCCTCCTCTCAGAACACTATTCCCACTCCTCCAATTCCTCAGCATCTAGCAATGCTTCATTACTTACTTTAACTGTGCACAGCACAGCATATCAGGATGATGTGGCAATATAGTGCTTTCTGTTCAGAGGATTTGCTGAAATGATTCTTGTGCTGACCTGAACATTGCTTCTCAAACTTCTTCCCCAGATGACTTCACTGATTTGCAAAAGGCATAGTGTGGCTAGTCATAGTTAAAGTTTTCTTATTAATTGAAAGTCACAGCTTACAGCAACTGCTGAAGGAAAGAAAAACTGGTTTTCTTCAGGCTTTAAGTGACTTTTACTGCAGAGAACAGAGAGAGACCTCCTGAGACGTTAGAGGTTTGATGCCTTCTCACTATCTTGTTCATAATTTCAAGCTGTTCAGCTATCTGAGAACAAATCACACAGTTGCTGGCAGGCAGAAGGCCTTTGACATTGATAATTGGTCACTAGTCTACAGATAATTCAGATACTTGCTGCAAACAAATCTCCATTTGTAGATACCCCTTGGCTCTAAATCATTCACAAACTATACTCAAATTCTGAATGAATCACCAGCTGTGTAAATGGTGCTTACATTGAGTTTCAGGTTATCTACTTTTAAAACTGCGATAATCCATCAACAATCTTTGGTTTTTAAAAAAAGCTGTTTTCCTATTTCAGTTCACAAACAAAAATACAGAAAAATTAAAAGACGCTGTCTTTACAATATGAAGTTGATAGGACAGAAAATATAATTCCAGAATTCCACTCTATAGGGTATTCCAATCCCACTGCTGCAACTAGTACTGGAGATTGGAAAATAATCCCACATATGTCTATCCATGGAATGCCTAATGATGACTATAAAGAAAAGGATCTTTTTGGAGCATATAGGTAGAGATTAAAGGTTATCTCTAAGGGGAAAAAAAGAGCTTTTGAAACCCAAAGGATTAGCAGGAAATAGATCGGACAATTCCAGTGGAGATTAAGATCACTGTGGGTAGTGGAAGGTACTCTATCTACGATAATATCTATAATTCATGAGTGACTACAGTGGTGTTATGTGATAATTATCTCTATTATGAGGAGAAATCATAATCTGAATAGGATTTAGGGCCCAGATAAGGTATTTGCAGTTTGGCTGCACAGGCTCACAATCAACTCCTTAAGAGCAACTAAGATTGGGCAATAAATCTTCGAGTAAAAAATGAGGTCTGCAGATACTGGAGATCACAGCTGAAAATGTGTTGCTGGTCAAGGCACAGCAGGCCAGGCAGCATCTCAGGAATAGAGAATTCGACGTTTCGAGCATAAGCCCTTCATCAATTCCTGATGAAGGGCTTATGCTCGAAACGTCGAATTCTCTATTCCTGAGATGCTGCCTGGCCTGCTGTGCCTTGACCAGCAACACATTTTCAGTTGGGCAATAAATGCTTGTTTTGTCACTCAAACTCAGATCTCATGAACAAATTTTAACAATGCACTGGTTGGCTGTATTTTGTTGGTTGTCTGTGGCATGTCAAACAGTCACACCATTTCAAAACTTGTTATGCATTAAAAAATAAAGTTGAACAAAAATGTTTATAAAAGTACCCATGGACAAACTGTAGCTTCAAGCTTCCTTCAGGAGCTTTGTCTCTTTTTAGAGAAGCTGCTGCTTGCTTTTTCTCTTTGCTTTGCTGTTTGAGCTGAGGTAGATCTTCTTTATACACCTAAAAGTTAAAACAACATGTTACATTTCCACCCTACATAACAAACTTTTCAAAATAAATTTATATGAAGTATTAAGCACTTTAGGAGGCTAAAATTTCAAGTGATAGCAATCGATATTCATGCTGAGATCGTGCTATTATCTATTTTATGAGGGCTCACCATTTTTAAAACTTCATAAGCTTGCTGTAACTGATTTTGTAGGCTGTAAAACATGAAAGGTACTTGGAAATCTTCCTGTCCAAGCCCTGAAATATCACAGCCACCTTACAGTCCTGTTTGTAGGCCATTTATATAAAACTCCCAATGAGACCTGTTGCCAATGATGTCGGCCTATTAAAGATCAAAGTGTATATATTAGTCTTGGCTCAGCAGTAGTATTCTCAACTCTGAGTCAGAAAGATGTGGATTAGGTACCACTCCAGAGACTTGAGCAACAGTCGACCTGTCACCAGGAGGAAGGTTGAAAATTTTGTATATTTTAATGCAGTTAGCAGATTCTGATTTAACCTGTCTTGAAAGTTGTCTTGGGAAATCCAAAGGAAATTATGGCCAAACAGAGTAGTTGGCAATCCTCTACTGGATCAAAGATATAAAAACTAGCAATGGTGTAACATATCTCTGCCCCTTTCTGCAATGGTGGATTTGTAGCATAGATTAGGAAACCCCACCATTGTATCTCAATACACATTTACTCTTAATGGAGGATTTTGTTAACATTGTCTCTCAGCAGATAGATTTTTTAAAAAATTAACAAAATCCAAGATGTTACAGCTTCCTTGCCGTGGGAAGGCATTATCAGGGATGAAATAATTTCTTATGCAGTACATAAGAATAGACTTAGGAAAGAGAAATTGGCCTGGTTAGCACAACGGGGTCTGTCTCAATTAGACTCTCTTTACGCAATCTTTAAGTCTTCAGAAGTATATAAACAATGCATACCCCTACAGGCCGAGTATGATGTTGTAATGTCACAAGACACTATTGAGCTTTTATTTCACTCTAGGTCTAAATTTTATGAACAAGGACATAGAACTAGTAAATTGTTGGCACATCAGTTGCACCAAATGTCCTCATCTCAATTAATCTCACAATTAAGGCTAATTCAAGTGTCACGTCAGACTCATTAGAAATCAACAAGACTTTTAAGGAATTTTATATTTCACGTTATTCATCTGGATGTTCTTCTGCTTTTGATACCTTTTTTGATAAGATTAACAACAACCAATCACAGCAATAGAACTTGAGGCTGTAGCTCGATCACTACAAAGCGGTAAAAGTCCTGGAGCCAATGTTTTCCGGCTGTGGTTTATAAAACATTTTGGAAAAAGCTGGCTCTGCTTTTGGTAGATGTGTTTGTTGAAGCATTTAATGCTGGCTCGCTTCCTCAAACTTTAACTCAGGCATCAATTTATTTGCTTTCAAAGAAAAACAAAGATCCCTTATTGTGTGGTTCATGTCGTCCTATAATTCTGCTAAATGTCGATTTAAAATTATTGTTAAAGTTATTGGCCCAATATTTGGAAACCATCCATCCATCTATCATATCCTTGGATCAAACTGGATTTATTCGCAACAGTCACCCTTTTTTAATCGGGTATTTAACATTGTTACATTTCTTCCCCATCCACTCTTCCTGAGGTTTTAATATCTTTAGATGATGAAAAAGCCTTTGACAGAGTGGAATGGAATTTTCTTCTCTTTACTATGGAAAAATTTGGCTTTGGGGAAAAATTTATTTCTTGGATCAAACTACTCTATGCATCACCACTGGCCTCTGTTAGGACCAATAACATGAATTCTGATTATTTCCACCTTTATCATTCCATTAGAAAAGGTTGCCCTTTGAGTCCACTGCTGTTTGCCATTGTAATTGAACATCTGTCTATTGCTCCATGGACTCATCCTGATTTCAGAGTCATAGAGATGTACAGCATGGAAACAGACCCTTCGTTCTCTGGCATTAATAGAAATGATGTGGAGTTGAAGGTTCCACTCTATGCAGATGATCTTTTGCTACTTGTATCAACATATCTCTCTCCATTCCCAATGCACTTTCAGTTTAAAAATCTTTCGAGAGATAAACTGAATTTTAGCACAAGTGAGATATCTGCTATCAATAAACCTGCCAGGAAATACCCACTAGATAACTTACCATTTTAAATTGACAGATCTGGTTTTGTTTATCTTGGTGTTCAGGCGGCAGATACAATAAGCAATTTGTACAGGAAACTTTTTGAATCGATACTAGTACAAATTAAATGAGACTTCGACAATGGTTTCTCTTTAATTTGTCTGTTGCTGCCTGCTGACAGGAGTGGCAGCTGTGCCCATATAATATTCCTACATGAGGTAGTTATATCGCCATTCACGCAGCTTGATGCTACGTCACAGTCAGCTTTGCGCCGAACTAAGCGATGGTATGTCCCTGATCCGATGATTCAGATTGATAACATAGGACAGCCAAGAGGTATTCCTAATGAGTTTAAGGCCCGCAATAAGATTGCCGCAGGCTGGGAGGCTCTCATCCCAGTGATAGGGGTTAGTAAGAATGCTGAATAGATTAATTACATTTATCAATTATACTGACGATGCCCTTGTGGCCATGGGAGAACAATTGGATGTTACTACTGAAATGACATGGCAAAACAGACAGGCCTTAGACTGGATACTGGCAGAAAAGGCGGAGTTTGTGTGATGTTTGGGGAGCATTGCTGTACCTTTATACCTAACAACACTAGCCCTGGGAGATCTTTTATTAAAGCAATGGAAAAACTAAAGAATCTAAGACAGAAGCTAAAAGACAATGTGGGGTTTGGTCATCAGGCTTTTGATCGGCTGAATAACATATTAGGGTCTTGGGGAGCATAGTTTGTCAAGATTGGTCTTATTGTAAGTACGGTTTTGTTTGTTGTCACCTTCGTCTTTTGTTATGCTTTACCTTTTATTAAGTCCTTTTCAGTTCGCGTCACTACACGGCAATTTGTGATCATTTCAACTACCCCAGGAAGTACTTACTCCTCTGACAGAACCCCACTACTCTACTATTATGATCTAACAACCGCCATGGTGCAAGGAATATGTCCATGTGGGGATGTCAATGATACTTCTGAAGAAGATTGTGAGGGATCTTGGGTGTTTTTTCCTGTTCTGGTTATTGGAGGACAGGTTTTTGACCCAAGGGACCCCAGGAATGGAGGAAGTCTCAGACTCCAAATATTATTTAATCCGTGTTGGGACCTACATTGTTTATATTGGGCACAAGAGAGGCTGAGTTTATTGTCTTCTTTCTCTAGGTGAGAAAAGTAGGTCTCAAAGGGGAAAATATGGAAAATAAAGAACATGAAAGCATGGGAAGGGTTAAAGCACAAAGACCACTGGTAATCTGTGATCTGTGGAAGGCAGGATGGGATTAGAATAGTGGAATGCTCTTACACCAATTAGCAGAGAAAGGTTAAGGCTGAAAGGTCACTATGGCGAGAGATGAGATAACACAAGTAATAAAACAAGTTTCTCTGTTAAGTGTTATTATGACAGGATTGGGACAATAAATATTTGGGACATGACATTAAAATATCTAATTAATAGTTAGTAGAGTCAGCTTGAGACAGGAGACTATTGTAATAGATGGAATAGCTAAATATCTATCATGACAGGTTAGTCTGGAATAGAAGATCACTGTAGCAGAGTTAGCAATAAATATCTAACCGTGACATTAGAATAACATTAAGTAGAATGTACAACTAAAAAGATAATGGGAACTAACATCACTGATTTATTGTGTAGCTAGAATGAGGTACTTTGATTAATATAGTTGGACATGCTGATAAGCTAACAGAAACATGATAAAAAAAATATAAAAATCCATGAACCCTGAGGTTCATGGGCATTCGAGAATCTGTCTTCTGTGTCATGGTTTTTTTTGTTTGCAAATAAAAGACCTACTTCTTGAAGAACTCTCTGCGTCTCCTGGTGATTCTCTATATTTTCTCCACAACACGCCCTGTATAGCTGAAATATAAACTTTCAATTTTTACATTTGCCTTGCAATAAAAGTTTAATATTTGAGTTACTTTCCTAATTAGTTGCTGTATCTTCATGTTAACCTTTTGGAATCACGCACTCAGATACCCAGATCCTGCCAGGTCTCAGATTTCTGCAATTTGTCAAGGTGGGAAATCATTCTTATTTTGTTAGAATCACATATTCATGGATTATGAAAATCAGAAAATGGAAGATTCAGATATCGCTGGCTTGTAGAGAGATTTATTATATGATTGTTGGAACTCAACATGTTTATAAAAGTCAACTGACTTTGTGCAGAATGCAGGCCAAAGTGATGTTTGTGATGCTGTGGTAGCTACCTCTGGACCAATTTCCACCTGCTCTAGAGATTTATACAGTAACAGCATCTATGAACAGGTTGATTGAAAAAATATTTTTGAAAAAACATTTAAAATAAAGATAGCATATCATTTTTATAGTCTTAATTGCTAGACAAACTGACTGAGCTTTGGAAGAAGTTTTGTGTTTAAGGTTACCTACCAACATCATTTGGACTTGTGAGAAATCTTCCCAGTTCCGAAACAATTCATTCAACTGGGAAGTCACCTTGTTAATTGGGAAAATCATAAAAATGAGATTCTGAACATTGAGAGAAAAGATCTGATTTTCTTCCCAAGGTTTTACTGGTGAGTTGAGAATCTCACTACCGAGCAGGGAGGAACCCAATTGCTTCCACTGACACATTATCATTGCCTAATTTAGCTTCATTTATATATAGTTTGCTATTTTACCAGGTGGTGGTAGTCAGAGACAATTTTCAATATGAGACTCTGAGTGAAGTCCTGGCAGCTCCAGTTTAATGCTTGATTTTCTAGGCCTCTACCTTGGCCAGCAGACCCTACCACTTCAGGGTATGCTGCATAGGCAGAGGGCACCTGCATCCTTCAAACGAGGAAGCAGTCTCACTACATCAGCATACAACATTTCCATCTCACTTATAACACAGATCATCATGTCAATACTGCACCTTGGAGCACACTATCACCTTTCATTACAATGCTGCATGAGGCCACTTTGCACAGAGGTACAACCACACATTTCACACATCAGAACAGGTTATTGCACGTCAAGGCTATTGACTTGTTATCTTAGCACTGACCTACCTTGCACCTTATGGATGCTCACTCTATCATTACCTTGCATGCCTTTTTGCACACATCTACCTCATTCAGGACTCACAGCTTCACATACTTGTGTCTGTCGTGCCTTTTAGAGCGATGCCAGATATCTTGTCAAGTTTGCCAGCAGTGATCAGCCAAAGGGGTAAACATTTTGCTGTACAGCACTGTGAAATGTCAATGTCACACCTAAAATATGTGCCAAATACACTGAATGTGTTTCAACAAAATGTCCATATTATAAAGTATAAGGGGACAAATCCTCAGTCAAGTCAATGCGGGCTATTGTCAGTCAAGGGGTCCTGTCACAGTCAGTCAAGGAGATTGTTGAGTCTCAGTCAGAGCTTGAACTCTGTTAGTCAGTTGCATGAAAGATCAATGGAATTTAAAGTTGAGGCTAAACTCAGTTCATGAGAAAGTGAGGACTGCAGATGCTGGAGATCAGAGCTGAAAAATGTGTTGCTGGAAAAGCGCAGCAGGTCAGGCAGCATCCAAGGAGCAGGAGAATCAACGTTTCAGGCATAAGCCCTTCTTCAGGAATGAGGAGGGTGTGCCAAGCAGGCTAAGATAAAAGGTAGGGAGGAGGGACTTGGGGGAGGGGCGTTAGGAATGCAATAGATGGAAGGAGTTAAGGTGAGGATGGTAGGCTGGAGAGGGGGGTGGGGGCAGAGAGATCGGGAAGAAGATTGCAGGTCAAGGAGGCGGTGCTGAGTCCGAGGGTTAGGACTGAGATAAGGTGGGGGAGGGGAAATGAGAAAGCTGGAGAAATCTGCATTCATCCCTTGTGGTTGGAGGGTTCCTACGCGGAAGATGAGGTACTGTTCCTCCAGGCGTCGTGTTGCCATGGTCTGGTGGAGGAGGCTTAGGACCTGTATGTCCTTGGCGGAGTGAGAGGGGGACTTAAAGTGTTTAGCCACGGGGTGGTTGGGTTGGTGCGGGTGTCCCAGAAGTGTTCTCTGAAACATTCTGCAAGTAGGCGGCCTGTCTCTCCAAAGTAGAGGAGGCCACATCGGGTGCAGCGGATGCAGTAAATGATGTGCATGGAGGTGCAGATGAATTTGTGACAGATATGGAAGGATCCCTTTGGGGCCTTGGAGGGAAGTGAGGGGGGAGGTGTGGGCGCAAGTTTTGCATTTCTTGCGGTTGCAGGGGAAGATACCAGGAGTGGAGGTTGGGTTGGTGAGGGGTGTGGACCTGACGAGGGAGTCGTGGAGGGAGTGTTCTTTCCGGAACGCTGATAGGGGAGGGAAGGGAAATATATCCTTGATGGTGGGGTCTGTTTGGAGGTGGCGGAAATGACGAAGGATGATACGATGTATCTGGAGGTTGGTGGGGTGGTAGGTGAGGACCAGTGGGGTTCTGTCCTGGTGGCGATTGGAGGGGCGGGGCAGCGGGAAGTGGAGGAGATGTGGTGGAGAGCGTTGTTAACCACATCTGAGGGGAAATTGTGGTCTTTGAAGAAGGAGGCCATCTGGGTTGTTTGGTATTGGAATTGGTCCTCCTGGGAGCAGATGCGGCGGAGGCAAAAGAACACCTCTGGGACACCCGCACCGACCAACCCAATTGCCCTGTGGCTGAACACTTTAATTCCCCCTCCCACTCCGCCAAGGACATGCAGGTCCTTGGCCTCCTCCATCGCCAGACCATGGCAACACGCCTAGAGGAACAGCGCCTCATCTTCCGCCTAGGAACCCTCCAACCACAAGTGATGAATGCAGATTTCTCCAGCTTTCTCCTTTCCCCTCCCCCCACCTTATCTCAGTCCCAACCCTCAGACTCAGCGCTACCATCTTGACCTGCAATCTTCTTCCCGATCTCTCCGCCCCCACCCCTTCTCCAGCCTATCCCCCCCACCTTAACCTCTTTCCACCTATTGCATTCCTAACGCCCCTCCCCCAAGTCCCTCCTCCTTACCTTTTATCTTAGCCTGCTTGGCACACCCTCCTCATTCCTGAAGAAGGGCTTATGCCCGAAACGTCGAATCTCCTGCTCCTTGGATGCTGCCTGACCTGCTGCGTTTTTCCAGCAAGACATTTTTCAGCTAAAATCAATTCAGCCATGATCATACGAAATAATGGAGCAGGCTCAACGAGCCAAGTGGCCTACTCTTGCTCCCTGTTTATATGGTGTCCAGGACTGGAAACTAAATGCTCAAGTATATTCGAAATTTGGGAAGGACAGACAAGAAAGAAAAAGAGGTGGAGTTGCACTGATAATAGGGATGGGATCAGTACATTCGGAAGGGAGGAACTCAGATTGGAAGAACAATGTGTGGAATCTATTTGAGTGAAGCTAAGAACAGCAAAGTGAAGCAGACATTGGTTGGAATTACTTACAAGTGACAAACTGTAATTGTAGTGTGGGACATGGTATTAATCAAGAAATGAAAGAAACATGCCACATACTTCATGACAGTTCATTAACCTGTGTATTGACTGGGTAAATCAATTGTGCACTAAAGCTATGGATGGATAATCTTTAAAGAACTGTTATATGACTTAGAGCAACTATACATTTCTTCAAAATGCAAAATCTCAAAGGAGGTCAATCAAACATGACTCACAAAAGAAGTTCAGAATTGCATAAGATTAAAAGAAAAAGACATAAATTATATATATGAATATATACATATTATTGCCAGAAATGTCAGTAAAACTGATGATTAGGAGGTTTTTAGAATACAGCAAAGGAAAATGAAGAAACTGATAAGGAAAAGGAGATAAAATATGATGGCAATAAAGCAAAAAATAAAAAGAAAGCTTCTACAGTTATGTAAAAAAATGTTGGGTTACAACAGAAGTGGTCCATTACAGACACGGTCAGGAGAATTTATACTGAGCAATACAGAAATGAAAGAAAACTGAATGATTATATTTTGCTTGCTTTCAGCATAGGAAGATGCAAAAAATCTAGAGAAACAAAGATCCAAGTGACTACGGAGAATGAGGAGTTGAACATAATTAATAAGAAGACTGCACAGGAGAAATTAATGGTGCCGAAAGTTGATTAGTCCGCAGAACCTGATATTCTACATCCCAGAGGTTAGAGGAAGGTGGCTATGAAGATAATTGAGGCATTGGTGATTATCTTTCAAAATTCTATAGATTCTGGAATGTTTCCTGCAGACTGGCAGGTAACAATAGTTACCCCACAATGTTAAAAATGAGCAAGAGACAAAACAGGGAACTACAGATCCGATAGCCTCACACCAATAGCAGCAAAATTGCACGAATCTGTTATAAAGGGTTTGATAAATTTGGATAAAATTGACTTGATTCGGCATAGTCAACATGGATTTGGGAAAGAGAAATCTTGTTTGACGAACTTGTTTAAATTTCTTTGAAGATGTTACTAAGTATATTGATAAAGGACAGCCAAAGTCTTTTAATAAAGTCCCATTCAAGAAGCTGGTTAGAAAAATTAAAACACATGGGATTGGATGTAATGTATTGGCACGGATTAATGATTAGCTAACAGATAGAAAGAGAGAGTAGGAATAAATGAGTCATTCTTGTGTTGGCAGGTTGTCTCTGGTGACATTCTTCATGGACTAGCATTTGGGTTGCAGTTGGTCACAATATTTATCAATGATTTGGAGTGTAATACTACCAATTTTGTGGATGATACAATGTCAAGTAAGAGAACTCTGAGGAATATTTAAAGTGGCTTCAGGGGGATTTGGACAAGCTTAGAGAATGGATAAAAAATATGATAGATGGAACATAACGTGGAAATATGTGAGGTTATCCACTTTGGAGAAAGAACAGATGTGCAGAGTATTTTTTAAATGGTAAAAAGCGAGGAAATGTACATATATAAAGCAGTCTTGGTGTACTTGATAAGTCACTGAAGGCTAATAGGCAGATGCAACAAGCTATAAAGAAGGCGACTGCAATGCTAGCCCTTATTACAGGAAGACTGGAGTACAGGAGTGGTAATGTCTTACTTCAATTGTACAGGAGCTTGGTTAGACTGCACCTGGAATAAAGTGTGCAGCTGAGGTCTCCCCATCACAGAAAAGATAACATCGCCATGGAAAAAGTGAAATGAAAGTTAATCAAACATTTCCCCAGAATGGCTGGACTGTCCTATGAACAGAGATAGAGTTAACATGGCCTGTATTCTCTGAAGATTTTGAAGAATGAGAGGTGATCTCATTGAAACTTATAAAATGCTGAATAGTGTTGATGCAGATATAATATTTCCCTTGGGATCAAGAACCGGAGGGAGAATTTGAAAATCCAGGGATACCACTTAGGTCTGAGCTGAGGGGAAATATTTTTTACTGTAAGGCTTGTGGACCTTTGGAGGTCTCTCCCGGAGAGGTCTGTGGGTGCTCAATCTTTGGTTTTTTTTTAAGGCAGATACATTTCTTTTTATCAATAGAAAATTATGGAAATGGGGTGGGTAAAGGCATTGAAATGTTTTCATCAGCCACAATCATGTTAAATGGTAATGCAGGGTCAACAAGCTGAAGGACCAGCTCCCATTGCTGTGTACCTATTCCCTCCCACTGTGCATACTGTGAAGAGCCATCCCTAGTTGGCAGCATTTGACCTGGTGTACAGCTGGGCTTTAAATATAGCACTGAGGGCATTAATACGAGATGGTCCCAGTAGCAATGAGTACTTCTGCCAATGGGTGAGTGTACGATTGTGTGAGCACAGTACCTTTGAGCAGCAGACGATTGCATAAGATAACTCAGTCAAGATCATGGACACAAACTCTCTTTGAAATGGCCTGAAATTGACAGTTAGCTGTCTACTGGTAAAATTTAGCTTTTGATTTCTGTTTTGCCACAGACATGACAGTTGGAAAAGAATTTCCTAGCTGAAAAGTGGCAGTTAAAAAGCTGCTGGCAATTGTGGATAGGTTTACAAGGTAGCAGTCTTGTAACTCTCTCTCTCGCTCTACAGGTAAAGGAACTCTTAAAGAAAACCAGCTGAAGAGATATCTCACCAGAGTATTTGTGAATCCCAAAAGTTTTAAATATCAGGTTCCCAACTATTCATCGTTGAAATTAAAATCTGGTCTGAAGATCTTCCATTGTTTTGTGACCAACAGCAATTGGATTTTATTGTCAGGGACTTTAAGGAAATTTGAGGAGTCAATCTATTCTGCATTTGAATCCTTGACCAACAAGCGCACTTTCCATTTCCACTGAGACAATGCGGTTTTAAGACCACCTCCCCTTCCTAGCTTACTTCTAGCAAACATAAAATCTCCAGAGAACAAGATGGACAAACTCAGATCAAGGCTCAGCTTCCAACATGAATTGCAGGACTGCTGCGCACTCTGCTTCACAGAAACCTGGCTCAACTCATCTATTCCTGACTGCACACTTCAGGATGATGGTTTTTGTATCCATCGTATGGACCGCACATCAACCTCGGGTAAGACAAAAGGGTGGAGGGGTTTGCTTTTTAATCAACAACTTGTGGTGCATGGACATTGCAATCCTGGGCAGCCATTGCTCCCCAAACCTTGAACTCCTCACCATCAAATGCCGCCCCTTCTATTTACCACAGGAATTTACCGCTGCTATACTAACTGCTGTGTACATATCACCACAAGCAAATGTTGAGGAAGCTCTTGATGTGCTGTACTCCACCACGAACACCCTGAAGACAGAAAACCTCGAGGCTTTGTTTGTTGTATGGCGACTTCAATCAAGTCAATCTAAGGAAGACGTTGTCCAAGTACCACCAGAACATTACCTGCTCCAGCAGGAGCCCGAACATTTTAGACCACTGCTACATCACTGTGAAGAATGCCTACCACTCCATCCACCACCCTCATTTCGGGAGCACCGTTCACAATGCCGTGCTTCTTCTCCTGGCTTACAGGCAAGACCTCCTCGCAGATACAAGTGCAGCGCTGGTCAGAGGAGACAGAGGATTAACTCCTGTGCTGTCTAGAATCGGTTGATTGGGCCATGTTAAAACTGTCCGCAGGTATCTTGGACGAGTACGTCACCACCATCACAGATTCTGTCAGCAAGTGTGTGCAGGACTGCATACTGAGGGAATCAATCCATGTGTTCCCCAACAGGAAACCCTGGTTTTTCTATCCATCGTATGGACCGCACAGCATCCTCGGGTAAGACAAAAGGGTGGAGGGGTTTGCTTTTTAATCAACAACTTGTGGTGCATGGACATTGCAATCCTGGGCAGCCATTGCTCCCCAAGATTGGGGGAGCAAGAAGATTGGCCATGTTAAAACTGTCCACAGGTATCTTGGACGAGTACGTCACTACCATCACAGACTCTGTCAGCAAGTGTGTGCAGGACTGCATATTGAGGGAATCAATCCATGTGTTCCCCAACAGGAAACCCTAGATGAATCAGGACATACAGAACGTGCTAAAAACCAGGCGTGAGGCCTTCAGATCAGGAGACCCACTCAAATATAAGTAATCCAAGTATGACCTTCTCAGAGCCATTAAGACAGTCAAGGACCAAAACCAATCCAAGCTAGAGACCCAGACAGACACCCGGCAACTATGGCAAGGACTGAATGTCATCACAGGTCCTAAAAAATACAGTGCGAAATAGCAAATGATGACACATCCCTCCCAGATCATCTCAAAGCCTTCTATGCTCACTTTGAGCAGAATTTAGGTGGAAAGGTAACACCTATTCCAACAAATCCTGACGAACCTCTCCCAAAAGTCACTGCATCAGAGGTCAGATCAGTTTTCTTTCATGTGAATCCAAGGAAAGCAATGGGATCAGACAGTGTTCCAGGCCGTGCACTCAGAGCATGTGCAGATCAACTGGCAGAGGTCTTCTCAAACATTTTCAACCTCTCCCTGTAGCAGGCCACTATCCCTGCCTGTTTTAAAAGTGCCAACATCATCCCTGTGCCTAAGAAGGCTCATGCAGCATGTCTCAATGATGAAGCCCAGTGGCCCTAACTTCGGTGATCATGAAGTTCTTTGAAAGGCTGGTCATGGCATTAATCAACTACAGCCTCCCCACTACTCTTGACACATTCCAATTTGTCTATTGGACCAACAGATCCACCTCGGATGCCATATCACTTGTCCTTCACTCCTCCTTAGAACATCTTGACACCAAGAACTGCTATGTAAGAATCCTACTTATTGACTACAGTTCAGCCTTCAACGCTATTATCGCCTCGAGACTGATTACTAAACTCAGTGATCTCAGACTAAGCGCCACTGTCTGCAACTGGATCCTCAGTTTCTTGACCCACAGGCCACTTTCAGTGAAGATTGGGGACAATATTTCATCCTCACTAACACTCAACACTGGAGCCCCCCAGGAATGCGTACTCAGCCCCCTACTGTACTCACTAAATACCCATGACTGTGTTGCCAAATACCAAATTAATGCCATTTACAAGTTCGCTGATGACACCACTATAGTCGGTCGTATCTCAGATAGCGATGAACCAGACTACAGACAGGAGTTGGAAGACCTGGAAAAACGGTGCACTGAGAACAACCTAGCTCTCAATGCCAGCAAAACCAAGGAACTCATCATTGACTTTCGGTGGGATATTAATCATGCCCCACCCACCTGCACCCCTCCCTCCAACACATTAACAGCACAGAGGTGGAACAATTGGAGAGTGTCAAGCTCCTGGGAGTGGTCATCCACAATAAGCTTTCTTGAATTCTTCATGTGGACGCACTGGTTACAAAGGCCCAACATCTCTTCTTCCTCAGGCAGCTGAGGATATTTGGCATGACAATGAATATCCTTGTTGACTTTTATAGGTGCGCCAGCAAGAGCATTCTGTCTGGATGTATCACTACCTGGTATGGGAACTGTACCATTCAAGATTGGAGATGGTTATAGAGTGTGGTGAACTAGGCCTGGACAATCACAAAGGCCAACCTCCAATCGACAGACTATCTACCAGGCCCGCTGTCAAGGAAAAGCCACCAACATTCTCAAAGATCCATCCCACCCTGGCAATGCTTTTCTACAACCTCTACTATTGTGGGGAAGGTACAGAAGCCTGAACACACACAAGCCGATTTCATAACAGTTTCTGACCTACTGTTGTTAGAATACTGAATGGACTCACAAACTCTTAACATTCACGTGTACCTGTGTTTTTGTTTTTGCCGCTGTTACCTATTATTTACTTATACTTAACTCTGTGATCTGCCTGTATTGCTCACAAAGCAAAGCTTTTCACTGTGCCTCGGTACACATGACAATAAATTTAATTCAATTCAATTTTGTCTATTTTTTCCCATCCATAATAACCTGCAGAGCTATGTCACCTTGTCTTGTCCATATATGAATGTGTATGTCATAAAGTCAGAGATGTACAGCATGGAAACAGACCCTTCGGTCCAACCCGTCCATGCCAACCAGATATCACAACCCAATCTAGTCCCACCTGCCAGCACCCGGCCCATATCCCTTCAAATCCTTCCTATTCATTACCCAGTCAAAATGCCTCTTAAATGTTGCAATTGTACCAACCTCCACCACTTCCTCTGGTAGCTCATTCCATACATGTACCACCCTCTGTGCGAAAAAGTTGCCCCTTAAGTCTCTTTTATATCTTTCCCCTCTCACCCTAAACCTATGCCCTCTAGTTCTGGACTCACCAACCCCAGGGAAAAGACTTTGTCTGTTTACTCGATTCATGTCCCTCATAATTTTGTAAACCTCTATAAGGTCACCCCTCAGCCTCCGACGCTCCAGGGAAAACAGCCCCAGCCTGTTCAGCCTCTCCCTATAGGGATAAAAGGGAATTTAGTTTAATTCTGCATCGTAGCATAGTTAATAATCATTTTTGCCACTAATTGGAAGAATGTATTTTGCCTTTAATAAACATGGTATTTTTGGGTTTATTGAAGAAGACTGGTGGAAGTCCCTTTTGGTCCAGAATAGAAAATTAAATTGATCATTTTGGTTATTAAGACGTTCACATTTCTAATGTCACCAGTGGTTTGGTGGGCTTGATTTACATGGAATTCCTGTCAGAGTTGTAACAATTACTCTTGCCAAAATGGACAATTTCATATTTTCCCACATTATATTTTGTCAGATCTTTGCCAAATCACCTAATCTATCTATTTTCTTTTGTATCCTCATGTTCTCTTCACAACTTACTTTCCTAACTTAACTTTGTGTAATCAGTAAATTTAGCAAGTAAAACTTCAGTCCTGTCATCCAAATAAATTGTGAAGACTTGAGACTCTAGCACTGATCTTTGTGGGTTACCAGGCAACAACCTGAAAGTGATTCATTTTTGCAGCATCAGTTTTGTTTTAGCTAGCCAATCCCTTATTCATGCCAGTAGGTTGCTCCCTACACCATGAGCAATGATGTAATACAACTTTAATAACATACACCAACTTTCTGCAATAAACTTTGATGTGTTACCGTATTAAATGCCTTCTGAAAATCTAAGCATAGTACATTTACTAGTTCCCCATTATGCATAAAAGCTAAGCCTGTCAGTCAGGCTGATTTCATAGAAATAGAATCATTGAATGTTACATGATAGGAAAGCTTTTGGCCTACTATGGTTCAATAAACTGGCAAGAGCCAGCCAGCTCAATCCCATTTTACTGCAACTTGTCCATTGTTATACAGGTTTCTATACTTCAAGGTCCTGTCCAAGTATTTTGTAAGTGTTTTCTGCCTTCCAGACAGTGAGTTCCAGGTTTCCACCCTCAGGGTGAAAAATATTTTCCTCAAACTCCCTCTAAACAGCTAGAGACTGTTCTGCAATAACGCATGTTTCATTATTGCGAATTGGCTATAAGATAATTGATGAATTGTGGACATTGTTTGGAGAATGCAAACTTTCTATTCGACAGGTATAGCGATCTGTCCTGGCATGAATTACTGTAGTAGGTTTCTACAGCATGATTTTCTGTCATGCGAGGTTGCAGAGGAACACAACTGTCATGCTATAGAATGACCTGTACTTCCAAATCTATGCCCTAGTTGTGACACCTCAACTAAGGAACAGGGCCTTCTTATTCACTCTGTCTAAACCCATACCTGAGAGCAGGCTTCCAGCACCCAAATTGGACAGGCAGGAGGTTGGAAGAACACAGGCCTGGTAGCATCAGGAGGTGGAGAAGTCAACACTTCAGGTGTAACGCTTCTTCAAGATCCTCCCCCAGTTCTGAAGAAAGGTTACAACCGAAGCGTCGACTTCTCCACCTCCTGCTGCATGGCCTCCTGTGTTCTTTCAACCTCCTGCCTGCCTGCCTAATTTTGATTCCAGCATCTGCAGCTTTTTTGTCTCCTTCCAGCACCCAAATGGCAGATGGTAATTTTTCAAACTAGCATTGCCAGTAAAGACAATGAACATGGACATTTAGGTAGGTCTAGGATCTCTCTCTGAGGGCAGGATGACTGATCCTGGTGAAGAAGGGTGGAGGCATGTGGACAAGGCAGTAGAAGAGGGTGGATATGGTGATGCAAAACTGTGGGAAATGACCTCTGATTGGCATCAGGTCCTGTCCTCTTGCTGACCATAAATAAAAATAGTTAAGCTATCAATGAATTCAAAATGGTAATAAATATGTCAATATCACCACATAAGGTCGAGCAAAAATGCCCATCAGATACTCTGGACTAAAACCCTCTGAACCTAGGACATGAACCTTTGAACTAAGAGTCATTGGGGTTTCTGACTGAGACAAACTAAGCAATATGCAAACTCAGGGCAGCTGTCTGGAACAGGGTTTCAGCTTGAAAAGCTAAAGGAAGAACCCCCACAAATGCCTCAGCTAAAAGACAATTAACAGCAGCAAACAATCAACTCATTCTGGAGCCTACAAAATTATGAAACCATTTAACTTTTAATCCTTTGCTCAGATACAGAGATAATAAACATTTTGCACCATTGTACGACATGCAAACCTATTTGCCTGGAATGGGAAGGCCTTCACACTATCAGCAACATCTTAATCTATACCCATCTAAGAGAAATAATGGACATTCAGAAGTATCAGAAACCCACTCACTTTAATTGGAAAACCATTCACACTTCATCTAATACTCAGGAGGCTCATTCAGACTCGAGAGGAGTGACAACAGCTCGGTGATCAAATTAGATTTGATGGGAGATAAGAGAAACTGACAGTCAGTATAACTGGGGAACCCTGATCTCTGGGGTTGTTCAGCAAGAAGTCCAAGCAGCGTCAAGAGAATCACTCACAGCCCAGTTGCAGACTCAGGAAAAGAAGAAGAGTAAGAATCTTCTTATCCATGAACCTCCACATATTGACGGGAAGTGACTGGAGAGCTGAGAGACTGACTGGGGGCAGCACCAGCGAAATCCACCACTGTCCAAGCCAACAAAAGCCACTTTGGAGGTGAGTATAAGGTCATTGAGATCCTCTGTCCCAGCTCAGTAAGATAGGATAGGGAGGGTGGACTTCAGGGCCAAGGGTGCAGGTCGCTCCCCAGGGAAGGGAAGCAGGATAGGACCCCAGGATTTGCGTTTACTCTCTCTCGTTTTTCCCTCGTCACCCAATAATTGACAGCTCTCTGTAATTCAGAACCCACTGTACCAAGTGGTGCAAGGGTGAAGTGGGGTGTTAGTAGCTATCAGACAAGTCTCATTTAATTGATGCATAGCATGGTTTTTTCTAAATATTCATTTACCTGTCAGGAATTATACATATTCTCAATTTTGCTACTTTTAATAATTCAGAGTTTCCTTTGCCTCTGAAGCATCTGCCTCCTATGTTTTTCACCAGACCACATCTCACTACAAAATCCCACTGTCAGAACCAGGGAGCTGTTATACAATACCGAGCAGCACTCCCTACACCACTGAATTTACCAACCTGACGATCATAATTAATTTGGACTTCTTGTTCAATGTCAGAATCTAATTCTGCCACATCCGAGAGATCTGAGTCGGATTCTTCACTGTTCGAATCAGCATAACTTTCTGTTCAAAACAAAATAAAGTATAACAAAATTATAATGCATTAAAGTATAATTTTATGTTTAAAATTCTTTGAATACATTAATTTCCATTATCTTACAAAACAATATGTTCAGGAAAGTGGAATTAAGATCAAGATCAGATCAACCTTGATCTTATTGAATTGTGCAGCAGGTTTGTGGGGCCATATAGTCTACTCCCACTCCAATTTCTGATATTCTTATGCTTCAAACCAATTAAGCTTCAATAATTGTATAATTGCACATATCTAGACACAATCGAAAAACAAGTTTCAATCATGACCAATCTATCATATAAGCAATGCAAGAAGAGCCAAGGGCATGAGAATTAATAGCATAGTGGAATAAAATAGACAGATTTTAAGCATTTCCTGATGGCAAGCTAGTAAGATTCCTGGGAGAAGATTTACAAATATGTAAGTATTGAATTCTTGGAGATATTGCAAAAATACATAATTGGGACAAACTTTTACGGTCTCATGGCTGGTGAGTTTGCTAGCAGGCAAATCTAAATATTCCTGGTGTAAACTTCCTGCTGCAAATTCACTCACTTGTCCATACATTTGCAAACAGTGGTAGAGATGGTGTTGTTGGCAAATAGATTCTACGGCAACCAATCATCCCCAGTGGAGATCCTTAAGCCAACAATTATTGGCAACTCAAAGGAAGCTTATCCTCCCCCCAAACTCAATAGTTATATTTATGGGAGGAGTTCAGGGCAGCATGTTGGATGGATGAGAAGAGACACCTCCCTCAAATGCCATTTTTGTACTTCAGACATCACTCCCATCTGGTCTGCCAAATACAGAAGTTTTCTGCACCCGTCTAATAGTCTACAATCCCCAAAACTTTCTCCTCAGCCATCTTGCCCTAGCCTTCCTTGCCATATGTGAATTTCCCAACACTTAACTGGCATTGCATTCTGGGATTACTATTCACCACTGCTACAACTGATGCAGCCTGGGCTACAGACTGTCAGAATAATCAGATTCGTCAGCAGTTCTCCAAGTTGGGAGTCTTGTGATTGAGGGGAAGAAGTCCCTGTATTACAACCACATTCAATACTTGTACGTTGAAATTTGGCATGATCATAAGGACCCTCACCAACTTTTAAAAATGCACCACAGAAAGTATACTGTCCGGCTACATAATGGCCTGGTATGCAATTGCTCTGTCCAGGACCACAAGAAACTATAGAAGGAATTATGCACAGCCCATACCATTATGAAAGCCAACTCCCAGCCATGGTCTCCATTTACACTTCCCGTTGTCATGGAAAGGCTGCTAACATCATCAAAGACCCACCCCACCCTGGTAATGCTCTCCTACAACCTCTACTGTCAGGCAGAAGATACAGAACTTGAACACACGCACCAGCAGGTTCAAGAATAGTTTCTTCCCTGCTGTTATTAGACTGATGAATGGACACTCTAACTTCAAAAATGTTGATCTTGCCTTGTGCATGTCCTGTATGGCACAATCCTGTATGCCTCATTCTATCCAAGTTTCTTTCACCCTATGGTCTGTATGTCCTTACTTACTATCATCTGCCTGTACTACTCGCAAACAAAGCTTTTCACTGTACTTACATAGATATGACAATAAATCAAATTAAATCCTTCGCTGAGTGCAGCATTATATCAGCCAAGTGCTCCGATTTTCACTCACTCTTTGATACAATATTAGTCAGAGTCATAGCATGGAAATAGACGCTTTGGTCCAACCATATCATGTTGACCATAATCCCGACCTCAACTAGTCCCACCTACCTACGCTTAGTCCTGATCCCTCCAAATGTTTCTTATTTGTGTGCTTATCTAAATGCCTTTTAAATGGAGTTGTATCTGCATCTACCACTTCCTCTGAAAGTTCATTCTCCAAAAGTCAGTCTTTGTGTAACTTTTTTATGTGAACCCTATTAAATTTTTTTAACATTTCTTAACAGTAGCAGAGATAATTTATTGCCATTCCATTATGTGGATTGCTATCTCAATTGGTCCAAATGTCTGGTCAGGATAGAATAATGATAATTATGATATCTCATAATGGTGTATTTCAAAATTCAATATTGACACAAAACATTGGCACTAGTGTAAATACTAATGGGCAGTTGACAAGAGTTGAGAAAGAAATTTCAGATAAGCAAATTATGTATTTCTATGTTTGCATGACAAGTTGGCCCTAGTTCAATTGTCAACACTTTTACCATTGAGGCAAACAATTGTAGGTTCAAGTCCCATTTCAGCACAAAAATCTAAACTGAAATTACAGTGCAATATTAAAGAAGCATCTCACTGTCATCTCTTGAAGAAGATGTTAAACTGAAGCCCTGTCTGGTTTCTCAGATCACATAGCACTACTTCAAAGAAGATAGCCCAGCCTCCTGGACAATATTTATTCTTCAGTCAACATTTCAAAACAGAATACCTGGTAAATATTGCATTACTGTGTGGGTCTTGGCAGTGCACAAATTAGCACCATGTTTCCACTTCGAAAGTACTGTACAGTACTTTTCCTGAGTGTTCCGTTCCAAAAATTCAGTTGAAACAGGTTCGAAATTTACTCAATTTTATACTTAAATATTATAATTATATAATCACATTTTTAGTTGGTGTCTGTTTATAGGACTCAAATTAATGCCCAGTGTTTAATTATATCATCCACTATCAACATCCTCTGGGTTCCCACCAACCATAAACTCAACAGGCCATGCCAGTGACTACAAGAACAGGCCAGAGACTAGGAATACAGCAGCAAGTAACTCACCTCCTGAGTCCCCCAAAGCCTGTCCTCCATGTACAAGGCACAGGTGAGGAACATAATGAAAAACTCTCCATTGCCTGGTTGAATGCAGCTCCAACAATACTTAAGAAGTTTGATCCATCCAGCACAAAGCAACCCCTTAGTTAGCACTACATCCACAACCATCCATTCCCTACACCACTGGTGCTCATTGCAGAAATTCACCAAAGAACCTGAGACAGCATCTTTCAAATCCATAACCTCTTCCATTTAGATGGACAAGGGCAGCAAACACATGGGAACACCATTACCTACAAGTTCCCCTCAAAGCCACTCTGTGACTTGGAAATATATTGTCGTTCTTTCACTGCCTGGAATTCCCTCCTTAATGGTGTTGTGGGTCTACCTACAGCACATAGATTGCAGCAGTTCAAGAAAGCAGCTCACCACCACCTTCTCAAAGGAAACTAGAGTTCAGCAATAAATATTGGCCCAGCCAGTAATGCTCACATTCCAACAGCAAGTAAAACACTTTCTAAAAATGTTGTTAGGTTCAATTCAAGCCATAATGAATTTTGAGTGCTCCTTTGATTTGAACTGGCTGCGACAGACATCTTGTTTCTTTGTCATTTGCATTGGCTGGGTTGGAATATTCTTAAATCACATGATAGATCACATTCTAGGATGATGATGTATGCCATTGTCTTCTGATTACTGCTGGTCAGAACTTCTGAGAAATTATAGTCAATTGGCATCACATTAGCAATGGCACTGTTGCCAGTCAGCAAAGTGTTCACTTTTAAGAAAATTGAAGCAAGTCAATATAGTTTTAAGCAAGCAAAACAAGTAATACATGGGAGCTAGCAACACAACATTATCAGAAAGTGAACCTTTTATTCACAAAGCACTGTTTACAACTGACAGAATCAAGCAATACAGAGGGCACCACACTTAATTTTAAAATTATGCTAGAAATACCTCTCCAACATAGGTTTTGTGATATTTGATGTCCCTTATAAGTATGTCACAAACAGATATTCTCACTCAAGAGTAGAAAGATGTGTTGAATGGGCTAATTCTGCTCTTACATCTTATGTCTTGTCAGGGGTATGTCATCTAAAGATGTGGCCAAGAATTGGGTCATTGTAGTGCTTTCTACATATAACCATATACTATTTTCCATTCTATGCTACAAGTACATATTGGTTTATAGAGATGCACAGCACAGAAACAGATCCTTCATCCAACCTGCCCATATCGACCAGATATCCTAACTTAATCTAGTTTAATTTGCCAGCACTTGGCCCATATCCCTCTAAACCCTTCCTATTCATATATCTATCTAGATTACTTTTAAATGCAGTAATTGTACCAGCCTTCACCATTTCCTCTGGCAGCTCATTCCATACACGTACCATCCTCTGCATGAAAATGTTGCCCCTTAGGTCCCTTTTAAAGCTTTCCCTTCTCACCTTAAACCTAGACCCTCTAATTCTGAATTCCTCCAGCCCAGGGAAAAAACCTTTGTCTGTTTATCCTATCCATGCCCCTCATGATTTTATAAATCTCCATAAGGTCAGCCCCCAGCCTCTGATGCTCCAGGGAAAACAGCCCCAGCCTATCAGTCTCTCCCTATAGATCAAATCCTCCAACCCTGGCAACATCCTTGTAAATACTTTCTGAACATTTACAAGTTTCACAACAATCTTCGATAGGAAGGAAACCAGAATTGCACGCAATATTCCAAAAGTGATCTAAGTATTGTCTTGTACAATCGCAACATGACTACCAACTTCTATACTCAATGCTCTGACCAGTAAACCAGACACATGAGCCTGCTTTTATTAATGGCAGGACAAGAGATGTCAAGTGGTGAAGGAAGTCTAGGATCCACTTAACAGTGAGAGCGAAACATCTAGGAAGATACGCGTCATTCATTGATAGAAGAAGTTTACTTGTTCTAATCTATGTCTCAGCGCTAATATACGCACATGTAGCTCAAAATGGGTTCCAAAATGTGCCGTTACTTCTGGATCAGATGACTTCAATTGAAATGAATTAAACGATTTTTGATGCAAATAGAATCCTGATGAGTCCCTCAAGTCTCTAACCCTGCCCGATCATTTCTTTGTACAATTGGGACACCTTCATATTTTTGTCATCCCTTCTACCTCTTCTTCCACATCCTGTTCATCCATTTCCTCCGCTGAGCTGTGTTGTTCTTATTGGGTGTCACCTTCTTCAAGGTGCACATTTCTATGAGAGGTCACATCACGGGGCAAAAAACCACAATGAGAGCCTTGCAGGATGATATTGCAAGCCATGACTTCATCAAAGTAGTCACTGGAGCTGAATCTGTAAAGCCTGAAGGCATGCTCAATCATTGTCCTACTGAACCATTGACTTTGTATCACCTCCATGTCTCTGTCTTTGGCTCCTATGGAGGAGCAAGTAGAAATCTTTTCACGCCATATCCTTTGTCCCAAGAATCCATTTATGGAGTTTGGAGATTGGAGTGAATACTTTTGGCAGCCTGGACTGACAGAAAATAAAGGAGTCTTGGTAGCTGCCAACAAGAGACAGTTATTATGATCGCTGACCAGCTAAATTTGCCTAACAATACTGTGGGTGCAGCTATACCACATTGACTGCATTGGTTCAAGAAGACGCCTCAGCTTCACCTTCTCAAGTTCAGTTAGGGATGGCGAATTAAAAACTGCCTGACTCAGTGATGCCTACATCCTGTGAAACAATAACTACATAAAAGCACAGCATCTCTCCTTCTGATGAATTTGATTAGCCAGTCACTGGATGTCTTCCTGACCATCTAAAAACAATTGATGGTGCCCTTGCACCTGAGGGAATTAAGAAGTGGAAGCAAAAGCCATTGCCATCTGCTCGTATAAAGCTGTGTCTGACCAGAATTGAATGTACTGTCCAGCTCTCATAAATAGGGCACCAGTAACCTGTACAATTCAGTGGTTTGTGAGCAGCCACCAAGGTTTGGAAAAAGCCAGTAAATGAAGAGTTTTAATGTCACAGAGACTTTGACAGGTACAAGCAAGACATGAAAGAATTGTTGTGAGGTAAGAAGTCTTAAGTGGTGCGAGGACAAATCTCTATGACTATCTGGGGAAATGCAGTTGCCTGTGGCAACAGTTCATGGTCATCTCAAGGTAGCTCCAGGATAGTTCATTCTCTGGTAAATGATGGGATGCATGTAAGACTGCCTTATTCTGCTTGCCTCTCATTCCTTTCCACTGGCTTTCTAATGCTCTGCCCTTTTTGTGAAAGGTGTTGCACTTCATCACTGCTCATCTTAAAATCTGTTAGTTATGTCCCCATCACGAATTTTTGCTTTTCTTGAGTGCTCTGACAATTTCTAAAACCTGTATTTAGTAGCCATGCCTCATCTTCTTATTCTCTCAATGCTAGAAGGGTAATGATCACTTGAACTGCCCAAGCATTTACTGCTGCCCAAGTTCCCCTCTATGCCTCCATGTACATGATTCCCAAGGGTGGCCATTACAGACATCCCAGTGTATATCCACCTTCATTCAGCTGCTCTTTTACAGACAGCTTTGACATCATTGTCAAAGTCACAACCTGCCCCTCCAAAGCTTAAAAAACCATACTGAATGTACACCGATTCTCCATATTTAACTTATGGTAGTCAGAAAGCAAACATAACAGCCAACCTGGTGATCTGAAATCATTATTTGTTGCTACGACTGAATCAGGGTAATTCACTATTAGGTCATCAAAGTTAATATCCTAGCGGAAAACATATTTGCAAAAATTTTAAGAATACCAATAAACTATGAAGCAGACAGAACATCTAAAATCCAAAATGATTGTGAGCTGCCTTCATCTTGTTTACCTTAAATTCCTCTCATCTTTCTTAATGTCAACCCATTTAATTTAAATTAGAGCGTGTTATGAAGCATGAAAGCAGAAGATGGAACCAAATATATATATTTTTAAAAGATCAGTTGGAAAGCCTCACCAGAAGATATTGTTAGGCCAATGGATCAGAGTGGAAATCCATCTGGAAAATTATGGAATATAAAAAGAAAAAGCAATACAGCTTCTCACATTTTCAATGTTAATTAATTGGACATTAGTTGTGTTTAACTTTATACATAGTGTAATTGAGATGTACAGCATGGAAACAGACCCTTCGGTCCAACCTCTCCATGCCGACCAGATATCCCAATCCAATCTAGTCCCACCTGCCAGCACCCAGCCCCAAACCCTCCAAACCCTTCCTATTCATATACCCATCCAAATGCCTTTTAAATGTTGCAATTGTACCAGCCTCCACCACTTCCTCTGGCAGCTCATTCCCTACACGTACCACCCTCTGCGTGAAAAAGTTACCCCTTTAAGTCCCTTTCATATCTTTCCCCTCTCACCCTAAACCTATGCCCTCTAGTTCTGGAACTCCCCCACCCCAGAGGAAAAGACCTTGTCTATTTACCCTATCCATGTCCGCTCATGATTTTATAAACCACGATAAGGTCACCCCTTAGCTTCCAATGCTCCAAGGAAAACAGCACCAGCCCGTTCAGCCTCTCCCTATAGCTCAAACCCTCCAACCATGGCAACATCCTTGTAAATCTTTTCTGAAACCTTTCAAGTTTCAAAACATCTTTCCGATAGGAAGGAGACCAGAATTGCACACGATATTCCAACAGTGGCCTAACCATTGTCCTGTCCAGCCGCAACATGACCTCCCAACTCCTGTACTCAATACTCTGACCAATAAAGGAAAGCATACCAAACACCTTCTTCATTATCCTATCTACCTGTGACTCCACATGCGGACATTAACTTGCAATTTACTTGAGAGCATAGAAGTTAATGCATATTAAAACCGTAGCGCTGGGATTAGGAACTGTATTCTTGAAAAGTGTAATGACCATGAAACTGATCATGATTAGTAACACCTAACATAGTAATTTTCCTCACAGGTAGTCTATTGCAGCTGGTTTTAAAGCATTGCTTGTGGGTGAAAATATTACCCTTTAAATTGAGATAAAATGGTTTGTTATAAATTCTTGAGTTGTTGAAACTTTGATTTTGTGAAGGTAGTCAATGTGGGATGCTAGTTGTTAAACATTTTGAGTGAGATTCTTAATAAGTGTTATATTGAATTGTATATACATTGAATGTTACATTAATAATTGTTCATTCAGGAACAAAGTAAACTGTATGAAAATCTGATATAAATTAATCTTGCTGTTTGAAACAAATCATGCAGAGAAATAACTTACTAAATCGAAAGAATTGAACACAAGTCACCAATTACCTAATTGTTTTATACAGAAAATGCACATACAAAGATCATTGTTTGAGGTTTCTGAGGAGGGCTGTCTCATGATGCGATGCATTGTACTTAATATGGAGATGTCTAATTTAGTTTATCAAGAAAGTTTGGTTGTTTGCTTTATTTAAAGAAAGTGAAGGTTGAATGCATATTAATTGGATATTTTTATTCACTTGTGGAACGTGGGTGTGCCCATCCCTAGTTGCCTTTGAAAAGATGGAGGTAAATTGCCTTCTTAAACTGCTGCAATCCATGTGCTGTAGATGGATCCACCCTGTCATTAGGGAGGAAGTTCAAGGATTTTGACTCAGAGATAGTGAAGGAAAGATGATAGACTCTCAAGTCAGGGATGGTGAATGGCTTGAAGGGGAACCTGCAGGATTTGCTGCCATTGTCTTTGTAGATAGAAGTAGTTGTAAGTTTGGAAGGTGCTGTCTCAGGACCTCTGGTGAATATCTGCTACCAAGCCTTAGTGGTGGAGGGAATGAATTTTTGTGAATGTGATGCCAAATAAAACAGCTGCTTTGTCCTGGATGGAGTCAATCTTCTTGAGTGTTGTTAGAGCTGCACTCATCCAGACTAGTCAGGAATATTCTATCACACACCTGGCTTGTGCCTTGTAGTTGATGGACTGGTTTTGGGCGGCAGGAGGTGAGTTATCTCCTACAGTGTTTCTAGACTCTGACCTGTTTTTGTAGCCACTGTATTTACATGGTGAATCCAGTTCAGTTTCTGGACAACGGTAACGTGATGGTAATGTGTTGAATATCAAGTGGTGATGCTTATATTGTTATTGGAGATATCATAACCTGGCATTATGTAATGAATGTTACTTGCCACTTTTCAGCCCAACCATGAATATTATCCAGGTTTTGCTACATTTAAATACGTACTGCTTCAGTACCTGAGGAGCTGCGAATTGTGCAGTCATTGGTGAACATCCCCACGTCTGGCCACGATGACGGGAAAGTCATTGCCGACATAGGTGCCAAGATGTTTGGGCCGAGGAAAATCCCCTGAGTAATTCCTGACAGATGAGCTGAGATAATTAACCTCCAACAACCACAACCACCTTGCCAAACAGTGGAGAGTTCTTCTCCACCCCCTCCCTGATTTCTATTGAATCCAGTTTTGCTTAGATTCCCTGATGTCAGTCAAATATGGCCTTCACATCAAGGACAGTCACTCTCACCTCAACTCTGGAATTCAGCTCTTTTGATCATGTTTGAACCAAAGGTGTATTAAGGTCAGGAACTAAATGATGGAATACAAACTGGGCATCAGTGAGCAGATTATTGGTGAGCAGGTGCTAACAAATATATTTATAATCACACTGTTGATGGCATCTTCTATCACTCCAGTGATGGTTGAGAGTTGACTGATGGACAATAATTGGCTGGGTTGGATTTGTCCTGCTTTTTGTGTACAGGACATCCAAGGGCAATTTTCCACATTTGGAGTATTGTGCACAGTTTTGGGCACAATGAAGGATGTACTGGCCCTGGGGAGTATTCAGAGGAGGTTCACGAGAATGGTCCCAGTAATGAAAAGCTTACCTTATGAAAAATGTTTGAGGACTGTAGCTCTGTACTCGATGGACTTTAGAAAGATGGGGTTGGGGACTTAACTAAAACACACAGGACACTTAATGGCCTGAACAAAGTAGATTTTGGAAAAATGTTTCCATTGGTAGGAGAAACTAGGACCCAGGGCACAGCCTTAAAGTAAAGGGAAAACCTTTGAGAACAGAGATAAGGAGAACCTTCTTCAACCAAAGAGTGGTGAATCTATGGAATTCATTGCCATGGGAGGCTTGGTCATTGAGTATATTTAAGACTGCGATAGATAGGTTCTTGAGAATCAAGGGGATCAAGGGTTACAGAGAGAAAGTGGGAGAATGTGATTGAGAAACTTATCAGCCATGATTCAATGGCGGAGCCGACTCGATGTGCTGAATGGCTTAATTTCTACTCCTATGTCTTGCAGTCTTATTGTCAAGTTGATATCAGTGTCATAGTTATACTGGGAGAGCTCGGTTAGGGGAGTGGAAAGTTTGGGTGCACAAGTCTTCAGCACTATTGCCAGCATGTTTCAGGGCCTATAGTCTTTGCAGTATTCAATGCCTCCAACCATTTCTTGATACTACGTGGAGTGAATTGAATCGGTTGAAGGTGGGCATCTGCACTTCTGGAGATGTTTGATTGAGGCCAGGATAAATCATTAACTCAGCATTTCTGGCTGAAAATTGTTGCAAATGCTTCAGCCTTACCTTTTGCATTGGTGGGCTGGGCATTCCCATCAATGAGGACGGGAACATTTGTGGAGTCTCCACTTCCGGTAAGTTGTCCACCGCCATTCACGACTGGTTGTGGCAGGACTGCAGAGTTTAGATCTGATCCTTGGTTATGGATTTGTTTAGCTCAGTCTATTACTTCCCACTTGGGCTGTGTGGCAAACATAAGTCCTGTTTTGTAGCTTCACTAGGTTGACACCTCATTTTTAAGTTTATGTGGTGCTGTTCCTGGCATGCTTTCTCTTTATTGATCCCTGGCATTAGACAATGGTAGAATGGCGGATATGCCGGACCATGAGTTTGCTGATTGTGTTTGAATATGATTCTTCTGCTGCTGCTGTTGATGGTCAATATTAGCTCAAAGATTCCCAGTCTTATTTGTTAGATCTGTTTGAAGTCTTGCCCATTTAGCAGACAGACAGTGCCACGTAATATGATGTCAAGAAGGCAGACTTCATTTTCATAAAGACTGAGTGGATATTACTCTTAGTGATACCGTAATGGATAGATGCAACTGTGGCAGGCAGATTGGTGAAGATGAGGAGAAATGCATTTTTCTATCTTGTTGGTTCCCGCACCAACTGCTGCAGTCAAAGTCTAGCAACAATGTCCTTTGGGACTTGGCCAGCCCAATCAGTATTGCTGCTGCCCAGCACCCTTGATAGTAGATACTGAAAGATCCCACCGAGAATGTATTCTGTACCCTTGCCACCCTCAGTTCTTCCTTAAAGTGCTGCTCAGCATGGATGAGTGGTGATTCATGGTTACTCAGGAGTTTTCCTTGCTCACATTTAACCTGATGCCATGAGACTTCATGGTATCCAAATTCAATGCTGAGGACTCCTAAGGCATCCTCCTCCCTTATACTGCTATGTCTGCTCAGCTGTCAGGACATATCTAGGGATGGAGCTAGTGGTGGCTGGGACATTGTAAGGTATGATTCCGTGAGTATGACTATATCAGGTTGTCGCTTGACCAACCTGTGAGATGGCTCTCCCAATTTCACACTAACCCCAACTGTGTGTAAGGAGGACTTTGCAGAATTGACGAGACTAGCATGTGCTGCATGACCATATGGAGTGGGAGTAGTTATTTCTTACATATAACCCAAATGTTGAAGAGAAGTCAATAGCTTTTGTATCAAGATTGTTCAACAAAGCAGGAATTAACTGTGCACAGATAAAGAAAGAAACTCTAGGAACCAATTTTGGCATTAGATAATTCTATCGATATCTGTATGGCCAGTTATTGACTCTATTAAAAGACCACAGGCTATTGACCACAATATTTGGGCCTCACACAGGGATACCTCCTCTACATTCTAATATGCAGAAGTGGGTGTTGCTGCTATCAGCTCACACTTACACAATTCAGTATTGTCAATCCAAATTACATGGAAATGCTGATGGGTTCTCTAGATCAACTTTGTCAAATGAGTAGACTACAAACAGTAGATGTTTTCTCCTTCAACCAAGTACAGAACACTTCAGTAAGGGAAGAACAAGTTAAAAATTTAAGAAGTACACTAGAAATGATCCAGTACCATCAAAAGAGTGGACATGTTACTTAGAGGCAAAATCATGGGAACAACCCAGAACTGAAGCCACATATGTCACATAGAAACTAGCACAATCTATATAAGCAGAATATCTCCTATGGGGAATGAATGCCATCATTCTACTACAGTTAAAGAAACCTGAGCTAAATCAAGCACATGATGGTCACTGTGGCATTGTCAGAATGAAGGAGGTAGGCAGAAGCTATTTTTCATGGCTTCACTTCAAAATTGAGGACAAAGCAGAAATATGCAACTTGCACAAGAATTCACAACCTACACCCATTAGCACCATTCCACCCTTGGGAATGGCCAAAAAGGCCATAGCAAAGAATCCACACTGATGATGCTGGATTCTTTCAATGGACAAATATTTTTCATAATGGTTCACACACAAACTAAATGGCCTGAAGTTGCCATCATGAAGATGACACCTTCAGAGAAAATCATTGAAAGATTGGGGGAGATCTTTGTAATATTTGGTTATCTGGAATAATTTTATAGTGATATAAACTGTGGACTTTAATCACAAGAGTTTACAGACTACCTGAAGTAGAACAGAATTCAATATATTTGATCAGCACCTTATCATTGAGCCAAAACGGTTTGGCAAAAAGATTTGTTCAGACAATGAAATATTCCTCATAAGCTAAGTCCAGAACAATAATCATTATCCAAACAAGTGAGCCAATTTTTGTTAACATATCTGAACACAACCCACTTAACGACTCAAAGTTCTCTGGCACTGCTCACAGTAAAGCCTCAGTTGTACACAGCCTTTGATTTGCTGAAACCTTCCATGGCAAAATATATTGTTGACAGGAAAACACCGAATCAAGTTTTCTGATGAGAAATCAAAGCCACGTTTTTCAAAAGGTCAGGAAAGGCTGGTGAGGAATTATATCGCTGGCAAGTGGGTACTACTCATCACTTAATGTAGGTCAGTTAGCTCAGGTGGTTAGAGCACGGGTACTAATGATGCCAAGGTCGTGGGTCCAATCCCACATTCATGAGATGTGTCGTTGTGATTTGCAAGTGTGTCAGTCAGAGCAGGCAGGGAGGGACAAAGCAGAAAACAAGGTAGGATTGATAAATTAAATTGCATTTGCTTCAATGCAAAAGGTCTAACAAGGAAGACAGATGAACTCAGGGCATGGTTAGGAACATGGGACTGGGATATCACAGCAATTACAGAAACATGGGTCAGGGATGGACAGGACTGGCAGCTTAATGTTCCAGGATACAAATGTTACAGGAAGGATAGAAATGGATGCAAGAGAGATGGGGGAGTGGTGTCTTTGATAAGGGATAGCGTTACAGCTGTGAACAGCTGTACTAAGGGAAGATATTCCTGGGAATACATCCAGGGAAGTTATTTGGGTGGAACTGAGAAATAGGAAAAGGGATGATCACCTTATTGAGATTGTATTATAGACCCCCTAATAGAGGGAAATTGAGAAACAAATTTGGAAGGAGATTTCAGTTATCTGTTAAGAATGGGCCAATGGTCTGAGAAGTGGCAGATGGAGTTTAATTTAGATAAATGTGAGGTGCTGCATTTTGGGAAAGCAAATCTTAGCAGGACTTATACACTTAATGGTAAGGTCCTAGGGACTGTTGCTGAACACAGAGACCTTGGAGTGCAGATTCATAGCTCCTTGAAAGTGGAGTCACAGTTAGATAGGATAGTAAAGAAGGCGTTTGGTATGCTTTCCTTTATAGGTCAGAGTATTGAGTACAGGAGTTGGGAGGTCATGTTGTGGCTGGACAGGACATTGGTTAGGCCACTGTTGGAATATTGCATGCAGTTCTGGTCTCCTTCCTATTGGAAAGATGTTGTGAAACTTGAAAGGTTTCAGAAAAGATTGACAAGGATGTTGCCAGGGTTGGAGGATTTGAGCTATAGGGAGAGGCTGAACAGGCTGGGGCTGTTTTCCCTGGAGCGTCGGAAGCTGAGGGATGACCTTATCGAGGTTTATCAAATTATGAGGGGCATGGATATGATAAATAGACAAAGTCTTTTCCCTGGGATTGGGGAGTCCAGAACTAGAGGGCATAGGTTTAGGGTGGGAGGGGAAAGATATAAAAAAGACCTCAGGGGCAACTTTTTCATGCAGAGGATGGTACGTGTATGGAATGAGCTGCCAGACGATGTGGTGGAGGCTGGTACAATTGCAGCATTTAAGAGGCATTTGGATGGGTATATGAATAGGAAGGGTTTGGAGGGATATGGGCCGGGTGCTGGCAGGTGGGACTAGATTGGGTTGGGATATCTGGTCGGCATGGACAGGTTGGATGAAGGGTCCATTTCCATGCTGTACATTTCTATGACTCTGTAATAATAGGGTGGTTATGGTAAGGGATTTTTAACTTTCCAAACATAGACTGGGACTACCATAGTGTTAAGGGTTTAGATGGAGAGGGATTTGTTAAGTGTGTGCAAGAACATTTTCTGATTCAGTATGTGGATGTACATACTCGAGAAAGTGCAAATCCTGGCCTACTCTTGGGAAATAAAGCAGGGCAGGTGACTGAGTTGTCAGTGGGGGAGCACTTTGGGGCCAGTGACCATAATTCTATTAGTTTTAAAATAGCGATGGAAAAGGATAGATCACATCTAAAAGTTGAAGTTTTAAATTGGAGAAAGGCTAATTTTGATGGTATTAGGTAAGAGCTTTCAAAAGTTGATTGGGGGCAGAGTTCACAGGTAGAGGGACAGCTGGAAAATGAGAATTCTTCATAGATGAGATAATGAGAGTCCAGAGACAGTATATCCCTGCTAGGGTGAAAGGAAAGGCTGGTAGGTGTAGGGAATACTGGATGACGAGAAAAATTTACGGTTTGGTTAAGAAAAAGAAGGAAGCATATGTCAGATATAGACAGGATCAAGTGAATCTTTAGAAGAGTATAAAGGCAGTAGGAGTATACTTGAAAGGGAAATCAGGAGGGCAAAAAGGGGACATAAGATAGCTTTGGCAAATAGGGTTAAGCAGAATCCAAAGGGTTTTTACAAATACATTAAGGATAAAAGGGTAACTAGGGAGAGATTAGGGCCCCTCAAAGATCAGCATGAAAGCCTATGTGTGGAGCCGGAGGAGATGGGGCAGATACTAAATGAGTATTTTGCACCAGTGTTTACTGTGAAAAAGGATGTAGAAAAAATAGAATGGAGGGAAATAGATGGTGCCATCTTGAAAAATGTCCATATTACAGAGGAGGAAGCACTGGATGTCTTGAAATGCATAAAGGTGGATAAATCCCCAGGACTTGATCAGGTGTACCCGAGAACTCTGTGGGAAGCTAGGGAAGTTGATTTTGGGCCCCTTGCTGAGATATTTGTATCATAGCTAGTCACAGGTGAGGTGCTGGAAGACTGGAGGTTGGCTAATGTGGTACCACTATTGAAGGAATGTGGTAAGGACAAGCCAGGAAACTATAGACCAGTGAGCCTAACATCAGTGGTGGGAAAGTTGTTGGAGGGAATCCTGAAGGATAGGATCTACACATATTTGGAAAGGCAAGGGCTGATTAGGGACAGTCCATATGGCTTTTTGTGTGGGAAATCATGTCCCTTGAAGTTGATTGAGTTTTTTGAAGAAGTAACAAAGAGGATTGATGATGGCAGAATGGTGGACGTGATCTATATTGACTTCAGTAAGGCGTTTGACAAAATTCCCCATGGGAAACCGGATAGGTTAGGGATTCCTATCCCTAGATAGGAATACAGGGAGAACCCAACATTTGGATACAGAACTGGCTCAAAGGTAGAAGACAGATGGTGGTGGTGAAGAGTTGTTTTTCAGGCTGGAGACCTGTGGCCACAAGGATCGGTGCTGGGTCCACTACTATCTGCCATTTATATAAATGATTTGGATGTGAATATAGGGGGTATGGTTAGTAAGTTTGCAGATGACACCAAAATTAGAGGTGTAGTGGACAGTGAAGAAGGTTACCCCAGAGTACAAATGGGTTTTTGATCAGATGGGCCAATGGGCTGAGGAGTGGCAGATGGAGTTTAATTTAGATAAATATGAGGTGTTGCATTTTGTAAAAGCAAATCTTAGCAGGACTTATACACTTAATGATAAGGTGCTAGGGAGTGCTGTTGAACAAAGAGACTTTGGAGTGCAGGTTCACAGCTCCTTGAAATTAGAGTTGCAGGTAGATAGGATAGGGAAAAAGACATTTAGTATACTTTCCTTTATTGGTCAGAGCATTGAGTATAGGATTTGGGAGGTCATGTTGTGGCCATACAGGATGTTGGTTAGGCCATTTTTGGAATATTGCGTGCAATTCTAGTCTCCTTCCTATTGGAAAGATGTCATGAAACTTGAAAGGGTTCAGAAAAGATTTACAAGGATGATGCTAGGATTGGAGGATTTGAGCTACAGAGAGAGGTTGAATGGGCTGGGGCTGTTTTCCCTGGAGCATTGAAGCCTGAGGGATGATTTTATCGTGGTTTATAAAATCATGAGGGGCATGGATAGGATAAATAGACAAAGTCTTTTCCGTTGGGTTGGGGGAGTCCAGAACTAGAGGGCATAGGTTTAGGGTGAGAGGGGAAATATATAAAAGAGACCTTAGGGGCAACTTTTACATGCAGAGAGTGGTGCGTGTATGGAATGAGCTGCCAGAGGAAGTGGTTCAGGCCACTACAATTGCAACATTTAAAAGGAAATTGGATGAATGTATGAACAGGAAGGATTGGAGGGATATGGGTCGGGTGCCGGCAAGTGGAACTAGGTTAGGTTGGGATATCTGGTCAGCATGGACAAATTGGAGTGAAGGTCTGTTTCTGTGCTGTATGCCTCTATGACTCTATGTATCACAGATTAGATTTGACTCCTACACTGTACAGACTACAGATGGTAAAGTATGGAGAAGACATGAAGATCAACTCTTCACAATCATAATAAGTGCGGAAGAGACAATAACCATAATTGAAAATCCACAAATAATTTTGCCAGGTAGAGCACCTGGATATACCTGAAGACAGGATTGTAATTGGAACATCTGAGGGAAACAATACCTCAGGAAGATTATCATGAAATTGTGCAAACCTCTGAATATTGAATTATCTCAGGAAATGATAACGATAGATGAAGTTCCTAGCTCACCTAAAACACCAGGGGTTAAAGCAACAGGATAAATAAACAGTCACCTGATATGCACTGACAACAGGAATCAACATCCTCCGGAATGCCTTACCTATGTTGTATTATTATAAGTATTGGAACTGTTTTCATTGCAGGAACCTCTGATGTAAAGGGGAAGGAATGCTGCATATTTGTGTTGGTATGCTAGACTGTAGTGATGATGTCATCAGGGTTGCAATTGACCAGAAATTCAATTAACCATATAAATACAGTAGGTGAAGGTGAGGACTGCAGATGGTGGAGATTAAAGTCGAGAGTGTGGTGCTGGAAAAGCACAGCAGGTCAGGCAGCATCCGAGGAGCAGGAGAATCGACGTTTCAGGCAAAAGCCTGATGAAGGGCTTTTGCCCAAAATGTCGATTCTCCTGCTCCTCGGATTCTGCCTGACCTGCTGTGCTTTTCCAGCACCACACTTTTGAGATTAATACAAAAGCAGATCAGAAGTTAAGAATTCAGTGGTGAGTATCTCACCTCCTAACTTCACAAGTCTGTTGAGTACCTACAAGACCCAACTCAGAGGTATGACAGAACACTCTCCACTTACCTGGACAGGAGCAGTTCCAACAACTCTCAAGAAGCTGGACATCATCCAGGACAAAGCATCCTCAGCTTACGTATTACTCCCGCTACCACCAGTTGTAATGGTGCTTTAGAATCTATAAGATGCACCGTAGCAATTCACAAAGGTTTTTCAACAGAATCTTCCAAAACTGTAACCTCTCTCACCTTGAAGGATATGGGTAGCAGACATTGAGGCAACACACCTGCAAGATCCCCTCCAAATTATAAACTGACTTGGAACAATAACGTTGCTCCTACACAGTCATTTGGTAAGAATTCTAGAACCCCCTTCCGAACAACACCGACCTTGCATGGAATGTAGCTGTTGAAAGAGGCACCAACTTCAAAGGCGATTTTGGACGGGTAAGAAATTGGCGTGGCTAAAAATGTCCAGACCCTGACAGCTACTTTAAAAAAAAAGTTTTGCTGAACTCCAAACACCACTAAGTACTTCACTCACAAGAGACTGGTGATACAGTTGTCAGATATGTAATATGTAACAGTCTATCAAATGTTAATATATTAGCTTAACACACTTTAATTTATCCTACAACTTGCACACGAAGTTATGCTCATGAGAGACAGAGAACTGTTCAAAAGGTGAGTATATTAGTATTATTCACTGGTCATATAAAACTAACAATACCTGCAGCACAATATTAAGAAAAAGGCAGGATGGCTTCAAATAATTTCCTGACCGTCCTGATTCCAAGATATAGATAGTCAAAAATGAGTGACCTGCATCTATATAGTGCAAACACAGTGATGTATCTTTAAAAGCAAGACAAATGAAAAGAAGCATCCATTGCAACAGAAATTTTGTTTGGATCTTTATTGATCTTGTCTCATCATATGAGAATCATATGGACAGTTCACAGAGCAACCATGCTATATGGATTCTAAACTGGTGGACTGTGCTTAGATTCTTGAGCACTGCTGCAGCTGCATTCATTAAGGCCATATTTAATCACAAATCTAACTTGTGTTTTGTAGTAGTTAAACAGCCTTGGGAGTCAGGAGGTGAGTCACTTACCACAGACTAGCCAGTTTCTGCCTTATAGTAACCATAGAATTTAGGTGAAATGCTGGATGCCAATGTGGGGAGATTCATTAATGGCACTGCCATTGCATAACAAGGAGATGTGATTTTCCTCACCTTTCTTGGAGATATTCAGTTTGGCACTTAGCATGCCACAAATATTATTTGTCACTTAGATGCCTACTGGGTTTTGCTGTGTGAGCTGTTTTATTATTTATGGAAAGGCAATTTAAAAAAAAAATCACTCTCAGGATGTGGGCATCACTGGCTGGGTCAGCATTTATTGCTCATCCTTCATTGCCCACAAGAAGGCGGTGGTGAATTGTTTTCTTGGACCACTGCAATCCATTTGATGTACATACACCCACAATGCCACTAGGGCAAAAGTTCCACGATTTTGATCTCGTGATACCTGAAGGAATGGTGATATATTTCCAAGTCAAAATGCTGAGTGGCTTGAAGGCGAACTTGCAAGTAGTGGTGTTGCCATAGTGGTGGTGCTAACTAAGGTGCCTTGGGGAATTCCTGCTGTGCATCTTGTAAATGATACACTGAGCATGGTGATGAAGTGAGTAAATGTGTGCGAATATGGTGCCAATCAAGCAAGATGCTTTGTGCTGGATGATGTTAAGCTTCTTGAGCATTGTAGCAGTGATCCAGGTAAGTAGGAAATGTTCCATCACACTCCTGACTTACATCTTGTAGATGGAGGACAGGCATTTGAGTAATCAGGAACTGAGTTACTCGTTGCAGAATTCATTGCCTCTGATCTGCTCTTGTAGGCATTGTATGAATATGGCTACCTCAGTTCAAACTCTAGTCAATGGTAATCCCAAGGCTATTGATAGGAGGGAATATAATGATGAGTGAAATGCTTTGCAACCACCTTCACTGGTAATTTTACAATGGAAGAAGAGTCTTTGATGAAGCAGCAGAAGATAATTGGGTCTCGGACATTCCTATGTGTAACTCATTCCATAATTTTCTGGAGTTAGATTCCAATAACTACAACCATAATCACTTATAACTAATCCAGCGACATATTATGCATTGTTAAGGTCCCAGATGATCGTTACATTTGACAAAACATTTTCAAAATGAAACATAACTTGATAGATTATAAGTTTGCAACTTGTTTACTGTGGTCAGTCACTGAATATCTTCACATGAGGATGTCAATGTACCATTGAACAGAATAACAAGCTCATTACTCAAACAAAAAGACAAAGCTATATGTTGGAATTTGGAAAGATCTCATCATAAATAGAAAAATGATTCAGCCCTTTTTCCCAGCTATATATTTTACATAAACTCAGTCCCAGTAAAGTATCATCCTTATCTGCACTTTAAAATTTCTTACTGAACAGATGAGGTCACAACCATGCTTTTTCAGCAACATTCTGCACATTTACCAGACATGATTCTCTTCATTACTTTCTCTCCCTGAGATACACAGTGGAGCTAATCTCATTATATTTTCCCCAAATTTGACTACTTTGAAGTTGCGAAAACACATTTAAACTTCATTCTAGCTGTGATAGCCTGATGGCTTCCACAAACCAAACTGCCCGTCGACTGGTATGACTATTTCTTTCTGAACTCAACCTCCTGTAGTCCTGGCCTTCTGTATCCATTGATCATAGAGGCTGCTGTTAGTAAACGACCCTGCAAATACCTTATCAGGTAGCTTATCTAGTCATTTAGCTTTAGCCACATACTTTCTTTGAAACAAACAGAGAAATACTGGGAAGCTCAGGAGTTCTGGTATTACCTGTAGAGAGAGAAAAACAGATAATATTTTTTCACAGCTGAAAGGAATTTAAAATGGTGTTTTTTTTACACTTTGACAAAGGTGGAGAAGGACCAAGGGGGTCAAACAGTGTAGAGGTTCAGGGAAGAAGTCATGTCAGACTTGACATTTTAACTCAGTTTCTCTCTCTGGGAATGCTGCCAGACCTGCTGAGTTGCTCCAGCATTTTCGATATTTGTTTCAGATTTTCAACATCTGCAGTATTTTGCTTTCTTGAAAAGGCTGTTTTGAACACCCTGTTGGAAATGATTTTCTGACTCTTTCTTAAAACAAAAATCAAACTTTCACAGCATTAAAACTAAAAGTCCATTAGCATCTATTTTAGAATCTGGATTAACAATGATAAGTTATTATTTTCACCAGTACATATAATACAATATGTAGCTTTCCTTACCTTGTGCTGCATCAAAGCCTCCATTTGACATCCCTTCTGGAATAAATCTCCATTGAAATACAGAATGATCAGCACCACCTGTGCTAATTATCCACTGAAAATCATATGACCAACGCACATTAGTCACATGGGCAGAATGTCCAACATATTTACGGAATTTTGCTCCTAAAAATAAGGAAACAGATAACCATCCAATAACCAATTAAACTATTGAATGCAGTTATTTATAATTGCTTTGACTAAACTAAGTTTTGATGTTAAAATATTGCTGAAGCTAGCAAACTCAAATCTTTTAAAAGAAAATGCTTAGAATGGAAAGTTTTTAGTTACACCATCTGTTCAATTTGTGGAAGCAGAAGTGAAACAGCTTCTTTTTTAATAAAATTTTGGCAGCAGACTGAAGGATATCTATTCAATCCAGACATCTGAATTCTGGTGAGTTTATTGCACATAGTTGACTTTCATCATGGAAATGTTAAAATTCTATTTATTATAAATATTGTTACACAGATGTTGTCATGAAACAAAAGCATCGATCCCTGTGGACCCCCAATGGTTGCCAACCTGAAAAAAACCCTTATTCTCCCTTGCTGCTTCTTGTCCATTGCTTGATTCTATATCCACATCAATATACTGCCTGCAACACCATGATCTCTTATCTTATGATTTAGCCTTTTGTGAGCCTGTTGAATGCCTTCTCCAACTCCAAATACAAAATATCTACTGGTTCCCCTCTATCCATTCTGATTGAGACTTCCTTGAAAAACTCTAAAAAATTAGTCAGATATAATTTCACTTTCATGAAGCCATGTTGACTCTGCTTGATTGCATGATTTTCCAAATGTGCTCATACTTCCTTAATAACTAATTCCAACATATTGACAATAATAGATGCTAGACTAGTAGGCCTATAGATACCCAACATTTGCCTCCCCCACTTTTTGAAAAGAGGTGTCAACTGACAGTTTAGAATCCTCAGGTACTTCTCTAGAACCCACAATTTATTTTGGAAAATTACAACTGATGCATTCACTCGGTCATAGCTACTTCCTTTAGGATCCTGGATGCAACCCATCAATGGCAAGAGTTTTATCTGCCTTTTGACCCATGAATTTATCTAATACTACCTCTCTACTGATGGTGATGACACTTAATTCTTCCTCTGTATTTTTCAGTATTAAGGAGATGTTTGAAGTATATTTTACAATAAAGACTGATGTAAAATACTTGTTTACCTTCTCTGGCACTTCCTTGCTCTCCATAACTATCTCCCCAAATTCATTTTCTAAGGAGCCAATGTTTACTTTAATCTCTGCCTTCCACTTTAAACATATAAAGAAGCTTTTATTGTCAATTTTTATATACCTCACTGTCTTGCCCTTGTAATTTATTTTCTCTGTCAGCTTTTTAGTTCTCCTTTGCTGGATTCTGAATTTATCATTGACTTTTGCCTTCTTATAGGTTTTTTCCTTCAACTATACACTCTTCTTAATCTTTCTATTTATCTAATTCCCTCTCTAATGCTGCACCCACCTCCCAAAAGGCTCATGCTCTACCATTTTTACTAAGGCATGCAACATCTTCCCCATTAATTGTCACATACCCCAATCTGTGACCTTGCATGTCCTCTGTGCTGCCTATTCACTTATTCACTTGTGAAATCTCTTCATCTGCACCAAAAGCAAACACTGTGCCACCTACTTTCATTTCCATAATATCCGCTATCTCTCATTGCAAGACCAAAACAGCCCATGATGGGTCAGAACAAGTCAAAATAGGAGTTGTACTGCCCATCACTCAACTCCTAAGCCCTAATGAACATCAAATTCTGCCTCTGACTGTTCCAAGCAGGGCTTGGACTCGTACAGAAGCTGTACTTGACTGACTGTGCTGAGATCTCCTGAGCAAAGCAGTCCCTTGACTGGACTGCGGCTTGCTGACAACTGTGGCAAGCTCCTGGCTGTGTGCCTGTGCTAAAGGGCATGGTTGGATAGTAATAATATAAACTGAGTATCTCTAGCTGAAGGAGCAAAGTGCAAAAAGGAAAGGCAAGGCAAAACAGGAATGCTA
The DNA here is from genome assembly GCF_020745735.1 of Hemiscyllium ocellatum. NCBI lineage: Eukaryota > Metazoa > Chordata > Chondrichthyes > Orectolobiformes > Hemiscylliidae > Hemiscyllium > Hemiscyllium ocellatum. The sequence goes on along the minus strand of NC_083410.1, from coordinate 57,518,910 downwards.
CCAGTTTTCAGTTAGGCTTGGACTGATAAACAGCATGACAATGAGTGAAGAGCTCAAGATGTAGCTTGGTCCAGTCCATGAGCTGCAACACAATGACGTTGTAAAGGTATAGTATTGAAGTTCAGAAGTGACTTGTAAGTAGATTGGACATGTACCATGAGAGTTCATGAAGGCTGGCACATGTTAATGCTAACGTCCATCAATGTGAGATGCACTTGACCAGTACCCATGGAGCTTGATTGAGATGCTGAAGCCTGGTGTCCAACATTGGAGGTCTTTTAGAGCAAATGGTGAGTTGAACCCACCAAGAACCCAGCTGGTTTCCATGTGAAGTTTTCCAGAAGGCTAATTTGAATGGCGAATTTGGCAAGATTGCAATCTGTGATAAGTTGGACTTCTAATAAGTTATTTACCAAGCAATGAAGAACATCAGTTGGGAGACTCGGACTATATAGCACGCCATCAGAGTGAAGGAATGAGCCTTTGGAATTGAGATGAGGAGGAATTTCTTCAGCCAGAGGGTGTTTAAACTGTGGAACACATTGCTGCAGAGAGCTGTGGAGGTCACTGAGTGTATTTAAGACAGAGATGGATGGCTTCTTGATTAGTATTGGGATCAAGGATTATAGGGAGAAGGCTGGAGGATAGGGTTGAAAAACATATCAGCTTTTGATTGAGTGTCAGAGCAGACTCAGTGGGCCAAATGCCCTAATTTTGCTCCTACATCTTATGTTCCGATAGTGACTCGCTACTCCCTGGCATGAATCTCATCATGCTGCTTGAGCAAAGCAGGGAAGTTGTGACGAGATAATCTCAATGTAAAAGATGACTGATTCTACCTCTCCACTCACCATAGCCTACATCGCTCAGACTCTAGTGAAGTTGTACCTTATGTGTCAGCAAAGACATGATGGACAATTGTATTACTTCTGTGATAAGTTCAGAACAAGGAATCACTAATATTAATATAAAATAGCTGATGAATTAGTAAAACATTAAGGAAGATTTTTGAAAAACAGCAGTAAAATGTGGAACTTGCCATAGACGTATGTGGTTGAAGTAGTTCGCACTGGTGAATTTGTGATTTGGACTGGGATGTACAAAGTTAAAAATCACACAACACCAGGTTTTAGTCCATCAGGTTTAATTGGAAGCACACTAGCTTTGTACTTGCAGAGTTACATTGTACTTTGCTCAAAAACTGCATGAATTCATGTAAAACTCTGTTATCTCACTTTTTAGATTAGAATCAATCTAAACATTATGGCACAGACAGAGAACACAGGGGGCTCACACCTTTAACATATTGTCTAGCTAACACCAATTGTTGCAGTTAACCTGAGAATGCAATTTTTTAAAAAAAGGTTTTGCGATTTACACATGAAAGAAGTGAAACTATCATGGTATTCAAACAGATGAAAGACTCAACAGACAATCAAGGTATTTTCCAATGTATAATTTCAGTTACATCGCACTGTAAATTTTTACTATAAATTCTGTGCCTTACAATTGTGTCCTCCACAACCACCTGATGAAGGAGCGGCACTCTGAAAGCTATGTGTTTCCAATTAAACCTGTTGGACTATAACCTGGTGTTGTGTGATTTTTAACCTCGTGAATTTGACGGAAGATTTTGATGCATCAATGTGAATAGAGGAGAAACACAGATAATGAGCAAACTGGGAAGGGGAAATTAGAAAGGGATGAGAGTTAGCAGTATACTTTTACTTTCTAAGACATGAAAATCAATGCAGTTTCTAAGAGATCTGGATCTTTCCCATGCTGTAGCAAAAAACTACAACATGGGAATTGATAATAATAAATGATAACGAAGCGGAATTGCACTGAAGTGGGCGACATCTGTAATTTGTAATCCTGAGAAAACACAAATTAACACAGATCATAATAAGTGTATGTGTTGACAGTGTCAATTGGTGGGAGTGTCTTCTTTTGGAACCAGCAACCTGGTGATGCTTGGAATAGACATATCTTGAATTATAAACAATATTTTACCATAATGTTTCTCCTTTGTAATTGAAGATACCTGACCTTGCATCTAATAGCCTTAGATTTGGGATTGAACAATATATTATTCCCACCAATTAACTGACAGGCTACAAACTACATTGATTCTATTAAAAGCCTCAGCACAAGAACAGTGCTTCAACAATATGACTATAGAACAGCCAAATGAACCTCTGGATGAAACTTACAAATAAGATCATTTTTAGACAGATGTGGATGTGAAATTTCCAAATGTACTTCACTTTTGTGTTACTCGTTCATTTCTAGCATCATATCATCTGCCTTGTGTCCATGCTGCTGTCCAAGCTTGCATTATTTCAGTGTGTAATATGTATTTCAGGAAATTGGTGAAAATTCATCCAGTTTGGTGGAGACGACATAACAAAATTATGTGCAGATCTACCAAATAGCTTGGTTCCTTTGCAAATAGGTAGTACGCACACAGCATTGCCAGCTTCTTAAAGTTAACTCCCTGAGGAAGTGGTCCCTATGGTTTTGGAAGCATGGAATGAATTATAAGGAATACCTCAGGCAGCAGTGACCTCAAAGAGGGCTGCAAGGAGAATCTACAATCAACTTCTTGCCAATATACTCTCATCTGTCTTAATCTGTCTTCCGTTATGAAGCAACTGTAATTCCTACATATTCCCCCATTTTCAGAGGAATAACAATTCAATCTGGTTCACATCCTAGTACTTCACAGTCCCTCACTCATTTCTTGCCTTGTGAGCTGTTCTGGCCTACATAAAAACACAAGCAGCTGAAGTGCATTTCTCCTTCATTGCATCTGCTAGGGATACATATTTATATTTAAGGGCTCCGTGAAAAATGAAAAACTCAAAATAGCTTATTATGTGTTTTTTTTGGGAAATTAAACCAACAGTTTAATGAGTGCTAGAGCTTACTTTCTGTTTCCAGAAATTCAAATAATAATTAGGAACCTATTAAAATTTCCAGATATCAGGATTTCTGACTGTTTATGCCCAGAAAAGTTAAACAGTGTCCACTTTCTAAAAGACTTAGATCAATCTTGATTTGAAGGTCTGAAGATCTTGCATTAGTCTACATTGTCAGTAATTCAATTTTGTCAACAAGAAACCCATTAGACCATGAAAAGTCATCACTCTCTACCCTCTGTTTTTACACTCTGGCCAACAGGGGTATTTTTACTTTTGCCTTTTTAAAAATAACTATTCTCTTTCCAAAGTCTGTTGTCTTTTCATGCTATGTGAGCATGTTTGTATTTGGAATTATGGGAGGATAATTTTAATTCCAGATTATAGTTTAAACTTTAAACACGCGTTTGGAATTTGTTTTAATTGTAACAGATGGATTACTTTCAATTTGTTAAAGAAACTTGTTGAAAGCGTCTTTTTATTCTGGACAGTAGCACAAAATGAAACTGGCATTTAATGATGGAATCAAGACATTCTATTAATAGTAAGACCAGAGAAAACTGAGAGGGGATCTGATTAAAATGTAAAATTATGAGGACATAGACAAGGTGGATAGGCAGCAGCTGATCCCCTTCGTTGAATGGTCAATAACAAAATTTTAAGGGGAAAGGCAAAGGTTTAGAGGGGATTTTAAGAAAGTTCTTTATCATCAAGAGGATGGTCGGAATCTAAAATGAACTGCCTGAGAGGGAGGTTGAGGTGAGAGGTCTTACAATCTTTAAAAAGTACTTGGATGAGCACTGTAAATGTCATAACATCCAAGTTCAGGAAAGTGGGACTGTGTAAGTGTAGTACATTTTGTTAGTTCAGAGACCTGCAGTCTCTTCAGTACTTTATGATTCCGTAAATGAGATGGCCCTTTTCCAAAGTCAGCTTGATTACAGCAAGGCACCTGGTGTGGGCTGCACTTTTTGAGCACCTGTCTGGATAATCTGGTCTTGTTTGTTATATGTAATCACAGTGCTCTGAGGGGATAAGATGTTGTTACAGCAAAGTTGCCATGCTGAAAAATGGTGGTCTAATGCAAACAACAAGGCGTCATCATTGTGCTGGACCCATGATGTGCGAATTCACTGATTATCTTATGATCTATTAGCAGTTTTACAGAGCCACAGTATCTGAAAGTTGGGTTGCTTGGAGGATTCTGGGAAGTGCACTCATTCATAGTCAATCACGGGACCTGGCAATAAGAGTTCCCACCACCACCTTTATTGCCTACCCCTTTCACACCCCTCCTCTGCACCACCAACCCTGTGAACTCCCACCCTCCACTTGCCTGGATTGTATCAGCAGGAGCTGCTATACAGCTACCAACCGCTGATCAGTTGGCAACTCTCAACAAGCAGGACTTCTAGCCTCAAGGTGCCTGAGGTCTATTCTGATCTGTCAAATACCCAAATGGTGAATTATGAGCTAGGTTTTTCTGAAAAAGAGAGGCACCATGTGACTTTTGCTAGCTGTGGACAAGACCTATGTCACCCCCATAAAATATCACTTATTGTGTCAATTAAAACAAGGCAGCACTTGTTGACATCCAAATATTTAAACAAAATTATAAAAACCTAACAAAGATAAAAATGAAAATAAAGAGGATATCTGTGAATGGAAGGGTTAAACATAGTAGATTTGTAAAAGGTTTTCAATAAATAATGTTTATACTGCATGTGTGCATACACATATTCAGTCTGAACAAAAGTCAGAAGTGAGGAAACAAAGATTTTATCAAATAAGTGTCCATTTCTCCAATTTGCCATTTGCTGTTCTGCTAATTTTTGCTACAAGGTTAATAACCTGCCTTCAAATCCAAGCGCTTAAACTTTAGCAAACAGTATCTTATGACGAACTTTAAGAGGGACAGAAAAACCTTTGCCAAATCCTCATACGTTACATCTGTAAATATTCGCCTGTCCACTACTTGAGTCACCTCCTTGTGTATAAGGCAGTCAGCCTTCCAACTCTTCAATATTGCTTCAAAACTTGGACTACATGTAGAAGCCATCTCAACGACCTTAAGTACCATCAACATTGTTGTGGAGTCATACAGCAGAGAAACAGATCCTTTGGCCCAACTTGTCCATGCCAACCAGTTTTCCTAAACTGAACTAATCCCATTTACCTGCATTTGGCCATATCCCTCTAAACCTTTCCTATTCATATACCTGTCCAAATGTCTTTTAAATGTAATTGTACCCAGCTCTAACACTTCCTCTTGGAGCTTGTTCCATACATGTACCTGTGTGTGAAAAAATTGCCCCTCAGGTCTCTTTAAATCTTACCATTCTCATCTTAAACCTCTGGCCTCTAGTTTTGGACACCCCTACCCTGTGGAAAAGACCTTATCTATATCTCTCATGATTTTATAAACCTCTAAGTTTGAGACAGATTCTCTACATCAGCTGGGAGGACAGGCATTCTAAAATCAGTGTCTTCGAAGCAGGTAAAGCACTAGCCATGATCATCCGAAACCAACACTGCTGGGCCAGCCACACGCTTAGGATGCTTGAGTTTCAACTATCAAATCATCTTTGCTCAGCTCAAGGAAGGCACTCGACAAGAGGGCATCATAGAAATGTGTCAAAGGCTTCCTGAAAGTTTCCCTCAAGAAATGCAACATAGACATTAACACTTGGAAAAGTCTCATTCAGAAGAAACAGATTTGGAATTAATTCCTATATGAAGGGACATAATTCTTCGATAACACCCATCAGAAAGAACAATTATAGAAAAGCAACACTAGCAATTAAATCCAAGGACCACTTTCATTTACCGAAAACACCTGCCAAATGCATGGTCGGAGATGTGGCTCTGGGATCAAGTTCATAAGCTACATAAGGACCCACAAAACTCATGAGCAGTGACTTGGAATTTCCTCAGTGGACAATCATACAACTTTAGTTACCTCTTCAAAATAATTAATCAGGTTAGTCAGACATGATTTATTCTTTACAAATCAATAAAGGCTCACTCTAATCAGCTCATATGCTCAAGATAATTAGTCTTTCTATTCTAAATCGTACACTAATGTCTAGATATCAGAAGGTAGGCTAACAGGTCTACAATTACATGGTTTTGCTCTCACCTTTCTTAGACACTGCTGTGACATGTGAAATTTTCCACCATTCAGAGAATTTTGAAGAAATATTTAGAGCATCAGCAATGTTATTATGTACATCCTTTAAGACAGCATCTAATTCTATGGGTTAATCACTCTTTAATACTTTGTTTTCTTCATTACTGTTATATCACTTTTAATATGAGAGTTCGCATCTTTATTCAATAATTGTTTATTCGGGGTGTTGGCGTTCTGTCTTCTTTACTGTAAATGTTGATGCAAAGTAACTATTCAATATGTCCAACATTTCTTTGTTTTCATTGATAGGATCACAGTTAAACTTACAAGAAGCCCAAATGCCCTGACCATTCACTTTTATCAAATATGTTTTAGAAAAATTGTGCACTTATCCCTTAGAACTGTTTTAATGCTTCCCTTTTGTAGATATTACTATCTAAACAAGGTCTTGAGCTTTTTGTTTGCATTTTTGTATGCTTTTCATTTTAGTTTGAGTTGTCTATATCCATTTTATTGGACAAAAGAAGACATTTGCCACTTTGGGCTATAAATTTATTCAATGTCATTTATTTTTCAAACTTTTCATTGATCAAATTTTCCTAGTTTACATGGGGACAGTTTGACTCATCCCACTGAAGTCAGCCCTACCTAAACTTAATATCCTAGAAGCTGTTTTAGATTGTTTCCTTTCAAACAATGCTGAAATCAGTGTTATGATGATTATTATAGATTAAAATTTATGCATTATTAGTGTGTTAACTAAGTCTGACTCATTACATATAATGAAATCTAACATGACCTATCTGCTTTTTAGATCCATAACATAATATTGCCGAAAATTATTTTGCACACAAGAAATTTGCTACCTTTCTGACTTGAGTGCATCTAATTATGTCGATCTATACGAAAATGAAAATGTACTAACCAAATCACCTGCATGCTTGCATAATTCTTGCTACTTCACAGGTTTTACCAACAGCCTACACATTTCACACAAGTCTTAATTCCTTTATTATTTCATAAGTTCATACATAAAGTTTCCACTGTGCTTACCCCATTATATCGTCCCTGACCCACAAACTTCCACTGCCTAGCCACCTCCCAGTCTTTCAACTGAGTTTACATTTTTTCTGAATTAAGATTGCATAACTTGGTTAAGGCTAGCTTTTAAGATACATCTGTTAGGTAACATAAAATAGCTGGCAATGCTGTGAATCTACAGTTGCACCTTATTACACTGGAGGAAAATAATCTAAGAACTAGCAGCACAAACAGGCAATTCAGCCTTTTGAGCCTGCTCCGCTACTTAATACGATCATCTTTCATCTCAGATCGGCCTCAACCCCATTTTCCTGCCTGCTCTCTACAACTCTTCAACCCATCACCTGTACTAATTAAGCAGCTGTCTAGCTCCTCTTTAAAAATTTACTCAATGTACCAGCATCCACCACACACCACACTACTGAATTCCACTTCACAACCCTTCGAGAAAGAAACAACTTCTCCTCATCTGTTTTTTAAATCTGCTACCCTTTATCCTAAAAGGATGACCTCTTCTTCTGGTTGGCCCCACGAGGAAACATTCTCGTGTCATACTATGTCTACTTCATCAATCCACTTTAGCATTTTAAATACCACAATTACAACTTTTCTCATTCTCCTAAACTCCAGATAGTACAAACCTAAACTGCCCAATTTATCATCAAAAGACAAACACCGCATCTCTGGAAACAATTCCACGAACCTCCTCTGAACTGCCTCCAATGTAATCATATCCCTCCTCAGGTATGGGGACAGAACTTTCAAATTAACATTTCACATGCAGTCTCACTAGCGTTCCGTACATTTTCAGCATTACTTCCCTACTTTCATACTTTATTCTTTTAGTAATAAGTGGCAAAATTCCATTTGTCTTCCTTAATACCTAATGTAACTGCATACTAGTTTTCTGCAATTCATGCATGTGTACACCCATCTCCCTCTGCACTGAAGCACTCTGATGTTTCTCTCTATTTAGATAATAACTTGCCTTGCTATTCCTCCAATCAAAGTGGATAACTTCTCACTTATCCACATTGAATATTTCATCTGCAAATCTGGCTATCGTACTTTCTTTTCTGGCATCCAAATCATTAATAAACATTATGAATAGTTGGGGCCAGAGGACTGAACCCTGTGGCACTGACAAGTTACATCTTGCCGGAAAAAAGACCCATTTATTTGTCTGCTCCTTATTAGTTAGACAATCTCTATCCACATTAAATAAATTACGCCTAAACCCATGTGATCTTAACCTGAATTAACCTTTTGTGAAGCATCTTATCAAATGCCTTCTAAAAGTCCAGATATATTACATGTATAGGATCTCTGTTATCCATACTGTTTGATAAATATTCGAAGAACTCTAGCAAATTAGTCATATATGAGTTACCCTTCATAAAACCATGCTGACTCTGATGGATCGTACCTTGGCTTTCTATGTGTTCTGTTATTACTTCTTTAATAATAGATTCTTCCTTAATAATGCATTTCCCAACAACATGTTAAATTAACTGGCTTGTAGTTTCCTACTTTCTACCCCCTCACATTTTGAATAAGGGTGTTATGTTAGCAATTTTCCAATCCAATAGAACCTTGCCCACATCCAAAGTACTTTAGCATGTTTTATCAATGGATCCATCAATTCTGCTGCCACCTCCTTTAAGAGCCTAGGATGTAGACCACCAGAGATTGGGAACAAAAGCCATAATTCCCAATAGTTTGCTCAGTACTGTTTCCCCCCACCCAGTGATAATGATTGTTCCTAGTTTTTCTCTTTCAACAACCTCAATATAATCTGTCACTACTGGGATGGTGCTAGTGTCCTCCTTAGTGAAACTGAAAACTGAAGCAAAATATTGATTTAGTGACTCCACCATTTCTGTGATCCCCATTGATAACTCCCCAGTCTCATTCAAAATTCAGTTTAGCTACCCTCTTCCCTATTATTTATTTATAGAAGCTTTAGCTACCTTTTTTTTATATTTGGCGCTAGGTTTTTTTCATAATTTATTTATGCTTTTTTTTGTAGTAACCCTTAGGTGATGTATAAAAGTTTCCCAATCTTTCAGCCTGCCATTTATCTTTGCAATTTGGTATGCCTTTACATTATCTTTAAATTCCTTGCTTAGCCATAGATGTTAAACCCCTCCAATATCCCCCTTACAATCTTTATTCCTTTCTGGCATTTAATTCAGTTCAGAGCAGTTGAGTATTTCCTTGAACATCTGCAAACGTTCGTTAACAGTCCTATCTTTTAGTCTTTCCCCACTCCACTACGGTTAGGCCTGATCTTATACCTACCGTACATACTCGTGTATAGGTAGACCATATATATAAGTTATCCCTTGTTTTTGGCCAAATAAAATCTGATATTTTTCATATACCTTGTGCATATGTTTACTCTAGTTTTTCAGGGGTCTCTTCCTGATCATATATGCAGCCTTAAAGAACATGATTTGCACATTTTGATTTAAACACACATTTTTGATTCAATACCTGCATCATCACATGTTACGCACATCAGTACATATTTGCACAACATGATTTTCAAGTCGTTAAATTGCATGTTGATAACTATATATACTGTGTATATATACATATATTTATGTAATATTTACACATATATATTTGACTTATGAATGCAAATATACACGGTACCTTTTGGCAGCCCTCTACTTTGTTTTCTCGTTGTTGCCTCAGTCTCTCAGAAGTAGGTGTCATGTACAGTCGTGCTCTGAACTTACTGTAAAACTCCCCCAAATTTTTTGACAAAATGGCATCACAAAGAAACAAGTATACAGCACAGTTTAAACTAAAAATTATTGAAGCTGGAGAGAAGAACAACAATAGTGAAGCTGCAAGGAAGTTCTACGTTTCCGAAAAACTTGTCCGAGATTGGAGGAAAAAAGCCACATAGCTAGAGGCTATGCCAAAACAGAAGTATGCCAACCGAGGAAAGCTGAACAAGTGGCCACAACTACAAGAAAAGATTGTTAACTGGTAATTCAGTGTTGTCAGAACAGAAGCACAGTGACTCGATACAAGGATATATGCGAGAAATGAAGCAAAAAAAAGATGGATTCAGTGATTTCAAAGTCAGTGCTGAATGGTGCAATAGGGTTATGAAAAGGTATGGCACAAAACCAAGATTGCCCAACGTCTACCAGCAGAACTCAATGACAAGTTAATAGGGTTCCATTGCTTTGGAATCAGAAGTCAGAAGAAAAATGGGTATAGGCTCTCATGCATCAGCAATATGGACGAAACCCCAATGAATTTTGATATGCCAGGGAACAGAATTGTGGACAAGATTGGAGCAAAATCTGTTTTAGTTAAGACTACTGGCCATGAAAGGAGTCAATTCATTGTGGTACTTGATTGTATGGCGGATGGCATAAAGTTAAAGCCTATGGTGATTTTTAAGCGGAAAATTCTGTCTAAACAGGAATTTCTGAAAGGCATTGCTGTCTTCGTCCCTTGAAAAGGAGTGGATGGCTGCAAGACTTGGATTAGGAAGGTCTGGAATATGCAACCAAGTGGACATTAAAAGGAAAAAAAGCTTACAGGTTTGGGATGTGTTCAAATCATGTAGAGTAAAAATGTTATCAGTGAACTTTGAGCGAACAATACTGACATTGCAATGATTCCTGGTGGCCTTACGAGCATGGTGCAGCTACTTGATGTTAGCATCAATAAATCTTTTAAAGAACTTAGTATAGAAGAAATGGGACACTTGGATGCAAGAAGGGGGAAAAAAACTTCACAAAGGGTGGCAACATGCATGTTCCATTACATGCACCTGTACGTGAGCAGATCGTTGAGTCCTGGAATTAGATGAAAACTGAAATTATTATGAAAACCTTCAAAAATGTAGAATTTCTAATGCTTTAGATGATATGGAGGATGATTATTTATGAACAGATGGAAGTAATGACAAATCAATTGATGATCCCCTTAAGAATGCAGATGAAGATGATCCATATGACGATAAGCTTTACCCAGATGACTGGAATGAATTCAGTGGTGCAACCGATGAGGACAGTGAATTTGAAAGATTCTAATGGACTTTTACATGTACTGGTAACTTTTGTTTTAAACAGCTATCCCATAATATTTGTGATATGCGGTGAGAAGAGTTTTTTGATGTGAAGTGTTTATCATAAATTAAGTTTCATGCGGTCTTTTTAAAGAAACTACTAACAAACTTTTGTTTTGTTTTGACTGCTCGTCTGTTTTTATTTCATGAATTGCGTGTTGTATAAATACCCCCGGTAGATGGCCTGACCGTCTGCTGGTATGCCTATTAACTTTTGTAGAAATGTGTACACCTACATGCGCTTTACTATACTTCTAACTAGAATACAGTACAACAGCAACATTCTACGGTAGCAGGCAGAATGGAGACAGTTATTTTGTAGATAAATATTCAATATGGCCATAATTCTTTTTCCTTTTGTTGTTTATTATTTAATATAGAGATCTGGCTCTTGCTTGACCATTTTTTGACTCATGCCAAGCATGAATATCATTCCCTCAAAAACAATAGCTCGTGTATAAGTCGACCCCCTAGTTTCAGCCCAAAAAAAATCTTCAAAACTTGACCTATACATGAGTATATACAGTATATATGAGATCATATACAATTGTTTAATTCCAAAATGCTAGCTAGTGTGAGACTCCAGTTTATCTCGCTCCAATTAAATTTGAAATTCTAGTGTGCTATGTGCTATGATTACTTTTCCCTGATGATCCTCTATTATGAGATAATTAATTCCATTTCATTATTCATTAACAAATCTAGAATAGTCTGCTCCCTGGTTGATTCCCAAGATATTGTTCCAAGAAATAAATCTCTAATATATTCAATGAAACCTTTCTCAAGGCTACCCTTTCCAATTTCATTAATCCAGTCTATATGCATATTAAAATCACCCATAATTATTACTGTACCTTTCTTACAGACCCCTAGTATTTACTGGTTTATACGGAGCCCACTGTAGGACTACTTTTTAGGTGCTGATAGACTACTACGATCAAGGACTTCGTTCCTTACTTTTCCTTCTTTCTCTCTGTCTGATCCGACGGCTTGATTTCCAGAGCCTATATCATTTTTCACTCCAGCACTAATCCCTTCCTTTACTAACAACATTATACTACCTCCTTTCCTACTTGCCCATCCTTCCAAAACACTGAGCGTATTGATGGTCAGCCTGGTCTTCCTCCAATCATGCCTCAGTAATCAAATCATATACATATCTTTATTTTCACTGTTAACTCATTAATTTCATTCCAAAAGCTTTGTGCATTCAGATACAAAGCTTTTAAGTTTGTTGATTATCAGATTTCCCTACTCGTGCATAATTCCTTGGTGTGATAGGTCAAATACACACGCTGTCCCTTCCTTTTATTTTCTGGTAATAATCAGACTCATAACTAACCTGTACTGCGGCCTTGTCCCTGAACTTTGATTTTCTAATTTTCTATTCAACTGAACCCTCTGGATTGGAACAGCGGTAACATTCTTCAGAAAATAGTTGGTGGCACATATTGCAAATCAATATTTAAGAACACTTCAAATCCAAATGCAGAGTAAAGGGTGACTAACACAGCTACCATTTTGTAGGATATCAGTAATACTACCACTTCCATTCTTGTTATGCAAGATGCTTCCAAGATTTCCTCAGTTCGCAATCAATTTGCACTATTAACATGTATCTGAAGGTCTATCTTATTTAAATGTTGTGCCTCCCCCCTCACAATCCCACCTTCCTTTCAATAATCCACTCCCTTAATGTCTCTGGTCTGCTTTAATAAAACAAAACCCTCAAAGCTGCCATAAAAATCTCACAGGAATGATCTAGTGCTTTGGTCTGCCTTTAAAGTTAAGTGATGTCCCTTGGTCCTAGATTCCATAATCAGCAGAAATAGTTTCTGCTAATCTAATGTGTTTGATTTGCTTAAAACATTGAAGTCTTTGATCAAATCTCACTCTAACTTCCTATGACTTGGAGGTGCTGGTGTTGGACTCGGGTGGACGAAGTTAAAAATCACACAACACCACATCATAGTTCAACAGATTTATTTGGAAGCATGAGCTTTCGGAGCGCCACTCCTTCATCAGGTGGTTGTGGAGGTTAAGATCATGCTCACAGAATTTATTGCCAAAGGAGTCCAGTGTCATGGAGATGTGATACAGTACACCATCTTAGATTAGATTCAGTACTCATCACCAACAACTGCCAATCTCCGAACACCGTCCTACAACTCATCTGCTTTATCCTCGATCACAGTTCTTCATCCAGACACATGGAACAGCCATGGGGACCAAATTTGCACCCCAATATGCCACTATCTTCATGCACAAATTCAAACAAGACTTCTTCTCTATGCAGGCCCTCCAACCAACACCAGGTACATTGACAACATTTTCTTCCTCTCGACCCATGGCGAGGAGTCACTAATAAAACTACACAGTGATACCAACAAGTTTCATCCCACCATCAGACTCACCATGGACTACTCTTTATTATCTGTCCCATTCTTGGACACATGCATCTCCATCAAGGATGGGCACCTCAGCACCTCACGCTACGACAAACCCACGGACAAACTCACTGTGCTACACTTCTCCAGCTTCCACCCAAAACATATTAAAACAACCATTCCCTATGGACAAACCCTAAGCATACACCGGATCTATTCAGATGAGGAGGAACATGATGGGCACCTGGAAGTACTCAGGAACACCCACAAAAGAACGGGGTACGATGCTCAACTCATTGACAGCCAGTTCTGATGTGCCACAGCGAGGAACCGCAATGACCTCCTCAGAAGACAGATATGTGCTGCAACCGACAGGGTACCCTTCATTCTCCAGTACATTCCAGGAACCGAAAAACTACGCCTTGTTCTTCGCGGCCTGCAACACTTTATCAATGAGGATGAGCATCTAGCCAAGATCTTCCCCACATCTCCACTGCTTGCCTTTAAACAACCTCCAAACCTCAAACCGATCATTGTTCATAGCAAACCGCCTGGCTTTCAGGACAACTTCATACAACCTTGTCATGGTAGGCGCTGCATGACGTGTCAGAGTGTGGACCTGGATACCACCATTACGTGGGGACACCTCCCACCATGTATGTGGCAGGTACTCATGCGACTCAGTTGTCTATCTCACATGCTGCAGGCAAAGATGCTCTGAGACATGGTACATTAGTGAAACCGAGCAGAGGTTACAGCAATGGATGAATGGGCACCACACAACAGACAGGAGTATTCCCTCCCAGTTGGAGAACATTTCAGCGGTCCAGGACATTTGACCTCGGACATTCATGTGACCAAGGCGGACTTCGGGACTGGCAGCAGCGAAAAGTGGCCGAGCAGAGGCTGATACCTAAGTTTGGTACACATAGGGATGGCCTCAACCAGGACCTTGCGTTCATGGTCACACTACATGTGACCCCATTACACTATACAAACACACACACACACACTTTCTCTCACGAACAGTCACAACCCCCACACCCCCCACCCCACATATATATGTTTGTGGGGTGAATTTGTACTTGCAGAGTTACATTGTACTTTGCTTAAAAACTGCACGAATCCATGTAAGATTCTGTTAATTAATTTTTTAGATTAAAATCAGTCTAAACATTATGGCACAGACAGCAGCACACAGGGCACTAATGCCTTCAACACGTTATATGGTCTGACACCAATTGTTAATGTTCACCTGAGATTGTAACTTCCTAAAAAAGTTTTGCAATTTACATATGAAAGAATTGAAACTAACATAATCATTCTAACAGATGAGAAACTTAACAAACAATCAAGGTATTTTTCAATGTATAATTTCAGTTATATCACATTGTAAACTTTTGCTATAAATTCTGTGTCTTACAATTGTGTACTCCATAAACGCCTGATGAAGGAACAGTGCTATAAAAGCTAGTGCTTCCAATTAAACCTATTGGACTATATCCTGGTGTTGTGTGATTTTTAACTTAGATTAAAACTTTCATCTTTTATAATGGGATACGTTGGCTTCTGTTCTTTGATATGAAAATCCCATAACATGATTTGTAGCAAACTGCCCAGCCTTCAGGACAAGAACACCATATAACCCTGCCACAGTAGCCGCTGCAAGAGGTGTCAGAGTGTCGACACTGGTAACACTGTTACACATGGGGACGCCTCCCACTATGTACGCAGCGAGTACTCATGTGACTCGGCAAACGTGGTCTATCTCATACATTGCAGACAAGATGTCCTCAGGAATGGTACACTGGCACAAATGAGCAGATGCTATGACAACTGATGAATGGACACCACACAACAATCTTCAGGCAGGAGTGTTCCTTCCAGGCCGTCAGAGGTGACCATCCTCCGAGGCGGACTTTGGGACAAGCAACAACGCAGCGTGGCTGAGCAGAAGCTGATAGCACAATTCGGTACCCATGGGAATGGCCTCAACCAGCCTTGGGTTCATGTAACACTACTGGTGACCCCACTACATGATACACACACACACCCTCCCTCATACAAAAGCTCTCTTTCATGTGCATACAAATACACTCTCTGCACTCACACCGACACATGGACCCTCTCACACATACCCCATCACACTCACATACACACATTTAACCAAGCTTATACACACACACACACACACACACACACACACACACACACACACACACACACACACTCTACCAGGTGCAGTCACACCCACACGCACACACTCACATGCACACTCAATCTGTCGCTCCTGTATGCGCACACAAATTAGCTTATGGGGTGAATTTGTTTTTGCAAAATTATTTTGCTCAAAAACTGCACGAGTCCATGTAAAACTCTGTAAAACTATGCAGAGGATTTGTCAGTCTGACACAGCATTGGGACACAAACAGACTTTACATTATTGTTTAAAAGCCTGAGCCATCTTGAGATTGTAGTTTAAAAGAAGTTCTGGGATTTACATAGCAAAGAACAGAGACCAGCATATCCCATTATAAAAGATGCAAGTTTTAATCTAAGACTGTTTACTGTATCACACCTCCATGACACTGGATTCCTTTGGCTATAAATTCTGTGAGCACGATTTTAACCTCCACAACCACCTGATGAAGGAGCAGCGCTCCAAAAGCTAGTGCTTCCAAATAAATGTGTTGGACTATAACCCGGTGTTGTGATTTTTAACTCTAACTTGCCAAATTCTCAGGAATACAACTTTTGTTTGAGTAATACAGCCTTAAATTTTGAATTCATATAGACCTTTTTGTTTACTACCTTTCACTTCTCTTTTTGACCAAGGTTCTTTAAATTACACAAGTGGATATTTCCAGTTAGGGCATTGATTGATTTATTTATTGTCCTTGTACCAAAGCACAGTGAAAAGCTTTGATTACGAACAGTGCAGGTAGATCATAGTAAGTCAGGATGTATAGAACAAAAGACTTAGATGGAGGCATATGGATAACATTGCACAGGGCATTCAAGAGAGATAAATGTTAGCAAGATCAGCAATATTTGAGCATAGAGAGTCCATTCAATACTCTAATAACAAATGGGAAGAAGCTGTCCCAGAATCTACTGGTGCATGTGTTCAGGCTTCTGTATCTTCTGCCAGGTGGAAGAGGTTGTAGGAGGAGTGCCAAGAGTCTTTGATGATGTTGACAGTGTTTCTGGGCAGTGATCCATGTAAAGCTTGCGTGATGACCTGGGCTGTGAACACCACTCTCAGTAGTTTCTTACCATTCTGGGCACAGCAGTTGCAACCCCAGACCTTTATGCACCCTGATAGTATGCCTTCAATTGTACATCTGTTGACATTGGTGAGGGTGCTTATGGATGTGCCAAATTTCCTGAGCCACCTGAGGAAGAAGAGGCATTGCTATGCCTTCTTGACCATCGCAACTACATGGGAAGACCAGGACACATTGTCAGTTAACATCATTCTGAGGAACTTGACGTTCTCCACCCTTTCAACCTTAGTTTCATTGACATGGGTGGGGGCGTGTTTTCCTCCTTTCTTATTTAAGTCAATGATCAGTTTTTTAGTTTTGTTGACATTGAGAGAGTGGTTGTTCTTATTGCACCACATCACCAAACCTTGTATCTCCCTTCTGTATTTTGACTCGTCATTGTTAAATATTCATTCTATTAGTGGCGTTGTCAGTGAACATATAGATGGCATTCATTTAGAATTTGGTAATACAGTCTTGACTGTACAAGAGTACAGTAGGGTATTGAGGATGGATCCTTAGGGGATCCAATGTTGAGGTTTTCATGTGAAAGGTTCAGTTACCTATCCTCATTGACTGCAGTCTATGGGTCAGAAAGTTGAGGATCCAGTTGCAGAGGGTGGCACCAAGATGAAGGTCACAGAGTTTTGACATCATTCTGAAGGGGATAATTGTGTTAAAGGTGGAGCTGTAGTCAATCAATAGGAGTCTGACATAGGTGTCCTTGTTGTCTAGATGGTCCAGGATCAAACGCTGGGCTAGGGATATAGCATCCGCTGTGGACCTGTTACGCTGGTAGGCAAATTGTGGGGGATCAAGGCTGGCTGGGAGACTAGAATTGACCAGCCTCTTGAAGCATCTCATGATTATGGAGGTCAGACCCACTGGGCAGTAATCATTAAGGCACATTGCAGGTGCTTTCTTAGGTATGAAGATGTTGGTGGTCTTCTTAAAGCAGGTGGGGACTATGGCTTGTAGGAGGAGAAGGTGAAGATGTCACTGAATATCTCTGCCAGTTGATCTGCACAGGATTGGAGTGCTGGAATGGGGACACTGTCCAGGCTTTCCTTGCATCGGCATGCACAGCTCTTACATTCACTAAATAGTTTAACGCTTCTAATGGTTCGCCTGCAGTTTTACCCATTAATACATCTGCCCTTTGCACTGTCTTCAGTTTTTTCCCATCCCTCCAGAGTCCATGTCATCCAAATTTAAAACCTTAGTTCATGATTCATCCTTCTTCAACTAGATCCAAGCTAAATCACAACTGATGAGAATTCCTTTCGAGAGATAAGTGCACATGCAATTCCAAATAAGCAGAGAATTCTTGAAGTCAAACTCACTTGGTCTAGATAATAATGACTAAACTTTACAGTATGTCTGGAAAATGGCTCCCTTATGTTTACTTCTTTGTTCACTCCTAAACCTCTTCTTTCCTTCATGTCTGTTCTCCTCTGTGTCAGAGGCAGTTTTGTCTATCCCCTGGTGTAAGTCTCAGATAGCTTTAACAGATGATATAGTTCGATTAAGACTTTCTATGTAAAAGCAATGTATGTGAAACATTCCTCATGCAGTCAGTTCATGTAGAAGAACTGATCATTTAAGTTCTGCTTATATAATGATCTCCTGCACATTGTCCTTCTCGCCACATCCCCATGTTTATCCCAAAAGTATCACATTGATTATCACTACAGCACAACCTATAACAGTGCAGCACCAGCAAATTCTTTCCCTTAGCAGTCAGAATTAAATTTGGACAGTGTTAATTCAGAAAGCAAATTAATTCAAATATTTTATTCATCAATTTAAGAAGTTATGGCTTGTGCCCTGAACACAACTGGAGCTGCCAAACTCTCAATGTGGTGGGCAATGAATTTCCAACTTGCAATGAATATTGCATAATGACTGACATACTGGATGTTTAAATGTTTGTTTTGTGCCTTACGAACAGGCATAGTTATTGTGTTTCTAGATGCAGGGCTCCAGAAATCTGAATGTGATGCATCTCTAATAAATATTGAGGACTGACAATCAGAAATTTGTTCATGATAGATACTCTAACATCAGGAAAAATATCCTAACTTAATCATTGATAGAAGTGGTTCTTCAGCATTCACTTACTAATGGAGGCACAAATTCCAGTTTACAGAGCAAGTGATTGGTGGGTTTGAGAATTGGTTCGGGTCCCCTCCTCACAAGAGATTTTCATTTTATACCCAATTGTCCTTTTATAAGGAAGGTACACTGCAAATTTCAAAACATGACTTGCTTAGTTTCAGAAATCTACAGTATAACCATAATCTGGACCTATGGATAGCCAGCCATACCTCCACGTACTATAAGCAAGGGTCAAGCACAGGTGAATTCACCGCAAAAAAGGGACTTTTCACTCCCATTTATGTTAAAAGACATGCTTGGGAGCTTTTCCTTAACAGGTCATTCTGGAAAGTTCAACCAAAACCTAGGATCAAGTTTGCCTACATCATAGCCTAGCTCTAGATTTTCAGCACCTGGATAAAGTACTGATGGTTACTAAGAGTAAAGAAAATGTGGATTGAAAAGTACATAAGAAACTGAAAGGTAAAGTAAAAGCAAGAAAATGGTAAATGTGGGGAAGAAATTAATTCTCATTCCATCACTCCTGGTGATTCTAGTTAATTTTCTGAGGACAAGTAGTGCCAGATACCATTACCTGTGCAACCTGTGGCACTGCCTGCTTCCAGTAGTCTGCATAATGCCACTATCCAAACAAATATTTCCAAGTTGTAAATCTTTGGAACATATGTATCTGATGTATTAGGGCAACATTTACTATTGATAGACAGCATATATCAATAAAACATGGCAATCAAAAAACATATTCCTTACCTTTCTTCAAACAAGGAAATCTAAAAAGCTTGACAAATCCAAAGTCATCTCCAGATACGAGTATAGCGCTGCCAAAGTTCGCATCCACAAAATTGATGTCTGTAATGTCTGTGTATTTAGGCCAAATTCCATTTACTTCAGGTCCAATTACACAAGTCCAGGTGGCCCAGTGAATTCCTTTTATTTCATCTTTACTTGTTAAGTGCTTTCCAGCTTAAAAACATATTTGATCAATTAATACAGAAAATTCCATATTTTATTCACATTTTAAAAACACAGGCTGGATAAATAGTGTTGGGCTGAAAAATGTGTTGCTGTTGCTCCACTATTTCGTATGATCATGGCTGAATTGATTTTGGCTGAAAAATGTGTTGCTGGAAAAACGCAGCAGTCAGGCAGCATCCAAGGAGCAGGAGAATTGACGTTTCGGACATAAGCCCTTCTTCAGGAATGAGGAGGGTGTGCCAAGCAGGCTAAGATAAAAGGTAGGGAGGAGGGACTTGGGGGAGGGGCATAAGGAATGCAATAGGTGGAAGGAGGTTAAGGTGAGGGTGATAGGCCGGAGAGGGGGTGGGGGCGGAGAGGTCGGGAAGAAGATTGCTGGTCAAGAAGGCGGTGCTGAGCCCGAGGGTTGGGATTGAGATAAGGTGGGGGGAGGGGAAATGAGGAAGCTGGAGAACCCCTCACCTTAACCTCCTTCTACCTATCGCATTCTCAACACCCCTCCCCCAAGTCCCTCCTCCCTACCTTTTATCTTAGTCTGCTTGGCACACCTCTTCATTCCTGAAGAAGGGCTTATACCCGAAACGCCGATTCTCCTGCTCCTCGGATGCTGCCTGACCTGCTGCACTTTTCCAGCAACACATTTTTTAGCTTTGATCTCCAGCATCTGCAGTCTTCACTTTCTTCCATAAATAGTGTTGGCTCAATTTAATAGCCAATAAAATGCAAATTTCTACATTTTAAGGCAAATATTGTCATGTAACTTCATTCAATATGTACCAAAATATAAGCAACTTTTTTTTACAAGACACCACAAAGCCAAAATGATTTTTTGGTCAAAACAATAAACAATGCTTGGTCAACTAAAGCTGCAAATTTCGCTAGGGGGTTACTCCCAGTCTTTCTGCATTTAAAGGAAACAATGCAGGCAAGTCATGCTGCAATAATAATACAGAAGTGAATAGCACTCACCACTATTATGGGGTAAATTGAGCAGCAACATCTGACAATGGCAAATGCACAGTAAATGGTGGAAATCCAGAAGTTTTGTTCAAGGATAACTTGCTCTTCCATCCCCGTGCGCTATTACAGTTGTCACTGTTAGGTTCCATATTGAAATAACTGGAACTACATGTACTTGACCTCTAGATTCACACTAAATATGGCTGCAAAAGCTAGGCTGATGCATTCATGTGCAAGAATGTTTTTAATGGCATTATAAATGATAAATAATTGCTGAAATACCTCTGTGGCCACAAAAATTAAATTAATGTGAAGTCTTAGTTCCTCAGAAGAAAAGTAGTATGTGAGATGCTCTTTTACTACTGGCTGCATAATCAAGACCATTGTTTTAAATAATAAAATTGCTTAAATGAAATATTTTGCAGAGAAAGAGTTTTTATGAAATTCTTACAACATTGCTTCTAGGCCTGATGCACCACTTAATTTTATAAGAGCTATCCCTTCTAATTTACAGAAGTGTAATTGTAGAACATACATATGTGGCAAAGGACATCAAAAATATAGCCACACATATTTTAATGATATTTTTAAAATTTAAATGGTGGCTTAGGTAACACAAAATTCATATTACAAGCCATTGTGTAATCAAAAGATAATGATGAACTTCAGAGTAATTATGAGCTTTTAAATTTAAAGACACTGTGAATCTTGCACAAAGATCCCAGTTAAGGGGTAGGATCTTCTAATCTGGGGGAAAGTTTGGTGGCAGGACCAGAAATGAGCATCACTTTGTTTTTGGGCAGGACAGCTTTTCTAACATCATTACATTGTGGTCAACCAATTAGATATGCATGTGGAGGGCAGTAAATCCTGTGGCATGGTGAGCAAGAGGTCAATGAGCCATTGTTGTCTTGTAGGATCAATAGTCCAAGTGTATTATTTAAAAGGCACCTTGATAGCTATTCATTCATTGCAAGCAAGGACATCAACCTGGGACTTATACTGCAGCCAATTATTGAGTCCTTCTCAATCCCAGCTGTCTTGTTACTTAGGATGTCTCTAAAAAGACGATGAGCAGCTCCACAGTTTAGCAATGTCTCAAACATAGGATTTCTTCACTTTCCTGGATGGACTGGAGGAGAACCTATTTCCCAATGGCAGGAGTTCCTCCCATCTGTCCAAGGTGGCCTGAATAGAGCTTGCAGCAAGGAATAGCACCAGTGGGTTCACTCCAGATCATGGGTACGGTACAGGAAAAGGATAAATAACCTGCTGTGTTCCACAAGGGTAGGTGGCAGCATATTGAAACTGCAAAGTGCTACTCATAGGATGTCAGCAGATGAAATATGTAGGTTGAATGAGCAGGAAGCTATTCACTACATAAATGTTTCAGTTGCAGAGAAGTGTGGATCCCAGCACCTACTGGGGAGGGCTCAGGTGTACATGCTTACAAAATGGTTATGCATTCATAGGAATGACAATCATGTGGAGTACAGAAGAACTCATAATCGCTGGGGGAAAACAGGAAGATTTTTAAAATAACTCTCACCTTCTTTTTGGAGAAGGCCGTAGAACTTGTTGGGGAAAGATGGAATTGAGCTTCTGTGGATGGAGAGATCAAAGTCTCCCAACATAGATGCCTCCATTTGCTGTCACTCGATGTACATACAGAACAGGCACCTGAAATATCACTGTGAATAGGAATAGGGCTTTACCATCATCTTGTACTTTATATTCTCCTCTGCAAGTTCTGGCAGAAAGACCACATGGTGGAGGCAACTAGGAGAAAATGAGGGCTGCAAATACTGGAGACCAGAGACCAGTGGTGCTGGAAACACAGCAGGCCAGGCAGCATCCGAGGAACAAGAGAATCAACGTTTCGGGCATAAGCCCCTCTTCAAGAATGAGGCTGGTGTGCCAGGTGGGCTGAGATAAAAGGTAGGGGGGAGGGAATTTGGGGGAGGGGCGCTGGGAATACAATAGGTGGAAAGAGGTGAGGGTGAGGGTGATAGGCCGGAGAGGGGGTGGGGACGCAAAGGTCGGGAAGAAGATTGCAGGTCAAGAGGGCGGTGCTGAATCCGGGGGTTAGGACTGAGATAAGGTGGGGGGAGGGGAAATGAGGAAGCTGGAGAAATCTACATTCATCCCTTGTAGTTGGAGGGTTCCTAGGTGGAAGATGAGGTGCTCTTCCTCTAGGCGTCGTGTGGTCAGGGTCTGGTGATGGAGGAGGTCAAGGATCTGCATGTCCCTGGTGGAGTGGGAGGGGGAGTTAAAGTGTTCAGCCACGGGGCAGTTGAGTTGGTTGGTGCGGGTGTCCCAGAGGTGTTCCCTGAAATGTTCCGCAAGTAGGCGGCCTGTCTCCCCAATTTAGAGGAGACCACATCAGGTGCAACGGATACAGTCAATGATATGTGTGGAGGTTGATCCCTTGGGTCCTTGGAGGGAGGTGAGGGGGGAGGTGAGAGCGCAAGTTTTGCACTTCTTGCGGTTGCAGGGGAAGGTGCTGGGAGGTTGGGTTGGCGGGGGGTGTGGACCTGACGAGGGAGTCGCAGAGGGAGTGGTCTCTCCGGAATGCTGATAGGGGTGGGGAGGGAAATATATCCCTGGTGGGGGAGTCTGTTTGGAGGTGGGCAACCTACATGGTAGAGGCAACCTATCATGCCTCTATTTCTGAGGATAAAGACTTAGAATCCAAGAGGGTGCATTGTAACAGTATTAAACTGTATTCTCCACAAGCAAAGACATTCATCAAGGTGTTGACATTGTAGTTTAGGATCAGGATCACAATCTGCTGAGCACATCACAATTACTTCTCCACAGCCGGAGGATGTAGGAGCCGAGGTTGTAGACATTCTGAAATATTGGAGACAAGGCCCCTTCTAAGCCTCATGCAGATGATGAGCCTTCAGATTCAGACATAAAAGACATGGACCTCAAATGTCAGGCAGAGATGCCAGAGGTCTTGCATGGACTTCAGGGAAGGCTAACGTCCCATTTATATATTGTCATAACAGCTTCATGAGTACTGACAAATTTCTGGCTAGTGAGCAGTTGCTTTCCTTCATGGAGAAGGTGGCAAAAACTGATAATGGTCTAATCAGACAGAGCATTCAGTGGGTGCAGGTTATGTGTTCACACCTGCATTTTACACATGGCTGTGACATAGACATAGATTTAGAGTTACAATTGCAAAGGGAGAGGGAGACCTCTAATAAATTCTCCATTTTTCAACTTTATGCTGGAAGACAATGCATCAGTATACCAATCAGCATTCATGGAACCTCAGATCAACTGTGCAACTCACAGCTTAGAGGGAACATTAGACCTGGCATGTTGACATCCCTCCAGGTGTTCTGTGTCCTTGTGAAGAAGAGGAAGTGTGATTTTGCACCAGAGAGGTGGATTGCTAACAAGGCATCCTGGAGCCTTCATGCTGAAATTAATTCCTAATCAATTTTGCAATGTGTGGACCAGTGACACATATTTATTCCCTCCATATCATGAGTGACATTTAAGTATACTGATAGGTATTGGGTTGAATCTTGAGCAACATTTGTAAACTTGAGGCCTTGGAACACATCTGCAAATCCATCAAGTAGTGATCACATGATTATCATCCACTTGGGGCTATTATCTAAACAGCGCCTACAGCCAAGTCTGTGCATTCCTTCCTGGTGTCTGCATGACAGACCTTTGCAAAACGCTACCCTCATGCCTCATTAACACATTCTCCACTTTATTGTTTTCCTGCCATATTAAGATTGCCTTTGGCTTCCCATGTTGCATGCATCTAGCGTGCTATGCCAAAATGTTATGATCACAATTGGTAGTAACGCTGGAGAAGACATATTCCAGAGTGAAACCTGGCCTCATCAACCCTAAGTTTTAATTTAGAAACTTGGTTATGGTGGTCCTCAGTCACTGACATATTCTTAAAAAGCTGCTGAAAAACTATCATTGGAAGAAACTAAGTTTATAATGTTACAGAAAGCAACTTGGAAAGTCTTCACATAGGCAAAAAGAAATTAAAATCACCAATTTTCCCAGCAATCTCCTTTTATAGACATTACACTCCAGTGAAGTATCACTCCCACCTTCACTATAAAAAGCATTTATTTTGGTAAACTTCTGCACATTAACTGCACTGGATTCTTTTCATTACCAACTCTCCCCCAACACACAGAACACTGACTAATTCATTGACATTTATCACGGAACTCAGGAATATCTCAAGGTTTTAACTACTTTTAGGCTGTTACAGTACATCAGCTGGTATGAACTGAGCCCACTTTTGACCTCTGGGTACGTTCTGTAGGTTATTAAAGCTCAACTTAGTAAAACAATATCTAGTTCCACAAATAAGTCCAGCAACAGCCTAACTGTCAGACTCATGAAATAATATGCTACAGAAAATGCCCCGCCATCTCCATCCCTGGGTATGACTCATCTTACTAGCAAGACAGACCCACTAGAAGTGGTAGCACAGTGATAACCAGACAGGAAAGAGAGAGTTCCTCTGTGAGTCCTCAACATTCACTCTAGACCCAAGAAGTCTCATAGTAACAGGTCACACATAGGCAAAGCTCCCCAGCTGATTATCACTTCTTAAGCTCAAATGTACTGAATCAGTACTCCATCATATTGACCACCACTTGAAGAAAGCATAGACGGTGGCAATGACACAGAATGAACTAAAGATGGGGGACAGTAATATCAACACTGAGTGTGGCTCAGTAGCACCATTACAAATTGATCTTGCCTCATCTGAAAACACATAGCTACTAGACTGGGACTGTGGCAGATGGTGAGGAAATCAACAAGAGGGAAAAAAATCCACTTGATCATCATTTTCCCCAATCTACTGGTCACAGATGCATCTATCCTTGACAATATTGTTAGAAGTGACTACCAATTTAGAGGACAGCATGGTGGCTCAGTGGTTAGCACTGCTGCCTCAGTGCCAGAGTCGTAGGTTCAATTCCAGCCTTGGGTGATCGTGTGGAATTCATACGTTCTCCCCATATGTGTGTGGATTTCCTCGGATGCTTCAGTTTCCTCCCACAGTCAAAAAATGTGCATGTTAGGTGGATTGGTCATGCTAAATTGCCCTGTAATGTCACCTGCAACATTGACTTCTCCACCTCCTGATGCTGTTTGGCTTGCTGTGTTCTTCCAGCCTCCTGCTTGTCTACCTGTAGTGTGCAGGCTAAGTGGGTTAACTATAGTAAATGTGGGGTTATGACGATAGGGTGGGATGTTCTTTCAAGGGTCACAGTGCAGGCTTGTTGAGCTGAATAGCTTATACCTGCACTGTAGGGATTCTGTGACTACTGCACAATCCTTATTGATTGGCATGTTTGTGGTGCCTCCACTTTCTTTAGCTTTTCAAAATTGTCCACCACCGTTCTCTAGTGGAAATGGCAGGAGTTCAGAGCTTAGATCTGATCGGTTGGTTGTGGGATTGCATTACCCTGTGTGTTCCACACTGAGCCTTCATAATCATCATGCCTCACAACAAAATGGAGAGTACCATTACCATGCTAAATGGGACAAAGTTGAACAAATTTAGAAGCTCACATCTGGGAATCTATGAGATGCCATAGGCCATCAGTAGCAACTCCTAGTCATCCTTCTATTGGCTACAACCTTTCTTCATGACCAGTCAATGCTC
This sequence comes from Hemiscyllium ocellatum, assembly GCF_020745735.1. NCBI lineage: Eukaryota > Metazoa > Chordata > Chondrichthyes > Orectolobiformes > Hemiscylliidae > Hemiscyllium > Hemiscyllium ocellatum. The sequence goes on along the minus strand of NC_083410.1, from coordinate 57,492,345 downwards.
TCTCCTAGCCCCACCATGATCCTCTGTTGCATAACTGCCCATGCAAAATGTTCCTCAAGCTACAACTTCAAGCTACGTACTGTACAATTGATCGAGAGCCTCTGCTTCATGTTCTGCTCTGGAACTGTCTCCTCAGAGATCAGACAATGTTGTCGTGCTCATTGCCTGCCCCACACGACCTCTAAACCGAAGCTCCACTATTTAGCCCAAATGCGCTCTGTCTCCATAGCATCCTTTAAGGCTCCAGATATTGCCTCCTTACTGATCAACAGTTTCTTCAACACTAAACACAAAATTCTCAAAAATGAGCTACTTGTGAAGGAACACAATAATAAAAATAAATAGCCATCATGACAAAACTACATTTGTTTTCCACAGCTGCATAGCACTCTCGAGACTTAGTGGTGGGCTCAAAATCAGGCCTTGAAGAGATAAACTGCTGATGCAGAATTGACAGTAGTAGCCACAAAATTAACCTGATGTAGAAACAAGAATCAAAACTTAAATCTCGGCTGAATCTCAAAAATATCTATGATCTCCCTCAGGTTCTTGAAAACTAGGGACCCATATCTAATCTTCATGTCCTTTATAGGATTCTCAATGTGCTGCCGCCTTCTAAATCTGTGCCCATCTTTCCCACAACGTCATGTCTGAACCTCTCCAACTAGCTTTCCACTGAAATTTTCATGAGTATGACTTGGCGTATTATCCTTCATTCTAAACACTTCTGCAGCCTTTGGCAGCTAGAATTGACCATATTACTGCAAAGCATCATCTGTCATCCATCTGAGTGGAACTGCTGTTACCTGTATACAGTATCCAGTTGTGACCAGAGAAACATCAGTATTGACCTTTTACTGGTCCTGCATCATCACCTCCTCTTTCAAAAACAAAACCATTACTTGTATGCTTGTAACACAATTAAAATTGCAGCAGGTTGCAGATGTATGCTAATAATACGTAGCTCCATTTCACCTCTGGCTACCTTGATGTGGCCTCTGTTGTCAGATGTTTTACTTGACATCCAGTCCTGTACTAAAAATTTCCTCCAAATAAATATTAGGAAGACGAAAGCTATAGATGATTAAATTGGGTCATGGTATGCTTTTTCCCTAAGCTGTCAGGCAACCACACAAAATGAAAATGGGGTCCAAGATGTCTTTCCCACACTTTTAACAGAAAATGTGCAGGTCACCAACTTGTTAACAAGATTTGCCTACAAGTGCCTAATGACTACTTGCAGCCTGCAAAGAGTAAGACACACAGCTGGAGATGATGTTAAATGGAATGAAGGACTTCTCATTACTGCTATTTAAAAGGAATCAAGGGTCACTTAACAGGTTGACTAATGAATTTCTTCTTCTTCTTATATTTCTATTGGTCCACTTCCATGTGTTTTTGGATGTTTTCTACACCTGACCAAAGTCTGAATATTCTAGTGGGAGCAATATGACTGGTTTCGTAAGCATTTTTGATCATTTTAAATCATGTGTTGAAACAAATTGCGTCCAGATATGAGTGGCTAGATTGAATTTGCTCTGGAAGAATGAAGATAGACCATGCCTGGAACAAACAGCTGACAAGTCCAAGGAGTTAATGTACTTCATTCTCGGACCTTAAAGAAGCAGGTGAGATTGTTGGGCGGCACGGTGGCACAGTGGTTAGCGCTGCTGCCTCACAGCGCCAGGGACCTGGGTTCAATTCCTGCCTCGGGCGACTGACTGTGTGGAGTTTGCACGTTCTCCCCGTGTCTGCGTGGGTTTCCTCCGGGTGCTCCGGTTTCCTCCCGCAGTCACAAAGATGTGTGGGTCAGGTGAATTGGCCATGCTAAATTGCCCGTAGTGTTAAGTAAGGGGTAAATGTAGGGGTATGGGTGGGTGGCGCTTCGGTGGGTCGGTGTGGACTTGTTGGGCCGAAGGGCCTGTTTCCACACTGTAAGTAATCTAATCTAATCTAATCTAATTGTATAAACATTTCATTTTGCATAATTCCTTAGATTCTGGAAAGGTCACATCAGACTGGAAATAGAGAATGCAAGGTCAGTAATAACAAGGAGTAACATATGTTGAGAGTTCTAATTTATTAACAGGCTAAGATCGGAATTGAAATGCATCTTGATTTGTCTCTATCTCTGGGCTATAATATCAGTTTTCAAGTTTCACCTGCTAGAGGTGTGCCACAATGTGTCCAAATGGATTGCTACTTTTTTGTAAATCCTCTATTCAAGAGGATACTCCAAAAATAAGACATTACAGGCTAGTTGGCCCACATTTGTTAAAAAGGAAATGCTAGAATCTATTAAGGAGGTTATAACAGAGACTTAGAAACTCTATGGATGTGGTGCTTTTAGATTTTCAGAAGGCATTTAATAACATCTCACAACAAAAGGTAACTACCTAGAAAAAGAGCTCATTATATAGGCAGTATTGTATTTGAATGGATAAAGGATTGGTTAGCTAAGAGAAAAGATAGAAAAGGCATACATTTTTTTTGAGTTGGCAAGATTATCAAGTGGATCATTGTTGGAGCCTCAAATAGTTACATTCTACATCAACAGGTAGATGAAAGGGCTGTATGTATGATTGGTAAATTTGCTGATGACATAGAAAGGATGACATAGAAAGGATGACCAGTTGTGAAGTGAATATTGGAAATAAATAGGTGAAGGGAGTGGGCAAAAATTTAGCAGATGGACTATAATGTGGGAAAGGATCCACACTTGCAGGTTATATTGGTTTAGAGTTTACAACAGCTTCACTATTATTTCTATCAACACTCACTGAAGGAATGAACAAGACAATATAGAATACCTTTTATTATTCCTGGATAGTCCTAAACTGTAAATTGCAACACATTGCTCTCAGCTGAAAAGGACTACCATTGCAGAGAAGAGATGATGGTGAAACCCCCTGCCACTGGGAAGGAAATCCTAGCCTTGATTTGCAGCTTCAAGAAGGAGGTGTCACAACTATTGTCACCACCACTTTAATGAAGGCTCTAAAGGCACTTCTCCTCATGCATTAACATCACATGCTGATGTGAGAAGAGCATTTCAAGGGAATACGTTTTTAAAAAGAAACCTTATTCTCCTCTCAATACACAAGAAATTCCATTTAAAACTGCCTGCTCTGCACATCCTGCTGAGGTTGAACAGATATGGGAGTGCAACTACCATCCTCATAACTATGGGAAGCAATGTCATCATTTAGGCAATTTTTTGCAAGGCTTGTAGCTCAGTTTGAGGTTTAGGGTGTAGGTTTGCTCGTTGAGCTGTAGGTTTGATATCCAGACGTTTCATTACCTAGCTAGGTAACATCATCAGTGGTGACCTCCAAGTGAAGCGAAGCTGTTGTCTCCTGCTTTCTATTTATATCTTACTCTTGGATGGGGTTCCTGGGGTTTGTGGTGATGTCATTTCCTGTATGTTTTCTGAGGGGTTGATAGATGGCATTTAGGTCTGTATGTATGGTTGGAGTGCCAGGCCTCTAGGAATTCTCTGGCATGTCTTTGCTTAGCCTGTCCCAGGATAGATGTGTTGTCCCAGTCGAAATGGGACATACATCAAAGAAATTTCAGAAATGACAGCCAGACTACTAAGACCCCTCGGAATCCTAGTAGCACACAAACTCACCAACACTCTCAAATAAATACTAACAAACTTAAAAGACCCAGTACAACCCATGGACAAAACCAACATCTACAAAATTCCATGCAAGGACTGCCACAAACACTACGTAGGACAAACAGGAAGAAAGTTAGCCACCAGGATACATGAACACCAGCTAGCCACAAATAGACACGTCCCTTGTAGCCCTACACATGGATGAAAAAACCACCACAGGCTATGCAAAGACATGCCAGAGAATTCCTAGAGGTCTGGTACTCCAACCACAACGCCATAAACAAACACATAGATCTAGATGCCATCTATCAACCCCTCAGAAAACAAACAGGAAATGACATCACCACAAACCCCAGGAACCCCATCCAGGAGAAAGATATAAATAGAAAGCAGGAGACAACAGCTTCACTTCACTTGGAGGTCGCCATTGATGATGTTACCTAGCCAGGTAATGAAATGTCTGGATATCAAACCTACATTCTAAATTTAGGCAATGTCATCATTTACCTCTTTTGTGCTCAACGGAAGCCTCCAAAAGTCTCCAGAAACTCAGCATTAGCTTCCAACAATGTGACTGTGGATATTTTAAAATCAACCTGTTCAGCAATGTTATAACAGGGGGACTTGAAACCCGGTCTCATAGCTCAGAGATAAAATCAGTACCACTGTACCACAAGAGCCCTCAACAACTTTGCTGTGCATGATTAAGTCAAAATGACTTCAGATGGTGACTCTTTAAATAACCTTGGTCAATACTATTTCTGAATGCTTGTCTCAGAAGTGGCCTCTGACAACATCCCAGATTTAGTGCTGAAGACTTACCACAAGAAACAATCTGGCTTGTAACAGACCCAGTTTAATCTCAGCCATCAGTAAAGTAATGGAAGGTGTCATTAATAATGCTATTAAGCAGTATTTAACTAGCAAAACTTGGTAAGGAATGCCCAGTTTGATTTTTGGTAGGGCACTCAGATCCTGAAAGGATTACATTCTTCGTCTAAACATGAACAGAAGTGCTGAATTCCAGGAGAAATACGCGATGAATGCAGCAGTCCTTGACATCAAGGCAGGATTTGCTTATGGCATCTGGGCATCAATGGCTAGACTAGCATTTATTACCCATCCCTTCTGATTTGCTGGGCTCTCATCATTGAAAATCATATTGTGGAAATTCTCATCCTGTTTGTTCTTCCAATGTCCATCAACAATAACAACTATGTTGATGTGACAGGATTGCAGACTCTGACCTGTTGGCTTGTGGAGCCACTTAGCCCTATCTATTGGATGCTGCTTGGCGTGGAACTAGTTCTGTGATATATCTTCACCAGGTTGCTTGGTGCTGCTCCTTTCATGCCTTCCTGCTCGCTTTTTTGAATCAGAGTTGATACTTTGGCTTTTGCTTGTCATGGCAGAGCAGGGGATATGCTGGGTTTTGGGATTACAGATTGTGATTGAATACAATTATGGCTGACAATGGTTCATGGATACCTGCTTTGAATTGCAAAACTATTTGAATTTTCCAAATTTAGCATGCTAATGCTACATTAAATGATTGACAATATTCTCAATGGTGCCCAGAATGGGACAATAGGGGACAAATGGTGCAAACACAGCAGCAATTCAGTAAAAATGGTAAAACAGCAAAAATTAATGGTTCTTTGCTCGAATGCGTTTAGCATTTAGAATAAACTGATTAATAGCACAAAGAGAGGTAAATGGATATGATCTTGTAGCCTTTATAGACATGATTACAAAGGAGATCAAAACTGGGGGTAAAATATTCAGGGGTATATGACTTTTTAAAAAGGGCAAGTATGAAGGAAAGGTGTTGGGGCAGTTTTGTTAATATTGGATGTAATAATTGATAGCAAGAAATGATTTTGGGCTAGATGACTCTTTGACTCTGAGATGGTTTAGAATCCATGTGGATGAGGAGAAGAAATAACAAGAGCAAAAGGACACTGGTAGGAGTCATGTGTAAGGGCCACTAACAGTAACTGTAGGGTCGGACACGTTTTATCTGACCATGGCCTCTTGTGGGGTTTGTTTCAAACTGACATAAGATGGTCTAAGAAATTTTAGCTGATGCAGCATTTATAGAGCTCAAATCATGGACTTCACTGACAGACAACGAAATGCCTCTTGAGTCTTAGTAAGATAGAGCTAGAATGAACAGTAAGGCTCTGATAAGGCAGCTCAGATGAAAACTATCTGATTTTAAATGTCCTATTTTATTATGAAATGGAAAGGGGAAGGCACTTTAAATAATTATAATTACAGTTTAGAGTAGACACATCTATTATTGTATGAATATTAGTTTAAATGTATTAGACACTGATAAATTTAATTAGACTTCTGTAGGCAGTCAGCCTCGGATGCAAATACTAGTTTTGATATACACCCTTGGAGAAACCTTTTCTCCATCAGCAGGAAGGTTAGAACAACAAAAAGGTATGAAAATATAATCTAGTAAGAGTACCAAGAGACAATGGGGGCTGAAACAATTGGGAAATACGGTCACCATGACCTTGAGAAAATAAATAATAGCTGCTTTCTAACAAACAGACTGAAGTACAAGGGAAGATTGGCAGAGAAAAATGATTGAGAAGGGAGAGAAAGAGGCCATGTCCCCATGAACCTTAATAATCTAAATAAGCTTGATTTAAAAAAATGATTTGCTAAAGCTGTAAAAGTGATAAATTTCATTTTGGATTTGAATAGTAAAGATAGTTAGTATGAAATGTGTTTAAAGGAATGACAATAAATCCATTCTAGTATCAAACATCTGTTTTAGAACATTTTGCAGGATGCAAATAGAAGAAGTTGTAAATGGCAGCTGCTCAGAGAAACTGTGTTTGAATTTTTAAAGTTGGGTAAGAGGGAAGCTGCTTCCAAAATTGTCAACTTTGTCACAAAATTGTAAGATAAGGTGTAACTTTAACTCTAATATAAAGTTATTTATAATGTTACAAACTTTTATAACAATTGATCAAAATTAACATCCTTTTCTAATCTTCTGAACGAAGGTTACCTAAAATTATAAATTGTGAACAGAATTTAAAAAGTCATTAGTAATAAGCAAATATATAATACAGAGGGCAGATGTCTGGGAAGGAACAAACCAACTAGTGTTCAAAATGTAGTCAATACAATATATTGTAAGAGCCCAAGGACAGGTGATGGGAGTCTGGCAATGATGGAAGGACCTAAGGTTGACCAAAAAGCTGTCCATGAGTGAACGTGTATTCACAGGATTCAATATTTAGGCCAGAGAAGACGTGGCAAGCACTGATGTCAATATTTGCACCTAACCATTATAACACGATATGTATAAATATCTTATACTTTATTGGAAAAATCCTAGAGACTTCTTCCACACTATAATGAACAAGGAGCTCAGAATAAAGATCAGTTTTTGCTTCTGTATACGTTACTCAAACCACTCTTTAAGATCCCTCTCCAACACAACAAAACCTGAAATGAACGTTTGTTTGGTGACTTTAATCATCATGTAGATTGAGCAAGTTAAATTGGCAGAGGTAGCCTTTCCTTGCGTTGGCAAAGGAAGAGTTCAGTGGTTTTCCAGACAGTTTCTTAGAACAATGTAGATCAAGTTATTTTGGATCTAGTGATGTGCAAGGAGGCAGGTTTAATAGAGATTTCAGAGTCAAAGATCCAACTAAACAAAATAAGGGTAATTTATAAAGGAAGTTAGCTGGAGTTGAATGGAAAGAAGCTTAGTAGCAAAGATAGTTGAAGAAAATAGGTCTTGGCCCATAAAGATATATTCCACTAAGAAAGAAGGATTTGAGGAAAGGAATAAGCCAACCATGGAAGTCAAAGATAGCAACTAACTGCAAGTAAGAAAAATGCAATGCATCAAAGATTAATGGTAAGCTCGAGGATTGAGAGTTTTAAAACCAACAAAAGATGAGCAAAAAAAGGAAGAAAACAAACATTGAGAGTAAATTTTCAAGTAGTATCAAGACAGTCAGCAAGAACTTCATATATATCAAAAAGAGGCTCAAATGAACATAGGTCCTTAGATAATGAGGGAAAGGAAATAATAATGGGGAACCAAGAACTGGCAGAGGAATTTAATAAATATTTTGCATCAACCTTCACAGGAAAAGATACTAATAATATTCCAACAATACAAAATCAAATGGGAAAAACATAGGTGTGGTGGGGGGAATAAATAGAACATATACCATTAGTGAAATTAATGAGGCTGAAGGCTGATAAGCTGTCTGGATCTGATGGGATGCATTCTAGGATATTAATAAGTAACTGTAGTAGAGATGATGGATGCACTGGTTGTAATCAACCAAGAATATTCAGATTCTGGAAAAATGACAGTTTTGCAATCCTCAAACAGCTTTATTAAAAGATGAAAAACAGGCAAAAGGCCAAATATCTGTAATCGGGAAATATTAGAGTCTGTGATAAAATAATCTAATGTTACAGCATTTAATAATACGTAATATAACCAAGCAGAGTCAGCATGGCTTCAAACAAAAAGGGGGTGGGGCAATAATGCCCATTCTTTGAGAAATTACAAGCAGAATTAATAAGCAACAAGCAGGGTAGTAGTGGATTTCTAGAAAGTGTTTGATAGTATATTAACAGGGATGGAGAACTGGCTGATTAACAGAAGACAAAGAGATGCAATAATAGGGAACATTTTCAGGCTAGTAGGCTGTAACTACTGGAGAACCACAGGGAATCAATGCTGGGACCTTGATTATTTATAATATAAATAAATGACTTGGATGAAGGAAGTCAAAGTACTATATAACCAAATTAAGGATTGAAAAATTCTGCTACTGAACAACATTTAAATAATTCAGACTGTGCCAAAAAAAAATCAGAATACAAAACCAATCTGAGACCATCAGCTGGACTTAGTGTTATACATTTGCGGCCACTAGAAGCTACATATATCATCAAACAGGACCCTGTTTTAGGCAGAACAAATTTGTATATACACTGCATCTTTTGATTGGAGGTTTGGGGGGTGGGAGATGGGTGTAGCAAGGAAAAATGGGGGTAGCAAACAGAAAGGCTGTCATGGATCTCTCAATTCTGTCACATTCCCATGGCAGTTCCCAAACAAATTAGTCAATAGCATATTTTGTGAATTAAGATGGACAGTTAACTGTTTCTGCTGCATCACCACGCCAAAAATGGCCCTCCCAATTAGCCCCTCACATTGTTTAAATTAATGTTATTTATTCAAATCTGGTTTCTTTCATCCTAGCTCTGAGTGTAAGATGAAAAGCTTCAACTTCTTGACTCTTTTTAAGTGTTTAAGTTATACACGACCAAGCAAATATTTAAATAAAAACAATTAAATAATAGTAAGTGATGTACAGTACTATAAGTTAACACCCAAGTAATCCATTGTAATCATACCTGTGTTAACTGTCTGCTGCTTAACAAATATCAATTTAGGAGGTGATGGGCAAGAACCCAACCTTTAAACAGGCAAGGGAGGAAATTACCTGGGCATTTTACTCCAGAAGGCAGTTACATCTCTAGGTATGGTAATATAGATTTGGCCTAGAACCAAAGCCAGGAGGATGAGAATATAGGCACTGCAGGTCTGGGAATCTATAAGGTTGAAACAGGCTTAGCCCCTGCACGAGGAGAAAGTGAGAACTGCAGATGCTGGAGATCAGAGTTGAGAGTGTGGTGCTAGAAAAACACAGCAGGTCAGGCAGCATCAGAGAAGCAGGAGAATTGACATTTCGCGCAAGAATCCTTCATCAGGAATGAGGCCGCTCTTGCCTGTAAGTTTGATTCTCCTGCTCCTCGGAAGCTGCCTGACCTGCTGTGCTTTTCTAGCACCACACACTCGAAACTTAACCCCTGCATTGTCCAGCAGATTCAACTTTAGTCAGCTTGTGTAGACAAGATTAGCAACTGAAGGGAAGAAATGTAAACTGACCACAGTTCAACAATCCAGGGATATTCAAGGTTTTTTGTGGGAGATGGAAAAAAGTTAACTTGATGCAATAATGAAGGGCAGTATAGTTAGACAGACAGACAGACAGACATTGTTCTTTGCAGCAGAGCACACAAGTCCCAAAAGGCAGTGTCGCTTGTCCATTACCAGGATTATGAAGATCTCCTCAAGCCTGGAATTGAACTTGGGACAGGAGGGGAAGAATCTGCCTTTCATGGTCCACATTGGAACCAACAACATATGAAAGGACCAAGGAAGAGGTTCTGCTAAGGGATGTATGAGTAACAATGGACAAAATTAAAAGTTAATCTTTGGAATGCCGAAATAGTGTTTACATATTTACTATCCATTCTTGATATTCTTACAACGCATTAACGATAGACATCAGCTTATGTCCTGGTCATCCATGATCAGCTACTTCAGATAGACAGAGGACAAGCCAGCATCATCAACAGTAACTGGTTCATGCAATGGTGAGCGTGCAGGAAGTTGCCAGTAGCACCTCGTCTTTGCAAATATGCAAATACACTTGCACAAATTACTCGAAACTATAAATGTAATTTTTCTCTAATAGGAATTGCACGAATCATTTGAAACTGTGTTTAATAGGTCAATATCCACTTATTGTTTTCATGAGCAGCTTTATTATGACCATACAGAAATGAAAGAACTATAACATGGCATAGATGAAGGCATGCATTTCCAAATAAGGGAGAAAAGGATCAGTACTTACATGGCATTTTGTAAAATAATCTTTCTCCAGCACCATCATTGACCTGTAAATGTTTACTATCAATAGACCAGTCAATGTGTGTAATAAAACTTGATGATTTGCTGCATTCTCCAACTTTCTTGTATCGTTGTGAAACTGCGTAGATGTCAACCAGACCATCATTTGAACCTACAGCAAGGTAAGATCCATCTGGAGAATATTTCATTTCATGAATTACTTCCTTTCGGTCTTTAATGTGGACCACTTCCGTCATATCTCTGTGAATGTGATAAAAGGTAGAACAGTTTTCCCAATTGATAGACACAGTATCATTGTTGTGCTAAAATAAAGATCCTCAAATATTTTATCCATACTGTGAGAGTGGATATTAATCAAAATGACATTATAAATCCGTTGAAGAAAAGGTCAGCATTGGTTTTTGCTTCTGAATACAATGAAGGAAACATACTGCTGCAGTTTTGCAATCTTTAAAGAATTTGAAATGAAAAATGAATTTTATTTACCATTTAACCAAGACAGAGAAAATTTGAGCACACAAAGTACAGCATTTCGATTTCAGAAAAGATTCAGGAAATGTGGGCTTGTGCTAAGGCCCATATTGAGCAGTTCCAGAAATTTCTTAACTGAAGCTGGATGTACAAAGCTTCTTCGGAATAAGGCTAAGTTTTAAAACAATTTTAAATGAGGTTACCTCTGTGTCATGGAGTTTATTTGAAGTTTGCAGAAAAGATGTATTTGGTTAAAATGTTGCAGGACCTGTTTGAAGCTCAGAAAATTTAACCTTGGTTACATGATGAATCAAGGAAGAGGATGAGTTTCTCATGACTGGGAAGTTAAGCCACAGCTAAGTCAAATCCTATGTGATATGAGAAGAGAATTCTCTCTGATATTTCAGTACTGTATGGGATGCTGTTGGGATTAGTTGGATAACATTTTTGCTTTTGAAACAGGATTTCTTTTAAACCATTTTAACTACATTTCTTTCGTGTCAATAACTATTGTGGTGAAGTTCCAATCTGAAGCATTGAGTGTGTGCTGTTCAGTAAAAGACCACCACCTTGTTAAAACCAAAGTGTAGTCTATCTACCCAGCTCTTATTCTAAGATCTCACTTGTCCAGCAACATCAGTTGGGATCAAAACACCTAAATCTGGAATCTCAGAAAATTCCTGCAATACCACTTCATTAAAAATGATTTTATCTACATTTTTAATGAGAACCACTATAGAAACTTGTCAGACTGCAAGCTTCCTGGCAAATAGTGTTTCAGCACCTTGGGTCCCCTGGACACTTTGTCTTATTTCATTCTTCATGCCTTATACTGTTAGTCAGTCTTGTACCACTCCTGAAACTTCAGATATCCTCTGTGCTCTGTCTAATTATCTTCCTCATCCAGTTTTGGCCCTGGTTCTGCACTCTGAACTGATGTGGCCCTTTATTTTTCCTTTTTGTTCAATCCATGCTCAACAACTGTTGTTCTGCCTAGTTGGCTCAAATACACATCTGCCCTATCTTTGATAGTCTTTTAGTTCATATACAAGTTGAAACATTTTATTGTTCACTTTTCTGAGTAGATACTCAAATTGTTTCTCAAATTGTTACAGTATTTCAGCTTTGTGCTGCTTGAAATTATTGGAATGTAGGTCAGATGAACTGGAATAGGTTTCTTTTAAATTCAACATTTAAACAGGTTATCCATGCTTAATTTAAGTATATCAAGCTGAAGAAAAAATGCATAAAGTATATTTAATTTCTAACTTACTCCTTGAATAAAGACACTGAATTTTCAAAGCCCAAGGAAAATAAGTAGGGCTAAACTTTACCAAAGAAAACTGAGAAATTTCACAGAAGGCTTCTTTTCATGAACTCTTGTGTTCTCATGAAATAATCTGCTCTCACTTTATTATGTATGCACCACACCACTTATGGCACTCCACTCAAGCTATCTTGTAATCACTAATGGCAGAAGTACTAGCCAATGAGGGTTCTTCTGGGATTGCTTAGCTGTCAATTGCTGCTAGTCATGGACAGCTTCTCACAGTACATATAATAGGAGGGAATCGAAAAAGAACAGTATCTGAAGACATATAATTGGCATATGTGATACTTCATTAAAACAAAATATTATTTGTAAGTGCACTGCTACCTTACATCATCTGTCAGCAACTGCAGCTGCAAGAATGAAGCTACGCCCAGATATGACACCATACCATTTAATAATCTCATCTCAGGGAGTGCTACTCTTGCCCCAATGCCAAGTCTAATATCTTGTCATTATTCAGTGTGGGATTCTTCACATATTGGAAAGTCTTCAAAAAGTGGTAAAATGTCAACTTGTGTTGAACAGCTTGAAAAGCAAAAAAAAAATTGGAGCATAAACAAACAGTCCCTTCAAGAAGCAACAAATTTACAGTCAAGGAATGATCACTACACCTAGTTCAGATCCTTTGGATGTAATGTTAACTAAATCCCATCTTTCTTGTCAAGCCCAATGCTACAAGATTCTATCGCAATGAACGAGGTGATGTTCCTCCTGTTCAATGTCTTCCGTCTTCCCTCTCAGGATACTGCTGCCATTCTTCCAATGTCCATCACATTCACCCCTTGCCTGCTCCAATTGTTCATAGCAAAGCTCTCTCAGACTGATCCAAGAATCAGAACCTTATTTTCAAGAAGCCCATTGTTTATTTGACAATGGTCCTAGCAGAGAATGTTTAAAAAACACACAACACCAGGTTATAGTCCAACAGGTTTATTTTGAAGCACTAGCTTTTGGAGCACCGCTCCTTCATCAGTTGATTGTGGATATTAAGATCAAGCTCACATGTTGGAAAGTCTTCAAAAAGTGGTAAAATGTCAACTTTATAGCCAAAGGAGTCCAGTGTCATGGAGATGTGATACAGTAAACCATCTCAGATTAAAACCTTCTCTAATAGGATATGCTGGTTTCTGTTCTTTGATATATAAATCCAAAGAACTTCTTTTAACCTACATTCTCAAGATAGCTCAGGTTTTTAAACAATAGGTGTGAAGTCGGAGTGTATTCCAATGCTATATCAGACTGACAAACCCTTTTTATAGTTTTACATAGTTTAACATGGATTCATGCAGTTTTTGAGCAAAATAAAATGTAATTATGGGGTGAATTTGTTTTTGCAGAATTACATTTTATTTTGCTCATTTTACTTCTGTGAGCATGATCTTAACCTCCACAACCACCTGATGAAGGAGCAGTGCTCCAAAAGCTACTGCTTCCAAATAAATCTGTTGGACTATAACCTAGCGTTGTGATTTTTAACATTCTCTGCTAGGACCATAGTCAAATAGACTATGGGCTTCCCAGTCCAACATCTGCACCTCCAAGTTCTAGCAGAAGAATGATCTGCATTGAATCTATACTTAGATTCAGACAGAGTATTGTTGCATCATAGAGGAACCCACATTTTTAAATGGTAGCCCTGGTCTCCAAATAACCTCCTTATGAGACATCCAAAAATTAAAGTGAAACAGGAACCCAAGAATTCAAGGATACGGGCATCAAGTTTGCAGATGGTTTGGTATAAATCAAACAGCTGCTATATCCTTGATGGTGTCAATCTTCTTGAGTGTTGTATCTGCACTCATCCAGTTTAATGGAGAGATTTTCATCACATTCATGATTTGTGCCTCGTATATGTGGATAGGCTTTGGGAAACAGGACTCCTACCCTCTGACCTGCTCTAGTAGCCAATGTACTTACAGTTCAGTATCTGGTCAATGGTAACACCCAGTATGTTGATAGCTGGATATTCCTTGATGTTAATGGCATTGAATGCCATGGGGCATTGGTTAATTTCTCTTGGATATGGTTGCTGCCTGGCAAAAATGTTAGATTAGATTACTTAGTGTGGAAACAGGCCCTTCGGCCCAACAAGTCCACACCAACCCGCCGAAGCGCAACCCACCCATACCCCTATATTTACCCCTTACCTAACACTACGGGCAATTTAGCATGGCCAATTCACCTGACCAGCACATCTTTGGACTATGGGAGGAAACCGGAGCACCTGGAGGAAACCCACGCAGACACGGGGAGAACGTGCAAACTCCACACAGTCAGTTGCCTGAGTTGGGAATTGAGCCCGGGTCTCAGGCTCTGTGAGACAGCAGTGCTAACCACTGCCACCGTGCCGCCCACGGTGCTACCGTTAGTTGCTACTTGTCATCCCAAGCTCAGTTATGTCCAGCTTTAGCTGCATTTGGACATGGATTATATCAATATCAGAGAAGTTGCAAGCATTGTGTAGTCATTAGCTAACATCTACATTTCAGACTTTAAGCAAGAACAAGAGGTCTGCAGCACAGGAAAGGTCCTTTGCAAATTAAATCTGCATTGGCCAAAGACTAATTATTGTAGTCCAATTTTCCAGCACTTGCCCAAAGCCTTGTATGCCTTGGCATCACATTGGAACATCTAAATGCTTAAATATTTTTGTGAGGGTTTCTGCCTTAGCACCCTTTATAGTCAGCGAGTTCCAGATTCACACCACTCTGTGCAAGGAAGAATTCTTTCACACACCTTCTAAACCTCCTGCCCTACTTTAAAGGTGTGCTCCTGGTCATTGATCCTTCCACCGAGTAGAATGATATCTTCCTGTTTATACATCTCAATCATGTCCCTCCCCTTCAGTCTCTGCCACTCTAAGGAAAATAACACTAGTCTATCCGCGATCTTTTCATAACTAAAACTTTCCAGGCTAAGCAACATCCTGGTAAACCTCCTCTGTACTCTCTCCAGTGCAATCAAATCCATCCTATATGTGGAATCCAGAACTGTACAATACTCCATAAAACATTAGTTAAGCTATAGCTAGATTTCCAGCATCACCACCTCCCTGCTCCTATGCCTCCCCAATAAAGACAAGTATTCCATATCCCTTCCTAACCACTTAAGTAATTATCCCAAAACCATAAGGAACAGGTGGACATGCACATCAACATCCCACTGATCCTCAGTGCTTCTACCATTTATCATGTATTCCTTTGTCAGCCTTGTTCATCCTGCCCGGTGCATCACATCACATTTATCTGAATTGAATTTCATTTCCCACTGATCAGGCATCTATATCCTTTTGTATTCTAAGGCTAACCTCCTATTTACCACACCACCAATTTTCATATCATCCACAGCATATTGATCAACTCTCCTACATTTAAGTCAAGATTATAGTGGTGCTGGAAATGCACTGCAGGTCAGGTAGCATCTGAGCAGCAGGAAAATCGACATTTCGGGCAGGAGTCCTTCATCAGGAATGAGGCTGGAAGCCTCGAGGGTGCAGAGAGATAATTGGGAGGGGGTGGGGCTGGGGAAAAGGTAGCTGGGAGTGCAATAAGTGGATGGAGGAAGGGGTAAAGGTGATTGGTCAGAGAGAAGGGTGGAGTGGATAGGAGTGAAGGAAGATTGACAGGTGGGACAGGTCGTGAGGATGGTGTTGAGCTGGAAGGTTGGAACTTGCGCAAGGTGGGGGGAGGGGAAATGAGGAAACTGATGAAGTCCACATTGATGCCCTGGGGTTGAAGGGTTCTGAGGCGGAAGATGAGGCATTCTTCCTCCAGGCGTCAGGTGGTGAAGGAGTGGGGGTGAGGAGCTCCAAGACCTGTATGTCCTTGGCAGAGTGGAGGGGAAGTTGAAATGTTCAGCCACAGAACAGTGGGGTTGATTGGTATGGGTGTCTAGGAGATGTTCCCTGAAGCGCTCTGCAAGAAGGTGTCTCGACTCCCCAGTGTAAAGGAGGCTGCATCGGGAGCAACAGATGCAATAAATGACGTTTGTGGAAGTGCAGATGAAACTTTGATGGATGTGGAAGGCTCCTTTGAGGCCTTGAATGGAGGTGTGGATGCAAGTTTTACAATTCCTGCGGTAGCAGGGTAAGGTGCTAGGAGGGGAGGGTGGGTTGTTGGGGGCGCATGGACCTGACCAGGTAGTCACGGAGCGAATGGTTTTTGCAGTAAGCAGGTAAGGGTGGGGAGGGAAATACATCCCTGGTGGTGGGGTATATTCGTAGGTGGTGCAAGTGTCAGAGGATAATGCGGTTTATACGGAGGTTGGTGGAGTGGAAGATGAGGACCTGGGGGGGTGGGTTCTGTCTTTGTTTCCTACATTTAAGTCTAACAGTAATGGTCTCAAGTGATCTCTGCAGAACCCCACTTGATACAGATGTTCAGTCAAAGAAAACTCAACTATTACCCTTTTCTTCATTACACTCAGCCAATTCTGTATCCAATTAGTCAAACTTCCTTGGATCTCATTACTTGCATTTTCAGTCTCCCATTAGAAACCTTAACAAATGTGTTGTTGAAATTCAAATAAAATACACTACCCTGATCTACACACCCAGTTACCACTATGAAAAATTCAAGAAGGTTGGTCAGACCTGACCTCTCCAATTAACAAAAGCATGCTGATGATTCATGATTAATCTCCAAGTGCAGATTAAGTCTGTCCCTCTGAATTGCAATCAATAATTTCCCAACCACTAAAGATAGTCTGCACAGCCTGTAGTTTCCAGGTTTATCTCATGTTCCCTTCTCGAATAACAGAACCACAATAGATGTCCTCCATTCTTCTAGTATCCGTTCTGTGGCCAGAGAGGTATTCAAAATTTTTGGTAACACTGCTACTATTTTCTCTCTTGCCTCAATCAACATCTTGGGATACACTTCATCTGGTCCTGGAGAGTTATGTATTTTTAAGCTTGCCAGATCACTCAGAATCTTCACTCCCTGTGCTGATTTCTTTAATCATAACACAGCAGTTCTCCCTGATCTCTATACCCACGTCATCCCTCTCACTCGTGCGCACTGACGCAATGTATTCACTTACAACTCTACCTACGTCCTTTGGCTCCAGGCATAAATGACCACTGTGATACTTAATGGGGTGAGGACACTACCCTCTGGAACTTGGGGACCTTGTGGTGCACTGGTAGTATCCCCACCTCTGAGCCAGGAAGCCCGGAATCAAGTCCCAACTGCTCCAGATGTGTCATAACATCTTTGAGCAGGATAATTAGAAAATCTCTACCTTCAGGAACTCTTGGAGCTATGATGACTGACTTCAACCACGTGGGGTTCGGAGTTCAAACAAACCAATAAAGGATGGTAGTTACTTTCCCTAAAAAGGGATAGTAGTGAACCAGATAGATTTCTTCAACAAACAAGAGCCTCATGGTCATCATTAGACTTCTAATTTCACACTGAATTCAAACTTCCATGGAGGGGTGCAAATCCCAAATTTGCCAGAGTATCTGGATTATTTGTCTAGCAACAATACCAGCATGGTCAGATCCACTGGTCACATTTCTAATCAAACAATTTCAGGAATACCCCCAGAAACAAGATGTTCTCAGTAATGCATGTAGCAAATATTCATATCATACGCAAATGACAGTTTTGCATTGTCCTTAATACAATCAGACATGGAAGGCTCTGACCTGGATGGCCTATACACTATGCCAACAATCAAATGTATCTTATTCTGATCACAAAAGCCATGTTACTCAAATACAAGAGGAGATTGCAAGTGAAGTAGGATTACTGAAATCTTGTCCCACCACCCCACACCGCCCACATTAACCAAGAAAGGCTACAGTGCATATAAGACTATGCTGACAAATATTTATAATCCAAGGTGTGAAGAAATCTGTTCCATGCTGACTGACCTTGCAAATTAATCCTACAGTGATGCTCCTAAAGTTACTGAAATTATTTCTGTTTCACAGAAATGACAATGATCAATTTGTAATGGTAAATGACATGATTAAGATTACCAGTGGCCAGGATTGTATCCCACATAGTTGATCACTACATACTTTTCACATACAGGGTTCCATGATTACTGATGTCTTTAACCTGTCCTGCCTACTTAATGCAACTGTTCCCTAAAGGGCCTCACTGGGGCAGCACAATGGTTCAGTGATTAGCACTGCTGCCTCACAGCACCAAGGACCCAGGTTTGGTTCCAGCCTCGTGCAACGGCCTGTGTGGAGTTTTCATATTCTCTCCATGACTGCGTGGGTCTCTTCCAGGTGCTCCGGTTTCCTTCCACAGTCCAAAGATGCGATGTTCAGGGATGTGTAGGTTAAGTTCATTAGTCAGGAGTAAATATAGGGGAGTGGGTGTGGGTGGGTTACTCCTCAGAGGGTTGGTGTGGACCTGTTGGGCTAAAGTGTGTTTCCACACTGTAGGGGTTCGATGATTCAGTCACAAGTTGAGCCTGACTCCGCAGGCAAGAAAAATCTTTTTATATTCACTTCAGGTATTGGGGCAGTCATCTATTGAAGCCAGGATGGTGGTGACCATTGATTGTCCACCCCTCCACATTGTCCAATGTACTCTTGTCTTCCATCTTCATTTATTGAGTTGCTCCCTGTCGGCTCTGCATCTCAGCATGCTACTCAGTCACAATGGTGGCCCTGTAGCTCACTTTGACTTTTAGTGAACAGATACTCAGGACTGACCGTTGCCCAAATCCCCTTAATGGCTTGGAATGACAGTCCCAACTGACAATTGACCAGACCCCTGACTGCACCTCCCCAACTGACTTACTGCTAATCCCCTGACTGGTTGCACTAGACCTGCAAGTCTAGCTGTGATCCTCTCCCTAGAATCTGACCCCTAAGAAACTAAATGGCAGACCCTGGACTGAGATTGATGCTTTCTCGGCTGATTATGGTCAGACTTCCAATTAAAAACAGTACCTTGTGGCATGATTGAGAGCTTCTCGCCGCAAACTTTGAAATATAGCTATTTGGCTGATGCACGGTGTCTTAGCTGTGTAAGCTGCTGGTACATGTTATAGGTATTTTTATGGACTAGGCCAGACCACTCAAAACATTCTTAAGCAGGCAACCCAGACCGTAACTTTACTATTTGTTTCGATAAGTGTACAGTGACAATTACCTGGATTAAGTTAGCTAGGTTGACAACTAGGTTTTAAAATAGACAAAAAATTGTTCACAAAATTATGGAAGGAAATAAAGAACATAGTAAAGAATACCCACAAAATTCAGTCTATCCAAACTAGACTTAAATTATGTTGCAACAGTTCCAATAAACAAACCCCTTAAACACAGAGCAAAAATTAAACAAAGACTAACAGGTCGAAGTTAGAAGGGCAGAAGGAGAGACTTTAGCAGCCTGTTTCCACACAGCTTTTGCTGCACTGATTCAAACAAGTCTTCAGCTTTTAGGACTGATCACTCCACTTTCATTATACAGGCCACTTCTAAAACACAAAAGCCTAAAGTTCCATCTGTTTACGTATAAACAAAAAGGCCTCTCGGTATATCCTTTCATCTCTGTACCAAACCAGTCATTTCAGAGCCCGGACTGTTTTATGACCTCTGAAAAAGCCAAGGACACAGTATCCTTGAAAAAATGAACAGCTTTTGGAAAAAATGACCAGTTTTGAGACACATCGCCCCCTTAAAGTGAACCATCAATATCCAAAGATGGCTTCATTTTCAAAACTCCTCAAAAAACACACATATACACTATACTGACTAGACACATGCAAACATGCACAACCACATTCGAATTCAGGCCGTGGCATACCCGCCACCAAACACCTTCATATCTCATTTGAATCTTGACAACGCATCGGCAATCATGGTTTCGCGACCTGCCAAATGCACAATTGTGAAATTAAATGGCTACAACAACAAGCTCCATCTAAACCGTCTGGCGTTTTTCTCCACAAATGTTAATAGGTTATGGTCAGTGTATACAATTGTCTTAGATGTGTTGCTGGTAATATAAACATTGAAGTATTGTTATGCCAACACCAAGCTCAAACTCTCTTTTTCAACTGTTGAGTATTTCTGTTGATGAATGTTCAACTTCCTGGAAAAATACCTGATGGGTTTTTCTGTCCCCTCGTCAACCTCCTGCAGGAGCACCACACTGACCACCGGCATCAATAGCCACCTTGAAAGGCTTCATGTAATCTGATGTGGCTAATTCTGGGGCAGTGGTTAATACAGTTTTTAGGCTGTCAAATGCCTTTTGACAGTCTGCTATCCATTGATACTTTAGATTAGACTTACAGTGTGGAAACAGGCCCTTCGGCCCAACAAGTCCACACCGACCCGCCGAAGCGCAACCCACCCATACCCCTACATTTACCCCTTACCTAACACTACGGGCAATTTAACATGGCCAATTCACCTGACCCGCACATCTTTTGGTCTGTGGGAGGAAACCGGAGCACCCGGAGGAAACCCACGCAGACACGGGGAGAACGTGCAAACTCCACACAGTCAGTGGCGGGAATTGAACCCAGGTCCCTGGCGCTGTGAGTGCAGCAGCCACACCGCTAAAATTCAGCACAAACTTTTGGTAAAATCCACTCAATCTCAGGAATCGTAGTACTGTTCTTTTCATCAATAGTGTGGGAAATTCCCCCATTACTTTCATTTTTGCATTCCTATGGGACCATTTGTCCATGTTCAATAACATGGCCCAGGAAGGTGACTTGGCTTTGGCAAATTCACTTTTAGCTAGGTTTACCACCGAGCCTACCTTCCGAAGACAAATGAAATAAATGCTGTAAATGTTCCTTCCATGAGTGACTAAAAATCACCAGGTCATCAATATACACCACACAATTGGGTATCCAGCAATGACATTATTAATTCGTCTCTAAAATGTGGCTGGAGCATTTTTCATAACAAATAGCACGACTCTGAACTGATATAGTCCATTAGGTGTTATGAAAGCCGAATTTGTCTTTGCCCTCTCTGACGAGGTACTTGCCAGTAGCCTCAGAGTAAGTTCAGCTTAGAAATGTAAGTTGCTTGTCCTACCTTTTCAACACAGTGCTCAAATGGTGGAATTGGATAAGCATCAGTCTTTGTAACTGCACTGACTTTGCGATAATCCATACGTAATTGTTGGGTACCATCTGGCTCTGGCACCATGACTGTGGGTGAGCTGCAGTCACTGTAACTCACTTTGATTATGCTATCTTGGAGCATGCGTTCTAACTCCTTCTGAATCTGTGCCAACTTGAGACAGTTATGCCTATATGGATGTTGTTTAATCAGAACAGCATCTCCTATATTTACATCTTGCACATCTTATCTCCTCATGTGATAGTAGTAACTCTTTCAGGTTGTTTGAATTTTCTTGTGGAAGGTAACTCAATAATTTATCCCAATTTTTGACAACTTCCTTTATTGTCCAATTTGATTTGAGGAATGTACAATTCAGAATCGTCTGAACTTGGTTCTTCCTTCTGGGCTGTAATCATTAACCCCTCCTCTTGCTTTCCTTCTCTGTCAAAATACCTTTGAGCATGCTGAGAGATTTCTTCCTGTCTGGAGTCCCTAACAAGTAGTTCATCTCACTCAATTTCCTCTTGATTTGATAAGGTCCACTAAACCTTGCTTTTTAAAGGTTCACCTATTACGGGATGTAACACCAATACCTTACCCCAATGGCAAAATTGTGAATTTTTGATTTCTTGTCCACTTTGTGTTCCATTGTATGCTGAAATACTTTTAAATGCTGTCCAGCAAACTCCCCAGCTCTATTGAGTCATTCTCTAAAATTTGACAGATAGTCCAAATGGGTGGTCTCTCAATTCTGACTTATTAATTTCTCCTTAATCAATTTTAATGGCCCTCTTCCTTCATGCCCAAAAAAAGAATTCATATGGTCTGAATTTGGTCCATCAATTCGATGCATCTCTGATTGCAAAAAGCACAAACAGAACTCCCTTATTTCAATCATTTGGATAGTCCTCACTATAAGCCCTCAACATGGTCTTTAGTGTTTGATATCCCTTTCTAGCACTCCTTTCGATTCTGAATGGTATGCAGTAGATTTGAGTTGTTTTATTCCCAAATTATCTATAACTTCCTTGAATAGTTTGGATGTGAAGTTTGACTCTTGATCTGACTGGATCTTTATTGGTAGTCCATATCTAGCAAAAAAATTTAATTCCTCTGCAACCCTTTTTGCTGTGATATTGCATAATGTGACTGCCTCGGGAAATCTAATTGATACATCCATTACTGCTAATAAATATTTATTCCCACCTTTTGTTTTAAGTAGAAGATCTAAGCAATCAATCAAGACTCTTGTGAAGGATTCTTCAAATGCTGGAATAGGTATAAAAGGTGCAGGTTTTATTACTGCCTGTGGTTTTCCATTTAACTAACATGTATGATTTGTCGGGCAAAATTCAACTACATCCTTGTGTAGTCCAGGCCAGTAAAAATGTCTTTGTTTTAGCCTGTGTTTTCCTCACTCCTGAATGATCTCTAAGTGACAGCTCATGTGCCATTCACAGCACCTCCTTTCTATACCCTACTGGCAAAACAATTTGATGAACTTCTGCCCATTTCTCATCTGCTTGAATGTGCGATGGTCTCCATTTCCTCATTAAGACATCATTTGTTAAGTAATGATACTCATAGATTTATTCACTCTCCTTCTCTGTATATGCCTTTTCATACAACTATTTTAAATTTTCATCTTTCTGCTGCAACTCATAACCTTAGCAGAGCTAAAGATATTTTGCATATTTACTTATTTGGTCTTGTTCTGTCCCACTCATCTGATCAGAAAAAGTATTTTGAGAATGCTACTTGCGCTTCCTTATTTGTGCCTTTTGATCTCTCCTCTCCTCGTTCAACTTGTGACTCTGATCTCGTTAAGACACAATCTGGGAAGATTCTCAGATAAACCTTCTGTATTGCTTCAGTTGCCTTTGTCTCCACTGGCTTTCCCACTAGAGTAGGCAACACACCTACCAGTGAATCAGTTATATCATTTGCAAGGCCAAGTTGTATTCCTGGAGCTGACAGTTTGTCCAGTACTCCTACCACAAATTCTCCACTCTATTCCGGACACTCTAGCCTCAGTTTACATAATCGAGCATTTTTAGTTTCTCCATGAATTCCTGTTACCAGTATCTCTTCTGACAATTGTCCTTCAGTAGTACATATCTCCTCATCCTTCAGCATCACAGACTGAGGGGATCCTGTGTCCCTTAATATTGTAACCTCTTTACCCGGTACTCCTGGCCTACGTGGATAAACTTTACCCTTGCATGTATATTTTTTAAACAAATCTGGCATGTCCTCCTTTAATCAACCTCTGCAGCTTTCTAGCTTTCACTGTGCTTTCTGTTACCATGCCAACAAAACTTCCAGGCTTGTCCTGTTTTCCTACATTTGGCTTCCTCCTAGCCTATCAACTCTGTGATTTCATGTGTCCCACTTTATTACAATGAAGACACTGGAGCTTTTTACATTTTTGTCCACTTCAAGGGTTTCTTTTTACCCTGTGGTAAGTTATCCTTATGATCTTCACTAAGATCTACCTTTCCCTTTCCACGTGAGGATTTCACTTTGCCCCAGTTTCTATTCCTCATAGATTGAAATTGATTCTGGAAGCTAAACTTTGGTTTACGGACCAACTCATAGTCATCAGCCACTTCAGCTGCTAACCTTGCCGTTTTAACTCTCTGCTCTTCTACATGAGTTTGCGCTGCTTCAGGCAATTAATTTTTGAATTCTTCCAAAATAATTACCTCTCTAAGGCCATTGTAGTTTTGCTCTATTTTTAAAGCTCTTATCCATTTATCGAAATTACTCTATTTGATCCTTTCAAACTCAAGATAGGTTTGACCAAGGCTCCTCCTTAGATTCCTGAAACATTGTCTATAGGCTTCTGGTACAAACTCTTATGAACTTGAGATGGCTTTTTTCACCTCCTCATACTCCCCAGATACCTCCTCCCATAGTGATGCAAAGATCTCACTAGCCCTACTACAAGTTTTGTTTGGATCAATAAAACCCACATGGTCACTGACCACTGCATTTGTTTTGCCACTTTTTCAAATGAGATGAAAAAGTCTTCCACATCCTTCTCATCAAATTTAGGCCATGCTTGAACATACTTAAACAGTTTTTCACTAGGCTTTTAATTACCAGGGGCTTGCTCATCCTCAGTCTTCCTCACTAACCCTACTTTAAGCCTTCACCTTCATCATTTTATGCTGACTTCACCTTTTAGTGTCAGTTTCTGAAGTTCTTTCCTTTTCTCCCTCTTCTGCTGCTCTCTTCCCTCTCTTCTGCTTTTAATCATAACTCAAACTGTTTCAATTTTACTGCCTTTTCCTTCTCTCTCACCTCTACCTCAAGCTGCTTCATTTGCAATTGAATTATTTGCATATCTATAGATCTTGATAGTGTTTCTAGCAAATTTAAATGCGGAGCTACTGCTGATATCATCACATCTTTCCTCACATTAGGAGGTAGCTTCAACACCAGCTTGACTACTGACTCCTGCATCTTGGTCTTATTCACCTTCTGAAAAATTTCCAAAGTCACCTCATCCACCTCCAGAAAACTCTTCGCCACTGAAAGAGCCATTGCTATCCCAAGCTTTGTCCACCCAACCAAACCAACACCCGAAATAAAGACACTAGCACCTACCACTCACTGTCTAAATCTCTTAAAAAAAGGCCCCGATCATTTTTGGACTACACTTTGTTTCCACAATGTGGAGGAGATCAAGTTGTGAGCAGTGAATGCAGTAGACTAAATGCATTTGGGCCCTTGGTTACTCATGAGGGAGGAAGTAAATGAACAAGTGTTATACCTTCTACGGTTGCAACGGAAGGTGCCGTGAACTTGTGGGGGAATGTTGGGACGAAGGAAGAGTGGACCACGGTGTCCTGGAGGGAATGGTGTCTGTGGAAGACTGACAAGAGCGGAGAGGGGAATAAGTCTAGTGGTGGCATCCCTCTGGAGGTGGTGGAAATGGTGGCTGATGATCCTCTGGAGGTGTGAATGTTGGTGGGATGGTAGGTAAGGAAAAGGGGTCCCGATCATTGTTGCGGGAGGGAAAAGAGGGGTTGAAGGGCGGGAGATGGGTCAGACCCAGCTGACGACCATGTCAACAACAGTGCTAGGGAATCATGGCGGCACGGTGGCATAGTGGTTAGCACTGCTGCCTCACAGCACCAGAGACCCGGGTTCAATTCCCGACTCAGGCGACTGACTGTGTGGAGTTTGCACGTTCTCCCCGTGTCTGCGTGGGTTTCCTCCGGGTGCTCCAGTTTCCTCCCACAGTCCAAAGATGTGCGGGTCAGGTGAATTGGCCATGCTAAATTGCCCGTAGTGTTAGGTAAGGGATAAATGTAGGGGTATGGGTGGGTTGCGCTTCGGCGGGTCGGTGTGGACTTGTTGGGCCGAAGGGCCTGTTTCCACACTGTAAGTAATCTAATCTAATCCTTGACTGAGGGAAAATGTGGAAAAAAATTTCAGAAGCTCCTTTGTTGCAGTTGGCATCATCAGAACAAACCACTTCAACATACCACCCTGTAACCTGGCCAACTTCTTGGCTTGCTTGCAGTGCCCCAGCGAAGTGCCTCAGTGCAAGCTAGAAGAATAACACCTCATTTTCTATTTGGAGTTCCTGCAGTCTTCCAACTCAATGTCAAGTTCAATAAATTTAGGGCTTGAGCTCTCCCATGTCCCTCCCCAACTCCTGCACACCAGGGCTTGTTATCACATAGTCTGCTATTATACACAACCTATTGTTAGCCATTAACAGTCCCCATTAATAGCTATTCACCCTCCTAGCCAGATCATTATCCACTCCTTTGTCTGTCCAACTACTCTTCTCTCTCTTTGGGCTTTATCCCCACCTAGCGTTTACTTCTTACCCCCTATCTTCTGCATTTGAACTGACATTTTCCTAGTTACCATCAGCTAGCTCTGAGAAAGGGTCACTCAACCCGAATGTTAACTCTGATTTCTCTCCACAAATACTGCCAGACCTGCTGAGCTTTTCCAGCAATTTCTATTTTTGTCTCCGATTTACAGCATCCGCAGTTCTTTCGATTTTTTTTTTATTATTAAGTATTGAAGGCTCTTATGGCGAAGTGATGGTGTTTCTACCTTTGAGTCAGGAGGCTTGGGTTCAAGTTTGAGCTGGACGGTTAATTTTTAAAATAAAGTGCAGCACAAATTCAGCAACTTCTGGATTAATAATCAGATTAAAATGGAAGATTTTTGAAATAAAAGACATTGGAATTTTAATCGCACAACTTGGGCTGAGGGCTGAACAGGAAAAAAAGGGTAACTTCTCACAAAGTTTTGCTTCTCACAGAATCATACAGACATAAAGCATGGAAGCAGACCCTTCGGTCCAACTTTTCCATATCGACCAGATATCCTAAATAAACCTAGTCCCATTTGCTAGCATTTGGCCATATCCTTTATAAATCCTTCCTATTCATGTGCCCATTCCCATTCAGATGCTTTTAAATATTATAATTGTACCATCCTCCACCACCTCCTCTGGTAGCTCATTGCATACATGTACCACCTTCTGCATGAAAACGTTGCCCCGTGGGTCCCTTTTAATTAATTCCCCTTTCACTTTAAACCCATGCACCCTAGTTCTGGACTCATCCACCCCAAGGAAAAGACCTTCTCTATTTACTCTATCCTACCTGCCATGATTTTATAAATGTCTGTCATGTCAGCCCTCAGTCTCCTATGCTCCTGGGACAATAGCCCCACTCTATTCAACCTCCAACCTTGGAAACATCCTTGTAAATCTTTTCTGAACCCTTTCAAGTTTAACAACATCCTTCCAATAGGAGGGAGACCAGAATTGCACATAATATTCCAAAAGTGGCCTAACCAATATCCTTACAAGATACAGTCACATGACCTCCCAACTCCTATATTCAGTGCTCTGACCAACACAGGAAAGCATACCAAACGCCTTCCTCACTATCCTATCTACCTGCGACTCCAGGAATTTCAAGAAATGGTGAGCTGTGCAGCAACTTGTCAACCTCATTGATTGATCACTGCCGACAACCATGACAAGCTGCCTGTCCGTGCGAAACAGCAAAACAAGAGAGCCTGTAGGTTCTAAGTGAGGCAGCAAAACACATAAAAGTAAGGCAAGGATACTGTGAGTATCCAAGTTAAAGAGAATGCTAAAAAGACATGCTAAGAGGTCTACCCTGCTCCATTGATGAGATGGGTGTCGGTCCCTACACAAAAAGTAGCAACGAAAGGTGTCAATGCACTACAAAGTACAGGACGAAGGTGGAATACATCATTCCAAGTTTGTTGGAGAAGTACCATGATTGTGTGTTGAGGCTTCTGTCTGTCTGATAAAAGCTCTGTGTACTGGTGGTGGGTGGGCAAGGAGGAGGTGGAGCACAGTGGCTCAGTGGTTAGCACTGTTGCCTCACAGCACCAGGGTCCCAAGTTTGATTCCAGCTTCAGGTGACTATCTGCGTGGAGTTTGCACGTTCTCCCTGTGTCTGTGTGGGTTTCCTCCCACAGTCCAAAGATATGCACCAGGTGAATTGGCCATGCTAAATTGCCCATAGTATTAGATGCATTAGTCAGA
Organism: Hemiscyllium ocellatum; assembly: GCF_020745735.1. Lineage (NCBI taxonomy): Eukaryota > Metazoa > Chordata > Chondrichthyes > Orectolobiformes > Hemiscylliidae > Hemiscyllium > Hemiscyllium ocellatum. The sequence continues at coordinate 57,464,590 of NC_083410.1, read as the reverse complement.
GGGAAATGCATCTGGGTGGGTTACTCTTCTGAGGGTTGTTGTGGACTGGTTGGGCTGTTTCCACACTGTAGGGAATCTAATCTAATCTAAGTGGTGAGTACACTTTTTCATGTCAGTAATTGCTAGTATCAAGTTTATCTCTGCCTCGTGGGAGAATAGCAAACTGTGTTTAAATGACCTAACAATGAACAATGTTCAAAGTTTTTGGCTGCAAAATCAGATTTTTTTTTCTTGAGGATCACATTTTTCTGATGTCTCCATATTTTCCCAAACTGACTCATTATTTTACAAGTTTTCAGAGGGTGAAAGAAGTCTGCTCATAGCTCTGATTCCAGAAAGCAGTGTTCTACTGCTAAATCAGAATGTTTATATTTTAACTACGACAAATGAGTGAAAGAGTAGTCAGTTAAAATTAAATTCCTACATTAAATTTTTCTCTTAAAATAAGACTTACAAACCACTGCTGACGGTCTCATATCTTCAATATAGCTAACTTTTGACTTATCTTTAACTATTGAAAGATTTTTACAACTCTGAATGCCAAATTTCAGTTTCCTCCATCAATGTTCTATTGTTACGAGCATATTGTCGAGGTCAGTGATATCAGGGGAAGGTTTTCTCAAAGAAAATATTTTGAGGTTCTGACTGACATCCAATTACAATAGGCATTTATAAGTAGTTAGTTATAACTGAATTAATTAAACCTCAACAATTTTAAAAGATTGTAAATTACACACTACAACTGACACTAGTAGATTAGACTTAGAATTGAAAGATAAAAACATGCAACAGAGGGGGAGGGGAGGTAATGTAGGTAAACATAGTAACTATCACTAGAGAAAAAGTACAAGGGGAATTAACAGGGCATTAAGCCTGTGGGACTCTGGAAATAACGACAAAGATAGTGAATGCATTGTTTGTAATTTTCCACGAATCAAGTCCCTGAGGATCAGAAAACTGTCAACGTAACATATGTATTCAAAAATGGAGACAAAAACTGGTAACAATAGACTGGTTAGCTAGACATTTATCACTGGGAAAATGTTAAAGTTTACTATAAAGGATATAATGGCAGAGCAATTAGAAATACATGATATCATCAAGCAGAGTCAGCATGGCTTCATGAAGGGGAAATCATAACTGACAAATTTATTACAGTTTATTTTGAGGAGGTAAGAAGCAGGATAGATAAAGAGGAACTGGTAGATGGAGTATATTTGGATTTCTGAAGTACTTCAATAAGATACCTGTTACATCCCACTGGAGTAGCATGCTGTAAATAGAGTCCCACTTGAATTGTACCAATTTTTTTTAAAAGGTACACACTGTACCCCAATTTACCTGACATTCAGTCTAAGGTTGATAGAACGCACAAACTGATTTCTGTGCTAAACAAAAGTTATTATTTATTATAAGTAATTGGATTTTAGTTACAAATAAACAGATATAAACCATAGGTAGATAACATTACTCACTAAAGCTCTAATTGTATTATAAATCCCTCCTTTATACACACACACACACACACACACACACACACACACACACACACACACACAGAAAATAGAATATTGGCAACATTTTTAAAATTTTTAACTTATTCTAAGATGTTACACATAGGATAATGTATCCATACCTTTTTCATTAAGAAGATAAATAATTTTTATAATATGGTTGCAACAAAAGGCTCAATCTGACTAGTCACGTGTTCCAAACTTTAAACTTTTCAATAAACGCTAGTGGCTTATGAAGCGTGCAAATTGGTGTTTCCTTGTTTCCATCTTGGAAACAAGCCTAAAATCTTTTTTTTTATATATAGAGTGTTTCTTCTGATTCTGGTTTAGTTTCTTAGAAGCATCCCACTAGTTTCTTTGTTCCTTTCATATCATCCTGTAAGAAGACAACATCCTCCTCTAATTCAACTATTACTTTCAAAAGGTATAGAAAAGTCAGGGACAATCAACATTTGCTTATTCATTAAGGTTGCCTTCAGCTTCTCAAGTAAAAAGTGAGGTCTGCAGATGCTGGAGATCAGAGCTGAAAATGTGTTGCTGGTTAAAGCACAGCAGGTCAGGCAGCTTCCAAGGAACAGGAAATTCGACGTTTCGGGCACAAGCCTGATGAAGGGCTTGTGCCTGAAACGTCGAATTTCCTGTTCCTTGGATGCTGCCTGACCTTCAGCTTCTCAAGCACTATGCATTTTGTCGATCATGTGATGTTTGCTTGTTTTGTGTTAAAAGGTGCAGCAGTTGAACTGAAATTAAGCAAAAAATTTCCTGAAACATACACTCATTCCATAAAATCCAATGATTTCTCATTTTGTGTTAGGAATACTAAATTATAATGAAGGCTTCACTTTCACTGTCCTTGGCAACACCAGTCTTTGTCCAGTGGTGCTGGAAGAGCACAGCAGTTCAGGCAGCATCCAACGAGCAGCGAAATCCTGGATGCTGTCTGAACTACTGTGCTCTTCCAGCACCACTGATCCAGAATCTGGTTTCCAGCATCTGCAGTCATTGTTTTTATCTAACCAGTCTTTGTCCAACCAAATGTTCCAACGAAGTCACTCATGCATTCGCAAATTCACTTTTGGCTAAATTTATCACTAATCCAGCTACCTATAAATGCTAAAATAGGTCTTCAACTTGTTTCACATGATTTTCCCAAGTGCTACTATAAACCACAACATCATCTAAATACATGATGTAGTTACAAACACCAGTTATGACTTGATTCATAAATCTTTAGAATATGTCTAGGGTCTTCATTGACTGAAATGGCATCACACAATGTTGGAATAATCCATTTGGGATAACAAAAGCAGAGATTTATTTAGCCCTTAACTTAAATGACTTTTGATGATATCCCTTAAAATCAATCTCTAGAAAGAAATACGACACTGCCAACAATATCAATGCAATCTTTCAACTGGACACAACTGAGGACAAATCTGTTTTCGTGTCTGTGTTCACTTTTGTATAAATTAGTCAAAGTCTAGTTAATCCAGGTCTAGGAATCAACACTATATTTTTTTATATATTCATTCACAGGAATATGGGCATCACGGCCAGCACTTCTTACCCATGCCTAATTGCCCAAAAGGCAGCTAAGTGTCAATCATATTGCTGTGGTTCTGGAGTTATGTATAGGCCAGACCAGCTAAGGTCAGCAGTTTCCTTGCCTAAAGAGTATTAATAAACTAGATGAATTTTTCCAACAATCAACAATGATTCACAGTCATCATCAGACTCCTAATTCTAGATGTTTATTGAATTCAAATTTTACCACCTACCATGGCAAGATCTGAACCAGGGTTCCCCCCAGAACATTACCAGAGTCTCTGGATTATGTAGGAGACAGTGGGGTCTGCAGATGCTAGAGATCAGAGTTGAGAGTGTATTGCTGGAAAAATACAGCACGTCAGGCAGCATCTGAGGAGCAGGAAAATCAACGTTTTGGGCCAGAATCCTTCATCAGGAATGATGAAGGGCTCCAGCCCAAAACATTGATTTTCCTGCTCCTTGAATGCTGCCTGACCTGCTGTGCTTTTCTAGAAACACATAATCATCTCTGATTACATGTCTAGTGATAATATGTCTAGGCCATCAACTCCTCTTACACTGAACTCCAGCTGCTTTGACTAGGTCCAATCAAGGGGCTCTTTAACATGTACTGAGCTTCTGTTTCTACCTACTTGTTTATCTGGCCACAAGGATGATTTATTGGTTCTACTCTCCTACACCCAAATCGTGTCTAGCTAGCATAATCCATATATATTTCCACAGATTGCCTCATACTTCCTCAATAGTCTTGGAAAATCCTTCATTGTCCCTTCTCCAATAATCCAACACACTGTCCAACTGTCTCAATATTTCTATGTTAGCTCATCAAATTGTAGGAGTTCATTTTGAGAGCTGTCTTCTACCTCAGTCCCATTATCTCCTTCTGGTAAGATGGTAGTGGAGTAGCCTCTGAACCCATGGCTCAGCCAATCTGTCTGCCTTTCTTTTCATTTATTTTCTTGGTTTTGAAAAAGAAAATTTTACTACTTACCTTTTGGTGAAGAGCTCGGTCGCAGCAACAGCATTGGCAAGTGGGCCCTGTGCAGACGCGAGTAGGCTCAACAGCCTGGACTCATGGCAGCGGCATTGGGGAGATTTTGGGTTCCCAGCCACTTCTGCATCATCAAAGCAGTACTTGCACCAACTCATGGCCACTGCAACAGAGGCCAGTCTGGGTTCCCAACAGCATCTGAGTCTGGTGCAAATTCATGAAGGCAACAGACACATTGCCAAAATCCAAAGATGTGTTAGGTGGATTAGTCAGAGGGAGATGTGTTATGAAGATGTGGGTATATCTTTAAGAGAGTGAAGAACTTGGCAAGTAAACCGAGTGCTGGAGAATTTACAAAGTAACATTTGATTCAGAACAAACAGCACTTGCTGAGTTGCTATGATACAAAAACACAAATTTGAATTCAGCCAATCAGTTTAAATTATACCCCAAAACATATCAAACTCTAATCCAATTTGAATTGAGTGTACTGACAATCTTAAAAGCCAATGGCACAATCTGATGCTTTGGGAGTTTAAGACCGGGGAAAATTGAACAGCTGAGAGAAGAACTGCCAAGCCCAGCATGTAAACAGACTGCTTGAAAAATAGCTCTCTTATAAGTACCTTTTCTATTAGTAACCTGTGACACAGAAGTTCCTAAGAAGAAGAAAAAAAGATACAGGAAGATCTGAGTAGAAGCACGAAAGCAGCCTGGTTTTGAGATAAATGTGGTTTTGTAAATCTTAATTGCAAGTTTTATTGGACTAGTATAGAAGGGAAGGCAAAAGATAGGTTAGAAGAAGAAATTGTAAATAGTGGTTAGTTAATTATTCTCTGTTATACTTTAAAGTAAAAATTAACAACTTTATTTCTTAAATAGTTCTTAGCCACTCAGAGTTTTACAGATTACGGCACAGGATAAATCTTTTCTCTGTTGCTGGTTTTAAATTAAACAGGAGGGTTTACCCAGTGCCTTAACAGATGGGTCTGGGTGTGGACTTATTGGGCCGAAGGGCCTGTCTCCACACTGTAGGGAATCTAATCTACCTCAAATCATCATTAAATTGCTTCCTACATATCTATAACCTTCTTTAAATAGGGTAACTAATACTGTGTACATTACTCCAAATTTCCCCTCTGTATATGCAGATAGAATTGAGGTAGAACATCAACCATGATCTTGTTAAATGACACAACAGGTGCAAAAATCTTAATGATCTACTTGAGCTCTTATTTCTTTCTTATGAACCAGTTTAAATCTGGAATCAATACAGAATAGGTTGAAAATTTGCAAACTACTTGTAGACCTAGCACTCAACATAAGCAAGGGGCATAACATATAATGTGATGGAGATACAAGAAGCATAAACCAATGTAATATCAAGAAATTATGCTCCATGACAAGCAAGTGCCTTCCAGAATCAAACCTGAAATATGTTACTGACCGCTTGAAAGAATAACTGTTATGCATTGCTTTCCCAGAATTTCTACTATTCATAGAATCCCTACGGTGTGGAAACAGGCCATTTGGCCCAACAAGTCCACACTGACCCTCCGAAGAGCATCTCACCCAGGTCCATTCCGCTACCCCGTAACTTTACATTTTCCCTGACTAATGCACCTAACCTACACATCCCTGACCACTATGGGCAACTTTGCATGGTCTATCCACCTAACCTATACATCTTTGGACTGTGGAAGGAAACTGGAGCACCCTGAGGAAACCCATGTAGACAAGGGATGAATGTGCAAACTCCGAGGCTGGAGTTGAACCCGGTTCCCTGGCACTGTGAGGCAGCAGTACTAACCATTGAGCCACTGGGCTGGCTCATTCTTGCCATGTTAAGCCCAGTGTGAATTATACTCGCCAGCAATGGGTCACAGTTACATTCTGGAGATGATGGAAAACTGACATCATGTAGGTCAATGATCTTTTACCATAGAACCACAGAAAAATTATGGCAAACAAAGCCCATTGTGTCTGCACCTGTAAACAAAGATATACTTCTGTTTACATAGGATATATGGCACTGAATCTGATCATTTAGCCCAACCAGGCTGTGACAATGCAAACTTTACAGATTGAATGAATTACTCTTTCTGGAATAAACTGTTTCTACAGGTGAAAGATATCAAAAAAAAATTAAAAGCAGCACGTGAATTGCTCACTTCAGGAAGACAAGAGATAACAAGTGGTTGATAACTTTCTGTCTTGTAACAAATGGGCAATTATGTCCACTTAAGTAATATTCTGAAGAAAAGGGGTTAATTGCAAGAAAAGCTATGTTTTAAACAGACAACTAACCCTGAATATAACAAGGAACAGAGGAACTACTTCTGATAAGAAGGCAAGCTACAGACTTCAGATCTCCAGGAAAGTAATCAATGTTGGGGATAAAAGAATCCATTGAATCATCAATGTCCCACCAAAAACTTAAAAGAGAAAATTGTAGAAAAATCCAACACCAGAACAAGTCAGTAACAGAACTTTGAAGAACAATAATGCAAAAGGATCAATCCCTGGACACCTCCAGAGACTTTTGTTTAGAATCCTGGCCAGATTCCATCATTAATCAAGTAACAGCCAAGTTGAGTTGTGAGGCTTAGCTTGTTTACTTAAGGGGTCTTATTTTAGTTGATACATGCAATAAAGCTTAAATCATTGTTTCAGTACTTGATTATCTGTGATATTTCCAAATAAGTAGCCGAAGTAAAAGTAACTTGTGATTTACTCACAACAAAGTCATGCTGATTTTTATGCACCATTGAAGTCTCCTCCCACCTATTACTAAACAAATAAAGCTAGGATTTAACAAACTTGTTTTCTTCTGGGACCTGGCTTGTCCAGTATTAACATCAGCTAGGGTCATAACATTAAATGAGAATAGATGGGAGGAGGCTTCAGTGTTGCATAAAAACCAGCATGGCCTTGTTGTGTACCACTGAAGCCTCCTCCCATCTATTCTCATTTAATGTTATGACCCTAGCCGATGTTAATACTGGACAAGCCAGATCACAGAAGAAAGCAAGCTTGTTAAATCCTAGCTTTATTTGTTTAGTAATCATGTTTAGTAATCAGTTACTGTACATGTTCACAAAAGATACATAAAGAATTAAGTATTTTTTAAACAAAAAGGCCTGAGCTATATTACACCATAAATAAAAAGGCTGAAATGATTTCATAGCACATATCATATAAGGATTCAAGCTCATTCTAGCTCTATTTCCTAGCAATATCTAGGAAACCAAACCTTCACACTTAAGTTTCTTGCTCAGCACACGCTTCTGTGAATTTCTTTGCAGTCACTGAACACTTTTTCTCTTTATCTGGTGCTTCTCTCAGTGACACCTAAAACAAACTGCAAATAAATTCATAATGACTTTAACTTCAAAGAAAACCCAAGTTCTCTAAATTCAGTGTCAACAATCCTTCAGTATCGAGCATATTCCACACTAACTGACTTTGTGAATTCTGCTATTCCCTATATGTTACTAGAGCCCTACTGCCAGACAATAGCATTTTTTTGCCCTAATTTATCTATTTTCTAGTGCATAGAACTATAAAACCTCAAAAATGCACATAAACAAAATAGCTCTCCAAACTTCTATATGCCACAGCCCTCAGCTCACTAATGAACTTAAAAAGGTCTACCCATGTGTTTCCCTCTTAACATACAAAATAAAAAAAACCCTCAAAATTATAAATTATTCATAATATTAAATTTACCATAGTAGCCAGTTCTGCAGAATAAACTTGGCTACTTTTCCCTTAAATACATCTATATTTTCACTTTACCCACTGTGTGACAAGAAATTCTACTTTCTTACCACTCTTGGATGAAAAGGGTTCTTCGGAGTTCCTTATTGGATTTTGTGATGACTCTCCCATCATCTCTACTTTTGTTTTTCATAAGAGCAAACATTCTGTTTCTACTCTATTAAAACATCTCATAACTTCAAAGAACTCTCCAAGATCATTTACCAACCTACAATTTTCCCCCCACCAAGACAGAAGAGATTCAGCCTGGCATTTCTTTTCCGATAATGCATACCCAAAACTTTCCAATATCATCGTTGTAAATCTTCTTTATACTTTCTCTAGGATCTATGTATTTTTTTTAAATATGGCAACTCGAATTGGATGCATTACTCTGAGTCTGGTCTAACATTCATTACAAATTTAGCATAACTTTCCTACTTTGCTAAACCTCTAAAATAAACCTAGTACTTAGGTTGCTTTTTTTAAGTGGCCATGTTAACCTGTGACAAAATTTCAGTGACTGACGTACTCTGAGATAATCTGTTCTTCTACCCACATAGATTTGTGCTTTCCAAGCAGTAAGTGACCTCCCCATCTACCAACATGAATCAACTTGTTCATTTATTGTTTTCAAACTCCATTTGACAATTATTTCTCCACTTTTAAAAGTAATAAAATTTTTAGAAATTTTTATTTTGAAGTTCAAGTTTTTAATATAAATGGTGAATCTTATGGAACATCACTACCACTTCACACCTTCTACCACTCTGATTAACTATTTTTATTCTTGTCATGAAGCCTGCTAGCAATGCATTGTACCATTTTCCCCTAATTTCACATTCCCTGATCTTATTCACTAGCCTGTTATAGGGTAGTTTATTGAATATTTTTTGAAAATTCAGATAATGTACATTGATTGCACTACATTCACTCACTTATTTCTATATATAAAAAAAGGCTAGTTAAGTAAGATTTTCCCCATTGAAATCCATACTGACTATTCATAAGTAAACTTCTCATTTGTAGTTACAATTTTATTCTCTCCTTTAGTACAGATTTCTTTATTTTCCTATCTCTAACAGATCTATAATTTCATGGACATATACTGTCCCCTTTTAAAATGTAAGGATTGCAATAGCTATGTTTCTTTCTCTAAATCATTTTCTAAAGAATGTGCAATCACTCTTCTCTCTCTTTCCTCAATTCTCTTTATGTACATTGATGTAATCCAACAAGACCAGATTCTTTAACCTCTTCTGGCTTGCTTTGCATATTTGTGTACAGCCCCCAATTTAAATTTAATTGTAGACATCTCATCACTTATCTCAGCTAATTATGACATGCCTATCTATTCAATCGCAGGAGGAAATACTGAAGCAAAATAGTTATTCAACTTCTTTGTTTTCTCTCTATTTTTACCTGTGGTATTATCTTGTGTACCTCTTAATAATCCTACCCCTTCTCAGTCTTTTTTTAATTAGTGTAGCTATGAAATACTTTACTATTTAATTTTACACTCCTCAATAATATAATTTCATTGTTCCTCTTTCCCTTCTTAATTATTTTTTAAAGTTTTCTCCTAATTTCTTCACATTCTTTCTTAAACAACAGTCTTCTGCTAGATAATTTTCCTTAATCTTCCATTGTTCCCTCACAAATTTATTTATGGAGTATCACTAATATTTAGCTTGTTCTTTTCTTTTTGCAGAGGGCAATGAAGAAAATGTCTTCTTACCTGACTCTGAGTACAGTAAACGAACCATCCTTCATTCCTAGCGCAAGCTGTGATCCATCACTACTGAAAGCAACACTGCGTACTGCCTCTTCCATGTTACAGCGTGCAATAAGAGCATGGTCAATAAGACTCCATAAACTGTGTGCAAAAATGAAATAAAACATTGAATATCACAAAATTATTTTGTATTCCTCTCTAAAATAATCGTTTGTCCACTTGAGTTTAGCTCCTTAAATAGATATAAGTTAAACCCCTTCTTGAACATTCTGAATTCATTAGGTAAGACTAATTTCCAATTTTTGTCAGAAGAGTACAATCATGCTTCATATTCTTTCCAAAGTAAACCATCATTAACATTACAGTTGTGAAATAATTCACAACTGTAAATGCATTCAACTTTTCCAAATATACATCATTTATCATTACTAAGAAGCAGTTTTTAAAGAACATGTTCCCCAAATTTAACCTATTGTACCCAGCAAGAATGGGGTATATATAGGTTGAACATCCAACTTGATTTTTTTGTTTCACTGAAATTGTGGTGAGTGAACATCATGCATTTGTCACATGTGTACGCTGTTCTCACTTAGCACATTAGACTAAAATCAGGACGAACATATGCAGTGTGAAAATCTAAAACAAAACAGAAAATAATGGATACAATGGTCAGTCAGCAGGTTTGAAATGAATAAATAAGAAATACTGTGTGTTCTCTCATCTTCATAGCTGAAAACAATTAAGGATAATCTAGAATTTTAACAGAATTGGTAGATGGGTAGATGAGTTAAAATCTCACCTAATATCAATTAGGTACACAGACTACTTAAAAGATAAGAACAGGAATAAGAGTGTTTGTCCGACATGGAACGGATGTTTAAAATAGTTAAAGAAGTAATACAAACAAATGTTTTAGAATAGTTAAATAATGATAAGAATATCTAAAGTAGAAATGAGAAAACTGGAGACATGGGACTGGATTTTCATCATGGAAGGAAGAACTGAGCCAGAAATTTTCAGTCTCACCAATGTCAGCTGATGGCATTTTCATTTTTTTGATGAGGCAAAGTTGGGGCCTATGGGAAAAGTTGGCAGGGAGCGAATAGCAAATAAAATCACTCACAGTCGCTCAAACATCACCCAAAAGTCTAACGCAAAGCATAGCACAACGTGAATACAAGTTGAAATCATAGTTATTAATAAAACAAAAGTAAATTTAACACAATACATTTAAAAAATGTACAGTACCTCTCACAGAAATGTGTGACATTGGCGGATGCGCAAAACAGCACTAAGACCGGAGCTGACATCGCACATGTGCAGAATGGCACAATGACCAGCACCGATATAGTGCACACGTGGACACCAGCACAGAATGAAGCATGCAAACTGATCCCCATGAGAATTGCATTATTGTCGATGGAGATGAGCATTCTCCACTGTTCCCTAATTCTTCGCATTGTTATAGCCAAATTGCGCTGCCGAAACGCACATTATTCCAGAACTACCTGTATAGCATCAGCATATAGTGAATCATCCAGGCAGAAGCAGACTGCACCTAGGCCAGTTAAAAGCATGGATCATTTGCCAGAACAAGTGGCCCAACAGATAGGCTCTGCATTAGAGTGCTCAGAGGTAAGTTTTGCTGCACACTTAGGGAAAGTACTGATGACCATGGACCACTGAGCTGCTGTGTGCATTGACTGCAATGCTGGACAACCTCCATTCACTATCAAGAAGCATGAGGTGTCAAGTTTCAACTTGACAGAAGTCATCAGTAAAAGCCTTCCCTCTTGACATCTCTGCTCCATCTACCTGTCCATATCCACTGAGACTACTGTTGTACTCAGGTAAAAAGTGAGGTCTGCAGATGCTGGAGATCAGAGCTGAAAATGTGTTGCTGGTTAAAGCACAGCAGGTTAGGCAGCATCCAAGGAACAGGAAATTCGACGTTTCAGACCAGAGCCCTTCATCAGGAATGTTGTACTCAGACCTTTATGTATATGAGCCAACTAACTCTTCTGCCATTCCTGTGAGGATGTAGTAACATTAATTGCCAAATCAGGAATTCAACACAACACCTTCAAAAACATTCTAAACTACTTGCTGACGGTTTGCAATAGTAGATATGCCTGAAGGTTACCTTACCTGCAATTTGAGTGTCTCACTCTTTAAGGAGGTGCAGCAGTGTCCACCTTATAAATTCATACTTGTAGTTTGTTGAGTGGTTGAGAAATTAATTCCATGAACTACACTGTCTAAATTTGGTGTCCTGGAGTCATCTTAGGAGCAGGAGAATTGACGTTTTGGGCATAAGCCCTTCATCAAAATGAGCTCATTCCTGATGAAGGGCGTACATCCGAAACATGATTCTCCAACTCCTCGGATGCTGTCTGACTGGCTGTGCTCTTCCAGCACCATACTCTTCGGCTCTGATCTCCAGCACCTGCAATCCTGATGTCCTATGTGTCCTTTTTTTGAAAGAAAGTTGGACAGGTCATGCAGGAACTGACCAAGAGACAACCAATGTAATTCAGTCGCACATTAATTACAGTTAAAAACACCACAGAAAGCTAGGCTAGTTGGATTTGCCTGATAAAGAGAATACTTAGTTACAAGATTTAAGTTTCAGGAAAGCCACTCTTGGGAATGAAACACATGAAATCATGGAATATTACTCCTGCAGGTGTAAATTACTGTTGAGATTTTCAAATTTTAAAATTCAATATTGTTCTCATTGTTTTAAAATTTTTCCTCTCTGCCTGAACCCAAATTTTATTTGTCTTTCTTTTCTTTTTCTATGTCTTATTTGATCTATTCTTTCTAATTCCTTCACCTTCATTTCTCTGTTTTCAATCCATGAATCTTATTATTTAAAGAGATTATTTGTTGTGTCATTTTCTCCAAAGTCCCAGATACCCATTGTTATCAACTTTAATTTCAGAAACTTGTAGACCAAAGTTTTTTCCAAGCTCTTGGCTCAGGGAGAAAAGCTAATTAACATAGCACTATGTGATGTACCGCTCCAGCAAATTCTGAAGCAACACAGGAGATCTATAGGGACACATTTCAAAACCATACAAAAATCAAGTGTGTATTCAGGCCAAGAATATCATGCCAATACTTAAAAATTGAAACTTCAAGGCTGGCTAACTGCTTTGTGCTGATGTTGGTCAGAGCATCCAGTTGGATGAGCCCGGATCCAGGCCCATTCTAAGCATTTAATGAGGATTGTAATGTTGAATTTTCAACTTTTTAAAAATTTTTCTACCTTTATACTAAATGTCTGGTTTATTTCTGTGTTTTAATATGATGCCAGAGTGCAGTGACATTATACGATACTTTTCAAAGTATTTGCAATAAATATATGTGACAATAAATATTTAATATATCACAAAAGAAAAACAGTTGGTCCATCATGCCATGCAGACAATTTCTAAATACATCATCACCATGGTCCCATAGCCAGCTGCCCAACTTCTCCAACAGAACCACTGCTGAGATCCAAAACAAAAGAGTAAAGCATTTTAGGCCAATCTGCGACTAAGTTCTAGGAATTTAATCTCTGACTATGAAGTAACCTAACAAGTTCCAGGAGATGATGGTGATTGGAGCGTAGATCCTCATTATCTACTTCTAAATGCAGTACACTTTCAAATTTTCATAACTACGTTTTCTTTGGATTGTTTCACTGGAGGTCACTTTTGTCTATTCCACCCCATAGCAATACAGGGGGTATTCTAACTCCAAATCCAAGCAATTTACTTACAGACCTTTAATCTTCTTCTCAGTTACAGCATCTTGCATCTTTGCAACAGAGTTCAGATCTTTGCAAGAATGCTTTATGCTCCTAAGTGGAGTCAAACACAATTTTCCAGCTCTAAAAACAAGCTAAAACTATTGTGTTTTTAAAATATTTGTGATCAAATAAGGAAAATCAAACAAATACTACAGAATAATGACCAACTATATAACTTACTGTACTCCCTTGTGAATGCCACCAGCAAAATACAAAGTCCAATTCTGATGCTGTTGATGATGCAAAGTTCCAAACTGATGATTCTGAATTAGCCAAACGTACATACGCTAGTCATATAACCAGACTAACCAACCAGAACAAAATTAGGCCACAATAGAAGGTGAAATTATGGGCAAAACTGCAACTTGGCCCCAAAGTAGTATCATCTACTTCCTAAATGAAGGGAACAATATGTAGTGATTGTAACAATGTCAGCCGGCGGACCTCATGGAATCTGACTTTCCTGATTGGATCAGATTAGCAGCCCCAATCAAGGAGCCTGGCTGATAGTTATAAACAGGAGTGTCCTCCGCCTCAAATCTACTTTGAATTAGTCCCTGCCCTCTTCAGTTCACTTTTTTGTTCATGTAGACATTGCCCTTGAAGAGAGGGGTACTGCTTGTCACTGGCCACTAGGGTGCTTTTTCTTCCTGGTGGTGGAATGTGAATAAAGTTTCTGCACTCGATAAAAAAATAAACAGAGGTGTCAGAGATACTGCTACTCTTATAGTCGACTCTAAAGAGACAATACTAAAGTCAAGGACTGTTCACGCGTAAATAAAAGGCAACTTGGTAATGGGATACCGGCTTCTGTGGAATTACTACAGTGGTGATGAGATTGGAATATGTTTCTGAAGAAATTCGTTTGGAACAGTTGCTTTTTGAATTGGGATAATCATTTCTGGCATATTCGGGAAGCTTGACTTGTTTGACCCTGCTGTCAAAGACTGGGCCCAATATGTGGAAAGAATGTGTTATTTCTTTCCAGGCAAATGACATTGAGGCAGATGAAAAACAACCAGCAATTTTCCTGACAGCTTGTGGACCCACAGTTTTTTCAGTTATTAGGAGCCTAACTTTCCCAAAGGCACCAGATTATAAAATCTTTCAAAATTTGATGGATTTAGTTAAGGAATATTATGACCCCAAGTCTTCTCTAATTCTACAACACGATCGGTTTTGCTCAGCAATTCAAGAACCAGGAGAATCTGTATCAGGATTTTTGACAAGGTTAAAAGGACTGGCAGCGGCATGTGACCTTGGTTTAACCCTTAATGAGATGCTGAAATACCGTTTGGTATGTGGGATTAATGATGTAACTATGCAAAAGTGCCCATAAGCTGAAGCCCAACTGGACTTCAAATAGGCACTACAAATGGCTATATCATTGGAGAATGAGGCAAGCAGAGCACGTGTTGCAGTGTTTCCAATGGAAGGGATCACCCTTGCCAGGTTGACTGAGCTAAGGGAACACCATTTGAGTGAAGGCAATTAAATAGCCACACTCAGGACATATCCTGAACAGAGGGATTCTAAGTCAGTCTACAGCAAAACCAACAAAACAAAGCCAAGCCTTGGCCAAACAGTTACAATTTTCTTCAGGATCCGGGCCGGCAAGCCATTATAGTTGCTGCCAGAATGCTGAGTTCAGGCAGCAAACTGAGGAAGAGAGTTTATAGGCCAGTATCCTGGAGAATGCAAACCCTGGGGAGTCCAGCTAATCTGGTTTGGGACAGATACATTGCTTAGCAATATCCAAATCAGAACCAAAATAAACATCTTGGTTAAATGGTCATCCGTTTCTACTGGAGGCCGATACCAGCACGGTCATTTCAGTGATCACAGAACCAGTCTTTAATAAAATTGACTCCAACCCTTAAGCTTGCGCAAGACCTCGGCCAGACTAAGAACCTATACCTGGGTACTTTTTCACAATAAGAGTATAATTTTGGTTCCAATCTCTTAGGAGAAGCAGCTGGTTTAGTTGCCATTGAATATAGTAATATGCTTGGGCCCAAGCTTGACGGAGCAAAATTAGTTGAGAGAGCTTCACCTAGAGTGGCTCAACATTTTATGGTTAGAAAATGGCTGCCTGAGTGAAGTCCTAATTAAATACACAGAAGGCTTTCAGGAGGGTCTGGGAATTATCAAAGGAGCCAAGCCACCTTGCATGTTGACCAGGAAGCAATTCTGCAAGGCCCACCTAGTGCCATTTGCCTTACGAGTAAAAGTAGAGGTAGAAATCAGGAGGCTGGATTGCAAAGGAATCATCAAACCAGTCCAGTCGTGGAACCAGGCAGCACAGTCATGCCGATTTTGAAGCCTGACAGGTCGGTTCACCTTTGCAGGAATTTTAAATAAATGGCAAACTGCTTTTCACAGCTGGATAAACACGCAATTTCTCACAGAGGATTTGTACACAAAGCTGGCTGAGAGGCTATCTGTCATGAAGCTGGACATGAGCCACGTATACTTGGCAATTGCAGTTAGATGACGTTTTCCAGAAATATGCTACAATTAATATCCACCAACACACTAAAACAGCAGCTAATGAACTTGAAAGACCCTATACAGACAAGAAGCAAAACTAATGTCATTTACAAAATACTTAGCAAAAACTGTAACACTACATTGGATAAACAGGCAGAAAAGTAGCCACCAGGATACACGAACATCAACTAGCCACAAAAAGACATGACCCGCTCTCACTAGTATCCTTTCATATGGATGAGGAAGGACTTCGACTGGGACAACACATCAATCCTTGGAGAAGCTAAACAGAGACACACACGAGAATTCCTAGAAGCATGGCATTCCAACCAGAACTCTATCAACAAACACATTGACTTGGATCCTATTTACCATCTCCTGAGAAAAATAACCGGAAATGATATCACCAAAAATGATATCTCAGGAAATGACCACCAACCCAAAGAAACCTAAACAGATAAATAGAAAGTGGGCTATATCACCACTGCTTAATCCAGAGGCTCACTGAAGATGTTACTTAGTATGGTATCACCATCAATTTTGATGTCACCTGCCAAATTACTCACTATATGTCTGCTCATATCCAAATCATTTATATAAATGATATAAAGCAATGAACCTAGTACCGATCTTGTGGCACACCACTGATCACAGGCCTCCAGTCCAAAAAGCAAATCTCCACCACCACTCTGTCTTCTACCTCCAAGCCAATTTTGTATCCAACTGACTAGTTCTCCTTGTATTCCATGTGATCCAACCTTGTTAACCAGTCTACAAAGTGGAAGCTTGTTGAACGTCTTGCTGAAGTCCAAATAGATAATATCTACTGTTCCTCCCTAAAAGCCATCAGCAAACCAGATGGGTTTTACCTTCAATTGACAATGGTTTCATGAATTTTATTAAAGTTTTACTGCCATGGCAGGATTCGAACCTGGATTCCCAGAATATTTCCTGAGTCTCTGAATTAACAGTAAAGCAATAATACCACTAAGCCATTGCCTACCTACTGAAGGTTATTTAATCTTGGGTATCTTGCCAAAGTCAAAGCTGACCTGTTGTTCTTGCCAGAATGGGGAATACTACACCTCAGCACCTGCAAACAATTAGTAATTGTTGTCCCACAAGTCATCAATCTGGTTGAGAGAAAAAGACTCCCATTTCTCTGGAATGCACTTCTGCAATAGGGAGGCAACCTCACCACCTCCAACGCTGGGGAGGTAGTAGGTAGTTACCTCCTTGCAGCAGAAATAATGTGAAGAAATATTTCTCATGTCAGCCAAAAGACTGAGCATTTCACTACATCCAAATGTCTCCTGATACTCTTACAATACAAAGGGCTAGTTATCCTTGTGTGAGACAGGGGTGGGTATAGACCGATAACTCATCAGTATGGAGAACAAAGGTTTTTAACAGAATATCTCACTCCTATATTATAGACATAACCTTCAAAATAGGAAGAGAATCCTTAAATGGTTATAATGACTCAACATATATATCAGTAATACTGTTTCACTCAATGGTTAGGAATCAGAATGTTTACTGGAGTCAGGCAAGGCAGTCTTTTGTTTATATGCTTCCTACAGCTTTAGCAGAGTCCACCAGAAAACATTTGGGCATACGATGATAATGAAAATTCCGACAGCAAAGACATCTGAGCAATATCAGCATCTTCTGTTCAGATCTGCTGTTGCTGTACAGATTGATGTATGTCAATGAAGTGTTCAGCTAGTCTTGAGTGTCAATGTAATTCTTAACAACAGCAATGTTCTTTGGGAACTGTGCTGACAATTATTTGCTTGTTACACCATAAGGTCAGACTACTAACATTACTGGTTGTATCACTCAGAGAGGTCAAGCTGTGTGCACAAACATCTGGAAAGTGTACATGGCTATCATGAAAGAGAAACTGGACATATGGGAGTGATGGTCCCTTTCCATTGAAGGAACAACATCATCAGGTGCAAACTTTTCTCTATATGGCATACATTTCATCCATATCATTTCTACATCACAGCATTTACTAGAGTGATCTGATCCAGAGATCAAAAACAGATAATATATTAAATTCTAGGTAAAGGACAAAAACATGTATCCAGTGTTGTTTAAAGACATAAGAGCAGAAGTAGAGCATTCGATCATTCAGTCTACTCACCACTCAAAGAGATCATGGTTGATCTGATAATCCTCAACTCTGCTTTCCTGCCTAAACCCACTACACCTAAATTTGCTTACAGATTAAAAATCTGTCTATCTCAGCCTTGACTATACTTAATGACACAGCTTCAACTCTGCTCTGTGGTGAAAAATTTTCTGTTCTCTGATAGAAAAAATTCCTCTACATCTCAACCTTAAATGGGCAACCTCTTATTTGAGATTTCTGCGCCAACCTCATCAAGTCCCTCAAGAATATATATGGTTCAACATAGTCTGCCTCTCATTCTTCTTAACTCCAAAGAGTACAGACTCAATATACTCAATCTTTTCAAACAAGAAAATCTCTCATATCCAGGATCAATACAGTGAATCTTCTCTGGAATGCCAGTACATCTTTCCTTAGTTAAAGAGACCAAAACTGTTCATGGTATTCTAAATGTGGTCTAACTAGTGCCTTGTATAATTTTAGCACTGTATTCCCTTTGAAATAAAGGCCAATAATTCACTGATCTTCCCATTTAACTGCTGAATTTGTATGGTAGCTTTTTATGAGTTATACACAAGGACCCCCAAATCCCTGTGTACTGCAACTTTCTGTTGTTTTTTTGAGATCACTTACGGTGTGGAAACAGGCCTTCAGCCCAACAAGTCCACACCGACCCTCCGAAGAGCAACCCACCCAGACCCATTCCCCTACATTTAACCCTTCACCTAACACTACAGGCAATTTAGTGTGGCCAATTCACCTAATCTGCACATTTTTGGACTGGGAGGAAACCGGAGCACCCGGAGGAAACCCACGCAGACACGGGGAAAATGTGCAAACTCCACACAGACAGTCGCCTGAGGCGGGAATTGAACCCAGGTCTCTGGCACTGTGAGGCAACAGTGCTAATCACTGTGCCACTGTGCCACCCATTTAAGAAATATTCTTCCTGCCACAGTACACAAGCATTTTCCCATGTTACATTCCATCTGCAAGTTCTTGTCCACCTACTTAGCTATTTGTATCCCTCTACAAAATTGCTTTGTCATCTTCATCACTTGCCATCTATTTTGTATCATCCTTAAAAATGGCTACACTTCCCTCATCCAAACCATTAATATGTATTGTTAATAATTAAGTCCACAACCTTGAAGCACTCTACTAGTTAGGAGTTGTCAGCCTGAAATGACTCATTTATCCCAACTCTATCTTCTATTCGTTAACCAAACATCTATCCATGCTAATATACTACCACGGGTTATCTTATTAAATAGCCCTTTTTACAGTTTCTTAACAAAAACCATTTCAAAATCCTGCATGTTACGAGTTTCCCTTCATTTTTCCTGCTTGTTATCTTCTGACACAATTTTCATAAGACTGTCAGACATGATTTCCATTCATGAAGGCATGCTGACTCTGTTTGATTATATTATGTATTTCTAAATGCTCTACCATTATATTATTCATAAAAGAGAATAACAGAAATTTGTTAAGTGGCCTATAGCTACCTGTTGTGTCTCCATCCCTTCTAAACTAAAGGTGTAAATTGGTAGTTTACAAATCCTCTGGGACTTCTCCAAAAGCTAAGGATTCTTGGATGATTATCACCAATTCATTCACAATCTGAGCAGCTACTTCCTTTAACATCCTAGGACCTAAGTCATTAGGTCCAGGGGACTTATCAGCTTTTTGCCCCATTATTTTCCAAAGTACCTTTTACTTAATAACTGTATATATTTCTACCCACCTATCTGCCCCTTGATTCTTTAGAAGGTGCAATTTGGAATGCTATTTGTGCCTTAAATTCACCTTGTTCCTCATTACTAGGATTTGAGTACAGGACTAGATTTGAGGATAGGAGTAAGGATGTCTTGCTGCAGTTATACAATGCCTTGATGAGGCCATACCTTGAGTATAGTGTGCAATTTTGGTTTCCTAATCTGAGGAAGAACAGTCCTGTTATTGAGGGAGTCCAGCAAAAATTCGCCAGACTGATTCCTAGGATGGCAGGACTAACATATGAAGATAGATTAGATTGGCTGGGTTTGTACTCACTGGAATTCAGAAGAATGGGGGAGGGGGAGATCTCATACAATCATGTAAAATCCTGATGGTACTGGACAGGCTAGATGTGGAAACAATGATCCTGATGTTGGGGAAGTCCAGCATTAGGGGTCATAGTCTTAGTCATTCAGGTCGGAGATGAGGAAGAATTTTTTCACTCAGAGTTGTGAATCTATGGGATTGTCTACCACAGAAAGCTATTGGGGCCAGTTCGTCAGGTATATTCAAGAGGGAGCTGAACATGGCCCTTGTGGCTAAAGGGATCAAGGTTAAGGATAGAAAGCAGGAGTGGGATACTGAAGTTGCATTATCAGTCATGGTCATATTGAATGATGGCACAGGTTCAAAGGGCCAAATGGCCTACTCCTGCACTTGTTTTCTATGTTTCTATTATTTCCTCAGCTTCATTCTCTATGGGGGTTATGAACACTTTGTGCTCACTTTTCCTCTGTTTTTTACTCACATGTGGGACATGAGTATCCCTGGCTAGCCAGGATTTATTGCCCATCCCTAGTTGCTCAAGAAGGTGATGGTGAACTGTCCTCTTGAACTGCTGCAGTCTTCCTACTGTGGTTTGCTTTTATAACATTCTAGGACCATTTATGTTTACTCGTGGAGGTATTGGATATATAGGAAAAGGCCTTAGTGGAATCTGCATTTTCTTTACACTATTCATGGGATGTCTGTACCTCCAGCCCTTGTGAATAATGAGGACTTAGTGTACTGCCATAGAAATTCTTCCTTTTTCCATTCATTTTTTGCAATTTTGAAGTTTTATAAGATTAGTATGCTTAGGGACTATATCTTTTGATTTATAAGAATGTTGTAATTTAGAACGGTACATTTAAATTTAGCATAAAGGGAAGAAGCGATGTGACATGCTGGAGCCTGCATGGCAATCGGTCCAGCTACAGGTCATTCTGCTATAATGCGTGTTTCGATAACACAAAATTGCTATAACACACCTGACAAATTGGGGACAGTTTCTAAAGCACAAAGGTTTAAAGCATGTATTGTTATAACGCGATTCCGGCCTCAATAGTTTAAACAGTACCTTTTCTTTTAACAAAGATTGTACAAGAACAGAAGTGGGGCATTATACCAGAACTGACTGTAGTTTAATCGTAAAAGACCAAAAGAAGACAGATTCTTTTTTTGAGGAAACTACAAGATATTTACACTTAGAGGTCCCCTTAAGTACCAGAAATGTAGTGTTATGGATATATCATATTTAATATTTTTTGAGAACTCATTTTTTAAAGAGTTGTACAAAAAAAGATGGAGTTCTGTGGAGAACTGTTCTTTAAAAAAAAGGGATCCTCGAAAGGTCATTTGGAGTTTGGAATTTCATGTAACAAGGCATTTTTTTTGTAGTCACATGACTTCAGTTAATCACTTGAACTCTCTTCTTTGAAATTACCTGTCTATATTTTATTGCTATGGTTAGACATTGTTTGAGGAAAAGCTCCCTGAAGGAAATGCTGCCCAAGTCATCTCCATGCCTTTCCGAAACATTGTTTTGTGAGCCCAGTGTGAAATCTGATTGTTGAGGCTTCCGTGATGTGGTGGTAGTGTCCTGATGCTGAGCCAGGAGGCCTGGGTTCAAGTCCTACCTACTCCAGTGGTGTTAATAACAGTTTGATTAGGAAAATATCCAAAACCTGATTATAATCCTTCAGGGTGCTGGGAAGACTTCACAACACATTTTTTCTGAGTAAACTACATCTGCCAAGACCCCAAAGACAACTGCATGTGCCCCAGAATGCCAGATTGATGGCTATCTGAAGATTCTATAATTTTTGCTACCTTCCTTCAAGAAATAAAATGTTGTTTCCCCAAAAGTGAATCTCTGCAGAGGGAAATCAATTTTCTTGTCCTTTACTTGATGTGTATGTTTTGGGTTATTCAGAGGAATAATACTTACATTTTCATATTACAAATTATGTTTCTTAACCAGTTTTGCATTTATGTTTAATAATCTTTAGTTATAATAAATAATAAATTTTTATTTATTAATAAAACCTGATCAATGGATCTTTTATTCTGATTTTAATATAAAGAGTATAGCGTGGCCATATTGGGAACTAGGTAAAACTATGTTGTGACCCATGGAATAGTAGGACTAGAGGGTGACAGTGCACGCTTCCCATCTTCATCATATCAATAGTATCAATATTAAGTTGGAAATAACTATCATTGAAAAAAAACTACCTCTTTACTTATAATATGAGAAGCAATTGTGATCATTGATAACTGAGAAGCATTTCTACTTAGACACAAAGCTCAAGCATTTTCCATTGCTGGGAAGTAGCTTAAGAAGAATTTTTGAGATCAAGTTCCAGGCTTCCCTACAAACCCAGGTAGACAGGGACTGCAATTTTGTTTTTGCTTGCAGTCAACTAAGAGATAGAAAACAAGTAGCAGTTAAAAGTAACCAGGCTGATACCCTAAGCAGACAAAATGCTGACACTACTGTTCAACATGCGAATTGTAGATGAGAGCTTGCACTCAATTTGCAGAGCAAATTCATTAGAATTAAAAGCGGCTCAAAGTTTTGCTTAGTTTAGAGATAGAAGAAGACAGCTGAAGTCTAACCTTTAGAGTGAGAAACAGTTCTAGTATTAGAGATCACCAAAGAAACAGCCCTCTTTAAGCTTGGAGCACAGTGATTTTTTTGCTTTAAGACTTAGATTTTCAAGGATAGTGTTGAACTACCAGGAATTATTTATTTCTATAGTTGTAAATGGTACTTAACAAGAAAATAATAGTTTATCAACAGTGTATTTAGTCATTTGGAAGTCAGTTATCTGGACATCTGGTTTGCAATGTAATGATGCCCAACAGCATGGGCTCAATTCCTGAGATTACCAGGACTCTCCTTCTCAATCACCCCCTTGTGTGAGGCATGGTGACCCACAGGTTAAAGAATCAGTTAACTCTCTCTAATGACAGCCCAATTCTAGCCTAGCCTTAGATCTCCAAATTCAGACATGCAATGAGACTGCAGTAATTTCATGTCCAAAATTGAGAATGGAGAACCCCAAGACCAATGCACCCAGAGCTTGTTTACTTTTAATAACTATGTCCTTGTATTTAAGAGCATAATATAAATTGGGCTACCAAAACCCAAACATTGAGATTAACATTTTAGATATTTTTGAGAAAATTTGCACCAAACAGTGAGTATACATAAAAAATTTTCTTGTAACCTAAGAAATATTGCATGCCTAATATTCATATCATTATTTTTCTATATGAATTTGTTTAAGTAGTAAAATGATGACATTTTGGCTTTATTAAAAACCACTGGAAAATAGTTATGTTGAAAATAGTACTCTCTCTTCTAATAATAACACAACAATAAATTAAACTGCAACAACATGAAAGACAAAACAAGCCCTGAAAATCAAAGCATGAAAGAACACTAACCGTACAGATCGATCATCACTGCCTGTGACAACCAATGGTTTCTTAGGATGAGCTGCCAAGCCCCAGAGCTCTCCTTCACAGTGGCCCTGCATGATAAGGAGAGGTTTATCTCGTTCTCGAACCATCACTTCAAATATTTCACTGTCCTGGGTTCCTGCTAGAATACGGTCGCTTTTCCAACAAACACTCCTGATAGACAAACCTTTTGAAAAATATTAAAGCAAAGTAATCGATACAGGAACCTCTGGTACCACTATTATGTAAGTTAATATAAAGAAAAACTGTTATAGATTCAAAACAGTAACTTCTTGTGATGTTCTGGAGTGCTCAAAATTTATTTAAGTCATATTTTAAAGCAAAATGTCAACAATATGTAGCCCAAAAGCAGATTACAATACCTTTGTATCCCTGATCAGTCTCACGAAGATCAATTTTTGTGATTGGTTTGAAATCAGTGTCCCACAGTCGGATGCAACCATCTCTCCCTCCAGTAGCAAAACCTTCTTCACAGGAGTACATACTGAATATGCCTGCCTACCAAGGTAAAATAAATTATACTGAATAGATATTTTGCATTCTGAGTATTTTAAACTGGAATTTCACTTTACTACATTTAACACAAAGGTAAATTCCTCCAGTGCTCAGAGCACACAGGCTGGAGCTAGGTAGGACTACAACAAAAGCACCAAATCTGCTTTAAACTCCAATCTTGAACCAGTGAACTTAGCCTGCAGACTTTAAACATTGTACATAATGCTTCACAAAAACACACTTAGAGGTGAACCAGTTAAAATCGTTTTGAATAACTTATAGTTGTAAGTCAGATCTTTCAAATTGTAAATTGCATTTATTGTAAACTGCGACTATGTTAGATTATTTTACAGTGGAGTAGAAACAAGAATATGAAAAATAATTACAAATGGTGAGCAGATAAAGTGGTATAGCAAAAATACAAAAATTAAAATGCAGCATTATCACCAAAGAACATAAAGAAAATTAGGATGGATAACTTTAAAAACAAATTAAAGAAAGCTCAGGAGAATCATATTACACCTGGAGAATAATCCAGAAGAGAAAAAATTAAACAGTTCATATGAAAAAAACTGCATTTTAAGTGGCTCATAAAGGGCAACAATATAAAAAAATCAGGTCCAAGGAAACAATCAGGTCACATGCCAAACTTCTGCAAAAGGAAAATGAAATTGCCAGCAGTTGATTGAAATGAGCAAAGAAAATTTAGCATACATTGATAGAACTGTCCTCGCTCATGGACACAGGACTGAAGGCAGAGTGGAAACTTTAATATGAAAGCCTCGAGTCAGTGGTCCAATATATTCCCACCTCCAAAAATCTCATGGAAGTGATCAAATGCAGTGTTTATCTGCCCAACAGTGAAGGTTATCAATTTGAATTAATTAGGCAAGTCCAGACTGTGTTACTGCAAAAACACAGCAAGTCAGGCAGCATCCGAAGAGCAGAGAATCGACGCTTGAGGCACAAGCCCTTCAACAGGAACGAAGCTTGTGAGCCAAGGGAGTAGAGAAATACATTGGAGGGGAATAGGGCTGGGGGCGGGGGAGATAGCTGAGAATGTGATAGGTAAATGAAAATGGGGGTAATGGTCGGAGAGGAGGGTGGGAAGGAAGATGGACTGGTAGGACAGGTCATGAAGGCGGTGGCATGTTGGAAGGTTGGATCTGGGATAAGGTGGGAGGAAGGAAAATGAAGAAACTGGTGAAATCCATATTGATCATGTGTGTTTGGAGGGTCCCAAGGCTGAAGATGGGGATTTCTTCCTTCAGGCATTGGGTGATTAGGGTTTGGTGATGGAGGAGGCCCAGCACGTGCTTGTCCTTGGTGGAGTTGGAGGGGGAGTTAAAGTGTTTAGCCACGGGACGGTGGGGTTACTTCATGCATGTGCCCCAGAGATGTTCTCCAAAGCGTTCTGCAAGTAGGCATCCTGTCTCCCCAATGTAGAGGACACCACACCGGGAGCAACGGATACAGTAAATGACATGCGTGGAAGTGCAGTTAAATCTCTGATGGATGTGGAAGGCTCCTTTGGGACCTTGGACGGAAGTGAGGTGGGAGGCGTGGGCACAGATTTTGCCATTTTTGTGGTGGTAGGGGAAGGTGCCGGGAGGGGGGGGTGGGTTGGTGGGGGGCTTGGACCTGACAACACAGTCGCTAAGGGAGTGGTCTTTATGGAATGTAGAAAGAGGTGGGGAGGGAAATATATCTTTGGTGGTGGGGTCTGTTTGTAGGTGGCGGAAATGGCGGAGGATGATGCGATGTAGCTGAGATTGGTGGAGTGGAAGGTGAGGACCAGAGGAGTTCTGTCCTTGTTGCAGTTGGAGGAGTAGAGTTTGAGGGTGGACATGTGGGAAGTGGATGAGATGCATTGGAGGGCATCACTGACCATGTGGGAGGGGAAATTGCAGTATTTGAAGAAAACCCCTTATTCCCAATTTTTCTGCCTCTGCCTCATCTGCTCCCAGGAGGACCAGTTCCACCACAGAACACACCAGATGGCCCTTCTCACCTTTGCAACACGTAGCCTTCCACTCCCTCCGCCCCAACCCCAACTTTACCATGAAACCAGCAGACAAGGGGGAGGGCGCAGTGGTAATTTGGCACACTGATCTCTACACCGCTGACGCCAGGTGCCAACTTGCTGACACCTCCTCCTACTGCCCAGTTGATGATGACCTCACCTCCCATCACCAAACCATCATCTACTCAACCATACACAACCTAATCACCTCAGCAGATCTCCCACCCACAGCTTCCAACCTCATTGTCCAAGAACACGCACCACCTGGCTCCACCTCTTATCTAAGATTCACAAACCTGATTGCCCTGGCTGACCTATCATCCCGGGTGGCTCCTGCCCCACTAAACTCATCTCCACATACCTTGATATTGTCCTATCTGCCTGGCCCAGGATCTCCCCACCTATGTTCAGGACACCACCCATGCCTTCCACCTCCTCCATGGCTTTCATTTCCCTGGCCCCCTATGCCTCATCTTCACCATGGACATCCAGTCCCTATACACCTCTATCTGCCTGATGAAGGCCTCTAAGGCCTCCGTTTCATCCTCTCCCGGCATCCCTACCAGTACCCTTCCATTGACAACCTCATTCATTTGGCTGAACCGGTCCTCACACTCAATAATTTCTCCTTCGAATCCTCCCACTTCTTCCAGACCAAAGGGTAACCATGGGCACCCGCATGGGCCTCAGCTATGCCGTCTCTTCATCAGGTACATGGGATAGTCTACACCAGCACCATTCCCCACCTTTTCCTCCGCTGCATTGATGACTGTCGCAGCACCACCTCGTGCTCCCACTCCGATTTCCACCCACAGTCCAAAGATGTGCAGATCAGGTAAATTGACCGTGCTAAATTGCCCAAGGTGTTTGGTGAATCAGTCAGAGGGGAATGGGTCTGAGTGGGTTACTCTTCAGAGGGTCAGTGTGGACTTGTTGGGGAAAATGGTCTGGTCCCACACTGTAGGGAATCCAATCTAATCTAATCAAAGAGGTTGAACAGTTCATTAATTTCACCAACACATTCAACCCAAATCTTAAGTTCACCTGGACCATCTCGGAAAACTCCCTTCCCTTCCTGGATCTCTCTATCAATAGTGACCGACTGAACATGGACATCTTCTACAAACTGACTCCCACAGCTACCTGGATTACACCTCCTCCCACCTTGCCTCCTACTATCCCTTATTTGGAATTCCTCCGACTCTGCCTCTTCTACTCCCAGGAGGGTAATTCCACTACAGAACACACCAGATGGCCACCTTCTTCAAAGACTGCAATTTCCCCTCCTACATGATCGATGATGCCCTGCAGTGCACCTCATCCACTTCCCTCACCACCGCCTCGAACCCCATTCTTTCAACCGCAACAAGGACAGAACCCCCCTGGTCCTCACCTTCCACCCACCAACCGACGGATACATCACGTCATCCTCCGCCATTTCCACCACCTACAAACAGACCCCACCACCAGAGATATACTTCCCTCTCCATTCCTATATGCATTCCATAAAGACCATTTATTCCATGACTCTCTCTGCCCATGCCTCCCACCTCACTTCTATCCAAGGACCCAAAGGACCCACATCCATCAGAGATTTCCCTGCGCTTCCACATGTCATTTACTATATCTATTGCTCCTGATGCGGTCTCCTCTACATTTGGGAGACAGGACACCTACTTGCAGAAAGGTTCAGAGGACATCTCCGGGACAGATGCACGAAGCAACCCCGTAGCCAACCTCGTAGCCAAACACTTTAACTCCCCCTCTGACTCTGCCAAAGACAGGTGGTGCTGGGCCTCCTCCATCACCAAACCCTAACCACTAGATGCCCGGAGGAAGAAAGTCCCATCTTCTGCCTTGGGACCCTCAACCACGTGATCAATATGGATTTCAACAGTTTCTTCATTTCCCCTCCTCCCCACACCTTATCCCAGATTCAACCTTCCAACACACCACTGCCCTCTTGGCCTGTCCTACCAATACATCCTCCTTCCCACCTATCCACTCTACCCTCTCCGACCTATCACCATTCTCCCCGCCTTCATCTACCTATCGTACTCTCAGCTTCCTTTAAACCCAGCCCTACCCCTCTTCCCATTTATCTCTCTACCCCCTTGGCTCTCAAGTCTCATTCCTGATGAAGGGCTTATGCCCAAAACGTCAATTCTCCTGTTCCTCGGATACTGCCTGACCTGCTGTTTTTCCAGCACTACACTCTCGACTCTGATACTCCAGCATCTGCAGCCCTCAGTTTCTCCTAGTTGAATAATTAAGCACCCAACTGTGGACAGATTGGAGATGCCAGTCAAATCCTTCTAACAGCATGCAGACAACCTGATAGCAGATGTTTGGAATTGGTTTATCAGCAAATTGCCAGAGGGTCCCTCATGTACAAATTCTCTCCATAAAAACTACTGTCTCCTTACCATGAACAGAGCCACAATGATTAGGGGTGATCAATCAGCAGTAGGAATATTTTAAATGTAAAAAGCAAATGGCTTTTCAAAGGGTTCCCAAGATAGGGATACTCTCAGATCCCTCACCTACAGCAGTAGCATTCAGCACTCCTTTCAAAGCTGAGCGGAAGACCTGATTGGATCAAAATTTGTGAGAAGATTTGTAGCTCGGGCACTCATCCACAAATTCTATCAACAGACACATCGACCTAGACCCTATATACCGGCCACTGCAGCGGACAGCAACTGACAACCGAAAGTGGCAGATTCAAACCACTATAAATGCCGGAGGAATCAGCACAGAAGCCCTTCATAGGAGGCTCCCAAGCACTGAAGATGTCACCTAGAAAGGGGACGAAACGTTTGCAACAAAAACTCCCAGCTCGGCGAACAGAACCACAACAACCTGATTGGATCTTCAGCATCCAGACTTTGCCTGTGATCCACAGTTGGATGGCAAACAAACAGATGACCAATTAAGAGGCTACTGGTATATCGCTAACAAGTGTAGAATCAAAAGATGTGGTGTTGGGAAAGCACAGCACGTCAGGAAGCATACGAGGAGCAGGAGAATTGATGTTTCGGGCATAAGCCCTTTCTAACCTCCAGCATCTGCAGTCCTCGCTTCCTGCTAGCAAGCGCAGGTTATTCCCTGGAAATGGGCCCATTTCACAATATATTTTATAGCCTATAAGAATCTGTCTATTATTTACGCCTTCCCAGATCAAATCCTCTCCTCAATAGAGCAGATGAAATGAACATAGCGCTCTTGTGAGCAGTATATCTTGGTTAGACTCATTGCACATCCTCTTCTGTCTCTATGTAAAAATTCTTATTTATTCACTGTTGGTTGCATCTCCAACCCACCTACAAATGGTTGCTCCCGTTTTCACAAATTACAGACTGCTTGCAGCTCCAACTCAGAAGCAACTCCTACTCCATTTTCTTTTTATTTTTTCCAAACTGTGATTCCCAATAAACAACCCCTTTCCACATTGTCACATATTGTCCACTCATAATTGGTCATTCAATGGTTTAACTTCAGCACCACCTCTACAGCATCCTCAGTCCTCCCCTCAACTGGCACAAATATGAATTTCCTTAACTCTCTAAATTACCAGTATTTTTCTAGTTGTTGGTATCACTTCACCACTTACACAGAGAACTTCTCAGGCATTGATGCAGTCCATTGTATGACATATCTTTTCTGAGCACCTCTTGCTCTTGCTTCTCTTTTTTTTGTTTACTTCCTTTCACTGTTTTACACCCTGCCTTCTCTTGTCTATTCAGTCTATCCTCAATCTCCTCTACTCCTTTTCTACTACTCACTTATTACTTATCACCTCCTCTCTTGTCACTTTCACCTTCACCCTTGATCCTTTCCTCCTGACCTTGCATAATCTTACTGTATGTAGCTGATCTGGACCCACAGATGATTTTCTAATGACACAAAAGTAGAGGGTTTAGCAAAATAAGGAAGACTGAGAAATATTTTAATCAAGCATGGACTGGTTAGTGGAATGGGCAGACTGTGCCAGATATGGAGATAATGTTTCTAGGATTTTATGAACACTGAAAGCAGTCGTGTTCAGAAACAGAGGAAGTTCTGTAGTCAGGGCAAACAGATTTCCAGTAAGACTAAGATGATTGTAGTCTGTCAGCATTTCCATGAGTAGCACGCTCTTGAAGCTAGGAAAACAGAAAGCAACTGCCATTGCACTCTAAGTTCTCCTTTATGTTTGGCACCAGTCAGGCTCCATTTCTGATAAATTAGCTGCTAATACACTCTGATAAATGTCTTACTACACGTTTCTCCATCAGTAATATGTTTCTATCTTTTGTTTTTGCTTTGAAACAATCCATCATAACTTATTTTAAACTGAATGGACAATGACATACCAATTTCTGAACTGCAGGAAAACTGAAAAATTTAGTGTTATGTTAGTGTATTTGCTAACTTTCACAGGTTTTTTAAAACATAAATGATAAAGTAGAAAAATTAGCTCAAAATGCTCAGATGTTCATCATCACATTTTTATATAAATGAAAATCTTTAAACATTTATAAATCATTTAGAAGAGAGCAGTTTTTAAATTAAATATCAACACCAATATCTTCTCTGTAGGTAATCTTTGATTTATTTTCTAATAATCAACAAATAAACCAAGATAAAGGCTGTTTGATTAAAACAGTCTATTCACAGGATGTGTATCACTGGCAAAGCCCATTCTGAAAGGCCTTTGAAAAGTTAGCAGTCAGCCATTTTCTGGAATACAAATGCGTGGCTTGTTAGGCATTTCAGAACAAACAAGAGCCAGTCACATTGCTGGAGCAGGAGATACATTTTTATTTGCCCAGAAATACATTTCATTCATACAATTTCTAAAATCACATTGCAAAACATTTCAATTTAAATATTACAAAAGATGCAGTAAAATTCAAAATTTCTGTTTTGCAAAATGCAAGCCAGACATAATCAACATTATTGGTCCAATCTTGCTAGTCCAGGTTATTATGAGGTTCATAAGATTACTATATTTTGGGACAGTACTTTTAAATTTAGGAAAATAGAGATGGAGTCATGTGATCCATTTCAAAATCTAGGTACTTGATTGCTAGAGATAAAGGAGAAAGTGAGGACTGCAAATGCTGGAGATCAGTCAAAAAGTGTGCCGCTGGAACAGCACTGCAGGTCAGGCAACATCCGAGGGGCAGGAGAATTGATGTTTCAGGCATAAGCCCTTCATCAGGAATGTTGAAGGGGTGGGGGTAAGGTAGCAGGGAAGATAACAGGTAGATGGAGGTGGGGAATTATGGTGATAGCTTGGAGGGGAGGGTGGTGCAGATAGATGGAAAAGAAGATGAGCAGGCAGGACAGTTCAAGAGGGCGGTGCCAAGTTGGAGGGTTGGTTCTGGGATGAGGTGGGGGGAGGAGAGATGAGGAAACTGTTGAAATCAACGTTGATGCTGTATGGTTGAAGGGTCCCAAGGTCGAAGATGAGGCATTATTCCTCCAGTGTTGAGTGGCTTGCATTTGGTGGAGGAGGACTTGGAGGCCCAGGACTTGCATGCCCTTGGAATGGGAGAGGGAGTTGACATGGTCAGCCACATGGTGGTGGGGCTATTGGTGTGTGTCTCAGAAGTGTTCCCTGAAATGATCTGCGAATTGTCGTTCTGTCTCCCTGATGTAGAGACCACATCAAGAGCAACGGACACAGTAGATGACATGGGTGGATGTGTAGGAAAATCTCTGCCAAATGTGAAAAGACCCTTTAGGGCCTTGGACATTGGTGGAGGGGTAGC
This sequence comes from Hemiscyllium ocellatum, assembly GCF_020745735.1. Classification (NCBI taxonomy): domain Eukaryota; kingdom Metazoa; phylum Chordata; class Chondrichthyes; order Orectolobiformes; family Hemiscylliidae; genus Hemiscyllium; species Hemiscyllium ocellatum. The sequence goes on along the minus strand of NC_083410.1, from coordinate 57,432,808 downwards.
TGCAGGTTTTACACCTCTTGCGTGGCAAGGGAAGGTGCTGGAGGTTGAAAGTGGGATGGTTGGAGGTGATTTAACGAGGAAATCATGGAAGGAATGGTCTCTGCGGAATGCTGATAGGATTGGGGTGGGAAATATATCTCTGGTGGTGGAGTCTGATTGTAAGTGGCGGAAATTGTGGAGAATGATGCACAGTATCCGGAGATTGGTGAGGTGGAAGGTGAGGACCAAGGGGTTTCTATCCTTGTTGTGGATGGAGGGGTTGGGTTCAAGGGCAGAGGTGCAGGAAATAGGAGAGATGGGCTGGAGGGCTTGCTGACCACATGGGAGGCGAAATTGCAGCCCTTAAAATAGGAGGCCATCTAGGATGTGTTGGAATGGAATTGCTTGTCCTAGGAGCAGATACGACAGAGGCGGAAGAATTGGGAGTAAGGGATCATGTTTTTATAGGATGGGGGTAGTTGGAGGTATAATTCAGGTAGTTGTGGGGTCGGTGGATTTGAAGTAGAGGTCCGTGTTGAGTAGGTGGCTGGAGATGGAGACAGAGGTCCAGGAAAGGGAGGGAGGTGTCTGAGATTGTCCAGGTGAACCTGAGGACAGGGTGGAATGTATTGCTGATGAACTGTTGGACCTCCTCATGGGAACACGGGGTGGTACTGAAACAGTCATCAACGTAGTGGAGGAAAAGGTGGTGAAGGGTGCCAGTGTAACTGTGGAAGATGGATTGTTCCATGTATCCGATGAAGAGGCCGTCATAACTAGGGCCTATGCAGGTGCCCAGACCTACCCCTTTGATCTGAAGGAAGTGGGAGAATTCGAATAAGAAGCTTTTGAGGGTGAGGACCAGTTCCACCAATTGAATGGGTGTCTGCGGAGAGGTACTGGTTGGGTTGGCAGGAGAGGAAGAAACAGAGAGTTTGGAGGCCTTTGCCATGGCAGATGGATGTGTACAGGGATTGGATGTCCATGCTCAAGATAGGGTATTGGGGGCTAGGGAAACGGAAAAAGGGGCCTAACACGGAAGGCAGATGAACTCAGGGCATGGCTAGGAACATGGGACTGGGATATCATAGCAATTACAGAAACATGGCTCAGGGATGGGCAGGACTGGCAGCTTAATGTTCCAGAATACAAATGCTACAGGAAGGAGAGAAAGGGAGGCAAGAGAGGAGGGGTGTGTGGCATTTTTGATAAAGGGTAGCATTACAGCTGTGCTGAGGGAGGATATTCCAGGAAATACATCCAGGATCTGAGCTATCTGTAAGAAAAAAGGGTGGTTATGGTAGGGGATTTTAACTTTCCAAACATAGACTGGCACTGCCATAATGTTAAGGGTTTAGATGGAGAGAAATTTGTTAAGTGTGTACAAGAAAATTTTCTGATTCAGTACGTGGATGTGCAAGGTGCAAAACTTGACTTACTCTTGGGAAATAAGACAGAGCAGGTGACTGAGGTGTCAGTGGGGGAGCACTTCGGGGCCAGTGACTATAGTTCTATTAGATTTAAAACAGTGATGGAAAAGGATAGACCAGATCTAAAAGTTGAAGTTCTAAACTGGAGAAAAGCCAATTTTGACAGCATTAGGCAAGAACTTTTGAAAGCTGATTGGGGGCAGAGGTTTGCAGGTAAATGGACGGCTGGAAAATGGAAAGTCTTTAGAAATGAGATAACGAGAATCCAGAGGAAGTATATTCCTGTTAGGGTGAAAGGAAAGGCTGGTAGGTATAGGAAATGTTGGATGACTAAAGAAATTGAGAGTTTAGTTAAGAAAAAGATGTAAAAATATGTAAGGTATAGACAGGATAGATCAAGTGAATCCTTAGAAGAGTATAAAGGAAGTAGGAGTATACTTAAGAGGGAAATCAGGGGGGCAAAAAGAGGACGAGATAGCTTTGGCAAATAGAATTAAGAAGAATCCAATGAGTTTTTACAAATGCATTAAGGACAAAAGGGTAACTAGGGACAGAATAGGGCCCCTCAAAGATCAGCAAGGTGGCCTTTGTGTGGAGCCGCAGAAAATGGGGGAGATACTAAATGAGTAATTTGCATTAATATTTACTGTGGAAAAGGATATGGAAGATATAGACTGTAGGGAAATAGATGGTGACATCTTGCAAAATGTCCAGATTATAGAGGAGGAAGTGCTGGATGTCTTGAAACACATTAAAGTGGATAAATCCCAGGACCTGATCAGTTGTACCCTAGAACTCTGTGGGAAGCTAGAGAAGTGATTGCTGGGCCTCTTGCTAAGATATTTGTATCATCGATAGTCACAGGTGAGGTGCCGGAAAACTGGAGGTTGGCTAACGTGATGCCACTGTTTAAGAAGGCTGGTAAGGACAAGCCAGGAAATTATATACCAGTGAGCCTGACTTCAGTGGTGGGCAAGTTGTTGGAGGGAATCCTGAGGGACAGGATGTACATGTATTTGGAAAGGCAAGAACTGATTAGGGATGGTCAACATGGCTTTGTGCATAGGAAATCATGTCTCATAGACTTGACTGAGGTTTTTGAGGAAGTAAAAAAGAGGATTGATGAGGGCAGAGCGGCAGATGTGATCTGTATGAACTTCAGTAAGGCGTTTGACAAGGTTCCCCATGGGAGATTGATTAGCAAGGTTAGATTTCATGGAATACAGGGAGAACCAGCCATTTGGATACAGAACTGGCTCAAAGGTAGAAGACGGAGGGTAGTGGTGGAGGGTTGTTTTTCAGACTGGAGGCCTGTGACCAGTGGAGTGCCACAAGGATCGGTGCTGGGTCCTCTACTTTTAGTAATTTACATAAATGATTTGGATGCGAGCAAATGAGGTACAGTTAGTAAGTTTGCAGATGACACCAAAATTGGAGGTGTAGTGGACAATGAAGCGGGTTACCTCAGATCACAACAGGATCTTGACCAGATGGGCCAATGGGCTGAGAAGTGGCAGATGGAGTTTAATTCAGATAAATGCGAGGTGCTGCATTTTGGGAAAGCAAATCTTAGCAGGACTTATACACTTAATGGTAAAGTCCTAGGGAGTGTTACTGAACAAAGAGACCTTGGAGTGCAGGTTCATAGCTCCTTGAAAGTGGAGTCGCAGGTAGATAGGATAGTGAAGAAGGCATTTGGTATACATTCCTTTATTGGTCAGAGTATTGAGTACAGGAGTTGGGAGGTCATGTTGCGGCTATACAGGACATTGGTTAGGCCACTGTTGGAATATTGCATGCAATTCTGGTTTCCTTCCTACTGGAAAGATGTTGTGAAACTTGAAAGGGTTCAGAAAAGATTTACAAGGATGTTGCTAGGGTTGAAGGATTTGAGCTATAAGGAGAGGCTGAACAGGTTGGGGCTATTTTCCCTGGAGCGTCAGAGGCTGCGAGGTGATCTTATAGAGGTTTACAAAATTATGAGGGGCATGGATAGGTTAAATAGGCAAAGTCTTTTCCCTGGGGTTGGGGAGTCCAGAATTAGAGGGCATAGGTTTGGGGTGAGAGGGGAAGATATAAAAGAGACCTATGGGGCAACTTTTTCACGCAGAGTGTGGTACGTGTATGGAATGAGCTGCCAGAGGAAGTAGTGGAGGCTGGTACAATTGTAACAGTTAAGAGGCAGTTGGATGGGTATATGAGTAGGAAGGGCTTGGAGGGATATAGGCCGGTTGCTTGCAGGTGGGACTAGATTGGGTCGGGATATCTAGTTGGCATGGACGGCAAGGGTCTGTTTCCATGCTGTACATCTCTATGATTCTATGACTCTAATTCATGTTGGAGGTGGAGTACATGGGTGGTGGCCTGAATATATATGGGAAGTTCCTGGACTAAGGGGGACAGGACAGTGTAGAGATATCAGGAGATAAGTTTTGTGTAGCAGGAGCAAGCAGAGACAATGGGTCGACTGGGGCAGCCAGGTTTGTGAATTTTGGGTAAGATGTAGGACTGGGTAGTGTGAGATTCTGGGGGCTGGAGGCTGTAGATGGGAGATCCCTGAGGTGATGAGATTGTGTCTGGTCTGAGAGATGATGGTTTGGTGATGGGAGGTGAGGTCATATTCGAGGGGGCAGTAGGAAGAGGTGTCGGTGAGTTAGTGCCTGGCTTCAGCATTGTAGAGATCAGTGTGCCAAACTACCACTGCAGCCCCCTTGTCCGCTGATCAAAGGAGGGCTTAGATTATTTTACTAAGAAGGTGTTTATGCTTGGAGGGAATAGGTGAAATTTTATTCTAGTATCACGATTACACCATTTAAATGGCATCTGGACAGGTATATGAATAGGAAGGATTTAAGAGGGGTATGGGCCAAATGCTGACAAATGGGATAGATTCATTTAGGTTATCTAGTCAGCATGGCGGGTTGGACCAAAGGGTCTGTTTTGTGCTGACTTGATGACTCTACGTTAGGAGTTCTGATGGTGGAACCAGAAGTGTGTCTTACTTCAGTTTGTCAGCAGATGGTTGACCAGTCACGATCACATGGCAACTAGCCAAATATCTATTCAAAACTGAAGGCCACAGTCAACAGTCTGAATACTGATAGAAGGCCCTTCAGTTCAGCCAATGTGTGGGGGTATAGCAGGAAGTGGTCAGCTCCACCTTGCCTCACATATTTAAACAGCATCCACTTCTTCCTGCCATCTAATAACATTGGTCTGCCAAATTTTGAGGAGTTTTTCTGAGTGGAACTGTTGTTCATCTGTTCTTCTGAACTGTCCCCTGGATCCCTGAAATGCCTGTTATTTCCATCCCCATAAGTTGATACCAATCACCTGATGTGACCCTACCAAATGTTTGCAAATTGGTTCTGAGCAGAGGCCCTTCAGTTCAGCCAATGTTTTCTTGCAGGTTCTCCAGCATGCAGTGATTGTAACAAGGGCAGTCAGGTGGTCCTCATAGACTAGCACTTCCCTAATGGACCAGATTAACAATCCAATCCAGAAGCCCTGGCTGACAGATAAGAACAGGACTATGTCACCCCGGGTGGGTACTGGGTTGGGCTGCCCTAGAGGTGATTGAAAGGTGTGTCAGGGCAGACCGAGAACTGAAAGAGGCATGGGTTGGACCGAGAGCTGGAAGGTGTGTAGGAGCGGGCTGCCTTAGAGTGGTCGGAAGGTGGGAGGGACGGGAGTTTGCTGGGTCTGTATTGTCTGCACTTTCGTATGTAACAGTATTGTCTCATGTACAACGTCATTGTCGCTGTCTTTTATATGTGGGAACTGAGATTTGAGGTTTGTCCTCATCTCCCTGCAAACTGGTTGAACGGTAGGGTTTGGGGCCTAGCTTTGCTGCTCCTCTCCCTTGTAAAATTGCTGTTGTATACAGCTGTAAATGTTAACTGTTTTTTATAAACTGTTTTGTAATTGTTTAATAAAATAATATAATTAGGGAAAAAAAAGAACAGGACTATCAGAGATTGCGTTCACTCTGGGGAAAGCTGGATCAATGTCAAGGACTCCCCTGTAAATAAAGATGACTTGATGACGGAACACCGGCCTCTGTGTAGTTATTTCAGGGGAAGGTCATGTTTCCCAGCAGAAGGCTATCCCTCCGAACCAAGGCAGTCTAGATAAAAATGGCAGCAGGATTAGTAACTGTAGAGTCCAAAAGCAATACTGGGTCCAGTAGTGGAAAAATTTTAAATGCCTCCTGTGGTTTTTTTAGATTAAGTGGCACTGTATAATCACTACGAAGTGATACACATAATTGCATTAAGCAATGCAAGTGCACAAATGTAGAGGGATGCTAAACAAAAATTTGGGTTGTATATCTCAGTATTCACATGGAGTGCGTGTGTGGCAGCCAATTAATATATGAAGGTATAGTAGTTGCAGACACTTCATGGGTGAAAGACTTAATAGGGAGAGCAAGAACATACACACACAAAGCAGTTATGCACCTACCGGGCTGGTACGCAATTCTTCTTTCTGCCTGTTGGAAAAAAAATCTCATAACACTAGCAAGCGGTTGTAGATAGTTAGAAGTCTCCTAGACATCAGAATATTGATTTGTACAAAACAGGTGGTTGCGGAATTAGATTAGATTCCCTCCAGTGTGGAAACAGGCCCTTCGGCCTAACAAGTCCACACCGACCCGCCAAAGAGTAACTCACCCAGTCCCATTTCCCTCTGACTAATGCACCTAATACTATGGGCAATTTGGCATGGCCAATTCACCTGACCTGCACGTCTTGGGATTGTGGGTGGAAACCGGAGCACCCGGAGGAAACCCACGCAGACACGGGGAGAACGTGCAAACTCCACACAGGCAGTCGCCCGAGGCTGGAATCGAACCTGGGACGCTGGGGAGGAAGGTATTGATGGAGAGCCCAGGATTTCAATTATCCAAGTGAGAATGCCTCCACTCTAGTATTGACAATTGAACAAAAAGGAGATACACATGACACATTGGCATTATTACGAGCTAAGTCTTTATGTTCTCATAGGAGAATGGCACAATGTCTATTACTGGAGGATTTGGAGGGCCAAGATTGGGACGATGGGCCAAATGGCTTTCTCTGCTCTGTAATGATTCCATGAGGTTTTGCAAGAACCAAGTCTAGGCTTGGGATTTAAACATACAGTCTGAGTTAATTAGCGCACAGAGACTAGTTGACCTCAGTCCTGAAAATAAAAGAAAAAAAAAGTCTTTATGTTCTCCAGTACATACCCTTGCAGTCAAGAGAAACAGAAGAGGCAGGCTGCAAGGTTCAACTCTACCTCTGAGGGTGATGAGACAGAACACTACGATAATCAATCACTCACCCTCTCCCTTCACCAGCACAGAGACCATGATCTCAGTGGCTACCCATTCATATTCACATCACAGACACATATCAGCAGCTGTTGGAAAACATGAAAGCCAAGGTCCAGAACAGGAAGACTATATTGGGACAGCTAAAACCAGACATATGCTGAAGACTAACCTCTAGTTAAAACTGAAATAAACCTGCTGGAGAGCAAGAAAACATTTTTTAGAGATGTCTGAGCCAAGCACAGCCTTGCCCAAAATGTGGAGAAGTCCATTCAAATTCAGTGCTGTCATGGCTCCAGCATGCATGCACTCAACTTACTCCCGGGAAAAGCCATTGTCTTTGTAAGATAAGTCCAACAGACACTCACTGGTCATTGGATAGGCACTCAGACCTATCTTCTGTTGCTTGTCAATGTGCTTTATACAGTAGTAGGCAGGAGGGGCATGACGCAATTCAATCTGTTCCCGGGTGTCCCTTCTTCTCCTGTATTCAAGGAGGTAGCATTGCATTTTAATTCTTAACCATTGCTTGTATCTGATTACTAGACACTAAACATCATAAACTGTTTAATGCACAATGTACATATTAATGCACACGTTAAGGGTAGCAAGACGGATGGAAAATATTACTTGAATTATACGCAGCAACTAAGACATAAGTTAGCTCTTAAAATGGATAGGATTTTAACCAGTTTATTCTGGAAAGTACCATCTCTTTGGGGATGAATCTCTGTGCAGTTATTTCAATTTAGAGAAAATTGTACATGACTTAAGAAAATTTGCTTGCGATAGTTGTCTTTGAACTGGGTAAGCATTTCTAGCATTATGCCATTATTTGGAAAGCTTGACTTGTTTGATCTTGCCATCAACGACTGGGCCCAGTTTGTGGAAAGAATGCAATATTTTTTCCTGGCAAGTGACATTGCTTTTCATCTGCCCCAATGAGTAATCTTCTGACTGGTTGTGGACCCACAACATTTTCGGTTATGAGAAGCTTCCCTGAGGCACCAGATTTTAAAACCCTTCAAGATGTCAGCAAGAAGTTACATCTGGTGGACAGGATTGGCAACTATGGTGATTCAGTGGCCAGAGTGCCAGCAAGAACAAAAATTACCACCAGCAGCACCCACACATTTGTGGGCATGACCTGGATTTGAATAAACCCTAGATTTATGTTACCTTACAGTCCTTTCATGAGCTCAATGCTCCTGGTTATTCTGGATGCCCAAAGTGGTTAGATGTGCATAAAGTTCATTCGGCAAACTCAGTGAAGTTGAATGAAAAACTATGAGCATCATTCATAGTACAAAGATGCCCAGGGATGCCCAGAGCATTGGTCAAGGACAAAGATACATCATTTACCAGCAGGGAATTCAAGTATTTCCTAAAGTTGAGTGGCATTCATTGTCCAAAGGTCTGGCAGAAAGAGTAGTCCAAACATTCAAAGCAGGCTTAAAGAAACAGCCAACAGCTCCACCCGATACCAAATTGCCCGATTCCTGTTTGATTATCGCACCATCTCTCACACAACTGCAGGGATAGCCCCAGCAGAGTTGCTGAAAAGGAGAAGACTCTGGACCTTGATAGGGAGGTTGAAACAGCATCTGGAACTCCAATGCCAGCCACAAACCTCCTCAAAGTGTGTGAGAGAGAGAGAGAAGAAAGAGAAAGAGTTTACTTCAGGGATGAAGTTGGTGCTGGAACTACAGAAATGGCCTGGCATCGATACAAAGCGGGATTGGCACGAGGTCAGGTCCTGTGACATATAAAGTTTGGGTAGATGATGCAGTCCTGAACAAACATGCAGATCACCTGAAAGCTGCTACTGTGCAAACAGGCCAGGAGAAAAACATACCTGATCCATCAGAACAGCCAGAAAGGCTGTCAGAAATCATGGGTTCTCCGCCTCCGTCTTTTGTCAAGGAAACCTCAGCGTCGAAGACGGATGCAGCCTCGATACCATTACCACCAGAAGAAGAGGAAGAAAAGGCTGCTTGAGTTTATGACCACCACAGTCAGATGTGGGACAGTATTTAGTTCAAGCGAAATCCATTTAAGGATTCTAAGAGATTCATCCTGATGTATCCAAGGGTGAAGAATCATTGGAGCTGTTGTTGGATTTAACAATTTTTCAAAAGCCAAGGAAAGCATCTAGCTACTTGACTCAATATTACTATTTGGCAAAATGCAAATACTAGATCAGATTAGAAGTTATGGATTACACTGAACAAGTTGCTAAAAGGACTACAATTCTCTGGAGACTGAGATGATGATAGGTACAGAAAAACAAAGTAGACTATTCAGCCCTTCGAGCTCACTGTCATTTAATTAGATCATGGTTGATCTTTCACTTTGATGCTATTGTATTTTCCTGCCCCATTCTTATATCTCTGAACTTCTTAACATTTAGAATTCCATCAAGCTGAATTCTGAATATACCAAATGATTGCTGTACTGTCAGGAGCACAGAACTCCAAAAATATATCTTTCTCTGAGTGAATAAATTCATCCTGCTGTCAGTCATAAATAGCTTCCTCATTTTGTGACTATGTTCCCAGGCACTAGAACACCTCCCCCAAACTTCCCAGTTTCCAGCCAGGTGAACTGTCCTTCCGCATTCACTTTGAATGAGATCATTTTTCATTCTGTAAACCCCAGAGAATATAGGCTAATTTAATTAATATTTAATGAAATCTATTTAATCTTTCTTCATCGGTCAATGCCTCAGAAACCAGGAATTACTTTGTTGAATCCTCTATGGCAAATATAATTTTCCTTAAATAAGGAGACCAAAACTGCACACCTTCCTCCAGATACAGCCTCAGGATTTATATAATTGCAATAAGACATAGAGTCAAAGAGTCATATTGCAGAGAAACAGACTCTTCGGTCCAACTCATCCATGCCGACCAGACATCCTAAATTGATTAATCCAAATTGCCAGATTTTGACCCACATCCTTTTAAATGTTGTAACTGTACCAGTCTCCACCATATCCTCCATACATACACCACCCTCTGTGTAAGAAAGTTGTCCCTCACGTCCTTTTTAATTTTTTCTCCTCTCATCTCAAAAATGGAGGGCATAGGTTTAAACTCCCCTACCCTGGAAAAAGGAACTTGGCTTTTCACCTTATCCATGCCCCTCATGATTTTATAAACCTCTATAAAGGTCACTCTTCAGATTCCAATGCTCCAGGGAAAAAATAACTCCAGTCTATTCAACCTCTCCCTATAGCTCAAACCTTCCAATCCTGGCAACATCCTTGTAAATCTTTTCTTAATCCTTTCAAGTTTAACATCTTTCTTGTAGCAGGGAGTCCAGAATTGTACATAGTATTCTAAAAGTGACCTAACCAATGTGCTGTACAGCCGCAATATGACATCCCAACTCATATACTCAATGCACTGACCAATGAAGGCAAGTGTGCCAAATGCCTTCTTCACCACCTTGTCTACCTATGACTCCACTTTCAAGGAACTATGTACCTGCACCCCTAGGTTCCTTTGCTCAGCAAAATTCCCCAAGACCCTACCATTAAGTTTATTGGTCCTGCCCCAATCAACCTTACCAAAACACAATACCTCACATTTGTCTTAAGTAAACTCTCTCTGCCACTCCTTGGCCCATCGATCCATCTGATGAAGGTCCCATTGTACTCTGAGGCAACGTTTTTCACTATCCACTATATCACCTTTTCTGGGGTCATCTGCAAACTCACTAAACCTATATCCTTTATTCACATCCAAATCATTTAAGTAAATCATGTAAAGTAATGGACCCAGTATTAGTGTTTGCAGCATACCACCGGGTCACACTGCTCCAGTCTGGCAAAACAATCCTTCATCACCATCCTCTGTCTCCTACCTTCAAGCCAATTTTATATCCAGTTGGCTAACCCATCCTGGATTCCATGTGATCTAACCTTACTAACTGTCAACTATGTGGAACCTTGTCGAACATCTTGCTGAAGTTCATGTAAACAGCATCTACTGCTCTGCCTTCATCAATCTTCTTTGTCATTTCTTCAAAAAACAATCAAGTTAGTGAATCACTATTTCCCACACACAAAGCCATGTTGACTCTCCCTAATCAGTCACTTTCTAAATGCATGTAAATTCTGTCCCTCAGAATCCTCTCCAACAATTCACTCACCACTGACGTCAGGCTTATCAACCTATAGTTCCCGGACCTTTCCTTATCATATTTCTTAAATAATGGCACCACATTAGCCAACCTCCAGTCTTCCAGTATTTCACCTATGGCTATCAATGATACAAATACCTCAGCAAGGAGCTCAGGAATCTCTTCCCGAGTTTCCCACAAAGTTCTGGGATAAACCTGGTCAGGTCATAAAATTTAGCCACCATTATTATTTTAAGATGTTCAGGATCTCTACTGTAATATGGACATGTTTCAAGATATCACTTGTTAATTTCCCCATGTTAGCTAGCTTCTATATCCTTCTCCACAGTTCACTGACGCGGAATACTCATTTAGTATCTCATCCATTTCCTGTGGTTCCGTATCTTTACTTCTACATGGAAATGTTTTTGACATAAAGGCCATCATAGTATTTGGATTCTTAATTTTTGCTATACTTCCACATGAAATTTCAAAGATTGATGAACAAGGACACCCAATCACGTTGAAGTTCAACAGTCTTCAGTTTCTCACTATTTTTCCTACCAAATGGATAGTGCCGACTTATTTAACTTCTCAGAATTTCATTGAAACATGTGTCTTCCTCACAATGCTCATATCCACATACTTTTGTGTCATCTGCAAACTTGTAAATATTACATTTAATCCCCATATCCAAATCATTGTTATGGACTATGAATAGCCGGGGCCAAGCATCAATTGTTGTAGTACCCCTTAAGCAAAGCCTGCAAACCAAAAAATGACTCACATATTCCTACTCTGTTTGCTATTTATGATTACTCAATGATTTTTTTAAACAATTTCTTCAGCAAAGAGTTTAAAGAATGAAATTTTCACAGTCAGCTAACTGAAGAAGTACGAAACCGTTTTTATTAGCTTATCGATCTCTTTGGAAATGCTAACAAATTTATTTAATTAGTCATAGAGGTGTATAGCACAGAAACAGCTCCTTCGGTCCAGCTCATCCATGCTGACCAGACAGTCTAAATGTCCCATTCGCCAGCATTTGGCCCATATCCCTCTAAATTCTTCCTAATCATGTACCCATCCAGATGCCTTTTAAATGCTGTAATTAGAGTCATAAAGTCACAGAAATGTACAGCATGGAAACAGTGCCTTTGTGTCCAACTTATCCATGCCAGCTAGATATCCCAACCCAACAGCCTCCATCACTTCCTCTGGTAGATCATTCCATACACACTCACCCACTGGGTGAAACAGTTGCCGCTTAGGTGCATTTTAAATCTTTCCACTCTCACCTTAAATGCCCTTTAGTTTTGGACTCCCTGGACTTGGAATTATATTTTCAAATCGTTACTCAAGACCTCTGGATTGCCAGTAACATAAGTTATACTAAATAATTATCAAATGCTTGCTTGAAATAATAGTTCATGGACTCAGTCATCAATTTATTTTGATTTTTCAGAAAAACTTAAATGCTCAAAATCTCACTTTTCAAGGCAACATCCTAGGACCGAACACCATTATCAACCTGATATACCTTACTCATGGGTGGAAACTAAGGACTCCATTTCATGGCAGGTTGAATGTTTCTGCCCATGCACAGAGCATTGCAGCCTCTCAGCCAATGCATGCAACTGTTCTAGCTTTCTCTCCAAAGCTGAAGAGTCAGCCATTTTGGACAAGAGGGCAACCATATGGATGTTGCAGCAAGAAAATCACAGTACCAGCATGGCACCACACAAAAAGTGATTCCTGTGACTGAGAAGGCCTCTGGGAGAGACACAGAGAAAGAGGCACCAAGCAGGGAAGTGATGTCATTTGCTTATTTTGCACAGTTAGAACTCAAAAATGTCCTGGGTGATTTAGGGCTGATACAGCAACAAAAGATTGCTGATTACATTGTTAGGAAGTGCTAGGGCTCAGAAATCATCCTGCAAACCAATTACAGCTCTATGCAGCTTAGAAATTAGGGTTTCAGAAAAGTGAAGGGCAATTACAGCTTAGTGAATCTAATTGTCTGCACAAGAGCTGAAATTGGGCTGGAATACAGGCTCAAGAATCATGTGGAAAGCAACCTCAGAAAAAGTGATTGAGCCACCGGGAGGCTCCACTGTCAGCAAAAACAGTGACTCAGAATGGGTGCGTAACATCTGAATCAGAGTCACATCTGACAATTTTAAAAAGTCTTTACAAGTCCAGCAAAATCGAAGGGAAGTGTTAGACAAAATAGTGGAAATCCAAAGCAAGAAGGTATTGAGACCTTTCAAAGGGAACTACATTAAATTAATTTAGAATTGGATCAAAAAAAGATGAAAGATTAAAATTACTTCAAGTACGAACCAAACAAATATTTCAAATTATCACATCTTGAACATGAAAAAATCTGACCAATATTCTTAAAATAGATAAAGGGGATTTTTATCAACCAAGGAATGAGTTGTTAGCAGAAAATGAATCCATTTTGAACTTCTTCTCTCCAGAAGAAAATTTACAATGTATGAGCCACAAAAAAGTCGGCTGGCAAATACCCTTCTATTGTCAATAATGAGTTCAGAAACATGGTGGTAACATGAATATCAATTTTGCAGCTGAAAGAGCAAAACAATGTCCATCTTGTTGTGGTTCTGTTCGCCGAGCTGGGAATTTGTGTTGCAGACGTTTCGTCCCATGTCCAGGTGACATCCTCAGTGTTAGGGAGCCTCCTGTGAAGCGCTTCTGTGATGTTTCCTCCGGCATTTATAGTGATTTGTCTCTGCCGCTTCCGGTTGTCAGTTCCAGCTGTCCGCTGCAGTGGCGGTATATTGGGTCCAGGTCGATGTGCTTATTGATTGAATCTGTGGATGAGTGCCATGCCTCTAGGAATTCCCTGGCTGTTCTCTGTTTGGCTTGTCCAATAATAGTAGTGTTGTCCCAGTCGAACTCATGTTGCTTGTCATCTGAGTGTGTGACTACTAAGGATAGCTGGTCATGTCATTTCGTGGCTAGTTGGTGTTCATGGATGCGGGTCGTTAGCTGTCTTCCTGTTTGTCCTATGTGGTGTTTTGTGCAGTCCTTGCATGGGATTTTGTACACTACATTGGCTTGCTCATGCTGGGTATCGGGTCCTTTGTCCTGGTGAGTTGTTGTCTGAGAGTGGCTGTTGGTTTGTGTGCTGTTATGAGTCCTAGTGGTCTCAGTAGTCTGGCTGCCAGTTCAGAAATGTTTTTGATGTATGGTAGTGTGGCTAGCCCTTTGGGTTGTGGCATGTCCTCATTCTGTTGTCTTTCCCTTAGGCACATGTTAATGAAATTGCAGGGGTATCCGTTTTTGGCGAATACATTGTATAGGTGTTCTTCTTCCTCTTTTTGCAGTTCTGGTGTACTGCAGTGTGTTGTGGACCTTTTGAACAGTGTCTTGATGTAACTTCTTTTGTGTGTGTTGGGGTGGTTGTTTTCATAGTTTAGGACTTGGTCTGTGTGTGTGTGGCTTTCCTGTATACCTTTGTGGTGAATTCTCCATTCGGTGTTCTCTGTCCCATCACATCAAGGAATGGGAGTTGGTTGTCCTTTTCTTCCTCTCTAGTAAATTCTAGAGGAGTGATATCACCATTATCTTCATTGTTATTGGCTCAAAATTTTAAACTAGGAGATAGTGAGGATTGCAGATGCTGGACAAGTCAGAGTTGATAAAGTGTGGAGCTGGAAAAAGCTTTTTCCAGTGCCACACTTGATCAACTCAAAATTCTGAAACTCCATTTTTAGTAGAACTGTGGGTGTCTCAAAATCCCAAGGAACTTAGCAATTCAAGAAGATAATTCACTACCACTATTTCTAGGAGAATTAGTAATGAGCAGTTAATACTGGCTATAGTGAACATCTTGTCTATCATACCTGGGGCACAGCCACATTTCTAGGCCTTACACTTCAATAAGGTGTCTGAGTCAAAGGTTGCACTTCAACAGTAAGTCCCCGATTTATGAACGTCCGACTTACAAACGCTTTGCACTTATGGAATAGATTGAACATTAATGTTAATTTTAAGGAACAGACATTTACTCATACTCACAAACTGATATTTTAGCTTGCATTATATTGTGTTCCGATTTGCATATGATTGACTTACAAATATACTCAAGAATGGATGTGAGGATATAAGGACTTTAAGAAGTGTATTTTGCCCTGGTTTTATTATGAAGAGAAGTTGAGATGGAGGTGGCGAGCAGACTGTTCCAAGTCAACAAAGTAAACAGCCTGTGAATTCTTGTTTTTTTTAAAAATGGTTGGAATAATGGAAGCAGCATGAAGGGGTGGGGTCGAGCTTCCACAAAACCGGGATTTTTTTAAAGAGGTAAAAAGTGAGGTCTGCAGATGCTGGAGATCAGAGCTGAAAATGTGTTGCTGGTTAAAGCACAGCAGGTCAGGCAGCATCCAAGGAACAGGAAATTCGACGTTTCGGGCCACAGCCCTTCATCAGGAATCATTCCTGATGAAGGGCTCTGGCCCGAAACATCGAATTTCCTGTTCCTTGGATGCTGCCTGAACTGCTGTGCTTTAACCAGCAACACATTTTCAGTTTTATTAAAGAGGGTCGTGAAGCTGGGCACGAAAGCTGTCATTCCTCTGTCATTTTACAGCTAAAAGCTTGGGTTCTCTTCCTGCTGGTAGAATTGCTTATGAGACAATTTATTTTACTGAATTTGCCTCTGCCAAGGGCATGTTATGGGATATTGCTACAGAACATATAATGCTACAGAGCAGTACAGTCCCTTCATCCCTCAATGATACGCCAACCTGTGAAAATAATTTGATGCCCATCTAACCTACACCATTCCATTATTATTCATATGTATGTCCAATGCCCATTTAAATAACCTTAACGTCGGCGAGTCTACTACTGTTGCAGGCAGGCCATTCTATGCCCCTACTACTCTCTGAGTGAAGAAACTACAGCTAATATCTGTCCTGAATCTATGTCCCCTCATGTTAGCCTTCACCATCCGAGGAAAAAGGCTCTCACTGTCCACCCTATCTAACCCTCTGATTATCTTATATGTCTCGATTAAATCACCTCTTTACCTTCTCTCCAACGAAAACAGCCTCAGTTCCCTCAGCCTTTCCTCGCTGGACCTCCCTTCCATACCAGGCAACATCCTAGAAAATCTCCTCTGAACCCTTTCCAAAGCTTCCACATCCTTCCTATAATGTGGTGACCAGAACTGCATGCAATACTCCAGGTGCAGCCTTACCAGGGTATTGTACGGTTGAAGCATGACCTTGTGGCTCTGAAACTCAATCCTTCTACCAATAAATGCCAGTAGAAATCGGATGAAGATTAAGAGAGGGAAGAAGGAGCAAATTGGATCAATACTGTATAAGAAGGAGAATAAAGGAGTGGAAGAAAGGAACAGAAAGAAGGATATGGTTGGAGTTCAAGTGAAATGAGTGGAGAAGGATTGAGAGAGTAAGGGATGGGTTTATCGACTGGTTGGTAGGCATAATTTCAATGGAATGGGGAAAGAAAGAGAAAATTGTATAGGTATCAAAATTGCACTTCTCACAATGTTAATTAAGTTTTCAGTATCAATTTATGATTTCTTTCACTAAATTGCTTTGGATAGAGGTTCAAGGGTGACACTATAGGCAGCCAAGTTTGGAGAGTGTAGAATTACAAGCATTTCTTTAAACAAGTACACAAGGAAAACAAAGGTCTCCATTCATGTCGGCTCAAGATGATGAAATATCACAGTTTGGATGATAAATCATCAACATTTAGACAAATGTATCCATAGGTACCTTTGATGATTCAGTAATAACAGATAGCTTAGTTTGAGGTTCCATCAGTATGATTTCTGATATCGGGAGCCTACAGGTTCAGTAAATGCATGAAGATGACAAAGTGGGAATAGATTTGTTGGAAGAAGCCATCACTGCATTTGAATATTACATGCAGTTTATTAATGTGGTAGAATGCAATAATGTGTAAATCAACAATTAATGCATACTTATTAAATACCAGCATGAGCACAAAAAATATAAACCCATTATGGTCATATTGTAACACAGCTGAAAGTCTGAAGAATGGGCCTTTAAGACTAATAAACAATATATAAGAATGTGTTCTAAACAGAAAGATTCAATTCAAACACTGCATAAAGATTTAGATGCTATTACAAATATAATGGTATGTAAAAAAATATTAACAGCAATTTTGAAGGAATGTTGATGGTGACAGGGAATACCAACATTGATAATACATTATGAAACAAAGAACTATAGATGCTGGAGATCCATTCAAATTCAGTACAGTACTATCTCCAAAGATACTGCCAAATCTGCTGAGTTTGTCCAGCAATTTCTGTTTTGGCTATGAAATCCTCAAGTAGGCCACTTTTGCCCATCTAATCTTTTCACTTGAGATGTAGATTATAACCCTCCTGATTTCAGTTGCAGTGTTCTCATAGGGTCTCACTATTTCTTCCTTTATACTCCATTCCACTTATTATTGTAAGGCAACACTTCAGATATCTGAAGTCTTCTACTATATTCACCTTGTCAAAGGGGCTCTCTGCCATGGCAACAATCTGGGTCAAAGGCCAAAACATAGCTTTTCACATATGATGCATGATAGGCATTTAAGAGTGATGCTTATTGCATGCAGGCATGCTGGGTATTGTAGGCAAACATTGACACTTGTGAAAGATATATTCGTACTGAAATACAATCTGCTTTATCAATGCATTTTAAAATGAAATGGTGTGACTCAATCAATTATTTTAGTAGTTGTAGTGGTATATTCCTTGGTATTCACCTATGTCCAAACCATGGGTGGTGGTAAAAGGTCTTTTTACAGCTAAACCCAAACTAAAGAATTAGACGGATATAAGCTTCTGCCTTAACTCCTTTGGCTGCTCTTGCATGGTCTCAAAAGCAAGGAGTATCCAAAATATCTGAGTAACTTGCTAGCTACTGTGGACGATCAATTCAGAGCGTATCTCTACTTTTACCCCTTGCTACATTACACTGAGAGTTACTAACTTTGAGGCAAGCAAGAACATAGGCCCTAAGGACTACCTCAGCCAAGAGGGATTGGATGCATGTTGTTGACATTATTAGCCAACTGAGTTAATTGATCCCCTCCAATTTCAATATATAATGGTTAACACAAGTCTTTTTACAGGGGATAAAAATAAGAAAAATACCTGAAGTACGCACCAATTAGTAATGGAGGGAATTAATTTTAGACTAAATGATTTAAATTCAAATTTTCCATGCTTTACTGTTATTCTAAGCACATTTTCAGCTGTCAAACAACATTTAGAATACTGCTTACTGTGATAGCAGATGCAAACAGGACTTTTTATTGACATTCAGTTATCCTGTACTCATCTGCAGAAGCAGTTTCATGCTATTCCAGCACCGCATACATTTTGAACAGCAAACAACTTCGCGTATGTAGGTGGGGAGAAGCAGACAAACATAATAATTTGAACCTCAAAAGTTAAAAAATATTTTGATATGTTCATGAAGATATAAAACATTTACTTTGTGATTAGAACAACTAAACTCATTGATAAAATATATTAATGTTAAAATAAGAGAGAGAAAAACTATGGACTGTATATCAGATTTACTTACTCCATGAGCTCCCTGAATTGTGCGGACCAAATTTAGCCCTTTCCAGACGTAAATATCGCCATTTAATGCACCAGAGTATGTAGTTTCATCTTTAGCACATGCTAAACACAGAATGGTCTGTAGGTCACCAGTTTTACCAAAGATTCCCCTTTTGGGTGTTAGTGCATTCCCACATAATGTCCAGAACTGTAACATGAAAAGATAAACAAAACTTCACAAGTCTACACATTTTAAAATAAATCAACATTTTCAATTAAATTGTTGTTTTCACAGCAACAGAAGTGACAGATATCATGTATGCTATTTCTTTAATTACTGCTATGTATACTTCCATTATCTTCCATTTTAAATAAAAAACATATATTTAATTTCCTTTGATAATCTCTACTTCAATATCCACTTATCTGTTTTATCCCCTGCATTTTTTCAAAGAATGTATTCTTAATATTTTTGTCTTCTTTTTAAAGATGACAATTTCAAATCATGGAAACCCACTCATCTAGTTTCTTTTCCTGCTTGGCTATCCAGCACCATCACAAACCGAAAGCATCACTGGATTCTGGAGTGCTTCAGTTGACAATACACGATGCTCTAACTTTGGACCAATCGAGACCAGCTCTGGAATGGTAAGATCCTGAAAAACTGCACTGTCTAGCCAGAAAGTGTGCACTCCCCACTTAACTGGTTGTTTCTTGGGGTTATCATTAAACAAATATGACCCTGACCTGATCAACAAACAAATGAAAAGTGTAACCAATACGAATAAATCGGCAAAATTAAGGCCAAGGAGATAATTAAGATTGTTACAGGAAAATGGAGACATATTAAAAGGGTAATTAGAGGAGCAAAGAGAAACATAGAAGAACAGGTCCAAAGATGAAACAGCATTAATGTAAAACAACTGTGTCCACTAGGACATACACACCTTTTCTGTCACAATTGTCATCATTGGTGTGACCGGTCAATAGGTGTCTGCTTGTGCTGTCCAGTGAGCCACTTGTCTGAGTCCTGACTGTCATTTCTACACTTCTGCATCTCTCTGGCCTTCATCCTGTATGGAGTGCTTGCTGCCTCTTGCTATTTCCAACTGCACTCTCCCCTATTTCTGTGACTCATTCAGCAAGCCACTGGCCTGACCAACTGCCAAGTCCCTATATTCAGGAGGTAGGAACTGGATGTGATCATCATTAATTCTAGACACCATGTAGTCTCAGGGTATTATGTCAAAATGCAAAAGAAAACCACATATTGATTATCACAAACTACCTTCCTCGACAGATAAATCAATATCCCTTCATTTTGAACACCTTCAGAAAAAACACAAATAGTAGCAAGGGTAAAATCTGTAATTTCGGTGAGGCACTTCAAAAGTGGCTCAGTAGTATCACAATTGACAGAACTGACCAAACCTTGAAGGACATCTTTTGGATACAGGCGGTATCAGCTGCAACAAGAAGGAAAAGTCTATTTGATTTCACTATTGTCAATCCACTTGTTGCAGGTGTATCTATCTATTGGTAGGACAGATCACTGCACAGCACTTATAGATACAATGGACTAAATATTACCATTTATTGACAAAGTATTTTCTTCCCCCAAATGAAACACATCACATTCAGACCTCCATGGTCCATGATATTTTTTACACAATCTTTCACTCTAGATCTTATTAATTTTGCAACTGCCGTCTTTGGCACCTATCCCATAGATTCAAGTGGCAGAAAAGTCATAATTAGATGCCATTGCCAAGAGTTTACATTTACGCTGCTGGTGCCATATTTAAAACCCAGATTTGCAACATTTTAGATACTGCATGCCAGGGGCTGCCCTTCACACTGCAATTGTGTATCATATCCAAAAGGAAATGGCCCAGGAAGGCATGTCAGCTCCTCCTCAGTTTGGTGGTAAGGACCTGAAGGTGCAGACAGATAGGGCAATAGAAAAGGACAACAGTGTTTCACCCTGTTGACTGGCAAAGAAGGGCTTGCCTTCAGACTTAGCCAGCCTACTCCAAGATAGCAACTTGGGTTCAGGGCAGTGTTCCAGGTAAAATGTAACATACAGTAGTGCAGGTAGAAGGTTAATGATCTCTTCAATTTCAGAAAAGATTTACAAGGATGTTGCCAGGGTTGGAGGATTTGAGCTATAGGGAGAGGTTGAATAGGCTAGGGCTGTTTTCCCTGGAGCATCGGAGCCTTATCGAGGTTTATAAAATTGTGACAGGCATGGATAGGATGAATAGACAAAGTCTTTTCCCTGGGTGAGTAAAGTTCTAGTTCTAGTGAGTCCAGAAGTAAAGGGCATAGGTTTAGGGTGAGAGGGGAAAGATATAAAAGAGACCTACAGGGCAATTTTTTCACACAGAGGGTGTTACGTATATGGAATGAGATGCCAGAGGAAGTGGTGGAGGCTAGTACAATTGCAACATTTAAGAGGCATCTGGATGGTACATGAATAAGAAGGATTTGGAGAGATATGGGCCAGGTGCTGGCAGGTGGAACTAGATTGAGTTGGGATATTTGGTCGGCATGGACGAGTTGGGCCGAAGGGTCTGTTTCCGTGCTGTACATCTTTTTAGATTTTAGATTAGATTACTTACAGTGTGGAAACAGGCCCTTCGGCCCAACAAGTCCACACCGACCCGCTGAATCAGGACCCACCCATACCCCTACATTTACCCCTTACCTAACACTACGGGCAATTTAGCATGGCCAATTCACCTGACCCGCACATCTTTAGACTGTGGGAGGAAACCGGAGCACCCGGAGGAAACCCACGCAGACACGGGGAGAACGTGCAAACTCCACACAGTCAGTCGCCTGAGGCGGGAATTGAACCCAGGTCTCTGGCGCTGTGAGGCAGCGGTGCTAACCACTGTGCCACCGTGCCGCCCCTTAGAGTCATCTCTATGACTCTAAGTGCTAACATCTTGCATCTGCTAGCTCTTACTTACAAGGCCACCACTCATTCAAACTCTGCCACTGCACATTCAACCCACCAAGACTTATGGACTATAATTCTCAATACTGTATGTACCAGTCCACTTCATTCTCTCAAACTACCAATTATTTCTGCCTGGTGCACTTTCAGCTCCCTCACTTGGGACACCTCACTAACAACTCTCCTATTCATGTATAACTGCTAATTGTACTTACAGTCACTTCCACAATACTCAATCTCTCCCTTTGTCACACTATTAGGCCCTGAAGCTGGGTCCCTTAACTGACTGCTGCAGTACCCCACCGGACTATTGTACCCCGTGACTCCACCAAAGGCTAGTTCCCTCTGACTTTCACGCATGATTATCCGTTGAAAGCACATGCACTATGTTTACTGTGTAAGCTGCTGGCATGTGCTATAGGTGTGACATTAACACAGCATGGTGCTGTACAGCAACATGTCCATTCCCTTGATCTTATGGTCCTCCAAATCATGACAAGTTGCTGCCTCTCCCTTTGCGTTAAAAAAGTACAAGCCACAGAGGCTGACAGCTTCCAATTCAATACAAAATGAATAAGCAGTAAGAATGGAGCTAAAGAGCGTAAGATGCATCCTGTGTAGACACCCAACATGGGTGTGTTTCCTTTCATGTAGTGACCTGGCAGAAACATGCAAGTCATATATGGCCCTAGGCTTCAAAGTCAAGTCCGGAGGGGCTGAAGTGGTGTGAGAGTTGATCTGAAAACAACATGGTGTGGTCAGACTGGTGGTTTGTAGTTGCCAACTTGTACTGACAAAAGATGGAGAAGGACGTACCCATAAAGTATGCAAGGATCTTGTGATGTTACTATTTGGATAGACATTCAGAGAAGCAAGTGCTGAGCTGCTGTCACCAGATTACCACTCTGGTTTTAATGTCAAGAACTGGCAGCATTTAGTGCTCTGGGAAAGAGAGAAGAATTAAAAGTTGTACAAAAATGAGGCGAGTTTGGCTATTACTAGCATACAAATGCGTGCAAGTAAGATAGTCATTGCTCATTTGAGAGACTTTGAACTCACTGTTAAGCTTTCGGTGGAGAGAAAATGTTTTTTCTTAACAGTTTTATTTTCATTGTATTTTCCCATATTTCTTGCAATTGCTCACAATACTCTAGGGAATGAAAAATTCCCATCCAATATTTTGTCTTCATACTGAGGTTAATCTTGTCTTGTGTGTCAACATCATCGTGCCAAATGTGAAACATTCAGAATTAATCTATCAGCACAAAACTGGATATTCATGAAGCATCAACGGACGGACCATCAGTGCAGAAAAACTGCATTTTACAACTTCAAAGCCTGCATATCCTTCATCCTACTATGACCATCAAGCCATGATTAAATGAGATGTCAGGAAAAACAACCTCCTGAAGCTACAATATAAGATGTAGCTTGTTATAGACAAAGTTAACTCACTACCCAACAAATTGACATGAACAAAGCTTTGTTACTTCCAATCATGTAGGAAAGCTTTTACACAAACAGTGGAACTCAGCACAAGTGCAAAGAACAGGGATGTAACATTTACAACTACCTATAGCCATGATCGCTGAGTAGGTTATTGATCTTAGCTTGCTACTGAGTACTCATCATCACAGATGCTAATCCCAAGCAATTGGTATCACTTCAGGTGATATTGAAAATCTTTGGAGCATGAATATAACAAGTTCATAGGCCTGGCAACATTGCAGCTCAAGCGTTAAAAATTTCACACTAGTGGGGCTCACCTGGCCAAGCTGTTCATACTGATACAAAACGTCTACCTACCCAATAAAGTAGAAAAATGTCTAGGTATGCCCTCTCCACAAAATGAGGACTAACTAAACCAGCCAATATGGTCTCCATTCTTAATCATCACAAAATAATGAAAGATGTTGACAACAATTATTTTAATTTCAAAAATACACTATTCATAAGTATCATCTGTAAGTTGATAAAAACATCTCCTAAATAAGTTTTGTAGAGAATTTGCAGAGAAAAGAAAACAAATATTGGAAAATTTGACATTTCTTAGAGCTTTTCTACAGTTTCCAACTTATGCAGATAACTACTTATATTCATTTTCAGACACCAAGAGGGTCTGACAATTGAAGGAGTTGTTTTACTTTGACTGAAGGACTCTAGATGGCGGTCTTTTTCCAATGCACCTTAGTGGCAACTGCAGCTTTAGTGAATTCCTCAGCAAGTAGTCCTGAACTTGGAATGTGCTAGTTTGCAACGCTCGGTCGAGGTCAACTCTTTATACATGAAGACCAACAAATTTCGGGCAGACAAAAGATCGTCTTTCCTCAAGTTAATGGTTCTCCATTTGATGGCTGTCTGGCGTGCATCCGGGGAAAAGCCTGTAGAGCACAGAGTCCTGCATCATGAAGCTGCTCGGGATTAACCTTAACAAAAATCATTGCATCTCTTTCTACCTTCCTTACAAAGGTTTTTTTTCCAGAAGGTGATTCAGTGACATCATCTCTTCACCATTGTAGTTGCTTCGAGGACAGTAAGCAGTGGCATACAGAGAACCAGGAATGCATGAAGGATCTGACAGGCAGATAGTGGCCTTCTCACCACAAACCAAGCTATGAAAAGTGTTGACAACAGTACCATCAAGTGGCACTTACTCAATAATTACTTTTTCATCAATGTTCAGTTTGGGTTGTGCAATGTCACTTTATTGATGGCCACATTACAGCATTGGTGACCATTCCTTACATTATGTCAGCATTTGATCAAAGGTGACGTCAAGGAGGCCGAGTAAAATTGAACCTCTTCACAGGCTGGAGCCATATCCACCACAAAGGAAAGATGTTGTAGCTGTTGGAAGCCAATCAACTCAGTCCCAGAACACTTACACAAAAATTCCACAAGCTACTGTCCAGGACAACCATCTTCAGCTCCTTCATTAATGACCGCTTCTTCGTGATAAGATCAAAAGTTGTTCACTGATGATAGCAGAGTGCTCAGTTCCATTCAGAATTTCTCAGATAATGAAGCAGACCCTGCCCATTTGCAGCAATCTCAATATTCAGGGTTGTGATTGTAAACAGCAAGTAACATTCATCCCACTTAAATGCAAGGATATAACTATCTCCAAAAACAAAGAGTCTAATCATCTCAGTTTCAAAGTCAAAGGCTTTATTATTGCTGAATATTCATCCCCAATAGCCATTGAGCAAAAATATAATTGGAACATCTTTATGGATATTGCGAGTACAAGAATAGGTCAGAGGTTGTGAAATTTAAAGCGAGTAAATCATCTTCTGACTCTCGAGTACAAAAGTGCATTTTTTTTTATTTTTGCTTGTGAACTGAATTGGGGAAATGACTGCTTTAAACCAAGGACTGAGGGAGGAACTGCACATTTATAAACAAGTTACTGGAATTCAATGAGAGTTGTGTTAATGCTCTCAATTTGCAAGTAGTTGGGGAAGGGGAGTTAAGCAAGCATGGCACTGGGTTGTGTGTGCAGAATGAGATTTAGCTAGCCAGATTGCTGATTGGTTTTTGCATTTGTGACCAGTTGTGGTCATCAGCCTGGTGACAACATGCTGATTGGTTCATGAGCAGCTGAACAACTGCTTTTTGTGAATGATAAAGGGACATGATCTCCAGGCTAGAAGAAACAGGTTCTAATGTCTCTATCTCTCTAAAATAAAAGTAACGGATGCCTGAGAAAAGCCAGATATTTTCCTGTTAGTTGTTGTAAACTATTACTTTTGCCCAGTATTTAAGAAACTTTATAATTAGTGTTCCAATGACCCTATCCTTTCTGCAAAATAATGAAAGAATCCAGAAAGAAGATCAGAGCAAAGGTGGTCTTGAGGAGCAAAAGCAAATATCATATACAATCCTGTGGACTTGTGGTATTGAACTGTTCTTTCCCCGGGATGGTTTCTTCCAACCATAAGACCATTCTTTTGTTGTTTGCTTGTAATCTCAGTCTGAGTTATCAAAAATTACAAAGATATATCAAAGATTAGGTGAGTGAGCAAAACTATGACAAATGAATTTCAACATGAGTTTTCCACATTGGACTAAAATGGGGATAGGACAGGGTTCTTTCAAAATACTAAGTTTTTTTTATTTATTGGCTTTGCAGTTTTACTACATTTAAGTCTTTGGAAGAGGTAAGCACAGAAAGTTCTACTGCAATGAAAACAGCTACTTGATAAGTCATTTTACAAATAATATGCAGAAAATAAACTTAGTTTATTTACCTTAATATGTTTCACGCCACAGCTAACAAGTCTATTTTGCTGATATGGATCCCAAGCAATATCAAAGATCTGCAAACAAATGGAATATTTCATATTCTTTGTGGTGAGCCCAATTTTGAGAAATATCATTAGAATTACCATCCAAAAGTATAAACAGATTATTTAAGGACTATAAATCCAAATCAAAGTTCACAATTTGTATGTAATTGCAAACATCAAGAGAAATCATAGAAATCTTAAATAGATAGGATTGCAGCTATTAATACACTTGGAATAAAATAAATTGTAGAAAAAAGCCAATTTTAGCTGCCTTCCATCATTAACAGTAATGCAGATGCCAAGATTGGCCAAACAAAACTGTCAAGACATGAAAACCAAACATACTCCAGGCGAAACCTGTTGGACTGGAATCCTAAGCTTCACTGAGTCATTTATGGGTCTGCATAGTTGAGTGTCACAAGATCATAGTAGCAATTTTTATACTGCATCCAGCAACAGCGATCAATAGTTCATCTCAGAGTTCATAACTTTTATTGGAATGGCCAATTGATCTCCTGAGTGCTGCTGGTAAATCTATTGGAAAAAATAGTTCCCATATGTGCAGCTTATGTATGCACACTTGGCTACTGTGGCTTGCAATCAGTCTTCTGAGGCTTGTTGTTCTCCACATTTTTCTATACTTACTTGTGGGATGTGGGCATTGCTGGCTGGCCAGCATTTATTACCTGTCACTAGTTGCCCTTGAGAAGTGATGAGTGAGTGGTCATCTTGAATTGCTGCAGTTCAGCTGCTGTAGGTTGGCCTACAATGCCATTAGGGAGGCAATTCCAGGAATTACTCAGAACGTACTGTTGACAGGGCTGACAAGTATCATGCAGACACATTCTGAATACTCAGAGCAACTGAAGGAGTAAGTGAGAGTCAAAGATCAACACAAACAGAAGGACAATGAAATAAAGAAACAAATTGAAGAGATACAGGCAGAAAGATAGCGAAGGGACACAGAGAAAATTACAAACTTGGGCGAAGAGAGGCAGAAAAAGACAGACACATCTCAGGGCAGGGAGAGAATGAAACACAAATTGGACATAGAGATAAACACAAACTAGACGGAAGTTGCATGAAATACAGACTGGGCATGAAGAAAAATAAAATACAAACAAAGGAAGGTGAGAGCTACTCTAACAATGAAGAGCTGATGGCATCCCATGATGTGCTTTGTTATTTAATGTATTTCTTCCCTCAATGTCAGGCAGTTTCATCATTTGTCTCTAAGGACTGAGACTCTGATCCCTTAAGCTAGGCTTGCATGGTGCAGTGTGGGAGTCAGAACACTGATTTAAGGTTGGTCTGACAAGAGTCGTCAACTTGAAACATTGGTCAAACAGCCTGGCACGAGGAAAAATGTACATCAGTGGCACACATGGGTGAATGGCAGGACATGTGCTAGGATTATATTAGCAAGAACCAATTAAGGATCTGCAGTCAGGACAGTCAGCCAATTACCAATGCCAAACAGGCCCTGATGCAGATAGCCACAATAGGCACATAGGAAACAGGGGCAGGAACTGGCCATTTGGTTTCAAGTCTGTTTCCATAATTCAAATAAGGCAAGATTCACCTTCCACCTCAATGCCATATGTTTGATATCTTTAATATATGGCAATCTATTGATCTCGGTCTTGAACATAATTGTGTTTTCACAGCCCTCTGGAATAAAGAATTCCAAAGACTCACTGGCCTCAAGATGAAGTAACGGTTTCTCATCTCAATCCTAAAATGGTCCACTCTTTCAGAGCCAGTTCTCAGGAAAGCAGGTGGGGAGGCCAAAATGCATAAAAGTGACTGGATTACACTAACTTTAAACAAATTAAAGTGCCAGGAATTCCTGTGAGCATGTGTGCATACATGTGTATACATGAGTGCATGCATGCTTTTGTGACTCTGAGATTGCCGATTGCATCTGATACCCCGGACTCTCAAGGGCTTTGATATCCAGAGGAGGTTCAAGTATGTTGTGAGAGAATCCATGTCCTTTAACATTACTTGGTATGTGTTGGGGTTGGGGCTAGGCTTTGGTATGGGGCTCCAGCACAAGTGCAGAATACAACAGGGGGAAGGGCTGCACATGCTCCATTCTGGGTTTCCTTTGAGAGGGCTGAAAATGTGTTGCTGGAAAAGCGCAGCAGGTCAGGCAGCATCCAAGGAACAGGAAATTCGATGTTTCGGGCATAAGCCCTTCATCAGGAATGAGGGCTTTGAGAGGGGGCAAAAATCAACTTCAGGACTGTGCTTTTGGGCATACAGGCAAGCCCAGATGACTAGATTATTCTGGTTTGGGGAAACAGTAGGAGCCCAGAGGCAAGAGTCTTGAGAGTAACAGCAAAAGTACAGTGGCTGTTCTGTGCAGCTTGGTAGTTACAGCTCAAGAAAACTGGGAACAATGTCAGATCAGTGAAGCTGAAGCCAAGTCTTCTCAGTACATCTTGAGAACAGAGATCATATTGATAATTAGATCCTAGGATTCAGCCTAAGAAATCCAATGGGGCACAGTCTCAGAAGAGTTTGAGTAACTGTAGGGTGAGCAGTTGCTGAGGCAGCCTGAACTGGAATCCAATTGCCTTACAATCTCTTGCAGGCAGAAGTAACAAGAAGGTTTCACACCCAAGTTGGAGCCACTGGTGTAAGAAATTATAAAATACATTGTTGAAGGACAGGAGTTAATATCCTACATGAGGAAGACAGAGTTTAAAGGACTTTTTTCTGACTCAGTAATCACTATAGCAAGAAAACTCATGGGACATGTCATTGTGTCTGCCATTTAATGTGCAGCTTTTGGGTGTTTGGCTACTGTGTTAATTCTTGTTAATCTCATGATAATTATGGATGTTGGAGTATGACAGATAATATTGACTCTTTGCTTTAGTGACCACACTGTAATAAAGATTCTTCTGTTTGTTTAAAATCATTGAACATAATGGCTTTATTCATTAGTAAGTAATTGGGATTTCACACTTTATCTATTTTACAACACATGTTATTGCTCCCGAAAGAGATCTTTCTCAGGATCATCACATTTATCCTCATCTATAGAGGAGTTTTATTTTTCCCTATTGTCCTGACATAAGAGCTCATCATGCTGTCTGGTCACATCGTTCAATGTGCGACATACCATGCTGCACATAAAACCCACTGTAGTGCATACTGTAGAGACCCTCTAGACATGTTCAGAGAATAAATGTGCATTTTTAACTTGCTAATGGTCTATCCAATGATGGCTGTGGTGGATTGCAGTGTAGTATTCTTCTGCTGCACTGTGGGGATCACCCATACTATCACCAAGGTCTTTTTGGTGGGGCGGGGGGGGGGGGGGGGGGGGGGGGGGTAAATTGCCCTCGTCACCAAGGATTCAGCCATGAATCTAGAAAGGTGCCTGAGAAATCTCAGACAGCTGCAATTTCTGCACCATAAAGGAGTCATGAAAGCTCCAAAGGAAATACTCTCAGTTGTGACTGTAGACCATAGAATCCCTTGTGATACACATATGCTGCTTGATATCCCAAGAAAGATCTAATGGTAAAATACAGTCAATTATCCATGGAAATGAGCAATAGCTGTCATTATCTGTGCTGGACCATTAACTCATTGACATGAATAAAAAAGAGGGCATTGGTCACCTCTTTGATATACCTGTGGGGTTCAGACAAACAAAATACCACACAATGTCTTTGAAGCCCTGGAAACAAATAGTGGAAAACAGGCTGAACAACAGAATCACTTTGAGAGTTGCAGGCAAAGGGCTGCTGCCAAATTCGTGTGGCTGCAGGTCTACAGTGGGATCTGGCAAATTTCAGTGACTGCTTTCAAGAACAGTTTTAGGAGTCTCTGGCATTGCCTCTTGTGCATCTCAAGCTAGTTTATGCATGTCCTGAAGACATGCTGACTTGCCATGACCTTCTTCATCAATGTCTTCCTCTGCATGATTGCCTCCATATCAACTTTCCCCTCTACTGCTGCCTATTGATGGCCTTACAAACTTAGTTGTGATCAGCAAGAGCCCTCCTTTATCACATCCCTTCCTCCTGCAGCAGAAGTTGTAAGACTTTTAGGGGTATGAGAACAATAGGCATTACACCAAGTGAAGCTTATATGAAGGGTTGAAAAGTGGCGCTGGAAAAACACAGCAGGTCATGCAGCATCCGACGAGCAGGAGAATCATGTTTCATGCATAAGCTCTTCATCAGGAATGTGGCCTGACATGCTGTGCTTTTCCAGCACCACATTTTTCGAATCTGATCTCCAGCATCTGAAGATCTCACTTTCTCCAAGGAACTGTGTATAAAGGCAGACAATACTGTGAGAATCCATGTGTCTACCATTTTCCTGCATAGACCTCTTGAGCTCTAGAATTTTCTACTCCTTCCATTGTCCACACTCAAAACTCAAACTGTCCCATACTGGCTTCCTTCTGCCTTGACCTCTAAGCAGCTATGAGTTGGTTTTGGACATAGCCAATAACAGTATATAAGTGGTACTAAGAAATTGTAAACCATGACATTCAATCCCTCTCTCATGACCCTCAACTTTGTCCCTATTAATCTCGACCTTCACAATATCACTGTGCACTTTCTACTTGTAACATTTGAACCTCTCACCTTCACTCTGAACATAATCATCATGGAACTTGACATGCTCTTGGTCCTCCTGGCCTACCCCACCATTGTTAAAATTCCCCTTCTAATCAAAGACCACTCTACATTATTCTTAGAGTCTCCAATGGTATTCCCTGTAAGACCTCTGAACATCCCAACCTCAGACCTGACCTGACCACATTCCAGTGAATCAGACTCCTCTGGATGAACACAAACTTACCCTTAGTCAGCTAGCATCCTGGATGTGACCACAGGACTCAACTTTGGATTATACTAACCCCACCCTTTAAGCCTCTTGTTCCATTTATCTTCACAGGCTGCATCTCTCTCCTCCAACCTAATTCTGATCACTCCCAAGACATTAAGCCATTCCCAGTAAATACTTCAGTGCATTGGCCCCATCCAATGTCATCTCAAAAAGCCCTGTTCCAGTCCTCCACATCACTGCCCAAATGTCGAACTCCCTCTCACACCTAGCTCATCTGTGCCTTTCCTGAACCTTCCATTCATGCTGCAATTCTCCCATTCCCCTTCCTTGTTTAGTCAAAACAACCATTCACCTTAGTCAATCTGAATAAAGTTGACTGAGTGAATGCTACCATCAAGCCAACGTGAAGCAGAGCCATGCTGGACTCACACATCACTGGTTGCGAAGGTAGTACTTTATTTCAAAGCTTTTAAAGGTAATCAACAGTCATGAAATGCAAATAGATTACAATGAGGAACTTGCTACAGTTCAGAATGAAGCCCGACTTATTATTGTCACCCATTGTCATAATATCAAAGTTTCAGCTCACATATAATTAATTAATTCTTCCCCCCATGTTTCCTGTTCCTGCTGTCATCATTAAATTCAGCTCTCAATATGCAATTATTTTGCATTTATTTTTATGCTACATTTAATAATGCTGACTAGATGCAAAATCAAATTCAGAGGTGGTAAGTACAACAAAGGGTGTCTTCAGTACTTTTGTTAAATGACTGGGCATATAATGCTCACAGATACACAGAGAGATGGTAAAGATCTCTCAGGAAAGGTCAGCAAGACTGCTTCTTGGAGAAAATAAGCTAAATTTATTGCTGATATTCCCGATGGGTCTCCAGTTGGTTAAGTGCCAAACGACAGCCTGCTGACTGCTATTGGAGGTCCCAGCTCCTGCAGGGAGAACTGACTGCAAAATTTCAAAGTCAGAGCAATAGCACCACAAACTATAGCCACAGGTAGAAGACCCAAGGGTGAAGATAGTCACTGGAGCTCTGAAATACAACTGAGTGAAGCAGGACTGCAAGATCTCTGGGACTAGTCAGGGTGACTCCTGTGAGGGAGATGGGGAGTAAGGGAAGTTGGCTTAAAGGGGTGGGGTAAGTGAGGCTAGGAGGTAATATTTAATTCCACCCTACATCCTAATTCGGTAGCCTTCAGCATTTGTCCTTAACAAGTCAGAGAATCTGGGGTCTCACTGCAAGGCATATTACCGTCCAGAAAGTTAGGTCCTTTTGGGACCATCCTAACTGATTAGCACCTGAGACATGTCATGCTTATCCTTCTTCACGAAGGATGCAGCTCACTTACATGTCCTCATTCAATTCCAGCATATTTGGTAGAGGGACAGCTGAGGGATTTGGGATAATTTAAGAATGTAAGAGTCATTACAACTTCTAGAAATTGTATGCATATCTGCATGATTCAGTTACAGCAAATCACAGATGACTTAATTACTGAGGGAATGGAATCTCTTCCTGCTCATGAAGATGCCACACTGCTCTAAGAGGAGTCTTGATGACCACATAAGTACAGTCAATGACTCCCATATACTTGCTGAAATTCAATCATGATCCTTAGGCCAATTGCACTCAACATCTAATGGACCTGATCAGTTGCAAACTTGATATGTTGCTCATGGGACATGGCATCCATGAACTCCTTTATGCAGCAAAGGGTTGCTGACAGAGAGTCAGCACAGATCTCTACACCATCCTTGTAACAAATTACAGGGACAACTGGTGAGTGCCAAAGGTATGTTTTGAGATACAGTCATTGGGTGTGCATCACTTTCTATTGGCATCATATCCTGCTCCAACATAGCATGCAGTTCTACCACCACCTCCAACTTGTTGCTGACACTGGTGCTCAGACATTTCCATTAAGTTAAGTCTTTGACCATAAACCTTTTAATCATATAGTGCATCTATAGCCATGTACCTACACTCTTGCCTCCAAGCGCCTTCCACATCCAGATATTCTCAGTGTCGGAGCTCCCCTGGCTGATGCACAGATGTTCTATCTAGCTGCATCCTCTATCTGTACCATTCTCCTTGTCAAAGTCTGAAACTTATAATCCCATAGTCAGATGATTCCTCCACTATGAATCAGTTCTGAAGAATCTTGTCCTGCTTCCAGTGGCTGCTGCAGGCCAGTGAGGCACCTATCCCCTTGACCTCATCCCCTGCAGTGCTTCCATACTTGCATCTACAATTAAGACAAGGAATCTGCCCTTATGAGATAAGCAGGGATAGATATATATGTGGGTATAGATAAATATTCTGGAGTTTTGCATTATTTCCTTTAGGATTCAGAAACTACCATTTCCTGAATACTTTTAGGAAATTTATTCAGCAGTATATGTTATGTCGCATCAAATGCTGTTTAATTCTATGAAAGAATTGGGCTTAATACATCAAATTATTGTTTCTGGCTGCATGCTTTCTTGTGTTCTGATGTGCACGTGTAACTATTGGTCAAGCACAGGATTGAACTTGGCTGTGGTGCTTCTCAAGATCAAGTAGGCTCACTCAATGATCAACATATGAAATGCAGGTCATTTGATGACACTAGTGAATTGCACACAAACACAGCTTGCATCTTCAAGATAGTAACAGAAAAAAATGTGCAATAAACAGGAAAATATCAAACAAAAATATCTGTGGGAGGAAATAATCTATCCAATGTACTATGAAATTCTGCTGTTATATCAAATACTGAGGAGAACCAAGAAATATGCAGAAGGTTATGGATTTCTACATAGATAAATATAACATTCATAGGTCTCAAACTGCTTTCCATTTTATAATACCGTCAAATAATTTTATTGATATAATACATAGACTGCACAAAGCTGAACACACCAGAATGACTGCAAATGGTGACTTACCCTATCTGAGTGACCAGTTGCTGTTGCTAGCACTTTTCCTTTCTTCCAATCCCAGATGCAGGCTGTATTTTTGGCATCCAGACCTACAGAGGCTAGGCGCTGTAAGAAAATTAGATCAATTGCTTCATCATGTCAAATAAGTTATATTTTTTAATATGCCATAAACACTCTCAAGCACTTTTCTCCCCAGTTTCACGCAGGTAAGTGGTTTTGAACTTTAAACAATTTGAGCTCAATTATTACAGAGATTTGTTCTTATTATTACAAAAAATATTAACCACAAATGAATCACATTCAAATGTTTACTTTTGTTTCAAATGTATTTACAAAATGACATTTTTTTAAAAAATCTGTTTGCATAAAGTAGATGTGGTTGGTAAGTCCAGCACTTATTGCCCATCTCTAACTACCATCAAGAAGATGCCAGGAAGCCAGCATCTTCAAAAGCTCTATTCCAAGTGATGCAGGTACACCCCAAAGTGTTGCTACAGAGAGAGTTCTAAGATTTTAATGTAGGGTCAGTGAAGGAATTAATTACAAACAAAAACAGAAGTTGCAGGAAAAGCTCAGCAGGTCTGGCAGCATGTGTGAAGAGAAATCAAAGTTAATGATTCAGCTTTGGAGACCCTTCCTCAGAACAGTGAAGGAATTAATTATAATGTTTATTGGTGATTTCTATCCTTTGACTGAAATGGGACGGTTTACAAATGTCAATATTAATAGTCTTTGGGAATAGAGTATAAAAGTAGAGAGGTTTTGTCAAAACTATAGAAAGCATTAGAAAAATATACTGGCACTGATGGCAATCCATAGAAGATACACTAGGTTGATACAAGTTTTGCAAGTGTTGTCTTACGAGAGGAGGTTGAGTAGGTTGGACCTGGAAGTAATTGGAATTTATAAGAATAAGAGGCAACCTTATTGAAACATACAAGATTCTTAGGAGGCTTGAGGGCAGATGTAGCAAAGTTACTTCCCATTGTAGGAGAGTCTTCGACCAGGAGGCATAATCGCAGAATAAGTATCATGCACTTATGACTCTAAGAGGAGTGAACCTGTCGAATTCTTTACTACAGACAAATGTTGAGGCTGGGTCATTAACTATATTCAAGGCTAAAATGGTGAAATTTTTAACCATAAGAGAATCAAGGATTATAGAAGGCAGTAAAATGGAGTTGACAGTTATCATATCAGCCAGAATCTCATGAATGACAAAGCAGACTTGATAGCCTACTTCTGCTCCTGCAATGCGTAGTCTTATTTGAGCAGAGAATCAATTTAGTTCAGAAAAAGCTGAAAATACTTAAGTCATCTTGGACAAGCTTCCAGAAGATTACTGGTCCTAGGTGGAAATATACTACAAATGACACACAAAGAAAGAAATGAGCGGAGAATGAGTGTGGTGTAAATAATATATTCTTGTTTTCTTCCCCTTAATTTTACTTCACTACTCCAATCTCCATTACTTATTACTGCTCTTTATTATTTCAATTATTTTTGATTTTGCTTTCATAATTTTCACCACTCAGGTCTTCCTTTACTTTATTTCTGACATGATATTCAAAATTACCAGGAGAAAGTTGCAGTTGGAATAAACAGGTCAACTGACAAAGGTCCAAAACAAAAAGTCCAAATGCCACAATAACATATCACACTTTCCAGAGAATTGAAAATAATGTTCAAAACTAAAAGAAAACTTAAACCTCAAACATGAAGAAAAACTGAAAATTACAG
The DNA here is from genome assembly GCF_020745735.1 of Hemiscyllium ocellatum. Classification (NCBI taxonomy): domain Eukaryota; kingdom Metazoa; phylum Chordata; class Chondrichthyes; order Orectolobiformes; family Hemiscylliidae; genus Hemiscyllium; species Hemiscyllium ocellatum. Next base: position 57,397,616 of record NC_083410.1, on the reverse strand, counting down.
GACTGTTTTTAATACTTTGTAAAATTTTACATTATGTACAATATTACATTATTTACAATATTACATTTGTGAAACTTGTTATTTTTCATCGTGCTTCAGTGAGCTAACATTTGATGTAGGTTTTATAAACTTACTGAAGCACGATGAAAAATAACAAGTTTCGCAAACATAATGTTCTCTCTGAAAAATTGTAAGAATAGATATTGCTAAGATAAGGAAAAAAAATCAGGGTAATACACCAAAGGAAAGTACATATTAAATGTGCAACTAGAGAGATCATATGGCTTGAGAAGCTACGAATATAGAAAGTCTCAGCAGAACAGCAAACCATAATATATACCACTTAGGTAGTTTCTACTAAACTATGTGAACCACATAAATTATTACAAAAATTAGCAAAATTATCTTGATGCTGTTGAGAACTTGATTCTGATCAATAGCTAAATAAGAATACATCAAATTTGCTAAAGTGTACAGTTGGAATTTCTTGGCTGGTTTGCCTCAAATTTACATGCATTAGCTACTTATCCAAAAGTTGGAAAAAATAATCTGGTTAAAGAATCCAGAGGCAGAATCTTGCACTGCTCCTGGGAGCTGGAAGAATGGCAGGTGGAGGAAACTAATTGAATGAGAGACCAGGTTTCTGATAGCACATTGCAAGTTTGTAATCAGGGCAGATGTTATACAGTACATAAGTGTGGCCAAACAAAGAGACCTAGGGATGCTGGCGTATAGCTCTTTGGAAGTGGAGTCACAAGTAGACAGGGTGATGAAGGTGGTGTTTAGCATGCTTGGTTTCATTGGTCAGTGCATGAGTAAAGGAGCTGGTACAACAAGTTGTAGCTGTACATTGATGAGGCCACTTTTAAAACATTGTCAGTCTTCAATACAAAAGATATTGTTGAAGTTGAGGATGCAGAAAGAGTTACAAGAATGTTGCCACAACTGGAGGGTTTGAGTTATAGGGGGAGGCTGAATAGACTGGGACAATTTTCCCTGGAACAGGAGCTGAAGGTGACCTTATAGAGGTTTATAACATCATGTGGGACATGGATAGGGTGAATAGTCAAGGTCTTTTTCCTAGGGTGGGGAGTTCAAAAGTAGAAAGCATAGGTTTAAAGTGAGAGGGGAAACATTTCAAAAGGGCCTGAGGGGTAAAGTTTTCATGCAGAGGACGATGTGTGTATGGAAAGAGCTGTCAGAGGAAGTAATGGAGGTGTACAATTACACCATTTAAAAGGCACCTGGGTAAGTATATATGAATAGAAAGGGTTTAAAAGGGATATGGGCCAAATGCTGACAAATAGAACTAAGTCAAATTAGGACGTCAGGTTGGCACAGACGAGTTAGATCGAAGGATCTGCTTCCATGTTATATGACTCTAAGTTCTTGAAACACTGAAGATGAATCAATGTTCCTAATGCAACCATCAGGAAGATCCTTTGCCTGTCTTTGTATGTGTGCTTGATGTCATATTTTTATATTTTGGGAGTTAGTACATAAATATTGTGTTTCACTCAATAAAGCTGGTTCTATTGTTTATATCCATTCAGTTATAAGTTGGTCATGTGGTATAACTGTTTACTAAAAGAAAAATAAATATTTGTTGCAATCGATGCACAGAAATTTAAAAAATGGATGGGAGGTGCAATTCACTCTTCTTATATGATCATAACAATGATAAACTGCTTTCATTTGCAGATTTTACTTACATACCTGTCCATCAGAATCAAACGCCAAGCAAGCAATTCCATGCGTGTGAATGTCTTTCAGAATAGAAACCATCTGTACATTGTAAGTATCCCAAATGCAGATATAAGGATCCTTTCCAACTTGACCTGTTGCTACCAGACTTCGTTCAGGATGTAAGGCAAGGCTGGAAAGGAACGAACAAATCAATTTGCACCTGACATTTCATTACATTTGAATGGGAATATTTTTCTTATAAACTGGGAACTGACATACTTCAACACAGATTACCTAAAACCCCAAGTTAAATTGCATTATCCTCATGAATGGTACATTTTATAAAAATGAATAAGATTATTTTAATTGTTACAAGCATAATATGTTTTGGACTGTTTCTTTATAATAAATGAAGTAATGAAGAGGGTCACATGACCAACTCTATATTCTGTCTGACAGCATACCCACGTGGCTTGATATCATGGTAACTGGGGGCCCGGACTAAGATTCTCTGAAAGCAATATGTAGTATGTTAAAATGTGGAATCATAGGTAACTACACTGTCTGTGGTGAAAATTTCTGTCCCACAGCTATTGGATTGACAGTGATATCCTTTGTAGCTCTAGGATCGTTTGAAGGAGTTCTGCGACCACATCTTTAGAGAAGTGGAGCCACTATAGACACTATTATATCTGAGGTGGGTTAGAAGAAGAGCTCTTTTCTTTTGTCTGTCAAAAGCTTCTTTTCTTTGTTGTCTTTTCACCATCTCCAGGTCATGCTGCATCCCAAGAGAAACTTCAATGTTAACCCTTGATTGGGAATATGTAATGGTTTCTTTATGATTTATGGAGCAATGAAGAGGGTCCTCATATACCAAACACTGACAGTAAGTGTACAGGTGCTGCAGGTGGTGAAGAAGGCAAACTATGTTGGTGCTCATAGCAAGACAATTCAAATATGGGAGCAGGAATGCCATGCTACAACTGTATAGGGTCAGAAGTCACGACACCAGGTTATAGTCCAAAAGGGTTTTTGAAATCACAAGCTTCTGACTTTATCCACCCCAGTCCAACACCAACACCTCCAATCATGGCAACTGTACAGGCGTTTAAAAAACCATATCTAGAGTACTGTGCGCACTTTTGGTCTCCTTCTCTGAAGGGAAGATGTTATGGTTATTGAGAAAGTGCAAAGAAGGTCTATCACATTGATTCCTGGAATGGCAGGACTTAGGGTATGGGGACAGATTGGGTCTGCTGGGATAATATTCACTAGAGTTTAGAAGAACGAGGTGTGATCTCACATTAGACAGGCTGGATGCAAGAAGAATGTTCTCGACGATCAGGGAGTCCAGAACCACGGGTCACACAGTCTTAAGGATAAGGGAATAGGCCTTGTAGGTCAGAGGTGAGGAAGAAGTTCTTTACTCAGAGTGATGAGCAGTCTCTGCCACAGGAAACTGTTGAGGCCAAAACATTGAAGACTCTCAATAATGATGTAGATATTGTTCTTTGGACTAAAGGGATCAAGGAGTAACGTGAGATAGCAGCAAGAAGATACAGGGTTGGATGATCAGCATGATCACACTGAATGGCGAAAAAGTCTCGAAGGGCTGAATGGCCTATTCCCATTCTTATGTTCTATGTTTCTATCAAGTGGGCCATACTGCAAAACAGGAAATTTCAGACATTTTCAGAGGACTGAGGAGAGAATTTTCCATGGTTGCTCAATGTCACAACTTAAAAATGTTATCAAGGTAAACTCACTGGAAGCTGTAAAGATTCAAATGGTAAGCACACTCTAAACTGTATAATAGCATGGAGTTGTTGGTCATGCTAAGATATTGACAAAGAATCACACTTTCTGTAGTTAAATATTAATTGCCTACCTTGCTTAATCAATGCCATTTTCAGTTGGTACATAGCAGTAAAAGTCTAAAAGCGAGTCATATAATCCCTTAAATTTGATCATTAAGAATTAAAAGCTCATGTTTAGGTTTATTGGCGTTTATAGACATCATAACATAATACATAAACCATTGCTAATCAGATAATTTTCATTAAGGATCTTTAGTGCATGATCCCTCATCTTTAAATAAGTATCCTCACCATACTATGAATAATGTCATTCCACTAGCAACCTGGCTTTTCAGGACACCTGTATCCATACTTGTTCTCTATCTCTGAACTGTTTCGCTATGACACTTTATCTTATGCTAACCAACAGAATATAAATTGCTTTAGACAAAATTAGTTTATCCATTAATTTTGCAGGGAATAAAAAAAAGTAATTTCAAATACTATTTAGTCCAGTTAATTTTATACTGGTCTTCAAGTTCTGTGTTCAAGAATTAAGGCAAATAATATGCTCTTTGAGATAGACCATTTATTCCTCATACTGAAAAGTTGAAACATGTTTCCTCTTTATATTTCCTTCAATAAATGCAAGCTCAGTTTTGGAATCACTGTATTAATACACCTGCATGTTTTCAAATTTATCATGCTCCACATAAATGTGATCAATTGATAATGATTACTATGGCCTGGATTTTCTAAGTGGTAGTCTCCTGCTGATTGCTACTCTGCCCATTTTATTTTTATTAAAGGTGATCTCCACATATTCCTTGGAGTGGGATGCTCCAGCCAGAACTTGCTCTCTCTGCCTGCTCTTTTCTTTTCCCCTCCTCCTTTCTGTGTTTTCTTCTCCTCCTATGTCTTCTTGGACCCTCTGCATTGGACAGCTGGCCCAGGCTTCAGACTCCTGGCCTCCGAAGTGGGGTCAGCAGTCTGGAGTGGGGGCCAGCGACCAGCAGCTCGGTGCAGAGCATGGCGATAGCAGCTGCAGAAGCCCAGTGTGGATCAGAGGCAACGGCACTCTGCACAGCACATGTGCAGCAGCAATGGCACAGTGCAAAGTGTGACGACAGCCAGAAGTCAGCCTACATGGAGGTCCCCTGCACTGGTCTGCCCTCAGAGAGAGACTACGTTTGTCTTTTTAATTTTGCTTCTTTTGACCTATGAATATACTGTCTATATCTATAATGTAACTTACTTTTCTTCATTTATTTATTCTGTAACTAAGGATTATACCTGGATACTCTGTACCTGAGATGTTGCCACGTGTTAGTGACATTATTACACTGTAATTAATCTTCTAACTTAAGAAGCTGTACCTAGGTATCTTTGTACTTAAGATGGCATTGCAAATGGTGAATTATAAACTTTTCACACAATTAAACTTTTAATTTGAGTTTATGTGACAATAAAGCTATCTCAATTCAATTCAACATTTCTGACAGGCAAGTCCGATCAACAGTTCTTCCATAGTGTAGAATGTTTGGGTGAACGAAAACCACAATCCCTATTCACAAGTTGTATTCTGAATTTGAAACATCTAGAATCTCAAACAGCCATTTTGACAGCTGCTTTCAGACAGAAAGTACATAATATAAGTGTGAGAATAAGGTATCATGAAGATAGGCTATTAATTCAAAATGTCTTACACAGCCATGCTCCATGACCCTCATACTCTCCAAAACAAGAACGTCTAACAAAGGTGCCAGAGCTATGCACAGTGTCAAGCAAACAATGAAAGATTCTGCCATGCCTCTTGTGTATGAGCATGTCCATGGAGAGAGTCAGGGCTGCTGCTGATAACTTAGAGCCTAAGACTTGGAGTACCCAACAAAGTCACTTCAAGCAATGAGCCATAGTGTTCAGCAGGTCTTCTCTACCTGAGCTCCTGAAGTCAGAGTTGCATCAAACCATAGTGGTAGACAACATAAAAAAAATCATCAGTTTCAAAAAAGTGCCTCCAAACATATTCTGATGCTGTATGCTTACATACTGTAAGGAGCTTGTCTTATTACTTTAAAAGATGTCAACTGTAAGATGAAAAAAAAACTCTTTTAGAAAAAAAGGATTTTCCAAAATGGCTGTATAATTTCATTGTAAGGAATTAATACTTAACCTGAATTTTTTTTGTGGCTATAGGTTCCTACAATCAGGTGCTGAGGAGTTGTTTTCAAGTAAAACAGATTGCTTCTTGGATAACTGAGTAGGTTGAGACTGGAAACAGGTAACAGAAGTACAGACACACAGACAGAGAAAGACACAGAAGGGTTCACTGTTGCTGCCGAAGCTGCCTGGTCTTAGTAGTTAAAAAAAATCTCAGTTTAGACCTGAAAAAAACAATTATCATTCCTGCACCAGTTGCTGTGAGCTTTGACTTTTGAATTGATAAGTCAGACATATTTTCCAAGTGAATCAGTTGTGCTCTACTTTTTACAAGCCATTGGAAACTTCCAGAATACCAAGGGTCTCGCTAGTAACACAGGAACAGCAGTAGGCCATTCAACCCCTCAAGCCTGCCCCACCATGCAATAGGATCATGGCTGATCAGTGGCCTAACTCCATATGCCTGCCCACATTCCTTGATGCTTGCATAATAAAAAAAATCTCAGATTTAAATTTAACAATTGAATTAGCAGACTGCCATTTGAAGAAGAAAGTTTCAATCCTCCACTACTCTTTGTATACAGAAATACTTTCTGGCATATCTCCCTAATGGCCTGGTCCTAGTTCTTAGACTCTGCCCCCTGGTTCTAGAATTTTTAGCTAATTGAAGTAGTCTATCTTTGACTTCTCTGTTTCCCTGTTAATATCATCAATACCTTGGTTAAATTACCCTTCAACATTCTAAATTCTAGAAAATATGTTATAATTTGTCTCTTCTCTCCTCATAACGTAACCCCTGAAGTCCATGTATCATCCCCCCAACTTGTCATTGGATTAGGGACCCAAAGACCTAAGCTGATTTTCCAGTGTTTCTACATCCACCAATAATCTACTTTCCCTATTTGCTTGTCTGTATGTCTGTGCATGCATGGGTATGTAAGAGGAGTTTATAAAGGATCAAAGGCTTAATTTGTTAACTTATAGATATAGTCTAATTACTTATAATAAGATTTCTTTTTAAGAAAATAAAGACTTTAAGTAAAGTCTGTGCTTTCTATCAAACTTGGTCTGAAAGTCAGCTAAATTGAGGTACTGTGCATACTTTTAAAAAGATCTTTAACATTTGTCATGACTCCAGGTACAACAGGACTCTATTTATAGTGCACTATTTCATTGGATCGTAACAAGCTTGGGGTTTGTCTTGAATTTGCTTTGAATTGGATTGGATTGAAAACAGGTGCAATGAGGATTTAGGTGTGGTTTGATAAATAATACTGCTAAACGAGTATACCGGTTCTGTACTACACATAAGGCATAGCATTAGACATAATGCCCACATTCTCCCCGTGTCTGTGTGGGTTTCCTCTGGGTGCTCCGGTTTCCTCCCACAGTCCAAAAACGTGCAGGTCAGGTGAATTGGCCATGATAAATTGCCCGTAGTGTTAGGGGCAGTGGTAAATGTAGGGGAATAGTTCTGGGTGGGTTACGCTCCGGCGGGTCGGTGTGGACTTGTTGGGCCAAAGGGCCTGTTTCCACACTGTAAGTAATCTAAATCCAAATAATAAAGTATTGTCACTGGCAGCCTTATAGGAAATTTCTAAACCAATTGGCAGTTAAACTGGAGATAGAATTGCATGACACAGCTAAAAGGGCAGAGATAACAGAGGTACCAGCACAGCACATAGGTTTTGAGAAAATATGCAGTTCTCTGTCTTGTCCACAAAAAAGCCACTTGATTTCCACTATGTATCTCTCAACAGAGAAAGAGCCGACACCTTTTTCCACAAGAAGTGAGATCAAGAACTCGAATTTGGAGAGGACTTTTAGAATAGATCCGGTGCCTAGACACATGATTTTAGATGTTGGAGGATACGAGTGAGAATTTAGCGAAAAAGATTATTTTTCAAAAAGTTAGTGACCATCATATTAAGTTATTAGTAATGACCTAGATGATGTGAGGTGGTAGTGAGCTGTGTTATGCAAATTAAATTAAGTGAAGATGTTTCATCTCACCGAGATCTGGTTCATCTTTGATTGAATGTTTGGAAACCAATTGGAAGAAAGTAAAATTCAAAATGGAGAGACAATAATTACAGCTTGGAACTCTGTAGGGTGAATTAACTCCACAAAGGCCAGTGTCCTGTCATCAAGGTTGCACATGCATAGTACATGACACTGGACCAGCTAGCTTAAAGGAGAAAGTGAGGTCTGCAGATGCTGGAGATCAGAGCTGAAAATGTGTTGCTGGAAAAGCGCAGCAGGTCAGGCAGCATCCAAGGAACAGGAAATTCGACATTTCGGGCATAAGCCCTTTTTTAATTAACATTAACAGTTATATACAAGAGTAACAGCAATTTACAAGAGAGAGGAGCAACAAAGCTAGGCCCTAAACCCCACTGTTCAACCAGTTTTCAGTGAAATGAGGACAAACCTCAAACCCCAGTCATCACATAACAGTAAGAGCGACAAATACATATAAGACAGTCCAATTACATAAAAACAGTGCATAAAATACCATCAGTGTATCTGCCAGTGGAAGACGGCTCAAGACATCCACATTTGCCACTTCCCAGACAGTGTTCCAACTTGTAATTGTATGCACTTGGAATAAGAGTCCACTGCTGCATTTGACCTGAAGATATGGGAAGCATGGCTCTGTCCTCTTTCAGTGGTCCTAGCAGGGGTTTGTATCTGTTATTATTACAAATTTACATCCGTAAAGGTGTCGGTGGAACTTTCTCACACCAAAGATGGCCACCAAACCTTCTTTGTCTAACTGGGTGTATTTTCATTCAGCATCAGCAAAAGGCCAGGAACCATACATTGAGGCATTCCTCTCTGCTGGACTAACATTATTCCGATACCATGTGGGGAGACATTGCATGTCAGCAATGCATCTTGCTTGGGATCATAATGTACCAAAACCTTTGACAATGATAGTTGTTTCTCCACTTCCTTCAAGGTTACATCTTGACTATTAGACCATTTTCAAGGTTGACCCTTCTTCAACAGCAGATGTAAAGGGTGTTAGGTTGAGGCCAGGTCACGTACGAATTTTCCATAATACTGCACCAACCCAAAGGACGACCTATGCCCGGGAACAGCTCAATAGATTGTCTCATATATTGGTACAAACCCTTATGGGCATTAATTGTAGCATGCTTCTAGGAATCTAAATTGCAATAGCAAATACATATGTCTCATGTGCAGCTTTGTGAAGGATTTGTTTCTTAGCCAACTTACAAGGTGGCCTTAGCTCCTTTGATTGTCCCTAGACCATCCTGAAAAACCTCTGGGTATTTAATTAGGATTTCACTCAGGCCGCCAGTTTCTAATTTAAAAAATGTTGAGCTAATGGTGATGCCTGTTTAAAGTCTAGTTGGGCTTCAGCTCGTAGGCACTTTTGCATGGTCTTATCGTTAATTCCACATATCAAATGGTCTCTCAGAATCTCACTTAGGGTTAAATGAAAATTACATGCCTCTCTCAATTGTCTTAACCTTGTCAAAAATCCTAATATGAATTCCCTTAGTCCCCAAATTGCCAAGTTAAACCAATAGCATCTCAGAATTCGAGGAGGCTTGGGTGGTAATATTCCTTCACTAAATCTGTCAAGTATTGAGAGATTTTAGTATCTGGCGTTTCCATGAAAGTTAAGCTCCTAATAACTGAAAAAGCTGCTGGTCGACAAGCTTTCAGGAGAATTACTCTTTACTTTTGCCTACCCTAATGTCACTTGTCTGGAAAAAATACCGCATTCTTCCCACATACTAGACAACAGATTGAATACGTCAGGCCTCCCAAATAGTGGCATGAGGCCAGAAATGCTTATCTCAACTCAAAGACAGTAGTTGCAAGTGAATCTCTACAGAGGTATTTTAGCTCCACGAAGACCAGTATCCAATCATCAAGTTACCCTTTATTTGCATATACATAGTTAATGACAATGACCCAGCTAACTCAGAGCCAGCTCTTAGAGTGAGAAGAATCCCGGACACTCCTGTTAATTTATTTTTCTTTTTTTTTCCTTTTTTTATTAACCCCCACAGTAGGACTAAGATTTTACCCACCAGAGTCTGCATCACCTCTTCAAAAGTTCAAGACACACCATTTCCAACAAAGCCGCGCTATCCCTAATCAGAGCTTACCTTTCCAAATACACATAGATCCAGTCTCTCAGAATCCCTCCAATGGGTGCCTATTCTCTCCCTAGTTACTCTTGTCCTTAATATACTTGTAGAAACTCTTTGGATTCTTCTTTACCTTACCTGTCAAAGCTATGCACCCTTTTGCCCTCCTGATTTCCTTCTTATGTGTACATCTTCACCCCCCAACACTATTAAAAAGATTCACTCGATCCCGGCTGTTGATATCTGACGTCTCTTTTTCCTTGATCAGTGCCTCAATATCTCGAGTTATCTAGTGTACCCTGCCAGCCTTGCCCTTCACACCAACAGCAACATGCTGGCCCCAAACTCTTCCCTTGCTTTTGAAAGCCTCCCACTTGCCACTTTAAACAGCCTCTCCCAATCAACTTTTGAAAGTTCCTCGCCTCAGCTTGAATTTTAACTTGTGGACTAGGTCAATCTTTTTTCTAAAAGTATTTTAAAACTGGATTTGGAGGTGCTGGTGTTGGACTGGCATGGATAAAGTTAAAAATCACATAACACCAGGTTATAGTCCAACAGGTTTATTTGAAAATACTAGCTTTCGAGGCGCTACCTCTTAATCAGGTGGTATAGAATTATGGTTACTGGTCCCAAAGTGCTCTCCCATTAATGCCTCAATCACTTGTCCTGTCTTATTTCCCGAGAGGTGGTCAGGATTTGCCCCTTCTCTAGTAGAGCCATCTACTTATTGATTGAGAATGTTTTCCTGAACACACTGAACAAATTCCTCCCCATCCAAGACCTTAACACAACGGCAGTCCCAGTCTATGTTTGGCAAATTAAAATCCCCTACTATTACAACTCTATTATTCTTCCAGCTATCTGTGATCTCCCTACATATTTGCTCCTCAATTTCCCATTGACTGCTGGGGTCTTACAGTACAATCCCATTAAAATAATCACCTTCTTCTTATTTCTCAGTTCCACCCATATAGCTTCATTGGATGATCCTTCAGGAAAGCTTCTCTAAATATGCTGTCATGATTTCCCTAATCAAAATGTCACTCCACCTTCTCTCTTGCCCATCTTCTAGCTATCCAATAGCATCTGTGTCCCAAAACATTGAGCTGCCAATCCCATCCTTCCAGCCATCTTTCTGTAATAGCTAAGCCATCCCATTCCCATGTTCTCATCCATGCCCTCAGTTCATCTGCCCTACCTGTCAGGCCTTTTGCATTGAAATAAATGATTCTGTCGTCCCTCATTCCCTGCCATTGCCTCTACCTACCTTGTCCACTTAACGTCCTCTCTTTAACTTCTATACCAGCCTCAACCTTCTCTCTGGTCTCACAACTGCTTAGGGTCCCACTCGCTCCCCTGCCAGACCAGTTTAAGCTTTTCCAAATAGCTTCAGGATATCTCCCTGCCAGGATACTGATTTCCCCATCCAGTTCAAATGCTACCCATCTTCCTTGTATAGGTTACTTCTGCCCCAGACGAGATCCTAATGATCCAAAAATCTAAATCTGCCCCTACATCAGCTCCTCCACCACACATTCATCTGCCCTGTCTTCCTATTCCTACTCACACTATCATGGGGCATCACGAATAATCTAGAGATGACTACTCTTGAGATAGGTTATTAGGGTCATAGAGATGTACAGCAAGCAAACAGACCCTTTGATCCAACTTGTCCATGCCAACCAGATATCCTAACTTAATCTCGTCCCATTTGTCAGCACGTGGCTCATATCTCTCTAAACCTTCCTATTCATATATCCATCCAGATGCCTGTTAAATGTCGCAATTATACCAGCATCAACCACTTCCACTGGCAGCTTATTCCATACACGCACCATCCTCTGTGAAAAAGTTGCTCTTTAGGTTCCATTTAATTTTTTTCCCCTCTCACCCTAAACCGATGCCCTCTAGTTCTGGACTCCTCACCCCAGGGAAAAGACCTTGCCTATTTACCCTATCCATGCCCCCTGCGACTTTATACACCTCTAAGGTCACTTCTCAGCCTCCAACACTCTTCTCTTAGAAGAATTTAAAAACTCTCAATCTTCTGCGATAAGACCTCATGTTGAGGACTAAAAGTTTGCAACTGCTAGATGGGTGGTATATTAGATTCCCTAGAGTGTGGAAACAGGTCCTTCGGCCCACAAGTCCACACCGACCCTCCGAAGAGCAACCCACCCAGACCCATTCCCCTACATTTACCCCTGACTAATGCACTTAACACTACGGGCAATTTAGCATGGCCAATTCACCTAACCTGCACTCTTTGGACTGTGGGAGGAAACCAGAGCACCCGGAGGAAATCCTTGCAGACACAGGGAGAACGTGCAAACTCCACACAGTTGTCCGAGACAGGAATTGAACCTGGGTCCCTGGCACTGTGAGGCAGCAATGCTAACCACTGAGCCACCATGGTAATTGTGAGTTAATCAATAGAACTAAACATTTTTTCTTTATCACCCTTATAAATTTGAAAATGGGAGAATGAAAGAATGACAATTTGTCAAAGTAAGGAATGGATTGTGTCTCTCCTCCGGTCAGGAAATACTGAGGGTGAAAGTGAAAATTGGAAGCCAAGATGTTTTCAGTATAACAAGGTAGAATATGTTCATTCAGAATGCTAGAAACTGAGAAGAGGAAACCTACAGAACTTACTGGAGCTTATAAAAATAAGTCTGAAAAGGAAATTGAGAAAGAAAAGGTCACTGATCAGATTGTAACTACAATTAAAAGACTGCAGGTAGAAACTACTGGGTGTGCAGAAGAGGTGCATAGGGTAAATGAGACAGAAATTAAAATTTGGAGATGCTGGTGTTGGACTGGGGTGTACAAAGTTAAAAATCACACAACACCAGGTTACAGTCCAACAGGTTTAATTGGAAGCACTAGCTTTCAGAGTGCTGCTCCTGCATCAGGTGATTGTGGACACAACCAATCTGATGAAGGAGTCGCGCTCTGAAAGCTAGTGCTTCCAATTAAACCTGTTGGACTATAACCTGGTGTTGTGTGATTTTTAACAGAAATTAGAAGGTTTTTAATCGAAAGGGAAGATGACCTATTTTCTTCAAAAGAAGAAAACAAGCCCATAACTAATTCTGAGAGATACAGGGGTTACTCAATCTCTCTTGCTAGAGAAGTGATTTGAAGATGCTTGTGTTGGACTGTGATGTACAAAATTAGAATTTAATTGGAAGGACTAGCTTTTGAAGCGCTGCTCCTTCATCCACAACCACCTGATGAAGGAGCAGTGCTCCGAAAGCTCATGCTTCCAATTAAATCTGATGGACTATAACCTGGTGTTATGTGATTTTTAACTTTGGTGGAGAAGAATTGAGTTTTCCTCCAGAGAGTTCACTGAAACCCAAACTATTTGGTAGGTGGAACAGGTGGAGAGTATATCCCAGTTCTATTGTGCAAGGTCCAACTGGATAGCGACTTGTCTGGTCTAATAGTCATCAGGATGCTGAGATTACCTAGGGAAGGAGTTGATTTAGTTCTGGGGAATGATTTAGCAAGAGTGCAAGACATAGCTTCATCTATAATCATAAGAAGTCCATTTGAGGTTAGATAGATGGAACAGTTGCAGAAATAGTTCAGAATATTTTTCCTGAATGTATGGTGGCCAGAGCTTTGCCTTAATGAAGTTCAGGAAAAATCACATTAATAACATGTTATGAAACTCATATTAAGAGACAGAATAGTGCAATAGAGGTGTTTGGCATGTCTTCACTGATTTAGGCTAAGCAAACAGAAATATGCACGTTATTAGACAGTTCCCAATGAAGCTGAGGGTGAAGGATTTCCGAATGCTATCATATTGAAAATAGTTATGAGGAAGTGGAAACATCCTCTCAGACCTGCAGACTAAGAATGGATGGTTCACCAAATAGTCATTCTGCCCAGATATCATAAGGAGATAGTGCAAGTAGTGCATAAAGTTTCTATGGGAGGGCTTACAGGCATATGGAAAACACAAGCATCAATAAACAGGTATTTTACATGTGCAGTACTGTAAAACATGTTATTTTGGAAAATCTCAACATGTCATCACACTTGCACCTTTGACAACTAAACCAGTTTTTGCAGAATTATTTAGTGGAGTGTTAATGGATTGTACAGAACCTTTACCAAAAACGAAAGCAGGATATCAATATATCCTCAGAGTTGACAACTTGAAACCCAAAGCTATTTCTTTAAGAATAATTATAGCTAGAGTAGTAATGGAAGAGTTAACAGTTTTATTTATAACTCATTATGGACTACTAATTGAGGTACAGCCTGACCAGGATTCTAACTTCACATGAAAGGTTTTCCAGAAAATCATTAGCAGTTTTGAGGAAAAAAAATGAAATGAACTGTGTATCATCTGCAAACACGGAGATTTGGAGCGGTACAATCAGACCCTCAAAACCATGATTAAGGCTACTCCCATGAATACCCACAGAATTGAGACAAAGGATTAGTTTTTTTTATTAATTTCTAGCAGAGATTCTCTAAATGAATCGTTAGATTTAATCCATTTGATTGGTTTCTAGTTATAAGATTAGATGGTGATACGGTGGCTCAGTGGTTAGCGCTGCTGCCTCACAGTGCTAGGGACCCTGTTTTGATTCCAGCCTCAGGTGACTGTGTGGATTTTGCACATTCTCCCCATGCATGAGTCCTCAAAGGGTGCTCCAGTTTCTTCCCACAGTACAAAGATGTGCAGTTTATTTAAACTGGACATGCTAAACTGCCCATAGTATCCATGGATTTGCAGGCTAGGTGGATTAGTCATGGAAAATGTAGTGTTACAGGGATAGGGTAGGTGGTTGAATCTGGGTGGGATGCTCTTCAGAGGGTTCATGTGGACTCAATAGGCTAAATGTCCTACTTCCACGCTGTAGGGATTCTAGATCCATCAAAATTGATTAGAAAAATGTTTTTGAATGAGAAAGATGAATTCTTAATGTTGGATTACATGTCTCTTTTTCTAGAAAGACTCACAGGAGCATGTAGGGTAGCACATGAACATTTAAACATTTTACAGGTGTTTCAGAGTGGGAAATGAAGTATTGGTTTTGTAGCATTTATAAGGTGAACCTTTGAAAGCAAAATTCAGCATTCCATATAAAGTAGCTAGAAGGGTTAATAAAGTGACTTCTCTGATCAATACTCCTGAATGTAGGAAGAAGAATTAGTTATCCAGTATAAGTGTGCTGAAAAGGTACTATCTTTGGAATAGGATAAGGATGAGCAAGTGTGTCAGGTGATAAGGCAGAAGATAACAAAGATAATGAGATTGAGGTGGAAGGGGATATAGACAGTTCTCAAAGTGAACCTCCTACAGTTCAACTAGGTAATACACAACTACTGGAACAGTTACTGTGTTTTCATAATGAGAGAGAGGACAATAGGAGAAACTTGTAAGATCTTGTAAGACCAAGAAAGTATGATATAATCTATAGAGATACACCTGGATGTACTATATTACTAGACATGATGTGGACACAGCAGAGTCAGAACTAATAACCAACATCCTTATCAGATTGACACAGAAAAACAAGTTTAGATAGAATTAGAAATTCAGTAGTTGGAAGAAAACCACTTGACTGAACTCATGCAGAGCATTTGGAAATAGTTCTCTATATATTTCAGTCCACTATTGCCAATCCCACATGCTTTGATTTTACATGCTAGTGTCTAATGTAAAACCTTAACAAACACTTTCTTATAGCCGAAGTAAACCATATATACTGGCTCCCCTTTATCAAGTCCACCATAACTTTTCATAAAAATTAGGTTTATCAAGCATGATAACCTTCTTGTAAATTCTGGCTGATTTCATCCAAACCTCTACTATTTTACAAGCATTCAGTTATAAATCTTTTATAATGGCCTTTGGCATTTTCCCTATACTAACTGGTTTCTAATACCCTGTTTTCTCTCAACCTTTGTTAAATAGTGAGGCTACATTAGCTACCCTCCGATACATAGTACCTGTTCCAGAGTCTATAGAATCTAAGATAACCACCAATACATGCATTATTTCTATGGCCATTACCTCCAGTACTCTGGGATATAGATTATCAGGGCCTGGAGACTTATCAGCCTTTAATTTCTAGTTTCCTGGACATCATAGAGTCATAGAGATGTACAGCATGGAAACAGACCCTTCAGTCCAACCCGTCCATGCCGAATAGTTATCCCAACTCAATCTAGTCCCACCTGCCAGCACCGGTCCATATCCCTCCAAACCCTTCCTATTCATATACCCATCCATATGCCTCTTAAATATTGCAATTGTACCAGCCTCCACCACTTTCTCTGGTAGCTCAATCTATACATGTGCCACCCTCTGTGTGAAAACGTTACCCCCCCCATCAATGCTGATTTCTTTCCTACCCCCCCTCCCCCCAATTTTCTTTGGAAAGTTACATGTATCCTCTTTTGTAAAGACAAACAAAATATATATTTAATTAGTCTGCCTCCTCTTTTTCCTCATCACAGTTATCCTGTTTCCAATTATCAGGGTCTGTTCCTGGACCTGGGCATAAACAGATCTATATAGGAAGGGTTCAGGGGGGACATTCTGCCTGACTACTTGCCCCTCTTCCATGGTTACATCCATACGCAGGGCGCATGCAGTGTTTACTGGTATGCTCAAAGCCTTCCATGGTCAGTCAGGGACTGGAATGCATCATCTCCACACAATGACATTTTAATAGAATGTTGTTAAATTAAATTTGAACATTTGATTTTCTTTCCAGCACCCCTTAATTGGGCTGGTACATATTAATTTGAGTCAAGATTAGGGTGGTGCTGGAAAAGCACAGCAGGTCAGGCAGCACCCGGGGAGCAGGAAAATCGATGTTTTGGGCAGGAGCCCTTTCAGGAATCTGATGAAGGGCTCCTGCCCAAAACATCGATTTTCATACTCCTTGAATGCTGCCTGACCTGCTGTGCTTTTCCAGCACCACTCTAATCTTGACTCTGATCTCCAGCATCTGCAGTCCTCACATTTGCCTTCATATTAACTTAATTTCAAATTGCTTTAAAAAGAGTAACTCAACACCATTCAGTTACAACCCAATCTCATGAAGTACCAAGCAAAAGCACATTGTAACCAGATTGAGATCTCCCAATGTCACAGGTCTACAAAGTCAATGGAGAAAGAGATGCTCATTCATGCTTCATAAGACTTAGGAGCTGAAGTGGGTCATTCCAGCCCATTGAGTTTGGACCACCATTCAATTGGATAATAGCTGATATGATAATCCTCAAACTTCACTTCCCTTTCCTTTCCACATAAGCCTTGATTCCCTTACTGATTAAAAATCAGTCTCAGTTTTGAATATACTTAACTTGCTCATATCTCATATTCATCTTCACATTTGATAATGGAGACCATCACAAGAACTACAAGATATGACACTGTAGTTTGTTTAACCTCACATACAAGACAGAGAGGTAGATGAAATCTGATCTGGTGGAGTGGGCGAGTTCTCTCCATGCAAAATAGCTATACTAAAATCCATAGATCCTCTCTCTAAGGTAATGGCATCCAAAGTAGAAGCTGCCTCAGGAACTCCTGAGCCAATATCTCATCTCTATGTCATCTACTGGACAAGAACCTGTGGCAATTGGGTTTCAACCCTAGTAGCCCTAGAGATGACATTTGCCCTCAATCCCATGTGTTTCTGGGGACCTTTGTTGCAGTTCAAAGGCATCAACTAACTTGTAATAATATCTGGAAGGGTCTGATGCTTTCTTTGCAAGAGTGCATCAATCAATCTCTTTACCTTTTAACATGGGGGGTGGGGGAAATCGGCCAGTAAGGGCATTAGATTTTAATGGCATTGCTGGTTTTCTGTTGGTTCAGAGTGCAATTGATTGCATCTGCATGGCAGATGCCTTATCATGAACTAGCAGTTTGTACCAATAGAAGATTCCACTCTGTTAATGTATAGTTCATTAGTAACCACAATAGCTAGAAAATGCAGGTCTGGGCTAGATCTCCAGGGAACTGCTACGATTTTTTCATCCTGTACCATTCATAGTTGTCAGCATCTTTCTAACAGACAAAAAAAACTGCTGACGTTGGAATCCAAGGTAGACAAGCAGGAGGCTGGAAGAACCCAGAAGCCAGGCAGAATCAGCAGGTAGAGAAGTCAACGTTTTGGGTGTAACCTTCTTCAGGATTGGGGGTGAGAGTAAGGGAAGCTGCAAATAAAGGAGTGGGGGAGCAGGGTGTTGAGGTGGGAATAGGTGAACACAAGTAGAGGGTATGACCTGGTTGGTTGATGGGAGGAAGGAATCCAATTGGTGGCACTCAGTCTGTGCAAGGGTGGTTGCTGGGTAACAAAGGGATACCCACTCCAAACCAATTAGGACCACAATTGTCCACAATATATATTAATGGCTTTGATGTAGAAAGGAAATGCACTCTTGTCAAGTTTGCAGGTAACAATTGGGAAGTCAAGTGATGAGGATGACATAAAGGAATCTGGCTGCATTACATGAGAAGGGAAAAAGCAGATGGAATATTTTATGGAAAAATGTGAGGTTTCTTTGGCAAAGACTATGGAGGAATGTGGGATCCCTGACAACAAATTATAAAAAATAAGCATCCAAGTAATGGGGAAGATAAATGGAATGTTGGCCTTTATTTCAAAGTAAAAACAGTTCGCTAAAACTATACAAAATAGCAGTCAGACCACACTTAGAATACTGCGAACAGTTTTGAGCCTCTAATCTTAGGAAATGTGTACTGGCATTGGAGGCACAGAGGGACTGTCCTATGAGGACAGGTTGAGTAGGTTGGACCTTTACACATTGGAATTTAAAGGAATGAGGTGACCTTATTGAAACATACAAGATTCTTAGGGAACTTGATGTGATACAGAAAGATTGTTTCCCTTGTAGGAGAGTCTAGCACCAGAGGGCATGATCACTGAATAAATAGCAGCACATTTGAGATAGAAATTAGGAGGATTTTCTGCTCTCAGAGTGAAGTGAATCTGTGGAACTCTTTACTGCAAAGGGCTGTTCAGGCTGAATAATTTAAGGCCTGGAGGGACAGCATTTTAATCAGAAAGGGAATCAAAAGATAAGGCAAGAAAGTGGAGGAGTTAAGAATTATCAGATCAGCCATGATCCCACTGAATGGCAGAGTAGATATCACGGACTGATTAGCATACTTCTGCTCCAGGTCTTATATTCTTTATTTCCTGGACAGGATCCAATAGAAACTCTTAGGAGGTATAACTGAACCATGGGGCAGATTTTGGCTTCTTTTATGGCATTTTCAAGAGGGTTGAGGGAGACCAACACAAGCTCTTATGAAGCTCCCGGCTTGGGGCAAATAAAATGACTTCCAAATGGCCTTTAAATAGGAGGCCAAAACCTACCACCTCAGAAGAAACTTCCCAGAGACAATCTTTCTGCATGCTCATCGCTTCTAATTCACAGTCTAAAACATACATCTCATTAGTGATTGAGCCATAGCAGAAGTGATAACTTAACACACCGAACACCAATTTTGAACTTCAGAATGGAAACTTTTGACAACAAAGATCCTAAAATTGTCAATCCTATCAAAAACTCCAAATCTACATAAAATGGGCTAAATGTTTCAAAGTGCATTAGAACCCCAACATGGGGTTAAAAGATGGATTCTAAGCACTGCTCAACAGCTTCATCAAAGTCTACCTCCTAAGTGGCCACCTGAGAACATGCCACCATCTAAAGTCCCAATCACAGGACTGACAACTCTGAAGACTTGACAGCACCAAAAGGGAAATGGTTGCTGCTGAGGAATACCGGTGACCTGAAGTCTTTGATGGGCACGGTATTTTAAAAAGTTATAATACTAATGGAGCCAAAGATTAAAAGGACACACCCTTTGGAGAGATTGTTGGGGCTACAGGGATAGCCTTCCCTGCTCACAGCCCCTTCCTTGCCCCAAACTATGGCAAGGGGTTGCCTCCACTTACATATAGCAAAGATTACCCCGTGGTTAGAAAAACATTGACAGCAATGTAAGAAGTTTCCTAATAGGGAATTTAATTATATGAACTGGATCCCTGCTTCATAATCAGGTAGCCTCTTTGTAACTGGAACCGCCTTCAAAACATTCTTGGACTACACGACCGAGTCGGGAAGCTGAACCAACTTGCTGCCCATATTTTTACTGCTTCAATATCCTTCCTAGGGACATGTAAATTCCTGGCCAATTTTTTTTTTAGATCACTTCCACTCACTAATATTGCAATTATCAATAAGATTTTTACACTGCACTGAAATAAAAAAGATCTTGCAATGCATACAAATCTTTTTCCACTCATTACCGAAGTAAAGGTTTAATGCAGAGACCTGCAGAAAAATCAAATCTGTACATTAAGCATCGAAATGTATCATGTGCTGCCATAAAATTTCCAGTATATTTCTAAAGCAACAGAATGTATACTCTTTCAATGCAACTTAGCCTCTGAATCAAGTCTTATTTTACATATAACAGGTTAGTTAACTGTATACCATATAATTCATTGTTCTATACAGTCAACGCCTCTGTTCACTGACAATCAGGACTCAGAAGCTTGTTTAGCTTTTAAAACCAGACTAGGTGACATGCAGGCTTCTGCTGATATGATAACCTCTTGATGTTTTAAATTCAATTCTGCCTTTTCCACAGCAAATAGTAGCTATTATAAACAGGCAAGAATGTGAATCAAAGTAAATGGAATGATTGCGATCTGGTGGGGACAGGAAATGCAAGGAAAGGACAGGAAAATTTGCCTCTTCTTTAGACATAATACTTCTGCCCAAAAGGAACCTCAAGAAAAATAAAGAAAATATTTAGCAGGTGTCTTCAGTTCCCATTCCTGCTTGCCACGAGTTTTTTTACTGATAATTTCAAATCAGTGTATGACTCACACAGTGAGTACAGACTTAAATAAGCTTTGGATGCAAAAGATTTCTTCAAAATCCAATATTTACATATTCACAAGGATTCAACCTGACCATCAGCAGATGGCCACCATGCTCCCAAAAATGTGGGAATCACATGATG
Source organism: Hemiscyllium ocellatum (assembly GCF_020745735.1). Classification (NCBI taxonomy): domain Eukaryota; kingdom Metazoa; phylum Chordata; class Chondrichthyes; order Orectolobiformes; family Hemiscylliidae; genus Hemiscyllium; species Hemiscyllium ocellatum. The sequence continues at coordinate 57,376,794 of NC_083410.1, read as the reverse complement.
TAGTAATCCAACATTCACTCGCTGACCACCATATACATTATTCCTGATGGCAAAATCATTGCTTAAATGTACTAGATCTTATGGTTGGTCTTATCAAGATCACTTTTATGCTGAACTCAAGGACAGCACCAGTCTAAATGAATAGTACCTTCACAATAAACATTGACTTTATTCACAGGTTGATGACTTTTTATAACAGCACTCATGAAAGGTGGCACAGTTTAAATGTTAATTTTGTTTCTCTCTCCATAGATGTTCATGCAGAATATTTTCAGCATTTTCTGTTTTCATTTCCTATTTCCAGCATCCAGAATATTGCTCGCTTTGATATTTCGATATTAAGTATAAATTGCTTTAAGGGCAAATAAATTTATAAATCTAGCAATTTTTTTGTATATATGCATTGTTTTGCAAAAAGAAGTTACACTGTTGATGTCTTGCTTTGACCCATTTATTTTTGAAGATTTCCTTTCTCAAGTCAACTAGCCATCTTTCATGAATTCAGAAAATAATTATCTCCTTTGTACAGAATATGTAGCTTACTGAATTAATTTGTTTTGGTTGGACAAAAAAATTCAGATTTTGAGACACACACACACACACACACACACACACGATATTGTATTATTTTCATTACAATTTTATATTATTTGCTTAAAAATAGACGAGAAGGTGAGGACCAACTGGGGATTCCTTGGGACCCTATAAATAAACACTGGACTATATCTTCTTCTGGGTTTGGAGGTGTATTTCGGTGTATGAACGGCATTTGATTTTCTTTTGGAGGTGATCCAATTTTCTTTGGGGTTGCTTACAAAATGCACATATGGCCCATACTTCCCTCCTAACCACAGCCCTAAAACAACCTCTTTGGAATCTTGATTTAAACATTTTGTTCTGTGCATCATTTTGTCTGCGCATCATTTTGTCTGCTGTTACAGAGTTTTAGAAGCACATTAAAAACAAGCTGGATTCGAGCTGAGGGGTCCAGACGTATGGAAAACTAAATGTACAATTTTTCACACCTTCAAATATTACCATTGGATTGTGTGTTTTAATTTACAAGATGTTTTTAATGCAGTAATGCCCAAGGACAATTCTCCATGATGCAAGTTGATTTTTACAATGACGAAACATGCATATTTCATTATAATTTATTTTTAAAAGAAGAAAGCACCATAATGCAGTTGAGACACTATTTTATATATAGTTTGAAGAGCACCATTCCATAAGTCTAGGACAAGGTAAAGAAGCAAGTCTCCACAACAACTCAGATTAGATCCGCACTATTTGCATCATTTTGCAACTTATTCTGGCCGCCTAGCCAACTGAGCTAACTGACTCCCACATTCTACTCTAACTCAAATTGCAATGATTGATTGAATAGTCTTGTTTTTACACTAAACATAAAATCAGAGAATGGTTACAGAAGAGGAAACCATTCACCTAACTAGTCTGTGCTGGGTTTCCAAGGAGTAATACGTGTCTTTTGATTGAATTCTTTTCAGTAGGCCACCTGTTGTTTACAGAAATATCAAATGAATATGGAGAAAATCACCAAGCAAAGCTTTCAAGATGAGATAGAGTTTATTAACATGATTAATCACTGGAAACCTGGCATTGAAAAGACTAAGAGGCTCCTACTTAATAGCATCTTCACAAGCCTTCCTGGATTTATAATTCAGTACAGATGTAGGGAGTCAATAAAGAAGATATCCCAAAAACTGAAAGTGTTTCACCTTAAATTTTGTTTCCAATAACCTAATAAAGCTTTCAAATACGAGTTCTTTCGACTATTTTGTGAATGACGATAATCTAGGCTGTGTCTACAGGGGGTTCCTTATTTATTAATGTTCAACTTACAAATGCTGTACTTGCAAACACAATCCCATACGTGGATGTAATTTTAAAGACCCAACATACAAACAGTTCCTGTACTTATAAAAGGCTCCTTTACATTGTATTGCATTGTGTTCTAACTTGCAAACAACCCAGGGATTCAACTTCATCAGCAGAAAAGCCAGTGGACATGAAAAGTCATCATCTTTTACCCTTTTAAAGAAGAGTATAAGAGTACATTTAAAGAAGCCTGGTAAAATTCTCTTCTAGTTGGAGAGGAATTTGGAACTGAAGGGAAGAATCAAGTTGTCATGGGTCCAAATTGGTACCAATGTTTTACACAGGATGAGGAAAAAGGTTCTGATGAGGGATTGTAAGCAGCATGAGTCTATTTTTAAAAAAAAAACAGAACCACAAAGATAATAATCAATATCACATGCAAATTGGTGAAGGGCAAATAAAATTGGAGAGGTAAATGCATGGCCTAAAGATTGGTGTGGAAGAAATGGGTTCTGATTCATGGAACACAAGCACCTAGAAGAGAGAGAGCTATTCCATTGGAAATGCTTCATTTGAACCATGCTGGGATTGGTGCCCTGGCAATTTGTCTAATGTGGATTGTAGATAAGGCTTTAAAAAATAATTTGAGTGTGTGTGTGAGCACGTATGATAGTGTGCACGTGAAAGCATGTTTGAGAGTGAAGGAGGTAGGATGGTTCAATTTAAGGAAAGTTTAAAAAAATCAAATGAAACAACAGCAGGCTGGTGAAGAGGTAAACAATAATCGAAGTGAAATAGGAAGAGTACGATAGAAACAGGAACCAGAATAAATAATAATCGTAAAATGTTCAAGGGTCTTCAGCTGAATGCTTGTAGAATTTTTAGTAAGTTAGATGAGCTGATGACACAAGAAGAAATAAATCGATGTGACTTAATACCTATTACAGGAACATGGTTGCATAGTGACCAAGATTGAGAACTCAATATTCAAGAATATTCAATGTTCCAGAAGAATAGACAAAAAGGAAAAGGAAGTGGGATAGCTTTATTAATAAAGGATGGTTGTCAGTGTGGTGGGAAATAGGTGTAATAAATCGGGACGTGGAATCAATTTGGTTGGAAATAGGGAAGAGCAAGGGAAAGAAGTCATGACTGGGATCATCTATAGCCCCACAAAGAGGTGCCTCATTATAGGATAAAGTATAAATTTGGAACTAATGGAGAAATGGAAGAAGGGTACTACAATTAATATGGATTATTATAATCTACGTATTAAGTGGACAAATCAGAAGGGCAATGGTAACATGGGAAATGAATTTGTAGACCACACCAAAGATTGTTTCTTAGAAAAGTATGTTGACTAACCCATCTGAGAACAAGCTATCCCAAATCTAGTAATGTGTATTGAGGTATGATTAATCAGAGCTCTTGTAGTTAAAAATCCTCTAGGGAACAATGATCTCACATCCTGGTAGAATTTCAATTTCAGTTTGATGAAGAACAACTCAGGTCTCAATTAAATATGAACAAACAGTTGTCTAAGGTGTGCTGGAAAAATAGACAAAGGGGGAAATGTCAATCAACATACAGTGGCAGACAGTTGAGCAGACATTTCATAACACTCAAAAATTTATTCTTGTCAAAAAGGAGAATTCGTTGAGAAGGATGAACCACCATGATTAAGAACAATAGTTAAGGAGAGCATCCAATCAAAACCTAAGGCATACAAAGCAGAAAAAAAAGCATAGTAGAAATATTAGGAACCAGCAGCAAATAACTAAAAAGCTAATAAAGAGAGAATGTTGTTGTGGTTCTGTTCACCAAGCTGACAATTTGTGTTGTAGACGTTTCATCCCCTGTCTAGGTGACATCCTCAGTGCTTGGGAGCCTCCTGTGAAGCGCTTCTGTGATATTTCCTCCGGCATTTATAGTGGTTTGTCTCTGCCGCTTCCGGTTGTCAGTTCCAGCTGTCCGCTGCAGTGGCCGGTATATTGGGTCCAGGGTGATGTGTTTGTTGGTAGAATCTGTGGATGAGTGCCATGCCTCTAGGAATTCCCTGGCTGTTCTCTGTTTGGCTTGTCCTATAATAGTAGTGTTGTCCCAGTCGAACTCATGTTGCTTGTCATCTGCGTGTGCGGCTGCTAAGGATAGCTGGTCATGTCGTTTTGTGGCTAGTTGGTGTTCATGGATACAGATCGTTAGCTGTCTTCCTGTTTTTCCTATGTTGTGTTTTGTGCAGTCTTTGCATGAAATTTTGTACACTACGTTGGTTTTGCTCATGCTGGGTATCAGGTCCTTTGTCCTGGTGAGATGTTGTCTGAGAGTGGCTGTTGTTTTATGTGCTATGAGTCCTAGTGGTCATAGTAGTCTGGCTGTCAATTCAGAAATGTTCTTGATGTATGGTAACGTGGTTAGTCCTTTGGGTTATGGCATGTCCTCATTCTGTTGTCTTTCCCTTAGGCATCTGTTGATGAAATTGCGGGGTATCGTTTTTGGTGAATACATTGTAGAGGTGTTCTTCCTCTTTTTGCAGTTCTGGTGTGCTGCAGTGTGTTGTGGCCCTTTTGAACAGTGTCTTGATGCAACTTCTTTTGTGTCTGTTGGGGTGGTTGCTTTCGTAGTTCAGAACTTGGTCTGTGTGCGTGGTTTTCCTGTATACCTTTTTTGATTAGGGAATGTTGATTAGGGAAGTAAATTGGTAAGAAATATAAAAACAAACAGCAAAAGCTTCTCAGGGTATATAAATAGGTATTTGCTGAAACAAGTGTGTGACCACTGGAGGATGAACCTGGGGAGTTAATAATGGCAGGTAAGGAAATTGCAGATAATTTCAACCAATGTTTTGCATCCATCTTCATAGTAATGGACACTATAAATATCCAAAAGATAACTGTTAAGATAGGGATGAATTGGAGTAAAGATCTTTTAACATCTATCATGAGGGTCAGAATATTTGACAAAACAATAATACTGAAAGGAATAAGTTGCCAGGACATGATAACTTGCAACATTGAATCATTGACAGGCACAGGTGAGGTACCAGAAGACTGGAGGTTGGCTACATGTTGCCACTATTTTAGAAAGGTGGTAAGTACAAGCCAGGGAACTAACGATCGGTGAGCCTAACGTCAGTGGTGGGCAAATTGTTGAAGGGAACCTGACGGACAGGATGTACATGTACAGAGGAACCATGAATATCGAAAACCAATTATCCGAAAATCGGATTATCCAAAGGAGATCTCGAGGTCCCGTGGAAAAATACAGCAAAGAAGTATTTCAACAGTGATCGAGTCTTTTGCTTACCTTGATTAAACAGGCACTATCTCCAAATGACTGACCTCCCACCCTCTCTCTTTCCCCACATTTTCCCTGGAGTTCTACAGAGGAGTGTATCCTAAACCATCCCCTCTTCTCCAGATAATCTCTCCAACATTGTCCTGTACAGGGCAAACGTGGAATCTGTCAAAAGGTTGCAGTAAAACGTTTTGTGTGTGGCTGTGGCTGTGTGTGCTATTTGGAGACTTACCCCACAAAGGCAGCTGCAGCAGTTTTGTTGTTGGTGTCCATTCTGGCTGCCCCGGAGAGGTGGGCGGGGGGCGATGTTGGATGGGGTTGGGGCAGGCAGGGGTGGTGTTGGGGGAGGTGCAGGCAGGGAGCAGAGACGGTGGGGAGGGCAGTGTTGGATGGGGCACAGGTGGGTGGTGTTGGGACAGGGTTGTGGGTAAGGCAGGGGGCAGTGTTGGATGGGGTTGGGGGACGGGCAGGGGCTGGGGGCGTGGTGTTGGGGGGGGGCGTAAGGGCTGGGAATGGTGTTGGACAGGGTTGGGACCGGGCAGGGACTGGGGGCGCGGTGTTGGATGTTGGGGACGGGGTCTCACGCACTGTGTGCTGCTGCAGTCTCCTGAACAGGAAGCAGTCTATAAAAAATCCCAGTCCCAGAGAAAAGGCATTTAATCGATTTACCGAATAATTAATTATCTAAACTAAATAGTGCCCGCCCATCTCGTTTGAATAATCGAGGTTCCCCCATATTTGGAAAGGCAAGGACTGCTTAGGGATAGTCAATATAGCTTTGAGCGTGGGAAATCGTGTCTCACAAACTTGATTGAGTCTTTTGCAGAAGTAACAAAGTGGATTGATGAGGGCAGAGCGGTGGACGTGATCTATATGGACTTCAGTAAGGAATTCGACAAGGTTCCCATGGGAGACTGGTTAGCAAGGTTAGACCGTATGGAATACAGGGAGAACTCGCCATTTGGATACAGAACTGGCTCAAAGATAGAAGACAGAGGGTGATGGTGGAGAGTTATTTTTCAGACTGGAGGCCAATGACCAGTGCAGTGCCACAAGGATCCACTACTTTTCATCATTTATACAAATAATTTGGATGTAAGCATAAGAGGTATAGTTAGTAAGTTTGCTGATGACACCAAAATTGGAAGTGTAGTGGACAGCAAAGACGTTTACCTCAGACAAATGGGTTTTTGATCAGATGGGGCATTGGGCTGAGGACTGACAAATGGGGTTTAATTTAGATAAATGTAAGGTGCTGCATTTTGGGAAAAATGCAAATCTTAGCAGGACTTATACATTTAATGGTAAGGTGCTAGGTATTGTTGCTGAACAAAGAGACCTTGGAGTGCAGGTTCATAGCTCCTTGAAAGTGGAGTCACAGGTAGATAGGCTAGTGAAGAAGGCATTTGGAATTAGATTTCTTAGTGTGGAAACAGGCCCTTCTGCCCAACAAGTCCACACCGATCCGCCAAAGTACTACCCACCCATTCCCCTACATTTAGCATGGCCAATTCACCTGACCTGCACATCTTTGGACTGTGGGAGGAAACCGGAGCACCCAGAGGAAACCCACATAGACATGGGTAGACTGTGCAAACTCCACACAGTCAGTCACCTGAGTCGGGAATAGAACCCAGGTCTCTGGCGCTGTGAGGCAACAGTGCTAACCACTGTGCAACCGTGCCACCAGGTATGCTTTCTTTTATTGGTCAGAGTATTGAGTACAAGATTTGGGAGGTCATGTTGCAGCTGCACAGGACATTGGTTAGGCCACTGTTGGAATATTGTGTACAATTTTGGTCTCCTTCCTATTGGAAGGATGTTGTGAAACTTGAAAGGGTTCAGAAAAGATTTACAAGGATGTTGCCAGGGTTGAAGGATTTGTGCTATAGAGAGTGGTTGAATAGGCTGAGGCTATTTTCCCTGGAGCGTTGGAGACTAAGGTTTATAAAATCATGAGGGGCATGGATAGGATAAATAGACAGTCTTTTCCCTGGGGTTGGGGAGTCCAGAACTAGAGGGCATTGGTTTAGGGTGAGAGGGAAAGATATAAAAGATATAAAAGACACCAAAAACGCAACTTTTTTCACACAGAGGGTGATACGTATTTGGAATGAGCTGCCAAAGGAAGTGGTGGAGGCTAGTACAATTGCAACATTTAAAAGGCATCTGGATAGGTACATGAATCGGAAGAGTTTTGAGGAATATGGGCTGGCTGCTGGCAAATGGGACTAGATTAGATAGGGATATCTGGTCGCATGGACGAGTTGGACTGAAGAGTCTGTTTCCGTGCTGTACATCTCTATGACTCTAAGTGTTTTATGATACATTACGAAAATTGGTGGGGTGGTAAATAGTGAAGAGGAGAGCCTTAGATTACAGGAGGATATAGATGGGCTCGTCAGATGATTGAATTCAATTAGTCACTGATCAACCTAGTTAAGTGTGAGATGATGCACTTGGGCAGGACAAACAAGGCAAGGAAATACATGAACGGTCAAACCCTGGAAAGCACAAAGGATCAGAGGGACCTTGGTGTACATACCCCTTTCTGTCACTTAAAGTAGCAGGACAGGTGGATAAAGTGGCTACGAAGATACATGGGATATTAGCCGAGGCATAGAGTTTAATAGCAACTGGGATATACTGGATCTATACAAAGTGTTGGAGACCACAGCTAGAGTTGTATGTGCAGTTCTGGATGTTACTGAAGCTGGAGAGTTCTACTATGAAGAATGACTGAAGTCGTCTTCCTTGGAGCAGAAGAGATGGAGAGAAACATGATTGAGATGTATAAAGTTATGAAAGGCATAGATAGGATAAACAGAAAGGAACTTGCCTCTTGGTGGCACAGATTTAAGGTAAGAAGCAGAAAGTTTAGAGGCGATGTGAGGGGGAAAGGATTTCAACCCTAGGATGATAGGAATCTGGAACTTACTGCCTATAAGGATGGTATAAGCACAAACATTTAAGAAGTATTTAGATGTGTACTTGTCATGCTAAAACTTACAAGATTATAGTCCAAGAGCTCAAAAATGGGATTGGAATACTTGTGCTTGTTTTTGACTGGCACAGGCTCAACAGGTCAAAGGGCCTTTTATTTTGCTGCGAATATCTCTGACTTGAAACAGCTGTAGAGATTGCAAAGGTACTGGTCAAAATATTCCAAAATCACTTCTTAGAACCCACGCTGATTTCTTCATTTTTACTCTAATCAATTTTTGGTTTGCAGCTGTGAACGTGAGCTAAGAATTGATGGGTGATCTTAGGACTGTGGTAAGTAATTTTCGTTAAAATCAAATAGAACAAACAAGCTATTATGTGTTTTTGAGGCCAAGCCTGAAACTTAATTGCAGTTTAGTTCTTGATCAAAGAACTCCATAGAGTTTTCAACTCCAGAGCAGCAGATTGCTTAGGTAGCAGATGTTTGACTCCTCATGAAGTCAGTATCTGAGAACTGATGCCAGCAAGTCTGGGAGAAAATATGATGACCAAACGGAAGGAGAGGTTGGAATATTTTTGACCTGGAGGGTTCTGAGGAAAGAGTCTGGCTGTTGATGCTGCAGCATGGAGATTTGAAAGCCCCCTGCCTAATCTACCATTATCAGCTATTGGTAGTTCAATGAATAGAAACTAGCTTGCCTTCTCTCTTCAGCTGCTGCCTGACCTGCTGTGATCTCCAGCATTTTTGTTTCTAGTATGTTATAACTGTAATTGCCTCTTCAGAGTGAACTCAAACAGCATTGATCAACATTTTTCAAAATCAAGAGATCATTTCACATACCAGTGAAGCAGCACATCATGGAAACTGCTTAAATGATCTGACCAGTTTTATGTTTCCTTTTCTTAAACTTATCCCTTAACTGTGTTTGTGTCTCTTGTGACTTTATTTTATTATTTAATTTTGCTTTGCTAATGTTACCGTATTATTGTTAAATTATGAAGTATTTTGTTTAAGCTATCAAGTGTCAAATACTGATTATTCATAAAGTCTCAGACTGGTTATTGAAAAGGTCTGGTTAGGAATCATTGGGGTCAATTTTTGGGACTTAAGGTTTTAATTTTACTTTATTATAAACATAGTTACGAGGACTGATTTGATTTAGCTCCTAAATGTTTGTCTCCATGTCATAACACATTGAATTCTGGGAGGGTTCCAGCAGCGTGGAAAACTGATAATGTGACACTGTTAAACATCACCATTAATACGGGTTTTATTATGACTTGATGTTAATTCGTTCCGAGCGTGTACTTCACTATTTAATTACTATGTTAAACTTTTTTTTTCTCTTGTGTAATGTAAGATATTTTCTTACACGCTCTGGTTAGTTATAGGTTAGATTAGTAGTTACTTGAGTTTTGTTTTCTCCTTTTTTTTCTCTTTATCTCTTCTTTTTGTCTGTTAGGTTTTGGTTATTTATTTAATATTTAATTGTATATTAATATTTGTATTTGCATGTATTATTCTCTAAGTTTGTAAAAACATGTTAAATTTTCAATAAAAATATCTATTAAAAAATATTAAAAACCCACAGATTCTGGAAGGGATTGTTACACTTTTTAAAAGCAAGCTACCAGCACTTAGTGTTCAAGTTGTGCCCAATAACTAATCAAATAACAGCACCCAGAAAACACATGTTCCATGTACTCTACTAACATATGACAGGTAAAACACAGTGAATTTTCTTCTATGAAAGACAGATTGACCTGAAGCTCTTTCAGACAGTACTTCAACCAAAATGAATGCCAAAAGCTCCATCTTCAGTCAATTACTAATCTCTTGTAGCACCAAATGGCCATGGGACAACTGTGATTGGTGGGGATACATTTCTCACTAACTATTCAGGTGACAGGGCAGGAAACCACTCCTTAACCTTACAGCATAGGAAATCTTTCAATACAAGTTTATGCCAGCTTTCAATAGAGCAATCTAGTCAGTACTATTTCTCTTGCTCCAGCCCCAAAGCTCTGCAAATTCATTTGTCACAATTATGCTTTTTAGTTCACAGTTCTTTTTAGCATTCTGTCAGAAGGCCATTCCAAGTTAATATCACTTACTACATAAAACACAGAATCGTCCTCACAACCTGCTGTAAATCTAAAATGTCTTCCCAAGCAGGGGGTGGTGTGTGGAATTGCAGCAGTACAGAAAATGTCAGAAAATGAAGACTAACTGAACTCTTTCTGCACAATCAGCATGGACTCAAATGGGACAAATGTCCTCTTTCTATGCTGTAGTCATGATTCCACCTGTCATTTAATCAATGTCCATATTCAATTAATCATCCAGTACAATACCAACACTGAACATTTCCACCTGGTCACCTCCCTTTCAACTAGCACAAGGATCATTCCTTTTGTAGCACAATAGCCCTTTCACCTCACCTTATCCCTTCCTACCATCAGGACCTCAAACATCACCTCAGACAAAAAAAAGCCTATGTTTTCCATTTAATGCACTCTGTTGTCTGCTCATCAAGCTGTATTCTCTCCGATAGGGAGAGAAAAGTACCACCAATTAGGTGAAAGCTTTATTGAACACTTTCATTCAATCAGTGTGCCCGACTTTGATCAGGTGCTTCTTGACCCTTCAATTGCTCATCCCATTCTGAACTCAATCTCCTGCATTGTTTAATTGCAATTCAATGGAAGACCAAGGCATAACGCCCATTTTACAAATAGGCTCTTTACAGTTATATGGACTCAACAGGGAGTCCAACAATTTCAAATCATAACCACTGTTCTAGTTTATTTTCCAGACGGCTGTTTCCCAATAGTTACTTTAGATGAACCTTTAGATTTTTCACTTGTTCCATTACCATTTCCTATTATTTTGCACGATTGAGCAGTACACTTCTTTTAAGGAAGTTCTGCCACATTAAGTGCCATTTCTAGGTACTGACAGTTCTTCACAAGATCAAAGGCTCTGAGGGTAGAAGTCCCCCAAGGCTGAGAGAACCAGGGACTAGCAACCTACTGGACAATATGATCAATGATGGCTGATATCAATACAACATCCACCAGAGACCTTGAATCATCAATGGACACCAGTGGTTGGTAGGAGTGATGCAAGAAAGGTGAGGTTGGTAGTAAGAGCAAAGTGGGTCTTCACAAGCTCCCATGCTTCCAAATGCCAAGTGCTTTAATCAGGTATGGAATTGCTTTGAACAAAAACCTTAATGGACTCAGCAGGAAGGCCATTCCATCATGTCCCCACTGCCACATTTCTTTCCATGTCCTTCCCATCATTAAGTTCGCCACTGAGGAGCATATTAAATTGGTCTTTTACAAAACCTTTTCATAGAGTCATAGATAGTCATAGAGATGTACAACATGGAAACAGACCCTTCAATCTAAACCGTCCATGCCGACCAGATAACCCAACCCAATCTAGTCCCACCTGCCGGTACTTGGCCCATATCCCTACAAACCCTTCCTATTCATATACCCATCCAAATGCCTTTTAAATGTTGTAATTGTACCAGCCTCCGTCACTTCTTCTGGCAGCTCATTCGATACACACAGCACACTCTGTGTGAAAAAGTTGCCCCTTATGTCTCTTTTATATCTTTGCCCTCTCACGCCCTCAACCTATGCCCTCTAGTTCTAGACTCCTCGACCCAGGGAAAAGACTTTGTCTATTTATCCTATGTATGCCCCTCATAATTTTGTAAACCTCTATAAGGTCACCCCTCAACCTGCGACACTCCAGGGAAAACAGCCCCAGCCAGTTCAGCCTCTCGCTATAGCTCAAATCCTCCAACCCTGGCAACATTCTTGTAAATCTTTTCTGAACCCTTTCAAGTTTCACAACATCTTTCCGGTAGGAAGAAGACCAGAATTGCATGCAATATTCCAACAGTGGCCTAACCAATGTCCTGTACAGCCGCAACATGACCTCCCAAGTCCTGTACTCAATACTCTGACCAATAAAAGAAAGCATACGAAACGCTTCTTCACTATCCTATCTACCTGCGACTCCTCTTTCAAGGAGCTGTGAACCTGCACTCCAAGGTCTCTTTGTTGAGCAACACTCCTCAGGACCTTACCATTAAGTGTATACGTCGTGCTGTGATTTGCTTTCCCAAAATGCAGCACCTCACATTTATCTGAATTAAACTCCATCTGCCACTTCTCAGTCGATTGGCCCATCTCGTCAAGATCCTGTTGTAATCCGAGGTAATCTTCTTCGCTGTCCATGACATATCCAATTTTGGTGTCATCTGCAAACTTACTAACTGTACCTCTTATGCTTGCATCCAAATCATTTATGCAAATGACAAAACGTAGTTGACCCAGCACCGATCCTTGTGGCACTCCACCGATCACAGGTCTCCAGTCTGCAAAACAACACTCCATCACCACCACCACCCTTTGTCTTCTACCTTTGAGCCAGTTCTGTATCCAAATGGCTAGTTCTCCCTGTAGTCCATGAGATCTAACCTTGCTAAACAGTTCACTCTCTCATTTGTTCTCCCTTTTATCACTGCCGCTGCAGTTACTAAAAAAAACTGATATGTCCTCTACATTTTACTCATTTTGACAAGTCATGAATCTTAACCTTTGTCTCTTTCCTAAACTTTTTCTAAAAATTAAATTCAAGTTTCCAGAATCTGCAATTTGTTACAGCAATTAAATATCACTGATTGAACTAACTATAGAACATTCTTCAGGGATGGAAAAAAAATGTATATGCCAAAGTAATGCCATATTATCTCCATCAAGGGACTGAATTAACATTTCCCAGTCAGCTTCTGATTCTGACCTGCTCTGGGCTGGAGAATGAGCCTTTTGTAACACAGAGTTCTGCCCGTGAGTCTTTTTGATCTTTACTTTTCTCTTTGTGTACACACAGGAAATGGAAGAGCTCTGTTCATCACGAACCAACCCCTTCTCAATATCCCAAACAACTCTCACCATTCAGTCATTGATTAGAATACCTTAATCATTTCAATCCTAAGACATTACTGCAAGAATTTCTCAGGGCAATGTCCTAGGATCACCTATTTTCAGCTGCTTCAGCAATGGCATTTCTTCCATCATAGGGTCAGAAGTGGAGATGTTTGCTGATTATTCTAGTATTTTTCTCAGGTAATGAAGCAGTTCATGTTTTCTGATTATTCTAATATTTTTCTAAGGTAATGAAGCAGTTCATGTTTGCATCCAGCAATTCCTGGAGGAAATGCCCGAAACATCGAATTTCCTGTTCCTTGGATGCTGCCTGACCTGCTGCGCTTTTCCAGCAACACATTTTCAGCTCTGATAATTCCTGATGAAGGGCTTATGCCCGAAACGTCAAATTTCCTGTTCCTTGGATGCTGCCTGACCTGCTGCGCTTTTCCAGCAACACATTTTCAGCTCAAGCAATTCTTGGGCAACATTTAGGCTTGGTGTGCCGAAAGTGCTGGGAAATGAATATATCCATTGAGAGAATCTAATTATCTCCCTTTTGACACTGAAAGGCATTAAATATTGTGACTAATTGTATGACCAAAGTCGCAGTTGAGTTCAGCATTTAGAGTCATGTGACCAAGCTTCATTTGGGTTGGGCATGAAGGAGACAGTTACCATTGAGATGAAGGCTTGAGCTGCAGATAACCAGCTATCTCTGGTCCATCTCAAAGGTTAATTGGACACTCATTATCACATCATCTTCCAGGATTGGTGTTACCTGCAATTCTATTGTGTATTTGTTTTTGGCAGTTTATGACACAATAGTTAATTTGTGCATCATTGGGAAACTGATTATCTGACTGACTTCAACATTTGAAAAGCTTCTGGAAAAATACTACAGCACTAAGTCCAATGATATTTATAGCAGCCATCTTTGTTCAGTTGTTTAATGTGCTTTCATAAACACAGTCACCTATAAATTATAAATAGATAATAAAGTTGGTTTTTAATCTGGTCATGATTGTTGGCTGTTCTGGTCCATGGCAATTTCTAGAATGTTGTTCATGATGGGGGATTCAGGAATGGTAATACCATTGAAAGTTAAGGGTAATCTGATCAAAGTCTTCAAGATATTAGCAGGAAAAGACAGGGTAGATGAACTATTTTGACTGGATGGGGATTCTACAAGTATGTGCTATAGTGTGAGAATTAGGGCCAGACTGTTCAGGTTAAATGTTAGCAAGCACTTCTACACAAACAATGGTAGACATGTGGAACTCTCTTGAACAATTAGCAGTGGATGCTTTATCAGTTGTTAATTTTAAATGTGAGATATTTTTTGTTAGCCAAAGATATGTATAAAGAGTTAGGCCACTAATCTTATTGAATGGCGGAACAGGCTCAAGGGGCCAAATGACCTACACCTAAATGTTCCTATGAATATCAAGAAGACATAGTTAGATCCACTCTTTTTGTGGATGGTTATTCCCTGAAACTTCAGAGATTAGATTGGATTAGATTAGATTACTTACAGTGTGGAAACAGGCCCTTCGGCCCAACAAGTCCACACCGACCCGCCGAAGCGCAACCCACCCATACCCCTACATTTACCCCTTACCTAACACTACGGGCAATTTAGCATGGCCAATTCACCTGACCCGCACATCTTTGGACCGCGGGAGGAAACCGGAGCACCCGGAGGAAACCCACGCAGACACGGGGAGAACGTGCAAACTCCACACAGTCAGTCGCCTGAGTCGGGAAATGAACCCGGGTCTCAGGCGCTGTGAGACAGCAGTGCTAACCACTGTGCCGCCGTACTGCCCACCTGTGCCACCGTGCAGCTCACACTGTGCCACCGTGCCGCCCACACTGTGCCACTGTGCCGCCCACAACTGTGCCACCGTGCCGCCCACAGATCTGAATGTTATTTACCACTTACCACCCCAAGCCTGAATTTTATTCAGATCTTTGCGTATGTGGAGATGGATTGCTTCAATAAGAAAGAATTTGAGAATGGTACTGACTTTAGGCAATCATCAGTGTGCTTTCCAACTCTGACCTGAAGGAAAAGTCATTAATGATGTAATTGAAAAAGTTTAGGCCTAGGACTCACTTTGAGGAACTCATGTAGTGAGTTGGACTGAGGACCAGGACTGAGATGCTTTGCCTCCATTTATCTTTGTTCTTTGTGTGACTCCAGTAAAGAGCATTCTCCAATTCTCATTTATTTCAATTTTACTAGAAAAGTTTGAAGGCACATAATCTATCAAAAGTTACCATGATATTAAGGGTATTCACTCTTATTTCCTCTCCAAATGTCAACTCTTATGTCAATGTTTGACTACAATTGTAATTTGGTAAAAACAAATTTTACAGTTGTAATTTGACTACAGTTGGTAGCAGCCCCTCACATACTACAAAGAAAAGGGGGAAATATGTAGGTTTAGGATCTGGGTCTGGATTCCCCCGCAATATATCTGTAGGGTGCATATTGAAGGTAATGATTAGCATTAGGGATCAGGCTAGAGTTATAGGTCAGGGACTCATGTTGTCAGGATTAGGGATGTGAGTGATCCAAGGCATAATAGATTTATGGCTTGTTTACTACATTGACAATTTATGTGCATTTCTCTGCAATGAGAAACAGAGGTTTGTGTTTCATTGTTTACCTCCCCACCAATGTGTACGAGTAATCTAGGCCATATCAACCAGGAGAATTCATCTAATGTGAGGGTTATCCTCTCTATAAATGTTCAAGATTTCATTCACAAATGTAATTTGTGCAGATGTGAACTGCCTTGTTTCTGCACATATTAGAAAACTGCATACGATCCTAAACCATGTGGCTCATCACTTCTAGTAGACAGAACTACAAGCTATGAATCAATCAGGGGCTAAGTTTGACTGATTGGAATTTGCCTGCAAGAGATCAGAATTTTGAGAAAATTGTTCACCAGCGATTTATTCTAGCTTCTGGAAGAAGGTTAATCTAAGAAAAGCAATCAATTTCATTCATGTATAGCTAAACTGGAAAAATTTAAATTAAGTAAAATGAGTCATTTATTGGAGCACCAAGCTACAAGACCCAAATGAGCCGAATTAAGAAAAATTCTTGACAGAAGGTGTAGTTAACTGAAGTTTTATGAATATTTCACACAAGTAAGAAATTATGAACTGTTGGGTTATCTGAAGCAGTGTGGCATTATACTCTCAAATACAAGAATGCGATAGTAGATCTGGTGCAGTGTAGCTGGGATGATCATGATGAGCTACTGAGCAGAAGATTAGGAAGAGACAAAGTACATTTTTAATTGAATCCAACTGATGTTGATAACTAGCTTATGTGCCAAGAAATATGATTTTTTTTTGTGCAATTATAAAAGATTGAAAGTTACTATATCTAAGATCTAGCTTTAAACATGTGTAATTGATTGTTTTGATTCCATTGCTGCTCATCTCCTGTGCAGAGAGCTGGCAGTAAACACACATGTGACCAAAGTGAGTAAAATTAATGAAAAGGGATAAAAAAATTTTTGGAGTAGAACAATAAAAGCTAGGGAGAACCCTACTTATTAAGAACTGTCCACAAGATGGATACAGGCAATAAGACAATTGGATAATCTTTTAAGAATGTTTGATTAACCATTTAGAGCATATGTACTAATAATTAGTATCCATTGTTTTCCTTTGGAAAATAAAATTGAATAGATATTACCCCAGATAAACCTGGGAAATAATGGAGTGAAATTAAATGAGGGGTGTCCAAGAGTACTCCTTTCCCTCAAAAGATGTGGATTGTGTGAATCTTGGGAAATCCCCATAGAATTTTCCTCCTAATTAATGGAAACTAAATAATATTGCCAAGTGAACACATTAAGTTCACATCTGTAGTGAACTATATTTTAATGTTATTTAATGCTTCTGTGTTAACGCAGTTGCAAAGTAATTTGGTGGGAAAATCATAATTTGGGTTTTTATTGACTAAATGCTTTATTGTCCTGAAAGGTATGAAATTGAAAATTAGTTAAAAATAAAAATGCTGAACTAAACCAAAGAATTGCAGATGTTGAAGATTTGAAACCAAAACAGAAAATTACCAGAAAAAAATTACAATAATCTAGTGGTATGATCAATGAACTGTTAATCCGGACACCCAGGAATTGATCTGAGAAGCCAGGTTCAAATTCCATCACAACAGATGAATCCGTTATCGATTTGTGAGGAAAACTCATCTGGTTTGCTCATATCCTTCAGGGGAGGAAACTGCTAACCTCACACATAATTCCAGACCACAAATGGGATTGATACTTGACTGTCTTCTGGGCAAATGGGATAGTAAATAAAAGCTGGCCTAGGCAGACATGTCCTCATCCCATTCAGCAGGTCTGGCAACATCTGTGGAAAGAAAATAGAGTTAAAGTTTGGATCCTGTAACCCTTCTTTAGAACTGATAGAGGCTAGGAAAAGGTGGTATTTATGCTGTTGACAGGGAGTTTAGGAGAAGGAGAGGAATAAGCAGAATTGGGAGATCCTACAGTCTTCAGGACCCAGTTTCAAATTCAATAATTTTACAATAAACATCATCGTCTATGTCCTCTACCCAATCTACATTCCAGGTCCTCTCATGATATGTGTTCCAGCACAGCGAACCTGTTTTCATCCAAACATTGTCCCAAGTGTCAGTTTTTCCTGGTCCCTGGCATACTATTAACTATCCCTTTGTATGCCTAACTTTCTTTTTCTCTTTCTGGACTCCATCTTCATCTATCCGTGTTCTTCTTTCTCTTCCAAGATGTTTCCAGACTTGCTGAGTTTCCTCAGCTATTTAGTTAAAAATAAAACTTCAGCAGAACTCCTGTAAAGTGAGAATATTCAACTTGCTATTTGAGAAACCAAGAGTTCTCAGAGAAGACCGAAATAAAAGCAGTAACTTGAATCCTAGGCAAAACAATTAGATATCACAGTTATCTTATTCCAATGAGTTATTTTTTTTTCTAATCAATGCATTCAGAGATATTACACAACTTTAGAGTAGGTGAGAGTTGAACCAAAGCCTTCTTGTTCAGAGGTAGAGAGACCCACTGTGCCGCAAGAACCCTCATTCTCGCTACTTGGTTTAGCATGGCTTGGGCAGTACAGCTGATTCAATTATTTGTAATTGGCCATTCTAAATGATAACTTGGCAATGATTAGGATACATTGGTCCCCACAGATATTTGCTGTGTAAAAAAAATATACGGGTGAATTACTGAAAAAATGGTTTTACATATTGTGTTCACAAATGTCACAGTGACTGAATTAGACAAGAGATTATTTAGGCAGAGAGAAATCCTTTGCCCAAAGAGCCGATACATTTCAATTCTACAGTTACAGATATTAGCATGCACTGAATCAAACAGAACAATTGTCACCAACTCACAGTTATCACTTTAAATCATTTGGTACTCAACTCATTGAACTGCATATTGCTATACCCTGTGGCATCAATCTAGTTATGATTGAGGTGGATATCTCAACTCTCTCTGCAATCTCTGTTTGATTGCTTGCAAGGCCTGTCTGTACATCAAACATTACTGCTGCTAAACAATTCCTCTTTACTTTAATGGCACTGTATACAGCAGGTGTCCAGCTGAGCAGAGCTTGGAAAGGGCTGTGTAGTTGATACAGATTCTCCACTAATAGACTTGCCAATATCATCCAATCTGGTTTATTTCACCAAGTGAAAACCTGGTCTTATTAAAATGTAAGTGTCTATGCTAGTGCATTTTTCAGTTTGCCTGATGTTGTAGTAGTCATTCGCTATAATTCATTTACAAATGTGCTATAGGAGATCAAAGATATGTTGCAACTTAATATGAAACTGATCAAATTTTACTTCTTGTTGAAATCAGCACCCTGATTTTGAGGTAGCAATATAGCAAAACTGTACGTTTCCTACTTCCTTAGAAATTGAAAACAACTTGAGGAATCCATGCATATATGCTTAACTCAAGAGTTCCTGTCAGTGATTTTACAATTCCCAATAGAGTGCACTACTGAAGGCCCCTTTAAAAAACACAATCAAATAAAAATTACTGAATAATCAAGAACTTTCCTTTACACTATTATTCTAATAAAAATGCTTGAATGTTGCACCTTGTTAAGTGAGAAGTAACTGGACTTTAAAATGTGTGCTAAGATCAGATCTATTTATTAACAGCTTCATTGGCTCTACAAACCTAATTTTATAGTTACAGACTTTTAAATTCCTCCATCATGACTAAGCAAAAACTAGCAATTTTAAAATCATTCTTAGATGTTAATGTTTAAGCTCCTACTCTCAATCTGTAGGTATAGATGATTTATTTTATTCTCTATAAAATTAAAGTGGAAAATCTTAAGTGAAAGGGATTTCTGCTTGCTGTATTGACATCCCCACTGTTTCCACAAACCCAGAGATATCCCCATTTGGTATCAGAATCATATTAGGAAAGGAAAAATTCATACTAGAGACCACGAGAACTTCAAGACCTGCTTTCTACAAGATCAGCAGCGAATTACATTACTTCACTACTGACCAAAATGTCAGGACTATCAGTAGAATGACAAGTAACTTGCTACTATTGTTGTTTCACCAGGCAGGTGGAGGTTTCCACCATCCGATCCTCCAGGATCAAGAATGCTGAAAGTTCACTAATCACTAACACCTTCTCTGCATTTGAAAACTGGAAACTGAGGAGGCAGACTTTTTGTTTTTTGTGTTTTTTTTTCATGCAAAGAGGGAAGCAATAGACCTAATAAGTGACTGTAATGGCATCCAGCTGATGCAATCAATTTCATAAGGATGCCTATCAGAATGAGAAATTAATTACACAATAAGTGAAAGCAATAGAATAATGGATGATGACTTGAGGAAGTATATAGTAAAGAAGATTTGATGGGTGTGCAAATGGGTGTGAGATGTGCTATAATGGAGCTAGTTTGACAAGATAATGTAAAAGGGTGGTGTGTCAGATGTAGATTATATTAAATTATTCACTTTTTCTGACTCAGTTAGGTCACTAAAGAAACTGAATACACAAAACTGGTTCTATTCCTGCACTGTCCTCCTCAGCCACTTCCAGTCATTTTTTTCCCATGTCAGCAATGAATTAGCTCCCACTGCTAACTGAGAGTGCCTTTCTCCAGCTCCTCACTGGCAATGCCAGCTCAAAACAAAACATTGCTAAACCATGATCCTTCTTCTGCAATCCATTATCACATCTTGTCACTCTTTTTGCAACTCAGTTTGGGTCTTTAAATACAGGAGTTGAGACTGAGTTACATGGATTAAAGTCACAGGTCCTGTTGCACATTGGGCCTTAAACCTGTAAGTGAATTCTAATGAACTGGCGAGTTTAAAAGGCATCATTAGAGCAGTGCAATGTGTCTTTCTTTGATTCGTCAATTGATCACTCCCCACCATATTTTCAAGATATATTAAAGCCTTTAATCTTATCAACAAATCTCCTGTGCTACAACATATCAAGTATCTTTTTAAAATACTGGTGGCATTGCACAGTGACTTAATTGGCTGCTGCCTATACAAAAAGGGCAATTGATCTGATTCCTGGTCTTCCTCAGAGGAAGTCCCCCAGAGCTGAGAATGATTTGGGAAGCCCTCTCAAAATTGCTCCCTTATATATCCCGACTCTCTACCCCTGCAGCCAACACCACCACTACCCCACAAATTCCAGTCACCCACTTCCATTTCTAAGTTTCTCCTTTCCTCTCTCCTCTCTTCATCTCCTTTCCCCAGCTCAAACTTGCACTCTTAGCTCCCTGTACTTTGTCCACATCTCCTGTCCCCAAACAACACACACCCTACATCCATTTTATGGCTTCCAAATCCTATAAACTCTGTGTCTCCACCATTTCTTCATCTTCCATGAATGAATTTCTGCTTTAGTTTCTAATTGGTCCTAACTTTTCTTTAACAATTTTGTTATCACAGTATGATAGAATGATTTATAGTCAGCCTGTTTGTCTACGCTGGCTCTCCAAAGGAGCAAGTTACCTTGTGTCACTTCCCTGTACTTCTGCCCTGCATCATCTCTCTCTCTCTCTTTTGGATAATAAGTCAATTCAGGTCATAGAGTCATAGATGTGTACAGCATGGAAACAGACCCTTCGGTCCAACCCATCCATGCCGACCAGATATCCCAACCCAATCTAATCCCACCTGCCAGCACCTGGCCCACATCCCTCCAAACCCTTCCTATTCATATACCCATCCAAATGCCTCTTAAATGTTACAATTGTACCAGCCTCCACCACATCCTCTGGCAGCTCATTCAATACACATCATGGACCAGAGGAAAAAGTCTGAGTGAGGGATTGCACAGTTAGGACTTATATAAGTAAGAATTTGTTCTCTCAGAGTAATCTGTGTACTTCTTTATGACAGAGCAGTATAGAGGTTGGGTTGCTAAGTATTTTCAAGGCTGAGACAACACTCAGTATGGGAAAAAACATGAAAGCAGTTGAGGATCATCAAATTAGCCTTGACCTTACTGAATGGGTCAATATTCAATAGGAAGAGTAGACTCAATGGCTTACGTCTGCTTCTACATCTTAAGAGTTGATCCCCCACTTCTGGCACCAAATTTTTAGCTTTTCATGTATTGCATGTATAACTTGATTCCTGATATTCAGCCCTAAAATCTTTTATTGTTAATTTTCCTTCTACCAGTTTTGAGAGTGGAGTCAATGGGACGCTAAAGTAAATCTTTTTTTACAATTGCTCTTTTGTCATTTAAATGACAGAAAAATTATTAGATAGCTGGGACTAGCTATTTTCTGCTGAATTCAGGACCACGGCCAGCAACCATAGTTATTTTCAGCCCAATACACTTGCAACGAACATTCAATATTAACTTAACCAACAGTTCTTCTAAAGTAGGTTAGCTAAACTATGCACAGTATCAGAATATATATGTACTCCTTTCAAAAAAAGTAGTGCCACAAATACAAAGTTTATAAGAGAATATTCTTTTACAGAGCTATATAGCTGTGGGAATCTATTTCCAGTACAATATGAGCAGTCAAGGCAGAAATGTTCAACATTCAAAATTAGATTGAAGAGGGGAAAAGAGAAAAAGTAAACAAAATACTGAGCTATAGGAACATGTTGAATAAAATATGATTAACTATTTGCTTTCTTTGAGTGAAAATGTTGACAGGCATTGGCCAAGACAAATGTTTTCTTCTCTCAAGTTATCACTCCCTTAGAAATCTTGTACACAGCAATGTATATGTGGATATTGACCTCTAATCTTGCCAAGAATCTTAAGAATCAAGGTCACCTACAGTCAATACTTTTGGAACAAACAAATAAAAGTAATCTATACATTCACCAAAATACATCATCAATTTTTATTCTCTGCTCAGAAGAGTTATTTTGGACTCAAAATGTTAACTGTTTTTCTCGACACCAATGTTGCCAGACCTGCTGAGTTTCTCCAGTATTCTGTGCTTTTTAAAAATTTTTAATCTTTCATTTCATATTGGGTCTTCAAAATAGGATCCATTTACAAGATGAATTCATATTGATACAATGAACTCCAGCAACAGTTGAAATCAAGAAAATTACACCTTTATTCAGAAAAGTTTCTGAGATGTGTTCACCTGTGCATGAAGTTAGGAAGAGCAGGAATACAACTTCTGTACCCACATTAAATTAACATAGGACACCACCAATGTTTTTCTCCTCCTTCAGTCAACTCCCAATTTTCATTAATTCTCCAACTTGCAAATTTCCCAACCAACAGCTCACTGAATCAAGAGGTACTGCAATACTAGCAAAAACACCAACAGACACTTAAAATTTATCCACTGGCCTCAACATTCAGAATAAATTCATTTAAACATGCATCCCCAACATTCCCCCACACCGACCACCTCCAATCTATGCACCTAAAAGCAATTGTATTAGATTTCCTAACCCCAAGTCTATATTTGTTCTTCCCAATGTAGCACAAACTAATCAAATCATTGATTTGCTATGTGTGATTTCAAAATCCAATTATATGATGCAGCACATTATATTATGTAAGAAATTACTAAGGACCTTCAAAAATTAGTTATACCCATTTCTTTGCAACTTGTATAATACTTGTTTTCACACAAGCATTTCTAAAGTTCTACTTTTCACCTACCAATTGTGGGATGTTGAATTTATTGCACTTTCCATATATGCAAATATGATTCACAAGAATCCCAATTAAACAAAACTTTCGATCTTTAAATCGGAAGCTCTCATCATTCAATGTGATCGAGTTCAGTAATCAATATTCCTAAGAACTGGTTTTACTTGGTTGAAAATGATGCGTGGATGTGAAAGAAATGGAAGTGAATGGCTAAACAGAACAAGTACCATGGCTTCTCGTTGCGCGGGCAAGCAAGTACACACTCTGAGGAGCAAAACCCCACTCTTCCCAGAGTCATCACAACAATTCGAGATTT
This sequence comes from Hemiscyllium ocellatum, assembly GCF_020745735.1. Classification (NCBI taxonomy): domain Eukaryota; kingdom Metazoa; phylum Chordata; class Chondrichthyes; order Orectolobiformes; family Hemiscylliidae; genus Hemiscyllium; species Hemiscyllium ocellatum. The sequence goes on along the minus strand of NC_083410.1, from coordinate 57,353,283 downwards.
CAAGTACGCATTATTCCCCAATTTACCTACCTTTTCGGACCCAGGTCGATGGAAAACTCTGACCACACTCTGTACTTCACAAAAATGACTATTTGTTATAAATAAATGGATTCTAAATACAAATAAACAATTATTTACTTTCAAAAAATAGCTTTACCAGTTAAAACTAATTCCCTTAAGAAACCCCACCCCCTCCATTTACACATACAGACATCACAAACAGAGACAAAACAAAAATGGTTATTATGGGCAGTGAAAAAGCCTGGGAAGGCTATCCACTGAGTTTACTGAAATGATTCCTGTGCTGATCAGAATGCTGCTTCTCAATATTCCTTCTCTAGATACTTGTTTGCAGGAGGTGCAGGGACTGATTCCTCTATATATATAGTCACAATATAAAGTCACTGGAAAGTAGAATCAAACTGGCTATCTTGAGGATTCGGATACTTTTTTACTACAGAGTAAAAACACAATGTCTTTTCTTTCAGAGGTTTTATAGTTTTTACCAAAGCATTTGTATCCCAGACTGTCCAGCTACCTCACAAAGTTGCTGTTAGGCAGAAGACCTTTGTCATTGATAGTCACTACTCCATTGGCCAACCTTGGACTAGATCAGCACTGTCCAATTCTGGTTTGTTTTGCTTCCCTGATTTTAACAGTTCCACCAATGGTATCTATGCCTGCAGCTGTTGAGATTCTTGCCTTTAATCTCTTCACTTCTTTTTCCTACTTTAAGACGACCTTTGAAACCTCTCTCTTTGATGAGGTCTGTGGTCATCAGACCTAATGTATGGCACAGTGGCTGAGTGCTTAGCATTGCTGCCTTACAGCACCAGGGACCCAGGTTCAATTCCAGCCTTGAGTGACTGTGTGTGTGGAGTTTGCACATTCTCTCTGTGTCTGCATGGGTTTCCTTCCACACTCCAAAGATGTGCAGTTCAGGTGAACTGGTCATGCTAAATTGCCCATCATGCTCGGTGCATTAGTCAGTGGTAAATAGGTCGGGGTGGGTTACTCTTCAGAGGATTGGTGTGGGCCTCTTGGGCCAAAGGGCCTGTTCCCACACTGTAGGGAATCTAATCAAATGTCTCCTAACAGTCAGACTCTATTTCATTTGATAATTCTTCTGTGTAAGAGTGTGTCATATAAATATTGGAATTTTGTAAGATTCAAGTGATATACATGCATGTCTGCCAGAGGTTGAAATTTTATACTTGTACAAGTTAGTTCATCCAGAACACAGGAAAAACTAAATGCTTTTATTTTTAATATTAGGAGCAGTAAATGGAGACGTTGATGTCTTCTAATTTACACTAAAAATAAATCAGAATTTGCTGAAGTATATAAATCTAAGAATGAGAGTATTTTTAATTAATTATTAAGATTCTATACTATATTCACCCTTAATGTTAAGATGTTATATGTATATAAAAAAGCAAGCAAATAAAGTTTGCTATGGATCAAATCAGCCTTGACTTTTGATACTTATGGCTTAAATTTTCAGTTCCACTGCAATTTGCAATGTTGCAATTTGCAAAATTAGTTGGTTTCATTATTTAATTTACAGGAAGCTGAAATTTTGTAGAGTCAGAGTCACACAGCACGGAAACAGATGTTGTGGTTCAATCAGTCCATGCCAAACATAATCCCAAACTAAACTCGTCTCACCTGCTTGTTCTTGGCCCATATCCCTCCAAACCTTACTTTTAGATATCCCTATTAACATGATACTTTGAGACTACAAATTCATCATAAATTTAATAATTTTATAGTCATTGTCAGGAGTGTCTCAGCCAACACACATCGTAAATAAATTAACTGTTAGTAAAGGTTAATAAAACATCACAATTAGTAGATGGGCTGTTGTTACTGACCTACTTTCAATTTTTTAAAAGGAATTCATGTATGGATTTTAATTCAACTGGTTTTGTCAAGAACAAAGCTTACAGTTTTTAAACATTAAAAATATGAGGATCAGCTTTAAACTAAAGTGAGCATCTTCCTAACAACTACAAAACGCTGCTGTTGCTGCTTTAACTCCTCATGCTAAAGACGGTGTAAGCTAATATACAAAATAAATGGCATTCAGGTCAAAATAAATAGTTTTACAAATATTTGTACAGCTAAGATTACATTAATACATAAAAGTTGTGAACTGATATCATAATAAAACTGTTGCAACTTTCCTAACCACTACCACTTTTTTCTTTAAAACTCAAACTCAAAACAATAGTCACAATGGTGGAAAGAGAATTATGTGGTGCAATATAATAATGTGGAGTTTTTCAATGTTTTAAAGTAATTGTTAAAGGTTAATTTTGTACACTGATAGTCCCAGAAAAATTTCAAATAGAGGCTGCATCATAAGAAAAGGAGCACCGTAATGAAAGTACAGTAATTTTTTTAAAAAAGCTAGGCTTGCACAGCGCTATTAAAATACATAAATGCAAAAGAAAGGAACAGAATAGCAGTGCTCAAAAATCATGAAAATTATTTTAAGTGAGATGCGTTGTAATATATATGAAGATCGCTTTTTGTTCTACTTAACAGAGTAAAAGGAATAAAACCAAGATCAGAATTCATCATGATGCATGACTGTTAACGTATTGCATTGTACCTCATCGTTGCAGCTGGACACGCTTCAAATTTAGCAGCGGAGTTGTCGTTGGGAAAAATATAGTAAAATAGATTCGGCTAGTTATTACTGTCATGTACGGTACCACTCTCCGAAATAATTTGCCTTAGCTTATGTCTCCATAGAGGATGCGTAGTAAAACAATTTCGTTCACCTCCGCGTCAGTATTTATTGTTTACTTAGAGATTATTTTCATCTTTCTTTTCAATACCAACGGAAACATCAAAACAGACAGTGATTTTACTCAAGTTACGTAAACCAGCAGCCGAGTTAGGACGGTATCAAAAATTATCAAATCAATGTAAAACTGAAACACACTTGGAAACATGTATCTGAATTTCTTGAAATAATCATTTTAAATATTACTCAAATATGAAAATTTGAACTAAAATGTGCTTAAAATAACGACACATATACACTGAAATGTATTTGTAATAAAAATAACGCGTCGCATATTTAATACTCCAGTTTATCCATAAACATGGCTACAAAATACTGTGAAACTTGATGCTTAAAATTAATACATCTGCTATAATCTGAAAAAGCAAACATAAGACATCAAGAATGATGTACGTAATACAAACATACTGTAATTTAATATTGAAAGCATAAATCATATTTTTAAAACAACTGGTGTACTGTTGGGGACTATTATTTTGTTAAGTATTACATTTCATTCCACATGGTAAATACTACCTGATAACATCATCGTTATGGCCAAGGAAAAATTTCTGTGTGTGTTCCCTGGTGTTGTACACAATTCCCACTCCAGCAACGAAGTAGACCACCTCCTTGGCAACCGTGTAGTATAGATTATTCCGGCACTGGTGACCTCGGTAACCATAAACCCACTCTAACCGCAGCTGGCATTTCGGTGCAGTTCTATCAGCCATTTCCTTCCCTTCCTATTATTTATTTGCCGTCCTTCTCAATGGCTTAGGAAGAGTGCTGCAAAAAAAAAATCGCTTTCAAGGACAACAAATCTTTAGCAAAATTTCAGAAGCACAATCTCCCGTTCACAAAGTATCTCTTCACAATTGCAATAACAACCTCAATGATGTCAGCTAAATGCAGCAGCAAACAGCTAACACTGAAGGACGGGGCTGAGTTCGGTTGGAAATGCTGCGCGCGCTCGTTACCAGGTGGGCAGTAACGCTTAGTAACAGCGCAGGGCGGCCGTTGACGTCTGTGAGGGCTATGGGGAGGGAGACGTAAATGTGCGCAAACTGCGTGCTCGAGCGTCAAACCACGCGCTTGGAGACGGTCTGCAGAAACAGTCCCTTAAATCTATTTGTGTTCCTCCGAGGGAGTTGCGGAAATGTTGTTTCCAAAACTCAATGCTGGCGTCAGTATATAGCACGTCATCAAGAATGGGTTAATGGTTTGAGTTCTGATATTTGCTGGTGGTGGAAGTGAAGAGAGGGCGTCTGAAAACATTATATAAAGCTGTTTGCCCACCGACAGAAAGCGACTCACCCAGACTCCAAATCAGTGACCTCTACCACCCAGAAGGACAAAAGCAGAAGATGCATGGAGGCATCTTGAAATCACCTGCAAATTCCTTTGGAAATCACACACCAAGCTGCCTTGAAACAACGTGGGATCAAAATTCTGAAACTCACCGTTTACAATACAGTGAATGTTCCTATTACCAGTGGTTGTATCACATCATATTTGCAGTCCAGCACTGTCTTACAATGATACCAAAAGGATTTTTGCCAGCTATGCACTCATTCCAGAAACAGATAAAATGATTTTTCCAAAGAGGGCATTTGAAATCTGGTTTGCATATGAAATAGTTCTGATCAACCCAATCACAAACTGATGACTTTGATGAAGAGTCATTTAGACTCGAAATGTTAGCTTGCTCTCCTTGGATGCTGGCTGAACTGTTGTGATTTCCAGTATTTTTTGCCTTCAATCACAAACTAGATTGTCCAGAATTTGGATCAGGTAGGATACATTATGAGGATAAAGAAACTGTAACAAAATGTGGGAGGTTTGAATGAAATAAAAATAATAGGAGAATGCAACTAGACATGCAACATTTATGAACCAAATTGATTGTGCATTTTTCTGGATTGTACCTTCAGCCTGCTCACTGATGCTCAGTATGGATTTTGCTAGGGGCATGCAGCTCCTGACCTCATTACAGCCTTGGTCAAAACACTGAAATAAAAGTTGAACTCCAGAGATGAGGTGGGATTGACTGTTCTTGACACCAAAGCAAATATAGCATCAAAACATCCTAGCAAATCTGCAGTCAATAGGAATTGGAGGAATGCTTTCCACTGTTTGGGATGGAATGGTGGCTCAGTGGGTTAGCACTGTTGCTTCAGGGCTCCAGGTTCGATTCTAGCCTCACTTGACTGTCTGTGTGAAGTTTGCAGAGTCCCTCTGTGTCTGCATGGTTTCCTCCCACAGTCCAAAAATGTGCTGGCCAAGCTAAATTGCCCATAGTTTTAGGTGCATTAGTCAGAGGGAAATGGGTCTCTGGTGGGTTACTCTTCAGAGGGTCGATGTGGACTTGTTGGGCCAAAGGGCCTGTTTCCTGTAGGGGATCTAATGTAATAAAGCAAGATGGTTTGTGATAGTTGCAGGTCAATCAACTCAACATAAGAGTAGGTCAAACATCTCACTGTAAGAGTTCCTCAGGTAATATCCAAATCCAATCATCTTAACTGTTTCATCAATGACATTTCCTCCATTATGGTCAGAAGTGGGACCATTTGCAAATGATGGCACAATGTTCAGTGCCATTCATGTCTCCTCAGGTACTGAAGAGTCCCAAGTCCACATGCATGAAAATCTGGACACATCTAGTGGCAAGTAACATATGCTGCAAATGTGTTGCTGGTCAAAGCACAGCAGGTTAGGCAGCATCTCAGGAATAGAGAATTCGACGTTTCGAGCATAAGCCCTTCATCAGGAATAAGAGAGAGAGAGCCAAGCCGGCTGAGATAAAAGGTAGGGAGGAGGGACTAGGGGGAGGGGCGATGGAGGTGGGATAGGTGGAAGGAGGTCAAGGTGAGGGTGATAGGCCGGAGTGGGGTGGGGGCGGAGAGGTCAGGAAGAGGATTGCAGGTTAGGAGGGCTGTGCTGAGTTGAGGGAACCGACTGAGACAAGGTGGGGGGAGGGGAAATGAGGAAGCTGGAGAAATCTGAATTCATACCTTGTGGTTGGAGGGTTCCCAGGCGGAAGATGAGGCGCTCCTCCTCCAGCCGTCGTGTAGTTGTGTTCTGCCGGTGGAGGAGTCCAAGGACCTGCATGTCCTCGGTGGAGTGGGAGGGGGAGTTAAAGTGTTGAGCCACGGGGTGATTGGGTTGGTTGGTTCGGGCGGCCCAGAGGTGTTCTCTGAAGCGTTCCGCAAGTAAGCGGCCTGTCTCACCAATATAGAGGAGGCCACATCGGGTGCAGCGGATGCAATAGATGATGTGTGTGGAGGTACAGGTGAACTTGTGGCGGATATGGAAGGATCCCTTGGGGCCTTGGAGGGAAGTGAGTGTGGAGGTGTGGGCGCAAGTTTTACATTTCCTGCGGTTGCAGGGGAAGGTGCCGGGGGTGGAGGTTGGGTTGGTGGGGGGTGTGGATCTGACAAGGGAGTCACGAAGGGAGTGGTCCTTGCGGAACGCTGATAGGGGAGGGGAGGGAAATATATCCTTGGTGGTGGGGTCCGTTTGGAGGTGGCGGAAATGGCGGCGGATAATACGTTGTATGCGCAGGTTGGTGGGGTGGTAGGTGAGAACCAGTGGGGTTCTGTCTTGGTGGCGGTTGGAGGAGCGGGGCTCAAGGGCGGAGGAGCGGGAAGTGGAGGAGATGCGGTGGAGGGCATCGTCGATCACGTCTGGGGGGAATCTGCGGTCCTTGAAGAAGGAGGCCATCTGGGTTGTGCGGTGTTGGAATTGGTCCTCCTGGGAGCAGATGCGGCGGAGACGAAGGAATTGGGAATATGGGATGGCGTTTTTACAGGGGGCAGGGTGGGAGGAGGTGTAGTCCAGGTAGCTGTGGGAGTCAGTCGGTTTATAATAGATGTCTGTGTTGAGTCGGTCGCCCGAGATAGAAATGGAAAGGTCTAGGAAGGGGAGGGAGGAGTCTGAGACAGTCCAGGTGAATTTCAGGTCGGGATGGCCGACCCATTGTCTCAGCCTGCTCCTGCCCCACCGAACTCATCTCCCAATACCTCGACACGGTCCTGTCCCCTTTAGTCCAAGAACTCCCCACCTACGTTCGGGACACCACCCACGCCCTCCACCTCCTCCAGGATTTTCGCTTCCCCGGTCCCCAACGCCTTATTTTCACTATGGACATCCAGTCCCTGTACACCTCCATCCCCCATCACGAAGGACTCAAAGCCCTCCGCTTCTTCCTTTCCCGCCGCACTAACCAGTACCCTTCCACTGACACCCTCCTTCGACTGACTGAACTGGTCCTCACCCTGAATAACTTCTCTTTTCAATCCTCCCACTTCCTCCAAACTAAAGGAGTTGCCATGGGCACCCGCATGGGCCCCAGCTATGCCTGCCTCTTTGTAGGATATGTGGAACAGTCCATCTTCCGCAACTACACTGGCACCACCCCCCACCTTTTCCTCCGCTACATCGATGACTGTATCGGCGCTGCCTCGTGCTCCCACGAGGAGGTTGAACAGTTCATCAACTTTACTAACACCTTCCATCCCGACCTGAAATTCACCTGGACTGTCTCAGACTCCTCCCTCCCCTTCCTAGACCTTTCCATTTCTATCTCGGGCGACCGACTCAACACAGACATCTATTATAAACCGACTGACTCCCACAGCTACCTGGACTACACCTCCTCCCACCCTGCCCCCTGTAAAAACGCCATCCCATATTCCCAATTCCTTCGTCTCCGCCGCATCTGCTCCCAGGAGGACCAATTCCAACACCGCACAACCCAGATGGCCTCCTTCTTCAAGGACCGCAGATTCCCCCCAGACGTGATCGACGATGCCCTCCACCGCATCTCCTCCACTTCCCGCTCCTCCGCCCTTGAGCCCCGCTCCTCCAACCGCCACCAAGACAGAACCCCACTGGTTCTCACCTACCACCCCACCAACCTGCGCATACAACGTATTATCCGCCGCCATTTCCGCCACCTCCAAACGGACCCCACCACCAAGGATATATTTCCCTCCCCTCCCCTATCAGCGTTCCGCAAGGACCACTCCCTTCGTGACTCCCTTGTCAGATCCACACCCCCCACCAACCCAACCTCCACCCCCGGCACCTTCCCCTGCAACCGCAGGAAATGTAAAACTTGCGCCCACACCTCCACACTCACTTCCCTCCAAGGCCCCAAGGGATCCTTCCATATCCGCCACAAGTTCACCTGTACCTCCACACACATCATCTATTGCATCCGCTGCACCCGATGTGGCCTCCTCTATATTGGTGAGACAGGCCGCTTACTTGCGGAACGCTTCAGAGAACACCTCTGGGCCGCCCGAACCAACCAACCCAATCACCCCGTGGCTCAACACTTTAACTCCCCCTCCCACTCCACCGAGGACATGCAGGTCCTTGGACTCCTCCACCGGCAGAACACAACTACACGACGGCTGGAGGAGGAGCGCCTCATCTTCCGCCTGGGAACCCTCCAACCACAAGGTATGAATTCAGATTTCTCCAGCTTCCTCATTTCCCCTCCCCCCACCTTGTCTCAGTCGGTTCCCTCAACTCAGCACCGCCCTCCTAACCTGCAATCCTCTTCCTGACCTCTCCGCCCCCACCCCACTCCGGCCTATCACCCTCACCTTGACCTCCTTCCACCTATCCCACCTCCATCGCCCCTCCCCCTAGTCCCTCCTCCCTACCTTTTATCTCAGCCGGCTTGGCTCTCTCTCTCTTATTCCTGATGAAGGGCTTATGCTCGAAACGTCGAATTCTCTATTCCTGAGATGCTGCCTAACCTGCTGTGCTTTGACCAGCAACACATTTGCAGCTGTGATCTCCAGCATCTGCAGACCTCATTTTTTACTCGCAAGTAACATATGTCCCACATAAGTGCCAGCAATGACTATGTCAAACAAGAGAGAATCAAACCATCGCTCCTTGACATTCAATGGAATTATCATCATTGATTTCCCCATTATCAACATTCTGGTGGGGATAGCAGTGGGGGTTTGCCAATGACCAGATACTGAACTGGACCAGCCATCTATATACTATGGCTACACAACAGGTGAAAAATTGGGAATTCTGATTTGATGATTTATTATTGTTGTCACTTGCATTTTACATTGAATAATAGACTAAAACACAATAAAAAGCTTCAACTGTCACCACAATCTGGCACCATTTTGAATAGTTTAAAAACAAAAAGGTAGAACTGGAAGAGTCCTCCACTGCTTCGTCATTGCCTGCGCCAGACCCACCAAAGTAGGAGTTACCGTTCTCTAGGTGCCATCTCTTCTTGACTAGGTGTCTTGTCAATTAAAAAAAATCACAGCTTGCTGCAATTAATGAGGGAAAATAAACAGGCACCTTCAGTCTTGAGTTGCTTTGTACTACAGATCAAAAGCAGCTCCTTCCAAAAGTTCAGTGATTTCTGCCCAAACGTTAACGCCCCAAGCTGTTCAGCTACTTGGGAGACAATCACACAGTTATTGGCAGGCGGAAGGCCTGTTAGCATTGATGACTTCACAATTCTACAGACCGATCAATTACTTAATGACAGTCAAATCACCAATTACACATAGCCTCTTGGTTCAAGCTTGTTTGTAACTAGGCTTTCCCCATTTCTTGCACTAACAGCTGTGAATGCCATTTAAAGTGGGTGTCAGGGTAATTTGCTTTTAAAAAAAACATTTAATTCAGATAAATGCGAGGTGTTCATTTTGGGAAAGGAAATCTTAGCAGGACTTATACACTTAATGGTAAGGTCCTAGGGAGTGTTGCTGAACGAAGAGACCTTGGAGTGCAGGTTCATAGCTCCTTGAAAGTGGAGTTGCAGGTAGATAGGATAGTGAAGAAGGCGTTTGGTATGCTTTCCTTTATTGGTCAGAGGATTGAGTACAGGATTTGGGAGATCATGTTGCGTCTGTACAGGACATTGGTTCGGCCACTGTTGGAATATTGCATGCAATTCTGGTCTCCTTCCTATTGGAAAGATGTTGTGAAATTTGAAAGGGTTCAGAAAAAATTTACAAGGATGTTGCCAGGGTTGGAGGATTTGAGCTACAGGGAGATGCTGAACAGGCTGGGGCTGTTTTCCCTGGAGCATCGGAGGCTGAGGGGGTGACCTTATAGAGGTTTACAAAATTATGAGGGGCATGGATAGGGTAAATAGACAAAGTCGTTTCCCTGGGGTTGGGGAGTCCAGAACTAGAGGGCACAGGTTTAGGGTGAGAGGGGAAAGATATAAAAAAGACCTAATGGGCAATTTTTTTCACACAGAGGGTGGTACGTGTATGGAATGAGCTGCCAGAGGAAGTGGTAAGAAGTGCAACATTTAAGAGGCATATAAGAGGATGGGTATATGAATAGGAGAGGTTCGGAGGGATATGGGCCGGTTGTTGGCAGGTGGGACTAGATTGGGTTGGGATATCTGGTCAGCATGGACAGGTAGAACTGAAGTGTCTGTTTTCATGCTGTACATCTCTATGACTCTAATTCTTGGCTTTTAAAACAATTATTTCCCCATTTCAGTCCACAATTAAAAACACAGAGAAATAAAAATACATGGTCCTTGTAGTGATTGTAACAAGGTCAGCTAGGTTTTCTGATTGGGCTGTTCACCTGGTCCAATCAGAGTGTCACTCCAGCAGGAGCCTGTGGCCCACAACCTGAGCCGCCCCCAGGGGTCTTAGTTTTGTCCCCATCAGGGATGTTAAACAATGGGCCATTTATCAACTGCTGCTGCACACCATCCACGTCTTCTCCCTTATCCACTGCCCTGACATGTCTTGGTATGCCCATTTACCACCAGGCAATGGGGATCCTCAGTGGAGTCCTCCCCTTCCACTTGGGGATCTCGGGTGGAGGGTGTTGCATGCAGCAGTCTCCTGCAACCGCAGATTGCAGTGGTTCACGAATTCCCAGGGTTGAAAAATGTGGTGCTGGAAAAGCGCAGCATCCGAGGAGCAGGAGAATCGAATTTCGGGCATAAGCCCTTCTTCAGGAACGTCAGGAGAAAATGAGGACTGCAGATGCTGGAGACCAGAGTTGAAAAATGTGGTGCTGGAAAACTGCAGCAGGCCAGGCAGCATTCGAGGAGCAGGAGAATCGACGTTTCGGGCATGAGCCCTTTTTCCTGCTTCTCGGATGCTGCCTGGCCTGCTGCGCTTTTCCAGCACCACATTTGTCAACTCTGGTCTCCAGCATCTGCAGTCCTCACTTTCTCCTAGTTCACGAACTCCCAGCCTAACTGTATGTTCTGTTGTGCTGTGGAGTTCGTGGACCATGTTCGTATGGGTTGTGGTATCTGCACTCCCTTTTTGTTTTCCTTAAAGATCTTTTTTCATGTTTTTGGTTGCACTTCAGCCCCATGATCCTGATCTTTGGGCACCTGGTGTGGAGAGGGGAGGGCAGCTCTTGAGGATCTCCTTGTTGGTCTGTTCCTGGGCCTGGTCAGGCTGGCCATAAACAGGTCCAGGCAGCGGGCAGTGGAGGGTGTTTTTATGGCTGACTGCCTTCCCCTCTTCTGCGGTTGTGTTCAGGCCCGGGTGTCCCTTGAGAAGGAGTACCCAGTGTCTACCAACACACTCAAGGTTTTCAGGGAGAGGTGGGCACTGCGGGGTGCGGAGTGTTTTATTTCCCCCTCTGATTCTATTTTGATTTAGTCCCTGCCCTCCCTTCACTGATCACTTAGGCATCACCCTTTATTGAGAAGGACACTGCTTGCCACTGGCCTCTCGGGTGTTTCTTTTCATGACATGGGTGCTGGGGAATAAATAAACAGTAGTGTGGGGGTTTACTGGGGAAAATAATGTAACCAGGAGATTAGAATTTCCTCAGTTCAGGTGACTGACTCTGAGCTGGCTGGCCACAGCCAGTGTACAGCATGGAAAAGTTCGTTCTCTGGACTGGGAGACATTTGCCTTCTGGTTTTGTTCTTTGTTTTCGTGTTTTTGATTTTTCTTTTCTGTTACTGGGCTGTATTCAGGTGCACAAAAAAAAGGATAAACGGAGTGTTGGGGCTTTGCTCGGTCTGAGAGCTAGCTCTGAGAAAGCTGGACCAGTGTTAAGTACTATGGATTGGTAAGTGTAGGGGTGGCAGAATACCTGCCTCTGTGGAGCTTTTGCAGTGGTGATGACAGTGGAATTAACGACAGTAAACATCCAAAGAAGCCTACGAGCTGGACTTCGAACAGGCACTACAACTGGCTTTATCACTGGAAAATGTAGCAAGTGGAGAACATGACATAAAGGGTATGCTGATGGAAGTGGACACGCTCACCAGGATGACTGAGCTTAGTGGACATCATTAATTCCTCTTATGCCCAAAACGTCAACTCTCCTGCTCCTCAGATGCTGTACATTTTCAGTGCTACACTTTTTGACTCTGATCTCCAACCTCCACAGATCTCACTTTCTCATCTCTTGAATGAAGGCAGTTGCATATCACTCAGGACATATCCTGAACAGAGGGATTCTAGGTCAGTGTTCTGGACGAGGCCAGACCCCTTCATAATATTTCAAGAAGGTTGCCTAGACCCTAACTTTTAATTATTTTAAAGACAGATGTGAAGTGAATATTCCAGGTGTGATGCAGCTGGAAAACTTGGTTTTAAGCAAAACAGAATTTATTTAAACACTACAGTTGAAACACAAACAAAACAAAATGGAATGTTCATTTGCTTAACTATTGGAAAACTTAACTGACCCGAAACAGCAACTTAACTAAGGAAGTGTTCCAATCCAGTAACATTCCATAAACACACCGCTTGGCAAAAAGGTAAATTCTCACAGGCAGGAGGGAACAACATTCAAAGAGATTTAATAAACAAAATAACCTTGTTAACATGACAGTATTGTCACACCTCCCCCCTTAAAAAAATGAACCACCAATATACAAAAATGGCTTTATTTTGGATCCCTTAGTCTTACGTTGTTAGTACGCTCCAATAAACATACATTGCATTGACTATAACCATGCAAACATTCATTACTACATTCTATTTCTGTCCATTTACTCCTGCCACTGAATGCATTTGTTTTTTCATCCAAGTCTCAACAATATGTCAGCAATTACGTTTTCTAGCCTGCCACATGCATAATTTTCAAATTGAATGGCTGCAATAATAAGCTCCATCTAAACAGTCTGTAATTTTTGTCCTTAAGTTGTACAAAAACTGTAACGAGTTATGATCAGTATATATGATTGTCTCAGACACATTACTGGCAACATTAGATTAGATTAGATTCGCTACAGTGTGGAAGCAGGCCCTTCGGCCCAACAAGTCCACACCAATCCTCCGAAGAGTAAACCACTCAGACTCATTTCCCTCTGACTAATGCACCTAACACTATATGCAATTTAACATGGCCAATTCACCTGCCCTGCGCATCTTTGGACTGTAGGAGGAAACCGGAGCACCCAGAGGAAACCCACTCAGACACAGGGAGAATGTGCAAACTCCACACAGTCGCCCGAGGCTGGAATAAATGTTGAAATATTGTAAAGCCAAAAACAAGCTCAAGGTCTCCCTCTCAATTGTCAAATATTTCCATGGATGAATGTTCATTTCCCTGCAAAACTATCCACTAAGTCTTTCTATCTTTTTGTCGTCTTCTTCTAAGAGTACAGCACCGATACCCACATCACTCACATCGATAGCCACCTTGAATGGCTTTGTATAATTAGGTGTGGCTAATAGTGGGGCAGTGGTTAACACAGCCTTCAGGCTGTCAAATGCTTTCTCCTAATCTGCCATTCACTGAAACTACCTGCATTTCTTCAGTAATTCAATGAGTGGAGCAACCACACTGCTAAAATTTGGTACAAATTCCTGATAAAACACACTCAAACCCAGGAATCATAGTATTGCTGTCTTTGTCGATGGTATAGGAAATTCCCCAATAACCTTTGCTTTCACATTCCGTGGAGCCATCTATCCGTGTCCGATAACATGGTCCAGGAACATGACTTGGGCTTTGGCAAATCCACTCTTAGCCAGGTTTATCAGAAAGCCTGCCTCCTGATAACTCTGATAAGTTCTGCAACTGTTCCTTCTATGTGTGACTAAAAATCACCAGGTCGTCAATGTATGCCACATAGTTGGGTAATCCAGAAATGACTTTATTGATTAGTCTTTGAAATGTGACTGGCGCACTTTTCATACTAAATAGCATGACTTTAAATTGATACAGTCCATTCTGTGTAATGAAAGCTGAAATTATCTTCTTGTGGATAAGGGTTCCTGCCAGTTATCCTTTGAGTAAGTCCAACTTAGAAATACACATTGCTTGTGTCACCTTCCCAATACAGTCTTCCAAACATGGAATCAGATATGAATCAGACTTTCTAACTGCATTGACTTTTGCAATAATCTACACATAACCATTGGATACCATCTGGATTTGGCACCATTATGTTGGGTGAGCTCCAGACACTGCAACTCACTTAGATTATGTTGTCTTGAAGCCTACGTTCAATCTTGCTTTAAACCTGTGCCAACTTTAGAGGGTTAAATCGATAAGGATGGTGCTTAATTAGAACAGCATTTCCTATATCTACATCATGCAAAATTAAGTTAGTACTTCCCAGCTTATTTCCACATATCTCCCCATGTGATAGCAATAACTCTTTCAGGTTATTTCAATTTTCTGTGGAAGGTAACTCAATAACTTATTCCAATTTTTGACAGCTTCCTCATTGTCCAATTTAATTTGAGGAATATCCAGTTCAGGATCCTCTGAACTTGGTTCTCCACTCTGTATAACCAGTAACACATTTTTCTTTTACTTCCCTCTCAAAATACCTTTTGAGCATGTTCACATGACACACTCTATGAGGTTTCTTTCTGTCTGGAGCCCTATCAAATAGTTCACCTCACTCAATTTCCTTTCAACTTGATAAGGTCCACCAAACCTTACTTTTAAAGACTCACCTATTACTGCAAGTAACATTAATACTTTATCTCCATTAGCAAAATTGCAAGTTTTTGATTTCATGTTTGCTTCCTGTTTATCATATACTATGAAGGCCTCATCTTCATTCCACTATGCTTCCGGATCAATGAATTCAACACATGTTGTGAAATTAAACTTTTCTTCAGCTGCCTCCACCTCCATGCTTACTTTTTCCATCAAAACTCCCACCCACTGACCGAGGGCCCCTTCTCCCGTCTCCAACACACTCCATCCACTTGGACACCCTGTGATGGTCTGTTACCCACCCTCAATTTCTTCATTTCCAACTGCCGCCGTGACATTGATTGCCTCAACTTGTCCACCCCTCTCATCCACTCTAACCTTTCACCCTAACAATGTGCAGCCCTCCACTCCCTCTGCTCCAATCCCAACCTCACCATCAAACTAGCAAGAGGGGACCAGTAGTAGTTTGGCGTACTAAGCTTTACACCACTGAAGCCAGGTGCCAACTCAAAGACATCTCCTCCTGCTGCCCCCTCGACCACAACCTCACCACCCATCACCAAACCATCATCTCCCAAATCATTCAAAATCTCATCATGTCAGGGGATCTCCCAAGAACATCCTCCAATTTCATAGTCCCAGAACCCCACAACGCCTGGTTCTACCTCTTACCCAAAAACTCACCCCGGTCAACCCATCGTCTCAGCCTGCTCCTGCTCCACCAAACTTATCTCCGCATACCTTGACACCATCCTGTCCCCCTTGGTCCAGGATCTCCTCATATATAGTTGAGACACCACCAACTCCCTCTATCTCCTCCATGACTTTCGGTTCCGTGTCCCACAATGCCTCATCTTCACCATAGATATCCAGTCCCCATACACGTCTGTCCACCTCCAAGTCCCCTATTTCTTCCTCTCCCGCTGACCCAGCCAGTACCCTTTCACCAACATACTCATTAGATTGGCTGAACTGGTCCTCACCCTCAACAATTTCTCCTTAGTATCCTACCACTGCCTCCAGAACAAAGGGGTAGCCATGGGCACCCGCATGGGCCCCAGCTATGTCTGCCTCTTTGTCGGGCAGATGGAATTGTCCATCTTCTGCAGCTACACTGGCACCTTTCCCCATCTTTTCCTCCACTACATCAATGACTGTATCGGTGCCACCTTGTGCTCCCACGAGGAAGTTGAATAGTTGAGTCAACTTCACAAGCACCTTTCACCCTGACCTCCAGTTCACTTGGACCATCTTGGACACCTTCCTCCCCCTCCTGGACCTCTCCCTCTCCATTTCCTGTGAACGTCTCAACACAGACATCTAGTTCAAACTTATTGACTCCCACAGCTACCAGAACTACATCTCCTCCCACCCTGCCTCCTGTAAAAATGCTATCCCTTACTTCTAATTCCTCTGCATCCACTGCATCAGCTTCCAGGAAGACCAATTCCTCCATAGAACATCCCAGATGGCCTCCTTCTTCAAGGACCACAATTTCCTCTCCCATGTGGTCAACAATATCCTCCAGCATATCTCCTCCACTTCCCACACCTCTGCCCTTGAACATCACCCCTCCAATCACAACAAGGACAGAACCTCCCGGGTCCTCACCTTCCACCCAACCAACCTCCAGATACAACACATCATCCTCCGCCATTTCCATCACCTACAAACAGACCCCACCACCAGAGATATATTTTGCTCCCAGCCTATCAACATCTTGCAGAAACCATTCCCTCCGCAACTCCCATGTTAGGTCCATGCCCCCCACCAACCCACCCTCCATTCCCGACACCTTCCATTGCCATCGCAGGAGGTGTAAAATCTGCACCCACACCTCCCCCCTCACCTCCATCCAAGGCCCCAAAGGATCCTTCCACATCCAACAGAAATTTTCCTTCCCCTCCAAACATGTTATCTACTGTGTCTGTTGCTCCCGATATGGTCTCCTCTACATTGGGGAGACATGATGTTTACTTGTGGAACATTTCAGAGAACATCTCTGTGACACGAGCATTAATCAACCCTACTGACTGGTGGCTGAACACTTCAACTCCCCCTCCTACTCCGCCAAGGACATGCAAGTCCTAGGCCTCTTCCACCACCAGATTCTAGCCACCCGATGCTTGGAGGAAGAACACCTCATTTTTTGCCTTGGGACCCTCCAATCACACAGGATCAATGTTGATTTCATTTTCTCATCTCCCCTCGCCCCACCTTATCCAAGATCCAACCTTCCAACCTGGCACAGCCCTCTTGAACTGTCCTATCTGTCCATCTTCTTTTCCACATATCCACTCCACCCTCCATTCCAAACTATTACCATCACCCCCTACTTTCATCTACCTATTACATTCCCAGCTACCTTTGCCCCCAGCACCACCCCTCCCATTTATCTCTCACTCCCCCACTGGACCTTTTTAACTTATCTTTCCCCTTCAAAGATTTCCATTTTACCCTGTGGTGAGCTATCTTTAGCATCTTCACCGAGATCTACTTTCCCCTTATCATTTGAGGATTTCTCTTTTCCTCAATCTCTATCCTTCACACATTGAAATTGATATTGGAAGCCAAACTATCATTTATGAATCAACTCATAATCATCAGTCATTTCATCTGCTAATCTTGCTGTTTTAACTCTGCTTTTCCACATGAGTTCTCACTACTTCAGGAAGTGAATTTTTGAACTCCTCCAAAAGAAATGTCTCTCTAAGAGCATCATACATTTGATCTATTATTAATGCCCTTATCCACCTATCAAAATAGTTTTGATCCTTTCAAACTCAATGCATGTTTGACCAGGGTCCCTCCTTAGATTCCTGAAATGTTGACTGTAGGTTTCTGGCTCAAGCTCATATGCATTTAAGATGGCTTTCTTCACCTCCTCATATTCCCCAAATGCCTCCTCTGATAGTGTTACAGATACCTCACTAGCTCTATCTATCAGCTTTGTTTGGATCAACAAAATCCACATGGTCAAGAGCCACTGCATTTGTTTAGCTATTTTTTCAAATGAGACAAAAAAGGCTTCTACATCTTTCTCATCAAATTTAGGCAATGTTTGGATATATTTAAACAGATCTCCATCAGGCTTTTGGCTATGTCCATCCTCACCATCCTCCTCACTGAGCTTATCTTCTGTCTTCAATTCCATCATTTTAAGCCGACTTTTCTGTCTAATTGCCAATTTCTGAAGTTCAAACTCTCTCTCCCTTTGCTCTGCTAGAGTCTTCCTCCTTTTCTTTCTCTTCTGCCACAGCAATTTTTTCCTTTTCCTTTTGTTTTGCTCAGGCAATTCATTCTTTTTCTCTTTCCTCTGCCTTTAACTGTAATTCAAGCTATTTCAATCCTTTTCATGTTCAAGATGCCTCATTTGCAATTGAATTTGAGCCGTTTCCAAAGATTCTGATGGCATTTCCAGCAAATTTTAATGCCAAGCTATAGCTGTAATTACATCTCCTTTTCTCACAGATGAAGACAACCCCAACTCCAGCTTGTCTGCAAATTCCAGCAGCTTTGCCTTGCTCACCTTTTGTAAAATCAGCAAAGTCACTTCTTCCAGCCCCAGAAAACTCTTAGTGACTGAAAGATCCATAACTCCACCAAGTACTGTTTAAACCAATTTAATTCAATACTAGCAACACCTAGCATTCACCGCCTTTGAGTCCAACAACCCTAAACCCAAATTCGAATTATAGAATCAATCCCTATAAGAAACCCCAATATGTTGTGGACCAGGCCAGGCCAGCTTTAAGCAAAACAGAACTTAAAGTTGGAACACGAACAAAAGAATGTAGAATTGGATAATTTAACCGACCTGATACAGCAACTTAACTAAGGAACCCTTTCAATCCAGTAACATTACATAAACACACCACTTGGCAAAATGATAGATTGAAACACAGATTCTTACAGGGAGGATTAGATTACTTACAGTGTGGAAACAGGCCCTTCGGCCCAACCAGTCCACACCGACCCGCCGAAGCGCAACCCACCCATACCCCAAAAAGATTTCAGAGAGAAAATCAATCAGGAAACATTGACTGAAGCTTGTAACCTTCCTGGACTCCAGCATCTTGTAACTGCCACTGTTAAACCAAATTAGAAAAAACCTGAACTGGGAGAACTGGCCACTCCCCTGCCATTGTTAAACTAGGCTCTTCTCAGACCCCTTGGTATGTCTGCCTTTATAACCTCAAGTTCTAAAAACCCTAAGGACAAAATAACCCTGTTAAAGTGACAGCACTGGCACATCAGTCCACAGCAAAGCACCAAAACAAAGCTTTGGCCAAACGGTTAATGTTTTCTTCAGGATCTGGACTGGCAGGCCATTGTAGTTGCTGCTGGTATGTGGACTCAAGATAGCGAAAGACTCTTATTAGGCTTGATTTGAGTAAGAGAACTCACAGGCCAGTATCCAGGAGAGTCCAACTCTGGAAAGCCCACCTAGATCTGGCTTGGAACATTTAAAATGCTTAGCAGAATCTAAATCAGAACCCATCAAAATAAACATCTGTTTAAATGGTCACCCCGTTCAAATGGAGGTTGATATATAACAGTGATTGCAGAACAAATCTTTAACAAAATTTGCTCTGGACTCCAATCCTTAAGCTAGTGTAAGACCTTGGTTAGACTGAGAACCTGTACCAAGGAAATTTTACAGATTATGGGTACAACTTCAGGTTCTATCTCGTATGAAAAGCAACTGATTCAGTTACCACTGATTGCAGTAAAAGGCTCATGCAAAACTGGGTGAGTTTGATTGGCTCAACAAGTCCACACCAACCCGGTGGAAGCGAAACCCACACCATACCCCTACCCTTATATTTACCCCTTAATCTAACACTATGGGCAATTTAGCATGGCCAATTCACCTGACCTGCACATTTTTGGACTGTGGGAGGAAACCAGAGCACCTGGAGGAAACCCACACGGACACGGGGAGAACATGCAAACTCCACACAGTCAGTCACCTGAGGCAGGAATTGAACCCGGGTCTCTGGCGCTGTGAGGCAGCAGTGCTAACCACCATGCCACCGTGCCATCCACAGAAAATAGCTTCCTGAGTGAAGTCCTAATTAAATACCCAGATGCTTTCCAGGAAGATTGAGGGACTATAGAAGGAGCCAAGGCCACACTATATATTAAGCAGGAAGCAATTTCATGATTCTTCAAGGCCCATCCAGAGCCATTTGCCATATATACAAAAGTAGAGGCAGAAATCAGAAAGTTGGAAAACAAAGGAATCATCAAACCTGTACAGTTTGTGGAATAGGCAGCACAAGTCATACCAATTGTGAAGCCTGACAGGTCGGTTCACCTTTGTAAACTGCGTCTTGCCGCTGGATAAATACTAAAACCCTTGCATAAGGGATTCATACGCAAAGCTGGTGGTGGAGCTAACCTTCACGAAGTTGGACATGAGCCATGCATACTTGTAATTGTGGTCAGATGAGGATTCCCAGAAGTATGCTACAATTGATACCCATAAGGATTTTTACCAATATACGCGACTGCCATTTGGGGTATTATCAACCTTTGCCATTTTTCAGTGGATATTGAAAAACATTTTACAAGGTCTACCCTAGGTCACCATTTATCTGGATGACATTCTAATAACAAGGAAGACAAATAAAGAACACTTAGAGAACTTGAACATATTTCTTAAATGTTTCTCCAAGGTGGGTGTATACGTTAGAAACAAAAAAATGTGTGTTCCAGGCACCCCAAGTAGGAGAGCGTGAGGACTGCAGATGCTGAAGATCAGAGTCGAGACTATAGTGCTGGAAAAGCACAGCCAGTCAAGCAGCGTCCGAGAAGCAGGAGAATCGAAGTTTCGGGCATAAGCCCTTCTTCAGGAATCTTGTCACGCTTTTCAACTCTGATCTCTGGCATCTGCAGTGCTCACTTTCTCCCAATAATCATGGTGTACCAGGGTCTGTGTCATTCATTGGAAAAGTTAAGTATAACTAGTCTGATGTTTATTTCGTCCCATTGTGGAAGACACTCACTTTCCATCTTTTGGCCACTCATATTGTATGATGTATTGTTACAGTGGTTTAGAATGAAAAAAGATAATTGGAAATATGAAACTGAAGATTTCTCATGTATCATATTAGTTTTCAGCTGATGAAAGCTCACTTTAATACTTGGCAATAGACCAATAGTCCAAACATAATTATTAATTTTTCATGCTCACTTTAGAGTTGAGTCAGGTGCATAATTCATTGTTACTCATAAAAATTAAAATAACCTAAAATTATCGAAGAAATTGCAAATTTTCTGAATAAGTGGAGATGTGCAGTTAGGGAGACTATAAACCATTTGCATATCTGATTAATTTGCTAGTGATTAATAGAGAAACATATCAGCCAAATCAGATTTAGCAATTTTTTAGCTTTCACTGACACAGGTTGCAATTCTCATGCTATTGCATTTCCTGATTAGAAATTCATTGTGAAAGTTGGAACAGTATTAGGCTTGAAATTAAAGTTGAAGAACCATCTGGCAGCACAAACAATGGCTGAAAAGAAATCAGAGCATAGTAAATTTCAGCAAGCCTGTATAAAACATATCTTGTGCGGAAGAGGATCATGTAGTCTGAATGCTTTGGTTTTGAAATATATTAACTAGTGGTTGACACCTTTCCAGTATCTGTTTGTTATTTTAGGTAAGTTACTTAATATTTCTCAAATCCCATTTTTATATTTCCCAGTGACTAACAGGAAGTATGTAGAGGGGATAAGTTGACAAGATATAACTTGCAGAGTGCCACAGCAATCAGTCCTGGGACTTTCATCCCATGGCATTCAAATATATGATAGCTAAATTTGCTGATGACACCAAGTATGAAAGCAGGTTGTTAAGAGGAGGTAGAGATTCTGTACAAAGAATAGAAAAGCAGTGTGATACTTATTTGGAGTGATTGCAGAACTCAGAGATACAAAATCTCCTTGTACATGAATCACAAAATGTTGGCTTACTAGTACAGCAAGTGGCTCAGTGGTTACCACTGCAGCCTCTTGGTGCCAGGGCCCCAGGTTTGATTTTCAGCCTTGGATAACTGGATGGAGTTTGCATATTTTCATCATGTCTGCATAGGTTTTTGCTGAGTGCTCTGGCTTCCTCTCACAGTCCAAAGACATGCAGATTAGATGGATTGGCTATGCTAAATTGTTCATAGTGTCCTGGGATGTGTAGCATAGGTGAGTTAATATTGGTAAATTATGGGGATAAAGTGAGATACTCTTTGAAGGGTCATTGAGACTTGATAGGCCGAATGTCCTCTTAGAGTCATAGAGATGTACAGCACGAAAACAGACCCTTTGATTCAACTTGTCCATGCCGATCAGATATCCCAACCTAATCTAGTCCCACATGCCAGCACCCGGCCCGTATCCCTCCAAACCCTTCCTATTCATATACCCATCCAGATGTCTTTTAAATGTTGCACTTGAACCAGCCTTCACCAGTTCTTCTGGCAGCTCATTCCATACACGTACTGCCCTCTCCGTGAAAAAGTTGCCCCTTAGGTCTTTTTTATATCTTTCCCCTCTCACCCTAAATCTATGCCCTCTAGTTCTGGACTTCCCCCACTCCTGGGAAAAGACTTTATCTATTTATCCTATCCATGCCCCTCATAATTTTGTAAACCTCTATAAGGTCACCCCTCAGCCTCCAATGCTCCAGGGAAAACAGCCCCAGCTGTTCAGCCTCTCCCTATAGCTCAAATCTTCCAACCCTGGCAACATCATTGTAAATCTCTTCTGAACCCTTTCAAATTTCTCAGCATTTTTCCAAAAAGAAGGAAATCAGAATTGCATGCAATATTCCAAAAGTGGCCTAACCAATGTCCTGTACAGCTACAACATGACCTCCAACTCCTATACTCAATACTCTGACCAATAAAGGAAAGCATACCAAATGCCTTCTTCACTATCCTATCTACCTGCGACTCCATTTTCAAGGAGCTATGAACCTGCATTCCAAGGTCTCTTTGTTCAGCAACATTCCCTAGGACCTTACCATTAAGTTGTATAAGTCCTGCCAAGGTTCGCTTTCCCAAAATGCAGCACCTCGCATTTATCTGAATTAAACTCCATCTGCCACTTCTCAGCCCATTGGGCTATCTGATCAAGATCCCGTAAGTGTTTAGGAAGGCAAACAGAATGTTGATGTTTTTTGCAAGGAAATTATAATGAACGAGGAGGTAATTTTGCTACAATTGTACAGAGCATTGAGAGACCATATCTGAATTACAGTGTACAATTAAGGTCACTTAAATTGAAATCAGATATGTATTTTAGAAATAGTTCAGAGAAGGTTGTATCAAATCACTTTAGGGTCACAAATATACTAAGTGTGGGACTAGTATAACTCATGAGTTTTTTATTTTGTGACCTAGATCATCCAGACTCCAAAAAGTCTGAGACCGGATGGACTGGAGGTACCCATGAAGACTCATTAGGAACAGGCAGAAGTCTGGATACACTGACTGCGAGAATTGCCTGGGTACTGATGTCTGGGAACTTCTGAAAAGCCCAACTCTGAGTTAGAGTTTGGAGGATTCCAGCTGGCTTAATTGAACATTTAGCCAGGAAAAGGTAAAGGATTAAACCAGATCTAACTCTTGGCTGTCTATACAACTGATCCTCCAATCCCTCACACTGACAATTCCCATCAATGCACTAACCAAATAATTGAAAGAACCGCTGATGCTTGAAATCAGAAATAAGGCAGAAATTGCTTTAAAAAGTCAACAGGTCTGGCAGCATCTATGGAGAGAAAGCAGAGTTAATGTTTCAGGTCAAGGGATTCTTCAACAATTTCTGTTTTTGTGTCTAATGGATGAATTACCTGATTGTCTCCCATAAGCCCCCTATGGACCAAACCTGACCAAGTCCCAACATCTGTCTAGGGTTCCAACACCCCCACCCCATCCACCCTAAAATATATTGCTCGCAAACCTTGTAGACATCCAACATCTCCTCTTTGGATTCAATTCTTTTCTCCCCTCCTCACAAACCAACATTACCAGTCCCCTAATACCCCATGGACCCCTTTACCCATCTGATTTCCTCACCCAGTTGGCCATCTTAACCCTCACTACTTGCTAGCCTTCTGTCCACTTGCCTTCCACTCAATCTTCTTCACCCAGCTTGTAATCACACTTCACCCAGCTGCTATCTTTAGCCCCCTACCACCTGACAACTTACTTCCTCACTCATCTGACACCCGACCCCATCCCATCTCCTTATCTATGCACCACACTACCCTCTCTCCCATTTACCCTAAACACTTAGCTTTCCTGGCAGCTATCAAAGTGACTTCAGGATTTTTGCATCTTGGATTACAGTAGTTACTGTCAGAAAAGGGCAGAGTTCCACACCACTACAGGCTGCATGTATCTATGACCTGTAGTATACAGCTTTAGCTCAGAAGGCTCCTGATTCAGAAGTCTAGAACTTCACCAAAGGTAAATGTGTTTTTTTTTTGTCCAGGTTGATTTCCTCTAGATAGATACTTGTGCTAGACATCTCTTAATTTGAGAATGCTGTTCCAAATCACCAGACACACATCCAATTAATAGCTGGAGTAACATTTCTGACCCTGTTCAGAAATCTATGCAAAAACAGCACGTATCGCCAACTTTTGGTTTACGAACATTCTAACTTACAAAATTATCTACTGTAGAATTTTAGCTTTAAAACAAGTCCAATATTACTCAAATATTACTGAAAGTTATTAAAGCAGCTGCTACATTATTACAAATGCAAACATTAAAAGTAGATATGGTTTATTGTAAAAATTAGAAGACGATTGGCCTGTTATTGTTGCAAGTCTGTTACTTGTTGAAGATTTGTCTTTACAAGGTGAATGGGTTGAAAATCTGAAGACAGAATTCAGTAGCTGTGATTTTTTTTTTCTGTGTCTGATCAATTGGAGGCTTTACCCACTGATGGACTGAGCAGAACAGGCTCTGAGAAATAACTTTTATGGTCCAATACAACTGTTCTGACCAGGCTCACCTTTCCTTTCCTTGTTAAGAATTGTCTCTCTGATGGTGTTCTGTTTCATTTCTTCATAGTGGTATGTTTAGAATGTCATCTCACTGAGACTTTTTCATACCAAATTTCGGGTAACTACTATTGTAATTTTGAAATAATTACTCTCCAGGAAGTAAATCAGTTTTACTGAAATTCTGTATGTTTGTAAGTTTGTCTGTGGGGGGTGTATTTTTCCAATCCCCAATTTATCTCTTTGAATTTTCATATCTTTAAGTACTCATTGTGTTAGCCAAGGGTTAATATATATCTATATGATTTCTTTTATAATTACTGTTGAGAATGTGTTGCTGGAAAAGCACAGCAGATCAGGCTGCATCTGAGGAGCAGGAGAATCGATGTTTTGGGTATAAACCCTTCATCAAGAATGAAGGGTTTTCCAGCAACACACTCTTGACTCTGATCTCCAGCAGCTGCAGTTCTCACTTTCTCCTCCTTTATAATTACTGTTGAGATAATATACCTAACTATCTGCTTTTTTAGCTGATAGTGAATTAACAGAGACACATACGTGACTTCTGGGAGCCATCTTGTCAGCTGATATGTCCCTCTTGAAAATATATGTAATATTGTATTTACGCAGTCATGATACTGGGATAAAGTGGATTATCATGAAAAAGGTTGAGCTTTTACTTATTAGAGTTTACAAGAATGAGAAGTGATCTTATTGAGATATATAATAGCCTGAGGGGACTTCTAAGATGTTTCTCCTTGTTAGAGATACTAGAACTGTAGGCACAATTTAAAAAGAAATCTCATTTCTAAGATGAAAATGAGAACTTTTTTTCTCTCTCAGGGGGTCAGAAGTCTCTGAAATGTTCTTACCCAGAAAACAAAAAAGGCTGGGTCTTTGAATTTATTCAAGGCTGAGTTAGGTAGTTTTTGATAGATAGGAGAGTCAAGACCTGTAGGGCAGACCAGGAAAGTGAAGTTGAGATAATAACCCCAGCAGTCATGCTATTGCTGAATGGTGGAGCACACTCACAGGGCTAAATGACTAACTGCGGCCCTTAAGAAATATGTTCCTATGTTGTGTGTTTATGAACTTGTCACCGGTGAAACTATGAACGATATGCTTTCAGTTTATTTAAAAAGTCTTCATCTCTACATCTACCTCTCAATACATTCTTAAGCTGGTCTCAGGAGGTCAACAAAAATCAAAACAGTACTCACTCATTCATCCAGCTTGGCAAAATTACTGCATTATGAGTCTTCACTTGATTTTCAACAAAATGATGGAAAAAGTTACAGTGCTATCAAGCAACCTTTACAAAAGAATAATATGTTCCCTAGTACTTAGCATGAGTTCCACAGGGCCACTCAGCTCCTGACTTTATTACAGCCTTCGCCCAAAAATAGACAAAAATAACATAAAGGCAGCATTTGGTTGAGCATGCCATGGGGCCCCAGCAATACTGGAGTCAATGAAGATCAAGAGAAATCTCTTCCCTTTAAAGTCATGCCTAGAAAGAAAGATTATGGTTGCGGTTGTTGAAAGTTAATCCCCTCAGTCCAAGAGCTTCACTGCATGAGTTCCTTAGGATAGTATCTTGGACCTAACCATTTTCAGCAATGATCCTCTTTCTATCATAAGGACAAAAGTGAGTCTGTTCACTAATACTTGCATCATATTCAAAACTATTTACAACTCCTCAGATACAGTGAAGTCCAAGCCCAAATGCAGCAAGACTCGGGTGGATCTAAGTTTGCACCGAATACTGGCAAGTAACATTCAGTCCAGGCAATGACCATCTCCACGAAGAGAAAATCTGACATTTGCCCCATGGCATTCAGAGGCACTACCTCACTGAAACCTCCACCTTCCAACATCCTGAGGTGACCATTAATCAGAAACTGAATTTGCCCAGCCATTTAAATAAGGTGGCTGCAAGGGCAGGTCAGAGACTAGAAATTCTGCGGAAAGCAACTCATCTACCATACTCTACAATGCTTTTTATCATCTATAAGGTGCAAGTCACAAGTGTGATGGAATGCTCTCTTCTTATCTAGATTTAGCTCCAACATAGAGTCATAGAGATATGCAGCATGGAAACAGAGCCTCAATCTAACTCATCCATGCTGACCAAATATCCCTAACCTAATCTAGTCCCATTTGCCAGCACTTGGCCTATATCCCTCGAAACCATTCCTATTCAATTACCCATGCAGGTACTTTTAAATATTGTAATTCTACCAACCTCCACCACTTCCTTGGGCAGCTCATTTCATACACGCACCACCCTCTGCATGAGAATGTTGCCCCTTAGGTGCCGTTTAAACTTTTCCCATCTCACCATAAACTTATGCCCTCTGATTCTGGACTCCCCCACCTGAGGGAAAAGACCTTGTCTATTTATCCTATCCATGCCCCGCATGATTTTATAAACCTCTATAAGATCACTCCTCAGCCTCCAACACTCCTGGGGAAAACAGCCCCAGTCTATTCAGCAACTCCTTGTAGCTCAAATCCTCCAACTCTGGCAACATCTTTGTAAATCTTTTATGAATCCTTTTAAGTTTCACAACATCCTTTCAATTGGAGGGAGACCAGAATCACACACAATATTCTAAAAGTGACCTAACTAATGTCCTGTACAGCCACAACATACTAAAGAATCTCAACATCATTCAGGACAAAGTATCCACTTGATTGGCACCATATCTATTTATTTCAACATTCACTTTTTTCACTACCAACACACAGTAGCAGTATTGTGTACCATCCACCCGATGAGATAAGTTGCCGGTACCCAACAAATGTCCAACAACACCTATGAAATCTTCAACTCAAGCTAGAGGCCAGCCTTACCTGGAACTATACCACATTCCATAATTGTCTTTGGTTCAAAATGCTGGAACTCATTTCCTACCAGCATTTTGTGTGTTTGTGCACACTAAGAACTGCAGTGTTTCAAGAAGGAAGCTCACCATCACCTTCTCCAGGCCAGTTAGGTATGAACAATAAAATGTCGACTTACCCAGTGAAGCCCACACCCAATAAACAGATTAAAAAAAGGTGCGCTATTTAGCAATTGGCATACTGATCCTATGATCAAAAGTGGGTATACCACTCAACCAGTTGTATCCACCACAGGCAACTGACTACAATCATGCACTGACTAGTCAGTTAAGGGTCAGCCAATTGGTAAATTGTTCTAAGAGTGGCCCAGGAAGTGAGGGTAGGAAAAGGTAGAAGACAGTGCCATTACGGTGCTCAACGGGTCACTGGCAATGTCCAAAGGTAAAATCTTGTGGACATGATGGGGGAGAGGGTTTGGCCTCCAGTTGCAGAGCCAGTGAGAAGCCTGAGTCATCTCCTTTCAGGAAGATTTTGTACATCATGCCCCTCAGACCATTAGCAGGCCAGCAGCAGGCTTTCCCTTAGGATCCAGACCTCAGGAACTTGACAGGCCTTCCCAAGGGATCAAGGACTATGAGGCCAGAGATCCTACCCACCAACTGCTTTCAGCCAATCTGAGGCATTTGTTTGGCAGCACAATCAGGGATTAATGGCTACTGCTTTTTTAAAATTCACCTGTGGGCTTCTCTGGCTGGCCAGCATTTATTGCCCATCTCTAGTTGCCTTTGAGAAGGGCAACTCCACCCATCCCATCCCAGATCCAACCCTCCAACACGGCACTGCCCCCTTGACCTGTCTTACTTTCCATCCTCCTTCCCACCTATTCATTTAACCTTCCCCCTCTGACCTATCTCAATTACCTCCCACCTGCATCTTTCCCCCCCACCCCCCACCCCCAGCCTAACTCCCACTTCCCTATTTATCTCTCAGCCTTCTTCCCCCTCCGCATTCTTATGCTGGAAACATCAGCTCTCCTGCTCCTCAGATGCTGCCTGAACTGCTGTGCTTTTCCAGCACCACTCTTTTTGGTTCTGACTCTCCAGCATCTGCAGTCCTCTCTTTTGCCTTGAGAAGGTGGTGGTGAGCTGTCTTCTTAAATGGCTGCAATCCACCTGCTGTGGGTTGTCGCACAATGCCATTAGGAAGGAAATTCCAGGATTTTGACCAAGCAACAGTTTTTTATTTCCAAGTCAGGATGGTGAATGGCTTGGGGGGAACTTGCAGGTGGTGGTGTTCTCATGTATTTGCTGCTCTTGTCCTTCTACATAGAAGTAATTGTAGGTTTGGCAGGTGTGTCTGAGGATCTTTGGTGAATTTCTGCAATGCATCTTCTAGATAGTACACATTGCTGCTATTGAGTGTCAATGGTGGAGAGAGTGGATGCTTGTGTATGTAGTGCCACTCAAGTGGGCTGCTTTGTCCTGGATGGTGTCAAGCTTCTTGAATGTTGTTGGAGTTGCACCCATCCAGGCAAGTGGGAATTATTCCAACACAGTCCTGACTTGTACCTTGTAGATGGTGGACAGGCTTTGGGGAGCCAGAATGTGAGTTACTCACCACAGCATTCATCGCCTGGCCTGCAGTTATAGTCACTGTGATAATGTTGGCAAGTCCAGTTCAGCTTTTGATCAGTTATGAGGTCGGAAGTAGGAATGTTTGCTTATGACTGCACAATGTTCAACCCCATTTGCAACTCCTCAGGTATTGAAGTAATCAATGTTCAAATGCAACAAGATTTGTACGATATCCAGGCTTGGGTTAACAAGTGGCAAGTAATGTAGGTATAAACAATGACTGCAGATGCTGGAAACCAGATTCTGGATTAGTGGTGCTGGAAGAGCACAGCAGTTCAGGCAGCATCCGAGGAGCAGTACACTGCTCCTTGGATGCTGCCTGAACTGCTGTGCTCTTCCAGCACCACTAATCCAGAAAGTGGCAAGTAATATTCACATCACAAATGCCAAGCAATTACCATCACCAACAAGAGACAATCTAACCACTGCCCTTTGACATTCAATGGTGTTACCATCACTGAATGCCTCTAACCATCCCTCTCCCCCAAACTATGAGTGATATTGGTATTTGTGTGGCAGGAAATATTACTTGGCACTTGACAATTCAAGCCTGAATATTACCCAAATCTCATTGCATTTGAACATGGACTGCTTCAGTACCTGAGGAGTTATGAATGGTGTTGAAAATTGTGCAGTTATTGGCAAATACAGGAAGGTGAAGGTCATTTCTGAAGCAGCTGAAGATGGTTGGGCCGAGGACACTACCCTGAGGAAATCCTGCAGAAACACCTTGCAATATATGATGGACCTCCAACAACTACAACCATCTTCCTATGTGCCAGGTATGGAGAGTTTGCCCCTGATACCCATTGATTCTAGTTTTGCTGCAGCTCTTTGATACAACATGTGGTTAAATATGGCCTTGATGTCAAGGGCTGTCACTTTCATTTCTCCTCTGGAATTCAGCTCTTTTGTCCATGTTTGAACCAAGACTGTAATGAGGTCAGGAGCTGAGAGAACATGGTGGAATCCAAACTGGGCAACACTGAGCAGGTTATTGCTCAGCAGGTACTGCTTGATAGAACTGTAGAGGACACTATCCATCAGTTTAGTGCAAATCAAGGGTAGATTGATGGGCAGTAATTGGCCGAGTAGGATATGTCCTGGCTTTTTATGTTCAGGACATTTATTTTCCCACACCAATCTTTACGACACATTTACCTCTTTAATTTTGTTGACATGTGGCAGTTAGCTTGTGGCTTAGGTTGCGATCGGAGATTATTACCTCTTTGGTTCTGCTTTTTAATTTAGCCCCTAGCTCCTCACATTCCTTCAGCAGCCACCTTTTCTCTTTCTATATGGCTGCTATCTACATGTTCCATAGCAATTAGATTTTTCCCCCATTCCAAGTTCTTCTTCAGCCCAGATATGATATCCTGAACTCAAACACCAGGTAGGCATACAGCCTTTAGGACTCTTGATTCTGGCCACAGAAAACAGTGTCTATCCTCCAATTATGCTAACCCCAGTCAGAATTAAATTTCTCTTTCCTCCCTGTACCATGACTCTGAGGTCAGTTTGTTCATCCTCCCTTCAGCCCCTGCTCTCTTCCACACAGGGAGCAAGAATCTCAAAACTGTTAGACATATTCAAGGGCTGATGTTACTTCTGCACAATCTCTTGGATCCCTTTACCCGCCTCACTCATAGTCACACCCATCTATCCCTGGCCACTGACAGAATTCGAGGAGTTAATATAAAACACAGTCCTCAAGTAGCTCTCCTGATATGTTGCTAGTTGGCCGTGAAAGACATTAATTGGACCACAATGGACTCTCACTCAGTACTCCATGAGATCAGGTTCAAATTGGATGGTATTAAATACTCTTGAAATATATTAAACAATATTAAACAAGAATTGTTTCAAATTAAAGGTTAATTGCTCCTTAAGAAATCAGATGTTCAAGTTAAAATGTCATTTTGGGAAGATAATGTATTATAGCCTATGTTTACCCACCAATCATGGAAGGACTCAAGCA
This sequence comes from Hemiscyllium ocellatum, assembly GCF_020745735.1. NCBI lineage: Eukaryota > Metazoa > Chordata > Chondrichthyes > Orectolobiformes > Hemiscylliidae > Hemiscyllium > Hemiscyllium ocellatum. The sequence goes on along the minus strand of NC_083410.1, from coordinate 57,322,115 downwards.
TTCCAGTGACAACTATGGGCTCCCTCTCCAGGATTATTCAGCTACAAATATAGCTGAGGAAAGGGAGCAGGCAGAAATGCTGAAAACCCCCTCAATTGCTTTGTTATCTGGTTCTGTTTAAGGCCATTTTAGCCAGACCCAGAAGCAAATTGACAAGAAGGTCCTCATATCTGTCCACTGGGTCACCAAAAATTAACAGTGTGAGTCTGAAGGATGAACAAAACCTGAAGGGCAACTCCTTCAAAACTGAGAGAGGATCTTCAAATGACTTGTCATTAAAATGCTTGACAATATTCATGCTTGGGAAGATTCCCTTGCCATGAAATGTAAATGAGGAATCTAAGAATTGTGTTTGAAAAAAAATTGGTTTTAGAATATCCAATTACAATGCCAACAGGTCATAGTATATATTCAATGTTATAATTGAGGAAACTAAAAGGTTTTCTGAATTCAACCTACTAACAGATGGTCAAATTAGCTTTGTTGTGGTGGTTGCTAATAATTTTTTCAACAGAATTTGTTTTAGATGGAAAAGCAGACTGTTAGCTAGTACAAGTCATTCTGCTATATTGCGTATTTCATTAATGTGAATTCGTTATAACACGATTGATAAATTGTGGACACTGATTCTAAAGCATGAAGTTTTGGAGCATGTGTTGGTCATAATGTGTTTCGGGCCCCATTAATTCAAATAGTGCTGCTATTACATGATTTTCTTATATGATCCATGATCCATCAAATGTTTCCTAACTATGGTGGGGGAGGTGGATGTTGAGATAGATATGGTTGTTGAGTGGCAAAGGAGTTCAACAATGATGTTGGAAAGTTTCATGATACAGTTTTCAAGAGATCATCTTACAGCATAGAATGGATCGCTATTTCCATGCATTGGCAGAATCAGATTGCAGTGCCGATATGCAAATTCATATTCGCTTCCCTAAAGCTTCTACATGGTTCAGCAGAACTTATTTAATGTCATTCATGAGATTCAAACCACATCTACTGTGGTGGAACAGATCATATGTGATGCAATCAAATCAGCTAACAACCTCCAGGGAAATGACTTTGAAGTGAGGTCAAAGCTAGTTTCCATGTGATTGTGTCTAACATACCGAGGAGATTAACTAACCCTCAGAAAGATCAAGATCATCCTCTTGGTCTTGATTCTTGAATTTGAAGTTGAAGATGCTGTCAAGGTTGATCTTCCCTCCAACCTGGCTTTAACAATGGAAAAGTTCTATTGACTTTCTAAAAAAATTGACACTGTCAAGAAGATCTTTTCATCCATTTGGACATTTTTTTTGGATATATGTGTTTTTTATTTAGCATGAGTTATTCCATACTGTTGTGTCTGTTTATTCCTCTTTTTATTCCCACCACTGATTTATTTCTTCGTATTTTTAATTTGCACCAAATCTCCCCATTATGGATATTTTAAGTTTTCCAATTCTGAAAAATGATGTGATGATCAATACCTCATTATAACTGCTTTTGTTCTGACACAGTGGTGAACCTTTCTGCTAATTAAACCAAACACCCAGAAAAGCTCACCTCACCTCAGAGAAGTCCCACCTTCCACTATTTAAAGAAAAAATATCTAAAAATGAACATTAAACAACAATTATTTACAACTCTAAACCTGCTTTCTCTTAAATGCCTCTATTAAGGTTACGTAAACTTAATTTTCAAAATTAGACAGTGGCTGTCATTTCCAGCATCTGTCTTCTTTCAGCTGCAGATTGCCTTGGTTCGTCTTTGGTCTCTTGCTGCAAAGATGTTTCATATGAGAAAAGTACCTTTGATAGAGGGTATTTTGAATAACAGTCTCTCTCTAGATGGCAGGTTGTCGCTCTCTCTCTTTCTCTCTCTCTAGGTAAAAACAATGACTGCAGATGCTGGAAACCAGAATCTGGAGTAGATTGGTACTGGAAAAGCACAGCAGTTCAGGCAGCATCCGAGGAGCAGGAAAAATGATGTTTCGGGCAAAAGCTCTTCATCAGGAATACAGCTGTATTCCTGATGAAGGGCTTTTGCCCAAAAACGTTGTTTCTCCTGCTCCTCGGATGCTGCCTGAACTGCTCTCTCTCTCTCTCTCTCTGGCTAGCTCTCTAAAATGCTGACTTATTTATATCCCACACATCAGATCATCTTTTTGGTTCGATGTTTTCAAAACAGTAAAATTCAAATTCAATTGGGTTTTAGTATCCTGGGGCATAATTTAAACTGATTGGTTAAATTCAAACTGTTGTGAACATAGAAGCCAAATGTTACATATTTTCAATTTCCCAGTACACTCTGAGACTGCTAGTCAGTCAAATGACAGGTGCCTGCAAACTCTCACTGCCAAAACGACTTTCACTCTCTCTTAAAGGTACAGTACACACCTTCAATTTCATGACACCTACCCCCTTATGAAAAAACAAACCATCATAATGAAAAGATAGTTTCTTGTTTTTTTCCTAATTCTGAACCACATTACAATGGGATACACGCACGCACACATATATTTATATATAAAAAAATTTGTATCTGTTCAATCTTATCTATACTTTATCCATTAAATTCGTGAAAACGCATCTGCTATCACATTCGTATAATCCACATGTACGAATTATAAATTAAAAGTCTGTAACAGAAGACTCCAATGAAATAGTCTCATATTCTTGTTTTTAAAGCATTCCAAGAATGTAAGAGTATTGTAATCTGTGTACACAACTGTATCTGACACAGCGTTCATCACATAGACATTAAAATGTGGTAAGGGCAGTGCAAAACTCAATAATTCCGTTTTGATCACAGAGTATTTTCCCTGTGGGTATTGAGTTTCTTTGAAAAGTAACCAACTGGCTGTTCAATCCATTATCATTGTCCTGTAGCAGTACAGCTCCAACTCCTATGTTGTTAGCATTAGTTGCAACTTTGAAGGGTTTCAAAAAGTTTGGTGCAGCTAAAACTAGTGTGGTGGTTAATACTGCTTTTGAATTGCCATTGTTCTGACCACTGAAAGTTTGTGTTCTTCTTCAGCAAATCTGTTAGTGGTGCCACTATGATGTTGAAATTTGGATCAAACTTCTGGCAGATTCTGCTTAGTTTCAAAAATTGGAGCACCTCTTTCTTCGAGGTTAGTCGTGGAAATCCCTCAATGGCTTTCATCTTTGTGTTCCTTGGGGTCAACCTTCCAAAGCTCCCTGGGATTCAGAATGATTCACACTTGATTTACAATGCTGTTTGCCTAAGCTATCCATGATTTCCTTAAACAGCCTAGCAGTAAACTTAGACCCTTGGGCAGCCTACACCATGTAAGAAAACTACTAATTCCTCTACCATTCTTTTTACCTTAATACTCCATAATGGAATTGCCTTTGGAAATCTGGTAGACACATCCATTATGCTTAGCAAGTACTGGTTCCCCCTTTTAGTTTTAGGGAGGGGACCTACATAATCAATTATAACCTCCATGAAAGGAATTGGCAACAAAGTTGCAGGTTTTGTTACTGCCTGTGGTTTACTTACCATTTGGCATGTACGACATGCACAGCAATAGCTAACCATATCCTTGTGCATTTCAGACCAATACAAATGCTTTTGTACCTTAGCCTGAGTCTTCTGTACACCTAGGTGCCCTCCTACTAATCGTTCATGTGCTACCCGTAACACTTCCTGTCTGTATGCTACCGGCAACACAATCTGGTGCACTTCTGCCCATTTCTCTTCTGCACTAACCCGCCGTGGTATCCATTTGTTTCTTAGGATTCTATCTTTAAGATAATAACCATCAGGAACATTCTCTGACTCCTTTTCTGAGTATGCATCTATATATATATATATATATCTTGTATTGTCTTGTCTGTCTGTTGTAAATCCATTAGTCTTTCAGGATAAACACTTCTGCCTGACCCTCCAACTGTTCAGGTTTTTCCTACATCATTACGTCAAACAGGGTATCCGCTAACTGAACTTCAATTCCTTCATTTTTCTCTTTAGTGTTTGCTTCGTGCTGTGATTTATGATAGTGGGATCTTGTTAACACACAGTCTGGGAAATTTCAAGGGTACTTTTTGTTTAACTTCTCTGTACCCTGGTCTTCCTTGAGCTTTTCCACAACAAGGGGTGTCACTCCCATCTTGGATCCTGCTAAATCGTTTCCAAGAACAAACTGTATTCCTGGAACTGGCACACTGTCAATCATTCCCACTGTTACTTCCCCAGACTTAAGTTGGCACTCCAACCTGATCTTATGTAGGAAAACACTAAATTTCTGTCCATCTATCCCACAAATTACTACTCTCTCGGGTAACAGGTCAGAAAGAATGCAAACACATTCATCTCTTACTATTAGAGACTGGTTAGATCCTGTATCTCTCAAAATTGTAACTTCTTTCCCTTCTCTCCCTGTTCTTTCTGCGTAAACTTTACCCATAGAGGTGACTTCTTTCTAGAGATTGCACTAGCTCTATTCCCAGCCCTACCTCGGCTGTGCACTCTCCTGCAGCTCCTTGACGTTTCTTGGGGTTTCCTTTACTACTTTCACTGGCTTAGCTTCTTTTATCACACCTTTTCCCACAGTGCCTTTCTTTATTGACTAGCAATGTGACTTTACGTGTCCCACTTATTACAGTGGAAACACTTGAGTCCTCTCACATCCTTTCCAGCCTCTTGGGCTTCTTTTTTAATCTGTGGTAAACAATTATCAGTGTTCTCTACTCTTGGTTTAGTAGTGTGGAATCTCCCCTTCTCCCAATTACTATCTCTCACAGGAAGACATTCTTGCCAGAAGCTAAACTTTGCCTTATGCACCAATGTATATTCATCTGTCACCTCTGCTGCTCTTCTCATTTCTCAAACTTTCTGTTCAACCACATGAATTCTTATCATTTCTGGAAGTGAGTTTTTAAACTCCAGAAGAATAATCTGTCTTAGAGACTCACAGGTCTTATCTATTATTATCCACACCCATCTATCAAAATTATTATGTTTAATTCATTCAAACTCAACATAAGTCTGACCTGATTCCTTCTTTATGTTTCTGAACCACTGTCTATACACTTCTGGTACAAATTCATAAGCACTCAAAATAGTCTGCTTGACATCTTCATAATTTCTTGACTCCTCATCTGACAGCTTTGCAAATACCTCATTAGCTCAGCCCACCAGTTTAGTCTGAACTAGCATTACCCACAAGTCCTCTGACCCTCCCTCTGCCTAGCCAATTTTTCAAATGAAATAAAGAAGGCTTTGATATCTTTCTCAGTATTTTAACATATTTATAGATATCACTACCCTCTCTCTTCTTCTCCATCCTGTTAACTTGACTTTCCTGACTAAGTCACAACTTCTGAAATTCAAATTCTCTCTCCTTTTCTCTTTCTTTTCTCTCTTTCTCTCTCTCTTTCTTCTCTATCTCTTTGCTCTGCTAAGAACCTTTGCTCACTTTCTTTTTCCTCTCTCTCTCACTTCCTTCTCTCTCTCTTTCTCTCTCCCTTTCTTTTTCCTTTCTCTCTCATTGTTTATCTTCAAATTCCATTTTCATCAATTGTAATTTAAGTTTTTTCTAACTCTACTGACACCTGTCTGTTTCTTTGACACACCTAATTGTTTCAGTAACTCCCTTATAATTTCAGCTTTACTTTTGTCCTTGGTTAAACCTGAATCTAACCTCTTTGCTAATTTTAAAATTATGGTCTTTTTCTGTCCTTGTAAACTTTCTTGGCAAATTCAGGAATCACCTTCAAGCCCCAGAACCTTTTTAACAGTTTTAAGAGCCATTTCTCTCACTTGTAATTTAACCAACCACGAGTAACCAAAATTAAACAAATTGTCTCCTCCATGTTTTATTTAAAAACCTAGGACACTAATCGACAAGTGTTTAAACCTGCCGGGATCTTTCGTACCCCAAATCTGTTCAAAACTGTCCAGATCTCAGACAGGACCTGTCTAAACCTGTCCAAATCACGGACCTGAGCCCCCAAATTATTACAACACAGCAGTGAACCCTTCCACTAATTAAACTAAACACCCAGAAAAGCTGACCTCGCCTCATAATCTGTTAAAGTATGAGTGACACAGAACTCCTAAATTCCACTATTGAAGGAAAAAGTATTAATTTATTCTTTAACTCTAAAAGTGAACATCAAACCACAAGTGTTTACAATTCTAAATCTGCTTTCTCTTAAATGCTTGTTATCTACCTCTCACTGTATAACAATATATTGATCTAGTGAAAACCCCTATTAAACTTAGGTCAACTTAATTTTCAAAATCAGACAGTGTCTGTCATCTCTGGAGTCTGTCTTCTTTCACCTGAAGATCTCCCTGTGTCATCTTTGGTCTCTTCCTGCAAAGATGTTTTATATAAGAAAAGTATCTTTGATAGAGGGTGTTTTGAATAGCAGTCTCTCTCTACTTGGCAGTTTGTCACTCTCTCTGGCTAACTCTTCACAATTCCAACCTATTTATACCCCAAATATCAGATCATCGTTTTGGTTCGATGTTGTCAAAACAACAAAATTCTAAATTCAATTGGGTTTTAGTATCCTGGGGCATAATTTAAACTGATTGGTTAAATTTGAACTGTTGTGAACGTAGCAGCCGAATGTTACATATTTTTAATTTTCCAGTACACTCTGAGACTGCTAGTCAGTCAAATGACAGGTCCCCGCAAACTCTCATTGCCAAAACGACTTTCACTCTCTCTTAAAGGTACAGTACAAGTCTTCAACAGCATAACACATTTTTGAGAGGAAGATTGAAGAAACAACAGAGGCAGATAAATCCATAAATCACAGGCATTTTGCAAGTGAATCAGTTGCACTGTCCGTCTTACAAACCAGTGGAAGCTTTCAGAGAAAGGCAACAGAACTTCAAGGACCTGGCTAACTGAAGCAGGATCATCTCAAAATCAGAATTAGGAAGCAAAGCCACTTCCAAAGATTTTTTAAAATCTCCACCAATAATCTATTTCTCTATTTGTTTGTCTGTGTGTATGTAAAGGAAGCTTTTAAGGGGACTTGAGTTCAATTAGTAGTGTTAAATGACAATGACTTATATCTGTCTATTTGTAGTTATTCCTGTTTAGTGCAGAAACCTGGTCTGTGCTTTCTATCAATCTTGGTCTGAATGTCATGAATTCAGGTACTGTGCATATCTTAAAAAAGCTTTAACATTTGGTACAATTTAAGGACTTACGGTATGCAATCCTAGTGGGTTGTAGCAGAAGACAGATGCCAGAAGGTTAATGATAGTTCCAAACTTCATGGTTACACCACTTGAGACTATGAAGGAAGCTTTGATGGCAGGAAGGCAGGTGCACTCTCTAGAGAATGGCAAGAGAAGATCAGACAGCCTCACTGTTTTTGGAATCCATGTCCTTGTGTAAAACATATCTTTAAAAATCAAGCTAGCATTGAACTCTCCAGTTGGCCTAAATTAAATGACATAAAGTTTGCTTTGCCAAAAATATTCAAGGTATTTGCTTCCAGGAGTTATTCCTGTCAGCTCTAGCCTAACACTGTGACTGGTCTATTGATTGTCAGTTTCCCCTTTTTTGCAGTGTTGGTGGATTGAATCCTCATGACTGCATGCTGTACACTTGTCTTCCTTACCTTGCCACATTGCCAACATGTTGCGTGACTTTTGTTACTTGGACAGAACCGTTACATGAGTGAAATGTCTCTTTATTGGCTTCTTCATTGTCCTTCTTGTTTGCGTATTTCACCCATAAGCATTCCTCAGTTCCTTGGCAACCTGTCCCTGGAAATCTAGGGAGAGGCAAAAATACTTGACTACGCATCAAGCTCTGTTCTTCCAATTACCCTCTCCTCCCTTGGTCAGTCCGAGCAGGAACAGCAGCAGCGACTGAGCAAAGAAGAGTGAACCTGGCGGTAAACAGAAGAGGCTTGGAGCTGAATCTAGGTGTGGAGCTCTGGAGGTGACATCATGATTCAAAAAATGACATCGGCTTAGTTGCTGAAGAACCAGGTTTGCAGACTGAGCGAATAACGTCTGAGCAGAGATAAAATGCTTACTTTGTGTTCTGCAAGGAGTAGAGAGCAGGAATGAGAGATCTGAGTTTGATGAGGAGTGGATATGGTTGTCTAATCAGTGCCTGGATTATTGTTTGTCGTTAATAAGATTTATTTAGTCAATAAGGTTTACAATAACAGGAAAACGCAGCACCATAGAATGTTCTTCTTGCAATATGTGGGAATTCAAGAACATTCCAGTGTCTATCATGACTAGATATTCAGGAAGTATGTTCAGTTGCAGGTTCTGATTTGCTGTATGGAGCTGCAGATGGACTTACTATGGAGTATCCATGAGGCAAGAATGTCATGGATAGCATGTTTAGGGAGCTGGTCACATTACCTGTAATGACTATACTAACAGAGAAAAGTTGGATGACAACCAGGAAGATGACTAATCATGGGGGCAGGCAATGTCAGAGTCCCCTGTGGCCATTCTCCTCTCAAACGAATTTTGGATACTGTTGCAGGCATGGTGTGTCAAGAAAAAGCAGCAGCAGCAGCTAGGCCAGTGGCACCATGACTGCCATGACTGGCTCTGTTGTATGGCAGGAAGGGTCGAAGTGTTGGTGAGCAATAGTGATAGGGGACTCAGTGATCAGGAATAGGATAAAAAAACAAACATGTATACAGATAGGGGTTCCTGTGACTGCATGCAAGATTGCAGGATGGTATGCTGCCTCCCTGGTGCCAGGGTCAAGGATGTCTCTGAGCTGGGACAGGATATTCAGAAGAGAAATGGTGAGCAGCCAGAAGTTGTGGTACATATTGATACTAATGATATAGGCAGAAAGAGAGATAAGCTCCTGGAAAGGCAGTTCAGGGAGTTAGATACAAAGCTGAAAAGTTGAACTTCTAGGATTGTAATATCACATGCCAGTGGGACTAGGACTGGGAAGATAGTGCAGTTAAGTACATGGCAAAAGAGCTGTATTAGGAGGGAGGGCTTCAAGTATGTGGATCATTGGGATGTCATTCAGGGCAGTTCAGACCTGTACAAGAAAGACGGGATGCACTTAAACTGAAGATACACCATTGCCCTGGCAGGGAGGTTTGCTCCTACCACTCAGGAGGTTTGAAACCGGTGTGTTGGGAAAGGGTGGGGAACCAGAACAGCAAGTCAGTAAATAAAATGACCAAGGAGGAGTTTGGCAATGAGACTAAGAGAAGGAACAGACAGGGAGAGGTTGGTGAACACAGTGGGATGTAGTATTAAGTAAATTTTTTTAATGTAAGGAGTATGACAGGTGGAGCTGATGAACTTGGATTAATGCACATAACTATAATGTTGAAGTTAATTTAGAGACTTGGTTAAGAGAGGGACCATCAGCCCTTCCTGATGAAGGGCTCTGGCCCGAAATGTCGAATTTCCTGTTCCTTGGATGCTGCCTAACCTGCTGTGCTTTAACCAGCAACACATTTTCAGCTCTGATCTCCAGCATCTGCAGACCTCACTTTTTACACTAAGAGAGGGACCAGCATTTAAATGTTTCAGGTATGATATAGAAGGATGTAAAAGAAGTGGTGGAGTTGCATTACTAATAAGAGAGTCTATTACAGCTCTACTGTGGGAGGGCACCTTAGGTGCTCATGCAGTGAGGTCTTATGGGCAGAGTTCAGGAATAGATCGGAAGCAATCACTTTTGGGGGTTGTACTCAGGCTTCCCAAAAATCAGTGGGTGATAAAAGAACAAAAATGTATACAGATTATGGAAAAATGTGAAAACAACAGGGTTGTTCCATGGATGATTTTAACTTCACTGGAACTTGCTTTGTGCCAGGGGTTTGGATGGGCAAGAATTTGTTAGATGAGTCCAGGACTGTTTTTGAAACAAAATGTAAATAATCCAACCAAGAAAGGGCCATATTAGACCTGGTATTGGGGAATGAGCCCATCCAGGTGATTGAAGTTTCAGTGTAAGAGCATTTTGGGAACAGTGACAATAATTTTCCAAGTTTTAAGTTAATTATAGATATAGATAAGTGTAGTCCTTTTCTGAAAGTTACAATTTTCCTGAAGCCTAACCAATGCAATATTAGGCAGGAAATTGGGAATGTACACTGGGGATGTACAGTTGTTTTAGGGTGAATGTATATCTGGCATGTGAGAACTTTTCAAAGGTTAGTTGATTTGAGTTCAGGATCAGCATGTTATTGTGAAAATGAAGAATAAAGATGGCAAGATTTGGGAACCTTGGATGACAAGAGGAATTCAGAGCTTAGTCAAAAAGAAAAAGGAGGCATACATAAGATTTAGGAAACTGAACGTAGGCAGAGCACTTGAAAAATTAAAAGATAGTGGGAAAGGACTCAAACAAGCAATTAGGAGAGCTAAAAGGGTCATAAAAAAATCTTTGGCAAACAAGATTAAGGAAAATCTCAAGGCATTTTATACATATTTAAGAAGCAAGAGGGTGGATTAGGGAAAGGACAAAGGATGGAATGTATGCGTGGAATTAAAGAAAGTATGTGAGATCCTTAATGTATACTTTGCACTGGTATTCACAATGGAGAAGGACATGATGGATGGTGAATCTCAGGAGGGTTTTCTGGGGCATCTCACTGTAATGAAGGAAGAGGTGTTGGGTATTTTAAAAAGCATTAAGTTAGATAAGTCCCTGGGACCTGATGGTATCTATCGCAGAATGCTGAGGGAGGCAGATGAGGAAATTGCTGGGGACGTGTATGAAATCTTTGTATCCTGTTTAGCCACAGGAGATGTTCAAAAGGACCATAAAATAGCCAGTGCTCTTCCTTTATTTAAGAAGGTCAACAGCGGTAATTTGGGAAATTATAGGCCAGTGAGCTTGACATCAATGATGAGGAAATTATTGGAGAAGATTCTTAGGAATAGGAATTACTCACATTTGGAAAGATGTGGTCCTATAGGCATCATGGCTTTGTGCAGGGAAGGTCATGTCTCAGAAATTTAACTGAGTTATTTTGTGGAAGTAACAAAGATGATTTTTGAGGACAGGGTGGTAGATGTTGTCTGTGTGAACTTTAGTCCCTCATGGCAAGCTGATATAAAAAGGTGAATCTGCAGTGAGCTGATGAGAGGGAGAGTAGTGGTGGAAGGGTGTTTTTCTGAGTGGAGATCTGTGAATAGTGGACCTCCGCAGAGGTGAGTGCTAGGACCCTTGATGCATGTATTACATAGAAATGATTTGGAGGACAATGTAGGTGGTCTGATTAGTAAGGATGCGAATGACATGAAGATTGAGGAGCTATGGATAGTGAGGAGAATTGCTAAAGGATATAGCAGGATATAGATAGGCTGGTGGCTTGGGCCAAAAAACAGCAAATGGACTTTAATCTGGACAAATGTAAAGTGATGCATTTTGGAAGATCTAATGCAAGAGCAAAGTAGACAGTAGATAGTAGAATTCTTGTTGCATCAAGAAACAGAAGAATCCATAGAGCCTTACCAACTCGACACCGAACCCAGACACCGAGAAGCTCCAACTAGTCTAGGTCTGATCCCCGATCTCTCGACTACCAGACCCCGAGGTGGCCCGGCCCTATCAGGCCTGGTTCACTCCCCTGCAGGAGCAGCAGGCTCACACACCAACTCCCAGGACTGTCCAGATGCAGAAAACCTACAAGGAAATCCAGATTTGACCTCCACAAAGTCATCAGGGATGTCAGAGGCAGCACCAGACCAAGTTAGAGGCCAGAACCAATCAAAAAGACTCCCGTTACTTATGGCAAGGTCCAAACATCATTACTGGATATAAAACAAAGCAGAGCAAGATGTCCAACAAAGACACATCCCTCCTTGATGTGCTCAATGCTTTCTTTGCTCGGTTTGAGCAGAATGCCAGAGATATGTGTCACCTTCCCCGACAGCTACGGACATACCTGTGCCCACTGTCATGGCTCTGATTTCAGATTGGACTTCCTGGAAGTCAACCTAAGGAAAGCAACGGGCCCAGACGGAGTCCCCAGATGACTACTTAGATCTTGTGCAGCCCAATTGGCAGAGGCATTCACTGATGTCTTCAACCTCTCGCTTCTACAATCTGAAGTCCCCATCTGCTTCAAGAAGACCGCCATCATTCCCGTACCCAAAAAAGAACACGCAACATCCTTAATGACTACTGCCCAGTGGTTATGACCTCCATAATCATGAAGTGCTTTGAGAGGCTGGTCTAGGCCCACATCAACTCTAGTCTGCCAGCCTTACATGATCCCTGCAATTTGCCTAAAAGACATGACAGGTCTGCAATGGTCCCCATTTCCCTAGCCCTGCATTCATCCTTGGGACATCTGGACAACAATGACACCTATGTCAGACTCCTGCTCATCGACTACAGTGCCGCCTTCAACATTTTATCTCTTCCAGAGTGACCTCAAAATTCTGAGACCTTAGTCTCAGCTCTGCCCTCTGCAACTGGATCCTTAGCTTTCTAACCTATAGCCTGCAATCAGTGAAGATAGACAACTGCACGTCCTCCATGATAACACCCACATTGGACCCTCCCAAAGGATGCATCTTTAGCCCCCTACTGTACTCCATGGACACCCAAACTATGTTGCCAAATTCCAAACAAATGCCATCTGTAAGTTTGCTGGCGATATCACGGTGATTGGACAGATATCAAACAATGATAAGTCAGAATACATCAAGGAGATAGAGGGCTTGGTGATTGGCATTAGAATTACCAAATCGTGTTTCGGCTGTGTTGAACTTTAGTTCAGCCACATTTGGAATATTGTGTTCATGACTGGTTGCAACACAACAAGAAGATGTGGAAGCTTTGGAGAGGATACAGAAATGGTTTGCCAGGATGTTGCTGGTTTGGAGTGTATTAACTATGAGGAAAGATTGGACAAACTTAGTTTGATTTTACATAAATGTCAAAGAATGAGAGGCAACTGGATAGATGTTTACAAAATTATGAAAGGCATGGCTGGAGTCTTTCTCCCAGGTAGAAATGGCAATTACGAAAGGTTTAAGATAAAAGGCAGTAAGTTTAAAGGAGATATGAAAGACAAGCTTCTTACATAGAGAGTGGTAAGTGCATGGAATGCGCTGTCAAAGGAGGAGGTGGAGGGGATACAATAGCAATGTCTTTGTTCTCCCCACCCAAGAACTCCTTTTTAATTCCATTTTGAGATTTATATGTGTTAGAGAGAATGAACTGGCTTCTCATGGACTCAATCGTACTTATTCAATCTTGAATCATAATCTCTCTCAGATAGATATGAGCAAGCACTAAAAGAACTCCTTCTAAGCAGTGCATCAGTGATGGGGAGAAGCTTTGTAACCACTATCAGGCCAACAATCTGTGCTTTTTGAATTGTGTTGAAAATTCTGGCAATATTGGTACAGGTAACACTCAAATATCAGCACTGCAAGGTGATTATCCAACTCAGTACTTTTTTCTGGCTTTCTCCCAATAATCTTAGATCCCTTTCACCCTAAGAACTACACCTAACTCCTTTTTGAAAACATTCAATGCTGAGGGCTCAAATGCTTTCTTGGGCAGAGAATTACATAGGCTCACTGCTCTCTGTATGAATATATTTCTTTTCATCTCAGTCCTAAATGGCCTATCCCTTATTTTTAGACAGTGAGCCCTGGTTCTGGACTCCCCATTTAAACACCATTCCTGCATTTATCCTGTCTAATCCTGCTACAATTTTAGAAGTTTCTGTGAGATCGCCACTCATTCCTTTAAATTCCAGTGAACATAATCTTATCCGATTTAATCTTTCTTCTCATGTCAGTTCTGCCAACCCAGGAATCAGACCGGTAAAACTTGTTGTGCTCTCTCCAACGTTGAAGAGTGTGGTGCTGGAAAAGCACAGTTGGTCAAGCAACATCCAAGGAACCCTGATGAAGGAGTTATGCCCGAAACGTCAACTTTCCAACATCACACTCTTCAACTCTGATCTCCAGTGTCTGCAGTCCTCACTTTCTCCTCGTACTCTCTCCAAAGCCAGGATATCCTTCCTCAGGTAAAGATACCAAAACTTTACACAATGCTTCAAGCATTGTCTCATCAAAGCCCCGTATAAATGCAAAACAAGACATTCCTGTTTCTGTACTTGAACTCTCTCAATGTGAAGACTAACATATTATTTGTCTTCTTCACTGCCTGCTGCACCTGCATGCTTACTTTCAATGACTGGTGTATGAGGACATCCAGGTCTTGATACATCTCTCCTTTTCCAAATGTATCACCATTCTATTGAGACCATTACAATTTAATTTTATTTTTATAATTTTGTTTGTTTTATGAGCTGAAGTTGAGAACTGAATGTTGAACTTTGAACAACAGCTTGTCTTTTTTAAATGGGAACAAGCAAATTGATATTGGCAATGGGAACTGACCTAGAAAGGTTAAATATTGTTCTAAGAACATTGGAGACATTTTGGCACCAGAATGTGTTATGTTTGAGGACTGGCAGCTTGTTGGATGTTGTATTGGTCGAGCAAGGCGAGGCCGGTGCTGACCAGCTAACAACAGATAAAGCTGCAAATGTGTTGCTGGTCAAAGCACAGCAGGTTAAGCAGCATCTCAGGAATAGAGAATTCGACGTTTCGAGCATAAGCCCTTCATCAGGAATAAGAGAGAGAGCCAAGCAGGCTGAGATAAAAGGTAGGGAGGAGGGACTAGGGGGAGGGGCGATGGAGGTGGGATAGGTGGAAGGAGGTCAAGGTGAGGGTGATAGGCCGGAGTGGGGTGGGGGCGGAGAGGTCAGGAAGAGGATTGCAGGTTAGGAGGGCGGTGCTGAGTTGAGGGAACCGACTGAGACAAGGTGGGGGGAGGGGAAATGAGGAAGCTGGAGAAATCTGAATTCATACCTTGTGGTTGGAGGGTTCCCAGGCGGAAGATGAGGCGCTCCTCCTCCAGCCGTCGTGTAGTTGTGTTCTGCCGGTGGAGGAGTCCAAGGACCTGCATGTCCTCGGTGGAGTGGGAGGGGGAGTTAAAGTGTTGAGCCACGGGGTGATTGGGTTGGTTGGTTCGGGCGGCCCAGAGGTGTTCTCTGAAGCGTTCCGCAAGTAAGCGGCCTGTCTCACCAATATAGAGGAGGCCACATCGGGTGCAGCGGCCTCGGACCCCACCACCAAGGATATATTTCCCTCCCCTCCCCTATCAGCGTTCCGCAAGGACCACTCCCTTCGTGACTCCCTTGTCAGATCCACACCCCCCACCAACCCAACCTCCACCCCCGGCACCTTCCCCTGCAACCGCAGGAAATGTAAAACTTGCGCCCACACCTCCACACTCACTTCCCTCCAAGGCCCCAAGGGATCCTTCCATATCCGCCACAAGTTCACCTGTACCTCCACACACATCATCTATTGCATCCGCTGCACCCGATGTGGCCTCCTCTATATTGGTGAGACAGGCCGCTTACTTGCGGAACGCTTCAGAGAACACCTCTGGGCCGCCCGAACCAACCAACCCAATCACCCCGTGGCTCAACACTTTAACTCCCCCTCCCACTCCACCGAGGACATGCAGGTCCTTGGACTCCTCCACCGGCAGAACACAACTACACGACGGCTGGAGGAGGAGCGCCTCATCTTCCGCCTGGGAACCCTCCAACCACAAGGTATGAATTCAGATTTCTCCAGCTTCCTCATTTCCCCTCCCCC
Organism: Hemiscyllium ocellatum; assembly: GCF_020745735.1. Taxonomy (NCBI): domain Eukaryota; kingdom Metazoa; phylum Chordata; class Chondrichthyes; order Orectolobiformes; family Hemiscylliidae; genus Hemiscyllium; species Hemiscyllium ocellatum. The sequence goes on along the minus strand of NC_083410.1, from coordinate 57,306,482 downwards.
CACCTTGTCTCAGTCGGTTCCCTCAACTCAGCACCGCCCTCCTAACCTGCAATCCTCTTCCTGACCTCTCCGCCCCCACCCCACTCCGGCCTATCACCCTCACCTTGACCTCCTTCCACCTATCCCACCTCCATCGCCCCTCCCCCTAGTCCCTCCTCCCTACCTTTTATCTCAGCCTGCTTGGCTCTCTCTCTTATTCCTGATGAAGGGCTTATGCTCGAAACGTCGAATTCTCTATTCCTGAGATGCTGCCTAACCTGCTGTGCTTTGACCAGCAACACATTTGCAGCTGTGATCTCCAGCATCTGCAGACCTCATTTTTTACTTTAACAACAGATAAAGGAAGAGTAACCATAGATTGAATTGGTTTTTGAGTGAGCTTTTTGGGCAGAAAGTTGTGTGCTTAGAAGCTGCTAGACTGGGAAGCTATGTTTGAATTTTACTCTCTCTGACATTTATATTCAGTTAAAAAAATGTTGAATGTTCTAAGAAAAGAATCCCAGTTTATAAGAAATTTTCTTTGGAGTCTGCTGGAAGCTGTTTGCATTTACTTGCGAATTTAGAATTCAGGTATTATATAATCCCATATGTTTACGATACAACACATCATTCAAGGATTCCATAAAGACCTGATTCTCATTGTTGAAAGGGAAATTGAATTGGCAAATTACTACTCTTTTATTTTCTTTATAATTTAATCCTTAACGCTGTCTCTGTCTCTGTCTCTCTCTCTCTCTCTCTCTCTCTCTCTCTCTCTCTGTCTATGTAAATAATGGTAGTAATGATCAAAGAAGTTTAAATCATAGACATTAATTTTAATGCGTGTTGTTTAACTTTGTTCTGCTAAAGTTACAGTGTTAATATTAAATTGTAAATTTCAATTTAAGTTATAAACTTGGTGTCTGATATCTGTTGTTCTCAAAGTTTAATTAGGAACAATTGGGCAATTTTGAAGGTCATCAAAAGTTTTAATTTCACTATGTTGCAAATCCAGTATTAATGAATTTGATTTGATCTGGTCTCTTTCCCTGTGATGATTCAGATAATAATCCAGCTTCCTGGTTTGCTGACATGATAACCTCATATTTATCCATAGGTTACTGCATCTGTCATTCATTTTCCCACTCACTCAACTTGTCTAAATCATCCTTCTTGAAGCCCAACTTCCAGTCATATGCAAATATGGAGATATTATGTTTAGTTCCAACATCTAAATAATTGATATATGTTGTGAATAGCTAGGGTGCAAGCTATTGGTGTCACACTAATCACTGCCTGCCACTTGAAAACAGACTTGTTTATTCCTCCTCTTTGGTACCTGTCTGCCAAACAGTTCTCAGTACACTACCCCTAATCCTTTGCACTTTAATTTCACATGCTAATCTAATTGGTGGAACCTTACTGAAAATTGCCAGCTGGATTGTCAATTATTCCTTTCTCATTAGCTAATATGCTGTCTAGGTTGGCCTGTACCTAGTTGACTCCTCAGCACATGGATCCAAAAAACCTATGTACTTCAGGAATTCTTCATCTACGGTATTGTTACAGATTTGATTTGCCCAATCCAAATGCAGATTAAAGTAACCCATGGTTACAGTTCTACCTTTCTAGTTTGTCTCTAATTCCGAAAGCCAAAGAAAACCACATCCACTGGCTCCCCGTTATCAACTGTACTACTTTCATCCTCAAAAAATTCAGAGGATTTGTCAAGCATGATTTCCTGTTCATAAATCCACACTGACTCTGTCTGATTTGTCCTGCTATTAAATCTTTACTAATGGACTCAATAGTTTTTCCCACCTTCCAAACCACAGGAACTGTTCCAGAATCTGTACAATCTTGGAAAGATGACGACCAAAGAAATATTGCATGCTAGGTCCATTTTCTTAAATTCTTAGGGGTGTAGATTATTAGGCTCTGGGGATTTATCAGTTTTTAATCTCATCAATTTTCTCAACACCATTTCCCAACTATAACTGATTTTATTCAATTCCTCTCTCTCACTAGACCCTGTGTTCCCTAACATTTTTGGCAACATGTTTTTGTCCTTATTTGTGAAGCAGAACAAAATAGTATTTAATTGGTCTACCATCTTTGTTCCCCATTTTAATATCCCCTGTTCTTTTTCTCTTCACATAGCTATAGAAGCTTTTGTAATCATTTTGTAAGTTCCCCAAAGCTTACTTTCATAATCTATCTCCCCCTCTTAATCAACCCCTTTGTGCTCCTTTACTGAAATCTAAATTGGTCCCAATTTTTAGGTCTGTAATGTTTTTGGCCATTTGGTATGCATTTTTGTTAGATCTAGTACCGTCCCTAATTTCCATGGTTAGCCATGGTTGGAGCCACCTTTCCTTTAGTTTTGTATGTGTATAAGTCCCCTGTGGCCATTCCCCTGCAAAACAGATTTATTGCTTTGGAGATTTGTTTTAAGTGTTTAAGTGGGGGGGGGGGGGATTGGGGGTGGGGGGGGAGGTTGGGGGGGGAGGTGGCCTCTCAGAGGAAAGTCGCAATGGCCAAATTCATTATTCTGTTATTCTTCATTAAGCTTTGGGGAACACACAGCTTTGATAAAGGGTCAGTTAGACTCAAAATGTCAGCTCTTTTCTCTCCTTACAGATGCTGCCAGACCTGCTGAGATTTTCCAGCATTTTCTCTTTTGGTTTCAGATTCCAGCATCCGCAGTAATTTGCTTTTATTCATTATTCTGTGGTTGGCTCTGTTGTACAGGAGAGGAGGAATACGTGGGAATGCTTTAGTGATAGGGGATTCAATGGTAAGGGGAACTGAGGGACATTTCTGTAGTTGCAAACAAGATTCCAGGATAGTAAGATACCTCACAGGTGCTACGGGCAATAATGTCTTGCAGCAGCTACAGGACATTCAGAAGTGGAATGGTGAACATCCAGTGATTGTGGTAAATTTTGGTACCAATTATATTGCGAAGAACAAGGATGAATCTCTCCAGGTACATTTTCATCTGTTATATCCTGGTATTCCTATTTTGAATAGTACATGATCCAGAGAACAACACTTTTGAGGTCCCACATTTTAACCTGCTTCCTAACTTTTTAATATTCTGTTTTTAGGATTTCATTAGAAATGTTGGTCTGTTCTCCTTACCATTGAACCCCCTGTCATTATAGCATTCCCGAATATTCCTCCTCTCCTGTGAGGCAGAGCCAATCGCAGTGCAATGAGTTTGGCAGTTGTGACTTTCTTCTGAGAGACCATTCCTCATAACAATCTCCAAAGCAATAAATCTGTTTTTCAGGGAATTGGCCACAGGGGACTCAGACATTGCCTGCCTTATCTTCTTTCTCTACTGGCAGTCATCCATTCTCTCCTTGTCTGTGACACAGAGCCTTAGCTTGCTAGATGATGGGGAAATACTGTTTTCAGGAATGCTACTGATTTATAGCTTGTGTTACTAATATTTTTCATATTTTTAGAAAAAGCTTAAAGCCTTTAATTGACTTCTTTTTTTTGTATGCTTTTCCCATGTGCTTTATGCCTTATCTAGCCATTCTTTATATGAGTGAGTGTAAGAATCTGGTAGAGGTAGTATAATGTAGAAAAATGTCAACTTGACCAATCTGCAGCAAGAATTGAAAAGCAGCATGTTATCTAATAGCAATAGATTGGAGAAATCCAGTGCAGAAGGATCCTGTTATATGCATCACAAAAGGTTAGGATGCAGGCACAGAAAGTGACTCAGAAGGCAAAATGGACTGTTGTCATTTATTGCAAGGGGAATGGAATATAAATGTAAAGGTAATTATTACAACTGTACAGGACATTGGTGAGGCCACACCTAGAATACCATTTACAGTTTTGGTTTCCTTATCTTGGCATAAAATCAGATTGCAGGCTAGATTTCTTGGTGATAAAGGTAATGTTTCATTGTCACGTTTGTAGACATTTATATTTACTGTTCATGTTCTATTTAAATCTGTTGTTTTTACACTGCCTGTAGTCATTCTGAAATGTTCAAAATTATTTTATTAGTGAGTTATTTAATACTACAATAGTTTATAAAATAGGAAATAGATATTAACACAGCACGTTTGACAATTGTACCAAGCATCTCAATTTCACATTGTTCAGCAAGAGTTACCTCAAAAACTTTGAAACAAGGAATGGCTGCTAAAACAGAATGTAACTTGCTCCACTTTCCTGAGGTGGGGCAGGGATTATGCCACTGAATGTTAGAAAAATAGTCTCAATTATTTTGAAGTCAATCCCATATTCATGTAAACAGGATTACAAAATTTGTAATTTTTTTCAAATTTATCAATTTTAGTAAAATAAATACATTTAACTCAATCTTGTCAATAAGTCAAATAAACAAGAGGTTTGAAGTGCTTAAAGTTTATATTTAACAAACACAATTCAAAATTGAAATGCTGCTCTTCTGGAATAGTGCATCTTGCTAATACCAGCTCTAAAAATATGCATGTGAGATTCTGTTGATGCTTGTATTCAATTAACTGACATTTTGAAGTATGTGTTCCTTTTGTTTTAAAATGCAGTTTGCCAGGATCATCAGCAGTGGTTCTTCCGGATACATTGGATGAAGTTGAGAGCAAAAAAAGTCCTATTTCCCAAAAATGTGTTGAATGAGATTCTCACTGGTGAGCAGCAAGAGGCCTATTTGCATATATTAGCATGTATTAATATCTTACTATTTCTTCATTTAACCTCATTAAAATGCAATTTCCTATCTTCCACTCATCGGGTAAACAGTAAATAGTGACAGTTCCTGACATGAAAATCAAAGTGGTTACCTGAGGACTCCAGCTCGTCACTTACTCCTCCAGTCCTCAATCTTGGACACCAGGCACCAGCACATTCCATGGGCTGTTACTGCACACACCATCTTCCCCCCAACCCTCCTGCTGTCCACAGACATCGATGACTAACTGTACCAGCCTCACTGCATCATCGTGGCGTACCTCTTTCCACTGACAATATTGATAAAGTTCAGACTTCTGAACTTTAATAACTCTTCATAGACTGAAAAAAATGACAAAAATAAACTGTTATATGTAGAAAGAGATTAAAAAAAACTGCTGATGCTGGAATCCAACATAGATAAGAACAGGGCTGGAAGAACACAGCAAGCCAGGCAGCATTAGGAGTGTAACTACAGTTTACTTTAGGGTGCAATCCTTCTTCAGGACTGGTGGGGGGTGGGAGGGGGGGTGTTTAAGGGGAGCTGCAGATAAAGAGGAGGATGGGGGAGAGTTTTGGGTGAGGAGAGGGATGGGGTGGTGAGGTAATGATAGTGAACACAGGAAGAGGATATGACCTAGTTGGTCAATGGGAGGAATGAATCTGGTTGGTAGCTGGAAGGGTCGGTCAGTGGAATGGAAGGGAGGGGAAGGGGCTGGAAAGGAAATCAAAGAGGGGAAAGGAGGTAATTTGAAATTCCACTCCACTCCTCTCCCTATCCAAAACCCTCCCCAATCCTCCCTTTATCTACAGCTCCCCTTACACCACCCCCAGTCCTGAAGGGTTGCATCCGAAATGTGGATTTCTCCACTTCCTGAACTGCTTGGGGTTGCTGCCAGACTCTTGCTTGTCTATCAGACATGGAAAGAAGCAGCAATAACTCTGTCTGGAATAAACTATTAAAGAGAAGGACAACCTTATATAGGAATTAAAGCAATTAGCCATGTCTAGGAAAAGAGGGAGATGAAACTGATACATGAACAAAACTGTTTTGGCATCTGCTCGATAACCGGCTGCATTAAGTCACAAGGGCAACTGGCTATCCTGCAGAAGAATTTAAGGAGTTAATCTCTGGAAAGCTGTGTGCTCAAATAGACAGTTCAGGTCAAATGTTACAAGGAACAAAGAAGCCACTTCCGATAAAAAAAAGCAGGCTGTAGTATTGTGGATGAAAGAATCTAAAGAATCACATCATAGACCTAAAGACTGAAAATCTGTATAAGAATCCAAAACTAGAACAACCCAGTAGCTGTACTTTGAAGATCAACACTACACATGGGCAAAATCCTGGACCTTCAGAGATAGACACTGTTGGTTAGAATCATAGTTAAATTTTAATCATAGTTAATTGGGTAGTAGCCAAGTTGAATTGTGAGGCTTGATTTGTTTACTTGAGTGATCATATTTTGGTTGCTACATGCAATGAAGTTTAAATCATTGTTTTAGTACTTGATTGTCTTATACATAACCAAATTAAAGGTAGCTTGTGGTGTTTTACCCACAACAAATAAGGTTCTGCAATTCAATGCTGTGCAATGGACCAGACTGGCACCTTTCATTGGAGTGCTGCTGCAACACTTCTCACCTTGTTTTCACAGTGCTCATTCACTCTGCATCTGCTTGGATGCTCATAAAATCCCTGCCTTGCGTTTTTGCATCTTGACCCCTGAGCCAGTCAGAACAAGTTCATCGTACTTCTGATGAATTGTTTTCAGTGCAGACACAAAGCCAGGCAGCTTATTCAGTGGTCAGTTGTATGGCTGGACATGTTGTTGTATGGCACTGTGCTACACCAATCTCCCACGCGCACCATAGTCTGTAGAGTAGTGGCATATACATTGCATGTGCTGTAAACAAAAGGCCATATCTCAAAGCCCACAGTGAGTAGTCCTCAGTCAAATTAAGGAAGGCACAGTTAAGCCATTGGGTCCCAGCATAATCAGTTAAGGGCAGCTTCCCCTATCAATCCTGAGGCTTGGACACACTTGGTTGACCACCCAGGGTTCTCATGATCAGGGAGTCTTTTTACTGCAGTGCATGGAGTGGGCCAAATCAGCATCTTGGGTCCAGCACATCCAGAAAGCGATGTCTCAAGATGTCAGTTGGGGAACTGTACTGATATAATTCCACGGTCTGCTCACTCATTATTCGGGGCTGTTCATCTACTTCAGTCAAAGGGGTTGGGACATGGTCCGTCTTGGAGTCTGAGCAATAAAATTCAAGCAGAGATTATCAGGAGTCACTGTTGGTGGAGAGAATGTGGGAAACAAAGAATGCTGGGATGGAGAGGATAAGAATTACAAAGGATAAACTCAATATATAAGGAGGGAGTCGATATAGCATTGAAAAGAATGAAGTAATGTGGAAAGTTGAATCATTGAGTCAGCAGCACTATGTCTTCCAACTCTAATCTACTGAGATGTCAGTGTCTGAGTTGATGCAGGCTGCAGAATGCTGTCGACTTGTGCTTCCTCTAAGAAATCTGTGCTTTCTTCCTCTGTGGTGGAGGAAGGGGGTGTCTTGTAGGGCCACCCTCTTAGCAACAGAGACCATGCCACTTTTGCCTGCAGCACACAAAAGATAAAATGCATTACAAACACGGTGGCACAGTGGTTAGCACTGCTGCCTCACAGCGCTAGAGACCTGGGTTCAATTCCTAACTCGGGCAACTGTCTGTGTGGAGCTTGCATGTTCTTCCCGTGTCTGTGTGGGTTTCCTCTGATTTCCTCCCACAGTCACAAAGATGTGCAGATTAGGTGAATTGGCCAAGCTAAATTGCCCGTGTTAGATGAAGGGGTAAATGTAGGGGAATGGATCTGGGTGAGTTGCTCTTCGGAGGGTTGGTGTGGACTTGTTGGGCTGAAGGACTTGTTTCCACACTGTAAGTAATCTATAAAAAAAAGGTAAAAGTTCTGGCATATTAATAATACATTCACAGTAGGAGCAATGGGAGATTAGCACAGCAATGGACAATGCTTCTTACTAGGTTGTCAGGACTTGGATATTTTGGTGTCTCTATAGGACTGGTTGGGATTTGTAGAAATGAGTGAGGGAAGATGTTGCATGCTACAGTGAAGCATGAGCCTTGCAGGGAGGTGGGTACAGAGGCAGATATAGTGTGAATGTTTGATATCAGGAAGAAGATGGAAGCACAGTACATTCCTACCCGATGAGCTTGATGCATTCTATGCTCACTTTGAACAGATCAGGAAAACAATGTCATCTATCTCAACACCTTTGGATGCACTTGTACCCATGGTCATGCTGTGGATGTTAGATTGGTTTGCTTGAGAGTGAACCCATGGAAAGTAGCTAGCCTGGTTGGATGCCCCCGACTGTGCACTTAAATATTGTGTGGACCAGCTGGCTGGAGTATTCGCAGACATCTTTAACCTCTCCTTACTATGATCTGAAGTCCCCAACCACTTCAAGAAGACCACCACCCTCATCCCGGTCCCAAAACAAAATCATACAGTGTATCTCAATAATTGCCATGCAGTGGCACTGACCTCCATAATTATGAAGTGCTTTGAAAAGTTAGTCATGGCTCACATCAACTCCATCCTCCCAAACTGCCTTGATCCTTTGTAATTCGCCTACTGGCACAACGGATCCATGGAAGATAGCATCTCCCTGGCCATATAATCATCCCTGGAACATCTGGATAACAAGGATACCTACGTCAAGTTCCTACTTATTGACTACTGCTCCACCTTCAACATCATAATTCCAAACAAACTCATCTCTAAACTCTCCTCTCTGTAACTGGATCCTCGATGTCTTGACCCATAGACTGCAATCAGTAAGAATAAGCAATACCTCCTCCACCATAATCCTGAACACTGGTGCCCTGCAAGGCTGCGAACACACCTCTACTGAATTCCTTGTACACCCATGATAGTGTGGCCAAATTCCTCAACAACTCCATTTACAAATTTTCTGATGACACCGCTGTTGTATGGTGGATCTCAGACAACAACGAGACAGAATACAGGAAAGAGATTGAGTGCTTAGTGGCATGGCATATGACAACAATCTCCTCATCAACAGCAGCAAAATGGAGAAGCTCATTAACTTCAGGAAGTGGAGTGGAGAGCACGCTCCTGTCTGCATCAACGGTGCTGAGGTGGAGTTGGTCGAGAGGGTCAGGTTTCTGGGGATGATGATCACCAACAATCTGTCCTGTTCTACACACATCAGCAAGACAGTCAACATAGCACAACAATGTTTCCACTTCCTCAGGAGGCTAAGGAAACTCAGCATGCTCAAAAGGATTCTTACCAATTGTTACAGGTGCACCACAGAAAGGATCCTATCTGGATGCATCATGGCATGGTATGGCAACTGGTAGGAAGGAACTAGAGTCATGAACACAGCCAAATCCATCAAGCAAACCTGCCTTCCATCCATTGACTCTATTTATACTTTCTACTGCCTCAGGAAAGTAACTGTATAATTAAAGACCTCTCCCACCTCAGTTTTACTCTTTCATCCTCTTCAATCAGGCAAAAGATATAAAAGTTTGAATATATATACAGATTCAAGAACAGCTTCTTCTCTGATGTTATTACACTTTTGAATGGATCTCTCACAAACGTTAGTTCTGATCTATCTCTCTCTACACCTTCTCTGTGGTTGAAACACTATTCTGCGCATGTTCTGCACATTGTATGTTATGATATGCCTGCATAACATACAAAACAAAACTTTTCATGGTGTCTTGGTATGTGAAAACAATAAATCAAACTCAAGCACTCACCCTGAAGGAGCAGAGAAGTTCATTGACCGCCATCTTACACTACTGGATATTCCTAAGAATGAATGGGATCTCATTGACCAGGAAAAAGTGAGGACTGCAGACGCTCAAGATCAGAGTCAAAACGTGTGGCAGTGGAAAAGCACAGCAAGTCAGGCAGCATCCGAGGAATTCCTGATGAAGAGCTTATGTTCGAAACATTGATTCTCCTGTTCCTCGGATGCTGCCTGACCGGCTGTGCTTTTCCAGTACCACACGTTTGGACCCCCCATTGACCAGACTGACAGCCTAAGGCAAGGCTGGTACTCTAATGTTGTGGCGTCCTTGACTGATTTTGAGGTATGTGGACATCTCTGTGCCATCTTGACCAATAGGATCTCCAAACCCCTGTCCACAAAGTGGACACCAATTTACCCTTATCTGTCCTCTCCAGACACTTGGAATGGGTGCACCACACGTTTTGAAATGTCCAGTAATCCTGGAGCTCCTGGCTGTTGCACACACATCGGCCTTTGATGAGTAGGAAAATAAGATCAGCTTTAGGGGAATGGCAGATGGTTAATCAGGGGATTTTGGGATGATTATGTGAGAAAAGTTACTAGGCCTCAAAAAGAAACCATTTATGGAACTCAACAAATGTAACACTTGGCAAATTTCTGATAAGATTCAGCTATTGTCACAACTTTGGGTTTTTGGTGCATGATTGCATGCTGCAAATTGTGATGCAGTTTTCCACTATTGCAACCACAAAATAGAGCCCAACAACTCCTTTGTACAGACGTTTCTGAAGAAAAAACGTACTGACCAAAAGTATCCGTGAAAGTGGAGCTGTTAGAGCTAATGGATAGAGTGAAATTGATAGGCAAATGTAGTGAAATGGCTAGTTGTGGTTAGAGTGGTTAAATTGGCTAGTCTGGATGGTTTGCACCCCATGTAACTAAGGGCATTTGGGATGTAGATAGCAGAAGAACTTTTCAATCTTCCCTAGGTATGTGGTGGGAGGTCAGTGGATTAGAAGGCAACAAATGTAAATTCCCATTCAAGAGTGAAAGAGAATTAATTGTCACTACAGATTGGTCAGTTTAATATCAATGTTGAGTAAAGTTTAGAAACAATAATTAAGGAAAAACGTGACACACTTGGAGAGGTTCGATCTAACTAAGGACTACCAACATGAATTTGTAAAAGGCGGTTGGTGCTTGACTCATCTGATTGAATGTTTCGATGAAGTAACATAGCAGGTTGATAAAGGGAATTCAGAGGTCGCTTTCCATTTTAAGAACATTTGACAAATTGACACAAAAATAGCAGGTGAAAAAAACTGAAGTTCTTGGAAAGGCAGGTCAGTGTTAGATTGGATAAAGAAAAGACAAGGAAAGAAACTGGTGAGTTGTGGCAAATGGTTATTTTTCTGACTGGAAGATAGTCATCAGTAGTGATTCCCAAGAATCAGTGTGAGGCCCACCATTTTTAAAATTATAAATAAATGACTTTGAAATTTAAGTACAGGTTAAAATTTCAAAATTTGTTTTGATATCAAACTTGAGGTGTGGCAAATTGTAAGAAAAATACAATTTGACTACATAGACTGACAAAATGGACAAACAAATAACAGAATTTAACACAGTAATTAAAGTGATTCATTCTGGCAAAAGGGATACAAAGACATCAAATGCTTAATGGTACTGTTTGAATGAATGCTCATGGATGGAGGAACATTGGAGGAGAGCAAGTACACAGATTTTTGAAAATGGCACTTCAAAAGTACTTAGCAAAGCACATGGAATGTGGTTTAATAAAGTTATTTGGCTAAATCTTCTGATCTCTGGATGATAGATCCAATATCCAATGACTAAAAATGTTTCAGGACCCTATTGAAGTCAAAATGCATGGACCGATATGGTAATTGTCAGAGAAGTTAAAAATATCTTATAGACAATTCCCCTTCTCTTCAGGACCCTTAGCCAATGTTTCAGATTCAAAGCTGGTGTTGGATTCTTCAGACAATTCCACATTACTTACCTGAATAGTTACCGAGGAAATATTAAGGTAGATTAAAGCCTAGGTTAATACCTGGGTAACTTCATAACTGCCTACTCAATCAAGCCCTGATTCTACTGACCACTTAATTACTTGCACAAGCCAAGTACCCTCTTGATTACCTGACTATCCCCTGACCAAACCACTCACCTACAAATTTCCACATCCACGGTCTTTCCCGCTTTGACTTTATCTTCTCAACCTACTCACCCTATCAACGTAATGAATAGATCAGTGGATGAATCAATAACATTCAAAGACTGTACCATCACATTTGCCACACAACAGTTAGTGCCATAAAAAGGGCATTGTCCTGCCTTCCCCAATTATACTCAATGAAGTTTCCTGAGGGATGTTGCGCTGTACATTTCTTTGACAGATGTGCTGCAGCATGAAAGTCAAGGGAATCTTAGACCATGGTAACAATCTACTCATCATTTTTGGTGCTCAGAAGGTGTAGGCCATTGACTGCAAAGGCAGGATTTATGCTGAACCTCTATAAAACTCTGGTTAAGCCACAACTAGATCACTATTCAGTTCTTATCACCACAATTTAGGAAGGGTGTGGACTTGATATGTTGCAGAAATAACTTATCTGAATGGTTACATAAATGGGGATTTTACCTCCAAGGTTATGTTGGAGAAACTGGGGCTGCTTTCCATTGAGCAGGGAAGTTGAAAATCTAATAGATCACAAGATTAGATTAATCAGAAAGGAAAATCTATTTCTATAACTAAGATGTTGTGCAAAGAGATAAAGGGAATAAGATTATGAAACTTTAGGGTGTTGGTTTGCTCGCTGAGCTGTAGGTTTGATATCTAGACATTTCATTAGCTGGCAAGGTAACATCATCAGTGGTGACCTCCAAGTGAAGCGAAGCTGGATGATGTTCCTGGGGTTTGTGGTGATGTCATTTCCTGTTCGTTTTCGGAGGGGTTGATAGATGGCATCTAGATCTATGCGTTTGTTTATGGCGTTGGAGTGCCAGGCCTCTAGGAATTCTCTGGCATGTCTTTGCTTAGCCTGTCCCAGGATAGATATGTTGGCCCAGTCGAAATGGTTTTTTTCATCCGTGTGTAGGGCTACAAGGGAGAGAGGGTCTTTTTGTGTTCGTGTATCCTGGTGGCTAACTTACTTCCTGTGGCAGTCCTTGCACGGAACTTTGTAGATGACGTTGGTTTTGTCCATGGGTTGTACTGGGTCTTTTAAGTTTGTTAGTTTTTGTTTGAGAGTGTTGGTGGGTTTGTGTGCTACTAGGAATCTGGGTCTGCTACGTAGATGACACCTTTGTCATCACAAAACGAAACAAGGTAGAAGAGACATTTAACATAATCAACAACACCCTCACAGGCATAAAGTTCAACAAGGAGGAAGAAATCGACAACGAACTTGCATTCCTGGACGTCACAGTCGAAAGAAAGGACAACGGAGAACTACAAACCTGCATATACAGAAAACCGACAAACACTGACCAAATACTTAACTACATCAGCAACCATCCCAACACACACAAAGGTGCACCAGAACACTATTCCAATGAGCCACCACACACTGCAGCACAGACAAACTTCGGAAAACAGAGGAGAACCACCTATACAACGTATTCAAGAAGAACAGATACTCAAAAAAATACAGTGCGCAGATTCCTCAAGAACAAACCTACGACAAGCAGACCAAATACAGCCAGAAACCCTAACCACCTTACCATACATTAAAGAAGTTTCAGAAATGACAGCCAGACTACTAAGACCCCTCAGAATCCTAGTAGTACACAAACCCACCAACACTCTCAAACAAAAACTAATAAACTTAAAAGACCCAGTACAACCCATGGACAAAACCAATGTCATCTACAAAATTCCATGCAAGGACTGCCACAAACACTATGTAGCACAAACAGGAAGTAAGATAGCCACCAGGATACACGAACACCAGCTAGCCACAAAAAGACACGACCCTCTCTCTCTCATAGCCCTACACAGGGATGAAAAATAACACCATTTCGACTGGGACAACACATCTATCCTGGGACAGGCTAAGCAAAGACATGCCAGAGAATTCCTAGAGGCCTGGCACTCCAACCACAACATCATAAACAAACACATAGATCTAGATGCCATCTATCAACCCCTCAGAAAACGAACAGGAAATGACATCACCACAAACCCCAGGAACCCCATCCACGAGAAAGATATAAATAGAAAGCAGGAGACAACAGCTTTGCTTCACTTGGAGGTCACCACGATGATATTATCTAGCCAGGTAATGAAATATCTGGATATCAAACCTACAGTTCAGTGAGCAAACCTACACCCTAAACCTCAACCTGAGCTACAAACCTTGCAGTATGAAACTTCTTGCATGGTGAATGGGCATGACTTGAAAGTTAGATAAACACCAAGGAAATATACTGGCAGTGCTGCAGATATAAAGGGAGAGAACAGAACAGAGTATAGGTTTCTTGTGGTTCAGTGGTATGTACCTACCTCTGGATCAGTAGGTCTGTGATCTTGTCCTGCCTGTTCCAGGCATGTGTCATAATGAATACTTTGATTAAAAATACCTAGAACTCAGGATGTTGCTCTACAGAGGACTGATATGGGATTAATGGACCAAATAGCTTTCTTTTCTGCTTTAATAACTCTACAGGCAGAATTTTACCAGGCCACAAATGGTGGGAATGGAGACAGCCATGGCAAAATTGTAGAAGCCATGTTAGTATGGCCTCCTGATGCAGGCTTGTCACCAAGGTAGCTCCTTAACGTACATGTTCAGTAAGGTAATTGGATTTCATTTATGCTGTCCAATACCTGCCCTCAATGTTCCTAAATCAGCAGTTAGCACACACATTCAAAAGAAGGAAATTGTCACTTGGTCACATTAAGCTGGGTGTTCTTTCAATATTGGCAACTGCCGTTCAAACAGAGTGAGTGTTCTTTTCCTGCACATCTGCTACATCAAATCTGACTTGAGCTTGCTTGAGCTGAGTGGGTCCATTAAAAAAAATTGACAAAACACTATCAAAATGACTTCTAAGTAAACTTAAATTCCATAGAATGTTTGTTAAAATTATACGTTGGATATCAAATTGGTTACACTGCATAAGCAGGTGGCGGTAATTAATCCAATCAGCTCTGTGCAATTCCAGGAGTAAGTAGCCACAAACAGTCATCCATTGCTCATCACTGTCTTTAATAACGATCAGTTCAAAGGCATTGATGCTCTGCCAATAAGTTTGTTGATGACATGCAGAGCTCAGACACTATTCTAATTAGCTTGATTCTTCTATTTGGCTCTAAAACTTGGATTACATACAGACTCTACCTCATGGCCCTGGAGAGGTACCATCAATGTTGATTAAGACAGATTCTCCACATCAGCTGGGAGGACAGATGTATTAACAACGGTATCTTCGAAGCAGCTAATAGCACCAGCATCGATGCCATAATCATCCCAAACCAACTCCATCGGGCACTCACCTGCTAAGGATGCCTGAGCTTGAACTACCCAAATAAATCTTCTTTGTTCAGTTCAATGAAGGCACTTGAATGAAAGACTGACCTAGGAAGCATTTCAAAGATTTCATGAAGGTTTAATTCAAGGAATGCAATATGGATGTCAATGTTTGGGAGGCTCTCATTCGGAAGAAACCAACCTGGTAGAACCTTTTGTACAAAGGGACACTTCTTTAAGAGCAATTACAGAAAAGGAACCTGAGATAGGAATGCCAATGACCTCGATGAGACCAAGTCTTCTTCCCAGAAACACCTGTGACTCTAGGATTGGGCTCATTAGCCATGTAAGCACTCAGAACTTTTGACCAATTTCTTAGATGGACAATCGTACTCATTAGTGAGTGATTGCTACCACGGAATTAGTCTGAAGCTGAGCAGAAGGTTCTACAAGTATTGAAGGTCCATTACCAATGCCATGTTGGTGCAGAAATGCAGAACATTAACGTTTTATGTTGATATCTTGCGTTCATTCCAAGAGTACAATTCTTGGAAGTTAGATAAACACAAAGGAAATATACTGACAGGGCTGCAGATATAAAGGGAGAGAACAGAACGGAGTATAGGTTTCTTGTTGTCCAGTGCTATGTCCCTACATCTGGATCAGTAGTTCTGGGATCCTGTCCTGCCTGTTCCAGACATGTGTCATAATGAATACTTTGATTAAAAATACCTAAAACTCAGGATGTTGCTTTATCTTGTATAAAGGCTTTAGTCCAGCTTTATTTCGAATACTGTCTCCAATTGAAGTTCCTTCACAAGGTGGTGTATGTATGTAGGTCACTAGCTCGATAATTAGTTTTGAAATCCACAGATGTCAGGAAGGTTTACAGAACTTTTATTGAGAAAAGTGCATAATTTGTGAGGACATGATTGAGGACTTTAAAATGACAAAGGGTTAGACTCTAACCAAGTCTTACAATCCTTCAACTACATGTTTTGCAATAAGATTTTTCTGGCAAAAAGCATTTACAATAGACAGCTTTGGATAGGATATTAATACCTAGCTAATGAAAGTGACCATGTAAAATTTTGGATTTGGTTTAGATTGGATTATAAACTAGTACAGCCAACAAGATAAATCCACCTATAATTTGGCAATATTAGGCACCCTCAGAAAAATAAAATTTTGTGCACACCTTAGCCAGTTTAGATTAATACATATTGCTGCCAATCATTTCAGCCCTGCATTTAAACTGCTGTGGTTCAATGCTGGGGGTAAGTTGGTAAGAATCTTTCCAAAGTAATGAACTTGGTGATTACATACAGCAGTTAGAACACTGAAACGATAATATATTGAGGCAAAGGTTTCTCCAGTGTACACAAACCACATTTAGCTCTAAAACAGGAAGGTTTATTGAAACTTATACAAGAATACCCATGGCACAATAAGTTTTAAAAGCATTTAATGACATCGCACATTTTAACAGATAGGGTAAAACTCTACAGGTGCAGTCCCATACAACAGAAAGCCTGTTGTACTATTTGACTACAGGCCCAGTTTTTGCAAGGATTCATTCCTATTATGTATCCTGATTGTGCAGTAAGATGAATTTTTCATTACAATAGTTACAATGACAGAAATACACACTATGTATCAAATAGTAAGATAATATAGCAAAATTAAGACACAGTGCTTTAGCCAACAAGCAAATAACCATTTGAGTAACATTACTTTTCCAGATAATGAATCCCCACTTCAACACTTAACATCAATGCTTTGAAAGGTTTTAATATACATCTAAGGTTTTATACTTTGTACTAGAATTATTTGAAACATACAGTATAATGCAACTGAGCAACAAAAAAGGAAGTTAAAATTACAGATTATTTAAAAGTGAATCAGTATACTAATTCATTCTTATATACCAACATTCTTTATTCACGCTTGCTGCACAAAAACCTAATAGTTTCTGTTAATATCTGCTGCCAGGCTAACATGATTTTTATTTAATTAAAATGCAAATTAATGCACATTTGCCTTTTGTCATAGCAAAGATGATACAATATACGTTTTAAATAAATGTAAAATGGAAGTTTCTACTAGCCAAGACTCAGGAATAGCAACTTTGATAAATGGAGTTGGACAAGTATTTTGGATCTTTTTAATCCATATTCCATGTGCACAATAAAAGATTTCAAAAGCATTGCTGCCTTGCATTCCAGTAGCACATGGATGTAAGTTGTTTTATTTCCAAGACAGCCTCACAAAATTGAGGAGAAATTTAGATATTTGGATCCTAAACTACATATAAATCATTAACAACTGGCCCTTTAATTGGAAATGAAAACTGCCAAATGCACCTCACATTCTAGAGATTAAGCAACTCTTTGATGATCTCCATAAATTAAAACTAACTGCCTTGAGGTACATGAGGCACAAAGTATAATGCACTGGTTCTAAATGCTCATGCTGGAGTTTTGTTGATAAAGAAACGAAGGCTGTTGAGCTGCTTTACTTCTTCTTGCCAAACAGACTGAATCTCTTCTCTTTGTCTTTCTCTTTGTCTTTTTCTCGTCTCCCAGGGCTGGATTCCCCAGTCAAAACAACACTGGCTGGTAGGGTCTGTGCACGACTAGCTGCTGGGGTACTCTGACTGCTTGGAGTTGCCTCACTCTTGTCTGTAGACACAGTCGAGGTGATAGCTTGAATCCAGCTGTTCATTTCCTCCTGTTTTCAAAAATGAGGTTGTCACCAAGTTAAAATATTTATAGTACTGTCTCACTGGGGTAGGATGCTGGAAATCAAGTCCATTATTCCAGGCATCATCACAAAATTTAAAGATTTTATCTAAGTGTGCAAATTATCTTACTTTGTAAAGCCAGGAAAACTGAAAACCAGCTTTCTGATTTAACAACATTGGCTATTTATTATAAATAATTTAACCCTAGCTGCAGATAAACAACTGGGACTGTTGACATGTAACTGTGTGAGTTATAATTTTAAATCCCTTATAAAACACTTTCTTAGACAAACATATAGACAAACACAGACAGAAAAAAAAGTGTTATGGGTGGAAGGAAAATCTGCAAAGGCATTTTAATGGCCTTGATGTTCTCCGACCTCTCTTTTCCAGATACTTTCACTTCCTTGCCATGGTTGGAGAGCAACTATGCCACAAATTGTTAAGTGTCTGACTTATTCATAAAAACCAACAGCTTACACCGACTGATGGGAAAAAATAACTGGCTTTCTTCAAGCTTCACTTACTTTTATTGCAGAGACACACTAATTCCCCTTCTGGGGAACCAATGGCTTTTGGCAATATTGTTCACATCCTCAAGCTGTCCAGCTACTCAGGAACCAACCACATAGTTATTGGCAGAGAGACAGTTTGTCATCTACAACTGGTCACACCTCCACGAAACACTGAGCTATTTGTTGCCAGCCAGGACTCATTTTGTACACACCCCCGGTGCCAGTCTGCCATCTGACCCATATAATCTCAGCAGTGTTTACCTCCTATCTCTTCATTGCAGTTACAGCAACAGTTGGAGCTGTGGCCTTTTCCTTTTTTGAGTTTCCTTTTTTGACTCATTATTACAAGTTCTGATAACTATGCAATTTCTGGCATTCTGACAAACGTGACTCATCTAGTGACAAAGAAAATAACTTTGGCTTTTGATTTTTATCCTCCACCCCTAGTACTTTCTGATTTGAGAAGTCATCCTGCGAGTAGCTATCATCTATGGATGACATCCTTACCTTGTCTACTTGCCTTCCCTTCAAACACACATTTTCCAACCTTTCAAATTTAAGACTAGCAAGAAAAAGGTTTTATGGATCAGCTTTTAATCACCAGCCATTACTGATGCCAATCTTCAATCCTCAAAGTTGTGAGAAACGAAGCTCACTGTTCAATAATTTCAGTCCGAGTCAAATTCTGAAGCAGTCTTTATTCATAAGTTCTTGCAAGCCTGGGTGACCACAAAGTGGGCACACTTCTGAATAATTTTATTGCACGTTTATACGGTTTTCTATGAGCCCCTCTGTACCTCATGTGTGACAGTTGTATTGCTCTGTGCATCTGCTAATCTAATCGGCTTACCACATCTGTCTGGCCTGTTGTTAGCATGCAAACCCCACCCCCCACCGATAGCTGAGTCTTATTACTTTGCTGACGCAACACTGGGTCTTATTTGGTTATCTTGTTCATACAAACTCCCTATGTGCGTGACAGTTGTAACTGTCATGTCAATACATCTGTTTCTACCAGTTGACCACCTCCCTTTTTGGCTAGTTATTTCTTGGTATACACCCTCATGATTCAGCCTTGTGATTTTTGCAGAAACAACAACATTTGCAAGCGCCTCTCACAAAGTGAATTTTTATTATAGAAATTGTTAAATTCTTTGAAGAGAATAATCTCCCTTCTAGCTGCATAGGTGGTTTCAGCTTCTAATGATTACATCTACCCCTGGTGCTAGCCTGTCTGTAACCAGACCGGTCAAACAGTAGCATAAACAACACTAACAATGAATTTTAGTAAGTTGCATTTATCATGTTCAATAATTTTTTTTAAAAAAAGTCCTTTTCCCATTTGAGTCCACAATCAAAATGCAGAAAAAAAAAGATTCAGTCTTAATGGCACCCTTCATCAAAATTTTGCTTTATGTATAAATAAATAAAGGATCCATGACTGGACAAAGTAGATTACACTGAACCATGAACATTTAGCAAAAATTACAATTAAGAAACAAGAGAGTTTGTACACAATTAAACATTGTAAAACTTAATTCACGCATCAAAGATTCAGGAATATATTACTGGGGAAATAAAAATAACCTGAATAATGAAATGCAAACAAAATAATAAATGCTTAAATTTGTCCTTGACTAATTTAGAAACTTACATCATCTTTAGCTTGGAAGAGATATTCATTGCCATCGCTCAGCCTGTTTTTAACGAGAAAAACACATTACTTGCATTTGGTTCTGTCACAGTATAAAACTAACCATACCATAGTTACTGGATTCATCCACTAACTACTAACAGAAAAAACTGTTTAGTTTTTGTGGATGTTTTGAAAAGAATAAAGGGGAGAAGGATGCTCCCACAATCAACTGGTGAGCTATTGGACACTACATACAAAGAATAGTTGCTTGTGAGAAACCAGCAAACATCATTCAAGCAAGCATACCCAATATCACCTTTGAGAGGTAAGGTGGAATAGATAATAGACTGCATTATATATATTTTTTGTAGCTAATGCTTGAATTTTTTAAAAAAAAATTGCATCTATTAGAAATGTTTAGTCATTTTTGCACACATTTGACACTATAGGTGAGACAGAAATGCAGAATCATGTACTAAATGCTAATTTCTAATCACTTTTCTTCAATCTTCACTATATCAGTAATTGATGAACCTGCCCAGCATCTTATCCATTATAAACAGCCCTGCCTACTAAAAAGATTGTAGATTTAATCTCAAGCTGAAACGAACTTATTGACCACAGCACAGGTAGGAACTGCCTTAGGATTAAAGTAGGGAAGGCAATTAAAATGTTAGGGCATATAGGTCATTATCTAGCCTTCAATGCAAGCATTTGTGGTTGGATAGTAGGCAAAATGATCGGCTGACCCTTTTGGTCTCAGTAGCTTGTTAACTGACAGTCATTGTTGAGGCTCTCGCAGGAATGGCACAAAGTATTAAGGGGCATCGGCCATCTGTATTTCTATACCATGGTACAAACTCAACTTTGAGAGGAAATTACAGTAAAAAAAACTCTACTTGCATCACACTGTTGCAAAGCACTACTTGAATGGACTGTTTCAAATCAATGAAGAGATTATAATATTGAAACAACAGGTAAACATGTCTGACCAATTAGTAGTTCACAAATTGATCTGTATGAACCAGGTATTGTAAATATCATGGACGGATGCAATGAGTTCCTAGAATCTCTAAATAAAAAAAAATCGAAAGGCTAATGAGAATCAGTTTGAATGGAAATTTATGCAAATAATTCAAGTTAATGATAGCAATTTTTGCAAATCTGTGTGAAGGAAACACAGTAACTTTGTCTCATTGCGACATTCAATAGGAACCTGATTTGGCTGCATTTCATTTGTAATCATTACCATTGCTAATTCAGCTCAGACATAATTCAACATGATTAAAAATTTACTAACTTTGCTTTGCTACTTCTTAGTATTACATTTTCTAACTATTTTATCTATGACTTGAAAATTATATTCAAGCAACATCCAAAATGTTGTCCTATTTTCTCTTTCAGGAGTTAATTATCCACTAGGAACATTCTGTTGTTTCCCTCACACTTCATCTCTAATGATAGCTGTTGTATTTATTTTCACTCCTCCTTTTGCCCCTTGATTACTTAGTAATTTTGGGATGCTCGTCGTGTCTTCTACTGTGAAGAGTGATGCAAAGCATTTATTCAACTCTGCCGCCATCTCCTGGTTCCCCATTATTATTTCCCCACCTCATTCTATAATGGGTCTATGCTCACTTCCACCTGTCCCTTTTTATCATGCTATCAGTCTTAATATTACTTACTGCTTGCCCTCAGTTTATCTTCTCCCTCTTTTTACTGGTTGTCTTGTCAGTTTTAAAATTTCCCCAGTCCTTCAGCTTACCACTAAACTTTACCACATTGTATATTTGAGCTGAAAATGTGTTGCTGGAAAAGTGCAGCAGGTCAGGCAGCATCAAAGGAGCAGGAGAATCAACGTTTCGGGCATGAGCCCTTCTTCAGTAATGAGGAGAGTGTGCCAAGCAGGCTAAGATAAAAGGTAGGGAGTAGGGACTTGGGGGAGGGGCGTTGGAAATGCGATAGGTGGAAGGAGGTTAAGGTAAGGGTGATAGGCCGGAGTGGGGTGGGGGCGGAGATGTCAGGAAGAAGATTGCAGGTTAGGAAGGTGGTGCTGGGTTTGAGAGTTGGAACTGAGACAAGGTGGGGGAAGGGAAATGAGGAAACTGGAGAAACCAGACCAACCAACCCAACCACCCTGTGGCTCAACACTTCAACTCCCCCTCCCACTCCACCAAGGACATGCAGGTCCTTGGACTCCTCTTTCGCCAGACCATAGCAACACGATGGCTGGAGGAAGAGCGCCTCATCTTCCACTTAGGAACCCTCCTACCACAAGGAATGAACTCAGAATCTTCTTCCTGACCTCTCCACCCTCACCCCCATCTGGACTATCACCCTCACCTTAACCTCCTTCCACCTATTGCATTTCCAACACCCCTCCCCCAACTCCCTCCTCCCTACCTTTTATCTTAGCCTGCTTGGCACATTATCCTAATTCCTGAAGAAGGGCTCATGCCCGAAACGTCGATTCTCCTACTCCTTGGATGCTGCCTGACCTGCTGCACTTTTCCAGCAACACATTTTCAGTTCTGATTTCCAACATCTGCAGTCCTCACTTTCTCCTCCACATTGTATATTTGTTCATTCAATTTGATGCTATCATTAGCTTCCCTTGTGAACCATAGTCAACTTCTCCCTTTCACAGAATCCTTCTTTCTCAGTTGGGACATATCTTTTATGTGAGCATGAACTATTTGCTTAAATGCCTAGTATTGTTCCTCAATCTTCTTTGCTGCTAAACTCATTTCCTAATTCACTCCAGACAGTTTTGCCCTCATTTCTTTGTAATTATCCTTATTTAAGCTGAGCACAGTCATTTCTGATCTAAGTTGATCCCTCTCAAACTGAATGTAAAATTCTGCTACTGTCACTGTTTCCCAGGGATATTTTACACTGCCATCATTTATTAAACTCATCTCATTGCACATCACCAGATCCAAAACAGCCTAATCCCTTGTTGGGTCCACAAATATTGTTCTAGGAAACTGTCCCAAATACACACACTGAATTCTTCTTTGTGGCTATTTCTGCCAATCTAGCGACTGCAATCTACACGAAGATTAAAGTCATCTAGGATTAACATAATGTATTTTTAACTTATCCTCATTATTTCCTTCTCTATCATACCGCACAGCTACTGTTAGGGGGACTCATAGATAACTCTTAACAGTGTCTTACCCTTTTTAATTTCTTAACCCCACCCATATGGATTCTATATTTTTTGATGTAAGGTTATTTCTTGCTATCGTACTTAACCCATCCGGTGCTATCAATGCTATCCTGCTTCTCTTTCCAAATTTAACACACCCCTGAGTGTTTACTTTCCAACATTGATCTCTGTGTAACCATGTCTCCACAACTTCAATAAAATCATACCCATTAACCTTGATCTGCACCATTATTTCATTTATTTTGTACCAAATATTACCAGAATTCAAGTAAAGAGATAAAATTAATTTGATCTTCTTAGCATTTTTCTCCCTGACCCTATTTAGTGCTTTTTTTAAAAAGTTTGTTCAATCTATCCCTTCCTGTCTCACACTGGGTATCACTATCCAAATAGATGCTCTGTAATGCTGCCATATCTTCTGGCTTTGTAAGGCTACACTTTTTTTCTCCCAAACAATTCCCCTCCTCATTAGTTTAAAGCCCGCTCTACTGCCTTAGCTAGTGGACTCACGACAACAATGGTCCCAACTGAAGTCCATCTCATGAAACAGCTCCTTTCTACCCCAGTACCAGTGCTACTACCTGATAACCTGAAATCCATTCCACCCACCCAGACCGATCTCTGAACCACATATTTAGATTCTTGACATATCTTTAAACCATCTGCCAGTTTACCCATGGTTTGTGTAGTAATCCACAGATTATTAACTTCGAAGTTCTACTTTCGAGTTTGGCTCCAAACTATTTTAAATCTTTCAGCAGAACCTCCTGCCTTGTCTTATCATCATTATTGGTACCAACATGGATGATGACTACTGGACCACAACTTTCCCACTACAAGTTCTTCTCCAGCGGGAAGGAGATGTCCTTAATCTTGACAAGGGGCAGGCACAGTCTTCGAGAGTTACGCTCATGCTGCAAATCCCAATATTTATCCTTCTTACTGTTCCTTACCACTCCTGCCCATTACCATTATAACAACACATCTATTTCCTTCGCCCATTTGAACAGCTGTGGTCAGTTTGTTCATCCTCATTGCATCCACTTCTGTCAGCACAGGCTGCAAGAATCTTGTAACTGTATGTTATTGGGAAAATATTAAAGTCTATTATAAAGGATGTAATAGCAGAGTATTTAGAAATACATAATACAAACAGCATGGTTTCATAAAGTAGAAATCATGCCTGAAAAATTTATTAGAATTTTTGAGGTTGTAGGAAGTAGGATACATAAAAGGGGAGACAGTGGCTGTGATATATATTTTGAATCGTTGAAGATGTTGGATAAGGTACCACATGTTAGGCTATTTAATAAGGTAAGAGTTCATGGTGTTAGAGGTAGTATAATGGCATGGATGGAGGATTAGCTAACTACCAGAAGACAGAATTGGGATAAGGGATGGCAATCTGTAAATCATGAAAAGCTATGACCTGGGTGAGAAAAGTGAATGTACTAAAGCCCAATTTACCGATGACAAAAAGGTGGAAAGGCAAGTGGATTAAAACTTGGAAAATGGAATATAATGTGGGTAAACAAGGTTATGCATTTAGCAAGAAGAATAAAAGTGCTGAATATTATTTAAATGAAGAAAGCCTTAAGGTAGCTACAGTACAGAGGATTTGGGAGTCCTCATGTATCAATCACAAGAAACTAGCATCCATGTTCAAAAGTTAATAGTGAAGAAAAATGGAATGTTGGCTTTTATTCCAAAGGAAATAAAAAGTAGGGATTTCTTGTTAAAACGGTACATTGCATTAGTCAGATCACAATAGGAATACCATGAACAGTTTTGGGCCCCATCTCTAAGGAAATTTACATTAGCATTTGAGGCAGTCCAGAGAAAGTTCACAAAGCTGATCCCAATATAGAGTCTGTTTTATGAGAATAGGGTTCATTTGTTTGGGCCTGTCCTCATTGGAGTTTAGAAGAATGAAGGGCAACCTTATTAAAACATATGACATTCTTCGGAGACCTGACAGGATAGATACGGAAAGAATATCTCTCCATGTGATATCGAGGGCACAATCACAGAATAAGGGGTCTCCCATTTAAAAAAGGGATGAGGAGAAATTTCTTCCATTGGAGGGTATGGAATCTATGAAATTCTTTACCAATGAGGACTGTAGAGGAAAAGTCATTAAGTATATTCAAGGCTGAGATATAGTTTTTTTAATGAGTAAAGGAATCAAGGGCATGGAGGAAAGGCAGAAAAATGGGTTTGAGAATTATTAGTTCAGCTGTGATCTCAAGGTGTGGAGCAAACTCAATGGGTTATTCGGTTTCTACAACTTATGATCTTTTAGAATGGATTTGAAAGATACATATTTCACATTTCATGTGTTGAGTATAGCACAAAAGGGGACAAAGAAAAAAGTACTTACTTTAGCTTAAAAACGTGCTTCTTCTTCTTATAATCAACAGCTACTTCACAGAGTGCTTCCTTTAGGCTAATTGGAACCTCACCATGATACGTGATACCTGAACTAGCATTCTTTGCATCTTTATAAAAGCCCATCTCCTGATTATTTATCACACAATACACATTGTGCCAAGATCTGAAAAAAAAGTTCTCATTAATAGTCCTGCAGTTATACAAGATATCAACATTTACACAATCAATGCCATAATGTTGAATTTAAGATGTTCTACTTTTCTCTTAAGGATCAAACTTGGATTCTAAGTACTATTTTCCCTGGATTCGATAAGCCTATGAGTGTTTTATTCAAACAGTCAATTCTCCTTGTGAATTCAATACTGACGTTAACTATTATACAACAGCCAAACACAATTCAGATTTATGGAACATCCATACCAGGGTTTCACACTGTTTCCGTGGCAGACTGTCCCCTTCTTAACTTCAACTGTTCGATCCATTTAATCTGAGGAACATCAACTGGTTTGGAATAGCTTGAGTATTGAACTCGGAACTTCATCTGGTTGAATAATGTTCCTAGCTTTGTGTTTACTTAGTAAACCACAAAGGAATTCTCCATGTTGAACATTTTACTGAGATTGATTAGTTAACACCTATTTTGAAAACCCTCTGCATACCTACCAAATAGTACATCTCAGATCCTCTTCCCAAAACCAGTTTGAACTCTTAATAAATTATCTCTACATGGGCCACGTTTTTACATTATATAAAAATAATTTTAACATATCTCAATGTTTTTTGCATTCTGCAGAAGTTCTTAATATGCCTATTGAATTACTACAGTCCTAAATGATGACTCAAAATAGCTGTTTGCTGTGTTGCAATGCAGTACAGCCGATACAACTAGCAGTGCTAAATACTCCTGCTTACAGGTGAAGACGACAGAATAGATTGTATAGCCATGACCTGAAAGATTCCACGTAAGTTTGCACAAGTTGGCCTGTAAGTTACAGCTAAGTTACTTCTAAGATACAGATCACACAAAATAATTTAAGGGGCCTGTCCATTCAAACATTACGCAGCTAGAAAGATAGATACAAGAAGAAACAAAAGATCAAGGCATAAGGCAGGAAATTGTCGGCAGAATTGAGAAGGTCTGAGAACAAATTTCTCTCTTTGCTACTAGAGGTGCAAGCTGACCAAAGAAGGGTTCACAATCTGAATAAATTAAACAGGAATTGCATGAGATAGTCTAGATTCAAGCAACTTCATATACTTGTGTGTACTTGAGAAAATGACACACCTGCTTGATGCTTTCTTGTTGTGGGCTTCCCATTCATGTTTGCGATGTAGGAATCCTTCCATCTGTGCTGAAGGAGTTTCTTGTGACTTAACAGGTAAAGTAGCAGATTGAGCCTGCAAAGGTGAGGTCTTAGTTTTGCGATCTGATGTTGGCGAAGCTGCAGGGCTGGGTTCTTTTGAACTGGTTCTCTGTTCAGTAGCACCATTCACCATCTCGCTTGTTTCAATTGTCTGAGACACCTGAATTAAATAGATCACAGGTTAATCACTATTTTAATGCAGTCCAAAAAGTGACTGAGACCAAACACACACCAGAGGCTTTGCATTCTACATGCACTGAAAATTTTAATTTTGGTGTATGAATTTTATGTATTGACAAATGCAATGGATGCGAGTTACAGTATATTCAGGTGTTTATGGATTTATATGAATTGATGAGAAAAGGTTGTCTGGACAGCACCACAGTGAATTTAATTATGTGGGTAACTAAAGTCCTAACTTGGATTCATGTTATAACAGGAATTAGTTGAAGAGACAATAGGACTCTTACAGTAGTAGGGAGGGAAGAAAAGCAGGATTTTAACTCCAAATGCCCAGCCATTGATCCAAGCTCAAATTGAATGTATCTGGATATGGAGGAGCAAGCCCAATGATAATGATCAGAATGCTCAAAAAGCTAGTGCTGATACTTGATTTCTAATTTTATGTGGTAACTTGAATAGGTAGCAGAAAGCTACAGGTGCACGTGCACCTGAACAAAGGTTGCTCGCTTCCGAATTTTCCAAATCTCATGAAAAAGGGGAACGGAGTAAACTGCTGGTATTGCCAATTTTAATGAAAGAAACAAGGGTGAAAATCTTTATTCCTAAGATTAACATAGTGGAACCTATTGGACAATTACCAGGAAGCTCCCGTAACCCCTGAAATGACTGACATGTAACAGCAGCCTCTAAGTAGGAAGCAGATTCAAAGCATTCTTGCATATCAATTTTTTCTTCCAACCAGTGATGCTAAGCACACAGCTACTTTAACAGTGACCTCGCCAAGGTAAACTGTTATGAATATGAAATGAATATAAACAAAGTCTATATCAAGTACTATTTTTTTAGAAAAAAAATGAGGTGTTTACTATAAGATTTTTTCTAAGCTTTTTTCCTTTTTTATATTCTTCTCAACTAGAATTAAGATTAACCCATGACTACTTGGTTTGTCTGTTGAATATAATCTTAAGGCAATTCAGATGTGACACTGCTGAGAGAATGTGGCATCAAATCGCTTCACTAGAATCAAGAACAAAAAAGAGCACTGCAGCTGGATTTTTGAAATGGAAAGGAAAACTCTCAATGTAAAGTTTTACATCAATCAATGCCAGTATATAAATGTGCTGTCCCCAAGACACTTTACTAAACAAAAACTAATTCTAGAGTGGTCTTTATACAGATGCTAATGGGAAGACTGTGAAAATTTTGAGGGTGTACCCAACCAGACAAAGAAAATGACATTTAGCTATCACATTCCAATTAGCTCCCCTTCAATATAGATTGAGCTCTCTTTTAGCTGAGACTTTGCTTATGCTCATTCACTTTTTTTCAATTAAAACATCATTTAGGCATGCAGAGATTTTAATATTTATGAATCACATCATGCAGACCAATTCCACCATCTAGATTTAGTGATTTGTAATTTAATAAGATAAAAGAAGGAACACAGCTTTCAATGCAAACAGCATTTTAAGCAGACTAATCATAACATTTTAAACTATATTACGAATTTGAAATTTGTTAAGAAAGCCAAAGAAGTCACTCAAAGCCAACACAGTTATTTACCCCCAAAAACAGACAGACCTAAGGTCTTGTCCATCATTCGCTTTGTTGTTCGTGCCGCTTGCTGCAGTGTGATCCTGACAACCTAGAGAGCAGCCAAGCTTCCAGCAGCTCTGCAGTCTCTATCTGGATAGGGTGGGTATCTTCAGAATCCAGTCATCCAAATTATTTGAATTATAATTCCACTATATTTAGCCACAGAAATGCAGATCACTCTTGGTTTTCATGCTATCAATACTTTTCTGAATCATACTTGTAAGGTACATGCTGTAGTTATCTAGTCACACTATAAACATTATGTAATTAGCTAAAGCAAAATATTTTCTCGTGCTTTAGTTTCAATTAATGGAGAGTCAAATGTGTACAGTTGCAAATTCATATCAGGCCAAGAGGTAACATCTTGAATTCTTCTTACATTAGATGCAGACACCGGATATGAATTAATTCAGGTGACTATAGCATTACCTTATAAATCTGATTGATTGTCCCTTTTATGCTTTCCAATATTGTACAGACTATACTGATAGCTCTTTAGACCTTCAAATATGACTTCACATATACAACTTTTTTAGAAAAGGGAAAGCAAAAATTAGCTGCCTTATTTCCCTCCTATTTTGCACATTAACTCAGGATTAAAAAAAAACCTGACATTGCAGAAACAGACAACTTCCAAAGCTTTTACATGACAAGTATGTTTAAGCACTTTCATATCTCAAATTGTCCGTTGGCACAATAACACTCATACTTTCTTTAGGTAAATAGATATATATACAATTCCTCAGCTCAATGATTAATCATTCATTAATAGCTGAAAAGAGACTGATGCACAAAGGAAAATTGGGTGGAGCAAAATAAAGATTTTTGTCTGACATTTCAATTTGATATCACAAATCTCATAGTGAAGCCATTTCTTGGGCTGAGATGGCATTAAATAGCCTTCTCTGCCATATATTTGGTACATATGATAATTCCACCAGTTTCATTTGATGACATCTTTCTTTAAATTGCCAATTATCTTTCTCAATGATTTTCCATAGAATTTGGTAAAATAAAAAGCTGACAGTAAAGCAGCTCTGGTGGTGCAGTGGTTCTTACCTATGTGCCAAGAGACCTCGGTTCAAGTCCTAACTGCTCCAGACTGTGCAGTAACATATCTTAACAGACTAATTAGAAAACATCTAAAAACCTGGAAATATATGCATGAACGCTTCCTGGTCAAAATTGAAAGCTCTGTAGAGAATCAGTTATACTGAATACTGTAGATTAACTCTAAGGCACCCTCTACTGTAAAAAAAAAGTTGCAGTTAATGGGAAATACTTCAAAGAATCTGATTAAATGAATAGGACTAACAAAGTAAAATTGTGTTTGTAAATTCAGAGAGAACACAAAACAGAATACTAGGCATTTGTGTTATTGTGACCTCTGGCCTTTTAAGTTTAAAGTTATTCACATTAATACTTTAAAGACATACAGTTCTGAGAGAGAAACATATGTACAAACTATGACAATGCTCTTTCAGAAACACAAACACAAAGTTAACAAACATTAAATATAAGGTGAACTTTAATAATTAAGGTTTAAACATGCTAAACACATGCAAAAATAAATACCATTGAAAACAAAAATGACACAAGTTAGGTAATCAAGTGACAGTTACAACAGAATCAAAACTAATGCCAGAATTGTTCCATTCGTGTGTGTTAGTAGCAATGCTTTAATGTTCAATTAGTCAATGGCTAACAATTGAATCAAAATGAACAAACATGCAGTAAGAATAGCCTGTGATTAAAGGTGAAAATAAAACGTATCAACAAACTTTGCGAGCACAAAACAATTAAAGTGGTTCAAAGACAGATTACATTTGAAAAATATTAAATGGCAAACACCCAAAAGAGCAAGTTTAAATTGGGCCTAAATTAAATTTCAATAAATATTATTTAAAAGAGATATAGATTGGCAAATCACACAAGCTTTGATCCTTCCAGCTGCTGAAGAATAAAACCAGACTTAATAGGAACTTTGAATATTTGAGAACTGACTGATTCTTATATTTTAAAATGTAGAGTAAATTATTAACAATTTGCTTAGAACTCCATCAAATTTTGACTTAACTGCTATTAAACAGAATCAAGATGTACTACTCAAAAGTTAATTTTGTTACCAGAATTTTAACTCATTCAATGAAATTGCCAACATTTAAGACATTCACCACTGAAGTCTTATGAACCATCCCCCCAAACAGAGCTCCTATATCGATGTGCATAATCCATCATCATCATTGCAGAGAAAACACAAAATATTAATATTGCAACAACAAACAGTGCAAGGTACAGGGACGATGATATAAGGGAGAGAAGTAACTAATTCATTTGAATCAATTGACAGTAAAGTGATAAATTGTTTGTAATTTAGCTACAATGGAGAATATGGAAGTAATTCAAAATGATAACTCCACTGTATGAACAAAAATGCCACATGTACTCATATAACGAACATGAACAAAATTTAGTATTTTAGTATTTATTATTTAACGTATATTTGGAGGAAGTTTTAACACCTAGTTTTGTTGTTTTGCAATATTTGATTTGGAAAAAAATACACTAATAGCTCTGGATTCTGTTTAGTGATGTTAATGTGCTCCATGTTATTTGAATATAAGATAAGGCCTTGATGACTGTCGCTTGTATGAGTGGCTTTCAAACTTGCTAGCAATTTATTAATAAATCCATCTCAGCTTAGTGCTCGATGTCTCAGATTTCATGTAAACTACTCAAGACATATTTTCCTGCAGTAAGGAAAACCACTGCTGCAATCAGAATGCAGAAAATCACTGTCACTGACACTAAGTTCACTTAAACAGTATATATTCTCTTTCATATGTTGAATTTAATTTGTTTTTAAGCAAAAATAGGTTTTGCTTGAAAAATTGAAAGACCAAATTAAAAATAATTGTTAAAACTTAAAAAGCTGACAGTAAGCTTAAAAGTCTGCTGACACTTTGGCATTGCCAAAATTTGTTGTTGCCAAATCTCTTTTCAGAAATAATTTATAAGTGACTGGAATGTGCTGAATTTTGCTTTCCCCTGATGTCAGCACCAGCCAGAAATAAAACATAAAACCATTATCTTAAGTATTTCCCTCCTGGGGACCATATTAAATAGTGATAGATACATTTAATGCATCACTCAGATTATCTGGTGTATGACTGGTCTTACTGCATAGACACTGAACAACACATCAGTTTTATGAAATAATCTCCATCACATCTGGGGCGGCCACTTTATTAGTTAGGCATTATTTGTCAATTTGATTAAGAGAAATACTCACAATAAAAACTGTAGATCAGAAATCAAAGCTTACAACAATGTTGTTTGTTTTATTTTTGCTGATGTTAAATAAAACCTACGCTATAGATAATAGAATCCTGGTATTACTTCGGTATAATAATGAGCTTTACGTAATTCGTCTACCTGGCATCTCTTTGCAGGCAACCTTCAATCAACCTCTTTAACCCACTTTAATTATGCAAACACCTCAATAGAGGATAAAGTAATTTTCTCTGAAACACACAGATGGAACCAGAGTTAACAGCCTCAGCATTTGATGTTCTGTCAATGGAATAATATGACCTATTGTCCATTAATAGTATAAATAAGGTTATTGTGTTATGTAGATACGTGATTGTTCAGTCTGATAAAATGCTGCACAGTAATTCAGGAGAGCAGCTAGGCAACTGTTCCAAAGGGAGTCCTGAATTAGGAGAGCAGACACTATTCTAATTTCTATTGGATCTACAATTCAGTTCCTTGCTATTTTTGAGGGAGCAAAATATTTGTACCTATATTTTTTTACATGCATGAAACACAGTATCTAGATTTCACTCACATTACACTTAAACTGCCACCTACTACAATTTGGACATACTTGTATCAAGTCTGCCCTTCCTTTGTTGTGGACTCCATTTGGAATCGGAATGAAAGCAGTGGTTTGTTAGATGTGTTTCAGATTTAAGAACTGTATTTACTTCTTGAAAACTACTGGACCATTTTTTAAATAAATACCTTCACGAAAAATTACTTTTAAAACACTTCAAATAATTTTTAAAATAATTGATATGTAGAAGATGAGAAAGAGATCAGAAGGTAGAATGCGACACAAAACCTCAAGTACGGATGAGTGCCTCACTAAGCAACAGGTGAACTGAACAAGGATTTGACCCTGCAGTAAATGTTTAACACAGTTGTGGCATTACTAGCATTGCAAAAGTCGTTATAGTTATCAATTGGTATATTTATGGCTTATTCCTGGTGAATGATGTTTTGCTCAGCAAAGCCAGAACTTTACAAAAATTTCCTTCACACCACATACCTTGATGTGTCTACTGTATGTCACTGCATGGAACATTTTCTTAAGTGGAAGGGATTATTGTCACATGTCCAACATGAAGACAATAAGAGTGGGGCTAGGTTTTCAACTGTTTATGCATAGTGACTACCTATTTTGAAATACGTAAACATGTTATAAAACAGAAGCATCATGATTCTGACAGTCAGATAGGTTGCCTGTAAATGCAGAATAGAAAACAGGCACCAATCTGTGGAATGAATGGTAAGGTCCTAGGGAGTGTTGCTGAACAAAGAGACCTTGGAGTGCAGGTTCATAGCTCTTTGAAAGTGGAGTTGCAGGTAGATAGGATAGTGAAGAAGGCGCTTGATATGCTTTCCTTTATTGGTCAGAGTATTGAGTATAGGAGTTGGGAGGTTATGTTGCAGCTGTACAGGACATTGTTGGAATATTCTGGTCTCCTTCCTATTGGAAAGATGTTATGAAACTTGAAAGGATTCAGAAAAGATTTACAATGGTGTTGCCAGGTTTGGAGGATTTGAGCTATAGGGAGAGATTGAATAGGCTAGTGCTGTTTTCCCTAAAGTGTCGGATGCTGAGGGGTGACCTTACAGAGGTTTACAAAATCATGAGGGGCATTGATAGGATAAATAGACAAGATATTTTCCCTGGAGTGGGGGAGTCCGGAACTAAAGGGCATAAGTTTAGGGTGAGAGGGAAAAGATATGAAAAGGAGACTTAATAGGCAACTTTTTCACATAGAGGATGGTACATGTATGGATTGAGCTGCCAGTTGAAGTGGTGGAGGCTGGTACAATTGCAACATTTAAAAGGCATCTGGATGGATATATGAATAGGAGGGGCTTGGAGGGATATGGGCCAGGTACTGGCAGGTGGGACTAGATTGGGTTGGGATCTCTGGTCCTCATGGATGAGTTGGACTGAAGGATCTGTTTCTGTGCTGTACATCTCTATGAGTCTAACTATTGAACAAGAATGATGCATTTAAGATGAAAGAGCACTGTCTTCTCATGCATCCCATTTCCAGATGTTGTAGTCAGTCCAGTTTATTACCACCTCCTTCTGGGGCGGATGTTCTTGAGTGTAACACAGAATAATTTGTCCTTGTTAATACTTCATGCAGCCATTGTTTGAGTGTTGGGGCAACACCACTCTTTTATTTGCCTGTTTTGTGTCTTTGTGTTACTAAGCTTAACCATCTAACATCACCAATCAATTTGACACCCCCATCCCATAATAACTACATGTGCAAAGATAAAAACCAATGCAATAACTTCAAAGCTGTCAGCAATTTATCTCTGTGATTGTACCCCTTTGTATTTACAGTACAGTTCTTTCAAAGCTGTATGCTTTGGATTAGTTCTATTCACCACATAGTCCAACTGCACTGCTGATGCCACTGCTTATTTCAATAGACTGTATGTATAAGGTTTCAGCTCTGCAAGGAGCACTAGTAAAGCTATAAAATGAGTTGATCGTGTTGTATCTGGTGAGGTTAGCTACAACATTGTTTTTCAAATGAGCTCATGTTTCCACAGAATCACAGAATTGATTGTTGTAACCCTTAATTAGGATGTTTTGCTGTGACAGATGATTAATGACCCTGTTGCTAAACAACATTTTCAAACTCTCAGTACTTTCAGTCACTCTAATTGCTCCCAGAAGCTGAATTATACAACATAAAACAAGGAACAATAAGAACTCATTCCTTACATAGACCAGGTATAATTTGTCTTCTTTCAAATTCCATGCCAGTCATTCAGTCTTCTAAAGGAAGATTATGGCTAAATCCTTGCTAATTGCTTATTGTAATAAAAGATGAGAATATTTGACCATTCCCACATCTCTCCAGTTCAAACTTGGATGGCTGCCCATCAAAACAAAATTTTCACCTGTTCTAATAACACAAGGAGTCATCGTGTCTCATGAATTATATCTAGTTATTCTTATAATTGCAATATAAAAGCTGCTTGCATCAGGAAAGTTATTTGGTTAATCATGTAGCCATGCCCCTTACAAGCTCTTAAGGTCACAAACAAATTTTCAATTTCTTATGTTCTTATCATACAAGGCTGCCAAATACATTGCTGGCTATTATTTATGGCAGAGAACCAAAAGCAGTATGAATGCTTGAAATGAATGGATACTCTTCGCAGAATTATTCATTAACTAAACTGATTTTGATAAACAAAGCAGATGAAAAAAGCATCTGTTAAAGAGATATGAATGTGTGTATGGGTTAGTCTCAAAAGGTACAAATACTGCATTCTGATTGGTTTGAATTTCACAGTCCAGATCGGGCCCATTCACTGCCAGCTCGTCTGTTCTGAAAGTTTTTGTAGGTTTGGTAGTTTTGAGAGCGGTAACTAACCCGTGGGGACTCCTGGTCTGATGGTAATCCATTCTGAGAAATGTGTTCTCCTTCTCTAGCTCCTTCCCTGCGGAAAAGAAAACAGGAGATAAACTTCATGAGATAAGATGCATGCAATTGAACATCCATGGGCAAACAATTTTCTGTCTGTAAAGTGGATGTCTCTTTATCATTTTATATTTAAACTACAACTAGGTATGTTTAGCTGGCATATGAATTTACGACTGGGACCAAACAGAGACAGTACTGGGTGGAGTGGCCAGAAGTCCCGCCTTCATACTGTACTTGGCCATTTTCACGAGGCTGAGGATAGATGACTACAGTCACTTTAGTGACTACAGTCAGTCTTTGCTTTAAGTTTCTCTGTTTTATGTTACTTGGATTACATTTTTAAAAATTAATTCATGAAATGTGGGCATTACTTGCTGGACCAGCCTTTATTGCCCACCCTTAGTTGCCTATGAGAAGGCAGTGGTGAGCTGCATTTATGAACTGTTTTAATACTTTATTCCGATATGAAGGTCAAAATAATTCTAAATAAAATTTTTAAGTTGCTTGTAACGGGAAAATCGAATCCTTGTACTGTTTCATTTAGAGTTATACTTTTCAGAAAAGCAACTGCAATGTTACGCAAGAAATTATTGTATTCTGCTTGAGGAACAAAATAAACTTAACTGTTTTTGATCAAATAAACTAAAGCAATGATATTCCCTTCCACCCACAAGCTCTTACAAAATGTTTAATGTCTGAGCATTGTTCAAATTCTACTGAATATTATTAAGTACGGTGGTTAGTTACTACATTAATGTGGCTATTACTTTCCAAAGAGCTAAAGCTTTTTAAAAAGTTATATTTAAAATCTTTCATAATATCTTACTGTGGTGATTCAGACTCGTCAGAAGGCTGTGAGGTTGGCTGTGGGGATGGCTGCCTCTTTCTTTCCTCCTCTTCTTGCCTCCTCCGCACTTCAAGCAGTTCCAGCTGTAAGAATAAGAAATGTAAGGTTCACATTTGTATGATTTCAAATTATAAAACCTATTATGGGTCATTATTCTCAGTTTGTTTTAATCTTTTGAAATTCAGAATGTGTCTATTTTATATGTCAAATGTATAAATTGATTAGAAAATTGTCAAGATACATCATGGTACAATCTCAATTTCAGAACTTGTGAAATTAAATTCTTTGTATCAGAAATCTGCCTCAGCCCCATTGTTGCGACAATTCTAACACTTATTTTATCCTCAGGCTGATATTTGTAATGTTCTTCTCATTTCTATAAACAATTTATTCAAAACTTTATGATCCCATTTATTTGCACAAGATCCTACAAATTCAAGCCTACAGCCTGGAGGACTCAAAATTGAGTTCACCAATTTCAAATAGCCTCCCTTCCCATCTCCCGATCCCCTTCCCAACCCCTCCCCTTCCCTTCCACTCCTGCCTGCCATCAAGTGGATTCATTCCTCCCAATGACCAATCTGGTTGTACCCTCTACCTGTCTTCATCTATCCTTACTTCACCACCCTACCCTTTATGTACAGCAACCCCTACACCCACCCCCATTCCTGAAGAAGGGTTACACTTGAAACGTTGATTTCTCCATCTCCTGATGCTGCCTGGCTTGCTGTGTTCTTTCAGCCTCCTGCCTGTCTATCTTGCCTGTACAGCCTTCCTTGCCTTCCAAGCCTACACAGTCCTCCAGAAAATTGATTTCAAAATGTTTACCTTCACTTTGAAATCTTTCCACAGATTCACCATTCTAAACTCAAAAGATTTCCATCAGCTATATTTGTCCCTTATGACTGTTTCATTCTTCTGACATTAATCTACTTCACATCTTCCCCTTGCCTCTATTCTACAGAAGTTCTCACACCCGACCTTACTGTCTTCCTCCCTAAATTAAAAGTCTAAAATCCCTTCCCTTATAAAGTTCTCTAAGTTTCTCTTTTCCCTCTTGCTGGTTGCCCATTTGCTTGGCCTGTCTCACAGAAATAATAGAGCATGTTTCTCTTTTTGTAAGTTACTCCAAAAATAAAAGGAATTCTAGAGACAAGCTAATGTTCAGTTATTAAAAACCATGTAGATTATAAAAACATAAAACTGATTTTATGACTATGCTATTTGAATTTGCATTTGTGAAGATAATTAGAACTATATCACGTCATTATCATGTCACTGAAATCTCTCTTTTTGATTAATTGAACAATTAATTGCTTTACAGAAAAACGTGCTGCTTTATTTCAATTAAATGTCAAATGAATTTCAGCACGCACGTGAGAAAATCACCTCCGTATAGAATTGAAAAATCAGTTAAAATTAAGGCATTTGACTCAAATAACATTCTAGCCCAGAACCCAAAATAAAATCCAACTAAGTCAAGCTGACTAGTTATTTTTAAGAAATGATTGAAGCACTAGATCTGTAACTGATGACATGTTTTTATGGGATATTGAAAAGGGATTATTCATAAAATATACTCACTGTTGTCAGTCTCTCCAATGCTGAAAATCTTTCATCCCATGTAGCTGCTGATTTCTCAAATGCCTCGTGTCTCTTAATCAATTTCTCTACTTCATCCACGCTCTGACCCAATTCTCGACTGGACAGATATGGTTCTTGGCCTAAAAGCCAGGCTTCTGCCACACCTGCATCTCTAGCAAACTGATGCACTTCCAAAACTAAGCAAGAAACAAAATGAAACTTGAAAGGAGGATTCACAAATTAAAGACAGAATGCCGTTGCAAAGCAATTATGTTCACAGATTTGCAATCAACATCAGATGCAACTGTAAGACAAAATATTCTGAAAAAAAGCTCTCCATTGCAACATAGTCAGAAAGATTGACCAAAAATTCTTACAAAGAATTCAATTGTAGAA
This sequence comes from Hemiscyllium ocellatum, assembly GCF_020745735.1. NCBI lineage: Eukaryota > Metazoa > Chordata > Chondrichthyes > Orectolobiformes > Hemiscylliidae > Hemiscyllium > Hemiscyllium ocellatum. The sequence continues at coordinate 57,268,319 of NC_083410.1, read as the reverse complement.
CAATGCACACATTCAAAAAAATCTTAATCACGATTTCTGCTGTGAAAGAATGATAGCTAGTATTTACCTAGTCTGAGCCACTCCCACCTGTCCTCCCATTTGTCAATCATTTCTTTCCTCTTATCCGTTAGTTGCAGCAATTTCTCTTTAATCTATATGTGAAAAGAGAATTAATTCAAGTAATGGTAGGATAAACCTTACTGGTATTACTATTCATTTCATAATGCCTTCCTTTTCTCATATTACAAGGAAATACAATAATGAAGCATTCATTCAGAAATTGAGACAAACATCTATGCAATGAATGAACTTAATAAAAGTTGTCAACTCCTTAAATATTGATATAAACTGAGAGTCATTTTTACAACAATCATCTAATAACACCTGGTGCTGTTAATGTTCCATCTGACTTGAGAGTGTTTTAATGGTGTTCAAAGTAGAGAGTATTCTATTCCCCAGTATTCATCTTTCTTAGAACTTCGTAAGTAAATAATTCACTCAAACATCATTACAGCTTAACTAAAATTCTCCTGTGTTCTAATAATCCAGTAAAACTAGCTGCATTTTCATAGTTAATATTTAATGACCAGGTAACTGAATCACAATGAGAACTGACAAAATTGTGGTCAGCAATCTTAACATTAGAACTAAGTACATTGTTCTGATAAGGGATGTGCTACCTCTTCAGATGCATAATGTTTTCTTGCCAGGAGAGATTTGCCAAGTTCAATGCAAGTAGTGAAACTGTCATTACGGGCATCAATCTCAGCTTTGATGCCTTGGTGATTGTTCATTAGCAATTCCACTGATGAAACATCTCTGAAACAAGATAAAATAAATATTCCAATCACTGCATCATGACTGTACAAAATATTTGAAGCACAAATCAAATACTGGATGAAATGATAGCCTAGAATTCTCAAAATACTAGCTAATAATTACTAATTATCTCCCTGCCTTTAACTTAGCACATTCATTTTACCTTGGTTTCTCTTGGGTTTCAATTTGCCGAATAACATCTTCCATCCATAGCATCAGATCACGCACCATGCTAAAGAAACGGAACTTATCTCCAGTATCAAAAAGTTTTGCCCTCCGAGCTTCACATGCATCAAGAAGTGTCTTCCACGCTTCCAATACTTCTGCTTCGCGTTTTTGAATGTCATCAGCCTTGTCACCAGCATAAGCAGCCTGAAGACGAGCAGCATCCTCCTGCAGCTGTCTTACCTGTAATAAAAGAAATGTCAGTAATGTACTGCAATCTTTTATTCTTATCACAAACAGCACATGGTTCCCATATCACAAATGCACCAACAAAGCAAAAACTAACAATTAGAAATTAAAAGAGCAACTTCATGATAGCTCGGGTCTATGTGTTTTGAAACAAGTAGCATATAACAACAGTATTTTCAAAGTTATATGGCTGATCTTGTTCAAAGAGAAAGTGAGGACTGAAGATGTTGGAGATCAGAGCTGAAAATGTGTTGCTGGAAAAGCGCAGCAGGTCAGGCAGCATCCAAGGAGCAGGAGAATCGACGTTTCAGGCATGAGCCCTTCTTCAGGAATGATTCCTGAAGAAGGGCTCATGCCCGAAATGTCGATTCTCCTGCTCCTTGGATGCTGCCTGACCTGCTGCGCTTTTCCAGCAACACATTTTCAGCTCTGATCTTGTTCTAATACTCAAGCTAAAATCACACTTTTAAAAGACTTAAATTATTAAAATGTTTGCAAAGCACATACTTTGTATACATTCACACATAATAATTACACATTTTCCACTTAGAAGCAAGAAACAGAAATGTATTAGTGATTTAACATCTCCATAATTTATGTCACTCAATTTCTTATCTCATAACTCCATGTCAAAACGATGGTTAAAAATCAGTACTATAGATAACTTTACATAAATCAAATGATTAAATCATTTATAAAGGCTATTATTGTAAACGCTCCCCCTCAACAGAAGTTTTTTTTCTAAACCTTTGAATTTATATTCAGGATGTTCTGAACTATTTCCTTTGTTTTTTTAATAAAAGATGCAATTATGCTTCATGAAATTATACTTAAGATAGAAGCTATTGTAAGGTTGAGAATAACAAATAACCTCGGACTTCAATCTTTAATTTGCAGTAAAAGATGTCAATAATTGAGAATAATTAAGGAGAATACTTTAAGGCAACTGCAAAATTCTTCTCTGAGAATATGCAATTAATTTTCTGCTATATTTATTAACACTGCATGCTTTATTATAATGCAAGACAGCTTGATCTTCATTGTATGTGCGACCGCAGAATAATGTTGACAATAAAGGGTATTAAAGTGATTTGATCTGCAGTGTACCACAAGGTGGTTGTTTGTAGCTATCAATGTCTGCAGTGAGGCCACAAGTCTGCCACATAGTCATGACAAGACATTGAGAAAACCCGCTACTTTCTCACAAAAGATGGAGACAAATGAAAGGCCTGTCAAACACGTACAGTTTCTTGATTTCAATTTCAATATGACACTGAGAGAGTCCTGTACAAGGTTACCAACTCAGTGTTTTGCTGGAGATGCAGGCCAATAAAAGAAATATCATTTTTAATTTAAAAAGCATCATTTTTATCCTCAGTTATCAAGCAGCTTTAATGGAAATATAGCAATTCATACAAAAGGTCACCTGGTATGTGTCATCTGCAAGATTTAAGTGAATGGTCTCTTCAGCTCACTCTTCAGCATAAGCAATTTTATTAGAAAAATATACATTTTTTAAAAAATTACAAAAGTATTGCCTATGAGGAAATGGGTGTGACTGACTAGATCAGCCTCTATTGTTCTTTCCCAGCTGAGACAGTGGTATGTGGTGAGCTGCATTCTTGAATGCTGGACAGGTGGTTACAGTCTTAACAACACTATTTCATCATCTTGTACTCACATTGTGCAGTGATCTTTAAAAACTCACAGTGATACCATTTTAACTTAGAAGTCCTACTTAAGTGTAAGTTAATTTGCAAAAGTATTGTTACTATGGAATATTCCATTAAAAAGGTTTGCATATCCAATCTGTGGCTGTTGTCTTATTAGTACAGAGGAAATTCAGTATAATGTGGATGTTGGTGTCTAAGAGGTGAGTATGTTTTATAGCTGTACGGATCTAAAGCTGGACAGTTAAAATTATTCCTGATGAAAGGCTTATGCCCGAAATGTCGATTCTCCTGCTCCTCGGATGCTGCCTGACCTATTGCGCTTTTCCAGCGCCATACTCTCGACAATTAAAATTATTAACTGATGATCTCAGCAAAGGTTTGGTTCTATTATTTATTACCATACACATGCATAGGATGCCAAAATCAACACAAAATAATAGAAATGTCAAAAAAAATCTCCTGAGATCAGCCCCTTCTTTCAGCTTTCTTTGTATCTCAAGATGGAAGTGAAATTTTCAAGTATAGGAATCATAAAATAGCATCCAGAAAACAGATGCTGAAGTTAAAAATAGCAAGGAAACTTTGCACCTGGATATTTATTCAGTGTGTGCTTTATAAAATTAAGTAGCTATGTGGAGTTGAAGTTGAATTTTAAAAGGAGAAAATAATTTTCTTTCAGCAGGAAAAATGATTCATGATTGCGATTATCTGGGGTTCTATAGATTTTCTGTCAGTTTATTGTGCAATCAGGAGAATCCACTTATGTATCCATTTACAACATGGGCCAATTATTTCAATGAAGAAACATACATTTCTACATGCCCAAGAAAGATAAATAAAAATGAGTTTTCCATTTGTGATTTTCTTTATTTGGAGTAATGGGACTCTCAAGCTATAAGTAAATTCACAGGTAAATTAACAGTATATCCTTATGTGTTGTATCAGACTTGCACTCTAGTCATATTGAGAATGCTAGATGTTTTACCTGAGTACCAAGAGCTTGAATGTCATGTTCAAATGTTGTATGCATTCTCTGCAACGCTTCCACAGTGTTCTGATCTCGTCCTAGCTCCTCTGGAAGCTTCTTGTGCTTGTCTTGAATTCGTCCAAAGATCTCCTTGGCATCATGGTAAAACTTGTGCAACTCATAAGAAGCTGCTAGAATCTGTGTTCTGGTGTCAATAAGCTCAAGGAGATCAGCCCAAGCCTCATTGAGTCCATCTTTCCATTCAGCAACTGTGGCAGCATCAGAATGCCCAGAATTAATCAGCTCATCAGCCATACGATTCACACTGTCAACTCGCTCCTGGCCAATGTTTCCAGTATCACGAGCAAATTCACGGAACCTCTCTTGCAACATCTGAAAAGAAATATAATTTATAAAAAAGAAGAACAGCTTGTGTTTTGATTGTTACTTAGCTGAATCTCTATCTTGGCGCATTGCTAATGTCACTATTTCAGAGCCTCAATCTAATACTCTAGAAGCATGGTTTCAAATCCCGCTACAGGAAATGGTGATATTTGAATTCAATAAAATCTGGAATTAAAAAGTTGGCCGAATGACCATGCAAACATAGCTGATTGTCATAATAACCTATCACAACATCTTTCAGGGAAGGAAATCTGCCATCCTCACCTGGTCTAACCTATATGCAATCCAGATCTATAGCAATGTGGTTGATTCTTAACTACCTTCTGAAATGCCCATGCAAGCCACTCAGCTGTAACAAAACTGCCACAAAGCAAGCAACAAAAGGTGGAAGAGTTAGCATTGACCTTAGCATTGGGCAAACAGCAACATACACAGCCCTGTCAACTCTGCAAAGTATCCCTAATTAACGTGGAGGTTTGAGATGAAATTAAGCTCAGAAGTGCAACTTGGTCTGCAGGGAGCAGCAGCAGCCGCTGCATAGAGAGAGTATAAAACTCAGGGCACGCTGTAGCTGCAAAAAAAAAATACTGGAGTGATATCACAAGGAAGCTGTGACCTGGTTGGCTGGAAGGAAACCTGCACGAAGTTTGAAAAAGAGCATAGCAGAGAAGCATTAAGAAATGTATTAATTTATATAAACTTATGAGTTAATTAAGTAACTAAGTAGAGATGATGGGGCCGGTGATGTACTACAGATGTATGATGTGGAAGCTGGCTAATCACATTGTGAGCTGCAGTAAACACATCTGCAGCAAGTGTTGGTTGCTGGATGAACTCAGGCTTAAAACTGATCATCTGGAATCATAGCTTCAAACACTGCAGCACATCTGGGAGGGGGAAAAGTACTTCAAATTCAATCAATCAATCAGTCATCAGGGATAACAGGGTGTGATTGCAACTGAGGCAGTTGGGGAATCTTGAATTCAGGAACGGAGGAGCCTCAGCTCTTGACCTTATCCAACAGGTATGAGGTACTTGCTCCCTGTGTGGATGAGGAAAAGGGTTGCAGGGAGGATAAGTCAGCTGCCCATGGCAATATGGTGCAGGAGGCCACTCAAGAGCAAAAAGACAAGTGGTAGTTGTAAGGGATTCTATAATTAGGGGGATAGACAGTATCCATTGTTAGTAGGATTGTGAGTCCCATATGGTACATTGCCTGCCTGGTATCAGGGTACAGGACACCTCTGACCGGCTTGAAAGGATATTGGAACAGGAGAGCAATGATCCAGTTGTTGTGGTTCTCATTGAGACAAACAACATAGGCAAGGCTAGGAAGGAAGATCTATGTGGGGATTATCAAGCACTAGGAACAAAATTAAGGAATGGGTCCTCAAGGGTTATGATCACCGATTACTACCTGAACCATGTGCAAATTGGCTTAGGGATAAGAAAATTAGGGAAGTAAACATGTGGCTAAGGGAGTGGTGGAGGAATGAGGGTTTCCATTTCATAGAGCAGTGGCATCAGTTTTGGAACCGGGGTAGGGGGAAATAGGATGGTCTCCACCTGAACTAATCTGGAACCAGTGTTCTAATGAAAAGGATAAATCGGGTAGTCACTAGGATTTTAAACTAGTGAGTAGGAGGAAAGGGAAGGGGAAAACAACAGGGAGTATGGTGGCAAATAAAAGGAAAGCAGCAGGTTAACTTGTATGCAGGAGTGTTTAACTACATGGCAAAACTATGAAAGAAGTAGAAAGAAAGGAGATATGTTATTGGAGATGTTGGAATTCATAAAGAGGGTATAAAAACTAGCATAAGGGCACTTTACCTGAATGCTCAGAGCATTCGTAACAAGTTAGATGAGTTAACGACACAAATCATCGTGAATGAATGTGATTTAGTAGCCGTTATGGAGACATGGTTGCAGGATGGTCATGACTGGGAGTTAAATATGCAAGGGTATCGGACTATTTGGAAGGACAGACAGGGAGGTGGTATAGTTCTGATATTTAAGAACGACATCAAGGCGATGGTTAGAGATGATCCTCTTGGAATGAGCGATCACAGTATGGTTGAATTCAGAATACAGATGGAAAGTGCGAAGATAAAATCCAATACCAAGGCCCTGTGTTTAAACAAGGGAACTATAGTAGGATGAGGGAGGACTTGGCTGAAGTAGACTGGAAGCAAAGACAGGTGGTGAACAGTGGAAGAGTTTCAAAGCAATGTTTCAAAATGCTCAGCAAAAGTATATACCAATGAGAAAGAAGGGCTGTAGGAAGAAGGGTAATCTGCCATGGATGTCTAAGGAAATAAGGGAGGCTATCAAATTGAAAGAAAAGATATACAAAATGGCCAAGATCAGCAGGAAACTAAAAGATTGGGAATGCTTCAGAGGTCAACAGAAAGCCACAAAAAGAGCTATAAAAAATGTAAGACAGGTTATGATAAAAAAAAACTAGCTCAGAATATAAGGACAGATAGCAAAAGATTCTAAAAATATATAAAACAGAAGTGGCTAAAGTAACATTTGCTCTTTTTGAGAGGATGAGAAAGGGAATTTAGTAATGGGATTCGAGTAAATGGCCAATGCAACGAATAGGTATTTTGTGTCGGTCTTCAGTGGAGGACACGAATAACATGGCAGCAAATGACAAAGAGACGAAGGTAGATGAGGACCTGGAAGTAATCATTATCATGAAAAAGGTAGTGTTGGGCAAGTTAATGGAGCTAAGGGTAGACAAGTCTCCTAGCCCTGATGGAATGTATCTCAGGGTGCCAAAAGAGATGGCACTACAAATAGCAAATACATTTGTGATAATTTTCCTAAATTTCACTGGACTTTGGGGCAGTTCCAGCAGATTGGAAAACAGCAAGTGTGACGCTACTGTTTAAAAAGGGAGGTAGTCAAAAGTTGAGTAATTATAGACTCGTTAGCTTAACTTCTGAGGTGGGGGAAATGCTTGAGTCTATTATCACGTAAGAAATAGCAAGGCACTTAGATAGAAATTTCTGTCTTGGCAGACGCAGCTTGGGTTCATGAACATAATGAACTTCAGGGACTCAGATGTAGTATATCTAGATTTCCCAAGGGCATTTAACAAGGTGCTGCACAAAAGGCTGTTGGGTAAGATAAAGATGCAGGCATTATGGGCAATGCATTAGCATGGATATAGAAGCAAAGAGTGGGGGTATATGAGTGCTTTTCTGGTTGGCAATGACAAACGCTGTGACTCAGGGATCAGTGTTGGGGCCACAATTATTCACAATTTACCTAGATGAGTTTAAGTTGGGGGATTATGTGTTGCGTGTCAATGTTTGCAGATGACACTAAAATGAGCTGGAGAGCAAAGTTTGCAGAGGAGTGTGAAACCTTGCAAAGGGACATAGATAGTTTAAATGAGTGGGCAAAGATCTGGCAGATGGAGTTAATAAATGTGAAGTCCTCCATTTTGGGAGGAATAACATTAAAAAGGACTATTACTTGAATGGTAAGAAATTGCAGCATGCTGCTGTGCAGAGAACTGGTTGTCCTTGTGCATGGATCACAGAAGGTTGGTCTGCAGGTGCAACAGGTAAATAAGAATACAAATGGAATTTTACCCTTCATTGCTAAAAGGATCAAGTTTAAAAGCAGAGAGGTTGTGTTGCAGCTGTACAAGGTGCTGGTGAGGTCACATCTGTAGTACTGCATGCAGTTTTGGTCTCCTTACTTGAGAAAGGATGTACTGGCATTAGAAGAGGTACAGCGGAGATCCACTAGATTGATTCTGGAGTTGAGGGGGTTGGCTTATGAGGAGAGACTGAGTAAACTAGGATTATATTCACTGAAATTAAGAAGAATGAGGGGGCGTTTTATAGAAACATATAAGATTATGAAGGGAATAGATAAGATAGAAGTAGAAAGAATATTTCTATTGGCAGATGAAACTAGAACAAGAGAGCACAGCCTCAAAATTAGGGGGAACAGATTTTGGATTGAATTGAAATGGATTGTGAACCTTTGGAATTCCCTGTCCAATGAAGAGATTGAGGCTTCCTCAATACAGAGGAACCTCGATTATCCGAATACCAATTATCCGAAAATCAGATTATCCGAAGGAGACCTCGAAGTCCCAATGGAAACATTACATCAAAGACGTGTTTCCAACAGAGATCGCATCTTTTGTTTACAGTGAGTAAACAGGCACAGTTTCCAAATAACTAACGTCCCGCTCTCTCTCTCTCCCCCCACACTTTCCCTGGAGTTTTGCAAAGGGATGTACCCTGAACCCCACCTCCCTTCTCCAAAATTGTCCTGTACAGGACAAAGGTGGAACCTGTCAAAAAGTTGCAGGAAAAAATTGTGTGTGTGTGCGTGCGCGCTATTTGGAGACTTACCCCACAAAGGCAACTGCAGTAGTCTTGATGGTGTCCAGTCCAGTTGTCCCAGAGAGGGGGCAGGTGTGTACGGGGTTGGGGGGGGGGGCAGGCGGGGAGTGGTTTTGGATGGGGTTGGTGGGTGGTGTTGTGGGCAGCGATCGGTGCTGGATGGAGTTGGGGGCAGGGGGAGGTGTGGGGGGGGCATTGTTAGACAGGGTTGGGGGCGGTGTTGCACGGGGACAGGGCTGGGGGCAGGTTCAGTGTTGCACAGGGTGGGGGGGCGCTGGTCCTCATGCGCTGTGTGCTGCTGCAGTCTCCTGAACGAGAAGACTTTAACTCCAAACCCCAGAGGAAAGGGATTTAATCAATTAACCAAATAATCGATTATCCGAACGAAATAGTGCCCGCCCATCACGTTTGGATAATCGAGGTTCCCCTGTAAATGTTTTTAAAGCTAAGATAGATAATTTTTTGAACAATAATGGAATTAAAGGTTATGTCGAGAGCAGGGGTAAGTGGACTTGAGGCCACAAAAAGATCAGCCATGTCTCAATGGAATGGCGGAGCAGAACAGATGGCCTACTGCTGCTCCTAGTTCTTATGTTCTAATTGGGACAACTATCTCACCGATCTGTGAAGCAACAACCTGACATTGTAAGGTACAATTCCATGAGTATGACAACATCTCAGACATCATCATCATCATTCCTGAGTTTGACCTGTCGCACCAGAAGCACAGGCTTGTCACATCAACACTGCTTTCATATACCTCTTCTACCTAGAGTCTAACACTCAGACATTCCAAAATCTGGTGGGCAACATGAGCACAGGGATGATGGAAGCAGTGGATGAACACAGCCTGATCAAACTTTTCACAAGCTGTGGATCAAACAGCTAAAGTATGCTGATACTTGATTGACTCTGAATCCCTTATCCCAAGGACCAGATGCAGAAACTGCTGTTGAAGTGAGTTGGAATTAAAAGACCACCTTTATTTAATCACCTTGTCATATCCACCTATGCACCCATTACATATAATCAATAGAACATTATTAGATTAGATTACTTACAGTGTGGAAACAGGCCCTTCGGCCCAACAAGTACACATCGATCATCCAAAGATCAACCCACCCAGACCCATTCCCCTACATTTACCCCTTCACCTAACACTACGGGCAATTTAGCATGGCCAATTCATCTAACCTCCACATTTTTGGACTGTGGGAGGAAACCAGAGCGCCCGGAGAAAATCCACGCAGACACAGGGAGAATGTACAAACTCCCACAGACAGTTCCCTGAGGCGGGAATTGAACCCGGGTCTCTGGCGCTGTGAGGCAACAGTGCTAACCACTGTGCTGCCCCTGGATATGGGACTGCAGCTCTGAAATCAAGTTTCCCTAATACAAAAACCTGAAAGAACTGTGGATGCTGGAAATCAAAAACAAAATCAGAAATTGTTGCAGAGGCTGAGGAGGTCTGGCAGCATCTGTGGAGAGAAATCAGAGTTGATGTTTTAGGTTCAGTGACCCTCAGAACTGATGTTAGCTAGGAAAAAGTTGGCTTTTATGCAGAAAACAGGGTAGGGGAAGGGGGAAGGAGTAAATGATAGGTGGAGAAAGAACCAAAAGAGAGAGAAAAACAGATGGACAAAGGAGTCAATAATGATCAACCTGGGAGAATGAGTAGCTGTCAGTGGACAATTAATGGCTAATGATGGGCGGCATGTAATAGCAGAAAGTGTGGTAACAAAGCCTTGTATGTGGGTGTTGGGGTAAGGACATGGGAGAAGGTGCCTCAAATCCAAAAACTGTTGAATTCAATATTGACCCCAGAAGACTACAGTGTTCCTAAGCGGAAAATGAAGTGCTGTTCTTCCAGCTTGTACTGAGCTGCAGCAAGCCTGAAACAGAGATGTTGGCCAGGAAACATGGCAGTATGTTGAAATGGCAGACGTATCAAGGAAGGGAAGGGAAGATTCAGAGATGATCTTTGACATCTCTACTTCCATTTCTGAGGATAAGCTTGCCACTAATATCCACTATAAACCTACTCCCAGTAAATTGACAATACATCCTGCTCCTGTAAAGACTCTAATCCATCCTTCCAGTTCCTCAGTATCCATTGCATCTGTTCTAATTATTCTAACTTTGACAAGGGGGCCTCTGAAATGTTCACCTTCTTCCTGAAACCAAGGATACCCTAGTCCCATAGTTGATAGGGTCCTCACCTGGATCTGACCCATCTCCCACACCTCGGCTCTCAAACTCTCTCTTTCTTCCCATAACAGTGATAGGATTCCCTTGACCTCACCCACCATCCCACCAGAGGATCTTCAGCTGCCACTTCCAGTCAGATGCCGCCTCCTGACATATATTCCCCTTCCCTGTTAGCCTTCCACAAGGACCGTTCCTTGATTCATTCCTCCTTCACTCTGAACATCCTGTCATAACCCCAAGGCATCTTATCTTGCAATCACAGGAAATGTAACACCTGCCATTCAATTCTTCCATCTGCAGTATCCAAGGACCCACATACACCTTCCAGGTGATGCAGCGCTTTACCTGCATTTCACTCAATTTAGTCTACTGCATTCGCTGTTCACAATGCAGTCTTCGCCACATTGGGGAAACAAAGCGTAGACTGGGTGACCACTTCACAGAACACCTACATTCTGTCTGCGCAAAAGACCCTGAGCTTCCAGTTGCCTGCCATTTCAACAAGCCACCTTGTTTCCTGGCCAGCATCTCTGTCTCAGGCTTGCTAGAATACAGCAGCGAAACTTAGCACCAGCTGGAAGAACAACACCTCATTTTCTGCTTGGGAACTCTACAGACTTTGGACTCAATACTGACTTCAACAATATTAAGGCTTGAGACACCTTCTGCCATGTTCTTAGCCCACCCCCATTAATCAGGCCTTGTTATTACATTGTCTGCTATTACACACCACCCATCATTAGCCACTAATTGTTCATTAATAGATATTCATTCTCTCAGGCTGATCGTTATCGACTCCTTTGTCTGTCCAACTGTTCTTCCTTCTCTTTGGGCTCTATTTCCACCTATCGGTTACTCCTTCAACTCTTCCCCCCACCCAACCTTCTGCATAAGAAAACAACTTTCTCCTAACTAACATCAGTTCTGAAGAAGAGTCACTAAACCTGAAATATTAACTCTGATTGCTCTCCACAGATCTGCTTCACCACCTGAAGAAGGGTTACATCAGAAACATTGATTTCTCCACCTCCTGATGCTGCCTGACTTGCTGTGTTCTTCCAGCCTCTTGCTTGCCTGACAGAGAGAAATACAGCATAGAAAAGGGTCTCTGGCCCACCATATCTTTGCTGACCAATAAACTCCAAACTACACACATCCCATTTACCTGCACTTGGATCCATAGCCACCTATGCCCTGATATTTGAAGTGCTCATCCTGATGTATTATAAAGGCTGGGTAATGTGAAAAGAAATAAGGAAAATACAAAGTACATGGCAACTTAGCACACATTTTAAGAATTAATGTTTAAAATGAAACATTAGGTCCTGAAAAGAAGAAGCTGATACCTACTGCAGTGCCTGGCCCAACCATCTATTTAAAAACATTTAGCTTTGAAAATGGGCATGAGGCTTGTGGTGTGTGATTAACTTACATCCACTGCTCGAGGTAGGCAACAAGCAAACTTAATGTTGCCTGCTTTATTAAACAGTAGCATTGTGCAGCCAGCACCAAGTTTGCTGCTGATGCCTGTATGCTTTAACAGGGAGCACAACATAAGAAAGGCTATCACCACTTATAGACTGCAGTACTTATACTTAAAAGGATGTACTGTGGCTGGAAGTTGTGCTAGAAGACATTATAGAATTCACAATGACATGGAAAAAAGATAAAATAATGATAAAAGTTAGCCTCTAAGCAAATTTTGATCTGTTGTAGCTGACCTGTTGTATGGTACTGTATAGTTTAGAATGGTCCTGGAAAAGCACAGTAGGTCAGGCAGCATGAGAGGAGCAGGAAAATTGACACTTTGGGCAAAAACCCTTCATCGGCCCTGCCTGAAGGGCTTTTGCCTGAAACACCGATTTTCCTGCTCCTCAGATGCTGCCTGACTTGCTGTGCTTTTCCAGCACCACTCTAATCTAGACTCTGATTTCCAGCATCTGCAGTCCTCACTTTTGCCTGGTACTGTATGGTGCAATTCATCAGAATCTTCAACTGATTTCTCTCAATTGACATCTACATCTGCTGGCTGCACTACATTCTAGCCAGTCTTCTGATTCCATCCAATGGTAACACTGCACAAGTCAGACCCCAGAATGAAACCTGCCTTGATAGATCAAGGACCGAACCTTAAATTTCTTTTTCTAAGTGTCAGTTTTGTTACGTGTTTTGGACAGTTTCACACTGTGACGTTTGGGGACGTCTGTCACCTTATTTTACAAAACCCACCTGATTTATTATCTACCCCACCCTTTGCTACCCTTCTTAAATCGTCTTGCACCATCATACCGTGTGCCATTTCCAAAACAACTCACCACCTCCTGGATATCCCAGAATTGACCAACATCCGTGGTGCAGCACCATTTTAAAAAAAGATATTGTGCCCCAAGACCTGTCAGGCCAGAGCTGTCCTGCATGGTCCCTGACATTAGCCCTGGACATAGCAGTCAATGGAAAATTGGTGTCTCTTTTTGTGGGCAGGAACTGATGGGGATGGGGTGATGCAGAGGCAGGATGTCCTTTTCTCCTAGGCCAGAGGACTTCATTCTATTGGAACCATGCCAACCTGGACCAGGGTTATCATCCAGACAACGCAGATTCAACTATCTAAGGGAATGCACAGAACGTAGGAGGATGATCACTAACCTCCTCCACTCTGCCAGTGAAAGTGCCATCATCTTCTCAATGGTACCTCATACTCACTCTATCTCTGCTACTATAGTCATGATTTCCTGCAACATCTTCCCCCTCACTCTCATCCTCTTTAACATCCGACTCTGACTGACCCTGAATTTCTTCTGCATGGCCGACCCAATCCCTCAGGACATCTCAACACATGCACCAACAGTAACAGTATGTCACCTATTTTTCTCTCCCTTACCCCTAAGTGCAGAGTTTCCTGACCACCCTGAGCACCTGACTGACCATGTCTAAGATCCTGTACTAGTAGTTTTTGCAGTTGATTGCCATAGCGATTAGTCACTGAGACAAATTTCACACAAGTCTGCAGATATTCTTTAACATCTAAAAAGAGAGGAAAAATGCTCTTAATACAAGCAACATAGCCAAGTTTCAAACTGCTCCTCAAAAGCCCTTTTACTGTTAGTCAATTCCAGTGAAATTTCACTCTTATCTCAATTCTTTAAATTAACAGACTGCTCCCAGCTTCATGTCTTCAGCTGTAGAGACATTTTCACAATGCTTTTCCAAGTCCACTTAAGCACACATGTTTACTGATCATGTGATGCTGATGCAGAGGCCAGTCCTCAGTGTACCGCCACACCTAGTGCCGGGGATGAGAATTGTGTAACAGCGAAAGGGAGTTCGCTTTAAAAACATTAGCAATTCACAAATTGCGTTACAGACAAATCATGTTGAATAAACAAGCATTACAGGAGAACTATCTGTACAGTTATTATTGGCTATAACAGTCACATCACTAAGGTGCATTGCACCACACTAACACATTTTCGCTGTTTAGAGTCAAGGAATTACACAACCTGAGGCAGCAAGCACGAACAGGTGAGGAATAAATGTGGCTCAACATCCTTATGTTCATGTAGGAGATAGTGCTTGCCAAATCATGGGAGCAGCCACTGCAGGGCTGAAACAATAGATGGCAACAATATAAAACTCCTTGTCACATCTCACTTTCCCTCATTCCACAATTTCTTCCAAATGGTGAGCATGCACCTCTTGTTACTCTTCCCCTCTCACAGCTCAACACAACTCTTGTCCCTTTTCTTCTTACTCCCAAAAGAACTTCAATCTGGTCAGGCAGTGTTTGCAACATCAAGATAGTGTTTCTTCATCGGTACTGTCACCCAATCTGACATCCAAGCTGCCAGCTCAGATAACAAATGCTGTGCATAATTTAAGAGCAAAGTTCAGAAGTGGATATGGTGAGATACTGATCATGAGTGCAGCCAGGACAGAGGACAAAAGTATCATAGGTATCAGCTCACAGGAGGGAGTGGTTACAATTAGATTCTCTTGCAAAACCTTCAGGCAGCATTTCAATGTGGCAGATTACAGAAAATGGTTAATGGGATATAGAAAAAATGCACTGTGTTTTAGAAGGTGTTGGAAATAGGATGTCCTTCAAAATAATATGCTTTCTGTATTGCATATTCAGTATTTCCTGTGTAGCATATGATCTCACTTAACTGTGATACAATAGCAATTAGCCTTCCACAAGGATAAATGAATGCTTTATCAGGCACCACATTTATTATGAGTGTAATATTTTCAAAAGTAAGGTTTTGTTTTGAAAAAGGATGGATACACAACAAAAAAGGAACAGGAGTAGGTCATTCGGCCATTCAAGTGTGTTCCACAAAACAATATCATGGTTGATCATCCTACTCAGTATCCTGTTCTTGCTTTTGCTTCAGAGCAGTTGATTCCTTTAGTCCTAAAAAAAACTAACTCCTCCTTGAAAACATTCAATGATTTGGCCTCATCTGCTCTCTGTGGCAAAGAATCCACTCGCTGGATGAAGAAAATTCTCCTCATCTCAGTCCTACATGGCCTAGTCCTTACCCTTAGACTGTGACCCTGGTTCTGGACTCCCCAGTCATTAGGAAAATCCTTCCTGTGTTTACCCTGTCTAGTCCTGTTCAGATTTTATAGATTTTATAAGAATCTCCTCCTCATTCTTCTAAACTCCAGTGAATATAGTCCTAATAGTCTAGTCTCTCTTCATATCTCAGTCCTGACATCCCAGGAATCAGAGTGGTGCATTCGATGCACTCCCTCAAAAGCCGGAACATCCTTCCTCAGATAACGAGGCCAAAACTGAACACAATACACCAGGGGTAGTCTCATCAAAGCCTTGTATAATTGCTGCAAGATATCCCTGCTCCTGCATTAAAGTCCTCTGGCTATGAAGACAAGCATAACTTCTACCTTCCTCATTACCTGCTGCACCTGCATGCTTACTTTCAGTAACTGATATATTTGCCATTCAGATAATAATCTGCCTTCTTGTTTTTGTTACTAAAACTGGATTATATCACATTTATGCACATTATACTTCATCTGCCAAACATATGGCCACTCATTCAATTTATCCAAATCACAATCAAACATCTCTTCATCCACCTCATAATTCACCTCTCACACAGTTTTGCCGTTGAAAGCTTACCTTCAATGAAGAAGAGAGGCTAAAGTAAATGTTGATACTTTAGAGGATGCGAAGGAGCAGTTAGTTATGGGATATGATGAAATGGCTGAGGTGTTGAACAGGTACTTTGCATCGTTCTTCACAAAGGGGAATACTAATAACATGCCAGTAAGTGACAAAGAGACGAAGGTAGGTGAGGACCTGGAAACAATTATTATTACGGAAGAACTAGTGTTGGGTAAGCTAATGGAGCTAAGGATAGACAAGTCTCCTAGCCCTGATGGAATACATCCCAAAGTACTAAAAGAGATGGTGGGAGAAATAGCAGGTGGATTGGCGGTAATTTCCCAAAATTCGCTGGACTCTGGGGCAGTCCCAGCAGATTGGAAAATAGCAAATATGATGCCACTGTTTAAAAAGGGAAGTAGGCAAAAGATGGGCAATTATAGACCAGTGAGCTTAATCTCTGTAGTGGGGAAGATGCTGGAGTCTATTATCAAGGAAGAAATAGCAGGGCATCCCGAAAGAAATTGTCCCATTGTACAAATGCAGCATGGGTTCATGAAGGGCAGGTCATGCTTCACCAATCTTTTGGAATTCTATAAAGGTATTTCAAGCAAGGCGAACAACGGGGACCCAGTGGATGTGGTATACCTAGATTTCCAAAAGGCCTTTGACAAAGTGCTGCACATGAGGCTGCTGCATAAGATGCATAGTGTTAGGGATAGAGTATTAGAGTGGATAGAGGATTGGATGACTGATAGGAAGCAAAGAGATGGAATAAATGAGTGCTATTCTGGCTAGCAATCAGTGACTAGTGGTGTGCCTCAGGGAGTGGTGTTGGGACGACAATTACTTACAATTTATATAGATGATTTGGAGTTGGGGACCATGTGTACGGTGTCAAAGTTTGTCAATGACACAGATGAGTGGCAGTGCAAAGCATGCAGAGGAATTTGCAGAGGAACATAGATACAATGAGTGAATGGGCAAAGGTCTAGCAGATGGAATACAATGTTGATAAATGTGAAGTCATACATTTTGGTATGAGTAACAGCAAAATAGATTATTACTGGAATGGTAAAAAGTTTCATTCATGCTGATTTGCAGAGGGACCTGGTGTCCTGATGCATGAACCACAGAAGGTTGGTCTGCAAATACGACAAATAATTAGGAAGACAAATGGAATTTTGTCCTTCATTGCTGAAGGGGTTGGGTTTAAATGCAGAGAAAGGTTAGGCAGCATCTCAGGAATAGAGAATTCGACGTTTCGAGCATAAGCCCTTCATCAGGATGAAGGGCTTATGCTCGAAACGTCGAATTCTCTATTCCTGAGATGCTGCCTAACCTGCTGTGCTTTGACCAGCAACACATTTGCAGCTGTGATCTCCAGCATCTGCAGACCTCATTTTTTACTCTTTAAATGCAGAGAGGTAATGTTACAACTGTACAAGGTGCTGGTGAGGCTATACCTGGAGTAGTGTGCACATATTTGGTATCCTTACTTAAGAAAGGATGCACTGGTGCTGGAGGAGGTTCACTAGGTTTGTTCCGGAGTTGAGGGAGTTGGCTAATGAGGAGAGACTGAGTAGATTGGGATTATATTCGTTGGAATTCAGAAGCATGAGGGGGATCTTATAGAAACATAAAATTATGAAGGGAATCGATAAAATAGAAATAGATAAGATGCTTCCACTGGCAGGTGAAACTAGGACAAGAGGGCATGGTCTCAAGATTAGAGGAAGCAGGTTTAGAAATGAACTGAGAAGGAAATTCTTCACCTGGAGGGTTGTTAGTCTATGAAATTCCTTGCCCAGGGAAGTAATTGATGCTACTTCCATAATCGCTTTTAAAGCTAAGGTAGATACTTCTTTGAAAAATAAAGGAATTAAAGGATATGATGAAAATACAGGTAAGTGGAGTTGAGTCCATGAAAAATTTAGCCTTGATCTTATTGAGTGGTGGAGCAGACTCTAAGGGCCGGACGGCCTACACTTCCTCTTCGTTCTTACATTCAAATGGAGGTGGGAAAAGGGACAATGCCCTTCCAACATCATGAGTAGCTGTCCATGGTCACTGGCCAAAACTATTCAGATAACTGATAGTTTATATTGTGTCAATCAGCCTGCTAGAAATGGAATGTATCATTATGTGCTCAGGGGCAGAAGACAGTCCTCATCAGGCAGTCCTTGTAGATAGCAGTCCTCATCAAACCTCATGGATAGTCCTCAGAGAGCTGACTTCTCCAGATGGTAGAAGGACATAAGATGATGACATGGGGAAAAGCTCCCTAAAACCATGGCTAAACAGTATACAATGTTAACACAATGTAACGATACCAACACATTCCACACCAACAACCTGTTTATCCTCTGCTATCAGTGAACCTTCCTCAATTGTCATGGTTGTATTCATTACCTAATTAAAAAATGTATCATTTCTAAACTTAATAACTATCAGAAAATTCCCGTAAATTGTTGACTGCTTATTATTAGGTGACTATTTCATAAATCCCTAAAGTCAACAGTGGTGCCAGAAGTTGGATATCACAGAAGTCAAAATTTAATTGGCTTTAAGTTTGAGAAGCTAGGAAGTTTTAGATGCAGTTATACACATGCTGAGCAGTTCTTAAATTAAAACAGGAAATCACTATGATACTGGAGTAACTTAAAATGTGACCTTCAGTTTAATGGGATAGGTAGAACCATCAGTAGTGGAAGCTGTACTGGAGAATTTAGAAATATACAACAGTATTTACCAGTGTCTCTTAGAAACAGTCCGGAATGAGTTAACCAATGGTGCACCTTTCTGAGTTTTAAAGTTGGATGAGGAAAATAAAAAGTTGTGGAAATTGGTAAAACATGCTGTGCAGTAAAATTGATTGGCGACATAGCATTCCTGAGAACAATGTATGTCATGAGAAAAAGCACTGCAGTTAGATCCAGCATTACAACTGCATTTGAAATTAATGATGAAACTGACTTTTCCTTTGACTTAACTAAAACCAAAACATGTCAAGCAGAAACCTGTGAACAGACTGCAGCTGCTACCTCACAAAACAACTTGTCTCTGTACAGACCTGGTGTATAACGTCACCCAGGAGCAGGAATAGGTGGGTGAAGGACCCTTAGGCACAGTTAAGCAAGAGATTTAAGACTCTCCAAAAGTCCCTTTCCCCAGCCAAGGCTAAAGTGAAAATTGGATTGGATTCACATGGAATTCTCATGACTGTTACAATGACAGACTATTTTATCATTCAATGAAAATCAGGACTACAACAGGGGAAAAGAGTCCACAAGCACCACCAACTCAAAATTTATTTCAGAAAGAATCCAAAAGTTGAGACAAATGTTTGGAAGTAGTGTTAACTTTACTCTTCAACTTTATTTTTTTAAAAAATCTGTGCTGTGAAAAGCGTGTTCCAAAAATGTACTGTTAAGTGGAAATTTGGCAATCATCCAAGTATTTATTCTAGTTTCTAGGAAGAAAAAACCCAAAAAACATAAGAGTGAGAAAACACCTAAAACAGATATGACATGATATCACCTGGTGACTTGGGCTTTGCCCCTTCTCAAACTAGCAGGGAATTAACTTTTCTGCTGACAGCTTTTAAATCTTTCTGCATGTTTGTGTCGGCAGATAAGAGATTTTGGACAGGACTAGGCCTTGGATTTCTGAATTTACACACACATTTGGGTGTTATAACACTTTGGGCTTCTTCTAGAAAAATACAGCTCAGTACAGGCCCTTTGGCCCTCGATGTTGCACCGATCCAAGCCCACCTAACCTACACTAGCCCACTATCCTCCATATACCTATCCAATGCCCCTTTAAATGCCCATAAAGAGGGAGAGTCCACCACTGCTACTGGCAGGGCATTCCATGTACTCACGACTCGCTGAGTAAAGAATCTACCCCTAACATCTGTCCTATACCTACCTCCCCTTAATTTAAACCATGCCCCCTTGTAATAGCTGACTCCATACGTGGAAAAAGGTTCTCATGGTCAACCCTATTTAAACCCCTAACCATCTTGTACACCTCTCTCAAGTCACCCCTAAACCTTCTTTTCTCCAATGAAAACAGCCCCAAGTGCCTCAGCCTTTCCTCATACGATCTTCCTACCATACCAGGCAACATCCTGTAAACCTCCTCTGCACCAGTTCCAGTGCCTCCACATCTTTCCTATAGTATGGCGACCAGAACTGCACACAATACTCCAGATGTGGCCGCACCAGAGTTGTTCAAAAGTTTGATATTAACAGTTCTAATAGCTCTATTATGCTATCTCAGTATATAATCAAGAAATCAGAGAACCAAACTCGAACCTTAGAAATAAATAGGTTAGTTAAGAATTAATTGTGATAAGTCCATAAGGATAGTTTCTTCTCAAAAGAGGAACTGGTGCCCAATAGACTCAACAACGGTCTTCTAGAAAGTCTGTGATCTACATCAGGGGGTAAGGAGTCCAATGCCAATTTGGCACAGTATTTTGCCAAGAGCTCATTCATCATTTCCAACATTGCCAAGTCAATAATACACTTATGGATCCAACTATTGTGCAGCACTGAATGGAGGTGGCTCAGCTTCTGTCGTAATTTATGTCAAAACTATCCACTCAAATATCATTATAGCTCAGACCTTCTGCAGTCACCTTGTTTCCTCATCACTACCTGTCACGTCATCTATCTTTGTCATCTGAAAATTAGCAACAATGTCCTCAGTTTCTCCATCGAGATCATTAATGTATAATGTGAATAGCTGTGGGTCCCAACACTAACTCCTGTGAAACTCCAGGAATCATCAGCTGCCATCCTGAAAAAGATCCCCTTTTCCCTATTCCCTGCCTTCTGCCAGACAGCCAATCCTCTAACCATATCTTGCCCCTAACACCATGGGCTCTCATCTTATTTATTTGATGTGGCACCTTGCCAAAGGCCTACTGAAAATCCAAACAGATCACTTGCACTGGTTCTCTTTTGGCAAACTTGCTCACTACCTGCTCAAAGAATTCTAACAGTCAGGCATGTCCTCCGCTTGATGAAGCCATGCTGACTCATCCCTATTTTATCACGCACTTCCAAGTACGCCGGAATCTCATCCTTAATAATGGACTCGAAAATCGAATCAACGACTGAGGTCAGGTTAACTGGCCTTTCATTTTCTGTCTTCTGCCTCCCTCCCTTCTTGAACAGAGGTGTTACCTTAACCATTTTCCAGTTCTCTGGGACCCTCCAGTCATTCCTGCATGTACCTTCTAGAGAATCAAAATGGAAATACCTGGATTTTTACAATAATAAATGTTTGACCAACTGTCCAGCTAAATAAATTTCAGTCAATCATATTTTTCATGAGGTATGAAAAGAAATTAGTAGTAGACTGAAATATTTTCCAGAGATAAAGTAGCAAGTATACATATTTTACATATACATTTGAGGTGAATATTTACCGTAACATGCTCATAATCCTGCCCAAGTTCATGCGATCCAGCGACCACCTCACGTTCAGCTATCCATTGCTCCAAATCATCCACCTCTCTGTTTAACTGAAAAAGGCGATATCTCTCATCCAGTTTCCCTCTTCTTTCCTCAGCCAAATCTTTCAAGCCAGCATAAAGCTTGTCCACCTGGGACTGGCGCATGCTGATACGCTCACTGAAAAACAAAAGATGTTAAAAATTAATGGATAGTAAGGTTTCCTGTAAAGGTAAATGTCAGTTACACCATACCCAAAGGAACTAGGAACCAAACAAAATAAGCCCAAGAAGAGTATGGTTTTCTGCAATTGCATAGTGATATGCAATTGCATAGGGAAAAGACATCTAAATCACATACTTGCTATCTAATCTATGATACCATAGTAGAAGTGAGGACTGCAGCTGCTGGAGATCAGAGCTGAAAAATGTATTGCTGGAAAAGCGCAGCAGGTCAGGCAGCACCCAAGGAGCAGGAGAATCAACGTTTCAGGCATAAGCCCTTCTTCAGGAATGGCATGCCCGATGATACCATGGTTCTAACTTGACATTCACCTACGTTTGCCAAGTTTCATGCTGTAATTAGTCTTAACATTACAAATATAGGATATAGGATTCAGAATGACAAATGGGCCATTTGGCTCTTTTAGCATACTCTGCCATTCAATAACATAATGGCTGATCTGGATGTGGTCTCAACTCTTCTTTCCTGTCTGCCTTTCATAACTCTTGGTTCTTTCATCATGAAAATCTGACAGAGTCTTGAATACATTCAATAATCCAGTCTCTTCAGTTTTCTGAAGAGATTTCCACAAGCAAACGACGAATGAATAAAACTTCACATCTTAAAGCAAGACTGCTTCTTCTTAGTGAGTTCTGGTTCTGGTCTCGCCTGCAAGGAAAGACATCCCTTCAAAGTGAAAATGGGTGGCACAGCTTTCCTTTCGTGCAGATGGGGAGGTGTCAGCTGAAAATGTGCTGCTGGTTAAAGCACAGCAGGTCAGGCAGCATCCAAGGAACAGGAAATTCGACGTTTCGGGCCAGAGCTCTTCATCAGAGCCCTTCATGCAGATGGGGAGGTGTCTCAAGTGAGTGAGAAGGCAACACAGATGACATGCAGGGCCAGTGGTATTGGGTCTGAGGTTAGTGACAACATGTGAAGGAAGATATCGTAGGCAATTTTGAGAGCTGTAGAGCATTAGCCTTCGTTAGAGGTTGACACAGTAACAAAGGTAAAGTGAGAGAGGTATCAGAGAGAGGATGATAGCACATATGCTGGAAGAGTGGAGAAGGATGCTGCCATCTTCTTATAGTGGTAGGCAATCCTCCCAATGGCTGCAAACCTCAAACCAAGCTGTCACAATCTGATGTTGTGGCTTCCACTGCTGGTTTTTTTAGGGAGGGGCTGGTGGTGAGAAGGAGGAAGAGGAAGCTCTACGTTTGCACTTACCCATCCAGTAGGATCTCCAGGACCTGATCCGGCAGCAGTGATAATTTCTTCTCATCTACATGTCAACAAATATCAGGAATTGTGCACAGGACAGCTCTGGACAGGCAATGGTTATCCAGCTGCACAATGGGCTTTTATGAATGGCATGGGCAGAAGGGATGCTGGCCTTTAGGTAGATATCCAATGAACGGAGAGTTATTCAGGGAACATGGGTAAGATGGTGAAAGAATCGAATGTGAGGGACAATACTGGGTTAGGGTACGTAGCTACCGGGGTGGATTTGGTAAGACATGGTGACAAATTTTGCTGGTCCTTGTGGCAAGAATTTTCCCCAAACCTTGACACAATTTGCACTTAGCTAAAATCATTAAAATTCAGCCAACACTTGTAATTTTAGATGAAAGCTTAGATATTAAAGTGTTTGCAATTTGTTTTCAGAAATAATATTTTGTTACAATAAACAGATTATTTTGAGTTATTAAAGACGACATATGAAGGTCACTTGTATTTTGGATGGAGTCACACAGCATGGAAACGGACTGCTCAGTCAACTCACCCACACCGTCCAATCTAACCTAGACCCATATGCCAGCAATGGCCCACAGACCCCTAAACCCCCACAATTGATGTAACTATCCGAATGCCTTTTAAACGTTGTAACTGGACACACCTCTGGGAGTTTGTTTCATACACTCAGTGTCCTCTGTATGAAAAAGTTATTCTTCAGGTCCTTTTAAAATCCTTCCCCTCTCACCTTAAACCTACATGTTCTAGTTTTGGACTTCCCAACCTCGGAGCTAGACTGTTGCTATTCACCCCATCCTAGCCCCTCATGATTTTATAAACCTTTCTAAAGTCACCCCTCAGCTTCCGATGCTACAAGGAAAATAACCCTAGTCTATTCAGCTTTTCCCCATATCTCTAACCTTCCAACTGTGGCAACATCCTTTTAAATCATTTCTGCACCCTTTCAAGTTTAACATCATCCTTCTGATAGCTGGGCAATCAGAATTACACACAGTATTATAAAAATGGCCTCACCAATGTCCTGTACAGCTGCAACATGACATCAAAACTCCTATACTCAATGCTCTGACCAATGAAGGCAAGCATGCCAATGTAGCACAGGAAAAAAGCAATTAGAGCATTAGGTGATTGAATCAACACATTTGTACAAATGATGCAATTGGTGGTTTACTTGGACTTTATTTCCAGTGTATTCCTCTTGTCACAATCAGAACATACAACAGATGTAATAATGCCAAAGATTAAACTAACCTCTCTGGGTGTCCATCTGCCACTAGAGCTCTGCTGGTCTTTGAAAGCTGATGCACAGTCTCAGCATAATCCTCCACCGCCAGCTCCAAAATCTGATGTTTTTTCAACATCATCACTGCACTCGGCTCATCCTGCAAAGTGACACATCATGAAAAGTTGCTTTCAACAGGTTCCTGAGAAGCTTTTAAATTTTTATTTAAAAATGTTAAATAAGAGATTATCACAAGCACTGTGACTAATCATTTAAGTAACACTGTTACAGGATTTTTAAAGATGTTTAAAATTGCAAATTGTAAAAAAAAAGGGAAATAACAGCAATCATATTGTGCTCTGAGTATGTTGACCAATATGTCAATATCTTTGGATGGGTTGGGTATTATAGGTAATTTTCTTTTGAAATACTATAAAAAGAAAGAAAAATAACTTAATGGGATATCATTCACTGGAAGTTCTAGGAAAATGTCTCAATGGATATTAAACAATTTGTCCAAACTTCACTTCATAGAGCTGTCATTCACTTTTACTAATGAATGTTTCTTTAACAATTGCTCTGTTTCTTTTCCCCAATTCTAACATAGTTCTTTTGCTTTTTTGTTATTCAGCACATCTATCAGAGTATAAAATACACAATATTCAACCTTCGCTTTCTCTTCCGACATCATGTACAATTCTTGTTCACTCATCCATGCTTCAGCCTCTGCAGCATCAAAATAGTACTGTTGGGCTTTGTGAGACTCCACCAGCCGATTGTGCCGCTTCTCTGTTTCTTCAGACAATAATTTCCAAAGTTCTCGCAGATCTGATAATCTCTGCTGAATAGCCTTAGCACTTGGGGAATCTGCAGCTACTGTACTTTGGCTTCTCTCGAATATATCATCAATACGTGGCTTATGGCCTTGAATTTCCTTTTGAAGAGTCTAGACAGGACAAAAACACATGTAGCATTATCAAAATAATAGAGAACCAATACAACCTCCATTGGTGATAACGAGTGCACCCAATGAACATGATTTACCTACCATAGGTGATAGCTATGAACTACTGCAAATTTATCAAATGCGAAGCACCTTGACCATTTGGCCTGATGAGTTACTATGCCAAATGCAATTGTTCTTTTAAAAGAGTTTGCAATCTCACCACGATCTAATTTTAAGACTATATAAATATTGCTATTTTTAATCATAAACTTTCTGTTTAGATGGGGTGAAAGACACAACTGCTGGACTATTGCTGAGATAGCCTCCTTGTGTACTGTTTGGTAATTTTAGCTGCGTGACAGGTTATATGCGAGCTTATTAAACATCAACTGCTGACAAAATGTAAAACAGTTAATGAATGTCTTTCACTGATCATCTTGTTTTTGGTTGGCCAAAGACTTTTCATGGACTTGTCAGCATACAGCATCCTGTATGTGACCGATTATGGTGCTCTCTAGAGTATATTTGTGATCAGGGAAAACAGCAGGATGGTTCCTACCAGACTAAAAAAATCTTCACAGATTGCAAACAAGTAAAAACAGGAAATATAAATTACAATAAAATCACTGCCTTTCATGTTCCAAATACGTGACTCAAATAAATTATTCCAGCTTTGTGAATATATGATGTGAATGCATTAGCTGTGACATCAACCAATCTGGAAGTTGTGTTTAGGATGACGACTTTGTGAGTCAATTTTCTTAAAAACCAAAATCCTGTTGCTAACCTATGGTCATCGCCTTATACCAAATTAAACATTGTGATGTGTAGGAAATCAACGCTTTCCTTGTGCGTTGTGGCTTTAAATTTAATCAATAGATTAGATTAGATTACTTACAGCATGGAAACAGGCCCTTCGGCCCAACAAGTCCACAACAACCCGCCAAAGCGCAACCCAACCCAGACCCATTCCCCTACATGTACTCTTTCACCTAACACTATGGGCAATTTAGCATGGCTAACTCACCTAACCTGCACATTTTTGGACTGCGGGAGGAAACCGGAGCACCCGGAAGAAACCTACACAGACACGGGGAGAATGTGCCAACTCCACACAGTCAGTCGCCCGAGGCGGGAACTGAACCTGGGTCTCAGCACTGCTGCCTCACAGCGTCCAACCACTGTGCCACCGTGCTGCCCATTGTTGACAATTATTGAGAATATTGATGAATTCTAATTTGATTTCTGCATTCATA
Organism: Hemiscyllium ocellatum; assembly: GCF_020745735.1. Lineage (NCBI taxonomy): Eukaryota > Metazoa > Chordata > Chondrichthyes > Orectolobiformes > Hemiscylliidae > Hemiscyllium > Hemiscyllium ocellatum. Next base: position 57,241,961 of record NC_083410.1, on the reverse strand, counting down.
TACCTAATACGTTAACACAAATACAGAGGAAAATGTTACTGCGTGACTGCATCATGTCAAAAAGTAGCTTCAAAAATCAAACAGTAGCACTCTAAAAAAGTCTCAAGAGGACTCCTGGAAGGAAAAAAAAAATTGCCCTTCACTGTACAGGAAATTATAAAAAATCATGTTTGTCCCAAACTTTTCTTTTAGATTGGTAGAAAGAATAAAATTCATAACTTATAATTTTCTTGTCTCGCATAGATGTGATGTTTAGCTGTATATTACACTGGTACAAACTCACATTCTCTTTAATATGCCCTAGCTGTAATGTTACCAACAATTCTTAGCATAATATGCGGGGAAGAACTTTTGCTTCCATAAAGTCACACCATCAGGTAGCATGCTGGCACCATCTTGCCTCTCGACCAATTTTCTGAGAAGAAATGGAGGATGACATAAGATTCCTGCCCGTAAGTAGATATTTCTAACCAACCTATTTAGAGATGTTAATAGATATATTTGAGCAAGTGGAACCCAAACACAGGCTTTTTGGCTCAGAGATAGGGACACCACCATAAGAACCTCCAGTCTTGCCTACATGTAACAGAATCCAATTAAGACCAAGCATGAGACTAATTAAAGCTACTTATCAAAGGTCAATTGGAATTTTCCAGTTAAGAACTTCCAGTAAGAACTTCCCTCCTCTTTAGAGTTGGCTTGGTTGCTTTTAATATTCAAAATTTGGTAAAGTGGCTGAACAATGCCTCAAGATGGAGGTGTTCACTCCCTCCTTAATCTGAGGAGGCATGCTGCTGCAACTCGTGTACTGGGAGGCCTTTTAATTGCCTGTGAGCTTCAAGTGGACAGTGAACATATCCTCTGGGCTCTAACTAGACAAGTCATGAAAAATCTCTAATGGATAAATGTTCTTAACACAGTGCCATTTCAAAACAGTCATTTGATTCCATTCTCAGGATCTTGATTCAAACCAAAAGTACGGCTCCCTCATTATCCTAATTCAGGCATTTATGATTCCATTGCAATTTTGGAGGAGTTAGATGCTTTTAACAGCAATTTCTGGGTTGCTGCATTGAATAGAAATATGAACACTAATAAGCTGCTGTCAAATTAAGCCTTCAAGTAAGACAATGCTCACCATTACTACTGCCACAAAATTTGGGCTGATGCATACGGACCAAGGAAAGTGAAATCTGTCTCAATAAACCCCTTTAGTACATGCAGTGCACTGTGTCAATGTACTACATACTTACATTTCTTCTGTGCAACAGGATATGTACCAGTGTATTTAAAAAGTAATTTCTGTCCAAGACAAATGTAGCATTTAAGTCACCAGAACTGGCGGCTTTGAAACTGATGATATTGCAGAGTAACAAAGGTATATTGTCTTTTTGGCTGTTATAATTGAGTATAATATTTTAAAATGTGGCCATTTTAAGTGATGGGCACTATATTTCAATACTGTTAAAATCACCGTTTAATTTATCTGATATTATTGTAAGCTTGAAACTAAATCATAATTAGATTACATTTTCCATTCTTCTACATCACAGAAAAAAATAGCTTGTACTAAATGACAACTTTCTCATAAATGGCATTCCTGAAGAAGGGCTTATGCCCGAAACGTCGATTCTCCTGCTCCTTGGATGCTGCCTGACCAGCTGCGCTTTTCCAGCAATACAGTTTTCAGCTCTGATCTCCAGCATCTGCAGTCCTCACTTTCTCCAACTTTCTCGTAATCAAGATAATCCAAAGTATTGCATATTCAAGAATTATTCTTGAAACATCACTGTTTTCTTTTTAGCAAATGTGGCAGTGAATTCATAAATAGCAAGTCATCACAAGCATTAATAAAACGCATAAGCAGTCAATCCACTTCAAATGGTGTCAAAGGATCCAACCGTAAAAGGAATGAGACTTTGGTTTAACATCTCATTCAGAAGAAGGCACTTACATCAATGTAGCACTGCTTTGGTATAGCAGTAATGTATTAGTGTGAATTACTTATGCAAATCCTACATACAGGCTGGAAGCCACAAACCTCTAACTGAAAAGCAATAGTCCAAGTCATTGGATATTTTGGGCTATTAGGCTACTACCAGTGAACGATCATTCTTCATTTTTAAAACATTTGTATGTATATTTTCCATTTTTCACCTGATTTTTCTTGATCAGCATCTGTACAGTCTGGAGGTTATGGCCATGGTCAGTGGATGTTGCAAGAGGCATGCGTTCTTCAGCCCACAACTAAAAAAGATAAAAACGAATCTCAATGCTTGCTTTTTTTTTATTATTGCCCATATCAATACTTGTGGTACGTCTGTTAATAAAATATATTTTATCTTCTGCAATAAATTTTTCTTTTATAGTTGGCTTCATATTGCCATAAACTCTCAGTTTGTTGTACATTTTAAAAGTGTATTTTTGAACAAAAAGAACTTAGAACAGAGGATACCTGAAAGTTTATGCGCTTGTCACTTATACAGCCATTCTTCAGTTTCATACAGCAATAAGAATGTGTCTTTTTATTCAGAACATTAACTGATTGGAGTGTCAATTTGTAATTTTACCATTTTTCTACCTGTTCTAATTGGGAACAAATTAAATAAAAGTACTTCACGTACGTCATTAGGGATAGTGTTGATGATTCTATCCTTACTAGCAATTAAAAGACATTTCAAGCAATATTATAGATTAATGATGTTTATTTACAAGGCTGCATATGCACTTTTGAAATACATTAAAGCAAGTATCAGTAACTTTGCAGTCAAGAAATGTAATCTTTGATCTAACAGGTTACAATTAACAAAAAGTTTGAACCTAAAACAACAGCAATATAGATATAGTGTCTAATTTCTGCATGGATTTTATTCAAACCAAAACAAGGTTCAAGTTGACATGCTCTGTTTAAATGACACACATTGAGATTTCTACTTACAATTTCATCCTCCAGATCTCTGTTGAATTGATGTATTTCTTTAGATGCCAACAAGTAGTGTTTCCTTTCATTTAGGGGTTCCAGTAGCTGCAAAAATCTTTTTTCCACTACTGTGCGCTTGCTATCCACCTCATCAATATCTTTACCTTCTTGGCTCAAAATCTGAGCCTGACTCTTCAATTCGTCCACTTCTTTCTTTCGCACTTCAATCTGATTTTCTAACATCTAATGAGAGAGGGGTGTAAGAAAGTGGTTTCTAACTTGCACCAAATGACAAATGAGCTGAAATACAGAATTCCTCCCTGTGCTTTGCAGTTATCGTGGGAACAAAAGCAGATCTAATCCAAAATCACTAGACCATTAACAGAAGAATGCAAATCAGTACACAAAAGTCACATCAATTTTAAATTTCTCAACCTTGTTTTCAAATTCTTGCCTTGTCGAATTTTTCCGTTTCTCTGTATCCTCTTCCAGCCTTAGAATCCTCCAAGACTTTTATACTGTGTTATACCTGGCTTTTTATCCTCAATCTTAATTGCTCCACTACTAGCAATCATATGTGTCAAGGTCCTAGGTTCACCAGCTATCTCCGTAACCCCTGTCACTTCTTTTTCCTCTTTTAAGATGCTCCTGAAAAACTACTTTTATCTGTTATTTCCTTAAGTGGCACAGCATCACATTTTGTTTGAGAACACTCCTGTGAGGCACCTTGGAAGTGTTCATTAATTTTAAGGCGTTAAATTAAGTTAATAAGTTATAGTTGCTGTGGATTCACAACAAAAAGCTGAATTAGCAAAGTGCCCTAAAGAAGCCACCCAACTACCCAGTCTGAATCTTATGATTTCCAGTGAAAACATGTTATTCCTCATTATTTTTACTGCTTACTCTACTGAAAAGTAAATGGGATACAGAAACATACAGAGTCAGGATACAACACCTACGGCAACTCGCACTCTGTGGGCCTCCAGGATAAATCACACTGTGTGACCCCACCATGCGCTTCCAGCTGTTTCACCTATTCTGCAACCAAAGGTCAACCTCCCGCCCCCCCTCTAAACCCTTGCTTACGGATCCCCCCCAGTTGCCTTTGGTCCAAGCATGTGCCCTTAAAGCAGTCACCCCATTCGCCTAACCCTAAAGGTGATTCTGGAAACATAGTATGTATTTGGAGTTTCCTGATGACAATTTCACTGAAACACTCTGTTTAGACAAAAAAAAATTAATCAAAGATATGTAAAATGATGTTTTTAAAAATTCTTGATGTTGTAAACTTTCTATTATTTCACATCATTTTGAAAAGAATAAGCTGTAGCTGGGAACTTTATTATACTGCAATTAATTTTCAAAAGTTGCCATCTCAATCTTTTCTCTGCACTGAGGTTTAATATTTATATAGCTGCCATTTTCACATGAATATACAATTTGACTTCGTACAGTATGTTACTAAAGTAATGAGAATAACCTCTAAGCTCCAACATACACTTAGTTACCAAGATGTCCAACAAAATTGTGCTGGATCATTCATTTTGAAATGGATGATCAGAGGAATATTAAACCAAAAGGCACATTTGAAGGTTCAGCTGGCCCGTGCTCCCTTGTCTAACTGAACATATTGGGTAAATACCTGTTGTTTCTTGAGTAGAATGGAGACACTGGTAAGGTCTTTGCCATAATCATCAGACTGGAGCTGTCCTTCCAGGTTATGTAGCCATTTGTCTAAATCAGCACAGCTCTGGGTGAAAAGCTCTGCTTTGTTGGCATCAAACAGACGCTGAGCTTTGGCCTGAGTTGTAGATTCTAGTTCTTCCCACAAATGGTGAAGGGCTGTCAACTTTTCCTTCACAACCACCTCAGTCTCTGGCTTCTCTGCAGTTAGCTGCATGCCGTCCTACAGGAGAAATTGAAATTATATTCAATATTTACCAGTTTTTGCAATTTTCCAAGTAATGGTGGAAATTTAAGAAAGCTATCTTAAGTGGTTTAAAATGTTAATTCTTTGCATTTGATTACAAAATTGAAATACTTGAGAATGTGAATATCCTGTTGTGCCGTGTGATTTAAGAACAGTGTGCGCAATATTAGATAAGGGAGAGGAGGGCGAGAGCACGCAAAGGAGAAAGAGGGCGACAGAGCATGAGGGAGAGAAGGAGACAGGGAGCGAGACAGCCCGAGGCCAGAAGTGGCGCAAGCGCGTGAGGGAGAGAGGGTGGCAAGAGTGCACGAGAGAGAGGGACAAGAACATGCAAGGGAGTGACAGTGCATGAACAAACTAGAGCGCTCGAGAAAGTGAGAGTGCGCGAGAGGGAGAGTGGGCAAGAGTGTGCGGGGGACAGAGGGCGAGAGCGTGCAATGAGGTGGGGGCACGGGAGTGAGAGGGACGACAGCACGCAAGGAGTGAGGGGGTGAGAGCGTGCGAGGAGGGAGAGTGCAAGAGCGCTCGAGGAAGGAGGGGGTGAGAGTGTGCGAGGGAAAGAGGAAGAAGGAGACGAAGTGCACAAGGAGGAAGGGAAGTGAGAGCACACGAGGAGGGATGGGAGTGAAAGCGCCAGGAGGGAGGGGACAAGATTGCAAAAGAAGGGGGCGAGAGCATGCGGGGTAGAGAGGGAGGGAGAGGGGTTGTGTGAGAGAGAGGGGTCGAGAGCACGCCTGGGAGAGGGGATGAGGGCACTGAGGAGGGGCTGTGTGAGGGAGGGGAGACTGGAATGCGACCGAGAGGGAACATGCACGAGGGAAAGGGGTAGTGTGACAGAAAGTGTAAATTTATGATATTGCGTGAGTATTTGTCAGTGAGTAAGATGCAACATTAGTGAAGGATAGCATGAGTGAGATAGACAGTATAAGTTAGTGTTTGTGTGTGTGTGTAGAGAGAGAGAGAGAGAGAGAGAGAGAGAGAGAGAGAGAGAAAGCAAAAAAGATTCTTCATGATTGAGAATGAACAAGACTAAGTGAGTGTGTATGAGTGAGACAGTGAGTGAGAGAGCTTGAGTGCTAACCCATGAGAGAATAAGTTAGTGAGAATGAAATAATGAGTGAGAGAGAATGAGTGAAAATGAATGAGACAGTGAGAAAGAATGGGAGGGTGAGCACGTCAGTGAGTGAGAGAATGAGAGTGGTAATTAGAGTGTGTGTGAATAGGAGAAGTTGAGTGGGAGAGGTTCAGTGAAAATGAGTGGGAGATAGTGACAGAGGGAGTGACAGAGTTAATGGCACAGAATTGGAGTGAGCCTGAGACAGAGAGAGAGCATGAGTGTTTGATTGTTAATGACAGAGTGTGAGCGAGTGAGAGTGGAAGAGAGAGAAAGTGGAAGAAAGAGCAAGAGTGAGTGGAAGACAGAAAGTGAGTGAGAGACAGAAATGGTGATTGAGGAAGAGTGAGAGTTGGTGAGAGACTGGAAGAGAGTGAATGCAAGAGTGTGTGAGTGAGACAGTTTGCGAGGGAGGAAATATTGAGTGTGACTGAGCCAGAGAGTGAGAGAGAGAGAGAGACAGAGACAGAGAGTAAGAGTGAGAGCGTGAGAATGAGATTGTAGAGTTTCCAGGTTCCTTATTTAAACACATTACTATCAACCATTTATATCTAAAATTGTACATTTTCTTTAAAATACTAGCTCATTAAATTCAGACTTGTGTGAATTTAGGTAATGATAGGAGAATTAAGACTGTTTGGTAACTACATAAAGGTTAAGATTGCAAAGCTGATTTGGAAAAAGTAGTAAACCAGAAAGGGAAGAACATAATTTAAGTAAAAATGTAATCTAGCTCTGCAGTATTATAGCAAATCAGTAAAGCAAAAATACCAGTTGACAATTTATATTTGCTGTTTTTCCCTCTACTTCATGAGAAGCAAGCTTCTTACTTTAATACTGTAAGTTTTAACATTGTATACATCTAATAAGTTGACATCAATTATTAACTATTTTATTACTGCCACAAAAATAAAAATAGAAGTGAGTTAACTGCTATATATTTATCACAGAGAAGTGCTCGGAGTATTCAAAATTCCATCAAACCTTATCAATTTTATCTAGCCATTCCTTATTTGATGCAAGCTCTGCCATAAAAGCCTGATGTTTCTGCCATTTGCTATGCAAATTTCTCGCTTCATCATAGGACATGTCCTGAGCAGTGAGCATCTTCTCACTGATCCAAAGGGACAGCTGCAAAAGAAAAACATTATTATTTAAGGAACAAAGCAATAATTATTTGCAGTGAGATACAACAAAACAGCGTATGTTAATTTGGTAAAATGAGTCGTAAAGCAAACTTACTTCCTGGCAGTCTTGAAGGAACTTCTGCAGATCTCTGTTGTCCTTAAGGCGCATAAGTAATTCACTGGCAGCCTCACGGTTCTTCTTATGTCTGTAAGTTAAATTTAATAGGAACATTTTTAAGCTATTTAGACTAAATTTTGTAAATTTTTTAAAAATTTGCTTTTTTTAAAAAAAGGAATTCTGCTAAAGATTATCAAGCACTAAATTTTAAATGTGTAACTTTTCCCCTTTTCTTCCCTGTTATTGCACCCTGATGAAATGGAGCTTCTGAATGGGCCAAAGAAAAAATAATTCATTAATCCATTCTACACACTAAACACAATAATTAAAGCTTGAAAATGACACCACAAAACAATGATGTAACACAAGTCTACGATTCAGATTTGGTCAAATGCAAGGACAAATCAACAATAGTTGAGTCTTGAGGCACTTCCTCTAAGCGTTAAATGCAGCCCAAATGGGACATGGGTTAAGAAGAACAGCAAGGGAAAACAAACATTGGTGAGAGTTGTTTATAGAAAACTAAGCTAAGATATGAGGTGTTGGGCACACTACAAATTAAGATATTAGGCGAGATGCATTATTACACAGTAATAATGGACGATAGATTTGTACATTGACTGGGCTATCAAGTCAGCACCAATGCTGCTGTAAAGGAACTTTTGGGAAAAAGAGGTGAGATGATAGAAACTATAAAAGCTTCCATCAATATATGAAAAGAAAGAGATTAGCAAGATTAAATAAAGATTTAGTGCCAGAGGGAACAGGAGAATTTATAGTTGAGAACTGTTCCTGTATAACCTTAAAACGTCTAGTTGTTTTCCTGATTAAAAGTCAAATTTTGGTACTGTAATAGGCATTCAATGAAAATTCCTTTCATGACGCATTCGCCAACAAGGTTCCAATATTACATAATAAAACACTTATAATAATGTAGATTTTTCAGAGCAAATACTTCATGAAAATAGGATATTAAACTCAGGGATTTACAAGAAGAACTGAACCTCACTTGATTGGTGTATTTGTACCTTTCATCAATTGAGTCAACTTTTTCCTGGATTTTGTCAGAATAAATATTGCCATCGCTGACTAGTCTCCTGCCTGTCTCCACCACTCCATTTATCTTATCTTCATTCGCATCCATGGTAGTCATGAAGTCCTCCTGCTTCTTAATGGCAGCTTCAGCACCCTCCAGTGTGGTGGGCATTTCAGTGTGTGCCAAGACATACTCCTTTATTTCAACAAAGGAAAGAATTGCCAATCAGCTTCGTACTGCTACTTGTAATCTGAGAAGTAATACATCGATTGCACATAAAATGATGAGTTCCGCCTTTTAACATGATATATGCTCTGTACAAGAGTTTTCTTGGAACAGCTTGGATTACAGTTCAGTATTTTCTAAATGCTTATAATTACCTTTATATTGTTATAATTCACTGCTTAAATTTTGATTTGCAACTTTCTTCCTAATAGTACTGAGAGTGAATCCACACCAGATGTATTACAACAGTTCATGTAGGCCTCTCACTTTAAGGGCATTTAGTGCCTGGCAACAAATGCTAGCAACATTCACATTCCATGAAAGAATAAGAAGCAAATTTAGATTAATACTAAAAAAACCCGATTGACTTCTAATCAGAAAAAAAATAATCTATTTTATTGTTTATATCTGCTCAGCTGAGAAGTTCGTGTTGATCTGGACCAAAAGGCAACAAGTTTCAAACAGTGGGCCACTGGAATTTCAGTTCCATCAAATTTAAGTAAAATTTTAAAAAGTGAAGGAAAATGTTATAATGCACTAAGGAAGATGCTAGGTCAATACTAGAGACATACCAAATACTCCAGGACTTACGGTGGAATTGAAAGTCAATATTAAAAGTAAGTCCATATTTATCTTACCTGGTTGTTGAGGAACCCCTCTGCTTGTTTTGTGTCTCTTAAAAACAATTGGTATGAATGAGATTGAGACAAGTGATTCTGCCTGTTCTCCCACATTTTGTGCAGCTCATTCCATCCAGTATCCAAAGCTTGCAGACGCTGGCGTAAGAACATATATTGTGCATCTGTCTGTCCCTGTGTTACCATTTCACCCATATCACGCATTTTCTGATAGTCTTCTTCATAATTATTAATTTCATTTTTGATGTTTTCATGCTGGGTGAGCAGCTTCTCCCCTTCTGCCAGAGTGTTGGGCATATCTTCAGAAGCAATAGCGGTTTGGGTTCTTGAAAGCCAAGATTGGAAGTCATCCAAATCGCGCAGGAATTGCTGAAGCTTATTTGCCTCACCAAGTGATTCTTCTCGGTTCTTCAAAGTACATTTCATTTCTTCCCAGACATCATTAATTTCTGAAAGTCGGCTCATGATAGCATTTGCCTGATCAGGATGTTCAGCAGCTAGTCTTTCAGCTTCTTTCTGTAGATCATCTAGCTTAGCTTCAATAGCTGTCAAATCACGTTCCATTCCAGTTAATTTCCTTTGGAGGGCCATGACACCAGCAAGATCATTGCCCAGATCTTGCGTGGATTCAATGACTTTGGTCTTTTCCCTAATCCAAGACTTTGTTTCATTGCATTCAAGGTGGTAATTCTGAATGCTGAGTGCAGAATTGAGTGCATCTTTCTTTTGGTCCACTAGTTGACGGAATTGACTCCATCTACAATCAGAATAGAAAGTGAAATCAAATTTCCAGACATACAGAATTTTGCCCTTGGCCACAAGAAAACTTGAGAGATAAGCAACAAGCATATTTAAACTGCTCTCCACTACCATCCAGATTACTGCCAGGTGGAGTAGTTAAAATCAAAACGCATGTCTGTGTGCTTTTACCTTTCTGTGGCATCTATTCAGATTTTAATCCATTCAAGTTTGATACATGAAATGTTTCACTCTACAATAAACTGATAAATATCTTTTGAATGAGGAATAAAATGCTCACTTGACTTGACAGTTTTAAGTCCAATCCACGTATAATCGAAAACATACATGCAACATAACTGCCTTCACTACGCTAAGAAACCAGTAAACACAAATCTAGTGAACTACTGAACAAATATAAGTAAATGGTAGGTTAGGCCGGTAGAACTGAAAATTATACCCAACTCTAATTAACCGATTGCAGAGGTTCATACCTTACAGATTAGGATTTAAGAAAACTGCAGCAAAATTAAAATGAGGAATATATTTATTGCTCTCAAGTGATAAGGTGGCAAATAACGCTGTTGAAATTCATTTGATGCATCAGCAAAGGATCTATTGACCATTTAGCCAATGTAACTAATGATAGCTTGAATTAGTTGGCAGCAAAGAAATTCAATGTTCTAAGTATTCTAGAATCATATAGCAGGAGATACTTTAGGAGATATGCACTAAGATTCATTAAATTGTAAATCATGTATAAAACTAGACATTGGATTTTCTATAGGTACTGATGCTCAATGCAAAATTCTTTCCACAAAATTTTTCAATCATATTCTATTTTCTAATTACTCAATATTTATTTTTTGGGTGCCAAACATACCTTGTATTTAGCTTATCTTGCTGTGCTTTGATCTCCTTTTCACTGGGATGCCCACTGTGGATCAACTGACGAGCAATTTGGTTCACCACTGCAATACGAGAAGCCTGGTTGTTCATTTCTGGCTCCAGACTTTCAAACCTGGAGTAGAAATACAGAAGAAAATTAAATAAATCAGAAGTTTGAATATGGGCTTGATTCCCTAATTCTTTAAAAGCAAAAGTATTGAATAATATTATTATTAAGAGGAGTCTGGGAACATGTACAAAATCTAATATTTTGGTTAGTTTTATACTTGTATAAAATGAGCAAGTTTTGACATCGCCAACCCAAGGAAACCTAAACACAAATAGAAAGCGGGTCACTAACAGCAGTGCTTCACTGGGGGCTCACCGAATACAAACCTGAATACAGCCTTCCAGCTCAGTAAGCAAACTTACATCCAGAACTTATATACCGTATTCTGTCTCCAACTTTCTATCTTCGTGTTCCATAAGTGAATAAAGCAATTTATGCAATAATAAGAGGTCAGTGATACTTATAACTTTCTGCTCTCTACCATGGTGGGTATTCAATATATGAACTGGGATAAATAGTACTGGCAGACTCCAATTGTGGAGATAGGTCAGATTAGCTCAATCTTATACTTACATATAATGCACTGTGGCATACTGTTTCAGGATACATTATTGAATAGCCATTCGATGCAAAATATTGGCTGAATTTTCTGTTCTCAAAACCAAAGGTTTGCAGACACACTGTAGTGTTCATCAAGAATTCAGCAGTGATCAGATTAGTCAACCCAGGCCAAGGATCCAGGGATTTGAAACCTTGATAACTCAGTAACACAAATCAGCAGCCGTGTATTTAAACAGTCAACAATAAAAGGTGATTATTCTAATGCAATTGTGGCCAATCCAGTGGGGGCTCATACTGTAAACCAGTCTTCCATCCATTGATTCCATCCATATTTTCTATGGCCTTGGGAAAGCAGCCAACATAATCAAAGACCCCTCCCACCCCAGTTATACTCTGATCCACCACCGGACAAAAGATATAAGTTTGAATACACACACAAATAAATTCAAGAACAGCCTCTTCCCCACTGTTATCAGACTTTTGAATGAACCTCTCAAATGTTAATTCTGATCTCTCTCTCCCTCTCTGCACCTTCTCCACAGTAGTAACACTATTTTGCACTCTGTTCTGCTACCCTGGTGCACTTTATATGGTAGGATCTGCCTGTGAAGCATGTAAAACCACACTTTTCATTGTATCTCAGTACAAGTGACATCAACAAATCAATCAACAGTAAACATTAACCTCATCAAAAAAATTCTGAAGTAGTAAACTGACTATTCAAATGAGTATTTAATAGAAGTGATTTTAAAAAGTACCAAGAATCAAAGCTTAACAATATTGCCAATCTTTGCTTTTTTGGTCAAGCAAAGCATGGGAGAGAAAAAGAATAAGACCCAATTAATTTTTACGAGGGGAGAGCATGATGACTGGGACCAAGCTAAGGATTGAGATTTAGCTAATGCTGACTTTGCATTGCTTCTGTTGGAGGTCACTCCAACATGTCCTTGCCAAAACTTCACAGGAAACGTGAGGGCTTAAAGTGAGTTGACGTTTAGACTGGGTTTCCTCCTCTTCTTCTTTCATGCCCTCCCCTTCTTTCTCCTCTCACTCTTCCCATTCTCTGAACCCGTTTAGAAAATAACCCCTGGGATTCTGTGCTCCAAAGAACTTCTTTAAAAAGAACAAATTGCTCAAGGGAAATGAAGCATGATGAACAGCAAAATTGCTTTAGAAAGTTTTTGAAAATGCATTCCAACTCCTTTTGTGTATGAAGGCAGCGCTGCAGGTCTCCAAGATGGTAGTTTACTGGGAGCACTTCAACATGTACCACAGACCAGATACCTGCTGGGCGAGTACCCAGAAACCACCAATCCTTACAAGTTCAATGGGGTATGGTCAGCGGCTCCCTGCTTCCTTAACTGCACGGACAGAGACTGGGTCCCTCCCCACCTTCCTACACCCTTCATCTCCCGCAATCAGCAGTAGTGACCTGGAGTGGTCGCCCCAACAAGCCAGGAGAAGCTGCTTGAGTTGGCCTAGTCCTTGCACTCCTGCTCAGCCCTGGTTGCCACAGCCACCCACTATACCCCCGACAAGAAGCTGACCTTCAGGTAGACCTACTAGTACATTATCGAGGATTTCCCCTTCTACAAGAATAACGCAAGCTAACACATTTACACCTGCCACCACGTGTCCCCAGTGACTGCTTTGTGGAGTCCAGGGGAGGATGAAGCAAATGAGCAGTCTCCTCCTAAGTCCCAGACCTCACTTTTTTCCTCCTGCCCAAGTCACCAGCGATCCCTGATGAAAATCTCTGGTTTCCAGAGCCAGCCTGCAGACTCACTGCCGGGGCTCGAGGCCTCTAGCTGCTCATGCATATTTGAATCACAGAACGGTTCTCTTCTTCAATTTGATGGTGATCGGCACACACGCAAACCTGCAACAGGCAGGCCAGGAAGAACCCCTGATTGGACAAGCAGTTTCTGGAAAGATTCATGTTTGTGCTGTAATTCAAGGCTGGATGAAATGTTGGTGTGTTCTCTGTGGACCACAGGTTGAGTGCCACTATTCTAATGAAATGTTATTTTCCTCTTCACTGATGTTGCCTGACCCACTGAATTTTTCCCAGCATTTTCTGTTCCTACTCATGATATTTTGTTCTTGAGCCATTAAAATAGCCTTACATACAATGCGGGGTAACCTAGGGGTATACTGTACATGATAAAACTAGTAACCGTAGAACTAGTACTTCAATACACTGGCATGGTATTAACAAACACTATGCTATTTAAACATTAAAAAGTGTTAATTTTAAAATGAAGAACAATGAATTCATATTTACATGGAATCAAAACAGAAATGCTGAAATAGTCAGTAAATGCATTTCTCTTACAACAAAGCATTCACACACTATGCACCCAGATCTGGATCTGCTCTGGAACCACAAGCAGCTCATTACAGCCTTGTTTGTTAGCTGCGCTCCATTAATCACACCCATTTTGAAGTTAAATAAATGGCTTTTCCTTTTCTTAAAAAATGTTTATTAACATAGACCCAGATGGGAGGCACTTAAAAGCAATGACAGGACCTGATTGCAGATTTTTACCCTAATTCTCAGTACTCCCAGATTCCAGTGTGGGCTTTACTTTAATCTAGCTGGCCCAATTACAAGGGTAGAATTCTCCTAGATCCCAAAAACTTTAGAGTTAAGTCACCTTGTCTATGAAACATGGTTCACAGATCCCACAGGAGCTGCAAACCATCATTTGAACTCAAAATCTTTTGAAAGACAAGGTCAAAAGGTCTTACCCATGCCCACTCCTCATGCCAACATCATGCCAACTCATGCATTACACCCATCCCCATAGCCCCTTTCAGCCTCATGCCACACCTGTCTATCCCAATTCCCCCTCATACCTTTCATTGCCAACTCATGGCTCTTACATATATATTCATCCAATCTACACAATGTACAACAATATTAGGATGTGCTGAACTGCCTAGATATATAATTCACCCGTTCGTAATTCTCTGGAAATGAAGTGGTATCACAAAGCATGTTTGGCTGAGAGTCTAAATTCACAAAAGGATTAATTCTGCAGAGTCCTATTGAACAGCTGACGAGAATTGTTACGAATGCTTGACTTACTCTAAGTAGTTAGAACATTCAGGGTAATTTCTACTCAGACAGGTGCAGTGAGTCAAGAAATTTTCAGGCCAACGTACTTATGAGAAAGCACTATTCCAATAACGTGTTTCTCATAAAAGCCTTTGAAATGTTCTCTGTCATGTTTTTCATTATCAGTAAATTTAAAAAAATCTCTTCTTGGTATTAAGTTTGCTGACCTCTGACTTACAATATTTATTTTCAATTTCAATTTTCATTCACATCTCTTTTAACATGGGCCTTGAATAATTAATCATCTTTTACCTTCCATAATGCGAACACTTTATTCCTCACCTATGTTGGATAACCTCGAGATCTTCAAGTTTTTCTGGTATCTCCATGCTGTTCAGCCACTGTTCCTTTTCATCAATCCATAATTCACATGCATCTGCTTCACTGAACATTTTATACTGTGACAGCGCATCCTGGAGGGCTTGTTTACGAAGCCGTGCCAGTTCTGCTAACTCCTTGTAACGCTCCTCAATATCAGTCAATCTCCCTTCTATTTCTGGTGACTTGTAATACTCATCCGGCAGACTTCGCCCCTGTTCATGTAGTGCATCAATGATTTGTCTGTAGCTTGCAATCTCCTCACCAACATCTTTGTGTTTCTTCACTAGGGCTTGAGTGGAGTATTCATCATGACCAACATCATTACTGGAGACAATCCTCAGAATATCTAACATCCACACATCAATATCATCGCCATCAGCTTTAAACTGGTGAACATTAGCAGCTTCTTCCAATCGCTTTTTCTGAACTGCAGATAGTTGTTCAAGGTGGGCCCACTGCTCCTGGATGTCTTTAATCCTCTCCTTAATCTTTTCTGATCCAAAGTGCTCCTCTGATACCATCGCTTCACCTTCTTTTATCGTTTGTTGAAGAGGTCCACGCCGTCCACTCATTTCATCCTCAAATGCCTTGTGCTTACTGAGAAGACGAATTACACTGGTCAGATCTTTGCCATAGTCAGCTGATGAAAGTATCTGCTCTTTCTCCCGGATCCAGCCTTCTTCCTCTGCCATCTCCCAGAAGAACTTCCAGAGGCGTCGGGACTCTTCCAAACGAGCCCTTCGCTCAGCTGCCAGTTGACAAAGCTCTTGGTAACAGAATTCCAGGTGGGTCACACGATCACGAATAACCTGTGGATCACATGGCTTGTAACCTGAAGGGGGAGGAGAAGAAAATGCCTCTTTCAACATGTTCATAAACTTACCAACAAAACCCATTTCAATTGAGTTGAGTAGTACAGCAACAGTATAGAATCCTGTATGCCAACAGGAACTCCTACCATTTCTAAAATACATATTTAGAGTCAAAGAATTATAGAGATGTACAGCACGGAAACAGATTCTTTGATCCAACTTGTCCATGCTGACCAGATATCCTGAATAAATCTAGTCCCATTTTCCAGCAGTTGGCCTATATCCCTCTAAACCTTTCTTATTCATATACCCAGATGCCTGTTAAATGTTGTAATTGTACCAACTTCCTGCACTGATTGATGTGGACATTGGTGAGACGGTTGGGAGAACCATGTGAGATCAGCAACGGGTGGCTTCCTTCCATTGTGAGCAAAAAAATCCCATTTTCCACCCAAGTGTTGAATGAGATTTTCACTAGTGACTAGCAAGAGTCCTTTACAGTGTAATAATGTATATCACTTCATTGCTGTTTAAAGCAAATCCCATTCTTCCACCTACTGGAAAGAAACTAGATGTTGACAATTTCTGACATGAAAATTAGGAGATTATGATCATTGGGGCACCATAGGGTCGAGTGCATTGGTAATGAAGCAGGTTTGGGAGGACAGTATGAGAAAATTCACTAGGGTTCACAGTGTGTAACTCTCTATGTATCGTTCCAAACAAGGCACTTAATAGATTTCTAGTAAGGTTCAGTCCTCATTGTCAATATAGCATATCATATACTGAGCCACAACTCTGGCATCCAAAGTATTACATAAGAAGCCAAGACAAGAAGAGACAAAACTTAAAACACACCTTCACCTTCTGAAGCAAATTTCTGAGCAGAAGCATTGACAACTTTCACTCTGTCAGCCTGGATAGCAATATCAGCTTCCACCAGTGCATGTTTCTGCAGGAGATCCTCTACGCCAAGTAAATGTTTCCCATAATCTTGTGACAGCAAAAGAACCTGCAATAATTTCAACAACTTCCACTAAGTATTAGGCCAAATATACTAAAATCAACGAAAAGGATTTATAAAGCATTAACAAGTTATTTAGAATGGAAATTTCAAATCACCTATTTTGTATATATGCTGTTAAAAAATTGCTTTGGGTACATTTGTCAGTTACAGCTTATGTAAATGGAATAAATTTCACAGTACATCTCTATAATATTGGAAAAGTTTATTTCTCTACCTTCATTTCATCCATCCAGTCCATGATATACAGCATTTCCTGAAAAATCTTTTGCAAGTTGAGATTCATCTCTAAACGATGACGACGAGCTCGGAGTAATTCCAGGAGGTATTCCCATAGTCTGTAGACATTCTCTTTCCGTGCGGTAATGCGTTTGATGTCATGGTAATTCTCTGCTTCGAGCTCCTTGGCCACAGCCACTACTGCCTGCACTCGCTCTTCATAAGCAGCAATATCTGTCTCAATAGCTTCATGCTTCTTAGTGGCAGCTTCCACAGCTGGGAGATCAAAACCAAAATTGTCCTGTGGCACAAGAGTTAGAAGTCATATTAGATGATGGCATTTTAAAATATTCAGAAAGAGGGACAGCTGTGAGTACAGCCAAACGGATGGATTAATAAAATATACATGATTTTCAGAAGCCTACCAAAAAAGATGAAAAAGTATTAAAAAACTACAGCTTTAAATAGTTGCATCACAATAGTAGCACAACATATTTTTAAGTTCTCATTATAGGAAAGTATGTGGTTGAACACAAGAATTTCTTAATTTTACTCACCTGCCTCAAAATTATTAATTTTCTTGCCACAACTCATCAAACAGTATTCAAGTTAACATATAACTGCCCTCCTCAAAAGCCTCTGCTAATGACAATATGTAATTGACGAATGCAACAATCTCATTCATTGCCACGACTTGGACTGATTTAGTCAGAAAGTTTGCAACATGGTGAGGACAACTAAGTTTCAGGATCAGGAATTTATTACGGCTATGGGACTATAACATTAGTTCCAACAATGACTTCATCAAAATTTCCAAAGTGCTCATTTTGATGGAGAGGAGTGAAGGAAATCTCTAAAGAGCTTAAGATAGCCATCATCTCATGCTGTTAAAAAAAATCATTGGTTACAAGACCAGAAAACGCGAAGACAGCTTTGAAGAGAATGGCTCCATCATCCACGATCATTGACTTTGAGGAAAGCTCTTGATGCCTTGCAAGATGACATCATCAGCAAGGCAGAGAGAAGAAATTATCAAACAGCAAAGGCAGATTTACAAAGAACAACTAGGAAAATCAAGAACCAATGGTGGCTTTAGAAACCTAAGGAGCTGCAATTCCTTACCAACAAGCATGACATCTGGGACTTCTTCAGTGCTACCAAGGCAATATACGGATCCAATACCCTTGGCCTTAAATTGGTGTGCAGCAGGAAAGAATCTTTTTAATTGATATAGAGACCATCAGCCTTCGATGGAGAAAACATGTAAGTGGGACTAGATTGGGTTGGGATATCTGGTCGGCATGGACAGATTGGATCGAAGGGTCTGTTTCCATGCTGTACATCTCTATGACTCGATAACTCCTATATTGCAGAAAAATTGTAGAAGAGGACATCTTTGAGGAAATCCTCCAACTCTCCACCAAAGATGATCTTGGAATATCATTTAACGTGGCAGAGGTTGAAGTTATATATGAAGATTGGAAAAGCTGCACAAATGGGATAAGATTCCAAAGGTAATTTTCAAACTTGGAGGAGCAGAATTTACCTGTCATCTCCTTCAACGGTTAATGAAAATCTGGGACAAATCCCTGATCTCAGGAATGCTGCTATCGCCACCATCTTCAAGGAAGGAGTCAAATCAACTCTGGGTATTACTGAGAGTTCTGCCTACTTTCCATCGCTGGGAAAATCATTTCCCGAATCCTCAATGGGCACCTTCTCCATTCTCTGAAGAAATCTGTTAGTGAGTCAGCCCATATAAACTGTGGAAATATACAAGGCCTTCATTTATCTGATCAAGGTTTTTGAGTTAGTCAATTGGGAAGTATCAAAGGCTGGTTGTCCACAGAAATTCATCAACATTCTCCATCTCTTCTAGAACAAGAGGTTGGTGACAGTCCTCTCTGACAGTATTATGACAGAATCCTTTGAGGTCAAGCAGGCATTTGTTATTGCCCCACTCTTTTTTCCATCTTCATCGCCACCATCTTTTATCTGATCAAGAATAAGCATTTCAGTGGTTTGGACATTGTCTAAAAGAGAGACGGAAAGGTTTTCTACCTCAATAGGTTAAGTCCAAAGGAAAAAAGAACACCAACCTTGCTTGCGAAACTTCAGTATTCAAATGACAATGTCATCTATACTTTTGTGGAAGAGAATCTTCAAGCCTCGCTATCACCTTTGTGGAAGTATACCAAAGAATTGGCCTCAGCCTCAATCTGGAGATGACTCAAGTCCTTTACCAGAGCAGGTTCTGGTCAATCCCACCATTTAGATCAACAGAAAAATCCTCCAAACATGGAACATTTTCTCTATCTGGGGTGCCACCTCTTATCTACTGCTGATATCAACATTGAAGTTCAGTCCACAAGCACCACCTTGGAATTTTTACGGATGAGACCCTTTGACAACCAAAATCCTTGTTTTTAAGGCAACTGCCTTTATGACTGTTTTATATGGCTCTGAAACTTGGAACTATGTATAGATACTACCTCAAGGCCTGGGAGAAGTACCACCAAAGCAGTTTGAGACAGATTCTTTATATTAGCACTCTTGAAGGAGTCAACAACACCAGCAATGAGAATATGATTATCTAAAACCAACTTCCATTGGGTCAGCCACATGCTGAACATACCTGAATTTTGATTACCTAGGCAAATCTTCTTTGCTTAGCTAAAGGAAGGCACTCAAATGAAAAGAGGACCAGGGAAGCATTACAAACAGTCTCTGAAGGCTTATCTCAAGAAATGTAACAAATATCAAAGCATGGGAGACTTGTCCAGAAGAAACTGACTTGGAGGAATCTCCTATACGAAAGGATACAATTCTTTGAGAACACCCTTCGGCAAAAGAAAGTACGGAGAAGGAACGGGAGAAAGGAATGCTCATAATTAAGGCCAGAGTCCAGTTCCACTTCCCAGAAACACCCACCAAATGTGTGGTCAGGGATATGTTTCTAGGATCAGGCTCATCAGCCACAAGAACCCTTAGAATGCATGATCAGTGACAGGGAATTTCTGAGGTGGACGACAATTATTAGGGTATGATTGCCGATGACTTTAAAGTAGTGCATAAGTTCTGGAAGAGAGGCACTGAAAAATAAATCCATGATCATAGGTCTCCTTATTTTTGTGTACTACCATATAACTGATGCTTACATAGAGATGAACTGGAAAAGTTATTTTGTGTTATGCTCTGAACTTGGACAGCAAAAAGATTTCTGGAGCTGCAAGAAGCACCTGAAATTGTTTATTTTATGATCGTTGATTGTGGTATTTATTCCTACTTAAACATTATCAATGATAATATATTACCAGTTGTATTTGACTTTTATTAAACATAGATAATAAGTTTTATTTTAATATAAAAGTGAGCTCTTTGTACCCGGATTATCTCAAGTCCAACCAGCTGTTTATGAAACATTAAATGAATAAGAACAGTAGCATCAGCCTTCACCTTCATTCTTGTTTAATACTGTAGTTTCAAATTCTCAGAGTTATAAAAGCATTCTAAAACCTTGATTAAATGAATTGATTTAAAACTATATTATTTTTGCTGTATATTGAAATCAGATAAAACATCACCTGAGAAACAAGGCGCTGGTTTTCACTTAGCCAGGTTTCCCTCATAGCAGCTTTACGATCAAATCGACGTGCAAGTTGTTCCAGCTTTTCTTGTCTGATCAACTCAGTCCTTAATGCCAGTTCTCGTTCATGTTCAGCTTTTTCCAGTCTTTCCCAGGCCTGTAAGATTGGTATTCAATAATGTCAACCTTTAATTAATTAATTACTCACTGAACTGCATTAAAAATGAAATGAAAAATAGCTAATGTTCCAGGTAAAATTAAGATTACCTATAGTAGATGAAAGTGGCTGAAAATAGAAAAAAATACAAGTTTTGTTATTTGTGACCCAGTCATATGGAGACAGACTGAGCAGCAATACACAGTTGCCATAAGAAGCTCATAAATTGATCCCAAAACGAAGGACAAAAACATGATTAAATTGCCACCAAAGCTCCATAAAGATTTGCAAACACTAATGGTCCTCTGTAAAACGTAAGAATCTTGAAATCTTTTTGGGTAGAGAAAAAAAGGCCAAAATTTCAGACCTCTGTGGGATAACAATCAACTGCAGACTCCAAGCAATTTAAAAGATGTGAAAACATTCAAGTAAAATTCTTAATGAAGGAATTCAAATGCACAAATGAAAACTTTGCTGTCAACTCTTGTCAGATGGAGCTTAATTTAGATAAATGCGAGAAGCTGCATTGTGGGGAAAGCAAATCTTAGCAGGACTAATACACTTAATGGTAAGGTCCTAGGGAATGTTGCTGAACAAAGAGACCTTGGAGTACAGGTTCATAGCTCCTTGAAAGTAGAGTCGCAGTTAGATAGGATAGTGAAGACGACATTTGGTGTACATTCTTTTATTGGTCAGAGTATTGAGTACAGGGGTTGGGAGGTCATGCAGTGGTACAGGACATCGGTTAGGCCACTGTTGGAATATTGCGTGCAATTCTGGTCTCCTTCCTATCAGAAGGATGTTGTGAAAGGGTTCAGAAAAGATTTACAAGGATGTTGCCAAGGTTGGAGGATTTCAGCTCTTGAGAGAGGTTGAATAGACTGGGGCTGTTTTCCTTGGAGCATCAGAAGCTGAGGGCTGACCTTATAGAGGTTTATAAGATCACAAGGGGCATGGATAGGATAAATAGACAAAGTCTCTTCACTGGAGTGGGGTAGTCCAGAACGAGAGGGCATAGGTTTAGGGTGAGAGGTGAAAGATATAAAAGAGACCTAAGGGGCAATTTTTTCACGCAGAGGGTGGTACGTGTATGGAATGAGCTGCCAGAGGAAGTAGTGGAGGCTAGTACAACTGCAACATTTAAAAGGAATCTGGATGGGTATATGAACAGAAAGGGTTTGGAAGGATATAGGCCGGGTGCTGGCAGATGGGACTAGAGTGGGTTGGGATATCTGGTTGGTATGGATGAGTTAGACCGAAGGGTCTGTTTCTGTGCTGTGCATCTCTATGACTCTACTATGTATTGTGTTATTTTGATATCTCTTGTTTCAATCAAAAATAGGAAACCATAGCATTACTGTTAAAGCAAGAACTGTCATCCAATATTTCTATTTGATCAGCAGATGCACTACTAGGTTGAGCTGGAATGCAGGCATTTTTTATAGTAAGGCAGGGTTTTGGTGCTGGTGGTGGCTTGGACAAGTTAATCAATCTCCAAAGGGAAAATGTGATGCATATTGAAACATTTCGCACAAGTCTTCTTTCATTGAAGATCTTCTGTGGTTGCACATAGTGAGTAAGGAAGGGCTTTTATGAAAGAGATTAAAGATTACTTTTGCACCCATGTTTATTAGAAATAAAGGACACTCTCCCTAGAAAAGATTATGGATGTTGAGTCAACATATTTTCGATTTTCAGAGATATGTTCGGTAACAGGTTGTCAAGCAATACGGTCGGTAAATGACAGTGAGGTACAGATTTAACAGAATGATGGAATGACTCAGATCCTGAATGGCCTACTCCTGTTCATGTATGTTCAGCCAGATTGCACCAGACATAATGATTATTCAGTACTGAGGGTGACCCTGGGACCAGTAGAATCAGAGCTTTTATATCATGGAAAGAGGCCCTTCAACCCATTGTGTCCATGCCAGTCAGCATACATCCATATTTTCTAGTCCTATTTTCCAGCATTTGGCCCCTACCCTTGTATGCTTTGGCATTTCAAATGTTCAGCTGAACAGTCCTCAAATTGTCTTGAGGATTTCTGCCTCAACTATACCTTTAGGCAAAGAGTTCCAGATATCCACAACCTTGGGGTGAATTTTCTTTTTTTTCCCCCCTCGATCCTTAATCTCATGTTCTTTACCTTAAAACTGCAACCCCCCCAACTTTCCCACCCGCAGTTATTATCTCCTCTATTATGGGACAATTTTCTCCCTATCCGAATTTTGTATACCTCAATCAGAATTCCCCCTCAGTCTTTCCTGTTCCAAGGAAAATAACCCCAACCTATCATAGCTGAATTGGTCCAGCCCAGGCAACATCCCGTTTCTCTTCTGTACCTTCTCTAATGCAATCACATTTTTCCTGTATCTTGTGGCGATCAGAACTGCACAGTACTCTAACTGTTGTCTAACTGATATTATGTACAAGTCCCCATCATAACCACCTTGTTCTTGTGTTCAATGCCTAGACGAATAAAGGCAAATATCCCATAAGCCTGTTTAACCACCTTATCTACCTGTCCTCCTGCCTTTAAGGATCTATGGTTATTCATCTCAAGGTCCATCTGATCCTTTGTACTTCCTCTGGTCAAACTATTGAACATTTACTCCCTCATCTTGTAAGTCCTCCCAAAATGCATCACCTCTTACTTTTCAGGATTAAATGCCATTTGCCATTATTCTGCCCAACCCAATTATATTGCCCTGTAGTCTAAAGCTTTCCCCCTTGCACTCTACCGATTTTCGTGTCATCTGTGAACTTATTAATTAAATTCTTATATTTATGTCTTGATCATTAAAGTAATTACAAAATGCAGGGGACACAGCACAGAACCCTGTGGTGCGGCAATGGATACAAGCTTCCAGTCACAAAAGAACCCTTCAACCAACAGCCCCGCTTCCTGCCACCAGATCAATCTTAGATCTAATTTACCCTGGGTCCCTCGGAGTGTTAGCTTCATAATCAGTCTGCCGTACAAAACTTTGTCATTTGGATTAATGAAGTACATATAAACTACATTAGTTGCACCAGCTTCATTAACACACTTAGTTACCTCCTTAAAACATTCAAATTTGTTGGATTTCGTTTCCCCTTACAAAGCCAGGCTGACTATCCTTGATTAGTTGAAAATGTGTTGCTGGTTAAAGCACAGCAGGTCAGGCAGCATCCAAGGAATAGGAAATTCGACATTTCGGGCATAAGCCCTTCATCAGGAAGGGCTTATTCCCGAAACGTCGAATTTCCTATTCCTTGGATGCTGCCTGACCTGCTGTGCTTTAACCAGCAACACATTTTCAACTGTGATCTCCAGCATCTGCAGACCTCATTTTTTATCCTTGATTAGTTCTTACCTCTCCAAGTGGAGAATAATTCTGTCCCTCAAAACATTTTTCAAAAACTTCCTTACCACAGCTGTTAAGGATAAACCAGGAAACTATAGGCCAGTGATTTTAACATCCTTCTTGAATATGGCATCATGTTATCTGTACTCTGGTCATCTGTATCCACTCCAACGATCAGAGAGGATTTGAAAACGAATGGCAGAAGCCCTGAAATCTGCTTCCTCACTGCCCATGCAGCCTGGGAGAGATCTCATCTGGGCTTGGAAATTTAACTGCATTCCAGCCCACTAAGATTGCTAACATCTTGCCCCCTCAGTGATAACTCATTTAAGTACATCACAGTTTGTACCCCTGATTTCTATATCTACGATGTCCTTTGTTACCACGATAATAGATACAATGTACTCAGTTAAAACCTTAGCTATGTTTTCTTCGTCGAAATACACACGCCACTTTGGCCCTTGATGGGCCCTACTCTTTCCCTGGTTATTCACTCTCCCCTAATACACTTCTAGAAGTAATTTCTTAACCCACAACTACATTTGCCACTTGCCCGGCTTCGTTCTCCAAACCTATGTCCAGCTCTCTTGGAGGATTTTCTTTTGCTCAAGAACAAAAAACAGTAACAAATTGGAACTGGCCCTTCAGTGCACCAAAACTACACGGAAACATGATACCTTTCTAAACTAAAAAACTTTTGCCTCAATACAGTTATAGGGTCATAGAGATGTACAGCATGGAAACAGACCCTTCGGTCCCACCAGATATCCCAACCCAATCTAGTCCCACCTGCCAGCACCCGGCCCATATCCCTCCAAGCCCTTCCTATTCATATACCCATCCAAATGTCTCTTAAATGTTGCAATTGTACCAGCCTCCATCACTTCCTTTCGCAGCTCATTCCATACACGTACCATCCTCTGTGTGAAAACGTTGCCCTGGAGGTCTCTTTTATATCTTTCCCCTCTCACCCAAAATTCACTCTGACCAATAAAGGAAAGCACACCAAACGCCTTCTTCACTATCCTATCTACCTGCGACTCCACTTTCAAGGAGTTATGAACCTGCACCCCAAGGTCTTTTTGTTCAGCAACACTCCCTAGAACCTTACCATTAAGTGTGTAAGTCCTGCTAAGATTTGCCTTCCCAAAATGCAGCACCTCGCATTTATCTGAATTAAACTCCTTCTGCCACTTCTCAGCCCATTGGCCCATCTCGTCCAGATCCTGTTGTAATCTGAGGTAACCCTCTTCACGGTCCACTACACCTCCAATTTTGGTGTCATCTGCAAACTTACTAACTGTACCTCTTATGCTCGCATCCAAATCATTTATATACATGTCAAAAAGTAGAGGGCCTTGTGGCACTACACTGATCACAGGCCTCCAGTCTGAAATACAACCCTCCACCACCACCTCTGTCTTCTACCTTGGAGCCAGTTCTGTATCCAAATGGCTAGTTATCCCTGTATTTCATGAGATCTAACCTTGCTAATCAGTCTCCAATGGGGAACCTTGTCGAACGCCTTACTGAAGTCCATAAAGATCACGCCTACCGCTCTGCCCTCATTAATCCTCTTTGTTATTTCTTCAAAAAACTCAATCAAGTTTGTGAGACATGATTTCCCACGCACAATGCCATGTTGACTATCCCTAATCAGTCCTTGTCTTTCCAAATACATGTCCATCCTGTCCCTCAGGATTTCCTCCAACAACTTGCCCACCACTGAGGTCAGGCTCACTGGTCTTTAGTTCCCTGGCTTGTCTTTACCGCCCTTCTTAAATAGTGACATGTTTGCCAACCTCCAGTCTTCCGGCACCTCACCTGTGACTATCAATGATACAAATATCTCAGCAAGAGGCCCAAATCCCACTATTCCCTGCCTATTCATATATCTGTCAAAACGCCTCTTAAACATTGCTATTATACCCACTTCCACCACCTCCTCTTAAATGCTTAAGAAGCTCTCCTGAACACATTTTAAGAATTCTGTCCTCCTCTAAGCCTTTCACACTTTGTCTATTCAAGTTAATATTGAGGAAGTTTAAATCCCCTACTATTATCACCCTATTTATTTTACACGCGAGATGTGCCTACATATCTGTCTGTTAGTCAACACCCTCAACTCATCTGCCTCACTCGCAAGACTCTTTGCATTAAAATAATTGCCATCCTTGTGCCTTAATTGGATTGTATTTGCACTGTCTTCTAGACTGACTTGATTTTTCTTCTATATTTGTCTGTGCAAAACCTCCTATTGTACTTCACTTGTATCTCAGACCACTGCCAGAAAGCCCCAGTAACAGCACTAGCAAACTGAGAATCAAAGATGTTGACTTGGTTCTGGTTCCGGTGCAACTGTCGAGCTTTTTGAAGTCATACCTTCCCCAGAAATTAGAAAGGTCCCAAGTATGGAGAGACTTGCTTATGAAGAGAGGTTGAGTAGGTTGGATCTGTACTCATTGGAGCTTTGAAGAATGTGAGGTGACTTTACTGAAACAAATGGGTTCTCGGGGGATTTGAAAGGGTAGATGCAGAAAGGTTAATTCCCCTTTTGGGAGAATCTTGGACTAGGGACAATCTCTGAGCAAGGGGTTGACCATTTAAGATAGGAATGAGGAGGAAATTCTTCTTACAGAGGATAGTGAACCTGTGGAATTCCTAACTATAGATGGTTACTGTAGAGGTTGGGCTGCATATTCATGGCTGACACAGACAAATCTTTCATCAGTAAAGGAGTCTCTGGTTTGGAGAAAAAAAACAGGAAAGTGAAGTTGAGGATAATTAGATCAGCCATGATCTCACTGAATGGTAGAGCAATCTCAATGAGCCAAACGTCTTAATTCTGCTTCTATGTCTTATGACATTGAGACCCAGGATTTGATAGTACAAAGGAACCTCAATGATCTGTTCGACATGGGCAGGGAGTATTTTGTTCAGATAATCAAATGCCGGATAACACAGTTTCGCCAAGCATTGGGACCTTGCGATCTTGTGAGGATAATCCAAAATTCGGATAATCGACATTCGGATAATTGAGGCTCCTCTGTACTGAGATAGCTCACGGCTTTAACAGCATCTTAAGGGAGTGACAATACAACAGAGCCATTATTTGAAAAAAAAATCACAAATATTAGAAGAAATGCTACTCTCCAATGCTGTACCACCCCGGTCATGGGTTAACCATTTATTTACCATCTATTCCTGATCTTTCCTTATGTTCATCTAAATTTTGCCCTTAGTGGATACTTCCCATCACAGGATATCATTTTAGTCTGAATAACGGTGACACCTCTGGTCAGACAATGAATGTTAGGTGTGAGGCCATGTTTCAAGTCTGTTTGTATCTGTCAGACCTCCATTTTAATTGATTAAAGATTTAATAGCCATCTAGGTTTTTTTAGTACATTTGCATGAGTTGAATGATCCTTTGACCTTTTACTTCGAATAAATCGGACACCGAATATATCAGTTCAAGATCAAAGGGTCATACAACTTATGCACCTTTATTCTGATAAAACCCGAGTTATCTTGGGGCAGTGCCTGTACAAACTACAACTGGCTTCTGACAAGGTTAAATATATTTCCTTCCAGAAGAAAATGAAATTTTTGTAATTACCTTGTTGATATCGGAGATGAGTTTGCCTTCTCTTGGCATATATACTTTCTGATTGTTTGCTCTCATTTTGCTTTGAATAGTGAAAAGCAATACTTCTAGATTTCCTTTCTCTGTAAACCTATACCAGAAGGAAACAAAATAGCAGATGAGTTATTTTAGATATTACACAAGAATAATGCAAATTGTATTCTTTTCATGTTTCTGTTGTAAAACTCAACGGGTGATGCACAAGTTTAGTTGTGACAGAATTAATTGGAAGTTCCAGAAAATTACACTTGGCATATATGAAATAAACATACATTCTTCCTGATAACAGCAAGGAAGAGGAACTTTGGCAAATTGAGCTTTGAAAAATCAGAATTGCCTGTTTGTACTGTGAAAAGCTTGCTCTCGATCAAATAATATTCAGCTTAGGTAGAATAGGAGCATGTAACATTTGTTCTGAAGAAGGTTCACTGGACTCAAAACATTAACTCTGCTTTCTCTCCACAGATGCTGCCAGAACTACTGAATTTCTCCAGCAATTTATGTTTTTGTTAGAGAGTATGTCCTGACCACTCAAAATACATGATGCTCAGTCACAAGAGTTTTCAAGAAGCTTGACAATATTCAGTAACAGAACAGTCTGCTTGAATGCCAGCCCTTCCACTGACTTCATATTCATTCCCTTCCATCATCAACAAACTATAACTACAGCACATATCATCAGTAGGAATGCCATTCGACATACCTCTCAGCCCCTTGTGGTAGTGAAAAGCAAAACAGCAAAATGGAAACATCATCATTTCCCAATAAAATACTAACCTGACTTAGACCTAAAATTTCATTTTTTAATTGTTGCTTGATAAAATTTTGAAATTCTCCATTGATGATAGCAATCACCTGCAAAAACATGCTTCCAGTATCTTCACAGACCAATTAAGGTAAAAAATCAAGTCTCAGTGTCACCCATCTCCATAAACTTAAAAAAAAATTAAATCATTCTGAAGAGCTACCTAACCATCATCACCCCTCTAGGCTTTTCTTATTGAAATTTTAATGTAGTTTACCACTATTTGTGCACTATGACACAAGTGTAATGTTAACTATACTGAGTCAGACAGCTATGAGAAATGTTCAGTAGTCAGCTCTTATTTATGTTTTCCCAAGTGACTGATGAAGCTAGTTTAAATAGCAAGTTAGTAACTGTTTAATAATCTTACTTTGATGGTTTTTCTACAGTGCGATATGTGTTAAAAGCTTGTAGCTGCTGCTGAACGCCAACCAGTGAATTGGCAAATTTACGATTGTTCAGGATGATGATAGTCTGTTCAATCCACTCCAGCAGGTCAGATGCCAATGATTCATATTTTTCTATCATTTTTTCAGTTTCAATTGCATAATCAAGTACCTGTCACATGTGAAGACAGAACAAGTTTAAAGTAACAAAACTCATGAAATGTCAAATTTGCAAAAAGAATATTCAATAATAATTTTAAGAAATAACTTCTGGGGTTGTTTAATGTGTTAATCATATTAGAATGGATGCCTTGGAATGGGTTAAATGATGGTAACATGATCAAGGAGGTTAGATGACTCGAGCATTTTGAGCTCAGCAACCAATAGACTAAATAACAACTTTGTTACCTTTGAAGATGGACTGAGGGCATGCCACTACGTTTGCAGTTGACAAAGATAGATGGATGGGCAGGCAGTATGCACGAAGCAGAGTAGCTGCAGAAGGACTTGTCAGACTAGGAAAGCGGTCAAAAAAGTGGCAGATGGAATACAATATGTGAAAGTGTGAGGGTATGCACTTTGATAGGTAGAATAAAGACTATTTTCTAAATGGGGAAAATTTTCAGAAATCTGAAGTAAAGGGACTTAGGAATCTTAGCTCAGGCTTCTCTTAAGATTAGCATGCAGGTTCAGTTGGCAGTTAGGAAGGCAAATGCTATATTAGTATCCATTTCAAGAGGGCTAGAATACAAGAGTAGAGATGTGCTGTTGAAGCTGTACAAGATTTTGGTCAGACTGTATTTGGGCCCTGTAGCTAAGGACAAATCTACTAGCTAGTAGGCGTCTAGAGGTTTAGGGGTCTAGGGGTTTACATGAATGATCTCAGGGATGAAGGGCTTGTCATGTCAGGAACAGTTGAGGACTCTACATCAGTACTTGATAGAGTTTGGAAAGGCATGGGATGGGAGATCTCATTGAAACTTAGAATAATGAGAGGACTGGACAGAATGAACATGGAGAAAATGTGTCCACTAGGAAGAGAGACAAGAACCCAGGGCACAGCCTCAGAGTGAAGACGAGGTCCTTTAGAACTGAAAGGAAGAGGAATTTTTTTCAGCCAGAGACTGGTAAATCTGGCTGGTGCGATATCTTTCTAAAACTAAGGCAAGTAACTGTAGGCATGGACTCTACACATTAGCAGACACAAAGCAGAAAAAAAGGTCAGACCATTGGTAATGGAATTTAAATACTTAAGATGAGATGATTACACTTCAAAACGATTCAGTTTCACATGTTATCACAACTGCTATAAATATATCTCACCACTGAAAAACATTATACTGTTCTCAATCTTACTGGACATTCTCCTCAAAATTAATACAAGAAATTTTGAAATACCTTTCCAATGCGCTTTCCTTCCACAGCCAGGGCCTTCATCTTTGAGAAGTAGTGGTAATATGTCACCACATAGGTAATAATTGACTTTTCATCAGGATGATCAACACTGACATCTGGTGAATAAATGGTGAGTATTATCTTGCTACATAGTAGTGGCCAAACAGCTTGTATAAATTGTAAATAAAGGGGAACTACCAGTTTTAAGGATCATTACATGACAGTGACCATGAAGGTCATTGATGGTAATGTGCTTTTTAAAGATAACAAGGGAGAGGAAACAAATAATATTGGTAATATTTCAGAGCTACTTTTGAATCCAAACTCAATTTAAACCTACTATAACATCAATTTGGAAAAATGGTGTCAGGAATGGGGCGGAGGAGAGTTCAGGAAATAAAAGGATGATTTTTTATGTGTGGGGAATTAACATTACAGAATCCAAATAACATTCTTCAAATATTGTCAAGCAGTAAATTATACATGAACATGAATAAAGTATTATGCTAACATTTAAAAATGAAACATTATAAACCTAACCTTCAGGGTCCAACAGTTTGGTAAGCCCAAGGTGCTGCTCTGCTAGGTTGAAAGCATTCTGGAGATTGTAGTGAGCATTAGACTTCTTAAGCTTGTCAAAATCAATCAAGTCCGGCCTGACCAAATGATAATAGAGTGAGAAAATATAGACCACATACATACTGCAAAATAAATGCAAACAATGTGATTTAAACATTTATTTGAAGCTAGCAATGCCAACATACCTATGCTTGTGTATAACAGCATTGAATGCCATGCCATCCCTCCAGCTGGTGGTAAAGTTGTGAATATTGACATTGGGGTAGCTAGAGAGAGAAAAAGGAAGTGTAAGATTTTATTTCTATCTTGAAACCTAAATTAAGAATCAAATGCAACAAGCTAAAGTTAACATGCCAGATCGATTCATGGTTGTCATTTTGGTAAAATTTTAGAAACAGGTGGTTCTATAATGGATGGTCATGTTCTTGTGCAACCTCGTGTTATAGGGAAAAAAAAAATCGCTCTTTAGAAAAGAGTGCTTAAAGTGTTGGTGATGTAATCGTATTACTGCCAACACACATTGTAAAGGTTCACACCTTTGAAATAGAGGCCCCAATTTGTCAGTCACGTTATGGCAAATTCACATTAACGAAACATGCTTTATAGCAGAATGACCTGTGTATTCTTCAAAGACAGAATTCTAATTTGGTTACAGAGGGAGTCTCCTTATGATTTTGCAATATTGTTACCGAATTGTTAACATTTAAGCAAATCCTCATCTCCGGTAAACATGATCTTTACAGTTGTGCCAGAAAAATAGGAAAACTGGCTACAATTATAAATGTGACAATGCTGTGGCTTTAAGGGTTTTTTCTGAACGTTGTTTTTTAAATAGAAGTTGTAAGGCAGAGGTGCCGAACAGTCTACCAAAACCACTAGAGGAAACTTGGGGCATTGGGTTTTTTTTAAAAAGTTGGAACAATGGAGGCAGCCTGAATAGATGTGGTCAGCTGTCACAGAGCAGGTTTTCCGTTTTGTTTAGTTTTTAGGCTTAGCTTTAAGCAGTTGCTGGTGTGGGCTTGAAGAGGTAGTAGTTACCTTTTCCCTCTTTTGGTTACAGCTAGAAGCTGGGGTTTCTCTCTGCTGCTGAGTTACCTGTTGGACAAATCTATTTTTCTGAATTTGCCTTTTTTGACAAGGGAGCGTTTATGGCATGTTACTATATTGTAACAGTTAATGTATCTATTTTTGGTTAACTTTTCCAATAGAGTTAAGTTATTTTAAGTATTTCTTTCTTTTATTTATACTTAAACTATAGTGTTTAAATAAATTGTGGTTTTGCTTGAAAAACTTGGGATCTAGGCGACCTTCTTAAAATATTTTGAGGAGGGGTCTGATCTGGTCCATAACACTAGCATATAGTAACTAGAAAATAATTACTTCCCCAGCATTAAAAAATTCAGTTAGCAAATGTGGAGCCATTATTATTTGAAAAAATTCCTGATGAAGGGCTTATGCTCGAAACGTCGAATTCTCTATTCCTGAGATGCTGCCTGGCCTGCTGTGCTTTGACCAGCAACACATTTTCAGCCATTATTATTTGAGGTAACTAGCTTTTTACTTGATATGACCAGGAGTAATCATAGGATGCCAAATAAGGTCAAAATACAGGTGTTGGAAAAATTAAGGTCGTTTAAACAAAACACAAATACGGAGCTAATTTATTCATACTTTTGCTGGTATTATATAGAATTACAAAACTTTATGGAAACCAATGCCAAAATTATTTCACTTAATATCACAAATGGCAATTTTAAAGCAAAAGTTGCATGTACATGAGTGAATGGATACATGTCAGTTGTGCGTAAGACTTAAGGATTGAGAATACAAAGGAATCTCAATTATACATAGATCTACCTCATAGGTACTCTGCAGGAAAATTTTACTGAGATATTCAACCAAAGTTAGTTAAGTTTTCAATTTCACATTATTTCCAAGTACCAATACAATCACTGCAAAAAGAGGGGTTCACAAATAGTTAATTTAAAAAAACATTCCAATTGTGGACACTATTACATGATACAACTATTAAATGTTTTTTCATTATGAAGGAAAATATAAAGTATTATGGTTTTGTTTTGAAAATCCAAGTAAGACTTAGATGAAGCATTCCATCAAAACAATTTATTTTAATGGTGTTATTCAGGTTCAAGATTCAACAAAGAAAAAAAATCACTCAGCTGCATTGTATGGGTCTCTGCTGGTGTGATTGAAGTGAGTTGGGTGGTATGAAGGCAATTAAAGTCAACCACAGTGCTAATGTATCTGCAGACACAAACAGTCAGACTGGGTAAGGTTCATAGATTTCATTCCCTAAAGCACCATAGTGAACCGGGTGGCTGTTTATGATAAATTGACAATGGTTACACGGTTGTCACTATCTGGCTTTTAATTCCATATTTTTACTGAATTCAAATCTCACAATCTGCCACAATTTATTTTAATTTAATATTCCCCACCATCCCTTCCGCAGGGTATTTTCAATATTAAGACGGCAGTACCTTAAACTTTCAATCTTTGGAAAGGCTTAACTCCCTGGGGAATAAGGAGTGAGGAAGGCACAAAGAACTGTGTTTATCACCCATAATCAGGAATGAGATCCAGTGTGATCCCTATGAATCACATAGGTCATTATTCTAAAGCTCCTGTGAACTGTAAATGATCAAATATCAAACCTATATCCTCAGAACATTAGTGTGGGCCTCTGGATTTCTAGTCCAGTGACAATATCAATATGTCACTGCCTCCCCTTTTTGGCTGGTGGGTGAGGAGCTTATGCCTCATAAAATCGAGCCTTCTGTCTTGTGGAAACGGTGTGACAACAATTCCACTGATAACACTCACCCTGCAGTTTTCATCTGGCACCATAACAGCAAAGCATCTTTTGCAGATTTCTTTTCCTTGTTGTCTTCTGATTCAACACTGATATCTTGGATCTTCGGAATAAAAATGAATACTGTTAAATGGAGTGTCTCACTTGCATGACTTAATAATTTCCTGAAAGCTAAAGGAGCTATTGAAAGGAAGCAGATTTAGGCAATTCCGATTTGGTTGCTTTTAACAAGGGGAATGTTCATATTTGCTCAACACAGGAACAAGAGTAGGCTATTCAGTCCCTCAAGCTTGTTTCTCCACACCTGCTTTTGGAAAATATCCCTTAATCCTTTGCTTAACAAAAAAACATGTCTCAGATTTAAAATTGACAACTAATCTAACATCTCTCTGTTCTAACATCTCTCCTGAATGATCAGGGCCTAATTCTCAGATTATTCCTTTTGCTAGAATCTCCAATCAGTAGGACTTTATCTACACTGTTTCTTCTGTTAATATCTTAGTGACTTCACCCTTAAACTTCTAAGCTTTAGAGAAAACAGGCCTAAATTATAAAAATCTCTCCTCATAACGTAATCCTCTGATGTACAGGTATCATTCTTGGAAACAAGTGGTCAAAAATTAGAATAATAATTAAAGCAAGCATCAAGATCCTAGTGACACTTACTGCACTGTTGAATTTACCTGGAATCGGAGAATGATGGTCCAAATTAGACCAAGAGTCAGCCGGTGGTTTCCATCCACGATATCATGAGATCCCATATTTTCTAAATGTACTCTTTGCTCTTTAAGAAACTGAAGGGCTTTGTCAACATTTTCAAGACAATGAATTCGCATTCGTCCTTTTGTTGGTTTGGGCTGATAGACAAAGACAGAGGGAAAATGCACATAAGTGCCAAACGTCATGCAAAAGAACTATATTCCTGACATACCAAGTAAATATAGACTCAAGGTTTGCAGTTGTAATGGCAGCAACATGTTCAGCATTCTCTGTCATTACTCTATTGAAACTGACAGTATATTCCAGAATCCATTTGCGCAGTTTGAGATAAAAATCCAGATGTGGTCATCAGCAATTCTACACTTCTCCGGAGAATGTGCTGTTGAGATTTTCCAAAAATGCAATCAATGAAAAATTAATGAACTGATGAAAATATCAAATCAACCACCATTTCTAAATTCTTTCTCTTGTCCAAAATCCTTGAACCATTTTGCTATCTCCCAAAACTGTTTCTATCTTTACCAAGCATGCCACGTACAACACTGTTTTTTGACCCAAAATACCAGCTGACTATCAGTCCTGGAGATCCCTAACATCCCAAATGCCTGTCATCAGCCGATCCAATTTATACCATGTGATAACAAGAGACAGTTGAAGTCACTTGGTACAGCAAAGACCACATTCCTAAGGTTTGCGACTATGATTTATTCAATTCCTAACGTTCAACATAATATAGCAACTGGTGGTAAGGTTAATCAAACAGATAAAAACATAACTAAATTTAAAATTGAAAATAAGTAGTACCTTACAGCACATTAAGGATGGCAGGACTAGTAATGTATCTCAGTTCCAACATGTAGGAGTTGCTGATGCTAGTTTAAATTCAGATCAAGGACACCGGCAAATTTGAGCAACTTTGATTCAGGGTTTGAGTTAGAGACTGAACTACAGGCAGTGGACTCATCAGCCACACCTCCTGGAGTCTGGCTGTCCGATTTGGTCAGTGTTCAGGGGCAGCATGGTAGCTCAGTAGTTAGTACTGCTGACTCACAACGTTAGTGACACGGTTCAATTCCAGCCTCAGACGACTGCCTGCGTGGAGTTTGCACATCCTCCCCTTATCTGTGTGTTTCCTCGCGATGCTCTGGATTCTTCCCACAATCCAAAGATGTGCAGGTTAGGTGAACCGGCTATGCTAAATTCCCCACAGTGTTCTGGGATGTGCGGGTTGGGTACATTAGTCAATGGTAAATGAAGATTAATACGGAAGGGGAACGGGCCTTGGTGGAGCGGTGGGGGTGGGGTTTACTTTTCGGACTTGTTGGGTCAAATGGCCTGTTTTCACGCTGTAGGGATTTTATGATTCAGGGATAGGGCTGTGAGACTCTGGGTGAGGCAGGTAAGGTAACCCAGAGGACAGAAGCACACAAGCATTGGCCTTTCCAATTAGAGTCATAGAGATATATAGCACATAAACAGACCCTACGGTCCAACTTGTCCACGCCGACCAGATATCCTAAACAAATCTCGTCCCATTTTCCAGTATGCAGCCCATATCCCTCTAAACCTTTCCGATTCATGTACCCATCCAGATGCCTTTTAAATGTTGTAAATGTCCCAGCCTCCATCATTTCCTTGGCACTTCCTCGTCCTATGCATGAAAAAGTTGCCCCTTAGTCCCTTTTAAATTTTTCTCCCCTCACCCTAAACCTGTGCCCTCTAGCTCTGAACTCCCTGATGCCAGGGAAAACACCTAGACTACTTACCCTATCCATGCCCCTCATGATTTTATAAACTTCTATAAAGTCACCCTTCAGCCTCCGATGCTCAGCCTATTCAGCCTCTCCCTATAGTTCAAATCCTCCAACCCTGGCAACATCCTTGTAAATCTTTTCTGAACCCTTGCAAGTTTCGCAACTCCTTTCAATAGGAGGGAGATCAGAATTACGCATGACATTCCAACCAATGTCCTGTACAGCCGCAACATGACTTCCCTAATCCTATACTCACTGCTCTAACCAATAAAGGACAGCATACCAAATGCCTTCTTTGTTATCCAATCTATCGGCAACCCCACCTTCAAGGAATTTTGAACCTGCACTCCAAGGTCTCTTTGTTCAGCAACACTCCCAAGGACCTTACAATTAAGTGTATAAGTCCTGCTTTGATTTGCCTGTCCAAAATGCAGCACCTCAAATTTATCTAAATTAAACTCCATCTGCAACTCCTCAGCCCATTGCCCCATCTGATCAAGATTCCATTGTACTCTAAAGGTAACCTTCTTCGCTATCCACTATACCTCCAGGTTTGGTGTCATCTGCAAACTTACCAATTATACCTCTTATGCTCACATCCAAATCATTTATATAAATGAACAAAAAGTAGTAAACCCAGCACTGATCCTTGTGGCACACCACTGGTCACAGGCCTCCAGTCTGAAAGGCAGCCTTCCATCACCACCCTCTGTTTTCTACTTTTTAGCCAGTTCTATATCTAAATGGCTCATTCTCACTGCATTCCATTGATCTAACCTTGTTAACCAGACTACCATGAGTAACCTTGTCGAACACCTTACTATCCAAACAAGTTTAAAGAACCTCTGAGCTATTGCATGAATGTGAACTCACTAATTGATTCTGTTACAGGATGCTATTCAAGACAGGGCCCAAAGAAGAAATGTAGTGGTAATTTGGGGTGATAGAGTGATTAACATTGTTCTCTGCATTGTCTGCCTAGGCTGTAAGGTTTAGGACCTCTGCTCAGACAAGTAAGGGGGGAGGATCTGTTGCTATGGTCCTTGTAGGTATCAACAACATACACATGACAAAGAACGAAATTTGCATAGGCAACATGAGGAGAACGACCTCACATTGAGCAGAACCTCAAAAGATTAATCTTAAATCTCTGCATTATTACTGAAACCACATGCAAATTGCCATAGAACATATCAGATTAGAGATATGAATGCATGGCTCAAAATGGAAATTGGGTTCCAGTTTGTGGGGCATTGGCACTAGGAAAATGTAGTGGTGTAGTTCTGCAAGTTAACTGGGTGTTATGGACCAGGCTAGACCCCTTCAAAACATTTCAAGAAAGTAGCCTGGGCCAAAACATTGCGAGTTGTTTTATTCCAGGAGTGATACTGCTGGCCCAGTCACTAAGTTTTAAACCAAACAGAATTTATTTGCAAAGAAAATACAAACAAAAGAGAACAGAGTATAGAATAACAATCTAAAAACCCAAAAGATTATCCCAACTTAATGGTACTGTTCCAAATTCCTGCAACAATCCCCATAAACAGCCCTTGGCACATGGTCTTACAGGAGAAAGAGAGCGAGAGTGAGAGAGAGAGAGAGAGAGAGAGAGAGAGCGCAAGACAAAACCAAACAACAGAAAAGCAGAGCTGGGAGAACCGGCCAATCCCCTTTCATTGTACGAAATGTTTTTCTTAAAAAAAAACTTGAAAGCATTTGCCTAAGGCAGTATCTGTTTGTTGTAATCAAACTGACCCATAACCCTTCAAACCTAGACCTCCTGGAGTTGCTGAGTTTATGACGGCTCTGAAAAAAAGCCAGGTGAGCATAATGTCATTAAAAGGAGCAGCATCATCACATCTCCTCCCTTTAAAAGAAGAACCATCAACATCAAAAGATGGCTTCATTTTGAAACACCTTAATCTTAAGTTGTTAGTATACTACAATACCCATATGCATAATGTTGACAATAATCATGCAAACATGCACTACTACATTTTGTTTCAGTCTGTTTTACTCTTGCCACCAAATGCCTCCATTTCTTATTCAAGTCTCAACAATGTGTCAGCAATCACATTTTCTTATCCTGTCACATACACAATATTCAAAAATGAATGGCTGCAACAAGCTCCATCTAAACAGTTTGGAATTTTTGTCCTTAAATTTCTCCACAAAAATGGGTTATGATCAGTGTATATGATTGTCTCAGATACATTACTGGTAACATAAACATTGAAATGTAACAATGCCAACACCAAACTCAAAGTTTCCTTCTCAACTGTCCAATATTTCTGATGAATGTTCAATTTCCTGTAGACATACACAAGCGGTCTATCTTCTCATTGTTTTCCTGGTGAAGCACAGCACTAACACCTACATCACTTGCACCAATAACCACTCTGAATGGCTTTGCAGAGTTAGGCGTGGCTAGCACTGGGGCAGTGGTTAACACAGCTTTCATGCTATTAAGTGCCTTCTGACAGTCCGCTGTCCACTGAAACTTCTCGCCTTTCTTTAGCAATTCAATGAGTGGAGCCATCACACTACTAAAATTTGGTATGAATTTTCAATAAAATCCACTCAATCCCAGCAACATGCTGTTTTTGTCAAATGGTACTGAAACTCCTCAATTACTCTGTTTTTTTCATTCTGTGGGGCCATTTGTTCATGTCCAGTAACATGGCCTAGGAAGGTGGCTTGGGCTGTGGTAAATTCAGTTTTAGCCAGGTTTATCACCAAGCCTACCTCCTGAATTCAATCGAACAATTCTGATAAATGTTGCAAATGTTCCTTCCATATGGTTTTAAAAATCACCAGGTCATCAATATAAAATACACAATTGGGTAATCTGGCAATGACCTTATTGGTTAGTCTCTGAAATGTGGCTGGTGCATCTTTCATACCAAACAGCATGACTTTAAACTGATACAGTCCATTACAAAAGCCGAAATTGTCTTCAGTCTTTAGGACAAAGTTATGTGCCAGTATCCTCTGAGCAAGCCAAACTTAGAAACATAAGTTGCTAGTCCCACCTTTTTAATACATTCTTCCAAACATGGAATTAGATATGCATCAGTCTTTGTAACTGCACTGACTTTGCAACAGTCTACTCATAATCATTGGGTACCATCTGGTTTTGGCACCATTACTATGGGTGAGCTCCCATCACTGTAACTCACTTGGATTATGTCGTATTGGAGCAAGCTTTCAATCTCCTTTTGAACTTGTGCCAACTTTAGAGGGTTATGCCTATAAGAATGTTGCTTCATCAGAACAGTATCTCCTATATCTACATCATGCATAAACTGGGAAGTACTTACCTATTGTTTCCACATATCTCCCCCTGTGATAGTAATAACTCTTTCAGGTCATTTTGATATTCCTCAGGAAGGTAACTCAATGATTGGCAAAAATTTGGATCAATTTCCTCATTCCCCAAATTAAATTGGCCAATGTCCAGTTCAGAATCCTCATAACTTGGTTCTTCAATCTGTATTGTAACCAATAATACAATCTCCTTTGGCTTTCCTTCCTTGTCAAAATACCTTTTGAGCATATTCACATGACACACACTGAGATTTGGTCAATTTAATCGGGTGCATCTTTGATGGCAAAAAGTACAAACAGAATTCCTTTATCCCAATCATCTTGATAGTCTTGACTGTAAGCCCTCAACATGGTCTTTCGTGTCTGATACCACCTTTCTAGCACTCCGTGATTCTGGATGGTGTGCAGTAGGTTTGAATTGTTTTAATTGTAAACTGTCCATAACTTCCTTGAATAATTTTGATGTAAAGTTTGACCCTTGATCTGATTGTATCTCTGTGGGTAGTCCAGATTTAGTGAAAGAAATTGACTAACTCCTCTACAATCCTTTTAGCTGTGATACGGCATAATGGAATGGCCTCTGGAAATCTAGCAGGCACATCCATTAATGCCATCAAATACTGATTTCCACTTTTTATTTTAGATAGGATTCAATCTTGTAAAAACTCTTAAGAATATTGTAAAAGGTTCCTCAAATGCAGAAATAGGTATTAAAGGTGTGGGTTTTACTACTGCCTGTGGTTTTCCAATTACTTGACATGTATGACTTGTCTGGCAAAATTCAATCTTATCATTACGCAGTCCATGCCAGTACTTTTTTTTTGTATTTTAGTTTGTGTTTGTCTTACCCCTAAATTTCCCCTACAGGTAGTTCATGCCCCACCTGCAACTCCGCCTTTCTGTAACCCACTGGCAATATGACTTGATGAATTTCTGCCCATTTCTCGTCTGCCTGAATATATGATGGTTTCCATTTCCTCATTAAAACATCATTTCTAAGATAATAGCATTCAGGGATACATTCAGATTCTTTTTCCGTGCTTTTGATATAATTGGTTTAAATTTTCATCTTTTTGCTGTAACTTAGTTAATTTATCTGAGCTAAAGATGTCTGCTTTGTCATGTATCTGCTGCTGGTTTGTCTCAACCATCTGATCAAACAGGGTCTCTATTAATTCCACTTCAACCCTCTTATCTGTACTGTTTGTTCTTTCCGGTTTCACACGGGGACTTTGTGACCTCATAACCACACAGTCGGGAAAAATCCAAGGATATGTGTGCTGCAGTAGTTCAAATGCCTGAGTTTCTACTGGCTTTTCAACCACAATAGGCAGCAACCTTACCTGTGAACCTGCTGTATCGTTAGCAAAGACAAATTGTATACCTGGAGCTGAGAGTTTGTCCAATACTCCTACCATGACTTCTCAATTCTTCATTGGACACTCTAACTTAATTTTACATAATTGAGTGCTTCTTGTCTCACTGTGAATTCCTGGTACTTGCACCTTTTCTGGCAATAGTCCTTCAAAAGGTACTTATCTCCTCATCTTTCAAAATCAAAATGATTGAGAAGTTCCTGGGTTTTTTCATATTGTAGCCTCTTTACCTGCTGCTACTAACCTACATGAGTAAACTTTATCTTCTCAGGTATATGGTTCAAGAAGATCTGGCACTTCTTCCTGAACCAAACTCTGACCAGGTTATACATTTCGGTGAAACTTTTTAGCCTCCACTGGGCTTTCCATTACCACTTCAACAAAATTCATTGGCTTATTCTGTTTTCCTACAGTTGGCTTCCCAGTGCTTTTCCTAAACTACCAACACTATGATTTCATGTGGCCTATTTTGTTGCAGTGAAAATACCAGAGCTTTTTAAACTTCTCTTTCCCTTTCAAGAGCTTCCTTTTTATCCTGTGGTAAGTTATCCTTATGATCTTCACCGAGATCTAACTTTCCCTTTCCATGTGAGGATTTTTCTTTACCCCAATTTCTATTCTTCATGGATTGAAATTGATGTTGGAAGCCAAACTTTGATTTATGGACCAACTCATAGTCATCAGCCATTTCAACTGTTATCTTGCCATTTTAACTCTCTGCTCTTCCACGAGTTCTTACTACTTCAGGAAGTGAATTTTTCAACTCGTTCAAACTTACCATCTGTCTAAGAGCATATTAGGTTTACGGTGTGTTTAATGCCCTTATCCACCTAACAAAATTGCCTTGTTTGATCCTTTCAAACTCAATGTAGGTTTGACCAGGGTGCCTTCCTAGATTCCCAAAATGTCTGCTGGCTTCTGGCATGAGCTCATATGCACTTAAGATAGCTTTCTTCACCTCCTCATAGGCCTCATACCTCTGATAGTGATGCAAATACCGCACTCGCTCTACCTACAAGTTTTGTTTGGATCACATTATCACTGGCCACTGTATTTGTTTAGCCACCTTTTCAAATGAAATAAAAAGGCTTCCACATCCTTCCCATCAAATTTAGGCAATACTTGAATATATTGAAATAGATTCTCACCAGGTCTTTGGCTACCATGAGTTTGTTCACTCTCACTCTCTTTCTTACCAAGCTTATCTTCACCTTCATCTACATCCTTTCAAGCTAACATTTCCTGTCTAAGTACCATTTCCTGAAGTTCAATCTCCCTCTCTTTCTTCTTTTCCTCACTCTCCTTTTCTCTCCCTTCGCGCTCTCTTTTCTTTTTGTTCTGCTAAGGCGATTTAGTCCTTTCCTTTTTATTCTGCTGGGGTTTTTCATTCTTTTCCTCTTTCCCCTGTTTTAATAGTAATTCAAACAAACAGTTTCATTTCTGTAGTCCTGTCCTTGTTTTTTGCCTCTAACTCAAGCTACTTCATTTCAATTCAACTTTAGCCATCTCTAAAGGTTCAGATAGAAATTAAATTTGTTGGAAACGCTGAGTTATATTTGTAATTATCTCTCCTTTCATTATGGGGAGGAGGCAGCTCCAACCCCATCTTGTCTGCTAATTCCAGTAGCTTGGCTTTAATCACATTTTGTAAAACCTCCGAAGTCCCATTCTTCCACTACCAGAAAACTCTTAGTGACTGAAAGAGCTTCCCAAGAATGGTTTAAACCAACCAAAATCAACACCCAGAATAAAGGACACTAACACCTAGCACTCACTGCCTTCGAGCCAGGCAACCTTAATACCAAATCTGAACTATAGAACAAATCCTGCAAAATGCCCCCAGTCTCTTATGGCCTGGGTCAGACCCTCTCAAGACATTTCAAAGTATCCCCAACTTTGCTAGTTGTTTAAGGTAGTGTAAAATGGATATACCGGAGTGATGTAGTTGGCCCAGTCACTTAGTTTTAAACAAAACAGAATTTATTTGCAAGATTACTGAATGAAATACACATAAAAGAAAACAGAATATAGAATAACTTATTTATCTGCAAACCCAAAAGATTACCCAACTTATTGATGCTGTTCAAAATTCCTGCGACAATCCCTATAAAGACCCCTGGCAAAAAAAAATGAAACACAGGGCTTACAGGAGAGAGAGGGAGGGAGAGGGAGAGGGAGAGGGAGAGAGAGTTGGGGGCAGGGGAGACACAGAGAGAGCAAGAGCGCGAGAGCGCACGCGCGAGAGAGAGCGAAATGACAGAGATTCAGCATGGAACGCCCTCTTCCATGTAACAGCAGCCTCAAACTGACTGACTGCTTTCAATGAACAGCCAGACTGCTAAATCCAAACCAAACCAAGAAAACTGGCCACTTCCCTTTCAATATACAAGTGTTTTTTTTGAAAACATCTTGAAAACCTTTTGCCTGAGGCAGCATATGTTAGCTATAAACAAACTGGCCCTAAAACCCTTCAAACCTGGACCTCCTGGAGTGTCTGGGTTTACAACCATTCTGAAAAGAAAATCATGGACAACATAACCTTGACAAAGGAGCAGCATTGTCACACAGAGCATTAGCATAAAAGCAAGGGATAACGTAAATTCAGGGAACTAAAATGTGGAAATAGAAATGAGAAATGATAAAGGCAAAAAGTCATTTATGGAAGTGGCATACAGGCCCCCGAACAGTATCTGGATAGTAGGGTGGAGTATAAAGGAAGAAATATTATAACTTGTCAGAAAGACATGCTAATAATTGTTAGATTTTAATCTACTGATCATCTGGAAAAGTCAGTTGTCAAGTGTAGCATCGATGAGGAGTTCATTGAAATTTTCAAGATAGCTTTTTAGAACAGCATGTTCTAGAGCTGACCAGAGAGCTAACTCTACTAAATGTGACATTGCACAATGAAATAGAATTAATGATCTTACAGTGAAGGTGCTCTGAGGTAGTAATGATCATAATAGGACTGAATTTTACATTTAGTTGAAGGAGAGAGGAGTGGGTCAAAGGCTATTCTTAAAAAGTTAAATATGGGGAACTATTGGGGGATGAAAGCAGAGCTGATGAAAATGAATTGGTAAATTAGGTTCAAGAATAAAATAAACAGGGATGCATTCTCTGACATTTAAGGAAATATATTAGAATATATGGAATAGATACATTCCAAGGAATAAGAAAACACCTAAGGTCCAGACCCCACCACTGTGGCCAACTAGAAATGCTAAAGATAGTATCAAACTAAAAAAAGGTGTATAACTAATGCAAAGGAAGGTGACAGGCCAGAAGATTGGACAGAATATAAAAACAGCAAGAATGATCAAAAAATTAATGGCAGGGAAATATTAGAATGAGGAAAAAAGCTAATCATAAATACAAAAATGGATAGCAAGAGTTTCTGTTAATACATAAAGAAGAAAAGAGTAAACAAAGTGGGTGTTGCTCTTTTAGATAGGGACACTGGAGAATTAGTAATGCAAAATAATGCAGTTGGCATTATGACAGATACATGGACAACGCAGATTAATTGAAAGGTATTTTTATGAATCTTTGTATGAGGATACAAGTAACATTCCAAAAGTAAGGGCAAATCAGGAAAGGAAGGGAGGAACACAGTGAATGGTTAGAGATGCGGGCTAATGGACTTCATCT
Source organism: Hemiscyllium ocellatum (assembly GCF_020745735.1). Classification (NCBI taxonomy): domain Eukaryota; kingdom Metazoa; phylum Chordata; class Chondrichthyes; order Orectolobiformes; family Hemiscylliidae; genus Hemiscyllium; species Hemiscyllium ocellatum. The sequence goes on along the minus strand of NC_083410.1, from coordinate 57,197,534 downwards.
AAGGATCTTAAAAGAAGTGACTCGTGAGATAGTTGATGCAGTTTTGGTTAATTTTAATTTTGCAAAACTTACTTTATTCAGGAAAGATACCAGTAGATTACATGATAATGCATGTAACACAGAGGGAGACAGACAGTAGGAAAACACAGGCTAGTTAGTTTAATGCCAGTCGTAGAAATTGCATTGGAAAATATTATTAAAGAAGCTATGGGAAGACATTTGGCTAAGTTTAAGGGAATTAGGCTGAGTCAACATGATTTTGTGAAAAGGAAACCATGTTTAACCAATCTCTTGGAATTCTCTGAGAGGGTAACATGTGCTGTGAATAAAACGTAACTAGTGGATGTACAATACTCAGATTCCTAGGGGGCATCTGATAATGCATCACCTCAAAGATTATTGAAAAAAATAAGAGCTATCGAGACAGCTCACTAGTGTTGATAGAAGACTGGCTGGCTAAGAGGAAGTGGAGAGTAGGTTAAATTAGTCTTCTTTAGATTTGTGATATGTGATTAGTGGTGTACCACAGGGACTTCAGCTGAGACCTCAAAATACTTACAGTTTATATGAATGACTAGATGATGGGATGGAAATATAGTTGCCAAACTTGCTGACAGTGCAAAATACATAGGAAAGTAAATTGTGAACAGGATAAAAGGAAGCTACAGAAAGATTCACTGGGGGTTAACAGTAGACAAAGACATGGCAAATGCAATATAACGTGGGAAAATATGAAACTGTCCATTTTGGCAGGAAGAATTACAAACATATTATCTAATTGTGAGAGCTTGTAGAAATCTGAGACACAGTGGGATTCTGGGTGTCCTCATGTATGAATCACAAAATGGGTAGCGCATAGCTTTCCTAATTATACAGCTGGAGCTAACAGAATGTTGTCATTTATTGCAAAAGGAATGAAATACAGAGTTGTCATGCTTTAGTTATACTGGGAACTGGCAAGAACACATCAGGAGTACAGTGTATAGTACTGGTCACCTTATTTAAGGAAGGATGTGGATGTAAATGCACTGGAGGCAGTTCAGCCAAATTTTAAAGGATAATATCTGGAATGGGAAATTTGGACAGGCTGGACTTGTATTCACTGGATAGTAAGAGGTAATTTGATTGAAATATAAAATCTTAATGGATCTTTACAGACTAGATATACAGAGGATTTTCTTATGAGAGAATCTAGAATTAGGGGTCAATGATAACACTACCCACTTACAACAGAGATGAGATTAATTGTATCTTTCAGAGATTAGTGTTTGGAACTCACTTCACGAAAAGCTGGTGGAAACAGAAACCTTGAATATTTTTTAAGGTTGGGATAGATGATTTATTTATGTTAAAGCAAGGAGGGGAGGGCTGTAATCGGTACAGGTCGGAATATTAATTTGACATTACAATCAGACCAGCCATGATCTTATTAAATGACAGGGCAGCCTGAAGGAGCTGAATGGCCGATTCCTATTCCTAATTCACATGCTTGTAAGTGAGAAATTTCCACCAAAAGTTCTGAAAAATAGTGTTCTATGTGGTTCTAGTACAAATCCAACACTGATATCTATCTGGGATTATGAAAAATTATCGTGTCCACAAACAGCAGGTCAAATCCAACCTGGCCAACTATCACCCTATAAGTCAAGATTTAATTATCATTGAAGCAATGGATTATTGACAGTGCAGCAATAACCTGCTCAGTGAAGCGGTTTGGTTTCTGCCAGTTCCACTCAGCTCCTGACTTCACTGCAGTTTCAGTCCAGACACGGGCAAAAGAGATGGGCTCAAGAGGAAAATTCAACGTGATTGCCCTTGACAAAAATGTAGCATTTGAGCACAAAGGAAGACGATTGAGAGTGTTGGAAGTCAATAATTTCAGCTACAAGACACCTATATGGGAGCTCCATAGGCTATCATAGTTCCAATGATTTTCAACTACTTCATTTGTCTCCTTTCATAGCAAATATATTCACCCAGTTCCATTCTTATTGGAATATAGAAAAAAAACACTTTGAATGACTTCTCTTCTTGCTTTTACACCATTACATCTGGCGTTCCGTTGGATCTATACCTGGTCCTCTCCTTTTTCTCACTTACATGCTGTTCCTTCTTGATATCATAAAAGCAAAGCATTAGTTTTCACATGTACTCTGACTTTACTTGACAACTCTATAACAAAACAGAAATTGCTGGGGAACTCAGGTCTGGCAGCATCTGTGGACAGAAAGTAGAGTTAATCTTTGGAATTCAGTGACTCTTCATCAGAACCTTCTATTTCTCTATTGTTGCGATCACATTGCTTAACCAACTGATACAGCATGTGAAGAAATTTCCTCCAGTTAAGTATCGGGAAGGGTGAAATCATTGTAAGGTTGTACAAGGATAAGGTAAGAGTTGCTGAAAATGTGTTGCTGGAAAAGCGCAGCAGGTCAGGCAGCAGCCAAGGAACAGGAAATTCGATGTTTCGGGTATAAGCCCTTCATAAGCCCTCCTCTAAGGTAAGAGTTGGGCAGTTTACCCACCCTTGAGTCTATTGATGGTCAATAGACAAGATGAGGCACTTTAGTATCCATCAATTGGCCCCAAAGTAGGTGGTCCACCTGATCCTTCCTCTATGCTTGCAAAAGTTTACAGTTCTGGGGAGAGTGGGTGGTTGATGGAAAACAACTTCATTTTGCGTGCTCCCATCTTCAAATCCTTAGTTGGAGAAATGCAAATATTTATTTTGTGATTTATAATTATATGAGCTTGTATTTAATCCATGTGTATATCCTGATCATCTATATTCTTTTAAAATTAAAATTGAAAGATTCAGAGTTTTTAACTTCCAGGTTTGCTCTCTGAAAATACTTCATCATACCAGCAGTTTACAAAACTTCGAACCGTAGAATATAGGAGCAGGAATAGGCCATTTAGCCCTTTGGAGACTGCTCTGCCATTCAATACAATCATGTCTGATTAGTCAATTCAGTACCCCGTTCCCATTTTCTCCTCACGCCCTTTGACCCCTTTAGCCTCAAGAAATAAAATCTATCTCCTTCTTAAGATCATTAAATATTTCATCCTCACCACTTTGTGGCACAGAATTCCAATGGCTCACCACTCTCTGGGTGAAGAAATCTCTTGTCGTCTCTTTCCTAAAAGGGCTACCCTTTATCCTGAAGACTTTGACCTTGGGTTCAGCACTCCTCAATGATTGAGAACATCCTTTCTGCATCTATCGTGTCAAATTTTATTAGAATTTTACAGGTTTCTATGAGCTTCCCTCCCAATTCTTCTAAACTCTAGTAGCGAATATAGTTCTAAATCATCCAGTCTCTTCCCAAACGCCAATCTTGCTATACCCAGGACTCTCTCCATAGTCATAACATCCTTGCTCAAGTAAGGAGACCAAAGACGCACACAATATTCCAGGTATGGTCTTACCAATGCCTTGTACAACTGCAGCAAGAAACACCTGCTCCTGTACCCAAATCCACATTATGATGGCCATCATACTATTTGTCGTCCTCACCACCTGCTGCATCTGTATGCTTACTTTCAACTTGACACTCTTTGACTTGGTGCAAGATTCAAAGAGATATTTCTAACAACTAATCCAGGGCTCAGAAATTTTATGGACTGCTTTTTTAAAGGTCAGCAGCAAATACTTTGTTTTTCACTGATCACAATACCTTCCCCTTTTATTCCCAACATTACTCTAGATTAAATTAACAAGGGAAATATTAATTCTCAAAACAATTAACAGATTTCTTCTTAGAAAATAATTCAGATAGGCAAAGAGATACGTTTAAGGAGAGTCTTTAAAGAGAAGTGTGATGGAGAGATGGACAAGTTCTAGGGAGGAAATTCTAGAGCTCAGAACATAATCAAGTCAAGGCACAGTCTTAAATTGTATGCTCATTAAATCAAGGTATGCAGGAGATCCAAACATATAGCAGCACAAAAGATCACAAGTTGTAGGGATAGCAGGAGGTTATAGAGATAGGAGAAGAGAAACTGTGTAGAGACTTTAAAACAAGAACAAAAATTTTAAAATCAAACTGTTGTCAAACAAAGAGCTAAGGAGAAAGTGAGGACTGCAGATGTTGGAGATCAGAGCAGGTCAGGCAGCAGGAGAATCGATGTTTCGTTCCTAAAGAAGGGCTCATGCCCAAAACGTCAATTCTCCTGCTCCCTGGATGCTGCCTGACCTGCTGCGCTTTTCCAGCAACACATTTTCAACTCAAACAAAGAGCTAATACAGGGATGGATAAGAGGACAAGATGCAAGTCCAACTAATGAGTTGAACACTAATATTAATATTGGCGATCAAGACAGTATGAGGTTAGAAGCTCAGCTATGGGTCAAACAAGAAGGCAATTATCTATCTGTGAAGAAAAATAGAGTTGATAGCTGGTAACAAGGTTTGCAACAGATACTGAAGATAATGACTTCAGTTGCCTCAGTATTTGGTTGGACCAATCAAAAAAGTTGGAATTATTCTGGCTGCATGAGATCCTTATTTCTGGATTCACAATTAAACACCACCCTACTAAATTTTATAAAAAAAACAATAATTCATTCAATCACACAGATAGCAATCTGCAACACAATGTTACTGAAACAATAACTGGTTAAATAGTAATCTTTATTCCTTTTCAAAGCAGGATTCAACAATAGCCATTTAAATTGTCTCAGTTGATAGCAATGTAACGTCTCAGATGACTGTTCAAACTCCACGTTTGAGCGTCAATGCATGAACTATGCTGTCACTGCAATTAAAGGAGTATTGAATGCTGGCATTGTTTGGCAAGAAGATCTGTAGACATTCAGGTGACTGCTAAAGACACTAGAACATTTTGTGAAGGAAAACAAAATTCCAAAGATTTTTTTATTGCATGTGTGTACCACATGATATGACCACATGTTGGAAGGCGCTGGAGTTCATGAGAAACAAGGCCAGAATATTTAATCAATTAGCTTGCATTCTTAAAAATTGAGCCCATTTTAACATTACCCATTTTACAATTTATAATGTGACTGAAGACAAGGAATATTTACAGCAATAATATATCCTTTGAGAGCTACATAATGAGTTCATCCAAAATCTACAAGGAATACTATGAAAGGCAAATATATGAATGATTTTACAATCATATTAGTTTATAACTTAAGAAACATTCTTTGTGTTTCTTTGGAGAGAGATGCTTATCCCTCTAAGGAGGGGAAAGAAGAAAAAAAGAAAAATGGAAGAAAAAGAAAGCTGCCTTAAGAGACCGGAGTGAGGTCAGTGAAATGCAGAGGTGAAGGAAAATGGAAGTAAAAGTCTAAGGAACAAACAGCATCAAAATAACCTAAATCCATATTCCACACAGGGAGTCGTTCATTAGTCAAATTTAATGGTCAATCAATGGTCGACAAGGGGTTGTGTGCTTTCTTGAACTTTCTTCTTGCTCTCATTCTTCTTTGTTCATCATTCGCTTCGAAGAAAGCTACACCTTGATAAAGCAGATCTTCCCATCATACATAGTCCACTGCATTCTTTTTCTAACTACTGGGATCGAAGCCAATCTTCAAGTAGGGACTCTAGGGTACCTAAAAAATATTTGGTCTCTCAGGAGAGAGATGAGAGTCAAGAAGAGTGCATGTTAAAAGGTAAGTATTTGGCATTTTGATGCAGAGACTTGTGCAGCTGCTGTCTAGGAATGGCTACCTCTATGTTCAAGATGCCTACCGCCTGGGGGAATGCTCATGTTTATGCAGTGGCTCATCAGATGATACATAGAATTTCTTGAGATATGTCTCAAGCTTTCCCAGGTATCAACAAAATGTCTCAAGCTTTCCAGTCACAGGAGCACTGGAGGATAATTCTCATTTAGCCAGCAACCTTCGTGTATGTCTGCAGATGGTGGTTAGCGAAGATTCCTTACAGCAATTTCCCAAAGGAGGAAATTGGGTACTAGACCTTGTGTAGGATCTCATGGTAGCTGAGCAGCCTGATGCTGGGAGGATATGGTGAGATGCCCAGTTCTGGTTGGTAGGCCTGCTCCAGTGCCATCCTGCTTTGTGTCTGCCTAACTCTGGCACAAAGTGGTCCCTTCCATTGGGAAAATCCTGTTTTTGGCAGCCTGACAGAGATGGGACCATAGTGGTGTGATTGGTCCTGCCTTTCACCTCCAACTTTCAATCTCAAGATCTGTTCCCAAGTTTCAAATTTAAACTTTTTAAATCATAAACAAGGACAATTAAAAGTAATAACTGTGATGACCTTAAATGATGGCACAATAACTATTAATAATTTTATTTATGCATTTGGAATAGCTTTCTTCCCTCAAGCAATCTCACGTCTAAGATTTCTGTAGGATTCTTCGAATAGCTGAAACCTGTAAGGCCAGTGCTACACATGGACTTAGTCTGATAAATATTACATCTCAAATGTAACATTTTTAAGTTCATATTTTATTAAAGCACACCAGATATAAAACATGGCACCAGAGCTCAGCAATGGCCATGCTAAGAGCTTTTATTCAAGATTTTAGCAGCAAAAAGAAAATGATGACACTGAGCTCTTTTTGCATCACTCTCTTGATGTAGTATCATATCTCACTGGAGTGGTCCTCTGGAAATCAAAAAGAATGCAAAACTCACAAGTTTACCTGTCTTTTACACCCAGTTTAATAGAAAGCATAGGACCAGGTTTCTGCACTTAGAGGTTATTATTTATTTCAAATACTGTAAATTGTTTATAGCTACAGGAAAAACTAAGAACCATCAACATATAAATTCCTTATAAAACTCTCCTTACATGCATGTGGACACATATAAACAGACAAAAATAGGTGGAGGGACAAGCTGGAAAGACAGTTTAATTGTTCCTGTCCATGGGGTTTACTGAGGTTATCCTTTTGACTTATCAGGGCTTGCTATTCATTGATCTCTTTCCCCTAGTGTTTTTTCATTTTCTTGCAGGAGGTACAACTCATTCTCAAATTATACGGTACCTGAATTACTGACTAAAGACAACACTTTACAGCAATTCATGAGGGAAAATAAACTGACTTTCTTCAGGCTATGGGTGTTTTCTTTTACTGTAGAGTACGGGCAGAAACCTTTCTGAAGGTCCAATGGCTTCTCATCTTAACATTCACACCACAAGTTATTCAGCTACATGAGCCAATTATGTAGTTATTGGCAGGCAGAAGATCATCAGCGACTTGTCACCACCCCACCGATCAAACAGCTATTTGTTACTGACTTAATCTTCCTTTGTACATATCCCTAGCTCCAGCTCAGCTGCAGTAACCTCCACACTATTACTTGTATAACAGCAATGTAAAACAACATTTACAGCAATACACATTGGAAGGTTCCTTTTAAAAACTGTAGCAACCCTTTCCACAAGCCTTGATTTTAACAATGGTACTTGTTCTATTCAATACATGATTAAAAACAACGTAAAATAAAGAGATATTTTCAGTAGCATCTTCAAAATCCAAGATTTGTTAATAATGGATGATGCCATGATATCACAAAAGCGGTAAGGGGAGGAGCAAGATACAAGTAATACCTCACTTGATATAAGCATCAAGTTCATGCTGTTGACATTATTCTGTGCCACATTCTACCTTCCCAGTCAACTGAGCTAAAGGACATCATCTCCAGAAAGCCAATGAATATTCGTTTTTTAAAAATAAATCACTTAAATATTTTTACTAGTCAGAATAACTTTTAATAAATAATGAAATTACTTTCAGCCTAAAGCAAAACTGTTGCTGTAATTAAAGCCATTCTTTCCTTCTCAAAAGGTTACATCTGAAGCTGCAATTTATGTACAAATTTTAATTTAATATACATATTCTTCCATAGTTTACAAGCATTGTGAGAAAAATAGAACATATTATTGGTTTTTTGGCAATTCAATACTTACAAGTCTTTCTCCTGACAACACCTCAAGTAATTTGATCAGCATTCGGCCATCGCGCAAGTCTGTGTACAAATCTGTGATTCTGCAAGACACCCGTGCCAAGTGTGAGTTTACCCATTTTGTGAAAGTCTTCTTTTGAACAGCTTCACGTTCATCTGTAAATGAAAACAACCAAAATGCTCGTTTAATCATTGTTCATCATTTCAAAGGACTGCTTGTCATTAAGCCTGCAAAACAGGTATTTCCAGGTTTCTCTGTAACATCTCAGTTCCCTCAAATGATGGCTGCTGTGGGCATTCCAAATTAGGCCCACAGTTTATCTGACCCAGCTAGCTGTAAGTCATCTCAATTCAGGGATCATTCAAGTGAAAATCTGAAATTTAATCAGTTTCCCACCAGAGGCTAGCTCTGACTGAAAAACACTCCAATTCCACATTTTGCCTTACTGACAGGCACTAAGTCCCTGATATCAGTTCAAACAGCACTCCTGCATGTATATATTCTCAGAATATAACCTTTTCATTACTTCTACAAAAAGTAAATCCCAGAAGCAGTTAGACATTTCTATATATGATCTGGAGGTGAACATAGGAATGGTTTGTACGTTTGCAGATGACACCAAAATTGGGGGCGTAGTGGACAGCAAAGAAGGTTACCTCAAAGTACATTAGGATCGTGAGCAGATGGGCCAATGGACAAGGAGTGGCAGCTGGAATTTAATTTGGATAAATCTGAGGTTTTGCATTTTTGGTAAAGCAAATCAGGGCAGGGCTTATACACTTAATGGTAAAAAAAAACAGCGGAGTGTGCTGAACAAAGAGACCTTGGAGTGCAGGTTCATAGCTCCTTGAAAGTAGAGTTGCAGGTAGACAGGACAGTGATGAAGGCGTTTGGTACGCTTTTCTTTATTGGTCAGTGAATGGAATATAGGACTTGGAAGGTCATGTTGCAGCTGTACAAGACATTGATTTGGCTACTATTGGAAAACTGTGATGTGGAGGAGCCAGTGTTGGACTAGGGTGGACAAAGTTAAAAATCACCCAACACCAGGTAATGGTCCAACCGGTTTATTTTGAAGCACTAGCTTTCGAAGTGCCTGATGAGGGAGCAGTTCTCCCTGCTACAGGAAGGATGCTGTGAAACTTGAAAGGGTTCAGAAAAGATTTACAAGGATGTTGCCAGGGTTGGAAGGTTTGAGCTATAGGGAGAGGCTGAGTAGGCTTGGGCTATTTTCCCTGAGCATCAGAGGCTGAGGGGTAACCTTATAAAAAGGTTTATAAAATCACGAGGGACATGACTAGGGTAGATATACAAAGTCTTTTCCCGGGACAGGGAGTCCAAAACCAGAGGGCACAGGTTTCAGATGAAAGGGGCAAGATTTAAAAGGGGCAACTTTTTCACACAGAGGGTGGTACATGTATGGAATGAGCTGTCAGAGGAAGTGGTGAAGGCTAGTACAATTACAACATTTAAAAGGCATCTAGATGGGTATTTGAATAGGAAGGGTTTACAGGGATATGGGCCAAATGCTGGCAAATGGGGCTAGATTTATTTCGGATATCTGGTCTGCATGTTTCCATGCTTTTTATCTCTGTGACTCGATCTCAGTTTGCAAATAAACCATCATCTTATCAGAATTATGGAAATGTGAAGCTTCAATCCTTTCTGGTTGGCTCATGAAGAACCATTCTGTGAAAGATTGCTAAATAGTAAACAAAATATACCTCAGACACCTTTGGTACTGTAAAAAAAAGGATCACTTTATATTGGTGCTATGATGTTTATTTCTGACACTTGTCTCTAACCACAGTATCTGCAATTAGTTTTGGTTTCTAACCACTGCCTACCTTCATCTATCCCCATTTCACCACCCTCTCTCTGCCACCCATTTTATCTGCAGCTCCCTCTACACTCACCCCAAGTCCTGAAGAAGGGTTACACCTGAAACTTCAACTTCTCTACCTCTTGATGCTGCCTTGCTTGCTTTGTTCTCCCAGTCTCCTGCTTGTCTACTTAGGTTTCCAGCAACTGCATTTCTTTTGTCTCTAATATATTCACTAGATTTACTAAGACTAGAACAATTTTTTAAAAATTGGATTTTCTTAACTGCCAATCTGTCTAAACCAAGTAATGTGCAATGCTCAATGTTTTGTAACTCCTGTAATATGGGGTCTGTGAATTGCTTGAAAAGTATGTTTATTTGAAAGTACTATATAATGTAAGGTACATCATGATAAGAGCATGCAAAAATCATATCTAACATCACTTTATCAGTCAATATTTTATACATGTACACTAAACAATCACAGCTGTCTGTGCAGACATTACATAGCTTAGTCTAATTTCCAACTGGCTTGCTGAGAGACTGATTACAATGTAAGTTCAAAGTGGAGGGTTGGTTGCTCTTAAAGATAAGGCCAGAAATACAATAGCAGATTTACATTAATTTCTAATTTGCAACAAGCTGTACGTTCGGTTTAGGCTTTCATGTACTTTCAGATTTTAAAAATAAGGTAAATCATCCTACATCTTCTGATGTTACTCGAATTCATTGTTCATAAATGTAGAAACAGATTCTGGATCAGGACTGCAATAGATAGCAAAATAAGGATCAACTTCTAAATCTTCTAGTGCCATTGAATGCCAAGTACAGAAAATGGTGGATTCTAACATATCTGAGGCATTTAATCAATTCAAATTAGTCTCTCACTTTACATCATAGCAAGGAGTCAATTTAAGCACTGGACCTCAGGGAGAAAAAAATTACCATGACTTAGACCAACTCTAATCTAAAAACGGCATGGGCAAATGCAGGTTCAACATCTTCAGCTTCATACTAGTTTTTGAACCAATGTCTTAACAAAGGACACTAGGATCACATGTCTTTCATCATGGGTTACATTTGGAAATTCAACACGTTAACTATATATTGCAATGTTTCCTGTGATTAGAATTATTGCTATATTTATGACTCCTGCGTCAAAATTTTCTGATTTCTCATATCATGATGTTAAAATTAGAGTAATCTCTAGCAAATTCTTCTGCAGTTTTTGGTTCACATGGCGTCTGAGATTTGATAGATTCATAATGAATCTGGCATAGCTGAGTCAGTAAACACATAATTAATGTAGACAAGCAACTATGTATAGAATGAACCCCTTGGTCCCAAGTTCCCGTCACAATCATGCAAGCAGGAGTTCATTTTCAAAGAATGCTTTGTACCTTGATTTCTAGTGTTTACTGTTATCAATTTCATTTTGAAATTTAGCATTTTTAGTTGGATTTTAATAAAACCAGAATCCTTACACCTTAGCTAAGGAAGTTAAAAATTAGGGAAATCAAGTTTAATGCACAAGAAGAATGTATCTTATGATCCCTCCCATTTCAATGCTTCTGATTGCAAATTAACTTTCATGGCTACAGCTGATCTCTGCGCTATGATTGATTTAGTAATTAGAATTGAAAAGGGTAATGGGTGGTACCACTGAAATAGAAATTCACATCAAACATAGTTGAGCTCAAAAATAGCAATTACAGTCCTTACTGACAGACTTGCAATGCATGTGTAGTCTATGCATTTTATAAATAGCAGTTTCCTCACACATTTAACACAATGCTTAAATCTGATCAAAGCCCGAGCCCCTTAAAAGACATTTCTTTTTAAACTACTGCATAGCAAATTCTGCTGCTTTTTCAAGCCAATGGAGGAGTGATATGCTTAGAATATTTATGGGCCACACAAGTACCATTGTTTTGACAATAATTCAAACAGTGCTGCCAAGCAACAAAAAATGCACCAAGTGAGCTTCAACTGAGGCCTGAGAAACAAATAAATTAGCTTTTCAATCTAAGCATTCCATAGTAGGTCTGACACTGAAAATCTATTCTATTACCTGAATTAAATAGAAATAAAAAATTAATTTTAAAACTAATTACAGAACAATAGTGCTGTGGCTAAACATAAAATGGGCTATACCCAAAAGCATGTAATATTGCTTTTTATTGGTTCTAGGAATGCTGTGTGTATCATTGGTTAAGTACTTTTTTTTAAATAGACACAAGTACTAGTAGCTGTAAATCAGAATATTAATAGAATGGTCTCAGTTCTGGAGTGCTAAATACATTTTCCTCAACCACACCTGCAAATAAATCAACAGCTGGCATAAGCTGAATACTCTTTATACTGACCTTGTTTTCATGACGAGAGACAAGTGTCAGCCAGCTAATTGACTAATTGTGAAAGACAAGTTACAAAACTGCGTCATTTATGAAATATAACATTCAAACTCTACCTTTCTCTTTATATGCTACACTATTTTTTAAAAAGTATTAAAAAGGATAATAAATGTAAAGATTAAATGTTTGTTTGAATTATTATTTCTCCTTGATATATTAAAGGCATCTACTGCATAATATGACATCAGGATCATTTTGACATCACTGGCAAACTGCACATCTAAAGTCAAACTTTTAAGACCTTAGAACTAGTCAGCTATTAAGTGTGATAGGGTATATGAACAGCTGTCAACATGACTCAAATCTGTTCATCTTAAAAGTTCCCACTGTCACTTAAGAAACTTTTGAATAAATAGTATTTTATTTTAGTTATTCAAGAAACTCAGGGGAAAACTACAAGATATAGGTGGGGTGTTATTTATCTTGCATATTTATGTGAATGTTTTCCCAGGGGCAAAGAAACAGAACATATTCTATGAAGAACTAACACAGGAAAAAGGAAACTGCACGAACATTTGCATTGATAATAAGTAGTCACTGAGTGTTATCTTCAAGTAACACAAAAGGAAGTTTCCTCTTGACGGAAATAGCACACAGTTTAGAGTTACCACATTAAGGATTTCAGTTACTGCATCAATATCATTAGCACAAAATGTGGTTGTTATTTGGTTAACCTAATTCATAACCTATCTTCTCCCTCCCTGAAGATCTGTAGAAATAAAATGAAAAAGGGAAAACTTAAACGTACAAGTATATTTTATTGCTCCTTTCACACCCTTCAGAAGACTGTGTATTGTAGAAGCAGCCAGCAAACAGACTTATTTTAAAAAAGAAAACTGATGCTAAAAATTAATTAGATCATACGATGCAATATTGTATTTTGAGATTCCCAACATTAGGGTCATAATATCAGAACCAAAAATGACATTAAAATATGAATACAAAAATCTTGCATATAATCCTATCAATTGTGCTTGAACACAGTATGAAACAAAATTTTAGACTGTTAGTTTTGAGAAGCTTTATAATTGCAGTTACTTTTAAAACCTTTGCTTCACTTGTCAGTTATAGTGCCTCATTTCCTTTTACGAAAGTGAACTGATACAATTATCCTCGTGATCAAATTGATATAGTTCTGATGATGCACTTTATACATAACATATAGATAGAAAAACTACGAAACCAATAAAAGCTTTATCACAGCATAACATTATATTTAAGCAGTCCAACCAAGTCTCAAGCAGGTAAGCATGTGTACATGAACATATATACATGTGTGCAGGTAGGGATAAGTGAGTAGGCAGGTGGATGCGTGCAAGAGACAAAGTAAAGACCAAGAGTGGTCATTAAGCATTTAGAGTATCAAATATAAAATCAGCAGTTTACAATATATAGTTTAGCACAATAACAGCAGAACACCCAGTACAAAAGCAAATACAAATGCAATTCAAAAGCAAATGCTGCAAATTCTGCAAATCTGAAATGATAACTGAAAATACTGACAATAAAGTACCTGTGTAGGAGAAACAATAAATCCTTTTGATTTTTTAAAATCAAAGCTGGAGAAATTTAAAGATTTAACAGGTTTTAAGCTAGAACGGAGGTGTTGAAAAGCTGAGGAAGGACAAATTGGAAGGTCTGTGATCAGGAGGTGAGGTTGAACAAAACAACGCAAGATTTAGAAGCAGGAGTAAACCATAAGGTCCATCAAGCCTGTTCTGCCATTCTGCACTATCACAAGTAATCTTCAGTTTCATCTCTACCTTCCTGTCCTCTCCCCATATTTCTCGACTTCCTGAGACACCAACTATCTGTCCAGTTCGACTCTGCCAGTCTGCCAGATTCCCCAGCTCGGGGAAACTAATTTGCAGCAAATTTATCAAAACTTTTCAGTGGAAGTACTCAGTAAGTCTGGCAGAATCTAGGGAAAGAAGAAAAAAATTAAGGTTTCAGGTTAATGAGCTTTAATTAGAGCATCATCTCTCACTCTTGTAAAATCCAGAGAATGCACTCAGAATTTAGTTAGTGTTTCTTCATAAGACAATCCTTTCATCCCATGAGTTAATACACTGCCTCTAATGTAAGTATACTTTTCCTTAAAATGTGGAGACTGAAACTGCACACAAAAATTCAAGTGCGATCTGACCAAACTTTTTATAAGTGTACTGAGACTGCATTATTTGTGTACTTCACGTTCATTGCAATAATGCAACTTATGCTCCTGATTACTTGACTGTACTTGTTCCGTACCTTTTAACTATTTTCTGATTTGCAGTGGATTTAAAACTATTTCTGGGATTTTTACTTATACCCACCATGATGAGATCCTGCAAAATATTTATTTAATTTCTCTGCTATTTCCCATTATCAATTCCCATAAGACCTATACTCCCTTTGTCATCTCGTTTTTAAATACCCTTGGAAACTCTTACTCTATTTTTTATGTTCTGGCTAGCTTTCTCTTGCACTCTAACATTTTCCTCCTCCTCAATCTTTTAGGCACGTGTTGCTACTTTTTCCTCTGATCTGCCACTCTTCTTTCCACAATTACAAAGAAACCTCAATTATCCAGCATTCGATTATCCAAATTTTGGATTATCCCAGGAAGATCGCAATTTCCTGATGCTTGGCTAAACTGTGTTATCCGGCATTCAATTATCCGAACATTCGATTACCTTGACAAAATACTGCTGCCAATTTCGTATGGATAATCAAGGTTCCTCTGTATATGCTTTCTCTTTAACCTTAATACTAGCTTTAGCTTTTTTAGTTAAGTACGACTAGTGTTTCTTTCTTTAGAAATTTTTATTTTTTATTGGAGTATATCTGCTCTATGTCTGCCACTGCAACTCTATTGGCTTATTCATTAGCCTAACTTGTCAGTTCACTTTTTTTCAAATTTACTTTCATGTCCTCATCAATGCCTTCATTTAAGAATAAATGAGGCTACAATGTGAAATTGCTAATTCAAAATTGAGCCTAAGTTTGTAAAGTAGCTACAGAAAGACAACTTTTTTTAAAACTTACATTGATCCTTGTTCAAAGAGGGATCAGAGTGAGAGGGGAGGATAACAAATTAAATTGACAGGTCACCCAGATGTATAATAGAAACCTCCATAGTGCGGAAGCAGGCCATTTGGCCCATCAAGTTTACACTGGCCGTCCGAACAGCATCCCACCCAGATTCACCCACTCTCTATATCCACTTAATCTACATATCCCCGTACACTATGGTCAATTTAATATGGCCAATCACTGGCATCAATCCAACAATGTGGAAAATTGCCCATGTATGTCATGTACATAAAAAAACAGGATAAATCCTATCAAGCCACTTACCATCCCATCAGTCTACTTTCGACGCCTTTCACCACTTTCCTGACATCAGCAACAGTGCTATGAAGCAACACCTGCTCTGCAATAACCTGTTCAGTGACACCCAGTTTGGTTTCTGCTCAGAACCTTTCAGTTCTTGACCTCATTACGCCTTGGTTTAAACATGGACAAAGGAGCTGAATTCCATTGGTGAGGTGAGAGTGACAGCCCTGACATCAAGGCTGTATTTAAATAAGTGTGGCGTCAAGGAGCCCTAGCAAAACTGGAATCAATGGGAATACGGGGGTAAACTCTCCAGTAGTTAGAGTCATACATAGAAGATATTTGTGGTTGTTGGAGGTCAGTCATCTGGAGTCCTAGGATATCTCTGCAGGGGTTCTTCAGGGTCGTTTCTTTCACCCAACCATCTTCAGCTGCTTGATCAATGAGCTTTCCTCCATCATAAGGTCAGAAGTGGGAATGTTCGTTAATAATTGCACAATGTTCAGCCTCATTCAAGACACCTCAGAAACTGAAGCAGTTCATGGTCCAAATGCAACAAGATCTAGACAATATCTAGGCTTGGGATGAAAAGTGGCAAGTAACATTTGTGCCACACAAATGCCAGGCTATGACCATCATCATCAAGAGACAATCTAACCACCACTCCTTGACATTCAAAAGTATCACCATCACTGAAGCCCCCACTGTCAACATCTTGGGGGTTATCATTGACCAGAAACTCAACCAGACTCACCATAGTGGATACAAGAGCAAGTCAGAGATTAGGAATACTGCAGCAAAGAACACACCTCCTGACTCCCGAAGGTCTGTCCACCATCTACAAGGCACAAGTCAGGAGTGAGATGGAACACTCGCCAATTCCCTGGATGAGAGTAACTCCAACAACACAAGAAGCTGGACACTATCCAGGACAAAGAGCCAGCTTGATTGGTACTACACCCATAAGCATCCACTCCCTCCACTACCGATGCTCAGTAGCAGTAATATGTACTATCTACAAGATTCACTGCAGAAATTCACTAAAGAGCCTCAGACAGCATCTACCAAAACCATGATCACTTCCATCTAGAAGGGCAAGGGCAGGAGACAAATGGGAGCACCACCATCTTCAATATTCTCTCCAAACCACTCACTATCCTGACTTAGATATATATCACTAAATCCTTCACTGTCACTGGTTCAAGCTCCTGGAATTCGCTCCCTAATGGCATTATGGTTTAGCACACAGCAGGTAGACTGCAGCAGTTCAAGAAGGCAGCTCATCACTATCTTCTCAAAAGGCAATTAGGGACCGGCAATAAATGCTAACCACACCCACATCCCACAAATGAATAAACTGAAAAAAAAATCCACCTAACCTGCACATTTTCAGACAGTGGGAGAAAACTGGAGCACCCAGAGGAAACCCATGCAGACATGGGGAGAAGAAGGTGCAAACTCCACACAGAGGGGGAATTCTGTCCGAGGATGAAATCAAACCCAGGTCTCTGGTGCTGTGAGGCAGCAATATTAACCACTGATCCACTGTGCCACCTTGGAAGCTTGGGTTCACCCCTTGTGAACTGAATAGAAGCAAATTGGTATTTCGTCTCAGTAGAGAAGACCACATTGCGAGCAGTAAAGATGTGAAATTGAAGCAAATCATTGTTTCACTTCAAAGGAACATTAGGCAAATGAGGAGTTAAAATGGCAACTTTGCAAATTCACATGGGAATATTCTATTAGAAAAGGGTGGCTGTTGTGTGGGAATAAGGAGTGGACCAGGGAGTCTCAAAGAAGTCTCTTTGAAATGCTGAAAAGGAAGCGGGCAGGTAGATTAGTTTTGTGATACCATCAACTGGAAGTGGTGGATCTAGTGGAGAATGATTACTTAAATCTACAGTCTGGTAGAATGAAAGTTTGGGACAAGGTAAAATCCATTGTGTTTCTGGAAAGAAAGGGAAGGGGTGAGAGCAGAAGTCATTTGGAGTTTTATTATAAGAGTTCCTACCAGAACAGTGGGCTCATTTATGAGTTGAGAACCTGACTGGTGAAGGAGCAAGCTTTGCCAAGGTTCTTTCTCAAAGCAATAGCATCAGGATTTGGCCTCTGAGTTGTTCAACCAATTAGGATGATAAAGTACGGATTTCCAACTTCCATAATTTGATTATAATACAGAGGCCTTCATGGAGGAAGTTGTTTTAAAAAGAAAAAAACATGGATCTAAAATAGCAGCAATAATCAAACACAGATTGAGGTGAGCTCATGAAAGCAATGTGGAATTTTAAAAAAAACAAAACTAATATTGTAATTTGACATTGAAACTTTTCAGCTGAATCAAGCATCAAGAAACTCTCATGGATTCATAGAATCCCTCCAATTTGAAACCAGGCCATGCAGCCCATCGATTCCACATTGACCCCTCCCCCCAAAGAGTATGCCATCCACACCCACCCTTCATCCTTCCTCTGTATCTCCCTCGGTTAATCCACCTAGCCTGCACATCTCTAAACACTATTGGCAATTTAGCAAAGTCAATCCACCTAACCTGCATTTCTTTGGACTGTGGGAGGAAACCCACACAGATATGGGGAGTATGTGCAAAATCCATAAAATTGAATAGAACTGTATTCCTGGCACTATGATTTGATTTGTACTTGCATGATAAATGGCACATATTTGACATGAAAGATTGCCTGCTTGAAAAAGACACACTTGGAAATGTGCAAATGAACTACACTGGTCTCCCCGTCTGCTGCTCTCCCAAAAAATGGAATGGCAACAGCAAGTATGACCCTCTCTTTTCCTGTTGTTTCGTTCAGCCTCAGGAGATAACACTAGATGCAAAAAGCAAATTGGAGAAACAACCATTCACCAAAAACTCAAAAGATTATTTTGCTGCTGCTCAGGACAAAAATCATCAACCATGATCACTTGGGTTTAAAACCACAACACCACAAGGACTCTTGAATTTCATATTCTTTATTCTTCCTGTCTGTACTAGAACTGTCTCCTTTTTACAAATTCATAACTGTGATTGAGTTTGCATTTGATACCATGTTTATTATTTTTCTCAGGTAAGGTAATAAAATTCCTTCCTTTCAGTCAAAATAATCTTGTGATTTTCTCCTTAATTTGAGCTAGTACAATATTTAATTAAGATGTGATATAGCTACATGCCAAAAGAGAAATAAAGCTTTTATTGCAATCGACCAAAAACATTGAAAGAGGATCTTTGATCCATCATGTCTGTGCTAGTCAAACATCTATCCATTCTAAACCCATTTTCCAGCATATGGAATTACCTAGTTTTGTGTTGTGTTTCGTCTCCCTAATGCAAAAGAGTCTACACTGTGAACAGCAAATACAGTAGATTAGATTTAATGAAGCACAGGTAAATTGCTGATTGATCTAGAAGGTGTGACTGGGGCCTGGGATAGTGAGGACGGAAAAGGTAAATGAGCATGTGTTACACCTTCTGTGACTGCATGGGAAGGTGCTGTGACAGTGAGAGGTAGTGTTGAGAAATGAAGGAGGAGTGGACAAAAAGTATCCCAAAGGGAACAGTGCCTGTGAAAAGTTTGGTTTGATTTATTATCCTCATTTGTACCTAAGTACAGTGAAACATTTTGTTTTACAGGCAGATCACAACATACAAGGATCATAAGATAATTGAACAGCGAGGAATACAAGTTCTGGCTACAAAACAAAATGCACAAAAAGCAAGATCAACATTAGATCTAAAATTTGAGAGATCCATTCAGAAGTCTAATAACAGCTGTTCTTGCTATTGGTACACTTGTTTAAACTTTTGTATCTTCTGCCTGATGGGAGAGATTGTAAGAGATTATAACCAGCATGGGAGGGATTTTTGATGATGTTGGCTGTCTTTCCACAATGAGAAGTGTAGATGGAGTCAGTGGAGAGAAGGTTGGCTCACGTGATAGTCTGAGCTGTATTCACAACTCCATGGTTTCTTACGGTCCAAAGCAGACTAGTTGTCGTATCAAGCCGTGATACATCCAGATAGAATGCTTTCTATGGTGCATCGGTACAAGTTAGTGAGGATCCTTATGGACATGCCAAATTTCCTTCGACTCCTGAGGAAGAGGAGATGTTGTTGTGGCTTCTTGACTGTTGCATCAACGTGGGTGGTTCAGGACCGATTGTTGGTGATCATCATTCCTAGGAACTTGACAGTCTCGACCATGTCCACCTTAGATCCACTGATGCAGGTATGGGCATGCCCGCCTCTTTGCTTCCTGAAGTTGATTATCAGCTCATTAAATTTTGCTGACATTGAGGAAGAGGTTGTATTGAAAGCAAAATATGCCATAGAAAGGTTGGGTGTGAAATTGATAGAAATTTGAAAGTATGGAATTAGGCCATAAAGTTATTGAACTTAATGTTAAGTCCTAGAGACTGCTGGGTCCCCAAGTGGAAAAGTGAGATGTTGTCCTTCAAGCTTGCGCTGAGGTTCGCTGGAAAACTGCTGTCAGTGTGGGAACTCAGAGGCATGTTGAAGTGGCAAGCAACTGGAAGCTCTTAGCAGTTGTCAGCTGTAAAGCTTATCTTGCACCATGTCAGCAATCACTCACTCTCTTACCTGTATTCTGTCACTGCTTGTTCTGCATTCTTGTTTGCAAGAGAGGGGAGGGGGAAGTGTTTGAACCTCCGATGGGTCACTGTACCTGAAAATTTAACTCTGATTTCTCTCTACAGATCCTGCTGAGATGTTCCAGGAATTTCTGTTTTTGCATTTCTGAATTTGTTTGTATATAGGATATATATATTATATCAGGAACTGCAAGAGGTTAGCTAGGCATTTCCTGTTACAGAGGATGGTTTCATAACGATGAATACAATCACATTTCAATTTTTAATAAATTCTTCATGGAATCTGCAGGAATAGTGCAATGAAATCAGAATGCTACGTGACTGATGGAAAATATTACAAGCATCTCCTTGCTCATATTAAGTTTGAAATTAACATTTCTAATTTGTCCAGCACATACAGAAAAGCAAATCTAAATACTGACTGGAATGTAGGCATGACCAAATTTATACAAGTCACTAAATAACTAATTTCAGTACGGCAGCATTTTTAAAAAAGAAGTGTCAAGAATGGACACCAACATTTAATGCACTTCTAGGGACAGAAATACCATTTATTCTGGTTGAGTTCAGAACAAAGAGCAGTACGCGTCCTTGGACAATACAGTCAGTTAAGGAAATTCAGGAAATCTAGCCCTTCCTGCAGAATTTGTTTAACGTAATATACATACAACAGCAACTTGGCGAAGTAAGTTAGGAATTATTCATGCATATTCAGATATTGCCAATTCAAAGTATATTTAATTTTGGAAACAAAACAAGAGTCTTGTTTAGGAAGGTTCAAATGGAAGGGAAGATGATGGAGAAGGGGATGAAAAATGGAAGGCAATGTGTTTGAATGTTTACATATAGAGAATGTGCAACAAATTCAATGCAATTTGATTTAGGAGTGCAGAGTCTAACATACACAAAGCTCCATAATCGATTTTGCAGCTGGAAATTGAGCAATGCAACCTACTGTAAATATCTGAATTGTGAGGTCGCTCTGATGCGATTTTTCATTATAAAGGCATCCTTTTTGCATGGTTTAAGCAGAATCCGATTAAATTTCAAAAGGAAATTTGGATAAATGCTTGTAGGGAGAACATAAATAGGGGTATGGAGAAACAGCCAGGAAGTCGACTCACTGGATTGCACTATCAATCCAGTGAGGAACTAACACAGGCACAATGGGCTCAATAGTCTGCTTCTATGTTGCAATATTCTACGATTCCCCTAAATTAAAGTTAAAGTACCAATTAAACCTTGTTTTATTTTGCCATAGATTGCACATCTTTTGTGAACCCTGTAAAGCAAAACCAGATTCAAAGTAGGTCCCATGAAAACCACCTGATGAGATAGCTGGGACTTGAGATAACTGGCGATTATAATTTTGTTTTCCCATGTATGAAACCATGATGCAGTGTCAAGGGATAACACCTCTAACTTTGCAGAATCAAATGTTAAATGTCACTCAGATCTTTTAGCAGATTAATATTTGTCAACTCATAACATGCTTTCATGGAATTTTTAATACTTCCATATTGTGTACAACCAATATGTTTTTGGATAAATTCAAAGGAACTTTGACAATGTATTCACCTACATAATGTCTTGAAATTCTGCCTCAAGTTCCCAGATCTTGAGAACTTCATAAGTCCTGAGATGTGTTTAAAAGTGTCAATAACAACACAGAAATTTTTCAAGCTTTAGCTTGTACAGTCATAGCTGTTACTGCAAAAGGTTCATTCCCAAAAATGAAACAGTTCTAAGGCATAAACATAGTAACATTGAATGCATGAATGCATTGTGTTGTGTTGTTAATGTCTTTCCACAATGTGGATATATTCACAGAATACACTTGGACAATTTGACAGTATAAGAAGCCTATGAGTGCGATGTTTTTCATTATTATGTTATATCACAAAGTCTCTGCAAGGTCTTACCAAGTATCCTTTCCTAGGGCTTTTTTTTAAGACTTATCATTGAATAAATGATGTATTTAGGTACACAGGATATAAACATTTGCAGGAAACAATGCACAGACTTCCACAATAGACATTACCAAAGCCACAAATGCTATCTTTGTCACTTCCCATTGAAGAAGCAAATTGTGAACTTTTAACATCTACATGTTGGGGAAAAACTAAGGAGCATATCCTGCAATAAATCATCCATTTCCATTTGCTCTAAATACATGTTAAATAAGAACTCTGTTGACAGAACTATATTCGAGTTCTAAACTACTATTAAATTACATTGTTATTAAAGCAAAAACAAAGTATATTGTATAGAATGCTCCTTAATTCATTGGCATCTATCAATAAGAAAGCATATCACAATCTCGCACTGTACGCACAATTTTCATTTCAGTATTAAAAAGAGCACCCATTGTTTTAGAGGTCATTAAAAATCATGCATTTCCAAAATATTTAACATAACCCCACTTTTCTGGTAAAGTATTGCAACATCATAGACTGATTTTTCTGACTTCATGCAAAGACATAATTGCAATTATACTGTAAATAGATTATAGAAATATTATCTGCAGAAGCAATGCAGAGTGGAACAATTTACCATAACAGAAAGCATTTTCGAAAACTGAATATGCCAGCCTGCATGTGAGTATTTTAAAACTTTAGAAACCAAGCCAATTTCCCACCATTATATAGAAAACATCATATTATAAATGTTTCAGAAACCACTAATTACAAAATGGGAAGGAATCAATGTTGATCATCATTCTGGTGGGCCTTTCCATTGTATATAAACGAGTAGCCATACCAAACCAGAATGGGAACTGATTTCAATTTTGTAAATTAAGGTAAAATGAAGCATAATGGGTCAGTAGTCCAGCGTACATCTTCTCACATATTTTATCCTAATGACGGACTCAACTAACAAGATCTTTAATTGTTTGATCCTTTCTTCATGATTAGTCCCCTCAGGTTGAATCAACAACCTAGATATTCCAATATCCTATACTTATTTCTGCAGCATTGACTGGAGTTGTGGATCTCCTTAAATTGCACCATACAGCTCCAGTGAACATCACAGCCGATCCAAGCTCTCCTTATAACTCAAATGCTCCATTCCCAGCAACATATTGCAAATCGCTTCTGAACCCTCTCCAGCTTAATATTCTTCCTATTATAGGGCAACTAGAACTGGACACAGTACTGCAGAAGAGGCCTCACAAATGTCTTGTACAACCTCAACATAAAGTCCCAACTCCTATATTAAAAGTCTGAGCAATAATATATAGAGATGTTCAAAATTGAGGAGTTTTGATGAGTAAAGGTGGAGAAATTTTTCACTGACAGCACGGTTGATATCTTAATGCTACGCCCTATGGTTAAGTGCCAAAAAGGGAGCAATGATCTTTTTATAATGTAACATTCTTATAATCTGGAAAGAATGCCTTAGTGGGGGAAGCAAATTCAATAATGTGTTTCAAAACAGAACTGGATATAGACTTGGAAAGAAAAAAAATTGCAGCATTTATGGGGAAAGAGCAAGGAAGTGGGATAAACTGATTGCTCTTCAAAGAGTTTGAAAAGAATGAGTGGTTGCATGTTTCCCTTCTGTGCTTCTTGATTTTATGAATAGCTTGTCAATTATTTCTCTGACATTTTCAGCAGTATCAAAAAAGTACAGAACAGAAAGAGGCAATTAAACACATTCCTTCCATAAACTACATAGAATTCACTGCTTGTGTTACACCCAACACATTTCTTTTATCAAAGGGAGAGTCTCAAAATAGACAGAGCTAAGTGACGCAAAACGATCAGATCTAAGCTCTGCAGTTCTGCCATATCCAGTCATGAATGGTGAGACACAATTAAACAACAACAACTGCATGAGGAGGTTACACAAATACCCTTATTCTAAATGATGGGGGGATATCAACACATTAGTACAAAAAATATAAAGCTACCTTCTTCAATTGGAATGCCAACTGCATGATGTATCTCAATCACCTTCTGAGGTCCCCTGTATCACTGATGACAATCTTTAGCCAGTTTGAGTTACTCGACATGATATCAAGAAACAATTGAAAGCAGAGGATACCAGAAAGGCCGTGGACCTGGATAACATCAAGGCCTGTGCTCCAGAACCGGTCACACCTTGGTCAAGCCGCTCCAGTTCGTTTACAGTATAAACATCTATCCAATAATGTGGAAAATTACCAAAGGTGTTCAGATTAGGTGGATTGGCTATAATAAATCTCCTGATAGTGTCCAGGGATGTGCAGATTAGGTAGATTAACCATGATAAATAAGTGATTATGGAGATAGGGTGGGATGCTGGTGCAGATGTTCGATGAGCCGAATGGCCTCTATCTCCACAGTAGGGATTCTTTGATTGCCCAAACCTGCCCTGTCCAAAACAAAAACTGGAGAAACCAAACCTGGTTAATTACTACCTAATCAGTCTACTCTTAATCATCAGCAAATGAAGATGTCACTGATAGTGCTATCTATTGAAATGACAATTACCCAACAATAAACTATGCATGGAGGATCAATTTGGATTCTGCCAGAGCCATCCATCTTCTGCTCTTACAACCTTGGTTCAAACATGGACGCACTCCAGAGTTGAGATGAGTGTTATTGCCCTAAAATGCAGCCTTTGACAGAGTGTGGCATCAAGGATCCTGAGTAAAGCAACATGAATTAGACGAAAATTCTCCACTGGTTGTAATCATACTTCGCACAGAAGAAGATGGTAATGGTTGTTGGAGATGAGCTACTTCAGTCTCAGGATATGCTGGAGCTCCTTAGAGTCATAGAGATGTACAGCATGGAAACAGACCCTCCAGTCCAACTCGTCCATGCCGACCAGCTATCCCAACCCAATCTAGTCCCAGCTTCCAGCACCCAGCCCATATCCCTCCAAACCTTTCCTATTCATATACCCATCCAACTGCCTATTAAATGTTGCACTTGTACCAGCCTCCACCATTTCCTCTGGCAGCTCATTCCATACATGTACCACCCTCTGCGTGAAAAGATAGATATTTTCTTATCAATCTGTTAAAGATGCTATTACATACCTTTGGAGCAGGTGAGGTGTGAACCGAGGCCTCCTGGCTCAGAGGAAAGACACCAACATTGCATCTCTAGAGCCTTAGTTCCTCATAGCAGTTCCCCTGGGTGCACCTAGATCATGAGTACCGCAAAATGGGTCAAGGCAGCAACTCATCACCACCTTCTAATAGAGGCATGCACAACTGCTGGTCTAGTCAGTGATTCCCATATTCTGTGCAAGAGCTTGCATTCTGACAAGTATAGCAGACAAGAATCTAATCTTACTTGGTATTCTGGACCATTCCATTTCTTAGTTTGCCCATTTCTTGCTTTAAAAAGTAAATTTTTTTTTAGATCACTTTCAGTGTGGAAACAGGCCCTTTGGCCCAACAAGTCCACACCGACCCTCCGAAGAGCAACCCACCCAGACCCATTCCCCTACACCTAACATTACGGGCAATTTAGCATGGCCAATTCACCTAACCTGCACATTTTTGAACTGTGGGAGGAAACCCGTGCATCCAGAGGAAATCCACGCAGACACGAGAAGAACGTGCAAACTTCACACAGACAGTTGCCTGAGCTGGGAACTGAATCCGGGTCTAACCACTGTGCCACCGTGCCACATTAATTGACATAATTAATTGTTTTCTCTGGGATAGAATTCCTTGCATTCAACATCATGTGGAATGATGGTCTGGAAGAGGAGTAATGTGAAAACTCCAATTTCAGACTTTGCTTGAGGTTTGTCAACTATCTGCTTACGCCTCTCAGATCAATGGCAGTTAAAGAGAGGAAACTAAACATCACTAAAAAGACAAGTTTAAAAAAACTGTTAATACTGTAAAATTATACATCTTAAGACTGAAGATTGAATGTAAAGAGATTTAGTTTGGACCTTCTATAAAAGAATTAGTACACTGCAAGGTTTTGTTCACCATACACCAAGTCAAGAGCCTTCCATTACAATCTTAAATTTAAGACCCAAACTAACCTAACATGCGTGAATTAGCTTATTTATTAATCGCTTAATATCCTGATTAATAAATTCCTCTCACTTATGGGAGAATCTAAAACTAGATTCACAGTTCTAAAATAAGGGCTCATTTAAGACAGAGATAAGGAATATTATTTTCTCACAGGGTTGGGAGCCTTTGAAACTCTGCTTCCACCACTTCCTTGAGGAAGAGATTGTTTGAATATTTTTAAAGCATAGGTAGATGGAAACGTGGAACAATCAAATCAGTCATGCTCTTATTGAATGATGGAGCATACAGGAGAAGCTACCTTCCAAGATTCCTGTTGTCAAGCTAGGTTATAGGGGTCAGAGAGCATGTCAAAATCTCAGCTATTTTTTAATTGCTGCTATTACTCTGTGCCCTAACTAATAATTCAGTCCCTCTGCCTTATTGTTTTCTAACTCAAAGGTGAGCTCCAACACCATATCCTCTGAATCACAGAGACCATCTGCTTCCAAAATGTCCAGACAATGAGCAAAACTAGTGTCATTTACAAAATACCATGAAAGGACTGTAACAAACACTACATTGGACAAACAGGCAGAAAACTAGTCACCAGGATACATGAACACCAACTAGCCACAAAAAGACATGACCCTCTCTCACTAGTATCCTCACATACGGATGAAGAAGGACACCACTTTGACTGGGACAATTATTCCATCCTAGGACAAGCCAAACAAAGACACGCATGAGGAAGCCTAGAGTTCCAACCAGAACTCTATCAACAAACACATCGAGTTAGACCCCATCTACCACCCTCCAAGAAAAGGAACAGGAAGTGACTTCACCACAGGAAATATCACCACCGCTGGAAATGACATCCCAACCCAAAAGAAACCCAAACATATAAATAGAAAGCAGGAATTTTCAGCATTGCTTCGCATGAGGTCTACTGAAGATGTTACCTAGTAAGGTAACAAAACATCTGGAAATTACCCTTTCAGTTCAGCGAGCAAACCTACATCCAATTGATATCTTGGTTGTTGTGTATCATGAACTTACAACATTCAATAGACAATAGCTGCAGGAGTAGGCCATTCTGCCCTTCGAGCCTGCACCACCATTCAATATGATCATGGCTGATCATCCTTAATCAGTATCCTATTCCTGCCTTACCTCCATAACCCTTGATTCCACTATCCTCGAGAGCTCTATCCAACTCTTTCTTAAACGAATCCAGAGACTGGGCCTCCACTCCTCTCGAGGGCAGAGCATTCCACACAGCTACCACTTTCTGGGTGAAGAAGTTTCTCCTCATCTCTGTCCTAAATGGTCTACTCCATATTTTTAAGCTGTGTCCTCTGGTTCGGCACTCACCCATGAGCGGAAACATGTTTCTTGCCTCCAGAGTGTCCAATCCTTTAACAATCTTATATGTCTCAATCAGATCCCCTCTCAGTCTTCTAAATTCAAAGGTATACAAGCCCAGTCACTCCAGTCTTTCAGCGTAAGGTAGTCCCGCTGTTTCAGGAATTGACCTTGTGAACCTACGTTGCACTCCCTCAATAGCCAGAATGACAGTCAAGAACCTTTTTCTTTTTAAAATCAGCATCTCCTTGTTCTTCTTTGATTTAATCTCTTCTACATTTTGAAAAAGTGATTGAGGACAATGAATGCCTCTATCAATTATCAATAATTCATCAGTACCAGAATCACAGAACCCCGTCAGTGCAGTAAAAAGGGCATTTAGCCCATCAAGTCTGCACCAACGCTCCAAAGAACATCTCACCCAGATCCCACCTTATCCCACACACAGTCACCGAAGGCTTGAATAGAACCCAGGTCCCTGGCACTGTGAGACAGCACTGCTAACCACTGAGCCACCATGCCATCCAAGTAAAGCCAACAATCTGATCTCTTATGAATTATGACATTAAATTACCATACCCACAACTGTCCACAAGCCTATGATATTCTACACATTTGTTAAATCTTGCCTTTTCAAAAATATTATTAGATCAGAGGTTGCAATCATTGTCAACGACCTCCAATGGATCTCTAAGTTTGTCGTATACTTCAGTTTCCCACCTTGGAGGAACAATAACAGCACCTGCCACTCCCCTAATTGTGTACAAAAGTATCAAAAAATCCCTAGTGTGGAAACAGGCCATTTGGCACAACAAGTCCACAGTAACTCTCCGAACAGTAACCCAACCAGACCCATTCCCCAAGCTTATTACTCTATATTTCTCCTGACTAATACATCTAACCTACACATCCCTGACCACTATGGGCAACTTTGCATGGCCAATTCACCTAACCTGAACATCTTTGGACTGTGGGAGGAAACCGGAGCACCCGAAGGAAACCCATGCAGACACGGGGAGAACATGCAAACTCCACACAGACAGTTGCCAGCTGGTGGAATTGAACCAGAGTCTCTAGCACTGTGAGGCAGCAGCGCTAACCACTGAGACACCGTATATTGACTTGTTCAGCTTTTGTCTTATAAACCAATTTAGAAGCTATTCCATATTTAAGAATTTTCTTCTTCAGAAAGTCCAATTTCGTGTTCCGTTTCGTCCCTCTCTCAAAGTAAATATTTCTGGCAGTATTATTACTTCAGATACCATAGTTTCCAACTGCAATTTAAAATCTTTAAAGATAAAAATATCAAGTACAGAGTAATAGTGGGTCTCCCGTACTTTGCTACTGTTCTAAAGGGTTTTCCCATACTTTGAGTCACAGAATCCCTTCAATGCAGATAGAGGCCATTTGGCCTATTGAGTCAGCACTAACGTTCTGAAGAACATCCCCACCCTATCATCATAATCCCCCATTTACTATGGCTAATCCACCTAGCCTGCACATCCCTGGACACTATGAGGCAATTTAGCCTAGCCAGTCCACCTAACCTGCACATCTTTGGCAATTTTCCAGCGTTGGATGGATGTTTGTATTGTAGATGAAATGCGGGAGAAAACCCATGCAGGTACGGGAAGAACATTCAACCTCCACAAAAGTCACCAAAATTGGAATCGAACCTGGGTCCCTGGTACTATGAAGTAGCAGTGTTAACTATTGTGCCGCCATGACACTTAGGCAGATTTTTTTTCCACTCCGTGCACTTGTAATAGAGGTTTTCTCACTTTTCTGAATACTGTTGACACATTCTTGTTCTTAAAAAAAATTTTGGTATTAGTCTATAACCACATACTTTAAGTGTCCAAAATTTATTTGCTTTAAATGGCTTGGTATGCTTTAAAAGCCACTTTTTAAACCAATTCTTTGGTCACCTTGCTTAACTGTGGGACATTTACCCATGTTGAAAGCACCTTAGAAATACAAGATATCATTAATGTATTGTGAAAATTCTTTTCACCCAAGATACAGAAACTCTTAGTAAACTAAATAACAGTTTTCCCTGAAATTTTGACATTAAAATATGGATCATGTTACCTATAAGTTGGACAAAAGATAATATGTGGTTGTTGAAAAACTTACTTTCACTTCAATTACCTTAGGCTATTTGATATTAGTTTTGGATAGACGTATGTGAAAGGCTGTGACAAGATGCTAAACTTTGGCAATAAATCTGTTCAGGCCTTTTGTTCAATCATTAGCTTTACTGAGTCTAATTTAGTCAATCATGCTGCATCAAATGATAAATAAACAGATCCTGCCCCACTGAAGACCAAGTAGATGTTTTACCATACGTATGAAAATCAAGTTTTATATACTTTGTGTTAAGGTAAAGAAAGATGTGGGAAATGGATACATAAAACCATTTATAAGCACTCAAGATTATACACTTTCTTTTGAGTCTTTGGAGAGCAAGGTTACTGAATCATTCTCCTTCATAACTCTTTGTAAGAGCTCCAGTTGTCATGTGCTGTCCATCACTCCATGCACAGACTGAGTGGGATGCTTTGGCCTGTGCACAAGCATTAAGTACAGTGATATCTTAATAATGCAACACAACTACAGAAAGAACAAACGTTTGCGACAATACTTCCAATGCCTATGTTGACAGGAAGACCAGGCTGAGGAAGAGTCAATAAAAACATGTGCGCCTTTCTTAAGAAACCCACGTATTTAATTTGATGTGGCAATTGTTGGTGCAAAATCCATTCTCGGAACTGGCAGATAAAGAACAATTTTAACTAAGCAAAGAGCCATGCTGATAAATAAAATCCTATCGCCAGCAGTACCGGACACCAAATTTTGAATGCCATGAGATGAAGCACTCTGGCCATTTTTACTTGTCCACTTGAACTTTTTCTTGTTCAGTAAATAAACTCCAATTATTTAAAACTGTTCAGTTGCTAAGCAATACTGATTTATTTGCACTGAAAATAATAATGAGAAATGAGCTGTGCTATTGCTGGATATTTGACTATGCTTTTCAATACTGAACTTTACTTCAGTTATGGAAAAGACACCGAATAATACAATAATTTCAAAAAATTCACATGATCTTAAAGCCCTGAAATTCGTGACCACACTAATATCACTGTACTGCTATTTAAATCATCTGTTCCTCTGAATAAAAGGCTCCACAGTTTCACATTTTTTTCAAGTGGGACACAGTGAAGCATTCAATGCTGCTACTAAGACTAGTTAATGTCGATTTCTCTACAGTTGTTCCCTCACAAAGAACACACTCTCCTCCAACAGTTCGTATTCCAACAAGGCTATATGAGCTTCTTTGTCTAGCAAAGACTCTCCCACCATCGTGACCTTAGTGACAAAAGTAGAAGTCACATGCGCGAGTGGGTATTATTCATTTTGTACATTTATAAGTGAGGATTAAAGGAAGTCAAATTCATGGATGCAGAACAAAACCCAACCAAAAAAGATAATGATCAATACATCTTGTTTCCAGATTACAAACTTCCCACCCTCACTCAAGTGGAATAAAAAGCAATAGCAAAATATCCATTATAATAGCAACAAGGTTGCATTAATACATTTCTAACATTCATATGTTTAACTTTTGTTTGCTGGTTTTGGGTGCAAAGATTTGTGGACGCAGCCTCAATCTCCATGGATACAATTTTGCATCAATTTCAGTTGTTTACCACCAAACAGTCAGGTCACTAAGGTCCAGTAAAGTATAAAGCATAATACAGCTTTCATACCATACTGACTCCAAGTGTACTCAGAAATTGAGTAACATATTTTGGCTCTCAAAGTTTGAATTTGTCTGGAGAAGGATGCATTAATCTATCCTGTGAATGATTCATTAGGTTCATGTCTTGCAGTGATTTTTTTTTGTCTGCATAAGGTGCGCAGATGACAAAGGCTTAAAATATAATTCTATTCTCTCTTTCCTTTGTAGGAGTCATAGTGACAAACAGCATGGAAACAGACCCTTCGGTCTAACTTGTTCATGCTGACCAGATATCCCAACCCAATCTATTCCCAACTGCCAGCACCTGACCCATTTCCCTCCAAACCCTTCATATTCATATACCCATCTAAATGCCTTTTAAATGTTGCAATTGTACTAGCATCCACCACTTCCTCTGGCAGCTCATTCTATACGCGTATTACTCTCGGTGTGAAAAAGTAGCCCCTTAGGTAATTTTTAAATCTTTCCCCTCTCACCATAAACCTATGCCCTCTAGTTCTGGACTCCCCCCATCCCAGGGAAAAAGACCTTGTCTATTTACCCTATCCATGCCCCTCATGATTTTATAAATCTTTATAAAGGTCACCCCTCAGCCTCTGACGCTCTAGGAAAAAACAGCCCCAGCCTACTCAACCTCCCCGCTATAGCCCAATCTTCCAACCCTGGCAACATCCTTGTAAATCTTCTCTGAACCCTTTCAAATTTCACAACATCCTTCAGATAGGAAGTAGACCAGAACTGCACACAATATTCCAAAAGTGGCCTAACTAATGTCCTGCAGAGCCAAAACATGATCTCCCAACTCCTGTACTCAATACTCTGACCAATAAAGTAAAGCATACCAAATGTCTTCTTCGCTATCTTAAGTACCTGCGACTCCACTTTGAAGGAGCTATGAACCTGCACTCTAAGGTCTTTGTTCAGCAACATTCCCTAGGGCCTTACCGTTAAATTTACAAGTCTTGCTAAGATTTGCTTTCCCAAAATGCAGCACCTTTCATTTATCTAAATTAAACTCCATCTGCCACTCCTCAGCTCATTGGCCCACCTGATCAGGATTCCGTTGTAATCTAAGGCAACCCTCTTCGCTGTCCACTACACCTCCAATTTTGGTGTCATCTGTAAACTTACTAACTATACCTCTTATGCTCACATCCAAATCATTTATATACATGACAAAAAGTCATGGACCCAGCACCAATCCTTGTGGCACTCCACTGGTCACAGGCCTCCAGTCTGAAAAACAACTCTCCACCACCACCCTGTGTCTTCTACCTTTGAGCCAGTTCAGTTTCCAAATGGCTAGTTCTCCCTGTATTCCATGAGATCTAACCTTGTTAACCAGTCTCCCATGGGAAACCTTGTCAAACACCTTACTGAAGTCCATACATTCACATCCACCATTCTGCCTTCATAAATCCTCTTTGTTAATTCTTCAAAAAATTCAAATCAAGTTTGTGAGACATAATTTCCCATGCACAAAGCCATTTTGACTGTATCAAAATGAGTCCTTGCCTTTCCAAATACATGGACATCCTGTCCTTCAGGATTCCATCCGACAACTTGCCCACCACCAAAGTCAGGCTCATAGGTCTATAGTTCCCTGGCTTGTCCTTACCACCTTTCTTAAACAGTGGCACCACGTTAGCCAACCTCCAGTCTTCCGGCACCTCGCCTGTAATTATCGATGAGACAAATATCTCAGTAAGAGGCCCAGCAATCACTTCCCAGCTTCCCACAGAGTTCTAGTTACCCCTGGTCAGGATCTATACACTTGTGTTTCAAGACATCCAGCACTTCCTCCTCTATAAATATGACATTTTTCAAGATGTCACCATCCATTTCTCTACATGGAGTAGGATGGAGATCTACCGAGCACATACTTTAGTGGCTAATTGCTACCTTTTTTATTATGGTAAGCTAACACAATGCCTCAGAAATGCAGAGATCAGAGACATGCAAAATGAAAGGCCATTTCATACAGGATACTAACATATCACATATTTACATAACACAAAAAAATTCTTCGATTTATATCACACCTTTCACAACCTCAGCAAATCCCAAGTGCTTTAGAGCTAATGAATTAATTTTGACCTATAATCATACAATGATTTGGAGTAAAAGGTCCCAAGACATTTTACAAGGCTGCTAACAAACAAATTCTGACATCACATTACATAAGTAAATAATAGGACTTGTGATCAAAAGCTTGAAGGGGAATGTTTTAAGAAATGGCTTTAAGAAAGATGGTGATAGAGAAGCAGTGCAGTTTAGGAAAAATATTCCAAAAAGTGCAAAGCGAATGTTTTTTCCTAAGGTGGGAAGTTCAGAAATAGAGGGCATAGGTTTAAAGTGAGAAGGGAAAGATTTAAAAAGGATATGAGGGGTAACTTTTACACGCAGGTTGTTTGAAAAGGAATATGGATCAGTATATGAAGGGTCATGGGGAATGTGGGCCAAATGCTGGCAAATGGGACTAGGTCAGATTGGGATGTCTGGTCGGTGCAGACAAGTTGGAAGGGTCTGTTTTTGTGCTGTATGACTGACTATGACTCTATGTGCCGCCTTTCAGATATTATGAGATGTTCTCTCATATTTCCAATCTAATTATGACTGGACAGTTGTCTTTGCATTCTAACAAACATATATCCTTAAATCATTATTAAAATCAGATTTTCTAATTATTTACATCAACGTCATTTGTCGAACCTTGCTGTGTGCAAATTGGTTATTGCCATTCTCTACAACACTAACCTGTGCATTACAGCCAATGGAACCTTGTCAAAGTTGTGAAGTGCACTATATAAATCTTCTTCAAATCAGGCAGAATATTTATTGACAAGATTAAATGTTTGCACTCAAAAGGAAAAATTAAATGCATCGGTTTGTGGATTAGCAGCACAATTCTGAGTTTGACAGTATAACTCATTTATCCAAGCTCAAAAAGGAACCCACTCTTATACTTGCATTAGAGTTGCAAAATGTGAGTTTA
Source organism: Hemiscyllium ocellatum (assembly GCF_020745735.1). Classification (NCBI taxonomy): domain Eukaryota; kingdom Metazoa; phylum Chordata; class Chondrichthyes; order Orectolobiformes; family Hemiscylliidae; genus Hemiscyllium; species Hemiscyllium ocellatum. The sequence continues at coordinate 57,163,357 of NC_083410.1, read as the reverse complement.
AATTAATTATGTAGGAGAACGTGAGGACGACAGATGATGGAGATCAGAGTTAAACAGTGTGTGCTGGAAATGCACAGCCGGTCAGGCAACCTCCGAGGAGCAGCAAAGTTGACATTTTGAGCATAAGCTTTCCTGCTGAAGAACTTATGCTAGAAACGTCGACTCTCCTGCTCCTCAGATGCTGCCTGACCAGCTGTGCTTTTCCAGCACCACACTCTTCGACTGCAAATAATTATGACCTATCCCCTTCTCCAAGCAAAGCATACAGAGAACTACCACCTGAATAGTTAGCTTAACACAGTGTACAAAGGAAATCAAATGAAAATCAAATTTTATAGTTAAAGCCAATTTAAAGAAATTGCTTCTAATAGAATTCAATTGAAAAGAATGAGACTGGCACTCGTACAATCACTAAAGTGACAAATTTACCTTCATAGTTGACCAGAACATTATTGAATGCACTTTATAACAATCTGTATGCAGCATCATAAAAATGCTACATTATTGTAAGCTGTTAAGTTACAAGTGAGCTATAGGGAGATGTTGAATAGGCTAGGGCTGTTTTCCCTGGAGCATCAGAGGCTGAGGGGTGACCTTATAGAGGTTTATAAAATCATGAGGAGCATGGATAGGATAAATACAGAAAAGACTTTTTGTGGGGTAGGGGAGTCTAAAACCAGAGGGCATAGGTTTAGGGTGAGAGGGGAAAGATATAAAAGACACCTAAGGGGCAACTTTTTCATGCAGAGGGTGGTACGTGTATGGAATGAGCTGCCAGAGGAAGTGGGGGAGGCTAGTACATTTGCAACATTTAAAAGGCATCTGGATGGGTATGTGACTCTAAGTGCTTCTTAGACATCACAAGAGGGTAATCAAACTAAATTTGATACCTAATAAAGTATTAGGACACATAATCAATAGATTGGTCAATGAAGTAGGTTTTAAGGAGCATAAGGCAGAAAGAGAAGTAGCAAAGAGTCTTCGGAACAGAATTCCAGAGTTTAGGGAAATCATGGCTACTAATGATGGAAAAGCTAAGACTGTAGGTGCTCAAGAAGCCAAAAACGGATGGAGTGCAGATATCGCAGGGCAATAGAACAAGAAAAGATTCCAGAAATAGAGATGATGCTATGGAGAGATTTAAAATAAAAGGAGATGATAGTTTGAAAAATCATGTTGTGCTTTAAATGCTAAACTAATTTGTAGAAGTCATTTCATAGTCTCAAGACTTCACACAAGAAAGCTAAAAAGAAATTATATGGATAAAGTATATTTTCCTGCGTAACAGAAGTTATTTTGAAAACAAAGAAAATGGCCAGAGGAGGCGAGGCTATTTGGTCCTTTGAGCCTGCTCTATTGTTCAATATAATCACAGCGTTCAATCAAATTCAGTAAAGTATGGTGCTGGAAAGGCACAGCTAGTCAGGCAGCATCCGAGGAGCAGGAGAGTCAATATTTCAAGCATGAGCCCTTCGTGAGGAATTAGGGGGTGGCCCAAGGGGGGGGTGGTAAGAGGGGTAATGAGGAAACTGATGAAATTGACATTGATCCCATATGGTTGGAGGGTCCTAAGGTGAAAGATGAGGCATTCTTGCTCCTGGTGTCAGATGGCTAGAGTTTGGCAGTGGATGAGGCCAGGACTTGAATATCCTTGGCAGAATGGGAGGGGGCGTTAAAGTGTTGACCACAGGGCTGTGGGGCTGTTTAGTGAATGTGTCCCTGTGGAACATTTCAGAGAACTGTGCACTAGGATTTTACAATCAATACACAGAGGTGTTGGAAATCAATAGAATTTAGCAAAGATAGGTGACAGGAAACCTATGCAATGCTTTTGCTCTTTATGCTATTGATTACAAATGGCACACAAGGGCTTATTATAGTAAGAGCTACTGAAGCATGACTGACAGATTTCCATTAGTAATCCCATCTGCACTTTTAAAGAAAAAAATGGCACATTAGTTTGATTAGCAATGTTACTTTACATTATCTCAACATTTACCCCGGAGGCGGCTACGGGGTGAAACAAGGTATTACACAATACATTGTCATACTTTGCAGCAATTTAGCAGGGTTTATTTGACATCATTATTTAAGAAATTACTTTTCAAAAAATCCCTAATTTAAGAATATTAGGGTTAACCACTGCCTTAAGCAAAGTCAACTGAACATTTCCAGAACCAAATTAACAAGTACGCCCAAGTATGCAGGAAGCTCTTTCTTCTTTTGACTGGATTAGTGTTCAATAACTGGATGTAATTTAACTAGATGTTAAAACTACCAATTTTTTGGTTAGTTGGCAACCCAGTGCTACTATTAATTGCTTCTAATCCAACTTACTTACTCAGAAAAAAAAATCTAGAATACAACATCAATAAGGTGCCTGTTTTGGTTGCTAGAATCAGGTGACTAATTTAATCACCAATTTGTTGGTTTACTTAGAACAGAAGGAAATGAATCGCAGAGCCATAAATAAAGTTGGCCAATCAACTGTCAAGTGATCTGTGATACTACAAACCTGTCCAATTAAAGTACTGGATTACAGAGTATGCCACAGTAATCAGCTCAGTTTCACTCTCCCATTACCTATTTCCAACAGGGTTTCCACCTTGGTTAATATTTAAAGGAATTATCAGTTTTCAGAGAAAAAAAATCTCTTTCCAATGCTCTGAAATGGTACTGAGGTGACAAATTTCAATTTAGTGCTCAATTTATTAATATCCTATATTGAGTCAATTTTTGAAAAACAACAAAAGTTAAATCATACTATGAAACAAAACAGAGCCTATTCTTGGGAAATAAGGTAGGGCAAGTGACTAAGGGATCAATGGGGGGAACACTTTGGGGCCAGCAACCATAATTCTAGTAGTTTTAAAGTAGTATAGGAAAAGGACAGACTGGAACTAAAAGTTAAAGTTCTAAATTGGAGCAAGGCCAATCTTGACAGCATTAGGCAAGGCTCTAAAACAGGACTAATGACAAAATCAACCAAGAAGGGAAAGGAAAGTACCTCTTGAAGTGCAACTAGTTGGTAAAGCTTATGGAGTCTTAAGAGGTGTACAGCATGGAAACAGACCCTTTGGTCTAACTCATTCATACCGACCTGATATCCTAAATTAATCTGGTTCCATTTGCCAGAACTTAGCCCATATCCCTCTAAACCTTCCCTATTCATATACTCATCCAGATGCCTTTTAAAAAAAATGTTGTAATTGTACCAACCTCCACCACTTCCTCTGGCAGTTCATTCCATACACACATTACCCTCTGTGTGAAGAAATTTTCCACTGGGTCCCTTTTAAATCTTTTCCCTCTCACCCGAAACCTATGCCCTCTCATTCTGTACTCCCACACTGCAGGAAAGAGGCCTTCTATTTACCCTATCCATGCCCCTCATGATTTTAAAAACCTCTAGAAGGTCATCCCTCAGCCTCCGAAATGCTAGAGAAAACAGCCGCAGCCTATTCGGCCTCTCCCTACTGCTCAAACCCTCCAACCCTGGCAACATCCTTGTAAATCTTTTCTGCACTCTTTCAAGTTTCACAGAGACCAGAATTGCACACAATATTCTAAAAGTGGCCTTACCAATGTCCTGTACAATCCCAATATGACCTCCCAATTCCTATTCTTAATGCTCTGAACAATAAAGGAAAGCATATCAAATGCCTTCTTCACTGTCTTGCATACCTGCAACTCCACTTTCATGGAACTGTGAATCTACAATCCAAGGTCTTTGTTCAGCAACGCTCCCCAGGACCTTACCATTAAGGTATGTAAGTCCTACCCTTATTTGCCTTTCCAAAATGCAGCACCTCATATTTATCTAAATTAATCTCCATTTGCCACTCCTTGGCACATTGGCCCATACAGTCAAGATCCCATTGTATTCTCAGGTAACCTTCTTCGCTGTCTACTACACCTCCAACTTTGGTGTCATCTCCAAACTTACTTACTATACCTCCTATGTTTACATCTACACTATTTATATAGATGACAAAAAGCAGTGGACCAACACCAATCTTTGTGGCACACCACTGGTCACAGGCCTCCAGATTGAAAAGAAATCCTCAACCACCACCCTGTCTTCTACCTTCGAGCTAGTTCTGTATCCAAATGGCTAGTTCTCTCTGTATTCCGTGAGATCTAACCTTGATAATCAGTCTACCATGAGGAACCTTGCTGAACTGAAGTCCACATAGGTCAAGTCCACTGCTCTGCCTTCATCAGTCCTCTTCATGACTTCAAATACTCAAGCATGTGATCTACCACACACAAAGCGATGTTGCCTGTCCCTAATCAGTGCTTGCCTTTCCAAATACATGTAAATCCCGCTCCTCAGGAATCTCTCCAACAATTTGCCCACCACCGATGTCAGGCTCACCAGTCTATCGTTACCTGGCTTTTCCTTACCATCTTTAATAGTGACACCACTTTAGCCAACCTCCAGCCTTCCAGCACCTCCTCACTTGTTACTATTGATGATACAAATATCTCAGCATGGGCACAGCAATCACTTCCCCAGCCTTCCACAGAGTTCTAGGATACACCTGATCAGATTCTAGGGATGTATCCACATTTATGCATTTTAGAGACATCCAGCACCATCTCCTCCACAATATGAACATTTTTCAAGATGTCACCATCTATTTCCCCACATTCTATAGCTTCAATGTCCTTCTCCACAGTAAATACTGATGCAAAATACTCATTTATTATCTCCCCCATTTTCTGCGGCTCCACAAATAGGCTGTCTTGCTGAGTTTTGAGAGGTCCTATTCTCCCCCTAGTTACCCTTTTTTCCTTAAATGTATTTATAAAATCCCTTTGGATTCTCCTTAACTCTATTTGCCAAAGCTATCTGATATCCTCTTTTTGTCCTCCTGATTTTCCTCTAAAATATACTCCCCCTACTGTCTTTATACTCTTTTCAGGATTCACTTGACCTCAGCTGTCTGTAGCTGACATATGCTTCCTTCTTTTTCTTGAAGAATACTTCAATTTCTCTAGACATCCAACATTCCCTACACCTATAACCCTTGCCTTTCACCCAGACAACAACATACTATGTCTGGACTCTTGTTATCTCATTTTTGAAAGCTTTCCATCTTCCAGTGGTCCCTTACCTGCAAACATTTGCCAATCAATTTTTAAAAGTTATAGAGTTCATACAGATGTTCAACATGGGATCAGACCCTTTGGTCTAACTCTTCCATGTCTACCAGATGTTCTAAATTAATGTAGTCCCATTTGCTAGCACTTGGCCCATTTCCCTCTAAACCCTTCCTCTTCATATACTCATCCATATTCCTTTTCAATGTTGTAATTGTCCCAGCCTGCACCACTTCCTCTGGCAGCTCATTTCATACATGCACCACCCTCTCGGTGAAAAGGTTGCCCCTTAGGTCCCTTTTAAATCTTTCTCCTCTCACCTTAAACCTACGCCCTCTAGTTGTGGGAATCCTCTTGCCTAATGCCGTCAAAATTGGCCTTCCTTCAATTTAAAACATCAACTTTTAGATCCAGTCTATCCTTTGCCATCACTATCTTAAAACTAATAGAATTATGATAATTGGCCCCAAAGTGCTTCCTCACTGACACCTCAGTCACTTGCTCTATCTTATTTCCCAAGCATACGTCAAGTCTTTTTTTCCACAGAATCCCTACAGTGTGGAAACGGCTATTTGGCCCAACAAGTCCACACTGTAGCTTCTCTAGTAGGCACATCCACATACTGAATCAGGTAATTTTCTTCTACACAAATAACAAATCTTACAATGAACTCGTCCCTGCCTGTAGGCCAAAAGGTCTGGATTCAAATGCCATATGTTGTCATAATCTCTCTGAACAAGTAGATTATAAAGTTTCCACAATGAATCAGTGGGAACAGTGCAGTGATATTTCAACGGTCATTTATACATACTTTTGATTACTTAAATGAAAAAAGTCAATTGCCTATTTTCACATGTGTAACGAGAGGTGGTGTCTATGACATCTTTTCAAGGCTTTTGTGGCACAATGTTTATGTCTCTATCTCTGAACCAGGAGGCCTGGGTTCAAGTCCCACCTGCTCCAGAGAGATGTTATAACATCTCTGAACAGTTTGATTATAAAATATCTGTGACATCTTCTCAAGGTTAATACTACAAATTACAATTCACAAACCAACACAATCATATAAACTCATTCAGCTTCTTGCAGCAAATTGAATAAATCAAAAATGAGCTTTTCTTTTAATTGTGAAATTCAAAAAGTGAGCAATTATGAACAGCACATTATGTTTTCTGCTTATTGGAATAAATTCCATCATCATGTGCTGTACTCCACCACTAATACCCTGGAGACGGAACACCCCGAGGCAATGTTTACTGTAACTGGTGACTTCAATCAAACCAATCTAAGGAAGGTGTTGTCCACATACCAGCCCTATAAGGGACCCGAACATTTTAGACCACTGTTAAACCACTGTGAAGGATGCCTACCGCTCCATCCCCTGCCCTCATTTCGGGAACTCTGACCACAATGCAGTGTTTCTTCTCCAGGCTAATAGGCAAAAGCTCAAGCAGGAGACCCCTTGCAGATACAGGCCCAGTGCTGGTCGGAGGCAGAGGATCAACTCCAGTGATATCTGGAATCGGCTGACTGGGCCATGTTCAAACAGTCCGCAGGTACCTTGGACGGGTACATCACCACTGTCACAGAATCTATCAGCAAGTGTGTGGGGGACTGCATACAAAGGAAGTCAATCCAGCTATTCCCAAACAGGAAATCAGGACATACAGAACCTGCTAAAAATCAGGCGTGAGGCCTTCAGGAGACCCACTCAAAAATAAAGGAATCCAAGTATGACCTTCGCAGAGCCATTAAGACAGCCAAGGACCAATACCAATCCAAACTCGAGACCCAAACAGACACCCGGCGACAAGGACTGAATGACATCACAGGATCTAAAAAAGAGACCGTACAAGATAGCAGACGATGACATATACCTCCCAGATTGTCTCAATGCCTTCTGTGCTCACTTTGAGCAGAATTTCGGCGGAGAGATAACACCTTTTCCGACGAGTCCTGACAAACCTATCCCAACAGTCACTGCATCAGAGATCAGATCAGTTTTTCTTCGTGTGAATCCAAGGAAAGCGATGGGACTGGATGGAGTATCAGGCTGTGCATTCAGAGCATATGCAGATCAATTGGCAGAGGTCTTCTCGGACATCTTCAACCTCTCCCTGCAGCAGGCCACTGTCCCTACCTTTTTCAAAAGGGCCAACATCATCCCTGTTCCTAAGAAGGCTCATACAGTATGTCTCAATGACTACCCCCCAGTGGTAGTGAAGTGGTCATGAAGTCCTTTGAAAGGCTTGTCATGGCATTAATCAACTCCAGCCTTCCCACTACTCTTGACCCATTCCAATTTGCCTATCGGACCAATAGATCCACATCAGATGCGATATCACTTGCCTTTCACTCCTTCCTAGAACATCTTGACACCAAGAACAGCTATGTAAAAATCCTAATCATTGACTACAGTTCAGCCTTCAACACCATTATCCCCTCGAGACTGATTAGTAAACTTAGTGATCTCGGACTAAGCCCCACCCTCTGTAACTGGATCCTCAGTTTCCTGACCCACAGGCCACAATCAGTGAAGACAGGGGACAATATTTCATCCTTACTAACATGCAACACGGAAGCCCCTCAGGGATGCATACTCAGCCCCCTACTGTACTCCCTGTATACCCATGACTGCGTCGCCAAATACTAGACTAATGCCATTTACAAGTTCGGTGAGAACACCACCATAGTCGGTCAAATCTCAGATGGCGATGAAACAGACTACAGACAGGAGATGGAAGACCTGGAAAAATGGTGCACTGAGAACAACCTAGTTCTCAATGCCGGCAAAACCAAGGAATTCATTATTGACTTTTGGCGAGATGTTACTCATGCCCCCTTTCACATTAACAGCACAAGTGGAACAAGTGAAGACTGTCAAGCTCCTGGGAGTGGTCATCCACAACAAGCTTTCTGGATGCATCACTACCTGGCATGGCATCTGTACCATGCAAGATCAAAGACGATTACAGAGAGTAGTGAATTTGGTCTGGACAATCACAAAGCCATCTACCAGGCATGCTGTCAAGGAAAGGCCACCAGCACTCTCAATGATCCATCCCACCCCGGCAATGCTTTTCCACGACCTCTACCATCGGGGAGAAGGTAGAGAAGCCTTAATACACGTACTAGTCGGTTTCATAACAGGTTCTACCCTACTGTTGTTAGAATACTGAATGGACTCAAACTCTTAGCATTCGCCTGCAACTGTGTTTTTGTTTTTACTGCTGTTTACCTATTATTTACTTACCTATACTACTTAACTATGTGATCTGCCTGTATTGCTTCAATATAAAGCTTTTCACTGTACCTCAGTACATGTGACAATAAATTCAATTCAATTCATCAGTACAAAAAAAGTTACGAACATCTGAAACAACAATGGGCAGTCCAGTCGGTTCTGCTATAACACATGTTTCTTCAACATGAATAAGCTTCAACATGATTGAAGAATTTAGACTGTTATTTATAGAACGCAAACCTTCCTTACCTTTATTGACTATAGCGCGATTCTGGTCCCATTAGTTTAAATGGTGTGGCTATTGCACAATTTTCTTATAACATGAGATCGCATGAGAACGGAACTATCGCGTTATATCAGAACCGACTATATGCTGTATGTTCAATTCACTCAAACGGTTGAAATTCAGTCCCTAGTTCGAATGAGTTAATACAAAATCTACACAATTTATTTCCAACGGGGATCTGTATTACGGATGAAAATGTGTTGCTGGTCAAAGCACAGCAGGCCAGGCAGCATCTCCGGAATAGAGAATTCGACGTTTCGAGCATAAGCCCTTGATGAAGGGCTTATGCTCGAAACGTCGAATTCTCTATTCCTGAGATGCTGCCTGGCCTGCTGTGCTTTGACCAGCAACACATTTTCAGCTGTGATCTCCAGCATCTGCAGACCTCATTTTTTACTCATCTGTATTACGGAGCCAACTGAAAAATTTGTATTCCTAGATTTTAGATTCTTGCACAAAATTATAATTTTGAGGACAGGTATAGAAAATTTTATTCTGATATGACCTTTGTCCTAAATTTAACTACTGCCAGTGATTCATGAAATGTTACACTATCAGCCACATTCATCCCGCGAGCATTTTAGGACTAAACGTAATCTCTCATTTATGGGTACGTTATTTTCCTAGTAGATGGATATGGGCTAAATACAGACAAATGGAATTAGGTCAGTTTGGGACACCTAGTTGGCATGGACGAGTTAGACTGAAGGGTCTGTTTCCATGCAGTATGACTCTATGACTATAAACGGTGACAGTTAGCGATGTCATTGGGTAACTGATTTGCAGGAATTCCTGTGCTTTGTTGTGCAAGGACACTGAATTACATTCAAAAATGAATTGTATTTGAGCTATAGTGTAGCATTACTAACTACATATTTAGTTCACTCCCTTGCCACAAAATTAAACAATTTTTTTTCCCCAAAAGCACAGGTGCTGGTTTGGAAAAATACTTACATTATTTAAAATGTACACAACTTCTCTAACTAATAAAGTAGAATGTGTCACTGATGTATTGGTTAAACAGGTAGAGAGGAATGTCTTCAAAGACAGAGAGGGAGAGAGGTTAAGAATATTATAGAGTTTAGGATCAAACAGCTTAATACTAGCAATGATGGGATGAAGCAAGCTAAGAATGCACAAGAGGACTGAGTGAGAACATCTCAAGGTAATACAGATGCAGAAGATACAGAGCTCAGGCAGGGAAAAGCCCTGCAGTGGTTTGAACACCATTTTAAGTATTTTAAAAATCATGGTATTGGCTGACTGGGAGCAAGACCAGGTATGACAAACAAATGGGAATTGGCATGAGCTAGGATGGCATTGTGGGTGACACTTTAGTTGATGTCGAGTTACGAAGGGTCCAAGATGAGAAGGCCACCCAGAAAAGCATTGGAAGAATCAAGCTGAATTGCATGCATGACAACTGCAGCACACCATAACCAGAGACACTTGATGGCAAAAAAAGATAATATTTCATGATGGATAGGATGTTGGGTGGGAAGATCAGCTTAAAGATCAAACAGGACACCAAAATTGGGAACTGCCTAATTCAGCAGATGTTGTGCCAAATCAGAACAGGTTGTATTTTATTTAAAAAACGTCATTCTTAACAATATTACCCTTCAGCCTGATACCTCACTGCTACCTTTCTAAATCATTCTAAGATGCAGTAGCTCAGGATTTTGTCAGCATTTCTGGTCTAAGTCCCAATGTGTAATTCAAAAGACACAATATTATGACTTAAGAATCAAGAGTGCTAACAATTAGGCCGAATGAACATTAGTAAAGATCCTATCTTCTGAAAATCAGGCAGCAGAAATCAAATCACTTCAGACTACAGATACTGCCTGACCTCATTATTTCCAGAAATTTCTTTTATTTGAGATGTCCAAGAGCTTATACAATATTTTGCTGTGGTAAATTGTCTATTTCGTACTGATCCACTTCTTTCAAGGTGCATTTCCACAATACATTTTAGTGTCAGAACAATTGGTGCAGTTGAAACATACAGGAAACTGAAATCTCCCGAAGCGTGGTGTTGCTTCACTTTGTCAGAGTCAGTTAAGCTTCACATCTAAGAAGTCACATTCGAAATTTAATATTAGTGCAAAACCAAAGCAACTCAACAACTAAACATGTAGGCTTAAAAGTTGTTTAAAAAAATAACAGTAGAGAAAAGTACTAAAAGGCATTGGTAAATAAGGCCTTTGGCTCGGAGTCCTTCCCTTTCTTTCCATCCCTCTGAAAGTAATGTGTTTGTGTCTTTGCTGCTTCTGCTCCCTCTTCCTCTTAATGCCAAGAACCCTCAGAGTCAAAGCCAAGGCATGTCCACAAAGTTGACAATTCTTGTGTGTAGAAAAGTATCACCACCTCGTCTATAAATTCATACAGAGACAGCTGAGGTCCATTAAAAACTAACCACGTCTATGAGCTCTTTAAATACTGCCTTAGGCTAGTCCTTTGAGCTATTGAACCCATGGCCATCTGTGATACAGGAGATAGGATATTAGCTTGGAATAATTAAATCAAAAGTGATAAAGCTAGGATAGAAACATTGCACACGTATGCCAAAGCCTGCCTACTCTGCATTTTTGACACAAGCTCCTAACATCAAGGCTAACAGCCTCAGATGGTATCCAGTGCATGCACATGTAGCACAGGAGTCATTTTAGTTCCCAAGCAATAGTTGCAGCACCAAAACTACAGATGCTGTAGAGTAAAATTTTATGGTCTGTATGTTAAGAGATCCTCTGTACAGCATATTTTCAAAGCAATGCTTTCACATATATTTGATCTTTTGTATGAAATTTAAAAACACTCAGAAACCATTGCAGATGTTGAATATCTGAAACAAGAACAGAAATTGCTGAAGAAACCCAGTATGTCTGGCATCTGTGGAGAGAAAACCGAGTTAATGAGTCCAGTAACCCTTCTTCAGAACAAGATTCTAGCTTTGCTCTGGTGCTAAATTGAATCACTGTAGAATTCCCAACATTATACAATTTAATAGACATGGAATCTGGAACATAAACTAAATCTCTATAAGACCACACATGACCATTTTGGTGTAGTTTTGTTGTTAACTCAAGTCTGGATTTCTGTCTAATTAGAAAAGTATCCGGATTCTCAATATGGTGATACATCAATCCTAGGAAGTAGGTTCAGTTTCCTTCCTTTTTTACTGAGGCAATTTCCTGACTGGACATACACCAACTGCATTGATACCATCTGGGTAGGACTCTCTAGATTTTCCTGAATGAGAATAGAGTCTTCTGTATTTTTAAAAATATATTTGATAGGTTAGAGGAGAAGGAAACTCAGAAATATAACCAATTAGAAACTTTGCAATGGCTAAAGACTATATACCAGCAACCTTCATCCATAATACCCAAGCCCCTTATTGATATATTGAACTAATAAAAATGATGTACATTTCTTTTACAGGGCATCATTTGTACGCCACTTCTAAAAATACACAGTGTATGATATTGACAGGCTTTTCTACATGATGTTGTTAATGAATATGCTCTAACTTAATCAAGATTGGCTCTTAAATTCAGCTCAGAAATATCCTATTTCAACTTATTACACAGATGACTGTAAATGGAGTTAATTATATTATAACAGTTTTATTCAAAAGCAATTTTTTCAACCTACCTTTTCCAATTTCAAAGTACACACTGACTGCTGTGATATTTAACAGTTTGTTTCAAACTCATGCCTCCCTCCACATTAGCAGCGCAGAAGTGGAACAAGTGGAGAATGTCAAGCTCCTGGGAGTGGTTATCCACTAGCTTTCTTGGACTCTATGTGGACACACTAGTTACAAAGGCCCAACGTCTCTTTTTCCTCAGGTAGCAGAGGAAATTTGGCATGACGGCAAATACCCTTGCCAACTTTTATAGGTGTGCCATCGAGAGCATTCAGTCTGGATGGATCACTCCCTGGTATGGCAACTGTACTATTCAAGATCAGAGACTGTTACAGAGAGTGGTGAACTTGGCCCAGACCATCACAAAGGACAACCTCCCATCTACAGAATCCATCTACCAGGCCCGCTGTCAAGGATAGGCCGCCATCCCACCCTGGCAGTGTTTTTCTCCAACCTCTACCAATGGGGAGAAGGTACAGAAGCCTGAACATATGCATCAGTGGGTTTCAAAATAGTTTTTCCCCAACTGTTGTTAGAATACTGAATGGACTCACAAACTCTTAGCATTTGCCTATACCTGTGTTTTTGTTTTGCCACTGTTTGCCTGTTATTTACTTATCTATCCTGCTTAACTATGTGATCTGCCTGTATTGTCCACAGGACAAAGCTTTTCACTACGCCTCAGTACACATGACAATAAATTCAATTCAATTCAATTCAAACCAAACACCGGTTGGACAGTTTTAAGCAAATACAGATTGACTAGTCAAAAGGGAGAAGGGTATAAAACTTAAAACAAACTGACACTCCAACCATGTGACGACACATTGATCATTTTCAATAGGGAACAATGCTGAAACCAAGTAAAAAGCTTATTTGTCACAGTTAGAAGAAACGTGCACTTATATTACACTCTGCATCACTACCTGATATCTCACAGCACTTTTTGTTAAGAGAAGACATGTTCGTGCATGCAGAAAAAAAGCAGCAAACTTTCAGAAATAGGATGAGAGAATGACCAAATAGTCTGCTTTTTTGTTTTTTAAATGAAGGATAAATTTTGGTTAGGACATCAAGATAACACACAAGTTCTTCTATTGGATTTTTAGGTCCACCTGGAGGCGCAGGTGGAGACAGTTTAAGATCACTTCTGAAAGAAACCTCCACAGCATTAGTGAGACTGCATCTGGAGTAGCGCATACAGTTATGGTGTCCTTACTGGAGAAAGGATGTAATTCGTTGGAGACAGTTCAGAGAAGGTTCACTAGATTAATTCCAGAGATGAAAGGCTTGTCTTACGACGAGAGATTGAGCAGTTTAGGTTTATAGCTGCTAAAATCTAGATGACTTGAGAGGAGGCCTTATAGCGACATATAAGATGTTAACAGATATTGGCAAAATACATGTAGAGTGGATAGTTCCAATGTGGGGCAATCAAAAATGAAGAGTCATTAAGCTAAGGGCTGACAAATTTAAATCAGAGATGAGGATGAATTGCTTCTCTCAAAAGTATGGATGCCAGGATAAATTTGAGGAGGAGACAGTTGGATTTTTATCAGTAATGGGTCAGAAGGTTGTGGGAGTGGAGAGGAAAATGGAATTGGGGCTCAGATGAGATCAGGCATTAAATAGCTGAGCAGGCTCAAGGGCTAACTGTCTACTCCTTCTCCAAGTTCATCTGACACCACAGATGGTGGAGCACTACATCCATAGTATCAGATTTCATTTTTGTGCTCAAGTCCAGGATTGGGAATTGAACTCAAAACCAATGACTCAAGAAAGCCGAGCTCAAGCTGACACTGTTCACATATTTGTCAGTCATTTGGAATAATTCTACTGGCAACTAGAAGCTGAATGCGCACAATGGAAATAAGCAATTTAATTCATTTAGTCTGATTCCATATTTGTCCTTTACTTGAGCCTCTTCCACCTTACATCATTCCATTTACCCAGCGTAAATCTTCAATTCCTTTCTTCCTCATGTGTATATCTAGCTTCCCCTTAAAATGCATTTACACGGTTTGTCGAATTCCTGTTACAACAAACTCCATATTCTAATCACTCTCTTCCATGCCAGTTCATTGAGCTTTTGAAGACAGAAATTATGCAATGTTTTGGATTCAATAGTGATTAAAAGGCTAAGAAGGGAACATTTATGTAATTTTTAAAGAAATCAATAATATAGACATGATCAGATTATTTGCAGTGAAGTAGCCAAGAAGCAGAGAATTGAGAAAGTAGGTAATCCAGTTCAATGAGAAGAAGATTTATTTGAATGATCGATTAGTGAGACCGGGAAAAGACTAGGTGAGTAAAAAGTGAGGTCTGCAGATGCTGGAGATCAGAGCTGAAAATGTGTTGCTGGTTAAAGCACAGCAGGTCAGGCAGCATCCAAGGAACAGGAAATTCGACGTTTCAGGCCAGAGCCCTTCATCAGGACTCAAATTAAAACAACAACAATGAGTAAAGATTCTGAGATTCAAGTGTTCTGGTTCCAAATCACCAAGTTCAACTGCCTTAGGTGTATGTAAGGAGAAAGTGAGGACTTAAATGTACCTAAGTCTTGAGTGACATATTTGTAATCTATGAACATAAACATAAACCATACAAATGCCAAAAAATTAATGTGGAAGAACGGCAATTCCCAAGATTGATTCTCTGCTCAAATCCCATTTCAAAATCTTCAGGTTACTAACATTGATACAAAAAACAAAGCTGATGAGATGAGTTTTCATTTGTTATTTAGAAATTTAACAATAGCTTTTTTAAATCATCCTTTTTTAAACTATCCTACAGCATATGCATGGAATAAATTGATTTCCTTCCCCCACCTATTCTAGGTTTAAGTCTTTAAGGTTTTGTTTATGCTGCGCTTTCCATACGGTTTTGGTTCATTTTCAGTTATAACTTCCATTCATTATTTTATTTAACTCAACATAGCACAGTCTCATCCTAGACTTTCAAATGTCCTGCCAGTCTGACATAATGGCAATAGCCATTTGTGTGTCGCGATCCACTCCAGAACTGGAGCACACTATTAAGATTAACACTTTAATGTAGTATGAAGACAGTACTGCTGGTCAGAAATACTGTTTTTGACAGGACTTAACAAGGTCAAGTCTTATTTGCTATTGATCTTATTTGCTATTTGTGGGACTTTGCAATGTTCAAACTGATTCTTAGGTTTGGTCCTTTTTTTCACTTGATTTATTATACTGAGATACAGTGAAAAATATTGTTTTGCATATTTCCAAAACAAATTGTACCTTACGTAAGTATGTCAGAGCAATAGATCAGAATTCAGAATATTGTGTTACAACTACAGATAAGGTGCACAGCACGATCAACTCTAATATAGGAGAGGCCCGTTCATAAGTCTGATAACAGCAGGAAAGAAGCTGTTCTTGGATCTGTTGGTTTGTATTTTCAAATTTTTGTATCTTTTACTCAATGGAAAAGGATGGAAGAGATTGGGGTGGAAGGGGTCTTTGATTATGTTGGTTGCCTTCCTGAGGCAGTAGAAAGTATAGACAGATTCAGTGGAAAGAAGTTTTGTGTCAGATTGGGCTGCGTTCACAGCTCTCCGTAATTTCTTGCGGTCTCTGGCGCAGCAGCTGCTAGACAAAGCTATACTGCATTTGGATAGGACGTTTTCTGTGGTGCTTCTATAAAAATTCATGAGTCATTGTGAACATGCCAAATGTCCTAAGCCTTCTGATGAAGTAGAGGTATTGGTGTGCTTTCTTGACTGCTGCAACAACATGGATGGGCCAGGACAGTGTATTGGTGAGATTTACTCCTAGGAACTTGAAGCTCTCGACCATCTCACGTCAGCACCATTGATGGACAGGGGTGTGTCCTCTACTCCGCTTCCTAAAGTCAATGACCAGCTGTTTTGTTTTGCTGACATTGAGAGAGAGAGAGAGAGAGAGAGAGATTGTTGTCTTTATACCATGCCCTTAAACTGCCTGTCTTATTTGTTAGGTAAAAGCAATGACTGCAGATGCTGGAAACCAGATTCTGGATTAGTGGTGCTGGAAGAGCACAGCAGTTCAGGCAGCATCCAAGGAGCAGCAAAATCGACGTTTCGGGCAAAAGCCCTTCATCAGGAATAAAGGCAGAGAGCCTGAAGCATGGAGAGATAAGCTAGAGGGTGGTGGGGGTGGGGAGAAAGTAGCATAGAGTACAATGGGTGAGTGGGGGAGGGGATGAAGGTGATAGGTCAAGGAGGAGAGGGTGGAGTGGATAGGTGGTAAAGGAGATGGGTAGGTAGGACAAGTCCAAACAAGTCATGGGGACAGTGCTGAGCTGGAAGTTTGGAACTAGGGTGAGGTGGGGGAAGGGGAAATGAGGAAACTGTTGAAGTCCACATTGATGCCCTGGGGTTGAAGTGTTCTGAGGCTGAAGATAAGGCGTTCTTCCTCCAGGCGTCTGGTGGTGAGGGAGTGGCAGTGGGAGGGGGAGTTGAAATGTTGGGCCACGGGGCGGTGTGGTTGATTGGTGCGGGTGCCCTGGAGATGTTCCTTAAAGCGCTCTGCTACGAGGCGCCCAGTCTCCCCAATGTGGAGGAGACCGCATCGGGAGCAATGGATACAATAAATGATATAGTGGATGTGCAGGTAAAACTTTGATGGATGTGGAAGGCTCCTTTAGGGCCTTGGATAGAGGTGAGGGAGGAGGTGTGGGCACAGGTTTTACAGTTCCTGCAGTGGCAGGGGAAAGTGCCAGGATGGGAGGGTGGGTCGTAGGGAGGCGTGGACTCGTCCAGGTAGTCACGGAGGGAACGGTCTTTGCGGAAGGTGGAAAGGGGTGGGGAGGGAAATATATCCCTGGTGGTGGGGTCTTTTTAGAGGTGGCGGAAATGTCTGCGGATAATTTGATTTATGCGAAGGTTTGTAGGGTGGAAGGTGAGCACCAGGGGCGTTCTGTCCTTGTTACGGTTGGAGGGGTGGAGTCTGAGGGCAGAGGTACGGGATGTGGACGAGATGCGTTGGAGGGCATCTTTAACTATGTTGGAAGGGAAATTGCGGTCTCTAAAGAAGGAGGCCATCTGGTGTGTTCTGTGGTCCTCCTGGAAGCAGATACGGCAGAGGCGGAGGAATTGAGAATACGGGATGGCATTTTTGCAAGAGTTAGGGTGGGAAGAGGTGTAATCCAGGTAGCTGTGAGAGTCTTTGGGTTTGTAAAAAATGTCAGTGTCAAGTCGGTCATCTTTAATGGAGATGGAGAGGTCCAGGAAGGGGAGGGAGGTGTCAGAGATGGTCCAGGTAAATTTAAGGACAGGGTGGAATGCGTTGGTGAAGTTGATGAATTGTTCAACCTCCTCGCGGGAGCATGAGGTGGCGCCCATGCAGTCATCAATGTAGCGGAGGAAGAGGTGGGGAGTGGTGCCGGTGTAATTACGGAAGATCGACTGTTCTACATAGCCAACAAAGAGACAGACATAGCTGGGGCCCATATGTGTGCCTATGGCTACCCCTTTGGTCTGGAGGAAGTGGGAGGATTCAAAGGAGAAATTGTTAAGGGTGAGGACCAGTTTGGCCAAACGAATGAGTGTTGGTGGAAGGGTACTGCTGGGGACGTCTGGAGAGGAAAAAAAACGGAGGGTTTAGAGGCCCTGGTCATGGTGGATGGAGGTTTGGATATCCATGGTGAAGATAAGATGTTGGGGGCCGGGGAAACGGAAGTCTTGGAGGAGGTGGAGGGCATGGGTGGTTTCTCGAATGTATGTGGGGAGTTCCTGGACTAGGGGGGGAATAGGACAGTGTTGAGGTGGGTAGAGATGAGTTGAGTGGGGCAGGAGCATGCTGAGACAATGGGTCGGCTTGTGGATCTTGGGAATGAGGTAGAACCGGGGAGTGCGGTGTTCCCAGACTATGAGGTTGGAAGCTGTGGGTGGGAGATCTCCTGAGGTGATGAGGTTCTGTATGGTCTGGAAGATGAGGTTCTGTATGGTCAGCGGTGTAGAGGTCAGTGCGCCAGACTACCACTGCGTCCCCTTTATCTGCTGGCTTGATGATGAGGTTGGGATTGGAGGGCTGCGCGTTGAGGGTGAGAGGTTGGAGTTGGGGAGGGGAGTAGACAGATTGAGGCGGTTAATGTCCTGGCTGCAGTTGGAAATGAAGAGGTCGAGGGCAGGTAATAGGCCAGTGAGGGGTGTCCAGGTGGATGCAGTGTGTTGGAGGTGGGCGAAGGGGTCCTTGGAAAGTGGGTGGGAATCCTGATTGTGAAAGTAAGCTTGGAGGCAGAGGCGACGGAATGTTTGAGCTTCAATCCACTATGGTGGTGTCATTCGCAAATTTGTACACCAGTTAGAGCTGAATTTGGCCACACAGTCATGAGTATAAAAGGAGTCAAGTAATGTGCTGAGTACGCAGCCTTCTGGGGCACTGGTGTTGACGATTATTATGGAGGTGTTGTCACCTATCCTTACTGACTGTGGTCTGCAGGTCAGGAAGCCAAGGATCCAGTTGTTGAGAGGGCAGTTTGGAGATGTGTTTTGTTGGAATTATTGTGTTGAAGGCAAAGCTAAAGTCAATAAATAGGGACTCTGACGTAGGTGGGGTTCTTGTTATCCAGATGCACCAGGGATGAGTGTAGGTCCTGGGACATGGTGTCTGCCATGGATATAGCAGTTGAATTGTAATGAACCACGGCAATCTGGGAGGCTGGAATTGACGTGTGCCATTACTAACCTCTTGAAGTATTTCACAACCATGGATGTCAGATTCACTGGGCGGTAGTCATTACGGAACAATGCCTGATTTTTCTTTGGCAATGAGATGACAGTGCTCTTCTTGAAGTAGATGGGAACCTCACATCAGAGTATGTATGCATATGATAAATAGGTACTATCTAAAAGTACTAATTGATTGCACAGCCTTTTGTGGAGGTGATGCATATGTAAAATACACAGTTTCTTTCTTGCAGTCACTTCATGGCAGCAGGGAGAATACAAGTGGAACTGAAAGTGAGAGAATGAATGTGCATGAGACAGAGGAGATCTGGAAGAAGATAGAAAAGGCAATTAGAATAAAGAGTATCACATACAGAATGTGCCATTTAACCCATTGCATCTGCACTGATAATAAAAGAACTATGTATCTATTCCCATTCCATCCTGCCCCCAGTCATTTTACTTCCTTTTTTATGTGCTACTCTGCTGTTTTTTGAAAAAAGTGATTATGAATTCTGGTTCCACCGTTATTAGTGCCCAGCCATTTCACATCCTACCTATTCTGACTGAATATTCTTCGGATTTCTCCTTTTATCCTTTTTGTAAATTTATACTCTCTGGATAGCAACTGATCTGCACAAAAATTGGAAACAAATATTTACCTCAAAGTTTGTCAACTTTTGAACCTCTCAATCAGATCTGCTCTAATCTTTATTGCACTGATGGAAATAACCCTTTTTTTTCCTCAAATGAAGCAACTGAGACCTGGTGTAATCTTAGTGAATCTCTTCTGTATCTTAACTATAATAGTGATTCAAGACAATGATTTGTATAGATTTAACATTATCTTATTGATTTTATATTTTATGTACCTATTTATAATTAGCGAGTTTTGAGAAAATTTATAGCTCAGGTTGAAGTTCTGGACGTAGGTTTGCTCACTGAGCTGGAAGGTTAGTTTTCAGACATTTTGTCACCATGCTAGGTAACATCATCAGTGAGCTTCTGGATGAAGCTTCATCCGGAGGCTTACTGATGTTACCTAGTTTGGTGACAAAACGTTTGAAAATGAACCTTCCAGTTCAGCGAGCAAACCTATATCCAGAACCTATTTATAATGTCTATCTTCCTAGACTTTTAAAATTCACTTTATCAATACTTCAGCCTAGTTTCAAAAATCAACATCTCAGAATCTTTAAATCTGTCTTAAAGGGTTATGTACTCAGGATAAGAAAAACAAGTATGACACACAAGATCAAGGTCTTACTGCTCTCATTCTGTAACACACCTTTTCTTCATCACCACCTTCTAAAAATGGCAATATTTCACAAACCTCTCTCAATACTTTCTGTCTTACCCCTTGAAGACAGATGGACAAGGATTCATAACTTGTTACTTTTTGTGCAAAATGTTTATTTTCTGCTCGGATTCTGTAATATTTCAAAAGTGAAGTTTCATATTCCTGGAGGACTGTGGTGGTGTTAGTCTTCACCAGCACCAATGCAATATAGTTCCACAAATGAATCACTGAGCAATATCAGTCTTCCTCATATGAAACTAGATTCCCTGCTTTCTCTATTTAGTCGATGTCTAGTTCTTTTTGGCTACATCACAACAACAAACAAACCGACCACCTGTATAGTAGTGATTCCAGCAATAACTTCAAGAGTAATAACTTCAAGATCCCCACAATTTTTTAAATCACTTGAATCCAAAATCATAGCAGGATTTCAATATACTAGACAGGAAGTGCGGATGATACAGTCAGAATCTATGTCCGTCATCGTATCTTCTTTGAAGCCAACATAGTTCTCATTATAGGAATTGCAATGATATAGTTCTCTGATGAGGTCTCCAAAAACTTTACTAAAGTACTATTCAGTTTGGACACTGCATCTTAGAAACAGGTTTGTTTTGGTGGCAGCTGTTCAGCAAGAAATTGAACCTTTATCAAGTTGTCAACATAATTCTCAAGACTCCTTTCCATTATCTTGAATCTGCTTACACAATTTTACTCTTGATACTTTAAAAGGAACAAAGAGACATCAAACAAGCACCAAATTAACTACGAATCATAGTCTACAATTTATTTTCCAGAGTCTGTTATACAATATTCACGTACTTAGTAGTTGTGCTAATCATCACCATTTCCAATTTATTTTTAAAGATGCAAAACAGGCAAACCAGTGAAACTTTGGGTAAAATAAGACATGATACACTTAGGGATGCAAGTACATAATTCTTTGAAGTTTGTATCACATATAAACAAGGTAGTTCAAAAAGGCATTTCACATGCTTGCCTTCATTGTTCAGTCCTTGGAGTAAAGGAGTTGTGAAGTCCTTTTAAGGTTGTACAGCACATTAGCAAGGTCTTTTCTGGAGTCCTGTCTCAGCTCTGGTCACTCAGGTATAGGAAGGATATTAATAAGCTAGAGAGGGTTCTGAACAGATTCACCAAACATGTTGCTGGGTATGGAAGGTATAAGTTATAAGGAAAGACTGGATAGGCTGGGATGTTTGTCGCTAGAGCATATGAGATTGAGAGGTGACTTTATAGAAGTTTATAAAATAATGAGAGGTATAGATAGAGTTAAGGTAGTTGTCTTTTCCTTACTTTAGGAGATTTCAAGACTAGGGGGTACATGTTTCAGGTGGAAGGAGAAAAATTTTAAAAAGACAGAGAGCATTTTTTTTAATTAACAGAGGGTGGTTCCATGTAGAACGAACTTCTTTAGGAAGTGGTTGATGCGAGTACAGTTACAACATCTAACAGACATTTGGGTGAAGAGGAGAGCTTTGGAGGGTATGGGCCAGGATCAGGTAGGTGAGACAAGTTAATTTGGGACGATATTCAGCATGGACTGGTTGGACTGAAGGATCTGTTTCCATGCTGTATAACTCTACGACTTGTTAAAAAATCTTTTGGAAATTGAAGCAGTTGTTTTATATAAGATCAAACCATGTGTCTTCTTCAAAAGGGACCACTTTTATTGAAGAAACCATTTTCTATCAAGCATCCCCTTTCAATGTCAAGTTGCAAATAATTGGTTTCACCACTCTTCTTGAAAGTTAATGTGTATTCTACTTGTTGCTTCTCCAAAAATGTATCTTAGGTTTATTTAAATTAAAAATCAAAATTTTCCTAGTCTAATCTGTCTCTTTGTGTCGTGTCTTATAATACTATTTACTCCCTATTTTTCTGGCATCTGTACAAGTATTACAGTACCCAGACAGAACAAAGTATTTCTCACAGGCTGCTGTTGTAAATCACAATTTGTAGATCATGTGGCTAGCACTCCAACCACTATTATCATTAATAACAATGCTCTTCAAGATTCATTTAACTCCAAAACAAATTAAAACCACCTTCATTTTTCCCTTCTGCATAATCTCTACCTCTCTTTACAAAGTCACTGTTTCCCTGTCTTATTTTTCAACCCACCCATCTTACCTCGATCACAAAATAAATCGATCTACTCCAGAAATTCACTAAAGATCCTTATACAACAGCATCCACATCCATGACGACTTCCATTGAGAAGGACAAGGGCAGCAGAGACATGAGAACACCACTACCTGCAAGTGCCCTCCTAGTTACTCAACATCCCAATTTGCAAACATTCCCATTTCTTCACTTGTTGATGGATCAAAACCCTGGAATTTGCCATTAATATCAATTGTGGGTCTACCTTTAGCACATGGAATGCACTGACTCAATAAGGCAGTTCATCACCATCTTCTCAAGGGCAGCAAGGCTGGCCAGCGATGCCTATGTCCCATGAATGAATTAAAACAAAATCAGGCCCTTAAAATAAATCAGATAGGTCTTGGTCTAGTCCTGGGAGTAAACTAGCGACCTATCTGGATTTTATAATGCAGTGGAACACTGTCACTTGCCACAGAAACATTTTATTAAACTTGAAATGTAAATACCATATTGCAACTTATACCAGTATTTCCCTAGGTTAATGGTGTACCATATTGTATATCCTTGAAAACTGTACAACAGTTTTAGACCAAATGCAGTAATATTATCATGTCATCCATACTTCCTGCTCCTTAACCAACATAATCAAAGGCCCCTTCCTCCATGGTTATATTCTCTTCCACCCTCTTCTGTTGGGCAGAAGGTATAAAGATTCAAATTGATGTACAAATATAATGAAGAACAGTTATTAGATTTTTGAATGGACTTCTCAAATATTCAATTCTGATCTCTCTCTTTGTACATTTTCTGCAGTTTTAACACTGCATTTTGCACTTTGTTCTGCTACCCTGATGCACTTTATATGGTATGATCTGGCTATATAGAGACAAAAAAAAACCTGCAGAAGCTGGATCTATAGTCGATAAGCAGGACACTGGAAGAACACAGCAAGCCAGACAGCATCAGGAGGTGTAGAAGTCCTCCCGTAACCCTCCTGGGTGTAGGGGAAGCTGCAAATGAAGGGTGAGGTGGGGGCAGAGTGGTGAAATGGGGATAGGTTAAGACAGGTGGAGGGTACGACCAGGTTGGTCAATGGGAGAGGTGAGGATCGCGAGTGTAGTGCTGGAAAAGCACAGCAGGTCAGGCAGCATCCACGGAACAGGAGAATGGATGTTTCGGGAAAGAGCTGTTCATCAGAAACTCTTGCCTAAAGTGTCAATTCTCTTGTTCCTTGGATGCTATCTGATCTGCAACTGCTTTTCCAGCACCACACTCATGACTCTGATCTCCAGCATCTGCAGTCCTCACTTTCTCCTAATGGGAGGAATGGATCCAGTTGGTGGCAGGCAGCAATAAGAGTGAACTGGTGGGGCTGGGAAGGGAGTTGGGGGATGAGGAAGGAGATTATTTGAAATTGGAGAACCCAGTGTTGTGTCCTCCAAGCTGTAGGGTGCCTAGACAGAAGATAAGGTGTTGCTCCTGTTGGTTTGTGTTAACAATGGAGGAGATCAAGTATGGTCATGTCGTAAAGGGAGTGGTTAGCACAATTAAATGGGTGCTGACTGGGAGGTCCGGTCGGCCCCTGCGGACCCAGCTGTGACGTTCTGTGAGCTGTTCCCTAAGTTTATGTTCAGTCTCCCTGATGTAGAAAAGACCACATCGGGAGCACCTGATGCAATAAAATAGGTTGGAAGAGAGGGAGGTGAACCGCTGTCTCATCTAGAAGGACTGCTTAGGGCACTGAATGGAGGTGAGAGGGTTGATATATTGGCAGGTTTTGCACTTATTTTGGCTACAGGGGAATGTACCTGAGCGTTTGGTGGCAGGGGTGGCGCGAACTAAGGACTGTTGGAGGGAATGATCCTTGTGGAGGTTGAGAGGAGAAAATATTCTTGGTGGTGGGGTCTAGTTGGAGTTGGCGGAACTTTTTGAGGATGATGCATTGGATGCGGAGACAGGTGGGGTGGTAAGTGAGCACAAGGGGGATTCAGTCCTTATTGCGTTGGGGGGGTGGAGTTTAGTGTGGTGGAACAGGGAATGGAGGTGGTGTGGCAGTGGGCTGACTGGATGACCGAGGACAGAAAACCATGTCGCTCAAAATAGGTGGACTTCTGGGATACTCGCAAGTGGAGAGTCTCCTTAAATGAGCAGATGCGGTAGAGGAACTGGGAGAATGGGATGAAGTTTTTGCAGGATACTAGGTGGGAGGAGGTATAGTCCAGGTAGTTATGGGAGTCTGTGGATTTGCAGTACACTCCATCTGCAAACTGTCGTCGGAGATGGAAATGGTAGGTTGAGAAAGGGGAGAGAGGTGTCTGAGATGGACCAAGTGAATTTGAGGGAGGAGAAGAAGTTGTGGGTGCAGTCGATGAACTGCTCCAGTTCAGCCTGGGTGCAGGACGGTGCACTGATGCAGTCATCGACGTAATGCGGAAAAGTTGAGGTAGAATGCCTGTGTAGGTGAAGAGGAACTGTTTGATGTGGCTGACAAAAAAGGTAGGTGGAGCTGGGCCCACCTGGGTACCAATGGCCACCCACTGGATTTGGAGGAAATGGGAAGAGTTGAAGAAAAAGCTATTGAGGGGGACGGGCAGTTCAGTGAGGCAGAGGAGGTTCTTGGTGGAGGGGGAACTGGATGTGTCTGTTCCAGCGGAAGAAGCTGAGGGCCTGGAAGCCATCTTTGTGGGGTATGGACAGATATAAGGATTGCACAGCCTTAGTGAAGAGAAAGACTGCGGGCTGGGAAAGTGAAAGTTGTTGAAGCTATGGAGGGCATGGACGTAGGTGGGGAAGTGCCTGAACTGGGGGGGGTGGGGAAAGAGGACACAGTCAAGGTAGGACAAGATGAGTTCGGTGGGGCAGGAGAGCCAAGACAATGAGTTGGGCATGGCAGTTGGGCTTATGGATTTTGGGGAGCAGGTAAATCCTGGCATGCGGGGCAGGGGGACTATGAGAGACACAGTCAGTGCCTTTGTTTCCTCTGGTGATCTCCCCTTTACCTGTTCTGCCTCCAAACTCAATTTCCTAGCCCCGCACTACCAGGTTCTACCTACTCCCCAAGATCCACAAGCCCAACTACCATGTAAAACCCATAGTCTCAGCATGTTCCTACCCCACCAAACTCATCTCGTCTTACCTATACTCCATCCTCTCACCCCTAGTTCAGGCACTTCCCACTTATGTCCACACCTCCATAGCTTCCACAACTTCCACTTCCCCTGCCCACAGGCTTTCTTTTCACTATGGCCGTGCAGTCCTTATACACGTCCACGCCCCACAAGGATGGTCTCTAGGCCCTCAACTTCTTCCTCTCCAGCAGACCTATACTGTCTCCCTCCACCAAGCTGACCTGGTCCTCACCCTCAATAGCATTTTCTCCAACTCCTTCCATTTCCTCCAAATCCAGTGGGTGACCATGGGTACCGAGATGGGCCCCAGCTCCGCTGCCTCTTTGCAAGCCACATCGAACAGTCCCTCTTCAGCACCTGCACAGGCATGATACCCAAAGTCTTCCACCGTTAATCAATGACTGCATCAGTACAGTGTCTTGCACCCAAGTTGAATTGGAGCAGTTTATTGACTACACCCACCACTTCCACTCCATTCTCAAATTCACTTGATCCATCTCAGACACCTCCCTTCCATTTCTCGCCCTTCCCTTTCCATCTCCGGCAATAGTTTGCAGATGGATGTCTACTACAAATGTACAGACTTCCATAACTACCCGGACTACAACTCCCCCCACCCACTATCCTGCAAAAACTCCATCCCATCCTCCCAATTCCTCTGCCTCTGCTGCATCTGCTTTGACGAAGAGACACTCCACTCGCAAGTATCCCAGTTCTCCACCTATTTTAAGCAATACGCTAAACATTCCTCCATTATCTAGACATCTCTCTGGAGCACCACCTCCATTCCTCATTCAATCGCTCGAAACACTACCAACACAATAAGGGCAGAGTCCCTCTTGTCCTCACCCAGTCACTAAATACCCAGGTACTTTCCCCTGTAACTAGAGAAAATGCAAAACTTGCCAGTACACCACCCCCCTCACCTCCATCCAGTGCCCCAAATAGTCCTTCCAGGTGAGACAGAAGTTCACCTGCCTCTCTTCCAACCTAGTTTATTGCATCAGGTGCTCCCGATGTGGTCTTCTCTACATCAGGGAGACCGAACATAAACTTAGGGAACAGCTCACAGAACATTGCAGTCAGGTCTGCAGGGGCTGATTGGATCTCCCAGTCGGTGCCCATTTCAACTCTCCCAACCACTCCCTTTCCGCCATGACGATCCTTGACCTCCTCCATTGCCAAACCAAACCACAGCACCTTTGGAGGATCAACACCATATTTTTCGCCTGGGCACCCTACACCCTGGAGGACTCAACATTGAGTTCTCCAATTTCAAATAACCTCCTTCCCCATTCCACCGGATTCATTCCTCCCAATGACTAACCAAGTCGTATCCTCCACCTGTCTTCACCTAACCCCACTTCACCACTCTGCTCCCACCTCCCCCTTTATCTGCAGCTCCCTCAATCCTGAAGGGTAACACCTGGAACGTCGACCTCCACCTCCTGATGCTGCCTGGCTTGCAAAGATCTGCCTGTATAGCACACAAAATACCACTTTTCACTGTATCTCAGCATGTGACCACAATATATCAATCACTACAGTCAGCACCCCAATAAATGAAAGGGATTGTTGACTGTTACATAGCAAGAAGTTGGGAACCCGGAGTTATCTGTCTCCAACTAGCAAGCACAGAAACACCCAGCTTAGAATATTCTGTTTCCAAGGCCACAGAAAACGCCTGGGACATTCCCGATCAGCAAGATTTGGCAACATAGTGGAAAAAACTCGGTGCTAACAGGGAAACGTTTGAGAACATTTTTACAGCTAAATCATGCACGTAACGTTGTAGTTGGTTGCTCGCATTTTAAATAGTGGTGAAGCAGTTTTTTTCTTTCAGTTAATACAATACTAGCCTTCCAGAATATAATACTGTTGAAGCAATCTACCAGTTAGCTATTAAATTGCATTCAGTGAGAAAGATCACCTTTTTCTCAGATTAAAAAAATTGAATTACAAATAAAAGCTCCTTTCGCCATTTCAAGCTCAAAGGCATAATTGTCTGGAACACAATTATCATGGCTTCAGTCATCTTCCATCTCCTGTTTATAATTTATGTGCCAATGTTAAATATTTCAAAGCATAGCTGAAGAACAAGGGAGTCCTTTCACAGTCTGAAGCAGAAAGCAAAGCTTTGTTCCCACAAGATTAAATGGCAAAACAAAATTTAGCAATTTCATAAGTAGTCTAAAAAAAGGACCACTCCCTCTTTTCTTCCTCTATTGTTCTCATTCACTCAGCTACCAAAATGTTCTGTTAACTCGGTTAAGGCTAAATACAGGGAAGGTGCATTATCTGATCACTGCATCTAGAAGGTTGTTGTCAGCCTGTTTTCTGTTTTAAAATGTTTTAACTTATTAATAATATTTAGCTATTTTCTACCTAGCACATATCATTTATTTAAAAAGCTTTAAAAGTGCAACTTGTTTTAAAAATATTATGGCACCACATGGTTATTGCACCTGCTAACTGGAGTTGATAGGGATACCAACAACAGCACTAACAATGGCTTAGCATGCTTACCTTGAAGCTGCTTGAATCTTCCTTCCAGCTGATTATAATTGTATGGTATCTGAGAATGAAAGCCAGTGGATAATGGTCCTGACATGCTAGATGTCCTATGTATTTCCATTTGATAGCAATGCAATGAAGGGCAAAACAGTAAAAATAAGAGGAATGTAATCCTCCTGCAGACTCAGTTCACCAGAGAACCCTGGTAGAAAAGAGTGGCTGGTTACCGTTCGTGTAACTGGCCTGTAAGTAAGCTTCTTAAATGAACGAAAATCCAGCATACTCCATTCACTATAGGTTGATGGTGTAAAAAGGCATCACCCATAGATCAGCATCATATCGCCTTTTGATTGTTCAGTTTGCTAATCTCCAGACTATTTTAGCCAGCAGCTTTAAAATTTCCAAGGAAATGAACGACTGAACGGCACACCCACTAAACACAAGCCTGCAGCTTATCTTCCTTCTTTCTGAAGCCAATAAGCACACCTTCACATTACTCCAGTCTGCACTGTAATTTAAGTAGTAGGCAGTCACAGTTTGAATGATGTCACTATTAACATAAGAGTAGGAAGGAATGGGAATGTACCACTTGCAAAAAAAAGGGGTTTACAAAAGGTATGCAATGATAAAAAGAATCCAGTAGTTGCTCGAAAAAGCAGTTGCTCTTTGTGCACACACGAGATTAACTAAAATTTGTAAGGTTTCCAATTTTTAAATGAACAGGGGTTTTCTACAAAAAGCGCACAATTAAGTAGTTCCTGTAAGAGTCCCTCCTTAAATATGGAAGAATTACAACCATTTGTTTAAGTACCTCACGTAACGGGAAAGTCTCATATTTCCATCACAAGGGAAGGAGGAATAATGTTCTTCTTTTAGTTGCATTCCATACACAATAGGACGGCAGTATAAACATCTCAATATTACCCTTAAACTTATGGAATCACTTAAAAGTGGAATTAGACACCATAGTCACGTGTCTGTGTTTCTACTGAAAATTGATTATTAAACCTTAAAATAGTGACAGCAATTTAAAATCTTGAGAAACAAAACAGTACTTCCCAGACTGCTTTAGTTTTTTGAGACTCTCAGATACAGAAGAGTAAAAAGCGGGATTTGCAGATCAAGTGTCTAGACTTCCAACTCTTCTTATCATTAACAACAACCTAAGCAAACCGTATAATTAAATGCCCTTAAGATCCAGTTAAATCCAAACAAATTAAAACGCCTTTATTCCTTCCACATAAACTCCATCTCTCTTTATGAAGTCATCTCATTTCCCTGTTTTGTATTTTTAGACCCACCCATCCTGCCTCAATCACAAAAAAGATCTATCCATGTTTTTGTATACAGTAACAGCAACGTAAACAGAAGCAAATATTAACATAGCACTTGCAATTTATTTTTATTCCATTACTGGATGTGGTGTCAATGTTTATTGTCCTGTCCTTCAAAGAATGGTATCAGCTGCTGCTATATGCAAACATATCCATAGTGTTGTCGTGATCAGAGAGCTAGAATCTTGACCTTACAACTGCAAAGAAAGAATGATATCGTTCCAAGTTGGGATGATGTGTGGCTTGGAAGGGGAACTTACAGATGGTATTGGTCTCATGCATCACTGTGCTTGATCTTCTAGTTGTTGGGGTCATAGATTTGCAAGTAACATAGAACATAGAACAATACAGCATAGAACAGGCCCTTCGGTTGTGCCGAACATTTGTCCTAGTTTAAGCACCTATCCATGTACCTATCCAGTTGCCGCTTAAAGGTCACCAATGATTCTGACTCTGCCACTCCCACAGCCAGCGCATTCCATGCCCCACCACTCTCTGGGTAAAGAACCTACCCCTGACATCCCCCCTATACCTTCCACTCTTCACCTTAAATTTATGTCCCCTTGTAACACTCTGTTGTACCCAGGGAAAAGGTCTCTGACTGTCTATAAACCTCTATCAAGTTACCCCTCATCCTTCGCCGTTCCAATGTGAAAAGGCCTAGCACTCTCAACCTATCCTCGTACGACCTATTCTCCATTCCAGGCAACATTCTGGTAAATCTCCTCTGCATCCTCTCCAAAGCTTCCACATCTTTCCTAACGTGAGGCGACCAGAACTGCACACAGTACTCCAAATGTGGCCTTACCAAGGTCCTGTACAGCTGCATCACCTCACAACTCTTGAATTCAATCCCTCTGCTAATGAATGCTAATACACCATAGGCCTTCTTACAAGCTCTATCCACCTGAGTGTCAACTTTCAAAGAGCTATGAACATAAACCCCCAAGATCCCTCTGCTCCTCCACCTTACTAAGAAACCTACCGTTAACCCTGTATTCCGCATTCTTATTTGTCCTTCCAAAATGGACAACCTCACACTTGACAGGGTTGAACTCCATGTGCCACGCCTCAGCCCAGCTCTGCATCATTTCTAAGTCCCTTTGCAGCCGACAACAGCCCTCCTCACTATCCACAACTCCACCAATCTTCGTATCGTCTGCAAATTTACTGACCCACCCTTCGACTCCCTCTTCCAAGTCATTAATAAAAGTTACAAATAGCAGAGGACCCAGAACTGATCTCTGCAGAACTCCATTTGTAACTGGGCTCCAGGCTGAATATTTACCATCTCCCACCACTCCCTGACTTCGACTGGTTAGCCAGTTCTCTATCCAACTGGCCAAATTTCCCACTTTCCCATGCCTCCTGACTTTCTGCATAAGCCTGCCATGGGGAACCTTATCAAATGCCTTACTAAAATTCATGTACACTACATCCACTGCTCTACCCTCATCCACACGCTTGGTTACCTCCTCAAAGAATTCAATAAGACTTGTAAGGCAAGACCTACCCCTCACAAATCCGGGCTGGCTGTCCCTAATCAAGCAGTGTCTTTTCAGATACTCATAAATCCTATCCCTCAGTACCCTTTCCATTACTTTGCCTACCACCGAAGTAAGACTAACTGGCCTGTAATTCCCGGGGTTATCCCTATTCCCTTTTTTGAACAGGGGTACAACATTCACCACTTTCCAGTCCCCTGGTACCATCCCATTGACAGTGAAGAAGAAAAGACTATTGCCAACGGCTCTGCAATTTCCTCTCTTGCTTCCCACATAATCCTAGGATATATCCCGTCAGGCCCGGGGGATTTGTCTATCGTCAAGTTTTTCAAAATGCCCAACACATCTTCCTTCCTAACAAGTATCTCCTCTAGCTTACCAGTCCGTTTCATACTTTCCTCTTCAACAATACGGTCCCTCTCATTTGTAAATACTGAAGAAACGTACTCATTCAAGACCTCTCCTATCTCTTCCGACTCAATATACAGTCTCCCATTACTGTCCTTGATCGGACCTACCCTCATTCTCGTCATTCTCATGTTTCTCACATACGCATAAAAGGCCTTGGGGTTATCCTTGATCCTACCCGCCAAAGATTTTTCATGCCCTCACTTAGCTCTCCTAATCCCTTTCTTCAGCTCCCTCCTGGCTATCCTGTATCCCTCCAACGCTCTGTCTGAACCTTGTTTCCTCAACCTTATGTAAGCCTCCTTCTTCCTCTTTACTAGACATTCAACCTCCTTCGTCAACCAAGGTTCCCTCACACGACCATCTCTTTCCTGCCTGACAGGTACATACGTATCAAGGACACGTTGTATCTGTTCCTTGAAGACGTTTCACATTTCAATGACATCCTATGCTCTCAACTTATGCTCCTCAGATCCTGTCTTGCAGCATCGTATTTATCCTTCCCCCAATTGTAAAACCTACCCTGTTGCACGCACCTGTCTCTCTCCATAACCAAGGTGAAAGTCACAGAATTGCGGTCACCATCACCAAAATGCTCACCCACTAACAAGCCCATCACTTGTCCCGGTTCGTTACCAAGTACCAAATCCAATATGGCCTCCCCTCTGTTCAGACAATCTACTTACTGAGTTAGAAAAGCTTCCTGGACATACTGCACAAACACCACCCCGTCCAATCTACTTGATCTAAAGAGCTTCCAATCAATATTTGGGAAGTTGAAATAACCTTTCTAAGTTGCTGCAGTGCATCTTTTCTATACACACAATGTTTCACTGTGAATTGTTAGAGGAGTGAATAGATGTTTAAATTGATAAATGGAATGCCAAACAAGCAGGCTATTTTGACCTGAATGGTGTTGATCTTTTTTGTTTATTGATTAGATTACCTACAGTATGGAAACAGGCCCTTCTGTCAACAAGTCCACACCAATACTCCAAAGAGTAACTCACCCAGAGCCAATCCCCTGGCCTATATTTACCTCTGACCTGGTAATTTGGCATGGTCAATTCACCTAACCTGCACATTTTATGAATTGTGGGAGGAAACCGGAGCACCCGGAGGAAACCCACGCAGACACGGGGAGAACGTGCAAAATCCACATAGATAGTCGCCCAAGGCTGGAATTGAATCTGGGTTCCTGGCACTGTGGGGCAACAGTGCTAACCACTGTGCCCCCATGCCACCCTTCTTGGGTGGTTGGAGCTTCATTCATCTTAGCAAGTTGAGAATATGCCATCGTTTGATTGATAGGTGGTGGACAGGATTACTCCAAGTTTGTGAGGTGCTTTTGTATTTATATGGCTGGACCAGTTCAATATTTGGGTGGGGATTCAGTAATAGTAATGCCGTTGAATGTCAGGTTGCAGATAGGCATTCCCTCGCATTTGCGTGGTGTGAAGGGTACTTGTCAACCTAACTGTTGTCCAGGCCTTGCTGCATATACGAATGCACCACTTCAGAATCAGAGAAGTTGGGAATAGTCCTGAATGTTATGAATTAGAAGTGCACACTTCCACTTTGTTGGAAGGAATATTACTGATAAGTTGATAAAGTTCAGGGTGGTTGGGTTCAAATATTTTGAAGAATTTACACAGCAATGCACCTGCGACTATTCAATTGGCCTCCAACACAACCACCTTCCTTTTTACTAGTTACAAATCCAACCAATGGAAGCTTTTCCAGATTCCCAAAGACTTCAGTTTTGCTCAGACTCCTTGATGCCAGACCAGTCAAAGGCCACCTTGATATGACAGGCAATTACTCTCACCTCAGCATTACTGTCCATCTTTGAATCAAGTAAGCACTGACGTCAGACAGTAAGTTGACCTCGTGGAACCTAGATGGTGCATACTGAGCAGGTTTTTGCAGTGTGAATATTGATTTATAGCACTGCCTGTGACACCTTCCATCATTTGGTAATGATTATGAGGAGGCTTACAGAGTGGTAATTAGCCACACTGGGTGTGTCCTGCATTTGCAACAGAACACATCTCCACAGCAAGGCTCTTGAGGCACAGCAGTAGTGTCCCTACCTCTAAACTAGGAGGACTAGTTTTAAGACTTATCTGTCTTATATGTGTGTCACAACATGTCTGAGCAGTCAACATTATCAGGTAGATGTCAGTGTCACAGATGTATTGAAACTGCTTGTATAGGGTTCAGAGAGAATTCTAGTGCACATATCTTCTGTACTATTGACAGGAATGTTTTGGGAGCACATAGTTGAAATATTGGATACTGCATTAACTGTTTATTGATATTGTGTGGTGTGAATTAAATTGGTTGAATACTGATCAATGATGCTAGGGACTTTAGGAGAAGGCTAAAATGGATCTCCACCAACAGTTTTAGTAGAAGATGATGGTAAAGCTTTATTTTTTACACCAATTTTATGGCTTCCCCTTCATTGAGGATGGAGATATTTGCATGGCCTCCTTCTCCAGTTAATTGGTTAAGTTGTACAATAACACCATTGATCATTGGATAGAGAAGAATGTAAAGCTTAGACAAGGTTCATTGTTGGAGAGGTAGCTCCATTCTGTCAAATATTGCTGTTTCTGCTGTTTAGCATACAAGTGGTCTTGAGTTGTAGCTTTACAAGGTTATTACCTCATCTTTATGTATGTGTTCCTGCATTCTTCACCGAACTACAGTTGATCCCTTGGCTTGATGCTAATGGGAAAGTTAGGGATACAAGTTTCCAGATCATTGACAGATATCATTCTGCTGCTGCTGGTCACCTACTGTGCTTTATGGTTGTCCAGGTTTGAACTGTCAGCTTTGTACAAAATCTATCCCAGTTAGCATGGTGGTAATGTCACAGAGCACAAAGGAGGGTTGGCTCACTGCAAAGATGAGATTTGGTCTTTACAAATAGTAAGGACTGTGCTATGGTCACATATATGCTGCCAAGTTCAGATGGATCTGCAAGAGGTAGTCTAGTGAATGCTGGGTTTAGTAGGTTTTTTTCCCCTCTTGTTAGTTCCCTTACTACCTGCTGCAAGCCCAATATCAGGAATATATTCTTCTGTTTTCATTCTTGAAGATAAAAATAACATCCCAGAAATAACTGGAAATCTCAAGATGAGAGGGAGTGAATAACTTAAAATTATTAGAAAAGGTACTGAGGAAATTATTATATCCAAAATCTTATATGTTCCCTGGCACTGATGATCATGATCCAAGGATGTTAAAACAAATGGCTGCTGAGATAGTGGATGCATTGGTTTCAATTTTCCAATTTCCCTAAATTCTCCTAAAAGCCCTGTCAGACTGCAGAACAGTAAATGAGACTCCTCTATTCAAGGGAGGAGGGAGACAAAGTAGGAAAACACAGGCCAATTAACCAAACAATTATCATAGGGAAATACAAAGATCTATTATTAATGAGGTTACAGCACAGCACTTAGAATGTCTTAATGTAATCAGGTACAACCAACCTGATTTTGTGAAAAATAAATCATGTTTAACTAATTTATTAGGTATTTATTAGAGACAAAGTAACAAGCAATGTAGATAAATGATAACCCATGGATGTACTGCCCCTAGATTTCCAGAAAACAACTGATAAAGTGTGACCTCAAAGGTAAAAGAAGAGATTATGGTGTAGGGTATAATATATTGACATAGACAAGAATTAGCTAACATAGAAATTTAGAAAATAGGAGTAGGATTAGCCACTGTAGGAGCAGGTTACTGCAGATGCTGGAATTTGTACTGCAAACAAAAAATGCTGGGTACCACAGTGGGTCAAGTAGCATCCACGGAGAGCTAGTTAACATTTCAAGTCTAGATGACTCTTCATGAGAGTTGGTGTCAAGTGTGGAGAGGGCAGCATGTATGGAAGAGTGTGGAGGTGGTGTGCTGGGGGAGAAAGTGTGGTGATAGTGTAGATTAAGTTTTCGGAATGTGAGAATGGCAGATCAATGGTATATCCAAATGTCAAACTGGAAAGAACAGCTGGGCCCACTGGAGTTGGGGGTGGGAAGTGAGGACATGGTGACAGAGAATGCAACAAGCAAAGCTAAAAGAAAGGAAAGAAATGGGTTCACAATCTGAATTCACTCCCATTCAATGATTAGTCTGTCTTTTCTCAGGTAAAGAGAGCAAAATCCACATCCACTACACCAGGTATAATCTCACCAAGGCCTTGTTCAGCAGCAGTAAGACTCCCTTGCTCCTGTACTCAAACTTTTGTACAATGAAGGCCAACAAATATATTTGAAAATGTGTTGCTGGTTAAAGCGCAGCAGGTCAGGCAGCATCCAAGGAACAGGAAATTCGACGTTTCGGGCACAAGCCCTGATGAAGGGCTTGTGCCCGAAACGTCGAATTTCCTGTTCCTTGGATGCTGCCTGACCTGCTGCGCTTTAACCAGCAACACATTTTCAGCTCTGATCTCCAGCATCTGCAGACCTCACTTTTTACTCAACAAATATATTTGCCTTACTAACTATTTGCAGCAGCTATGTGCTTACTTTCAATGACATGGGCATCCAGGTCCCTTTATGCATTAACTTTTCCCAATCTATAATTTAAGTAACATTCTACTTTTTGTTTTAACTACCAGTGTGGACAACTTTACATTTATCCACTGCATACTACATTTGCCCGCTCACTCACCTTTCTAAATCAACCTGAACCTCTCCATGTCCTCCTCACATTCAAACTCCCACCTAATTTCGTGTTATTAGCAAACTTGGAGATATCACATTCAGGTCCCTCATTCAAATTGTTATACATTGTGAACAGCTGTGACCCAACTGCTGATCCCTGCAATACACCATATTTTACCATTTTCCACAGTGAAAATAACCCATTTATTCCTACTGTTTCCGGTCTGCTAACCAATTCTCAATTCATGCCAGTGTGTTACAACCAATCCCATTTGGCTTTGCACAATAAATTCACATTTGAAACTTTATGTGCACCAAATACTAGCAATTGGGATCAGAACAGATAGATAGTTATCTTTGTTTGACACAAATTCAATGAGCCAAAGGATCTTTTTCTGTGCTTTAGATATTTATGACTATGACTTCATCAAAAGCTTTCTGAAAATCTGAACACACCACTTTCATTGCTTCACCTTCATCTTTTCTGTTACATCCTCAAAAAACTTCAATAAGTTTGTCACATACCATTTCCCTTTTATAAATCGATGCTGACTTTGTGTAATACCACTGATTTTACTTTTAACTGTTTTGTTATCATATCCTTTATAACGTATTTTGGAATTTTATGATGTCAGGCTAACTGGTAATTCCAGGTGAACTAGAGGGCATAGGTTTAGGGTGAGAGGGCAAACATTTAAAAGGTATCTGGATGGGTATACGAATAGGAAAGGTTTGGACAGATATGGACCAAGTGCTGGCAAATGGGACAAGATTAATTTAGGATATCTATTTGGCGTGGACGAGTTAGACTGTACATGACTCTATGGTTACTTCTGTAATCTATGGGATTACATTTGCCACCCTCCAGATCTGCTGGGACTGTTGTAGAATGCACAAAATTTTAGAAGATAGTAATCGATATATCCACTATTTACATGCCCACCTCCTTAGTACCCTGAGATGTAGATTATAAGACCCTGGAGATTTATCAGCTTTCAAACCCATTTGCTTCACTAGCACTTTTGTTAAAAACTAACACTAGCTTCTTTTAATTTCACCTTTCTAAATGACCTTTGCTTCCTTAACACTTCTGGGAACTTCTTGTGTCTTCTTCTATAAAGACAGAACAAAATTAGTTGTTCAGTATCTTTGAGTTCCTGCTTTTTAATTTATGTCAGAACTTCTTATATTCTGCTTGTGGGATCCCATCCCTCTTTTTACCTATGTTTTTGATACAAACATGGACAATAATCTGATTTGTTCTCTTCATCCCTTCGGAATGTCCTCTAGCCATTCAGTGACATCCCTGACCCTGACATCTGGGAAGAAACTTATTTTTTTTTGTTTATTCACTCACGGGATATGGGCAATGCTGGCTAGGGCAGCATTTATTGCCCATCTCTAATACCCAGAGAGCAGTTAAGTGCCAAGCACATTACTGAGAGTCTGGAGTCACATGTAGACCAGACCAGGTAAGCATGGCAGTTTCCTTCCTTTAAGGACATTAGTGAACCAGATGGATTTTTACTGACAATTGGTAATGGTTTCATGGTCATTGTTAGACTCTTAATTTCACATTTTCATTGAGTTTGAATTCCACCATCTGCCATGGCGGGATTCAAACCTGGGCCCCCAGAATATTAGCTACCACTAGGCCATTGCCTCCCTGTCCGTGGCTGCAGAAACATCTGCTTTCCTTACAATAGAATCCCCTTTCACTACTGCTCTCCAACAGTGGAGTGGGGGTCATTGTATACTTTTAAGGCAAAATTAGAGTCTTGAATAACAAGGGAGTTTAGGAGTAGGTGGGCAATGTGATATTGAGCCATAGATAAATCATGATCTTATAGACTGGCAAAGCAGGACAAAGGAGCCAAACCACCTTCTTCTGCTTTAATTCATATGTTTGGGACTTAGCCAATGC
The DNA here is from genome assembly GCF_020745735.1 of Hemiscyllium ocellatum. Classification (NCBI taxonomy): domain Eukaryota; kingdom Metazoa; phylum Chordata; class Chondrichthyes; order Orectolobiformes; family Hemiscylliidae; genus Hemiscyllium; species Hemiscyllium ocellatum. Next base: position 57,125,477 of record NC_083410.1, on the reverse strand, counting down.
ACTCTTGTCACCTTCAGCACTTTCACCAAGTGCTGCCATGTTCTGAAGTTTAAGTTATTGTCTTACGCCATCTGCAAATCTTTGAGAAGCATTTTATTTTACTTCAAGAAACTAGATAGGTACAGTTGCCTTTCAATCTGAAATCTGAGCTGAAATCCATGCCCAAACTATAGGATGGGCATCTTGAATATCTATGGCATAAATGTTCCAAGGAAAATTGGTTTTGGCCAGCTTCCATCTAACTCCTTGTGTTATGGGCAAAACAAGAATATTTGTAAACAATAGCTAATTGCACAGGTGACTCAGAAATTGCTTCCATATTGCATGAAGTCAACATCCTGCCCACTGTTTCCTGAAGTGTGGGATTCACACTGAAAGACTGAAGTTAAATTCAGGGTCCTACTGAGAAACTAGTTGTCAGGAAGACTGGCCTTTAGAATGAATTTTGCACAACATAAAAACAGCTTGAGAAATCATAGGATGAATGATGAACAGTAGAAAATATCAGACGTGGCCTTGGCACAATAGAGTTAAGATTGGACCTGTAACACATTGGCGAGATATTTTAAATCAAATATAGAAGCAGTGGAAAAGGATTCAACATTGAGATTCCTCATCCCAGAAAGAGTACAAACTCTCACAAAAACCTGTCCTCATTTTGGAAGTGATAGACAGAATTAATCACATATGATGTAGCAATAATTAATCTGAACAAATGTGGGCAAATAAAAATATTTCACAGGCCTTGCACCATTTAAAAAAAATTGTTAAGCCTGAATAAATACCTGATGCATATATGGCAATGGTAGCTCAGTGGTTAGCACTGTTGCCTCATAGCACCAGGGACCTGGATCCAATTCCAGCCTTGGGCAACTGTCTGTGCAAACTCCATACATTCTCTGACATCTCCATGGGTTTCCTCCAGGTGCTCCTGTTTCCTCTCTCAGTTCAGAGATGTGCAGGTTAGGTGAATCAGCCATGCTAAATTGCCCATAGTATCTAGGATGTGCAGGCTAGGCGGATTAGCCATGGGAAATGCAGGGTTACTGGGATAGGGAAGGATGGGTCTGGTGAGACCCTCTCAAGACCATCAGTGTGGACTGAATGGTCTGCATCCACACTGCAGGGCTTCTATGATATATAATAGAGAAATAATTCTTCTACACCCTCAGGACATTTCAAAGTGCTCCAAAACCAATTAATTGTCTTTTATTTTAGAACAGCAAAATGATCAGCTACTCTCTGATTGGGGAGAACACCACTGGTTTTCTTCTGATCGTATTATGGAAAATTTTACATTTAAGCAAACAAATCGTCAATGCTACACAAAACACAAAGAACTGCGGATACTAGAAATCTGAAATAAAAACAGAAATTTCTGGAAATGCTCAGAAGGTCTGGCAGCATCTGTGGACAAAAAGCAATTTCGGGTCCAGTCACCTTCTTTAAGGCTGTTGCTGAATGCCTCAATTGGAAAACAGCTACAATGACAAGGTGGCACATTCTCAATCCTGAACTAAAACACTGGCTATGATTACATGTTTAAAGCCAGGATTGAGACTTGGATTCAAGGCCTTCACATTATGAGGTAAGTGTGTTATTAATGTGAATGGTGGTATAATTTTATTTTTAAAAAGGGATAAAATAAAAAGCTTTATTTCTATAGCTTCTTTCTTAACTTCAATGTATTTCAAAGTACTTGACTGTTAATGAAGTACTTTTTGAAGAGCAGTTACTGCTAATAATGGAGGGTAATGTGTGGTGACCAATTTGTGCACTGCATAGTCTCAAAACCAGCAACGTCCAAATAACCTCTTTTACTAATGTTGGTTAAGAGCTAAACATTGGCCAGGACATCAAAGCACTTGCCTCACCTTTCTTTAATTATTACCCAAAAAGCTGGGTAATGGCTGATTTGAACTCTCATGATATTTTAAATGCAAAAACATGCTTTATTCATAAAAATCGTGAGGTACATATATGGGTACTAAAGCAGTTCTTCACATAGCAAAAAGAAAACATTGGAATTTGATATTCCCTGTAGTTGTAAAAACCAAAGGCGTTCCCTACTCATGCAGGACACTATTTGCATAGATTGAGGCAAGGAGAGGGACTGATAACTGAAATCACCGCTGTGTACTTTGGCAGAAAGACATTAGAGTGTGGTCTTTCCCCACTGCATCTTGACAGTAATTGCCCAAAGTGCATCTCTTAGCACAAGGTCCTATACCTTGGAACATGCCATTCTGAAACACTTAAGAGTATATCACAGAAACAGACCAGTTGGTCCAACTTTTCCAGGTTGACCAGATAACCTAGATTAATCTAGTCCCATTTCCCAGCATTTGGCCCATATCCCTCTAAACCCTTCCTCGTCATATGCCCATCCAGATGCCTTTTAAATGTTGCAATTGTTCTAGCCTCCACCACCTCCTCTGGCAGCTCATCCCATACATGCACCACCCTCAGCGTGAAAAAGTTGCCCCTTGGATCCCTCTTTAATTTCTTCCCTCTCACCCTAAACCTACGCCCTCGAGTTCTGGGCTCTTCACCCCAGGAAAAAGACCTTGTCTATTTACCCTTGGTCGAGGTCAACTCTCTATACTGGAGTCTTTCATTGGGTTGATAGCCTTCCAACCACTGTCCACGTTTGTCTCATTGTGCATCCCAGGGAACAGACAGTCCAGAAGGAGCATTCCAGAAGGAGATATATGACAGCCTCGACCCATCATCCCGGCTGCTTCAAGGCAGCGCGTGGTGATGGAGAGAGTGTGGGTGTGCATGAAGGATCTCACAGGTGTGCCTTTCTCACTACTAGCCAAGTGACATCTTGGTGCTTGTTGGAAACTTTTGGCAATGACAGATTCTGCCAATTAACTGACAGTCTGCTCAAGGATCAACTCTGCCTTTTTCCCACAGGGTCTCGAGGATGCTGTGTGCTTACTATTGACTTATGGTCAAAGGTATTTTCCTTTACAAATTTTTCCATGAGGGACAGGTGATTCAGAACAATTATAGTCCAACATCTAGAACAGGTAGAACCTCTGTATATAGTGACACTCTCATGATAGCATTTTCAATAGTTGAGCAATGAAATATCAGTCAACATTCAGGTGTTCAATCTCTCAACTGATATTTAGACTCAGAACTAATAAATTGAAGCTGAGCTTAACAAACCTTGATGCAGGTATCTGTGAAGTTTGGAATGCTTGAGAGAAAACCAAGTGGAACAATCTAACTGTCACATTTGTGTTTTCCTATATGTAACAAATTGCTTCAACATACAGTTCTGTAAAGTTGTTTATGGAACAATAATTATGGATGGCAACAGAGAAGACACTTGTATTCCCAAAGAATGGGGAATGTTACATTGTACTGTTAAGAGGAGGGGGAAATAGGTCATTAATTGAACTGTATTTCAAAAATGATTGAACTCTTTCAGCATTTATACCAACATAGATTTAGGATTCAATTTTTTCAAATAATATTTTGAAACTCAAGGAACTTGCAACATGCATGGTGGCTCAATGGTTAGTACTGCTGCCTCATAGAGCCAGGGAATTGGGTTCAATTCCGGTCTCGGGCGACTCTGTGTGGAGTTTGCATGTTCTCCCCATGTCTGTATGGGTTTCTCCCACAGTCCAAAGATGTCACGATTAGGTGAATGGCCATGCTAAATTGCCAGTGTGTTCAGGGATGTGTAGGTTAGGGTGCATTAATTAGGGGAAATGTAGAGTAATAGGATAGGGGAATGAGTCTGGATGGGATGCTCTTTGTTGGGCCAAATGGCCTGTTTTTACACTGTAGGGATTCAAATACTTTGACAAACAATTTGCTAAGCAAGGAATAATTTTAGTTTTTTTGTACACAGGTATACAATATGGTATCTTGAATTATTGTTGTGAAGGAAACAATTGAATTAAGTGGACGAAAGCGATAAGAAAGAAAATGCCTTAGAAATATCCAAACATAATTAGTTTTTTTTTTAAATTGCTGTATTTTGAACTCATTATTACAATAGGAGTTAAAACAGTACAAGATAATTATTGCTTGTGCAAAAGGGATTTTAAATTAAACAAAATTTGAGTAGCATATTTGTATGGAGATCTCAGTTATCTGTGAAAATATACAGTTGTAAGAGAAGGAATTTTAACTTTCTAAACATAGACTGGGACTACCATAGTATTAAGGGCTTGGATGGAGTGGAAGTTTTTAAATATGTACAAGAAAATTTCTTTTTTCATTACGTGAATGTATCAAGAGAAAGTGAGGACTGCAGATGCTGAAGATCAGAGTCAAAAAGTTTGGTGCTGGAAAAGCAAAGACAATCAGCCTGCATCCGAGGAGCAGGAGAGTCGACGTTTCAAGCATAAGCTTTTCATCAGGAATGATGATGAGATTATGCTTGAAAGGTCAACACTGCTGCTCCTCAGATTCTGCCTGACCGGCTGTGCTTTTCTAGTACCACACATTTTGAATGTGAGTGTACCCACTCAAGAAGGAGCAAAACTTGACCTTCTCTTGAAAAATAAGGGAGGGCAAGTGACTGAGGTATCAGTCAGGATACACAGTGGCCAGTGATCATAATTCTGTTAGCTTAAAATAGTTATGGAAAAGGATAGGCATGATCGAAAAGTTAAAGTTCTAAATTGGAGGAAAGCCAATTTTGATGGTTTTAGACAAGAATTTTCAAAAGTTGATTTAGGGAGGCTATTCACAGGAAAGGGACAGCTGCAAAGTGGGAAGCTTTTAAAATTGAGATAAGCAGAGTTCAGAGACAACATATTTTTGTTCGTGTGAGGAGAAGGCTGATAGGTGCAGGAATACTGGACAACCACAGAAATTGAGGCTCTGATCAAGAAAAAGGAGGACGTATTGACTGTGGTGATCAAGTGAATCCCTAAATGCAGTAGGGGTACACTTGAGAGGGTAATCAGGAAGGCAAAAAGGGGACATGAGATAGCTTTGGAAAACCCAAATAAATTCTACAAATACATTAGGAGAAAAGAGTAACTCAGGTGAAAATAAGATCCCTTTAAAGATCAACAAGGCCATCTGTGTATTCAACCGCAGGAGATCATAAATGAGTATTTTCTGCCAGAATTTACTTTGGAGAAAGATATGGGAGTTAGAGAACTTGGAGAAATAAATATTGAGTTCTTCAAAGATTTCTATATTACAGAGGTGTGGAGCTGGACATCTTAAAATGCATGTAGGTGGATCATGCCTGAGACCTGATCAAGTATACCCACCAACTTTGTGGAAATGTAGGGAAGTGATCGCTGGGCCCCTTGGTAAGGTACTTATATTATCGATAGCCACGGGTGAAGTGCCGGGAGACTGAAGATTGGCTGATGTGGTGCCTTCATTCAAGGAATATAGTAAGGAAAAGCCAGGGATAATAGACCAGTGAGCCTAACATCAATGGTGAGTAAGTTGTTAAGAGTGGATTCTGAGGGGCAGGAAAGGTAAGGACTGATTAGAAATAGTCTACATGGCTTTGGGTGTGGGAAATTGTGTCGCATTGACTTGATTACGTTTTTTGAAGAAGTAACGAAGAGGATTGATGAGGGCAGCGCGGTGGATGTGATCTATATAGACCTCAGTAAGGAGTTCAACCATTGTAGACTGGTTAGCAAGGTGAGATCACACATTAAAACAGGTAGAACTAGCCATTTAGAGTCATAGAAACATAGAGATATACAGCATGGAAACAGATACTTCGGTCCAACCCATCCATGCCAACCAGATATCCCAACCTAATCTAGTCCCACCTGCTAGCACTTGACCCATATCCCTCCAAACCCTTCCTATTCATATACCCATCCAAATGCCTCTTAAATGTTGCAATTGTACCAGTTTCCACCACTTCCTCTGGCAGCTCATTCCATACACATACCACCCTCTGCGTGAAAAAGTTGCCCCTTAGGTGTCTTTTATATCTTTCCCCTCTCACCCCAAACCTATGCCCTCTCGTTCTATACTCCACCAACCCAGGGTAAAGACTTTGTCTATTTATCCTATCCATGCCCCTCATAATTTTGTAAACCTCTATAAGGTCACCCCTTAGCCTCCGATGCTCCAGGGAAAACAGCCCCAGCCTGTTCAGCATCTCCCTAAAGCTCAAATCCTCCAACCCTGGCGACATCCTTGTAAATCTTTTCTGAACCCTTTCAAGTTTCACAACATCTTTCTGATAGGAAGGAGGCCAGAACTGCACACGATATTCCAACAGTGGCCTAACCAACGTCCTGTACAGCCGCAACATGACCTCCCAACTCCTGTACTCAATACACCAATAAAAGAAAGCATACCAAACGCCTTCTTCACTATCCTATTTAACTGGGACTCCATTTTCAAGTAGTTATGAACCTGCACTTAAAGGTCTCTTTGTTCAGCAACACTCCCTAGGACCTTACCATTAAGTGTATAGATCGTGCTAAGATTTGCTTTCCCAAAATGCAGCACCTCGCATTTATCTGAATTAAACTCCATCTGCTACTTCTCAGTCCATTGGTCCATCTGGTCAAGATCATGTTGTAATCTGAGGTAACCTTCTTCGCTGTCCACTACACCTCCAATTTTGGTATCATCTGCAAACTTACTAACTGTACTTCTTATGCTCACATCCAAATCATTTATGTAAATAACAAAAAGTAGAGGACCCAGTACCAATCCTTGTGGCACTCCACTGGTCACAGGCCTCCAGTCTGAAAAACAACTCTCCACCACCACCCTCTGTCTTCTACCTTTGAGCCAGTTCTGTATCCAAATGGCTAGTTCTCCCTGTATTCCGTGAGATCTAAACTTGCTAACCAGTCTCCCATAGGGCTTTGCATCTGTATAGTGCCTCTCATGAACCAAGCTTGTCCCAACCTGCTTCACAGATCATTAGAATCGCAAAACCCCTATAGTGTGGAAGCAAGCCATTCGGACCATCGAGCCCACACTGACCTTCCAAACAGCATCTTACTTAGACCCACCTCCCCTACCCTATCCCTATAACCTTCCATTGCTCATGGCTAACCAACCTAGCCCATAGATACCTGGACACTATGGACAATTTAGCATGGCCAATCTACCTAACCTGCAAATCTTTGGATTGTGGGAGGAAACCCACACAAAGAGAACACACAAACACCAGACAGGTCACCCAGGCCTGGAATTGAACCTGGGTCCCCAGCACTGCAGGTTAGCAGTGTTAACCCTGAACCACTGTGTCGCCCATGAAGGGGTGACTGGAGTGAACATGAGGCAAAAATGGCATATCATTACATTGTAATTACATTACAATTCCCGACTCAGGTGACTGACTGTGTGGAGTTTGCACGTTCTCCCCGTGTCTGCGTGGGTTTCCTCCGGGTGCTCCAGTTTCCTCCCACAGTCCAAAGATGTGCGGGTCAGGTGAATTGGCCATGCTAAATTGCCCATAGTGTTAGGTAAGGGGTAAATGTAGGGGTATGGGTGGGTTTCGCTTCGGCGGGTCGGTGTGGACTTGTTGGGCCGAAGGGCCTGTTTCCACACTGTGAGTCTAATCTAATTGTAGTAGCAACATTGATTAGGAGCCCAATTCTCCACAGATCTTTCCACTGGAAGGCAATTGAAAAAATGATTCATTCAATATAGGAATTATTTAAAGGGAAGACCAACATTGATGATGTCTAAGTCTAGTAAGAACTGTACAGGGTGTTTGTGATGCCATACCTGGTCTACAGTGAACACCTTTTGCTATTGTTTTTGGAAGAAAGAATATACTGCCGTTGGAGGCTTTTCAAAAAGAGGATCACTGGCTAATTCCTGGGATGAAGAGGGTTAACGTGTTATGAAAAACTGAACAGGTTCGACCATTACTGGTTAGAGGTTAGGAGAATGGGGTGATGTTCTTGAAATGTACAAGATGCCAAGGGGGTTTGACATGGCAGATGTCGAAAAGCTGTTTCCCCGAGTGAGGGAGTCTCAAACTACAGAGATTGGTTACAGAATGAAGGGAGACTCACTTAGACTTGAGAGGTGAAGGACTTTCTTCTCCTGAGGGGTAATGAATGTCAGGAATTTTCTACGCCAGAGAGTTGCTGAGGTTACATGACTGAAATATTTAAAGAGGAGATAGATTTTGAAAAATCGGGGAGTTATGAGGAGTTGAGGCCTGGGGCAGATTGGCCATGATCTTACAAAATGGCTTGAAGGGCTGAACTGGTCTGCTAATGCTCCTATTACGTGTTTCCTGGAGGTTAGGAAGGTTTTGACAAGAACAGCTCTTTTTATTTTATCTGATATCCTATTTTTCTGAGAAAATTACAATTTACAGAATATGATCCCAAAGACCTGAAATAAAAAATAACCTCATACAACATAAACAGACACTGACCTGAACTCAGTCAGTCATTGGGAATTGGTGGCCGTGGTAAGCACTAGTCCAGCTCATCCTAACCTTGGATAACCTCAAACTAGATACGGGGATACACAAATGACAAAAAGAAAGTACAATGTGAGGGAACTCTTTTTGTCTGGTGCAAAAATAGCATTGGTATAAGAAAAAGAAAATCCGCAATACATTCTGAATGTCCTGGGGGTGGGGGTGATTTCCTTTCTATGAAAGGCTAGTCAGGCCTGCCAATCTGAAGACTGGCCAAGAGATTTCAGGATGTGCTGAGAAATACTGGTGGCCAGGGTTGGCAGAAAGAGTTCAGGGCGTCAAGGCATGCTTTAACATGAAATTGCACCATGCGTACTTTTTTCAACTAAATATTAGTAACCACAGCCAACATGTTACATATGTAAATATAATTGCATTCGACAAAGAAAATGTGTCCAGCCTTAACAGTGAAGTTGTCTTTGGGAACTCCTGAAAGTGTGCGCTGTCTGTGCTTTCGAGTAAATTAACAGCAAGCTTAAAAGATTTTTTTTTGTGACATGAGTTTACACAACAGCACAAATTGCACCCGTAAATACCCAAATATTGAACCAGTCATAGACTTAGAGTTGTAGAGACTCTGAGCTTATCTCATATATAGAAAGGATACAGAACTGGCTCAAATGTAGAATACAGAGGATGATGCTGGAGAGTTGCTTTTCAGACTGGAGGCCTGTGACTAGTGGTGTACCACAAACATTGGTGCTGGATCCACTGCTTTTCATCATTTATGTAAATAATGTGGATGTGAACATAGAAGGTACAGTTAGTGAGTTTGAGGATGACATCAAAGTTGGAGGCGTAGTGGATAGCGAAGAAGGTTACCTCAGAGTAAAACGGGATCTTGATCAGATGGGCCAATGGGCCAAGGACTGGCAGATGGAGTTTAATTTTGATAAATGTGAGGTGCTGCATTTTGGAAAGGCATTTTGGGCAGGACTTATACCCTTAATAGTAAGGTCCTGGGGAGTGTTGCTGAACACAGAGACCTTGGAGTGCAGGTTCATAGTTCTTTGAAAGGAGTTGAAGGTAAATAGATTCATAGAGTCATAGAGATGTACAGCATGAAAACAGACACTTCAGTCCAAACTGTCCATGCTGATCAGATTTCCCAACCCAATTTAGTCCCACCTGCGAGCACCCGGCCAAATCCCTCCAAACCCTTCCTATTCATATACCCATCCAAATGCCTCTTAAATGTTGCAATTGTACCAGCATCCACCACTTCCTCTGGCAGCTCATTCCATACACGTACCACCCTGTGTGTGTGAAAAAGTTGCCCTGGAGATCTCTTTTATATCTTTCCCCTCTCACCCTAAACCTATGCCCTCTCGTTCTGGATTCCCCGACCCCAGGGAAAAGACTTTGCCTATTTATCTTATCCATGCCCCTCATAATTTTGTAAACCTCTATAAGGTCACCCCTCAGCCTCCGATGCTCCAGTGAAAACAGCCCCAGCTTGTTCATCCTCTCCCTATAGCTCAAATCCTCCAACCCTGGCAACATCCTTGTAAATCTTTTCTGAACCCTTTCAAGTTTCACAACACCTTTCCGATAGGAAGGAGACCAGAATTGCATGAATATTCCAACAGTGGCCTAACCAATGTCCTGTACATTAAGTATATAAGTCGTGCTAAGATTTGCTTTCCAAAAATGCAGCACCTCGCATTTATCTGAATTAAACTCCATCTGCCACTCGTCAACTCAATGGCTCATCTAGTCCAGATCCTGTAGAGGACCCAGCACCGATCCTTGTGGCACTCCATTGGTGACAGGCTCCAGTATGAAAAACAACCCTCCACCACGACTCTCTTGTCTTCTACCTTTGAGCCAGTTCTGTATCCAAATGGCTAGTTCTCCCTGTATTCCGTGAAATCTAACCTTGCTAATCAGTCTCCCATGGGGAACCTTGTCGAACGCCTTACTGAAGTCCATATAGATTACACCTACCACTCTGCCCTCATCAATCCTCTTTGTTACTTCTTCAAAATTCAATTAAGTTTGTGAGACATGATTTTCCATGCACAAAGCCATGTTGACTATCCCTTAGCAGTCCTTGCCTTTCTAAATACATGTACATCCTGTCCTTCAGGATTACCTCCAACAACTTGCCCACCACCGACGTCAGGCTCACTGGTCTATAGTTCCCTGGCTGTCCTTACTACACTTCTTAAACAGCGGCACCACGTTAGCCAACCTCCGGTCTTCCAGCACCTCACCTGTGACTATAGATGATACAAATATCTCAGCAAGAGGCCCAGCAATCACTTCTCTAGTTTCCCACAGAGGTCTCGTGTACACCTGATCAGGTCCTGGAGATTTATCCACTTTTATGCGTTTCAAGACATCCAGCACTTCCCCCTCTGTAATATGGACATTTTGCAAGATGTCACCATGGATCTTTCATATCATTTTCCACAGTAAATACTGATGCAAAATACTCATTTAGTATCTCCCCCATTTTCTGTGGCTCCAAACAAAGGCTGCCTTGCTGATCTTTGAGGGGCCCTTTTCTCTCCCTAGTTACCCTTTTGTCCTTTATGTATTTGAAAAAACTCTTTGGATTCTCTTTAATTCTATTTGCCAAAGCTATCTCATGTCACCTTTTTGCCCTCCTGATTTCTCTCTAAGTATACTCCTACTTCCTTTATACTCTTCTAAGGATTCACTTGATCTATCCTGTCTTTACCCTATGCTTCCTTCTTTTTCTTAACTAAACCCTCAATTTCTTTAGTCATCCAACATTCCCTGTACTTACCAGCCTTTCTTTTCACCCTAACAGGAATATACTTTCTCTGGATAGTGGAGAAGGTGCTTGGCATGCTTTCCTTTATTAGTCAGAGCACTCAATATAGGAATTGGGAGGTCATGCTGTACAGGTTAGGCCCTTTTTGGAATATTGTGTGCAGTTCTAGTCTCCTTTCTATAGGAAGGATGTTGTGAAACTTGAAATCATTCAAAAAAGATTGACAAGGATGTTACCATGGTTGAATGATTTGAGCTATAGGGAGAGGTTGAATAAGGCTGGAGCTGTTTCCCCTGGAGCACTGGAGGCTGAGGGGTGACCTTATAGAGGTTTATAAAATCATGAGGGGCATGGATAGGGTAAATAGAGAAGGCCTTTTACTCGCACTGGGGGAATCTAGAACTAAAGGGCATAGGTTTAGAGTGAGGGGCAAAGATTGAAAAGAGACCTAATGGCCAACGTTTTCAAGCAGAGGGTGGTGTGTGTATGGAATGAGATGCCAGAGGAAGTGGTGAATGCTGGTACACTTACAATATTTAATAGGCATCTGGACGGGTATACAAATAGGAAGGGTTTAGAGGGATTTGGGCTTAGCCAAATGGGACTAGATTAATTTAGGACATCTGGTTGGACTGAAGGGTCTTTTACTATTCTGTACATCTCTATGACTCTAAGTGATAAAGAAGATGAACGAAGACAAAGTGGTGGACATTATCTAGATGGACTTCAGCAAAGCATTTGACAAAGTTCTGTTCGATAGACCTGTTAGCAAGGCTAGATCACTTGGAATATCTGGAGAGCTAGTCATTTGGATACAAAATTGGTTTGAAGACAGGAGACAGAGGATGTTGGTGGACGGTTGCTTTTCAGACAGGAGGCCTGTGACCAATGGTGTGCCGCAAGGATCGATGCTTGTTCACTGATTTTTGTAATTTATATAAATGATTTTGATGTGAATACAGGAAATATGGTTCGTAACTTTGCAGAAGACACCAAAATTGGTGGTGTAGTGCACAATGAAGAAGGTCATCTTGGAGTACAACGGGACCTTGATCAAATTGGCCAATATGCTGTGGAGTGACAGAGGGATAAATGTGATGTGTTCAGTGATATGTTTCGATAACTGTGATGTGTTCAGGGCAAATCAGGGCAGGACTTCCAAACTTAATGGTAAGGTTCTGGGGAGTGTTGCTGAACAAAGTGTAGGTTCACAGTTCCTTCAAATGTAGAGTTGCAGGTAGATGTGGTGATAAAGAAGGCATTTGGTATGCTTGCCTTCATTGGTCAGTGAACTGAATATAGGAATTTGGATGTCATATTGCAGACATGACATTGGTTAGACACTTTTGTCATACTGCATTCAATTCTGGTCTCTCTGCTATAGGAAAGATGTCGTTAAAGTTGAAAAGATTCAGAAAAGATTTATAAAGGATGTTTGAGCTATGGGGAGAGGCTGAATAGACTGGGGCTATTTTCCCTGGACCATTACAGGCTGAAGGATGACCTTACAGAGGATTATAAAATCATGGGGGGCATGGATTGGGTGAATAGCCAAGATCTTTTTTCCCAGGGTAGGAGAGTCCAAAACTAGAGGGCACAGATTGAAGGTGAAAGGAGAAATATTTAATAGCGACCTAAGGGGTAACATTTTCACGCAGAAGATGGTACGTGTATGGAATGAGCTGCGTGTGGAAGCAATGGACACTCATACAGTTACAACATTTAAAAAGGCATCTGGATGGGAACATGAATAGGAAGGGTTTAGAGGGATATGCACAAATTGCTGGCAAATGGGACAAAATTAATTTGGGATATCTGGTCAGCACGGATGAAATGTACTGAAGAATCTGTTTCCATGCTATACACCTTTATGACTCTATAAACATTTCATAGGCATAATCGATAGTTTTGCAACTGCGCAAAGATGCAGCAGGAGCTTGTCTGAATAAGTGATAAGTGTGAACACAAGGACAGAACGTTTTGACAGGATGTGCTGTGACACCTAGAACCAAAGTACTTTTCATTGGATTTTAGGACTCAATTTTAATTGCTTACCAGTTGGCTTTCTGTAGCGCTTCTTATGTTAAAAGGAAAACTCCAGACATAATTGGAAGCAGATGGTGAGTGAAGAAAACACAGTTGGGAGGTTGTAAGGGCAGAAATGAAATGGCACACTTGCTGGGAATGATTAGCCTATGGTCAAGTGGGAGTAGGATTTCAGAGGCTGGACATTATTGGGTCCTTAAGGAATGGCCCTAGATGAACAGGAATGTGGCTAGGCAGAAGGACAGACGGTATGGTGATCATGGTAGAGGAAGGAGTTCTCAATGTGGAGGAAACATGCAATTTGTTTTTGGAGTCCAACAAAGGATCCCTGCTCTTCCTGCCTCCATGGAAGTCAAAAGAAAACAAAGATAAATATCTGGGTTCCTTCTGCCTCTGGAAATGTTTGCCACAATCAGGCCTGAGGTTAAAGTTAGAGATCAAACTCAAATTGTGTCACTGGAACATAAGATGCATACTTGAAGGAGGACCCTTGATTCCTTCTGGCAGACGTCATATTTCATTCATCAGAAAAAGGCTAAAATTCATAACAGTGAACAGGCAAAGGAATCACAGCAAGTAGGATGCTGGGGTCATTTCAGTGATTAGTGATTGCACTGCAACTGCCAATCATTATAAATGGCAGAACTTGCAAAGTCTGTACCCAACACAGCAGTCAAACATTTCCAATAAGTTATCAATCCTACTGTCTTCCTTTGTATTAATTTGACATTATCACATAAAAGCAGATTCAGCATAACCCACCACTGCTCTCCTGCATCAAACTGATTTGGCTCCCAGTCAATATTTATTGAAGCAGTACATACAGGCAGGTACATGCTGAAGAACAATTATGCACAACAAATGAAGCACATGCAATTAGATCAGATGAGACAAAAATGAAAAAGTCCCTTAGCAAAGAAAAATGGGTTATAAAGGACAAACTTTTCTTTCTTACATCTAGCAGACTGACTATGGATTGGATCTCCAGATTAAAAGAATGATATAGTTCCAAAATTTTGGACAAACTTGAACAAAGGCATTAGTGCTTCTGCGATGACTTGTCAAAAGTGGGTCTCATTTAGCTTGTAGCAATACTGAAAGTAAAACTTGTCAAATAACTCTGTGGCTAAAGATTCATTTTCATGACAGCCAAGGATAGAGACGAGTTCTACTGATATACATGATTAAGAATTTTAATGAATCTGGGATTTAGAGATTATGAACAGCTATCTGAGACCTATGCATCAGGAGCCAGTGGCCTCACTGCTAAACATAAAACCTCCCTAGTTAATATTTTACAACATGCAGTATGAAAGCGCGCTGTTAGTTCAATAGTATGAACACTGGCAGATTTTCAAAGTAGAATACCGAAACTATGCACACCTTATAATTACAGCATGCTTTCATTTACTTAACATATAATCTTAATAATGAGTGTGTCTGCAAATTATAGACCTCATAGGTGCCACTGCCTAGCCAAATTCTATGACCATTCAAATATACCAGGATAAATTATCAATTGTCAATCAGGAGTGGTATCTATACTCATTGTTTCCCTTCTCTTCTTGGAGGCACTGTATCTTACTACGACAATCATTAAAATCTACAAACGAGGTATTGCAGACAGGAAACTTTTCCGATGCAATCTGAGAAGCTTTTGAATCCATCCATACATATTGTTTTCTTCCTTGTTCCCCACTATAGCTACCAAATGTACAATATTTGTCAAACTGCTCAAAATGGTCTAGTTAGAACAGATGCCTCAAATTAAAAACTCTCTCATGTAGAATCATAGAAAATTACAACACAGGCGTGGAGCTCTTTTTCCACTGGGTTTGTGCCAGTTCTTTTGAACAGTGATCTATCTGAGCTTACATCCTAGCCTTTTCCTCACTATCTCGACATTTTTTTCCACCTTCAAGTTTTTATCCAATTGTCCCTTTGAAAGACACTAATTGAATCTGTTTCCACTACCCTATTTGCATTCCACATCCAAACCACTCACTGTGTAAAGATGGTTTGTCCTCATGTTATGGATGATTTATTTTTAACCAATTAGCTTAAATCTGCATCCTGAGGTTATGAATTAGTTTATCCATATTTACTCAGTTTAAATTCATCATAAACTTCTTTGCACTCTTCAATTTCAGGAGGAATAACCTATCTTCTTCAACTTATCCACATTACTGTGATTTGTCATGCAGAACCATTCACCAGAATAAGACTGAGAAAGGGGTCTGAGCTGATTAGTCCAAGTAAGACGAACTCAGAATAAGTGAGAAGATTATTGCCTTTTTGTGGTACTGCCAATAACTCTGTCGGTCACTTTGCTGCTGAATGAGAATAGACTGATGGGATAGTAATTAGCTAGATTGTATTTGTCCTTTCTTTTGTGCACTGAAGATAGCTAGGCAATGTTCCACATCATTAGGTGAATGGCAGTATTGTGGCTGCACTGGAAAAGCGTAGCAAAGAGTGTAGCCATCTCTGGAGTGTGTCTTCAGTACTACAGCTGGGATGGTGTTAGGACTAATACCATTTTCAATATCTATGTCTTAATTCAAGTAACTTTACTATGAAAACACTATCGATGCAAGATTTATTAGTGAAACATTCCGAGGTGCTTAAGAGGAGCATAATTACATTGACATTTACACAGAGGAAAAGGAGATATTCAGCTATGAAACCAGACATTTGATCAGAGGGAGCTTCTTTACGGAGAAGGCGGAATTATGCAGGGAGGGGGCATCAAAACTAGCTTTATGGAGAAGCCCCTTCACCTTCATCAAATCCCTACAGAGTGGAAGCAGGCCATTTCGCCCATTCAGTCCACGCCAACTCTCCAAAGAGCATTCCACCTAGCCTCATCCTGAAACCCCACATTTCCCAAACACTATGGCCAATTTAGCACAACCAATCCACCTAACCTGCGCATCTTTGGACTGTGGGACAAAGCCAGAATGTGTAAACTCCACACAGACAGTCACCCGATGCTGGAATCAAATCCAGGTCCCTGGCGCTCGCCATTGAGCCACCTAAAGTTGACATAAGGCCAACACTAGGCCAAATTGAGGACTGCAGATGCTGGAAACCAGAATTTAGGTCACAGTGGTGCTGGAAAAGCACAGCAGGCAGCACCCGAGGAGCAGGAAAATCGACGTTTCAGGCAAAAGCCCTTCACCAGGAATAGAGGAGGAAGCCTCCAGAGTGGAGAGATAAATGGGGGTGGGGCTGGGGTGAAGGTAACAAATAGTACAATGAGACAATGATGAGCTGGAAGGTTGGAACTGAGGTAAGGTGGGGGGAGAGGAAATGAGCACTGTCCTCATGACATGTCCTACCTGCCAATCTCCCTTCCCACCTATCCGCTCCACCCTCCCCTCTGACCTATCACCTCCATCCCCACCTCCATTCACCTATTGTACTCTTTGCTACCTTCTTCCCACCCCCCACTTATTTCTCCACTCTGGAGGCTTCCTGCCTCTATTCCTGATGAAGGGCTTTTACCTGAAACGTCGATTTTCCTGCTCCTCGGATGATGCCTGACCAGTTGTGCTTTTCCAGCACCACTCTGATCTAAACATAAGGACATCACCACTGTTGGGGTGAAGGAAGTGAGAAACAAGAGATGTACAAAATGGTCAAAAGAAGGAACAAAAAATTTTCAAAGAGGCGAATGGCTGCTGAAAATCAGAAATGGGAGCAGCAATGCTATGCACAGCTTTGAAAACAAGGGCAATATTTTTAAAATCAGCCATTTATTCACCTGCAAACAACTCAGGTTAACAAGTACAAGAGATGGATGTACTTAATTGCCAGACCTGCTAAGATTTTCCAGCAATTTCTGATTTTGTTTCCGATTTCCAGCCATTCTTTATGCTTTTTTAAACATTACTCAGTGGTGTCCTGGTTCTGGAAATCTGACCGAAATTGTCCCTATTCTTGCAATTTATGAAAGCAATTTGGAGAGAATCCACATAGTGTTACTATATCATTTGTGCAAAAAGAATGATCCAATGTCAAGTTGATATTCAGATACAGGACACAGCAGTCGGACTTTAGGCCTGTCAAGTAAAATGCCCCAAGGACTGAAGATTTTTGTCTTTGCTAATTTAACAAAAATAGAGACACACAATAACTGGCAGAACATCAGCAGCATTAAAAGTAATTTGCCTATTCCCACCATTACAAATAAGATTTATTATGGTAAAAAATCATTTATCTTTCTTTATTGAGGTCTGTTTAAGGTCATGAATGAAAAATTCCTGAAACATTTCACTGCTGCAGTCAAACAAAATCATTTTCTCCTTGAAGCCAAACCTTATGGCCTCAATGAAGAGCACAGCTTTCAAGAATCACAGGAAGCAAGCTACAGACTTGCAGCAACTATGACACATGAAGGCTATTGTTGACCACTACCTTTCTAGAACATTATTTGGGAAGAGTAATATCCTAGATGTTAAGCGAATTAAATCTGAATTCTGAAAAAAATCTCATCTGCTTTGGTTGGAATTTGAATATATTATGTTCACATGATCAGCATTTTTTACCTATTATGTTAATAAAAATTGTATTACCGTCCACAAGTTCCAGGAACATTGTGTTTCTGTGAAAAGAAATCTCTTTACAAAATAAGTTTTACAACAACAATTTACATTTATTTAGTGTATTTAGCTTAATAAAACTATTAGTTATGAAACAAAATTATGATACAGAGTCACATTAGAATACAAGCCAAATGACCAGTACTTGTTTAAAAAGGTAGGTTTTAATAAGAGACTTAAAGGTCAAAACAAGATAGAGAGGCAGAGGGACTGGGGGAAGAGAATTCCACAGCTTAGGGTCTCAGAAACAGAAAGCAAAAGCCAAAATGGAGAAATGTTTAATGGTGGAGTGATACCGAATAGGTCAGAATTGGATGAGCACAGGTATCTCAGAAGGTTGTGGAGCTGGAGAGATTAGAGACATAGTATGGGCTAAAGCAATGGAGAGATTTGAAAACATGGAAGAGAACCAAAAATGAAGGCACTGCTTGATTGGGTAGCTATTAAGTGTAGGAATAAAAGGTGAACAGGATTTGGTGCAGTGTAAGACACAAGTAGCAGAGTTTTAGATGATTTCAGGTTTACAGCAGGTAGAATATAGAGACCTGACAGCAGTGTGTTTGAATATTCAAGTCTAAAAGATAATAAAAGAATGGATGAAGGTTTCAGCAGCAGATAAGCCAAGGTTAGGGCAAAGTCGGTGGTGAAAATAGATAGTCTTAGTAGTGGCACAATTACATGACGAGTTGGTCATCTCAGGCTCAAATATCACACTGAAATTTTGACAAAATCATTTAATCTCAGACTGTTGTTATGCTGATGGATGGAGTACATTTAGTTTGGCATGGTGACTGAAAACAATAGCGTCAGTTTTTCTAGTTCTTAATTAGAGGAAATCTCTGCTCATTCAGCACTAAAAATTGAATAAACTATTTAATAATTTAGCAGTGATGAGAGTTAAGAGAAGTGGTATAACAGTAGCACATTTAGATGACAATTTTGAGAGGGATGCATGTAAATGAGTGATATAATAGCGCCAAAGATAGATCCTAAAGGATTACCAGAGTTAACAGTGCAAAAGCAGATGAGAAACTACTATGCCACTGTCACTGCCTGTTTCAGGAGGGCCGCCATCATCCCTGTGCCTAAGAAGACTCATACAGCATGTCTCAATGACTACCGCCCAGTGGCCCTAACGTCGGTGGTCATGAAGTTCTTTGAAAGGCTGGTCATGGTATTAATCAACTACTGCCTCCCCATCACTCTTGACCCACTCCAATTTGCCTACTGGACCAACAGGTGCCATATCAGATGCCATATCACTTGCCCATCACTCCTCCCTTGAACATCATGACACTAAACAGCTATGTAAGAATCCTACCCATTGACTACAGTTCAGCCTTCAACACTATTATCCCCTCGAGACTGATTACTAAACTTAGTGATGTTGGACTAAGCCCCACTCTCTGCAGTTGGATCCTCAGTTTCCTGACCCACAGGCCACAATCAGTAAAGATTGAGGACAATATTTCAACCTCACTGACATTCAACATTGGAGCCACCCAGAGGTGTGTACTCAGCCCCCTACTGTACTCCCTGTATACCCATGCCTGCATCGCCAAGTACCAGACTAATGCTAATAACAAGTTCGCTGATAACACGACCATAGTTGGTCGAATCTCAGATGGCGATGAAACAGATTACAGATGGGAGATGAAATATCTGGAAAAATGGTGCATTGAGAACAACCTAGCTCTCAATGCCAGCAACACCAAGAAACTCATTTTTGACTTTCGGCAGAATACTACTCATGCTCTTCTACACAATAACAGTACAGAGGTGGAACGAGTGGAGAGTGTTCAAGCTCCTGGGAATGGTCATCCACAATACGTTTTCTTGGACTCTTCATGTGGATGCACTGATTACAACATCACTTCCTCAGGCAGCTGAGGAAATTTGGCATGACGGCGAATACCCTTGCCAACTTTTATAGGTGCGCCATCACGAGCATTCTGTCTGGATGTATCACTACCTGGTATGGGAACTGTACTATTCAAGATCGGAGACGGTTACAGAGAGTGGTGAACTCAGCCCAAGCAATCACAAAGGCCAACCTCCCACCTACAGATTCCATCTACCAGGCCTGCTGTCAAGGAAAGGCCACCAGCA
Organism: Hemiscyllium ocellatum; assembly: GCF_020745735.1. Taxonomy (NCBI): domain Eukaryota; kingdom Metazoa; phylum Chordata; class Chondrichthyes; order Orectolobiformes; family Hemiscylliidae; genus Hemiscyllium; species Hemiscyllium ocellatum. The sequence goes on along the minus strand of NC_083410.1, from coordinate 57,105,559 downwards.
TTCTCAAAGATCCATCCCACCTTAGCAATGCTTTTCTACAACCTCTACCATCGGGGGAGAAGGTACAGAAACCTGAACACACGCCAGCCAGTTTCGTGACAGTTTCTACCCTACTGATGTTAGAATACTGAATGGCCTCACAAACCCCTAACATTTGCTTCTTACTGTTTTTTTTTGTTTTTGCCACTGTTCACCTACTATTTACTATCTATGCTGCTTAACTATGTGATCTGTCTGTATTGCTCGCAAGACAAAGCTTTCCACTGTGCCTCGGTACACGTGACAATAAGTTCAATTCAATTCAATTCAAAAGATACTCTGATTGTAATTAGATAAGATTAGGTAAGAATAAAACCAGGGAACAGGGACAGTAGAGGGACAAAGGAGGACAATAACCAACAGAGGCAAAGGCTGTAGACAGGAAGGGACGAGGATGGCATGTCTATCTTTATTACTGTTACACAGGATATAATTTGTGACTTTGATTAAATCTGTTTCAGTACTATAAGAAGGGTGCAGAACTGATTGGAAGAATTCAATCATGGAGTTCTAGGAAAGATAGGCATGGATACCGTTATAGAAATCTACACTAATCCAAGATACACATGCTTTGATGATGCAAGATGATGCATGTACTGGTTTTATGCATACACAAACATGCCCAGTACTAAGTATTTTTAGGAGACATTCCAATGTCTTTGAGCAAAAATGAAGTGTCAGCATAAAATCTTGAAATGTTGACGCAGTATCAACTTTTGTAAATGAACTTATCATTTCATATTTTCCATAATAACAGTTGGAAACACCATGGAACAACATGGCCAACATCTCATTCACTACTCAAAGTAATAATCTAGAAGTGCCTACCTATTTGTCAAATTATATCACTATGTAAGAATTTCAACAGCTCACGTGTTTTATGGCACAGTTGCCAAAATTTTGCAGAACTTTTTTTTTATTTGATTTGATCTGATAAAGCTGCTTATGCAAAGCTTCCAGTAAGAACATATTTAATAGAGAACAGTATAAAATATTTCCTATACAAGGAAGGGCACTGAAGTAATATTATTTGGTCATCACAATAGGAAGAAAATCTTCTAGATTTAGATAATGCTGAGTGCACCTAACAGCAAACAAGTTTTAAACTTTTGAGCAAGAACACTTTTCTCACTGATCAATAACTGGAATACCTTAGCACTTCCTCCTCACAAGAAAAAAAACCTTTGATTCAGAACATAATACAATTCTTGAGTATTCCTAAAAACAATATGCATTTTGTCAAAGCTTTTCGTTGTGCACTCATCAGCACAATACACAAGAAGAAAACTAACATTTATTTTTTATATTTTTGTTAGAACTTCTGACCCTCGTTTTTTTTTCCCTTTTTACTCCCACACTACCTGCGGTAGTGCTTATTTTTTCCCCAAAACTAACATTTATATTGCATTAGAGGAGAATGCTTATTGGTGGACACTGATTGGTGGAGTTGAGTGCACACATTAATGCTGATTGACAGACTTATGCCAGACTTTGTCAATATTCTAAATCACGTGGGTTGATGCTGATTTGTATAATTTAATATATAGAAATGAGAGGACTGATTTATGATTACTCTAATTGTCATGCATCAGTGAAATCAGTTTCACGGAGATTGAGAATGAGTACCAATCTAGCTAAAGTTGTACAATAATAGTTTGAAAGATTCTGGGCCTGCAACAGCTATTTACTGCAACAAAATGGCTGAGTTTGAGATTTAAAGGATGACACAAACAGAGGAAGATTTGCATAACTGAGGATCTAAAAAGTCTGATTATACTCGGAAAGTTTAAAAAAACTCACTCCAACTCACTGTCTGCCAAGGCTGAGGAGAGAAAAATGAAGTACTAAACAGAATTAAGAGCAGGCCGTTCAGCCCCTGAAGCCTGCCTTGCCATTCCAGAAAATAGTAGGAATAAATAGATCTTGCAAACCTCCTCCAGACCTCTTCAATACTAGAGTATCCTTCCTGAGATAATCGGTCTCAAAACAGTTAGTGACGTTCCAAATGTGGTTTTGCCAAAGCCTTATACAGCATCAGCAGGACATTCTGCTCTTCTATTCTAGTCTTCAAATGAATGCATTTGTCTTCGTAACTGCCAATTGAACCTGCATGTTAACCTTTGGAGAAACTTTAACTAGGACATGTACATTTCTTTGTTCTTCAAACTTCCAAAGTCTTTCCTCATGCTTTCCCATGCTGTATTCCGTCTGCCATTCTTTGCCCACTCTCCTAGCCCATCCAAGGCCTTCTCCAATCTCTCTGCTTCCTCAACACTAACTGACCCTCCACTTACCTTTATAAGGGGTTATATTTGCTACTTTTCAATCTAATGGAAGGTTCCTGAATATAGGGAATTTTAGAAAATTAACGCCAATGCATTTACTACTTCATTAGCTACTTCTTCTCACACCTTAAGATGAGGTCCATCAAGTCCTGGAGACTTATCAACCCACAGTTCCATCATTTTGCTGAATACCACTTCCTTAGAGATTTTAATTTCATCAAGTTTATCTCTTTCTTTAAACTCCTGACATACAAGTATCTCATTGGACTTTTTGGCTACATTGTTACAGGAGATGGAGCAAAATATTTATTTTTTACAAATCTTTATTATCTATTAGCTTTGTAATTCATTCATGGGACGTGGCAACTCCCATTTTCATCTTCTAAAATGACCAACTCATTTTACTTACTCTTCCCTTTTGTGGATACCTATAGAAATTCTTGCTATTTTACATTTCTTCCCTATATGATCTAATTTATTTGCCTTGTTAACCTTAAAGCCATTTTTTGGCTATTCTTTGTATTCTGTCCACTCATCTGACCTTTGTGCAATCATATGCTTTTTCGTTATGTTTGATGTTCTCCATCACTTATTTAGTTATCCTGGATTGAGGGTCATCTCTTGGGATTTTTTTAATAATAGGAATGCATGTATTCTGAAATATGCCTTAAATGTCTGTCACTGCTTCTTTACCAAGCCATCTCATAGCAAAACCTGAGCTAGCTCATCTAAGTTGGGGTACTAAGCTATCTCAACTCACTTCAGCTAGCTCAGGTTTTGCGCCACATAGTTGCCTTTAAGTTTAAAATATAGTATCATATCCACTCTTTGCCCATTCAAACTCGATACAGAATTCTATCATATTATGATTGCTGCAATAAAGAGTTGTCTGTATTCTGAGGTCATTAATTAGTCCTGCCACATTACACAATACCAAGCCTCGTAAAGATTGCTCTCTGGCCAGTTCCAGAACATGCTGCTCTAAGAGATATCTCAAAGTCATCCTATGAACTCCTCACTTAGGTTACTAATACAAATCTGTTTTTTTCACTTTGTCTAGAGTTTAAAATCACCAATAATTATTGCAATCCCTTTAACACAAACACCTAATATTTCTTCTTATGTTCTTCTTCTTGCAATATCATGGTTACGGATTGGCAGGTGTAGATCACTTCCATGAATGACTTCTTTTCCTTACAATTCTTTATTTCCTCCAAAACAGGTTCTACATCCTAATCTCCTGAACCAAAATCATAAGAACCTATTTATTAATATAAACAGAATTAGGAGCAGGCTGTTCAGCCCCTGAAGCCTGCCTTGCCATTCCATAACAGAACTGTTAATCTGCCACAGGTTTCAACTCTGCTTTTGTCTCAGCTCCTTGATGCCTAAACTCCCTAATTTTTCAAAAAATCTTTCCTCTTAAAATATTTTCAGTAACCTAGCCTCAACTCTCCAGATATTTCAATAGCCTCAAAATAATGCCCTTTGTGTGTCAGTTTTAAATGAGTGTCCTCTTATTCATAACGATGTCCCCTAGTTTGAGATTTTCCCACTAATGGAAATACTTCTCAACATCTACCCTTCACACCCCCTTAGAATACTTCTTATTTCAATAAGATCATCCCTCATTCTTCTAAACTCCAATGAATAAAGACCCAACCTGTTTAGCCATTCTCAATAAATCAATTCCATCATCCCAGGAATCAGCCTAGTGAATCTGTTTTCAATTTCCTCCAATGCAAGTACATCTGTTCACAAACATGGGGATAGTTGTACAGTTGTAACATGATTTCCCTCTAAACTCCAAACAATAAATGCCGAAGTTCCATTTGCCTTCTTAATCATTTGCTGTTCTTGCATGACAACTTGTGTGTTTCCCTCTACACTGCAATCGTTTGGAATCACTCTCCATTTTAATAATAGTCTCTGTTTTGATCTTTTACACCAAAGTGCATGACCTCATATTTTGTGACATTAAACTCCATCTGCCAAGTTTAGCATATTCAATTTCTTGCTAACCCTTTCAAATTCCTTATGGATTCATCACAACATGTCCTTGCATCTATTTTTGTAACATCAGCAAATATAGGTAACGTTACAATCTGTCTCCTTCTTCATGAATACAAATCATAAATATTTGAAGCCCTAGGACTGATCCTTGTGGCACTCCATTATTTTCTTCTTTCTAACCTGAAAGATACATTAAATCCATTAAGATCAAATAATCTGTTTTGTCTGTGTTAACCAATCCTCAATCCATGTTAATGTATTACCTCCAATACCGTGAATTCCTATTTTTGTGCAATAAATATTTGTGACAACTTATCAAATACCTTCTGCAAATTCAAATACTCCTGATGGATGGGTTTCCCTTTATCAATTCTGTCTGGTATATCCTCAAATTAGTCAAACACTACTTTTGCTTCATAAGGCCATGTTGACTCTGTTTGATTGCATTATGTTTTTCCAGATGTTCTGCTATTTTCTTTAATGATGGACAATAGCACTTCCAATGACAGACATTAGGCTAACTGGCCCATAGTTTCCTGCTTTCCGTCTCCCTCACTCCTTGAATAGGGGTATCATATTGATGGTTTTCCAATCTGCTGGAACCCTCCTGGAATGTAATGAGTTCTGGAATACTTCAGCTAATGCCTCCATTACCTCTGCAGCTACTTCCTATTCAAAATTGGATACAAACCTTTAGTCCCAACACTTTGTCAAATATATTGCCCCTTGTGATAGAGATTATTACAAGATTCTTATTCCCAGTAGCAATTTGCTTATCTGATACCTTTGGCATGTACAAATATAAAATATTGGGTTTAAATTACCTGTGGAACAATATACCAGCCTCAGAATGAAGGGATTGGGCAATGAGAACAGATTTGTATGGACTAAACTATATACTCCCTAGTTTTGAAGTATGGAGAGTGAATTTTCTTGAAATAAACATTGAGGGTGACTACCCTGGTTTAAGATTCTAGAACGAATGGTCAGTCTCAGAACAAGGTTGCCATTTATTACTGCATTAAGGAGACACATTCTCATTGAAAGGATGGTGGAATCTTGGAATTTTCAAACTTTAAAGATGTAGATGCTCAGTATAAGTATATTCAATTCAGAGACCAAAAGGCTTCTGGATTCTATGAGATCAAGGAATGGGAATAGTGAGTGAAGGTACAGCTGAGGTGAAAAGAAATCAACTGTGATCTTCCAGAATATTGGAAAAGATTTCAGGGTCCGAATGGCCTATTTCTACTCTTACTTGTAATTTAAGATGAATAGCACATTTTCCGCTGAAGTAAATGCTTCTGCTTTCATTTCAAAGCTGAAGACCACAGTTTGTATCTGATCAATGGTTGCTGCATGACTAAACTTCTAGGCAATTACAATTTAGAAAAATTCCAGAGGTTTTTCTGAGTCCATCTCTCACACTACTTTGAAACTTGCAGGTATATCAATACTTACCTTGAGTCAGTAATTTAATGGTGCTATCGACCTTAGACTATATTAAAAGTTAATGTAATTCCAAGATTGTTTTCAACAAATAATCTGCCATCTGCTTCCACTGTGCAATTGGACACTTTTTAAACATTTAAAGCGGAAGTGGCTACAAACAGAACATTGAATATTTTCACTTGCATTTCCAATTTGTTCACTATTGTAACAATAGTCAAGATTATAGGCACACATTGTTCAAAATAAAATGTTCATAAATGATGGTGAGAAATAAAAATACTTTCTAAGAACTATATTCCTGTATTATCTGCTTCTATACAAACTCATTACCATCTGTCTCCTCTTGCATATTTCAAGAACAATTAGATTGTTCACTTAGTAATTGTTTTTTAGCTCCTTCCTAAATATATGATGGATCACTGAGGTGAACACCGAAAGTAATTGTTTTGCGTAGTAACTCATCATGTAGAATCTTACAAAAATAATAATGTGAAGTGTCCTTAATCAGTCAACTTTTTAAAAAATTGCTCAAGGCAGAAGCATGAGCCAAAAGCGTTGAATGGATGCTATATCTTGGCATCCTCCTGACAGATGCAAACCTTCAGCCAATTTTATTAATTCTATGTGATATTAAGAGCGAGCTGAGCATTTGAATATATAACAGATACATGTTTCAATAATAAGTAGCAGTGAAGACTTCTGATTAAGAAGCAATGGAGTAATTCTGGAGCGCAGAATTACTTTCAACAGAAGAGGTTCTTGTTGTTGGGAGGATGTTGCATTAGTCAAACAATACAGGTTGAGAAGGCCAATTGGGTTCCTGCCACAAGGACAGCAAAATGAGGCCTTTAAGTGGCCGTTAATTGGCAGTCCTCAACCTTTCCCATATAAGATATCATCAGGTGGGGTCAAGAAGGGATTTTCACTCCATCCTAGTTCTTCCCACCTAGCAGTTCTGAAGAACAATCATTTTGGGCTCAAATGTTATCAGTAGAAATTTGAATTAAAAGTTTTGCTGCCTTTACTTGGGTGAACTGAGGAGGTGATCTTGATCAATGTTCCTCCCTCCACAAATGCTGACAGATCTGCTGAGTGTCTCCAGAACTTTGTTCATACTTCAGGAAATTGATATGTTGAGCCGACTCATCAGACAGCTTGAGTGCATTTATGGAAGCCTACTCCTGTTGTTACTTGTTTAACTGGCTACAACCATTTACAATTGAACGTGGCAGGACTTCAGAGCTTTCAACTGATCCATGGGTTATGGAATTACTTAGCTCTGTCTATTTTGGGTTGTTTCTGCTGTTTCAGATGCAACTAGTCCAGTGTTATAGCTTTAGCAGACTATTCACTTCATTTTAGGTATACGCAGTACCACTTCTGCCATGTCCTCCAATGCTCATCACTAAAATGAGGATTGATCTCTGGCTTGATGGTAATTGTGGAGTGGTTGCATATGAGTCCATGAGGTTGTGGATTGTGGTTGAATACAATTCTGCTGCTGATGGCTGCCCAGGTTTGAGGTGCTAGGTGTGTTTGAGATCTATCCCATTAAGCATGATGGCATTGCAATACAACATGGTGGAGGGTTTTCTCAACATTAGATGGGACATAGCTTCCACAGAAACTTTGTGGTAGTTCTTTCTACAGTACTATCTGGGATAAATGCATTTGTAACACAAAAGAACAAACCAAAAAAGCTTTGTTTGAGAGGCCAGGCCTGGAGGCAAATTGCAGGGTGAGCCTTGATCAAAAAGGTTCTAACTAATGGGGAGACCCAGGAAGTATATTTTGTTTCAACAAATAGCAGAAGTTGGCTATTAATGAGGTCAGTACTTGGGAATTGATTGCAGCATGACTAGAAGAGACCCTATGTTCAAGCAGGTGGCAGTTGTTGAATGGTAATTGAGGCCTCAAGAAAAGTCTAGCAGGGCAGAACTAGAATTAAAGTTGTTCATTTGAACTATATTTTCTGAGATGGCTCTGGGCTGCTGCTGAGACAGCATGAATATTTGAATGCTTCCTGCCTAATCTGACACAGCAGTCTCCAGAACTCAAACAGTAGAAATTTGAATTATAAGTTTTGCTGCCTCTACTTGGGTGAACTGAGGAGGTGAACTTGATCAATGTTTCAAAAAAACAGCAGCCAACGAGTCCATGTTCATGCCTTCGTAACAACGCATTATGAAATCCATTTAAGTAATCTGGCCAGTTTTGATATTTTCTTTTATTTATTTCTTGAATATGTTTGTTTGACTGTGTGTCTTTTGTGCGAATGGAAGCTAAAGACAAATGTTTGGGATAAAGCACAGACATTAATCAGCTTACCGTGTTGTTTAATTTTCTCTGCTAAAATTGTGTATTTAATAAATAATTAAGTCTTTTATTGTAGATACAAATACAGTGTCAGGAAATTAATCATTTGCAAAGTCTGGGACTGGTTATTTGAACACCTCCCACAAATATTTTTTCAATTATTTTCAATATATGTGACATAAATTTTAATATTTAAGATTTGTGGTGCTGAGAGCAGAGTATTTTCACAGTTGTATCTGGGAAGGGAAAATAACACTGTTGGGAGGGACAGACAGCTTCTCTTCTGAGGAATGATGCACATAAAGGGAAGAAAAGGAGAGAACAAGCAATAGAAAAGAAACTAGAAATTAAAGAGAGCGAACAAGAAAAAGAAAAAATGTCTTTAGCTGCCTCATATGACTTTTTAAAAAGTCCCCAAAATCACTCATCTTTGACCAGTCCATTAGACATCACAAACTGCGTTCTCCCTGGTTAACAATTTTTTAAAATGTCTATTTGTGAAGATCTTAACACGCTTCTCTAGATTAAAGGCTGCTGTCATCATGTGCACATTAACTAGCCAGTTGAACATCACTGGAGCCTTGAACATCAGAGCTCTGCAAATGTATTATTTTAGGAAGGCTGAATCAAACAATATATTATAAGTTTGTGATGCTGGTTCATTTACAGGTCTACTAATTAATATTTAAGACTGCAACTTATTTCAGGGCATAACTGTACTTACAGAATTCATAGAGTGCTGACATGCCTTGTCAGTATCCCACTTCATTTGCCTCATTACTTATATTGCCCATTATTGACTGGATCACTCCAGTTTGTGGCAGTCTAAATGAGGTATCTGTTAAGGGATTATGGTAGGAATGCAAGAAGTAAACAATCATTTGATTAGGAATGGTACTGTTAAAGATGCATTGTGCTATCTTAAAAGCAGCTGATCAGCAGAAAAATTGTAAATATTTATTCCATCAAATCTGTAAACACTTCAGAATCAAAAGCGCACTTGCAGCCATTAAACTACTCAGTGATTGTCCCTTTCACGATTATACATTAAAATCAAAGACATTCACTCAGTTAAAATACATTTCACAACAGTAATGAGAAATATGTTACAAATACTCTCTTTACAGTAGAATGACATTACACAGTTTCCAATATAATTAATAGCACACATTACATGGGAAGGGAAAGGAACCTGGAGGAAAAATATATTTGTGAAAAAGACTAGGACTTCTCATCCTAATTACTATGCAAGAGGTCAGGCTGAAAGCTGGGTTTGTGTACAAACCATTATTAACGTCAAGACTGATGTCCTCTGCAGGTGAATAACATTCAAGCATTCATTCTCTTCCAAATAATAAATGGAAGCTTCAGTAAGAACTGGATTACCGTATGCCATATGAAAAACAAATGGTCTTCCAGAAATGAGAAAACAACCAAACTGGCAAACTTACATTGTAAAATACATAACAAGTACACTTCTCTTTATATTGTAAGTTTAACCCAACTAAAAAGGGTCTTGCATACATGAAACATACCTGCTAAAGCTTTGATACGGGATCTTTCAAACAGCCTGGCAGAGCTGTTTTCATTATCCCATTCTTCCACATCCCAACGATTGTTGACGTCACTATATTGCTGTTGAATATCAATGTTGTCGTAGTCTGTTGCTATTGCTGTCATCTTCTTAGATGTCCCTCGTCATGAGCTGCCTTTCATAAAATATTCTGAAAACAAATCAGAACAGCACTTTAGAACACAAAGGATCATAAGTTGTAAATGTACATCTGAAATTGCAGATCTTAAATTTCTGTCTTGCTCAAAGGCAGATCAGCACGTAAATAAAACCGTCATAGACAGCACAAGTTAACTGGTCTATAAGAAAGGTGCATCAATACAATGCAGCATAAGAGTGGAATAAATTCCCAATGACAAAATATTTTGCCTAAAGTATCATGAATGAGAAACTAAATACCACAGAAAACAATTTTAAATTGCTAAACTAATTAAGTTTTTTTAAACTGTTCAATAAAAGGAGAAAGGCCACACTGAATAACATTTGCTAAGTATCCAATATCATAAAATTAAAATTATTATTTGTGATTAGGCTGTCTCTTGTACAACACATTTGTTCAAGTAGCAACAATAATAAAAAAACTGTATAATATTTTAAATGGAGAGACATTGCAAGTGTTACATACAAAGCAATTAGATGTCCTGGTAAAAGAATCACAAAATTTGGTACACAGGCACAATGAATGATTAGGAAGACAAATGGAATAAGACCATAAGAAATAAAAACAGAAATAGGCTCTTCAGCCCCATGAGTCTGCTCCACTATTCAATAGGATCCTGGTTGATTCCTCATAGCCACCCGCCTGCCCTTTCCACACGACCCTCAATTCCCCTACTGATCAAGAATCTATCTCAGTCTTAAACATATACAATGACTCTGCCCCACAACTCTCTGATGGTATTTAACAAGGGAAATAGAGTATAAATGTACAGATGTGCTGTGGCATGTCACCACAGTCCTATAGGGTTCCTTTCTCATTAAAGACAACTGGTAGTGGTTTACCTTGAAGGTCGCCACTCTCATGCAAAGGATAAGGTTGAGATTCATGGTAACCTCAGCAGGTACAGGAATTTAACCCACTTTGTTAACATTTCTCTGCATTTGCAAACTAACCATCCAGCCAGCTGACCTAAGTGACCATCACACAGTTGTAACAGGCCTTAGTAAGAACACATCTGGAGTACCATATAAAGATTAAGTCTTCTTGCTTAAGAAAATAAATAACTGAAAATGATGCTGTTCAGCGAAGGTTCACTTAACTAATGGTGGCCCAGTGGTTAGCACTGTTGCCTCATAAAGCCAGGAACCTGGGTTTGATTCCAGCCTTGGACAACTGTCTGTGTGGCATTTTCACATTCTCGGTGTCTGCATGGGTTTCCTTCCGGTGCTCCAGTTTCTTCCCACAATCTAAAGATGTAATGGTTTGGCGGACTGGCCATGCTAAATTGCCCACAGTGTCTAGGGATGTACAGGCTAGGTAGATTAGCCATGGGAAATGCAAGGTTACAGGGTTAGGCTAGGGGAGTGGAATGCTCTTCAGAGGGTCAATGTGGATTTGATGGGCTGAATGGCCTGCCTCTACACTAGTGATACAAAGGGTCCTGGAATGAAAGGATTATTTTCTAATGACAGATTATCAGATTGGATTTACCATATACCAGTTGGATTTTAAAAGAATGATAGGTGATTAAAATATAAGATTCTGAGGGGATTTTATAGGGTGGATAATAGGGAGATTTTCCCTATTTGGGAGCATTCACAACAGTCAAAAAATACACCAATGTTTTAATATATTAACTAATAAGGTAGGAAGAAATATATGACTGTTATTTCAATTGAGATTTGGTTGTTTTTAGTGAAACTAGGGAAGAACATTAATATCATCTGACTGTTTATTCAACTACAAAAAGTCAATTAAGTTATAAATTTGGTAAAGAGTAAAATTACCAAGACAAAGGTGGCTTAGTTGGCCCACACTTTGGGACAAGGCCAAACAGCACTTAGAGAAATAAAAACATGGATTCTTCCCTGTGCCTAGGACAAACGGTGAAATTTTGCATTAGACTGGCATGACTGGATTCTATCACAGGTTTGTTCTGCATTTCAGCACTGTTGTTGCAGCTTTAATGAATTTGTTACAGAAAGGCAGAAAATTTAAATGGATGCCAGTGTCAAAGTGCCTTTGAAAACTTGAAAGCTGTGCTGAGAAACCACATTAATTTTAGCTGCACTGAATTATGCAAAGCCATTCAAACTAACTGTTAATGCCAAGGTCATTGGTATTGGGGCTGTTTTACTGCAAAATGAATAATTGGGGATTGGATGGCCTGTCAATTATTATTTAAAGAAATTGATTACATCAACATTCTGCAGTGGAAAAGGAGACTTTGAATCTTGTGATACTTTTACATCATTTTAAAATTTACATGAGCATCATAGAAGAAGGTATTACTTTATAGACCACAATCCTTTGATTTTCTTGGAAAAATTTCAGAATAATATTTATGATTATTGCCGTGGAATAAATTCTCCAAGCAAACAATTTGAAAATTATGTTCCCAAAGAAAATAATATTGAGGGTGCTTTATTGACAGCAATATAAACAACATTGATGAGGTGATGCCCAGCGACGTATGTAAAACATGGTTGCTGTGTAATTCACTATATGTCTGTCAATATTATTACTTACTGTTCAGGTGACATAGCAATAATATTACGGTAATTTTTGATAAGTAATGAAAATGCCTCAAAGATGAATTTTTATTCTCTTTGGGGAGGTGTTTTGTGAGGAAAAATAAATTTATGTTGATATTTAGACATTAGCTGCCCACAAAGGCAAGCTAATGTCTAAATAACTTTTTTGAGCTGTCATCAAACTGAATTTACAAATCCTTACTTGCTGTGATATTGATTGCTTGACTGCACTGTGTAATCTATGTCAATACTCCAATGATAATATGGTGTATAGAGGTCAGTTAGCTCCATTGGCTGGACAGCTGGTTTACAAAGCAGAGTGAGTTCAATGCCTGCAGCAGTTGAGATTACCATGAAAATCCTGCCTTCTCAACCTCACCCTCAACTGAGGCATAGTGAAGTTAAACTCACCACGAGTCGTTTCTCCCAAATGAGAGTTCAGTCTTTGGCCACTTTAACATTGTTTATTGACATAAACCTGTCATTGAATTTTCTGGCAACAATTTGTTTTCAACTCTCAGACACAGACAGGCAGTATTTTTTCTATTTTTGAAAGGCAGGCTATTTAAGTAACTTGACAGATCTTATCAACCCTTCACAGAAAGAGCTATAAATGTTCATGGCAGTTTGAGGGGTATGATTGGCACCATGTTTTGTAAGGGTGACATAAGGTGCATTGTGCAGGGAACAGACATAGGTTGGCTCTAAGCTGGCAGCAGGGCTCCAAGGAGTATGGGTGTGGCTGAGCAGTACAGTTTGGCATGTTTGACCTGAGATGTGTTGTTGGTGGGGGTATGAAGCCTGAAGTATCTAATCATACACTCAGATGTACAGCATGGAAACAGACCCTTCATTCCAACTCGTCCTTGCCGACCAGATATCCTAAATAAATCTAGCCCCATTTGCCAGCACTTGGTCCATATCCCTCTAAATCCTTCCTATTCATATATCCATCCAGATGCCTTTTAAATTTTGTAATTGTACTAGCTTCACCACTTTCTCTGGTAGCTCATTCATACACGTACCACCCTCTGCGTGAAAACATTGCCGCTTAGGTCTCACCCTAAACCTATGCCCTCTAGTTCTGGACTCCCCCACCTCCCATAACTCCTGCCGATTTACCCTATCTATGACCCTCATGATTTTATAAACCTCTATAAGGTCACCCCTCAGCCTCCAACTCTCCAGGGAAAACAGCCCCAGCCTATTCATCCTCTCCCTGCAGCTGAAATCCTCCAACCCTGGCAACACCCTTGTGAAGCTTTTCTAAACACTTTCAAGTGTTCTTTCGGAGAGGAGGGAGACCAGAACTGCACCATCCTGTACAGCCGCAACATGATCTCCCAACTCCCATACTCAATGCTCTCTCCAAAAAAGGAAAGCATGCTATGAACACGTTCTTCACTATCCTATCTACCTGCAACTCCACTTTCAAGGAACTATGAACCTGCACTCCAAGATCTCTTTGTTCAGCAATACATCCCAGGACCTTACCATTAAGGGTATAAGTCCTGCTAAGATTTCGAAGTCCTGATAAGTCCAAACTTCAGTCTCTCACATTTATCTAAATTAAACTCCATCTGTCACTCCTCAGCCTATTGGTCCATCTGATCTAGATCCCACTGTACTCTGAGAGGCAATCTTCTTCGCTGTCCACTACACCTCCAAGTTTGGTGTCATCTGCAAACTTATTAACTATACCCCCATGCTCACATCTGAATCATTTATGTAAATTACAAAAAGCTATTGTTTAAGAATACAACGGGCATGAGGTTCTGAAGAACTAAAGGGGCGGCATGTTGGTGTGGTCAGCACTGCTGCCTCACAGCCCCAGGGACTCGCTTGATTCCACCCTTAGATGACTTTCTGTGTGAAGTTTGCATGTTCCATGTCTAAGTGGGTTTCCTCCAGGTGGTCCAGTTGCCTCCCACAGTCCAAAGATGCACATGTTGGATGGAATGGCTATGCTAAGTTGCCCATAGAGTCCAGAGATGTGCAAGCTAGGTTAACGATGGGAAATGCTGTGTTACAGGGTAGAGGTTGGTCCTAGTTGAGATGTTCTATGGAGGGTCCTTGTGGACTCCACACTATTGGAATTCTGATTCGATCCACTGAAGAAGCCAGACTGCCTCAAGACTTGCATGCATGTGCCCACCTGTGTATTCTCACCTTTGCTCTTTCTATTTGGAAACCAACCGACATCGTAGCCCCTGCCCCTCAAATTCCTAACCTGCCTCAACTCCGTAATTCCTTCCTTAATCTTCTGCTGTCTTAATTTCTTTATTGCTTTGCATGTGAAGCAAGGCTGAACAAAAAGGCTACACAGAATATGCATGGCCACCACGGCTAAAGAAATTACTGAGGTTCACAAGACTGAAGTTAACAGGGGAGATGTCAGAAAATTTGCCCACTGAGCTCAAAGAAACAGGAAAGCCTGCACAGATGTGAGGAATGCATTTAAAGCTGATCAAATTGGAGTGGTCAGGCTTGAAAACCAAGGAACGTCTAAAAATATTTAAAGGAAAGCAAATTGCCATTAAAGTTCTGCGATTATCAATTATATAAATAGGGTGGGTTCACTGACCAAGAGACTAGAAATGAAGGACATCTCCTAGTAGCAAACAGTTTGCAATTCCACAACAACAGATAGCTACTTACACTAGGAAATTCCCACTATGTGTGTTTACCAATCATAAATGTTGACATGAAAGTCTCTCCAAATTAGCAAAGTTTTTAATCTACTGGTCAATACTTAATTGACCAGGAAATATGGTTAGTCTTTGACTTCATCTTCAGGTGTTGCTGATTTTCTGCCCCTCCTGTGTCATTTTCTATTGATGTTTCATTCTCATTGACTACTTCAGATTTCTTTGTCTTTTGCACAAGAATTGACAGGTGATCAAGTACAGAACAGAGTCACCAACACATTCAACCTACATTTGAGGAAGGTGTCGCCCGACCCCAAGCTATCGTATTTTTTTTGACCAATCCCATTCCATCATTTCCCCTATCCCCTTACCTTCCTGTTAAATTACTCCTTTCATTCCCCTTAATTCCTTCCTGTATCCGGTCCTTTCTCTTGCTTGACTAACAATTAATTCACTCCCAAGGGTACGTTATGTTGTCAGTTAGCCTCACCCTCAAACTAGAAATTTACCTCCCTCCTCATCTCCCTATTAACATTTCCCTCAGACACTTTGCTTTCAAAATTCAAATTTTTAAAAATAGATAAAGGCTGTCTGTCTTTATCCTAGTTTTATTGACATTAGACATTCGGATCTCTCAAGTAAACATGTCCAGCACTATTTTTGTTTTAATTGCAACAAACCAAAATCTTTGATAAGACTTATTGTCACATGCACGGAGATAAAGTCAAAAGTGTTGTTTAGCATGCTAACCAGATATATCATACCTTACGTAAGTACGTCAGGGGAACAGAACAGAAAGCAGAATATACTGTTACAGCTACAGAGAAGGTGCAGAGAACAATCAAATTTAATATATAAGAGGTCATTCATAAGTCTGATAAAAGCAGAGCAGAAGCTATTCTTAAATCAAGGTAATATATTCGAGTAACACCTAGTGTGCCCACACAATGTGAAACTCAAAATGCAGAAAGTATCTAATAGATCACCACCTACAGAAGTAACATAAGATTGATCATTTGTATGTTAAATTTGGTACATGAAACCAGTAATATATAATTGATCACTTCCCCATGGTAAATTGTAGAATTGGGCCAAGATCAAGTTTAAGCTTTAGGTTACGGAGAATAGAATTGGATGAAGGAAGCAAGAGGAGGGAAAAAAGGAGAGATAGAAAGCTGAAAATGAGAGATAGACAATAATAGTGATGACCAATTGTTAGCAAACAATTCTATAGTTTAATCATGAAACAATAAAAAGTACACTGTGCACATTAAGACATAATTTGATCCTAAGATATAAATATATGAATATTTTCTTTTGAAAAATCTGGAGTAATTTTATTTTAAACACTGGTGCCCCTCAGGCTTTTATTTGAATTCTAAAGCATTTCTGTCTTACAAGCACAAAAGTTGAGCTAATCAACAAGGCATGACATCTTGCATGCAATGTACAGGAAGTGCACTTACGCATGTTTTTAAGAATAGCATCTAAACTATTTTTCTCTTCCGTTCCCACGCATGCAGGGAACACATTGGGAAATTGTACTCCTAATCCATGCTTGAAATATACAAGTTCTCAACATACCAAAAATATTTTATTAGATTGATGTTAAAATAATGTAAGAGAGTATGAGTAAAGTGAACCATGAAGAGACAGTCTGATTATTTTTTCAAATTGCTGATTTAGTTCATTGTTCACCTGTATTTTCTGTTGCTGTTAATGCCTTGATTTTTACATGTAGTTTGCTTTTTGGCAAATAATCAGTTGTAATTTTTCAGTTTCAACCACTAAGTGGCAGTACAACTACATATGTTGGTAATACTTGGTGCAGTCACTGCTCCAAACTTTGATATCTGACTGAAGCATGCAACTGTGGATTTCAAGACAGAAATATGAAAAAAATCCAACAGAACATTTAATTGAAAGAAACTGGTTATGTAAATATGTAAATGTAAATTCCATGACATCTCTGTATGTTATGTAGTGCAAAATCAAAATAGTTTAGATTTTGGGGGCATAGAACTTTAAATTGTTTTTAAATCACGATTCTTACAAGTAAAAACCTAGAGTCTTCAATTTTAATAGAATATTTTGTTGTAACTCAATGCTTCAGTTTTCCAATCAATTGGTCTTGTTTTCTAGTCTGAAAATGGAAGAAATTTTTCATACAACTGTACATTTACATTCAATTAAAATTACACTCATACACTTTTTTTGTGCAGTTTAAATTATTCTTCCCTTTAAATTTGAACATTCTTCTATCTTTACTGAAGAGCATAAATGAAAAAGGTTTGACATACTGTCTCCTTTTTCAGCAATACTCAATTCTATTCTATTCAATAATCCTTTGTTCTTCAACTCTCCTTCAATGTCTCTCTGAGATCCATCAATTTGCAAACTGTACAACTTGAACAACTTGTGGATGAATACAGGAAAAGTGCAATATCTTAAACCCACTTTCAATTTTCCAGTGCATATCTATACTGAGGTTTTAGTTACAGTCTCAATGGCATCAACCTACATTTCCACTGACTCAACAAGCTGCAGATTTTTATTTAAACATCATCACTTGACAATTAAACAAGAGCTTTGGAATCTCATATAAACAAAGGAGTTCCTGAACTATCAGAAATTGATGGTATTCCAAGACTTTTGCATGAATAGAATTTTGTAAAATGTTTAAACACCAAGTATTTATTGCTGGAATTGTCACAGTATTAAAAATACTGCAAATTTGATTCTGCACAATATTGTGCTACAACTGCACAGATATGCATGCAATATATGCTGAACAAGTTTCCAAAATAGTCATTTTCATACTTAACACATTGAAAGGGAGAAACCACAAAAGGGTTTTCCTGCCTAATCCAGCACTGTTACACCTAGAGTACCCCCAAGGATCAATCCTTGGCCTCCTCTTTTTTCTCACCTACATGCTATGTTTGAACAATATGAACCAAAATCATAATTTCCAGTCCACGATATCCTGAAGACACTAGTTCTACCTCATCACCACTTCTCTCAACCCCTCACTATCTTTAATTTATCACATGTTGTTGCCTTTAACAGTTGTAGACTCGCCAACTTTAAGAGCATTTAAATGGTCATTGGAATAGTTTAGATTAGATGGGCTTCAGATGGGCAGCACAGTGGCTCAGTGGTTAGCACTGCTGCCTCACCGTACCAGGGTCTTGGGTTCGATTCCTGCCTGTCTGTGTGAAGTTTGCACATTCTCCCTGTGTCTGCGTGGGTTTCCTCCAGGTGCTCCAGTTTCCTCCCACAATCCATGGATGTGCAGGTCAGGTGAATTGGCCATGCTAAATTGCCCACAGTGTTAGGTGCTTTAGTCAGGGTACATAAAGGGTAGGGGGGTGGGTTTCTCTTCGGAGGGGCAATGTGGACTAGTTGGGCTGAAGGGCCTGTTTCCACACTGTAGATAATCTAATCTAATCTAAATTCAGATTGTTTCCACAGGTCAGCACAACATCGAGGGCCGAAGGGCCTGTACTGGGCTGTTATGTTCTATGTTTAGGGGGTGCAGCAGCCTGTACTAGATCAGCAGAAAATTTCTCCAATATAAGTATGGTCAAAGCCATCATCTTTTGTTCCTATCATGAATGTAGAGTCCAGCAACACCTCAAATTGTAAAAATCATATCCCAACATATAAATCTACATGATCTTGCTTCTTCCTTCAAATCTACAATCAGTCTCCCACATTCCTGAAATCTGTGTTCTTCCAAATCTGAGCTCACCCTCATCATTATTTTCATTGCTCAATGATTACCAGCCAAATGCTTAGATGCTACACTCTGGAGTTCTCTCCCATAATTCTTCACCTCTTTCTTCCCCTTTATGGCACACCTTAACCAACATTTCCTCCAAGCTGCACAGATGCATGCACACTTCAAGGTTCCGCGCATGTCACTGAAAGTCACTGCTGCACATGAACATCAGAGGTCCTCAAAGCTTACAAAAAAATTAGAGGGAACATTAATATTAATTAATTAGTGCAGACATTAACCTACGTCTTTGACCAAGTTTTCGATCAGTTATCCTAATGTGTCTACCAAGCTGCATATCACATTATGCTTGATAATGCTCATGTGAAATGCCCTGGAATGTTCACTTAAAAGGGATACTTAATAGACATTCTTGTCATTAACTGTAATGAAACAAGTGTTTTAAGATTACATTGGGCCAGATTTTCCTCTCCAGGTGGAGGTGTTAATCAGGTCATAAAATGCTAATCTTGACTTTTTTGAAGAAAAAGAAACAATCCTCTTTTGCCTTCCCAACTCCACAGCATTTTCATGTGGCCTTTCAAAAGACCTTGTAGGCTCCCCACAAGAAGACTTTATTTCCTCCCACACATGGTGGTTGAGAGATGGTGTACCATTTGGAAGCCCTAAAACAATTAGGGCTTTGAAGCATGAGTGACCGTTGGGTGAAGTCTGATCAGAAGTGTCAAATATTCTGAAAGGTAAATGTAAAATGTTTTGCCAATCTCAAAGGTCAATATTTAGATACTTGTTTGTGATGTAATGCAGTGATTCATCATAACAATCTGTCTTGCAAAGGTAAATCGATCCTCACATTGACCACCATTATGTAAGATTTATTAAGCATTTAATATTCCAGATCACAGTAATACTGGACAATTCAGACTGCAGAATGAAACCTGGTCCAAAAGGCAGTTTTATTTTTGCTATTTATTTACTATGGTGCTAAGTCATATCCACAAAAGGCTAACAATGTGGTGTAAACCACAAAACAACAAAAATTATCAGAAAAGAAACAAAAAGAAACTATTTTACATGACATAATTAATTGAAACAATTTTATTACAAGTATCAGAAATAACAGATCTTCTGCATGATTTTGTCTTTCTAAAATAACTTGTTTCTGTCTCTGTCTGAAGTCCGGCTTTTACAAAACTTAAATATGCAGGTAATCCAAATGCAGCATTTGGGATTTATTGTTAATACACTTTGTTGTTGTGCAACAGCTCAAGTTTACTCTCTTTCTCACCCTTGCTTTTAAGGCACTGAACTATTCATCTTAAGGGTTTAAAAAGCATTATTTAAATAGACAGAAATACATTCATCATCACTCAAAACCAGGAATGAAATTAAAACTACATACTTGCCTTTCAAATTTACAATATAGAAATAAAAATCAAACTTACATCCATACATGGTTCTGTCCAATTTAGAACCCAAGTTACGAAATTAAAATAACATTGTATCATGAATCACCACCATGGCAAAAATGCATCAGAATTTGTTCAAAATGTAAAAAAAAATTGTCAGCATATGATTTCAATTGGTTGAGTGCTCTGCTATACTAAAAAGTGCAAAGTTTAAAAAAAATCTGCACCTCTTCATTGATTATCACTCTGCTTTAAATGGGAGGTGATGACATTGTGGTACAATTGCTGGAGTAGCAATCCAGAGACCCAGGTAAATGCTTTGAGGACAGGATTCAAATCTTGATAGAGAATGAAATTTGATCTCAATAAGAGAAAATCTGTAAGTTAAAGTCTAATAATGACCATGAAACCATTACCCATCTGGGACTTATCAATGCCCTTTTAGGAAGGAATTCTGCTTTCTTTATCTAGCCTGTCTTACATGCAACTCCAGACCCACAACACGGTTGTCCCTAAACAGCCCTCTGAAATGACCCAGCACCAACTCAGTTATAGCAAACCACTAAAATGAAACTGGGAACTGGACAACCTAGACACCAGAAATGACAACAGCAAACTCAGTTCACTCAATCCTACAAAATTCTCCTCACTAACATCTGGAGGCTAGTACCAATATTGGGACAGCTTAGAATCACTAGTTTCTTACATAAAATAGCCATAGGCAAAAATAGAATTTGCTGGAAAATCATCTGTGGAGAGAAATCAGAGTTAAGGTTTCGGGTCAATTTACCCTTCCTCATGCCTTTGTTTACTGGACAGTGGTGGTCTCCCTATACGTTTCAGAAAAACAGACAAACTACAGCTTAAAGCATTGGAGATCTACCAACAGTGCCTTTGCATGATCCTCTAAATGTGGTAGCAAGAAAGATGATCCAATAGCAGAATGCTCTACCAAGCCAACATTGAGATGCTAAACACACTAAAGCAGCTCCACATGTCTTTCACGTGCCTGACACCACATGGCAGAAGCATCTGTTCCACCAGACTTTGGTCACTGTAGAAAATTTCTAGGAAGGCAAATATCCCTGACAATGCATGAGACTTTCAGCCTTGTGACCAACTAAAATGGAAAAGCTTCACTCAGGAATGCATCAGACACATTGACGGACTTTGTCAAGAACACTCTGAGTTGAAGTCCAGGCCTTCACAAACCTCCAAATGAATGATCTACCCAACCCTCCTAACACTGCCTACTCAGCATGTGGCAGGTTGTGCACTAGATTTATCAGTCCAAGAACCAAGTGAACTAGAATGGAAAAAAAACATATTTTTGACCTACAGGAGCTGCCTAAGGATGAGTTGTTTGTAAACAAAACCTCATGGCTAGTGTGCGTTAGTTGTGTGGGAATATAAGTTCGCCATTGTGTAAAATAATTGAGATCATTGTTTGATTGCCACAGCTAGTAAGGGCTTGTTTTGTTAAATCCAAAAGCCTTTGACTCAGGGCAACCTAGAAAAGCTCCACATAGGCAGCCATGAGGTTAATTTTTACGTTCTGATCTACTGTGATTGAAATAATTAAAATAATTTGATGTTGAGAAACTGGCTTCTCTTGAACTGAAATAGTGATGAACTTATGCAACATCCTGGGTTTGCTCACTGTTCTTTGTTTTATAATTAACTCTTCATAACCCATACAGCAGAACAGTATTAGTCAGTGCATTGAATATAAGAGTTGGGAGGTTATGTTGCGACTGTACAGGACTTTGGTTAGGCCACTACTAGAATACTATGTGCAACTCTGGTTTCCCTTCTATAGGAAGTATGTTGTGAAACTTGAAAGGATTCAGAAAAGATTTACAAGCATGGTGCCAGGTTTGGAGGGTTTGAACTATAGGGAGAAGCTGAATAGGCTTGGGCTGTTTTCCCTGGCACATCAGAGGTTGAGGGGTGACTTCATAGATGTTTATAAAACCATGAGGGGCATGGAAGGAATAAAAGTCAAGGCCTGGGATTGGGGAGTCCAAAACTAGAGGGCATAGGTTTAAAATGAGAGGGTAAAGATTTAAAAGGGACCTAAGGGGCAACATTCACACTGAGGGTGGTCTGTGTATGGAATCAGCTGCCAAAGGAAGTGGTGAAGGCTAGTACAATAACAACATTTAAAAAGCATCTGGATGGGTACTTGAATATGAAGGGTTTAGAGGGATACAGGGCAAATGCTGGCAAATAGGACTAGATTAATTTAGGATATCTGGTCGGCATGGACGAGTTGGACCGAAGAGTCTGTTTCCATGCTGTACATCTCTGTGATACTGGGAATAGTATTTGGCAATGTCCCAGAGTATATTCTGCCACACGAGAAACACAGATCCAACAGAGGTGATGACATGGTGGAACAGGGAAGGAACTGCCCTGAAAGTCCTCAACATTGACTCCAGACCCCATAAGTCTCATGTTAATAGGTCACACTATCAAGTCCACAGATGCAACTATCTGAGATGGTAGCCATACAAGTAATCACTGCACAGTTCTTGCGAAGACAAAGTCCCATCTTCACATCAGGGATACCCTCATCATGCTGTACGACATTATCACTGCGCTAAGTGTGATAAGTTTTGAACAGATCTAGCAACTGTGCATTACATGAGGTGTTATGGGCCATTAGCAACAACACAACTGTATTCAACCACAATTTGCAACCTCACATCTGGCATATTCGTTACACTTCCAATGCTCAGGGGATTAACCCTGGTTCAAATCAAGAGCGCAGAACGGCATGCCAGAGACAGCACCAGGCATACCTAAAGAAGAGGTGTCAATCTGGTAAAGCTACAACTCAGAATTCCTTGCACCCTAAACAGAATAGGCAGCAATCGATAAGTGGAATTAAATAATCCCACAACCAGCATGTCTGATCTCAGCTCTGCAGGCCAGTCACATCTAGTTGTGATTGGTGTAGGGCAATTAAACAACTTATAGCAATTCTACAAATATCAGCATCCTCAACAATGGAAGAGCCCAAACATCAGTGCAAAACATAAGGCAGAAACATTTGCAACATCTTCAGCTATAAATGCCAAGTGGACGATTCATCCCAGCCTCCTCCCAAGGTCTCCAGCGCTATAGATGTCAGTCTTCAGTCGATTTGATTTACTCTTCATAATGTCAAGAGGCACCAAAGGCTCTGTATACTGTTATGGACCCTGACAATATTCTGGCCAAAAACATTGAGCTCCAAAATTACAAACCTGTACACACAAAGCAGAAGAAATCCAAACCAGCCAACTGCCACCCTATCCTTTAACCTTTGATCATCAGTAAAGTGATGGAAGATATTATCAAGCAACACTTGCTTAACAATCAACTGCTCACTGATGGATCATGCCCACTCAGCTCCTGACCTCAGTACAATCTTGGTGAAAACTGGGAACAATGCGGAAACCCCTCTGCTGAATGGAACCATCACGAGCACAAAAGAAGATCATTGGGCTTGTTATAAATCAGTCACCTCAGTTCCAGGACATGACTGCAGGAATTCCTCAGGCTAGTGTCCATTACAAGCCATTTTTTATTGCTTCAATGACCTTCCCTCTGTCATAAAAGTCAGAAGTGGAAATATTTCTCTTACGATTGCAGAATGTTCAGAGCCATTCATGACTTGTCAGATACTGCAGTAGTCCATGTCCAGCTGCAGCCAGACTTGGACAACAGTCAGTGTTGAAATGACATAGCAAATAATATTTGTGCCACACAGGTGTGAGACAATCTCCAATGAGAGATAATCTGACTATCACAATTGTCATTCACTGGTTATTACAAATTGCTGAATTCCCCACTATCAAGGTCCTTGGCAACTATACAACGTCAGCCTTCCAAATACATGGGATATTAAAAAATACCAAGGAATGTTTGGCACTAAATTGGTGTTCCACAAAACTCAATGTTGAAATCACTAAAGGATTTTGAATGTAATGGAAGTAATTAACTATTCCGTTAGTTCATAAAAACAGACTGGCTAAAACATTGTCTCATTCCTAACCTCCCCTTCCTCATTAAATCCTTGAACATTTGTCTCCACCCATTGCCCACTGTTCCCAAAGCTCTTGAATCCCTCCAATCTGGTTTCTGCCCTGTTATAGTATTGAAGTAGTTCTTATCAAAGTCATAAATAATATTCCACGTGACCATGAAAAGGTAAACTTTTCCGCATTATCCTTCATGACCTGTTCGCAATGTTTTACATGGTTGACCATTGTGTCCTCCTTCAAATCTGCTTCACCATCTCTCAGATGGGTAGAATTGCATTCACATGTTTCCATTCCTGTTTATTCACCTTTAGTCAGAAAATCACTCACAAGGCATGTTTTCCTTAGTGTCTCAGCATGACGTTTAGTATACCCCCAATGATCTGTCCTTAGCCCCTATTTCTGAGCTGTATGCTCCCCCCAACAGAATTATTTGAAAACATTGGTTTCCATGTGTACACTAACACCATCCAGCTCCACCCTCCACACTTCCTAATCCCTTCACCATCTTTTGATCAGACTGTTTGTCTGATACCCAGAAATCTCCAACAACTAAGTATTGGGAAAACAGTAACCATGATCTTCAGTGCTCACCAAAAACTCTGATCCCTAGCTATGAACTCCATCCCTTCCTGTGACAACAATCTGAGTCTAAACTAATTTGTGTCATACTTGATTCCAAGATGAACTTATGCATACGTAAACTTATATTAGCTTTTTCTTTTCAGGTAGTCCCTTACAAGACAAAATGGATTTCATCCACTCCCGTTTTGTGGGTCCTAAGGTGACTAAACAGCCCAATGCTATATCCGCTACGGGTAAGTGGGATACTCAGGTTTCTGTGTGCTTCTTCCACTGTTTGCACTTTGTCATGACCTGGACCATGTTTTACTCTCTCTAAACTTGGGGTCATCCAAAACTCTATTCAAAACCATTTAGACATCCATTCACAAATCATCCTGTATGCAATGACTGTATTGGATCCTGATGAAAAATTATTCATTGTTAAAATTCTCATTTGTCCTCAAAACACTTCACAGCCTCATGCCTCCTCATTACTGTAATCTTACCAGCCCTACATCCTCCAAGATAGCTGTGCTCTTCCAGTTTCATCTTCTTTTCTAAAAGTATTACAGATTGATGGTTGTATTTTCAGCTGTCAATGTCCTAAGCTCTGAAATTCCTGCCTTAAATCTCTCCATCTCTCTTTTTCCTTTATAGTGGCCCTTAAAATATACCTCATTGACCAAACCTTTGGCCAACTGCCTTAATATCTCAATGTACTGCTGTCAAATATTTTTGTTTTATTACATTAAAAATGAGACAAATAGGTATTGTTTCAAGCTTCAGAAAGAGCAATCTGTTAAAGAATATACAATCAATCTGATGTATTAATTGTGAATAATGTTAGGATGGTACCAGCTGATAGTAGAATTGGATAAGTCAGATCCCTGAATGAAATCTAGCTTGACAGATTATTTTCTTTTATATAGTCAGTTAACATAGTAGTTAGTTGCTAACACATTTAAATGAGGCTGCAGATTTTATTAAACTGTTTGTCATTAATTATACACAATACTTGTTTTTTTAAAAATGGAAGTTATCTAAATATAGGAAGCAGTTAGAAAAATCTAAGACACATAGCAAAACAAAATTTTGTTCTGTTTCCCATACAGAAATTTAAGTTCAAATGAACTGCACATTATTTTAACCCTTCATGATTCTACTTACTGATTCTGAACAGTGTCTTTGTTGTGAATTATGAAGACAATTTTTTCAAGTCCTTTCCAATTCTGCTGACATGAACTTTTCTACTATCTGGAAACCTAAACTTTCTCAGTTCTAATAACATGTAAATTTCTATCCAAATTCTCCTGGTTTGGAAGTTTTACAAACTAAACCCTTCAGACCCCTGAACTCCTCTATGAGAGAAACTAAAGTTACTTCCCACCCAATAATGGTGCTTTCTGAACTGAATTCAAAACTTGCTTCATCCTAGATTCTTCTGAATTGAAAACAAAGTTAATGGCTATACCTTACCCTACCTTACAAAAACACAGCAGTCTAAGCATCTTTCCATTAACACAACAGGGGTCTGCAGTCACCTGCTTTTTGACAAAATTATGGATTTAGACATTATTACAGAAATTTTTAATCCATTCACAGAAATAGCCAAGGCGTATCGATCTTAATTTTGATTTGGAGATGCCAGTGTTGGACTGGGGTGTACAAAGTTAAAAATCACACAACACCAGGTTATAGTCCAACAGGTTTAATTGGAAGCACACTAGCTTTCAGAGCGATGCTCCTTAATCAGGTGGTAGTGGAGGGCTCAATCCTAACACACAGAATTTACAGCAAAAATTTACAGTGTGATGTAACTGAAATTATACATTGAAAAATTGATTGTCTGTTAAGCCTTTCTTCTGTTAGAATACAGTGATAGTTTCACTTCTTTCATGTGTAAATCACAAAACCTTTTTTTAAAAAGTTGCATTCTCAGGTTGGCTGCTAACAATGGTGATAGCTAGACAATATGTTGAAGGTGTTGGCCCCCTGTATTCTCTGCCTATGCCATGATGTTTAGATTGATTCTAATCTAAAAAATGAGATAACGGATTTTTACATACATTTATGCAGTTTTTGAACTCAGAGTTCTACATGAATGCATGCAGTTTTGAGCAAAGTACAATGTAACCCTGCAAGTACAAATTCACCCCACAAAATATATGTAGGTCTTTGTCTATGTGTGTGTGTGTGTGTGTGTGTGTGTGTGTGTGTGTGTGTGTGTGTGTGTCTGTCTGTCTGTCTGGGTTGGGGTTGAGAGTGTGAGAAAGTGTATGTGTGTGTGTGTGTGGTGAGTGCAGAGTGTCATAAGTGACCACCATTGCACTATTCACACACAAAGGTACTCCTACACACAGACACACACTCTCTCTCACACACACACAGAGGCACTCCTATACACACAGAAACCCATACACACCCTTACAGACACACACACTCCCACATGCATCCCCACAAGACACTCTGCACTCACTACACATACACACATACACTTTCTCACACTCACAACCCCCAACCCAGACAGACAGACAGACAGACAGACAGACACACACACACACACACACACAGATAGACAAAGACCCACATATATTTTGTGAGGTGAATTTGTACTTTCAGGGTTACATTGTACTTTGCTCAAAAGCTGCATGCATTCATGTCGAACTCTGAGCTCAAAAACTGCATGAATTTATGTAAAACTCCATTGTCTCACTTTTTAGATCAGAATCGATCTAAAAATCATGGCATAGACAGAGAACACAGGGGGCCAACACCTTCTATATTTTGTCTAGCTATCACCATTGTTAACAGCTAACCCGAGAATGCAACTTTTTAAAAAAAGGTTTTGAGATTTACACATGAAAGAAGTGAAACTATCACTGAATTCTAACAGATGAAAAGCTTAACAATCAATTTTTCAATGTATAATTTCAGTTACATCACACTGTAAATTTTTGCTATAAATTCTGTGTGTTAGGATTGAGCCCTCCACTATCACCTGATGAAGGAGCGTCGCTATGAAAGCTAGTGTGCTTCCAATTAAACCTGTTGGACTATAACCTGGTGTTGTGTGATTTTTAACTTTATCTTAATTTTGACATCCAAATATGATATTAATACATATTAGTTGTACATTCTATATATCATAAGAGTTCACACAATGTATGGCAAGCACTATATGCCAAAAAATCCTGTTAAAACATTTACAGAGGAACCACGATTATTCAAACAAGATGGGCGGGCACTATTTCGTTCAGATAATTGATTATTCAGTTAATTGATTCAATACCTCTCTGGGGCTCTGAGTTTTCTGAAGTTTCCTTTTTCCTCATTCTGCCTGCCTTGCTCCCTCTCTCTGTCTCAGGGTATATTTCCTGAGCAGAGACACACTTGTATGTAAGGGACCTGGAGCATTGCTGAAGTCCCCCCACGCCCCGATCAGTTCAATGGGATTGACACAGCGAACACTTACTAAGTCGGCTCTCTGTTCAGGAGACTAGGCAGCAACACACCATGCGTGTGCTTCCACCCACCACCCCCTGACTGACGAACCCCAACCCCATCCAACCCTGCCCCCCGTCCAATCCCACCTGCCCCAATCTACCCCAACCCCTCATCTGCCCATCGCCTCTGCCCCGTCTGACACCACACACCATCCGTGCCACCTCCACCGTCTGCCCCCTAACCCTGTCCAACCCCGCCCGACTCCACATTCTGCTCCCCCAATCCTTCTGTGCCATCACTTCCCGTCCAACCCGACTGCACCGCCCACCCCCAGGAGAGCCAGATTGGACACCAACAGTAAGACTGCTACTGCCTTTGCCAAATCTCAAGTGAGTCTCCAAATAGCACACACGCAGACACAACTTTTTACTGCAACATTTTGCCAAATTCCACATTTGCCCTGTACAGGACAATGTTAGAGAGAGTATCTGGGAAATTGGGTTCAGGGTACACCCCTGTATAGAACTCCAGGGAAAGTGTGGGGAGAGAGAGAGGACGGGAGGTCAGTCATTTGGAGATGGTGCCTGGGCTCCCATCGATGTCCAGGGCTGTTCTTGGCAGCATTTCAGTAAGCTAAGTTCGTTTTTAATCATTGTAAACAAAAGGTATAATCAGTTTTGGAAACACCTCTTTGATATAATATTTCTATCGAGACCTTGAGACCTCCTTCAGATAATTTGATATTCGGATAATCGAGATTCCTCTGTACACTGATGACAGCGATGCGTAATCTTGTTGCAGTATTACTTAAGAGTACTTTGAATTATATCTTTGCAGTGGATTCATTGGCCTGGAGCAAACTGCTTTCATTCATCCACATATTTCATATGTGCTACTGTCTCAGCACATTCATTGATAGCCATTGCTAGTTTTCAGACCATCAACAAAATGGTATATCACTATACCATTTTGTAAATAATGGCATATAATGCCTAAATTCAGACCATTTGATAATGCAGTTATATTAGCAAAACCCTTGTATACGGGGCTTGGATCATTGTAATCACTTAAGAGAAATTTTTTACCTATTCAATAAAGTGAAACTAACTAAATAAAAATAAGTGAAATACAAATTTGGTGTTCATTAAACCTTTATAACATACAGTCATAGATTCATAGAGACGTACAGCAAGGAAACTGACCCTTCAGTCTAGCCCGTCCATGCTGAACAGATATCCCAACCCAATCTAGTCCCACCTGCCAGCACCTGGCCCATATCCCTCCAAACCCTTCCTATTCATATACCCATCCAGATGCCTTTTAAATGTTGCAATTGTACTACCCTCCACCACTCGCTCTGGCATCTCATTCCATACACGTCCCACCCTCTGCATGAAAAGGTTGCCCCATAGGTCGCATTTATATCTTTACCCTCTCACCCTAAACATATGCCCTCTAGTTCTGGACTCCCCCACCCCAGGGAGACATTGTCTATTTATCCGATCCATGCCCCTCATAATTTTATAAACCTCTATAAGGTCATCCCTCAGCTTCTGACGCTCCAGGGAAAAACTGCCCCAGCCTGTTCAGCCTCCCCCTATAGCTCAAATCCTCCAACCATGGCAACGTCCTTGTAAATCTTTTCTGAATCCTTTCAAGCTTCACAACATACTCCCTATAGAAGGGAAACCAGAGGTGCACACTGTATTCCAGTAGTGGCCTAACCAATTTCTTGTACAGCCGCAACAGGACCTCCCTACTCCTGTACTCAATACTCTGACCAATATAGGAAAGCATACCAAACGCCTTCTTCACTACTCTATCTACCTGTGACTCCACTTTCAAGGAGCTACGAACCTGCACTCCACAATCTGTTTGTTCAGCAACACTCCCTTCCCATCTTTCTTGAACAGTGGCACCACGTTAGCCAACTTCCAGCCTTCTAGCACATCTCCTCTGACTATCAATGATACAAGTATCTCAGCAAGAGGCCCAGCAATCACTCCCCCAGCTTCCCACAGAGTTCTAGGGTACACCTGATCAGGTCCTGGGGATTTATCCACTTTTATGCGTTTCAAGATATCCAGCACTTCCCCCTCTGTAATATGGACATTTTTCAAGGTATCACCATCTATTTCCCTACATTCTTTATCTTCCTTGTCCTTTTCCACAGTAAATACTGATGCAAAATACTCGATTAGTATCTCCCCCATTTTCTGCAACTCCACACAGCTGATCTTTGAGGGCCCCTATTCTCTCCCTAGTCACCCTTTTGTCCTTAATGTATTTGTCAAAACCCTTTGGATTCTCCTTAATTCTATTTGCCAAAGCTATCTCATGTCACCTTTTTGCCCTCCTGATTTCCCTCTTAAGTATACTCCTACTTCCTTTATTATCTTCTAAGGATTTACTCAATCTATCCTGTCTATACCTGACATACATTTCCTTCATTTTCTTAACCAAACCCTCAATTTCTTTAGTCATCCAGAATTCCCTATACCTACCAGCCTTGCCTTTCATCCTAACAGGAGTGTACTTTCTCTGGATTCTTGTTATCTCATTTCTGAAGGCTTCCCATTTTCCAGCCATCCTTTTACCTGCGAACATTTGCCCCCAATCAGCTTTTGAAAGTTCTTGCCTAATACCGTCAAAATTGACCTTTCTCCAATTTAGAACTTCAACTTTTAGATCTGGTCTATCCTTTTCCATCACTATTTTTAAACTAATAGAATTGTGGTCGCTGGCCCCAAAGTGCTCTCCCACTGACACCTCAGTCACCTACTCTGCCTTATTTCCCAAGAGTAGGTCAAGTTTTGCACCTTCTCTCGTAGGTACATCCACATATTGAATCAGAAAATTTTCTTGTACACACTTAACAAATTCCTCTCCATCTAAACCCTTAACATTATGGCAGTCCCAGTCTATGTTTGGAAAGTTAAACTCCTCTACTGTAACCACTCTATTATTCTTAACGATAACGGAGGTCGCTTTATAAATTTGTTTCTCAATTTCCCTCTGACTCTTAGAGGGTCTATAATACAATCTCAATAAGGTGATCATCCCTTTCCTATTTCTCAGTTCCACCCAAATAACTTCCCTGGATGTATTCCCCAGCTGTAATGCTATCCCTTTATCAAAAGGGCCACCCCCCACCCCACTCCTCTCTTGCCTCCTTTTCTATCCTTTCTGTAGCATTTGTATCCTGAAAGATTAAGTTGCCAGTCCTGTCCATCCCTGAGCCATGTTTCTGAAATTGCTATGATATCCCAGTCCCACGTTGCTAACCATGCCCTGAGTTCATCTGCCTTCCCTGTTAAATTTATCAGTCCTACCTTCTTCCCTACCTTGTCCCTGCCTGCCCTGACTGTTTAACTCGCTTCTTTTCTCAACTGTACCAGTCTCTGATTGATTTCTTTCCTCACTACCTTCCTGAGTCCCACCCTATCCCAACTTACTAGTTTAAATCCTCCTGAGCAGCTCTAGCAAATCTCCCTGCCAGTATATCAGTGTCTTTCCAATTTAGGTGCAATCCATCCTTCTTCTACAGGTCACTCTACCCCAAAAGAGATTTCAATAACCCAAAAATGTCAATCCTTCTTCCATACACCAGTTCCTCAGCCATGTATTCATCTGCTCTATCCTCCTATTCCTGCCCTCACTAGCACATAGCACCAGTAGTAATCCAGATATTATTACTCTCGAGGACCTCCTTCCTGTTCCAGAAAATAACAACAGGAATTCACAATCTGCATAATAAGCAAAACAATGTCAACTTTGATAGAACTACAAAGTACGGTGGAATAAGGACCTTATCAAATTTAGGGATGTTCTTACCTCTAGGATTTAATCAGATTAAAAAAAGCAAAACCTGGGAGATTACATTCAGTTGCAGTTAAAGAACGATTTTGCTTTCCTAGTTATGAATGCTAAATACTGCACAACAAATAACTGTACTTATTCCCGCATTAAAACATGTATTTGCATTCACTATATTTAACTTTGTAATATAATGATGCTGCTCCTTTGACAAGATTATGATGCCCTTGTTTTTTTTGAGAGAGGTTGTAAATGCAGATATTCCAATGTATCTGGTTTGGATGGGTTTTAGGACCAATTTGATTACAGCTAACAGATTATAATCTGTTCGCAAAAGGCTTTCCAGTTTAAAAGAAATACCTGTACAATAAAAGGGAAGTGGCCAGTTCTCCAATATCAGATTCTCTCTAGTTTGGTTTGCTTTGGTTTTATATCAATAAACGTTTTATAAGGATATCAAACCAGCCATATAGAATATCGAGGAACTTTACTATTAATTGGATGCTGGAAATCTTAAATAAATGTTCTGAACAGCCATAATGAAACTAAAATGTTAACCCTATTTCTCTGTCCACAGATACTTACATGTTAGTTGTGTTTCTCCAGCTCTAATTTTATTACCAATTTCACAGGTGGTATGGAGGTTCAGTGGTTATCACTGCTGCCTCACAATGCCAGGGACCCGGGTTCAACTGTAGCCTCAGGCAATTGCCTGCATGTTCTCCCTGTGTCTGCGTGGATTTCCTCTGGATGTTCCAATTTCCTCCCACCATCCAAGGATCTGCAGGTTAGGCGGATTGGCCATGCTAAATTGACACATAATGTTCATGGTTAGCCTGTAGGATTACAGGGTAAGGGTGGGGGTCATGGTCTGGGTGGGATGCTCTTTTAGAGGGTCTGTGCAGACTGAATAGGCCAAACTGCTTCTATCTGCACTGTAAGGACTCTACGATTCTCATACAAGTTACTGACCACACTTTTTTTTTTAAACAGTGCATGAAACATCTTACCAGAAACATCTGCTGACATCTCCAGAACATATATTCCAAATATGAGTGGGCTGCAAGAGTTGTGTGGATGTTTAATTCCTTCCACATGGTCAGTATCAAGCTGTGCAGTAGAGACAGAAACCAGCTCTGGAATACTTTACTGAGGTTTAACTAAGAATACTGGAAAAAAATACTGATATAAAACAAAACAAAGGACTGCAGATGCTGGAGATCTGAAACAAAACAGAAATTGCTGGCAAAACTCAGGAGGTCTGGCAGCATCAGTGGGGAGACAGTTGAGTTAACATTTTAAGTCTAGTGACTCTTCATCAGAACTGATAGCATCTAGAAATTATGCTTTCAGCACAGTCTACCTATTCTCTCCTAGTCTTAGCTCTCATGATCACTTATTTAGTTTCTTTTCTGTCCTGGCCATAATCTCCTCATCTGCCTAGTCCTTACTTCTCCTTCTCTCTCTCTATCTCAGAGTTCCATCTCCACTTATCTGCTCAACTCCCCATCAACAACTTCTTCAGAATAAATACCACTTTTTCCTAGCTGTTATCAGTTCTGATGAAAAGACACCAAACTTGAAACGTGAACTGTTTTCTCCTTAAAGATGTGGCCAGACCTGCTGAGTTTTGCCAGCATTTTGTTTTTCTTTCAAGTATTAATACTGCATACTTTCAACTAAAACTCAACAGTGGGCATTACAACTAGCAATAATACAAATATTTGACTAAAAACTGCCACTTTTTTTAAAATAAAGACAGCTTCCAATTCTGGTGTTGGCAGATAATCGTTTAAAACCATTAAGATGGCATTTTCATTTGCTCCTTTGCTATCAGTTGAATATTTGTTACCTTTAAGTGGTCACCAGCTTTGGAACTGGTATTGCATGATTATTAGCACTGGCATGAGGGAAACAAACTCAAGAAAACCCAATGGCTAACTCGACATAAAATACTGTGATATTTTTACTATGGGTATGCTGCCTACATTCTTAGTTTCTCTCCTGCCTATGTGTCACGCAGAGGCAGTAGCATAGTGGTAATGTCACTGAACTAATAATGCAAAATCTCAAGTTGGCTCACAAGTTCAAATCTCACCATAGCAGGAAGTGAAAATTTAATTTAAATAAAACTCTAGCCTAATGACAACCATGTAACTGTGCGGATCACCATAAAAGCCTATCTGCTTCACTAGTGTCCTTTAGAAAAGGAAATCTGCCATCCTCACCTGAGCTGGACTACATATAGCCCACAACAATGTAGATGACAAACTGTTCTAGGGACAATTAGGGACCGGAAACAAATGATTTCCTAGCTAGTGCATCCATGTCGCAGGAATGAAGACAGACCTCTTCAGGACTTAACTTTGGAACTCAGTGACACTCATAACTTACATGATTTCACAAGTTCCTGTTGTGCACAGGGACCCACATGCATCTCGCACATCTATGAAGGATACATTTTATGGCTCTTAGCTTAACTTTTGAGGATGCATTCACTTTGCACTGACTTGGAAACTGCTAGTTTCTGGGGTTTGCATTGCTTTTTAATGCAGAAGGAGAGGTGGGCACAGCTTGTCATGTTTCAGATTTACTGAAACAGAAAGGAGATGGACATATTGCTGTAGGACCCTGTGCTATGTAAATGCTACACCTACAGCACATACGAGCAGCTAAAGTGGAAAATATGCTTCCTATAAATGGACATGTCTGAATCAGAAGGGAACAGTCTTTAGTGTGGTCAAGGAAGATTACAATCAGTCTGTCAGTGGATGTTACCAACTTTTTCAAGGTTCAATTCCAATACAGAGGGGTTGCTACTGTCACTCATGTAGGTCAGTTGCAACTAGTGATTACAGTTTGGTCAGCTGGGGTACTGTAGAGACAAGGTCCAGGAGGCTGGATTTTGTCAGTCAGTGTATTCCTATCAAGTCAGTCTAGCAATGTGGAGACCACGAGAAAGTGAGCACTGCAGATGCTGGAGATCAGTGTCAAAAAGTGTGGCACTCGAAAAAAAAAGCGGGTCCGGAAGCATCTGAGGAACAGGAATTCCTGCTGAAGGGCTTATGTCCGAAACTTCAACTCTTCTGCTTCTCGGTTGCTGCCTGACCTGCTGTACTTTTCCAGGGCCACACTTATTGACTCAGTCAAGCAATGTACCAAACCGTGAGAATTTGAAATTAAACGTTAGGGGTTTTATCAGGATCCAGACCATGGAGTCCTGGGGAACCTAAGAAGCTCAAATCTGGGGATGGCATCCACTGCATTGAATTGCCAGCAGGTGATTATAGAGGAACCTCGACTATCCGAATATCAGATTATGCGAAGGCGATCTCGAGGTCCCAACAGAAACATTACATCAAAGATGCGTTTCCAACACTGACCGTGTCTTTTGTTTACAGTGATTAACAGGCACCGTCTCCAAATGACTGACCTCCCACCCTCCCTCTCCACACTTTCCCTGGAGTTCTAGAGAGGTTTACCCTAAACCCCCCTTCCCCAGATAATCTCTCCAACATTGTCTTGTACAGGGCAAAAGTAGAACCTGTCAAAAAGTTGCAGTAACAAGTTTTGCGCGTGAGAGACTGTGTGTGCGCTATTTAGAGATTCACCACCCAAAAGGCAGTAACAGCAGCAGTAGTCTTGTTGGTTTCCAGTCAGGCTGCCCTGGAAAGGGGGTGTGAGCGGTGGGGAGAACAAAAGGGGGGGGGGGGGGGGGCGCAGGCAGAGGGTCAGTGTTGGGGGCGCATGGGGTGGTGTTGGACGGGGTTGGGGGCAGATGTGGGGCGGTGTTGGCAGCAAGGGCTTTTTTGGTGTACTGCTGCCTCATATGCTGAACAGGGAGCAGACTGAAAAAACTCCGAGCCCCAGAGGAAAGGCATTTAATTGATTAACTGAACAAAATAGTGCCTGCCCATCTCGTTTGGATAATTGGGGTTCCTCTGTATATGAAAGAGGGAAATTCAAGATAGAAGGATGGTATCTCAAAGCATAGAAGGTGCATGAACTTCCAGCAGAGTAAATTTTCACATGTCATGATCACTTTGACAATGCATGAGCAGAGTGCAACCAACAAGGACAAAACAATTCACAAAGCCATGGGCTCTGGAATAAATTAGAGACATTAGTGGTTATGCAAAGGGGATAAACAAAACGGGGTGAAGAGATACTGGAACACAAAGACAGCAACACCAAAGGGACAATGAAGGATGGAGGACATCATGCAGTGTCTCAGGCGGAGTCTGCAAATCACTACGAGGACATGAGTGCCATCTTTGATCCAAAGTCAAGTGCATATTAATGAGATATATTTAAGTTCCTGGCTTATTTTTCGGGAGTGCAGCGTTATTCTTTGAATTGGAGTCTCTGACAGAGGCATCTACGTTAATCATGCCTCCACTAATTCAGGAATGCCACCAATCTGGCATCAAATTGTAACTGATTGATAAATCATTCTTTTTCCAAGATTAAACATTAAGGCCCCAAGCAATCACTACAATTTGCATCAAATGTCATGCCAGATAAGCAAATCTAATCAGATGGTAAATTGAAAGGTCTCATCTGAGTTTGTCATTTTAAAATCAGATTTCATACCTGATATTAGAAGTCACAAATTTAGAGCTGCCATTTTGCACACTGATCAACGTGTTTGCAAGTACACAGACCGTTCAAGGATGACAATTTTTGAAATGGAGAGCTATTTTGCTGAGTTTGTTCGCCAGAATTTCATTCCCCAATATAGTGTGAAGCTTTTGGCTCTAAACACATATTTGGATCTGGTCACATAACTCAGCGCTCTTTATCAATCCACGCCATTGCCCTCCATGTGAAGCCTCCATTACACAGTGATAGTTCATTGTGATTGATGTGCAGACTCAATTATTGAAGTGCTGTTCTCTTTCTAACATTCATGTAGTCATATAGCACAGAAGAGGCTCTTCAAATCTGCACCAACCTATCCTAAGTACAGTAATTCCACTTTCCAGGTATAGCCCATATTCTTGAATGTTATTACATTTTAAAAAGTGCAAGGCTATTCCTGATTCCAACACTCTCTAGATGAAAACGTTTTTCCTCCAAGCCCTTTGCACTCAAATTAAAATTAGGCCCCCTTTTATTGACCCTTCAACCAAAAAAGTTACAGCTGCTTCATATTCAGCCTGTCAAAGCAGCTTAATCTTACATACGACAATCAAGTCCCCCCTAAGCTTTCTCGGTTCTAAAGAAAACAACCCAGGCCTTTCCAGTTTCACAGCTCTACTTCACAATTAAAATGTTCTAACCTTAACAATAGCCTACAGAATCACCTGTGCACATCCTCCATTGTAGTCACATTCTCCCTATAGATGACCAAAACTATACACAGTGCTCCAGCTGTAGCTTAACCAAAGTTTTATATAGCATCAACATAAGTAATAGAGTCATACAACAGGAAAACAGATCCTTCGGTCCAACTCGTCCACATTGACCAGACATTCCAATCTGGCCTAGTCCCATTTAGAGTCACAGATGTCATAGAGATGTACAGCATGGAAACAGACCCTTTGGTCCAACCCGTCCATGCTGACCTGATATCCTATAATAATCTAGTCCCATTTGCCAGCATTGAGCCTATATCCATCTAATTCCTCCTTATTCATTTACCCATCCAATTGCCTTTTAAATGTTGTAATTGTACCAGCCCCCACCACTTCCTCTGGCAGCCCAGTCTGTACACATAACATCCTTTGTGTGAAAAACGTTGCCCCTTGGGTCCCTTTGAAGTCTTTTCCCTCTCACCTTGAACCTATACCATTTGACTCCTCAAACCAGGGAAAAGACCTCAGCTATTTACTCTATCCATGTCCTTTCTTAGCCTCCGAAGTTCCAGGGAAAATAGCCCCAGCCTATTCAGCCTCTCCCTATAGCACAAACCTTCTAATCTTGGCAACATCCTTATAAAGCTTTTCTCAACCATTTCATATGTCACAACTTCCTTCCTATAGTAGGGAGGCCAGATGTGAACACAGTATTCCAATAGTGGCCGAACCAATTTCCTGTACAGCCGCCTTACCTCCCAACTCCTCTACTCAATGCTCTGATCAATAAAGGAAACCTTACCAAATGCCTTCTTCACTATCCTATTCACCTGCAACTCCACTTTCAAGGAACTATGAACTTGCACTCCCGAGATATCTTTTTTCATCAACACTCCTCAGGACGTTACCATTAAGTGTATAAGTTCTGCCCTGTCTTGTCTTTCCAAATGCAACACCTCACATTTATCTAAATAAAACTCCAACTGCAACTCCACGCTTATTGGCCCAACTGATTAAGATTCTATTGCATTCTGAGGTAACCTTCTTCACTGTCTTTTATACCTCCAATTTCATCTGCAATCTTCCTAATCATATGTTCCCTATGCTCACATCCAAATCATTTATATAAATGACGAAAAGCAATGGATCTTTGTGGCACATCGCTAGTCACAGGTCTCCAGTCTGAAAAGCAACCCTCCATCACCACCCTCTGTCTTCTACCTTCGAGCCAGTTCCGTATTCAAATAGCTAGTTCTCTCTGTATTCCATGTGATCTGATCTTGCTAACCAGTCTACCACGAGGAACCTTGGTGTACACCTTACTGAAGTCCATAAAAACCATATCCTCTGCTCTGCCCTCAATGAAGTTAGTGAGACATGATTTCCCATGCACAAAGCCACATTGACTATCCTCAATCATTCCTTGCCTTTCCAAATACATGTAAATCCTACCTTTCAGGGTCAGCATTCGGCCCATATCCTTCTAAGCACTTCATATTCATATAACCATCCAGATGCCTTTTACATGTTGTAATTGTACCAGCCTCCACCACTTCCTGTTGCAACTAATTCCATGCATGTAACCCCCTTTGTGTGAAGAAGTTACCCCTCGGGTCCTTTTTAAATCTTTCCCCTCTCACCTTAAACCTGTATCCTCTTGTTTTGGACTCCCCAACTATAAGAAATCATCCTTGGCTATTCATCCTATCCATGCCCTTCGTGATTTTGTAAACCTCTACAAGGTCACCCCTCAGTGTCCAACACTCCTGGGGAAAAAAGCCCCAGCCATTAGCCTCTCCCTTTAACTCAAACTCTCCAGTCATGGCAACATCCTTGAAAATCCTTGCTGCACTCTCTCAAGTTAGAACTCTCTGGTCTTATAACCTGAACCACAACTGAAAATAGCAAATGTCGTGTACGTCTACGTAACCAGACAATTAACCTCTCCTGCCACCTTCAGCAATGTGTAGTCAAGCATCTTCATCCCTCAGGTCCTAGTATCCTGCCAATTGCATTTCCTAGTATCCTGCCAATCATTGAGAATCTCTTTATTTTACTACTTCTTCCAAAGTGCATCACCTCACATTTATCAGGTAAATTCCTGCCACTAATTTGTCCATCTGACCAACTCTTCTAATCTTCCAGTAATCCAAGACCTTCTCCTTCACTATTAATTATGTGGGCAAACTTTGTGCCATCCACAAATTTACTTATCGTTGCTCCACATTCTCATCTGTATTGTGCAGCTCAGATCCTTATTGTATGCCACTGAATATTCAATTCCAGTCACACAAACAGCCTTCTACCATCACTGTGCCTCCTGCCATTCAGCCAATTTTGGATCCATCTTGTCAAGTTATGCTGGATCCCATGTGCTTTTATCTTCTTCATCAAGCTCCATTGTGGGACCATGTCAAAGGCCTTGCTGAAATCCATATAAATGGCATTAGCTGTATTATCCTCATCTATACACTGATCACCTCCTTGAAAAATTAAAGTTTATTTGACATGATCTCCCTCTGACAAAGCCATGCTGACTAACCCAATCAAACTTTGCCTCTCCAAGTGGAAATTAATTCTCTCCTTCAGAATTTTCTTCAAAAGTTTTCCTGCCACTATTGAGAGATTCTAATTCATCTGTAATTCCCTGGATTATCCCTACCAACCCTCTTGAAAAGTAGAACCACATTAGCTGAACTACATAATTGGCATTCCACTTGATTCATTCATCATTGATCATGAGTTCACACATCTGATAAGAACACTCCACTTGCGGATTCCTTGCTTCACAGGGAAACAACATTGGAGGAGAGAGAAATTCCTTTGTCAACAAAACCTGCAACTTCCAGGAGGGGTTGCATTGCCTCCAGAGGGATAAGCAACAAGTGAAGATCTATCAAGGAGGTCGAGGAGAATGACATGTCACAAATGTACATTTTGCACTGTCATTTTCTTGAGCTCTCAGAAACACATTGCAAGCGCAGATTACGGATGTCGTAAGCCATCATCAGCGAACTGTGCTGTCCATTGGAGGAGGACGTGCTCAGAAGGAACGGGTGGCCACCTCATCCTGGAGGCCATAAAAATCTCAGTTACCTTGGATTAATAAGCCATTAAGCTATTTCATAAAGCTGGGGAACTTGTGCAGCATCTCTCAATTCTCACCCAACAAATGCATTCCAGATGTCACTGGTTAGCCTGCTTGCTCAAGAAATGGGGGACTGACATCAATCTTCTGAGATGAAGGTGAGAACATAGATCAGGGACATCCAAAAGAAAATTATAGACCAAACCATCACTGAGCAGAGAAACCAGAGAGAACTCAATTAAAACCTTTGCCCAGTATGAATAAACTGGGTTTAGACTATTTTTTATCGTACAGCTTTCTGTTGGTTACAATGAGCAGCAGTTTCTGGCCATTGTAAATTACATGTCAATTGGTTATTTTTAACATTCTTGTAAATTTTGTGTAGCTAAACATTCCTATTCATAAGATAACACACCCCTTAATTTGGGGTTATCCCATTTTTCACTTCACATGTGTTGCTCACCATTGGGAGTAAGTAGCAGTCAACAAGGTAGAGGTATAAACTGCCGGGAATTAAGATGAGCTTTCAAGGAGGCTTCAGTCAGTATACAACAGGCTGTTGTACCATGAAATGTGACATCGTAGGCAGCAAGTTGGGAGCAATCTTGGGGCATCTCTAGTTATAATGACTTTAAAAATGAAATTGTGGATAGCAGTATGAACAAAATCATTATTTCCTTAAGTCATTTTCACTTTTCATTTAAGAATTTAAAACCTACAGCCACTTTGAAACAAAACTGGTTCACTCTACCAGTGTTACCTTCATCAAGCTGCAACAATGTCAACAAAGGTCAGGTCTAGAAGGCTGCTGTTTAACCACCTTCCTCTGCTGCAGCAGAACTTGGACTATCTATAAACACCACACTGGAACCTTTCAAGGATCTCACCAGCAGTGCTAATGTTGAATCATGGAGATCCAAACAGCAGGATTGACAGACCAACCCAAGGTGTCCATCATCAAGGTGTCTACCAGGATCGAAGTCCTGCTTCTGAAGAATCAACTCCAAATGGGTCTGCTTCAAAGTTTCTTCTTTCAGCTCTCCATTGGCCAACAGACAAAATATAGGATACATATTGTTCTGTCATAATGCACGTTCCGTTAGGGCGGATTCGCTATAACGTAATTGACGAATTGAGGACACTGTTTCTAAAGCATGAAGTTTGAAAGCATGTATTAGCTATAATGTGATTCCAGCCTCATTAGTTTAAATGCACTAAACAACCCCACCACCCTGTGGCTGAACACTTTAACTCCCCCTCCCACTCTGCCAAGGACATGCAAGTCCTGGGCCTTATCCACACCAAACTCTAGCCACCCAACGCCTGAAGGAAGAACACCTCATTTTCCGCTTTGGGACTCTCCAACCACAAGACATCAATGTGGATTTCATCAGTTTCCTCCTATCCCCTCCCTCCACCATGTACCAGATTCAATCTTCCAACTCGGCAATGCCCTCCTGAACTGTCCTGCCTGTCCATCTTCCTTCCCATCTATCCGTTCCACCCTCCTTTCCAAACTATCAGCATTACCCCCTACTTTGATCTACCTATCGCAATCCCAGCTACCTTCCCCACAGCCCCATCCCCCTCCCACTTATCTCTCAGCCCCCTTGGGCCACCCTGATGTTCCTGATAAAGAGCTTATGCTCGAAACATCAAATCTTTCGCTCCTCGGATGTTGCCTTTCCAGTGCCACACTCTTCGACTCTGATCTCCAGCGCCTGCAGTCTTCACTTTATCCCAGAATTGACCAACATCCATGATGCAGCATTATCTTTAAGACCTTATGCACCCAGACCAAGAGCTGTCGGTCCAGAGTTGACCTGCATGGTCTCTGACATTGACTCCAGACAGGGCAGATAATGGAAAATTGGTATCTCTCTTTGTGGGCAGGAACATGGAGATGCTGCTGATGGCAATGGGGTGATGTAGAGGCAGGACATCCTTTTCTCCCAGGCCAACCTACTGGAAACACACCAACCTGGACCAGGGTTATCATCCAGGCTAGTGCAGTATCAAACATCTGAAGGAATGTAAGAAGAATATCAATGACATTCACCACTCTGCCAGTGAAAAGGCCAGCTTCTCACATTCATTAGTTCTGCTACTGTACCCACCATTTCCTGCCAAAATCATCCCCACTCTTACTCATCCTCACTAACATCTAACCCTGAATCTCTTCTGCACAGCCTACTCACCCCCCTCAGGACATCTCCACACACGCACCAAAAGTGATAATGTGCCACCCACCTTTCTCCTCCTAACCCACTATGTGCCGAGTTTCCTGGTTCAGACCAGCCTGAGCAGCTGACTGGCCATGTCCAAACCCCTATACTGGATTGTCTTTTACAGTTGGTTGCCATAGTGATTAGTCATTGAAACAGATTCCCATGAATCTACAGATATTCTTTAACATCAGATACATTTTTCTTAAAGAAAAGGAAAATACAAACAAAAAAGCCAGTCCATGCCAAACAGATATCCCAACCTAATCTAGTCCCATGCCCTTCTAAACCCTGCCTATTCATATACCTATCCAGATGCCTTTCAAATAATACAATTATACCAGCCTCCACCACTTCCTCTGGCAGCTCATTCCATACACGCACCAGCCTCTGCGTGAAAAAGTTGCCCCTTTTATAACATTCCCCTCTCACCCTAAACCTATGCCTCTAGTTCTGGACTCGTCCACCCCAGGGGAAACACTTTGTCTATTTAACCTATCCATGACCCTCATGATTTTATAAATCTCTATAAAGTCACCCCTCAGCCTCTGACTCTCCAGGGAAAACAGCCCTAGCCTATTCAGCCTCTCCCTATAGCTCAAATCCTCCAACCTGGCAACAACCTTGTAAATCTTTGCTGAACCCTTTTAAGTTTCACAACATTCTTCCAATAGAAAGGAGACTGGAATTGCACACAATATTCCAAAAGTGACCTAATGTAGTGTCCTGTACAGCTGCAACATGACCTCCCAACAACTATACTCAAAGCTCTGACCAATAAAGCATACCAAACGCCTTCTTCACTATCCTATCTACCTGCGACTCTACTTTCAAGGAGCTATGAACCTGCAACACTCCCTAGGACCTTATCATTAAGTGTATAAGTCCTGCTAAGATTTACTTTCCCAAAATGTAGCACCTCGCATTTATCCAATTTAAACTCCATCTGCCACTCCTCAGCCCATTGACCCATCTGATCAAGATCCAGTTGTAATCTGAGGTAACCTTCTTCGCTGTCCACTGCACCTCCAATTTTGATGCAATCTGTAAACTTATTAACTATACCTCCTATGTTCATATCCAAATCACTTATATAAATTTCACTCGTATCTCGACTCCTTAAGTTTTTAAATTAACAGATAGCTCCCAGCTTCTTGTCCTCAGGCTGTACAGACATTTTCACAACACTTTTCCAAGTCCACTAACAAACATTTCACGATATCTTTCATGAGAAATCTTCATGAGAAAGTACGAGTCCACTGATCATCTGATGCTGACGCAGAGGTCATTCCTCCACGCACCTTGACAGCCAGTGCCAGGGATGAGAATCGCATAACAGCAAACAGGAGTTTGCTTTATAAAAAAAGCACGGTTGGGAATTCACAAGTTGC
Organism: Hemiscyllium ocellatum; assembly: GCF_020745735.1. Lineage (NCBI taxonomy): Eukaryota > Metazoa > Chordata > Chondrichthyes > Orectolobiformes > Hemiscylliidae > Hemiscyllium > Hemiscyllium ocellatum. Next base: position 57,061,535 of record NC_083410.1, on the reverse strand, counting down.
ATTGCAGTCAAATCAATTTTAATAAACGAGCATTATAGGAGATCTACCTGTTAGTCAACTGATTAGCTTGTTGGGCCAATTCAGAGGGCATTTAAGAGTTGGCCACATAGCTGTGGTTCTGGAGTCATATCAAGACACCTCAAACAGCAGCTTCAAAATTTGGAAAATAGCAAAATATCAAAAACAATTCAACTTAATTGTGAAGTTACTTGAGTGCTTTATACTTGAAAGTCAGAAAATTGCTTCAAAGGAACATAGGAACAGGAGTGAGTCATTTCGCTTGTTGAGCTTGTTCAGCCATTTATTGTGACCTTCACTGATCATTCTCCTCTGACTTCTACAATTGAGCCAATCTGAATCCGCTTTATAAAATTACCTTGCATCCCAAATGTGCATTTACCTTCTTAAGATTGCTCTGAACTTAATCTCCCCAAGCTCTGTGCTCTTATTAAAACATGCTGCCTCCATTCTTGGTACTCTGTATAGAATGAAGCCATTCCTGCTTTCTGCGCTTTTTAAGCTCACTCCTTTCTCTCTAATGTTGTATACATAATGAGGCCACTCCTCTTGTGCTTTGTAAACTTGTTGCCTCATCTTTTGGCATTGTGTTCAGAAAGAAACCAGTCCCCTGCTCTCCACACTCTAAAACTGTTACCCCCTCTATTGATTTTCTGTACAAGACTACTAATATAAATGCACTGGCAGATTTAAAATAATTTCACTTAATGGACACTGCATCAACATTTTTTCCAACAGAATTCAATACTGAGGCTGATTGGTTGAAAATATTTTTATTGTACTGCAGAATAGAAGGTCCTGGAAAAGCGTGACATCTTACTTTTTCCATTGTGATTGCATTCCTCATTCACACGTCAGGACTACTCCTGGATCCAAAGGTTTCATGATTGGCTGCACAAAGCTGGCTTCATTCACCACTTCGCAGTAATCACCTCTCGGTCAAACAACATAGCTAGCCTGCCTTTTGAAAGAAAAGGAGTGTTTCTGTATCTGATTGTAACGTTTTCAAATACTAACTTTACAAATTTCAATTTCCTACTTTGATAACATTGAGATTCAAGTAATGCAACTGGCTAGCATTTTGAAGAGATAATCACTGCTGAAAGATGCAGGTAATATATAAGATAAGTACAAATAAGTTAAAATAAACTTCAATCAAAAAGAATTTATAATTTTTTTTGAAAATTTATTTGATTTATTGCCGTTTGCTCTTTTAGAGCTCCAGATTTGGCCTTTTCTGCTCTCTAGCTGGGTACCAGAGTGTACAAAGACAAAGGAGGATAATTGGTCATCCCACTTTCCATTTTGTTTTGGAGGTAAGAGGTGGGAGCCCTGGCTTGCACATGATGCAGTGCATCAAAGTAACAACTCAATATACTTAAAATCACTGACACAGGTGTGCTTTCCACCGCTGTATTATCCAAGTCAGGATGTTCTTTATAAAATTATTTTAATGCATAGGAATTATATTTCTTCATACATCTTCCACAAAATATTGTGCTTACGCAGCAATGTTATAGCTTTGGCATAACAGTATCTATATATCAATTATATTTCACTGACTTGATAAATTAACCAGTTATCCAATTAACCAAGAATGCTAAGGAGGAGGAGGTAGTAATTTCCCTAGATATTCAGCATGTAGCAATTAACAGGTAATAATTTGTGACTTTTTCATGAATGGAGCATTTCTGGCAATGACAGTACGTCAATCATGCCCTCTATATAGGTTTTCACCTACACTTTATACTAAATTTAAAGTTTTCCATGATACATGTTTCCAATTTTTTTCTTATTCTTTCAGAGAATATGGCTGGCATTACCATCCTTAACTGCCCTTGAACTGATTGGCTTGTTATACCATTTCAGAGAGCAGATACAAGTCAGCCATAATGCTGTGGGTTTGGAGTCACATGTAGGTCAGACTGGGTAAAGATGGCAGATTTCCTTCCCTAAAGGATATCAGTGAAACAGGTATGTTTTTATGACAATTAACAATGGTTTGGTAGTTATCATTACTGAGGCTACTATTTTCCTGTAGATTTATTCACTGAATTTAAATTCCACCAGCCGCCATAGTGGGTTTTGAACCAGTGTTCCCGGAGAATTAAGCTGGACTCTGGATTTCTAACTCCTTACTATGTCATCCTATCCAAATTGTATTACTCTTTAATATCAGATCGAGTTGAAAAATTTTCTGACACAGTGTTAGAGGCCCGAGTTTAGGAGATTGAAAGTAGAGGAAAGGCCACGTTTCTGCAGGAGATCAGAGGTCCTCTGGGCAAAGCTGGTTAGAAAGGTGAATTTCAGGAGTCTGCGCCTGAAATAACATGAGTGGTCAAGCTCAGTGAATGTATTTACTATTGATATTTTCCATCCTCCATATCATCAACCTCTAATGCTATTCAATCTATCACAGGCTCATCACTCAGCAATCAGTGCTCACGCATAACATTTAGATGTTCTAACTCACTCAATTAGCCATGCTTCATGCCTCCCACTCACATTTTGCAATTTCAATCCAATTTTCAGGCTACCTGCATCTCCTAAAATCCCTGGATGAAACACGGCCAATTGCCAAACGACGTTCTGCAAAGAGAGCATTGTGCAGGAATACTAGACCAAAGGAACTTTTAGATCAGGCACCAGGAAGTGAACATAAGTGAATAGCTCAGTTGTGTGTGTGTATTGTTTGAAGTATTGCTGCTAGAAACTGTACTGGCAGGTATTTTTTTCATGATGTATCTAATTTTAGGACTTTGGCAAAAGTGGCACAGTGGCGGCACAGTGGCACAGTGGTTAGCACTGCTGTCTCACAGCGCCTGAAACCCGGGTTCAATTCCCGACTCAGGCGACTGACTGTGTGGAGTTTGCACGTTCTCCCTGTGTCTGCGTGGGTTTCCTCTGGGTGCTCCAGTTTCCTCCCACAGTCCAAAGATGTGCGGGTCAGGTGAATTGGCCTTGCTAAATTGCCTGTAGTGTTAGGTTAGGGGTAAAATGTAGGGGTATGGGTGGGTTGCGCTTCGGCGGGTCAGTGTGGACTTGTTGGGCCGAAGGGCCTGTTTCCACACTGTAAGTAATCTAATCTAATCTAATACTCTGATAACTCTTTCAATTTGATACTAACCACAATCTCCCTATTAAACCATGGTTGACTTCTACCCTTCCTAAAATTGTTCTTTCTCATTAGGATACATCTTTGGTATGAGCCATGAACTATTTCTTAAATATCTGCCATTGTTCCTCAATTGTGTTTTCTGCTCAACCCCTTTCCTAATCCATTGTAGCTCGCTTTGGCTCATTCCCACATAATTATCCTTATTTAAGTTTAGCATGGTTTTTCTGACCCAAGTCCTTCCCCTTCCCATCTGAATGTTAGAATTCTACTATGTTATGGATATTGTTTCCGAGGGAATCTTTTACAATGGCATAGTTTATTAATCCTGCCTCATTACACATAATCACATTTGAAATATGCTGATTCCTGTTTGGATCCAAAACATATTGTTCAAGAAAGCAGTCCCAAATACACTCTCATGGCTTTCTTTTCCATTCTGAGTTTCCCAGTCTACATGAAGATTGAAGTCATCCATGATTAATATACTGCCTTCATTATTCTTGATTTACTCAAAAGACTAAATTCTCTGATTAGTGATGTCACATACACATACTTGACTGACTGCACTGTCTGTGACAAAGACAGGGTGATTGAAGATGAAATTTCTACCTTTAGACCACAGGTTAAGATGTCATGGAAATGTTTTACAGATACACAGTATCTTTGGGGTCTGGAATCTACACTATAATACGTATTGAATAAACTTTGGACTATCTAACCTAACGTTCCACCACACAGCTTAGTGTCAAGCTTCGTTTGATAATCACTCATATGAATTGCCTTGGGATGTACCTGTACATTGCAATTGCAATATAACGAGTAAAAAGTGAGGTCTGCAGATGCTGGAGATCACAGCTGAAAATGTGTTGCTGGTTAAAGCACAGCAGGTTAGGCAGCATCCAAGGAACAGGAAATTCGACGTTTCGGGCCAGAGCCCTTCATCAGGAGATTCCTGATGAAGGGCTCTGGCCCGAAACGTCGAATTTCCTGTTCCTTGGATGCTGCCTAACCTGCTGTGCTTTAACCAGCAACACATTTTCAATTGCAATATAACGTCAATTTGTTGTTGATATTTTGTCTTGTCCTGGTAAGGAACTATGGAACAGTGGTGATGTGGAGATGAAATTTCAGAGGAACCATAATATGATAAATTACTCAGGCTAATTTAGAACAGCTATATCTCAGCTGCTTCCACCTTTCTTCATATTCTTCTCTTCCCAAAATCCAAGTCAAAAGACCTAATTGCAAACATCGCGTTAAGTTCAAGGGAACTGCAGGTCATCACAACTTTGAAGACATGTTCAAAAGAGTATTGGAAGGTATCCCCTGAAATTCTCTAGCGTCGGTACCTCATATCACCAACTCACCCTTCATTTACACATGCATAATGCTTGACACTGGTCTGTTTCTTCACAGCCAGCTCTCGGAGTCAACAAAACCTCTGACAATAGTCCAATCATGGAACTCATATTATATAAGGTTCTCCTTACTGCCCTCAAGAAAGGCCTGTTCTTTCTCTTGTAGCCTCTCTTGGGGTGTTTTCACACTGACTCTGGCTCCTCCTACTCTGCCTCAGACATATGTAGCATGTATCAGACTATAGTCCACCTCTTGTGAACGGGGCATCTTGGAAGAAATTCATCCTCTTTTTCAAACGGTAAAGGTGTCAAGGCTGTGACATCCACCATGTCCATCTCAGATTCTGAGGCTTCTTAGATGCTAGACAGAAAGGGATAACCCATGGCTTTCCAGAATCTTTCCAGCTGTTCTGAGGGTGTGGGAATGTTTTGCTCCTGACCCATTTGAGAGTTTGCAGCTTTCATGTGGTCCATGTGCTTGTTAAGTATCAACTCACTGACCCAAACTTAATATGTCACAGGACCTGACATTGCCTCTTACCCATGTAAGGCCATTTTGATGGTTCTGGCACCAAATTTTATCCCCTGAAATAAACTCTCTCTCTTGCTTAGAAGACATTCATGATGCCATTTCACCCCTCCCCCAGGTCCAGGAAGATAAGACTTAACCTGGTGCAGACTCTTCTCCCCATTAGCAACTTTGCTGGAGCTATCGCTATAGCTGCATGAGTGATCAAGTAATGAAATAGGAACTGGGGCAGTTTGATGTCAAGTGAAGCTGTAAGCTGTTTCTTTAAGCTTGCCATCAAAGTTTAGACTGCTTTTTCTGCTCGGTCACTGGATGATGGACGATATGGAGCTATTCTGTTGCACCAACTGCCCTTCACCTTTAGGAGATACTCAAATTTCCTGCTGGTAAATGATGGCCTGTTGTCTGTGACCAACAATTTCGGGAGCCCGTGCATCGCAAAGGATGCTTGCAGCTTTTCAATCATTGTCCACGTGTTTGACGAATGAACTCTATGCATATTCAACCAGTTTGGAATGGGCATCCATAATAGCTAAGAACACTGAGCCCAAGAAAGGCCCACTGTCCAGGATTTATCCAGCAATTCCCATGAACATGGGGGAGACATCTGGTGATAATGTTTGTCCTTGTTGACATTCTGTCACTACGCCACTAACGCAGCAATGTTTAGATTTAGATTAGATTACTTACAGTGTGGAAACAGGCCCTTCAGCCCAACAAGACCACACCGACCTGCCGAAGCGCAACTCACCCAGACCCATTCCCCTACATTTAGCCTGCCCCTAACACTATGGGAAATTTAGCGTGGTCAATTCACCTAACTTGCACATTTTTGGACTGTGGGAGAAAACCAGAGCACCCAAAGGAAACTCACACAAACACGGGGAGAATGTGCAAACTCCACACAGTCAGTCACCTAAGGCGGGAATTGAACCCAGGTCTCTGGCACTGTGAGGCAGCAGTGCTAACCACTGTGCCACAGTGTCACCCACGGTCTGCATCTAATCTTGCCAACTCTGTAGCCTAAGTAGGTCACATGGTGTTTGGAGCACATATTTTTCCCTTATGAAGCATACTCCCTTCTTGGAGAAATGTCAAAGGATTACATCCAAGTTCTCTAGTTGTTCTTTATTGGTCTTCCCTGTTATTAGAACATCATTCAGATAAATGGCAATCTGGGGTAGATCTTATAAAATGTTCTCCATTGCCCAATGAAAAATTGTACAGGAGGACGATACCCCAAATGGCAGTCTTGTATATTGATACAAACCCTCATGGATATTATTTGTAGCATGCTCCTGGGAATGGTCATCTAACCGCAACTGTAGATACGAATGGCTCATGTCCAGTTTCATGAAGGATAGCTCCCCTACCAGCTGTGCATTTTAGTCCTTTATGCAAGGGATTGGGTATATATTCATCTGTAAGAAGCAGTTTATTGTTTGTTCAACTCATCAAGCTTCACAATTCGTATGACTGGTGCTGCCCATTCTGCAAACTGGATTGGTTTGATGATTCCTTCACTCTCCAGCCTCTTCCTTTCTGCCTCTACTTTTGCACACAAGGTAAATGGTACTGGGCTGGTCTTGCAAAGATCATGGAATTGCTTCCTGGTCAACATGCAAGATGGCCTTGGCTCCTTTGATAGTCATAGAATCATAGAGATGTACAGCACGTAAATAGACCCTTCACTCTAACTCATCCACACTATCCAGATATCCTAAATTAATCTAGTCCCATTTAGAATTATACAGTCACAGATGTACAGCACGGAAACAGATCCTTTGGCCCAATTCATCCATGTCAACCAGGTATCCTAAACTAACCTAGCCCCATTGCCAGCACTTGGCCCATATCCCTCTAAACCCTTCTTATTCACACACCCACTCAGATGCCTTTTAAACACTAATCGTACCAGCCTCCACCACTTCCTCTAGCAGCTCGTTCCATACACGCGCCATCCTCTACTTCTTAGGTTACTTTTAAATCTTTCCCCTCGCACCCTAAACCTATGCCCTCTAATTTTGGACTCCCCACACTCCTGGGAAAAGACTTTGCCTATCCATGCCCCTCACGATTTTATAAGGTCAACATTTGGCCCATATTCCTCTAAACCCTTCCTAATCATGTAACCATCCTGATGCCTTTTAAGTGTTGTAATTGTACCAGCCTCCATGGCTTCTGCCAGGTCATTTCACACTCACACTGCCATCTGTGCGAAAAACGTGCCCCTCAGGTCCTTTTTAAATCTTTCCCCTCTCACCTTAAACCTACGTCTTCTAGTTTTGTACTTCCCTACCTTGGGGAAAAGACTTTGACTATTCACCCTACCTATGCTCCTCATGATATTGTAAGCCTCTACAACGGTTAGCCTCTGATACTCCAGGGAAAATAGTCCCAGTCTATTCATCCTCCCACTACAGCTCAAACCCTCCAACCCTGGCGACATCCTTATAACAGTCTCTGGACCTTCCTGAAAGACATACAGATATTTAATTAGGACTTCCCTCAGGCAGCAATTTTCTAATTGGAAAATGTTGAGCCAATCAATACGAATCTTTCTCAACCAATTTTGCCCCAACAAGCTTGGGCCTGCAACCATTGGTAACTGAACCAGGTGCTTCTCATACTAGGCCAGAACAGAAGCCTTTCCCTAAATTGAAAAGGTTCCCTGGCATAGGTTGTCAGTGTAGCCAAGGTTTTAAGCAAACTTAAGAGTTGGAGACCAGACCGAATTTTGTTAAAGGCTGGTTCTGCGATCACTGATTCAACTGCATCAGTATCAACCTCCATTAGAATCAGGTGACCATTTAACTAGATGTTTACTTTGATTGGTTCTGATTTGGATATTGCTGAGCAATTTAACCATTCCAAACAAACAAGATGTCAGGAGAGTGACTCATTGGTTTTCATCTGCCCCAATGTCAATTTCCTGGAAAAGTAATGCATTATTTCTGCATAATGACACCAGTCTTCAATGGCAGGATCAAAGGAGTCAAGCTTACCAAATAACAGCATGATGCCAGAAATGCTTATGCTTGCCAGAAATGCTTATGCTCGCTCAAAGACGACTGCTGCGAATGAATTTCTTCAGGACCGTATTTTTTTCTCTTGTCGCCGCTGAAATAGCTCCAAAGGTCATCATCAAGTCACCCTTTATTTACACGGGCGTAATATTTGATACTGGTCTGGCTTTTCAAAGCCAGCTCTCACAGTGAACAAAACCTCTGACACTCCTGTTTATATCTGTCAGCCAGGCTCCCTGACAGAGGTTGTTAACCTGGTCCAATTAGGGAACTAAGTAAATGACGTCCACCTAGCTGAGTTCATCACAACCACTATACCCCCAACCAGTCCCAGCAGCAGGACCATTATTTTAGACGTGCACAAGTCTGCACCAACTGGTGGCACGATAGCTCATGCTGTAGGCACACTTTTTATTCATGATGGGGGCATGTCACTCGCCATGTGTAGAGTGCATGTGTATGTGAGAGCGTATCAGAGAGAGCTTGTGTATATGAGAGGGTCTGCATGAGTGTATGGATCTATAGGAGTGTGTGTTAGAGTGAGAGTGAGTGTGCATGTAATGCAGTGGGCTCACCTGTAGTGTGACCTCCTCACATTGTAATTTCTCAGAACACTAGGCTAAGATTGACATGGAGTCACCAGGTTGAGGCCATCCCTATGGGTACCGAACATGGCTACCAACCTCTGCTCAGTCACTGCGTTGTTGCCTGTCCCAAAGTCCGCCTTGGAGGATGGTCACCCGAAGGTCCAAGATCGGATGTCCAGGACTGCTGAGTGTTCTCAGACTGGGAGAGAACACTCCTATTGGTTGATTGTTGTGTGGCGTCCATTCATCTGTTGCCAAAGCCACTGCTCAGTCTCGCCAATGTCCCATGCCACAGGGCATTCTTGCCTGCAGCATATGAGATAGGCAACGTTGGCTGAGTCACCTGAGTACCTGACGCATACATGGTGGGTGGTGTACGTACGTGTAATGGCGGTATCCGCATTGACAATCTGACACATCTTGCAGCGTCTGCCATGACAAGGTTGCATGGTGTTGTCCTGAACCCATGGATGTTTGATTCATGTCACACTGCAGGAGATCCCACTGCACTACATACACACACACACACACACACACACTCACTCCTACAGACCCATATACTCATGCAGACCCTCTCTTATACACAAGCTCTCACTCATACGCTCACATGTATACTCCCACACTCATGCCCAGACACGCACCCTCTCACAGACTTATACCCTTTTACACTCACTCATACACACACTCTCTCACAGACACTCATACCACTGCCCCCCCCCCCCCCACCCCCAAGCCCCACAAGTTTGTGGGGTGAATTTGTACTTGCAGAATTACATTTTATTTTGCTCAAAATCTGCATGAATTCATGTAAGATTCTGTAAATCCCTTTTTTAGAAACAGAATCAGTCCGAACATTGAGGCACACACAGGGCACCTTACGCCTTCAAAGCATAATCTGGACTGACATGGCACCAATTGCTAAAGTTCACTTGAGAATTTGAAATAAAGTTCTGGGATTTACATATGAAAGAACTGAAACCAACGTGGTCATTCTAAAAGATCAGAGCCTTAACTAACAATCCAGGTCTTTTTCAATATATACTTTCAGTTGCATCATACTGTAAACTTTAGCTATAAATTCTATGTCTTACTAGCTTATACTCCACAACCACCTGATGAAGGAGCAGTGCACCGAAAGCTAGTGCTTCCAAATAAACCTGTGTGCTGTGTGATTTTTAACTTTGTGCCAACTGCACTATCCTCATCTACAGACCTAGTCACCTCCTCACATTGTAATTCCTTAGAACACTTGGCTAATATTGACACGGAGAAAATGGTTCATGGACTTTTTTTTAAATAATCCGACTGCTCTCAAGTTTGCTCACAGCTTTCCAGTTCTGCTGCCTATGCTCCTTGTCCCTTCCACACAGCCCAAGAGATACTGCAAGTATAACTCCCATTATTGAACACAGGCTTTCTACTTCCAGGTCTCCTCAATTCCCAAAGAAAATTCAGTAATACTCCCTGACTCCAGAAACTTTTCTGAAGTCCTCCAACAACAGTGAAACATTACCTTCACTCACTCTGCAGCAGCAAAAGTAGTTAAAAGCACCTCACCTGAAAATCCCACGCTGATTCCTTTAAACAGCTAGTTGGTGCAGAGGGAACCATTACACATCTGAACTTGTCTCATAATTTAGGCATGTTTAATTATCATTTATAGCATTCACAGTTCTATTAAATAATTTCAATTTTTCTTAAAAAATCAGGACAATGTATTCTTTGTAAAAGTTAATCATTACCCAGTTTCCTTCTCTCAATGGAGTGTTGACGTAAGCTTAACAGCTTCCATTATGCTTTACATATTATTCTGATCACACACATTAGTAATACTAATTAATTCAGCACATACTATCACCTAATGCACTCACCTTTGAGGACAAAGGTCAAAACTCATCACAACATGTATTCCACACAAATTTTATATATTTTACTTATTAGTAAATCTCATGGAATGAGTTTTATTTTTGTTTGTTAACAAAGTATTTTCTTCACGTTTGGAATGTTCAGCCAAAGCAAGAATATTCAATTTTGCAAGTGCTTGGCCATAGTTCCTGATTTCAGGGATGAAAGGGCTGTCATACAAGGCGAGGTTGAACTGCTTGGGCTTGTACTTGCTGCCGTTCAGAAGAATGAGGTGGGGGGATGTGATTGAGGTATATAAAATGCCAGTGGACATTGGTACAGTCTCAAACAAGAGGTCACAGATGTAGGATGAGGACTTCAGTTCAAAACTGAGATGAGGAGAAACTATTTCTCTCAAATGATTGAGTGTCTATGGAACTCACTGCCCCAGAATGCAGTGGAAGCAGAATCAATCAACAGATTCAAGAAAAAAAAATGTTTCTGCTGAAAAGGGGATAAAGGGATATGTAGAACAGGCAGGAAGTGGAGTTGAGACCAGGATAAGATCATCCATGATCATGCTAACTGGCAGAGTGGCTCGAAGTGTTGAATTGCTTACACCTGCTCCCAATTCCTATGTTCCTTTCTATCTTTGTAAGAATTCAGGATATGAAGTAAGCATGATAAGTAAAGCACAAGGTTTCAAAATGTACTCCCATTTCTTACAGCTTTTTCTCATGGATGTTGACATTGAAATGCTTACATAATGCAATAAAGGATCATACAACATACTAGAATTTAACTAACCTTACTTTTACAAATATACTAAAGTTATTTTTTCCATGCTACCACTGGAAACCAAACAAGCAAGAAATTGGAATAAATTTAAATCAAACTACATCAAAACATATTTCTTAGGACATTGCAAGCAATCTACATCCAATGAATGACTAAAGAGCACTGAATGTAAGAAATCAGCTTGCATATTCTATTTTCACATTACTTTCACCACACTATGCTCTGGTTGAAGCTTACTTCCCATTTAACATTGGTTGAATCCATCCACATATCATTTGTGGCTGAGAAGCCACCCCAGAATATGCCAGTAACTATGGGCAGATTCCATCCAGGAAATGCAGTGAAAGCGTCACCTCTCAAATGAAACAATGCAAAGGGGAAAGGAAGGAATCACAGAATAGTTGCAGTATAAAAAGAAATAATTCAACACATTGATGTCTACAAGACTAATTCAACTAGATCACTCCCTTCCTTTGCACATTTTCTTTTAATATTAAATTTTAATAAGTACATAACTAATTCCCTTTCAAAAGCTACAATTGAATCTTCCTCCAAAACACTCTTAAGCAATGCATCCCAGATTCTAGTTGCTCGTTTCAAATACATAGCCTCTGCCTCTCAAAACACTCTGTGTGGACCCTTCATTATTTTAAGCACCTCTCACAAATTACATTTCAACCTGTTCTCTAAGAAAACTATTCTAATTTCTCCAATCTACCCTCATAGTTGAAGTGTGCAGAGGACTGTGAAACTCTGCAAAGGGTCACAGATAGTTCGAGTTAGTGGGCAAAGATCTGGCCAATGGAGTACAATGTTAATAAATATGGCCGGAATAACAGTAAAAAGGACTATTACTTGAATGGTTAAAAAAAAAAATTCAGCTCTGTAGAAGGACATGGGTATCCTTGTGCATAAATCACAGAAGGTTGGTCTGCAGATGCAATAGGTAATTAGGAAGGCAAATGGAATTTTGTCCTTCATTGGTAATGCAGGGAGTTTAAAAGCAGGGAGGTTATGTTGCAGCTGAACAAGGTGCTGGTGAGGCTACACCTAGAGTACTGCGTGCAGTTCTGGTCCCCTTACATGAGCAAGGATGTACTGGCACTGGAGGGGATGCAGAGATCCAGGATTGATTCTGGAGTTGAAGAGATTGACTTATGAGGAGAGACTTAGTAGACTATATACATGGGAACCTAGAAGAATGAGAGGGTATCTCAGAGAAACATAAAATTATAAAGGGAATAGATAAATTAGAAGTAGAGAGGATACTTCTACTGGCAGGTGAAACTAGGACAAGAGGGCATAGCCTCAAAATTAGGGGAAGCTGATTTGAGACTGAATCGAGAAGGAACTGTATCCAGGGGGTTGTGAATCCATGGAATTTCCTGCCCAGTGGAGCAGTTGAGGCTTCCTCAATAAGTTTTTAAAGCTAAGATGGATAATTTTTTTGAACAGTAAAGCAATTAAGGGTTTTGGTGAGAGGGCGGCTAATTGGAGATGAGGCCACAAAAAGATCAGCCATGATCTTATTGATGGAGAAGCAGGCTCAAAAAGGGCCAGATGGCCTACTCCTGCTCCTAGTTCTTATGTTCTAAAGGTCTGGGGTACATGTGCACTAATCATTGAAGCCAGATTGAAAAAGGTGTTTGAAGGACATGTGGGATCTTAGGCTTTATAAATGCACTCAGTTAAACAGCAATTAAAGTATGTTGAAACTTTGCTGTACCACTTATCTTAGCGTTATCCACAAACTTTGACACACTACGTGTGGTGCAAAACTACAAATCATCTATGAAAATTATGAATAATTGTGGTCCTAATACTGATCCCTGAGGCATACTACTTGTCACTGATTGCCAATCAGAGAAGCAATCATTTATCCCAGTCTTTGCTTCCTGTTAGTTAAGTAATCCTCTACCCACACTAATACATTGCCTGTAACACTTGCATCTTAATCTTATGCAGCAGCCTTTTGTGCGGCACTTGATCAAATGCCTTTTGTAAATCTAGATACACTACACCTACTGGGTCCCCACTGTCCACTGTGCTCATAATATCATCATTGAATTTCAGTACATTAGTTAAGTATGACCTGCCCTTCATGAACCCGTGTTGCGTCTTCCCAATAGTACAATTTCTATCTAGATGCTTTGCTATTTCTTCATGGTGAACAGACTCAAACTTCTATTCCTTTCAAAAATGTTCTCTCCAGTTTATATTTCTGCTCCTTTCTTTTCCTACTAAAATGTATCACTCCACATTTTTCTGGTTACATTTTACCTATCACTTTTCTAACCACTCCACCAGTCTACGTTCCCTTAAGTCCGTCACTATTTCTGTGACAGTTCACAGCACTTTCAAACTGTCACCTACAAATTGTAGAATTATGTGCTACATTACTAAAGCTTAAGTCATTTAAAAAAGTGGTTCTGAAATTACCCCTGGAAATATGGCTGTATATCTTCCTTCAATACGAAAAGTAACTGTTAACCATTATTCACTGTTTTTTGTCATTTTTAAAACAGGCTGCCACAGTCACATTTAGCCTTAAAGGCCTCAACTTTGCCGATAAGTACTTGTGCAATCCTCCACTGAAATCTCAGCTTAGATTTTATGGTCAAATCTCTGGAAAGGAACTTGAACATATATACCCTGGGGTCAGAGGTGAAATGCTATTAATAAGTCAAGGCTATCAACTTGAAATGCAATTAATTGTTGATAGGAATTAAAATGTATGCAAGTTTTTTTTAAGATCTACCTCTTTCTCTGTCAAATGCATTACCCGATGTTTAACAAATCATATGGAGCAGAACTGTGCAATGTTTGATCTCTGAGTGTATTCTGCTCAGAAGGATAAATCAGACTAAAGCAGTTTAGAGATAGGATAATCACTTAAGATATCATGATTTGGAGGTAACAATGTTGGACTGCGGTGTACAAAGTTAAAATCACACAACACCAGGTTATAGTCCAACAGGTTTATTTGGAAGCACTAGTGTGGGCGGCATGGTGACACAGTGGTTAGCACTGCTGCCTCACAGCGCCTGAGACCCGGGTTCAATTTCCGACTCAGGCGACTGTGTGGAGTTTACACGTTCTCCCCGTGTCTGCCTGGGTTTCCTCCGGGTGCTCTGGTTTCCTCCCACAGTCCAAAGATGTGCGGGTCAGGTGAATTGGCCATGTTAAATTGCCCATAGTGTTAGGTAAGGGGTAAATGTAGGGGTATGGGTGGGTTGCGCTTCGGCGGGTCGGTGTGGACTTGTTGGGCCGAAGGGCCTGTTTCCACACTGTAAGTAAGTCTAATCTTTTGGAGCACTGTTCCTGTGAACTACCTGATGAAGAAGCTAGTGCTTCCAAATAAACCTGTTTGAACTATAACCTGGTATTGAGTAATTTTTAACTCAGTTAAGGTGTGGAATGGAGAACCTAATTCTGTTGCAAAATTACATGTAGGGGATTGTTGAAACAGAACTCTGTTATTACTATTAAACACACTGTGTTGAACCTCTGGAAGGACTATTCTACAACTTAATGGAAATCCATAGGGAGCTAGTGATTTCTTTTAGCTAAAAAGCAGTTTTTATTTTGCCATGTATATACTAAAATTAATTAACTGACACAGACATTTCAAGTCAACACACAAGGTGGCTAATAATTACATTAAGTTCATTTAACTGCACTGAGCTGACCCAACCAGCTTCCTGCTAAATTGTTAACATTTTCTCCAAAAAAAATCAATCACATGACCAGAAACAAAAGATTAACAATTGGCAAGGGTAGAAACCAAAAGATAATATTTTGGCTTTGATATAGAAAAAAAACAAATCACATACAGTAAAATATGCAGTGACATCAGCAGACTCATGACACATTCTGCAAATTCAGGCTGCTCCCACCTGCAGCTGTTGATGACGGAGTGTGATACAGAGGTAATGTTTGGATAACCAATTTGCAGGCACATGATGGCCATATTGCAAACTCCATTCGGAAAACCGTTCTGCTGAGTTTCTTCAGTGATAATTAGGACCTCAGGGTTGTACACACTGCCACTGTCATAAACTCGGATGATCACCAAGCCACTGAAGAAGGGAGAGAGGTTCAATATGTTCAGCCATGTTGCTTCACTAGCTCCCATTTTGTCACTGACCTTGATGAGTTGTACATTACTCAAAATTTCAATGGACCTCCAAAAGATTTTAGTGGTGATGCCCAAAACCTGGAAGAAATAGGTCTTTTCAGAGCCTAAACCTAAAGGGTTAATTTGGGATTTACCTAATTTAACAGTTTATTTTAAAAATTGCAACATTAATAACAGAATTATTGCTTGCAAATTTGTCATTCAACTCCAGTTTGAAATTAATGATAGTTTTACATAGTTAAAAATATTAAAACAAACCTTTTCATACATTCTTTACCAACGTTTAATCATAAACAAAGGGAAAGGCCATGCAAATATACCAAGATACCACAACAATCTTCAGCCAGAAGCATCAAGTGGATGATTCATCTTGGCCTCCTCCACAGTCTCCACCATCATAGGTGCCGACCTTCAGCCAATTCAATTCATTTCATGTGATGGCAAGAAATGGATGGAGGCACTGGATACTTACTGCAAAGGCTCTGATAACATTGTGTTAATAATATTGAAGACATCCTCCAGAATTAGCCACATTCCCTAGCCAGCATAGTTACAACACTGGCATCTACCAGACAATATGGAACATTGTCCAGATACAACCTGGACACAAAAAGCAAGACAAATGCAACTCAGCCAATTACTGTTCTCAGTGTCTAGATCAGAGTGGTGCTGGAAAAGCACAGCAGGTCAGGCAGCATCCGAGGAGCAGGAAAATTGATGTTTCAGGCAGAAGCCCTTCATCAGGAATCAAGGCAGAGTGCCTGCAGAGTGGAGAGATAAAATTACTGCTCTGAGTCTACTCTTGATTATCAGTCAAGTGATGAAAGGTGTTATCAATACTGCTATCAAGCAGCACTCACTCAGCAAAAACCTGCTCACTGATATTCTGACTGGGTTCCATCAGGACCACTCAGCTCCCAACCTCATTCCTGTCTTGGTTCAAACATGGTCAAAAGAGTTGAATCCTAGAGGTGAGGTGATAGTGACTGACCTTGACATCAAGGAGCTAGTAAAACTGGAATCAAAGGGAATCAGATGGAATACTCTTACAGCTGGTTGGAGTCAATATCTGGCACAAATGGCTGTGGCTGTTGGAGGTCAGTCATCTCAGTTGCAGGACACCCCTCAGGAGTTCCTCAGGGAAATGTCCTAACAACCTTCAGCTGCTTCATTAATGTTTGTCCCTCCATCATAAGGTTAGTAATAGGCATATTTGATGACAATTGCACAATGTCCACTATAATTAGTGACTCTCAGATACGAAATGAGTCCATGTGCAAATGCAGCAAGACGTGGACAACATCAAGGCTTGGGCTAAAACACGGCAAGGAATATTCACATCACTTAAATGCCAGGCAATGGCCATCTCCATCAAGAGAGAATGTTAAGTTATGGTGAAATTAAGAACATCTTAACAAGTTAACAAGTACAATGGAATGTTATGTGATGTGGAATCTAGAGGCTTCAACTAACAATCCAGTGATTTTGAGATAAAAACAGAGTTTAAGAATTTTAATTCAGTTTAAAAATCTAGAAATCAAAGATGGTATCAGTAAAAGTGACAATGAAGTGATCAAAATGTTATAATGATCATAACTAACTGCCTTTAGAGAAAGAAATCAATTTAGATTTTTTTTTTAGATTACTTACAGTGTGGAAACAGGCCCTTCGGCCCAACAAGTCCACACCGACCCGCCGAAGCGCAACCCACCCGTACCCCTACATATACCCCTTACCTAACACTACGGGCAATTTAGCATGGCCAATTCACCTGACCCGCACATCTTTGGACTGTGGGAGGAAACCGGAGCACCCGGAGGAAACCCACGCAGACACGGGGAGAACGTGCAAACTCCACACAGTCAGTCGCCTGAGGCGGGATTTGAACCCAGGTCCCTGGCGCTGTGAGGCAGCAGTGCTAACCACTGTGCCACCGTGCCGCCCTTATTCTTACCCAATCTATCCTAAACAGGACCCTCATCCCACACCAACACAGTCAAAGCTTAACAGTTCTCCAAAACGACCAAGCAAGCCTCCTATCACTACTCACTCAAGTAAGTAACTAGCAATCGATAATGCACATCAGCCTCAAAGATGCCCACAACATTGATGTTGAATTGAAAATTAATGCATGTATCAAAATTGAACAATTCACTGAATAGCATATTTTACATTAAGGAAACAAATTCAAACACTGATCAAAGGATAATCTTGTTATTTCAGCCAGGTTGATTTCTGGTTGCTATTTTCGGTTTGAAGAGTCACGTTATGACCTTCTATACTTCAATAATTTCCTAACTAGATAGGTATATAAGTCTTGAGGTTGAGAAAAGGGAATCATTGCTTTCTAGATTTGATTTGATGTTTTGTAGTCACAAATATCTAAGTACAGTGAAAAGCTTTGTTTTATGAGCAGTACAGGCAGATCATAGCACACAAGGATATACGGATCATAAAATATAGAACAATACAGCGCAGAACAGGTCCTTCGGCCATCGATGTTGTGCCGACCTGTGAGCTATTCTCAGCCCCCCCTACACACTAATCCATCATCATCCATATCTAAGGATTGTTTAAATCTCCCTAATATGGCTGAGTTGACTACATTGACAGGTAGGGCATTCCATGCCTTTACCACTGAGAAAAGAACTTGTCTTAAATCTATCACCCCTCAATTTGTAGTTATGCCCCCTCATACAAGCTGACGTCATCATCCTAAGAAAAAAAGACTTTCATTGTCTACTCTATCAAATCCTCTATCATCTTGCATGTCTCAATCAAATCCCCTCTTAGCCTTCTTCTTTCCAATGAGAACAAACCCAAGTCTCAGTCTTTCCTCATAAGACCTTCCCCCTCCAGACTAGGCAACATCCTGGTAAATCTCCTCTGCACCTTTTGCAATGCTTCCACATCCTTCCTGAAATATGGCGACCAGAACTGTACACAATATTCCAAGTGTGGTTGCACCAGCGTTTTGTATAGTTGCAGGATGATATTGTGGCTCCAGAACTTAATCCCTCTACAAATGAAATCTAACACACCATATGCCTTCTTAACAGCACTATCAACGTGGGTGGCAACTTTCAGGAATCTATATACATGGACTCCAAGATCCCTCTGCACATCCACACTAACAAGAATCTTTCCATTGACCCAGTACTCTGCCTTCCTGTTATTCTTTCCAAAGTGCATCACCTCACATTTAGCTGCATTGAACTCCATTTGCCACTTCTCAGCCCAATTTTGCAGTTTATCCAAGTCCCCCTGCAACCTGTAACATTCTTCCAAACTGTCCACTACTCCACTGACTTTAGTGTCATCTGCAACTTTACTAACCCATCCACCTACGCCTGCGTCTAAGTCAGTTATAAAAATGACAAACAGCAATGGTCCCAAAACAGATCCTTGTGCCACACCACAAGATTATAGGGTACTTAGAGCAGAACAAGTCATACAAGGCACAAAGCAAGATCAATATTATTTGAAGTTAGAGAGGCCCATTCAACAGTTTAATAATGCCAGGGAAGAGGCTGTTCTTGAACCTGTTGGTGTGTATGTTCAAGCTTCTGTATTTTCTGCCTGATGGAAGAGGTTGGAAGAGAGCATTGCCGGGGTGGGATGGGTCTTTGACGATGTTGGCAGTCTTTCCAAAGCAATAAGAAGTGTAAATGGAGTCCATGGATGGGAGGTTAGCTTCAGTTAGCTCACTGGTCTGAGCTTACAAATTTCTTTAGTTTCTTACAGTCCTACGCAGAGCAGTTGCCATATCAGGCTGTTATGCACCTGGATAGAATACTTTGTATGGATCAGCTGTAAATGTTGGTAAGGGTCCTTATGGACATGCTGAACTTCCTAAGCCACCTGAGGAAGAAGAGGCGTTATTATGCTGCCTTGACTGTTGTATTGATGTGGGAAGCAGGACAGATGGTCGGTTATCATCACTTCGGGAACCTTTCCATTCCAGCTCCACAAATGTAGAAAGGGCCTTTCTTCCCTCCTTTCTTCCAGAAGTCAAGACCAGTTCTTTTATTTTGCTGACTTTGAGAGTTGTTATAATTTCACTATGACACCAAGCCCTCTAACTCCTTCCTGTATTCTGACTCATCGCTGTTTGATCTCTGTCCTACCATGGTGGTAACAAACTTGTAGGTGGCATTCATTCAGAATTTGGCTAGTACAGTCATGGAAGTACAGGGCGTACAGTAGGGAGCTGGGAACACATCCTTGCAGGGCACCAGTGTTGAGGATTATTGTGGAAGAGATGCTCTTGTCTAGCTCCACTGATTGCAGTCTGTGGGTCAGGAATCAGTGAGTCCAGTTGTAGAGGGTGGAGCTGACCTAGATCTTGCAATTTTGAGATTAGTCTGGAAAGTATTATGGTGTTGAAAGAAGAGCTGTAGTCAGTGAGTAAGAGCCTGACAGGTGTACCTGTTATCCAGATGTTCCAGGGATAAATGCAGGGAGAGGGAAATGGCATTCATGTGGACCTGTTTCACTGTTAGGCAAATTGCAGGAGATCGAAGCATGGAAACGGACCCTTCAGTCCAACTAGTCCATGCTAACCATGATCCCAAGCTAAACTAGTCCCATCTGCCTGCGTTTGGCCCATATCCCTCCAAAACTTTCCTGTTCACATACTTATTCAGATGCCTTTTAAACATTGTAACTGTACCTATACCCACCACTTCCTCTGGCAGTTTATTCCATACACTAACCCTCTCTGTGTATAAAAGTTGCCTCTCATGTCCTTTTTTTGATCTTTCTCCTCTCACCTTAAAAATATATCCCTTAGTTTTGAATTACCACACCTGAGGGAAAAGACCTTTGTCATTCACCTTATCTATGTTACTAATGATTTGATAAACTTCAACAAGGTCACCCAGTCAACTTCAACGCTCTGAAGATCTGGACCCCGGGGGTCTCTCTCTGTTCCGAGATCGGTCAATAAACACTCGCAATCGGTTTAGTTCTTTAAGACTTTACACTTTATTTCTTACACGGCCAGGCGGAGATCATCCAGAAACACATAGGTTAAACACTTCCATGTTCCTCAGAGGCTCATGGCTTAAAACAAAGACATTTTAATACTTTTCTTAAAGAGAGGTACAGGCCAAAATTGTACCAATTAATTAATGGAATGGTTTTATTGACAGCAACTCAGTCCCATGATATTTCCTGGGAACCAACTTTGTTTTCCAAAACTTAGGCCATTCTTATCTCACAAACCAAGTTTTTGCACCGGCACTTGAAGGTCAGTTAGGATGGCCAATAGTGTCTTACCTATTCTAGTTATTTCTATGCTGTAAAGGAAGCATTGTCTGCTAATCTTTGTTGAGACAGACTGTGGAAACGCCAATTATGCAGCTTTAGCAGGGTTAAAAGCCATTTTATGCAGCTTTGAGCAGAATTGTCAATTTGCAGCTGAGAAGCCACTTTGTCATATTATTTGCATTAAGAAGCCATTTTATTGCCACTTAAGTTAGTAAGAATATGTATTAAGTGGTTTGTTCCTGACAACAACTAGTTACCTACTAATATTCAGGTTTCAGATCCTCAGCTCCATTGAAAAAGTCCCAGCCTTTCCAATCTATTTTTATATCTCAAACCATTCCATTCCCAGCAATATCCTGGTAAATCTTTTCTAAATCCTCTCTGATTTAATAGTATTCTTCTTATGAAAGGGCAACCAGAATTGCACACTGTACTCCAGAACAGGCCTCACCAACATACTGTATAACCTCAACATGATGTGTGTTATGATATGTTATGACACACATCTAAAGTAGATGAGACTTCAACCCAGGTTTTCTGGCCCAAACGGAAGGGGTTCTACCACTTTATCACAAGAGCACCTTTTATAGCCTAGCTCTGTATCTTCTTGAAGCAGGTGGGGACTTTTGCTTGTAGCAGGGAGAAGTTGAAAATATCAGTGAATACCTTTGCTAGCTGGTCCGTACCAGATATAAGTGCATGGCCGGGGGACTCTACTGCTTTCCTTGGGCTGACTCTCAAAAGATTGATCTGTCATCTGCAGACAGACAGAACATGTGCATCCGCGACTGTCAGAGCAGGTGATGCTGCACCACTGGCATTCTGCTCAACCTGAGTATAGAAACATTGAGTGCATCAGGGAGGGTTGGGTTTTTGTCTACAACCTTGCACTGCTTTGTTCTGTATCCCGTTATGTTGTATAGGCCTTGCCAAAGGCAGCGGGAGTCCATACGATTGGTTTGGGTCTCTAACTTGGTCCGGTACTACCTCTAGACATCTCTGATTACTTGGATTTTTTAAATAAGTCATCCAACTTGAATGGTGCAAGCCTGGTCTTCAGTAGCCAGTGGATTTCTCAGTTCATCCAAGATTTCTGGTTGAGGAACACATAACTTGACTTCTTTGGTATGCAGTCCTCCACACACTTGCTAATGAAATCTGTGACAGTGGTGGCGTACTAGATTGTCATATAGATTGTCTGCTGAATTCTTGAATATGGCCCAGTCCAGTGATTCTAAACAGTCCTAGTGAAGCTCTTTTGCTGCCTCAGACCAGCATGATACTGCTTTCTGTGGAGGATCCTTCCATTTCAGCTTCTGCTGTAAGCAGGGAGGAGAATCATAGAACTGTAATCTGATTTTCCGAAGTATGGACAGAGTATGGAGAGATAGGCAGCTGATTCATTTATAACTGATACCCTTTGTCTGGCAAGAG
This sequence comes from Hemiscyllium ocellatum, assembly GCF_020745735.1. Classification (NCBI taxonomy): domain Eukaryota; kingdom Metazoa; phylum Chordata; class Chondrichthyes; order Orectolobiformes; family Hemiscylliidae; genus Hemiscyllium; species Hemiscyllium ocellatum. The sequence continues at coordinate 57,039,413 of NC_083410.1, read as the reverse complement.
AAAATGTCCAATTGTGAAATAGATCAGACTGACCTTAGCCCTCAAACTTAAAAGTAACTTCATATTAGCCAGAATTCAGGCCAGCAAAAGTCCAGAGGTTCATTAAATACAGTTAGTTTCTAGTAAGAAATAAACTAGAGAAAGTAATCCCAGCATCAGTGTAATGAATTTCAAACATTTTACCATTGCTGTAAAGTTGCTGACGTTTGACAAAAGCACTTTGAGTAATTTATGGAATGGAAGTGGATTTGATAAATTATAGACAAACAATTCCTGAAACCTAATGAATTACTTTCATTCTTGGTCTTAGTTATCCAGTTTGACCAGGATCAGTCATTATATATAAAATCATGAGAATAAAAGTATTAACTCTGTGGTTAGAATATATGGGTATATACAACAGGAAGAACTGGCAAATAAATGTTCAAATCCTGCCTGAAGTGCTATGCAGCTATTTTGTATTGAGTGACAGATATACATTATGACTACACATTTATTGAATGGATATATGACACACCAAGAATGTAATCTCCACATGCCTAATGCATGAATGACAAATAGTTAGCACTTCAACAGCAATCATCATGTTGAATGGCTCACTTTAAATGCAGACGTTAGATGAAGACACAATATGAAAATATGGGGAGAGAAGAAAATATGTCTTTTAACTTAAAAAAAATACATGCCTTTGTTCTTCCTTCTCATGACAGTTAGGTTATTCCTACTAAGATACAATTGCCTTGCAAAACTTTAACACTAAGACCCATTTAGTAAAAACGTTTCCATCACCTTCTCCTGAATCCAAATGTGGCATGATCATTAACAGTGTGCATTGCACTTGTGAGTATATGTTATAAAGTATATGAAAAACTGAAAAAGGCTCCTTTGAATTAAACATTTAATTGAATTAAAACTTCATTTCAAATTTGATATTTTCACTTACCACTGGTAACAAGTAAAGCAAGTATTGTTGTTTTTATGTTCAAGCAGGAGCTGAGACTTATTGCCAAAAGGATGATTTCTAAAAAGCAATGAATGCAAAATGCATTTTAGCCAATTGTTATTACACAGATGCAAGTAATGCACAATGATAAATCCTGAACAATACTTCCTAAACTTACCCCGAAGAGGAGTTATCACTACTTTTTAAAATTCCTTCTTGGATTTGGGCATTGCTGTCAATCTGTAGTCTCATGTAGACCAGACCAGGTAAGGATGGTAGATGTCCCCTTCTGAAGGACATTATTGTACTAGATGGACTTTTACAACAATCAAAAAACTGTTTCACAGTCGCTATTACTAAGAATAGTTTTAAATGAAAACAAATCTGGATCAGAAGTTCCATCAGCTGTCCTGGTAGAATTTGAACTCATGTCAGAACATTAGTTTGGGCCACCTCATCTTCCACAGTTCTAGAGTGCATGGCATTACACAAAGTGCAAGTTCAGACCACATACGCAAATTATCCAGACCAAATATTGCAACAATTCATTTCAGGTTACTTCAAATGAAAAGCTAGATACCCAATTATGAGAAGGCTGGAATGTTCCTTTTTTGTGACAATCATACATCACTACCACAATACATTCCAAATGATCAAACATGGTCATCCATGGGTTATCTTTTTCAATTATTTAAGATACTACTGTCATTTCACATCAAACAAATTAATTTTATGAAAAAATCTATTAGGATTGTCACCACCTATGTGCCTTTTAAAATTCCAGTAAAATGTATCTTGCATTCAGAGACTGAACAAAGAATCCAAAATTGGATCTGCCTTTTAGTACAGTGTAATGCATCGATTTTGAACTTGGCACACAGATACGTGGCAACAAAGTGCAACTGTCACGTTTAGGATTTGTGGGATTTATGAGTAAAAGTACACACTGGCTGATCCTAGTAATATTTCTTGCTAATGCGTGAAAGGTGAAATGACAATGTTTAGTTCAGTAGTCATTTTCATTTCTCCTGTCTCTCGTGGATCTTGCAGCTGCTCCTGAGATTGCAGACTTAGTTAAAGATTTATTACTTTTTATTTTACAGTTATTGCAGTTATTATATTTTACAAATAAGATTTATTTCCATTCTGTTTCATCAACATTAACTGTTTTTTTTAAACTGATGTTTTTAAAAAATGAGTTTTTAAGGGTCTACAGCAAATAGCTGAGATGACTTCTATTCTAAATTCAGAAATTTAAAAAAGACGATATGCATCTTAAGAGGTCTTTTTTAACATTGCAAAGGTTTTTTTTGAAAATTGAACAGTTTGTTCAAAATAAGGAGGAGCTGTATGTTCGTTCCAGAGAGTCCTACACATGGTCAGCTCTGGAGAAGATTTTTTTGAGGAATTTACTGAAGAGGTGTCATTCTACTTCAGTTAATCAGCTAATTGATTGATTGTATTTAAGTTTTATATGCTTGATAAATGTTTTATATATTATATATATATTCCATTTTAACATTATTTTCTGGAGGTAATGAAAGTTAGTTTATTTTATATATAAAGGCATTCATGAAACATCTGGTTTTTTAGACTTAATGATATTAAGGCCATATGTAAGGTACAGAGTGAGATGGCTGGTAGATTTAGAAAAGTTATTACACGGCAGGATCCGTTAAATGGGTGACTGTCAGGAAAGATAAGAACGTAGTTTGTAAGTTTCTGGCGGCTAGTCCTCAATCAAATAGATAATCAGTTTTTGGAATTGTTGAAGGAAATAGTCTCCCCGAGGAAAATAGAAGGGCCGGTTAGTTAACGGACACTTGGAATGATTCTTATGTTAGGCAGCGTTTGACAAAATTTAATAGAATTATTGTTATAGAGGATTCTCCTGTCGGGGTAATGAGCGTAAATTTAGGATGGTTTGTTGCCTTCCTGATGCAAGGATTAAGGATGTTGCTAAATGTTTCAAGCATATTGTTAAAGGCAAGATTAAGAAGCTAGAAAATATTGTACACATTGTGGGCGGCACGGTGACACAGTGGTTAGCACTACTGCCTCACAGTGCCAGAGACCCGGTTTCAATTCCCGCCTCATGAGTTTGCACATTCTCCCCGCGTCTGCGTTGGTTTCCTCCAGGTGCTCCGGTTTCCTCCCACAGTCCAAAAATGTGCAGGTTTGGTAAATTGGCCAAAGGGGTATATGTAGGGGTATGGGTGGGTTGCGCTTCGGCGGGTCGGTGTGGACTTGTTGGGCCGAAGGGCCTGTTTCCACACTGTAAATCTAATCTAAACTGCCCATAGTGTTAGGTAAAGGGATAAATATAGGGGAATGGATCTGGGCGAGTTACGGGTCGGTGTGGACTTGTTGGGCCGAAGGACCTGTTTCCACGCTGTAAGTAATCTAACCTAAAAAACATTGATAGGTATGACATTTTTAGGAAAAGATTAAAGCAGTACAGAGTGAATTTAAGAGGTTAGGTAGAAGATTAAAAAAGAAGAATGATAAAAGTAGTAATTTTTGGTTTACTCCCAATGCCAAACTCAAATGAAGGAAGGAACAAAAGCTAAAGGAGAAAAATAAATGGCTGAAGAGCTGATGTATTGTTCAGGGATTCAAGTTTTTGGACAATTGGAATGTCTTTTGGGATAGAACAGATCTGTTCAAAAGGGATAGGTCTAATGTAAACTAGAAAGGGACCAATATCATAGCAGGGAGATTTGCTCATTCTATTAGATTCCCTACAGTGTAGAAACAGGCCCTATGGCCCAACAAGTCCACTCCGAAGAGCAACCCACCCAGACCCATTCCCCTACATTTACCCCTGCACCTAACACTTTGGGTAATTTAGCATGGCCAATTCACCTAACCTGAGCATCTTTGAACTGTGGGAGGAAACCGGAGCACCTGGAGGAAACCCACGCAGACACGGGGAGAACGTGCAAACTCTACACAGACAGTTGCCCAAGGCGGGAATTGAACCCGGTTCCCCAGCGCTGTGAGGCAGCAGTGCTGACTACTGAGCCACCGTGCTGCCCAAAGTACTGGGCAAGAACGTTCATTTATTACTTTTCAAAAAAAATCCTCACAATAAAGTGTAGAAGAATACAGATCAAGTGAATTGGGAAAGACCTGGCAAATGCAGTAATAATGTGGGAAAAAGTGAGATCAAAATGCAGAAATAATAAAAGAAGGCATATAATTTAAAAGACGAGACTGCAGAACTCAGATACAGAGGGATCTAAATGTCCTAGCTCATGACTCACAAAGTCTAGTTTGCCAATACAACAAATAATTAGAATAAGAATCTTATTATTTATTGTGAAGGGTAGTGAATACAAAAACATGGAAGTTATGTTTCATTTATACAGGGCATTGGTGAGACCTTACCTGAGATAATGGATACAGTAATGATCAACTTATTTGACGATGGATGTAAATGCAATGGAAGCAGGTCAGCGAAGGTTTACGAGACTAATTCCTGGAAACAGATGTATTTTCTTATGAGGAATAGTCAGGCAGGCTAGGTTTGTATGCGTTGCAGTTTAGGAAAGTAAGAAGTGACTTGATTTAAACACAAGACCCTGTGATAGCCTTGACAGAGTAGGTGTGGAAAGGTGGTTTCCTCTTATGGGAGAACAGTTTAAAAGTAAGGGATCGCCCATTCAAGACAGAGATGAAGAAAATTTCTTTCTCAGAATGTTATGAATCTTTGGACCCTTTTCCTTAAAAGACAGTGAAAACAGATTCTTGGAACGTTTTTAAGGAAAAAGGAGATAAGTAAGGCAGCAGAGGGCTACTGGAGAATAGGAGGGTAGGTGGATCAATCAGAAAATTCATGACCTTAATAAATGGCACAGCAGGCATGAAGAGTCAAGTGGATTACTCTTGCTCCTAATTCACATTTCTTATGTGAGAAAGATTTCAAAGATGCACTATTTTTTGTAGGTCACAGTGAGGTGAAATTAACAGCTGTAAATTTCTTCATCCCTGTGTAAAAACAATCAAGTATACAAAGAATTCAAGGCATTCAGTTTATGGTACAGATTTGGCAGTTGTATTCTGTCACTATAATGCCAAAAAAAATATGAAATTGTCATCCATCATCACTCCTTGGACATATTCCGATCACTAGTTCTAATCTAGCCAACATATACATCCATGATCTAATGCATATTTGGAATGCCAAGTATCAAAAATGCGATTACGCACAATTTTCTACACGAGAAATAGTAATAAGCTTTCCAATGTTGAACGCGTAGTTTAGTACACTGTCCGAGATTGCAAAAGTCAAATCCTTTTCAACACTGTGCTTCAGAGTAAACTTCAACAGCTCAACATATAATTCCAATTTTTGTTCCTACACATATGAAAATAATCCAAAAGAAAACCAAGAAACGTTTTTGATGAAATTAAGAAAACCGCACAAATTGCTGCAGTGTTTTGGAAACATTATCAAAACTTTGTTATCTCAGTTGAGGAAGGAGCATTTATTCGAAAATGACAGAGGCACAAAATTTTGCTTCTGCTGAAAAACTGCCACTTTCTCAACTGAACAGAGATTAGGTGATTTTTTTTCTCTCCCAGAGAGTTCAGTCTTCTCTCCCTTAACAAATGGTGGAAGAAGAAGAATATTTTTAAGGCAGAATCAGGTAGATACTTGATAAGCAAACAATTGAAGGGTTATCGGGGGGTAGGCCAATTTATTGAGCAAAGCAGGTGCAAGGGACTGAGTGTCCTACTAAAAAAGCCAAGGATCCCACATGTACTTTTTCTTCTTTTAAAAAGGCCTTTGCAAGGTGATCTGCGATCTTGTGTGTACAGCCTGGGTTTTCCTGCTCCTGCACATGCATTGTATTTTTGCATTCTGTTGTTGGAGCAAGCAAACCTTAGTAAAGTAGAAGCATAAGATCATCTATCAATTATGTTAAATCCTCCAAACTCACTACTTTGTTTCAAAAAAAATAAATCTCTTTATTTCTTATATTTGTAGAGATGAAAATATTAATTAGGATGCTATCAATGCAGTGTATTCCATAATCAGAATCCTGTCACATTACGTTGTCCTTTGTTCAACCAAGGGCAGATTTAACCCATTTAGTCTTTGACACAGCAAGTGAGTTACTTCCAGTTGATGAAAGTGCAATGCAGAACACTTTATAGAAATACAAATGCATTCCTCCCTGGGAACTGAAACCCATTTCATACTACCGCTGAATACTGCCGCATTTCACAGATCAAAATGGCTCTTTGCCTAACCTCACAATCTGCTTTTCAATGAATACTCCTCTTAACAACAGCTGCTTTATTTTCAGAATGAGTACATGGACATTCTTGCATTCTACTGCAGTGGTAGATCGACAACGCTTTTAGGGTCATTTCATGTTTATATAACTGTTCAGCGTGTTCAACCCAAGAATGAATTTATAACCTCAACAATTCGAAGAGCTGCAAAAAAAATCGTCAATTCTATTGAATGCTCATTTTTCATTCAATCTTCCTACTTATAGATTTAAATCCTGTGAAGTATTAATTTATCCTAGATTTTTAAAAAAAGCATTTGGAGGTGCACTAGATTAGATGCTTTCATCCTTGAATTTTAAAGATTTCAAATTCATTTCAGTTTTTCTCAACACTAGCAATGATTGATGCAAAATTGACAATTCTACTCGCACCAGAAAGTGTCAACATGTAAAAATATCACACTGGTGATAAAGGGTGCTTTTCTGAAGTGAGGACTGCAATGAAAGCATATGAGAACACTTTTCATCTAACTTCCAAGAGTTGAGCCCTGACATTAGGTACCTGAAATTGAAAACTCTACTATTGACCACTTTCAAGTTCATAAGTCAAATCTTTCCAAAGACAAACTTAGCAAAGCTAGTTCATAGCAGTTCTACACTTCCATTTACATCAAATGCAGTTCACATTGACATGAAGTTCCAGATTTAAACACTTTAAAAGTTAAAATATTATCTATTGAATTTTTCCTTCAAAGGATGTGACATTAATGATTCATGGTAACCAAACAGCAGTGCAAGCAATTTGAATTATATAATCCACCATACAACAAATGGCTTCAGCAAAGATATCTACATTAAAACATGTCAACCAAAGAGATTTTTGCCTTTCACAAAAATGTATAGTATTAAGACAACACGCATTTCTGGAATACTTTACTTACAAACTTAATGGATGTTCACAGAATCTTCCCGAATTGGGGTCTAAATTTTTGCCTTTTGTTTAGAGGAGTGTGGTTGGACTCTAATTGCCATACTTCAACTTTCTTTGGAAGAAATTTAATTCTTTTCCCCCACATTCCCCTTCATTTTTGCATGTTGGAAATACCTCATGTGCAAAATATATTCCTGCCCCCACTGAGGTCAGGTTTTTCATTTGGAATGAGAGACAAAACTCAGAATTGCGGATGCCTATTAAAAACACACATGGTTTGATGGTTCATAAAGAAAATCAAAACCATGATCATGTCTGGAGCACTCACAGGTAAATGGGAAGTGTTTGCACACACTCAACTGTCACTATATGGTGTTCTAATGCGATATAGGGTAAGTTTAATGCAGACCAATCATTGACAACTGTTTTGTAAATACAAGTTAAATGCTACACTGACCAATGGAATAGAGAAAGCACCATAAAGTAGTGAAAAATATTACAAAATGTCCCATATTTTAATGGTGCTATATAACTGACACAAGATGAAGAAAAATGTTTTCAACTTGGACAGAAAAACTGGAATTTCATTTTGGATTTGACATCATATTTTTGAGGAAAACAAAAACTTGTTCTCATCTGTCCAAACAATGACTGCGTTTATGTACTAATAAGTTTCAGCACAGTAGGTATCCTATTCAAAGAATGAATGGCAGCTTCAAGACATTATAACAATAGATTGCCGCTTTGATGTAGTTTCCGGTTTGCCGACGAAGCTAACAGGATCATAAGTATTAGAAGTCTCATTCCTTCACCCAACCACTCCTGGCAAAGAAAAATAGTAGCATGCATTTCTTTTAGTCTCAAAGGCATGCAAGTGCTCAGTAGATGATATATTAATTTTCTTCCCCCAAGAAAAATCAAATATTTTCCATTGATATTACTTGGAGGACTACACACAATACAGACAGTGTGAGTGACTCGAGGGAATACATGTGCAAGTGTAACACAGAGATGGCATGAACAATCTGAGGGGTCATGGGCTGTGGGTAGGTTTGAGAGAGAGAGGGATAGACTTTAGAGGGACAGTAAACACCAGATGGGATACAATGTGTTTTCCAGAGACCAGGTGAGAATTTGGAACCAAGAATATAAATAATCTACTATTATTCTTTGGCCAGTACACATTGAAATAATGGCAGGGAAATTTCTAAGTCACTAATTCTAGGTATATTCAAGACATGTACAGTGATTCAGGGCAGTGCTGGCAGAGCAACCTACCCTAATTTTATTTTACTGCTGATTCTCCATTTTAAATTCCGTATCATGATGATTTTATATGAATGAGAGAAAGAGCTTTTTATAAAATAATAGTTCAGAACTTGCTTTTGCAAAATTCACACACTATGAAGTATTTTTTTCAGAAACTGTTCATTTGTACTCTGTTAGAAACAGAACGTGGGCATAGAATCAAAATCACAGCACTTAGAAGTACGCGAACGTTTGAATTTAAAGTTTATTGAACTCTATAATGTAGAATATTCTGCACAAAAATCTAAAACCAAAATGAATGGGAATCCACAATTCTCCAAGATCTTCCCATGGATTACCCAAGTTTATCCATCTATAAAAGAACTGAGCTTATGTTTCTTTTAGGTGAACAATTTAGTAAACAAAACAATGCCTTTTGTGTAATAAATGATTGTATTGTAAGTCAAAATCCCAAATAGTTAAAATATCAAAACTTTATCTAAAAGACTGTTCTAAAGAGCTTGTCATTTGTAAATTAAAAGCTTTTCCTCCTAAGAACTATCTTAAAGGTTTAGAACACTCCAGAAATACTGCACACAATAAAACACGTTGCCTAATCTTTTCATACACTGCATTTCAAATTTCTTCCATCATCATGAGTATTATAAAGTCCAAACTAATTTCAGAATGTTTATTTTTTTCTCATGAAGCTTAATGAAAACTGGTTTGAGCTGGGTGAAACCAGAACAAGCTTGCTCAAATCTCCTTTCACACAAGCTAGTTACCACAGAATTCTCAGGAGTGAACGCTGCTATTAGTTGATGAGGTTTCGTATACTCCCACAAACTTCCAAATGGCAATAACATTTTAATCAAATTTTCAGTGCCAGAAGTCATGCAATTGCTTTTAGAAATTCCATTACAGTATCAAAAATTTCTGATCTTGATAATACATGAAAATAATTTTGTAAAAAGTAAGAAATTTACCATGAGTAAAATAAAGTGTCTGTTCCCTCACAGCAAACATGTTGCAAAAGCTCGTAAATATAACTGTCCTGTTTTCCTTCCTGTTATTTCTATATTTCAGATTTACAACATGACCAAATCCAAGCCTTCACCTGGTGATTTACAGGAACATAGGATAAGTTATTCTTGTAAATTCACATCTTTCATGTGGGAAAGCAGTAGGCTTCTACTGAAGTCTTCTCTAATATGTTCCAAATTCTCATCAAATTGAACTAATGTACTCTATGACACAATAGCCCACTTTATACACCAACAACTCTGACCAACAATCTGATTGCAAATCACCTTAAATTTGGTAACTTCAATTGAAAAAAAAACTCGAAACTCTTAAGCTCAACCTCTGCCCAGAATTGGTGCAAGGGGAATCTTAGCTTCACCTTCAGCTTTGGACTCCTTCCACAATGTGTTTTCAGAAGTGAACATCCTACATTTATAATTACCATCTTTTACATTATAAAGGGGGAATATTATGATTCTGATTGTACTTTCTCATTGCTTTACACTATTAACAGTATATGTGCTAAAAGCAATGCATATTACAATGTGCAATGTGGCTTATGCGATTTAATACTATGTTTTCCAGCAAAAATTAACAGATGCTGTGTGTGTAATTTACACAACCAATCATTATGATAGAGTGGACTGGTTTAAATTAGATTCTTTGATATTATTTACTGATTTGCAGTTTTGAAACAGTCATGTAAATCTATAAAATTATAAAACTGTCACAAAAAACAAACATTGAACATCAAAAAAGACTGCAACGTAAATACATGGAAAGCAATAATTACGTAGGTATATGTCGATGTAAATTGACAGATCGAGATCTTCTTTAAAGTGGCCTTAATCTAATTTAGTACAGAAGAAAGTTGTGAAAATGTTTTGTTGTATGATATCAAACAGTATTTGTCATTAATAAGTTGATGCACTTGTTAATTAGAAAATAATGTTAAACAATTTAACATTAAATTGCCAGGCTAAATTTTGGCCATTTTGGCTAAGTGTCATTTACAGGAAGTTTCTTGAAAGGTTCCCCTCTGTTGAGCATTCTCTCACAACCTTCTGCTTTTCACATCATTCATTACGCATCAGGTTCCATGGCACACTTCTGGTTGAATTGTGCAAACAAAAAAGTGGAATTGATGACCTTCCAGAATTGATACGACATACTTAAACCTCACATACTCTCCAAGTCAAAGGCCGCAAGCCCGAAACTGTAACAAAAAGTCTATTCCCCAATGAAAATTATCTGTAAACAGCTGTGAAGGGTAGCAGGTACTCTGGCTTATGGCTAGGTGTTTGTAGGTCTGGCAGATGGGATGGAAGAGAAGGGGGTTTCAGCCTTTCCTCTTAACTGCTGAAGAGGCCACGTCACTAGACGCTGATGGCGTGGACCAAGATGGCAACCTTTCCTGATGAGAAGAAGTTCCAAGCTAGAACAAGAGTCATTCACTTTCTACAGTCCCCGAGAAGTGCCATCACGTACAAACTCTGTCACAGACACACACTTCCTATCAAGTCTACCATTCTCAATGCTGCATGAAGTAGCTTCACTCAACGGCTTTCACTCATTCATCCTGCCAAAGTACTTGCACCCTCTGCTCCCAGCACTTCCTATTCAGTCACTGGAGACACTCTTCTGACCTCACATTACTATTAACAGCTCATTGTGCCACTTTCATTTCACTCAATCCTTCCTTTTGTCAGGATGACCTTGACTTGTAAATCCCCCACCTCTTCCCGCAAGATCTCATGCTATCCTTGTATCTATCGAGTCATCCTTCATAGTCATTATCTCCATTTAGTCCCAGCAAATTGGCTCCAAACTCCACTTTCCCCACATTTAGGAAAGCATGGAATGTCCCCTGATAACCTCCCTTAAAGTTTACTACCTAAATTGCCTTAAATAGGATTCCAGTTAACCCCTTTGACTGAGATTAAACAATTGAAAATGTGTTGCTGGTCAAAGCACAGCAGGCCAGGCAGCATCTCAGGAATAGAGAATTCGACGTTTCGAGCATAAGCCATGGTAGGTCCTGGCACATTTTGCAGGTATGACACTGAGACAGAACAATGCTGTAAAACAACATATCCACCCTTTGACTATTTAGTGCTGATAACCTTGACAAGCTACCTGGCCTTTTGACAATGAAAAAGGCAAGGCAAAGGTGCTTCACGTGTTCAAATAAGCATACTGAGTCAATGCTAAGAAAAGAAGCAAAGAACAGAGGTATGCATCTGTGCAAGTGCAGGAGATGGATGTGTCCCTGAATGCAGTAACCTGATGGGAGCATTGCAATATAAGGTGACAGTGACCATTAAAGTGCAAAGTGCTAGTGAGTTCTGAGCTCGTCCAAGATTGGGCACAAGACTCATTTAACCCATTGAGTATGCTCTAATATTCAATGAAATTGTGGCTAATCTGATAATCCTCAACTCCAATTTGCTGGTTTTTCTTTATAACTATTGATTCCCTTGCTGATTAGAAATGTGTCTATCTCAAACTGATTACGCTAAATAACCCAGCCTCTACAGCAAATTGTAGACAACAAAGTCCTCCTCCTAGCAGTCTTAAATGAATTACCCTTATTTGTGATTATGCCCTCTGATCCCATCTTCTACAAGGGGAAATGACCTTTCCACGTCCATCCTGTCAAGCACCCTAAGAATCCTGTACTTTTCAATAAGGTCACCTCTCATTTCATTAAACTCCTATGAGTACAGGCCCGACATCCTCAATCTTTTCTCATAAGGCAGTCCCTCCATATTCTGGATTAGCCTATGATCCTTTGCTGGACTGCCTACTAAGTGATCGTAATGAGGTCAGCCAGGTGGATTTCATATTATGAGTTCCCTGATTGAGGCCGTTAATCTGATCGGGGCTGTTAATCTGATCTAATCAGGGATCTCAGGCAGACAGAGAAGAACAGGAATGTCTTCACTGTGTTCCACACCTGCACACACACACACACATGGGTGCTGGGGGAAAAAAAAAAGTGGGGATTTAAAAAAAAGAACAGGAATGTCACCATGAGAGCTGGCTCTGAGGGAGCTGGACATAATGTGTTTCAGGTGTAACTCAGTTCTCATTAGGGGATTGTTGTTTCACTGGCTGGTTACAGCCTATGTGTTACTCTTTTCTCTTTTTTTGAGAAAAGGACAATGTTAATTTTATGGTAGGGTTTAGCCCTTGGACTCTAGTTTTCTTTGTTTTTTTGCACGTGTCTTCACTTTTTAATTGGTGATTGGATTGAGCCTTTGTGGAAGACATACATTCTACCAGAGGAGCTGTTCCTGTGGGGAGGCCTAGCCCTGGGACTGGGCCTCTGAAGATTGAACACGTGTGTGTGTGCGCGCGCGCTGGGAGGTGAGCAGTTGCTATATCCTGGAGTTTGGGAGAACACCTTTCCTTCAGGAGTGGACCAAACCGCTGTGAGTTAACTGCAACTGTACAATGTACTGTTCCTGTGAGTGGGCCTGGTTTTCCAAGGCTGGGCCAGGACTCTATGGAGACTAAACAACTGTGCGCTGTGGGGTGTGCATTTGCTGCCTTCAGGAGTGGACTCTGCCCTTGGTTGCGGACTCTGTTATTAGTAACGGACTCTGCAGTTTGGAGCAGACTCTATTTCCGACAACGTACATCGTATATTGGAGTGGACTCTTCCTAGAAATGGATTCTACATTTTGAAGACTGCATAGATTTGGACTGTGTACCAGAAAGGACTATTTTTTTGGTAACTACCTGTATTGTGGTGTTTCCTGGATCTATCACCTGCACTTTCTTGTGTGTCTCTGGGACTGGCAGGCCTTACTGTGAGCTGGGAGACTCATGGGTCGTCCTGAAAGCTGTCACCCCGAGAGCCGGAGGGCGGGTAGGCCATCCTGTGAACCTGAAGGTTGGTAGGCTGTCCCGAAAGCCAGAGGGTGGGTAGGCCACCCTGATGCCAGTTTCCTGAGAGCCAGATGGTGGGTGGGCCGTTCTGAGTACTGTCGTCCCGATAAGGGATAATCGGGACGGGCTGTCCTAGAGGTGGTTGAAAGGTGTCAGAGCAGCTTAGAACCAGAAGGCGCGTAGGGGCAGGCTGAGATCCGGAGGGCTTGTGGGCTACCCTGCACACTGTCGTCCCAGGGAAGGGGACTGGCTGCCCGAGAGGTGGTCGAAAGGTGTGCCAGGATAGCCCACTGGCCAGATGGCACATTGGGGTGGGTGAGAGCCCAATGGTACATAGGGGCAGACCGCGAGCCAGAAGGTGGGTAGCCGTCCTCAGCACTGTCACCCCGGGCGGGTACCGGGGCGGGCTGTCCTCGAGGTGGTCGAAAGGTGTGTCAGGGCGGACTGAGAACTGGAAGGGGCATTGGGTGTACCGAGAGCTGGAAGGTGGGTAGGGGCGGGATGCCTTAGCGTGGTCGGAAGGTGGGAGGGACAGGGGCTTGCTGGGTCTGCATTGTCTGCACTTTTGCATGTAACAGTATTGTCTAATGTACAAATGTCATTGTCACTGTCTTGTCATATGTGGTTCTGGGATTTGAGGTTTGTCCTCAGCTCCCTGTAAAATGGTTGAACGGTAGGGCTTGAGGCTTAGCTTTGCTGCTCCTCTCCCTTGTAAAATTGCTCTCTCTTGTGTACAGCTGTAAATGTTTTTTGTAAACTGTTTTGTAATTTGTTTAGTAAAAAAAAGAACAGGAATGTCTTCACTGTGTCCCACACCTGCGCACACACATGGGTGCTGGGGGGAAAAAACAAGTGGGGATTTCAAAAAAAAGAACAGGAATGTCACCATGAGAGCTGGCTCTGAGGGCGCTGGGGCACTGTCAAAGACTCTCCATTTATGTCAGGAAGGGCTGGTGTTATAGTCAGTGTGTTACTGTTAGTTTCTGCTTCCCTTTTTTTTGGGAGCAGAACCGGATTCCTGAACTGGCTGAATTACTTAGCCAGTTTGTTAACTAGCATTCCTTTTAGTGAGGACTGATTGTTAAACTCCTGATGCACATAATGTGTTTCAGGTGAAACTCAGTTCTCATAAGGGAAATGTTGTTTCACTGGCTGGTTACAGACTGTACGTTACTCTTTTTGAGAAAAGGATAATGTTAATTTTGTGGTAGGGCTTAGCCCTTGGATTCTAGTTTTCTTTGTTTTTTGTACATGTCTTCACTTTTTGTTGGTGTTTGGACTGAGCCCTTGTGGAAGACATACATTTTACCAGAGGAGCTGTTCCTGTGGGGAGGCCTAGCTCTGGGACTGGGACGATTAAACACCTGTGTGTTGGGAGGAGAGCACTTGCTGTATCCTAGAGTTTAGGAGAACACCTTTCCTTTGGGAGTGGACAAAACCTTTATGAGTTAACTGCATCTGTGCAATGTACTAAGTTCCTGTGAGTGGGCCTGGTTTTCCAAGGCTGGGCCAGGACTCCATGGAGACTGAACACCTGTGTGCTGTGGGGTGTGCGTTTGCTGCCTTCAGGAGTGGACTCTGTCCTTGGTTGCAGACTCAGTTTTTAGCAATGGACTCTGCAGTATGGAGTGAACTCTGTTTCCGATAATGCACGTTGTATTCTGGAGTGGCCTCTTCCTGGAAATGGATTCTATATTTTGAAGACTGTGTATAGATTTGGACTGTACCAGAAAGGACATTTTTTTTTGGTAATTAACTGTGTATTGTGGTGTTAGTGCAGGTGATAGATCCAACAGTCTTGTGTGTCCCTGGGTCTGGCAGGCCTTACTGTGAGCTGGGAGACTCATGGGTCGTCCAGAAAGCTGTCACCCTGAGAGCCAGAGGGTGGTTAGGATATCCTGTGAACCTGAAGGTTGGTAGGCTGTCCCAAAAGCTGGAGGGTGGGTAGGCCACTCTGATGCCAGTCGCCTCGAGAGCCAGATGTTGGGTAGGCCGTTCTGAGCACCATCATTCTGAGAAGGGATAATCGGGACGGGCTGTCCTAGAAGTGATTGAAAGGTGTGTCAGAGAAGCAGAGAGCCAGAAGGCGTGTAGGGGCAGGCTGAGATCCGGAAGGCTTGTGGGCTACCCTGCACGCTGCCATCCCTGGGAAGGGGATGCGCTCTCCTAGAGGTGGCTGGAAGGTGTGCCAGGATAGCCCACTGGCTGGATGGCGCACCGGGGTGGGGGGTGAGAGCCCAGTGGTACATGGGGCAGACCGAGAGCCAGAAGGCGGATAGCTGTTGTCAGCGCTGTCATCCCGGGCAGGTACTGGGGCAGGCTGCCCCAGAGGTGGTCGAAAGGTATGTCAGGGCAGACTGAGAACTGGAAGGGGCATGGGGTGGACTGAGAGCCGGAAGGTGGGTAGGGGCGGGCTGCCTTAGAGTGGTCGGAAGGTGGGAGGGATGGGGGCTTGCTGGGTCTGTATTGTCTGCATTTTTTTTTAATGTAACTGGATTCTCCTTTTATGTACAAATGTCATTGTCACCTGTCTTGTCATATGTGGAACTGGGATGAGGTTTGTCCTCATTTCCCTGTAAACTGGTTGAATGGTAGGGTTTGGGGCCTAGCTTTGCTGCTCCTCTCTCTCGTAAAATTGTTGTTGTATACAGCTGTAAATGTTAACTGTTTTATAAATATTATAAACAGTAAAAAAAAACAAGAATGTCTTCACTATGTCCCACACCTGCACACATACACATGGGTGCTGGGGGGAAAAAAATAAGTGGGGGTTTTAAAAAAAAGAACAGGAATGTCGCCATGAGAGCTGGCTCTGAGGGAGCTGGGACACTTCGAAGACTCTGCATTTGTGTCAGGAAGGGGACTGACTGCACTGGCTGATGTTATGGTCAGTGTGTTACTGTTGGTTTCTGCTTCCCTTGTTTTGGGAGGGGGAAACCGGATTCCTGAACTGGCTGAATTATTTAGCCAGTTTGTTAACTGGCACTCCTTTTAGTGAGGACTGATTGCACATAATGTGTTTCAGGTGTAACTCCGTTCTGATTAGGGGGGTTGTTTCACTGGTTGGTTATAGCCTGTGTTACTCTTTTCACTTTATCGTTTTGAGGAAACGACAATGTTAATTTTATGGTAGGGCTTAGCCCTTGGACTCTAGTTTCCTTTTTTTTTTGTATGTGTCTTCACTGTTTTTGGTGTTTGGACTGCGCCCTTGTGGAAGACATACATTTTGACAGAGGAGTTGTGCCTGTGGGGAGGCCCAGCCCTGGGACTGGGCCTCTGAAGATTGAACACCTGTGTGTGCTAGGAGGTGTGCACTTGCTGTATCCTGGAGCTTGAGCGAAGACCTTGCCTTCAGGAGTGGATCAAACCCGAGTTAACTGCACCTGTACAATGTACTATGTTCCTGTGAGTGGGCCTGGTTTTCCAAGGCTGGGCCAGGACTCCATAGAGACTGAACATCTGTGTGTTGTGGGGTGTGATTTGCTGCCTCTAGGAGTGGACTCTGAAGTTTGGAATGGACTCCATTTTGGACCATGCACCTCAAAAACTGGAGTGGACTCTATATTTTGAAAACTCTTATCAGAAAGGACTTTGTTTTTCGGTAATTAACTGCATAGTGTTGTTTATTGGGTCCATCACTTGCACTGTCTTGTGTGTCCCCCTGGGTCTGGCAGGCCTTACTGTGAGCTGAGAGGCTCATGGGTTGTCCTGAAAACTGTCATCCTGAGAGCCGGGGGGGGGGGGGTAGGCCATCCTGTGAACGTGAGGGTTGGTAGGCTACCCTGATGCCAGTCGCCCCGAGAGCCAGATACTGGGGATGACAGCACTCAGAGCCTACCAAGAAGGGGTAATCTATGGGCTGTCCTAGAGGTGGTTGAAAGGTGTGTCAGAGCAGCCGAGGGCCAGAAGGCATGTAGGGGCAGGCTGATATCCGGAAGGCTTGTGGGCTACCCTGCACGCTGTCGTCCTTGAGGTGGCCAGGTGTGCCAGGATAGCCCACTGGCCAGATGGCGCATTGGGGTGGGTGAGAGCCCAACGGTACATAGGGGCAGACCAAGAGCCAGAAGGTGGGTAGCCATCCTCAGTGCTGTCACCCTGGGCAGGTACTGGAGAGGGCTGCCTCAGAGGTGGTCGAAAGGTGCTGAAGGTGGTTAGTGAAGCCGGAAGGTGGGTAGGCCGTCCTGACCTCTGTCACCCCAGGTGGGTACCAGTGTGGGCTGTCCTAGAGGTGGTCGAAAGGTGTGTCAGGGCAGACCGAGAACTGGAAGAGGCATGGGGTGGACTGAGAGCCGGAAGGTGTTTAGGGGTGGGCTGCCTTAGCGGCCGGAAGGTGGGAGGGACAGGGGCTTGCTGGATCTGTATTGTCTGCACTTTTGCATGTAACAGTATTGTCTCATGTACAAATGGCATTGTCACTGTCTTTTCATATGTGATACTGGGATTTGAGGTTTGTCCTCATCTCCCTATAAACTGGTTGAACGGTAGGGCTTGAGGCCTAGCTTTGCTGCTCCTCTCCCTTGTAAAATTGCTGTTTTATACAGCTGTAAATGTTAAGTTTTTTCCTTTTTGTAAACTGTTTTGTAATTTTGTAGTAAAATTAAAAAAGCAGGAATGTTGCCATGAGAGCTGGCTCTGAGGGAGCTGGGGCACTGTCAAGGACTCTCCATTTGTATCAGGAAGGGGACTGACTCTGAGCTGGCTGCCCACATCCAGTGTGTACTGCTACTGTTAGTTTTTGTGATTTTGGGGGGGAAACCTGATTCTTAAACTGGCTGGTTTACAACACCAGTTAAGTGGTTCCTTTTTTATTGAGGACTGATTTCTAAACTGCCTGATCCACACAGTCAGTGTTTCAAGTATAACTCAGTTCTCATTAGGGAACCATTGTTTCACTGGCTGGCTACAGCCTGTGTGTCACTCATTCTTACTTTGAGAAAAGGACTACGTTGATTTTGTGGCTGGGCTTAGCACTTGTAGTCTGTTTTTCTTTTTTTTTAAATGTATTTTCACTTTTTTGATGTTTGGACTGAGCCCTTGTGAGAAAATACATCTTTCCAGATGAGCTGTTCCTGTGGGTAGGTCTGCCCCTTTGTTGGTGGACTAAACCTCTGTAAAGATTGAACATTGTGTGCTGGAAGGTGAGCATTTGCTGCATCCTGGAGTGGAGTGGATTCTGCCTTTGGGAGAGGGCCAAACCCCTCTGAGTTAACTGTACCTTTAAAATGAGCTGTGTTCCTGAGAGTGAGCCTGGTTCTCTACGATAAACCAGGCCTCTATGGAGACTGAACACCTGTGTGTGGGGTATGCATTTGTTGCCTTCAAGAGTGGACTCTGCCCTTGGTTGTGGACTCTGTTTTTGGCAATGGACTCTCCAGTTTGGAGTGAACTCTATTTCTGACAATGCACTTTTTATATTGGAGTAGACGCTACGTTTTGAAAAGTGTTTAGGGTAAATGAATTCTGTATTAGAAGGGACTCTGTCTTGTTGCTTGTTGGGTTTACCACCTGCACTGTCTTGTATCCCTGGGTCTGACAGGCCTTACTGTGAGGTGGGAGGCTCATAGGTCGTCCTGAAAGCTGTCATCCTGAGAGGCGGAGGGTGGGCAGGTTGTCCTGTGAACCTGAAAGTGGTAGACTGCCCCGAAAGCTGGAGGGTAGGTAGGCAACCCCGATGCTGATCATCCTGAGAGACCAGTGGGTAGGCTGTCTGAGCACTGTTGTCCTGAGAAGGGGTAATCAGGACGAGCTGTCCTAGAGGTGGTCGGAAGGTGTATCAGGGCAGTCCACAGGCTGGATGGTGCATCAGGGTGGGCGAGAGCCAGAAGGCGGGTAGGCCATCTTCAGCACTGTCGTCCTGGGCAGGTACCGAAGCAGGCTGTCCTAGAAGTCAGCTGAAAGGTGCAAAGGGCGGTTAGGGAAGCTGGAATGCAGGTAGGCCGAACTAATTGCTGTTGTCCTGGGGGTGTTGGGGGAACAGGACGGGCTTGTTCTAGCAATCGTTGGTAGCATCAGTGGAAGCAAAGACAATTGCTGACCGAAACACCAGGCGGAAGATAAGAACTGAAAATCTGGACTTCCTCCTTTTTCTTTTGAATAAAGACTTTAAGATCTGGACATTTATCTTTTGGTTCTGTTTCTTTTATTTCTTCTCTTTTTAAATTATTGTTTTGTATTTTGTATTTTGGCAATTTTGTACATTTTTCACTGTATTCCTGTACATGTGACAATAAAATCTAAGTCGAAAGTCCTTAGCTGACTGATAAATGAAGATTTTAAAAAACTCACCAGGTTTCTGTATTGTCTATTATATAAGTTAGTTATTTTAAAAATTACAAAGTTATCTTCAACCAAAAGAACTGAGGAAACATGAACTGCTAACATTTAATTCTATAACTTGAACTCTATCCCTTCTTGAATGGGCTCTCTCTCACCCCTTTCACACAACGACAGACACTGATGCTAAGACAGTTAAGAAATCAGAAATACAGTTTGATATCAACATCTAGACCATGGGAATTAAGTTGTTTATTTTAGTTTCTTCCAATTCCTTTAAGTTCTTTGTTGGTAGGTGGTTCACTGGTTGAGAATTGGTCTGTGCACTGTCTTTCAAGGGGTTTTATTCCTCCTTCAGCAGGAGATATCCAGGGAAGGTGAGTGGAAGATAGCCAGTTGTATGTGAAGACTTTATGGTACCTCCATCAAGAGAGAATTTATGATGCTATCTTTTTTGCAGGTTAGGGAGTTCTTCAGCACTGGCCCCATACAAGCATGATCAGCTCCTGATGAGGTGATCACGAGTCCTGTTGTCAAGCAATTTTTCCTCTAGCTAAGAACTCAGTGGCTCGGTAGTGTTCGAATTTCATTTCACTGTTCCAGGAAACCTGCAACATTATATGCAACTCAGTGTGGTCTACTGAACATGATTATTAAAACCACAACCACCTCTTTGCACAATCTCATTTCATCTGTGGAGTGAAAGAAAGTGAAGATACTGCTTTGAGTCCAAAATAAAGGAAACAAACAGATGTGATCTTACATAGGTCTCTGCAAAGCACTGCTCTGGAGAATTTTTTTTCTCTATTGTCACACCATTGTAAGACCTTACACTTGATACCACATCATAATGAAAACTAGAGGGGGAGCTGTGGGAGAGATTAAGTTTTGTTCAGTGAGATAAAACATTCCAACAAAAAAGACATTCATTGTTGGAGAGGCTCTGGTGGTGTCAATGATCAAGCCTCAGATGATTCAGAACTGGAAACTTACATGAGCTGCACTTTTGCATGCCAGGGAAGGAGAAAACAACAAGATCTGTACTGTGATAATATGATAGAAGGTTTTGCAGACATTTCACATAAAGACATTTGGATAGATGCTGTTCATCTGTTCTGAAAATCCACATAATGCCATCTTCATGCCATTGTTTTGATACAAATTTTCAGAAATTCCAGGCCATCACTTAAAGTAATGACAGACTATATTATGGCAGTGAGGAACGGGCATTCTTACAGCACATTGAGCTAAAATTTATAGGTCATAAGAAACTGGAGAAAACAAACAAACCAAAACAATTATCCCAGTAAATGAAAACATGAATGGGATTACATAAAAAGAGATAAAGTCTGTTTCTATGTTGTATGACCATACAACCTAAGTGGAGAAATAATTCCATAACATGTTAGAAGTCGAAAAATAAATTCTAGGAACACAAAAATGCTTTAAGCAGTTTAAAAACCATGGTGGTGGAATCCTCAAAAATGAGAGATTATCAATTTTTGTGTAGAGAAAGGAAATAGTACAATCTTTAAAATAAAAGTACAACTTCCTCCCTAAAGCAAAAGTTCAGTTATAGGTTGTGGGCAATGACAAGTTCAATATATTTTACCTATTCCTAGTTGACCTGGAAAATGTGGAAGTTAACTGCCTTCTTGTACTGCTACAATCTGAGAGATAAAAGGTCCACCACAATGTTGAGACAGAGGAAGTTGCAGGTTTTTGACCCAACAATGAAGCAGTGGTGATATATTTCTGATTCAAGATGGTACATAATCTAGCAGCAAACTTGCAGGTGAAGGTGTTCTCATGAAACAACTGTACTTGCCCTTCAAAGGCAACAAACGTTATGAGAGGTGCTCATGAAGAAACCCTGATGAATTGTTGTGGTGCATCTTGTAGATGGTACATACTGTTGTTCCTGTGTACTTGTGTTGCAGGGCATGAATATTTTAGTTAGTAGGTAACATACCAATGAAGTGAGCCCCTCCGCCATGATCCTACTGAATGATAGAGCTGGCCCAAGGGGCTAAACTGCCTAATCCTTTTCCTATTCCTTACAGTCCTTTCTAGATGGCAGACAGGCTGCAAAAAGTCAGTTGTTAAGTCTCACACTACAGAATACCCAGTCTCTTATCTGCACTCGTAGATAAGGCACAATTTTGCACTTCAGTTAAAGCTGACGCCTCAGATGTGCTGAGGGATCTGGCACTGTAATTAACACTACCATGCTGCTTTGGGGATGCACACAAGCCCCTCACCCAGAGCAGATTTTGAACACTTGCTCTCCTTCATGCTCTACATGGAGGGTCATTAAATGCATCAGTTCAGGGTTGACAGTTGATGGTAATTAGCAAGGGTGTTTGTAGCCCATATGTGGCCTCATGTCATGAAACTTCATGGAGTTCAGAGTAAATGTCTGGACATCCAGAATCACAATCTCTTGATTGCACACTATTATGCTGTCACCTCTGATGGATCCATCCTGTTGGTCAGACAGGACATACCCAAGGTTCATGATGGAGCAGTCTATAAGTTATAATGTAGTCTGAGTGAGGCCAAGTTAGAATAAAACAAAGAACTGTGGACACTGGAGATCTGAAATAGAAACAAATTGCTGGCCAAACTCAGGAAGTCTAGCAGCATCTGTGGGAAGAAAGCAGAATTAATGAGTCTAGTGACTTCATCAAAACTGATGATCAGAAAAAGCTGTTTTTTATGCTGGAGAACTTTTTTGCACGGGGGGGGCTTGCAGGGGTAGAGGTGGAGATGGATCCCAGAGAGACAGCAATATAGAAGGGGTAAAAAAAAGGGATTACAGATGGCAGGCCGGGTCAGAAGAAAAGCTGAATCACTGACAATGAGAGCTGAGGGTAGCAGGGAGGTTGTCTGTGTTGAAAACTGATAGGCATGTTGATAATAGGCTTGAGTGTCAGTGAAAATGGGTTGGCTGTGCTAAACGCAACCCATTTTATAACAGGGCTGGCACTAAGTCAGCCCTTGGTTGATTTGTTAATGGGAGAGTCTCCTAATTTTAGTATAAATAAGCGGTTAGTGTGGAGTTGCCTGGACTGCCTTTGTCATGTCTAATTTCTAACTTGATGCCAGATGGTCAATCTAGTTTTATTCTTGCTGTTTTTCATAGAATGTTATCTATTTGTATCAAACTGCTAAGACATTTCAGAATACAGTTAAGAACCAAACACTGTGTCGGAGACTACATATAAAAGGTTAGATTTAATAATAATAAAAGAATTCCATCTCAAAAGGAGATTAGTAAACCAGGTGAGTTTTTAAAGACAATCTAATAATTTTGTCATCACTATTACTGATGCCAGAATTATTTAAATCAATTAAATTTACATTCCCCAGCTGATGTGGTGGAACTTGAATTCAATCATTACTTAAGGTCTCAGTAACATAACCGGGACTTCAAACAGAAGGAATATTAGTCAGTGAAAAGTTATCACAGAATCATAACAGGTTAGAGAATTTCCTATGACATTGCTTATGTTTAGCAGCAAATGTACTCTGTATTTTAGGTTAACTACATCAGCTGGTAATTGCTAACACTGAGAAACGTTTTGCTTCAAAATAACAGGTTTCCAAGGATAACGCTGCAAATGCAGTGCTTGTAATGTGACAGACGTACTAGAAACACCATTTTATAATAAATGCCTGTACATGTAGCTGCAAGATCTTCCCATTAGGTTATGATGTCAATCAAGTTTGACTCTCTTCTAGTTCATCTGATGAACTCCCTCCCTAAAGAGCCTCACAGAGAATGGAAGGGGAGACCAATAAAACAACCATTCATTCACTACAGAACTATTCATTGAAGACATTCCTTACATTCATTTTCATCCATTTATCGTTTTGTCTGTCTACTCTGCTTAATTTTAACTGTTTTATATATATTTGCGGGTTTTGGGAAGATTTGTAGCTCAGGTTGAGGTTTTGGATCTAAGTTTGCTTGCTGAGCTGGAAGGTTTGTTTTCAGACGTTTCATCACCATACTAGGTGTCATAATCACTGAGCCTCCAGTGAAACACTGGTGGTATGACCAGCTTTTTATTTGTGTGTTTAGATTTCCTTGGGTTGGTGATGTCATTTCCTGTTCTTTTTCTCAGGGGGTGGTAAATGGAATCCAAGTCAATGTCTTTGTTGAGAAGAGTTCTGGTTAGAGTGCCATGCTTCTAGGAATTTTTGCACGTGTCTCTGTTTGGCTTGTCCTAGGATGGATGTGTTGTCCCAGTTGAAATGGTGTCCTTCCTCATCTAGCCACAAACAGACATGACCCACTCTTACTAGTATCTTTACTTACAGATGAGGAAGGACACCACTTCAACTGGGACAACACATCCATCCTAGGACAAGCCAAACAGAGACACACGAGAATTCCTACAAGCATGGCATTCCAACCAGAATTCTATCAACAAACACATGTACTTGGATTTCATTTACCAACCCCTGTGAAAAAGAACAGGAAATGACATCACCAACCCAAGGAAACCTAAATACAAATAAAAAGCGGGCCATATGACCAGTGCTTCACTGGAGGCTCACTAATGATGTTACCTAGTATGGTGATGAAACGTCTGAAAATGAACCTTTCAGCTCAGCGAGCAAAATTATACATACATACATGTCAGAAAGATATTGCAACAGGCACGAGGACAAGGACAACAAACTGTTCATAACAGCAATGAACATATAACAATTCAAGTGTCAGAGTCACAGCACTGAAGCTAGAAGCAGGAGGACAAAAAAAACTACATTTGAGTACAAGAATACAGAGACAGATAGGGAAAGACAAAAAAGATCATGCAAACAGAAAAATTAGTAGGAGATAGAGATCGGTGATAACAAATAATTGTTTCACACACACAGATTCAGAGGTAAACAGGCGAACGCAGAGAAAAAAAAAATCAAATTACTTGCATTGAGATTAGTTAGATAAATGTCACAATGACAGAGAAGACATTAACCTCCAAAGAATAAAACAGAAATTATGAAAGATTGTAACTATGCATGAGATTGTAAATCACAAACAGCATGGAGATAATGATTCAAAACTAACACCTGGTAAGATATACAAGCATGCTGTGGTACAGAGACAGACAGAACAAAATAGACAAAAGATCAAGGGAACAGAGAACTGACTGTGAGCAACACCACAGGATATCTACTAAACATCTGGCCTCCCACATTGTAGCTCACAATTAGTTAGCCAAATATCCTTTTATCAATGTTTAATACAAAAACTCAGAAGTACACAGCACTGCTTGCAACTTTATTTTAAGAGATAACCAAGTCATCCTGCGCAGGGAGGCAGAGCAGGAGTCATTATTTTCCACTGAAATCAATGGGGCTGAAAGTATTAAAACATTTCCAACTCAAGGATTATATATAGACAGTTAAATATATCTATGTGATCATACTTATTGCCTTGACATAGAATTCCCATAAACATTTCATTTAATTTTTATATAAATGTCCACCCCATTCTTTGATGATTAGTTTAAAGTAAACCAGGAGCAAAAAATGTAAAGTAATTGTAAGATTACGAATACAAAGCAAATAGCAAGA
This sequence comes from Hemiscyllium ocellatum, assembly GCF_020745735.1. Lineage (NCBI taxonomy): Eukaryota > Metazoa > Chordata > Chondrichthyes > Orectolobiformes > Hemiscylliidae > Hemiscyllium > Hemiscyllium ocellatum. The sequence goes on along the minus strand of NC_083410.1, from coordinate 57,014,269 downwards.
AAAGTGTTTTTCTGAGAAATTCGTGGAGACTTGCGAAACATCAAGTTGTAAATAAGTACACAAGATATTAAGAATAGAATTAGACCTGCTCTGGTCTGCCATTCGATCCATTACTGCTGATGTTTCTTAGCCCCATTCTCCTGCCTTCTCTCCATAACTTTTGATCCCCTTAATAAGGACTCAAAGGCTGTGCCTGCAGATGCTAGTCTTTGCTACCAGTTGAGACATTCACTTTACCCAGACCTCTCAGAATTCTAAATCAAAAAAGGATGCTGCTGGAAAAGCACAGCAGGTCAGGCAGCTTCCAAGGAGCAGGACAGTTGGCATTTCAGTTATAATCTCTTCATCCTGATGAAGGTTTTATATCCAAAACATTGATTCTTCTGTTCCTCAGATACTGCCTGACCTGCTGTGTTTTTCCAGCACCACCCTTTTCCACTCTGACTTTCCAGCATCCGCAATCTTCACTTTCTCCCTTTTAGTATTCTGTATGTTTCAATGAGATTCCCCTCATCATATATCCCACAATATTATTTTCAAATATGATGTTGATTGTACATTTTGTTCAATACTTTAGTCGTTGACAAATTTTTTTTTACCATAATGGAAAACAATCATTAAAGTATTTCAGTGTGTGTTTTGTAACGGTTTAAGCATACTGAACAGCGACTTTGAGCAGATTTTCAACTAGTAAGTGAAAGCTGTTAGCTTGCTTTAAAGTCAGAGAGCAAGTTAAGCAGTGACAAAGAGAAAGATGAAGGGAAAGAAGAATAAACCAATCACTGCTCACATAAGATTTGGCTGTGAGTAACCATTAAACTAATTTTATGTTAATTGAAAGATCAGAAGTTGCAAATAGTCAGTTTTTTTTCCTTGGAACTTTAACATAATAGCAACATCGATCACTTCAATGTTAGGGCTTCGTGCTTAAAAATAATTATCAAATAAATAATAGTTTCAGAGCTGGTTTTGGGAATATTTACCAGTGATTGGAAGAACAGGCTCTTTATGATGTTTGCTGCATCTCCCACCTGTTCCTATCCTTTTTGAGACAAGAGATTGTCTGGTTCAAAACAAAAATACATTTATCATACAAGCCAAGTTTCTAGTCACTGCTACAAAGAGGCAGAAACAGAACAAAGTTTGTGTAGCTGTAAAACCTTTACCTCAACAAAGCAGTTTTTTTCAGAAATCAATTATGAAACTGTATAATTATTAGTAGAGAACTACTGCAATTTATAAGTCAGCTCTGCCAGGTGCAAATTTCATACCAATGTTGTTAGACTTTTGTCCTTCCCCACTTTCATTTTCAACAGATTCCAGATGTCCCCACTGAACAAAATCCCAAATGTGCCAAATACCAAGATTCTTCTGTGGTGTTGCCAAAGTTCAGCAATTCCATTCCAAAACTGTTCAATCTCAAGCCATAACTGTAATGTTGTTGCATTCAAAACCACTCCCTCACACCAGACTCACCAATAAAGTTAAACATTATATATAATTTCCGTCATCATGAACACATCTTTATATGTCCTCTGCTTGTAAGAGATATCTGCAGGTGAAGGAATATATTATTTAAAAAGTTTATTTTTGTATTCACAATCAAACCACAGAATTATAATTATGAACAATCGCAGAATTCAATCTCAATTCATCCAGAACATTAGAAATTTATTCAATGCCAATAAACTACTGGCCCTGAATTCATTGTGTGCTAATGGCATAAACCCTCTATTGTTAGAGAACATCCAATATTCCAACTCACCAAGAACATCAAAAGAAATTTGCTGAAGTAATACTTAGTTCATTTCTCTCTGTACAACTGTAGGTATATACATTTTTTAAAACCGTAATGAAGCTGCAGTGCTATTTCACATGACAAATCAGAGATTCTGAAGGCAGGAGAACACAAAGATAATGATAGGAATGACAGCAGAATCAATGAGATTTCTGATGAAGGGCTCCTGCCAGAAACGTTGATTTTCCTGCTCCTCAGATGCTGTCTGACCTGCCGTGTTTTTCCAGCACCACGCTAATCTTGACTCTAATCTCAGTCCTGCATCTGCAGTCCTCACTTTTGCCTCAATGATATGTCTGTTCATAAAATAATATGTCCTTTTTCTAGTTGTAAAAAATGAGGTCTGCAGATGCTGGAGATCACAGCTGCAAATGTGTTGCTGGTCAAAGCACAGCAGGTTAGGCAGCATCTCAGGAATAGAGAATTCGACGTTTCGAGCATAAGCCCTTCATCAGGAATAAGAGAGAGAGCCAAGCAGGCTGAGATAAAAGGTAGGGAGGAGGGACTAGGGGGAGGGGCGATGGAGGTGGGATAGGTGGAAGGAGGTCAAGGTGAGGGTGATAGGCCGGAGTGGGGTGGGGGCGGAGAGGTCAGGAAGAGGATTGCAGGTTAGGAGGGCGGTGCTGAGTTGAGGGAACCGACTGAGACAAGGTGGGGGGAGGGGAAATGAGGAAGCTGGAGAAATCTGAATTCATACCTTGTGGTTGGAGGGTTCCCAGGCGGAAGATGAGGCGCTCCTCCTCCAGCCGTCGTGTAGCTGTGTTCTGCCGGTGGAGGAGTCCAAGGACCTGCATGTCCTCGGTGGAGTGGGAGGGGGAGTTAAAGTGTTGAGCCACGGGGTGATTGGGTTGGTTGGTTCGGGCGGCCCAGAGGTGTTCTCTGAAGCGTTCCGCAAGTAAGCGGCCTGTCTCACCAATATAGAGGAGGCCACATCGGGTGCAGCGGATGCAATAGATGATGTGTGTGGAGGTACAGGTGAACTTGTGGCGGATATGGAAGGATCCCTTGGGGCCTTGGAGGGAAGTGAGTGTGGAGGTGTGGGCGCAAGTTTTACATTTCCTGCGGTTGCAGGGGAAGGTGCCGGGGGTGGAGGTTGGGTTGGTGGGGGGTGTGGATCTGACAAGGGAGTCACGAAGGGAGTGGTCCTTGCGGAACGCTGATAGGGGAGGGGAGGGAAATATATCCTTGGTGGTGGGGTCCGTTTGGAGGTGGCGGAAATGGCGGCGGATAATACGTTGTATGCGCAGGTTGGTGGGGTGGTAGGTGAGAACCAGTGGGGTTCTGCGTTGTATGCGCAGGTTGGTGGGGTGGTAGGTGAGAACCAGTGGGGAGAACCCCACTGGTTCTCACCTACCACCCCACCAACCTGCGCATACAACGTATTATCCGCCGCCATTTCCGCCACCTCCAAACAGACCCCACCACCAAGGATATATTTCCCTCCCCTCCCCTATCAGCGTTCCGCAAGGACCACTCCCTTCGTGACTCCCTTGTCAGATCCACACCCCCCACCAACCCAACCTCCACCCCCGGCACCTTCCCCTGCAACCGCAGGAAATGTAAAACTTGCGCCCACACCTCCACACTCACTTCCCTCCAAGGCCCCAAGGGATCCTTCCATATCCGCCACAAGTTCACCTGTACCTCCACACACATCATCTATTGCATCCGCTGCACCCGATGTGGCCTCCTCTATATTGGTGAGACAGGCCGCTTACTTGCGGAACGCTTCAGAGAACACCTCTGGGCCGCCCGAACCAACCAACCCAATCACCCCGTGGCTCAACACTTTAACTCCCCCTCCCACTCCACCGAGGACATGCAGGTCCTTGGACTCCTCCACCGGCAGAACACAACTACACGACGGCTGGAGGAGGAGCGCCTCATCTTCCGCCTGGGAACCCTCCAACCACAAGGTATGAATTCAGATTTCTCCAGCTTCCTCATTTCCCCTCCCCCCACCTTGTCTCAGTCGGTTCCCTCAACTCAGCACCGCCCTCCTAACCTGCAATCCTCTTCCTGACCTCTCCGCCCCCACCCCACTCCGGCCTATCACCCTCACCTTGACCTCCTTCCACCTATCCCACCTCCATCGCCCCTCCCCCAGTCCCTCCTCCCTACCTTTTATCTCAGCCTGCTTGGCTCTCTCTCTTATTCCTGATGAAGGGCTTATGCTCGAAACGTCGAATTCTCTATTCCTGAGATGCTGCCTAACCTTTTTCTAGTTGGCAAGTTTTCTCAATACAACTTTGTCACATTTAGATGCTGATTTGCATGTGATTTGGAGCTGCTGGTGTTGGACTGGTGCGTACAAAAAGTTAAAAGTCACACAATGTCAGGTTACAGTCCAACAGGTTTGTTGGTTGTGTGAGTTTTAACATTGATTTGCACAAGCATGTATTTCAGTTTTCTCAATATTAGGTGGCACTGTAATTTCAGCCAGCTGCATCCAGGTTAGGTTTTATTTCAAATGAATTTAATATTTCCTAGCAACTCAATTTATTTGAAATGTATTCTAATTTACAGATATTGTAACCCTAAAAATTTCATACTTATATGTTACTGTCTGCATTTCGATATTTTCTTACCAACCTGTTCAGAGATGTTATTACACACCTCTGGAGCAGATAAGACTGGAACATGGATCACGAGTTTGGAAGTTAGGGCACTGACAGCTCTACAACAACTTTTTTTTATTGAATTCAAATTCCACCATCTGCCTTGGTGGTATTTGAACCTGGGTCCCCAGAAAATCTCAGTTTCTGAATTAATAGACTAATAGCCTAGTAGTAATGTCGCTAGGCCATGACATTTTTTTTCAAAAAATTCATTGACAGGATAAGGGCATTGTTGGCTCAGCCAGCATTTATTGTCAATCACCCAGAGGTCAGTTTTGAGTCAATGCCATTGCTTTGGGTCTGGAATCAAATAGGCCAGACCAGTTAAGGATGACAGTTTCCTTGCCTAAAAGCCAATAGTGAACCAGATGGGTTTTTTTGACAATTGACAATGGATTCATAATCATCAATAGACTCTTAATTGCACATTTTTCAGTAAATTGCCATGGTGGGATCGACCAAGGTCCCAGAACATTGTCTGGGTCTCTGGATTAACAATCCACTTATAACACCACTAAGCCATCACCTTCTAGACAGACTTACAAATCATTTCAATTAATGACACCTGCAGATGAAGTAAAAATTCAAATTAGAAGCTGCTAGTTAGGACAGAGTTATTTCCATCAGAGTGCATTGATACAAGGCTGGCAGATGCAAAAAAGAAAAGTACTTTGAAAAATAAAGAAATGAAATTGCGCCAAATCAACATATTTATCAAAGCTAAAATTTTATGTAGAATGTGTTTTTCATTAAATGCTAGATTCTTCAATATCTTCATAGGTAAATGTCAAAATTCTGGAACTCCCTTCCTAACAGTGCTGTACCTACAACACATGAACATTAACAGTTCAAAGGCTCACCTTCCAGGACAATTCGGGCATAAATTGCTGGCTGAGCCTACAATGCCCACATACCACGGAAGTGTAAATAAAAAAAGGTATGTTGACTGACATGATTCCCAAGTATGACCCTGGTACCCACTGTTTAAAAAAAGGAAATTGACCAATGTTCCTGTAATATTACTCAAGGACTTTTGTCATCACCTTCAATGATGGGAATAAAATGGGATGAAGATAAAAACATAAAAACAACCTTTAAACCTCAAATGATTTACAGGGTTCCTAATTTAGGAGTGTTCATAATTACAAAAGCAATCCCATACAAGGGTGTAATTTTCAAGATCTAACATACAAACAGTTCCTATACTTACAAACAGCTATTTTATATTATCCTGCATTGTGTTCCAACTTGCATACAAATCAACTTGGAAGTGGACGCAAGAACAGAATCCATTCACAACCTGCGGCTGCCTGTACTCTGAAAAGATCTACAAACAATAAAAGTTTCAGGTTATTGACTCAAAAAGTAACTCAATTTAAACTGTCATGTGAAAGCAAATCACCTAAGTATATATTTCAAATCATATTTTAGGTCCACAGTTAGGTTTGAGGGGGCTACTTTTGTCACTGTTGTGATGGTATTCTGCCTTTAAGAGGGATTTGTTCTGTCCCATTTCGTTTGCAGAGAGATGTTGTCAGCTGCAGTGGAATGTCTGCTTCAGAAGCAGTGGTTAAACAGCTTCGAGCTCGGAGAGCTTTTTTTAAAAATTAGACAAAAGAAGCATGAGTGGATGGAATCCTGCTGACACAGACCAGGGTTTTGGTTTGTTTTCAATTGAAGTTGAAGTTGGGGCTGATGAAGCTGATGGGATACAAAACTCTCTCTGCTGCAGCAAAAAGCTCCAGAACATTCTTTATTCCAGAATTGTTTCTTTCAGTGTTCTTTGTTCCTATACTGGAGTTAACACAAGATTGAAACTGTTTTGCTGAATTTGTCTTTGTCAGGAGTGTGTTGATGTGATGCTACTATATTGGAAGTTAAATAATTATTTTACTAATATTTCAACAGAGTTAAAGTAATGCCAATTCTTCTTTGGTTTGATTTTTAACTATTGTAAGAATAAAGTGTTTCGCTTAAAGCCGAGTAGGGGACCAACTGGATCACTTCTGAAACACAGCACCTTACAATTGCCTTTAAATAAGATAAAAGTTGGGGTCTGGGCTATCTCCTTGGTATATTTTGAGGGGATTTGGTCTGGTCGGTAACACTGTTCTTCTGACAGTTACACTTCATTAAGGAAAGAAAATAAAAAGTTTAACTTGCAGCTAATGACAAAACTAATGGTGATTATTTCAGAATAAGAGTCTAAGTAACTAAAGAGCACCTTTAGCACCTTTCACACCATGAGTCGATAATTTACTTTTTGAAGTGCAACAACCATTAGAACATAGAAACATGGCAACAAGTTTGCCTGTAACAAGAATCAGTGAAGAGTTGTAATAAACAGTCACCTCTGCTCCATTTCAATAGCATTATGTGTGAACCTCCTTAATTTACTCATCTTTATGACACCACAGAATCACACCTGTAACCTTTACCACTGATTTTGTTCAGTAACTCTGTGGAATAATTCACGAGGTGAAATAATCAGATGCTGGAGATTAGAGTGGTGCTGGAAATGAACAGGTCAGGCAGTATCCAAGAAGCAGGAAAATCAACGTTTTGGGCAGGAGCCCTTCACCAGGAATGAGGCTGGAAGCCTCGGGGATAGAGAGATAAATGGAAGGTCGTGGGGCTGGGGAGAACGTAGCTGGGAGTGCAATGAGTGGATGGAGGAAAGGGTAAAGGTCAGAGAGGAGAGTGGAGTGGATCGGTGGGAAGACAGACTGACAGGTGGGAAAGGTCATGAGGATGGTACTGAGCTGGAAGGTTGGAACTGGGGTAAGGTGGGGGGGGGAGAGGAGGGGAAATGAGGAAACTAGTGAAGTTCACATTTTTGCCCTGGGGTTGAAGATGAAGTGTTCTTTGTCCAAGCATCAGGTGGTGAGGAAGTGGCGGTGGAGGCGGCCAAGGACCTGAATGTCCTCGGCAGAATGGGAGGGAGAGTTGAAATGTTCGGCCACGGGGCAGTGGAGTTAATTGGTATGGTTATCGTGGAGATGTTCTCTGAAGCGCTCTGCGAGAAGGCGTCCAGTCTCTCCAATGTAAAGGAGACATTTGTCGAAGTGCAGTTGAACCTTTTATGGATGCGGAAGGCTCCTCTGGGGCCTTTGATAAAGGTGATTTTGGTGGGGGGGGTTGGGGGCAAGTTTTGCAATTCCTGCAGTGGCAGGGGAAGGTGCCAGGAGGGGAGGGTGAGGGTGAGTTGTTAGGGGGCATGGACCTGACCAGGTAGTCACGGAGGGAACAGTCTTTGCAGAAAGCAGATAGGGGTGGGGAGAGAAGCACATCAGAAACATATCTCGCATCAGAGAGCGGCGGGAGCTGGGCAGAAGTGAAGACAGAGCGCAAAGCCGGTTGGGAAGGTAAGTGATTGTTATTTGAGTGGGTGTGTTCTAGACCCCAGGTCCTAAAGTAGGGCCTCCTTCCCTCCTCCTCTAACCTAAATTAGAGTCCACAGACTTGCCCCAAAAAGAAGGTCCAAGGAAATTCCTATGGATCGAAGAGTGAGGCTTTAGCTCAGGAGTCTTTGACAAGGAGGTTGAGTGAAGTGATTACGCCACAGTTGAAGAGGGTGAAGACATGACTACCAAGCTGGTTCAGTGTGCTACCTGCTTGATGTGGGAGGTCAATGACGCTGGTGTGTCTGGCTTGTATAAGTGTGGAAAGGGTGTGCACGTTCAGCTACTGACAGAGCATATTGCAGCACTGATGAAAGAACTTGAGCACCTTAGGCACATCCAAGAGAACAAGATCTTTCTGAACAAGACCTTCAGTGAGGTTATTACACCAATCATACCAGAAGAGGAAGGCAGAGAGGAGACAGGTGCAAGAGACCCTGGGGGAAGTACCTGTCAGGAACAAGTTGAATCTTTTGGAAACAGTAGAGACAGATGTCACTGCCAGTCCACGAGGTGGCCAGGTCTGTCAATCAAAAGTTGGCGTGGAGACAGAGCGGAAGAGTCGGACATCACACAGAGCTGTGGTAATAGGGGACTCCATTGTGAGAGAAACTGACCGGAGTCTTTGTGGCAGCAGACGGGACTTAAGGATGGTGTGTTGCCTTCCTGGTGCCAGGGTTAAAGACATCACAGACAGAGTGCAGGAAATCCTCAAGGACGAAGGTGAAGAGCCAGAGGTGGTGGTACATGTCAGCACAAATGATGTCGGGAAGAAGAGGAGGAACATACTACAGCGGTACTTCAGAGAACTAGGAAGAAGGCTGAAAAGCAGGACGTTCAAGATGGTTATCTCCGGTTTGCTTCCAGTTTTTGGGGCTGGTGAGGCCAGAAACAGGGAGATAATGGACTTGAACGTGTGGCTGGGGAACTGATGCAGGAAGCAAGGATTTAAATTCTTGGATCACTGGGGTATGTTTTGTGGTAAGCATAAATTCTACAAGAGAGACGGTTTGCATTTTAATAGGTTAGGGACCAGCACTCTGGCAGGCAGGTTTGCTACTACAACACAACTACACTTAAACTAAGTAGCGGGGGGGACAAACTGGATGTTTAAGAAGGAAATTGGAGAGAAAGTTAGAACAAGGAAGTCAAGAAAGACAACTATATCAATGAGGCAGAAAACTCAAAGGGATTATGCTGTAAGGTTGAGTGAAATAGGAGTTGATGGGAAGGGTGAGGGCAGTAACAAATTAAAAATACTATACATAAATGCACAAAGCATTAGAAATAAGATGGATGAGCTTGAGGCTCTTTTGGAAATTGGCATATACGATATTATAGGGATAACTGAGACGTGGCTTCAAGTGGACAGGGCCTGGGAAGTGAATATTCAAGGCTACACGTGCTATTGTAAGGACAGACTGACGGGCAGAGGGGGTGGGGTGGCCATGTTGGTAAGGGATGATATTCAGTCCCCTGCGCGGGGGGACCTAGAATCAGGGGATGTAGAGTCAGTGTGGATAGAACTGAGAAATACTAAGGGTAAAAAGACCCTCTTGGGAGTTATCTACAGGCCCCCAAACAGTAGTCTGGAAGTCGGATGTAAGTTAAATCAGGAGCTGAAATTGGCCAGTCGCAAAGATGTTACTACAGCTGCTATGGGGGATTTCAACATGCAGGTAGACTGGGAGAATCAGGATGGTATTGGAGTTCAAGAAAGAGACTTTGTGGAGTGCCTCCGAGATGGATTCTTAGAACAGCTGGTGCTGGAGCCGACCAGGGAGAAGGCAATTCTGGATCTGGTATTGTGTAACGAAACAGAATTGGTCAGGGACCTCGAAGTGAAGGAGCCATTGGGAAGTAGTGACCATAATACAATAAGCTTCAATCTGCAATTTGAGGGGGAGAGGGCACAATCGGAAGTGACAATATTTCAGTTGAATAAAGGGAACTGTGGAGCTATGAGGGAGGAGCTCGCCAAAGTTCAATGGTGCAATACCTTAGCAGGGATGACAGTGGAGGAACAATGGCAGATATTTCTGTGTATAATGCAGAAGTTGCAGGATCAGTTCATTCCAAAAAGGAAGAAAGATCCTAGGAGGAGGCATGGGTGGCCGTGGCTGACGAGGGAAGTTAAGAAACATATGAAGTTAAAAGAGAAAAAGTATAACATAGCAAAGATAAGTGGGAAAATGGAGAACTGGGAAGCTTTTAAAGAACAACAGAGGATTATTAAGGAGGAAATACTCAGAGAAAAAATGAGGTACGAAGGTAAACTGGCCAATAACATAAAGGAGGATAGTAAAAGTTTTTTTAGGTATGTGAAAGGCAAAAAAATGGTTAAGACTAAAATTGGGCCCTTGAAGACAGAAACAGTAGAATAGATTACAGGTAACAAAGAAATGGCAGAAGAATTGAATTGGTACTTCAGATCTGTGTTCACTGGGGAAGACACAAGCAATCTCCCGGAGGTAATAGTGGCTGAAGGACCTGAACTGAAGGGAATTTATATTTGCCAGGAATTGGTGTTGGAGAAACTGTTAGGTCTGAAGGTTGATAAGTCCCCGGGGCCTGATGGTCTACATCCCAGGGTACTGAAGGAGGTGGCTCGAGAAATTGTGGATACGTTGGTGGTTATTTTCCAGAGTTCGATAGATTTGGGATCAGTTCCTGCAGATTGGAGGGTGGCTAATGTTATACCACTTTTTAAGAAAGGTGGGAGAGAGAAAGCAGGAAATTATAGACCAGTTAGTCTGACCTCAGTGGTGGGAAAGATGCTGGAGTCTATTATAAAGGATGAAATTACAACACATCTGGATAGTAGTAACAGGATATGTCAGAGTCAGCATGGATTTATGTAGGGGAAATCATGCTTGACTAATCTTTGAGGATATAACTCTGAAGATGGACGAGGGAGATCCAGTAGATGTAGTGTACCTGGACTTTCAGAAAGCTTTTGATAAAGTCCCACATAGGAGGTTAGTGAGCAAAATTAGGGCGCATGGTATTAGGGCCAAAGTACTAACTTGGATTAAAAGTTGGTTGGCTGATAGGAAACAAAGAGTAGTGATAAACGGCTCCATTTCGGAATGGCAGGCAGTGACCAGTGGGGTACCGCAGGGATCAGTACTGGGACCGCAGCTTTTTACAATATATGTTAATGATATAGAAGATGGTATGAGTAATAACATTAGCAAATTTGCTGACGATACTAAGCTGGGTGGCAGGGTGAAATGTGATGAGGATGTTAGGAGATTACAGGGTGACCTGGACAAGTTAGATGAGTGGTCAAATGCATGGCAGATGCAGTTTAAGGTGGATAAATGTATGGTTATCCACTTTGGTGGCAAGAACAGGAAGGCAGAATACTACCTAAATGGAATCAATTTAGGTAAAGGGGCAGTACAGAGAGATCTGGGTGTTCTTATACACCAGTCAGTCAATGAAGGTAAGCATGTAGGTGCAGCAGGTAGTGAAGAAGGCTAATAAAATGCTGGCCTTCATAACAAGAGGGATTGAGTATAGAAGCAAAGAGGTTCTTCTGCAGCTGTACAGGGTCCTGGTGAGACCGCACCTGGAGTACTGTGTGCAGTTCTGGTCTCCAAATTTGAGGAAAGACATTCTGGCTATTGAGGGAGTGCAGAGTAGGTTCATGAGGTCAATTCCTGGAATGGCGGATTACCTTACACTGAAAGACTGGAGCGACTGGGCTCATATACCCTTGAGTTCAGAAGACTGAGAGAGCTTATGATTGAGACATATAAGATTATTAAAGGATTGGACACTCTTGAGGCAGAAAACATGTTTCAGCTGATGGGTGAGTGCCGAACCAGAGGACACAGCTTAAAAATACGAGGTAGACCATTTAGGACAGAGATGAGTAGAAGCCTCTTCACCCAGAGAGTGGTGGCTGTGTGGAATGCTCTGCCCCAGAGAGCAGTGGAGGCCCAGTCTCTGGATTCATTTAAGAAAGAGTTGGAGAGAGGTCTCAAGGATTGTAGAATCAAGGGTTATGGAGATAAGGCAGGAACAGGATACTGATTAAGGATGATCAGCCATGGTCATATTGAATGGTGGTGCAGGCTCAAAGGGCAGAATGGCCTACTCCTGCACCTATTGTCTATATCCCTGGTAGTGGGGTCAGGTTGTAAGTGGTAGAAATGTCGGTGGTTGATGGAATTTATGCAAAGGTTGGTGTGGTGCAAGGTGAGGACCAGGGGAATCTGGCCTTGTTGCAGTTGAAGGGGTGGGGATTTGAGGGTGTAGGTGTGGGACGTGGATAAGATGCATTGGAGGGCATCTCCAACCACGTGTGAGGGGAACTTATAGTCTTTAAAGAAGGAGGCCATCTAGTGTGCTCTGTGGTGGAATTGGTCCTCCTGGGAGCAGATTCGAAAGAGGGTGAGGAATTGGGAATACTGGTTAGCATTTTTGCAGGAGATAGGGTAGGAGGAGATGTAATCCAGGTAGCTGTGGGAGTCATTGGGGTTTATAAAAAAACTTTGGTGTTGAGTCGGTTGTCATTGATGGAGATGGAGAGGCCTAGGAAGGGGAGAGAGGTGTCAGAGATGGTCCATGTGAATTTAAGGTCAAGGTGGAATGTGTTTATGAAATTGATGAACTGCTCAACCTCCATATAGGAGCATGAGGTGGTGCCGATATAGTCATCAATGTAGCGGAGGAAAAGGTATGGAAGATATGTTCCACATAGCCAACGAAGAGACAGGCATAGCTGGGGACTATGCTCAAGATTACATTTACATGAGTCCAATAAGATTAAAACTGGACAATACAGATGCTTAAATTATGATTGGTTCTCAACTGTCTTCAGCATAGACTTGCAGACTACCTTTAGGTATTTTTAATCATCCTGTTCAGATATACAGAGAGTCATACAGCATGGAAACAGACCATTCAGTCCAAGCTAACCATGTTCCCAAACTAAACTAGTCCCATCTGCCTGCACTTGGTCCACACCCCTCAAACATTCCTGTTTATGTACTTCTCCAGATGTCTTTTAAACATTGTAACTGTACCTACATCTACCACTTCCTCTGGCAGTTTAGTCCACACACAAACCACTCTGTGGAGAAAAGTTGCTCCTCATGTCCTTTTTAGATCTTTCTCCTCTCACCTTAAAAATATCCCCTAGTTTTGAATTACTACACCTTAGGGAAAAGAACCTTGTCATTCTCCTTATCTATGCCCCTAAATATTTGATAAACCTCCATAAGATCACCCATCAACCTCCCACACTCCAGTGAAAAAAGTCCCAGCCTTTCCAGTCTATTTTTATATCTCAAACCTTCCATTCCCAGCAATATCCTAGTACATTCTTTCTGAATCCTCTCCAGTTTAATTGTATCCTTCCTATAAGAGGGCAACCAGAATTACATATTATATTCCAGAAAATGCCTCACCAATATCCTGTATAACCTCAACATGTAAAGTAGATGAGACTTGAACTCCTACTGACCCAGATGGAAGGGGCTCTATCACAAGATCACTTTTGATAGCCTAGCTTTGTGTATTTTCTGAACTATTCTGTTCAGAGAGGTTATTACTGCACACCGCTGGAGCAGATGGGACTTGAACCACGGCCTCATGGGTTAGAGGTAGGGACACAACCACTATACCACAAAAGCTCCTAAAATACAGGCTTAATTGTATTAATTGCGTAGATATTTTCCAATTCAGCAATTATATATCTCAGGAGCAGTAGGACTTAAAAGTAGGCCTCCTGACTCAGAGCAGGGCTACCAGTGTCACAGGAGTAGTGCAAATGATTGTTCAACTACTCTGCCATAACTACAGTCTGAACTATATTTATAGATATTTCATCAACCTGCTCAAACATGTTATGACACACATCTGGAGCAGGTGGGATTTGAACCCAAGCTTTCTAGACCAGAGGAAGGGACACTACCACAGTGCCACAACAGGTATCTGTAGCCTAGCATTATGCTTGGTAAGAGTTAATTTAGTCATTCATCCGCTTGAGGAGAACCTAATTCAGGTTTACTAAATTAGTAGATGTTTCAATGAGTCAAATCAGGTTTCAAGCATTCCCAATTTAATTCTTTGAGGTCAATCTCAAGAGCTGTTGTGGTACATGGTAGTATCTCTACCTCTGAGCCAGGAGGCCTGAGTTTCAAGTCCCATCTGCTCCAGAGGCATATCATAACATCTGAACAGGTTGATTAGGAAAATATCTTTCAGGTCAATAGCCAAACTGTTTCTTGGTGAGGAGTTAAAAGGAAAGTATTACGCATGTGTGGTATTTCATCATACAGATGTCAGAATATCAAAACCCAGATTTTTGCTGCATTCACAATATTAACAAGTGAAGCTATGGATCACTTCACATGGTGACGCTACATTTCTAACAGGATGCATAATTACTTAGTTTAAATGCATATTAATGTATAAAACAAAACAAATTCTCTCTGATGTGAAAATTATTTTAAATTTAAAATGTAGCATCATACTTTTTCATGGCAAATTGAAGCTATTATTCAAACTGAAACAAAACATGATCACACTTTCCAACTGAACAGAAAGCACTATACTGCTGTCCAGCTGTACTCAGTAAGATTAATATATTTTAATAATAAGCTAACTGTATAATTTTAATTAGGACATTATATCTACCTCCAAAATAAATCATTTATTTACAGGCCATCACTGTACCAGATTCATAAATGTCGGTGAATTATGCATTTCCATTCTCGAATTGACAGCGGCATATAATACAAACATTAGGCAGTTTTTAAACAGAAAAACTGTTAAATAGGCATATAAAGAGCTTTCACACTATTATTAACGTCTTAAACCTATAAATGGTTTATCTGAGATATGCATATTTCAGCGCTGTTCCAAGAAACTGGATAGAGTACAGCAAAAAAAATAAGCAAAGCATTAGTTATATATTCACTTGAACCAAAAAAAATCTCACCAATATGATAAGATTTTGCCTTTCCAACCTGTTGTGTTTAAAGACTGCTTTAGTTTTAGTTAATACAAGGTGAAGTGTCAGTGGTTATAGATTCATCATGGAAACAAATTTAGTGATTAAATATTATGATACAAATTGATAGCGATGCAGTTATTCATGTAGAATTTTTTTTCATTAAAAGCTTTGTTACACCACTGTTTAATGAAGGCTTGCACATTATGTCCCAACTATGAAGGTTATTTCCTCTACACACATATATGAATTGTAGCCAAAACTTAACCATAAATCTGCATACGCTGTTTTTAAGCAAAGTGCTGGTTAGAGTACAGAACACAGGTCAGCTACAGAAGCACACAAACTCTTACGTTCCTCAGAATTAAAACTTACAACTTCCAATAGCACCACAATTCATAGTATGCTTTCTAAAAGGCATTCTAATGGCTATAGGTGATTTATTCAGGGGCACTCTGACTTGAACTTTCATAAGAATTTTCTCAGATCAAATCAAACCGTTTACTATTTACAGCATATACAGAATAGTTTATTCTTTTTCACACTAATTGTTGCCAGCTGGACAAAAAGGTATTTATTCAATGGATTTAATAAAATCATCCCCCAATAAGACTTTTTTTGGAGCAGACACAAGAGCATTAAAAGTTTCAAAGGAATTTAACATTAAAGATAAGCACAAGATGATTCAATTAAAATTGTATGATTAGTCCTAAACAGAAGACTATCCCAAAAAATCTACCAGATCTTAATTTAAGACCACTATAAATGGAAAAATGGAAGCTGCATGTACTTGAATATTTCTCCAGGGTGAAACAGCATTTATACCAAAGTGTTGACACTTTCAAGATTTATGAAACAATGACATTCATTGGAAAACAGTAAATTAGAAAGGCCTATTTTAAAGGGTGCCAAAGCAGACATAGCCTAGTACAGATAAATTATTTTACAAGAAGTTGAAGAAAGACCAATATGATTAATGAGGAATGAACTGGACTATCTGTAAAATAACAACAGACCAACGACTTTGTGGAGGTGATCCTGAATGATCAACTTGCACAATTCCTTTGAAGTAATGACAATCTAGGTTGACTAAATCATTAACCAAAACAGAAGTGTGCTAAACAACAGATGAAACTTCAAGTTGACAAGAGGAACTTTTGCTCATCAGAAGGATAAAATGGGTGCTATATTTTCCTGATACAGTACTAAAATAGCTATGGGGAAAATTAAAATACAGCTATGAGTCTTAGATTTTAATAAAATATTAAAAGTTCTAATATCCTCTGAAATCTCAACATGATAATATTAATTAATTAAGAGTACACTACTCAAATATTCTTGATTATATTAGGTTAGATTCCCTACAGTGTGGAAATAGGCTATTTCAGGTAACTTTGGATACAAAAGAAATGCAAATGAATGAACTTGAATTTAGGTTGCATTTTAAACTTCATCCTGCTCTGGAAATCTCTCATCGTCTCCTGAAAACCTCCACTTCATTGTTTATAAACTTTCATATTTCCACTGAAACGTGTGACCAATTTTGAAGGAGTTACATCAGAACTCTATGAAACAAAAGGAGATGAATTCGCCAAGATTCAGAACCTAAGCTGGTCAAACAAATGCTCATTCATATATAAGGTTGATTCACTTACTTCAAATGTCTGTAAGAATTTCAAAATATGTGACACATATTTTTAAATCTTGAATATATAGTAAAGGCAAAGTTTAAGTTTTGCTAATGTACATTTCAAAGACAATTGCAAAAATCAAATGTAGCCTCATGTCACCAAGCTAACTTAGTCAATTTTTGTAGATGAGAGGAGCATGTTAGTTAGTTTTTGGTTGCAATTTGAAAGTCATCAGCATTTTAAGATTAATATGCATTTTAATGGATGGGACATTTTTATGTACTGCTATACCATTTTTCAGATCAATTACTGGTACATTTTCCAGTGGTATTGGTCACCATAAGCTAAATGATAAACTATTTTATAAAAGGTCACAAATGTCATATCATATAGTGCACAATGAATTGTTCTGTTCAAACAACTCAGAATGGCCTTCTTTTTTGACCATAAAATCTAGTACTAAAAGTAGCTTCAGGCCAACCAATGTTTTGATTGCTTTTCATGGGAAAATTGTGCAGATTGCAACATTTTTACAAAATTTCATGCTTGAAGACAACATTAGAAATGTTCAGAAAATGATCGCTTGACTTATTCCTGGGTCAAAGGGCTTATCTTATGAATGTTGTATAGGTTGCTTCTTTAAATATTGGAATTTGGAAGAATGAGAGATGATCTTACTGAGATGTCATTCCCTTTATGAGAAACTAGAACTAAGGGCCACAGCTTATAAACGAGGTCTCCATTATTCCTTTTAAGAGTGAGATGAGGAGATCTGTTTAATATCAGTGGATAGTTAGTCTGTGGAATTCCCTTCCACAAGTTGCATCATTAAATTTATTTAAGGCTGAGATAGATAGATTTTTGATAGGCAAGGGAATCAAGGACTGTGTGTGTTTGAGGGAGTGGTGCAAACAGGCAAGCAGCTCATGTTGACATCACAAACAAATCATATTAATAAATGGCAGAGCAGGCTTGAATGGCCCGCTCCTGCTATATGTATATATATCTGCTAATCTAGATAGGCTCAGAGACAGACATTTTCCTGACTTTTATTAAACAGATGACTTTGTAAAAGTCATACATAATTATTTTCGTCTTATTTTTATTTTAGACAGTCAATGCTACATTTGGACTGTGTACTTGATGCAAGATATTATGAACAATAGTGGTGATAGTCACAGAATACATATTTTATAAATGACAGTGTTACTATAGGTTATACTGCACAGTATATAGTCGTGCCACAAAGTTATAAACCCAAGTCAACTTCGTGCATAATTTGCTGCAGAGTCAGAATGCTTGGGTCAGTTGCAGGTCTGGCTTTCAGTTATTTACAAACTTCATTTTAATTAATGATAAAACATTAGCTAGTCAGGGAACCATAGTGATTGGAATACATTTTTCAGGCCACACTTGGTTATAATTTTCTGCTTTTATTGAAATTTTATCAAGTTCAATTTTGTATACAACAATTGTCTAATAAAATAAAGCATATTTATGTCCCACAGCACCTTCTCTTATAGATATATAATTTTAACACATTTAGAAGTCACTCACAGTATAAGAGTTAGGATAGAATTAGACTAATTCTGGTGAATAGAAAGCCCTAAAGAAATCAGGATGGTAGGACCAAACCAGACCAAAGATTTAAAAAGTAATGGTGTGGACAGTACAGAGGGCCAATAAATGTATTATGGGGAAAATGAGAGACTTTAGTGATTTCCTGTTTTCTCTAGATTGCTGCTGGAATCTGAAGTAGAGACATGACATGACACATGTCCATTAACTTTCCTTAGTCATAAATGGTAGGAATACTGAACCAGTGAGAAAGCTTTGGCAGCAGGGACTGTTTTTAGGAAAGAGGTGAGGAGAATATTTTTCTCAGAGGGATGCACAACTTAGATATTCTCTGCCTCAGAGGTTGTGGAGGTAGACAGACTCTTGTTATGCAAGGGAATCAAAAGGTTATCTGGAATAGATGGAAGTGTGAATTTGCAACACAAACATCAACTATGATCCTACTGAATGACAAGAGCAGGCTTGAGAAGCTTTCTGTTCCCAATTCATAGGTTTGTACGAACAGGTGAGCAAACAAAATTAAGATTGATAATAAATTGTGATTTACAGAAATATTATTTTAAATGAAGATTTGTAAATTGGTGCAAAATTTCATTTATTAATTTTATCAGAAAACAGTGAAATTTGCTCATACTGGTCGAAATTAAGGTTGATTTTTAATCCCACAAAAAAAAAGTTTAATTCAGGAAAGGTAAGTGGCATAGCTCAACGTTTCACCTCCAACTGGTTTCAAATCCAGTTTATACTGGGGCACAGACATTTTTTCCCCACCAGTTGTTTGGAAATAAGTCATAATCCAGTTCCTAAAGGCCATCCCACATTACATCTCTAAGGTGAAGCTAGTTAACTTTTAATTCAGAAAATCTCAGGAATGACTAATATCACCTTTGGTTTGCACACTGACTGATATCATAAGTGAAAATCATACACTGATGTCAAAGAGGTGTTCAAATTAAGGCACATTTGCTGGAGTACAATGGAAAGAACTTGAACCTCGCCATGTTAAAGGAAACCAGGCAGTGACCAATACCAACATTCTGTATACATGAAATAGGATAGAGTTCCATTTCCAGCAATATATTTCTCTGGGTTTGTTTCTAAGTTTAATCATTCACTTACTGTAAAATGCCAGACAATGAACAAAATAATGTTGTAAAGTACTGATTTTTTTAAAATAATGGAATGTATTGCTTTTGGTAGACTAATGAAGAATGCAATATTCAATATACATTTTTTTTTCAGACCTTGCCAAAACTGCATTCTCAGATACATGAAGAAGTGCATATCCTGTAAATAGAGGCACCGCAGAACTTTGAGGTACAGAGGGATCTGGGTGTCTTGGTACAGGAATCACAAAATGTCTGTATGCATATAAAGCAGATGATTAGGAAAGCAAATGAGTTATTGTTATTTATTGCAAGGGAAATGTCATATAAGAACCAGAGTTGAACTTACTGAAACGCATAACATCCTGCGGGGACTGGACAAGGTGGATGCTGGACGGATGTTTCCCTCTTGAGGGACAGAATCAAATATGGAGACAGGCATTAAAACTAATAACTCTACCATTTTATTTGGAGATGAAGATAACTTTTTCCTCTCAGTTGGCTATGAGTCCATGTGGAGGTAGGGTCATTGAATATTTCAAGATAGAAACAACAAGGAAGTCAAATGGTATTGGGGTAGTCAGGAAATGGAGTTGAGGCCACTTCAGATCAGCTATGATATTATTCAATGACAGAGCAGGCTTGAGGAGTCAAATGGCCTAGCCATATAATTAGTATGTTTATGACTTATATGGACCCCCTCACTCAGCAGAATTATAGAGATTGACATTTTAAAAGAGAGTTCTGATGCACTAAACTTCCAATGGAATCAATACTGGAGCAGGAGTGAATATATCAGTTTTCCTACAATAAGATTACAGAATGCAACAAGCAAGCCATTTAGAAGCATATTATGTAACACAAATAACAATGTGTTGCAAAATAGCAACAATACATAAAAAGTAAGATGACATTACAAAGCATGAGTAAAGCTTCAGCAGTATATCCATGCTTTTCCCCAAACCCCGTGGATATTCCAACAACAATCGCACACAAGAAATCCTACATCAATGGAAATTACAAGATCGAGTCATACAGCATGGAAACAGATCCTTCAGTCCAACTAATCCACACCGAACAGGTTCACAACAAAACTAGTCGCACCTGCCTGCGTTTGGCCCTCCAAAACATTCCTTCTCATGTACTTATCCAAATGTATTTTAAACATTGTAACTGTACCAGCATCAACCACTCCCTCTGGCATTTTATTCCACATACTAACCACTCTGTGGAGAAAAGTTGCTCCTAATGTCCTTCTCTCTCACCTTAAAAATATGCCCCTTAATTTTGAACTCCTCCACCTTAGGGAAAAGACCCTTGTCATTCAAATTATCCATGCCCCTCATGATTTTATAAACTTCAGTAAGGTTGCACCTCAACCTCCTACATGCCAGTGAAGGAAGTCACAGCCTATTTTTATAACTCAAACACTCCATTCCTGGCAGCATCTTGGTAATCTTTTCTGAACCTCCTCCTGTTTAATAGTAACCTTCCTATAGCAGGGCGACTAGAATGGTAGACAGTACTCCAAAAGAGGCCTCACCAACATCCTGCACAGTCTCAACATGATGTCCCAATGCCTACACCCAAAATCTCAGCAATGAAGACAAGCGTATGAAAACCTAAATTATGGTTTTACTTGCTTATTATTGAACATGAAAAACAAGGATTTTGCAGAAGTAAGTTCAAAATATATTGAAGTAATTGCCATTAAGTTATTTCTAAATGAAAGTAAAGTTTCTTAATTCTAATGATGTGCATATTGGCCATTTCCAAATAAAATTATAGCCAATCCAAACATGGCATGTCGAGCTACTTTGACCCAATAAAACTGAACAAAATTTGAATCAGTCAAATCAGATTTATCCAAATGACACTGGTCATCAGACAATATGAACACTGTTTATATTTAGTTTCTGAATCACTATAAAGTAGATCTTGAATTCAAAAGCAGTAGAAGTTGGTGGAACAGATTGAGAAATATGATTTTGAAGAGAATGCCGAACAACTGTTTGGTAAGTAAGATGGTGAAAAGACATCCAATCAACACATTACATAGATCTGATGTCTTTATAGGTCAATTATAAAGGTGGTGGTAGTAGCTACAAAGCAGAGTTGAGACTCTGCTTGGAAGAACTAGCAAATTTAATATTATGTTAATGTCTTGCAGTGTACCAACACTAAGTGATAATATTTTCAGGCTAAGTTTTAAGGATAGCCATGAAATTCCCAAATTAACCATCATTACATCCCTGTTGATCAAGAACAGTTTAATATACTTACTGTGGTGTATCAGCAAGAAAATAAAGTGGACACTGGAAGAGATGCATGTTAAGCAGAAAATAAAATTATATTCAGAGTTATCACTGTAGTTCTAATCTAATCTAATCTAATCAAAGCAACGTAGGCTCTAGCGTAAAGAGAATAGGTAGGAGATATTGCCATGGAACTTGATGCTGCCTTATTTAACAAGTCATGCAGTAACAGCGTTCTGTGCACAAGGGCACATTTTTAAAATGTATAATTACGGCAATTTTAGCTGCGCTTATTATGACCTGCATGTACTCGCCAAATAACGCAATGGTTAGTGGGGCTATCCGTTAACAATTTTATTATTTCGGTTATTTCAAAGTATTTTTTTAAAAAGCATGTTTTTGTCCTTTCTGCTGACCTTAAAACACAAACCACAAAATGAACCTTGAGAACATCATTTCAAGACCACGTTCGAATAATTTATTCAATACTCGATTTGCGACGTCCAAAAAATTCCAAAACCGGAAAGAGCCTGGGAGGTCAAATTTCACACGTAAGTTTATTATATACCTTAAAGCGTTTAATAGGGTCGGTAATGAGTTCATTTTGATTGAGGAAATAAATGGGATGCGAAAAACCAAGGATGCCTTTACTGCCCCTCTGTGTACGCCATTGGAAATGGAGAAGACGGTACTGTACAGTACAGTACAATCAACAGGATAATTAGTTCTGCATTCTCAAAATGTCATCAAGCTTGTTTTCCAATTGCAAATCCATACATTTTAATTACTCACATTGCATCTAACCCCACCCTGACAAATCTATTCTACAGTGCAGATTAATATGGAATGCAGCTGCAAGCTAAGCCCGACAAGCACCGCATTCGGGTTGCAGCATTGCGATCCATAATGAAGCATCGCGTTATGACCACCACTCCCACCCCCACCTCATTACCAATTCACTATGGCAAAATGCGCAACTTTCCACGTTTTACACCGCTGATTACCTTTAAATGTTACTGACAACTAACCAAAAAAAAGGATCATTTACGGGAAAAATCTCAGACCTACAAGGGCTTTCGTTTAAAAAATACGATTGCTGCAAAATTGAAAAACAGATTCTCTATACAAATTCCATTTATGAGACGGCTGTAATCAGAAAATGAAAACCAAAGCGCTTAGTTTTTCGCGCATTCAACAGCTCGTATTCGGATCGCAGCCCGAGATCCGCACGGCCACGCCTATTTACATCTGTACCGTTAGATAAACGAGAAAAATAAACGATAGGCATCCACAAGATTCAAACTTGGATATCAGCTACCAATCCCAGAATAAATTAAATGAAATAAGTGCATCTTCGATTCCAGATTGAGGACACTTACATATTAAACAAATCCATCTGCTCTGGCTGAAAACTACTGAGAATCGTCAGATGCCGCAGATATTCCCACCTCTACTTCTTCACCTTCACACTCATCTCTTTTAAATGAAACAACAATGTACCTTGCTCCACTCAATCGAAATGTATCTGCATAAACTAAATAAGGGGTCTGCATACGACCTGTTTCCCACTCATCGTTCTTGCCCGGTGAAGAATACCCACCTTTACCCGGAGAGAAGCGATTAATGTGAAGCTGCAGGAGCCAGAGCCAAGGGTGAAACAATCCGCACCGTGGAGCAAAAGCAGAGGCACTGATTGAGGAGGCACTGACACAGGCAGCAAGCAGGGGATGGGTGGATTGGGCCGGGCCTGGGCGGGGACAGGAATCAGCGTCACCTCATTCCTTTCCATCCAACAGCAGCAATGTGCACGGCCCCCGCGTTGGACACTCAGCCCAGAACGGTGCCGACTCTGGGCGGAGGCTGCAGTGTTGGCGGCCTCGCGGGATCCGATGGCGCCCAGCACTGCGGCGGAGGGATAAACAAACCGCCGCAGCGTGTGGGTGAAGCGGCCTCGCGAGGCTGTAGCCAGTCTCTCGCCGAGCTCGTGGCCAACGGTTTTCTCCAAAATGAACGCTTTAGTCTCGATCATTATCATGGAGCCGACCGATGGTAGAATTTTAATGTATAAGCGGTTAATAAAGAGTATGTATTTTATCGTTATCAATAGGCGCAGAGAGGTTGAAATCCAGAAAATTTAATGAAGTATCGTAACCAGCTCTGGGTACCACGGTTTAGGAAGTCATTACAGAGAAGCTGCAGAAAAGATTTGTTAGAATGGTCTTCGAAGCAGGACTTCAGTTACAGAGAAGGATTGGAGCAGCTGAGGCTTTTGTATCAAGGGAAGGTTCGAAGGAGATTTGATAGAGATATTCAAAATCACGAAGAATGGCTTCCAATACTGTAACCTTCGTGTAGAATTATTACATAAATACACCAGTGGACCACAACTATTGCAAGGAGATTCCTTACTCAATTTTTGAAAGTAACCTTTTGGAGCATCACACGTTCCCATGGGAGAGTTTTTTTTAAGTGAGTTTTTTAAAAAATTAGGGCATTTGTGTTTATATTGCTTATAGTTCCAAAACACAGTAGTTATTTGCAAGTAGTTATGTTTTTGTAGGCATTTTCTCACGTGTAATGCTCCAAAATAATTAATCTTTGCCTGTGCAGATTCCTGGATTGGGTGTACAGCTTCGCCTGCGAAGGCTCCTCGCCCGAAGGTTCATAAGGGAAACTTCTCTAAAGTGGGGCAACGTTTAGTTTGATCTTGGTCAGAAGTACGGATTCTAGTTCAGAACAGAAGATTTGAGCTACAGAATTTCAGGTTTACTTCTTCGGGTTTAGGTCGTTTACATAGTTAACGCGTTTAATTGAGGCTGTCTATGATCCTCATTTGGTAAATTAACAAATATCACATTTTCTGTGACTTAAGAGTTGTAGGGCAAAAAAGAAATAAAGTAAACTTTTAAGAAGCAAAAAATGGTTGAAAATCCAACATCATGGAAATAATGAAACTGGTAATAATTAGAGATGCATGTCCCTTTAACTACATTTGTATACATTTCTTGAAAGCATTTTACAAAACTAGCTCACCTATCTTTGAGAAAGCGCAAATATACTTGCAGAAATTTAGTTCTTAAATACAAAGGTCTGGTTAGAAAATAAGTCAATTTTTGCCAAAACTAAAGGTAGAAAATGTTGTTTCAAGTAGCAAGTGATTCAAGAATTAATTTATTACTCTTCCCAAAGAACGATGCAAAGAGATGAGGGGAACTGAAGGCCAAACATCACAGTTGAGATACTATGGAAGTCAGCAGATCTGAGGCTGAAGTTTGGAATAACAGGGGCCTTTGTGAATTAGATAATTATAAGTGTGTGCAGTGAAATATTATTGAGAAGTACTCTGAGTAATCAAGATCTTCTCTCTCACATTGCATAAAATCTTTGCTTTCTTGATTCATGCAGACTCGATA
Organism: Hemiscyllium ocellatum; assembly: GCF_020745735.1. Taxonomy (NCBI): domain Eukaryota; kingdom Metazoa; phylum Chordata; class Chondrichthyes; order Orectolobiformes; family Hemiscylliidae; genus Hemiscyllium; species Hemiscyllium ocellatum. Next base: position 56,989,502 of record NC_083410.1, on the reverse strand, counting down.
ATGGTAAATTTTTTGGAAAAATAACATTAACCATCTTTGTGATTATAAATGGAGATAAGTCTCATCCTCCATAATTTCAACCTTTAATGTAAAGTAAAATCCCAAGATGGAGCATTGAAACCGGAGCGTTGTAGACAAAATATGACACCAAATCTCATAAGGCAATGTAGTACCAATAGCCAAAAACTTTGTCAAAGAGGTAAGTTTTGAGGATCAGCTTAAAGGAGAAAAGAGAGGTGGAATGGAGGTTGAGGGAGAATGTGCCAAAGCTTTGGGCTTAGTAGTTAAAGGCATGACAACCAGTATTGGAGCAAATAAAATCAGGATTGTTGGAAATGTTAGTACAGATATCTTGGAGGGTTGTGGGAATGGAGGAGAACTCTTTAAAAAATCCCAACTCTAATATTGGTTCACCATATCATTTGAGCACTTACTGATTTGTTCAACCATGCCCTCACTTCACCTTTGATACTACAGTTCTACTAAAACCATTACTCACTCTCATCTGGGCTATTCCATTGGTATAGCTCCATTTAGCAGGTGACACATTTTGACTGCCAGATCTGCTGGACCAAATTAAAACCTTATTGGATTCTGCTTTAGTGCCGAGGGAGTGTTGTTAAACAAAGAGACCTTGGGGTGTAGATTCATGGTTCCTTGAAAGTGGAATCACAGGTAGACAGGGTGGTGAAGAAGGCATTTGATATACTTGCCTTCACTGATCAGTGCATTGAGTTGTGCTGTCTTATTGCAGCTGTATAGGACATTGGTTAGGGCACTTTTGGAATATTGCATACAATTCTGGTCTCTCTGTTATAAGAAAGATGTTTTTGAACTTGGAAGGGTTCAGAAAAATGTTATAAGGATGTTACCAGGATTGGAGAGTGAGCTAAAAGGAGAGGCTGAAAGGCTAGGGCTATTTTCCCTGGAGAATTGCAGGCTCAGGGTGACCTTACAGAGGTTTATAAAATTATGAGGGGCATGGATAGGGTGAATAGTCAATGTCTTTTCCCCAGGACTGGGGAGTCCAAAACAAGAGGGCATAGGTTTAAGGTGAAAGGGAAAAGATTTAAAAGGATCCTAAGGAGCAACATTTTTATGCAGAGGATGGTGTGTGTATGGAAAGAGCTGCCAGAAGTGGTGGAGGCTGGTACAATTACAACATTTGAAAGACATCTAGGCACGCACATGAATAGCAAGAGTTTAAAGGGATATGGGCCAAGTGCTGGCAAATGGGACTAAATTAATTCAGGATATGTGATCAGCATGGATGAGTTGGACGAAGGGGCCTGTTTCCATGTTGTACAACTCTATGACTCTATACCAAAACTATTCACTATTTTCAGGAACATCTTGGGAAGGAGGGATAATCTCCAGCTTCTTTACTGCAAACCATCTTTTAAAACTCCTCTTCCTTGTCTCTTCCACACTCACCTCTATTAATGTAACAGACGCTTATGGACTTCTTTGCCATCAAAATTGAAACCATCTGATCAACTGCTATTATTTTCCCCTTTCCCATGGCCCACCAGTTTACACCTCCTCTAAAGTATCCTGTCATGTTGTCCCCCACTCCCCATCCTCACACTACACTCATCTCCCTCTCCTATTTCCCTTCTTGCACTTCTCAATTTCTTCATGGGACCCACGTCTTGCTCCCTTGATCCAATTCAAATTAAATACCTGCTCATCAGCATCTCTTCCTGGTTCCCATGTTATTTGATCTTGTTAACGCTCCCCTGTCTTCTGTCTCCCCTGTACTGCCTCTGTCTTCTTCAAAAATGCTGTCATTACCCAATTCCAAAAGAACCCTTGATCCATTTGACCTTACAAATCACTGACTTTTTCTGTGTTTCTTCCTAAAGTCCTGCATCTGTTTTCATCCTTCAATCTTTTTCCATCTTTCTGGGAGCTCCATTTTTGAATTCATTAAGTCAAGATGCAAAACCAATCCCACCAGTGAAAGATGTCTTATCAAAGCAATGATCGGCATCCTGTGAGACTGAGAGAAAGATAATCTCTTCTTCCTCATCCTTCTCAACCTGCCTTCAACCTTTATAATGATTTACTACGCCATTCTCCTCCAATGTCCATCTATCATTGTGTAACTGGTTGGTACTATACTCATTTTTTTCCCTCTAATCAGATATATTATTACACAACAATGGAGGGGGTGGGACTTGAACCTGGGTTTCCTGGCTCAGAGGCAGGTGGGACCTGAACCTGGGTTTCCTGGCTCAGAGGTAGGGAAGTTGCCACTCACTTAGTTTTATTTACATCTATCTAATTGAAGCCAGCATATGGCCTGTTTTGGCTATTGGCCCCCCTCCTGCATCATAGCCTCTGGTGTCCTCCAAGGTTCTATTTTTGATACCCTCCTTTTTCTCAGTTGCATGCTGCCCTTCAGCAATATCATTTGAAGGCACAGCATTAGTTTTCACATATACTCTGGTGACATCCAGCTCTATTCACCAGCACCTCTCTCTACTCTTCCACTGTATTTAACTTGTAAGACTGCTTATTCAGAAATGGATGGACAAAATATTTCTGTGATTAAATAAATAAAGGGTAAATTTAAGCTATTGTTTTTGGTACCCACCACAAACTCCTTCCTAATTACCAACTCCATCCCTGGCCCTGGAACTGTCTGATGTTGAACCAGATGGTGTCCACTTATTTAACCACAAGATGAACTTCCAATGATATATTTACATCATCGCTAAAATATCTATCTCCACATTTATAATGGAAACTCCTTGGTTCCGTTCATGTCTCAGTCCATCTGCTTACTAAAGCCCTCAACCATACACTTGTTATCTGTAATTTGTTTATATTCTAATGTGGTTCTGATCAGCCTTCCACATTCTACCCTCCTTAAATCTGTGGTAATGCGAAACTGCTGCTTCACTCTACTTGTGCCAAGTCATGCAAACTTATCACTTTCGTACTCACTGACCAACAACCAGTACCTGATCAAGAAATGTTCCACTTTAAAATTCTTATCTCTGTCTTAAATTCCTCCAAGGCCTTGCCACCTCTGTCTTTGTAATCTTGTTCAGCTTCATAATCCTCCAAAAGATATTTTTTTAAATTCTAGCCCTTTGAGCAAATTGCAACACAGTTGGTGGTTGTGTCCTCAATCTTCTAGGCCATGACATTCCCAACCTATAGCTTTCTGCCCCTGCATCTTTTTTCCTATTTTAAGACTTACTTTAAAACATAGAAAAAAATAACAGGAGTTAGCCATTCAGCTCTTTGAGCCTACTTGGCCATTTAAAATGATGATGATTGATTATTGAACGCAGTAACCTGTTCCTGCTTTCTCCTAATACTTGTTGCTCTTTTTAGCCTTGAGAACTATTCATCTCAAAGACTGTCTTCTTTGGCAAAGCCTTTGATTACTTGTCATAACATCATCTTTTGAGGTTTACTGTCCATATGACAAGAAGTTTTATTCTTGCATTTTGATCCTTACAGAATCTTTAATCCCTTGTGTCAAAATGGTCATGCTGACCATGTCCACTTTATTGCCAGTTATATTACCATCTCCAGCAAAACAGAATGCTAGACATGACAATTGGAAAATATATTTTCCAAGCAGTAGAAAGGCATTTTAATTGAATAAATAATTAATGAATGGTCAGAAATGGCTTGTAAGCATATCTGATGGTCACTTTGAAATATTTAATCCAAGCTTCTGATATAAAGTAGAAAATTCTTAGCCAGTCTCATTCCTATTATAGACATAGACATAGAACAAAACGGCACAGTACAGGCCCTTCAGCCCTATTTTAAAGATGTTAGAAACTTATAGTCTCTACAGTGCGGAAGGAAGCTATTTGGCTCATTGAATATGCACTGACTATTTACTAGGCTAATCCACCTAACCTGCACATCTTTTGACTGTGGGAGGAAACCAGAGCACCCAGCAGAAATAGGAGAACATGCAAACTCTACACAGACTGTCATCAAGGTTGAATCAACTAGGAGAAAGTGAGGACTACAGATGCTGGAGATCAGAGTCGAGGTTGTGGTGCTGGAAAAACAAGCAGGTTAGCGAGTATCCAAGGAGCAGGAGAATCGACGTTTCGGGTATAAGTCCTTCATCTGCATTCCAGATGAAGGGCTTATGCACGAAATGTCGATTCTTTTGCTCCTTGGATGCTGTCTGACCTGTTGAGCTTTTCCAGCACTACACTCTCGAAGGCTGGAATCAAACCTTGGTCCCTGGTGCTGTGAAGCTGTAGTGCTAACCACCAAGCCACTATGCTGCCTGTAAATTGAGCAGGACTGTCCACAGTCAGCTTTGATGAAAAGCTCAGTTGGAACAAAGGCACTGCTGAAGACTTGAACTCTTGACTTGTTTACTAGACAGTGCTTTAGCATTAAACCACAGTGCCATGTTTGCAGAAAAACAAATAGCATTTTTATGATTAATGATATTTCCAACATTTTAAGGGCTCTTTTCATTAATGATTTTCTTATATGATGAACATTGTTCATAAAATAATAGTCATGACAAGAATGCTTCCAACAATGTAAAATATGATAATCTGCTATTCTCTTCAGCTATTTTAGAAATTAGTGAACTAAACGGAAGTAAAATGGAACATAGAATGTTTGAAATATCAAAATGAAGAGGAAAGTATAAACAGTCTAACCAGAGCAGGAACCAGTGGTCAGGAGTTTGGTGGAGAAAAAAGCAAATCATCAGCTTATTTATGTGTTATAAGGAAGGAAGAACAGGAAACTGACAGACTGTCTTTGGGTGAACCTCAAAGATCGAAAAGGGAAAAGAAATCTTATAGGAAAATGTTACAAGCTGCCACAAAATAAAATGGAGGTGATGTACAGCTGTAAACTGTCATAAGAGATTGGTGTTAAGGCTTAAATTGTAATCATGGGGATTTCAATTTTCTGAACATAGCCTGCATTTTAAAATTTGGTATGTTAAATTTGAGTGTTGTAAATGTAATATTATCTTCTGTTTCTGAGTTCCCTCACCCACTGATTAAGAAGATTCTTACAGTGCTTCAGTAAGCTCTGTTATGCATGTAAATTGCCTCACATTTCTTTTACTGATAAATGAGCAATACCTTATGTATGAAACAAATCAACCCTAAGATTACCAATCCAGCTAGCTCCTGTGCAGAGAACAGACAAGTTAACATTTCTGGCCACAGCTCTTCACTAGAATTTAGGCCTTTTAAATATGTCTTTTTAAATTTTATAATGGGTAAATGTCCTTGAAGTATATCTGTTATTTGTAACAAATTACTTTTATTATTGATTGCATAAGATAAAAGCTTATAATATTTAATCTAATTTAATCTATTATTAGTGGGTGGAATACATATAATTATAAACCTTAAAACATATTTGATGAGTAGTAAATAAAAAAGCCTGATCGTTTTGGGGGAAGAGTCTCTAAAACATCCTGGTATCCAGTCTTGAGATAATGCATCACAGCAGTCTTAGAACACGATGAGATTTGATCTTTCAAAATGTAAACAACCGAGTACAAACAATGATGTAAAGGAAATGATGTCATTGTTTCCAGTTAATGCCTGACTAGCCTCTACTTTTGAATAGGCAAGGTTTCTGAGCTTATTCAATGCCTACTGGGAAATAAATTTATTTTAAGATGCTACCTGGCTTTGTTCATCGATGAATGAGTAGAATTGTATTGCAAGCTGAAAAAATCCCTGTTGGCCTCTTTAAATTTGGCAAAAACAATGAATTTGCCAGTTGTAAAATGTTAAAAATTGTAAACTGCATCAAATGAAATGCTGTTTGTAAAGCGAATCTTCCACATGCGTTTTGAACTTGTAAAGATGGCTCATTCCTAGCACTGTCTTCTACACCGCCTGAATATGGAAACAGAAATACATATATGACTTCTTAAAGCTCTTTGCCTTTTTAATTTATAATTCTATATTGAGGATTCCTCACTTTTATTTCTTTCCAATCACATTTACTGATTGCTCTTTAACTTATTTTGTGCATATGTTTTGCTTAATTCTGTCCATTCATTATTGTATTGTCTCCATGAACTCAATCTTTCTTGATGTAAATCTGTATGTCAGCTCATCAAACTACCCAGAAGTGTGGATATATTTTACAGAACAGAAGAAAGCTGTTAACCTACATCACCTTCAATCCTAAATCAAAGTCATGTTAAAGTCAGACTGAGCTCCAGTGTGCAGATTATGCCTGGGTCTTCACTTAGTCTGAAATTGAGTTCCAGGTCATTGTCAACTTCTACTCTGAAGCAAATGGGAAAATGGCCTTTTATTGAACAACTGGAAAGCTAAAATCCTCTTTCATGACTTCTCACAGCACAACTCCAACAATATTTAAAATCAATGGTGAGATCCTGGAAAATATAGACCATCAAAGACAATCTAACAGTAATATCCTCTCCTAAGCCACCATGCTCATCATGTAGATGCTAATCACTCAAAACCAGCTCTTTAACTTAGTGCATGTTGTTCATTGCCTGACACCAGTCTTCCAAAGCTCCTGCTCTACTGGTTACGACAGTAGACACCCAGAAAGACTAAAGAAATAATATAGGAAAGCAAACCTAAGGAGTTCAAACATCCCTACGAACTCAACAGTTTCTGGCTTGTGACTGAACAAAAAACTAAGTTTATATGGAAGGCAGTAAACACATTGAAACACTGCTTGGGAATACACAGGACTCTGAGCCATGTCAGAACACTGACTCAGAGTGGAAGCAAATCACTCTTGGTCCTGAGACAATGGCTGCGAAGAAGAAAGTCTCAATTTTTTGAGATGAAATTATAATCCAGATTGAGACTAGTCAGTTTGCTGTGTTTATATTGGCATTTCGTAGAGCACCCAAAACTAATCATATTGCCCTATATTCTCTCTGCACTGCTGTAATAATTTTTTTTTTTAAACCTACATTTACTTGTCCCTTTAAAAAATGCAATACCTGATCAGCTTTTCCATGCCCTTACTGTGTCAAATGAGTTGGTAACATGTTTTGGTGCAATTATCTCATTACCTGATTGAATTGTTGCATCAAGTAACTGCCATATTACTGATTAACAGTGTGTCCTAAAACCATATAGTGCAATCAACCTTCTCTTAGAGGCAGCCTTTCTTTTTTTAAAAGGATGCTGAATTACAGAATAATGCAGGAAAACAATATTGCTGCAATTCTCGAACAAGGAAAATTGTCACTGAGGGCAGAGAATAGGCTTCAGGTCCATGATGTGGATCTGAAACCCTTTGTGCAGTTGGATAGGAGTGAAGATGTCACGGTTCTGTGGGAGGACAGGAAGATGTCAAGAAGTATCCCTATAAGATATTGCAGGCAAGTGGCAAGGAAATTAATTTTTCCTGTTGGATCCAAGGGCTGGGCAGTCAAGCTACAAATGACCTCAATCAGGTGATCAAGTCAGTGAATGAATCTTCCCATTCCATCTCTTATCCATCACCCTACCATCACCTATTTATGCTGATCAATGCACTCTTCTCCATCACTCATCCAGCACCAGTACCCGGTATTTGGTACCCATTTCTGGCATCCAGATACTGAACCACATTCTCTCATACCTATCATTGCTGTCAGCTTCGCATCCAGCTCTGGCTACCTTCACATGTTTCCAGATATTCAGTCAGCTATGATGGACTGTGACGAAGCTACCCCTTTAACAAGGGTGTGTTGTCCTTGGTTTTTTTGTCAAGAGGTGTCGTAAAGGCAGAGGTTCCAACTTGTCTGGAAATATCTACTTGAAATGGCTTTAATGTTTTTTTTAAAAACACTTGTACAATGAAAGGGCAGGTGGCCAGTTCTCCCAGTTCAGGTTTTCATCTGGTTTAGTTTGGTTTTAGCAAGCAGTCTTTTTGAAGCTGCTGGTCAAGCTTTAGCTGGGGCGGGAAAGAAACAGTTTCATGCTGATCCTCTCCATCTCTGTAGCCTCTCTCCTGTAAGAACCTGTGTTTGAATTTATGAGGGGTGTGTTATAGGATATTGCAGGAAATCAGAACAGCTCTTTGTTAAGTTGCATTTTCGTGTTGATTGGGTTTTCAATAGTTATTTTATTCTAAATTTGGATTTCTTTTGTTCGTGTGCAAATAAATTCTGTTTTGTTTAAAACAGCGGTTTGACCAGCTGTGTCGCTCCTGGAATATTCACCTTACATCTGCTTAAAACAACTAGAAAAGTTAGGTTATGGGCTACCTTCTTAAAATGTTTTGGGGGGGTCTGGCCTGGTCCAAAGCATGGATACATCACAATGCTCCACAATCACTGACATTCTTCTCATTCTATGGAAGGACAAAGTTGCTCACAATAGAAGGGGTTGAAGCAGAACTGTGGAGCCATGAACAGTTGAAGGAGATTGTTCCTTTTTGTATTGCACTGTGCAGCAACAGTGTAAAGAGCAGAAAGACAGTGCAGTGTTAGGAGTGGAAACACAATTATGGCAATATGAAGACCAGACATGTAAATCAGCTGGAGTCTAAAGAGCAAAACTGTAACATTTGGCAGTAAAAATAAAATACGTCACTGGGAATTGTGTAAATGGTTGGTTAGTATGTTTTTTTTTCTCCTTAGTATTCATTCACTGGGTATGGGTATCATGGCTAGGCCAGCATTTGTTGCTCTTAAGAATGTCATGATGAGCTGCTTTCTTAAACTGCTGCAGTCCTTGGGGGGAAGAAACACCCACAGTAATATTAGAAGGGAGTTCCAAGGTAGTTAGCCAGTGACAGTGATGGAATGTGATATAGTTTCAAGTCAAAATGATATATGGTTTATATGGGAACCTGCAGATGATGGTGCTCCCTTGCACCTTCTATCCTTGTTTTTCTATGTGCTAGCAGTTGCAGGTTTGGAGGTAGCAAAGAAGGTGTGATGGATTTTTATAGTGTACCTTGTGGATGATATACACTGCCACAAAAATGCATGGAGAGTATGAATGCTGAAGCCACAGATAGAGTGACAACAATTTCTTTCTGTCTAGGATGTTTGTCCAAATTAGGGAGCTGAAAAATTAACCAATTCAATCAGCATTTGTATAATTGCATGCAAATTAAAAAAAATAAGCACTGATCGGGTCTAGAGTTTATAAATGAATAGTTTAAACAAGCTACTACACAATGGTTGAAGAGAGTCAGAAGAGATTTTTCTATGTTATCAATGAGCATCTGAGACCTGTGCTGGCAAGTCCTGCACCGTGTAGGAACTTCAGGACAGCTTGTGAGTTAGGTGACCACTATATAGTATAGTAAGTGTCTCCAGTGCTCCAGGTAGATCAGGAAAGAAAATGGAGTCCTCTATTGGTTGGTTTATGGCAAGAAAAGAGAGGTGAAACAATTCATCCTTCCCAAAACCTTCAAATGTCAAATGTTGGTATCAGTTCATAATGAAGCAGGACACCAAACTAGGAAAAAGCTGACTGCCCTGATTAGAGAGTGATGGGAGTAGCCTGAGATAGCCACTGTGCTGTTGTTTCCTATCCAACTTGTGAATAGTAAACTATAAGCAGGAAACCTGCCTCACTCCAGCATGGCTACTTTGTCACCAAGCAATCTCTAGAGGTCCTTGCAATGATTTTACAGTCCTTAATCCAAGATGTAATGGGACTGACTATGTTCTTCAACTTACAGATGTCTTCAAGTTCACGCAGGACATTCCTACCTGCAATCAAAAGGTCCCAACTTTTGTCAGAATGTTATTGCATGATTAGTTCATCCATTTCTGTGTTCCATGTTCAGATTCACAGTGATCAGGTGTTCAAGGTTGAGAGCAAGATCCTACAGGAGCTTCACAAGTCTATAGAATTGCCAAGAGCAGCACCACCTTCTACCATTCAGAAGTTAGTGGATATTGCTAATGATTCAACCATATCTTTCATGACTGTCTGGCACCTTGCCTCCTGAGAGTAAACAAACCTTTCCTGAGCTTTAATAGCTCCCTGCACTGGTTAATGCTTTAATAGCTCCCTGCATTCATCCACAGGTTATTCTATACATAATCTCGACTTTGGAAGAGAATCAGTCCTTCCCCTGGACCATTTCCTTGGGTTCACCACACTTTCTGATGGAAATGGCCAAGTCACTGCATCACATGAAGCTAAGCCAGTAAAGGTGAGAGAAAAGTGCTGAGAAGAAAATGTTGAATGATTGCAAGGCTTCTCAAACTGACCTTCCAATCAACACACTAGGGTGTACCTCTGAAATCAGAATATAAGGGTTTGGAATAAGGTACTAGATGTATCCTGAACCCAGCAGGATGCAGGTGGCCATGTCTACGTTTTTAGGTTAGATTCCCTACAGTTTGGAAACAGGCACTTTGACCCAACAAGTCCACACTGACCCTCCAACGAGTAACTCACCCAGACTCATTTCCTCCGACTAATGCACCTGACACTATGGGCAATTTAGCATAGCCAATTCACCTGGCCTGCACATCTTTTGGAATGTGGCAGGAAACCAGAGCACCCAGACAGACACTGGGAGAATGTGCAAACTCCACACAGATTGTCACCTGAGGCAAGAATCGAACGCAGGTCCCTGGCACTAGGAAGCAGCAATGCTAACCACTGAGCTACCCTGCCACCCATGTTGCTGAATCAATATCTGTAGGGCAGTCTCAGTTCACAGCTCACAGATAGGAGTTGGTTGAGGCCCGGAATCTGAAAAATGATGTGTCATAGAATCCCTACAGTGTGGAAATAGGTCACTTAGCCGAACAAGTCCACACCTACCTGCCAAAGAGTATCCCACACAAACCCAATCCCCTACCCCATAACTCTACATTTCGCATCACTAATGCACCTAACCGTTGAGACAAGCAAGCCAAGTGACCTGTGAGTTGTGAATCCAGGTGTTCTATCCAATGTGATCAGGCCTACTCCCATGCTTTAAAAGATTACCTCAATGGCACTTCTACATACAAGAAGAAAATATATTCAATACGAACCAATTAATTATGTTGCTTTTTCTTTTGAACAACAAAGGTTTGGCTGTTGCATTTTAAATGCACAAGTGGCAGCATTCTCACGTTGCCAATCTGGACAAATGGTAAAGACTGGGGCATAACTAGGAATTTCTCAACATGACCTTCTCAGTTTCTTATCTGGTACCATTCCAAGGGCTTGAGACTCTGTATTGGACCATCCATATTGAGATGTAGGTCAATATAGTAAAAAATGAGGTCTGCAGATGCTGGAGATCACAGCTGCAAATGTGTTGCTGGTCAAAGCACAGCAGGTTAGGCAGCATCTATTCCTGAGATGCTGCCTAACCTGCTGTGCTTTGACCAGCAACACATTTGCAGATGTAGGTCAATATCCCAATTTGAGAATATTGGGAGTCATATTATCAACACATTTGTTTCTTCAGTTTCTACCTCTAGTAAGTTTTCCTTGCACTGCTTTCCAAGTTGGGAGCAGAATGTGCAAACATTCTAGCTATTGTGGTGCAATTGAACCTGCTAACCACAGAACTGCTGAGTGCATGGTCACTGTGTGCCACATGTAGCTGCCAGAACAGAAAGTTTCAAGCAGAGAAGTGTGTAATGGGACTCCAGCAGCAGAGGGCAAATGTGAGAGAGTGCAGAAGAGGAGGGCTCAACCATCTGTCCTGGGACCTCCTCCAGCAGGTAGCAATGATAAGGTAGAAGGTTATGGGAGCGTGATTGGTACAGATGAGCCAAGCACTAATGGGATGAGACAACAGACAGACAAAGAATTCTTCAGCCCAGTGTAACCCACAAGCTTTATTTCATGTACACAGTTTCTTGCTTAACTTTAATTTCCCTTCATATTTATAACAATCTGATGCCAGTAGAATACATAGTTCCTGCTTCATGATCTTTAGGCTGTCTGCATGTTCAAATCCCATGTTACTCAGGGTACTAACTAGATGGTGAAAGAGGGAAGAAAGGGATTTTTTTATATCATGGATGAGTATCTGATACCCATTGCTTCGAAGTCCAGCACTATGTGAGAACTTCTGCACAACTTAATGTGAGTTGGATAACCACATACTGTCGGGTGGATGTGTCTCCAGGTGCTTTAGTTTGAGCTTATGATTTCTGGGTTTGAGAGCCAGCTGGAGCCGCCACAGAGCATCAGGAAGGATAATAGTTCAGATTTTACATTTCAAGAGATGGCCACTCTCTGGCAGTTAGCATTCAAGATAGCAGATGGGAAGTCATCTGAATAAATAGGAAGAGGCAGGAAATGCAGGAGTCTTCAAGGTGCATGCTGCTGTCAAACAAATGCTTTGTATTGAAGACTGCTGGCAGTGAGGCTATCCTGAAGGAGTGCGATCTGACCCTGGTACCAATAGGCAGAGGACAGCCCAGTGTTAAACAGGAAGCTGTTATAGGAAACTTAAAAGACCAAGGACAGAAAGGCATTTCTGAAACAGTCTTGCCTTGGTATGTTGCCTCTTTGGTGCCAAGGTAAAGGCCATCATGGAAAGAATATAGAATATTCTGCAAGAGGAGGATAATGGTACCAATGACATAGAGAGCATAGATATGAAGTTCATACAATCAAACTTTCAGGAGCTGGAAGGAAATTAAAAAATAGAACCTTAATCAGCATCTGAGGAGTTGGGAATGGAGTCTGCAAGACAGTTTCCTGTTACTGTTTAAGTTGACAGAAGGCATCAGAAAGACCTTGTTCTCTCCAGAGTTTCACTTCCATCTCCTTGTCACATTACAAATCCAGCACTACACTCAAAACCCCATACCTGTTTAGCTCTTATGTAGACATTCACCAAATCCTCTGTCCACCTTGCGAGGATGCAGCAACATTGTCATATCCAGGAACTTGCCACAACACCTCAAAAGGGTTCTAAAATAACTTTAAAAGTTTTAAAGTTCAAAATCACACACCAGGTTATAGTCCAACAGGTTTAATTGGAAGCACTAGCTTTTGGAGCTCCTTCATCAGGTCTTTGTGGAGTGCACAATTGTAAGACACAGAATTGTAAGACAGCAAAAGTTTACAGTGTGATGTAACTGAAATTATGCATTGAAAAATATCTTGATTGTTGTTAAGTCTCTCATCTGTTAGAATGACCATGATAGTTTCACTTCTTTCATATGTAAATCACAAAACTTTTTTTAAAAGTTACATTCTCAGGTTAACTGTAACAATTGGTGTCAGCGCAGATAAGATGTTGAGATGTTGAAGGTGTTAGCCCCCTGTGTTCCCTCTCTCTGCCATAATGTTTAGACTGATTCTAGTCTAAAAACTGAGTTAACAGAGTCTTACATGGAGTCATGCAGTTTTTGAGCAAAGTACAATGGAACTCTGCAAGTACAAATTCACCCCACAAATGTATATTTGTACGTGTGCATGTGGGTTTGTGTGTGTGTTTCTGGGGTGGGAGTTTGTGAGTGTCTGTGAGAGACAGTGTATATGTGTGTGTGAGTGTAAAGTGGTCTAAGTCTGTAAGAGGGTGCATGCGTAAGTGTGGGAGTGTGTGTGTCTGTAGGAGTTCGAGTGTGTGTTATGTGTGTCTGGGGTGGGGGTATGTGAGTGTCTGTGAGAGCGTGTATATATGTGTGTGAATGTAAAGTGTCTAAGTCTGTGAGAGGATGGATGTGGGAGTGTGTGTGTCTGTAGGAGTGTGTGTGAGTGTCTATGTATAAGAGTGCCTGTGTGCATATGTGCGTAGGAGTGTCTGTGTGTATGTATAGTGCAATGGTGGTCACCGGTAGTGTGACATGAAACCAAGGACCCGGTTGAGGTCCTCCCTATGGGTACTGAACTTAGCTATCAGCCTCTGCTTGTCCACTTTTCGCTGCTGCCTGTCCCGAAGTCCGCCTTGGAGGATGGTCACCCAAAGGTCGGAGGTCGAACATCCTGGGCCGCTGAAGTGTTTTCCAACTGGGAGGGAACACTCCTGTCTTATGATTGTTGTGTGGTGCCCATTCATCCGTTGCCATAGCCTTTGCTCAGTTTCACCAATGTACCATGCCTGAGGGCATGTCTGCAGCATATGAGATAGACTCAGACACACACACATACATATGCCAAATCTTGTGAGATGGAGAACAGCATTACTGCACAAGAGCAACAGAAACTATTAACTTCATAAGGTATATGCACTTTAAACTGGTAAATAATAAGGTAATATGAAAGTTGGCAAGACATCATATACTAACGGCCGCATTTCCCATTTTCATTTCAAGAGTTTTCTCGAATGACCTTCATTGAATGCTATTAGTCAAGATTTGTAGTGACTTATCTGATTCGTACTCTTAACTAATTATGCAAGTGGATTGTGCATGCTCTTCTCAACGAATCATGCAAACAGAGAGGCCGAAGTATTCACCACTGCAACAATCTTCTGGATTCCACTCTTCTGACACCATAGTTAAAGCATATCAATTCAGATGCTGCAAGCCAGGAACTGACCCTCTTACTGTGGTGTTTCAGTTATAGAGCTGTGCAGCATGGAAACAGACCTTTTGGTTCAACTCATCCAAGCTGACCAGATATCTATCCCATCTAGTCCCATTTATCAGCATTTGGCCCATATCTCTGTAAACCTTTCTTAATCATCCAAATGCCTTTTTAATCTCTTTACTTCAAAAGTTCCAAAACAATGCAACAGCTTATAAATCCATAATGACTACTCCAAGCTTTCAAGGAAATCAGCTCCAATGCTGAAAATACCTCAAAAAACTCTTACAGTCACAATTTCTTTCCATTCTCCATCGGAATCCTTCACTGATAGTTGAGTCAATCTCTGATGTTCTCCAAAGCCTTGAATTCAGTTGTTGCTACAAAATATTTTGCCTTCTCTGCAATATCAACGACTTTCTAAATTTGAACAGGCTATTTATCTGCTGTTTCTTCTTGATGCCATGTTAAAGGGCATTATTGGAGAGAACACAGCACACAGCAGTAAGTGATAACTTTGACAGCAAATGCTGATGGACGCACACTCAAGGAACGATCTTTGCATTACCAGGTTTTTACCAGCATGTTTAACTTCAGCAGCAAGGGGTAGTAAGTAAAAAGAGTTTAAATTTTCTGGCTACAATTTGAGGATTGACTTACACACAGCATATTTGAAAAATGAATGACTTATAGACCAAAGGTTGGGATTTGACTTTTACTTAAGATGAACCATTATTGGAATACATGCTGTAGAGAAAATGAATGGCACAGAAGGGGGTCATTTGGCCCATTGTCTCTTTGCTAGCTAAATAAAGGGTTCCTGCCTAATTCTGTTTTTCATTTCTGTAGATTACGACACTTAAAGCATATATCCAAGTATTTTTTAAATACAGTGAGAATTTCGGTCCGCCCCATCCTTTCAGGCAGCTCGCATCAGATCCCATCACACTCTGGGTGAAAAAGTTCTCCTCAACTCCCCTGTAATTTTACTGCCAAATGCTTTAAATTTATGCCTTCAGGCTATTGACTTATCTTCTAAGGGAAATATTTTGTATCTATTCATTGCATGCCTTTTATTATTTTACATAGCCCAATCTTCAGCCTTTTCTGTTCCAAAGAAAATAGCCCTAACATAACTAATCTTTGCTCAAACCTAAAATTCTCCATTTCTGGCAACAACTTTGTAAATCTCTCTTGTAGCTTCTCTAGCTCAGTTACATCCTTCCTGTAACAACTGTATGCATTAATCTCACTGTGACCTAAAAAGTATTTTGTACAGTTCTAACAGAACATTACTGCAATGACATTCTATGCCTCTACCAATAAAGGAAAGTATCAAAACAAACAACTGACCTAATATCTTCAGGGATCTGAGGTTATGCATTCCAATATTCCTCTATTCCTGTACAGATCTCAGTATGCCACAACAACAGCAACTTATATTTAAGTAGCACCATTAGCATAATAAAGCATTCCAATAATTATATCATAAAACTAAAGTGCATTAATGCTACATTAGATATTAGGTCAGATAACAGAAATAAAATTGGTCAAAAAGGTGGGTTTTAAGGTGTATTTTAGAGGAAAGTGAGGTATAGAGGCAGAAAGGCACAGGGCGGGCATTCCAAATCTTGGGGCCCAAGCAACTAGAGGAATAGTCACCTATTGTGGAACAATTAAAATTGGGGATTCACAAGAAGGCAAAATTAGAGGAGCACAGATCTCAAGAGTGTTGTGGATCTGTAGGAGATTGTAGAGGAAAGGAGGCATGGGATTGAGCACGATTTAGCAGTTTGGATCAGAAATTGCTAGCTGAAAGAAGACAGAGGGTGGTGGTTAATGGGAAATGTTCATCCTGGCATACAGGTACTAGTGGTGTACCGCAAGGATCTGTTTTGGGTCCACTGCTGTTTGTCATTTTTATAGACGACCTGGATGAGGGTGTAGAAGGATGGGTCAGGAAATATGCGGATGACACTAAGGTCAGTGCAGTTGTGATTAGTGCTAAAGGATGCCTGATGTTGGTGGTGAGTAAGTGTTGGAGGGAATCCTGAGGGCCAGGATGTACATGTATTTGGAAAGGCAAGGACTGATTAGGGATAGTCAACATGGCTTTGTGCATGGGAAACATGTCTCACAAACTTGATTAAGTTTTTTGAGGAAGTAAAAAAGAGGATTGATGAGGGCAGAGCGGCAGATGTGATCTATATGGACTTCAGTAAGGCGTTTGACAAGGTTCCCCATGGGAGATTGATTAGCAAGGTTAGATTTCATGGAATACAGGGAGAACTAGCCATTTGGATACAGAACTGGCTCAAAGGTAGAAGACAGAGGGTGGTGGTGGAGATTGTTTTTCAGACTGGAGGCCTGTGATCAGTGGACTGCCACAAGGATCGGTACTGCATCCTCTACTTTTTGTCATTTACATAAATTATTTGGATGTGAGCATAAGAGGTACAGTTAGTAAGTTTGCAGATGACACCAAAATTGGAGATGTAGTGGGCAACGAAAAAGGTTACCTCAGATTACAACAGGATCTTGACCAGATGGGCCAATGGGCTGAGAAGTGGCAGATGAATTTTAATTCAGATAAATGCGAGGTGCTGCATTTTGGGAAAGCAAATCTTAGCAGGACTTATATACGTAATGGAAAGGTCCTAGGGATTGTTGCTGAACAAAGAGACCTTGGATTGCAGGTTCATAGCTCCTTGAAAGTGGAGTCACAGATAGATAGGATAGTGAAGGTGTTTGGTATGCTTTCCTTTATTGGTCAGAGTATTGAGTACAGGAATTGGGAGGCCCTGTCTCCTTCCTTTTGGAAAGATGTTGTGAAACCTGAAAGAGTTCAGAAAAGATTTACAAGGATGTTGCCAGAGTTGGAGGATCTGAGCTATAGGGAGAGGCTGAACAGGTGAGGCTGTTTTCCCTGGAGCATCGGCGGCTGAGGGGTGACCTTATAGAGGTTTACAAAATTATGAGGGGCATGGATAGGGTAAATAGACAAAGTCTTTTCCCTGGGGTGGGGGAGTCCAGAACTAGAAGGCATAGGTTTAGGGTGAGAGGGGAAAGATATAAAAGAGACCTAGAGGGCAACGTTTTCACAGAGGGTGGTACATGGAATGAGCTGCCAGATGAAGTGGTGGAGGCTAGTACAATTGCAGCATTTAAGAGGCATTTGGATGGGTATATGAATAGGAAGGGTTTGGAGGGATATGGGCCGACTGCTGGCAGATGGGACTAGATTGGGTTGGGATATCTGATCGGCATGGACGGGTTGGACCGAAGGGCCTGTTTCCAAGCTGTACATTTCTATGACTCGATATTGCAGGTTACAGAGGGTCATAGATAAGCTGCAGAGTTGGGCTGAGAGGTGGCAAATGGTGTTTAATGTGGAAAAGCGTGATTCACTTTGGAAGGAGCAACAGGAATAAAGAGGAATGGGATAATGATAAGATTCTTGGTAGTGTAGATGAACAAAAAGATCTCGGTGTTCATAAATATAGATCCCTGAAAGTTGCAGCCCAGGTTGATACGGTTGTTAAGAAGACAAATGGTATGTTAGGTTTCATTAGTAGAGGGATCGAGTTTCGGAACCATGAGGTCATGCTACAGCTGTACAAAATTCTGGTGCAGCCGCACTTGGAATATTGTGTGTAGTTCTGGTCACCGCATTATAGGAAGGATGTGGAAGCTTTGGAAAGGGTTCAGAGGACATTTACTAGGATGTTGCCTAGTACGGAGAGAAGGTCTTATGAGGAAAGGTTGAGGGACTTGGGGCTGTTTTCATTAGAGAGAAGAAGGTTGAGAGGCGATTTAATTGAGTCATTCTAAGATAATCAGAGGATTAGATGGGGTGAATAGTGGGAGCCTTTCTCTGAGGATGATGATGGATAGCAGAGGGGGCATAGCTTCAAATTGAGGGGTGATAGATATAGGACAGATGTAAGAGGTAGTTTCTTTAATCAGAGAGCAGTAGGGGCGTGGAATGCACTGCCTGCAACAGTTGTAGACTCGTCAACATTTCGGGCATTTGGATAAGCATATGGATGAGAATGGAATATTGCAGGTTAGATGGGCTTCAGATTGGTTTCACAGAGTGGCACAACATCGGGGGCCGAAGGGCCTGTACTGCACTGTAGTATTCTATGTTCTGAAACCACAGAGGGTTTGAAAACAAGGATAAAAGTTTATTGTGCATTCCGTTGACTGGCCTACTCACACTTCTCTGAATTAAATTCCATTTGTCACTTTCCTGATCACCTGAGCAGTCAACTAATATCTATCTACAGTCTACAACTTTTCTTCTTATTGTCAATCATGTGTCCATTTTTCTTCAATCCTGTACAAACCTTTTAATCGTGGCCCCTATACTTCAGTGTAAATCATTGATATCTACGATGAAAATGAAGGGACCTAATACTGAGTGCCCAGAGAAGTCTACTGGAAATATCTTCCAGGCCACTAGCCATTCTTGTTTGCTTCCTGCTACTGAGTCAATCTTAAATCAAACTTACAGGTTGCTCTTGCTTCCTGTGACTCTTACTTTTTTGACCTGTCTGCCATTTGGTACCATATTAAAACTTTGGTTAAACTCAATGTAGATGTCATAGAATAGATATAGAAACATTACAGTACAGAAGGAGGCCATTCGGCCTTTCAAGACTATGCTGGTTCTCTGCAGAATACATTGAAATGATATCCTCATTGACCCACCTTGTTATCTGCTCAAAAAAAGGCTAACTTTTCCTTAAACTTTCACACTGAGTCTCCCTGATTACTTTTGTTTTCCTCAATGAAAGCTTATAGAGTCATAGAGATGTACAGCATGGAAACAGACCCTTCAGTCCAACTCGTCCATGCCGACCAGATATCCCAACCCAATCTAGTCCCACCTGCCAGCGCCCGGTCCATATCCCTCCAAACCCTTCCTATTCACATACCCATCCAGATGCCTTTTAATTGTTGCAATTGTACGAGCCTCCACCACTTCTGGCAGCTCATTATGTACACATACTGCCCTCTGCGTGAAAAGGTTGCCTCTTAGGCCTCTTTTATATCTTTCCCTCTCACCCTAAACCTATGCCCTCTAGTTCTGGACTCCCCCCACCCCAGGGAAAAGACTGTCTATTTATCCTATCCATACCTCTCATGATTTGGAGATGACGGTGTTGGACTGGGGTGTACAAAGTTAAAAATCATACAACACCAGGTTATAGTCCAACAGGTTTAATTGGAAGCACACTAGTGTGCTTCCAATTAAACCTGTTGGACTATAACCTGGTGTTGTGTGATTTTTAATTTTGCATACCCCTCATGATTTTGTAAACCTCTATAAGTTCGCCAATCAGCCTCTGATGCTCCAGGGAAAACAGCCCGGGCAACATCCTTGTAAATCTTTTCTGAACTCTTTCAAGTTTCACAACATCTTTCCGATAGGAAGGAGACCAGAATTGCATGCAATATTCCAACAGTGGCCTCACCAATGTCCTGTACAGCCCTACATGACTTCCCAACACCTGTACTCAATAAAGGAAAGCATACCAAATGGCTTCTTCACTATCCTATCTACCTGTGACTCCACTTTCTAGAAGCTATAAACCTGCACTCCAAGGTCTCATTGTTCAGCACTACCTCACTACCGAGGAGTTACCATTAAGTATATAAGGCCTGCTAAGATTTGCTTTCCCAAAATGCAGCACCTCACATTTATCTAAATTAAACTACATCTGCCACTTCTCAGTCCATTGGCCCACCTAATCAAAATCCCATTGTAATGTGAGATAACTTTCTTCGCGGTCCATTACACCTCCAATTTTGGTGTCATCTGCAAACCTGCTAACTATACCTCTTATGCTCACATCCAAATCATTTATTTAAATGATGAAAAGTAGTGGACTCACCACCAATCCTTCTGGCACTCCACTGGTCACAGGCCTCCAGTCTGAAGAACAACCCTCCACCACCACCCTCTGTCTTCTACCTTTGAGTCAGTTCTATATCCAAGTAGCTAGTTCTCCCTGTATTCCATGAGATCTAACGTTGCTACCAGTCTCCAATGGGGAACCTTGTCGAATTAGAATTTTGCTCACTTCTGAGGTCAAACTGGCCTTTACTTTCTCTGTCTATGCCTTCCTCTCTTTTTAAACAATGAGACATCAGCAGTCTTTTAGTCTTCTGGCATCATGTCTGGTCAGAGAGATTGGAAAATGATGGCTGAGCTTCCATTATGTCCACCACTGCTTCTCTCAGCAAGTTTAAGGACTTGTCAATTTTCAAACATGCTAAGTCTCTTAACATTTCCTATATCTCTATGTTTTTCTCATATAATATTTCACACTCCTTTCCTTAAAGACAATGTCTGCATTGGCCCTCCCTTCTTGAAGACATTGTAACTATTCATGAAGAACCATGCCAGTATCTTTCATTTCTGATTACATCATCTTTTTAATCTCTAATCGGCCTTGCTTGCTTTCATTATCCCATTTATATTTTATAATACATTTTTGGATTTTCCTTGACTTTTCTTGCCAGCTATTTTACATGGCTCTTTTCTGTTCTCCTAGTTTACTTTTTAATTTCACCCTGCACTATTTATGCTTGAGCTTTCAGAACCCGATATAAGCTTCCCTTTCTGGTTTTATTTACACAGAATGCTCTTTCTGCGGGGTTTACTTTTCAGAGTCCCTGTCTTTTACTTTTAGAAACACCTTTGTCCTCAACCTTCTCTGGATCCTTCTTAAATTACTCTGATGCTGAATTTTCTTAAAGTTGCTATTTCCAGACCAATTTTTGCCAAACCAGACCACACCTTAGTAAAATTGATCTCTTTCCAACTTCAAAAAAAAGTACTGAACTATCTTTATTATTTTCCTGAATCATAGTCACTGTCACAAAAATACTCTCTCACCGATAAGCCTTCATTTGACCAGCTTCATCTCTTAAACTAAGAGGCGACTGACTGTCTGGAGTTTGCAAGTTCTCCCCGTGTCTGCCTGGGTTTCCTCCAGGTGCTCCGGTTTCCTCCCACAGTCCAAAGATGTGCAGGTCAGGTGAATTGGCCATGCTAAATTGCCTGTAGTGTTAGGTAAGGGGCAAATGTAGGGGTATGGGTGGGTTTCGCTTCGGCGGGCCGGTGTGGACTTGTTGGGCCGAAGGGCCTGTTTCCACACTGTAAGTAATCTAATCTAATCTAAGCTGGTTACAGGGATGGGTGGGGGAAGATGTTAACATTATGATAATGTTACTGGAATAGTAATCTAGAGACCCAAGTTAATGCTTGGGGGACACAGTTTTAAATCTCACCATGTCAGTTGATAGTATTTAATTTCAGTTAATAAAATCCAGAATTGAAAGTAAGTCTCAGTAATGGTTACCATGAAACTATTGTCAATTGTTGTAAGGATTCACCTGATCCATTAATATCTTTTTGGAAAGGAATTTTGGAACCACAGCAACATGTTTGCTCTCTCACATGGCCAGAAAACCATTCAGTTCAAGGGCAATTAAGCCTTGCCTGCAATGTTCACATTCAATCAAATATTTTAAAAATAGCTGCCCCTTTTCTTGTTCAGCTTGCTCTGCCTTGGCTAAACATTCAACCACATTAAAATCTATCTATCTATTTATTCAGTCACTGTGTTTATGAAGTCAATTATTATGCTGCTTAATAATTACAATATTTCCAAGTTTTGTTTGATCTGAAAACATCTAAATTATACAAACTTTAAGTTATGTAATTTTATGCTATATTGTGTCTTTGAATACTGCCTGAAGTAGTCAGGATGGGAGACTTATTGGGCTTAGTGTAGTTTGCTCACTTTGGAGTACACCTAACATCTATGTGTCACTAGTTGTCCCCAGAAGTTGTTTGCATATGGCAACAAACAAGAGGATCAACCCTGGTTCAATGGAGAGTGCTGGAGGGCATGCCAATAGCAACACTAGGCATATCTAAAAACTGAGATGTCAGTTTGGTGAAGCCCACCAAACTACTTATATGCCAAACAGCATAAGCAACAAATTCACAACCAAAGGATCAGATCTTCACTCTAGATATCCAGTCATGAATGGTGGTGCATAATGAAACAATTCACTGGAGGAAGAGGCTCCTCAAACATCCCAAAGCTCAATAATGGAAGAGCCTAACAGGTCAGTGCAAAAGATAAGCATGAAGCATTTGCAGTAATCTTAAGCCTAAAGTGCCAAGTTGATGTTGCATCACAGTGTCCTCCAGCAGTCCCTGTATCACAGTTGCCAGTCTTCAGCCAATTCGATTCACTCCAATTCACGTCAAAAAACAGATGGAAGTCACTGGATATTGCAAAGGCTGTAAGTCCTGATCACATTCCAACAATAGTATTGAAGGTTTGTGCTTCAGACTTGCCACAACATGACCCAAGCTGTTTCTGTACAGTTACCACACGGACATTTACCCGACAATGTGGAAATTTGCCTAGGTATGTCCTATACACAATAATCAGGACAAATCCAATCACCCCACCAGTTTACTGTCAATCTGCGGTAAAGTGTTAGATGGCATCATCAACAGTGCTGATGCCCCGTTTGGGTTCTGCCAGGGCCATTTGGCTCCTGACCTCACTGCATAGACAAGCACATACAACTGAGGTGAGAGTGGCAGCCCTTGATATTAAGGCCAAATTCAACAAAGTATGGCATCAAGGAGCAAAACTGGAATCAGGAATCGGGGCAAGCACTCCATCGGTTGGAGTCATACCTGGCATAAGGAAGATGGTTGTGGATGTAGGAGGCCAGTCATCTCAATGTCAGGACATCTCTGCAGGAATGGCTCAACCATCTTCAGCTGCTTCAATGTTTGCCAATGAAAGCACCATTTGTGACTCCTCAGATACTGAAGCAGCCCATGTTCAAATGTAGCAAGATCTAGGTAATATCCAGGCTAATGTTGAGCCTCTCATCTCTAATAAGATGCCATTTAACCACTGCCCCTTGACATTCAGCAGTGTTATCATCATTGAATTCCCTGCTATCAACATTCTGGAGGTTACCATTGATCAGAAACTCAACTCAACTTGTCTTATAAATGCAGCAGATCAGATGGTAGGAATACTGTAGCATTCCTGACTCCCCAAAGCTTGTCTACCATCCACAAGACACAAGTCAGAAGTGTGATGGAATACTCCCTACTTTTTTGGATGGATGCAGCTCCAACAACACTCAAAATGCTGGACACCATCCAGGTCAAAGTAGGCCTCTTGATTGGCACCACATCCACTCCCTCCACCACACTCAGCAGCAGCAGTGTGTACTATCGACTAGATATACTGCAGAAATTCGGCAAAGATCTTTAGGCAGCATCTTCCAAACACACAATCATTTCCATCTACAAGGGCAAGGTCAGCAGATGCATGGAAACTCCACCACCTGCAAGTTCCTCTTCAAACCACTTACCATTCTGACTTGGAAATATATCACTATTCCTTCACTGTTGCTGGATCAAAATCCTAGAATTCTCTCCCTTAAGGCATTGTGGGTCTACTTACAGTACCTGACTGCAGCAATTCAAGAAAGTAGCTCACCACTAACTTCTCAAGAGCAATTAGGGATGGGAAACAAATGCTGGCCGGCCAGCAGTGCCCTTGTCCCATAAATGAATTTTTTAAAAAACACCATGGTCATCCACTGCAGCCAAGCAAGCTATTGTACAAATTCACCTTTGTTTCTTTCTCCAAAGGTCCTGCAGTATTGGGAGTATGATGAAGTGACTGAGAGAGGTGATCACAAGCAGTCATTGTCACAAACCTGCACATTGGTGGCCCTCAGACCAGTGGCTGCTCAACTCTGTACCAAAGGCAGAGGAGCTTGGCAGCAATCAGAGTGATTGGGCAGCCTTCTGCAAGACAGCACTGTCTACCTATGTGAGAAAAGGTCCCCGTATTATTGCCTGCCCTATAAATGTCTGGCAACCATACTGCAGCTGATGGAATATCTGCAAAGTGGTCGAATAACAGTAAAATCAAAGAAATAAAAACAATCTATCATTGGAATTTGGAATGTCCATATTTTGCTGGACAGAAACAACACAAGGTCTGAGGAGGAGAATAGCTTTTATACCCAAAGAACTAGCATTATTGCAATGTTGGGTGAGTCAAGGCTTGCTAAAGAGGGTTCAATAAAGGAAGATGGAGGTGATTACACATATTTCTGGAAGGGACAAATGGAGAGTGAAGACAGAATGCACAGTGTCAGATTCATGATCAAATGAACTCTAATGAAAGCCATTGCTATACTCCATTCCAACATAAACGAATGCCTTATGAAACTGTATGGTCCAGTGAAACAAACAGCACACAAACCATAATTGTCAATGTAAAAAAGTCTCAACAAACCTGTGGACCGGAAAGAACAATTCTTACGGATCAGGATCAATTAATTAAATGCAGATCTGATAGTAATAAGCTCAGAATTGTGGAGATCTTCAACATCCATTAAGGGGTATCTCAGAGATCACTGAACAGAAGTTCTGGGTAAATCTAACAGGAATGGCTTGTTAGTCCCGAGCAAGTGTGCTGAGCATTTTTGCATTGCCAACACAATGTTCAAATAATTGATACGACAAAACTACATGGTCAAACCAATGGTATAGGATGAACTACATCATCATGTATTAGAGAGTACAAAGTCCATGAAATGCACGGTGCAGAATTTTGGACAGGTCAAAAACTTGGTAAGAACAATCCTCATCTTTTAAATTGCTCAAATTCAGCATAAGTGACCAAAGGCCATCAGAGCTCCTTTCAGTATGGTTTGACTGAGAAATATCACTTAGAGTCATAGAGTCATAGAGATGTACAGCATGGAAACAGACCCTTCGGTCCAACCGATCCATGCCAACCAGATATCCCAACCCAATCTAGTCCCACCAGCCAGCACCCGGCCCATATCCCTCCAAACCCTTCCTCTTCATATACCCATCCAAATGCCTCTTAAATGTTGCAATTGTACCAGCCTCCACCACATCCTCTGGCGGCTCATTCCATACACGTACCACCCTTTGCATGAAAAGGTTGCCCCTGAGGTCTCTTTTATATCTTTACACTCTCACCCTAAACCTATGCCCTCTAGTTCTGGACTCCCTGACCCCAGGGAAAAGACTTTGTCTATTTATCCTATCCATGTCCCTTATAATTTTGTAAACCTGTATAAGGTCACCCCTCAGCCTCCGACGCTCCAGGGAAAACAGCCCCAGCCTGTTCAGCCTCTCACTATAGC
The DNA here is from genome assembly GCF_020745735.1 of Hemiscyllium ocellatum. NCBI lineage: Eukaryota > Metazoa > Chordata > Chondrichthyes > Orectolobiformes > Hemiscylliidae > Hemiscyllium > Hemiscyllium ocellatum. The sequence continues at coordinate 56,963,847 of NC_083410.1, read as the reverse complement.
TCAGATCCACCAACCCTGGAAACATCCTTGTAAATCCTTTCTGAACCTTTTCAAGTTTCACAACATCTTTCCGATAGGATGGAAGACCAGAATTGCACGCAATATTCCAACAGTGGCCTAACCAATGTCCTGTGCAGCCGCAACATGACCTCCTAGCTTCTGTACTCAATCCTCTGACCAATAAAGGAAAGCATACCAAACAGCATCTTCACTATCCTATCTACCTGCGACACCATTTTTAAGGAGCTATTAAACTGCACTCCAAGGTCTCTTTGTTCAGCAATACTCCCTAGGACCTTACCATTAAGTGAATATGTCCTGCTAAGATTTGCTTTCCCAAAATGCAGCACCTCACATTTATCTGATTTAAACTCCATCTGCCACTTCTTAGCCATTGGCCCATCTGGTCCAGATCCTGTTGTAATCTGAGGTAACCCTCTTCGCTGTCCACTACACCTCCAATTTTGGGGTCACCTGTAAACTTACTAACTGTTATGCTCATATCCAAATCATTTATGAAAATGACAAAAAGTAGAGAGCCCAGCACCGATCCTTGTGGCACTCCACTGGTCACAGGCCTCCAGTCTGAAAAACATCCCTCTAACACCACCCTTGAGCCAGTTCTGTATCCAAATGGCTAGTTCTCCCTGTATTCATGGGCGGCACGGTGGCACAGTGGTTAGCACTGCTGCCTCACAGCGCCTGTAGACCCGGGTTCAATTCCCGACTCAGGCGACTGACTGTGTGGAGTTTGCACGTTCTCCCCGTGTCTGCGTGGGTTTCCTCCGGGTGCTCCGGTTTCCTCCCACAGTCCAAAGATGTGCGGGTCAGGTGAATTGGCCAAGCTAAATTGTCCGTAGTGTTAGGTAAGGGGTAAATGTAGGGGTATGGGTGGGTTGCGCTTCGGCGGGTCGGTGTGGACTTGTTGGGCCGAAGGGCCTGTTTCCACACTGTAAGTCTAATCTAATCTATTCCATGAGATCTAAGCTTGTTAATCAGTCTCCTATGGGGAATCTTGTCGAACGCCTTACTGAAGTCCATATAGATCACATCTACTGCTCTGCCCTCATCAATCTTTTTTGTTACTTCTTCAAAAAACTCAATCAAGTTTGTGAGATATGATTTCCCACGCACAAAGCCACGCTGTAATCAGTTTCAAGACACAGATCAGAAGCTCACAGCTGGATTCAAATGCAAATTGTTTTGAGATGTAGAGAAAATTTAAAGAAATTGTCTCTAAAACAGCAAACACTGTTCCTGAAGAAATAAATGGATCAGGATTGCTTTGAGGAAAATAATGAAAATATCGTACAAACTCTTCAGGCCAAAAATAAAGTATAGATATAGTAGCAGCATTATCCAACGTCCAACCCCTATAACAGGCAAGTTCTGGGCACGAAGAGCAATAGTTAGAGTTAGCTGGTGCACAAAAGATGCTGGGAAAGGATAGTAGAAGAAATACAACACTATTTAGGCTCATACAGCTCATAGATTCGGTTTCCCTGAATCTAAGTATGGACCCTATAGGACAAACTGCACACAACTGATCATAGTCAAAGGATCATCTTTGATTAAAAATGATGCGGAAATAAAAGTAGAACCGACTGACTATCATTAACCAAGCAACCTCAACCTGATTCATCAGCAACCTGTTATTGATGAACTTGTCTTGCCTATCTCTGTTGAAGAGACCAAGAAAACCACTATGCAGATGAACTCAGGCAACGTGGAATACCAGCAAAATGTTTGAAATGATAAGCCCTGAGACAAGAGAGGTCATCCATGATATCCTCATGCAGTTAAAATGAAGAAATAAATGCCAAATAACTTTTGTGATAAATTGTTTGTTCGTCTTCTCAAATACAAAAACAGTAAAACAATATTTGGCAACTACAGAGTTATCTCACTTCTGTATAGAGAAGAAAGAATAGAGGCTTGCACCACCCTGAACAGACTCATTGTGGTAAAAACAAATCTAACTGAAGCTCAGTGTTACCTTTACCCAGATTACAGCACTGTGAATATGATGTTCACAATGCGACAAATCCAGGACAAATCCTCAAGCAGAACATGGTCTTTTACCTCATTTCCATTGACCTTGCAATGACAGTGTCAATAAGGTGGGTGACTACATATCTGGAATGGCCTAGTTATCCAAAAAATCATACAGCTGTTCCATGATGGATTGCTGTGCTAGGTCAATTGAAATGTTAAATTATCAGCTGTCTTTGTGATCTTGAATAGAGTGAATCAGAGCAGTGTTGTAGCATCACCGTCAACGATCATGAGTATGCAGGAGGCATTTCTGATATCATTTTGACAGCTCACTCTTTGATCTACAAGGCTTAGTCCAAAAATCAAAATGTCTGTGAATCTCATACAGAAAGTCCAATTTGTGTGCTAAAACAAGAGATTTGTAGATCACTGTTGACAGATTTTAAAAGGCTTCAAAGCTGTTTGTCTTGGTCATGAGGGAGATATTAAGGACTACATATACTGGAGGTATCAGAGTTGATAAAGTGTGGCACTCAAAAAAGCACAGCTGGTCACACAGCATCTGAGAAACAAGAGAGTTAACATTTTGGGCTTAACCCTTCATTACTTTGGAATGATAGAGGTTCTAGCTGTGCTTCTTAAACAAAAAGGATTTCAAAAGGGGTTTATATTGGTTAGCTCTATTGCTTGGCACTTTGAATTATCATTTTATCTTTTCTGTCACTGAGTCAACATCCTGAAATTCCGTTCCTACCTACCTGTGCTGGACAACAGTGGTTCAAAGATGCAGCTCACCATAACCTTCCTCAGGCTCATTGTGGATGGGCAAGAAATGCTAGCTTAGGGAGTGAAACCCAATCTCATGAGCAAATATTAAAGAAATAGTTAAGACCTTTGCAGAAAGGAATACTGGAAAGGACAGTGATAAAGTTTAGACTTGCCACCCTGCAGGGCTGAACAGTATTTTGAAGTTAAAGCAAGCAATAGATACATTATGGAGCACATGAGAAGAAAATGAAGGTACATGGGAACATTATGGAAGGATAACTAAACTAAGCAAAGAATATTCAAATAAATTCAAATATTTACAAGTAAATCCATTATAAAAAGGCTTGGCCATGTTAAACCTCACTGGGATAGAGCACTAGAAGTCAAGACCCACTATTCCCAGAGTCATTGTGAAGCTTAATATTTTATAAAATCACATGATGTTCCTCAATTTACTTCTCTTTTAGATCTAGTTTGACAAAAAGAATGGTTCAGGATTCTGTACTTAACAATTATTATTTATTACAAACAAATAGATTCTAGCTACAGTTATTAACCATTATTAACATATAATTAGAATAGAATAAAATAGAATCCCTTCAGACGGCCATTATGCCTATTGAGTCCACACCTACCCAGACCCATCTACCTACCCTATCCCTGCAAACCAGGCTAACCCACCTAGCCTGCACATCCTTGCAGACAATGGGCAATTTAGCACAAGCAATCCACCTAACCTGCACATCTTTGGACTGTGGGAGGAAACAGAGTACCCGGAGGAAACCCACGCAGACAAGGAGAGAATGTGCAAACTCCACACAGACAGTCATCCAAGGATGCTACCCCTAAGTTCTATAATTTAAAACTCTAATCCTCTTACAAACACCTCCACACATACATGCAAACAAAAACAAAAACAAATCATGAGAATGATGGGGGAGGGAAAGGCTTGGAAGGCAGTTCAATGATAGCTGGTTCACTGAGGTAGTCCTTTTGGCTTAATAGGACTTGCCACTCCTCAATCTTCCTTCTACAGGTATTTTTGCTTGCATCAGACGCACATCAACTGGTCCACACTTATAAAGTCTATAATTTATTGGTTACACACAAAAGCTTACTGCAACCAATGAGGGAAAATAAACTGGCTTCTTTTGGAGTTAAGTTTACTGCGGAGAAAAGGACAACTTCCTTTTTGGAGGTTTGATAGCTCCTGATCAACATCCACACTCAGACTATTCAGCTTCCTGGGAGCCAATCACATATTTGTTGGCAGGCTGAAAGACTTGTCAGCAACAACCATTCATCTTTCTACAGAACAACCAGTTATTTGTTGCTGACCAGATGTTCCTTTACCTGGCTCATCTGTAGAAACCTCCCCATTCTTGAACAAGGAGCAATGTAAACAGCATTTACACTGAGTCCCAGGTAATTTGGTTTTAAAAGGTGCAGTCTATCTTCAAAAATTGAGAAAACATATGGTTTTGCACCTGTAATTGAAACCAGTTGGATCCCCAATTTTGTGAGTCAATTCTATATAAAGTCAGACACGCAAGACATGCTTATTTAGTTCCCATAAGAACTCATAACATAACCCAAGTATATCCAAATATTTTCTGATAATATAAAGTCCTAAAAGATATGTTGAAACTTGGGCCTTCAGTTCCATTGACATTTTATAATTTAATGCTCATAATTGAATGAAATAGTGTTTCTCAGAAATGTCGAGACATACAAAAACACCCAAATTTTAAAAGCAGTCAACAAATTAGGAGATCATCAATGGCAGGAAATAGCTTATAATGCAAGTCAACACCCAGGTAAGAATGTTTAGCAGCCAGATAATTTTCCTGATTATTATAACTGCAATGTCATGCTTCCTTAGCTGCTTGAAATTCCAAGTGAATCTCCAATCCAATAACCTAGCACTGCTAGAATGACCTCAAATGAATGGTCAAGGTCAGGTAATCTTTTCCTACAAGTGCCCCAATAACCCCTAAAACTGCTCAATTCATCACACCCCCTTAATTCACCTGGCCTTTATCAAACATGGTTCATATATATGTTCCAATTTCCACTCTCACAACTCCTGCAAACCTCATACCTGCATCTCACAGCTTACAGCTGTAACCTGTTCAACAATTAAAGTTACCTCACCCAATTTGGATGTCACTTATTAACAAACTGTCCCCACAAAATCAGACAGTTCATTCTTGCCAGCACGATGGGACACCACACAGGTCTTTAGTTACATCGCCATATTAGAATGCGCAACTCTATATACAAACAAATTTGTCATCTCTAATAACAAAGGAAAATCAACAAAAAGCATTGACATTACATAATATAGCAAATAATCTTACTTTGTAAAAAAAATGCCAATTGTCCTTCATGAATGATCTGATGGATCTATTTAGTCACAATGTATTCTTCTTCAATTTTGTGGTGAACCGTTGTATTTTATGAAGAGATTTAGAAATATTCCCATGTATTCTTAAATAACTCCGGTTGTAAATAAAGTGTATACCTCATACTTTCCTCAGTAATTGTCTTCTTCAGTATCTGTAATCACATAACAACCTTAGAGAATTTGTTCTTCATCCTGAAGAATGTGATATGTATTGTGATATCAATATAAGAAGTACACATTTTCTCCCACAAGGTAATCTATTGTTTTTATTTGGGAGGCCAACCAAGTCCAACAGATTACTAAATTGATATGTTATGCTATGATAACCTTCTTGCCACATCCAACATTCCTATGCCTTTGTACTACATAACATAACTTAATTAAAATGTAATCTAATAAATATTTCCTTGTCTGTAAAATAGTTAGAAGTACAGAAAGAGCACGACCAAGTTTTTTTAAAAGTAATTTTCCACCACATTTGTTGTAAGTTTCAAGTTTATGTTACAATTAAAGATTTTCAGGAACCCTGTAGTTTCCTCTTTGGCACATCACACCTCTGTTGATAATGAATCTATATCAGCCCATATAAGAAATAGGAGTAGGTCATTCAGCCCCTCAGACCTGCTCCACCATTCAATAGGATCATGACTGATCTGGCATTTCTCATATCCACTTTCCTGATTTTCCCTGTGAACCTTAATTCCCATACTGATCAAAAATACATCAATCTCAGCCTCAAATATATGCAAGCAATCTGCCCCATAGCTCTCTATGGTGTGGAATTCCAAAATGTCACAACAGCCAGAGAAAACAAATTCCTTTTTTTCTCATTCTTAAATTGGAGCCCCTTTATTCTGAGGCTATGCCCTCTGATTCTATGCTCCCCCATTAGGGAAAATATCCTGTCAGCATTTACCCTGTCAAATCCTTTAACAAGGAGAGAGTGAGAACTGCTGGTGCTGAAGAGTCAGAGTGGATAAAGAATTGAGCTGGATAAAGCACAGCAAGCCAAGCAGATTCAGAGGAGAAGGGGAGTCCATGTTTCAGGTCAGAACTTTTCATTAGGACTGGGAGAGGGATGGAGGCTGCAAAATAAATAGAGGGAAGTGGTGGGATGGTGATAGGTGGATGCAGGTAGGAGTTGGCTGTGATTGGTCAGTAGAAAGGGTGGAGCACATAGGTAGGGAGGAAGATGGACAGGTAGGGTCAGGTTAAGGGGGCAGGTTGGAGAGGGAGGAGTATGCCTGGAATGAAGTCGGGGTGGGAGGTTTGGAAGTTGTTGAATTCTATGTTAAAGTCGTTTGGTTGTAAGCTTCCAGGGCTGTGACATCACCTCTACTTCTTCTAAGTAGTGGCACAGTGGCACAGTGGTTCGCACTGCTGCCTCACAGCGCCAGAGACCTGGGTTCAATTCCCGCCTCAGGCGACTGACTGTGTGGAGTTTGCACGTTCTCCCCGTGTCTGCGTGGGTTTCCTCCGGGTGCTCCGGTTTCCTCCCACAGTCCAAAGATGTGCAGGTCAGGTGAATTGGCTATGCTAAATTGCCCGTAGTGTTAGGTAAAGGGCAAATGTAGGAGTATGGGTGGGTTTCACTTCGGCGGGTCGGTGTGGACTTGTTGGGCCAAAGGGCCTGTTTCCACACTGTAAGTAATCTAATCTAAATTCCAACGAGTAGAGTCTGGCATTTGCTCATAATACAATCCCTTGATACCAGGGTTCATCTTGGTGAACTTTCTCTGAACTGCCTCCAATTAAATAGCCTTCATTAAATAAGGGGACCAAGACTGCTGAGGACAGCAATTTGTCCAGTTCAATAGTAGTGCAATCTCCTGATGTACAACTGAACTTTATAGCTAAGTTTCGGTTCTGTACTGAGCTAGTTAATATTAGCTGGATAAGAATTTTAGGGCAGTAAAATTGGCGTCTGTACCTCATACTAGGGAAGGAAGATCATTAAGGCCTGTTTTCAGGTTTGAGGATTGCGATGTGGAATGGCTGTGCATCCAGTTCCAATGAGATAGGCAATACTCAAACTTGGTGCTGCATGTTCATTTATATGATCTGAGGTGACAACCTAATGCAAAACAAATGGCTGCATGTTCAAGAATGAAGGTCAGCAGCATATGCAACTAACACAACATACAGCTAGCATGGACTTCTCAAGGTATCCTGCCCCTCACTCAAAAGAGTTCCTTATCAAGACATATCCTACGCTAATATTACTATCTTGCACGAAGTGCACAATGTAATCTATAGATAGTGTGATTACAGACCTCTTGCATTCCACTGCAGTTCACTTTTCCTCCTTCTGCATTTTTGCTTTCAGATGTCCAAGAGCAGGTGTCTGACAGTCATCGCAAGCTCATCATGAAGGGCAAGCAATAAACCAAACCTCTGATCAAGAGTCAACATCACTTGTTCAAACATCCAGAGCCACTAGCTCAAATATAGCAAATTTTGGGATATCAAATCAGAATTCATTTGAGGCTGTCAGTCAGGGTGCATGCACAGGTCACACTGTAAATGGCCAGAATTTTCCAGCCAGGACCTTTTAAGCTTGCAATTCAACTATATTCCATTCCGAATCAAAATAGCAGCAGAACTGGGTCTGTAAACTTGGGAGTGTGGAGGAAGGTGATTCTGTCATGGGAACAATGGGAAGGCACTTTAAGGACTTGTGAATACAGGGAAGGATTATGTCATTGAATTGAAGTCCTGGTAATTGAATAATGGCAGAATCAATTGTCTGGCTGGACTGTGGCATTGTAACATGACAGGGCTGGGATTAGTGTCAAGAATATAGTGGACCCATTCCAATATAAAGAGGTCCACGCTGACTATGGCAATTTTCAGATAATCAGTCACCACCCACTGCACTTCCGATGACCAGCCTTACCCTGTCTCTTTCACAACTCATTTTGAACTGTTAAGCATCCATCCACTACTTACAAGTTACTGCTTTAAAGTTCACAATTAGTGAGTTGGCCAACTTATGTAGTGTTTAATACACAAAAATTTTGAAAATCAACAAAAGTTCATCATAAAAGATCAAAGGTTCCTTTTTTTGCAGTTTCAATGTATATATAGAAAGCTAACTGCTTTTAATCCTCAAAGTTGCTTTGCTGTCTCTACTAAGGGAAAATTATTTTTTAAATGTACTTTGTACGAAAATGAAAAGCATTTTTACACTATGCAATAAAATATCCCAGAGTGCTTCAAAGGAACAAAATTCATCACCAAACCACATAAGAAGCTATTAGATTTGATGAGCAAAAACTTAGTTAAAGAGGAAGCCTTTAAAGAGGAAATAGAGTTAGAAATGTGGCAAGTTTTATGAAGGGGGTTGAAGTCTTCCAACATGGAAGACACATTTTGAATTTGTTGATGAGTGGATGGAGGGGGATAAAGGGGATAAAGACTTCAACCCCAGGGCATCAATGTGGACTTCACCAGTTTCTTCATTTCCCCTCCCCCACCCTTACCCCAGTTCCGACCTGCCAGTCTCAGCACCATCCTCATGACTGTCCTACCTACCAATCTTCCTTCCCACCTAACCGCTCCACCCTCCTCTCCAACCTGTCACCTTTATCCCCAACTCCCTCCACCTATTGCACTCTTAGCTACCTTCTCCCCAGCCCCATCCCCTCACATTTATCTCTCCACCCCAGAGGCTCCCTGCCTCATTCTTGATGAAGGGCTTTAGCCTGAAACATTGCTTTTCCTGCTCCTTGGATGCTGCCTGACCTGCTGTGCTTTTCCAGCACCACTGTAATCTTGACTGTGATCTCCAGCATCTGCAGTCCTCATTTTTGCCCATTTTTTATCTGTCCCCCTCACCGTAAACCTATGCCCTGTAGCTTTGGACTCCCAACCACAGGACTATTTACCATATCCATGCCCCTTATGATTTTATAAACTTCTATAAGCTCACCCCTCAGCCTCCGATGATCCAGGTAAAGTAGCCCCAGTCTATTCAACTTCTCCTTATAGCTCAAACCCTCCAATCCTGGCAACATCCTTGTATATCTTTTCTGAACCCTTTCAAGTTTCATAACATCCTTACTAATACAGGGAGACCAGAATTGAATACAGTATTGCAAAAAAGCCCTAACCAACAGGCGCAATGTAGCCTCCTAACTACTATACTCAATGCACTGACTAAAAAAGGCAAGCATATCAAATGCCTTTTTCACTATCCTATCTACCTGTGACTCCACTTCCAAGGATCTATGAACCTGCACTCCAAGGTATCTTTGTTCAGCAATACTCCCCAGGACCCTACCATTAATGTGGATACTTATTCTAACTTGAACAGGGCAAGAAATAAATGTTTGAGATTTTCATATGCTTTTCATTGTGAAAAATGCTAAATCATCATGTTCAGCCGACACTGTAATAAGCAATGGTCAAGCCCTGTGAATAAATAAGCGATATAGTTGAACTGCATTGACAGTGTCAACAGGAATATTATTTTAGTGCTACATGGCCATAACACATTTACAATAAATGATGCTTATTTATATGTGAAAGCAGACAGCACAGCATAGACTGAAGCTACACAGTCAAGTCATGATAACTATATGAGGACTAATTCTGGTCATAGCATACATTCCATACAGTGTTATCTTAATGTGTAGAAATAATATATCCATATGCATTCTTGTACCTGTTTATTATAAATTATTTAAATGGGGAAATGTTGTATTATTGCATTGATTACACATAGAGAAGGAAATTTACTTTTAACACAGTTAAATTATATCACAACATGTGATATTCCGTTAAAAAGGCATTTGCTTCAACCTCAAAAGCGTGTATCTAGACAGGAGTAGCAGTAATTATGATAAAAGCAGTAATCACAGAAGCCAGTTTATTGGCTAAATATTATTTTTATCACATTTCATTGAGAGTTTCTCTTTGCAAGGTCTAACAACTTTTCGTATGTCATCATCCCAAGTTTGCCTTGTTAACTAGATACCGTGTCCCTATGGCACCCCCATTAGCCGATGCAAGCTGGATTTTCCAACTCACCACAAGCAGATGTACTTGAAATTCCTGACAGGGCATATGTGAAAAGGTTGTTTCCTCTTATGAGTCTGGGAGCAACGGGCATTATCTCAGAATTAGGGAGAGAGGAAGAGGAATGTCTTCTTTGAACCGATAGTGAATCTGAAGAATTTGTTACGACAAAGTTTGTCAAGGCTGGACCATTAAGTATAATTAAGTCTCATATAGACAGATTTTTAATCAATAAGGAAATCAAGTATTATGGGGAAAAGGCAGAATATTGGAATTGAAGGTTATCAGATAAACTATGATCTCATTGAATGGCAAAACAGATTCATTGGGCTGAATGACCTATTCCGCTCCTATGCCGTATGATCTTATGCCACATCTGGATCCCTGAAGCTGGCTCCAAATTTAAAAAGTTGATGTGGACCAGGGTGACAGTCCAGACCTGTCCCAGCTATTTATCCCAGGTATGGCAGACAAAGGGACATTGATGTTGGTTTTGCAGAGAGGCACCTAGAGATCCTACTGTACGGCATGGTACAGAAGAGGGATGTTCTCTGCAACCAGAACTGGCAGATTAGGACAAGATACTAAATCCTTACAGCCTGGTCCAAGATTGTCACCTGAGTCAGTGCAGACCCTATGGTCCCAAGAAATGTCTAGCAATGCCAAAAGGAGGTCAATGATTTCTCTATTCCACCAGATACATGTCACCAACTTCTCTCTGCTACCTCATTTTCTATGCATCCACTTCTCACTAGAGCTCATGTTCTACCACTCTCAATGTTACATGCAACATCTTGCTTCACTCTCTCTTACCTAAATGCCGCCTGCATTGCCTATGCATTCATACAGGATATTTCACCATTTCTGCCTCTTCTGGACCACCACCATCTACAATCTTGCCATCCACTTTCATTTCACTCAATCCTCACCTTAGTCACAGTCCAGGAGAAACTGCCCATACTAGGGCCAATAGGTGGTGGAATGCCTAGCATTCTTCTCTTCAACCCTACAAAAAGAGGAATCTAATCCTGACCACCCCAAACATTCAACATACCATTAATTTTAGCTACCCTTGATTTACTGGGACAGGAATCCCTGGACTTGACTGAATACTACTCCAGTTAGACTTTTAGACACAGATATACAGTTTCTTTATAAGTTTGTCCTTGTATCTTAATAGTTTATTCCAGATAATTGTTGATGCTTCTTTCCATGTGTAACAGTTTATCTTTGCTGATTCTTTCAATCCATGAACAGTTATTAAAGTTTTAAAGTTTATAATATCACACTTGGGAGAGACTGGTATGTGTCAGGTATAATGCCCATGGACATGCGGTGCATGCGGCCACTGACCATGGATTATGCCCTGATAATTTGGTGCTGGATGTCCAAGATGACAATTGGAGGAACAAGCAGCAAGCTGGAGTCGCCATGTCTCATGGCTTTCATGTTACAAAATCTCAGAGTCTATTTTCTATCCGGTAGTTAAGAGAATCAAAATCTGCATATTAGAGTAGTGAGGGTGAAAATGAATGATAATTCAGGTTAATAGGCCTTTCACTGCTCACTAATGAGGATCTTGTATCAACATCCAGGACTTGGTTGAAATATGTAACATTTTGGTCTCAATGTTGAGAAAGCCTCATCGGATATCACCTGATTTTCACAATTTTTTCTTGCCATAGCCCACAACATTTAGGGGTTAAGAAGACTGCTCTATTTGTAATTTGAGATCATATAGCATTGTAAATAGTGTTGTTAATAAATTTAAAGATCTCTGTCTTAACAAGAACCAGCCTCATGATTTCTTACTCATTGAGTAACATGTAGGGAATACTTAGACCTTATCGTACTAGCAGTAGTGCTTTAACCAAAAACTATCAAGGGCGACCACAACACCCTGTCCCAGCACCTCTTTGTTTGCTGACTCAGAAGAAAATTGTGTTGTGCAAGAAACAGGCTACTAGTGTGCTCTTTGTACCACTTCCAAAATAAATTTGATGTCCACTAAGTTATAAGATTTATCACATAACCTTCACTGTTCTTTAGATTTTCAATTTCTAATGTGCTAGAATATGTCTATCATATGCAAATGCCTTCTAATTAAGCTTCTAACATATTCTGAACTATCTCCAGCTATTGAAATGATTATTACAGTAATTCTATGCTTCATGAGGGATGCTGCCTTTTAGAAAAAAATCATTCCTGTATTTTCATTTACGTTTTTATTTTAGGTCTCATAGATAAAAAGATCTACTCTCATTTTATGTAAACTTTTGACATTTCATCTGGATAACAATGATACCTACATCACACTCCTACTTACTGACTACAACTTCAACTTCAACACTATAAATCCAACAAATTAATCTCCAAACTCTCAGACCTAGGTCTCTGCTCCATTCTCTACAACTGGATCCTTGACTTCCGGACCCATAGACCACAATAATCTCCATCTGCTACTCCTCTCCCCATTGGCTCATCTGACCAAGATCCCATTGTACTTTGAGGTAATCATCTTTGCAGTCCACTACACATCCAATTTTGGTGTCATCTGCAAACTTGCTAACTATACCTCTGATGTTCCAAACATAGGAAGTATAGTTAGTAAGTTTGCAGCTGACACCAAAATTGGAGGTATAGTGGACAGCAAAGAAGAAACTATGTGAGTAGGCAGATTATTCTTCAAATCCCATTTATATCACCACCACTTATCTCCCTAAATATGTCGATTGCTTCCTTTACAATGTGGCAAGCTATAACATCATCTTCTATACTCCCAGTTGTATGGAATACACACGGTGTATTTACTTACTCAGATTCCACCTTAGCATGCAGTTATTCCATATCTTCTTCAAGAACTGTTTCCTCCAAGATGCCCAATTTTGTATTCTAATTGGGCCATCCCGGAAATTAAATCTTCCTGGCAATATTAGTTCCGATGCCATAGCTGCATAATGTCCTTAATATTTTTTATCAATATTTATCAAAGATTTTTATCCTGAAGTAATATCAGTTCTCCTGCACTTTGCTGCTGTACAAGCTTTTCCTATACTTTCACCAGATTGGAGGTTATTTTGCCTTCTGTTACGAACCAGGCCAAACCCCTTCAAATATACCTGGAAGATAATCTACACCCTAACTTTTATATTATTTAAAGGCAAGTATAAGTTGCAGTGTTCTGGATGTAATTTGATTAGCCATACGACTTGGCTTCAAGCCGCTTCAAGCAAATCACACTTTATTTTTACCCCCAGTTAAAACACAAACAAAAGTAATAAGAATTAGAATAACTTAACTCTTTTGGAAAACTTAACAGGATAATAGATTATTTAACTCCTAAACAACAACTGTTCCAATATAGTAACATCCTGTAAACACACCCTTTGCAAAGGCAAAGTCATTAGAACAAATTGTCTCACATGCAATTCTGGCAGCAGAAAGAGCACCCAAGCTTTTAGTTATAACACAGAGAAAGATGTAGGAGTTTCCACAACCAGCTTCAAAACCTCAGTAACTGCTGAAAGTTAAACTAAAACCACCATGTTTATGTGGGAGCCTGATTCCATCCATTCATGCTGCCTCTATTGTTCCAACTTTAAAAAGTACCCAAGGACTCACAAACTGTTACTTTATTGGATTGGACCAGACAGCTCATCACCTATGGTTCAAGACCTCTCTTTAAAGAAAAACTGGACAAAATGCATTTCTTAAAGCCATAATATCATCACATTTCCCATAACTTTACTAGCAGATGCCGACCTTTGTATGGTTTTAATGGAGGATTTCCACCATTTGCAGCATAAATTGAGGATCATGTATTTATTTATGGCTTTACTGGATGATTTCATCCTTCTTTATGGTTTTACTGAATTATGTCTTATTGAGACTTTAATCAAGGATCTCTAGCCTTCCACAGGCTTAATCAAGTCTCCTTAAAGGCTTCTCTGTTAGACCAGGGCAGCTCATATCTTTAATTTTCCAAATGCTTATCTGCATTTAATTACTGGGTTTGCAATATCCCTGACTCTCTTACTATGCTTCATAAAATCCTCTCACCAGCGATGCATATTCTGAGCTGTAACTTATATCTTAAATGCTTTCCTTTAAGCCTAGAATACAGCACCATTGATAATTTTCCCCTGGTACCAGGGATTTTTTTTTCTCTCAAACAATCTGTGATGTCTGTTCACTTACTGTCTGAATTTAAACTCAGGACTGCTCCCATAGATGTTGCAATGCAGCTTGTATTTGTAGCCTGAGAGCAGCATATTTCTCGTGTTCCAGTGTGTCCCACATCAGGTCTGAAATGCTTTCTAAATGTCTTTGATGTATTCTTCAATATTAATGTTGCTATGTGTTTCTTTTCTCAAGAGTTCATCAAACCTGCATATATCTGCTGATAACCTTCATAGTGCTGTTCACAATACTATATGTGTAGGCAGATTATTCTTCCGATCCCATTTAGATGACCACCGCTGATCATCATACAATATAGTGAAGCAAAAGCAAATATTTAGTTCAACACTACTGCTTACCATGTTGTACTGTGCAGCAACTAAATTAAATCTGTGGATCTCCACCACTGCTCACCATGTCTTTAGATCCCTATCATTACTCACTATGTTGTATCAGCTATCACCTGTATGTTGAGGAATACTTTCTTCCAAGGTCAGTGTGCACTGCTGTAGATGAGGATAGTTACCTTCTGGTCTAACTAGAAGAGTCTCTTGTAATAAGCAAAGCATAGTTTATTGCATCTCTGCAACTGTTTACATGTTACAAGAATTTGGTATGCATTATTATGAAGATTGTTGGGAGGACCTGGACTAAGGTCTAAGTCCATCAAAATTCTTAATCTGCCCACTAGCTTGTGTTAGATCATCATAGTGGATGGTGCTTGTGAAATGCAACCAGTAATAACCCTTTCAGCTAACATTGGATCATGTCTTCAATAAAAATAAAGCTAGGAAAAAGTCAGGTAGCAAAGGGCTGTGAGAGGAGAAAGATTTTTCACTGACCTGTGAAACAGAATATAGAGAAGTCATTGAATTAGAAATTGACAAACTCCAAGACCTAGGACTCTGTTCCCCCAATCTGCAATTGGATCCTTGACTTCTTAATCCACAGATTGCAATTAGTAAGGATGTACAAATCTGAGATGTTCAAGTCGGGTGATCCTGACCTAAGCAGGAAATCTAGGTACAATCTTCGCAAAGCCATCATGGAAGCCAAGAGACAATACCAGATTAAATTAGAGTCCCAGACTGACCATACAAACCCACATCAACTGGCCTACATGATATAATGGACTACAACGGAAAGTTGAGTAGAATTGGTGACAACAATGTATCCCTCCCCCATGAGCTCAAGCATTCTGTGCTCATTTTGAACAGGAGGTCAGTGAAATGATGTCACCTTCCCCTTTAGTAGGTGTACCTGCACCCACAGTCACTGCAGCAGATGTCAGATCAGCCTTCTTGAGAATGAACCCATGGGAAGCGACTGGCCCAGACGGACTCCCCAGCCATGCACTCTGATCCTGCGTAGACCAGCAAGTATTTGCAGACATCTTTAACTTCTTCTTACTCCAATGTAAGTTTCCCACGTGCTTCAAGAAGACCACTATCATCCCAGTGTCAAAGAAAAATCAGGCAATGTGCCTTAATGACAGCTGCCTGATAGCTACTGTCCAGTGACTCTGACATCCACCATTATGAAGTGCTTTGAGAGATTTGTAATCAAAACATTAACTCCAGATTCCCAGATTGCCTTGATCAACCTTGATAATTGCCTTGACAATTTGTTTACTATCACAATAGGACCACAGCAGATGCCATCTCCCAGCCCTACACTCATCCCTGGAGTATCTAGATAACAAGGACATTTACATTAGACTCCTATTTATTGACTTTAGTTCTGCCTTCAACACCATAATTCCAACAAAACTCACCTCAAAATTCCAAGACCTAGGACTCTGCTCCCCCACTCTGCAACTGGATCTTTGACTTCCTGACCCGCAGATTGCAATTAGTAAGGATTTGAGACAACACCTCCTCCACCATTATCCTCAACACTAATGCCTCACAAGGCTGCATACTCAGCGCCTTTCTATACTCTTTGTACACTTACAACTGTGTGGCCAAATTCAACTCTAACTCCATTTACAAACTTGCCGATGACACCACTGTAGTGGGTCAGATCTCAAACAACAAGACAGAGAACGGGAAAGAGATAGACTGCTTAAAGATAACAATCTCTTCTTCAATTCAACAAATGAAGGTTTTGTCATCGACTTTAGGAAGTGGAGTGGAGTGGAGTAGCAATGGTACTGAGGTGGAGATAGTTGGCAGCTTCAAGTTCTTAGGTGTAAATATCAGTAGTAATCTGTCCTGGTCCATCCACATCAATGCTACAGTGAAGAAAGCACAAAGCCTCTACAGAAGACTAAGGCAATTCAGCATCTCTACAATGACTGTTACCGATTTTTATTGATGCACAATAGAAAGCATCTTGTCCCAGATGCATCACAGCATGGTAGTGCAACTGTTCTGAAAATGTGTTGCTGGTTAAAGCACAGCAGGTTAGGCAGCATTCAAGGAACAGGAAATTCGACGTTTCGGGCCAGAGCCCTTCATCAGGCTCTGGCCCGAAACGTCGAATTTTCTGTTCCTTGGATGCTGCCTAACCTGCTGTGCTTTAACCAGCAACACATTTTCAGCTCTGATCTCCAGCATCTGCAGACCTCACCTTTTACTCGTGCAACTGTTCTACCCATGACAAGAAATTACAGAGAATTGTGAACGCAGTCCAGTCCATCATGAAACCAGCCTTCCTTCCAATGACTCCGTCTATACTTCCCACTGCCTTGGGAAAGCAGCCAATATAATCACATACCCCTCCCATCCCAGTAATACTCTGTTCCACTCTCTTCCATTGGGCACAAGATGCAACGGTTTGAAAACATCTACCAGCAGATTCAAGAACAGTTTCTTCCCAGTTGTTTTCAGACTTATGAATGGACCTTTTGAGCTGACATTTCTCTGTACCTTCTCTGTAGCTGTAACACTATATTCTGCATTCCATTCTATTATCCTAATGTACTTATGTAACGTCTAAATTGTCTGGATAGCACAAAAAGCAATACTTTTCACTGTATCTCAGTACATGACAATAATAAATCAAATTAAATAAAATAAAATCAATATCAGGTCAGTCATAATCTCATTGAATGGGAGAACAGACCTAATGGACAGTCTCCACTGCCATCACTTGCAATTCTCTAGATGTGAAATGCAGCTGTAAAATGCCTGGGTGAAGTCAGTGTTAGTTTGATAGGAAAGCATGGGATCTATGGCTGTTGGATGCTAGGACATTGATGGACAAATACAAAAAGCATGAATTTGCAAACTCCAGGTCCATTTAATTTGCAGTAATTTCTTTGTTCATTTGCAATGCCTGCAAAATAAACATGCTTAGGATTCAAATGCTGGTCAAAGTGATTTGTACCAGTGCAATTTGAAGATTAGTATTCAAATTCTGGTCAAAGTGATTTGTACAAGTGCAATTTGAATATTAGTATTTCAATGATTCAGAAGTTAGAAATAATGACTTAAAAAGAGGCAGGTGCGGCCAAAAATGACTCATCACTTGTGCAACTTCCAAGGGTGCTGTGGGAGGCAGAGAGAATCACTTCATCACCAATGTTGTAAGTATAATGACAGACACAACTGAATGCAATGAAAAGTTTAATGATGTGGGCCTGGGGTGGAAAGAGGATAAGAGTTCAGCAGGTACTCCCTTTTGATGTAGTGTCAGTCACACAACTGCTGTGGCACCTTAACCAAGTGGGTGCACATGCTGAGGCTGAAGCTGAATGAATGATGCTGGTATGGGGTGCTGCATGTCTCGATGTATGGAATCAAATGTGCAACCCTCAGCTCCAGGGTATATGATTACTGACTGTTCTGAGACCTAGGAACCTGTTTTGCTCCTTATGTTCTGGACATCATTTCCAGCAAGGACAATGTCCCTTCCCCAATTGGAATGTTTGTCACAAGAAAGCAGGTACAGTGACTCCTTAAGAAAGCAGGTACAAAGGAGGCCAAAGCAGATGCAGCAGGTCCAGAGCTGGTGGCAAATCCAGGGACAGCAGCAAACTGACATGGAGGGTGTGAAACATCCAGGTCAGGCAGAGATCACAACCACAGAGCCCTTTCAGGCTGCATCAGGTCCACATAAGGATCAAAGTGTTTTTGCTCCTGACTTCACTTCCTGGGGATAAACAAAGCACAGTATCAGGCAGATTCTGGGTGTCCCTGGACGTTGTGATGGGACTATATCAAATGCTACAATGGGATCTCAGGGCTGCAAAAGTGGGAGGAGATCCTCTCCTAGTGACTGTGAAAGCCACAGCTGCTTTGAGCTTCTATATGTCTGGCATTTTTCAGCCAGTGATAGATAACCTGTATGAGATTTCCCAGGCACCTACAAATTCATTGGGATGGTGATTAATGTAATCTATGCAAAATCTCATCAATTCATTTTGTTTCCCGCTAATGGGGTCAGTGCTGTAGTCTAAGCAATAGGATTTGGAAACAGCTCACTTTTCCAAGTTGCAGAGTGCTATTGTTCACTCACATGGCACTAAGAGGACTGTATTGTGCTGTGGAAGTCATCAACAGATAGGGGTTGTATCAAGTAATCTGGAGATATGTACTTGCTACCCTGGAAGTGACCACTACTCCCTCATCCTACAGCAGTCTCAGTTACAAGGTATGTTTCAGGGTTATGGTGCCTTACAGAGCTGGTTACTGGAAATAACATGACTATGGCTCATGATACCATTGCTCAACCTCCAGCTGATATGGAGTGCAAGTACAAGGCTGCCTATCTATTGCCCAGGGTCAGGGTGCAGCAGACGATAAGGCTGCTGAAGATGTGGTTCCAGTATAGGCTGGACAGTGTTCCGCATTATCCCCTCATACTGTGCCTTGCACAATTGGTAAAGATGACAAGGTGATGTGATAGATGCTGAAGATCTGGGACAGCAGGAGCAAACTTTGGAGGAAGACAAGAATATTGGGGAGGAGGAAGCTCCCCTTGCACATGACAAAGCTCAACTGTGTTAGATGCTACAAACCAAATAGAATCTGATTGAAACCCAGGTCTAATAGATGAGAGATGGGTGCATCATGGAATGTAAAATAATTGTTGCTCATGTTGCCAGCATTGGTTTGCAATGTGGAAGTGAATTGCAATCTATTCATTTTGTTTCTATTCACTTTTGCTGTTTGTAGATAAAAGCTTGTGTTTCAAATTATCACAGTGCCTGGCAGGATGTGGTGTTCTCATACTGGGCAAGATGTAGGTTGCCAGTCATCATTGGAGATAGAGTGGCAGTGAGAGAATGATTAGATGGAATGTAGCTAAGGGCAGGTAAACTGCGTGGCCTGGTGGTTAAACAGTAACTATGTGAGACAATGGGTTGTATATACAAGGGAGTGTCAGCCATGCTGATTACATGATTAAGCAGCATACCTTTATGGCTGCTACACCATTACATTGCCAGTGATGAACAGCACTGGATTGTCAACACTTACCAGAAAGCACAGTGGCCTTTTAAGGATGGCACAGGCACGAGGGATGCTGGTCTTACTATGGATATCCAGTGATTGGCGAGTTATTCTGGAAAGAGTTTGTGGTAAGTTGAAGCTAGAATTGGGCAAATGCAACGTCACGGGGTGGGGTAGATAGTCAATGAGGTGGTTTTGGTAAAATATGGGGAGAAATTCTGCAAGGCCACACAGTGAAACGACCTGAAACGAGTTTCTCTGATTTTGTACAAGTGTCTATTCACTATCCAGTGCTCATCTTGACTTTACCAAGGACATCGATGTTCCAAGCTAGCACACAGTCGTTGATCACATGTTGTTTCCATAGACAGAACATTAAAACAGCTAATTAGTACTTTTAAAACAAACTTAACTTCTTAACAAAACCCAGCTAAATAATATAACTATACTATTAATTAGTGATTCTTCAATTATAGCTTAATTGAGGTACGTTATGTCAGTCAATCAACTATTTCAGGCTGTTTACTAATTCTTGATGAATACAGGAATAGTTATGAAGTACAGATTACAAAATTGTTTCTTTAGCCTCATGTTAGTACAAAATAGTTTGCTAGTAAACCTTGCTAGTTTACTACAGTAAATGTAAAATGGAAATCGTTTTAAAATAGTAAAGTTTCATTGAAAATCTAGTATCTAGGCGTACCTATATGTTTTGGCTAGAACTGGAGATTATTGCAATATCTTGGAATGTACTGTTCATTGTTGCATAAGAAAGGACATGGAACTGACTACTCATTCTTTGTTATCAACGAGAATCAAATGGTGTGAGAACGTCTTCACTAAGATTGCATCCTTCCCCATGGTGCAGGGTGCCATTGACTGCATGAACATTGCTTTGTAGGTATTGCATGTCAACCCGAAGAGATTCCATGCCTTTAACATCCTACTGCAAACATATGCAGTGACCCACGTACCTTAATGTTATATATTCTGGCAGCAGTCACAATGCTTTAATACAGCAACAGTCCACAGTTCCTTATAAGCTACCACAACAAAGTAGAGGATGCTACTCAATGAAATGGGATATCTGTTGGCACATATGGTTCATGATTTAAATGCACAATCCCCGTACACATTGACAATATTCATATTACAAAAGTCAGATGATAGTGAGGATTGCAGATGCTGGACAGTCGCAGCAGATAAGGTGTGGCACTGGAAAAAGCACAACAGGCAGCATCTGAGGAGCAGGATAATCAGGATAACGTTCTGGGTAGGACCCTTCATTAGGACTCTCCTGCTTCTCAGATGCTGCCTGACCTACTGTGCTTTGACCAGCAACACTTTTGCTACTGTGCTTTTCCCAGCATCGCACTTTACATATTACAAAAGTCATACGAGCATATGAAATATTATCAAGCAGATCACTGGGATGCATAAACTCTAATATTTGGACATCTCTGGAGGTTCCTTGTTGTACTCAGCAGAACATGTTCATTGTGGTCTGCTCCATACTGCAAAACCTTGCTATCATGAGGGCATACCCTGGCCACCAACCGCATGGAAACTAGCTCAGGAGTCTCTGAGGATCAAGAGGATGATGGAGAGAATGGCAATGAATACAGCCTCTTTCCAGCCAGTCTGTATTAACATCAGAGGATGGTATCTCATCACCAAATCATCCTTTATTTTCACGTGGAAAGTCCTTGATACTGATCCAGCTTCCTCAGAGCTAGCTCTAACAGTGAACAGAATCTCTGACACTCCTGTTTACATCTATCAGCCAGCGCTCCCTGATTGGACCAGATTAACAGTCCAAAAGATCGACATCATTACAATCACTGTATGGGTCATCTGATCGACTCATGTGACTTCAATATGGTGAACAATCCCACATCCTGCCTTCCCTTTTTTAACTGTCACAGCATGCTCTGAGCAACAAAACTAAAACAAAGGCTAACACAAACCAAATATTTCAAATCAAATATTTAAATCAAACATTGACAAATTGAATGCAGAAGTTGACTCATCACCCTTGTGTATTCCATTAGTGGCACATCTCTGTATACCTTTGCCTGCTCCAGAGCTCCTATTCAGTGGTTCCTCAAGTGGCTACAGCATGGCTGATGCAAGACTGCTTATTTCAGAGCCATAGACAGTAAATGACTTTGGAGGATGACCTTTATCAACTTTGGATTTAGAAGTCCTGACTCTGGACTGTTCTGTCATGACAGCAATGGATGGATAGCTGAGTACAGCTGAGAGCATGTATTGATTTTTTTGAGAGAGGTCAGCAGGTTCCCCTCCACTCCCTAAGTCTAAGTTCCCTCCCTAATCCTAGAAAACTGCTACAAGCCCTGGCCAGTGCATTGGCAATCTTATTGTTTGAGGACAAATTGCTAGATTGCAACGATACTTCACAAGATCCTTTACGCATGACAATCCACAGCCAGGATGGCAGAAATCTAAACTTGGTGCAGCATTAGCCATCATGTTTGAATCCATGAATGTGTAAAGGGACTAGGCCACCACTTCCATGGCAGAAAAGATGGAGAATGGTTGTGCCATTACTATAGTTATTGGTTGAAGATTAGCCATCAGGTTTCTTTAGCATTTAATTGAGCAAATGCAACAGTTTTCTTCTGTGAGCAACCTTATCAAGCTGTTAATTTGTGTCCCCTGACACAGAACCCCTGTGTAACTTCACTGTCCAGCAACCAGGCATCTTTGCTCTCCTTGCTCCCTACCCTTCTTGCCGGTCACTCATATCTGGTGTCTTACCACCTGTGGTTCCCACCCCAAGGCTATTCTTTAAATTATGTCAGTATCTAATCTGGTGGCTGAGAGTATGAAATGACATAACACTGTATTTTCAACATCATTCTCTTCCTGCTGTTCTTTGATTGTCTGATCTAGTTGCAAATCATGGGTAGCTGAAAAGCAAGGCACATGTTTAAAGTTGTGGTGACCGGGGAGGTGAAAAATTGATCCACGCTGACATGTGCTTATAAATCAGATTAGAGTGTGTGATTTGGGGGGGGGGTGGAATATGTGAAGGAGGACTAGCTATGCAGTTTGATGGTTCTAATCCTGCTCTGTGAACAACCTCAGTAATTAACATCTCAAAAATGGCTGATACTATCTGTCCTATGGAGTTTAGGATATGCAGTCTAGGATACTCGCCCTCCATTACATACCTGCCCTCTATGATTGAATGCTATCTTTTCCTGTGAGAGGGAAAAGTGTATCCATTCATATTATAAAATCTGCTATATGGTTTAACTGTGGTACTTGAATACTTGACTGTTTTTGCAAGTTACAAAATCCGAGTTTGCACAGTACGTATGTGAAGGTGCAGCGAAGCATATGATTGTGAAGTACATTATGACACCTGATTGATAAAGCTTGTTGGTAGGTCAGTGATAAGAGTGCAGTGAATTGAGTATTGTCTGTGACTAGTGGTGCAGCTATTGAGGTATGAAATTGAAGACATTTTCACTGATCTTGACCACTCACATGAAGCCATTTATTCTATTGTGGCACTGCATCCAGATTCTGAGGACTAAACCTTCAAGGCTCTCTGTTCCCATTTTGCTGATATTTTTGATAACTTCCTCTACCCCAATAGATGTACCTCTCATCATTTCCCCATCTCCACTACAACCTCCAATGCAGCATTAAAAAACACTTGAATGCTACTCTCCTATGTTCAAAATTTCCCTGATTAGATTCATTTCTCGCACACTCCCCAACATCAATTCCAATATTAAAAGGTGCAAAATATGTTTAATTATTTCTGAAGGCTCATGATATTAGTGTTCTATTTATGAACAGCAAGGAGGTGTGCCTCGTTATCAAAATTTTGAAATGTGTAGTCAAAATGAAGGTGGCATTGTGTCTGGATTGTAAACAATAGGCACAGGTTACTGTTGCATTGCAATCTCCATATTAATTTTCAGAGAGTTATCAAATTTATCTCCTGTTCTGTTTGTCAGAGGGTCTTAACCTAGGGTCCATCAACTCTTTAGGGATCTATCATAAGGTTTCAAGGAGACTGCTAATATCTAGGTAAAAGTAATACCTTCTTTGCTCTAGCTAAGTAACCTGGCTCAAATCAACACAGTTCTCACTTGTGTGATGGACAATATGGTGACTGGAAAGTTGATGACAATTGGAAACTATCACTAATGCTATGTTTGAAAAAGACAGGTTGTTATAAAGCTGTGGAAACAGTTGAAGGGCACATCTCAGACAGAGTTGTAATTCTCCCAGTAATTCACCTGCACACAATGACACCATGGCTTCTGGGTAAGTTCAAATACTCCTCTGGTAGAGGGAGGCAAGTAGGTATTATGTTGATGGTTAACTGGATGAGTTATACACTTGCCCTTCTCTGACTATGCACTGCTCCCAGTGAATCTGGCTTCTCCTAGAGGATGTGCCTTCCTGGGTTTAGACTCTGGTATTCTGATATTTAATCATCTTCAGGTGGCAGTTTTGATAATCCAGGGGGCAGAAGCTCATGCCAACAACTCATTAGGCAGCTGCTCCCCAAAACTGTGGACAAAAAAGAAAATTACTGTAATGAAACAATTAATGGAAAACAATAAATGAGTAAACGTCACAAGTAAGGCCAGACAACATTTCTTTACAAGGATTTATACCTTTGTTAACTAGCTCAGAGTATCTGATGCACACATTTAAGTTTGGAGTTTCATGCTTTACATGTCATACAGCCAAGACCTAGAATATTTTTGAATATGTTTTGATTCTTGAAATGTGGAATTTAATGCTGGGATTTAAGCTCATCTCTAGTTGTTGCATGTTTATTGTAATGTAAAAAAAAAGTGTTATGATAAAATTAGATAACTCTCTAAATGAATGTGATGATTTTACAGTCATTAAACTTGAGTATCTACCTTAGACTCAAATTTGTAACAAGCACTTTTGTTTTCTTTGAGTTAACTTTGGCTAATATGTTCTAAATAGACTAAAGTTTTCTAATCTGAGACCATATTCATAGAAACCCAAATTCGCAGAAACTGTGTTGAGAGTGTGAAAGCCTATTTCACATAAAACTCTTAAACCCAGTAAGGTTAAAACCAATAGATTCAAACTTAGATCTCCCACACGAGACTGTGATGTCTTCTATTTTAGTAAAAGAAAACATTTTCATGTAACTTGTTATTTTTATTTGATGACATGGATTGTGAAAACGTATTTCTTTGCAAGTTTAATGCATTACACTTAAAATATATAGCAATAAAGCAAACTCAAGTAGTTTCCATTTTTTTATTTGGTAGATTTACAGTTTCTTTATTATTTTCCCATTTTGTAACTGCTAGGAAATTCAAATAAAAATGGTATGAAATGTTGGAAATTCACCAGGAATTGTTGGCATCTGAGAGAAAAGAAGGCAAATGTAATGGATGGTAACCTGCTATAACTGATGAAGGAATACACCCAAAAATATTTTGTACTTTCTGTTGTAATCCGTCTTTCTCAGTTGTTGAGTAATCTGCAAAACATTTGTGACATATTCCCACTGCAGCTCTGCTCTTGGCACCAGTTATGAAATTTAGTCATTAAGAATGAAAAATTGAGGAATCAACAATGATGTCATATTGAGATTGTAC
The DNA here is from genome assembly GCF_020745735.1 of Hemiscyllium ocellatum. Classification (NCBI taxonomy): domain Eukaryota; kingdom Metazoa; phylum Chordata; class Chondrichthyes; order Orectolobiformes; family Hemiscylliidae; genus Hemiscyllium; species Hemiscyllium ocellatum. The sequence continues at coordinate 56,938,447 of NC_083410.1, read as the reverse complement.
AGGATATTGGTGAGGCCTCTTCTGGAGTACTCTGTACAGTTCTGGTCACCCTGCTAAAGGAAAGACATTATTAAATTGGATAGGGTTCAGAAAAGATATACAAGGACGTTGCCAGAACTGGAGGGTTTAAGTTATAAAGATAGGCTGGATTGGCCGTGACTTTTTTCACTGGAATGTAGGAAGTTGAGGATAAAAGCTTAGAAAATCGTGAGGGGCATAAATAAAATGAATAGCAAAAGTCCCTTCCCTAGGGTGGACAGGGGCATAGTTTTAATGTGAGAGGAGAAAGATTTAAAAGGCAGCTGAGGGGCAACTTTTTCACACAGTGGGTGGTTCATATGTGGAATAACTGTTAGAGGAAGTGGTAGATGCAGGTACAATTACAACATTTAAAAGACGTTTGGATAAGTATATGAATACAAAAGGTTTAGAGGGATATGGGCCAAATGCAGGCAAGTGAGATTAATATAGTTTGGGAAACTTGGTGAGCATGGACTAGTTGGACCAAAAGGTATGCTTACATGCTGTATGATTCTATTAATCCATAATAGACTTAGCAAATTTGGGCATACTAACCTCCATGGCTGAATACTCAATTTGCATTCTCTTTACATGAAACTCCTTATTGAATTCTTCCAATATTTAAACTATAAAATGGTGATTAAATTAGTACTTTGCATCTAGAAAGCTATTTAGAAGTAATATTTTATTAGAATATGACTGATTAGTCGTGATTAAATTTTGATTGTGTCTTGTTTTTCAGCCAAATGTACTAGTTCTATACATTTTGAAATTTAGACACAAGCGCTTGAGAACAAAGTTAATACAATATTCAATCATGCTTTGAAGCACAAGAGAAGCTAAAAATCAACCTTAAATTCAACCAGAGAAATTTAAATCAGAAAACAGGTGAAGGCCAATTTGTTGAAAATGCTAAGTCTTTAAGTGAAGCTATGAGAGAGTCACAGACAGTTTTCACGGCACAGTAAAAGGCCTTTTGGCCCATTGTGTCCATTCTGGCCATCAGCTTCTTTCTATTCTAATTCTATCTTCCAGCATGGTAATAGTGAAGAATGTTGGCGTAACTCTGTTGGATGATTTGAGTCCCACTGGTCAAAGGCCACAGAGCATTCTAAGAAGATTTGGTGCAAGGGAGATAAAAACTCACACACACACACCTGGAAATGAGCCACTAAGTGAAGAGTCAGTGAAGCCTTGCAGCAAATTTCATGCTCAAAGACAGTGCAGCAATCTATGATTCCCAGAAGATCTGGCCTAACCCATGAGACACAGCTTTGAAGAAGTCAATCCTATGTTGTAGAGGAAAGTGATTTCAACAGCTTGGCGTTTAACCTTGTATGCTGTAGTGTTTGAAGTGCGCATCTAAATAGTTATTGAATGAATTGAGTTTTACACCTTCTACACCCTTTTAGGCATGAGTTCCAAATATTCATGACTCTCAGGGTGAAAATATTTTCCACAAATCCCCTCTACACTTTCTACTCCTTGCTTTAAAACTGTAGCTTCTTGTTATCAACATCTTTACTAAGGGGAAATATTTCTCCCTATCCATATTGTTCATAACTTTGTACTGTTATCTGTGCTTTGGATAGTTTGACCAGTTTATGTATTAAAAACTTAACCCAAGTGCTCAAGTCAGTGAGTCAGACAAAGGGACACAGAATTGAATTTGTGGTTCAGCTCTGATTTTATTAACAAAATATTCTTTATTAAAAACACTATGTGAGTATTTCCCAAATTCCCACAATATTTACTCTCTATCCACCTCCAGATGTTTTAGAAAGGATATTACCTGCAACAATCCATAGAAGGCTGTTGAAATCACTTTCCTCTACAACATAGGAGTGGAATGGAATTAGAATTAGAATTAGTTTTATTGTCACGTACTCAAATGTGTCTAGTAAAAAGTGTATAATTTGCCACTTACGTTGCCATCTTGGGTAAAAGGTCCCTAGATACAGTTTCTTCAGTTACAGTTCTTAGAAAAATAAAGAATTATTGCACATTTTATGAATTTTATGCAATTAAAATGGAAAACAAATGTTCAGTACAACGGTCTTCCAACCAAATCCATGCTGGCACCTAGCCTCTAGTCCACAGCAAGACTTGACTCTAGATTATGCTAGGTTTCAACTCAGGGTTCACAAGGCCGGGAGATCACTCTGGAATCACCTTGAGACCAGATCTCTACACTGAGGCCACACCAGTCCAATAGACTGCCCCAATGGGCTGCTGGGAGATCACCACGCTAAGCCAAGAGACTGCCATGCTGGGCCAACAGGCCTCCACGCCAGTTCAAGAGGACACCTTGTTAGGTCTAAGCAGAAGCTGGGAGTTCAGAGGACGAGATTTCAGAGTTTGGAGGCTAGGAGTTCTGAGACCGTGAGGTTGGAGGTCTTGAGTTTGGAGGTCGTGAGGTCATGATTTTTGAGGCCACAGTGTTGGAGGTCATGAGTTCTGAGGCTTGGAGGTCTGAGGCCAGGAGGATGAGAAGATAAAAGAGCAGAAAAAAAAGACAAAAGAGTAAAAAGAGAAAACAAAAGGCCTCCACGCCAGGCCAAAAGGATGCCTGAGATCGAAGCAGAGGCCATGAGGTCAGAGGCTGGAAGGTCCGAAGCCACGGGTTCAGAGGCTAGGACTTCCGATGCTGTGAGGTCGAAGGCCGTGAGACACTGAAGCTGCAGGATTGGAGGTTGTGTGTTCTGAGGTTGAAGGCCACGAGTTCCGAGGTTGGGATGTCAGAGGTCATGTGGTCCAAGGCCGGAGGCTGAGAAGAGGAAAGAACAGAAGAGAAATAAAAGACAGAAAAAAAAGGCAAAACAAAATAAAAGGAATGGATAGAGCAGATGTTCTCTGGCGAAAGCATCCTACTCCAACACCATCTTGATTGGACCAAAATCCATTACTAGTATCCAGCATGGTGAAATGTTTTGCCCATGAGTCCTGCATCCTCATGGTTTTAGGGCTAGTCACTACTGTCAGTGTGTGATTATGGTGGTTTAATTTAACTCCTTGTAATTGATGGTGAGCTGCCAAAGCCATCCAGTTTATCCACCAGTCATATTGGTGAGTCATTGGTCGAAGCTTTAGTGTATAGGGCATTTAGCATTAACAAGCTGCTAATGACATAGGTCACTTGCCCCTCTGCCTGCTTGGAGAAACTGTATTGGTTTTGTAGCTTTGGGTGCAGTTCACCTAGAACTGCCTCTATATAACTGCAGTCATGTTTGTCAGTGGCAAACATACATTTGTGGTTGATGAGAACTGCTTGTGCTGCTGGGTCCTCAGTCATTTCAGTGTGCTTAATCCACAGTTCCTCCAACGTACAAATTCATTGTGTATATGTGTGTGTTGCAATCTCTGCTGGGTCTTCATCAAACTTGGGCATTTGCCAAATACAATTGGCTGGCTCAAAAAATAAATTACACTTCCTCATAAGATCCAAACCTAAAATGTGCTCTGCATCTATATAGAGATTAAGCAACAATTTAATAAGTTCTGCCTCTATCCCACCCTATAGTGTCGAGGGAATATACCCAGAAGAATTTTCTTATGGATGTGCCATGTGTTAAGAAAATGTCTGGTCATTCTGGACTCCACTCTGTCCCACGAGAAGTCAACAGTCTGGCCTTCCACCTTGCCATCGACCAAGGGCCATCCCACACTGTCCCATCTGGTGTTGCACACCTACGGAGGAGAGGTGCAGCTCCATCACGCTTTAGGGAGTGTATCCAGCTGGGGGTATAAGGAGTTAGACAGTAGAATTTCCTTCACTAATTTTGACTACATGATCTCCTTACCAAATTAACTGCCGCTTGCCTCTTTGGTTCTTCCAGCAGTATGGACAGGGATCGTGACCCTGGCTCTGTGGCAGAGCTGACTGCCTGGGTACCCTGCAATCCTTGTGAAGTGACCTGTGTCTCCACAATTGTGACATTTCCTTTGAAGTAGCTGCTGGTGCCCTGAACCTCTCTGCTGCTGATCCCTATTTCTCACCGCAGGCATACGGCGGTGAACAAACAGGCCAACAGCATCAGGAGATGGAGAAGTCATGAGGTATAACCCTTCTTCAGAACTGGATGTGGGAGTAGGGGCAGCTACAGGTAAGGGGGGAGAGTGGGGGGTGTTGCGGACAGTAGCAGAATAGTGAAGTAGTGATAGGTGAACACAGGTAGTGGTCGATAGTGGGAATGAATCCGGTTAATGGCTGGATGGAAAGGTCAATAGATGGAATTGAATGGAGGAAGCAGGGCTGGAAAGGGAGCAGGGGATAGATGGGAAGGTTTGAAATGTTGACTCCTCCACCTCCTGATGCTGGCTTGCTGTATTCTTCCAGCATTCTGTTTGTCTACTTTGGATTCCAGCATCTGCAGGTTTTTTGTCTCTATACAGAGGAGAATGGCTCTGATAATACCTCCCTTGTTTTGGTCACCCCCTTTGTCCCTCCACAAGGGACTGGAGTTTGGGGCTTTTACTGGATGCATTTCTCCCTTGTCTGCTTTGGAGTGTCTGATTCAAGAATCTCTTTCTCCCAAGCATGGGACATCCTCCGGATCAGCCATTGTTCTGTGTAGGTGTTGTCACTGGGATCACTGTTTCAGTGGCCAATTCGCCCTGTTTTATGGTGTCAGCACAGTCTGAACACTCCTGTGAAGTGTCCATAGGCACCAGGCAAATGCAATTAGGTATTCACCCTTTTGCTGCCTACACGTTTTTCATCCTTGCATGGGTCTTCCTTATTGTATTCTACAGCAGCAAGCCTACAACTCCCCATGTCCCAAATTCTGACGATTGCATAGAGTCATAGAGAAGTACAGCACAGAAACAGATCCTTTGGTCCATGCTGACCAGATATCCCAACCCAATCTAGTCCCACCTGCCAGGACTCAGCCCATATCCCTCCAAACCCTTCCTATTCATATACACATCCAAATGCCTTTTAAATGTTGCAATTGTACCAGCTTCCACCACTTCCTCTGGCTGCTCATTCCATACATGTACCACCCTCTGCATGAAAAGGTTGCCCTTTAGGTCTCTTTTATATCTTTCCCCTCTCACCTTAAACCTATGCCTTCTAGTTCTGGACTCCCCGACCTCAGGGAAATGATTTTATCTGTTTACCCTATCCATGCCCCTCATAATTTTGTAAACCTCTATAAGGTCACCCCCTCAGCCTCCGAAGCTCCAGGGAAAACAGCCCCAGCCTGTACAGCCTCTCCCTATAGCTCAAATCCTTCAATCCTGGCAACATTCTTGTAAATCTTTTCTGAACCCTTTCAAGTTTCATAACATCTTTCCGATAGGAAGAAGACCAGAATTGCATGCAATTTTCCAACAGTGGTCTAACCAATGTCCTGTACAGCCGCAACATGACCTCCTAACGTCTGTACTCAGTACTCTGACCAATAAGGAAAGCATAACAAATGCCTTCTTCACTATCCTACCTACCTGCGACTCCACTTTCAAGGAGCTATGAACCTATACTCAGAGATCTCTTTGTTCAGCAACACTCCCTAGGACCTTACCATTAAGTGCATAATTTCTGCTAAGATTTGCTTTCCCAAAATGCAGCACCTCACATTTATCTGAATTAAACTCCATCAGACACTTCTCAGCCCATTGGCCCATCTGATATTGATCCTGTTGTAATCTGAGGTAACCTTCTTCGCTGTCCACTACACCTCCAATTTTGATGTCATCTGCAAGCTTACTAACTATACCTCTTATGCTCACATCCAAATCAGTCAGCTGACGTCAAGCTCACTGGTCTATAGTTCCCTGGCTTGTGCTTACCACCCTTCTTAAACATTGGCACCACATTAGCCAATCTCCAGTCTTCCGGCACATCACCTGTGACTATCGATGTTACAAATGTCTCAAGAGGCCCAGCGATCACTTACCTCATTTCAGACAGTGTTCTAGGGTATACCTGATCAGGTCCTGGGGATTTATCCATCTTGATGCATTTCAAGACATCCAACACTTTCTCTTCTGCAATATGTACATTTTTCAAGATGTCACCATCTATTTCCCTATATTCTATATCTTCAATGTCCTTTTCCACAGTAAATACTAATGCAAAATACTCGCTTAGTATCTCCCCCATTTTCTGTGGCTCTGCACAAAGGCTACCTTGCTGATCTTGGAGGGGCCCTATTCTCTCCCTAGTTACTCTTTTGTCCTTAATGTATTTGTAAAAACCCTTTGGATTCTCCTTAATTCTATTTGCCAAAGCTATCTTATGTCCCCTTTTTGCCCTCCTGATTTCCCTCTTAAGTATACTCCTACTTCCTTTATAATCTTCTAAGGATTCACTCAATCTATCCTGTCTATAAAATCTGATTGAAGATTTGTAGCTCGGGTATCCGTTGTTGTGGTTCTGCTCGCCGAGCTGGAAGTTTTTGCTGCAAACGTTTTGTTCCCTGGCTAGGGAACATCATCAGTGCTGTTGGAGCCTCGTGTGAAGCGCTGCTTTGATGTTTCTTCCGGTATTTATAGTGGTTTGTTCTTGCCGCTTCCGGGTGTCAGTTTCAGCTGCAGTGATTTGTATGTGGGGTCCAGGTCGATGTGTACTTATGAAAGTAACCACCCCAACACACACAAACGAAGCTGCATCAGGACACTATTCAAAAGGGCCACAACACACTGCAGTACACCAGAACTGCGAAAAGAGGAAGAGGAACATCTATACAAGGTATTCGCCAAAAACGGATACCCACGCAACTTTATCACCAGATGCCTAAGAGATAGACCGAGGAACGAGGACATGCCACAACCAAAAGGACTAGCCACTCTACCATACGTCAGGAGCGTCTCAGAACTGACAGCCAGACTACTGCGACCCTTAGGACTCATAACAGCACACAAGCCAACATCCACGCTCAGACAACAACTCACTAGAACAAAGGACCCAATACCCAGCATGAGCCAAACTAACGTAGTTTACAAAATACCATGCAAGGACTGCACAAAACACTATATAGGACAAACAGGAAGACAGCTAACAATCCGCATCCATGAACATCAGCTAGCCACAAAACGACACGACCAGCTATCTCTAGTAGCCATACACTCAGACAACCAGCAACATGAATTTGACTGGGAAAACACCACTATCATAGGACAAGCCAGACAGAGAACAGCCAGAGAATTCCTAGAAGCATGGCATTCATCCCCAAACTCCATCAACAGACACATTGACCTGGACACCATATACAAACCACTACAGCTGAAACTGACACCCGGAAACGGCAAGAACATCCATCAACAGACACATCGACCTGGACCCCACATACAAATCACTGCAGCTGAAACTGACACCCGGAAGCGGCAAGAACAAACCACTATAAATACCGGAAGAAACATCAAAGCAGCGCCTAACACGAGGCTCCAACAGCACTGATGATGTTCCCTAGCCAGGGAACGAAACGTTTGCAGCAAAAACTTCCAGCTCGGCGAGCAGAACCACAACTATCCTGTCTATACCTGACATACACTTCCTTAATTTTCTTAACCAAACCCTCAATTTCTTTAGTCATCCAGAATTCCCTATACCTACCAGCCTTGCCTTTCATCGTAACAGGAGTATACTTTCTCTGGATTCTCGTTATCTCATTTCTGAAGGCTTCCCATTTTCCAGCCATCCTTTTACCTGCGAACATCTGCCCCAGTTAGCTTTTGAAAGTTCTTGCCTAATACCATCAAAATTGGCCTTTCTCCAATTTAGAACTTCAACTTTTAGATCTGGTCTATCCTTTTCCATCATTGTTTTAAATCTAATAGAATTATGGTTGCTGGCCCCAAAGTGCTCCCCCACTGACACCTCAGTCACCTACCCTGCCTTATTTCCCAAGAGTACGTCAAGTTTTGTACCTTCTCTACTAGGTACATCCACATACTGAATCAGAAAATTTTCTTGTACACACTTAACAAGTTCCTCTCCATCTAAACCCTTAACACTATGGCAGTCCCAGTCTATGTTTGCAAAGTTAAAATCCTGAAGCACAACCAGCCTATTATTCTTACAAATAGCTGAGATCTCCTTACAGATTTGTTTCTCAATTTCCCTCTGACTATTAGGGGGTCTATAATACAATCCCAATAAGGTGATCATCCCCCTCTTATTTCTCATTTCTACCCAAATAACTTTCCTGGGCAGGAATATCATCCCTCAGTACAGCTGTAATGTTATCCCTTATCAAAAATGCCACTCCCCCTCCTCTCTTGCCTCCCTTTCTATCCTTCCTGTAGCATTTGTATCCTGAAATATTAAGGCAGAACGGAATGCGGGACTCAGGCACATTAACATTCATTTTACCTCTCGACATTGTCAAGCCCATGGAGAACCCTTTGTTGGTGATTGCTATTGATAAACATATGTGCGTCAGCTATGGGTTAAAATCTTTTTTGCTATCTTCAATTGCAACATTGTAAACAGGATTATATAAATTATTGAATTACTGTTCTGGCCATCCTTATGGGTTGTGGTAAGTTTGTTCATTGAGGGAGGGTAAGATCCTGGGACTGTCAAAGGACCTACTCCCACTGGAAAAGAAGGGGGTCCCCAATCTCGCCACTCTCAAAATATATATCCCATAAACGTGATTCCATCTGATTTTATTATTCCAAATGTGCATATTATTTCCCTTTGCATGGAAAGTTGGGACTTTTAATTTTTCAATCTCGCACTGGCATTTTGAATGGTCCGCAGTGTAGCTTTGTTTTCTTTGCCTGTCTGGTGCAGGACTCTGAGCACAGCCTGTCAGTCTTTGCATTTCTCGTTCGGCTCGTTAATAGCTCTTTAGGCTGCACCCCAATCACTGACCGTGTCTGCTCCTCCTGGTACCTTCTATCACTCTGGGTCTGAAACTGTGTAAAGTGTACCTCATTCATCTGGTTCCTCTTCTCCTGCTCTAATGCTTTGCCTCTTACTTCCTCCAGCCCTTATTTAGCTTCACTTTCTCCCATTCTCTACCTCTCAGCTGTTCCATGCAGCTGACTATCACCATAGTCTTGCTGAGTTTTAAAGCATGTTCCTGTTCAGCCTTCTGTGCCACCTCCCAGCATTTTTGTCCCATGGGTCCCGGACTCAATATTTGCTCACTGCAATGGTCGACCCACCTGGGCCACTTCTTATTTTGATACTTTGTTATCTCATCCACTCTGGGCTTTGTGACATTTCTCCTATTGTCTCCTTCTAATTTTCTGTTTCCTCATTCCCTCTCTCATGGGTCCCTGATCCTATATTAACTGCTTTTTTGCTTGTCTACACATCTGTGTCCCCAATTCTTTTCATTGTCCCTTACCTTTTGGGTTCCTGAGCTTACTCTAGTTTCTCTGTATCCATGTGGGTTCCTGACCCCATTATCTGGATTCTTACCACCATATGGGTCCTCTGACCCCGTATTCCATTTCCTTTCCTCTGTTTTCTACAGGACCCGATCCTGTACTAGCCTTTGCTAGATTTCCTGTTCCTGTACTAACTTTGGCTGTCTTTCTCATGTTACAATCACTTAGTTTAAGGCCCAATCACTGGTCGTAAACTTTCACATTCTTTCACCCGCTAGAATCCTGACCATCATATGGGCAGCTGCTCACTTAATTCAAGCTTAGGCTGGATGTCCAAGAGTTCAAGGCTGGTGTGATTCGACTTTGGAAGTTATACAAACACTTTTAAACAAAGCCACCCAGGGAAGCCAATGTTGTCTGTGCTTTGGACGTGCCAAGGGATTTTAGTATCACAAACACTTTACCAAGCACTCTTGATGGTAAGGCAGTCAAAGAGACTCATAATTCTGGTAACAATTCAACTCGATTTTAGGAACAAAATATTCATTATTAAAACCATTGTGTGAGCACTTCCCAAATTCCTACAATAGTTATTCTCTACTTAGCTCTATCCATATGAGAAAGGATATAATACCCGCAACAATCCATGTGTTTGAACTGGGTCGTTGAAACTTCCTTCACCTGAAACACAGAGCTGGCTCTCTTTCATCAAGGTGGATCTTGCATGTCAGGGCAGATCTTCCCTTGAGTCTTCTGCCACAAGTCTTGCTATGAGTAATCCTGGCAAGTTTTCACTGAGTGGCTGGCTTCCAGATATCCCCCCCCCCCCCCCCTCGTCCTGGACCTTCCAGAATGATTTGTTGCCTTTGGCCAATAAGATCATGAGCTTGGTTCATATCATCCAAGGTGTTTGCACTAACACCCTTCACATAAATTGGGAACAGATATTCTCAGGGAAATGCAACCCTTCACTGTTGCTGCTCCAGCAAGTGCTAAGAGTAGATACTCAGGCAGTCAAGATCAGAACGTCTGATCAATAATTCTCCAATACACAACTCTCAGCCTGATTGTAACTAGTTCCCCTTGAACCTTTGTAACCTCTTTGATCTTGGTTTCCACTGTTCTCTGTTGCTGATTGCTACTATTTAATTTGTAGATAGGCCAACTAGAGGGGAGGCCATATTGGATTTGGTGCTTAGTAATGAACTAGGTCAGGTGTCAGATCTCTCAGTGGGAGAGCATTTTGGTGACAAGTGATCACAACTCCCTGACCTTTACTATAGTCATGGAGAGGGATAGGAGCAGATAGTATGGGAAAGTATTTAATTGGGGAAGGGGAAATTACAATGCTATTAGGCAGGAACTGTGGAACATAAATTGGGAACAGATATTCTCAGGGAAATGCATGACAGAAATGTGGAGGTTGTTTAGGGAGCACTTGCTGCGATTGCTGGATAGCTTTGTCCTACTGAGGCAAGGAAGGGATGGTAGGATTAAGGAACCTTCGATGACAAGAAATGTGGAACTAAGAGGAAGAAGGAAGCTTACTTAAGGTTGAGGAAGCAATGATCAGACAGGGCTCTAGAGGGTTACATGGTAGCCAGGAAGGAACTGAAGAATAGACTCAGGAGAGCTAGAAAGGGGCATGATATAACCTTGGTAAGTAGAATTAAGGAAAACCTCAAGGCTTTCTACATTTATATGAGGAACAAGAGGATGGCCAGTGTGAGAGTAGAGTCAATAGGGGATAGTGGAGGAAACTTGTGCTGGAGTGGCAGGAGGTAGACGAGGTCGTTAATGAATACTTTGCTTCAATATTCACTAGTGAGAGGGACCTTGTCATTTGTGAGAACAGTGTGAATCAGGCTGATATGCTCAAACAGGTTAATGTTAAGAAGGAGGATGTGCTGGAAATGTTGAAAAACATGAGGATAGATAAGTACCCTGGGCCAGATGGGATATACCCAAGGTTACCACAGGAATGGAGGGAAGAGATTTTTGGTGATGATCTTTGCATTCTTACTGTCCACTGGAGTAATGCCAGATGATTGGAGGGTGACAAATGTTATACCCTTGTAAAAGAAAGGGAATAGGGATAACCCTGGGATTATGTTGGTAGTGGGCAAATTATTGGAGATGATTCTGAGAGACAGGATTTATGATTATTTGGAAAAGCATAGTTTAGTTGGAGATAGTCAGCATGAGGGATAGGATGCTTCACAAGCCTTACTGAATTCTTTGAGGATGTGACAAAACACACTGATGAAGGTAGAGTAGTGGATATGGTGTATATGAATTTTAGTAAGACGTTTGATCCAGCTCCCCATGGTAGGTCATTCAGAAAGTAAGGAGACATGGGATACTAGGAAATTTGGTTGTCTGGACACAGAATTGGCTGGTCCATAGAAGACAGAGGGTAGTAGTAGATGAAAAATATTCAACCTGGAGCTGGGTAACCAGTGGTGTTCCACAGGCATCTGTTCTGGGACTTCTGCTCTTTGAAATTTTTATAAATAACTTGGATGAAGAAGGGTGGGTTAGTAAGTTTGCCAATGACACAAAGGTTGGTGGAGTTGTGGATAGTGTGGACAGCTGTTGTAGGTTGCAACAGCACATTGACAGCATGCAGAGCTAGGCTGAGAAGTGACAGATGGAGTTCAACCTAGAAAAATGTGAAGTGATTTGGAAGGTTGAATTTGAATGCAGATTACAGGTTAAAGGCAGGATTCTTGACAGTATGGAGGAACAGAGGGATCTTGGGGTCAATGTCCATAGAACCCTCAAAGTTGCCAACCAAATTGATAGGGTTGTTAAGAAGGCATATGGTGTGTTGGCTTTCATTAGTAGAGAGTTTGAGTTTAAGAGCCACAAGATTATGCTGCAGCTCAATAAAACCCTGTTTAGACTACATTTGGAAAATTGTGTTCAGTTCTGGTCGCCTCATTATGGGAAGGATGCAAAAACATTTGAGTGGATGCAGATGAGATTTACCAGGCTGCCTGGACTGGAGGGCGTGTCTTATGAAGAAAGGTTTAGGGAGCTAGGGCTTTTCTCATTGATGTGAACAAGGCTGAGAGGTGACCTGATAGAGTTGTACAAGATGATGAGAGGCATAGATAGAGTAGATAACCAGAGACTTTTTCCCAGTGCAGAAATGGCTATCACAAGGGGTCATTTAAGGTGATTGGAGGAAGGTTTAGGGGAGATGTCAGAGGCAAGTACTTCACACAGAGTGGTGGCACATGGAATGCATTGCCAACAGTGGTAGTAGAGTCAGATACATTAGGGACATTTAAGCAACTCTTGGATGGGCACATAGATGACAGTAAAATGAAGGTACATAGGTTAGTTTGATCTTAGAGTAGGATAAAAGGTCGGCGCAACATCGAGGGCCAAAGGGCCTTTCCTGTTCTGTTCTGTTCTATTCCTATGTTTTCATTTAGATTGGCCAATTTTCTGTCAAGCCTGCTTTTTCCCAGCTGTGAGTCAATTTAAAATGTCCACATTTGGGCCCATGGCCACTTGACTACTATACACTTTGTTCAGGTCTCCCCACAGCCTTCTCGGTTCTGAGGAAAACAATCCAGCCTGTCAAGAATGAAGCAAAGAAACATGGATGCTGGAGATCCAAAACAAAAATGAAATTGCTGGCGAAACCCAGCAGGACTGGCAGCATCTGTGGAGAAAAAGCAGAGCCAACATTTCAAGCCCAGTGACCCTTCTTCAGAACTGAAAGAATTCTGAACTGAGCTGAATCCATTCTGAAGGGTCACTGGTCTAAAAATATTAACTCTGTTTTCTCTCCAAGATGCTCCAGATATGCTGAGTGTCTCCAGTAATTTCTGTTTCTGTCTCAACCTATCTAGCCTCTCTGAGTATTGGTGAGTAAATTGGATGTGCACATACTATTATATATCCTGGTTTTCCTCCTTACAGAAAATAAATTCAGATCAGGCACAAAGCAGGCTGCTATTTTACCATTTAATGCTACCAAACAAGTTGGGTTTTTCCCTCACCACTCCAGTAGGGAATGTTTAGCATAGAAGAAACCAGTTCTATGATTCCAGAAATGGCATGTAACATAAACTTTTAAAAAATTATTCTTCATAGATGTAGTTGGCACCGACTGGGCCAGCATCTCTTACTTATTCGTTGTTGCCTTTGAGAAAGTGATGGTATCCTGCTTTCTTGAACTTCCACACAATGTTGTTAAATGCATTCCAAATCTTATAGCTTTGGTATATGCTCCAAGCTTTATTCTGGAAGATTTTGCAGGTTTGATGAACTTTGTTGTACCTGAATCCAACATCCACGCTGATGTTGTGTGTACCACCCAATTTTATTCTTATTGCAATTCTTTGAAGCAAAATGAAAACCGAAAGGCTTAGTCAGTTATTTTAGGGGGCGCATAAGAGTGAACCACATTGCTTTGCGTCTGCAGTTGCATGTAGGTCAAATTGGATATGTTCACAAGTTTTCTTATCTGAAGGGCATTAGTAAACTACTGATTTTGTCATAATATGCAGCTACACAGTCACAATTGCGAACAGAAACATTTAATATTTAATATTTATTTCATTTTCCAAAAACTGATTTCAAATTTACAAACTGGCATTAGTTGGGTCCAAAACTCAACCTAAAACATGTGATTGTTTTAATATTGGATTACAAATGACCTCATGGGACCTAATATTTGGGGCACTATGTGAGTGCTTCATATGCTAATTTCAAAAAAGGTGCATTGAAATTGAAGTTGATAGTTTATGCAATTCTAATCACAAAAGGAACCATGCATTTTTTAACTGTGTGCTGTTGAGGTACATGTGGAACTACAGCACCTAATGCTAAGAATAATTAGTTAATTCCTGTTTTTAATATCTCAACCTTCCAGCACTATTTCACATTTGTGATTGCAATTTTTTACACTACCACATAAGAATATAATGCATAAGTCAGAGTTACAGATATTCTGTATGGCAGGTCTGTTCCTACTCAGGACACAATACAGCAGCAATGACAGTGTATACAAGAATAATGAAAATATTCAATTTAAAATTAAGCCAGAATTTTTGAATGCTTCGTACTGCTGATAAAATACAGAGAAGCACAGGCCCATGAGCAAAGCTGCAGCTGGCAACAATACATAAATAGCCACAGTAGCCAGCTCATTTAGCGACAATAAAGTATTGGAATAATTTATTGGTACTCCAACAATAAAGTTTAAGCAAAGTTAACCAGATTATACATTTATCATGCATTTTTTGTACAATGATGATAGTTAAGAAGATTAAACTACTGAATAACCCTGCCATTTAAAATAAAACAAATTATATACTTTTTTAAGTGCTGACTGCTGCCAGTGCTTGTTTAATGTTTTGTTGCTGATTGTAACATGTTAACAATTAGCTTGAGACACAAAGCTCCCTGTCGGAAGTGATTGACACAAAGGTGTGCTAACAGTTGTACTAACATGGCTACATTTTGATTTTGTTGTTGATGTAAGATCCAGAGCAACTTGCTGATGTTCACTGAGTCTTCTGTGGACTTCATCTGTCTGTGACCATAAGCTGTTTTGTCCTTCAGTAAGAATTCTGGGATAAGCCTTGGCTGCTTATTCAGGGTCTGGTTTTGATAAGCAAGTTCCAGAACAAAGCATCTGTTGAAAATTCATTGAGCCGGGCTTGGGTGAGGCTAATATGTCTTCCCCCACATTTCCTTTTTCTTCTTTTAACTGTTCCAGTGAATGTGACCCTTCAGTAACCAGGAATGCCTTTCCTCCTCTGGGAGCTATCTTTCCACTCTGTGAGTTTATCTGTGCGCACACAAAGGCTCCATGACGCTAGAAAAGGAAACAAATTCGGCTTTAACAAGCAGAACACAAGCATCTACTGGATGCAGCTGTGGGCTGAGTTCATTTATTAGCTCAAGTGCTGGCACTGGCTTGCTTCTCCCACTCCACTGGCCATCAACCATAGCTCAGTTATCTACATGCTGCAGATAATGGATATTCTGTCAGCTCAATTTATTCATGAAACTAAACAACAATGGAAAGTATTAAGATTTTGGCTCAGAAACAACTAAAAGAATAAGACTCTTATTCTGTTACAATTTGAATCCATTTATTATTTATTACTCAAATGCATGTGACTAGAATATTACACTGGTGTGCTTGATCTTAATTATTTCTTGTCTTGCAGCAAGGATATGATTTGGTTACACGTTAATTATATTGTGGGCTGACAGATGTAGAATTTTGATAATTTTTTCTTCTAGGACACTTCATACAAGCAGGAATCAAATACATGCATTAGAAGAATAAAGAGGCTGCTCCTGCAACTCTTCTAATGCTATGAGGAGATACATGAGAGTGACTAGCTTTCTGATTTTCCCTCCCTCCCCTTAGAGCCAAATGACTTCAGAATTGTATGACAACTTATTTTAATCACTTTTTAAAAATTCAATCAAGGGACGTAACCATCATTGGCTGGGCCAGCATTTATTGCTCATCCCTAGTTGCCTTTTAGAAGGTAGCATTTTGAACAGCTGCAGTCTATTTGGTGTAGGTACACCAACAATCCCATGAGAGAGGGAATTCCAGGATTTTGACCCAATGACACTGATGGAACCTTGATATATTTCCAAGTTAGGGTGGTGAGTAGTTCAGAGGGGAGCTTACAGGTGAAATATCTGCTGCCCTTGTCTTTCTAGGTTATTGTCATGGTTTTGGAAGATGCTGTTTAGTTTAGAAAATTTCTGCATTGTATCTTGTAAATGGTACACACATCTGCTACTGAGCTTCAGTGGAAGAAGTGGATGTGGTATCAAACAAGCCTGCTGTTATGTCCTGGATAGTGCAAGCTTCTTGAATGTTGTTGGTGTTGCACTCATTCAAGCAGGTGGGGAATATTCCATCACACTCTTGATGTGTACCTTGCAGATAGTGGACAGGCTTTGGGGATTCAGGAGGTGAGTTACTCATTGGAAGATTCCTAGCATCAGACCTGCTCTTGTTGCCACTGTAATAACATGACGAGTCCAGTTCAGTTTTTGGCTAATGGTAACCGACAATGGAGGATAGTGAGGGATTCAGTCCTGGTGAAGCCATTGAATGTCAAGGGGCGATCGTTAGATTCTCTCTTGTGAGAGATGATTGCCTGGCACTTGTGCAGTAGGAATATTATTTGTCACTTGTCAGCCCAAAACTATGTATTGTCCAGATCTTGCTGCATTTGGCAGTATCTGAGGAGTTGCGAATGGTACTGAATGTTGAGCAGTCATCAGTGAACATTCCCATTTCTGACTAATGATGTAGTGAAGGTCATTGCTGAAGCAGCTGAAGATGGTTGGACCAATGATAATCCCCTGAGGAATCCCTACAAATATGTACTGGAGCTGAGATGATTGACCTCCAACGACCATAGCCATTTTCTTTGTGCCAGCAGAGAGTTTTCCTTCTGATTCCTATTAACTCCACTTTTGTGAGAGTTCCTTCATGTAACAGTCCCATCAAATGTGGCCTTGATGTCAAAGGCAGTCACTCCTACCTCATTTCTGGAATTTAGCTCTTTTGTCCACATTTGGACAAAGCCTGTAATGAGGTCAGGAGCTGAGTGGCCCTGGCGGAAGCCAAACTGAGCATTAGTGAGCAGGGTATTGCTAAGCAAGTATTTCTTGATAGCACTTATGGAAAATATCTTTTGTCACTTTATTGATGATGAACAGTAGACTGATGTGGCTGTAATTGGGTGGGTTGGATTTGGCCTGTTTATTGTGTACAGATCATACCTGGGCAATTTTCTACCTGGTTAGCTAAATGCCAGTGTTGTAACTGTATTGAAACAGCTTGGCTAGGGGTGTAGCAAGTTCTACATACTATTGTTGGAATGTTGTCAGGACCCATAGCCTTTGCAAAATCCAGCACCTCCAATCATTTGTCGATAACATGTGGACTAAATTGAATTAGCTGAAGACTTGCAGGTGTGATGCTGGGGACCTGTGGAGGAGGCCAAAATAGATCATGAACTCAACACATCTCGCTGCAATTTTTTATGAATGCCTCAGCTTTAATTTTTGAACTGATGCGCAAGGCTCCCTCATTGCTCAGGGTGGGATAATGTTGGAGCCTCCTCCACCAGTGAGTTGTTTAATTGGGCAAGGTGCCAAATTTGAAAATAAAAGCTGTATCCTGACCCAAACTTACTCTGAGGATGTGGGTTAGAACTCTAAATTTGAAAAGGAGCCTGTCAGCCTCACTTGCATTCAAGTTTAACTCTGGTCACTTGGCTCCTCCCATCTTATGGAATCCATCAGGTTTACTGAGATGAAGATGACGGACTCAGAAACTAAATATTTTTGCCTTTTAGTTCCAGATGCCTGCCTGCAGCCTCTATAACCTCCTTCCCCAAAGCCTCTGATCCTGCTACCAGACCATAATCTCCCTCACCACAAGACTTCCCATCTCCAGCAGCAACCTTTTGATTCCCCCTTAGCAGAGGCATCCACCAATCTCCATCCCTCATGCCCCTACCATCCTCCCTGAGGCCTATGGCCCACTGACGCCATTAGCCCTCCAATCTCACTTACACCCCAGGCCAAAATCCCTCTCAGGATTGGCAGCCCACCAAGTCTGGGAGAATCCTGAACTGAAGGTTCGTCATGAGTTTCTGATGAACCCATTCCTTGGAAGTAAAACTGGATGTAGCAAGTAGGTGGGGAAAAAAAGGGGAACTGGTACATGTAATGTACTTGCTTTGCAAAAAACATTTGATAAAAGGTACCACATAAAATGTTACTGCACAAGAGCTCGTCATGTTGGAAGTGCCATATTAATATGATTAGAGGATTGGCTGACTAACAAGAAGCACACAATCAATGAGCCAATTTCAAAATGGAAAAGAGTAATTAGTGGAATGCCATTGGATCAATGCTGAGGCTTCAACTATGTACAAATTGCCAGAAGGCAGGGCCAATTATTGTAGTACAATATTTGCAGATAATACAAAATTAGGTAGGAAAGCAAGTTGTGAGGAGGATATTAAGAATTTGCAAAGGAATATTGATTGGTTAAATTAATAGACAAAAAAAGTGAATCAAGTATAATATCAGCAAATATGAGATTGTTCACTTAGCCAGGAAGAATAGAAAAAGCAGAATAGTTAGAGTGATACTGCAAATTACTATAGTACAGGGAGATCTGAGTGTACTTGTATATAAATCACAAGAGATCAGCATTCAAGTACAGAGGGAAAGCATGTGAAATGCCTGCCTTTATTGCAAAGGGGACAATGTATGAAAATTGAAACGTCAGTCTACGTTGCACAGGCATTGGTGAAACCGCACATTGTGCATGGTGTACTTTTTGGTCACCTTATTTAAGAAGGCCATGATATTGAGGCGCCTGTGCAGGACAGGAGTGGATAAAGTTAAACATCACACAACACCAGGTTATAACCCAACAGGTTTGTTTAAAAATATAATCAAAACCTGCATCCCCATCCTAAGTGATTAAAATCTTAACAGCAATATAGGTTCGTTTAATACATTGTATCAGTTGTATGACACTTTGATCTTTTAACATAAATCCTGTGTCCTATGATCCTGCCCCACTAGTTACCTGATGAAGGAGCAATGCTCCAAAAGTTTATACTTTCAAATACACCTGTTGGACTATAAGCTATTTAAGAAGGGATCTACTAGTATTGGAAACATTTTGGCAAAGGTTCATCAAGCTGATCCCTGTAATGAAGACATTTCCTTTGAGGAAAGATTGAGAATATTTGACCTATATTCATTAAGGTGAGAAATTATGTTATTGAGATTTGACATTGTACTTGCTAAGAGGATGGACAGAATTTGTTCCCTAGAATGATCTTATCCTCTACCGGATTGAGAGTCAGTGAAAGACACGTACTGCCTCTTTTTGAGAAAGACCAATTAGACTAGCAGCATGCCTTTCTTAGGAATCAAGACTCCAGGATTGGAAATCTCCCTTACCAATCAGTTATCACACTCAACCCTAAAGGGGAGGCAGTGACTGCTGCTGGAAGAAAGAGTTCGGAGTTCAAGGATCAAAGAACAACCCAGACCAGAAGTATTGTTGGGAGGAGTTTTGGGGATGGAGTCTGTGAATGGAGG
Source organism: Hemiscyllium ocellatum (assembly GCF_020745735.1). Lineage (NCBI taxonomy): Eukaryota > Metazoa > Chordata > Chondrichthyes > Orectolobiformes > Hemiscylliidae > Hemiscyllium > Hemiscyllium ocellatum. Next base: position 56,919,004 of record NC_083410.1, on the reverse strand, counting down.
GTGGCAGTTCTCAGTGGGCATCTTTCACCCTAACAAAGTTAAGTTTCTAGGAGGCACTGAGTGCCTTTGATCAAAGGATCTCCACACTCCGGTATATTACAAGCTAACAACATAGCTGCAGTTGTTGTGCACACTGTATGGTTGTGGAAGCAGGCTGAGACCCTCCTTAGGTGGTCATAAATTGGTTTTTCAGCTGTGACTGGCAGCAGGCTAGGAATGTTGACCACAGGGCATTTGTTCATATTCTGGAAAAGGCACACAAGAGGTGAGACTCGAGTAAGCCATCATCCTGCCTAGTTAGATGTGTATTTTTCAGCAGCGGCTTCTGGGTATTCCAACATTCATCGTCTTAATCAACTTTACCCAAACTTAAATTTCTCTTCGATGAACTCTGTCTTAGTTTTTACTTTGTTTTTCTTGTCTATTAATACAGGCACCGTGATATGATGACTTATAAAACTCACTTTTTTGTGTGAAAATGCACGACATTAGATTGCTATTCTAATCTATTCTATTCTACTGCCTCCAAACCTACCAGCAGAGACAATAGAAAGTTTTGTCCATTGTTTCCTCTTTTGAGTGAATCTATAACTAGGGGACACAGTTTAAAAATAACAAGTCTTCCGGTTCAGACATAGATGAAAAAGAATTTCTTCTCTCTGAGATCATTTGTAGGTGGAATTCTCTTCCCCAGTGAACACTGGTCATTAAATATATTAGGACTGAGTGAATCAGCTTTTTGATTGACAAGGGGATCAAGGAATATGGGGAGTAGGCTAAAAGGTGCATTCAAAACCACAATCAGAGAAGCCAAAATCAAAAGGCAGAATGGCATTCTTCTGCTCTTATTTCCTATGTTCTCTTGTCATAAGTATAATTTCTTAAGTCTAGCAATATCCTGGTAATCTATATTGACTGTTTCTAACGGCACTGACTACTTCCAAATGGCATGCCTAAAACAGCACATGTGGTGTAATATAAATTTATATAAACTCATCATGATCTTGTTGCTCTTAGTTAGCTACCTCACTGGAAAACAGTAATTGCTGTTAGTTCAGTCGAAAAGGTTTAAAACATGAGTACAGTTGCAGTGACAGTTTTAATACTCTTGAAAAATAGGATCAAAAGTATTTGTATTATTTCGTATACTAAATACAAATGCACTGTCTGACAATAAAGTTATTGTGTATTCAGGTTTAGAGAAAGAAACCAAATCTATGAGTAAGCAAGTGAAGTTTTGGCTCAGTTTAGTAGAGCAAGTCAATAATATAGCCATAGGTCAAACTGTGGAATTCTATGTTTCTCAGAGTATAAAGTTCTTACCTTTAGTACTTTCAGTTTGTCATTAAGTTAATAGCTGTAAGTACATAACAGTTGACTCTCCCACCAATTCTGACTCTTTCCTTGCTTTTGGCTTTCACTTCCACATTATGCTCCTTTACTCACATTGGCCAAGATAAGCTGGTTAAAAACCAGTTTGAATATTTAATTCAGAACCTTTCATAACTTTAAGGCTTCATTCCACACCAAATTGGATAACTCTCTTAGCCATTGAACAAGTCCCTTCAAGTACATTTGAAGTTCATAGCCCATGGATTGCCTTTGATGCAAATTCAGTAATTAATCACATAATACTTTAGTGCAGTTTGCACATAGGCCTTACAACTATAAATCTTAACTTACTTTGCCTCTGATGGGTTCATTTGGACACTTCCTTGCATCGTATTGATGAATGAAAGATATGTATTCTTGATGATTCTTTGGAGGAGACAGTAATTCCCTAGGATCCGCCTGAGGGACTTGGTGACATTTTTAAGAAATAGGTAAGTTCAACATAAAATATAAACACCATATACTAGAGGTCATTATTAGATTACATATAGCTGTATTTCACTGTTGTGAACTTCACTGTCAGACCTTGATTACAACTGTGCTTCAAAACCTGATTGCAAAATTAAGAGTTCTCACATTACTTAAATAGTATAGTTGAGAAGCTTTTTTAAAGCTATAGGCTTGCTTGACTTAGTGCAATGCCAAGCTGAGGTGTATCATTCTGTAAAAATGTTATATCAAGGGCTTTTCTACTAAATATACTAAAATTCCATTGTCCTATTAGAAGAAAACTAGGAAGTTCTTCTGGTGCTCTGGCCAACAATCATTACACAGCTAACATCACTAATAAGAGATTAACTTTAATTTGTTGTTTGTGAGATCTTGCTATGTACAAATTGGCATTCATGTTTGTGAAAATAAAATGATTTATTGTGGGACATACTCTAAACGGACTGAAGACAGAATAAGGTATCACACATCACTGCAAATTTCTTAAGTAGCAACTATTTACACAGTATGTCACTGATTTAAGATGAAAAAACATATTGTTCCACAGAATATGCATGACATGGAGAGTACTAATATCCCTAATGTCAAACTATAATCAACATTTATTTCTACAGTAAAGTCTGTGTTCTAAGTTGCAGGTTTCATGTTACATAATTCAACTTATTAAATCAGAATTGACCCTGACATTAATTATGTTTGGGTATGATTAAATACATACCATTGACTGCGAATTTATGACCATTTGATTGCATAACAAGAACTTAATAACATCAAGTCTGCTTGTCCTCAATCCCTTCTCTTACCTTACTGTGATTAAATATATTTAACAGATCTAACAGATTTAATAGGCAAAGAAAATATCTGCAATGGTTATCAAAATTTGTCTCTCAAGCAAGTGTAATTACTGCAAATGATTACATACACCAGATTCTTACAACAAATGCTTTCCTGTGAACCTCCAAACCACAGTTTAATCAGCAAAAGGACAGGAAATGTATATGGGGCACCTGATAGTCAATTTCATTTTGGTCAGTTAAAAGAATATTTTTAATTCAAATTACCCTAAATTTCTTTCATCAGTTTCATCTATTGAAGCCCATTAGGGAATTTCAATTCATTTTATAATCCATCAATTCACTGAGAAAGAGAATGCATGATATTAAAATATTGTGATTAAGTGGTGAACAATCTATTAGTTCTGCAAATCCAAATTCTTACTTTCCTGCCAGCACCTATATATTATTTTCCTTGGTTCCAGTTACTACCTCAGAATAAGCCAGAAGAAGCTTACATATATTTTTGACTGCGGTAGGTTTCTTTCTGCAAGAGCTCTAGCATCTGCCGTACTCTGCTTTTATTTTAGTTCCATAACAGTTGTGAATGGAACTGGACATTAGGTAATTACCAGTAAATATCCCCACTTCTGATTTTATAGTGGAAGGAAGGTTGTCAATGAAGCAACCGAAGATGACTAGGCCTAGAACATTACTCAGAGGAAAATGTTCAGCAATGAGCTGATTGACTTTCAGCAAGCACAAGCATCTTCCAATGTGTTCTAAATGGATCTGACTAGTGAACTGTTGATTTAAACTTTGCTTAGGCTCAAGAAAAGTCACTTTAATCTTACTTGTCAAAATTTAGTACTTTTGTTTATTTTGGACTAGAGCTGTAATGAAATATGAAGCTAAATGGAACTTGTTGGCAAAATTCAGCAAGATTCAGCAGCATCTGTGGGAAGAAAGCAGAGTTTAAGGTCTGCTATCATACTCCTGACTTGTAACTTGTAGATGGTGGACAGTCTCTGGAGAGTCAGAAAGTGAGTTACTCTCCACAGTATTCCTAGCATCTGACCTGTTTTTGCAGCCACTGTATTTATATGGTGAGTCAAGTTGAGTTTCTGGTCAATGATAAACTCCAGACTTTTGAAGTGGGGGATTCAGTAATGATAATCCCACTGAATATAAAGAGGAGGTATTTAAATTGACTCTGATTGAAGACGGTCATTGTCTAGCATTTTTGTGTCGCAAATGTAACCTGCCACTTGTCAGCTCAAGCCTGATATTGTCCAGATCTTACTGAATTTGAATGTGGACTGCTTCATTTTCTAAGGAGCCATGAATGTGCTGAACATTGTGCAATTATTAGAGAAAATCCAATCATCTAACCTTGTGATGGAGGAAAGGTCATTGATAAAGCAGCTGATGATGGTTGGGCCTAGAACACTACCATGAAGGACTCCTGCAGAGATGTTCTGGAACTGAGTTGGCCCTGGGTCAATTTTTACTGGCAGTTCTGGGATAACACGTGTTTTGGCAGTATGACTTGTTTGTAACATCACTGACGAATTAGGGAATGGTGTTTTGGAAAACGCTTACCTCCATTGGCAATAGTGTAATTCCAGCAGGGATTTGCTCGCGTGCTTTGTTCTGTGCACGTGCCGTTGTGCACGTCGAAATCTCTGTGTTCTGCGCATGCACCACTGCTTTTGCCGTTTTGCGCATGCATTGGTGCCAGGCTTTGTGTCGTCCTGTACATGCACCAATGTCAGTTGCCGACAGAGCAACATTTTGCAAAACGTGCTGTACAGAGAGCAGCTTTCTTACATTTTTAAAAAATGTATTGTGTTAAATTTTCTTTTATTTTGTTAATAAATTTGATTTCAACCTTCACCTTTCTTTGTATTCGACTTTTGGGTGATTTCTGAGCAATCATGAGTGACATTTTTTGTTGATCTACCCCTAATCCTACTTTTCCCATAGGCCACATTATTCACAATAAGTGATTTTCTATTAAGCAATGTTTCGCTGAAATGCAACTGTGGCATTATAGAAATACTCATATACCCAAAGCTGAGTTCACAGATTTTTGATTGACAAGGGAGTCAATGGTTACCATGGACAGTCAGGAAAGTGAAATTAAGGACACATCAGATCAATCATGATCTTACTGACTGAGGGGGAAGAAAAAAAGGTCTACTTCTGCTGCTATTTTCTTTCTTCTTATTCATTGTTATCATTTTCCTGTATCACTTCAGCAGAGTAGGCTGTTTCTAAAACAGTTCATACTGCTAAATGAAAATTTCCTCATAGCATATCATTTGGGAAATTATATATTGTTGTTTTGTGCATAAGAATGCAACAGTTAATACTTTAATCCACTTATTGAGTTGTTTGATAACTGTTGGAGTAAGTCCATGGATAGGATTTCAGGCACTGAAACAAGTATTGTGAAACAATGATTTGGAGATGCCGGTGTTGGACTGGGGTGTACAAAGCTAAAAATCACACAACACCAGGTTATAGCCCAACAGGTTTAATTGGAAGCACACTATCTTTCAGAGCGATGCTCCTTCATCAGGTGATTGTGGAGGGCTCCATCGTAACACAGCATTTATAGCAAAAATTTGCAGTGTGATGTAACTGAAATTATACATTGAAAAATTGATTGTCTGTTAAGCCTTTCATCTGTCAGAATACAGTGATAGTTTCACTTCTTTCACGTGTAAATCACAAAGCCCTTTTTTTTAAAGTTGCATTCTCGGGTTAGCTGTTAACAATGGTGATAGCTAGACAACATGTTGAAGGTGTAAGCCCCCTGTGTTTTCTGTCTATGACCTGATGTTTAGATTGATTCTAATCTAAAACGTGAGATAACAGAGTTTTACATAAATTCCTGCAGTTTTTGAGCTCAGAGTTCTACATGAATGTATGCAGTTTTTGAGCAAAGTGCAATGTAACTCTGCAAGTACAAATTCACCCCACAAAATATATGTGTGCATGTGGGTCTTTGTCTGTCTGTGTGTGTGTCTGTCTGGGGTGGGGGTTGTGAGTATGAGAAAGTGTGTGTGTGTGTGTGTGTGTGGTGGGTGCAGAGTGTCTTAAGTCTGTGAGGGGGTGCATGTCTGACCGTGGGAGTGTGTGTGTCTATAAGGGTGTGTGTGGGTATCTGTGTGCGCGTCTGTGTGTACCTGTGTCCATGTGTATGTAAGATTGTGTGTGTAGTGCAATGGTGATCACCTGTAATGTGACATGAACTCAAGGTCCCGGTTGAAGCCCTCCCTATGGGTACCGAACTTAGCTACGAACCTCTGCTCAGCCACTTTCCTCTGCTGCCTGTCCCGAAGTCCACCTTGGAGGCTGGTCATCCGAAGGGCCGAGGCTGAATGTCCTGGACCACTGAAGTGTTCCCCAACTGGGAGTGAACCCTCCTGTCTGTTGATTGTTGTGCAGAGCCCATTCATCCGTTGCCGTAACCTTTGCTGGGTTTCCCCAATGTACCATGCCTCCGGGCATCCTTGCCTGCAACGTTTAAGATAGACAATGTTGGCTGAGTCACATGAGTACCTGCCATGTACAAGGTGGGAGGTGTCCCCACGCGTAATAGTGGTATCTATGTCCACAATCTGACACGTCTTGCAGCATCCACCGTGACAGGGTTGTATGGAGTTGTCCTGAGAGCCGGGCAGGTTGCTACGAACAATGATCTGTGTGACGTTTGGCGGTTGTTTAAAGGCAAGTAGTGGAGGTGCTTAGTGAGGTGCTCATCCTCATTGATAATGTGTTGCAGGTCACGAAGAACATGGCGTAATGTTTCAGCCCCTGGGAAGGGTACCCTGTCAGTTGCAGCATGTGTCTGTCTCCTGAGGAGGTCATTATGGTTCCTTGCTGTGGCACGCCAGAACTGGATGTCGATGAGTTGAGCATCGTACCCCCTTCTTGTGAGGGCATCCTTGAGTACTTCCAGGTGTCCGCCACGTTCCTCCTCATTTGAGCAGATCCGGTGTATGCGTAGGGCTTGTCCATAGGAAATGGCTGTTTTAATATGTTTTGGGTGGTAGCTGGAGAAGTGTAGCATTGTGAGGTTGTCTGTGGGTTTGCGGTAGAGTGTGGTGCTGAGGTGTCTATCCTTGATGGAGACGCACATGTCCAAGAATGAGACAGACAGTCGAGAGTAGTCCATGGTGAGTTTGATGGTGGGATGAAACTTGTTGATGTCACTGTGCAGATTTATCAATGACTCCTCGCCATGGGTCCAGAGGAAGAAAATGTCATCAATGTACCTAGTGTACAATGTCGGTTGGAGATCCTGCATAGAGAAGAAATCTTGTTCGAACCTGTGCATAAAAATGTTGGCATACTGGGGTGCAAATTTGGGCCCCATGCTGTTCTGTGTGTCTGGATGAAGAACTGGTTGTCAAAGGTGAAGATGTTATGATTGAGGATAAAGCGGATGAGTTGTAGGATGGTGTTTGGAGACTGGCAGTTGTTAGCGTTGAGTACTGAGGCTGTTGCTGCGATGCCATCCTTGAGGGGGATGCTGGTGTAGAGTGCGGAAACGTCCACTGTGACGAGGAATGTTCCCGATTCGACTGATCAGTGGGTGCTGAGTTTCTGTAAGAAATCCGTAGTGTCACGACAGAAGCTGGAGATCCCCTGTACAATAGATTTCAAGATGCGTTCTACAGAGCCAGAAAGATTCTCAGATAAGGTCCCATTGCCCGGCATGATGGGACGTCTCAGTGTGTTGGCTTTGTGTACTTTTGGAAGGCAGTAGAAGTGGCCTACACGAGAAGTACGTGGGATGAGGGCGCATAGGGAACTCTGAAGGACTGGATCCAAAGTTCTGATCAGTGTGTTTAATTCTCGGGTGTGTTCTTTGATCGGATCAGCTGGTAGTTGCCTGTAGTGTTCTTGGTTGTTACAGTTGTCAGTACACTTCCTTGCAGTAATCTGTTCTATTCTGAATGACAATGGCTCCTCCTTTATCTGCTGGTTTGATGACAATGTCGTGATTGGTTTTGAGAGCCTGGATGGCATTGCGTTGTGAACGGGTGATGTTTTGCTCTACGTTGTGGGTACGGCTGATGAATCTGGCATTTATATATTTCCTGACAGTTTGAGCATACATGTCAAGTCCAGGGCAGCGGCCTTCTGGTGGGGTCCATGTTGACACCTTCTTTGGTCGCTCCTCTACAGATCCCTGCGATGACTGTTCTAGTTCATCAGTGGGCTCAGTGGGATCACTGCTGGCACCTTGAAAGAATTCCCGGAGTCCCATTCGTCTGATGAACTCCTCTGTGTCTGCTGGCAGAACCAACAGGTCCATTTTGGTGGTGGGGCAAAAGTTGAGACCCCTACTCAGGACTTCAATCTCTTTTGGTCGAAGGGTATGGTCCGATAAGTTGACAATAGACTTCCCCGCAGAGATAATGTTGTCTGCTGTGGTTCCAGGGGGGTCTTTGCTATTACTGGTAAGAATGGCAAGCTTCTCCAGTTTTTTGTTCTTGGAGCGCATGTACGTGATGTAGATTTGTCACCTTGTCTGTTTGGCAATGTCACGTAATTGTACTGATGTATCCTGTGTGCAGGCTGTGAGTGTGGACTCCATCTGAATTTCAAGGTTGTGGCACCTGTTGTAGAGTTGGTGCACGAGATGATTTAGATGTTTACGAGAGGTGCGGTGGCACCTCTGCATAGTCTGTGTTGTAGGTCGACCTAAGTGGGTTCGTGATCCATAATCCTTTCGGGATCTTTCCTGCATGCCTGCATTCCTGTAGAAACTTGATGTCTGTGTCTTATACGTTGCAGGCAAGGATGTCCGGAGGCATGGTACATTGGGGAAACCGAGCAAAGGCTACGGCAATGGATGAATGGGCTCCACACAACAACCAACAGACAGGAGGGTTCACTCCCAGTTGGGAAACACTTCAGTGGTCCAGGACATTCAGCCTCGGACCTTCGGGTGACCATCCTCCAAGGTGGACTTCGGGACAGGCAGCAGAGGAAAGTGCCGAGCAGAGGCTGGTAGCTAAGTTTGGTACCCATAGGGAGGCCTCAACCGGGACCTTGGGTTCATGTCACATTACAGGTGATCACCATTGCACTACACACACACACAGATATTCCTACACACACACACTCACATACACACGGACATGGGTACACACAGATGCGCACACAGATACCCACACACACCCTTACAGACACACACACGCTCCCACACTCAGACATGCACCCCCTCAAAGACTTAAGACACTCTGCACCCACTACACACACACACATTCTTACACTCACAACCCCCACCCCAGACAGACACACACACACCCACAAAGCCCCACATGCACACATATATTTTGCATGGTGAGTTTGTATTGCAGAGTTACATTGCACTTTGCTCAAAAACTGCATACATTCATGTAGAACTCTGAGTTCAAAAACTGCAGGAATTTATGTAAAACTCTTGTTATCTCACTTATTAGATTAGAATCAATCTAAACATCAGGTCATAGACAGAGAACACATGGGGTTAACACCTTCAACATATTGTCTAGCTATCACCGTTGTTAACAGCTAACCCGAGAATGCAACTTTAAAAAGGATTTTGTGATTTACACATGAAAGTGAAACTATCACTGTATTCTAACAGATGAAAGGCTTAACAGACAATCAATTTTTCAATGTATAATTTCAGTTACAGCACACTGCAAATTTTTGCTATAAATTCTGTGTTACGATGGAGCCCTCCATAATCACCTGATGAAGGAGCATCGCTCCGAAAGCTATTGTGCTTCCAATTAAACCTGTTGGACTATAACCTGGTGTTGTGTGATTTTTTTAACATTGTGAAACAAGATTAGTTCACACCAGTTTTCATACTACATTTGCCTTTTCCCATCTTTTCTCATCTAAGCAGCTATTCCTTTCTCCCTCATGTGCTTGGAGAAAGGACTGCAGATGCTGGAGATCAGAATCGAAAAGTGTGGTGCTGAAAAAGCACAGCAGATCAGGCAGCATCCAAGCAGCAGGAGAATCAATGTTTTGGGCATAAGCCTGATGAAGGCTTGAGTTAGAGGCAAATGACAAGGAAAGGCAACAGAAATGAAACCGTTTGAATTCTGATTAAAAGCAGAGAAAAGAGAGAGAGAAGGGAGAGAAAAAAGGAAAGAGAGGAAAGGAAGAAAGAGAGGAAGTTTGACCTTCAGAAATTGGCACTTAGACAGGAAAGCTGAAAATGTGTCGCTGGAAAAGCGCAGCAGGTCAGGCAGCATCCAAGGAGCAGAAGAGTCGACGTTTCGGGCACATAAATTCATGCAATTTCTGAGCTCAGAGCTCTACATGAATGTATGCAATTTTTGAGCAAAGTGCAATGCAACTCTGCAAGTACAAATTCACCCCACAAAATATATGTGTGCATGTGTGTCTTTGTCTGTGTGTGTGTGTGTCTGTGTGGTGTGCAGAGTGTCTTAAGTCTGAGGGGGTGCATGTGGGAGTGTGTGTGTGTGTGTGTGTGTGGTGTGCAGAGTGTCTTAGGTCTGTGAGGGGGTGCATGTGTGAGTGTGGGAGTGTGTGTGTCTATAAGGGTGTGTGCGTATCTGTGTGCGCGTCTGTGTGTACCTGTGTGTTTGTGTATGAATATGGAGAAGGGCTCATGCCCGAAACATCGACTCTCCAGCTCCGTGGATGCTGCATGACCTGCTGCGCTTTTCCAGCAACACATTTTCAGCTCTGATCTCCAGCATCTGCAGTCCTCACTTTCTCCTACTTAGACAGGAAAGCCAGCCTAAAAAAAATGGTGTTGAAGGCTGAAGGTAAGTTTAGTGAGGGTAAGCAAACTCATAGTAGCTGAAAGGATCTGTTTAAATACATTCACACATTGCCTAAATTTGATGAGAAGCCTGTGGAAGCCTTTTTCATCTCATTTGAAAAGGTGACTCAACAAATGCAGTGGCCAGTGATCATGTGGGCACTGTTGATCCAAACAAAACTTGCAAGTAGGGCTACTGAGGTACTCACATCACTATCAGAGGAGGTATCTGGGGAGTATGAGGAGGTGAAGACAGCTATCTTAAGTGCATATGAGCTTGTGCCAGAAGCCTACAGACATCTAAGGAGGTACCCTGGTCAAACCTACATTGACTCTGAAGGCATCAAATAAGGCAATTTTAATAGGTAGATAAGGGCATAGACAGATGATCATTTTGGAGGAATTCAAAAATTCACTTCCTGAAGTAGTGAGAACTCGTGGAAGAGCAGAGAGTTAAACAGCAAGATTAGCAACTGAAATGGCTGATGATTATGAGTTAGTCCATAAATCAAAGTTTGGCTTCCAAAATCAATTTCAATCCATGAGGTATAGAAATTGGAGAAAAGAAAAATCCTCACGTGGAAAGGGAAAGGTAGATCACAGTTGAGATCATAAGGATTATTTACCACAGGGGGAAAAGGAAACCCTTGAAGGGGAAAGAAATTAAAAAGCTCAGACGTTTTACTCCAACGAAATAGGCCACATGAAATCACGGCGTTGGTGGGTTAGGAAACGTACTCGGAAGCCACGTGTAGGAAAACAGAAGAAGCCAGTGAATTTTTTTGGAGTGGTAACAGAAAGCACAATAGAAGTTAAAAAGCTGCACCAGAATGTACAACCTGGTCAGAGGTTGGTTAAGGAGGAAGTGCCTGATCTTCTTAAACCAGAGGTAAAGTTTACTCGCATAGGCCAGGAGCAGCAGGTAAAGAGGTTACAATATGAAGAGATACAGGATCCTTACAATCTTTGATGTTGAAAGATGAGGAGATATGTACCTCTGGTGGACTATTGCCAGAAAAGGTGTGAGTACCTGGAATTCACGGCGAGACAAGAAACATTCACTTATGTAGAATGAGGTTAGAGTGTCCAGTGAAGAGTGGAGAAGTTATGGTAGGAATACTGGACAATTTCTCAGCTCCAGGCATACAACTTGTCCTTGCTAATGATATAGCTGGTTCACAGGTAGGAGAGCTGCCTAGTGTGGTTGAAAAGCCAGTGGAAACTCATGCAGCTGAACTATGACAGGACATATATCCTGGACTTTTCCTGACTGTATGCTAACGAGGTCACAAAATTACCAGTTGAAACAGAAGAGATCAAAGAGTACAGATAAGAAAGTTAAAGCAGAATTAGCAGACACCTTGTTTGATCAGATGATTGAGACGAACCAGGAGCAGATAGATGACAAAGCAGACACCTTTAGCTCAGAAAAATTAACCGAGTTACAGCAGAAAGATTGAAATTTAAACCAGTTGTATCAAAAGGCATACATGGAAAAAGAATCCAAATATATCCCTGAATGCTACCATCTTAAAATTGATATCTTAATGAGGAAATGGAGACCATCACATATTCAAGCAGATGAGAAATGGGCAGAAGTCCATCAAGTCATATCGCCACGGTGGCTCAGTGGTTAGCACTGCTGCCTCACAGCACCAGAGACCCGGGTTCAATTCCTGCCTCAGGCGACTGACTGTGTGGAGTTTACACATTCTCCCTCTGTCTGCGTGGGTTTCTTCCGGGTGTTCCAGTTTCCTCCTAGTGTCCAAAAATGTGCAGGTTAGGTGAGTTGGCCATGTTAAATTGCCCATAGTGTTAGGTGAAGGGGTAAATGTAGGGGAATGGGTCTGGGTTGCGCTTCGGTGGGTTGGTGTGGACTTGTTGGGTCGAAGGGCCTGTTTCCACACTGTAAGTAATCTAATCTAATCTAATCAGTGGGTTATAGAAAGCGCAGTGTTGCGGGTGGGGCATGAACTACCAATAGAGGGTCACTTAGGGGTAAGAGAAACTCAAGCTAAAATACAAAAACATTGTTACTCACCTGGATTGCACAAGAATGTCATTAAATTTTGCCAGACATATCATACATGTCAGGTAATTGGAAAACCACGGGCAGTAATAAAACATGCATCTTTAGTAACTATTCCTGCATTTGAAGAACCTTTTACAAGAGTTTTAATTGATTGCATATGGCCCCTATCTAAAACAAAAAAGTGAAAAACAGTATTTGTTAACAATAATTGATGGGTCCACTAGATTTCCAGAGGCCATTCCATTACACAATATCACAGCTAAAAGGATTGTACAGGAGTTACTCAAATGTTTCACTAGATACAGACTACTCATAGAGATACAATCAAATCAAGGGTTAAACTTTACATGAAAGTCATTCAAGGAAGTTATGGACAGCTTAGGAATACAACAATTCAAATCTACTGCACACCATCCAGAGTCTCGGAGTGTTAGAAAGGTGGCATTTGACATTAAAGACCATGTTGAGGGCTTATAGTCAAGACTATCCAGATGATTGGGATAAAGGAATTCCATCTGTACTTTTATGTGATCAGAGATGCATCAAATTAATCGACCAGATTCAGTCCATTTGAATTAGTTTTTGGGCGTGAAGTGAGAGGATTGCTAAAATTGATTAAGGATAAATTGATAAGTCATAAGGCAGACCAGCATATTTGGACTATGTGTCAAGTTTCAGGGAATAATTAAACAGAGTGGGGGAATTGGATAGGCAGCATTTAAAAGTATCACAGCATACAATCAAACAGGAAGTAGACAAGAAATCAAAACCTCGCAACTTTGCTATCGATGATAGTGTTAGTGCTATTTTCAGTAATAGATGAACCTTTAAAAGAAAGGCTTCATAGAATCTCTACAATGCAAAAACAGGCCCTTCGGCCCAACAAGTCTACATCGACCATCCAAAGAATAACCCACCCAGATCCAATCACCTACCCTAATATCCTATATTTACCCCTGACCAATGCACCTAACCTACACATCCCTGAACACTACGGGCAATTTAGCATGGCCAACTCACCTAACATGTTTGGGTCGTGGAAAGAAATCAGAGCACCCGGAGGAAACCCACGCAGACACTAGGAGAATGTGCTAACTCCACATATACAATCGCCCGAGGCTGGAATTGAACCTGAGTCCCTGGAGCTGTGAGGCAGCAGTGCTAAACACTGTACCACTGCTCAAAAGGTATTTTGAAAGGGAAAGAAAACATAAGGAGATTGTGTTATTGGTTACAACATAGATTGAAGAAAGATTCTGAATTGGACATTCCTCAAATTAAATTGGATAATGCAAAATTGTTAAAACATGGGATAAAGTATTGAGTTACCTTCCAGAGGAAAATCGAAATGACCTGAAAGTTATTGCTATCACATGGGGCGATATGTGGAAATAAACTGGGAATTATCAACCTAATTATGCATGATGTAGATATAGGAGATGTTGTCCCGATTAAGGCATAACCCTCCAAAGTTGGCACAGGTTCAAAAGAAGATGGAAAGCATGCTCCAAGACGACATAATCAACATGAATTACTGTGATGGGAGCTCACCCAAACCAAATGTAACATCGCAAATGCAGTACAAAGACTGATCACATCTGATTGCGCATTTGGAAGACTGTGTTGAAAAGGTGGGACAAGCAACTTATATTTCTAAATTGCGCTTGCTCAGTAGATACTGGCAGTTACCTTTGTCCGAAAGAGCGAAGACAATTTCGGCTTTCATAACACCGGATGGACTTTAAAGTCATGCTGTTTGGTAAAGAAAACGCACCAGCCACATTTCAGAGACTAACCAATAAGGTCATTGCAGGATTACCCAATTGTGTAGTTTATAACGCCGGCCTGGTGATTTTTAGTCACAGGTGGAAGGGACATTTGCAATATTTATCAGAATTGTTCGATCAACTTCAGGAGGCAGGCTTGGTGATAACCCTGGCTAAAAGTGAATTTGCCAAAGGCCAAGTTACCTTCCTGGGCTATATTACCGACCACGGACAAATAGCCCCATGGAATTCAAACAAGGTAATTGGCGAGTTTCCCATATCAAAGAAAAGTACTATAATTCCTGGGGTTGAGAAGATTTTATCAAAAATTTACATAAAATTTTAGCAGTGTGGCTGCTCCATTCACTGAACTGCTGAAGAAAGGCAAGAACTTGCAGTGTACAGTGGACTGTCAGAAGGCATTTGACAGCCTGAAAACTGTGTTGACCACGCCCAGATATTAACCACACCTAATTACACAAAGCTATCGATGCAAGTGATGCAGGTGTTGGTGCGGTGCTCTAACAGGAAGACAACAAGAAAATAGGAAGGCCTATCCAGTATTTCTCCAGGAAACTGAACACTCATCAGAAATTTTGGACAGTTCAGAAGGAGATTTTGAGCTGGGTGTTGGTATTACAACATTTCAATTTTTGTGTTACCAGTAATGTATCTGAGACAATGTACACTGATCATAACCCATTGAAGTGTAGAGGTATTTAAGGACAAAAATTCCAGACTGTTTAGTTGGAGCTTGCTGTTGCAGCTATTCAATTAGAAAATTGCGCATGTGGCAGGACAAGGAAACGTGATTGCTGATGCATTGTCAAGAATTGAATGAGAAACGGAAGCGTTCAGTGGCAGGAATAAAACAGATTGAAACAGAGTGTAGTTGTGCATGTTTGCATGATTATTGTGAATGTACTGTATTTGGGTGTTGTCACGTACTAACAATTTATAGACAATAGGTGCAGAGTAGGCCATTCAGCCCTTCGAGCCGGCACCACCATTCATTGTGATCATGACTGATCATCCACAATCAGTATCCTGATCCCCATAACACTTGATTCCACTATCTTTCAGAGCTCTATCCATCTCTTTCTTGAAAGAATTCAGAGACTTGGCGTCCACTGTCTTTTGGGGCAGAGCATTCCATATATCCACCACTCTAAGTAAAGAAGTTTCTCCTCAACTCTGTTCTAAATAGCCTACCCATTATTTTTAAACTGTGTCCTCTGGTTCTGGACTCACCCATCAGCGGAAACATGCTTCCTGCCTCCAGAGTGTCCAATTCTTTGATAATCTTAAATATCTCAATCAGATCCCCTTTCATCCTTCTAAACTCAAGTGTATACAGGCCCGGTCGCTCCAATCTTTCAACATATGATAGTCCCACCATTCCAGGAACTGACCTCGTGAACCTATGCTGCACTCTCTCAATAGCCAGAATGTGCTTCCTCAAATTTGGAGACCAAAACTGCACACAATACTCCAGGTGTGGTCTCACCAGGGCCTTGTACAGTTGCAGAAGGACCTCTTTACTCTTATAATCAATTCCTCTTGTTATGAAGGCCAGCATGCCATTAGCTTTCTTCACTGTCTGCTGTAACTGCATGTTTGCTTTCATTGACTAATGTACAAGAACACCTAGATCCCTTTTACTTCCCCTTTATCTAACCTGACTTCATCTGGATACTAATCTGCCTTCCTGTTCTTGCCACCAAAGTGGATAACCATACATTTATCAACATTAAACTGCATCTGCCATGCATCCACCAACTCACCGAGCCTGTCCAAGTCACCCTGTATTCTCATAAAATCCTCCTTACATTTCACCCTGTCACCCAGCTTTGTGTCATCAGCAAATTTGCTAATGTGGCTTTTAATGCCTTAATCTATGTCATTAATGTATATTGTAAACAGCTGCGGTCCCAGCACCAAACCTTGTGGTACTGCACTGGTCACCACCTGCCATTCTGAAAGGGATCTGTTTATCACTACTCTTTGCTTTCTGTCAGTCAGCCAATTTTCAATTCAAGTAAGTATTTTGCCCCAATACCATGTGCCCTAATTTTGCTTGTTAATCTCCTATGTGCGACTTTATCAAAGACTTTCTGAAAGTCCAGGTACACTATATCCACTGGCTCTCTCTTATCCATCTTCATAGTTACATCCTCAAAAAATTCCAGAAGATTAATCAAGCACAATTTCTCCTTCATAAATCCATGCTGACTCTGACCTATCCTGTTACTGCTATCCAAATGAGACATAATTTCATCTTTTATAATTGACTCCAGCATCTTTTCCACCACTGACATGAGGCTAACCGGTCTATAATTCCCTGTTTTCTCTCTCCCCCCTTTCTTGAAAAGTGGGATAACATTAGCCACCCTCCAATCCGCAGGAACTGATCTTGAATCTATAGAACATTGGAAAATGATTACCAATGCATCCACAATTTCTAGAGCCACTTCCTTAAGTACCCTGGGATGCAGACCATCAGGTCCTGGGGACTTATCAGCCTTCAGACCAACAGTCTATCCGACACCATTTTCTGCCTAATATAAATTCCCTTAGGTCTTCCACTACCCTAGGTCCTTCAGCTACTTTTACATCTGGGAGATTGCTTGTGTCTATCCCAGTGAAGGCAGAATCCAAAGTACCTATTCAACTCTTCTGTCATTTCCTTGCTCCCCATAATAAATTCACCTGTTTCTATCTTCAACGCCCAATTTTAGTCTTCACCATTTTTTTTTCATATACCTAAAAAGGCTTTTACTATCCTCCTTCATATTTTTGGTCAGTTTGCCTTTGTACCTAATTTTTTCTCCATGTATTGCCTTTTTAGTTATCCTCTGTTGCTCTTTAAAGGTTTCCCAGTCCTCCGACTTCCCACTCATCTTTGCTATGTTATACTTCTTCTCTTTTGTCTTTACACAGTCCTTAACTTCTCTCATTAGCCACTGCTGCCCCTGCCTCCCCTTAGGATCTTTCTTCCTCTTTAGATTGAATTTATTCTGCACCTTCTGCATTACATTAAGAAATACCTGCCATTGTTGTTCCACTGCCATCCCTGCTAGGGTGTTGAACCATTGAACTTTGGCCAGCTCCTCCCTCATAGCTCCATAGTTCCCTCTGTTCAACTGCAATATTGACACTTCTGATTCTCCCTTCTCCCTCTCAAATTGCAGATTAAAACTTATCATATTATGGTCACTACCTACTAATGGCTCCTTTACTTCGAGGTCCCTGATCAAATCCCATTTGTTGCACAACACCAGATCCAGAATTGTCTTCTCCCTGGTAGGCTCCAGTACAAGCTGTTCTAAGAATCAATCTTGGAGGGACTCCGCAAACTCCCTTTCTTAGGGTTCAGTATCATCCTGATTCTCCCAGTCTTCCTGCATGTTGAAATTCCCATAAAAACAGCAATTATACATTTGCAAATTTAGGATTTAGGGGTTTTAAAATGAAGCTATCTTTGGATATTGATGTTATTTTAAGGGTGGGTGGGATGATGCTGCTCCTTCAACAAGGTCATGTTGTCCTTGGTTTTTTTTCAGAGGGGTCATAAACGCTGAGACTCTGAGGAGGTCTGGTTTTTATGGGTTTTACAGCCAATTTGATTATAGCTAACAGATACTGCCTCACACAAAACACTTTCAAGTTTTAAAAAACACTTGTACAATGAAAAGGGGAGCAGCCAGTTCTCCCAGCTCACTTTTTCTCTGGTTTGGTTTGATTTGTTTTGGGTTGTAGCAATCTGGCTGCTCAGAGCTGCTGGTCAGTTTTGAGGCAACTAGTCCAAGAAACAGCTACGTGGACAAAGGTGTTCCACGCTGAATCTCTCTGCCATCTCGCTCTCTTTGACATCTCTCCTGTAAGAAACTGAGTTTGATTTTTACCTTTTTTGCCAAGGGTGTTAATGGAATTGTTGCAGGAATTTGGAACAGCATCATTAAGTTGGGATAATCTGCTGGGTTTTTGAAGTGGTTTACGTTATTCTGTATTCTGTTCTCTTTTGTTTATGTTACATTTGGTAATCTTGCAAATAAATTATGTTTTGTTAAAAACTAAATGGTTGGGCCAGCTGCATCACTCCTAGAATATCCATTTTACACCTACATAAACAACTAGCAAAGTTACGGTCTGGGCTACCTTCCTGAAATATTTTTTGGGTGTGGTGGGGGGGAGGTGTCTGGCCTGCTCCACAATAACCTCAGGTTAAACTGAGGACTACAGATGCTGGAGATTACAGTTGAGGGTATGATACAGGAAAAGCACAACAGGTCAGGCAGCACCGAGGAGCAGGAGAATCAATGTTTCGGGCATAAGCCTTTCATCAGGCATGAGGCTTGTGAGCCGGGGTGGGGGGGGGGGGGGATGAGAGATAAATGGATTGGGGTGGTGCTGAGGGGAAGGTAGCTGGGAATGTGATAGGTAGATGAAGGTGTGGGTGAAAGTGATAGATTAGAGGGGAGAGTGGAAAGGAAGGAAGATGGACAAGTAGGACAAGTCAAGAAGGCTGTGCCGAGTTAGAAGCTTGGGACTGGGCTAAGGTTGGGGGAGAAGAAATGAAGAAACTGGTGAAATCCACATTGATCCCATATCATTGCAGGGTTCCAAGGCGGAAGATGAGGCATTCTTCCTCCAGACATTGGATGGTAATGGTTTGGCAATGGAGGAGGCCCAGAACTTGCATGTCCTTGGTGGAGTTAAAGTGTTCAGCCATGGGGCAGTGGGGTTGGTTGGTACAGGTGGCTCCAACTCGCAGACATCACCTCCTACTGCCCCTTCGACCACGATATCACTTCCTAACACTGTCTCCGAGACCATCCACAACCTCATCACTTTGGGGATCTCCCACCCACAGCCTCCTCCATTATAGTCTGAGAACCCTGCACAGCCCGAGTCTACCTCCTCCACAAGATTCACAAACCTGACTGCCCTGGCTGACCCATTGTCTCTGCCTGCTCCTGGATTAGTGGTGCTGGAAGAGCACAGCAGTTCAGGCAGCATCTGAGGAGCAGTAAAATCAAAGTTTCGGGCAAAAGCCCTTCATCAGGAATAAAGGCAAAGAGCCTGAAGTGTGGAGAGATAAGCTAGAGGAGGGTGGGGGTGGGGAGAAAGTAGCATAGAGTACAATAGGTGAGTGGGGGAGGGGATGAAGGTGATAGGTCGGGGGTGGGGGGAGGGTGGAGTGCATAGGTGGAAAAGAAGATCGGCAGGTAGGACAAGTCATGGGGACAGTACTGAGCTGGAAGTTTGGAACTAGGGTGAGGTGGGGGAAGGGGAAATGAGGAAACTGTTGAAGTCCACATTGATGCCCTGGCGTTGAAGTGTTCTGAGGCAGAAGATGAGGCGTTCTTCCTGCAGGCATCTGGTGGTGAGGGAGCAGCGGTAAAGGAGGCCCAGGACCTCCAAGTCCTCAGCAGAGTGAGAGAGGGAGTTGGAATGTTGGGCCGCAGGGTGGTGTGGTTGATTGGTGTGGGCGTCCCGGAGATGTTCCCTAAAGCGCTCTGCTAGGAGGCGTCCAGTCTCCCCAATGTAGAGGAGACCGCATCGGGAGCAACGGATACAATAAATGATATTAGTGGAGGTGCAGGTAAAGTTTTGATGGATGTGGAAGGCTCCTTTAGGGCCTTGGATGGAGGTGAGGGAGGAGGTGTGGGCGCAGGTGAAGGTGCCAGGATGGGAGGGTGGGTTGTAGGGGGGCGTGGACCTGACCAGGTAGTCATGGAGGGAACGGTCTTTGCGGAAGGTGAAAAGGGGTGGGGAGGAAAATATATCCCTGGTGGTGGGGTCTTTTTGGATGTGGCCGAAATGTCGGCGGATGATTTGGTTTATGCGAAGGTTTGTAGGATGGAAGGTCAGCACCAGGGGCGTTATGTCCTTGTTATGGTTGGAGGGGTTGGGTCTGAGGGCGGAGGTGAGGGATGTGATCTTTAACCACGTGGAAAGGGAAATTGCGGTCTCTAAAGAAGGAGGCCATCTGGTGTGTTCTGTGGTGGATCTCGTCCTCCTGGGAGCAGGTACTGCGGAGGTGGAGGAATTGGGAATACGGGATGGCATTTTTGCAAGAGGTAGGGTGGGAAGAGGTGTAATCCAGGTAGCTGTGGGAGTCCGTGGGTTTGTAAAAACTGTCTGTGTCAAGTCGGTCGTCATTAATGGAGAAGGAGAGGCCCAGGAAGGGGAAGGAGGTGTCAGAGATGGTCCAGGTAAATTTAAGGTCAGGGTGGAATGTGTTGATGAAGTTGATGAATTGCTCAACCTCCTCGTGGGAGCACGAGGTGGTGCCAATACAGTCATCATTGTAGCCGAGGAAGAGGTGGGGAGTTGTGCTAGTGTAATTACGGAAGATTGACTGTTCTACGTAGCCAATAAAGAGACAGGCATAGCTGGGGCCCATAGGTGTGCCCATGGCTACCCCTTTGGTCTGGAGGAAGTGGGTGGATTCAAAGGAGAAATTGTTAAGGGTGAGAACCAGTTCGGCCAAACGAATGAGAGTGTCGGTGGAAGGGTACTGTTGGGGGCGTCGGGAGAAGAAAAATGGAGGGCTTGGAGGCCCTGGTCATGGCGGATGAAGGTGTAGAGGGATTGGATATCCATGGTGAAGATGAGGCTTTGGGGGCGGAGGAAACGGAAGTCTTGGAGGAGGTGGAGGGCGTGGGTGGTGTCTCGAACGTATGTGGAGAGTTCCTGGTCTAGGGGGGATAGGACCGTGTCAAGGTAGGTAGAGATGAGTTCAGTGGGGCAGGAGCATGCTGAGACAATGGGTCTGCCAGGGTGGTCAGGCTTGTGGATCTTGGGAAGGAGGTAGAACCTAACAGTGCGGGGTTCCCGGACTTGAGGTTGGAAGCTATGCGTGGGAGATCTCCTGAGGTGATGAGGTTCTTTATGGTCTGGCAGATGATGGTTTGGTGATGGGGGGTGGGGTCATGGTCGAGGGGGAGGTAGGAAGAGGTGTCCTTGAGTTGGCGTTTGGCTTTAGCAGTGCAGAGGTCAGTGTGCCAGACTACCACTGCGTCCCCTTTATCTGCTGGTTTGATGGTGAGGTTGGGATTGGAGCAGAGGGATTGGAGGGCTGCGCGTTGTGAGGGTGAGAGGTTGGAGTGGGGGAGGGGGGTAGCCAGGTTGAGGCAGTTAATGTCCCGGCGGCAGTTGGAAATGAAGAGGTCGAGGGCAGGTAATAGGCCAGCGGGGGGTGTCCAGATGGATGCAGTGTGTTGGAGGTGGGCAAAGGATCCTCGGAAGGTGGGCAGGAGTCCTGATTGTGAAAGTAAGCTCAGAGGTGGAGGCAGCAGAAGAAGTGTTCGACGTCATGGCGTGTATTAAATTCATTGATGAGTGGATGGAGGGGGATGAAGGTGAGTCCTTTGCTGAGGACTAATCTTCGTCCTCAGTGAGGGAAAGGTCTGGAGGGATGGTGAAAACTCAGCAGGGCTGGGAGCTGGGATCTGGTGTGGGTGTGGAGCTGGAAGTGGGGGCAGAGCCAGTAACTGCAGTGGATGTGATGGTGGGGGGAATGGGGGTGGAGTCATGAGCGGGGTGGTGTTCCCCTCAGGGTTCTGGTGGCCGGGAATGGTGACAGTGGGATCTATGGGGTGCATGTCAGCAGAATGCAGGTGAGTGGTGTTGGTGGGGACGGAATTGGTGGCAGACACGGCAGTAAGGGTGGCGGAAGTCACTGAGCATGTGACATCAGCGATGATGTGAGGGGCGGAAGTGATGCCATGTGTGATGTAGACCTCAGCCTGCTCCTGTCCCACCAAACTCATCTCTGCATACCTTGACACCATCCTGTCCCGCTTAGTCCTGGAACTCACCATCTATGTTCAGGACACCACCCACGCCCTTTACCTCCTCCAAGACTTTCATTTCCCTGACCCCTAACATCTTCACCATAGGTATCCAGTCCTTGCCTCCAAGCCCTCCGTTTCTTCCTCTTATGTCAACACAACCAGTACCCTTCCATTGACACTCTCATGCACCTGGTTGATCTAGTCCTCACCTTCCACAACTTCTCCTTCCAATCCTCCAAACCAAAGGGGTAGCCATGGGCATCCATATGTGTCCCAGCTATGTGTGCTTCTTTATCGGGTACATGGAACAATCCATCTTCCGCAGCTACATCAGCACCATTCCCCACCTTTTCCCCAGCTACCATGACTGTATTGGCGATACCACATGCTCCCACAGGGAGTTGACCAGTTCAGCAACTTTACAAACACCTTCTACCCAGACCTCAAATTCACCTGGACCATCTTGGACACCTCTCTCCCCTTCCTGGACCTCTCCACCTCCATCTCCATCTCCGCCGACCGACTAAGCACGGACATGTACTACAAATCAGCTACCTGGACTACACCTCCTCCCACTCCACCTCCTGTAAAAACACTATTCCTTATTCCCAATTCCTCCGCCTCTGCCACATCTGCTCCCAGGAGGACCAATTCCACCATAGAATATCCAGACGGCCTCCTTCTTCAAAGACTCCAATTTCCTCTCCCACGTGGTCGGTGATGCTCTCCAGCGCTCTCCTCCACTTCCTGCTCCTCCGCCCTTAAACCCCAGCCCTCCAATTGCAGCAGGGACAGAACACCCCCCTAGTCCTTACCTTCCACTCCAGCAACCTCCACAAACATCACATCATCCTCCGTCACTTCGACCACTTGCGAACAGACCCCACCACTATGGATATATTTCCCTCCCCATCCCTATCCGCATTCCAGAGAGACCATTCCCTCCGTGACTCCCTTGTCTGATTCACAACCCCACCAGCCCAACCCCAGGCACCTTCCCCATCACTGCAGGAAGTGCAAAACCTGCACCCATACCTCCCCTTCACCTCTGGCCAAGACCCCAAAGGATTTTTACACATATAACAGAAAGTAACCTGTACTTCCATGCACATTATTTACAGTATCGGTTGCACCTGATGTAGTCTCCTCATCGTGAAGACAGGAGACCAACTTGCAGATCATTTCAGAGAACATGTCTGGGACACCTGCACCAACCAACCCCACTGCCCCTTGGCTGAACACTTTAACTCCCCCTCCTTCACCAAGGGCATGCAAGTTCTGGGCGTCCTCCATCACCAAACCCTTACTACCCGAAGTCTGGGGGGAAGAATGTCTCATCTTCCGCCTTGGGACTCTGCAACCACATGGGATTGATGTGGATTTCCCCAGTTTCCTCATTTACCTTCCCCCAACCTTATCCCAGTCCCAAGTCTCCAACTCGGCACCACCCCCTTGACCAATCCAACCTGTCCATCTTCCTTTCTTCCCACCCATCCGACCTATCACTTCCATCCACACTTTCATCTACCTATCACATTCCCAGCTACCTTCCCTCCAGCATCACTTCCCTCCCATTTATCTCTCAGCCCCTGGCCCACAAGTCCTATTCCTGATTACTCCCGAAATGTCGATTCTCCTGCTCTTCAGATGCTGCCTGACCTGCTGTGCTTTTCCAGCACCATACCCTTGATCCATAACAATTTCCAGAGTGTGTAAAATCAATGGTGTGCTCAAGTCAAAATAAAATAATTCCTGTTAAGATTGATAGCTACTGCTTCTAACTCAGATCTCCATGGGATGGTCCTAGCATTCATAAAGCAATAGAATAACACTACGATAGACCTTGCCTTAGTTTACAGTTGCAAACAATATTGACCTTGCAGTAATTCAGTTAGGCAAACTGCTTTTATTAGAGACTGTTTTGCCGATTTATGATATGTCATTCTTCTAATCTACTAGCTCTTTTGCTCATTATAAATGGAAGCCATTTGACCTCTGACTCTTTTCAAAGACTCCAGACAGCCTTTCAAGAAAAAAAGACAATTAACTTCAGATCAAGATCAAATAGAATTAAATAACCATATATTAAATTCAAAAGTGAATTGGATTATTCTCCTGTGAGTGAAGATGACTTTTAAGTACTTATGTAAAATAACAAAATTAAGGAAACTCATATCAAGTTAAATATTGGACAAAAGTGCGTAATTCTGACCATAACCTTCACATCACCAACAAGTCAGTTCAGTATGTTGCAACCTGTCTCCCCATTAATGTTGTAGAAATCACACTTACCTTCAGTCATTACTATATTCAAATATCATTCAGTCGTGGTTTTGAAAGATCTTGGAGTCCAACTTCAAAATTCTGGTGTGAGCTGTTTTTCATAATGGGGCAATCCCAATTTTTGGACTTAGTAGGCATAATCTAACCAGGCTTTGAGTAACATAGATTACGGAAAGATGTGTGGCTGAATTGGGAGAGAGAAGTTCCGCAAGCCCAACTTAATGTTGAATAATCTTGTAGATATTTTTAATCAACTTATTCAATGTGTTATTAATACCTCAAATGCAGGTGGGATCTGAACCAGGCCTTCCATCTCATTTTATGCACTTTCCTCAAGTGAGATTTTAACTAGGCAGGAATAAGTTCTCAACCGACAATCATTATCACTTGCCAAATGTTTTGTTAACTCTCTAGCTTGCCACTGGTGGTGATTTTACTAAACTCACCTCACAAACTGTCCATCAGCAAAAAGTAAACATGAAAACTAGAGTGAGTTCTTGACAGGTTCAACTGCCACTTGCTCCAAATGACCACCATGTTGGACACCAAGGGAAACATCTCGAGACCCACTCCAAAGGCACTGAATCCAAAACAATGGATGTTGGCATCCAACATATGCCAGCCTCCAAGAATCTGTAAGGATCATTTCCAAACAACTTACAGGATGTTTGTGAACTT
This sequence comes from Hemiscyllium ocellatum, assembly GCF_020745735.1. Taxonomy (NCBI): domain Eukaryota; kingdom Metazoa; phylum Chordata; class Chondrichthyes; order Orectolobiformes; family Hemiscylliidae; genus Hemiscyllium; species Hemiscyllium ocellatum. Next base: position 56,894,018 of record NC_083410.1, on the reverse strand, counting down.
CAGTGCTGCACCTTGAATTGCACTTGCAATTCATTTTAATGCCACTGTAAGGACACTGTGAGCACAGGGGAACACCTCCAGCTCCTGGACTGTATCAGTTGCATCTATAGGCTCTGCACTTGCTGTCATAGTGCTCACTCACCTTGATCTGACCTGGATGGTCACAACATTCTTATCTTATATCTCCTTGCCTTTGTGCATTTTAACCCTTCAGCCAGGCAATCCAGGTTAGTATTGTTACTGTCTTTCCATGCCATTTAACATAGATGAAATGGGAGGAAACATGTCATGATTGTCAACAGACCTCAGTCTTCAAGAGGGATAGCCCTTGTTTACAGAATTCCAGCACAGTAAATCAAGGACAACCTCGCAATTCAGGATCTGTGCTGTGTAGTCCAAATCAGGATCCTCTTCTTATAAGAGCTAAGGAGATGAATGATGGATAGCACACCACCCACTGGTGTATTTCTGCCCTATTGTGGGCTATTTTCCTTGTGAAATGAGAGACAGAGGCACAGATATTACATAAACCCAAAAGTGGTAACACAGCAGGTGGGAGGTTTCCTGAATAAATGAGTAGGCAGCATAGAGCATTGCAGGGTTGATGATAGATAAGGGCAAGTTGGTAGAATGTTGGAGGCAATGATGAGAGTTGGTAGAGCATAACCTTTGGTGGAAGGTAGATACAATAGCAATAATTAAACGAGTGTCAGGTATCCAAATAGCTGAGAATGTTTAAACCTGGGTGTCAATCTTTGACATGGCCTCCATTGCTCATCCTGGGGAAGAGAACATGCCACCTATGCACCATCCCATCTAGTAGGACCTCCAGGACCCAATTTTCCATATTCTCTCCTGTCTGGGCAAATGTCAGGAACTGTACAGGGTGACTCTGACCGACAGTGCTCATCCGATAACATAATTGCTTTTTAAAGGTGGCATGGGTGCAGTGAATTTTAGGATATTCAATGACTGATGAGATGTTCTGGGAACAATGTGTACTCAGTTGGGGGCAAAGATTAGGCATGATTCTTGCTGCAAAGGCTCAAACAACAATTAATGTGTGATGTTTGGTAAGTTATGGTGAGAAAGCTTGCTCGTTTTCATGGCAGGAATCACTCCACACAACATATTGTTCACTTGGACAGCCAAAAATCTGTAAGATTCTGCCCAATGGAAAAGCCAAATTTGGATGACCATTCGTTGCACACTGTACTATTTGGGTGGCTTCTGTGACCAATCAAATAAAATCTACCACTTAAAATAGCAACATTGCAATTCTGATCTTTGGCTGGCAAAAGAGATTGTGGTTTCCTGTCCAGTGACCCCTCCTGGAAGGTGCATATTATTAGTTCCTAGATGCTGCAAAGGTTGGGATTAGCTATAATTTCCTCTACTGCCAATAGCCTGTAAACATTTCTTGTGTAAGTTATGTCATGGAGAATGTCTTTTATGACAAAGTACCTTAGGGTTCTTGTGCATTACTTCAAGCAGGATTTAGTGGTTTCCAGTGAGGAACAGAGAATATTAGAGATCAAAATGTACAAAAATAACTTCTATATTACTTGTAATTTAAAAATTAATTTATAGGACATGCATATCACTGGCAAGGCCTGCATTTATTGCCTATCTCTACTTACCATGGAGAATATTTCTATTTTTTAACATGGCCACTTAAAGGAAACAAATTTTGCATATTTAAAAACACTTCAACAGAGATCTTATCAGATTTTTTTGGTGCTTGTCATTTTGCTTGTTCGAGAATTTCCCTGAGATTTCCTTTTCTTTATTTCAGTACAGTTACTACCACTACTGACTATCTGCCTTGATTACATTGCACGCTGAAATCAATTCACAGTTCTGTTCTGAGATATAGTTGCAGCCTTGTTCACAGAGTATGAACTTTCTGCCATTGCTGTCCTAGTCTTAAAATTACGTGAATTTATTGAAATTTATTCTAAAATCCTGTCTGTCAAGACATCTGTAAATCAGTACATTTTTTAGAGATAATTTGGAGATGTCGGTGATGGACTGGGGTGGACAAAGTTAAAAATCACACAACACCAGCTTATAGTCCAACAGGTTTAATTAGAAGCACACTAGCATTCAGAGCGTCACTCCTTCAATAGATGATAGTGGAGGGCTCAATCCTAACACCTATAATTTCAGTTACATCACACTGTACATTTTTGCAGCCTCCTCCAGCCCACTAAAAGTGTTGGAAGGAATAGGTCATGATTTGGAGATGCCAGTGTTGGTCTGGGGTACACAAAGTTAAAAATCACACAACATCAGGTTATATTCCAACAAGTTTATTTGGAAGCACTAGCTTTCTGAGCACTGCTCCTTCATCAGGTGGTTGTGGAGTATAAGATTGTAAGACACAGAATTTATAGCAAAAGTTTACAGTGTGATGTAACTGAAATTATATATTGAAAAAGAGTTGGATTGTTTGTTAAGCCTCTCATCTTTTAGAATGAGCATGTTGGTTTCAGTTCTTTCATATGTAAATCGCAGAACATTTAAAAGTTACATTCTCAAGTGAACTTTAACAATTGGTGTCATGTCAGCCTAGATAATGCATTTAAGGTGTGAGCTACCCTGTGAGAAACTCTGTGCCACAATAGTCAGACTGATTCTAATCGAAAAATTGGATTTACAGAATCTTACATGGATTCATGCAGTTTTTAGAGGTCATGCAAATCTTTAGAAGTTTTTTGAAAATTAAAAATTAACATTCCAGGTACCGATTGCTTTTGTAATGTGTGCAATTTATGGTTGATCATTGTAATGGGGAGTTAGCCCCCCCATAAGCAATGCAATTGTTCAGCTTTCCAAAGAACTATCTTAATTAGGCAAGGGATGTTTTACAAATACAAATTTACAAATACTGCATTAGAAAAAATGTTGGAGAATTAATTCAAGTAAATGGTGTTGGCTATTCACCAGCTGGAAGCCATGTCCGAGAAGAGAATATGGGAAAAGGGCAAGAAAACAAAACTAGAGTGGATAACTCCAGTTACACACCTAACACTGGCATAAGCCGATAGTTTCTATGATTCTTTCAGTCCAGAATTACACATTCAGTTCGTACTGGATAGTCAGTAGTTGCTAGCTCTGTGGCTAATCCTTAGAATAATATCACATCATTTCTGAAATGTAAACTGATTCTTAAAATTACAGCAAATAATTTACATTTGTGTAGAATCATTGAACCATACACTGCAGAAGGGAACCATTTCATCCATCATGTCTGTACTTGGTCTCTGAGCATTTTTTTATAATATATTTTTATTAAGAAAAAATAGATTTTTAAATATTATAACAAATACAAAACTATGCAATTCAAAACAGTACAAAAATTGTACAAAACTAAACCTAAATAATAAAAAACAATTCCCCAACCCACCCTCCTATACGAATGTATAAACATATATAGAGAAGTATAAAATTTAAAAAAAACCTAAACTAGCTATTTAACTAACTAAATCAATACCTAACAACAAACAAATAAATAGTAATAACTCAGCCCAGCCAAACAATACACTCATACATTCACAGTTCCTCCTCCCTGGATATTGGACTCATGAAACACAATCGTCACGGCTATATAAAAGCCCTTGTTAGTGTGGCAGATAAATCTGAGTCCAGGTATTTCAAAAAGGGTTGCCATGTCTTGTAAAAATTCTCAGTTTTGTGGTATACCATATTTGTGAGAAAATTCAGGGGAATATGCTCCATAAGAATCTTCCGCCAACCCGACAGGCCTGGGAGTTTTTCTGATATCCAACCTAACAAGATATTCTTGATTGCACATAATGCAAGAATATTGAAACGTTTCTCCTTATGCGAGTCTGCAGGAAATGCAATGGGTAGGCCCAAAAGGAACGCAATAGGGTCCTTCTCCACCCCTACACCTAAAATCCTCTCCATTGCACCCACCACAGCGCTCCAATATATTTGAAGCCTGTCACAAGACCAAAGGCAATGGGTAACAGTATCCATACAGACCTTGCACTTGGGAAATGCTGAAGATACCCCTGGTTTAAATTTTGACAAACGGTCTGAGGCTAAGTGGACCTTGTGGAGAATCTTCAACTGTAAAGCTTGGGTGCTATTGCAAATTGATATCTTCCTTGCATTCTCCCAAATATCCTCCCATGCCTCTGAAGAAACTTCAACACCCAGCTGTCTTTCCCAAATCTTGCAGAGTCGATCAGACTCACCTGAGGTGGCACTCCCCAATTGACGATATAGAGTACTGACAGAGAGTGTACTCTTAGCCTTTAGTACCCCTCTTTTTATGTCGGTCAAAAGTGTAGTTTTTTTTAATAGAATCCCTAACTTGAAAAAAACAAAAGAGGTCTCTATTAGGTAACTCGTACTTCCGTACTAACTGATCGAAGGACATCTCCCTCAAATAAATCACCTATGCAAGATATACCCCTAGCTGCCCAACGTTTAAATCCTGAATCTATCATACCTGGTTGAAAACTCGGCATACCCAGTAAAGATGTTTTCCCAATATTACCTTCCCTCTGCCGAATTGCCCTCCATGCTTTAACAGTATTGATGATTATTGGGTTATGGCAATATTCCCTAACTGTTCTCACTTTGTCCAAAAACAGCAAACTGGTAAAGGGGCACCTTGCCTGGGAGACTTCGATATCTAGCCATATTGAAAGAGGGTCCCCACAAACCCAATCACTTACATAGGTCAAAAGCAAGCTTAATTGGTAATTTTTAATGTCCGGAAGGTCTACTCCTTCCAATCCGTGAGGCAACTGCAGTTTGGCTAATTTAATGAGGGGCCGTTTACAGTGCCAGATAAAGGAGCTGAACCTCCTGTTCAGTCTCCTGTGTGTTTGTTTATTGAAAATCAGGGGAGCATCCGTATAGGGTATAGCAAACGAGGGAGAATATTCATCTTAATAAGCGCTATTTGACTCAACCATGAGACTGGAAGTGCCTCCCATCTTTGGAGATCTTGTTTAATTTTTTCAAATAATTGAGTAAAATTGGCTTTGAACAGCCAATCCAGAACTGGAGTAATGAATATGCCCAAATACACAAAACCCCCCTGCGACCACCTACATGGGAGTCTATAGTCACTCTCAAGAGCCAAGTCTTTCGAAAGACCACCCATAGGCATAGCCTCTGATTTAGCAAAATTAATCTTATACCCTGAAAAAGCGCCAAACGCGTGAATGCATTGTATCAGGCAAGGCACTGAGACTGCTGGATTTGTCAAGAAAATTAGAACATCATCTGCATACAGTGAGATCTTACGTAACCTTGACCCCACATCTGGAGCTGATATATTGAAATCCCCACGAATGGCCTCTGCCAACGGTTCAATCACCAATGTAAAAAGTAATGGTGAAAGGGGGCAGCCCTGCCAGCTGCCCCTAGAAATATTAAAATTGCTTGATCGTACCCCGTTGGTAATGACCTCAGCAGGAGGTACACTGTAGAGAACCTTTACCCATCTTATGAAAACTTTGCCCAGACCAAACCGGTCTAGAGTATAGAAAAGGTCCAGCCACTCAACTCAGTCAAATGCCTTCTCTGCATCTAAAGAAATCACCAATCCCTGTATTGACTGCTTTTGGCATGCCTGAATTACATTAAGCAGTCTCCTAATGTTACTGGAGGATCTGCGACCCTTTATGAAGCCCGTCTGATCCTCTTTAATAGTAGAGGGCAACACAGTCTCCAGCCTTAACGCAAGAGCCTTAGAGAGGATCTTAAAGTCCACATTTAAGAGTGAGATGGGCCTGTATGAAGCACAGTCTTCTGGATCCTTCCCTTTTTTAAGGATGAGTAAAATATTGACCTCTCTCAGAGATGGTGGGAGACAAACATGACTGCATGAATCATTAAACATATTCAGCATCGGACGTGACAGTATACCTATAAATTCCTTATAGAATTCACTGGGAAGTCCATCAGGACCGGGCGCCTTTCCACTCTGAAGTTGCCTCACAGCTTCCTGCACTTCTTGCTCTGATAATGGGTCATTGAGAAAGGACTGTTGTTCGGGAGTCACACCTGGGAGCTTCAGATGTCTAAAAAAGGATTCCATTTTGGCCTGCCCCTCCTCACAATTCTCAGACTGATATAACTTAGAGTAGAATCTCTGGAACGCCACATTAATCTTTTTAGAATCAAATGTTAGGTTCCCAGACCCTTCCCTAATCGCTGTAATGGTTTGTGGGGCACTTTTAGAACATAGAACATAGAACAATACAGCACAGAACAGGCCCTTCGGCCCACGATGTTGTGCCGAACATCTATCCTAGATTAAGCACCCATCCATGTACCTTTCTGGCAAGGTATGCTAAGTATTTGCCTGGCTTGTCACCATGCTTGTATAACCTTTGCTTTGCAGAAGCCAGCTCCTTCTTTGCCGTCTGCATGAGCACGGAATTTAGTGCAGACCGCAGTGCCGTAATCCTCTGTAGTTTGACTAATGAGGGTCTGTCAAAATAGGCCTTCTCGGCTGCTTTCAACCATGCTTCAAGGAGACGTTGCTGCTCACCCTTCTACCGCTTCCTACTGGTGGAATATGAAATAACTAACCCTCTGGCATAAGCTTTGGCAGTTTCCCAGAGAACAGATGAGCTATCAACCGAGCCTATGTTGATGTCTAGGAATGCCCGAAATTCCCTAGAGAAATACTCCACAAACTTGCTGTCCATGAGAATAAAGGGAATATTGCTTTGGCAATATATGTTAATGATTTAGATGAGGGAACTGAATGTAATACGTCAGAATTTAGAGATGACAGCAAGTTGGGTGGAAGGGAGAGCTGTAATGAAGATGTAGAGACGTTGCAATGTGATTTGGACAGGCTGAGAGAGCGGGGAAATACATGACAAATCCAGTTTAATGTGGATAAATGCGAGGTTATTCACTTTGGTAGCAAAAATAGGAAAGCAGATTATTATATGAATGGCTGCAGATTAAGAGAGGGAAATGTTCATTGAAACCTGAGTGTCCTCGTGCGCCAGTTCCAAAAGCACACAGATGCAGCAGGCAGTAAAAAATGCAAACTGTATCTTGGCTTTCAAGCTGAGTACAGGAACAAGGATGAGCTGAAAATGTGTTGCTGGAAAAGCGCAGCAGGTCAGGCAGCATCCAAGGAGCAGGAGAGTCAACGTTTCGGGCATGAGCCCTTCTTCAAGAATGAGGAAAGTGTGTCCAGCAGGCTAAGATAAAAGGTAGGGAGGAGGGACTTGGGGGAGGGGTGTTGGAAACGCGATAGGTGGAAGGAGGTCAAGGTGAGGGTGATAGGCCGGAGTGGGGTGGGAGCAAAGAAGTCAGGAAGAAGATTGCAGGTTACGAAGACGGTGCTGAGTTTGAGGGATTTGACTGAGACAAGGTGGGGGGAGGGGAAATGAGGAAATTGGAGAAATCTAAGTTCATCCCTTGTGGTTGGAGGGTTCCTAGGCGGAAGATGAGGCGCTCTTCCTCCAGCCGTCGTGTTGCTTCGGTCTGGCAATGGAGGAGACCAAGGACCTGCATGTCCTTGGTGGAGTGGGAGGGGGAGTTGAAGTGTTGAGCCACGGGGTGGTTGGGTTAGTTGGTCCGGTGTCCCAGAGGTGTTCCCTGAAACGTTCCGCAAGTAGGAGGCCTGTCTCCCCAATATAGAGGAGGCCACATCGGGTGCAGCAGATGCAGTAAATGATGTGTGTGGAGGTCAGAGAGGGGAGCGGTGAAAGATCAGTCCTCAGTAGAGGCCTCACCTTCATTCCCCTATGCTCTCAGATTAACGAGTTCAACAGGCGGCAAGACATTGAACAATTCTTCCGCCACCTTCGCCTCCACGCCTACTTCTTCAACCAGGATTCTCACCCACCCTCTGACAACCCCTTCTCCCGCTCCAACACACCCCATCCACTTGGACACCCTGTGCTGGCCTCTGACCTGCCATCGATCTCTTCACAGCAAACTGCTGCCGCGACATTAACCGCCTCAACCTCTCCACCCCTCTCACCCACTCCAACCTCTCACCCTTGGAACATGCAGCCCTCCACTCCCTCTTTCCAACCCCCACCTCACTATCAAACCTGCAGACAAGGGAGGCGCAGTAGTAGTTTGGCGCACCGGCCTTTACACCGCTGAGGCTAAACGCCAGCTCGCGGACACCTCCTCCTACTGCCCCCTTGACCATGACCCCAGCTCCCACCACCAAATCATCATCTCCCAGACCATCCATAACCTCATCACCTCAGAAGATCTCCCATCCATCGCCTCCCAACCTCATAGTCCCACAACCCCGTACCGCACGTTTCTACCTCCTGCCCAAAATCCACAAACCTGACTGCCCTGGCCGACCCATTGTCTCAGCCTGCTCCTGCTCCACAGAACTCATCTCTGCATACCTCGACACGGTCCTGTCCCCCTTAGTCCAAGAACTCCCCACCTACGTTCGGGACACCACCTACGCCCTCCACCTCCTCCATGATTTTCGCTTCCCCGGTCCCTAATGCCTTATCTTCACCATGGACATCCAGGCCCTGTACACTTCCATCCCCCATCACGAAGGACTCAAAGCCCTCCGCTTCTTCCTTTCCCGCCATACCAACCAGTGCTCTTCCACTGACACCCTCCTTCGACTGATTGAACTGGTCCTCACCCTGAACAACTTCTTTTTCGAATCCTCCCACTTCCTCCAAACCAAAGGAGTAGCCATGGGTACCCGCATGGGCTCCAGCTATTCCTGCCTCTTCGTAGGATATGTGGAACAGTCCATCTTCTGCAGCTCCACTGGCACCACCCCCCACCCTTTCCTCCGCTACATCGATGACTGTATCGGCGCTGCCTTGTGCTCCCACAAGGAGGTTGAACAGTTCATCCACATTACCAACACCTTCCACCCCGACCTCAAATTTACCTGGACCGTCTCAGACTCCTCCCTCTCCTTCCTAGACCTTTCCATTTCTATCTCGGGCAACCGAATCAACACGGACATTTACTATAAACCGATCGACTCCCATCGTCATTTCCGCCACCTCCAAATGGACCCAACCACCAGAGATATATTTCCCTCCCAACCACCAACCAACCCAACCACCCCGTGGCTCAACACTTCAACTCCCCCTCCCACTCCACCAAGGACATGCAGGTCCTTGGACTCCTCCATCGCCAGACTATAGCAACACGACGGCTGGAGGAAGAGCACCTCATCCAACCACAAGGGATGAACTTAGATTTCTCCAGTTTCCTCATTTCCCTTCCCCCCACCTTGTCTCAGTCAAATCCCTCAAACTCAGCACCGCCTTCCTAACCTGCAATCTTCTTCCTGACCTCTCCACTCCCACCCCCACTCCAGCCTATCACCCTCACTTTGACCTCCTTCCATCTATCGCATTTCCGACGCCCCTCCCCCAAGTACCTCCTCCCTACCTTTTATCTTAGCCTGCTGGATACACTTTCCTCATTTCTGAAGAAGGGCTCATGCCCGAAACGTTGACTCTCCTGCTCCTTGGATGCTACCTGACCTGCTGCGCTTCTCCAGCAACACATTTTTAGCTCTGATCTCCAGCATCTGCAGTCCTCACTTTCTCCTACAAGAACAAGGATATCTTGTTGCAATTATACAGGATACTAGTGAGGCCACACTTGAAGTAGTGTATGCCATTTTGATCTCCTTATTTGAGGGAAGATGTTCTTGCTATAGAGGTGGCAGAGATTGAATCAGTTAGGATTATATTCACTGGAGTTTACAAGAATGAGGAGGATCTCATACAAATTTATGAAATTCTAACAGGATTACACAGGGTAAAGCAGGAAGCGTGTTTCCAATTAGAGGGGGAGTCTAGAACCATTACTTAAGGAAATGGAATAAACCTTTTACAACCAAGATTGAGAAATGTCTTCACACAGAGTGGTGAGCTTATGGAAGTCACTAGCACAGAAAGTGGTTGAGGCCAAAACATCGTGTTTTCAAGAAGGAGGTGGATGGAGCTCTTGTGGCTAAAGGGACATGTTGGGGGGCGGTGGGGAGGGAGGTTGGGGGGGGGGTTGGATGGGTGGGGGTGAGGGGGTGCAGGATTAGAATATTGAGCTCAATGAATAACCAAAATCATATTGAATGGTGGAGCAGGCTTGAAAGGTCAAATGGCCTTTTTCTGCTCCTATATGCGTCAGGGATGGAAATATGTCATCCTTGCCCAACTCAGCATACATGTGATTTCAAATCCATAGCAACATGTTGATTTTTAGCTGCCCTCTGAAATGGCCTAGCAAGCCATGTCTAGTAAATCTCTACATAAAAATTTAACAAGAATAAAATTGGATTGACTACTCTGCATCAGTCTCAATACTCAAAATGAAAAAGCCACAACCTATACCTGATTACCCTGCAAAGTCTTCTCACTAAACATCTGGCAACTTGTCCCATAATTGGAATAGCTGTCCTACAGGTTGATCAAGTAACTGCCTGACTATAGTAAAGTCCCATTTTTCAAAGGAGATGCTTTCTAAGAAAACGTCACAGTGATTTTTGAACAGCAAGAATGGCTGACTGTATATGAGAACTTCCAGGAAACTGCAGATGAGAAAACACTGGAGTCACACATTGTGAAAAGGCGCACACTAGATATCACTTAGATAAGCAAATGGTGACTTCTGTGATATTCACTCGAGAGTAGTAGTCATGAGAGTCATTAACATTGACTCCAGTCTCCATATGTTCTCAGGCCATCAGGTGAAACATGGACAAGTAATATTTCTGGTGATTATTATCCACTGCTTTCTTCATCTGAACAATCAGTACTCCTACATGTTGAACATCAATACTGGGAAGGGCATAGCGCATACTCTGATTGCAGGACTTTAATGTTCATCATTAAGATTGGCTTTGTAGAACCCGTACTGAGAGATGTGGCTAAATCCCGAATTTCCAGCAGGCAGTGAGAAAACAAACAAGAGAAAAAAGCTTGCCCTTAACATTCTACGTGTGATAGATGCATTTGTCCATGACAGCATTGGTAACAGTGTCCATTGTACAGTCCTTGTGAAGGTAAATTCCCATTTTCATACTGAGGACATTATGTATCCTCGTATGAAGCTCCACTGCATTCCATATGGAATTGATTCAGAACAGATCTATCAGTTCAAAATTAGGCACCTATGACATGTAGCAGAATTATACTCAACCATGATCTTTAACGTTTGGCCCAGCATATCTCTTATTCTAACATTGCCATCAAATCAGGAAACTAAATTTTTTCAATGAGGTGTGCAGGACAGCATGGCAGAAGTACTGCTGGCATATTTAAAAATGAGATGACAACCTAATAAAGCTGCAAGACAGAGTGTATGCTAAACAGCCAATGAAGTACTTTCAAGTGTAGTCACTCTTGGAATGTAGCAAATGTGGTGGCCAATGTATACACATCTCCCATAAGCACCAATGTGAAACTGACAATTTTCTTTATGTGATGTTGATTGAGAGATAAATTTTGGCTAGGACACCCTGCTCTTATTGAAATAGAGCCGTAGATTCTTTTACATTTACCCAAGCAGGTGTTTGGGGCCTTGGTTTAATGACTTATCTAAGAAACAGTATGTTCAGCAGTATAGCACTCCTCCTGTACTGTACTGGTGTATAGAGTTGATTTTACACTCAATCCCTTGAACATAAGAAATGGGACTGGGAGAATAGGCCATTTGGTCTTTGAGTTATGCCTTACCATTCTACAAGATCATGGCTGATCTGCCGCAGGTCTCAGCTACTTTTTCATAGACCTCAGCTCATTGAGAGTCATAGTAGTTTACAGCATGAAAACAGGCACTTTGGCCCAACTTGTCCACGCTGCCCAGTTTTCACAATCTAGTTCCATTTGCCTCTGTTTGGTCTATATCCCTCCATACCTATCCCATCTATGTTCCTGTCCAAATGTTTCTTAAATGACAGAATTGTACTAACTTCCACCACTACCTCTAGCAGTCCATTCCAGACACTAACTATCCTCTGCGTGAAAAAATTGCCCCCGGATCTTTTGTATGTCTCCCTTCTCACCTGAAACCCTCTCATTTTAGACTCCCCTACCATGGGGAAAAGCTGTTGGCTTCCTACCTTCCCTATGCCTCTCATTATTTTACAGTCATCAATAAGGTCAACCCTCAATCTCCTTTGCACGAGGGAAAAAAAGTTCTAGTCTATCAAGCCTCTCCTTATAGTACAAACCTTCCAGTTGAGGTAGCATCCTAGTAAATATTTTCTGCACATTTTCTAATTTAATAATATTCTTTCTTTCTACAGTAGGGTGACCAGAACTCATACAGTAATCCAAATGTGGTCTTACCAACATCTTGTATAGCTGCAACAAGATGTCCCAACTTTTAAGACCAATGAAAGCAAGCATGCCCAAAGCCTTCTTCACCACCCTGTTTAGCCAAGACTCCACTTTCAAGGAACTATGAACCTGTACCCCTAAATGTCTTTGTTCCAAAACACCCCAGGGACTCGCTAATGACAGTGTAAGTCCTGCCATGGTTTGACCTATCAAAAGGCAAAATTAAACTCCATCTGCTATCCTCAGCCCACTGGCCCAGTTGATCAAAATCTTGCTGTATTTCCAAATAAACTTCTTCACTGTCCACTGTACTACCAATCCAGGTGCCATTCACAAAGTTACAAACCATAACTCCTAAATTCTCATCCAAATCATTGATATAAATGCGGAATAACAGTGGACCCAGTACTGATCCCTGTGGCATACTGCTAGTCACAGGCTTCCAGTTTGAAAAACGTCAGGGTCTTTAAATAGTACTTTAATAGTCTGTTTTGTTTGAATATAGAATGAAGTTCAGAGTCTAAAGGGTAGCAATTTAGCATTTCTACCTAGATAAAAAAAAGGAGGTCCTGTCTCCTGAACTAATTGCAGGCCAAAAAGTGGAAATAGCAAGCAATGGTCAAAGTTAAGTGATCTCACAAGCAGCAAGTCACATCTAAACTTTCCTATCCTGCCACATCCAGTTGTGACTGGAGGTAAGATGAAACTCACTATCCTTGGTAACAAAGTAGTATCTGAACAAGTATGACATCAAGGAGCCCAAGGAAAACTGGAGTCAACAGGAATCAGTAGGAAATCTGTCTGCTGGTTGGAGTCATACATAACACAAAAGAAGGTTGTTGGATGTCAATCATCTCTGCTCCAGGACATCTCTGCCAGAATTCCTTTGAGGATTGTGCTAGGCCTAATCTTCTTAAACTACTTCATCAATGACTTTCCCTCCATCATAAGGTCAGAACTGGGGATGTTCACTGATGATTGCACAATGTTCAGCACTATTCACGACTCCTCAGATACTGAAGCAGCTTGAGTTTATCATGCAGCAAGATGCATAGAACATTCAGTTCAGGCTGACAAGTGACAATTAGCATTCGTGCCACAGAGGTGCCAGACAATGACCATCTCAAACAAGAGAGAATCTAACCATGTCCTCTTGACAGTCAATGCTGTTTCTTCCTATCAATTTCCTGGCAATTACCATTAAGACCATAAGACCATAAGACATAGGAGTGGAAGTCAGGCCATTCGGCCCATCGAGTCCACTCCGCCATTTAATCATGGCTGATGGGCATTTGAACTCCACTTACTTGCATTCTCCCCGTAGCCCTTAATTTCTTGTGACATCAAGAATTTATCAATCTCTGCCTTGAAGATATTTAGCGTCCCGGCCTCCACTACACTCCGCGGCAATGAATTCCACAGGCCCACCACTCTCTGGCTGAAGAAATGTCTCCGCATTTCTGTTCTGAATTGCCCCCCTCTAATTTTAAGGCTGTGCCCATGGGTCCTAATGGAAACAATTTCTTAGCGTCCACCCTTTCCAAGCCATGTATTATCTTCTAAGTTTCTATTAGATCTCCCCTTAACCTTCTAAACTCCAATGAGTACAATCCCAGGATCTTCAGCCATTCCTCGTATGTTAAACCTACCATTCCAGGGATCATCCGCGTGAATCTCCGCTGGACATGCTCCAGTGCCAGTAGTCCATCCTGAGGTGTGGGGCCCAAAACTGGATACAGTACTCCAAATGGGGCCTAACCAGAGCTTTATAAAGTCTCAGTAGCACATCGCTGCTTTTATATTCCAACCCTCTTGAGATAAATCTTCGAGGAGAAAGTGAGGTTTAGATAAAATTAGATTACTGACAGTGTGGAAACAGGCCCTTCAGCCCAACAAGTCCACACCGATCCGCTGAAGCGCAACCCACCCATACCCCTACATTTACCCCTTACCTAACACTACGGGCAATTTAGCATGGCCAATTCACCTGACCCGCACATCTTTGGACTGTGGGAGGAAACCGGAGCACCCGGAGGAAACCCACGCAGACACGGGGAGAACGTGCAAACTCCACACAGTCAGTCGCCTGAGTCGGGAACTGAAAATGTGTTGCTGGAAAAGCGCAGCAGGTCAGGCAGCATCCAAGGAACAGGAAATTTGACGTTTCGGGCATAAGCCCTTCTTCAGGAATGAGGAAAGTATGTCCAGCAGGCTAAGATAAAAGGTAGGGAGGAGGGACTTGGGGGGGGAAGGGCAATGGAGATGTGATAGGTGGAAGGAGGTCAAGGTGAGGGTGATAGGCCGGAGTGGGGTGGGGGCGGAGGGGTCAGGAAGAAGATTGCAGGTTAGGAAGGCGGTGCTGAGTTCGAGGGATTCGACTGAGACAAGGTGGGGGGACGGGAAATGAGGAAACTGGAGAAATCTGAGTTCATCCCTTGTGGTTGGAAGGTTCCCAGGTGGAAGATGAGGCACTCTTCCTCCAACCGTCGTGTTGTTATGGTCTGGCGATGGAGGAGTCCAAGGACCTGCATGTCCTTAGTGGAGTGGGAGGGGGAGTTAAAGTGTTGAGCCACGGGTGGTTGGGTTGGTTGGTCCGGGTGTCCCAGAGGTGTTCTCTGAAACGTTTCGCAAGTAGGAGCCCTGTCTCCCCAGTATAGAGGAGGCCACATCGGGTGCAACGGATGCAATAGATGATGTGTGTGGAGGTGCAGGTGAATTTGTGGTGAATATGGAAGGATCCCTTGGGGCCTTGGAGAGAAGTAAGGGAGGAGGTGTGGGCGCAAGTTTTGCATTTCTTGCGGTTGCAGGGGAAGGTGCCGGGAGTGGAGGTTGGGTTGGTGGGGGGTGAGGACCTGATGAGGGAGTCACGGAGGGAGTGGTCTTTTTGAAATGCTGATAGGGGAGGGGAGGGAAATATATCCTTGATGGTGGGGTCTGTTTGGAAGTGGCGGAAATGACGGTGGATGACACGCTGTATATGGAGGTTGGTGGGGTGATAGGTGAGAACCAGTGGGGTTCTGTCCTGGTGGTGGTTGGAGGGGCGGGGCTCAAGGGCGGAGGAGCGGGAAGTGGAGGAGATGCGGTGGAGGGCATCGTCGGTCACGTCTGGGGGGAATATGTGGTTCTTGAAGAAGGAAGCCATCTGGTCTGTACGGTATTGGAACTGGTCCTCCTGGGAGCAGATGCGGCGGAGACAAAGGAATTGGGAATATGGGATGGCGTTTTTACAGGGGGCAGTGTGGGAGGAGGTGTAGTCTAGGTAGCTGTGGGAGTCAGTCGGTTTATAGTAGATGCCCGATAGAAATGGAAAGGTCTAGGAAGGGGAGGGAGGAGTCTGAGACGGTCCAGGTGAATTTGAGGTCGAGGTGGAAGGTGTTGGTAAAGTGGATGAACTGTTCAACCTCCTCGTGGGAGCACGAGGCAGCGCCGATACAGTCATCGATGTAGCGGAGGAAAAGGTGGGGGGTGGTGCCAGTGTAGTTGCGGAAGATGGACTGTTCCACATATCCTACGAAGAGGCAGGCATAGCTGGGGCCCATGCGGGTGCCCATGGCAACTCCTTTGGTTTGGAGGAAGTGGGAGGATTGGAAAGAGAAGTTTCTCCAGTTCTTCAGTTCCCTCATTTCCCCTCCCCCCACCTTGTCTCAGTCGAATCCCTCGAACGCAGCACTGCCTTCCTAACCTGCAATCTTCTTCCTGACCCCTCCGCCCCCACCCCACTCCGGCTGATCACCCTCACCTTGACCTCCTTCCACCTATCACATCTCCATCGCCCCTCCCCCAAGTCCCTCCTCCCTACCTTTTATCTTAGCCTACTGGACACACTTTCCTCTTTCCTGAAGAAGGGCTTATGGCCGAAACGTTGAATTTCCTGTTCCTTGGATGCTGCCTGACCTGCTGCGCTTTTCCAGCAACACATTTTCAGCTCTTGAGATAAATGACAACATTGCATTCGCTTTCTTAATCACGGATTCAACCTGCATGTTTACCTTTAGAGAATCCTCGACTAGCACTCCCAGATCCCTTTGTACTTTGGCTTTATGAATTTTCTCACCATTTAGAAAGTAGTCCATGCTTGTATTCTTTTTTCCAAAGTGCAAGATCTCGCATTTGCTCACATTGAACTTCATCAGCCATTTCCTGGACCACTCTCCCAAACTGTCTAGATCCTTCTGCAGCCTCCCCACTTCCTCAGTACTACCTGCTTGTCCACCTATCTTCGTATCATCGGCAAACTTCACTAGAATGCCCCCAGTCCCTTCATCCAGATCATTAATATATAACGTGAACAGCTGTGGCCCCAACACTGAACCCTGTGGATTAAACAGGAGCTGAACTAGACAGGCCACATAAATGTTATGGCTACAAGAACAGGTCAGACAGTAATAGATCCACACCAAATACACTCAAGAAGCTTAACACCACCCAAAATAAAGCAGCCAGCTTGATTGGTATCTTACTGACCATCTTCCATATTCACTCCACCACCAAAGCAATGGTAGCAATGTGTACCAGCTAGTAAGACAAGAACCACAGATGAGTTGGAATACTATCACCTGCAAGTTCCCTTCAAGTCACAAACCATTCTGACTTGAAACAATATCACCATTCTTCAGTGCTGCTGGGTCAAGATCTTGGAACTCTCCCTAACAGCACTGTGAGTGACCCCAAAGATTGCAGCAGTTCAAGGCAGCAACTCACCATCTTCTTCTTGAGGGTAATTAGGGGTGGGTAATAAATATTGTCTTAGAGATATTAACATCCCATGAGTGAATATGTTTTTAAAATGAACACTGTGATAGTCTTTGAGAAGGGCAAAGTCCATATAGATCTATGTGTTGGATTGGGCCACAGGGTCTAGAAAAAATACTTCTGAAGTTGAAAGACAAATTAGACTACCAGTATTGGAGAGTGAGAAAAGCCAGTCTCAATAGTTCATTGTACATGAATGCAGGTAACAGCCTGCACTCAGATTGAAATGACCAAAGTCAATTTGAAACGGGGTCAGAAGATTCATCTAACTTGCAGTAGAATCTCCAGGGAAAACTCTCACTGAGACACAGTTCTGTGCTTAAATGTTAGCTTTCTGAGAAAAGAAAGGCACAGGATCAAACCTTTGGGAGTTAAGAATCACTTTAAACTGATTTAAGATAGAGCCATTGTGAAACAAAGGAAATAAAATGTTAGAAATACAAAGCAGGCAGCATTTTGAAAAGACAGATTAATCCTTCTTACATAAAGCATTCAAATTAGTGTATATAAGACAATCATAACAGACTGAATAAAAAGAAAACAAAATGAGTGGAGAAGAGAAGAAATATTGATTGAGATTTTTGGAATCTAGCAGGAATGCAGAGGCAGAACTACAAGCTGGGGCCAAGGCCCTCTTACTCTGACCTGTCATGGTGTAGTCTCACATTAGCTGGCATATTAACAACCAGTTACTGGAACTGTCGATAACTCAGCTTCTGGAGGTGGGCAGCCACATTGTCTCCTGATGCAGAAGGTAGTGCTGGCAACGTGAGCCACCAGCACTGGGCCCTTATTTAAACAAAGACCTGACATTAGCTGGCAGCCAGTAACCTGTCAAACTGCCAACAACATCCTTCCCCACAACACCATCATTGCTGTCAACTCCTTGAAATTTCAAAAATCTCTCTCTAAATTCTTGTAATATTCTAACCTCAGCAGTTTACTGTGGTAGAGAATTTCAGACATTCACTATCCTCTGGAAGAAGAAATTTCTTCACATCTCAGTTTTAAATGAGTGGAAATAGGAACAGGAGTACGCCATTCAGCCCCTCGAGCCTGCCCCTTGCTCAATGCGATCTGCGTGTCCTCTTATTCTGTAACGATACACCCTTGTTTGAAATTTCCCCTCTAATGGATATATCTTCTCAACATCTACCTCAACAAGACTCCTTGGAATCCGATATGTTTTATAGAATCAATAAAATAGCTCTCATTCCTCTAAACTATAATAAATAAGGGCTTAATGTGTTTAGCTATCTTTATAAGTCATCCCCTTCATCCCTTATTTAGTCTAGTGAACATCAGCTTCTTTGAATGATACACCTGCAATGCCGGTGTGTCATTTCTTAAATATGGGGACCAAAACTGTACACAGTACCACAGGTACAGCCTCACCAGTGCCTTGGACACTAAGAGGACTTCTCTATTTTAAACACCAACTGACAAGGAATAAATGCCAAAGGTAATTATTTGTTTCAGCAACCTATTGTCTTTTTGCGTTTCAAGCATAAGAACACCAAGTCCCTCAAAACTGCACATGTTTGGAATCTCTTTTTCTTAATTCATTTGTGGGATGGGAGTGTTATTAGCTGGCCAGCATTTGTTGCCCATCCCTATCGTTGAGAAGGTGATGGTGAGCTGCCTTCTTGATCATCGTGATCCACCTATTGTGGGTTGACCTACAATTACAGGATTTTGGGAATTCCAGGATTTTTGGAATTCCAGGATTTTGACCCAGTGACAGTGAAGGAATGGCAATGTATTTTCAAGATAGGATGGTGAATGACTTGGATGGAAACTTGAAGGTGGCTGTGTTCCTATGTATCTGCTGTGTTTGCCCTTCCAGATGGAAATGGTTATGGCTTTGAAGGTGCTGTCTAAGGACCTTTGTGAATTTCTGCCGTGTATCTTGTAGCTAATACACACTGCTGCTACTGAGCTTTAGTGGTGGAGGGAGTGCATACTTGTGGATATAGTACTAATTAAGAAGGCTGCTTTGTCCTGGAAGGTGTCCAGCTTCTTGAGTGCTGTTGGAGCTGCATCCATCCAGGCAAGTGGGTAGTATTCCATCACATTCCTGACTTGTACCTTGTAGATGGTGGACAAACTTTGGGGAGTCAGGAGGTGAGTTATTTTCCTCAGTATTCCTAGTCTCTGACCTGTTCTTGTAGCCACTGTGTTTATGTGGCAAGTCTAGTGAGTTTCTGGTTAATGGTATCCCGCAGGTTGTTAATAGTGGGGGATTCCATTTAAATAATAGTCTGACTTTTGATTACTCCCACCAAGCTACATGACCTTCCAACTTCCTATGTTAAACTCCATTCACTCACTCAATTAACCTTTCTATATCCCCTTGTAGATTCCTAATGTCACAACATCCTTTGAGCTATTTATGTATTATCAGCAAATTTGCATTCATTCCAGTCTGCCTCCTGCTCCATAATTGAGAGCTTAGGTCTGATCCTTGTGGCACTCCACTAATTACATGGTGAACGCTGTATCTTTGGAATCGATTTCCGCTGTTTCAGTTACCCATGGTTTACTGCAGCCCGAACATATTACAGGGAACATTCCAGAACCACGGACCGAGGGCTGCTGGGAAGGTAAATTTCCCATTTAAATGAATGGGTTTGTTACTATCTCCAATTTCATGTTTCCACGTAGGTCTTGTAACATATCCCCCGCAGGTACGGGAGGACTATGTATATCTTTCCAACTTGAAAATGACCCAATAATCCCAAATGTCTGTCTACTGTGTGTTAACAAATTTTCAAGCCATGATAATATGTCACCCCCAGTACTGTGAGCTCCTATCGTGCAGCAACCTTCTATATCACACATCATCAAATGCCTTCTGAAAATCCGAATATACAACATTTACCAGTTACCCTTTACCAGTTATGTTTTTTATATCCTTAAACAACTCAAGCTAATTTGTTAAACATGATTTTCCTTTCATAAAATCATGTTGACTCTGTTTGACAGTGTTTAGCGTTTCTAAATGTCCTTCTCTTTCTTCCCTCATAATTGACTAGCACTTTCCCATCAACAGATTACTGGCTAACTGGCCTAGTGTTTACTGCTTCCAGTCCCTCTCCCTTCTTGAACAAGGAATACATCAGCAAATTTCCAATTGGCTAGAACCCTTCGGGAATCTCTTGAGTTCTGGAGTATTTAGACAAATAGTTCCACTATCTCTTCATCCACTTCCTTAAAACCTTTCGGTGCAGGTCATGACATCCTGGACATCAGTCTGCCTTTAGTTCCATTAGTTTGTCAAATATTTTGTCCCTTGTGATGGATTGTTACAAGAGTTTTCCTACCATTATCTGTTTTATTTTCTTCAAATTCAATTTTCTCCCTCTTTATTAGCCTTTTAGTCATCTGCTGTTAGTTCCTAAAAATGTCCAAACCTCTGACCTACCACTGTTTTTTGTCACTTGGAATCTCTTAGGTTTTTGACTGGATACTCACCTTGACTGTCTTTGTTGATCACGGGTGGTTGGTTCATTCTTCTCATATTGTCCTTTTTGATAGAGATAAATTTTTATGCTGATTCAACATCTGCTGGTGATCATTAACTGACTTTCCCTTAGTCGACTTCCTCAGCCCATTTAGCCAACTGTTTCTTCATACCTTATGACTGCCCTTATTTAAGCTGAGGACACTAGTTTGAGACCCAAGTTCCTCTCCCTCACACAGAATATGAAACTCTATCATATTGTAATGGCTAACCCCTACATGAACCTTAACTATGAGATTTCATGAATCCTAACTCATTATGCATTGCAAATTTAAAATAGTCTGTTATTGGGTCATTATATGCTTTATATACTATTTTATATGGAACATACTGCTCTAAGAAACAATCCCTGATGCAGTGTAGAAATTCGTCTTCCATGTTATTCTGGCTCATTTGACTTATCCAGTGAATATGTAGATTAAAATCACCTATGAAAATTGTACAGTCCTCCTTACACGCCTCTAATATTTTCAAGTTTATGCTTTATTTATACTTTGTCCGGCTGAGAGGCAATGCTTTGGAGGCCTATGGACAACTCGCACCCACTACCTATTTCCCTTGCTATTCTGATTCCACCCAAACTGGCTCTACATCGTGATCTATTGCATTTACATCGCTGCTCTTCAATACATTGATGCAATCCTTTATGCAAACCTATCATACCTCCTTTTCTTTATGCCTATTCTTACAGAATACTGAATACCTTTAATGTTCAGTATTGATCACCTTCTGACATCTCCAAAATAGCCAGCAATTCATTTGTTACTTCTATTTGTGACATCAACTCACCCATCTCAAAAATTGTCTACATTCAGATAAAGAGATTTATGCTTTGTCTTCTTACCATTTTTACTTTCTTGGGTACTAATTTCTGCTGCAGCATAGATTTTCTATCCCTTCCTGTCATACTTGGATTCCCATTCACATCTACACCTCTGCCCTCTTGTTTTGTTTTGATGTTTTTAAACTTTCCTTCAATTGATCTCTACCCATACTAGCATTTTCCCGTCAACAGATGACTGGCTAACTGGCCTGGCATTCCAGTCCCTCTCCCTTCTTGAACAGGGAGATTTCCAATTGGCTAGAACCCTTCGGGAATCTTGTGAGTTCTGGAATATTTAGACTAATAGTTCCACTATATAATTAGTTTAAACCACTATCTACAAACCTAACTGTACAAGTTGCCAGGATATTGGGACCAACATTATTCTATTGAAATTCATCCTGATGGAACAGTTCTCTCTTTCCCCAACACTAATGCTCGTTCCGTGTGAATCAAAACCCATTTCTCCTACGCTGATATTTCAGCCATGCATTAATCTCTCTAATCTTATTTACCCTGTGTCAATTTGCATGTACTTGAGGTAGTAATGCATAGATTTTTACCTTTCTACTTCTGCTCTTTAACTTAATCTCAAGTAACTCATGGTCTCTCAGCAGAACTGCCTCCCTAGTCCTATCTATGTTGTTGGTACCTAAAGGAGCACAACAACTGGATCTTTACCTTCCTAGTCTAGGTTCAGAAGCGATATCTTAAATCGGAATACCAGGTAGACAATGCAGCCTTTGTGACTCTCTATCTCTGCTGCAGCAAAATGTATCCACTCCCCTAACTGTGCCTCCCTTTTAACTAGAAATGCACTCTGGACCACAGTGCTGTGACCAGTTCCACTACTCCATAAGATGGAGGAGCAGAAGTAGGTCATTCAACCTGTTGAGTCTACTCTGGCATTCTTTGAGATCATGGCTTATCTAATAGTCCTCAACTTCACTTTCCTGTCTTGACTCCATATCCTTGATTTCGTTATTGATTAGAAATCTATCTATCTTAGCCTTGAATATACTTAACGATACAGCTTTGACATCCCTCTGCAGTAAAGAATTTCAGTTTCACTCCCGTCATCTCTAGCTTAGATGCGTAACCCCTCACTCTAAGATTGTGCTGTTTGGTGCTAGACTTACCCACAAGAGTAAACAAATTCTCCAAAGCTACCTTGTCAAGCTCCCCAAATTACCTGTTGAAAGGAACAGTGCTCTGAAAACTAGTACTGCCAAATAAACTTGTACTGTTACCAGGTGTTGTGTGACTTTTAACTTTGTCCACCCCAGTCCAACACCAGCACCTCCACTTCAAAGCTCCACAAGAATCTTAATTGCATCAATAAAGTTTCATCTCAATCCTCTAAATTTCAACGGTATCAGCCCCCAGCTTGTCCTTATAAGAAAATCCCTTCATACACATTGTCGACCTGTTGAATCTTCTTTGGAATACCTAAGTTTGAATCTAACAAGTAGAAACAGTTCTTCGCCATCAAGTTTCAGGACTGGGAGTAGATAATTCGGCCCTTTGAGCCTGGTCTGCCAATTATCATGATCATGGCTGATTTTATCCTGATCTCAACTCTACTTTCCTGACTGCTCCCCACAGCCCTTTATCCCACTTTTCATCAGAAACATATCAATTTATTTCTTGTTTCTGCCTCCACTGCATTCTGGGGCAGTGAGTTCTACAGATTCATAAACTTTTGAGAAGAGTAGTTTCTCCTCATCTCAATTTTGAACCTATGTCCTCTCTATGATCTCTTGTTCTAGACTGTCCCACAAGGGGAACATCTGTTCAACATCCACCTAATAAATCCCCTTTAGTATTTTACATACCTCAATCAGATAGTCCCTTATTCTTCTGAGCTCCAGTGAGTACAAGCCCGAGGTATTCAACCACTCCTCATATAGCATTCCTGGATTCAATCTGGTGAATGTCCTCTGAACTGCCTCCAGTACCACCACCACACTGTTCCTCAAGCAAGGAGATGAAAACTGGACACATTACTCCAGATGTGGTCTCGCCAATGCCGTATATAATTATAGCACTCCTTTACTTTTATAATCCAGTCCTTTTGCAATAAATGCCAAGTTTCAATTTGCCTTTCTTATTATATGCTACACCTGCATAGCCACTTTCTGCAATTCATGCATAATGACACCCAAATTTCTCTGCACTGACACACTTTGAATCTGCTTTCCAACTGAATAATAATTTGCCCATTTTTTTGGTCAAAATGGATAACCTCACAGTTATTTACATTAAAGTTCCATCTGCCAGATATTAGACCATTCTCCTAGCCTATCAATATCCATCTGTAAACTCTTTATATCCACATCACATTTCCACAAACTATTTCAGCATCATCTGCAAATTTTGTTATGTTACACGCTGTCCCTGTTTGCTGATCATTTATATAGATTGTAATAGTTGAGGTCAAAGAACTGAAACCTGTAGCACCCTACTAGTTACAGTTCGTCATCCACAGAAGGATCCATTTAATCCGAACCTCTGATTTTTTTCAGTCAGCCAATCCTTTACTCAAGCCAATACTTTACCTGTAACTGCCTAGGATCTAAAATTCTGGATCAGGTTTTTTTTATTTGGCACCCTCTCACATGCCTTTTGGAATCCTTGATATACCACACCAAGGTGCCTTGATGCCCACTATCCACCCTGCTGGTTCCATCTTCAAAGAACTCTAGCAGGTTTGTCAAGCATGGCTTGTCCTTCATAAAACCATGCTGACACTAATGAATTGAGCTTTGATTTTCCAAGTGTTCAGTTATCTTCTCCATTTCTGTCTCAACAAGGCTATACTGTATATGTACCAGGGTAAAGCAGAATGGGGGCCAGTAAGATTTGAATTCACAATCTCTGGTTTAACATAGCCAGTGCTCTGACTTGAAACTCTCCACTTGTCTCCAATAACACTCAAGAAGCTCGATGCAATCCATGATAAAGTAACCAGCTTGATTACCATTTTACCTATAATCATCCACCACTCTCCACTTCTAAGATTCAGTAATAGCATTGTGTACTATCTATAAGATGGACAGCACCTTCCAAATCTACAAACACTTCTACCTAGTAGGACAAGGGCAGTAAATACCTGAGAACACTACCATCTACAAATCCCCCTGCAAGCCATTCACCATCCTGACTTGGAAATATATTGTCATTCCTTCACTGTCACTGGGTCAAAATCTTGGAATTTCTTCCTTAATTGCATTGTGGGTCAACCCACAGCACAGGGACTGCTTCAGTTCAAGAAGACAGCTCACCATCATCTTTCCAATTGCAACTAGGGATGGGCAATAAATGCAGGCCAGCTAGCAATGCCCATGCCCAACGAATGAATCAATTTGAAAAGCAATCTTCTAGGAGCTTCTCCAAAGTCAATGTCAGCCAAACAATCAACATTGTGTACTTCCTGCTAGGTCTGGAATGCTAATAAATGTGTTGTAATGTCCTATGGAAAAGCAGAATTGGCAGGTTACAATTATCCTACAACAAAATGTGTTAATGTCTTTCCACAACCACTAGAATTGGTCATAGACAGTTGGCTATCTGCTAATCCTTCCCCAGGTATTTGCTCATATGACTTCTACAGTATTAAACCCAACAGCCTTTTAACTAGATTTTTTAAATAGCAGGCAGTTTAGTAGTTAGTGCTGTTCCATAAAACATTTACTGAAAAAGTCAACATCCTTAGCTTCAGGCTGTAAAGGGAATAAAAAGCCTCTGGCCTGTATAAATTAGCCACTAATCTGTATTTGTGTAACCTGGAAGTAAAAACCTCCCTTTGCCAAAACAGTAAAATGGAAGTCATATTTCAACAAAACTTGTTATAAAGTCTTTTGAAGAAATGTTAAAGAGAAGATTCTACCTAGTATTCCTCAACTGCTAGCTAACCAATCAATTCACCTCTTTAAAGGAATTACAACTTTGGACCTATGGACTGCATCCTAAAAGTAAGAACATTGATAACCTGATACCCCTCAGTTTTACAGTATTTAAATTGTTACTAATTGTTTACTCTCTTTATCTGTTCTGATTTTTACATTTCACTGTATGCTTATATGTGTGCTTGTGTTGGGAGATTTCCCCTCCATCTAAGAGCGTGTGGCTTAACTTTACTGCAGTGTTTCTGTGGTCCATGCAAAATCACAACTCATCAGCAGCAGGAGTAAGGGAAGTACACCCACACTGCTTAAAAGAGGGGGAAAAATAAATAACAATCTACTTTTGGATAGGTAGCAAGAGTATGCAGAGAGATTTGTTTTGAAACTTGCATTCTATTTCAAACAACATCTTTGTCCTCCTTCTGTCATCCAGCTCTCCGCCGTACCTACTCTATTCTCCACTCGACTCCTCTAAATCCCATCCCCATTTCAAACATAATAAAGATAGGATCCTCCTTGTCCTACTTTCCACTTCACCAGCCTCCACATCCAATGTATTGTTCTCAAACACTTCGACCAACTCCAATTAGACCCCACCACCAAGAACATCTTCCCATCCCCACGCCTCTCTGACTTCTGCAAGGACTGTTCTCTTCACCACTCCCTAGTTTGTTCCACACACCCCAACAACCTCTGCAGCCCAATGTTATCTTCCCCTGTAAGCAAACAAGATGCAATACCTGCCCATAACTACCTCCCTCACCTCCATCCAGGGTCCTGTACAGTTTTTCAAGTGAGACAGAGGTTCACCCTATATCTCCTCCAACTCAGTCTACTGCATCCAGTGCTCTAACATGGTCTTCTCTACATTGGTGAGACCCAAAGTAGACTACATGATCATTTCACTGTGCATTTTCACCGGGCATGAAACAGCCAGCCTGACCTCCTGGTTACCACCCATTTCAATTCCCCCTCCCACATGGCCATTCTCGGCCTCCTCCATTGCCGCAGTGAATAAGACTGTAAATTGGAGGAACAACACCTCATGTTCCGCCTGGGCAGCTTACAGCCTGAAGGACTTAACACTGAGTTTTTGAATTTCAAGTAACCTTCCCACTCATCCCCGGCTCTCTTTCCAGCCCCGCTACCTCCCTTCCATTCCACCTACCGACCCTTCCTTCCAGCTACCAATCAGATTCATCCCTCCCATCGGCCAACCTGATCATACCCATTACCTGTGTTCATCTATCACTACCCCACCATTCTGCTACTTTCCCCATCCCATGACCATCTCTCTCTCTTTAACTGTAGCTCCCCTTACCCCCACACCTAGTCCTGAAGAAGGGTTATACCCAAAACATTGACTTCTCTAAATCCTGATGCTGCCGGGTTTACTATGTTCTTCCAGCCTCCTGTTTGTCTACCTTGGATTCTGGCATCTGCAGATTTTTTTGTCTCTAAACATTATAGACTGGTATTTGACAAAACTGTCAAATCATGCTTCCATGTTAGATATTTGGTGAGCCTAGATCTAGGGCTTAGGTAAAAGATGCCCTCCAACGCATCTCGTCCACATCCCGCACCTCTGCCCTCAGACCCCACCCCTCCAACTGTAACAAGGACAGAACGCCCCTAGTGCTCATCTTCCACGCTACCAACCTTCGCATAAACCAATCATCCGCCGACATTTCAGCCACCTCCAAACAGACTCCAGGATATATTTCCTTTCCCACCCCATTTCGCCTTCTGCAAAGACCGTTCCCTCCGTGACTACCTGGTCAGGTCTACGCCCCCCTACAACCCACCCTCCCATCCTGGCACCTTCCCCTGCCACCACAGGAATTGCAAAACCTGCGCCCACACCTCCTCCCTCAACTCCATCCAAGGCCCTAAAGGAGCCTTCCACATCCATCAAAGTTTTACCTGCACATCCACTAATATCATTTATTGTATCCGTTGCTCCCGATGCAGTCTCCTCTACATTGGGGAGGCTGGACGCATCCTAGCAGAGCGCTTTAGGGAACATCTCTGGGACACCTGCATCAATCAACCACACCACCCTGTGACTCAACATTTCAACTCCCCCTCCCACTCTGCCGAGGACATGGAGGTCCTGGGCCTCCTTCACCACTGCTCCCTCACCACCCGATGCCTGGGGGAAGAACACCTCATCTTCCGCCTCGGAACACTTCAACCCCAGGGCATCAATGTGGACTTCAACAGTTTCCTAATTTCCTCTTCCTCTACCTCACCCCAGTTCCAAACTTCCAGCTCAGCACTATCCCCATGACTTGTCCTACCTGCCTATCTTCTTTTCCCCCTATCCACTCCACCCTTCCCCATGACCTATCGCCTTCATCCTCTCCCTCACTCACCTATTGTACTCAATGCTTTTTTCTCCCCACCCCTACCCTCCTCTCATTTATCTCTCCATCCTTCAGGCACTCTGCCTGTATTCCTGATGAAGGGCTTTTGCGTGAAAGGTTGATTTTAATGCTCCTTGGATGCTGCCTGAACTGCTGTGCTTTTCCAGCACCACTCTAATCTAGATCTAGGGCTTAGGCCAATGAATTGTCTTCTTTCTATTTAACTATTTTTCTAACCAGACTGTTCAGAGATGATATTACACACCTCTAGAGCAGGTGAGATTTGAACCCTGGCCTCCCGGTCTAGGGGTAGAGACACCACCAGTGTGCCACAAAAGGGCCATCAATTGTCTTTTATTTAAGGTAATTAACTGAATAGTTCTCAACTTGTCAGTTTGTTGATAAAACAGGAACCATTGTCAAGGAGTTCCTGCTTACTTTTGGAAATATTAACTGAATTTCAGAAAGTCTCTTATAATGTCTTTATGGGATAATTACAATTTGGACCCAATACCAACTGAATTGGCAGGGTCATCATGTAATTTCTTGGAGCCACTTTGTAAGGTTCTGTGCTTCCATTTTAAAGACAGATAAGCTTTCTTTTCAAAATATATGTAGCTACACATTTGTGACAATGTGTATCATGCAGGCCTGTTATTTAGGTGCCCCATGACACTCACCATCTTGGATCTTATGGGATAATTTAAGTGCTTGGAGGATGGATCCATGTTCTCTTGGTTACTATGGAAATATTCACCTCCTCCTCCACTTCCAGCCAGGCACTTCTGATCTCCTGAAATGAGCCTAGGAAGAAGATCTGCCAAAGCATCTGTAGGATCAATTAGCTCATATCTATTTGGAAAGAGTGTGACATGTCATGCAGTCAGTATACAGAATTGGTTTGATGATTGGGTTACTGAACTAGAACTGAAAATCCCAGCCTTAGAGTAGAAAGAGTTAAAAAGTGTAGAACTTAACATCTAGGTGATATTTGGACTGTTTCTGGCACTGAACCTGAAAGCATGTTGTCTTGAAATAATACGATATAAATTTATTTGGAAACCATACAGGGCCTTCCTGAAACAATAGATCAAATGTTGTGTAGTTTGGAAACGGAAATGTTTATGTATATGAAATGTTCAACTTTGCAGTCACAATTCCAGTTATATCATTACTATTAAAAACCTTCTCGCTGACTATGACTGTAAGAGCAATACAGGGGAGTCAACAATAAAACAGTCAATGATTACGTATTCTGGACGTGACCTACATCCTATTACAAGGACAAAAAGAAAGGGCTGGAACTTGAAAGCCACCCACATCTGCAGTACATCATTCTGGAGAAAACTGTTACAGTGTATTAATCCTACAAGTTTATCATCAATACAAAATTATTCCATATTTGCATCAATGCTGAATGTGGAGACAATTGGTTGGATTTTCATCTTAAAGGGGGTAATGCGAGTTGGGAAATTTCCTTGCACCCACTTCAGGGTAAACAGTCATTAAATGCAGGATTTTCCTTCGCAGTGACGTGGTGATAACAAGGTTAGGCCCACCACCCCTGGAAAGAATTCAGGGGCAGACAGAGAAGCAGTTGAAACCTGGGACAGGTTATGTTAAAAGCCATTGTACTCTGAGAATTTGTCACAGTTGTAGTAATAACAGAAAAGCATTTCTCTGGCCCTCATCTCCATGTCCCATCCATGCCAGCTGATGTCTCCTCTCCTCCTCACCTCATCTATCTTCATGGACCCTCATATGTCTCCACAGCACATTAAGCCATCTCAATGTCAATTCACTCACTCTAAATTCTATAGACAGCCAGTAAATCCTATATTAATTGTAGAATGTGTGGAGAAACGGTCATAACTTTCCACTGGCATAAAAAAGATTCTCTTTTCACTACAGCACTATAAAATTGTCATCCATCAATTATTAATTACAGAAAGTACAAGTACTTTAAACTTATATCTTTTGTAAACAAGTGTACTGCAATTGACTGAATAGATCACAGAGCAAGAGGTGTCAATCAAGCAATGTTTTCCCGAGAACACAGCTGTTGAAGCTGTCTAATGGATGCTGAACTCTTAACGAAACCTCATTACACACTCCTGCATTCCTTCAAAAATCATGTCAGGCAATTATTTCAGACATTCTGACTGCAGGTGGAAATCCTGAATCCTGCCATGGCAGATAGTGGCATTTGAATTAAATAAATATCTGGAATTAGGAGTCTAATGATGACAATGAATCAATAGTTACAAAAACGCATCTGATTCGCTGATGTCCTTTAGGGAAAGAAACGGCTGTCTTTACCAGGTCAGATTTACATATGACTCCAGACCTACATGGTTAATATCTAACTTCCCTCTGGCCAATTAGGGATGGGCAATAAATGCTGGCCTATCCAGTGATGCCCCTGTCCCATGAAGGATTTTTTTTTTAAAAATGCTACAGTAAATTCTGTGAATTGTCTGCCTTCTCTACTCACTATCTATATTCTGTAAAATTTCTATTGTAAATTTAATACCAATTGTCTTGAATTTTAGAACTGATTTCCAGTGTAACCTCACACCCAAAAGGTACTATGTCCAAACTGTACAATTTCATCTAAACAGAATTCTTACACCATGAGAGCGCCAGGTAATACCCATATCCCAAAATCCTGGCTGTTTTCAAATCTATGCAGGAGAGATGAAAGGGCAATGCTTTAACTAAATATATCAGTTTCTATTTGTGACACCATTATATTTAATTATTAAGAATGATTACAGTTCACCATCTTCAATAATCAAGCTTAAAGTGATTTTATAATACTATATTTTGCAAACTACTACTTACTTACAATTAATATTATTTTCTAACAGCAATATTAGAAGATTGTGACAATTGAATAAAAATTACATTCTTTCAACCAATGCGCAGCTTACCTATGCCTGAACAAGGATATTTGTTTGGATTACATCCATGTCTTGTTTGAAGATGAGGTTTGGAGATTATTCTCTGGTAATCATGTCTTTGGGTGCTTTCCAAACTGTAAGCTGGTACATGCTGTGTCAGAAATGGTGATTCATGTTTCATCCAATGAAACTGTTAAACAATGACAAAGCAGTGATAATCTTTATTCTCCTTCCTTACTGTGTTTTTAAAAGGTGATATATCCTGTTTGCCACATCGTTTCCCTGTGTTCCACCTGCTGATTTATTTCTTAGGCATGTAAGCATGCCAGGAAATGGAACAGGAACAATTAAGCTGTTTCTCATGCTTTCATTTTTAATTTTATCGCTACAAATTTGAGTTTCGGGATTCACTCGTCAATTTAGGGCATCGGTATCCCCCACTTTTTGAAAGTTTGCTTTACACCACTTCGCTTTATAAAAGACCAACATTACTACCTGTATTTGCTTACTGAAAGAAATCTGAAGAGGATTTTCACTTTCACGAGAAAAGGTGAAATTTTACCCAAATAAATTTATGCTTCTTCGCTTTACACCATTTCAGCTTACTTTCAGATAGCGGGGGTTACCTATAAAATGGAGGGAAGGAGGGAGTTCAAGTTACCTGTTGTGGAAGGCTGAAAGGAAGCTGAGGTTGTTTTACTGTAAAGCAGTTGGAATGTATTACATCAGTAAACAATGATCTGAGTAGCTGTATTGGTGCAGGTAGACTGTTAGTCTCCAAAGTTTCCTCAGATAATATTAGAAATGCTAGATCTCGTTAATGATAACACTTTATATTGTCTATTTAATTTCAAGATAGAATTGCATTTACTAATTTGCATTTCTACCTAAATAAAGTCCTTGTGATTAACATAAACACAGAGGTGATCTTTGAGAAACGAAGAGCCGACAGAAAACCATTGTAGGATTGGCCATTTCTCAAGAAGTATTAATTAGTTGGACAGCAATTTTATTAGGGTATACCTGCTTTGGAAAGGGGCCCATTGAGGAAGGCACTCCCCTTCCTGCCTTAAGTTCAAGCATAGTGATTTGCTAGAATTCCTCCTCTCATCAGCTTCAAAATTGAGGGTGGGTGCAAAATAGCCCTTCAGCTGTCATTATTTGCCCACTTAAGGACCACAATTGGGGCAAAGGCAGCTAGTTGGCCGAGGTCTCATGCAGTAAAATAGCAGACAGGTCAAGACACGCGGAAGAGTGATGGAGGTGATTTCCTTGAATTCCAGGAGCAGCAATTACTGTTTTATATGCTGTTGCATTGTTTTGGAACTTTGGGAAAAAAAAGCAAAACAACAGCAGTTTAAAAGGGAGAAGAGCAGACAAAGGAAGCACATGGTGAGGACAGCGCAGGAGAGAGAGAGAGAGAGAACCTGTAAAGTTACCGCCTTTGCTGTTTGAATTTGTGTATCGCTGGACATCGAAATGCATCTGGGAAAATTAACAAACAGTGAAATTCGCAACTAATCTTGGAGGAACTGTTGGGCTTCACAGCACAGAATCAGATAAGTTAATTGTTGTTTTAAGTCTGTCCAAAAGAAAGGCTGCAGTAGTGAGTACAGTGGATTCTTTCTTGATTATATGTTTTTGGAGATAAGTCTCTTGATTAAATTAAAATATAAGCCATAGCTATTAATTTAACCTGGGGCAGTGTTTGTCGAGGAATAAGACGGTGTTATTTTCTGGGTCTGTAGATTGTGAAGGAGCAAAAATGGCCTTTGCAGTGATACGTACTTCTTGTCAGATGTGGGAGTTTAAAGAGAGTTTAAGGGTTACTGCGGATTATATCTGCCATAAATGCTGTTGGATGCAAATCTTATCATATCGAGTGAATCGGTTGAAGAGACAGATAGAAGCGATGAGGAATTTGCAATAGCAACAGTATGTGATGGATGGTTAGCCACTGTTGGAATACTGCATGCAATTCTGGTCTCCTTCCTAATGGAAAGATGTTGTGAAACTTGAAAGGGTTCAGAAAAGATTTACAAGGATGTTGCCAAGATTGGAGGATCTGAGCTACAGGGAGAGGCTGAACAGGTTCGGCAGTTTTCCCTGGAGCGTCGGAGGCTGAGGGGTGACCTTATAGTGGTTTACAAAATTATGAGGGGCATGGATAGGATAAATAGACAAAGTCTTTTCCCTGAGGTTGGGGAGTCCGGAACTAGAGGGCATAGGTTTAGAGTGAGAGGGGAAAGATATAAAAGAGACCTAAGGGGCAACTTTTTCACGCAGAGAGTGGTACATGTAGGGAATGAGCTGCCAGAGGATGTGGTGGAGGCTGGTACAATTGCAACATTTAAGAGGCATTTGGATGGGTATATGAATAGGAAGGGTTTGGAGAGATATGGGCCGAGTGCTGGCAGGTGGGACTAGTTTGGGTTGGGATATCTGGTCGGCATGGATGGGTTGGACCAAAGGGTCTGTTTCCATGCTGTACATCTCTATGACTCTAAGTAAGGGAACATGTGCAAAATAAGATGTGGATGGTAGAGTTTTGGAGTCATGATTGCGTCTATATGCCAGGAATAGCTAATGCAACAATCAATGCTCTGTTACATGGAATGTCCCCAGTATTTCCTCGAAGTGCAGAAAATATTTGACAGAGTGGATTCTGGATGCGTAAAGGGAATTCGTATGATTATATTCTAGGATTTTTGAGCACGTTGTGTAAATGCTGACAGAGATGTCCATAATTCACAATAACATGGTTAGGAGTCAGTCCAAGAATATAACAACTTGTGAGAATCTTGGATTTCATTACAAACTTACATCAGTAAAGCTTGAGTGTGTTTTAATAGCTAAGAGGCAGTGAGAGAGTCACACCCTAATAACCCAGTTCCATTGTATAAATCATGCTGCATAACTAGTCAGGATTTTTTAAAAATACAGAATTATTGCTTATTTTGAGCTGTTCAGATCAATCAACTAAGAACCGTGACAGTGGTTTAATAAGAAATGCAAAAGAAACACAAGAAACTGATTCTCAGCAGCTAACACTTTCTAAACTGTTTCAGAAAGAATAAAAGTTGAAAGATTCGCTGGATTTTTAAATTCTTTTTATTCAGGTGTTCCACATTTATTTTTGCTTGTTACTGTGATTTCCATTTTGCAAATGGTACTTATATTGTCCATTTTTTTTTCTTTTTCTGCTAATGGACATAATTTTGACTATTCAGTATCATGATATTACATGAAAGGAAAAGTATGGTGGAAAATAACTCACTGGCTAATATTCATAGTATATATAACAGTACAGGAAATATCCACCTTTTATATAGCTAATATATCTACCTTAAGATGAGGCAAATATGTATATTACAATAAAGACTAATTATGCTTTCCTATTAATTAAAGTGCCATAAAGATATGTAAATTATTTAATATCTGTGTATGTATAAACATTTTTGCTCCAGGGCATAGTTTGCAACAAAAACACCTACACAACAATCATGTTCAGATCATGGTGTAGGCATGAATGTTCTTCAAACTTTAGGTGGTTGTGTAAATACAAAACCTTAATTCCAAACGTATCATCTGTCAAGTCTGTTGCCTAACACATTCAAGTTGCATGTGTCAGCTGTATCCATTCATGCAGGGCAAAAACAATTCCTGTTAACATTCAAAGTCATTCTCCAGAATACAGATATTTTTTCAAAACATTTTCACTCATTTTGAGCTATTTAGATTGATCAGCTGAAAACTGTGACAATTATTTAATGGGAAATACAAAATTTGCATGAAAATAATCAAATGCCCAGCATCAATAAATACTTATTAGAATTGTTTTTTTAAGTAATAACTTTCTATGGAGTTAACAAGCAACTTTCTGATCTTCCCAGTAGGACTTTAAGAATATATACCAGAGCATTCAAAGTAGTCTCAGCCATAAGACGATAAGATACAGAAGCAGGATTAGACCATTCAGCCAACCAAGTCTGCTCTGCCATTCGATCATTGTTGTGCTTCTCCATTCTCCTGCTTTCTCCCAGTATTCCTTGATCCCCTTACTAATCAAGAACGTATATATCTCTGTTTTATAAGCACTCAATGACTTGACCTCCACAGCCTTCTGCACCCAACAGTTTTCATAGATTCACTACCCTCTGGCTGAAGAAATTCCTTATCTCTGTACTAAAGGGTCAACCTTTCAATCTGAGGCTGTGACGTTGGGTCCTAGTCTCTCCCATTAGTTAAAATATCTTCTCCGTGTTCACTTTATTCAAGCCTCTCAGTATTCTGTAAGTTTCAATGAGATTCCCCTTCTCATCTTCTGAACTCTACCAACCCAAAGTACTCAAACGCTCCTCATATGACAAGCCATTCATTCCCAGGATCATTCTTGTGAACCTCCTAAGGACCCTCTCCAAGGCCAGACCATCTTTCCTTAGATTTGGGGCCCAAAACTGCTCACAATATTCCAAATGTAGTCTGACCAAAGGCTTACACAGCCTCAGCAGTACATCCCTTGAAATGATTGCCAAAATTGCATCAGTCTTCATAGCTGCCAACGAAACCTACATTTTAACCTTAAGAGTAACAGGATTAACATAAATGCATTGATTTAAGTCTGGAGTTTTTGACAGTTCTTAGCAAGCATTTAGTTAATTCATATTATGAGAATATGTATTTGGAATTGCATTTTGACTTAATTGACTACATCAATTGTACCTAAAATTTTTCCATTCTGTCAGAACATTGCACAATGCCATTCCAAATTCTGTTTTCCATATCTTAGTCTGCATTAAGTTACAATCACCTATCAGCCCAGCTGACTACCCTGGCTCCCAATTCCCATACTATCTTAAATTCAAAATTCCCATTGTGTTGAAATTCATCCAATTTTTGTCCTACCTACTACTATTATCTCCTCCAGCCCTATAAATCTAGGAAAACTTCTCCATTCATTTAAATCTAACCTCTTTTGCATCTCTCACTTCCTAGACATTTTTGGCAGCCATGGTTCAGCTACTTAGACCCAGAATCTAGAATTATTGACTTAAACTATCTTACCTACCTGTCTCCATTTGAAGTTTCTCTAAAACCCATATCATTGAACATACTTTAAATATCTCACTGTTTAGCTTACCATTCACGTTTTTTGATTTCAGCTCCTCAAAAGATCATATTTGCTTATCTTATAGATTGCACATAAAGACAAATCTTTGTTGTTCAAATCCAACTCAGAATATTTTGAGTTTTTAAAAAATATTTATATAAATTATAAAATAAAATATATAATTGTGTATTATCATTTATGTAAGAATTTTGCTGTATTCAATAATTAATAAAATTAATATGATGCGTGCATGAACTAAGATGCATAAGACTTACCTGCTTTGACACTGTATCTTCAGATTCCATATATGCAAATGGCTCATTGATAAATCTTGTATTACTTCTAATATATCTTGCATAGTGGGGTTGGGGTTTATTACGATTTGGTGATCTTGGACGTTGAGGGAAAGCCTTGGTGCCATCATGGACATTAGAAAATATTCCTGAAGTATTTGGGCTGAAACCATGGAGACCAAACAGTTATTTAATTAAATAGTTATAGATACATGTAAAACACCAACATTAATCAAAATAAGCTTTCTTATTTATGTATATTTTATTGCTTTCACTTTGATAGTAATTGCTTTTCTCTTGATTTGTTTCCATACACTACTTACATTCTTTGACAGAGAAGAAAGGAAAATAGCTTGTTGCTAGGCACTCTCTGTAGTGTCTTGAAGGTGCCAATTTGAAAGCAGCAGATGGTGTTCGTTAGGGAATATTTTTTACAATATCAGCTCAAATGAGGGACAGGAAAGGAAATTCAGTGGTCAGATTGAATGAGCTGGAGATGGGTGCCCTAAATTATATGAGCTTGAAGGGAGAATGAAAATTTGGGTGAGAAACAAGGGTTTGAGGTGAGGACAGAGTTATAGATCAATGTCTGTTTAGATGAGGGAATAAATAGAGACAGCTGAATGAGTGGCCTCTAATTTATTGATTTAAAAAAAACCTTATGGTTGTTGTTAAAGGTATGGGAGGAAATGGCAAGGACTTATGGAGATGACTAGAGGCAGTTAACTTAGTTCTCCAGAAAAATGGTGTGGTTCATTTGTAGAGACAGCAGGGTGCAACAGAGACATTCAAGATTTTCCCCCATCTTGAGGCAGGGGAATGGAGGAGTACCAGGCTAGAATATGAAAAGGGGAGTATTGGGAAGTGGAATAGAGATTTTGGTTATGACAAACACTAAGCTAAGAAAAGAGTCATGATTGGAGATGCTGGTGTAAAACTGGGGTGGATGATCACCTGATGAAGGAGCAGCGTTCCAAAAGCTAGTGCTTCCAATTAAACCTGTTGGACTATAAACTGGTGTTGTGTGATTTTTAACTAAGAAGACAGTCATGAAGCAAAGTAAGATATATACAGATATGTAAAAAATGCAGTTGTCTGTCAGCTACGAGGCAGGGAAAAGGCTTCCAGGGAAAGATGCAGAAATAAGTAGAGTTAAAAGAGGATAAGAGGAAATTTGTGACTTATCATTCATTCAGACAATGGGAGTAAAGAAACCATGGGGAAATGTTGAGGTCAAGACAACGGATGCAAATATAATTAGGAGCATTTAAAGAGAAGTGCGCAGGTAGTTGAGATATGGATTGAAATTGCCGAGGATGAGAAATCTTTTTATACAGATTTGGGATGTGGGGCAAGAGAAAAAGGATATCAGAGGTGGATCTTGATGGCATAGAAGAAAATGAGAAGTTCAAAAAAAATGCAGAAGGCAAGTTAAAACAAACTAAGGTCTAGTGACTAAAAGAATAAGAAGAAGACATTAGATGACAGCAAAGGCCAATGTGTGACTCGCTATAAGGGTCACCAAATTACTGTCACAGCTTGCACTGATCAGAAAGTATAAGCAAATTGAAATAAGGTGACATCCTCAAAAAAAAATTTTAATTATAATGAGATCATGGATAGAAGGTGCCTTGTTCAAGAACAACAGACATCCTGGGAGAAAATGTAATACATTACAAATAAAATATGCATTTTCCTAGTAGTAACAGACCAGAGTAGCTAAGATAATAATATTCCAGGGGTTTCAGTTTATATCACAAATCAGTGTTAAGAAATTTAAGTATTTTTGGATGTACTGTCCTTTGGAGGATTTACAACATTAGACCTTGTATGCCTGTTCCAATGGTTCAGATAGATGTGAAAGACTCCTGGTGCTATTTGATAAAAAGAAAGTTCTTCTAATATCTTGGCTAACACTCCTCTCTCCATCAATATAGTTTTCATAAAAATTAATTCCTCATGTTCATTTTTGTGATCAAGCTGAGCATGTTTGAAATCCCTTTGCATAGCAACAAGCGCTGCAAAATAATTTATTCTGTGCAAAATGATTTGTAGTGACTCTGACTGTCATGACAATCAGCTAAATAAATACAAGTCTGATTTTTTGATGAGAATTCTTACAGTTTTCCAACCAATCTGCTTTTAAGGTCTTTGAAGATCGATAAGCGAGATGTATATTTTATGGAACTCTACATCATCATTGGCAGACAGTACGCACTCCTTACCAGGCGAACAGAAATCTTCAAACAATTTCTAACAGGTACCCAGCAACCAAAGTAAAACCGATTAATTTCTCATATTTCCAAAGTCAACCTCAAAATCATGAACGAAAAATATATCTACGTTTCAACTACTGTGCGTGTATGTACTTACCAACCAAGCAATGGCAAAACAGTTGCCATGAGTCATGATCATATCATAGTGCAATATTTAGCATCTCTATTAAATATGGGCAGTGAATGTAGGATGCATTATCTCAATCAATTCAAACTTGGCAATTGCTGAATCATGATACTCAACTGTAACTTGGATTTATAGAACTAGTGAGAGTTCAGCTCCTAGCCATTAAATTTCAATAATCATAAGTACTGAAGCCTGATTCGGTGAGGTGTGGAGAAAGGCATGCCAGAAGCAGCACCAGGCCTTGCTGCACTTGTCCGAAACTGCCACACATCTTGCCATAGCCCACATTGTTCAGATCCCTTATAAAATGCACCTGGCTCAGTGTTCCCACATTGAGTGAGGAAAGCAGGTACAGACATCTCTCCTCTGTTGGTGTGTTAGGATCAGCAGGCCATTTGCAAGTTCAGTACATCTGTTACCATCACTATGGATCTTAACTTGGGCTTTCCTTAGTTGAGATCAATGGGGACAGCTGGAAACTACTTTTGTACTGAATACACTACTAACTATGTAGAAGGTCAGGCAGACCTTGACCCTCAGTGGCCTTTGTTAGCATTTGATCTTACCTCACTGATGATGTAGATTGTCCATTCACATATTTAGTGTATACACAATTTTGTGTATAATATACACAATACACAAAACACGTTATACAGTGTCCATAAGTGGTAGGGGTCTGGAGTGCACTGCCTGGGAAGGTTGTTGAGTAACCGCACAGCCTTTAAAAAGTACTCAGATGAGCACGTGAAGTGCTAGAAAATTCATGGTTATGGGTTGAATGTTGAAAGTAAGACTAGTGAAGATTTAGTGTATTTTTGATAGTACAGATTTGATGGGCCGAAAGGCCTCTTTCTGAGCTGTATGATTCTTTGATTCTAAGCAGTCACACTCTCAAATTATTAGCAATTCTTCATTAATTCAGTCTGGTAACTTCAGGACTTTTTAAAAGGTGTTTTGGAACTACGGGAATTATACTCTAAGGACTTTCAAGTCAAAGGACTTGAGTTCCTATTAGTCCACCCCACATTCAGAATGGTACCTTATTCCACAGATAGATTGATTTTTTTAATAATTTGCAATCTGCAGTGGGACAGCTCTTTGAATACAATATTATTGGCCTCCACTGCAGCCAGAAGCACCCATAAATTTCCCATCTGCCCTTCCAACCAATTACCCACCTGCCTCTGCCCTGTCTGCAATTTTACAGTTGACAATTGAAACTCACAATGACCTATTCATCCTTCTCCTATTTGAGGCTATTAAGTTGCCAATACTAACCAGCCCGGTTGATTAGCTTGGTTGGACCTGGGAGGGCAAAAGGGTTTGGGTGCTTCCATCATAGAATATGGAACAGTACAGCGCAGGAACAGGCCCTTTAATCTACCATGTTTTTATACTCTTTCAATTTATGCAACCTCCCTAACATCTGCCCACTCACCGCCTCCTTGGGTGTTCCCTCCCTACATCTTTGACCCAGACCTGGATCCCCTTCTACTCCAATTATGACTCTCTGAATTTAGATAGTTCCTTAGTGGTCCCAGCATTCACCAATGCTCCAAGTGGCACAA
This sequence comes from Hemiscyllium ocellatum, assembly GCF_020745735.1. Taxonomy (NCBI): domain Eukaryota; kingdom Metazoa; phylum Chordata; class Chondrichthyes; order Orectolobiformes; family Hemiscylliidae; genus Hemiscyllium; species Hemiscyllium ocellatum. The sequence goes on along the minus strand of NC_083410.1, from coordinate 56,854,064 downwards.
CAGGAAATACAAAGCTTGGCCAATCAAATGGCAGTTGGTTCTCAGAGACAGGATTCCACGTGTAATAAGATAATGTCTCACAGGGTGGCAGATAGTAAGTGTCCAGAGATGTTAACTGTGGTAAATGTGAGGTCACAGGGATAGGGTGGGTGCTGTTTGGAGGGTCGGTTCGTACTTGGGCTAAATGGTCTCCATGTACACTGTAGGGATTCAACGGATTCTATGATCTTCAGCCAATCCATGTGCAGTAGAGCATTAAAAGGCTGCAGAATTGCAGTGATTGGCAGAGCTGCTGCAAAACTGACTTTTTCAGAGGTGGATAAAATGTCCTGTCAGCTGAAAACCCTGACTCTTGGAGATCTAGTTGCTGCACAGCTGAAAAAGTCAGAAAAATGTACCTAAACAAGCAGAGATATGTTTGTCTACAGATTAAAAACTAATGCAACAACTAACAGAACTTTCTGAGGCAAGAAAAGTTGTAATGGAATGGGGACTACATCCTGCTTTCTTGGCCTTTTCCCATTAAACTACTGACTATTCAACATACATTCCTTACTCCATTATTAGCTGATATTGTTAATGATTCTCTCTCCACAGGTACTAACCCCATCGCTTCAAATCTGCCATCATCTGCTGTCTCCTAAAAAATCTGTTGGCCCCACTGCCCTTGGAGACTTTCAATTCATCTCCTGAAATTTGATTTTCTCTCTTTTCAGATGCAGCTGCTTAGCAAATATATGCTCATCATTCCAGATCTGTTTAAATCCCTCCAATCATACATCACAGTACCAAGCTGATTCTGATCAGTCACAAATGGCATTCTATTTGACTGTGACAAAGTAAGCTCTCTTTTGTCATCCTTCTTGACCTGTCTGCAGCATTTGACATAATTGATCACATTAGCAAGGCACCCCTAAAGTTCATTTTCTCTGTCCTCCAGTTAATTGGGACTCCATTGTATGGTCCAATACCTATCTATCATATATTCTCAAACAGTTAGATAAGCAGTTGCCAGGACTTTATGTCCCACTTCCAAACTGGCATAACACCCCCACCTTCCACACCCCCATCCTCACCTCTAACCAACAGGTGGTGGCCTACCTGTTTCTTGTTATATGCTAATTCCTTGGTGATATATTCTGAAAACATAACATCAAATTCCACAAGTACACTGACCATACTTAACTCTATCACATTTCTACCTCTTGAATCCTCCACAAACTTTAAAATTGGCAGACTGGTTATCAGAGATCCAGAGATAGTTGAAGAAAGATTTCCTCCAACAAACACTAAGAAGAGCAAAGTCTTTGTCTTTATTCCTTGACAGAAGTTTTGTTCCCTAGCAACCAATTGCACTCTTCTTCCTAGCAACTGTCTGAGGTTGAACCATGCCTTCAAACGCTGTTCTCATGACTGATGCACAGATGAGTTTCTGGCCACTTAGCTGTCCTTACGTAAGGCTGTCTTTTTCCACCTCATTAACATCAGCCAACTCCACCCTGTCTCAGTTTATGTGATGCGGATACTCTCAGGGATAGCTTTGTTGCCTTTTCTAATTAATTCCTGGTCAGTCTTCCATCTTCCACTTGCCGTAAATTATGTGCCACCAATATTCCACCGCCTGTATCTAACTCACACTGAATTCTATTAATCTATCGCTCCTGCATGATCCATTGTCTCCCCTGTTGAGCATCAATTTGTTTTTAAAATGTCATCCTCACATTTAAATTACTTCTTGCCCTCACTCCCTGCTATATGGATAACCTCAGCCAGCTCCATAACCCTGTGAGATAGGGTTTCCAATTTTGGTATCTGATGCATTCTTGCACCACCATGACAGCCACATCAACTGTTTGCCAAGGAGCAAAGCTTTGGAGTTCCCTCCTGAACCCTTTCCAACTCTCTTTCCTTTTTAAATACACTTCTAAAACCCACTTCTTTTTTTTTTGTAGATATTTTTATTGAAATTTAACATTTTTGCAAATTTACAAAAATAAACAAAACTCTCAAATACAAACATTGATGTACAATTAAATCATATATACAATAGTCATTTAACAAAGAAAAGAGAAAGAAAGAAAACAAAAAGAGAAAAAAAAGAACGAAAAAAGAAAGAAAAAAAAACTCAACTTTCTACTAATCTAACCTGTAACTAACCAGAGTGTATACCTAAGTCTCTTACATGCTCGGAATGTATAAACATCAAATATAATAAAACCCGTATTCGCGCAGGATTCCTCTCCCAAGGGGCCCCGGAGCAGCCCGGTCTGAAATCTTCACTAAATAAAAGCCCTTGTTAGGATAGCCGAAATATCTGCATTTATATAATTCAAAAAGGGCTGCCATATTTTATAAAATAATTCAGTCTTTCGGTGCACCATATTTGTGAGGAAGTCAAGGGGGATATATTCCATAATTAATCTGTGCCAATTTGAAAGTCCAGGGGGGCCCTCAGCCACCCAGTTCACCAAAATATTTTTCCTTGCACAGAAAGAGAGAATAGAAAATAGTCTCTTCCCATGCATATCCAGAGATGAGAGGTTCGAAAAGCCCAAAAGGAGAGATACAGGGTCCACCCTAATTTCCGTTCCTAAAATTTCTGTCAGGGTATTTGCCACTTTAGTCCAGTATCTGCGGATTTTCTGACAAGTCCATAGACAATGTGCAAGAGTACCCACCTCTATTTTGCATTTGGGACACATTGGAGATGCTCCTGCCTTAAATTTTGCCAGTCGAGCCGGAGCTATATGGGCCCTATGAAGTATCTTTAGTTGGATAGCCTGAGTTCTGTTACAGATAGCAATTCTTCTAGCATTTTCCCAAATGTCATTCCACATATCCTCAGAGATTTCTAGCCCCAAGTCCTGCTCCCATGTTTTAAGCAGGTCATCCATGTCTCCTGAGACTCCATCATGTAGCAAATGGTATATAGTACTAACGGAGGATGCCCCCGCTGGTCGTAAGACATTACGTTCTCTGTCTGATTTATAAAGACTATCTATTAATGTAGTCTTCCTCTGTATATAATCTCGAACTTGGAAGTATCGAAAGAGATCCCCATTAGGTATTCCGAATTTCAGACGCAGCTGCTCAAAGGACATCAGGATCCCATCTTTAAATAGGTCCCCTAAGCATGAGATGTCCCTGGATCTCCAGAGTTTAAAGGTGGCATCTGTAATCCCCGGTTGGAATCCCCATGCGCCTACTATTGGTGCATGGGGGGATGTTTTATGTGAGTTACCCTCATTTTGCCGCATTATATTCCAGGCCTTAATTGTGTTTAATATTATGGGATTTTTACAGTGGTCTGTAATGATTTTCCTCTTATCTGAAAATAAAAGGTTAATAAGTGGGTATTTTACTTGGGAGGCTTCGATATCCAGCCAAATTGATTGTGGATCAGATGAAACCCAATCAGCTATGTAACTTAGTAGGGAGCTTAACTGATATTTCCTAAAGTCTGGGAAGTCCAGTCCTCCCCTTGCCTGTGGAAGCTGTAGCTTCTTCAGCTTAATAAGGGGCCAAATAAAGGAGCCCAACCAGCCATATAATTTACGTAGGGCTAGCCTTGGCAGCATCAGCGGGAGCATTCTCATAGGATATAAGAGACGGGGCAGAACATTCATTTTAATTAATGCTATTCTCCCTAGCCAGGAAGTCGGAAGGTCTCTCCATCGCTGGAGGTCCTGCCTTATCCTTTCCATTAATTGTACAAAATTAGCCCTATACAGCTGATCAAATACTGGCGTGATAAAAATACCTAAATATAAGAAGCCCTCCAGGGACCAACGGAAGGGAAAAGGGGATCCGTCCATTAAGTGGGGTATCATAGCCAGACCACCCATTGGCATGGCTTCCGATTTTGAAAAATTAATTTTATAGCCTGAGAATGTACTAAATGTATTAATAACTTGAATTAGACGAGGCACTGACATTAAAGGATTACTGAGGAATAAGAGAACGTCATCTGCATAGAGGGTAATTTTGTGTTTACCTGTACCAATCCTCGGGGCCGTTATATTAGGATCAGTCCGGATGGCTTCTGCTAATGGTTCGATTATCAGTGTAAACAACAATGGTGAGAGAGGACATCCTTGACGGCAGCCCCTACCCACACTGAAGCCATCCGATTTTAACCCATTAGTAATAACAGCTGCTTTGGGGTCATTATACAATGTTGAAACCCATTTGGTAAACACCTGTCCAACGCCAAACCTTTCCAATGTGTAAAATAAATATGACCATTCAACCCTGTCAAATGCCTTTTCCGCATCCAATGAAATTACTACTCCTGGTATCTTTCCCTGATGACAGGCTTGGATCATATTGGATGATCTGCGGCCCTTAATAAATCCCGTCTGGTCCTCCTTTATAATATATGGCAGTACCCTTTCTAGTCTTAGTGCTAACATTTTTGAGAGAATTTTTAAAGTCTACATTTAGTAAGGATATTGGTCTGTAAGATGCACAATCTTCTGGGTCTTCTCCTTTTTTGAGGATAAGAGAAATATTTGCTTCTTTCAGCGTGGGTGGGAGACAGACCTGACTATGCGCAAAATTATACATATCCATAAGTGGGTCAACCAATATTCCTTTAAATTCTTTATAGAATTCAGCTTGAAAACCATCCGGGCCCGGTGCTTTTCCGCTCTGAAGTTGCCTAATTGCCTCAAGTATTTCTTGGACTGTTAAAGGGGTATTTAGGGCCGACACCTGTTCCGGAGTCAGGTCCGGGAAGGTCAAATTTTTAAAAAATGACTGCATCCTCCTAATCCTATCTTCACAATCCTGCGATCTATATAGTTCAGAATAAAATTCTTTAAAGGTCGCATTGATCTTTTTATGATCGTGAGTCAGGGTACCTGTACTTTCCTTGATGGTCGGAATAGTTTGAGGGGCTTTCTTTTTCTTTGCAAGAAATGCTAAGTATCTACCCGGTTTGTCGCCATATTCATATAATCTTTGTTTCGCAAATAATATTTCCCTTTTAGCCGTTTGAGTAAGCGCGGTGTTTAAAGCTGTCCTAAGAGCTGTAATCCTCTGCAATTTTGTGATAGAAGGTCTATCAGCGTATGCTGTTTCGGCTGCTTTTAGGTGAGCTTCGAGCAGATGCTGTTGCTCTCCCTTCATTTTCCTCTGGGTCGCTGAATAGGAGATGATCAAACCTCGTGCATAAGCTTTGATGGTCTCCCACATCATTGACGGATTGCTAGCCGTACCAGTATTAATTTCTAAAAAAGTTTTAAGTTCTTGGGAGAAGTACTTTAAAAATTTGCTATCTTTTATCAGGAAGGGGTCCATACGCCAATGCCGAGCGGTTGTCCCATTGTTCTTTACCTTAGTTTCCATGTATACAGCGGCATGGTCAGAGATTGCTATCGTACCTATTTTACAGGTTGCTATAGAATTTAGAAAAATCGATGGGGCAAAAAACATATCAATTCTTGTGTGACATTTATGTGGATTAGAGTAGAAAGAAAAATCTCTACCCTGTGGATGGAGACATCTCCATACATCTACCAATCCTAATTCTTTATTCAGGTCCGCCAGTTGTCTAGATCTGGGAGATACTCCAGCGGCACTCTTGGGAATCCTGTCTATTTCCGGATCCATAATACAATTAAAGTCTCCCCCTATAATTGTATGACGGGCACCAAAGGCCATCAGTTTTGAAAAAGCTTCCGTTATGAATTTAAAGGGGTGTGCCGGGGGGCAGTACACATTTAAGATCCCATATTCCTCTCCATTTATGAGGGCTTTAATCAAAATATATCGTCCAGATTCGTCTTTTATCTGATTTAGAATTTTCAAAGGGAAGTTCTTCCGGACAAGGATAACGACTCCCCTGCTTTTTGAATTAAAAGAGGAAAAAAAGGCCTGATCAAATCCGCCCTGTCGTAATTTTAAGTGTTCTTTATCTGACAGGTGTGTCTCCTGTAGGAGAGCTATATCAACTCTCTCCTTCTTAAGATTTGATAATATTTTCTTCCTTTTAACTGGCGAATTACTCCCCCTGACATTCCAGGTGCACCACTTAACCGACTGTTCAGCCATAATCGTCTGGACAGATCCGAGACCCCTCGGGAGGGGAAACCCTATCTAGAACATCCCGAGCATGGAGCATACAAGATTTACAAAAGTAAAGACTCTCTGATACACTCAAAACAATATGACAAAAAACTCTTTCTAAGTATAAAAGATATAAAACATTCCGAATTGGAGATTTTCTCCCTTGTTCCCAGAGAGCGTCACTTCCTCTCCCACAGTCCATCTTACCCTCTTCCAACCAGTGCCCCACCCTTGACCCAGGTGTTCCTCAATAAAATGAGGAGAATTCAAATATAATATAAAGCTAGAGTTAACAGCGAACAACCCACCCCCACCCACACCTAAATATATTTGGGAATATTAATACCATATATAACTATAAGATTACAATCTCAACATGTAATACTTAAATATAATACCACAAAATAACAGGGGAAAGAAAAACAACCCCGCTCCTAAAAACAGAAGTAAAATAGAATAAGGTAACCACCTCTCCCCACCAACATTAACCAAACGCCCCAACATATATATATACATACACACACAGGGGGAAAGATAGGAAAAGATGAAGGGATGTAAACCAAAATAATGGGAAAGGCAGACCAACGTCCACAATCTCTTACAGTTTATTTAAGAGAGTCCAAGAATTCCTTAGCCTTCTCCGGTGATCCGAAGTTATATATGGATCCTTCGTGGCTAAGGCGTAGCGTCACTGGATATCGTAAGGAGTACTGGATATTTAAGTCCCTTAAACGCTTCTTCGCCTCATCGAATGCCTTCCTCTTTCGGACCAAAGCTGGGGAGAAGTCCTGGAACAGCATGATCCTGGATCCTTTGTGGGTCATAGCTTGGGGATCTTTTCCCAGATTTCTTGAGGCTTCCAGGAGCATCTGCCTCTCCCTATAGCTCTGCAGCTGGAACAGGACCGGGCGTGGGCGCTGGGTTGAGCCGGGTCCACGTACTGTGACCCGGTAGGCCCATTCTACTCTTACCTGGCCTGATCCATTATGCAAATTTAAAAGTTGTGGCAGCCAATGCTCTAAGAATGCTGTGAGCTTGCCTCCCTCTTCCTGCTCGGGCAGGCCCAACAACCGAATATTTTTTCTACGACATCGATTTTCGAGGTCATCAATGTGGTTTTCTAGGTTCTGGACTCAATTCTCGAGAAAACGGATGTGGTCGGCTGCCGATTTTATCGCAGTCTCTGAGGCTGCGGCCTTCGACTCCACCTCTCTGACTCGGCACCCCAATTCCTGAATGTCTCTGCCCTGCTTCTGCAGCTCGGCTGATAGTGCCTCTCTGCTCTGCCGAGACTCATCGATAAAAGCATCAATCTTCGCCTCCCACCTGGCAAACATCTCCTCAAAGCTCATCTTCATTGGTAAATCTCCTGAAGTAGCTGAAGACACCTTTGTTGCAGCTGAAGAGGGAGAGGGTGGGGGAGGGGTCCCTGCTTTCTTAGAGCCGCCTGTTCCCTTCCCTTTACTCATTTTCCAGCTAGTATTAGACTATTTAAATGTACTAATAGGTAACTATTTAAGGTTAACAACTGTTATAAATGGTTTAGTGAGTGTGGTGGGGGTGGGTGATCCACTTTGCCCAAATTTTGGGTAGAGCACTGTGGACTCAGTCTTGCTGGGTCGCCGCCATCTTGGATCCCCTCAAAACCCACATCTTTAACCAATCTTTTGGACAATTTCCCTAATATCCTGTTATGCAGACTGATATCAAATTCTGTTTGACAATGTTCCTGTAAAATATCTTGGGAAGCTTTACGAAGTAAGAGTGCTAAATAAATATTACTTGTTGTAAACGAAAATGCAGTTACTCTGGAATGCTGGAAGGGGATGTCAGTAGCTGGTGTGGGGGCTTCCAGCACTGACAATAGTAAAGATTAAAAGATTCACTTCCATGAAAGCAGATATTGAACCACCACAATGTTGGAATCGATTACATAAATTTTCACCAGTACAATACCTAGATGATGCGTTATTTCATACTGACAAGATCAATAAGTATGCATTAGCATTACAGTTGATACTCCTTAAGGTAATAGAATATGCTTCCAATATATATCTTTTTCTTCCTGTGGACTACTGCAATATATCTCTCACAATCAACAAGGACAACTGTATGAAGATGTGTAACATTAGATCTTAACACACACAACCCAAAGATCATAAAGCATGGTTTATTTATTTTACTCACATCCGATCATTTCAACAAAGTAGGAAATGTATACACGGAAGGCACAGTATTTACATGGGATTAAGCCTGCGTATGTTTTTTTACATTTGGTTGAGAAAATCCTTTCTGTGTCTGATCCACCTCCCCATGAGCCTTGCTTCCATGAAAGACACCCTTTCGTCCAGAGAGGGTTAGTTTAACTGTTCCAGCTCTCTGTCTGGTTCACTCCCTGACCATTCCTCACAATCACTTTCCTGCCTTTCACTCCTCCTCCTAGGAGCGTGTGTGTGTCTGTGGGAGTGTGTGTGTGTGTCTGTCTGTCTGTGTGTGTGTGCGCATCTGTGTGTAGTGCAGTGGAGTTACCTGTAGTGTGACATGAACCCAAGATCCCGGTTGAGGCCTCAGCTCGGCCACACACACACACACACACCTACAGACTCATACGCACATGCAGACTCTGTCATACACAAGCTCTCTCTCATATGCCCACACATACACTCATACACTCACACGCACCCTCTCACAGACTTATACCCCTTTGCACACACATGTACACACACTCTCCCACAGTCACTCATAAGCTCTCACCACCACACACACACACACACATTGTTTGTGGGGTGAATTTATACTTGCAGAATTACATTTCATTTTGCTCAAAAATTGCACGAATCCATGTAAGATCCTGTAAATCCATTTTTAAGATTAGAATCAGTCTAAATATTGTGACACAGACGGTCTCACACAGGGCAGCTTACCCCTTAAATGCATTATCTGGGCTGACATGACACTGATTGTTAAAAGTTCACTTGAGAATGAAACTTTTAAAAAGCTCTGTGATTTACATATGAAAGTACTGAAACCAACATGTTCATTCTAAAAGATGAGAGACTTAACAAACAATCCAGCTCTTTTTCAATATAGAATTTCAGTTACATCACACTGTAAACTTTTGCTATAAATTCTGTGTTTTACGATCTTACACTCCACAACCACCTGATGAAGGAGAGCACTCCAAAAGCTAGTGCTTCCAAATAAACCTGCTAGACTATAACCTGGTATTGTGTGATGTTTTTTTTTATAGATATTTTTATTGGGAATTTAACATTTTGACAAATTTACAAAAATAAGCAGAATTTTCAAGCACAAACATTAATATAAAAATAGATCTTAAATATATAATCATCAAAATTCAACTAATCCACAATCATCCAGAGTGTATAGTTGAGTCGCTTACATCCTTCAAATAAGAGAAAATGTTCTCTAATACACTCATACCAGTATGATAAAAAGGAAGCTATTTCCAAACAATAAGAACAAACAAAAAAAAAATTAAACATGTTTGAATGGAGATCTTCCCCCTTGTTCTCAGGGGGCCTTACTACCTTTCCAACGTTCCACCATATCCTCTCCCAAACAGTGTCCCACCCTCGACCCGGGCGCTCCTCAATAGGATTTAGATATAATACCGAGCTAGAGTTAACAGTGAGCGCCGCACCCCCACCCCTCCCCACCCATACCTGAGTATATCTAATAGCATCAATGCCACGTACAAACACACATAACTATAAAATTACAACTCCAACAGATTACAGTTAAGTATAATAACATAGCAAGGAAGACAACCCCGCTCCCAGAGGCAAAAGTAAAGTAGAATAAAGTATCCATTTCTCCCCACGGAGTGTGGGAGAGGCAAGCCAACATAAATTGTCTCTTACGATTTATTTAACCGAGTCTAAAAGTTTCTTGGCCTCTTCCGATGATCTAAAATTATACTCGGATCCTTCGTGGGTAAAGTATAACGTCGCTGGGTAGCGTAAGGTGTATTGAATATCTAAGTCCCTTAAACATTTCTTCACCTCATCAAACGCCTTCCTTCTTCGTGCCAAAGCCGGGGAGAAGTCCTGAAATAACATAATCTTGGATCCTTCATGAATCATAGCTTTAGGATCCTTTCCAAGCTTTCTGGAGGCATCCAGGAGTATCTGCCTCTCCCTATAACTCTGCAGCCGGAACAGGACCGGGCGTGGGCGCTGGTTTGGGCCAGATCTGCGTCCTGCGACCCGGTAGGCCCACTCCACCCTTACCCGGTCAGTTTCAGCCCCCAGGTTTAAAAGCTGGGGCAGCCATCGCTCCAGAAATGCTGCTAACTGTTCTTTCCCTTCTTGCTCTTGAAGGCCCAGCAACCGAATATTCTTTCTCCAATTTCTGTTGTCAATATCATCGATGTAAATTTCAAAGGCCCGGACTCTCTGCTCCAGAGCTCGCACCTGTTCTGTAGCTGTTTGAGCTGCAGTCTCGGAGGTCGTGGCCTTTAGTTCCGCCCCCTCCACTCGGCCCTGCAGCTCCTCCATGGTTTGATTCTGTTTCTGCAGCTTTTCTTCGAATGCATTCCATCTCTGTCGGGATTCTGCAATGAAATTGACGAGTGTCGATTCCAATCTGGCAATCATCTCTACAAGGCCTGTTTTTACATCAGCTGCAGCCGGAGCTGATGTAAAAACATCAGAGAGGAGGGTGGGGGAGGGGTCTTTGTTTTCTGAGAGCTGCGGGGTCCCTTTGATTTACTCATTATCCACTCAGTATTAGACTATTTAAATATAATATTCAGCAGCTAATTAACATTAAAGAAATTTTTTGGGTGGTTTGGCAATTGTGGTGGGGGCAGGAAACCCACTTTACCCAGGTTTTGGGAAGGGCTCTGTAGACTCAGACTTGCTGAGTCGCCGCCATCTTGGATCTCCTTGTGTGATGTTTAACTTTGTACACTCCCAATCCAACACTGGTATCTCCAAATCATTAACATAGACAAGGGTTTTGCTCCCACAGCTCTCTGTGGCAAGGAATTCTGAAGACTCATAATTGTCTGACAGAAGAAATTCCTCCTCATCTCAGTGTTACATTGGCACTCCTTTATTCTGAGACTATGCCCTCTCGTCCTAGAAGGGAAACATCTTCTCAGTAATTACTCTGCCAAGCCCCTTAAGAACCTCTCATTCTTCTAAATTCCAACAACTCACGTCCCAATGTATTCAACCTTTGCTCATAGGACAATCCCTCTACACTGGTGATCAGTCTTCCAATTGTTTAATGCCTTTTTTTCTCAGTACTTCTCTCTCCATCCTCTTGGATACCATTTCAAACACCTGACTGAGCCTCATGTGATGCTTGGCTATCCACACACTGACCTGATCATCTCCATCAGAAGATGTGATTCATGCCAGGAGATGGTTCAAGAGATGGCTAGGACATGTCTAAAGAAAAGGTTGTGGGGAGTATAGTCCATGGATGAGTGCAGAGTGCTATTAGAAAATGAATCGAGATCCAGAATATTCTTAAGCCATTTCCATTTATTCATCGCAGGCAAGGTGCGCAGACAATCATGCAAAGAGTGATTGAATTATTCACAATGTCATTACCCTCTGGATGATAGACAGTGGTGTGGCTCATGGCACTGCCATTAACTTGCAAAGATCTTGTCGGATTTTGTTCCCAAATCATTGTAATATTGACATGGAACAATGAATTGGACAAATCCATCCTGCACTATCACTCTGGCTATAGCTGAGGCCTTTAGGTCAAAGGTGGAAAAGGCCTGCATGAACTAGATGAAATCGTCTCTGAGTACAAGAATGTGTTCAGTCCCATTACTACTAGGGTTATGCTCAATAAAATTGTTTGCAAGGATCTCCTGAGATTTCTTGGTGACCAGGTATCCCATTTTGGCCAAAATACATCCCTCTCAAATTTGACAGTAATTATCAATATCAGCAGTCACCCTGGGCCAGTAGCATGACTCTCCGGTCAGCACAATCTGCTTTTCTGATGTTTGGATTGTTGCTTGAGCATGGCTTGCTCCGAAAACCTGAGACTTGAGGATGGTGGAGGCTGGTACAATTGCAACCTTTAAGAGGCATTTGGATGGGTATATGAATAGGAAGGGTTTGGAGGGATATGGGCCTAGTGCTGGCAGGTGGGATTAGATTGGGTTGGGATATCTGGTCGGCATGGACAGGTTGGACCGAAGGGTCTGTTTCTACGCTGTACATTTCTATGACTCTATGTCAAGAAAGATGAGTTGCTTCATCTCTCTGTCTTTATAATGAACCTGCTGACAGAGGACTCCATTCTCCTCCCAGATCTTCTTCCAGCATCTCAAATGTTACTGTACCTTTTTGGACTCCTTCATCATCTGGTGCTATGTTGGTGGATGGTGTGCTTTCCAATAATAGTGCTGTCTATTGATGCCCATGTTAATCAGCTGAAGCTGCCTGAGTTCTTCTTTCAAGATACCTGCATATGATAAAGGTGAAACCATATCTGGGGCTACTTGTCTGACCAGGTTCAAATCTCACTCATAAGTGCAGATGATACTCCACTGCATCTTAGACTGATATCAGAGGGAATTGGAATCGGAATGCTGCCTTTGACCGTGGACACGTTGTCACCCACAATGCCTTCCAGCCGGACAGAATGTACCTCCAAATAAGGGCATCAGTACTTGCATTACTTTTGCCTGACCTGTCCCAGATCTAGAATCAAAATTGAGTGAGTCCAGCAGCCTATTGCGAGTCTACTGCTTCAACTGTGGTAGCTGTTTGAAAGTAGCTGAATGGGCTGTTGCCTGTAAACTTTTCAAAGTCTGCGCCGATCAGAACGTCTCTAAATTTCAAGGAACTAACCCACCTCAAAGCTAACAATTCAAGTGTCATACTGGAGTAATTCTCCATATTCCTTCTGTTTGGCTTGAGATTCCAAGTGACATAGCTATAACCACTTTTTTCTGCCTTAGGCCTGTGATAGCACTGTTCCTATGCTGAGGAAACTGGTGTCACTTTCCAATATGAAATAGAGATGGAAATCTGAGAGCCATGGATGGGCGATGAGACAAGGTTCTGTTTGTGGGTGCGGAAGGAGTCTTCACATTCTGGGGTCCAACTCTCTATGATGTATCACACATCGTTCATCTTTTTCCATACAGTCTTTTACCATACTCTGATTTTCTCAGCAGATCATGGAGCGAGACAGACATTGTGTGTATTCTTGCCCAAATCTCTTTTAGTCACCAAATAGACCAAGGAACCAATGCAGATCCTTCCCCAACTTAGGCTGGGGCTAATCCTCTACCAGTTGAACGTTCTCACCATCAGGAACAATGATTTCCTTGATAATGAACTGCCCAAAGTAGTTGAGGTGTCGTATCATGCAAGGGCCTCAAATATTGAAGTAGAGATGTATATATCATCCAAATAACTGAAAATGAAGATCACAAAAAGCTTTACCCATTACACGCTTGAAAGTGGCAGGGACAATACAGAGCCCAAGTGGCATTCTTGTGTAGCCATAAAGTACCCCAGTGTCTACTTGGAATTCCATCACTTCAATGTCTTCTTCAACAATGTGGAGGTGGTTATAAACTGTGAGCCAAATCAACACTGCAGATACTGTGGACCTTTGAGAACTTGCAATGTTTTCTCAAATCCTGTTAAATGATAAGCATGGGTCTTTCCATTAATGCCCAGAAGTTAACTCAGATCCTCAGCTTTCTGACTCATTTCTTTCCAAGGAATGTGGATGATGGTTCTGGGCTTGATGACTCTTGGATGATATCTTGCTTTAAAGACTTCTCCAAATGATCTGGCGATAAGGAATCTTTACTGGACAGTCACCTTTCATCATCATCATGTGGCTCACCAAGTCACAATACGCAATGTCATCATCATCTTTATTGAAAGTTGTCCTGCACTTAGTAGAAGTAGAAAAAAGCTGCTTCCTCTGCGTATCCTCCAATTTGCCAATGTCCATCTTTGAAATTAGGTTAGAAATGCCTTTTCCAGTCAGTCCATTATCCACAACAGTGACTGGTCTAACTCACCTACGGTGTACTTGGGTGGAGTAAACATCAATGTCACTGAAATTGGCATCTGCATGTGTATCCTACCCTTTTCCCTGACAATGATGAGTATGATCTCTACCACATGTAACATATAATCCTCTGGAAAACCCTGATGTCAACTAGTTGGAGGTAGCTGGCATGCATCTTTAAGAACAATGACAGATGCATTTCATTTGTCAAATTCCACGTTTACTGTAAAGCACATTCCTATCACTCTACGTATGAGTGAACCTCTTCCTGGAGAAACCTGGTTCCCTCTACCAGTTCCCTCCAACCAAATAGTTGAACATCTCACTTACCACAGTGACGGGACAGCAAAGATTGGATCTGTGCTTTATTACTATTAAGCCTTCTCAACTTAATTTGGAGGTTCCCAATTAGTCACTACTTTCACGAGATGATCCTTCAGAAGTGCCAAATCATCAGGTGTTTCTGGTCTTCCCCATAATCTGTCCATCTTCCCACTCCAATGGACAGAATATCCAGGAATACAGGAATACTACTTCATTCCTCTGCAGTGCCAAAGGAATGGAGATGCAAGGTCCAATTTTGTCTGCTGAGCTTTGAATTATGCGAGAGCAGCTTCAGCTTCCTGCGTGGAAATTGCCACTTTCAAATCCCGCACCATCTGTTCCATCTCAAATAGGTACCTTTCAACCTCATCTCCTATGACTTGATAGTTATGCTATGGACTCCTGTTGACTACGCCATGAGATTTGAACATACAGAAAGACCAAAAGAACATAAAGCAGGGATCTTTTATTCCTCTGATAGTGGGTCATTACAAATATGAGACAAATTAAAGTCAAACATGGAAGACACAGTATTCACTTGGAATTAAGCCTTTTTTTTACATCCAGTTGAGGAAATTCTTTGTCTGTCTGATCCTTCTCCCAGTGAGCTCTCTGGACCCAAAGAAACCCTTTCCTCCAGACAGGATCCATTTGTCTGCCCCAGCAGCCCTCTGTCACCACTGCCTTCTGTTCCTGAAAGCTCTCTGTTACAGATTGAAGCAATGGCACTAACAAATACAGTAGTACTCAGAAGCACCATATGTACGATAACTGAGCACACAGAAACTAACAACTTGTCTCTCAAGTCATTTTGGAAGTCCTATTCAAAGTCGCAAATTTTACAGAACCTTGTCTACAGTAGACTCACAAATGGTTAAGAGGCTTCTTTTCAAACAGTGAATGTTGAAATAATGATTGCAATTCCTTAAATTAATGGTGCTATAGTATACCATTGCTAAAGTTTCAAAGTCTAGGAATCTCACTCTCAATATTATCAAATTGTGGTTAGAATAGACTGGTGAATATGCAAATCAAGTATATCCAATTGAGTCAATAGAGTAGCAATTGTACAAAACTATTGTTCCTTTTTTCAAAATTTTCCAGTGATTCGTGCTTCAGTTTTTTTTTCAATACAAGTGAACACATTTCCTGTACAAACAATTCATTCAATATCCCTTAATGGATCTAATTACCAAGCAAGTAATGACTGCTGTTCCTCAGGGGAGAAATTAAATTTCACAATCAAATAGGCCATGAAAAGAGAAAGCAGTTAAGAAACGTGGAAGAGAAAGAAATAAAGAAAAAGAAATGAAGAAACAGGAAAGTAAAGACTGAAATGAATGGTAAAAGGAGAATAACAGATTGACATCTGATCAATCATAATACAGGTGTAACTCTACACTTTTAGCCATGTTTCTGCCTGGACACAGGGCACTCATGGCACAGTAGCAAAGTCCATAACTCTGAGCTAGGAGGCTTAGGTTCAAGTCTCACCTGCTTCACAGGTGTGTAATAACATCTCTGAACATTGATTAAAATTAACTGGGAGTGAAAATTGTATTTCTACAATTCATCACAATTTGACTGCTATGACCTCTGCAACTACAGACCAAAGAGTCACTCCTATCCCATTGATATACTGCATCACATGTACCTCCTGGAAGGTCTGCACCTCTCAATGTAAGGTGTTCCTGTAATAGGTGTACATATAGGGCTGGTACCCTTTCACTGAAGATCACTTTCTTCATTCCCTCAATCTGCATGTTCATTGTTCTAATACATCGACATTGTTCTAATAGTATGATTCCTCTGGTACAGGGGCATGTGCCATGTTCTTTCTTCTGAAGCAAAACCTTGTCCATTTAATGATGTAGTTAAAGTCTGATGAATGATGATAAAGAATGTCAGTTTGAAATTTCAAATATTCAGCATGATTTAAATTAATTTCTCCCATTAGACTTGACTGAATTAGTTGGCTCATTTAATTCATCATTTTTTAAAAAACATCTTTTCATTTTTTTCCCAGACCCATAATGTGAATCATTGGTTATATTCAAAGGCTGACTATTAGTCTGAAGAGACACAATGTGAACTTTCCTTTATGGTTGCAATGATTTTGATATAGTTAATAAGACAGTTAGTCCTATAAAGAAGAACAACTTTATGAGCTCCCACTATTCATACAATGATGGAAGGGCCATCTACCTAACATGACTGTCCCACTGAAATTCAGAATTCAGAGCCATCTGTTCAGTCTGACTCTATCAAAGTGTGCCAAATATATTAATACTAGATTACAAAAGTACTCAATTATGACCGACAATCTATTATAGCGCTTATCACTAAACAGCATCCAGAAAAATTAGTTGTCTGTTATATTTGGACAACTTCCTTACAAGCTGTTCTTTCCACAATTGGTTTTATGGGCCAATGGTTAATGGTTTGGCAATTCACTTCAATATGATTAAGCAGTCTGTCAGAATCTCTCAACGAATGGAATGTTAATAGAGTGGAGAGGTCACAAATACAACAGTCAATTACAAGAAGCATTTTTGCATTCTGGGAGATTGTACAATTAGAGTTCAATTCAAAATGATATGCTTCTCTTAACCAGAGCAATGTATAAATGGGGCAAAATGTATTTCATCAAGATGCCTTTCTAATTGATTTTTATTGTAACTTCAAAATGATTCTTATTAGAGAATGTAATAAATACGTTATTCCTTGACAACGTCGTTGACATCATTTTCTGATAAAACACAGTACAAAATTTACATAGGCTTCAACTGAAGTGATTTTATAGGTTTTAACTCTTATTTTTGAGCCAATTTATATGAAGAGCACCCTGATAGGGTGCTGAGTTCAAATCAGCCAATCGCACATACACTTCCGTTCTAAGGAAGGGTCACTGGACCCGAAATGTGAACTGTGAATTTTCTTCACAGATGCTGCAAGACCTGCTGAGCTTTTCCAGCAACTTCCGTTTTTGCCACAAACATTTTATCTTGGGTCTGTATGATTTTTGGAAATCAAAGTTGAAGGCAAATCAAAGGTAAAGTCGCTATGGTCCGACCAAACTACAGGAGAGAGACAACTGGTGGTAGTTAGAAGTGAGGGTCACCATGCCTCAGATGAGGGAATAGGTTGGAAAGGAAAGTCCTTCATAGTAAACACATTAAAGGTGTAGTTGAGATAAAAGATGAATTAATCATCAACTATTCAATGGCTGGATCGCCAACTTATTTTCCTGTTTCTCATGTTCTTATGCATCTGATCTGCACCAACAATATATACTTTTTGCACTTAGGAACAGGTGATAACATTGTAAAGTTTAGGATATTTTAGGATATGAATTAGATTGGTCATATGGAGTCATAGAGATGTACGGCACAGAAACACACCCTTCAGTCCAACTCGTCCATGCCAACTGATATCCTAACCTAATCTAGTCCCATTTGCTAGCACTTGGCCCATATTCCTCTGAACCCTTCCTATTCATATACCCATCCAAATGCCTTTTAAATGATGTAATTGTACGACCTTTCACCACTTTCTCTGGCAGCACATTCCATACACGCACCTCTCCATGAAAAAGTTGCCCCTTACGTCCCTTTTAAACTTTTCCCCTCTCATCCTAAAGCTATGCCCTCTAGTTCTGGACTCTCTCACCCAGGGAAAAGACCTTGTCTATTTACCCTTACTATGCTCCTCACGATTTTATAAACCCTTATAATGTCACCCCTCAGCCTCCAATGCTCTAGGTAAATCAGCCCCAGCCTATACAGCCTCTTCCTATAGCTCAAATCCTCCAACCCTGGCAACATCCTTGTAAATCTTTTCTGAATCCTTTCAAGTTTCATAACATCCTTCCATAGGAGGGAGACCAGAATTGCCCAAAATATTCCAAAAGCTTCCTTACCAGTGTCCTGTACAGCCACAACATGACCTCCCAGCTCCTATCCTCAATGCTCTGATCAATAAAAGAAAGTGTACCAAATGTCTTCCTCACTATCTTTTCTACCTGTGAATCCACTTTCAAGGAACTACGAACTTGCACTCCAAGGTCTCTTTGTTCAGCAACACTCCCCAGGACCTTACCATTAAGTGTATAAGTCCTGCTCTGATTTGTCTTTCCAAAATGCAGCACCTCATATTTATCTAAATGAATATCCATCTACCATCCCTCAACCCACGGGCCCATCTGATCAAGATACCATTGTAATCTGAGATACCTTCTTTGCTGTCCACTACACTTTCTATTTTGGTGTCATCTGCAAACTTACTAACCATACCTTCTATGTTCACATTCAAAACATTTATATAAATGACAAAAAGCAGTGAACCCAGAAGCTATCCTTCTGGCACACCACTGGTCAAAGGCCTCCAGTCTGAAAAGCAAACCTCCACTCTGACCCTCTCTCTTCTAACTTCAACCCAGTTCTGTATCCAAATAGCTAGTTCTCCCTGTATTCCATGAGATCTAACCTTACTAACTGGTCGACCATGAGGAACCTTGTCGAATGTCTTACTGAAGTCCATACAGATCATGCCCACCACTCTGCCCTCATCAATCCTCCTTGTTACTTCTTCAAAAACCTCAATCAAGTTTGTGAGACATGACTTCCTATGCACAAAGCCATGTTGACTCTCCCTAATCAGTCCTTGCCTTTCCAAATGCATGTAAGCCCTGTCCCTCAGGATTCCCTCCAACAACTTGCCCACCACCATTGTCAGGCTCACTGGTCTATAGCTTGGATCCTGTGAATATTTGATAGACTAGTTGATGATTGTAAGCAAATACTAATAGGTCCACATTCACGCTATATTTTGCAAAATATAATTAATTATGCTTTAAGTGGAGCACATACATTTTTATCTGACTTTTATTCCAAGTTAATAGAAAAATTGTTTAAATATTTGTCATTTGGTGAAAAACAATTAAATCAGCATTATGATCGCTTCAATTTTTTTTGCTAGACCGATATAATTATTTTCCAGAAAATTACTTAACTTTATGTAAGTTACAAGAAATGTTTTAAGTGTAACATGGGGAGGATCTTACATTAGTTTTAGTGAGAACACTTAAAGACACAGCTCTTCTCTCAAATTTGCCTTTTTAACAATTCAACTTGATCATTGTCAACTGCAGACTTGCTGTGTGCAACAGAATTATAAAAAGGATTATCATAATCTATGAGAATAGGAGCCACGATACGGCATATGGCTAAATGGAAAGTCTGCTTTACAGAAACTGACCTGCGACTTGGCAAATTAGAAGTACCTTCAATAAATATTCAAATAAATAAACTTCTGAAGCCAAGGCAAACCTCTGACTTTAAAATATATTACTAATCCTATTTCTACACCATGGTCAGCGTTTAGATAGCGTATGATTATTCCTCAAAATTGTCAGTACCTAGTTTTCCATTTAAAATCAAAAGTAAACACTACCGTATAATGCATTTGAGGTACAAAGTTATTATTGGTATTGGTGATAGGTTTAATCACCGTTTAGGTGAATCCTAGTGTCAACATTTTTAAGTAATAATCAGAGTAAAACTTATTTTAAAAATCCTTTCAGAGGGCTGCTATTTTTTAAGAGTATTTGCACGTACAATGGTTCTTGTTTGTGAGCGCATGGCCTAATTAGTTAAATTGCATCACAGGACGTCTCTTGCGTGAAATGAATGCCTGATCGTGCCTCAGCATAAATATAATTATTGTGTTCCGTTCCCAAATAAATAAGATGGAGCGATTTTTGTTTGCATTAGGCCTGGAGTTTGTTGGTGGTCTGACTATTCCCTTTCGATTTTCGTCGAGAAATATGCCAGGGAACTGCAACACAGGGAGGACATTGTTCTTCATTTTAATTTGTCTTGGTGAGTTTCGAGTTGGTTGGAATGCTGTTAAGATTATACTTACTAAAACCGCCTGGTGACCATTTGTTCGATGAAAACTCGCTCCTTTGGAGCCTGCTGCATTTTGGTGGAGGCAGTGATAACAAGAGATATTGAGCTTTACCTGAAGCCTGCTCGTCAGGACTGTTTTGTCAAAGTCCACCTGGAGAACGTCATGTTGCCTGTCAGTTGCTAGGTTACACACGCGCGTCTCTCACATGGCAACAGGCAGGTCGCTGCAAGGAGCGTTCCAACAACTTGAGACATTTTGTTTTTCGCTATTGTAAGAGAGTGCTCGTAAAATTACAGTTTTAGCTCTTTCAGATGAATTTAACCTGCAAACCTAACACATGATGATGGAGGCCGATAGACGGCACTATACATATATATATATATATATACAGCTAGGGCGAACTTTGCATCTTCATCTTTAATTTGCACTAGATATAAGTAAAACCAGTTTTGTTCGATTTTCCTTCTCATCATCTAGTTCCGCAGAGTCAGAACAGAACGTGAGAAGGAAGCTTGTCATTTAAAGCTATAGACAATACATCCTTTTTCAGACCATAAGAATTGACTCCATCTAAATCATTGCATTTCTAAAGGGCATAAGGCTTTTGGTTTCAGATAGTCTGTGGCGTACCAAATACGGATAACAGTAATGTTCTTATAAAACTAGTTTACAAACATCTCTCTACAATGTCCCACCTCCCTCTTTGCTACTCAGAATAGGCTATCTAGGTTGAAGGTTTGAGAACCACTAGAGAACAGGAGATTGGACACAGCTCATGACGTGCTGAACAAAAATAATTGTAAAACATACATTATCAAATTAACTCAGATATGCTTCAGTGAGGCTTCAGAATAGAATATTAGATGATCCTGCTCAGATCAAGAGATGTACAAATAAAATTTCACACCACTTTCCTTTTCTTTCTACAAATCATACTTTATATTGCCATATTTTTGTGTCAATCTTTCCATAAAAAAAGCTATAAACACATTTTAAATGCAAATGATCTTTGTAAACTTCTTGTGTTATAATTACACACCCCGCCAGTATTATTGGTGAAAACTTGTCTATTTACCTGCTGTTAAAATATTTGGCATGTTTCCACCTAATACAAATACTGTAAGGTCTGAGAATATCAAAATAAGCACAGATCTATACCTTTAAACCGTTGGGGGGGGGGGGGGGGGGGGGATACTATTTGCTCAGGTTAGTTTTTGGTTCAGCAACACTATTGTGTCTAATATGTTTCTAAACGGGAAAATCCAGGCAAGTCTATTTAGTCAGGATGAAATTACAATGTAACTCGGAGTACATTACAGACAATGGAATAATGTGAAACCAGTCTATGACTACATTTGGAAGCCATGTGGCTAAGCCACATATCTTCCTAGAACTGAAATGTTTCCTGGGAACTTCATTGCTGAAAGATCATTGAGAAATAACTGGTGCAGCGGTGGAAATCTTTTATACAAAGTTGAAAGATATCTTTGTCATGATGACTGATCAGAATGCTGAGGTGCTACCAACATTTATTTTAATGTTTGATTTCAAAATTTGTTTTTCAAAGAGAACTGCTACAAACAAAATAAGCTGCTGATATAATTTCATTGCTGTATGGCAAAGTCTTGTGTTGGACCCATGGAATGTCACACCTATACAATGTCAGAGAAATTTCAAACTGAGAGAGATGCAACATGAAGCAATAATGCCAATAATATCAAGTATCAGAAGAAAACTACTTGCTGCAGCCATTTTTTGTATTTTGCTCTTCGGAATATACAAAAACAGAGTTAAAAATTGCAGACTTGGTTTGTTTGTGCTACTGGGAGAAAGTGTGCTCGTGAACTGTGGTTCATATGTGCTAGCCTGAATTTGAGCCCTAGCACACTGTGAAAATGCTTGTTAAAGAATTACCCATGTATTGCCCCTGCATTGCAAGTAAAATTGTTTCCTTAGTCTGAGTGCTGGAAGCCAACTAGCCAACAAACTAGACAGAAGGAAATGGGACAATAAAGATTTCAATTGACCTGCATAAATCAAGAATCCCAAATATTCTACTCCTCACAAACACCCAAGAGAGACTGATCCGTATATTTTTTAATCTCCATCTTTTGTTTTGACTCACTTCTTATTCTTAACCTGTGTATGAGTCTTGCATTATTAATTCATTTTGCATTTAGTAACTAATAAACCATTCTTTTGTTAACTCAAGAAAGCCTGGTTAATTGGCTTTTCTTAAAATATAACTTTATTTGTTCTGGGAAAAAGGCATCACAAGGAAGGGATCTTTTCAAATGAACCTGGTGCGACCAACAAGGGGGTGGGTGAATAGAGGAGGGGGGCCAGTTCATCCCCCATCAAACAAGAGCTTAACATTTTCAGATATCTTTCTGGAACTGTCATAAATTGGGGAACATCAATACAGTCTAGTCATAACATCACCTGTGCCAGATCTACATTTGTCTAGAAGCTTTCTTTAAAATAAAGTCTTATGAATTTGGCTTTTCTGCTACAGGTTGACTGGGACAAAGAAAGCACCTTTGTGACTGTTAAAATTTTAAATTTATCTTGCATCCTACTGGAAATAATATTTAATGGTGTTATAAAAAGATCTTAAAGGATTTGTCAATAAATACGTTTCAACTGAAGTGAGAGGTTTGGCTGCAAGGCTTCTTTTTGCAAATTGAGAGTATTTTCCTCTTCATCACAATGGCTATCTGAAATGACAATTGAGTGATTAAGTTGTAGTCAAACAATATATCATTTGCCCTCATTCAATTGTGCTCATTCTTGTTTAAGAAGAGCTGGAATATTTGTTGCAAGCCAATCAGACACAGTTCATATAAGATCATAAGATTGTGGTCTGAACTCCACTTACATGCCAGTCTCCTCTAATCCTTATCAATAAAAAAATCTGTCTAACTTCACCTTAAATACATTAAATGACTTAGTCTCCATTGTTATACATGGAAAAGAATTCTAACCCACTGAGAGAATAAATTCCTACTCATCTCTATTTTTAATGAGAAACTTATTAAATTTGAACTGTGCTCTCTAGTTCTAGATTCCCCATGAACTGAAATATCCTCTCAGTGTATTCCTTCAAGTGCCTTCAGAATTTCATGTATTTCACTCCAGATAACCTTTAAAGTTCAATAAGTATGGCACAATCTGCGCTTCCTTTCCTCATAAAGCAACACTGTTATCCTTTGAAATCAGCCTAGTGAATCTGCTCTGAACTATTTCTAATGCAAATATATCTTTCCATAAGTACGGAGAGCAGAATTGTACGCCGGACTCTAAATGTTGCCTCACTGAAGTCCTATAGCACAATTTCCTTACTTATATATTTATTCCCTCTTAAATTTTGCCTTCATAATTACTTGCTGCATACAATGTAATGTTTTCATGCCCTCTGTACTGCAGCATTCTGCAATCTCTCTTCAGTTAAATAACATTTTGCTTTTTCTATTCTTCCTGCCAAAAATGGATAACTTACATTTTCCAATTTATATTCCCCTGTAAATATTTTGTGTGTTCACTTAACCTATCCATATTCTTTTGTAGTCTCTATGTATACTTACAACTTGGTTTCATACCTACATGAAAACATACATATGATATACAAATTAGAAGTATACTAGGCCATTCAGCCCTTCAAGCCTACTCCTCCATTCAATAAGAGATCTTAAATGATCTGATTACTCCACATTCTTACCTAACCCCACAACATGTTCCCTCTTGTTTATAAATCTATGTATCCCTGCCTTAAACATTTTAGACTCTCCTTCCATCACCTCTTGAGGAACAGAATTCCAAAGACTTAAGTCCTCTGTTAGATAAAAAAAAAGACTTCGAATATCTGTCTTAAATGGGTGATTCTTTACTTTTAAACAGTGACCCTTAGAATCACATTTGCTCACAAGATCTTGGTAGGATCATCTTCAGAGGGCTGGTGCAGACTTGATAGGCTGAATTGTCTTTTTCTGAACTCTAGGGATTCTATAAACTGGCTTTCCTGAGGAACTAGAACCAAGATGTGACTCCACTCTTCCAGCTCCTTTATAGTTCTGGCTCTGGTTCTCTGAATATGAAACAAAATGATGGAGTAATGATTAGAATACTTCCTTAAGATTTCTTCTGCAAAGTCCTAGGTTTTGCCTCCGAGTCAGTCAGCAGTCTATCCATGGAGAAAGCTATGCATTCTAACAACTGGACAATCACAGAGCTTGTGGCCTGAATAGCACCTCAAATTCTGTGCCAGAACATCCATTGCTGTGCTATCCCCTCCACATCGCCATATATGTTGATGTTTGCGTATTCCACATTACTGATTTACTCCAGTAGATCATATTCTGACTAGGATTCAGCATTTAGATTACTTCTAGTGTTACTCTGAATACCAAAATCCTGCTTCAAATCAATCTCTAGCAGCTGCATGTATGCTGCAATGTTCCCTCACTCCAAGACTTCCTCATTCCAAGGTGCAATTCCCTCCTGAGGTGGTAGTACCTCCTCAGATGCTTTGGATGGAGCGAGAACACCAGATAAGGTTTCCTGTTCCTCCTCAGATGTTAATGTGGGAACCTGTAAAGGATTGGTGCCAGCATCTGATGGTTCACCTGCACAGGAAAAAAAAACCCAGGAACATTACTGCCGTTCACATTTTTTTTTGTAAATATATTTATTAGCAATTTTTTTTAACTTTACAAACATATAAAATTATTGAAAAATACAATTAATAACAAATATCAGTATAATAAAAAGAAAAAAACACAAATTACAACACAACTACTGTCTACTAACTACTAACCTACCCTATAATATAAAATAAACTCTAACACTGTGCAAAGCAACCTAATTCATAAAGAACTGCTATACTCGGCGCAAAGCTCCCAAACAAAGGAACAGGAGCATTGTATATATACCCGTATTAACTCAGGAGACCCCCCCGCTAGGGTCCAGGGCTTGACAAACATAACCATCCTGGTTAAACAAATGCCCTAGTTAAGATAACTGGCAACTCTATATCCAAATAACTCAGGTAGGGCTGCCACATCTTATAAAAATGGTCTGTTGTGTGATGCACCATGTTTGTAAAAAAAATCCAAGGGAATGTGCTCCATAATTAATTTCTGACATCCCAGCAAGCCTGGCGGGTTCTCAGACAACCCAGTTCATCAGAATATTGTTCTGTGCACAGTATGCAAGAATATTGAATAGATTCTTCCCATGCCCATCTAAAGATGGTAAATTTAGTAGACCTAATTGGGTCTACTTTGACTTTAGTCCTCAATACCCTCCCTATCTTTCCTGCCATGGCACTGCAATAAACATGTCCAGAAGCAATGGGTAAGAGTACCTACACTTATTTTACATTTGGGGTACACTGAAGGTGCCCCTTTTTTTAAACTTCAAGAGATGGTCTGGTGCCAGATGAACCCTGTGCAGGACTTTTAACCGCATAGCGCATGTCCTACTACAAATTGAGATCTCCCATGTTTCAGAAGAGATCTCCACTCCTAGCTCTTGCTTCCAGACCTCACAAGGCCAGGCCCTGACACCCAGCATGCGATAGAGAGCACTAACTGAAAGGGTGCTTGTGGAACGTAGCAACAACCTCTCTGTATCAGGCTTAGAGGGCTTAGTGAGAAGCGTTGTCTTCTTCTGGATGAAATCCCTAACCCGAAAAAAAAGGAAAAGATCTCTGCTGGGCAATCCGTATTTGCAGCTCAGTTGCTCAAAAGACATGATAACCTCCCCTTCTAGTCTCCCAAACTAGAAACTCCTCTCACTGCCCATAGTTTGAACCCTGAGTCCCTGGTCGGAACCCTGGCATGCCAACTATAGGCATAAGTGGTGAAGTCTTGGATAAGCAAACCTCACTCTGACTCATCACCCTCCATGCCTTGACTGCACTAAGGACAACGGGTTTCCGGCAGTGGTCCATAACTGTCCTCATCTTATCCATGAACAATAGGTTAATAAGAGGGCACTTTGCATGGGAGGCCTCAATATCCAAGTGTAAAAAGTGAGCTCTGCAGATGCTGGAGATCAGAGCTGAAAATGTGTTGCTGGTTAAAGCGCAGCAGGTCAGGCAGCATTCCTGATGAAGGGCTTTTGCCCGAAACATCGAATTTCCTGTTCCTTGGATGCTGCCTGACCTGCTGTGCTTTAACCAGCAACACATTTTCAGGCCTTAATGTCCAGCCATATTGAGTTTGGATCATTACCTACCCAATCACAGACAAAGGACAGCAGGGAACTCAATTAATACCTCCTGATGTCTGAGAAATCAACTCCTCCCCCTCCTTGAGGCAACTGCAATTTAGTAAGTTTGATGAGGGGCCACCCACGATGCCAGGCAAAGGAACCAAACCATTCCATAAGCTTCCACAGCATTGACCTGGGAAACATTATGGAGAGCATACGCATGGGATAAAGCAAATGAGGAAGAACATTCATCTTAATGAGGAATATTCAGCCCAGCCATGAAATTGGAAAAGCCTCCCATCTCTGGAGAACTCGCCTAATATTGTCAAGCAAGTGAGCAAAGTTAGTCCGAAATAACAGATCAAACTTTGCGGCAATAAAAATGCCTAGGTATCGGAACCTTGCCTGTGACTATTTAAAAGGGAACTTCGGGCCACCTTAAATTTATGGCACATCCTTAAGGTTCCCCAAAGGCATAGTCTCCGATTTTGCGAAGTTAATCTTATGTCCTGAAATAGCCCGAAATAAATTGATGCATTGTATGGAGGTATGGGATACAGAGGTCATCGGGTTTGATAAAAACAGGAGAACATCATCCCCATACAGTGTAATCTTGCGTGCCCTCGATCCCACTTTCGGAGTGGTAATGTGGACCTTCTGACAAATGGCCTCTGCCAGCAGCTCTATCACCAACGGTGAGAGGGGGCAGCCTTGCCAACTACCACTACCAATCCTAAGATTCCCAGACTTCACCTTATTGGTGATGACCACGGCCAGAGGATGGCAATATAAAACCTCCACTCACCTAGCAATGACCCCACCCTACCCAAACTGTTCTAAGACATTAAAAAGATACGGCCATTCCACATGGTCAAATGCTTTCTCTGCATCTAAGGAAATCACCAACCCCAGAATCAATCTTTGCTGATAAACTTGGATCATATTCAGCAACCGTCTAATATTATTAAAGGACCTATGGCCCCTTTTAATGCCTGTTTTGTCCTCTTTAACAATATAAGGCAATACCTTTTCCAATCTCAGCGCCAGGATCTTGGACAGAATCTTGAAGTCTGAATTTAATAGAGAATCGGTCTGTATGAGGCACAATCCTCAGGAATTTTCCCCTTCTTAAGAATTAAGGAAATATTAGCTTCTCTCAAAGATGGTGGTAGGCATTCATGCATATGGGAGTGGTTGTACATCTCCAACCACAGAATCCCTACCAATTCCTTATAAAGCTTACCCGGGAGACCATCAGGGCCAGGCACTTTCCCACTCTGAAGTTGCCTAGCTGCCTCCTGTATTTCCAGAACTGTCAAGGTTCCCCTGGGAGGTCCAGGTTCTTAAAAAAAAAGGCCTCCATTTTAGCCCTCCTGTCCTTGTAAACTTCAGACCAATACAATTCAGACTAAAAGCTCCGAAAAGCCTTGTTAATCTTTTTAGCATCGTAAGGACCCCAGTGCTGTCTCTGATTGCAGTAATGGATTGGGAAGCACGCTTTTTTCTCGTCAGGTACGCTAAGTACTTCCATGGCTTATCGCCATATTCGAACAGCCTTTGTCTAGCAAAAGCAAGTTATTTCTTTGTGTTTTGTGTCAGTATTGAATTCAAGGCAGCCCGGAGGGCCGTGATCCACTGTAGCTTAGTCACCGAATGCTGCTCAAAATGTGCCACCTCGGCGGCTTTCAACTGCGTCTCAACCACTGTTCCTCCTTCTGTCATTTCCCGCTAGCCGAATAGGAAATAGCTAATCCCCTAGCAAAGGCCTTCGAAGTCTCCCATAGAATAGACGGACTGCTAGCCATGCCTGAATTGATAGTCAAGAATTCCTGAAACTCCTTAAAAAAGTATTTCACAAGTTTGGAATCCTTGAGAAGATAAGGGTCCAAACGCCAGTGCCGCAAACCTAGTCCTTCACTCTTGGCCTTAACTTCCAAATATACCGCCGCATGATCAGAGATAGCTATATGCCCAATTTTACAACCCATAATCAAAGCCAGAAAGGCCGAGGGAGCCAGTAAGAGGTCAATCTTCGTGTGACATTTATGTGGGCTTGAAAAAAAAAATGAAGTTCCTGCCAGTAGGGTGAAGACATCTCCAAACATCAACCAGCCCCAACTCCTCGCATAAGTCAACCACCTGCTTGTCCTGCAAAGAAATAGTTGGGGGCCCACAAGACAACCTGTCCACTTTCGGATCAAAAAGACAATTAAAACCCCCCTCTATAATAATGTGCCGTGTTCCAAAAGCACTCAACTTAGAGAAAGCAGTAATCAAAAATTTGAGGGGATGCGGGGAAAATGCCATATTCCTCCCTATATATTAGGGCTTTAAGTATCACAAACCATCCCTGCTCATCTTTCACCTGCTCTAATAAAGTGAACAGAAGATTTTTCTGAATAAGTATCGCCACGCCCCTTCTTTTAGTAATAAAGGATGAAAAGAATTCCTGGTCATAACCCCCCCTGTTGTAATTGCAGGTGTTCCCTGTCATCAAGATGGATTTCCTGTAACAAAGCGATATCAACCCTTTCCCTCTTAAGAATAGAAAGCACTTTTTTCCTTTTAACAGGTGAATGACTTCCCTTAATGTTCCAGGTGCACCATTTAATAAAACACTTAGCCATATCCCCTTTCAGAGACCCTTGAACCCCTCGGAGGGAGAATCCTGCTTACAAAGCACCAAGCGCATGTAAGTAAAGACTCATGGAGTCGAAGAACTATATATACAAAAACTACTCTATCATAACTATAAACAACTAGTATTACCAAAAAACTACAAAGAAAACCAACGATAAAACTTTGAATAGAAGACTCTTCCCACTGCCCATAGGGGGCAGTCACTCTACCCATCCCCCCTTCACAGCTCCTTCAAACACAGACTGTGCCCGAGCCTTAGGCCAGAAAAAAAAACAACTTGATCCTTAAATCAACTGAAAAAAGACAATGTCAGGATGAGCAGTCCACCCATCCCTGGCTTCATATCACCCCTACTTGTGACTAAAAAAGAAACAGAACAAACAAACAAAAAAGGGGGGAGACAACAAAGAACATCCACAAAATTTCCCATCAGAAAATCTAGTTATTAAAAAAAGTGGGAACAACTTATTCCAAGGTATTTTCCTCCCTTTCCAAAAAAAAGGAAATTATTGGAGAGAAAGAAAGGAATTAAAAAAAGGAAGGGGAAAGAAGGAAAAGAGAACAAACATTAACCGTATTCTTCTTTAAAATCCATCAATTTTAAAATGTCTACAAAGTTTTTAACTTTATCTGTTGAGTCAAATGTATAAATGGCTGAAATGGAGTACTGCAGGGTATATCATAGAGTACTGGATGCCCAGGTTCCTCAGCCTCTTTTTAACTTCACTAAAGGAATTCCTCTTTCGAAAGCAGCAGAAAAATCCTGGAAAAACAAAATTTTGACCCCTTGTACAGCAGTTCCTGCAGATCTTTTTCCAAAGATCTGGAAGCTTCTATGACTTTTTGCTTTTCCTTATATGAATGGAAGTGCACTAGGACCGAGCGTGGGTGCTGCACCGGCCATGACCTGTGCACTGTAACCCAATAAGCCCTTTCAATCTACAGCCTGCTGGACTCGATGTGAAGGCCTAGAAACTTCGGCAGCCAGGTTTCAAAGAAGCTGACTGGCTGCTCACCTTCCTTACCTTCCTCACCTTCAGAGAGCCCAACAATTTGGAAATTTATCCTCTGAACTCGAAAATCGAGGTCGTCAATATGGTTTTGCAAGGCCCGCACCTCTTGCTCCAACACCTGGATCTGACTGGAAGAGGACTCCATCACAGCTTCCAAGGCCTTTGTTCGACCTCCAGCCTCTCCCTGAGGCTCTGGATGTCCTGCTCATGCTTCTGCAGCATGGATGCAATAGGTTGGACTTGGGCATGAATCTCTCCACGAATCTCCTCAATCGCAGCCCCAACTTCAAGGTAAGTCTTTCCATCGCTGCTGCCAATTCCTGTGAGTCTGTCAGGTCCCTGGGGGATTCAGGAGATGCTGCTGCTGCTCCTGTCTCTGGTGTGCCTGGTGCTGCAGGGGAGTGACCTTCCTGCTGCTGTTTGCTCATTCCTTTTTCCTTTGGCTTCCTTCCCACTCCCAAATATTAACAAATATGTGTTCTGTAAGGTTTTAAACTAATAATTCCACCACATAAGTTGGCCAGGGATGGTAAAAACACCAGTATGCCTTGGCTGTTAGGCAGAGCTGTCAACAGCAGTTCTGTAGAATCGCCGCCATCTTGCCGAGACCCCGCCATTCACATTTTAAACACCTCAGGTGCTGGAGTATGTTGCCAATGTTCATATTTCACAGATCCCAACACGCATTCCGAATAGATGAGAGTGTTCAGGAATAGGTATCATTCCCCTTTCCATGCAATATACAGGACACTATGCCCCTGTCCTTAATGTGTGAAAACAAATTGCTCTGTGTTGTACATTATTGCTTTTACAGTCTTAACAAACCTGTGTTTTCCTCTCAATGTACATCCCCAATGGAACTGCTTGATTTGTTGTATGCAAGACTCTTTTTCTATTGATGTGAACTCTGCCAGATTTAGTACACTGCCTCGCATCCTTATTTTTTGATGGGTGTTGTATGCCCCTTTTCTCCTGCAAAGAAAATGCAACCTGTGCAATATCTACCAAATCATTGCAATCACTGTTCTGACCTCTCAGAACTCAACAGACTTAGGTGTCTGCAGTGCAAAACTGACAGCAACCATTCCCCACTTCTTGTCTCTTCTCCACACAAAAAAAAATCAAGGGCAGTTCCAATCACTCTAGTGCATCAACATACCTTGCACTTGAATCAGTGCCAACATAACACACATATTGGGTCTTTCCACATCTCTTCAGTTTTGTGTATCTCTGAAGTATAGCCTCTCTCACCAGTGCAGAATCATTAACGTTATTGAGGTTTTTCTTGATCTGCACCAAGATGAGCCAAGGTTATTGCCTTCCATATCAACATCCACTCAAGCTACTTTGGTCAGACGGAGATGTCTCTTCTTACTGTCATCTGGCATTAGATCTTCCAAATTGCACTACCATCATAGAGAAAAGTGTGCAAGAAAACAATGTTAAATTCTGCAGCTGTTTCTTTCCTTTCATCTTGGTCATCAGGTCATGTCCTTCCTGAGTGACCTAAGAAAAAGCAAAGAGATGTTAAAGCCTGATTCTTAAAATATTCCTGTACTTGCCAGAGGTATGTGTGAAATGCATTCATCTTTTCCCACCCTGGTACAGTTTCATTAATCAAATTAGATCATTAAACATGCAAAATTGACATTTGTTTGTGCAAATGACTCCAAAGCATTATCAGCAACAATAATGTTTCCTCTACATAAAAATACTATCAACCCTAGGACTCTTGACACTGTGCCATGTTGAGGATCCTGTTTAATGAGTGGTTGTGACCTTCTTACAGGTCACAGCTAGCAAGGATAATGCCTGGATACCTTGTCCTCCATCAATAATTGGTGGAGCAGCCCACTGTCAAAAAAAACCCTGCTGTCAAGAAAATACCCAGCAGCCTTTAAATAGCAATTAGCTTGTTATTGAAAATCCATTCAAAGAATGGCAGAAGTTGGCTATGTTCATACTTCTGGATTGCCACACCCACTACAACAGAATGTAAAATTAAAGATTTTTTTAATAAACCTGTTATCAATATTATGGGCATTTTATCAGCAGCAGTCCATTTATTGACACAGGATTTTATTATATTTATTACTTTTTCTATTCATTCTTGGGATGCAGATGTTACTGGCTGGCTAGCATTTATTAGGTAAAAACAATGACTGCAGGTGCTGGAAACCAGATTCTGGATCAGTGGTGCTGGAAGAGCACAGCAGTTCAGGCAGCATCCAACGAGCAGCGAAATCGACGTTTCGGGCAAAAGCCTTTCAGGAATAAGGGCAGAGAGCCTGAAGCATGGAGAGATAAGCTTGGGGAGGTTGGGGGTGGAGAGAGTAGCATAGAGTACAATGGGTGAGTGGGGGAGGAGATGAAGGTGATAGGTCAGGGAGGAAAGGGTGGAGTGGATAGGTGGAAAAGGAGATAGGCAGGTCGGACAAGTCCGGACAAGTCATGGTGACAGTGCTGAGCTGGAAGCTTGAAACTAGGATGAGGTGGGGGAAGGGGAAATGAGGAAACTGTTGAAGTCCACATTGATGCCCTGGGGTTGAAGTGTTCCAAGGCGGAAGATGAGGCGTTCTTCCTCCAGGCGTCTGGTGGTGAGGGAGCGGCGGTGAAGGAGGCCCAGGACCTCCATGTCCTTGGCAGAGTGGGAGGGGGAGTTGAAATGTTGGGCCACGGGGCGGTGTCGTTGATTGGTGTGGGTGTCTCGGAGATGTTCCCTAAAGCGCTCTGCTAGGAGGCGTCCAGTCTCCCCAATGTGGAGGAGACCGCATTGGGAGCAACGGATACAATAAATGATATTAGTGGATGTGCAGGTAAAACTTTGATGGATGTGAAAGGCTCCTTTAGGGCCTTGGATAGAGGTGAGGGAGGAGGTGTGGACACAGGTTTTACAGTTCCTGCAGTGGCAGGGGAAAGTGCCAGGATGGGAGGGTGGGTCCTAGGGGGACGTGGACCTGACCAGATAGTCACGGAGGGAACGGTCTTTGCGGAAGGCGGAAAGGGGTGGGGAGGGAAATATATCCCTGCTGGTGGGGTCTTTTTGGAGGGGGCCAAAATGTCGGCGGATGATTTGGTTTATGCGAAGGTTTGCAGGGTGGAAGGTGAGCACCAGGGGTGTTCTGTCTTTGTTATGGTTGGAGAGGTGGGGTCTGAGGGCAGAGGTGCGGGATGTGGACGAGATGCGTTGGAGGGCATCTTTAACCACGTGGAAGGGGAAATTGCGATCTATAAAGAAGGAGGCCATCTGGTGTGTTCTGTGGTGGAACTGGTCCTCCTGGGACCAGATACGGCGGAGGCGGAGGAATTGGGAATACGGGATGGCATTTTTGCAAGAGATAGGGTGGGAAGAGGTGTAATCCAGGTAGCTGTGGGAGTCGGTGGGTTTGTAAAAAATGTCAGTGTCAAGTCAGTCGTCATTAATGGAGATGGAGAGGTCCAGGAAGGGGAGGGAGGTGTCAGAGATGGTCCAGGTAAATTTAAGGTCAGGGTGGAATGTGTTGGTGAAGTTGATGAATTGCTCAACCTCCTCGCGGTAGCACGAGGTGGTGCCAATGCAGTCATCAGTGTAGCAGAGGAAGAGGTGGAGAGTGGTGCGGGTGTAATTACGGAAGATCAACTGTTCTACGTAGCCAGACAAGAGATAGGCATAGCTGGGGCCCATACATGTGCCCGTGGCTAACCCCTTGGTCTGGAGGAAGTGGGAGGATTCGAAGGAGAAATTGTTAAGGGTGAGAACCAGTTCAGCCAAACGAATGAGAGTGTCGGTGGAAGGGTACTTTTGGGGACATCTGGAGAGGAAAAAACTGAGGGCTTGGAGGCCCTGGTCATGGCGGATGGAGGTGTAGAGGGATTGGATATCCATGGTGAAGGTGAGGCGTTTGGGGCCGGGGAAACGGAAGTCTTGGAGGAGGTGGAGGGCATGGGTGGTGTCTCGAACGTATGTGGGGAGTTCCTGGACTAGGGGGGAATAGGACAGTGTTGAGGTAGGTAGAGATAAGTTCAGTGGGGCAGGAGCATGCTGAGACAATGGGTCGGCCAGGGTGGTCAGGCTTGTGGATCTTGGGAAGGAAGTAGAACCGGGCAGTGCGGGTTTCCCGGACTATGAGGTTGGAAGCTGTGGGTGGGAGATCTCCTGAGGTGATGAGGTTCTGTATGGTCTGGGAGATGATGGTTTGGTGATGGGGGGTGGGGTCATGGTCGAGGGGGCAGTAGGAAGAGGTGTCCTCAAGTTGGCGTTTGGCTTCAGCGGTGTAGAGGTCAGTGCGCCAGACTACCACTGCACCCCCTTTATCCGCTGGCTTAATGGTGAGGTTGGGATTGGGGCTTAATGGTGAGGCTGGGATTGGGACTTAATGGTGAGGTTGGGATTTGCCTGCCATTAGTTGCCCCTTGAGAAGTTGATGATGAGCTGCCTTCTTGACCTGTTGTACTTCACTTGCTGTAGATTGACCCACAATGCCTTTTGGGAAGGAATTCATGAATTTTGACCCAGTGACAGTGAAGGAGTGGCAATATATTTCCAAGTCAGATTGGTGAATAGCTTGAAGAGGAACCTGCAGGTGGTGATGTTCCCATGTATTGATGCCCTCGTCCTTGGAGATGGAAGTTATCATTGGTTTGGAAGGGCTGTCCGAGGTGAATTTCTACAGTGCATTTTGGAGACAGTACAGCTGTAACTGAGCATTGGTGGTGGAGGGAAGGATATTTATGAATGCCTGGATGGGTGCAGCTCCAACAACTTTCAAGATATTTGACACCATCCAAAACAGAGCAGCTTTCTTGACTGACATCCAAGGAGCAGGAAAATTGACGTTTTGGGCAAAAGCCCTTCATCAGGAAGCAATCACACATTCCTGATGAAGGGCTTTTTCCCAAAACATTGATTTTCCTGCTCCTTAGATGCTACCTGACCTGCTATGTTTTTCCAGCACCACTCTAATCTAGACTCTGACCTCCAACAACACAACCATCTTCCTACGTGCTAGGTATGAGTCCAGCCAGGACTCCTTGAATCCACACTCAGTCGAATGCAGTCTTGATGTCAAGAGCTGTCACTCTCACCCCATCTCTCGAATTCAGCTTCTTTTTCATGCTTGAACCGAGACTATAATGAGGTCAGGAGATGAGTGACTCTGGAAGAACCCAAACTGGGTATCATTAAGCAAGTTGTTGCTGAACAGGTACTGTTTATTAGCACTGTTGATGACACTTTCCATCACTTTACTGAGGTGTGTTATTTTATGTTTCACTCTAACTAAAAAAGTCAAATTTAATATATTTCCGAGACAGTTTCCCATTTATTTCATTTGTTAGCTGAAAATGTGTTGCTGGTTAAAGCACAGCAGGTCAGGCAGCATCCAAGGAACAGGAAATTCGACGTTTCAGGCCAGAGTCCTTCATCAGGAATGAGGAGAGGGTGCCAGGCAGGCTAAGATAAAAGGTAGGGAGGAGGGGCTTGGGGGAGGGGCGATGCAGATGTGATAGGTGGAGATGTGAAGCCAGACCAGTTCCAATACCGTACAGCCCAGATGGCCTCCTTCTTCAAGGACCGCAGATTCCCCCCAGACGAGATCGACGATGCCCTCCACCGCATCTCCTCCACTTCCCGCTCCTCCGCCCTTGAGCCCCACCCCTCCAACCGCCACCAAGACAGAACCCCACTGGTTCTCACCTACCATCCCACCAACCTCCGTATACAGTTTATCATCCGCCGTCATTTCCACCAACTCCAAACAGACTCTACCACCAGGGATATATTTCCCTCCCCTCCCCTATCAGCGTTCCGCAAAGACCACTCCCTTCGTGACTCCCTCGTCAGGTCCACACCCCCCACCAACCCAACCTCCACTCCCGGCACCTTCCCCTGCAACCGCAGGAAATGCAAAACTTGCGCCCACACCTCCCCCCTTACTTCTCTCCAAGGCCCCAAGGGATCCTTCCATATCCGCCACAAATTCACCTGCACCTCCACACACATCATCTATTGCATCCGCTGCACCCGATGTGGCCTCCTCTATATTGGGGAGACGGGCCGCCTACTTGCAGAACGCTTCAGGGAACTCCTCTGGGACGCCCGGACCAACCAACCCGACCACCCTGTGGCTCAACACTTTAACTCTCCCTCCCACTCTACCAAAGACATGCAGGTCCTTGGACTCCTCCATCGCCAGAACATAACAACACGACGGTTGGAGGAAGAGCGCCTCATCTTCCGCCTGGGAACCCTCCAACCACAAGGGATGAATTCAGATTTCTCCAGTTTCCTCATTTCCCCTCCCCCCACCTTGTCTCAGTCGATTCCCTTGAACTCAGCACCGCCCTCCTAACCTGCAATCCTCTTCCTGACCTCTCCACCCCCACCCCACTCCGGCCTATCACCCTCACCTTGACCTCCTTCCACCTATCACATCTCCATCGCCCCTCCCCCAAGTCCCTCCTCCCTACCTTTTATCTTAGCCTGCCTGGCACCCTCTCCTCATTCCTGAAGAAGGGCTCTGGCCCGAAACGTCGAATTTCCTGTTCCTTGGATGCTGCCTGACCTGCTGTGCTTTAACCAGCAACACATTTTCAGCTCTGATCTCCAGCATCTGCAGACCTCACTTTTTACTCTACTATTTCTTTTGTTATACAACTAACATGACCAGAACACACTGAACCATTAGCTGAAACTTTTCTGTTATCATACTTTGAAAATACATATGTATATCTATATACTATGTGAAAAATTGGGGTATATTGAACGCTTTCGACACTTTCTGAATTAAACATTTGAAGGGAACGTACACTGGAAATTAAGTCAATAGTGTAATGTGTGCTGTGATTCACTTGCTGATTCCACAAAAAAATCAAGTGATTTTGAAAAGTAGCCAAGCAAAGCTCTTTGGGAGATAACTCGTAGGTTTATTGACCTTAATTGCTGGAAAACCTGGCTTTGGAAGACACTAAGGAGTCCATGTGCTGATGGTTGCTGAGAGAACCTTTCCAGACTTAGTTAAACCTGTCAAGTCAAAATGAAGTGAACATCAAAAGCTATTGTAAGGCTATAGGTTTCCCTCTCACACTCTCTTGGTTGAAGTACTGGGAACCTGTAAAGTCTTTGAAAACCTTGTAAACTTTGAAAAGCTGAACTGTGACCACTATCCAAAGACTTGAACCTAGCCTGCATTCCATCTGAACTGAAATCTTATTTGGAAGATTTTTCATCAGTCTGGGTTGTCAACAGTTTGATTTTGTCAACAAGAAACCCAGTGAACTATGCGCATTTATCAATTTCTATGCTTTCCTTTTTAACTGATGAAGGGCTTTTGCCTGAAACGTCGATTTCGCTGCACTTTGGATGCTGCCTGAACTGCTGTGCTCTTCCAGCCCCACTGATCGGGAAAGTATTTATTCTGGCTAGCAAACAAAGGGAAACAAAGAGCCACTTTAATGATTGAATTTAAACATTTATACTAATGCTGCAGCCTGTGGAGTAGTGGGTTTTGATTACCAGTGCATGCTTACTGTCACAGATATATTAGTAGAGTCATAAAGTTATACAGCATGGAAAACAACCCTTCAGTTCAACTCATCCATGCTGACCAGGTTTCCCAAAGCAAACTAGTCCCATTTGCCTGCATTTGACCCATAACCCTTTAAATCTTTCCTATTCATGTACCTATTTAAATGTCTTTTAAATGCTGTAACGGTACCTGCATCTACCACTTCCTCTGGCAGTTCCGTCCACATGTGAACTACCCTCTGAATGAAAAATCTACCCCTCAGGTCCCTTTTAAATCGTTCTCCTCTAACCTTAAAATTATGTCCTCTAGGTTTGAACTCCCCTACCTTAGGGAAAAGACCTTCGCTATTCAAATAAGATAGGTCCCTCATGGTTTTATAAACCTCTATAAAGTCACCCCTCAATCTCCTACACTCCAGTGAAAAATGTATCAACCTATCCAGCCTCTTCTCATAATATATCACAAAATTCCTAACTTTCTTCTTGTTAATAATATCCATGTGCTGCATTAAAGCCATCTGCCAAAATTCAAAAGTGTTTATAATGATTGAAATTTCTGTAATAATAGAAATTGCTTCAGGGATTGTTATTTCAATTTGGGATCCATAATTATTTTCAGAAATCACAACTAAACCCAGTGATGCTAACTCTCAGTACATTTCTGTTTTAAATGTGTGGATATAAAGCTGTGGTTCCAACAGACTTAAAGACAATCTGGATAGATCAACAATAAAGTTTACACAGTTGATATAATTTTGTATGGAATGGTTCCTATTAAATAGAATACGATACAGCTGACTAATGAGGCACACTTTTTTTTAAACTGTGAATGATGCAAAGTATAATAAATGGTCTCGAAACCTGAACTGAGAGTTGTCACATCAAGATGTAGATATTGCATTTGTCAATGGTGTTCAGTATAGTAACAAAGTTGGAAGATTTATTGGAGGATTCATCCTTTCATCTGTTGCTTGTACAGAGCAGGAATTGTAAATCACCAGAAGCCTAAGTGTGAACATTGTTTAAACTGCTTCTCCCTGTTTCTGCAGCTCACAGCTTCCAAGTGTGGGTTCAGATTCCAAGTGGAATCCAATGGATCAATGGCTCACCTTGCTTTTTCTTGCTCTAATAAGTCTTACCCTACTGCCACATTGCTCACAAAGAGGTCACAACAGTTTCCAAACTGACCTGCTTTGCTTTTCCAGCACCACACTCAGAAATTAAAATAGTCAACCAGGCCATCAACAGCTATTTTTCTCTTTATTTCCAAGGTTACCAGTGGTCTATAGCGATTCAGAATCTCTTCAACTCAAAGAAAATAAACTCTGAACAGCAGCTGAGCGATGATGTGAATTAGCTAACAGCCACAGTGTGAAGCCATGTGAAGAAATGATGCCATCAGGTTTGGAGGGGAGCAGAAGGTGGGGCTTAAATGAAGTGCTGTCAGTGGAATTCGCTGATAGAAGAACAACTTTCTTGAGAAGGTTATTGCAGTGACAATCTCATCTGGTGAGGTGATCAATATTGTCAGACTTTATATCCTTCAGTGACAAAGAATGGCACTGAAATGAGGATGAGGATGTAGTTACACCAGTGCAGCAGTGCATCATCACTGGAGAAAGGCAGCACTGCTTTCGAAGATGTAAGATGGTGGGTGAGGCTGTGGGGCAGAGCAATGGTGTGACTCGTGCATCAATTGCATTTCCGTCAGCTCCAAATAAAAAAGGAGGAATTGTCAACAACAACTCTGCAGCATGGTCACCTACCACCTCCGTGCACTGCCCCCCCCAAACGAATCAAGAGTGACACCTCCCACAGCATCGCCTGCAAGGATCAGTGGATGAGTTTAAAGCTGGACAGCCTAATGGGTTGATGATGACTTCCTGCATCTCTTCTTCTAGGATGTTCTCATACTGCAAGAGATATACATAAGAGGGAACAGATATACTGTAATTATCTTGACAGATTCTACACCCATTTTCACCACTATTTAAAGGCTGATGTCTACTGTTCAAATAACTTTACCCTAATGCCAGAGGAATTCTGTATGATATGCACCCAGATTAACTTGTCAAAGTACCTTCCAAATTAAATGGGAAAACAAAGAGTATCTAATACTTTAAATCCTGAAAATGATGAGTTGCTGGTACTTTAAACCCTGCCTCATTTTTCCCTGCTGCAGTTGCACTACAGTGACACTGGCGATTTTGCACAATGAATACTACTTGGCTTTGTAGAATAGATGAAAAACGAGACTATTATGTACATTATAGATTTTGTTGCTGCTTTTAATTTCACACCAACAGTTGACTAACAAATCTTAGACAAAGCAGTATGTACTACATTTGTTTAATTTAGGTTCAGTGGTTACGGGTATATTTTCATCATGTTTCATAAAATGCTGCAAGATTCAACTTCACCTCTACATTTAGCTCAGATTGGCTGATTGAGTGCATTACCTCATTGCTCTGCACTGCAAATCTGTCAAATTCCTGAAACTCGTTTTGAATCCAGCCCAAACAGATGGGATGAAGGTCTCATTGTTGAAGCGTTGTGCAAAACAACCAACCCAGTCCCTCTAGTGCACAGCAACAAACTATTCAAATTGTGACAATAATGAAATATTCCAGAAGTTCTTGCTTAAAGTTGTCAAAAAAGCAGCCGGGGTTTTCCTGCGATTCATGGAAATGCATAATCTGGGCAATCAGATGAGCCCTGAATGCATCTGGTCAATGTCATTCTTGATTTGTGAGTACTTGATATTGTTTTCATATGCAAAAGAAAACATTGTTCACAGTTAAAAAGCACACAACACCAGATTATAATCCAACAGGTTTATTTAGAAGCACTA
The DNA here is from genome assembly GCF_020745735.1 of Hemiscyllium ocellatum. Lineage (NCBI taxonomy): Eukaryota > Metazoa > Chordata > Chondrichthyes > Orectolobiformes > Hemiscylliidae > Hemiscyllium > Hemiscyllium ocellatum. The sequence continues at coordinate 56,813,509 of NC_083410.1, read as the reverse complement.
GCTTTTGGAGCGGTGCTCCTTCATCAGGTGGTTGTGGGTAGCACAACCACCTGATGAAGGAGCAGCATTCCAAAAGCCAGTACTTCCAAATAAACCTGTTGGACTATAACCTGTTGTTGTGTGATTTTCAACTTTGTACACCCCAGTCCAACACCGGCACCTCCAAATCATTGTTCACAGTGTTCACATGATTGGATTTGATGAGTAGGAAAAGGAAATAAGCAAACTCATCACAAAAGACCTTTGAACTGAGTGTATGTTTTAAACTGATAGGAAAGGAAAAGTTGCAAAGGAAAGGTGTTTTCTTCACTGAGAAATTTTAAATGTAATGAAAAACACATTTGTTTCTGCAATTCACATAAGTGTTGATGGACATTAAATATTTGTTGAAAATGCTGTTTTTAAATAGTGTGCATCAAGTTGTAGTAGCCTATTGATATATTGAAATGAGACATTTGTTCATAAATTAATCTTTGGATCCTGTAATTAACTCATTTGTGCTCCTCAAAAACTCTTTATGAGCTTAAAAGACATTGATTAAATAAACAAAATGTGTTTGCTTTGCCGATATATACAGCATAGAATGATGAATACAGCAAGTGAAGCATGCTCAAAACAACGAGTGATAATCACGAAATAATAGAACTAAATTCTGGAATTTAGCAAAGCTAAGCCTTTGGCTGAATACAGTAATTCTGAATGCCAAAGCTTGTTAATTTGTTATTGATATTAAAGTGTTTTAGAGCAGCAGTGCTAAAAAAAACCCTGTATAAACATATACTTCATTGTCCCACAAAATGGTAATCGAAAGACAAACATTATTAGGGATCTTTCAAATCTGTAACATAACTTGAATGTAAACCTCTGCTAAAGCTGCAGCTCCCTGAAATTATTCATTTCTAAAATTGATGTTTATATGTGTTAATAATTTCCACCCTTTAACATTCTATTCTGTCTTCATAACTAGCAAGAACCTGTATTGAAGAGTAGAAGTCAACGGTGCAGATGCAGGCTGCATGCTGTTAAAGTTAATCCACCTCTGAAAACTTTAATATCTTCATAACCCAGGGGGGTAGAGCAAACATCTTGCAACCATTAAACTTCCCCACTCCATCGCTATGTAGAACATATTTTTATAGTGGAATTAAACTGAAACATTTTTTTCATCCATTACGGTTTTGCCTTCCAAATAAGTGTCCATCTTCCTTTGGAACTTAATACTTGGCTCTCACCAATCAGGTTTCTGCCCTTGTAGTCATGCTGAAATGACCAGAGTCAGAAATGACATCCTAGTTGACTGTGGTGGAGGTAAACTATTCATCTTCATCTATCTCAAACTGTTTACAGCTATTGATATTGTTAACCAGGAAATTCTGCTTCATTGTCTTTCCACTATTATTTGGCCAGTTGGTATTGCACTCACCTAGTTCCATTCTTATCTATCTAGCTTTACATAGGGAATCACCTGTAACGGCTTCTCTTCCTGATCCTGATCTGCAGTTCTCCCAAGGTCCCTTCTTATTTTTCATCATCATGGTACTGCTTGATGATATTAACCAAAACATAGCATCAGTGTCTACATGTTCACTGATGATACTGAGTTCCACAGCTAAATCTCCTGATTCAACTCTTTTGATTTCCCCTGCTGACTCAAAACATCAGAGTGTCTTACTCACATTTGGTCCTGAATAGCAGAAATTTCCTCCAGCTAATTATTGCAATGGGAGAAGCCTTGACTTTGATTTCCATTACAATGTTTATTTCTTTGTAAATCACTCAATCCCTTTTCTTGGCAAGTGTAATTCAAGACTTTTAAATATTTAAGCATTTTAAACCACAGATATACACCATCACTAAGACCAAATATTCCCACCTATGTGACTGTCTCATTTTGCCTTTTCCTCAGCTTATCTGCTGCTAAAGCCTTAATCAATGCCTTTTGGAACTCTAGACTTGAGTATTCCAAAGCACTATTCTATGGTCAGCTTTCTTAGTGCTGCCTCCCACAAACTTCAAGTAATTGAAAAGTCTGCTATGTACTAACTGACACAACTCTCTATCTTCTTTGTACTTGCTTACCTCCATTGACTCCCAGTTATGCAGAATCTTGATATAAAAACACCTCATAGAGTCATAGAGATGTACAACATGGAAACAGACCCTTCAGTCCAACCTGTCCATGCCGACCAGATATCCCAACCCAATCTAGTCCCACTTGCCAGCACCCGACTCATATCCCTCCAAGCCCATCCTATTCATATTCTTTCTCCTAGAAGATTCCATCCTATTCATATACCCATCCAAATACCTCTTAAATGTTGCAATTGTACCAGCCTCCACCAATTCCTCTGGCGGCTTATTCCATACATGTACCACCCTCTGTGTGAAAAAGTTGCCCCTTAAGTCTCTTTTATATCTTTCCCCTCTCACCCTAAGCCTCTGCCCTCTAGTTCTGGACTTCCCCACCCCAAGGAAAAGACTTTGTCCATCTATCCTAACCATGCCCCTCATAATTTTGTAAACCTCTCTAAGGTCACCCCTCAGCCCATGCTCCAGGGAAAACAGCCCCACCCTGTTCAGCCTCTGCCTATAGCTCAAATCCTCCAACCCAGGCAACATCCTTGTAAATCTTTTCTGAACCCTTTCAAGTTTCACAACATCTTTCTGATAGGAAGGAGACCAGAATTGCATGCAATATTCCAACAGTGGCCGAACCAATGTCCTGTACAGCCGCAACATGACCTCCCAACTCCTGTACTCAATACTCTCACCAATAAAAGAAAGCATACCAAATGTCTTCTTCATTATCCTATCTACCTGCGACTCCACTTTCAAGGATTTGTGAATCTGCACTCCAAGGTTTCTTTGTTCAGCAACACTCCCTAGGATCTTACCTGCTAAGATTTGCTTTCCCAAAACGCAGCTTCTCGCATATACCTGACTTAAACTCCATCTGCCACTTCTCAGCCCATTGGCCCATCTGGTCAAGATCCTGTTGTAATCTGAGGTAACCTTTTTCGTTGCCCACTACATCTCCAATTTTGGTGTCATCTGCAAACTTACTAACTGTACCTCTTATGCTCGTATCCAAATCATTTCTGTAAATGACAAAAAGTAGAGGCCCCAGCACCAATCCTTCTGGCATTCCACTGGTCACAAGCCTCCAGTCTGAAAAACAACCCTCTACCACCACCCTCTATCTTCTACCTTTGAGCCAGTTCTGTATCCAAATGGCTAGTTCTCATTGTGTTGTATGAGATCTAACCTTGCTAACCAGTGTCTCATGGGGAACCTTGTCAAACGTCTTACTGAAGTCCACATAATCACATCTACCACTCTGCCCTCATCAATCCTCTTTGCTACTTCTTCAAAAAATTCAATCAAGTTTGTGAGACATGATTTCCCACGCACAAAGCCATGTTGACTATCCCTAATAAGTCCTTGCCTTTTCAAATACATGTGCATCCTGTCCCTTAGGATTCCCTCCAACAACTTGCCCACCACCAACATCAGGCTCACTGGTCTATAGTTCCTTGGTTTGTCCTTACCACCCTTCTTAAACAATGGCATCATGTTGGCCAACTTCCAGTCTTCCGGCACCTCACCTGTGATTATCGATGATATAAATATCTCAGCAAGAGGCCCAACAATTACTTCTCTATCTTCCCACAGAGTTCTTGGCTACACCTGATCAGGTGCTGGGGATTTATCCGCCTTTATGTGTTTTAAGACATCCAGCACTTCCTCCTCTGTAATATGGACATTTTGCAAGGTATCTATTTCCCTACATTCTATATCTTCTATATCCTTTTCCACAGTAAATACTGTTGCAAAATACTGATTTAGTATCTCCCCTATTTTCTGCAGCTCCACACAAAGGCCGCCTTGCTGATCTTTGAGGGGCCCTATTCTCTCCCTAGTTACCCTTTTGTCCTTAATGTATTTGTAAAAACCCTTTGGGTTCTCCTTAATTCGATTTGCCAAAGCTATCTCATGTCCCCCTTTTGCACTCCTGATTTTCCTCTTAAGTATACTCCTACTTCCTTTGTACTCTTCTAACAATTCACTCAATCTATCCTGTCTATACCTGACATATGTTTCCTTCTTTTTCTTAACCAAACCCTCAATTACTTTAGTCATCCAGCATTCCCTACACCTACAGCCTTTCCTTTCACCCTAACAGGAGTATACTTTCTCTGTATTCTCATTATCGCATTTCTGAAGTCTTCCCTTTTTCCAGCTGTCCCTTTACCTGTGAACATCTGCCCCAATCAGCTTTTGAAAATTCTTGTCTAATACTACCAAAATTGGCCGTTCTCCAACTTAGAACTTCAACTTTTAGATCTGGTCTATCCTTTTCCATCACTATTTTAAATCTAATAGAAATATGGTCACTGGCCCCAAAGTGCTCCCTCACTTACACCTGAGTCACTGCCCTGCCTTATTTCCTAAGAATAGGTCAACTTTTGCACTCATTGCTTTATAATTCCTCCCTTTCACTGTCTCTTTCATCTCTTTGAGATTCCTTCATATTTACTTCTGGATCTCCCAAGATTACTAAATGAAATGGTTGAAACTTTGAAATTAGAATTCAGCTACTCACAATTTCTGGAATTGAAGGCTCGTCCTATGGGTGGATTGAGCAGAACATGTTCTGGGAGGGAGTGAAATTCTTCACTTTGCTTTTGAGCATTTCTGATTTAATTGTTTCACTATTGCTGGCTATGGAAATCCAATCCTAGATCTCTTCTCTCTTCATTTCTCCTTACTCCTTTTAGATGCTCACTATAACCTATCTTTTGGTCTTTTGTCCTAATATCACCTATGTGTCTTTGCAGCAAAGTCTATATAATACTTCTGTAAAATGCTTTGGAACATTTTATGATGCTATTACAAGCTCAAACAACAAATGCATTACATCTGAACGAAATGCGTTATTAGAAATAAAAGTAAAATTTTGCATAGAAGTTAATATATTCTCTTAAAGACTATAATAAAAACTCATATTATGCATCTTTAGTTCAATGATTCTGGTTAAATCTTAAATTCTGCCTATTTTCCACGAAATAATTATATAAGAAGGTCATCCACTTTACACAACTACTATTCTCTCACACAGAAGTAAATCAATACCCTCCTCCAGATGTAATGGTGTATTGAATATGTTTAAATATTTAATATTCAAAATTTTTCATTCTGTTGACAGTATAGCATGAATTTAATGGAAGCTTCTCATGATAAACTAACAATATGCTCTCACTGTCATAGAATATTTGTTGCCTTTGTCATGACCACACCACGCATGTCTGCAGAATGGTCCAAAAACTACAAACTTATATGTTTGTTTAGCCCTATTTTAGTTTTTTTTTCCCAAGAGCCCAAATTTTAAAAAATAACCAGTAGCAAATCTTTACTCTTAAATAACATCAAAGGTTAGTTTGTTTAAGCAATTATTACTGATATTACAATGTAAAAAATGATAGTTATTAGATAAAATACAGATGCAATATTTAAAATATAGATAAAAGATGCTTATAAAGATGAAAGTAAGATCAATCTGTTGCCATTGCAAGCCCGTTACTTCACTGAAGATTTATTTTCCAAAGTGATGGGATTGAAAACCTGAACACAGAATTCAGCAGCTGAGATAGCCTTTTTAGTTGAATAGTTGGAGGTGCTATGATCCCAGTTGATGATCAAAAATCACACAGCACCAACAGGTATAATCCAATAGGTTTATTTGAAAACCCATTCAGCTTTCAGAGTGGGGTTCTAAATGTTTGTGTTTTCAAACACTAACACCCGAAGAAAGGATGGGGCTCGGAAAGTTTGGAAATCAACCTATTTGACTACAGCATGATGTTTCGTGATTTTTCACCTTGTCCAACACCGACATTTGTTTGTCATGACTGTCAGTTGATTGTAACACTGGTAAGTTAGCTCCTAGAGTGAAACCTGGCTTGGTAAACCGCAAGTTTTATTCTTCTTTTGTTTGTCAAAGGGGCCAGTCATTGAACATATTCACTGAGGCTGTCAATGTACTTCTAATAAAAAAAAGCTTATTACACAAAAGAAAAGCACAAACCATTATTACACTATCCAAGAACTATTACAATCATCAGAAATGAAGATTTCTCTTTTGTAATTCAGCAATAGAGTGGCATGGTGGCTCAGTGGTTATCACTGCTCCTACACAGTGTCAAGGACCCAGGTTCGATTCCAGCCTCAGGCAACTAACTGTCTGTGTGGAGTTTGCACATTCTCCCCGTGTCTGCATGGGTTATATCCGGGTGCTCCAGTTTCCTCCCACCTTTCAAAGGTGTGCAGATTAAGTGAATTGGCCATGCTAAATTGCCCCAAAGTGTTTAGGAATGTGCAGGTTAGGTGCATTAGTGAGGGGTAAATGTAGAGTAATACGGTAGGGGAATAGATCTGGGTGGATTCCTCTTCGGAGGATTTGTGTGGACTTGTTGGGCCAAATGGCCTTTTTCCACACTGTAGGGATTCTATTCTATGATGCAATAAAGTTAAGACATACTTAAACCTCAGTGAAGTCACCCCAATTACTACACTAAAGCTTCTTGTTTAGCTAACATGGCTGTTATCAGTTTCCTTTTGGCAAATGTCTGCACACTCACTAGATTCTACTTTCCTCAGTTAATATTTGCAACTGTCCAAGACATCCTGTTTTTATTTTTATAACTATTTTTTATGTGTACCTACTTTTAATCTTTATATTGTCACAAGGTTGGTCTTTTTACAAGGTTACTATGCTTTTGAGGGTTTTTTCAGAAAAGGCGTAATTGGCCAGGTTCCAACTAGGCTGGGTTTGAAAGGCTTATAGGCTTCATAGAATAGTATAGAATCCCTTATTGTGGCCCTTTTTGTTTACCCCTAACAGATCATGTCTTCGGCCTACAGTATTCATGTCTTTAAAAAAGGTATAATCAAAGGGGAGTGGCCACCTAGCAGTGTAGCTGGCCTTTGTTTAGAGTTTTGATTCAGTTCAGCAGCAGTGTGTGTGAGGAAAGGCTGCTGGGGCAGGTCCAGCCTGGTACTCTCTATCTCTCTCTCTAACTTCAAGCCTGTAAACCCTGGTTTGTTTCATTTTCACTCTTTGTGCTAAGGGCTGTGTTTATTGGGACTGTTGCGAGTATTTTCGGAACAGTATTATTAAAACAGGATCGTCTGTCGGGTTTTTGGATTGGATAAGTTATCCAGTAATTTATTTTCTGTTCTTCGTGTTTTATTCCGTAATTTTGTAAATAAATTCTGTTTGTTTAAACCTTGGCAGTCAGATCAGCTAATTCACTCAGGGAATACTCATGATACATTTACCTAAAATAAATAGCAAAGTCACAGTCTGGGCTACCTATTTAACAATGTTTTGAGGGTTTGGGCCTGATCCATAACAATATCTATATGTGCTACTATGCAAAATTATGGATAACAAAAACATAGCTGTGAAGGAACACAATGAGGATGACACAAAGAATGTTTAGCAGGAAGAATAGAGGAGCTGAATATTATCTAAGTTGAGAAAGGCAGAAGAAATCTGCAGCCCAGACGGATTGTGGGTCCTTTCAATTAGATTCCCTACAGTGTGGAAACAGGCCCTTCAGCCCAAGCAGTCCACACCGACTCTCTGAAGAGTAACCAACCCAGACCCATTTCCCTCTAACTAATGCACCTAGCACTATGGGCAATTTAGCATGGCCAATTCACCTGACCTGCACATCTTTGGACTTTGGGAAGAAACCAGAGCACCCGGAGGAAACCCATGCAGACATGAGGAGAATGTGCAAACTCCACACAGACAGTCACCTGAGGCTGGAATCGAGCCTGGGACCCTGGTGCTGTGAGGCAGCAGTGCTAACCACTAAGCCACCGTGCCACCCATAGCAAAATGAAATGCATTCAAGCTCAATGGGTAATATCTATTATTTCAAAGGTACTGGAGTCTTGAAACAATGAAAACTTGTTAAAGCTATATAAGGCACACGTTAGATCACATCTAGAATACTGGGAACAATTTTGGTCACCGTATTTAAAAAAGATATACTGGTATTGGAGGCAGTTCAGAGAAGGTTGATTGAGCATGGAAAAATTTTCTTTTGAGGAGAGACCGAGTAGGTGCGCCTGTACTCATTGGAGTTTAGAAAAATGAGAGGTGATCTTATTGAAACATATAAGATAATTAGGAGACTTGACAAGATAGATACTGATAAATGTTTCGTCTTGTAGGAGTGTTTAGGACCAGAATGTACAATCTCAGAGGGAGGCGTTGCGTACATAAGACAGAGATGAGAAGGAATTCCCTTTTCTCAGAGGATAGTGAATCTGTGGAATTCTTTACCAAAGTGGGGATTGAAGCTGGGCTGCTAAATATATAGGAGTTTGAGCTGGACATATTTTTACTCAGTAAGGGAATCAAAGGTTCTAGGAGAAACAACAGAAGAGTAGAGTTGAGGATTATCAGATCAGCCATGAATGATGGATGAATGATCTCATTGAATGATGGATCAAATTAGGTGGGCAAAATTGTCTACTTCATATCCTCCATTTTGTTGTTTATGGTCTAAGTCTCAACGCAGCAGGTCAGACAGCATCGGAGGAGCAGGAGAGCCAACGTTTCAGGTCAGGATTGGAGAGGGGGAAGGGAGCTCAGAAATAAATAGAGGGAGGGGGGGTGGGACTGGGGGAAATGTAGGTGGATGGTGACAGGTGGATGCAGGTAACTCATATCTTCAACAGCATTATCTGACATGTCCAGACCTCTGCTTCTGGAGCTACCTTCTCCCTGACTTCTAAGCAATGCAAGTCTTTTCCATGGTTCTGTCTGCTTGGAGACTTCTAACAACAACACTTCTGCTGTTATATGCCTTGTTCCTCTTCATTGACTTGCTTCTGGCCCTTTCTCTCTTTCTCTGTAATCAATAAACACATTAACACCTTAGCAATTATTTTCTAGATGATATGCTAATCAATTAGCCATAATCCATATTATTTCTTGTAAATTCTGTTTTGAACACTATTTTCAAAATGAATTTTTGACCTTTAAAAAGAAACAGGTTGACTTTTACAAACTGTAAAATGAATCAATTTATTCCTTCACTTTAGAACTCAACTTTATATTATGAATGTACATACTTGATTTCTCCCAATGGTGGACTGAGCAGAACAGTTTGTGGGAAGGAGTGAAGGTTTCTCTATTTCACTTGAATGGGATGCAGATCTTGTCCTTAGTCTCCCAGTTCAGTACTGCAATCTTTAGCTGTTTGTCTTTTTCTACCTCCCTATTGAGTAGCCCCTCTCTGACGATATCTGTCAGAATACTTGGTGTTCTTTCAAATTGGTGTTTCACAGAATTCTTGTCATAAACAAAGCAAAATAGTTATCATCTTGACTTAGGTGAGTGATTGTTCCATAGAACAAAGTAAATTTTGTTGAAATTCCTGGAAATGTCCTTATAATCTTCTGTTTTCTTAGAAGATTTGAGCCTTTACACTTTTAGAAGGACCCATTGTGTTTTCCAAGGGTTAATTCTAAATGTCAGTCTTTCCATTCGAAACTGAAGTATATCATTTGTTAAACTGCTTTATCTTTGGCTTTTGTGAATTAACAAAGACGGTTATGTGACTTCCAGGGTCCACTTTGCAGTATTCTGTATCCACGTTTAAAAAATCAGATTAAACTTCTTTATAAAATATATAAGTACAGTCCTGATATTTTACTTTCTTTTGTTTCTTTTTCTTTAATCAACCCATTCTCTTCTATTACTTGTTCAACTGTATTCTTTGACCTAAAGCACATGTTGTTATGTTTTAAGAAATCTGTTCTTCATTATGTAAATTCAACTTCCCCAAGTATTTCTGTTTTCAGCAATGAGTAAGATCAATTTCAATATAATGTATCTATATATTAACAGTTAGACTATTGCTGAAGCTGAGAAGTACACTTTGCAGGATTTGATCATTCGAACCATTGCTGTCTAATGTATGTAAGACCCTTCTTTATTTCTACGGTAGTCATTCTTATGGCTACCTTGTAATGAGGAATTCCAAGCTGGAATTAGGGCTGTATCCCAATAAAGGTACACAGTTTGTTCTTAGCTGTAGAACTGTATCCTGTGCCACACATTGCAATCTTTTGCCCTTCATCTCAAATCTCTCTTCTACCTTTTTAAGTCACATTGTTCTAATAGAGTCTACATTTTCATGATAGCTATAAAGTCAAGTTGTAAAGTTACTTGGATCTCCTGACCATTCCCTGCTATTGTTTTATTCATGGACACTGGAACCAGGCTCAAACTTTGCTTTTAAATTGCTGGGCTTTTCTGCTATCAAGATTACATCACTCCACATTGAACTCAGCTGTGCATTTCAACTATTAAGTAGTTTCAAGGTCTCTTTGTGTGTAGTCTACAGTCCATCCTCCATCTTGGTTGTTACTTGCTGCGCTTTTGACTGCAGCAAACCCATAGTTTGGATTGGATCATTGGAGGGCTGAAGGGGAGGAGTTGGAGGAATGGTCCGCTATGTGGATGACATTTTTGTCATCTCAAAAACGGAGTAAATTAGACGACACCTACAACATCATCAACAAAATCCTTACTGGCATAAATTTCACAAAAGGGGAGAACAACAACAGACCCCCCTTCCTAAATGTCACAGTGGAATGAACAGTTAATGGAAAACTGCAGACCAGTATCTACAGGAAAGCAACACACACAGACCAGATACTTATTTATAGATGCAATCATCCTAACACCCACAAATGGAGCTGCATCAGGACATTATGCAACACATTGCAGCACCCAGGAACTACAAGCAGCAGAAGAACACCTATACAGCATATTCATGAAGAACAGCTGTCTGATAAACATAGTTTGCCAATTCTTAAACAACAAACTCAAACAAGTAGACACAACATGCACAGAAACTCTAGCTACACGACCATATATCAAAGACATCTCAGAGATGATTACCAGACTACTCCAACCCCTTGGTGTCATGGTAGCCCACAAATCTACCAACACACTAAAACAGCTACTGATGAACCTAAAGAACCCTATACCAACATTGAATGCCATTTACAAAATACCATGCAAGGACTGTCATAAACACTACATTGGACAGACAAGCAGAAAACTAGACATCAGAGATACATGAACACCAACTAGCCACCAAAAGACATGACCCACTATCACTGGTATCCTTACATACAGATGAAGAAGGATACACTTCAACTGGGACAACACGTTTATCTTTGGACAGGCCAAACAGGGAAACGCATGGGAATTCCTAAAGCCTTGGCATTCAAACCAGAACTCCATCAATAAACATATCGATTTGGACCCTATTTACCAACCTCTTAAAAAAAGAATCAGAAATGATATCATCTACCTTAAGAAACCAAGACACATAAATAGAAACCGGAACAGAATACCAGTGCTTCATCGGAGGCTCACTAATGATGTTACCTAGTATGGTGACGAAATGTCTGAAAATAACCTAACTAGCTCAGTGAGCAAACTTACAACCCGAGTAAACTTTGTAGATAGTGGATGGGCTTTGGAGAGTCAGAATGGAAAAGGCTATATTCGTGCCAACTGATCAATACATGCTTGAAATGACACAGATGATGACGTTCATTTCCAGCCCTAATTAACATTTGTGCTTGTTAGGATTTTGTGATTAGCAAATGAACAAATGACAGAATGAAGAATACCGAAGATCAGATGGCATTTTCACAAGATTGGGTCAGTTCTCCAGTTACACCAATTTGTCATTGTGAATCAGACACAATCTTGTTAAGACAGATAATGCCTGGAAACCATTGTTCTCTCTCTGTTCATTTAGGTTTATTCATTGTTGTAAACTATCTTATTTTGCAAACAAATTAATAGTCTTGAAATGTTAAATGTATGAAAAACAAGTTTACAATGTCCCTCATGTAACCCATAATGTGTGAAATAATGAATATACATCATTCAGCTGGATTTTTTGAAGAATTCAATGTGTGAAACCACTTTATGGTTTCATTGTGGTTATAATTTCAAATATATGTCACAGTTTGAATGTCAAAACTTCATCAGAAAAATCAGTTTTAAATAGTGTCTTAAAGGAGCAACATGAACTGTTGAGGCAGTGGGGCGAGTAAAAGTTTTCCAGAGCTTGAGATGTAATCTAGTCAAGTGGAAATGTGGCTACCAATTGAGGAGCAGTTAAAGTCAGGGGCAAAAGATTAAAATTAGAAGGGCAATGACATCTCAGTTGGCTGTGGGGCTGGGAGAGATTACAGTGATAGGGATGATATATGAAAGGACTTGAAAATGGGGTGAGAACTTTAAAATCAAGATATTGCTTGACTAGGGCCTAACATGGTTTAGTGATAAGAGAGTGTAAATTAAGACACAGACTGCTGAATTTCAGATGAACAGTCATTTACTAAGGATAGAATGAAGAATCCTAGCCACAAGTGTGTTAAAATACTCAAATCCAAATAAATGATGCATGACTGGGAGTTTCAACAGCAGATACATTGAGACATGGGTGAATTTGGGCAATATTACAGAAATGGAATTAAGTGTTTTTTAGTGATGGCACAAAAATGTGGCTGGAAGCATATTTAAATTGAACATGACACTGAGATTGCAAAGCCTTAAGTATAAATTGTTGCAGGGACAGGGATGGAGTCAATAGTTAGAGAATGGAATTTGGAACAGGGATGAAAGATAATAGCTGCTGTCTTCCCAGTATTTAGTTTAACAGATTAATTGCTATGAGGTGTGTGTGTGAGAGAGAGAGACAGGAAATGTGATGGACAAGAGGAAATATTTTCTTTTATATTGTTACCATCCTGTTTGGGAGGTGTAATGTTTAAAGCAGAATTCTGAACATTCAGTAACTAACCAACAGAACCACAACACAAGGTTTCACAGTTTCAAATAAGAACAAAATTTATTGTTTCTACACAAAAAGATTTTAAACAAATTACACATGACTAACTTAGCACTATAGCTTAGAAAGAATTACACTGTATTCTACTTCTACCTTTCCCAAGACTTCTCTTATCATAAGTATTTTGAAAAGTTCATCCTGTTTTCCTGGGACAAATCAAAAGGATATGCTACAATCCTTAAAATAACTCAATGCAACTCTTCTTCAAATTCCAGTTATTCCTCCAAAGTAATATTCCCTGTGGGCCCTTCCATTAGTTTTATCGCTATGCGATCTTTCACCTTTTCTTGACAGATCTCATGACTATGGCAGCCTTAGTTCCATTTTCACTATACCAGTAGTATCCAATTGCCTTCCACAGCTTTCAAAGTTAACTCTGCTGATTGTTTTCGGTCACAAAGCTCTGCAAAGACAACTATGGTCTTCTTCCACTAATCTTCCAGCAGCTCTTTCCTCACAAAATTCAAAATGAGATATAATATGTTCCATTCATATTCCATATGATGTATGATGTAGTTTGTACTTTTACTGCTTGAAATGGATGTCCTCCTGGCAGTCCTCTTGATATGTGCAATGCAGTCTTCATGAAAGGAAAGCTATAACTGCCTCTGACTGTTCCCAAATTAAATTGTTTGCTTCTGTCAACAAACACTTACAACAGACCAATCAAACAAACAAACTTTCTAACCAAGGCTAACCACATCACTACAGCAGCATGACATGCATTGGGATAATTTAACCAAAAAAGCGAATGAATTATTTTACTTTCAATGTTTCTTTTAATTTTACAAGCCATATAAATAACTGCGAATAAATGGAGTTTTATAATCCTTTTTCCCTGAATTGCCAGATCAGATTTTTAAGTCAACACGCACTCTACCTTTTAAGTGTGATTAGATCCAACATTGTTTAAATTACATTTACTTTCTCAATCATTTCTCCCAAGTAAAAACTTTAATTCCTATCACAAGTAAACTAAAAACCAATGCTAATGTATGTCGATATATGTGTTGAGTCACTGTGTATAAAACTGGTTAAGTGACCCAACAAAGGTGGCCCCTGTTATCATGTGACTGGAATTAGCTTTATCCTTCGAGCAGCTTCTCAGAAGTCAGTCAGACAGTCAATACCTAATGTTCCTCCTGATGGGATGAGAATGCTAACTATTGTAATATAAATTGCTACAGAGACTGATTGTTGCCAAATACAGACACAAAAAAATTGCAAGCTACCTCTATCCTGTAAGAAGATGGGTAAATGACTCTTCACCGAACCTCTGAGATGGATCATAGACAGTCTTTTTAATCTGCTTTGCTGGACTTTGTCTCAATGATAATTTCCCCCCTCTGATCAGGCTTTGCTACATAGTCCCCCCGTGCTTAAACATACAATTTTGAAATAGTAGTAAGGAGTCAATGCTGTTTCATACGACATCAACTGATGATATCAAAACTCCTAAATCTGGGCTACAAAGGAAAAGCCTATGCTCTACAAAAAGCTGCCAAAAAGCTGATTTTGTGGTCTCTGTAAATAATTTGCATCAGAGTCATTGAGTCATAGAGATGTACAGCATGGAAACAGACCCTTCGGTCCAACCCGTCCATGCCGACCAGATATCCCAACCCAATCTAGTCCCACCTGCCAGCACCCGAACCATATCCCTCCAAACCCTTCCTATTCATATACCCATCCAAATGCCTCTTAAATATTGCAATTGTATCAGCCTCCACCACATGCTCTGGCAGCTCATTCCATACGCGTACTATCCTCTGCCCCTTAAAAGTTGCCCTGTAAGTCTCTTTTATATCTTTCCCCTCTCACCCTAAACCTATGCCCTCGAGTTCTGGACTCCCTGACCCCAGGGAAAAGACTTTGTCTATTTATCCTATTCATGCCCCTCATAATTTTGTAAATCTCTAAAAGGTCACTCCTCAGCCTCCGACGCTCCAGGGAAAACAGCCCCAGCCTGTTCAGCCCTTCCTGTAGCTCAAATCCTCCAACCCTGGCAACATCCTTGTAAATCTTTTCTGAACCCTTTCAAGTTTCACAATATCTTTCTGATAGGAAGGAGACCAGAGTCACACGCAATATACCAACAGTGGCCTAACCAATGTCTTGTACAGCCGCAACATGACCTCCCAACTCCTGTATTCAATACTCTGACTAATAAAGGAAAGCATACCAAATGCCTTCTTCACTATCCTATCTACCTGTAACTCCACTTTCAAGGAGCTATGAACCTGGACTCCAAGGTCTTTTTGTTCAGCAACTCTCCCTAGGACCTTACCATTAAGTGTATAAGTCCTGCTAAGATTTGCTTTCCCAAAATGCAGCACCTTGCATTTATCTGAATTAAACTCCATCTGCCACGTCTCAGCCCATTGGCCCAACTGGTCCAGATCCTGTTGTAATCTGAGGAAACCTTCTTTGCTGTCCACTACACCTCCAATTTTGGTGTCATCTGCAAACTTACTAACTGTACCTCTTATGCTCGCATCTAAATCATTTATGTAAATGACAAAAAGTAGTGGACACAGCATCGATCCTTGTGGCATTCCACTGGTCACAGGCCTCCAGTCTGAAAACCAACCCTCCACCACCACCCTCTGTCTTCTACCTTTGAACCAGTTCTGTATCCAAATGGCTAGTTCTCCCTGTATTCCATGAGATCTAACCTTGCTAATCAGTCTCCAAGCGGGAACCTTGTCGAATGCCTTACTGAAGTCCATATAGATCACATCTACTGCTCTGCCCTCATCAATCTTCTTTGTTACTTCTTCAAAAAACTCAATCAAGTTTGTGAGACATGATTTCCCACACACAAAGCCATGTTGACTATCCCTAATCAGTCCGTGCCTTTCCAAATACATGTACATCCTGTCCCTCAGGATTCCCTCCAACAATTTGCCCATCATCGAGGTCAGGCTCACTGGTCTATAGTTCCCTGGCTTGTCTTTACTGCCCTTCTTAACAGTGGCACCACGTTTGCCAACCTCCAGTCTTCCGGCACCTCACCTGTGACTATCAATGATACAAATATCTTAGCAAGAAGCCCAGCAATCACTTCTCTAGCTTCCCACAGAATTCTCAGGTACACCTGATCAGGTCCTGGGGATTTAACCACCTTTAACCATTTCAAGACATCCAGCACTTCCTCCTCTGTAATCTGGACATTTTGCAAGATGTCACCATCTATTTCCCTACATTGTATATCTTCCATATCCTTTTCCACAGTTAATACTGATGCAAAATATTCATTTAGTATCTCCCCCATTTTCTGTGGCTCCACACAAAGGCCGCCTTGCTGATATTTGAGGGGCCTTATTCTCTCCCTAGTTACCCTTTTGTCCTTAATATATTTGTAAAAACCCTTTGGATTCTCCTTAATTGTATTTACCAAAGCTATCTCATGTCCCTGTTTTGCCCTCCTGATTTCCCTCCTAAGTATACTCCTACTTTCTTTATACTCTTCTAAGGATTCACTCAATCTATCCTGTCAATACCTGACATATGCTTCCCTCTTTTTCTTAACCAAACCCTCAATTTCTTTAGTCATCCAGCATTCCCTATACCTACCAACCATGCATTTCACCCTGACAGGAATATACTTTCTCTGGATTCTTGTTATCTCACTTCTGAAGGCTTCTCATTTTCCAGCCGTCCCTTTACTTGCGAACATCTGCCTCCAATCAGCTTTTGAAAGTTCTTGCCCAATACGGTCACAAATGGCCTTTCTCCAATTTAAAACTTCAACTTTTAGATCTGGTCTATCCTTTTCCATCACTATTTTAAAACGAATAGAATTATGGTCGCTGGCCCCAAAGTGCTCCCCCACTGACACCTCAGTCACCTGCCCTGCCTTATTTCCCAAGAGTAGGTCAAGTTTTGCACCTTCTCTATTAAGTACATCCACATACTGCATTAGAAAATTGTCTTGTATACACTTAACAAATTCTCTCCATCTAAACCTTTAACACTATGGCAGTCGGAGTCGATGTTTGGAAAATTAAAGCCCCCTACCATAACTACCCTATTATTCTTACAGATAGCTGAGATCTCCTTACAAATTTGTGTCTCAATTTCCCTCTGACTATTAGGGGGTCTATAATACAATCCCAATAAGGTGATCATCCCTTTCTTATTTCTCAGTTCCACCCAAATAACTTCCCTGGATGTATTTCCTAGAATATCCTCCCTCAGCACAGCTGTAATGCTATCCCTTATCAAAAATGCTACACCCCCTCCTCTCTTGCTTCTCTTTCTATCCTTCCTGTAGCATTTGTATCCTGGAACATTAAGTGAGATCTCTATCCTCACTATCTCCCTGAGTCCCATCCCCCCACCTTACTAGTTTAAATCCTCCCACGCAGTTCTCGCAAATGTCCCTGCCAGTATATTAGTCCCCTTTCAATTTAGGTGCAATCCGTCTTTCTTGTACAGGTCACTTCTACCCCGAAAGAGATTCCAATGATCCAAAAGTGTGAATCCTTCTCCTATACACCAGCTCCTCAGCCATGTATTCATCTGCTCTATCCTCCTATTCCTGCCCTCACTTGCTCGGAGCACTTGGAGTAATCCAGATATTACTACCCTTGAGGACCTCCGTTTTAAATTTCTGCCTAACTCTCTGTAATCTCCTTTCAGAATCTCAACCTTTTCCCTTCCAATGTCGGTGGTTCCAATATGGACAATGACCTCCTGTTAGCCCTTATGTCCTTGATCCTGGCACCAGGGAAATAACACACCATTCTGCCTTTTCTCCGCTGGCCACAGAAATGTCTGTCTGTAACTTGGACTACAGAATTCCCGAACACAATTGATCTCTTGGAAGCCAACGTACCCTTCGTTGCATTAGAGCCAGTCTCAATACCAGAAACTTGGCTGTTCGTGCTACGTTCCCCTGAGAATCCATCACCCCCTACATTTTCCAAAACAGCATACCTGTTTGAAATGGGTATATCCACAAAAGACTCCTGCACTAGCTGCTTACCTCTTTTACCCTTCCTGGAGTTAACCCATCTATGTGATTGTATCTGAGACTTTCCCCCCTTCCTATAACTGCCATCCATCACATGTTGCAAATTCCTCATTGCTTCTATCTGTCTCTCTAACTGATCCACTCGATCTGATAAGATTCGCATCCAATGGCATTTATGGCAGATATAATCCGCAGTAACCCTTAAACTCTCTTGAAACTTCCACATCTGACAAGAAGTACATATCACTGCAAAGGCATTTTTGCTCCTTCACAATCTACAGATCCAGAAAATAACACCGTCTTATTCCTCTACAAACATTGCCCCAGGTTAAGTTAATAGTTATGGCTTATATTTAAGTTTAATCAAGAGACTTATCTCCAAAAACATATAATCAAGAAAGAATCCACTATACTCACTACTGCAGCCTTTCTCTTGGACAGACTTAAAACAACAATTAACTTATCTGATTCCGTGCTGTGAACTTCGCCCAACAGTTCCTCCAAGATTAGTTGCGAATTTCACTGTTTGTTAATTTTCCCAGATGCACTCCGATGTCCAGCAATACACAAATTCAAACAGCAAAGGCGGTAATTGTGCAGGTTTTCTCTCTCTCTCTCTCTCTCTCTCCTGCGCTGTCCTCACCATGTGCTTCCTTTGTCTGCTCTTCTCCCTTTTAGACTGCTGTTGTTTTGCCTATTTTTTTCCAAAGTTCCAAAACAATGCAACAGCATATAAAACAGTAATTGCTGCTCCTGGAATTCGAGGATATCACCTCCAACACCTAAAATACCTCAAAAGAAGGAGCAGCTCTTACAGCCAGAAATTTTTCCCATCCTCCATCTTGGATTACTCAGAATCCACTTTTCTTTTGTCAAACTGTGAGCCAAACTATTGTGCTATTCAAGGACCACACAATCAGGAATATCAGGCAGGATTCTAAACTTCATCTCTTCTGCCCTGAGTCTGTTCTAAGGCTCCAGGCCTAAATAAGGGGGAGTGGGTGGATGGTTTTCTATTTGCTTCCACCAAACTCGCCTACAGTATGGTTCAGTCTCAGGACCTGTAGTCACAGAAATTGTTCTGGCAATTCTAGTAATAGAGATATCTTTCCAGGAATGACATGGCCAACAATTATTGTAAATCCAAAAGACCCAGGCCAGACAGGCACCACAAGAGAGACTGACTAATCACATGAACTGAGGGAGCCAGGCAAGAGCTTGCCAAAATAAATAGGGACTAGAGAGGACGCATAGGAAATAAACAGAGCAAATAGGGACACATGAAGCAAAAAACATTCCTGCCTGGCTCTCAGAAAAAGGAAGGTGTTGCCTTAGAATAAACCACTTCAGCAAGTTTCTACAAAGGGGCAAAAAGAGAGATAAGATTCAATGATCCTACAGGAGCATAGTATCCAAAAGGTTTGGGATAAGCAAGTTAAAGCATAAGAAAATTAAAGGGCTAAAGTTTGACTGAAAAAGAGGCAACCAGGGTTCAAGAGTGGAGGCAGAAGACAGTAAGGAGTATGTAGCCAAAATGTGGACAGCAGAATTTTCACCTGAATGGGGATTAAAAAGTCCACATCTCTGATAGCTTATAGGTGAGAAGGTTGACTAACCAGAACCTTCCATTACAGGGATACATAGAGAGGAGACACCTCACTCAGATGAAAAGCAGCAGTAGAGTATAGCATGGACTAGATAGCCACGTGAGGGCTACAGTCTCCCAACAAATATGAGAGCAGCTTTCAACTGACTAGTCCCCAAATCTGCAGGATTTGAAGCTTTTGAAGTTCCTGAAGTTCAACCGCCTTAGAAACTACCACCAGTATATTTCAAGTATAACTACCTACAATTAAGATAAGGAACCTTCTGAGGCTTGGTCTGAAACTGTTTTTACCCTGAGCCCTGCAACTCCACATCCCCACAGATACACAGGTCTCAGCAGAGTCTTCCAATAAATGCACCTTCACCTTCATTCCTGACATAAACCTTTACATAAAAGCTAACACTTGGTTACCAGATACAAGGTTGTGGAAGCAGCCTGAGAGAATTAAATATTTTACAACTTGCCTCCACAATCAGTCACGAAAATATACATAATAAAAACAGTCCCACAAAGCACCCCTTAGTAGAAACTGATATTTTTCCCAACATCATGAATCTGGGAGTGTTTCTAAAGCATTACTGCATTGACACTTTGACCAGACTATGAATGTTGTATGCCTTTACAAGGAGCTATTTATTCCAAAAATACATAATATTGGGGCATTAAGCCAAGAGGTGCAACCAAAAGATGTGACTACAATAAATAATCAATTGCGTGTGACCTCTGATTATGAGTGGGAAAATGAGTGCATACCTCTTTAGCACTTTCTTTCCTATTACCAGCACAGATGTTTAAAGAAGTAAAAAAGAATTCATTGCTTTTAGAGACAAAAGAAGTCACAAACAAATCAAATATCAACTTTAATATGTAACTATATGTAATGACTATTTTAAAAGGACTTGTACATTAAACACTTCAACAAAGATGGCTGCTCTAATCAAGTGACTTGATTTGGGAGTAACCTTCCATGTGTCAATGTCAGACACATCCTGTAGCTCCTGATTGGAGTGGAGTAATTGTTATTGTGTTATAAACTGCGAGAGAGACTATTTGTTCTTCAGGCAAGAAGAGAAACATGGACATTGTTAATGGCCCTGTAAGTCAATTGTCAGAAAGTGCACAATCATGATTTGGTGTTAAGTCTTTCTCAGCTTCTTCTCCCTCAAGCAATGTGACTGATAACAAAAATTTAGCTTGGGGGGAGCATAACTGAATAGAAACCCTGCCATACCAGGTCATAATTGATTCAGAATTCAATGCATTCTTTCATTATCTCATTGGCTGTGCCATGTCACTACTTCACCTGTCTTTATCAAAACCTGTTTCTGCTTTTATTCTTTTTTTTAACCCCTCCAACTATTAACATTCCCTAAAACCATCTTTCCTCACAATAACAATTTTATCCTTTTATCTTGATTAACACTGAGGTTTTTTTCACTTGTATCTTTTTTAATGAACCCACATTTGTGATGTTTCTCCTCACTATATATTTTCCTCACCTCTTTATGATAATACAACGGCAAATCTTTGCAGATATAATTGAGCATCAGTTTTAGAATATCAAGCACAATAAATTAAAGCCTTGAAGATGGCACTAGTGCACTAATTATTCCTCCCTTCTGCAATAACCTCCCTGAAGCTCTGAATAACTTACATATCTAAACTGTGTTGTGGCATAGATTCAAAACTGTACTTTAATCTGACGGCATTCTTTTATAGTCATTGATGAAAAACTACTGTTGATTGTAACCTGACCAACGGAGAGAGACATGTTTTGTTACTTCGTTTTCTTTATGATGTCACCATGCTGATTGTAAGGGTTGAATAATGACTGGTTTAAGCAGCAATCCTATTCATCTTTTGTATGTTTTGTTCAGTCAGTGTGTGTAATTATCACTCTGGCTTCTAAAAATAATGCTGTTTCTGTTCTATCAGGAAAAAAAATCTGCAATCAGACTATAACCTTTTAAGCACTTCTTGGTTGCATTCATGGTGCCAAGTGGAATTTCTTTCTCATTGAAGTGGCAAGTGCAAGAGGAAATAGGAGGAATTCAGTTCATAACATGAACATTCATTACTTATTTATTTCTTTTAGGATTTTAAAAAAAATAATGGCCTATCATTCAACTATATTACTTAGTGTAGTTGCAGTTCCTGATTACTAAGAACATTCTTCATCTTGAACTATCTGCAAGCCTTGCATTTTAAAGCAGCACTTTTGGAAAGGACCGATAAACTGTTGCACAATTAACTTGGCACAAATTTCCTGCTTGGCTGTTGCACCAGGGAAATTAAAGGGGGTGGGCTCATTTTGTTCATTCTTAGCTGTGGAGTCGCTCATTTTGAAGAGGCTGATTTCATTACCACACCGTAGTCAGAAATTTGTCATTGCAGGCACCAACAGAGTCTGTGGAACTGCATTTGAAGCCACAACAACCAAAATTGACTCTTTGACTTGTCGGTAACTGTGGTATTCGTACAGATGGTACAGAAAGTACAGACTGTTGCCCTAACTGCATTCATGAAGGAAGCCTTAGGCTATGATATAGCATGCTAAATTTGATTTATTTTGAGCTTACCTTCAACAGTTGAACGTTATCTAGTTCCAAAGGGTGATGTTGTAATCAACATGTTTAAATAAGGTTTTATGTGAATTATAATATATTACAAACATGTCAATTTACATGTATTCTGGCAACACCCAGCTCTATCTTATTGTCACCTCTGCCAACCCCTTCATTGTCTCTACATGTTCAACATTCACTACAGGTTGAGCAGAAATTTCTTCCAAGAAGCTATATACGTAAAAGTAAAACCATTATCTTCAGTCCTTGTGGCAAATTGTGAGCCCTATTTACTAAGTTTTAACCCTCTTTGAGACTAGACTCCTCTGACCCTAAGATCACATTTCTCCCATCACTAAGACTGCTTACTTCCATCTCTGTAACATTACCCATTTCCATTCTTATTTACTGGCGAAACCCTCATCTAAATCTCTGTTATCTCTAGATTTGACCATGATAAACCATTCCTGGCCAGCTTCCCAAATTGTCTCCTCTATAAACTAAGTCATTCAAAATTCTGCTTCTGCATCCTCAGTTATGACAAGTCCTGTTCACCCATCATCCCTGTGCTCACTGACTAACATTGACTCCTGTTTAAGAAATGCCTTCACTTTAAAACTCCAAGACTTTTGTTGAATTCCTTTGTGGTGTCTCTTTTATTCCATAATCTTCACCAGCTCCCCAAGCATCTCAGAGCTTTTCATAATTGATGTCTCTTGAGTATCCCTGATTTTAATCACCTCACTGTTGATAGCCATGCCTTCAGCTGCCAAGACACTGAGCTCTAGAATTTCCTCCCTAAATCTCACCTATCCATCTCACTTGCCCCTGTGAAAGAACTCCTTAAACCTAACTTTTTGACCAAGTTTTTGGCCACTTGACCTAACATTTCCTTTTGTGATTCAGTGCCGCATATTGTTTGATAATGTTCCAGTGAAGCACATCAGAACATTTTTATTATATTGTAGCCCATTCATAGACACAAATTGTTATTCCATAGTTAAGAATTTGAACTGCTGTAACTAATTTCTCTAAAGGCAGCTCCAATTTCCAAAATAATTTAATAAGCATTTCTAAAATTCATTTTGCAGGGTTTGCTAAAATAACATTATAAATTGAATGCTCTACGCTTTCTGTCAATGCAACTTTTTTTTTCTAAATTAACCTATTTTTCTAATCAACCCATTGAGAGATGTTATTACACACCTCTGGAGCAGGTGGGAGTTGAAACCCAGGCTTTCTGTCAAGGAATTGTTGACACTAATATTTAATAATACACACATGTTAACTTTCCTTGCAATTCAAT
The DNA here is from genome assembly GCF_020745735.1 of Hemiscyllium ocellatum. Classification (NCBI taxonomy): domain Eukaryota; kingdom Metazoa; phylum Chordata; class Chondrichthyes; order Orectolobiformes; family Hemiscylliidae; genus Hemiscyllium; species Hemiscyllium ocellatum. Next base: position 56,790,093 of record NC_083410.1, on the reverse strand, counting down.
ATGCAGCTTTTAAAAATGCAGAGATTATTGTACAAGTAGAGGAAAAGCTACCAACTTTTATTTTATAACCTACAAAATTGGTTTGGGACACAAACATTCAGCAAAATATCCCTTGTCCCTGAACTCACATGACCAAGTTCAAGAGAAAACTCTTTAGGCTAAAGATGTACAACATACTGAAAAGGGGCTCCTGCTAGTTCGTGCCTACAGCGAATCTGGGGTTACCAAGGAGACAGAAAAAATTTTGTCCGGGCATGTCTGAGCTGTAAGTTAACAGTGTCTAATGATCCAGTCTGGGAACTCCACTTATTCAAATCGGGGGACAATGAACCCTAGCTCACATCATACAATTGAGTATAATGCACAGGTTGAACCTGTGACCATCTTGATCTACAGAAATTTATTGTTGAAGTGCTAGTTCATTGAGGTTTTTAGACAAACATTTATAGAGTAAATGCGTAGAGTCACACAGTATGGAAACAAACCCTCTGGTCCAGCTTGTCCATACTGACCAAGTTTCCCAAACTAAACTAGTCCCACTTGCTCGCATTTGGCCCATATCCCTCTAAACCTTTCCTCTTCATATAACTGTCCAAATGTCTTTTAAATGTTGTAACTGTACCTGCATCTACCACTTGCATGTATGAATCACCCTCTGTGTTAAAAAGATGGCCCTTTGGTCCCTTTGCAATCTTTCCCATCTCACCTTAAAAATGTAACTCTTAGTTTTGAACTCCCCCAACTGAGGGAAAAGACCTTTGTGATTCATCTTATCTATGCTATGTGTATATATATGTGTGCGATAATATATACTATATAAGGTATATAATTATAGCTTATCTTTACAGTTTTTCAGTTAATCTTAACTGGGATGCATGGGCTTTGGAGGAATCTTTCAAATGCAATTTTTTTGATGATCCTCAAAGAAGAAGGAAAAATAATGCAATCAACAAGTTATTGTTAAATATATAACATAAAAATATTTTCAGATATTGTCAATCTTATTGTCATTGGCAGAGGGAAAGGAGAAATAAAAGCTGCAATTTGTGTTCTCTGGAATCACTTTTGGAATGCAGTTACCAGATTTCCTCCTAGTCAGTAGTCATTCAAGGATATCCTATCTACTTAACTATCTTGCACTTGAAAGATAGTTAACTATCTTGCTGACTCTCCCCATGCAGTAGTTCACACTGTAGCATTACATCTGATATGTCAGTAAGTTACATAAGCAGCCTGTGCAAAAGCATCCCTGCATTACCAAGTCTGCTCTATTTCTGTTGTTACATTTGGAAGATCTATCACCTTTTAAAACATTTGAAGTGCATCATATTTCAGAAATGCCTCTGTGGAAGCCGTTGTGATTTGCTTTGCAGAAGTTGTACAATATACCATTAAAAGATATTCTGATAATATCATCACCATATCATGTCATGTTACCTAATGGTATAAAGCTCTCAGTTTCCACCTTACTGAGCTGTTTCCTCTTACAGCATGACATACAGAGAAGCTTGCTTCAGTAAATTTGAATTACTTCGCTTGAGCTCAGATACACAAGTGCCTGTGATTGTCATGTCCACATATACAGATCTGTAATAAAAGTTCATTGGATTAGAATCAAATATATCTACAGCACCGAAAAAGGTCTTTTGGTGCGTCACATCTTTGCCAGTCAAAAACAACACATAACTATTCTTATCCCACTTTCTGGCACTTGGCCCGGTGGCTTGTATGCTTTGGCATTTCAAGAGCACATCCATACACTTCTTGAATCGTATGAGGGTTTCTACCTCCATCTTTACGTATAGTGAGTTCCAGATTCCAAAACCCCACGGGTGAAACCTGTTAAGTCCTGATACCTTAAGGGACCGGTGAACTTGTACACCAAGGTCACTTTGATCCTTAGTACTTCCAAGATCCTATCATTTATTATATATTACCTTTCCTTGTTTATCCTGGTCAGGTCCATGATCTCAAAATTATCTGGATTGATTTCCATTTGCTACTGGTCACCCACTCTGACTAGCCTGTCTATATACTCCTATAATCTAGGTTACCCTCCTTCCAATTTACCACCTCACCAATTATTTTTATCAAGTGCAAACTGACTGATCAATCCTCCTACATGCAAATCTAAATAATTTATACAAAGCACAAACATCAAGGGTCCCGCCATTGACCCCATTGGACCCCATTGGATATAGATGTCCAGTAGGAGAAATATCCCTGAACCATCACTTTCTGCTTCCTGCCACTCAGCTAATTGTGGATTCAGTTTGCTAATTTACTTAGATCCCATGGCTCTTCCCTGTATTTTCAGTGTCCCATGTAGGACCTTATCAAAAGCTTTGCTGAAGTCCAAGTAGACTACATCAAGAGCACTGCCTTCATCTATACAAATGGTCACCTCTTCTAAAATTCAATCAAGGCCGGGGAACTATAGACCGGTGGGCATGACCTCAGTGATGAGAAAGTTGTTGGAGGGAATCCTGAGATACAGGGTGTACATGTATTTGGAAAGGCAACGACTGATTCGGGATAGTCAACATGGCTTTGTGTGTGGGAAATCATGTCTCACAAACTTGATTGAGTTTTTTAAAGAAGTAACAAAGAAGATTGATGAAGGCAGAGCAGTAGATGTGATCTATATGGACTTCAGTAAGGCGTTTGACAAGGTTTCCCATGGGAGACCGATTAGCAAGGTATCTCATGGAATGCAGGGAGAACTAGCCATTTGGATACAGAACTGGCTCAAAGGTAGAAGACAGAGAGTAGTGGTGGAGGGTTGTTTTTCAGACTGGAGGCCTGTGACCAGTGGAGTGCCACAAGGATCAGTGCTGGGCCCTCTACTTTTTGTCATTTACAGAAATGATTTGGATACGAGCATAAGAGGAACAGTTAGTAAGTTTGCAGATGACACCAAAATTGGAGGTGTAGTGGATATCGAAGAGGGTTACCTCAGATTGCAACAGGATCTGGACCAGATGGGCCAATGGGCTGAGAAGTGGCAGATGGAGTTTAATTCAGATAAATGTGAGATGCTGCATTTTGGGAAAGCAAATCTTAGCAGGACTTATACACATAATGGTAAGGTCCTATGGAGTGTTGCTGAACAAAGAGACCTTGGATTGCAGGTTCATAGCTCCTTGAAAGTGGAGTCGCAGGTAGATAGGATAGCGAAGAAGGCTTTTGGTATGCTTTCCTTTATTGGTCAGAGTATTGAATACAGGAGTTGGGAGGTTATGTTGCGGCTGTACAGGACATTGATTAGGCCACTATTGGAATATTGCGCTCAATTCCGGTCTCCTTCATATCGGAAAGATTAGATTAGACTTAGATTAGACTTACAGTGTGGAAACAGGCCCTTCGGCCCAACAAGTCCACACCGACCCGCCGAAGTGAAACCCACCCATACCCCTACATTACCCCTTACCTAACACTACGGGCAATTTAGCATGGCCAATTCACCTGACCCGCACATCTTTGGACTGTGGGAGGAAACCGGAGCACCCGGAGGAAACCCACGCAGACACGGGGAGAACGTGCAAACTCCACACAGTCAGTCGCCTGAGTCGGGAATTGAACCCGGGTCTTCAGGCGCTGTGAGGCAGCAGTGCTAACCACTGTGCCACCGTGCCGCCCAGATGTTGTGAAACTTGAAAGGGTTCAGAAAAGATTTACAAGGATGTTGCCAGGGTTGGAGGATCTGAGCCACAGGGAGTGGCTGAACAGGCTGGGGCTGTTTTCCCTGGAGCGTTGGAGGCTGAGGGGTGACCTTATAGAGTTTTACAAAATTATATGAGGGGCATGGGTAGGATAGATGGACAAGGTCTTTTTCCTGGGGTGGGGGAGTCTAGAACTAGAGGGCATAATTTTAGGGTGAGAGGGGAAAGATATAAAAGAGAATGGAATGAGCTGCCAGAGGATGTGGTGGAGGCTGGTACTATTGCAACATTTAAGAGGCATTTGGATGGGTATATGAATAGGAAGGGTTTGGAGGGATATGGGCCGGGTGCTGGCAGGTGGGACTAGATTGGGTTGGGATATCTGGTCGGCATGGACAGGTTGGACCGAAAGGTCTGTTTCCATGCTGTACATCTCTATGACTCTATAACTCTAAGTTGGCCTGACATGACATGCTCTTAACAAAATCATACTGACTGCTCTTGATTAATCCCTGCTTCTCCAAGTGCAGATGAATTCTGTCCCTCAAAATTACTTCCAACAATTTCCCACCACTGAGGTGGGGCTGACTGGCCTGTGGTTTCATGGTTTATCCAATGCACTTTTCTTGAATAATGACTCCCATCTAACAACTGCCATAGATCCAGAGAGCTAACTAACCATCTAACAACTGTTGTAAATCCAGAGAGCTAATTGCACATTTAACAACTGCCAATGATCCAGAGAGCTGCCTCCAGTCCTCTGGCACCTCTCCTGTGGTCATTGAGAAATTGAACGTTTTACAAGCATCCCCCTGCTATTTTCTCCCTTGCCTCACTCAAACCTGGGTAATGTTCCATCTGGCCCGGGATATTTATCCATTTTAAAGCCGACCAGAATAGTCAGAACCTCCTCTCTGTCTATGCTAATTTCTTTAATTATATCACATATTTTCTCCCTGATTTCCATACCCATATCGTCTCTCTCACTAGTAAAACTGACATAAACAATTCATTTGAACCTTACCTAAATCCAATGGCTCTACATGTACTGTTGTACTCCTTAATAGGCCCTTCTCTTTCCATTATTATCCTTTTACCCTTAATGTACCTGTAAAACAATTTAGGATTTCCTTTATTTTGCCAGCATTATACTTTCATATCCTGTTTTTGTTCTCCTAATCTCCTTTTTAAGTTCCTTCTTGCACATTATATCTTCCTCTTGGACTTCTGCTGTTCTGAGCCCTTGCTATCTGGCCTCCCTTTTTCTCTTAATCAAATGCTCTCCATCCCTCGATATCTAGGGTTTACAGAATTTGATGGCCTCACCTTGGCCCTTTACTCTCCATTTTTTCTTCTTGAATGTATCCCACTGTTCGAAGACACCTGAAAGTATCTGTTCCCAGTCCACTCTGGCCAAATCATGTCTGATCTATTAAAGTTGTCTTTGCCCAGTTGAGAACCTAAACTTCAAGTCCATCCTTGTCCTTTTCCATGTTGAAGTCTTCAGAACTATGTGACCAATGCCTCGTGTTTATATTATAGGAGCTAACATAGATATCATCGTGATAGTTCCAGGTCATCGCCTATCACACCTTATCATCATGTCATGGTTGTCAAGCAAAGATAAGTACCATTAATTGCTTATAAAAGAATCATGAATGAAAATTAGACACAAGTAAAATTAACAGCCAAAAGGCTTTCTACAGATTCAAAGTGAACAGTGTTAAAGCATAACGTCTGTTTTACTACACAGCCCTTTGGTTTGAAATACATGATATTTTAAGCACTAAGGAGTGATTTTCTAATCTAGAGTCGATGTGCAGTTGGGCTGTTAGTTTTGCTATTTTGTTTCCTTCAATGCATCGCCAAAACTGCTGCGATGTCATCCGCCATTATTTGGTATTCCTTTATCTCTTTATCTCTTAAAGGCACAGAAACATGTTTGGCAAACATTCCTAAAGAGGTGACAACTAGGAGAACTAACGTAAAGCAAAAGGCGGCAATATTAAAGGACAGAACCAAGTAAAAGAAAGGAATAAACAAACCCCACACACTGATCAATAAAAAAAGGTATAGATCATCATTAAGAAATGGAAGGCAAACATTTGGTTATGGATTGGGCTGCAAATGACACCTTCATTGAATTAAGGCTATTTTAGCTTTATTTTATAGAGCAAACCATAAGTGATCCCAGGAAGAAATCCATTAAAATATTACTTACTATCATGTAGGATAGGCTTTGCAGAATAAGTATATCCAGTCTTCCTGAAGATCTAAGATACAGCCAGAGAAGATCTGAGAGTATTGAAGGTCCAAGTTCGAGGAACAAATTAACTTCCAGGTAAACAAATTCCAACACATCTTATACAGAGAAAAACCCCAAGAGTCTATTAATGACATTGCCATCCAATTCCACAGCAAAGAGAATGAATGTGTTTCTCTGAAGAAGAACTCACATGGAGGCCAATCATGTTGGAAATCACCTCTACTCTAATACCTCCTTCTATAAAGATCTTCTGGACAAGAAAAAAGGACATTTCATTGACATCTTGCTGGATAACTGAGACCAGGGTGAAATAATTGCAATTGTTCAACATCAGTTATAACTTTGGCTGCAGTCAACATAATTGCTGCAGTCAGCAAAGCATATCAAACGAGCAAGATGTATCCTCGATGAAGATTTTCATACCTACTCAAATATTGTCCTATGATTCTTCACATCTGCAAGTCATGTGGCACCAAAGGACATTGGACACATATGTGTAGAAAATATGGTATCAAAATTAAAAGCAGACATGGGCTGTTTTCATTGTTTGCAACCCATTATCACTTATGGTCTTTATTATTAGCTTTTCTTTCTCTATGGCTCACCATTATCCATCCCTTTTCTGTATAACTGCTGTTTTCTCTCTCTCTCTGGGCTCCATCTGTACCTATCATGTACTCCTTTACCCCACCTCACCCTCCTGTCTTCTGCATATATACCGCCCTTTCCTAGCTCCCAATGGATGTGAATAAAGGTCATTGGACCTAAAATGTTAACTTTGCTTTTTTCCAGATACTGCCAAGTCTATTAAATGCCTCCATTAATTTCTGTTTTTGTTCTATATTCCCAGCATCCACAGTTCTTTTTTTAAAAGTTTTAACTCACAGTATCATCGCTTTCAGGTATACCCACTTTGAAGAGGTTTTACACCTCTCTCCGATAGGATTTCCATTCTAATCTTTTTTCCTATTCATCATCATTACTTTTGTAGTTGCTCCTAATGTTTGACAAGATACTTGCTAAAACTCACTTCCACAGCCACATCTCATTCCTCAGTGACTGCTTCCATTTCAAATTCACCCCACGTGGATTCCAACTGAAGTTTCATCCTTTAATTTTCGTATCCTAGCTCAATGCATTCCTCTCATGAAAAGCGACCCAAGTGTGTGATCGTTGTTCCAGTAGAGGAGATGCCAGATGTAGTCAGATGCATCATTCTTGGACACAGATAAGAATCAGGTAGGAGAAAATGAGAACTGCAAATCTGGCGACCAGAGACAAAAACTGTAGCCTGTCAGACAGCATCTGAGGAGCAGGAGAGATGACGTTTCAAGCATTAGCTCTTCATCAGGAATGTGGGACGGGACCAAGGGAGCTGAGATAAATGGGAGGGAGTTGGGATTGGGGGCGAGGTAGCTAGGAATGCGATAGGTGGATGAGGTTTGACGGTAATGGTGATAGGTCAGAGTGGAGGATGGAATGGATAGGTGAGAAGGAAGATGGACAGATAGGACAGTTCAAGATGGCGGTGCCGAATTGAAGGGTTGGATCTGGGATAAAGTGGGGGGAGGGGAGATAAGGAAACTGGTGAAATCAACATTGAGTCCGTGTGGTTGGAGGGTCCCAGGGCGGAAGATGAGGAGTTCTTCCTCCAGGCATCGGGTGACTAGGATTTGGCAGTGGAGGAGGCCCAGGTGGAGTGGGAGGAGGAGTTGAAGCAATTGGCCACATGGTGGTGGGGTTGTTTAGTGCATTTGTCCCAGAGACGTTCGCTGAAACGTTCCACAAGTTGGCATCCAGTCTCCTCCATGTAGAGGACACCACATCGAGAGCACCTTCCCTTGCCACCGCAAGAGTTGTAAAACCTGTACTCACATCTCCCTTCTCATCTCCATCCAAGGTCCCAAAGGATCCTTCTGGCAGAAATTTTCTTGCACCTCCAAACACCTCATCTATTGTGTCCGTTCCTCTTGATATGGCCTCCTCTACATTTGGGAGACAGGATGCCAAAGTGCAAATGTTTCCTAGAACACCTCTGGGACACATGCACCAAAAAACCCCAATGCCCTGCAGCTGATCACTTCAACACCCTCTCCCACTCCGCAAGGACAGGCAAGTCCTGGGCCGCTTCCACCGTCAAATTTTAGTCACCTGATGCCTGGAGGAAGAACACCTCATCTTCCACGTTGGGACCCTCCAACCACAAGGAATCAATGTCGATTTCACCAGTTTCCTTATCTCCCTCTCCCACTTTATTCCAGATCCAACTCTTCAACTCAGCACAGCCCTCTTGAACTGTCCTACCTGTCCATCTTCTTTCCCACCTATCCGCTCCACCCTCCATTCTGACCTATCACCATCGCCCCCCCCCCCACCTTTATCCACCTATCGCGTTCCTAGCTGTCTTCCCCTGCCCCAATCCCCTTCCATTTATCTATCAGCCACCATGCCCCAATCCCCCACATCCCACATTCCTGATGAAGAGCTTATGTTCTTCGACTCTTTTGCTCCTCAGATGCTGCCTGACCAGCTTTGCTTTTCCAGCGCCACACTTTTTGACACAGATAAAAATCAGGCTGTTCAGTTACCAAACTAAAATGCACTGCTGTCTAAAGCCATCAGAAATCACTAGCTTTTGGCAAGGGGCACTCATTTGAACAACAGGTCTCCATTTGGGACCACTAATGGTTTCTTGACCAAGGTGTAACTCCATTAGAGGATCTGAAAGAAAGAATTACATTTATATGATACCTGCCATGACCAGCAACATCCTCAAGTGATTAACAGCCAATGAAGTGCTTTTAAAATGTCACTATTGTTGCAAGGTAGAAATGCAGCAGTTAATTTACACACAGCAAGAAAACTCATAAATAGAACAAAGAACAGTGGATGTAGAAAATTTGAAACAAAAACAGAAATTGCTGGAGAAACTCAGCAGGTCTGACAGCATTAATGGAGATAAAGCAGAATTAACGTTCCAAAACCAGTGACCCTTCATCAGGTCAGATCTCTATTTGTGGCTGGATTCTGACTTCCTAGCATCCCAGCAGTGATGTCAGCAAGTAGGGAAAGCATTCAACCACAATACAGACAATAAACCAGGAAGGAAACTCTTTTGAATCCCTTCACTGTTCATTTTATATTTTACAGATAGTGAAATAAATGATTGGGATATATACATGGAAAAAGTGAGGGCTGGAGATCAGAGTTGAAAAATGTGTTGCTGGAAAAGCACAGCAGGTCAGGCAGCATCCAAAGAGCAGGAGAATCAACGTTTCGGGCATGAGCCTGAAGAATTCCTGAAGAAGGGCTCATGCCCGAAACGTCGATTCTCCTGCTCTTTGGATGCTGCCTGATCTGCTGTGCTTTTCCAGCAACACATTTTTCAGCTCATATATACATGGAATTAAAGGAGAAGCTAAAATATCAAAAACAAACACTTATTTACATTTGTGGAATCTATCATAATGGAGAGATCTGACATTAAGCAAATATGAAATTACTTTCTGAGCCAGTGAGGGTGGATTAGCAGTAGCTATGAATTCGATGTACTGTTAACAACCCAATTACCCATCATTCAACAATGTGTAATTTTTCAAAAGTTTTTTTACAGCATAGAAGCAGAAGTTCTCATTGATTCTGAAATGAGTACAGTCAGTTGGGATATTTCATCCGCATTAATAGGTAAAATATTCTATGACTTAATTTCACATACGTGTCTGGCATGCAAAAGGAAGCTAAATGCAAAATCTCAGGCAGACTCCTTTTGGATTTCCATCTATTGATTTAAATGGGAAATTAATGGTGGGCAATATAAGTGGGATATCATGAAGTATTGTCCTTGAGTTTCTTCATTGAAGAGAAAGGTTGTTACGGTATTGCCAGAGACCAGTTAAAAAAGGTACTTTCTGTAAGAATTTAATGCACTACAGATAATATTTGTTCATCAGAAGCAAAGCCTGATTAATTCCTTTTTATGCCACCTCAAAGCAGCATTTTGGATTTTAAAATAAACAACCTGGTCTGTACTGGGCTACAGTTTCAGTGGTATTGTAGCAAGCTGGGAAATGCATTAGGCAGCTATAATACTGCATTAGCGCCAACATCTTGCCTGTCAAATTTTCCAAACTCACTTCTGTCTGAAATCTTAAAATGAACAGCTGTTAAATAGGGTGCAAATGACATAAAGACTTAAATGCCTCATTTTCTATCATTGTTGCTCCAGTTTCACTGATGTTGATATATAACTCGTGTCACTGTTCACTGTACAGGAATGAAAAGGTAAAAAATATATTATTTTAATTGTTTAGTTGTCATAAAATAACTCATTGCAAGGTTTTGAAAATGCTCTTGTTTCATTCTTGCTGCTGAGAATTCTTGCACCGTTAATTGTGTCCATTTTTCTGAGGTTCTCCTGTTTTAGTTCCAGCCTCTCCCATACACTTAAGATGGAGATAAGTAGGAATTTCCTCTCTCAGAGGACGCTGGCCTTTGGAATTCTCTTCACAGTGGAAGCTGATCTATTAAAAATATCCAATCAGAGTGATTTTTCATTGACAAGGGAGCCAAGGGTAATGGAGTGGAAGGGATAGGGAGAGGCAGGAAAGTGGATTTAAAGTAACAATAAGATCAGCCATGACCTTATTGAATTGTGGGATACACTTTAGGGGCCTCTTTTGTTTTCCTTTTCGTAAATAGTTTATGAATATTATTTAATGTGACAAGAAAAAGAAAAGATTGCTAAATTGTTCTGATACTAAAGGAGGCATCACCATATACAGATCGAATTCTACTTTGGCAAGGATTAGAGACTTTACAGTTCACAGTAGAAGACATTGCAGAATCTTTTTAAATTTAATCATGGAACATGGACATAGATGGCTGGCCAGCATTTATTACTTGTCCCTAGTTGATCTTGAGAATGTGGTGGTAAGCTGCCTTCTTGAACCGCTGCTGTCCATGTGCTGTAGCTTGAGCCACAATACCCTTGGGGAAGGAATTCCAGTATTTTGACCCAGTGACAGTGAAGGAATGGTGATATATTTCCAAGTCAGGATAAAGGCATTCAGACTGCCAGTTAATAACTGAAAGAACTATGCTGCCCAATTTCATTCTTTAAATAAAAGTCTTTACTGTATAAGAGTCAAGCACAGCAAGAACCACTAATTTAACACTATATTAGATAAACACCTAATCTAAGTCCAAATGTCTCAGCAAGACAAATCGTGTTCTACTTTTATTTCACCCAAGAGGAACTCCAATGTTCCTTAATCACCTTACATGGGAAACCCCAAAACAAAAGGATATCTCCCTGTATAGTTTATTTCATAGCAAGATGGTATAGCTCAGATACTCTAGATAGAAAATTTAAACCAATTATCTCCAACCCTCCCAACCTTCCCTTTGATCTGAAAAGTAGATGAATTCTTTAAAGGATTCCTTATTTTATCAATTGCTTTCAAAGATTTCTATGATCTGTAAAAATGATATGGCTAATGCAAATGTAAACCTCTAATGGGGGCAATTTTATCAGTCTGACTGGCTCCATTACAAAGTCAAGAGAGGATTAATTTTTAATACATCTCTAACTCTAATCCCTTTAAGTAAATAATGGACCACCACTGAGTTGTAGCTATCTTAGAGGTACTCACTAGTTTCCCAAACCCAGATTTTTCCATTTATCATACCTTTAAAATCTAATTTTCAAACATTATTTTCCCCAAACATATGAGTCACGAAACCACACATTCATAACACTTGCTAAATCCAATCTACATCCCATCCTGATTATATGCACTGCTCCACAAGTATCTGCAAATGTCTTGTCACCCATAAATTTTATGTTAGATATGGAAAACTGGTGGATATTCACTGGAAATGTAAATAACTGGATAAACAGACACACCAAGGGAGTCACAAATGCTGGTGTATGCCAGCTCACATACTTTCCCATGGACTACTGGCAGCAGTTGACAAAACAATGTAATTTTACCAAGTGGCAGTATTCCCCAAGATTCAGTAAGCCATAGATTGCACCCATAAGACCATCTATAATCTTTTGATCAGTCCCAATGCCTAAATCAACAGGAAAATAAAAGCCATAAGAACGATGGATGCTGTAAATTAGAAACAAAAACAGAAATTGCTGGAAAAGCTGAGCAGTCTGATAGCATCTCTCCACAGATGCTGCCAGACCTGCTGAGCTTTTCCAGCAATTTCTGTTTTTGCCAACAGGAAAATACTTCACTTTCCAACAGATCATTTATGACCATTAGCACAATCTCACACACCTAGCAGTGACTGAATTAGATTTATATCATCAGATGACCTCAGTCTGGTCTCTGATGGTGATGATGCATCATGTCAGATCTCATTTTATGTTTAAAATTTCAAGTGAATGAGAAAATTAAGAGGCACATAGCAAACAGTATGATAATATATTGGGTGGCATGCTAGCTCAGTGGTGCCTTACAGTGCTAAGGACCCAAGTTCAATTCTAGCCTTGAGTGACTGTCTCTGTGGAGTTTGCATGTTTGCTGTGTGTCTGTGTGGGTTTCCACTGGGCACTTCAGATTCCTTCCAAAATGCAGGTTAGCTGGATTGGCCATGATAAATGTGCGGCTCTAGGCTAGAGCTTGGGTTTGGATGGGATGATTTTTGAAGGGGTGGTGCAGATTTGATGGGCCAAATGGCCTCTTTCCACACTGTAGGAACTTTATGATGTGGTTAGCTGTTAAAATATATCTGACTTCTCATGGAACTTTCCAACATAACTTTAATTTAAATAGACCAGGCTATTTTTTTTATTGTTGGGATTTTATGGATTTGAATTACCTATACCAAAATGAAATCTTCAGTCAAATTGAAACTGAAGCAATTACCCAACTGTGTGTAAGTTAACATTTTCTCAGGCTATAACCAATTAATTTGGTAATCAGGAACATTATTCATTATGGAGTGATACTTGGAAGTTAAACTCGATATGTTTATGATGGGTTTAAAGGAATAGCTGCCAAAGCAACATTGGACAATGAAAAGGAATGGAGGCCTAATTGGTGCAATGTGTTAGCACAATGTTTCTAGCCTCTACATTTACAAATTAGATCTTTTAAAAATTCAGACAAGAACTTAGAATCATAGAATCCCTCAATGTGGAGAGAGGTCATTCAGCCCATCAAGATTATACTAACCCTCCAAAGAGCATCCCACCAAGACCCAATGCCAATATCCTGCATTTACCATGGCTAATTCACCTATCATGCACATTCCTGGATATTACAGTCAATTTTCCACAACCACATCTTTGGACTGAGGGAGGAAACCAGAGCATCTAGCAGAAATCCATGCAGATACAGGGAAAACATGTAACTTCACACAGACAGCCATCTCAGGCTGGAATTGAACCCAGGTCCCCAAACCTATGAGGCAACAATGTTAATCACTGAGCCACTGTGTTGCCCAAATCAAATCATTTTGAACAATTTTAATCTACTTTGCAGTTAAAAAAAAATCCAATACCAATTTCTCATTCTAATTTTGAGAGGCCATTGGAATAGTTCAAACAATTCCATTAGTAGGAGTTATTTTCTGAAGATTTTCTAGGCAGTGACAGGGGATACTGTTGACTGTACCTCTCAGTGTGAAGACTTGTGCCATGTAATACCAGATGTCTTAGTTATCAATCACTTGTCACATTTCCTTGCTGCTTTTTGTGAAATTCAGAATAATGGGATTTACTCATGTTGTGGGATCACAAGTCATTGAATTACTTGTGACTGCAACATGCCATGTGACCATCCCATGGCTGCTGACCTCATCTATGACCTCCTGCCATGCCTTCTTGGTGAGGTTTAAAAGCCTCTTCTTTCCCCTGCCAGAGAAAAGTATTTTACATTGTGCCATTTCTGTTTAGAGGCATCATAAATCTGGCTGACATTCTTCCTCTAACTGCAGCCATTCCTTGAAATCAGCTCTTGTATATGTTTCCTTTTGGCTACTGCTATTTGTGATGACTTTAAAGTGCTGCTGTTCTTTAAATATGGCAGCTCTATTTCAGCTGCCAGGATGCCTGCTTAGCCATCACCCCTTCTGATTGGCCTTCACATCTGCCAAGTGCAGGCACCAAAATCCACGTCATGTCCTGTCTGAGAGGCCACACAATGTAGTTTAGGTCCTAACACCAGGACATTCTTTTTTCAATAAAAATTCAGCCTTTTGTCTCTCAGAAGAAATAAGGAATTAATATTTCGCCTACATGGACAATGGATGTTGCAAAGATTCTGCCTCCCAACCCCCCTCACCTCTACAAGGAAGTATAAGGGACTCATGGATTTCTTCGTCACTCAGATTGAGACCATTCTTTAAGCTGCTCCTGCTGTTTTCCTCCCCTCCACTTGCCCAAACATCCTACAGTGTTCCCCTTGACTTTACCCACATTTCTTTAATTTCTCTCTTTAGTGCCCTCATGGCCTTTGAGCTCATGTTTCCTTAAGGCAAGTAGAAGGAAAGGAAGGCGAATAGAATTTTGGCAATTTGTTTGTTAGAGTAATAGAGTACAAAAGTAGGGAAGTGTAGGTGCAACTATACAGTGCATTAATGAGACCTGCCTGAAGTTTTGCATACAATTTTATTACTCTTACCTGTGAAGGGATGTAGTTGCATTGGATTCAGTTCAGAGGAAGTTTCTCTTGGTTGATTCCAGATATGAGGATTTTTTTTATGAAGAGAGATTGAGCAATTTAGGCCATTAATATTTGGAGTTTAGAGTTGAGGTATTTATGTTTTGAAAGGGGATTGACAAAGTAGAAATAAAGAGGATGCTTCCTCATATGGGCTAATCTGGAAGAAGAGGTCATAGTTTTAGGACAAGTGGTGGCTGATTTAAAACAGAAATGAAAATGAATTATTTCTCACAAAGGTTCATGAATCTGTGGAATTTCATTATGCCAAAGACAGTGGATGCCAGGATATTGAGTAAATTTTAGGAAGAGATGGACAAATGTTTAATTATAAAGGGTTGAAGAATTATGGAGAGGAGGCGGGAAAGTGGAGCTGAGGCTGTGATGAGATCAACCCTGATTACACTAAATCGTACACTAAACATTCCTGAAGAAGGGTTTATGCCCGAAACGTCGAATCTCCTGTTTCTTGGATGCTGCCTGACCTGCTGCGCTTTTCCAGCAACACATTTTCAGCTCTGATCTCCAGCATCTGCAGACCTCACTTTCTCCTCTACACTAAATAGTAGAGCAGGTTCACAGTAAAGCAGGCTCAAGGGACTGAACTATCTACTCCTGATCTTAGTCCTTAAAGCCTTATAGTTCTGCTAAATTGATCCCCCATTATTTCCTCCAGGACTCAATCTTAGTTCATGTTGTAAATGGTTCTCTCTATTCATGTGTTATTCCTCACTCCTTTAAATCTGCTATTATAGCCTGTCTTCTCAAAAAAAACCTTTATTGTCTCACTGTTTTTGCAACCTAACATCCCAACTTTTATCGAGGTCACAAATATCATTCCACATAACTATTTCATCATTTAAGTATTCCTTGGAGGCTACTTCTTTGACCAAGGTTTTATCATCTGATGTAAAATTAGCAAGAATAAAAAAAGGCTGAATTTTCCTGCTGTTTCACTGGAGAAAATAATGATACATTTTGAAGTGCAGATTGACAGTATCGTGACATGAAGAAGCTGAAAGAGGTCAGGTTGAGTGACATCAGCGTGAATCTGGACATTGTTATTGCCAGACAGCAGCTTGAGGGTGACAAAGTAACAAGAACTACAGGTAAATTAGAAGTTAAAACATCATTAGACCTGCTGAGATTACAATTGATGAAGCAAGAGCAATGACCTCTCTGATATCTTTGGTTGTACTATCTATTCACAAGTTTTGCAAGCCTTTATTTTGTTTTGCACAGCTGTGCACAAGCAACGTCTTAAAGGGGATAACTTTGACCAGCCTGCGCTGTAACTCTTGGGTTGTTTTATGGTTGTGAGTACTTGTAGCTTTAAGGGAACATTAGAAAGATGGAAAACACGCCATGTCAAGTCCTGTCCTGTGGGGCAATGGAAAACAGCGTTTGGAGAAGGGTTATGCAGTTGATTGTATCAGAAGTTACCGAGAACAGTTGACAGGAGAAAGAATACACCCTCATCCTCATTGAGAATATTATTTGTTGTCTTGATTAGACCTAGTTTAGTGGAGTAGGTGGTGTGGAAGGCTGAAGAGAGTGATTCTAACAGAAAAAAAACAACCTCTACGCATCAGTTTTTATGAAAGTTAGAACAAATGTTTGTCAAGCTACTAGTAAGCCCATTTTAAAGTTTCTTGGAGAAAGTGAGGACTGCAGATGCTGGAGAGTCAGAGTCCAAACATGTGGCACTAGAAAAAGCATAGCAGGTCAGGCAGCATCTGAGGAGCAGGAGAGTCAATATTTTGGGCATAACGCTTTCTGTCGGTCAGTTGTATTTAAAATACATTTCTACTTTAAATTAAACACTTTAAGTTGCTATACTTAAATTACATTAGTGTTTTGGTGAACATTTATCCATCAACCAATGTCACTAATAACAATGTGCAAGGGCTACATCATTGATGGTAATGAAGGACAACAAGAATCATATTGTGCTAATTACTACACACATGGAAAGCGATGATAAAGCAAACAAATATTGTGCACATGGAAGCATTAGGAAAGAGAAAAAAACACTCAAGGTTTATGGAGAGTTAATGGGGTGTACCTCTCCATGAACGAGTGGCAGTAGGAGCAGCATGGCGTAGTGTAATACTAATGTCACTCGACCAGTAATCCCAAACCTCAGGTTAACATTTTGGGTACATGGATTCGAATCCCACCATAGCAGATTTTTTTATTCATTTGTGGGATTGTGAGTATCACTGGTTGGCCAGCATTTATTACCCATCCCTAGTTGCCATTAATGGTAACATTTGAATTCAACTAAAAAAACATGATGCAATGATCAATCCAAAAATCCAGTGATGACCACGTTATCATTGCTGACTGTTGGGAAAACCCATCTGATTCATGAACGTTTTATAGGGAAGGAAATCTGCCATGCTTACCCGGTCTGGCTTTTCTGATCGCAGAGCCATAACAATGTGGTTGACACTAAATTGTCCTCTGGATAATTATGAATGGACAATAAGTGCTGATCTAGCCAGTGATGCCCACACCCTGGAATGATTTTTTTAAAAAACCTGATAAGGGCCCAAAGGTGAAGTGACTGTGTCGAGACCTTAAATGGAAAGCAACCTATCATTTTGACACAGATCAGTACCTCCATTCCAGAAGCTAGAATTATTGAACCCGGCAGTAGTTTTAGCATTGCTGAGATTAAGAAGATAAAGAGAAAAAAGGAAGTGCTATGACAGTAGAATTGGAAACTTGAGGTGAGGGAGGTTTCAGCTGTGAATGGGGAAGTTGTGCATGAGGAGGGGAGCCAATCTCTTCAGCATTGCAGAACAGACGACAGAGAAAGTCACGTGTACAGAGGCACTGTAGTTACCTTCAGATGTGTGAACAACAGTGTAGGAGATATCTTTGTATGGTATCAGCAGCTTTTCTTTTGCCATAGGTGAAAACTGCTGCAGCAACCTCCATTCAAGTCACCTTGGTGATTCAGGATGACCTCGTGTTGCTGGTCCTGGGAAATACCACATTCTTTGCGGGAAAGCCCTGCGGGAGAACACCTGAAGTGTGCAGCATTCTTCTTTTGTGTGTGTCTAAAATCACAAGGATGCATGGCAGTGAGGAGCTGAGGTCCACTGATGATTCTAGATTGCCTACCGTGAAGTGCTAGCTCAGTGCCAATATCATGGCTGAAAGATCCTTGTGGACTTCAGAAATTCTTGCCTGCTTGCCAGGCATTTTGCCTAAGTACAAATATATTAATAAGCTTATATGAACCTAATTGTATGAGAAATCTATCTTTCTCCCAAGTGGAAATCCCTCCTGTCTTTTGATCTGCCTCCGTTCTGAGCCTCAGAATGAAAATTCCACACAATACATTTTATTACAAGTAAACATCTGATCCCTCCTTCTGTTACATTGTTTAATGTTCAGAATATTCTATTTTATGATTGATGGGATGTCAGGATCACTGACAAGGCCAGCATTTAATCCATAATCTGAATTAGCCTTGAGAACTTGGCTATAAGCCAGTTTCTTCAACCGTTACCGTTCTTATGATGTAGGTACACCCACAATGCTACAGGGTGGGATTTCCAAGATTGTGACCTAGCAGCAATGAAGAAGTGTCAATATATTTCCAGGATGGTGTGTTATTGGAACAAAGAACATAGAACATAGAACATAGAAGGATACAGCGCAGTACAGGCCCTTCGGCCCTCGATGTTGCGCCGACCGAGTCCTACCTAACCTATACTAGCCCAATAACTTCCAAATGCCTATCCAATGCCTGCTTAAATGAACATAAAGAAGGAGAGTTCACCACTGATACGGGCAGGGCATTCCATGAACTCACAACCCGCTGTGTGAAGAATCTACCCCTAACATCTGTCCTATACCTACCACCCCTTAATTTAAAGCTATGTCCCCTAGTAACACCTGACT
This sequence comes from Hemiscyllium ocellatum, assembly GCF_020745735.1. Classification (NCBI taxonomy): domain Eukaryota; kingdom Metazoa; phylum Chordata; class Chondrichthyes; order Orectolobiformes; family Hemiscylliidae; genus Hemiscyllium; species Hemiscyllium ocellatum. The sequence goes on along the minus strand of NC_083410.1, from coordinate 56,771,569 downwards.
CCATTAGCGGTAAAAGGTTCTTAGTATCTACCCTATCTAAACCCCTAATCATCTTATACACTTCTACCAGATCTCCCCTAAACCTTCTCTTCTCCAATGAGAACAGCCCCAAGTGCCTCAGCCTTTCCTCATACGATCTTCCTACCATTCCAGGCAACATCCTGGTAAACCTCCTCTGCACTCGTTCTAAAGCTTCCACATCCTTCCTATAGTATGGCGACCAAAACTGCACACAATACTCCAGATGAGGCCTCACCAGAGTCTTATACAACTGCAACATGACCTCAGGACTCCGGAACTCAATTCCTCTGCCAATAAAGCCCAGTACACCATATGCCTTCCTCAAAGAAGCAGGTGGTGGTGTTCCTAAGAATCTATGTACTTGTTCCTTTTGATGATAGTTCCTGCAGAGTTCAAAGGTACTTTGAGAAGAGCCTTAGTGAATTGATGCATAGCATTTTGTAAATGGTATGCATGGTTAGTACTGTGGACGATGGTGCTGGAGGGGTTGAATGTTTTAGGTGGTGTATGGCATTAAGCAGACTGCTTTAGTCTAGATGGTATTGAGCCTCTTGAGTGCTGTTGGAATGGTATTTATCCAGGCAAGTGGGGAGTATTCCATTGTACTTCTCATTTCTGTCCTTTACATGGTAGAGAGAATTTGGGAAATCAAGAGGTGAATTACTCACCACAGAATTCCCTATCTTTGAACTGCATTTGCAGCCACAATATTTATATAGCTGGTCCAGTTACCTTTGATAACTCCCATTCAGTTGATAGCAAGGGATTCAATGATGGTAGTGGCTGTTAAACAATTTAAACAAATCATACTTGTTTGTAACTGGTCTGGATTTTGCAGTCAGCAGTTAAGGAATGGCATATCCAGATTTTGCAATTCTTGAGTGGCAGCTTGTGATCAGCAGGCAGCTAATTCAATACCATATCATTTACAGGACATCTGTGGCATAGATAAAGTGGGAAAATAGCAGAATTGGTCTTCAAAATAACAGACTGATTATATCTCAATTGAAATACTGAAAGGATAAGTCAGGATGTGTGATTCATTACAAAATCATACATTGAAACATAAAAACATTGAAAATAGACGCATAAGTAGGTCATTCAACTCTTCAAGCCTGTTTCACCATTCAATATGATCATGGCTGATCATTCCCACTCAGATGTAACCAGCTACTAAGTAATATATATCAAACCTGTTTATTGTTTATCTAGATTGAGCCTAGATCTTGCTGAAGATTTTGTATGGACATCCTCCCCACATATTATCGGTTGCTTAGACTGGTACCAGCAGTTGATTGCTGGAAGGAAAACCACACAAAGCTTCTCACTCCCATCATTACAATACAAACCACTTCAATACCCTGTACTTTTCACTGTTCATCTGTGCTCATAGTGAATGATTCTTCAATACTGCAGCCAAGTACTTTTTGAATTAGTACACTGTTATATTACACAATTTATATGATTATTTCAAAATTTACTTGAATGAAGTAAAATACCTTTAATGTACAGAATCAGCCTGAACTGATTTTAGACAAGCAGTGTTCTGTATTCCCAAGGTGGCAGTCTGGGACATTAGTAATCACTTAAATTAATTTTAATAGTTCTGTGATTATAAACAGACTTGAAAACATTTTAACTTTTTTGAATATTAGCAGAGATCTGATTGTCTCGTCAGTTCCTTTGATCATTAAAATGTAACCACTATTTGGCTGCACATTCCTGAGAAAATGAAGTGGATCCAGGAATATTAGCTGCATCTTACCTTATTCCATACAGGCAATGGTTTCGAGGAAAATGATGATATCTTTATTATTTTGAGCTTGGGTTGGATTTGCTTGGGTTGGATTCTAAATTGAATACAGTTAAGCATTTATAACCATAAAAGTTTCCATTTAGCCACATAGCTGTGTTTGATTATAATTAAAGACAGTGGATGGAGTAAACTATGGAACATAGAAATTGTGTTATAGATTTAGTAATCCCGAAAAGAGGACTAATAATCTAATGAACAGGAGAGTTGACATTTCAGGAATAAGCCCTTCATCAGGAATGTGGCTTAAGTCCAAAAAGTCAACTCTCCTGCTCCTCGGATGCTGCCTGACCAGCTCTGCTATTCCAGCACCACAGTCTCGACTCTGATCTCCAGCATCTGCAGTCCTCATTTCCTCCTAATAATCCAGTGACATGAGTTCAAAATTCACAATGGCAACTGAGCAATTTAAATGCTGTTAATTAAATAAATCTTGAATTATAAAATTAATATCAGTAATGTGGATTTAAAGCCACCAGATTTCCATAAAAATCCATTTGTTTCACTGATCTTTTTTAGGGTAAGACCTTCCTGTTTTCACCTGTTCTGGTCTTCGACTAAAATATGATTGAATTTTACATTCAGATTGAAAGGGAGAAGAATAGTTCTAAGATTAGTATACTTAACATGAAAGCTGAGTTATCTGAAGTGCACTGGACCACCATCAACAGAGATACATTTAAGAGATATTTCGCAAAACTCTTATACTCCTACAATAACATAAAGAAGTTAAGGAAAGCATAAAAAAAATTAGTTCAGATCAGTGACAGGTCAAATGATTTGCCAAAATATAAAGAATAGCAGAGAATGACTGAAAGGTTATTCAGGAAATTAGAGTTGTGAAACAAATTAGCCAGAAATGTAAAAAAAAATGGGTAGCAAGAGTTTCTACAGTATTTAAAAATAGAAAAGGGATAAATAAAATTAGCATTGGTTCTCTAACAATAAGAGATGCAGTGTTCACAATAAATGATATGGAAATGATGCATGAAATTAACAAATACTTTGCTTTTGTTTTCATTATAGAGGATACAAAAATATACCAGTAATAGCTATAAACTAGGAAGTGGAAGGCAAACAGAAACTTGGTGGAATTGTAATCACTAAGAATGTGGTACTGAGCAAACTAATGGAACTACAGACTGACAAGTCCCCAGGTCCTGACGGACTTCAATGAGATAGCAATGTATTGGTATTAAACTTCCAAAATGCCCTCAATTCATGACAGAAAGTAGGAAATATAATGCCTCTATTATTGAAGTGAGACAGGCAGAAAACAAAGTAAATACAGGCCAGCTTGCTTGATGTCTGAAATAAAAGGTGTTGAATTGACCACGAAGGAGGCTATAGCTGGGTCCTTTAAAAATTCAAAGTATTCAATAAACACCAGAATACATTTGTGAAACTGTAATCATGTTTTAACAATTTTTGGAGCTCCCTGAAGGAGTAATATGTTATGTGGATAAGGGGAAGCCAATGTAAGTATAGGTAGACAGTCCTTTATCTGAAATCTGAAAAGCTCCGAAATCCAAAGTGCTTTTCGTGAAGTTTTTTTCTGCATAACAAGGTTATTTGGCGTACAAACAGTTAACCTAACTCCACAGTCACTCGACCCACATCACTCAGATGTGACGTGGCAGTGTGGCCCAACACTGGTAGGTGTCAATCGTGTCTCAGTGCTCCTAGTAGACACACTTGTATCTGCTGCTCAGTAAGAGTTTTTTTATTTCACTGTGAAAATGTCATTTATTCCAAAGCCTGAAAAATTTCAAATTCTGAAAACAGCTGGCCACGAGGATTTCAGATAAAGGATTGTGTAACCTTTCGAAAATACATTTTACGTGGTGAAAAATAAATGGTGTGCAGTATTAGTTAAGATATTAGCATGGATGGAAGGTTGACTGGCTGGCAGAAAACAGAGTATACATGAGTAGGTATTTTTCTGATTGGTAGCATTTGATGAGGATTATCCTGTAGAGGTCTGTGTTGGGGCGTCAGTTTTTTACAATTATATCAATAACTTAGATGGGGTGATGAAGGCATGGTAGTTAAATTTGTAGACTACACAAAGATAGGTGGGAAAGTGTTGTGAAGAGGATATAGTAAGGTTACATATGCATATAAATAGATTGAGCAAGTGGACAAAAATCTGGCAGAGTATAATGTGAAATTGTTCACTTTGGCAAGGCAAATAAAAAGCATTACTCAGATGGAGAACAACAGCAGAATTTCAAGGTGCGGAGGGATCAAGTTGTTCCAGTAGATGAGTCATAGAAAGTTAGTATGTAGTTACAGCAAGTAATTAAGAAGGCACATGGAATTCTATCTTATAGATTATGTAGACTGCTTTGTCCTGGATACCACTGAGGTTTTGGCACGTTGTTGGAGGTGTACTTGAAGCAGAGAACATTCTGTCACATTCCTGACTTGTGCCTTGTAGATGAATGACAGAATTTGTGGAGTTAGCAGGTGAGTTACTCGCTGCAGAAATCCAAGGCTCTGACCTTTTTTTTAACCATTGTATTTTTTATGACCAATGCATTTAAATTTCTAGTCAATGTTAACTCCCAAGCTGTTGATATTGGGGATTTCAATAATGGTAAAACTGTGGAATATAAAGGGGGAGATAGTTTAATTTTCTCTTGTTGGAACTGGTCATAGCCTGGCACTTTGTGATGTGTATATTACTTGCCACTTTCCAGGTCTTCCCACATTTGGATACAGATTGCTTCAGTATCTGAAGGAAATGCAAATGACACTGAACCTTGTTCAATCATGAGCAAACATTCCCTTATGATGAAGGGACAGAAGATCATGATAAGGTTAGAAAACAACCCTGAGCAGCTCCTGCATCAGTGTCTGGGGCTGACATGATGGACCTCTAATAGCAACAAGCATTTATTCTGTGCAAGATCTGAATCCAACCAGTGGAAAAGTTTTCCTTATTCCTACTGATTTGAACTTTCCAGAGCTCCTTGACCTCCACCCTCCCGCGCCCCCCCCCCCCCCCCCCCCAAACCCTTGGTCATTTCAGTCATTCTCCCATCTCCTCTGGAATTTTCTTTTGTCTGAGTTTGGACCAAAGCTGTGATGGGAGTCAAAGCCAAATGGCACTGATGGAACCCAGGTTAAGCATCAGTGAGCAATTGCTGAGTAACTACTGCCTTTATAATGCTGTTAATGACATGTTCCATCACTCTACATAAGACTGAGAAGCATACTGTTGGTATAGTTGCTCAACACCAGGTTATAGTCCAACAGGTTTAATTGGAAGCACTGGCTTTCGGAGCGCTGCTCCTTCATCAGTTGGCTGTATCCACAACCACCTGATGAAGGAGCGGCACTCCGAAAGCTAGTGCTTCCAATTAAATCTGTTGGACTATAACCTGGTGTTGTGTGATTTTTTACTTTGTACACTCTAGTCCAACACTCTAGTCCGTATCAGGGATAGTTACTGGTTGATTTCAAAGTCAATTTCCTGGTAGCTGAGCTAAATGGCTGAAACTAAATGATAGAATCTCCTGCTGTGACCTAGCACAGGCGTTTTTAAATAGAGGTCTATGGCCCCAGTGTGACCATTAGAAGTTTCAAATGGATAGCCAAAAATACACTGTACTCTACCTGCACTTTAACTTTCCGAACAGTAACTTGTCTTCCTCTTCAGCTGCTGTTGCTGACAAACTCCAACTGTATATCTGGTATTTCTTTCATATTTGTCTTATTTTGTTCAACATGTTCTTGGATTGGCTATACATGCAAAGTGGTCACAGAACAGCTCCACATTCACATGAAGGTAAGTAGCTCTTTGTGTTCATGGATGCACCATCATTGTGTAATGAGCATATAGTCAAATATGTCTCGTACTCTGTGGAACATGACAGGAGTGGAAAATTTAATCTTATGTCAGTTGTTTTCCAAAGGGAAACAGTTAATTTTTTTGGCCCTGGCTAAAATACATCCCTGATTTGTGTGATACAATTGTGGGCAGAATTTTAAAAATGTGACAGAGGTTTCCAAAAGTTGTCTATAAAGACCCTTCTGTAAAAATATTCAACGCAGCTGTAACCTTCAAAGACAGAGAGAGCAATCTCTCGAGACAAATCTCAAGTCTGGCTGCAAAAGTATGCATAGCTCTGTTATGGTTTCTCTCAAGAATGTTATGGGTTAATTTCCATTTTGGATATGGGCAGAAAACTCACAGCTGCAGATCAATGAATATAATGGAAAGGAAAATCGAGTGATATGTATGACAGACACATAGCTAACCTACAATCACCAACTTTCCTATCCTGGCCAAAGTGAGTTACCCTTTTAGTCTTCCCTGGCAACTGGTCTTCAGACATTCCACATACAAGATCCTGGCATGGATCATATATGTGGCATTGAAAAGTAAAATCTAAAGAAGCTCTTGAAATATATTGGTAACTGTGTGCAACGTCTTCTGTGGTCAGAATGTGCAAATTAAATATTATGCTTATGTGGATAACTATAAACTTTCATAAATTCAGCACACTCATTTTACTGTAGAGACCAACTCAAATGAGAGATACTTTACAATTTCAAAAAATGTTCAACTTCAAGAAGTTTATTTATCAACAGTAATGTAGCAATGAAATAATTATACAGACTTCACCAGAAACAACACTGCATCTTACAGAAAAAAATACAATTGAAAGTAAGAAGCCCTCCTTGCATTGTCAGTTTGCTATACTAACAATTGGCTCTTCTAGCTTGTCCCCTTAAACTGTACTGTCTACTTCATAATATATACATCTACACCATCTCATCTCATTCAAAAGCCATGTGAGTGTCAAAAGAAAGATAAGCACCCAGTCCAATTAGGGATGAAAAGATCTGGAAAACTACTTTTTGAATTCCTTAGGTGATATGAACCAGTTCAAAAGACCATTCCAGCTGTAATTATGTAAATAGACACTTTGCATATAGAATGCTATTCAGTTAATCTGCTCACAAAACAGGCATTCTGCATGTTGCAAACATGTGCTATGTTTGAGTCTATTTGCAAGTTGATTTGTATGCAAGTTGGAACACAATACAGAACATAATAAAATAGCCATTCACAAGTGTGAGGAAATGTTCAAATTAGATCTTTAAAATTAATATTAATATACCTCTGGATTGCATTTCTAACTACAAGCATTCATAAGTCAGTCATTTGTAAACTGTGAATCGCCTGTATATGTGCTTGCCTTCATTTATATGAAAACTGGGCTTTCAGGAACTTAGTACACAACTGGTGCACAGACCGTGTACATATAAGCTGCTACTGGAACACAGGTCATATAAGGTGCTCCATTGTTTCAGTGGTCTTAAATGTGTATTACGAATGTTAAAGGTTGTGTCGTTGAAAGTTATTAGAGTAACGTTTAAAAATTGCACTGCTGATGGAAGCCTTATCCATCAGACATAGGTGTGGTTTCCACACGTTTTCATTTGGTGATAACATTGCGATGACAATTACATGCTGGTGGATGAGATTCTCTCCTAAGACCATAATTTTATAAAATCAGTTATCATAGGCTTTGATGCAGTTAATTAAAGACCACAGTTTAATTTTAAACATAAATGTATTATACTATTTACATTCCAATGCATCTTCCATGTTTCAGTCATTTATTGGTTTCTAAAAAATATGTTTTGCTGAGATGGTGTAACAGGTAAGCACAATCATTCATGAAAGTGAAGTATGATGACAAAACTAGCCTTGAATGAAATTCTGGAAAAGGAAAGTTGACAGATTGCTGTCACACACACCACATCTGTTCTTGATCTGCACTCAGTCAATTACTCCACTGCCAAGGGGATGGCACATACGGAGGTATGTTCAATTAAAATAGCAAATGTAATGCCTTTTGATAATGTATAAACAAATGAAAAGTCCTGCAAGTATAAAATGTTTTTGCTACTTGACCATTAGAAAGAATACTAAACACATATTGGTTTTAGAGAGTTAGTGGAATTTTTATTGCTTAAAACTCAGTTCAATGCACAATAATTTAAAAATTACTTGAATACCACAGTTGAAATTTATTTATTTTTATTTCTATTTTCTTATTTATATACTTCAATTGCACAACCAATTGGCTCATATTTTTAAAATAAACATTCTCAAATGTTTTCGAAAGACAGCATAGCACCATACCTCCATGCGAGTTTTATTTTTAATTTAAGTAAGAACTATTTAACAGAGAAAACTGAAAGAAAATTCGTCCTAAGTTTACATCTCTACAGGGAAATATCATTTTGTACATTAGTGCAATCTTTCTTATGTCACTTCTTTTCAGCAAAAAGTACTGTTTGTTTTGATAGTAAAGAGAAAGCCTTTTCCATAAGCAGCAATCACGCAAGTAAAGGCATTGGGGTGAAAACAAACATTGCTTACATAATTTCAACTGGTTGTTTTAGCTGTTAGCTGGGGAGCAATGTAAGATCATGCTATTAGTATCTGGTGGTGAAATTACTGAAGTCCATTTTGGAGATCTCCTTCTCATTTGAAAAATGTGCTCTGTCAATGCGAGAGCTTGGACTTCCCACTTTGCTTAACCAATTCTTCCTGCAGAGAAAAGCAAAGAAAAATGATATGATTATTTAAGTGAATTCCCACCCACCCCTTTATTTATACACCTCTGCTCCATTCTGTAGATAGTGATGTGAGTAGGTTTCAGTCCCTCAGGCTGTGCAAATGTTGATGTAACCAAATGCTGGAAATTCATAACACCAGTTGGATTAACTTGATCATATCTTCCTTCTTTCTGCATCTCTCTTAATGGCTTATTGACATCTTGACTATGTAAGAGTTTCATCGTGCTTTAATCTGTTCAATTTTACAAGTGAAACTAAACAATTAATACATCACACAATACATGTCAATGATGTGATAGGGACTACCGATTTGGCTTCTATACCTGAAATAGATGAACTCAATCATTCAAATCTCTGCACTTCCACAGGCTTTACTTAAGAGAATGTTCTAATTGGTCTTTGATCAAAAGTGGATGACTTAGACTTAGACTTACAGTGTGGAAACAGGCCCTTCGGCCCAACAAGTCCACACCGACCCGCCGAAGCGCAACCCACCCATACCCCTACATTTTACCGCTTACCTAACACTACGGGCAATTTAGCTTGGCCAATTCACCTGACCCGCACATCTTTGTGACTGTGGGAGGAAACCGGAGCACCCGGAGGAAACCCACGCAGACACGGGGAGAACGTGCAAACTCCACACAGTCAGTCGCCTGAGTCGGGAATTGAACCCGGGTCTACAGGCGCTGTGAGGCAGCAGTGCTAACCACTGTGCCACCGTGCCGCCCACTAAATGGTACAATTCATGGTACAATTGCAACATTTAAAAGGCTTTTGGATGGGTGTATGAATTTGAAGGGTTTAGAGGAATATGGGCTAAATTTATTGAGGATATCTGATCAGCATGGACGAGTTGGACTGAAGGGTCTGTTTCCGTGCTGTACATCTTTAAGACATTGAATCCATCTATTTGACGTTGGGGTCATACGCAATATCATAGTGTCAATATCACTATCCAGAGCTCCAGGTTAATGTTCTGAGAAAATGGCTTTGAATCCCACCATGGCAGATGGTAAAATTTGAAGTCATTAAAAATCTAAAGCAAAACGCTAGCCTACTGGCAACCATATAACCACTGTGAATTCTTGTTAAAAAAAATGTTCAGGGAAGGAAATCTGCCATCTTTACTTACATGTACCTCCTTTAGACTCTATGACTCTAAATGTTGTTGACACTTAACTACTCACCAGGCAATTAAAGTTGGGCAATAATGTTGGCCTAGCCAGAGACACTCACGCACATGATCAAACAAACCAAAATTGTTAACCTTTTCCTCACTAATTTAATCTATGTGATTTAAGTTGGAAATTGCTTTGAATGTAAAATCCTGATCCTATCTGAACATCTTTCAGTTTTTCAAATTGGGTGCCATCGCAAACTTCAATGTAGAATTCTCTATTCTTCACTTAGATCATCAATATGATCAAATACTGAGGCCCAAGTACAGATCCCTGGAACATCACTTGTCACATTCTACTAATCTGAGAATGAATACTTGACTCCTATAGTTTCACTGCTACAATTGTGACCTGTCTGTATCACAACGAATGGGTGTAGGTTCGTCATTAATCAGGCTCCTGTTGCCTGTTTACTAGCCTTACCTAACTTGTCTATGAGGGTATCAGTAAAAAGTTTTTAATGACTATATATCTTGCTCATAGTATTTCTTGCAAGCATTAACAAGTTGTTTCTAGTAGCCTGCATTTTCTAATTATTGGTTTTGATTGACAAAGGGGGCTAGAAAGGTCTTGTCCAAAGTTTCCCAATTGACCTTCTTGGGTTGTGTGTAATCACAGATTAATATTCTCATTCTGAATGGGATTAACAATAGCCATATAACCTGTTCCCAGCATATTTTTTGAGAGATAGATATTGGCCAGGACTTCCCCAGCTCTTCTTTAAAGTAGTGACATAAGATCTTTTACATCCATTGAGCAGGCAAATGGGGCCTCCATTTACAGTTTATCTGAAAGCTGACACCCCCAGAATTGCAGTGCTCCCTTAGAGGCTCATAATCCTTTATCCGAAACTCTCGGAACCAGCTGGTTTTCAGAGTTTTTCAGATTTTTGAATAAGTGACGATTTAATGGTGAAATTTTAAAAAATCTTACAGAACAGCAGACACACCTGTAAGTATTACGGGCCCTGAGACAGAATTGATGCCTGCCAGTGCTGATGTGACGTGGGTCGAGTGGGTGTGGAGTTGTGTTAACTGTTTGCACACCAAACAACCTTGCTAATGAGAAAAAAATCTTCATGAAAAGAATGGATTTTGGAGCGTTTTGGACTAAGCATTGTCTACCTTTACTGCCTTTTTTTTGCATTCAAGCACGGAAGTGGGACTGGGATGATGACCTTCCAGTTCAGCTAATCTGGCAGTTGGAGAAGAATTCAGTCTGAACGCTCCTATAAACAAACTATTAATGAAGAAATTCAACCAGGTTTTAATTTAAGGCCAATATAATGGTGAGCTCATTAGTGCTAAATATTAGTGTCTAAACCATCCTATAACTTGTGCTAAGGACAAAATACTCTGGAATTTGCAAAGCCACAATTTACTGTGTAATTTGCATCATCAATCTGACTTAATAGGAGCCTCACACAGTAGTTTTCCACCAGTTTCAAGCATTTGCTATATTACCTATTTAATTGCCATTAAATTTGTCATTCAAATTTAGGACTGCTAACCTGACATCTTAAATACCTTCCTCATAGCAGTTCAGAAAAAGAACAACTTAAACCATGTGGTCTCATTCCTACAGGAAGCAAAATGTTAGAAATTTAAAAAATGTTAAAATAGGGTCATAGAGTCCCGACAGTGTGGAAACAGCCCCTCGGCTCAACAAGTTCACATCGACCTCCGACAAGTAACCCATCCAAACCCATTCTTCTATCCTATATTTACCCCTGACTAATGCACCTAATATCCCTGAACACTGTGGGCAATTTAGCACGGCCAATTCACCCAAGTTGCAAATCTTTGGATTGTGGGAGAAAACCGGAGCACCTGGAGGAAACCCACACAGACAGGGTGGCATTGTCAGCAAACTTGAAAATTGGAGTTGGTGCAGAATTTGGCCACATAGCGGTGTTTGTATGATGAGTAGAGTAGGGAGCTGAGTATGCAGCCTTGCAGAGCACTACTGTTGAAGATTATAGTGGAGGAGATGTTAGTGCCTGGCCTTACTGTCTGCAGTCTGTTGGTCAGGAAGTTGAGAATCTGATTACAAAGCGGGGAGCAAAGACCTAGGTCCTCGAGTTTGGAGATAAGTTAGCTTGGAATTATGGTGTTGAAAGTGGAGGTGTAGTCAGTAAGTAGGGGCCTGATGTATATAGCCTTGTTCCCAGATGTTCCAGGGATGTAGGGCATGAGGTGCATTACTGCAGTAAAATCTAGAGACATTAGCAGTTTACACAACAACAGAAATGCCTGCCAAACTAAGTAAATGTTGTTGCATGTTCAACTTGGAAAATAGGCATGCCAGTATAGTAGATAAAATGTCCATCAATTGCTTTCTATTTTTCTGAAGGTTTTTTTGTTTACCATGAAGTTGGAATATGTTGTTGCATTCATGTGCTTCAAATAGTTTTTCGCTTGAGAGCTTTTCCTTTTGAAATAAAAATGAAATGTATGTGCACATATGACTTTTCCATGCAGTGCATAAACAAAAGTGTTCAAGCCAGGTCAGACAACTTAGTTGGGAATGAACATATTGCTGTAGAAATGATTTCTTTGAACTAGGAATGGTTCCCTTAATTTGTTCTCATTCATTTTTCTGAAGGTTTCCTCCCTGTTTATTTATGCATTTATTTTTTCACTTGGAGGCTGTAAATGGTGAATGTTGTTGTGTTTATTTTCCCCAATTTTCTATTGTATGTTGTGGCAGAATCATGAAAACCTAAAATTTTCAGAATTTTAAGGCTCTTTGTCTAAAGTTAGTCCAGACAGGTGGCAGAATTTCTATAGAAATTCACCCTCTCCTCTTAATGATGTTAATGGTAAATCAATTAGATAAAGGAATTTTATGGCAGTGTCTAGTCCAATACTGCCTTTAAATATTCAATAAGGCCTAAAATGAGGGGTCAACCAGACAATTTTCACAGATTCTGGCACAGAGACACATGTTTGGTTGATATATTTAAATCTCTGATTTGGGGCTCCAGTGATAGCTCAGTGGAACTAATAAATAGATCTGAAATAACTCCATGAAGACCAGTGTCCCATCACCAAGTCACCAGCTATTTACACCTGCATTGTACTGACCCTGCTAGCTCAGAGCTGGCTCCTAGAGTTAGCAGAACCTCTGACATTCCTGTTTATATCTGTTAGCCAGGACTCTCTGATAGCGCCAGGTTAACAGCCTCAATCAGGGAACTCATATTTTATGAGGTACACCTTGTTCCAATCACTACAGGGTCAGGAAGTCCAGGAAATAGATGATCGATTTTGATTTGGGTACGTTGATCATAATCAAGCCAGCAGATGGAAAACACTAACTGCACTCAATATCCTCATCAAAGGAAGGGAAAGATAAGGTATGTTTGTTACTTCTAATTCCTAGCAAATAGTTAAAATGGGAACAAAACCACACGTGCTGTTGCATGAGGATGAAATCAGGCTTGGATATAATAGCCTGCTAACATTTACTTGGTGAAAGTGAGTACTGCAGATGCTGGAGATCAGAGTCAAGATTAGTGTGGTGCTGGAAAAACACAGCAGGTCAGGCAGTGTCCAAGGAGCAGGAAAATCAATGTTTTGGGCAAAAAACTCATTGACAAAGAATGCTAATTAGAGTAAAGTATTTTTAAACAATTACAAATGTCTGAGGAGTCATACATCAGGAAGAGGCTACACCTTTTCACGTTGCTTGTCAAATTTCCAAATTTACTTTCCAGTTTGTCACCGTGTGGAACAAGCCATAGTGCATATGGATATTGATTACTTGCATAGCACGAATAGTTATCTACTCTTATCAACGAGTCTTGGTTTTTGTCATAAAAAGACACTTCAGCCATTTAAAAATAAATATTGCCTCCCCATGAAATGAAATACAATTGTTACATCTCAATTGTCACACAGAATTGTCTAACACATAATCCAGAACACTAATTTATTTTTGTTTTAAATTCATTCATTGATGTGGGTGTCACTGGTTATGCAAGTATTTATTGCCTATCTGTAATCCTGTCAAGAAGGAGGTGGTGGTGAGCTGACATCTTGAATGGCTGCAATTTTTGGGATGTTGGTACACCCACAGTGCTTTTAGGAAGGAAGTTCCAAGACCCAGTCGCAACGAAAGAACGGTGATATTGCTTTCAATTCTGGATGGCTTAAAGGAAAATGTGCAAGTGCTGGTGTTCCCACGCATCTGCTGTCCTTGTTTCCCTAGGTGGTAGAGGTTGCAAGTTTGGAATAGAATAGAATCCATATAGGAAGCAGGATGCCACAATTGTGACCGTCGTACTTCATGCATTTCTTCCCTCACCTCTTCCACTCTCTTTCAGAACCATAATAGGATTTTTGACATGACCTACCATCCCACTAACACCTGTATTCAATAGATCATCCACTTCCACTTCTGTCACCTTCAATGTGAAACCACCATAAAACATATCTTCCTCTTGCAGCATGGTGAAGAGACCATTTTTTAATAACGCATGCTGGGTCAGTATTTATTGCCCATCAATTGTCGCTCTTGAGAAGGTGGTGGTGAACTGCCTTCTTGAACTGCCAAATTTCATTAGTTATGGTTAGACCCAAATCCTTTTAGGGAGGGAGTTCTAGGATTTTGACAAATCAAACTGGCCACGTTGTCCTGGATGGTGTCAAGCTTCTGGAATGTTGTTGGAGTTGCACTCATCCAGGCAAGTGGACAATAATTCATCACAATAATGACTTATGCCTTGTAGACGGTGGACAGTCTTTGGGGAGACAGGTGAGTTATGCCATTGAATGTTAAAAGATGATGGTTAGAGTGACTCTTGTTGGAGATGGTCATTGCCTGCCACTTGTGTGAACGTTACTTGCCAATTGTCAGCCCAAACCCAGACATTGTCCAGGTTTTGCTGCATTTGGATATGGACTGCTTCATAGATGGTGCTGAACATTACATAATCATCAGCAAACATCCCCACTTCTGACCTTATAATGAAAGGTATTTCATTGATGAAGCAACTGATGATGGTTGGGCCTGGGACACTAACCTAAGGAATCCTTGTAAGATATCCTCTCAAAGTTGAGATGGCTGACTTCCAACAGCCACAACTATCTTCTCTTGTGCCTGGTATGACTGAAGCCAATGGAGAGTTTTTCCCTAGTTCCCATTTTCTTTAGTTTTGCTTGTGCTCCTTTCTGCTGGTTAAGTAATCCTCAATCCATGTGACTTTTTTAGATTAGATTCCCTACAGCGTGGAAACAGGCCCTTTGGCCCAACCAGTCCACACCGACCCTCCAAGGAGTAACCCATCCAGACCCATTTAACTCTGAATAATGCACCTAACAATATGGGCAATTTAGCATTGCCAATTCACCTGACCTGCACATCTTTGGACTGTGGGAGGAAACCACAGCACCCGGAGGAAACCCACGCAGACACATGGAGAATGTGCAAACTCCACACAGACAGTCACCCGAGGCTGGAATCGAACCTGGGACCCTGGTGCTGTGAGGCTGCAGTGCTAACCACTGAGCCACTGTGCCACCCTAATTAACTTCCTGTGTGGGGCTTTATCAAAAATCTTTCAAAAATCCAAATAAACGACACCATTGTTTTTTCCCTTATTAACTGTTCGTAATATCCTCAGGAAACTCTTACCAAATGTGTCAAACATGATTTCCCCTTCATAAATCCATATAAACTCTGCCTAATTATACAATTATTTTCTAAATATCAAGCAATCATATCCTTTATAATATATCCTAGTACTTTTCCTTCTACAATCATGAGGCTAACAGGTCTGTAGTTCTATCTTTCTCAAGTAGAAGGTTATATTCTTAACACTGAAGTGTTCTAATGAAGTTCAACATACATTTGAGGAACAACAGCTTATCTTCCAACTGGACATTTCTCCACTTAACACTGAGCTCAACAATTTTAGACCATAATTATCTCCCATCTTGTTTAATTATTCTTCTCTTGTATCTTTCTGAGTTTCTTTACTGTGTCTTTGGATGGTTGTTGTTCTACCATTCACATCACCACAACACATAATTTTTGTTTCTTTCCTTGTCCTATCACCCCTTCCTTTGGCTTTGCACTATGAAACCTTTTGTCATTCAATCTGTCTGGCCCTCCCAAGCCATCACAGACATTTCCTTTTGGTCTTTCCACATTCCATCCTTTCATGTGCTTAAAATCTGTTCAATTTCCATCTTAGCTTAGTTTTGATGCAAGTTCACAGACCTGAAACATAACTACATTTTTCTTTCTCCATAGCTGGGAAGAGTTTCTAGCATTTTTCTATTATCCACAGTTGTATCGCCCTTGAGGGAATTATGTGACCAGGAACCAAATCAAAATCCAAACCAGCCATCAAATCATCCTGCCCTTTTCAGCAGAAGGTCAGGAGATATTCTCCTACTGCACTGTCTGAACCCAGCAGAAAGCACTAGGTGGTCACTGGTTTGCAGTGAGATACTGGTAGCAAACACTGCAGTGAAGGAATAATCACCAACACTTGGGTAGGAAGGAATGCTGGTAAGGCATTATGGTTGAAGCACAACCTGGGGTTGCAAGGTCCAGTTTTTCTGGATGACTACACCTAAAGCTTCTTACAACTTTTCCTACAACTTCCAATTTCCTATAACTCTTCTGATGAAGAGTCACTGCACTTGAAATGTTAACTCTGTTTTCTTCCTACAGATACTGTCAAACCTGCTGAATTTCTCCAGAAATTTCTGTCTTTGTTTCAGATCTTCAACATCCGCAGTTCTTTGTTTTATTATGGATAAAACTCCTGTTCCTCCAGGCCAACAAGAAAGCAAATAAAATAAAACTCAGCTACCCTGTGGATCATCACCACTTCACAGCTGGGTCCTGAGGACCTGATTGGAGCCTGACCTACAATATTAAACGAATGGTCCTGCTTCCTTTTAGCAGCTGCTCAGAAGAGGAGGATAAAACTGCATAAAAGCAAAATACTGTAGATTCAAAAAATATAAAATAAAAACAGAAAATGTTGAAGAAATTTAGTAAGGTCTGGCAGCATCTGTGGTGAGACAAAGATAGTTAACATTTCAGGCATGATATAATTCTTTTTCAAAACTGCTAAATAAAATTCCTGTGAGAATGTAACAGAGTTGGAGAGACTAAACCAGCACAATTAATAGCATGTCCAATTTCCAGCAGATGAGCAAGTTTAAAACCCTCAGGACGGATAACAGGGTTTTTATGATCTATATTGCTCAGTGCCCTATTACTTTGGGCACTTACTCAAAGCTATTGGGGTACTTTCTCTCTTGAAAGTATCTCCTCATATGTCTCTGTGCACAGTTTGACTGCACTGTCAGAATAATGCTTTATCGCTACACAAGAAATAAGTGACCTTGCTCCTGAAGGAACATGTATTGTCTCACTAGCAGGAAAGAATGTTTCAATTATTTATCGACTGCCAGGTCTTCCATCCATATATCTGCCCCAGTCATGCTTAGATACTGAGTACTGCGGAGCAATAATTACAATAACACAGGTTCACATTTTTATCTATACCTCAAATCCCTGAAAATAATTTTTAATGATGTCAAAATATTTTAATTATTCTACTTTCACACAAGTTTAAAATGCGTAGTAACAATTATTCATTTTGCTTAGTTTCTTTACATGTCACAAAAGGAGGAAGCAGGATACCTATACAATAAAAGCATTTACAATGTAATCTCTTATTATTGCTGCCAATTATTGACATCTTTTAAATTCCCACTGCAGAAAATAAAGTGATAAATCAAGAATAGTTTCGAAATATCTCGCATTCACAATATTCATTTCCAGTTTTAAATACTACATTATATCACATGTGTTATGACTGCAGCTACAGAATCTGGCTGTGCATTTTTGTGGGGAAGAAAGGCAGTATGAGAAGAAAACTTTGAGAATTGCAAGTGTTTACCCCCTTCCATCCTTTGATGTTTTAAAATTTTCTTAAATCTGGTCTCTGAGATCTTATTTGCACAAGCAATTTTCATGATATATTTACTATGTGAACTAAACAATTAAGAAAATCATTCCACAATGCCCAGTTTGGTGCAGGAAAGCTGCTTGTGATGGCCTGTCAGATTACTGTGTTCTTAGCTATTTAGGAACTGGAATTGAATGCTTTGAAACGTGTACTGAGCAGAACTGGAATTTTAGTGAAAGTGCAGTAGGCACTTTAAAGCAAGTAAAGTTGGCTTATGGAAATTGGCTTCTAACGTATCATTTTTATATTTCTTGGGTTGGGGTACATTAAGCAGCAGAGAGGAGTGAGACATCATCAGCCCTCTGAACAAGAGCGGAGAGGTCTTACTGTTGTTGATGGGTCTGAAAAATGAATACTGAGAAGCACCATAGTGCCACATACTATGATAATGTCATATAAATTTGCACAGACTAGCTTAAGATCTTAAAGAAGTGAGACCTAACATTTGGTTCTCTCAAAGTCTGTGTAACAATGGCTATTATATCAATGTAGTCTGTAACTAGTTGCTATCATGCAATAATCTATATCTCATTAACTGCAAGAGACTGTAACAAGACCAGGAAGTGTTTTCTTCCTCACACTAACATCTACCTGTAGTTTCTTACGCTTAAAGAGATGGATGGCAACCATCTTCATCATGAGCAGCAGCTCATATAATGTAACAAGCTGTCATGTGCATGCAAACCTCACTGGCTTCTTGAGTGAATTATGAGAATAGAAAACAGCATCAAGCATGAGAGCAGAGGGAGGAAGCAAAGGTGAGAAACTCAATCTCGAAAGGCTTCAGGCTGATGGCACTAATAGAAACAGCACCATTGCACCTCTCACACACAATCTCACAGCCGGTAGAACCAGGAGTGAACTGAGTCATGTGGAATAAATGAGTCAATCTGAGCTCAAATATGTGATAAAAATAGGAAGCTTATGCATTTCAGAAATGCCTTACAGATAGGTATGATGAAAATTGTGTAATGGAAGAAGTGAAACATGGAAATGGTGCATTAATAGGTCGTGTGAACACATCCATGTATACGAATATTAAAATATTTAGGAAAACTTTGCAAGAAAAAGCAATCCTGCGATCTCAGTATAGAACTTAGGATACAGTTTAAAGAACTGGTATTAATTTGCAATTCCATATCTGGTCATCATTACCTTTGATTGAGGCTTCCACCTTAGAACTCAGGATTATTGCAATTTCCCTAATGTTTTTGTGATTTAAATTAGATACAGGCCGTTCTTCTATAATGCGTGTTTCATCAAAGCAATTAGGCTTTTTTGCGATTGGTGAATTGGGGAACAATTTTTTACAACGCCAAACCTACAGGCTATTATGCAATTCCATCCGTGGTCATCTGAAGTCAATCTAGGTGTTTACTTCCATAATTTCCTATGGCTCTAAACTATTCCTCATTATGAAACCACCTCCAGTCCCCACAACCCTTCCTATCAGTGTATCTGGTGACCTCCAGATCCACATGAGTGACCAGAGTTCATCTCATCAAAACCTTAGTTTGGAATTGTTTTTCTCATTATTTTTAAGTGGCACTTTGTGAGATGCAGGAATTGGTTTCCCAGTGGCGAGAATGAAACCTTTATCATTAACCCTGAACCATGCAGTGAAGTTTCATGGATTCTCTACAGACTGTTACTCAGAGGATTGTATAACCAGGGAATCTGAATGCAGACTGGTAGGACCTGTATTGTAACTCAGCAAACTCAGAAAGCCCCTTAAAGTGTCAAATTTATTGTACTGTTTCATTAAAATATGATTTTAACATTTAGTTAGACTGTGCTATCATTTGTTTCAGGCTAATTATTAATTTTGTTTTGACATTAACTAATATTTTTGATGATTCGTCCCAACCCTGTTTTTTCCCAAAGGCCCTGTTACTTCTGTTGCATGATTTTCTATAACGAGGTCACACAAGAACGCAACTACAGCATTACAGCAGAACGGACTGTAGGTGTGTCCAAGTGTAGCCTGATTGGCTTTTAATGATGAGTTTCAACAGTTCTTTTTGAAAACACCTTTAAATATTATATTTTTAGGAAGCTGTTTGTGGTGGAAACATAGGAGGAATAATCAGAATTACGTTCTTCCCATATTCCTGAAGAATACTTCATTATGTTATGTCACAGTAATTTTTAAAAGAAGTATTCCAACTATTGCAGATTAACTTCTTCAATATTTTGTTGTCATTGGAGGTGAGTGCAGATCTTCTTGTGCTTGGCTTCAGTATCTGATATAAATTCTGTTCTAGGAGATACAATTAGAAGGTTCATCAGTGATAAGCCACCTTTTTATAGAGCAACATTTTATAGAGGGGAAATGGGTCTTAATTGTGCAGATGTCATGGTGCTTGTGCAATGTGATGGTATTAGTTTGCATAAAGTTAGATCTCCTGTGATTTGAGGGAGGTGGAATTAGAAATGTTTATTTGTTCTTTGTATGGCTCTTATATGACAGGAGGGCAAATGTATTTTAAGTATTTGAGGCAGCTGTTGGAAATGTTGGAATACCTTTGAAGAATTTTGAGCCGAGTAACCTAGGCCGTCCTGTAATTGACACCTCAGTTGCAAGAAGCAAGCCTGATGTTCTCAAAACATTTTGCTAGGTGACCCAAAGCATTTCAAAGTTGTGTATGCAATGCCACTGGCAACATAGCTCAACTTGGATTCTAGCCATTACTTCTTCATTTGCAAGTTAACAGCAAAAGATTTTGTGTGATTTAGATCTGCTGGACTGGGCATTCATATATACTGTATTGTTTTAAAATCAAACGATGAGATGTGGGATCACTGTCTAGGCCAGTATTTATTGTCCAACCCTAATTAACCAGAGTGCAGTTAAGAGTCAACCACATTGCTGCCTGAGTTCTGCTCCTTCATCAGGTGGTTGTGGAGTATAAGATCATAGGGCACAATGTAGCAAACGTTTACAGTGTTATGTAACTGAAATTATATATTGAAAAATATCTGGACTGTTTGTTAAGTCATTAGTCAAACCGTTGGGTTTTTCCAACAACTGACAATAGTCTTATGGTTTATTAATTCTAGTTTTTTTTATTGCATTCAAATTCTGTCATTTGCCATGGTAGAGATTTGAAGCCAGGTCCCCAGAATATTACCTGGGTCACCTCACATGTTCCAGTATGAAGACTGTTCTATCATCTAGAGTCAGGTAGAATCAGGCCGTCTCCTGGATAAAAGTGACAAGCTTAAGTTCAGATTTTCAGGACTATCAAAGATACAGACATTATTGCACTAGTCATTGAGATTTTTTTTGTTTATATCATGGTCAGGAGAAACGCCTTTTTAGTTTGCACTGATAGAGTTATCTTGTCAGCGTATAGGTTCTACATTCAGTGTTCTGCTCCACTATGTACAAACCTGTTTGCCAGCTCTATGGTGTGCTGTTTTTGACGGCTGAGCATCTATTCTTTCATGGTCATGGTCACTGGATGTTAAAGCTCATACCATAAGCAATTCTCCAAAAATTAAGGTCAATGGTCAGCCTTTCTATTTAAGCAGGTGATGTTGTACTCCTGGTTTATCGATCTCTAAGGGGGAAAGGGACATAATTATGCTCTTGATGCAGACAACCTGAACTGTTGCAATACCAGGACTGCAACTCTTTGTTGTCATTCACAACATGACATTTCAGAGATAACATAGTTCAATCCCTCTGGAGGGTTCCTAGTCTACGCTGTACCTGCACTTCCAGCTAGAGTGACAGCAAGAGGCAGGCAAATTCAGTGAATAAAATGGTAAGTATGCAGAGATTTCAGCCAGTCCTTAAATTCTACTGACAGAATTTTTACTTTATAGCAGGAGCAGATAAATCTGATCCTGGTAGCCAAATTATTGTAAACTAACGTGAAGTAAATCACAAATCACACAACACCAGGTTATAGTCCAACAGGTTTATTTGGAAGCATTAGCTTTCAGAGCACTGTTCCTTCATCAGGTGGTTGTGGAGTATACGATCATAGGACACAGAATGTAGCAAAAGTTTACAGTGTTATGTAACTGAAATTATATATTGAAAAAGACCTGGATTGTTTAAGTTTCTCATCTTTTAGAATGGGAATGTTGGTTTCAGTCCTTTAGTTTCAGCACCTCTAAAGAGTGAAATGAGGACTTCATACTTTATTCATACTCAACACCTCTAATTGCAAATCATTTGGTGGAGGCTGGAAAACAATTTGAGTGGAGCCATAATAGTCATTGGACTGAAAAAAATGAGAGAATCTTTGAATCAGGAAGTAAGGAGAGCTTGGGAAATGTACTTATTTCCATTTGAACTGGGAGAAGTATTGCTGGCGAGTGCTGCATTTCTTGGTTCTCCATGATTATTTGGATTACGTGAGGCATTTTTGGAGAGAAACCAATATCTAAGCCCATAATTCTCACTCTAGTCAGCTTGATAGGCTATGATACCATAGATTCTCCATCACACTTCAAAGTGTTTTTGCCTTTAATAAGCGTCATTAGAGATGGTCAGAAAAGCACAGATTTAACTTAAAAATATCAGCAGGGATATTCCAGTTTGAATTTGACTACAACTGGAGGTCAAAGTTGAACACTGAAGTATTGTATATGACCTTACAAAGCATGCAAGCGTAAACCATATAAACTATCACTTTTTACAACCTGATAATGTTCCAGGTTTCATGGTTTTCTTTGGCACTCCTGTGATATGTGACCAAAGAGCAAACCTAACTGCCAATTAGTTTCCAGTTCAGCTCAGTAAAACTGTTCACCACACTGTATCAAGGTGAAATATTTGTGCTGTAATGGCTGTAAAGTTGATTTTTTTTTATAAATGCAATTCAATCTAGTTGCTGTTGATTAACCAAAAAATACAAACATTGTACAAATTGAAAAGCTCTCCATGTCTTAATTTAAACCTGTAGTTATGTTATGACATAAAAATGGCACTATAACTTTAGAGATAGATAGATAGGAAGGAAATCCATTTTTGGGCAAAGTCTTCCAATCTGATGGCCTACCACAGAAGCTTTCACTCTCCATAAACTTAAGTTGAACCTGCTTTCCTGTCCTATCTTAATATTGATTCTCATTCATCCATCACAAAATTTCCTCTAAGATGTGTGGCTACATAGCAACCCCAAACATTTCCATGCAGGCCACACAAAGGTAGATCCACTTAATTTACTCTCTATGCACAGTTGAATTTAATATGCTTATACCAGATGCCTTCCTGAACAACATAAAAGAATGGGTGGCTTGCCATCACCCTTTGCTCTCTGATCTAGCAATCTAAATGCCCTAAACTTAAAATTCTCATCATTCGGTTCAAATCTGTCCATAGCCTCAGCCTTCCAATCTCTGTGACCTCCTTCAGCCCTATAACTGTTCTGGAAATCTGTATTTCTCCTTTCTAACTTCTTCTGCATTACTAATTTCCTTTATCCCACCAGTAGTATTTTCCGCTGTTTATGATATTTCAGTTTCTGGATTCTTCAAAACCCTGTGACAGATAAGATGAATTTTAAGGAATGTCTTGAAGGAGAGGAACAAAGTATGACAAAGTATTTAGAGTACATAAACATGCCATTTGGTCCAACAAGTCCCGGCTGGTAGTTATGTTCTGCACAAACTTCCTTCCACCTTTCTTCAGCAAACCTATCAATATATCCTTCTATTCCTTTCTCTTTTATGAGGTAATCTACCTTTTTTTAACCTGAAAAACGATGACAGTATCACTTTGTAATTGTTAAGAGATTCCTCCTGAAGTCCTTATTGAATTACAGAAACTTGGTTGAGAGAAGGGCAGGCCTGGGAAAGTGGCATTACTGATTCAGGAGAATGTCACAGCCGCACTAAGAAAGGACACTTTGGAAGGCTCCTCCAGCGAGTACATAAAATTAGAACTCAGGAATAAGAAATGTGGAACCACTATGATGGGTTTAAACAATGTCTCCCACAAGCTATTGGGAGGCTTGGAGATTTATGTCAGTAGATTAGGGAAAGATGTAAAATTAACAGGTGATTTTAATTTCCCTGATATTGACTGGGACTCTCTTAATGTCAGGAGCTTAGATGGGGCAGAATTTGTTTACAGCATCCAGGAGGGTTTCTTGAAACAATATGTAGATAATCCAACTAGGGGAGGGACTAGACTAAACCTTGTATTGGAAAATGAGTCTGGCCAGGTGATTGGAGCATTTTGGGAATATTACATGCCAGCAAGAAATTATTGGAGGATATTGTCAGGGACAGTATTGACTCAGTCACATTTGGAAAAGAATGAACTTATTGGAGATAGTCTGCATGACTTTGTGTGGGTGATGTCTTGTCTCACAATTTGATTAAGCTTTTTGTGCAAGTGATGAAGATGATTGATGAAAGTAGGGAAGTGGAAGTTATCTACATGGACTTTACTAATTAGTTTACTGTTGGAAATTAGTAAAGTTAGATCAGGGTGAGCTTGCCAACTGGATACAAAATTGGCTTGACAGTATAGACAAAAGATGGTGATGGAAGGTTGTTTTTTTGGATGGAGATCTATGACCAGCAGTGCTCTACAGGACTGCTACTGGGGCACAGAGTATTAAAGTTGGCAGCAGTAGAAAACTTTAGTTGGGCCATATATGGAGTATTATGTACAGTTCTCACCGTCACATTATGGGAAGGATGCGTAGGCTGTGGAGAGGGTGCAAAAGATGTTTGCCAGGATGTTACTTGAATTGGAGTATATTAGCTATGAGGAGGGGTCGGCCAAACTTGGACTGATTTTACTAGAGCGTCAGAGGGGATTTGATGGAAGCAAATGAAATTATGAGAGGCATGAATAGGGTGGATAGTCTGAGACTTTTTCCTAGGATGGAAATATAAATATTAGGGAGCACAGGCTAAGGTGAGAGGGGGAAAGTTTAAAGATGTGTCAGGCCAGTGTTTTACACAGAGGATGGTAGGTGCTTGGAAAGCACTGTCAGGGGAGGGGGTAGCAGCAGATACAATAGCAACATTTAAGAGGCATTTAGATAGACACATGAACAGGCAGGGAATAAACGGATATGGATCATCTGCAGGAAGATGGAATTAGTTTAAAATGGCATCATGGTTGACACAGATATGATGGGCCAAAGGATCTCTTCCTGTGCCTACTGTTCTACGTTCTTAATTTGTAAGTGACTATCTTATGCTTGTGTCTGTACTTCTGGAGTTGCACATCTTGTCTACTACGTCAATCATACTCTTTCACAATCTCAAAGAATGTTTCTTTTCTCTTTCCTAGAGATCCAGGTTGTTCAAACGTTCCTGGCTTGATGATACAAAGGCTAACTCCCTGTGGAACAAAATAATCATGGCTGTTATGATCAGAGTGGGCATTCACTGACAGGGTCTTCAGGGCATGGCCATAAGCAAACTAAATGTTGATAAGATGGTAGCCCTCTCAGTTATAGAATGTGGTGCCCTAAGAGCCATGCTGCAACATTCATTTCACTTTGCATCAGCGGGAATGCTGCCAGCTTAACAAATCCATTTACCGTTTTGTTTCCCTCATTTTGCTGGTCAGTGAAAAGTTGAAAAGTATGGCACTGGGAAAGCACAGCAGGTCAAGCTGCATCCAAGGAGCAGCAGCGTTGATGTTTCAGGCATGAGCCCTTCAGCAATTGTAAGATATTGCACACAAATACATTTCTTCCCTTTTTTAAACAGATTTTGTCACCCAGCATCATATTCATGTCGGGAATGCTGTGGTGCTTAACCATGATTTGGAGTGGGTGGTGTCCCCACGTGTATTGGTGGTATCTGTGTCAACATTCTGACACGTCTTGCAGCTGTTACCATAACAGGGTTGTACTGTGTTGTGACCGACGTTGTCCTGAAGGCTGCGCAGTTTGCTGTTAACAATGATCTGTTTAAGGTTTGCTGGTTGTTAAGTGACGAGAAATGGAGGTGTCGGGAAGATCTTGGCGAGGTGCTCATCATCGATAATGTGTTGTAGGCTGCAAAGAACAAGGCGTAGTTTTTTGGCTCCTGGGAAGTACTGGACAACGAAGGGTACTCTGTTGCAACCTGTGTCTGCCTCCTGAAGAGGTTATTACGGTTTCTCATTGTGGCACATCGAAACTAGTAATTGATGAGTTGAGCATCGCACCCTGTTCTTATGAGGGCATCCTTGAGCACCTTCACGTGTCCCAGTTGGGGAACACTTCAGCAGTCGGATCTTTGGGTGACCGTCCTCCAAGGCGGACTTCGGGACAGGCAACAACGCAAAGTGGCCGAGCAGAGGCTGGTAGCCAAGTTAAGTGACCAAGAGGATGGCCTCAACCAGGACCTTGGATTTATGTCATACTACAGGTGACCCAACTACACTGTACACTCTCTCATATACACCAACACTCTTACATACTCACACACTCACATAGACCCTCTCTCATACACACTCTCTCAGATATACACACACACATACACACCCCACACTCACACATGCACGCTCTCACAAACTTGTACCCCATCACACTCCCACACAGTTTACCAAGTTTGCACACACGCAAACACACACTCTCTTAGGTGCATTCACATTCTCACGCTCACACTTACATGCACACTCTCTCTCCTGCATGTGCGTCTTCTGGTCCTGCTTCACCACTACCTGACGAAGGAGCAGCGCTTCAAAAGTTAGTGCTTCCAAATAAACCTGTTGGGCTATAACCTGGTGTTGTGTGATTTTGAACGTGGTTTTTAACTTAATTTATGTTCAAGTAACTGTCAAAAACATTCTGAAAATCTAGATCTATCAAGGGACAGAATTTATCTGTCTCAAAGACATTAGATAGGAGGTATTTTTAATCTTGCTGTTCAAAAGGTGTTTTGACACGTCTCTTGAGCAGATGGGACATAGACCTGGGCCAGAGGTAGGGGCATTACCACTGCACCACAATAGCTTAGAAGTCAGTAAAGATGATCTCCACCTAAATCACGCCAGCTGGTTCTTTTTAATTGTTCCTATGTAGGTGGTCCTCTAGTTCAGAACAGAATACCTTATTTTAGTAGCTATTGATTTTAAGTTGAGGGCCCATTGGATTTAAAATTTCAATTTGCCTGATATTTCATTAACCTCATTACAGTTCTGTAGCACATCACCAATGACTCCCCTCTGACAAAGTCAGTCTCCAATACATTTTATCCTTTGATCCTGGAGCTTCCTAAGACACACATTCATTGGCCCCTGAGATTTGTTAGTTTCTCCTAGTTTTTGTTTTCCTAACTGATTAATTACTATATTGATCTTAAAATCCTGGATAAACTACTGATGTTGGATAATAAATGAATACTTCTACAAAATTTTAATCCAATAGTCTATTTTGTGTTCAAAATGGCTTCTATCATTTCATAGTAATTGTACTGTAAGAATCTTTTAGTACTGTGTTTAACACACTATTCAAAGTAATTCCTGGAATCAAAAAAAACTTCAGAAGCCGGAAACCTGTAACCAAAACAGAAAATGCTGGAATCATTCAGCAGGTCAAGTAACATTAGTGGAAAGAACAAATGAGTTAATGTTTTGGGCAGAGATGCTTTATCCAAGCAAAATGGTCAACGCCCATATTACTTCATGTATTCTCTCCAAAAGAGCTGTCTGAACTCATGAATGTTTCCAGCATTTTCTGTTTTTGTTCCATTTCTGTGAGGATCTGATTTTTATTGTTTTATTCCTATCAGAATGTTCTCTTTATTTTTATCTTTAACAACATCTGAAATATTTGCGTTTGTTCTTCTTAATGTTCATCATAAATGATCCAACGGTTTTAATGTCTTGCATATTTATTTGTCATGGGCAGAAGTTTAGGATCATAGATTTTTAAATTTGAACCATCTACTTAGACTTATTCTATTGCCCTTTCATTTTTAAACATATACCTAAGTTCATTTTAAAAATGATCATACACTGTGCCCTAAACTTATTTCTGTAGGACATTCCATATCCTAACAACATCCTTTGCTTTGTTTTGGTGACTGTAAATTTGTGTCCTTCAGTTATTGACAATACAATGGAATTAGATCTTTCTCTGAATAACCTCTGGGTTGCCAACTGTCGGGTTGATTCCAAGAGGTAACATTGGAACCATTGACTGTATAACAAAAAGAAATCTGAATACTGAGTCTATCACTTACAGATGTATTTTAAAAAGAAATTCTATTCACAGGCAACACACGTGATGACATAAAGGGGATGGGAAATCTCCTTCATGATCTTCTCACTATACTAACGTACCTCAACCCAGTGTTCTTAGAAGGTTTGGCGTTATTCACCAAAGTTGACCGCACTTAACCACAACTTGTATCTACAGCATATAGTGTCATAAAACAATTTAATGCAAATTTACTGAACACGCAAAGTATTGGGCTGAATATTAACTCCTAAAATAGGGCTGGTATCAAGTCTTGGTATAAAGCAATCAAATCTGGAGCAGGAAATGAATTTACTACTTTTGTCAAACACAAAAGTGGGGCGAGGGCAGAGGCAAACATGGTCAGAGGAGCTTTGTTACGCATTCTACCATGATAACAAGACAGCGTGCCTTCAAATTACATTTAGTTTATTTTTAACGTGAGCTTTGGGAACTTGACAACTTAAAGGAAGAGGAGGCTGGACTCATGAAGCAAGAGAAGATGCTTGTATTTATATAATACTTTTCAGGATCACTGGCTCTTTCCAGGGCTTTCTAGCTAAATAAGTACTTTTGAAGTGTAATCATCCCTGCAATGTAGAAAATAAGACAGCTACTTCTGCACACAATAAGCCCCTCTGAACAGCACAGCGATAATGACCAGACAATCTGTTTTTGAGATGTCAACTGGAGGATAACTATTCGTCAGGACATTAGGGATAAGACCCCTGCTATTCTTTAAAATAGTCATGGGGACACCTTTTGTCCACTTGAGAGGGCTGACAGGACTGCAATTTAACTTTACATCTAAAGGATGACACCTCTGATACAATGCTCACTCAGCGCTGCATGAGAGAGTCAGTCTTGATTACGTGCTGATGTTTTGCATTAGGACCTGAATGTATAACCTTCAGACTCAAAGGCAAGAGTGCCATTAACTATACCACAGTTAACACACACAACCTATTTTGTGTAGTAGAAGTAGAAATGTTTCCTCCAGGGTCAGTAAACGACATAGTAAATCCCCTCCTCAGATGACCTTAGCTCCCCAATGACTATCATTCAAATTCACAAACACCACTGTATCCTATTGACTGCTGTCTAATCCTTTCCCAAAGACTAGAAGCCTTATTGTTCTCATCCAATTCCTCAATCTGTCTAACTCCGCTTGTAGATTTTAGCCAATGATGCTGACCTCCAGCCTGTCATTTATGCTGCCTGTGGATGAAAATCTTAAAGAAAGCAGTTAGAATAGCCTGCAGTTACATTCGGAAAACCTGCTTTTCTGGCTTTCTTGACCTCACAGCAGAATTTTTCAGTCCAGCCGCAACACTTTGGGGCGGTATGGTGGCTCAGTGGTCAGCACTGCTGCCTCACAGTGCCAGGTACACGGATTCAATTCCTGTCTCGGGCAACTGTGTGTGGAGTTTACACATTCTCCCCCTGTCTGCATGGGTTTTCTCCGGGGATCTGGTTTCTTCCCACAGCCTAAATGATGTGCAGATTAGGTGAATTGGCTATGCTAAATTGCCCGTAGTGTTAGGTGGATTAAACAGGGGTAAATGTAGGGAAAAGGGTCTGGGTGTGTTGCTCTTCGGAGGGTCAGTGTGAACTTATTGGGCTGAAGGGCCTGTTTCCACACTGTAGGGAATCTAATCTCTAAGCTAACCAACATTCCCCACTCCTGAAGAAATCAGACAAATATCATCGTTGTAATGAAGCAGTTTAATTAATCTGCAGGTGGGCCTCTGAGGTATGCTGTGATGTATTCTGATCTCAGTAGTCATGTGAGAGAGAATCAATTGGAAGGATGGAACTGGAGCAGTCTCGGTCAGAGAGCTCTGTGGCACAATCATTACGTGTTTCATTATAATATATACTCTTCAAACAAATATCTTGAAGTTTGGCTTGATCTTACCTCCCAGAAGGAAAAATCGGTTAAACTGGGAAATGATGGACCTGGTTCAAACTGGGGTTCAGTTTTCAGGTATATGAGATGCATTCGGACCAATATCATTATTTCCAAGTCGATTGGTCATGGACTGTGTTTCTCCTTGCTCACACTGAAACAATCTCCAGTCTAAAATCAATGCCTTCATTATCAAAGTTTATGTATTCATTAGCAGGCTGGAATTACAGGATTATCTACTAAAAATAGTTATTTGGTAATACAGAACTTGAGTATGGCTTGAAAAAAACACATTTTATTGAAGCTCTTTTGTCTTGCACTCGTCAGGACAATTTGTAAGAATACCAATTCAATGAGCGAACCTTGCAAACAAGACCTGAATCATTTATTCATTCTGCGAAACTGAGGTTGAAACAACATATCAGAGCCATCCTGTGGGATAATGGCTACCTGGATTCAATAATCTCTCACTGTATATTATATAAGTTCTTTAAAAGACTGCAGAGGTTTCTCTTGGTCATGAAAAGTACATGGAAAAGTATGGTATCTCAGAACCTTGAGCGACAGATTAAGCCAACTGTTTCATACTTTTAACACACAGTAGAAACACCAGTGATATTCATTACCGCTAGGATGCTGCCATTAAGTCAAAAGGTGTTTTGCCTGCAACATAAGTAAGTAATGTGGTCTATGAGTTTCAATGCCAGTGTGATGCCAGGTATGTACAATCTACATCCCAAATTCTGATGGGTGGTATCAAACAGCATATCTTTCGCTGTACTCAATAAACAAGGTACTGACTGTACCCAACAAGCCCATGCTTGAAAACTTCACAACTTATTGTCCAACATTAGATGCGATTCATCAATTGAACATTTGCCAAATCATCCTAAGTAGAAAGAATTACTCTGACAAATAATTTAGGATTGTCAGTCTGGCTCAGAGTGTGGTGCTCACAGTATATACTGCAAACTACATGTATTAATTGCAGAAAAGTGTTCTCTACAGAAGAAAGATCATATGCTTGTTTAAACTCAATTAAATAAATGATAGCAATTTGCTCATTTTTTTCTCAGGGCAATGCCCTGCCCAATCGAATTGGTTTAAAATTTAAACAAAGCCTGGTAGTTATCTGTCAATCATTATTAACTGATGCATTTCCATGACAATCCCACTACCAAAGTCCATTTGCCAACCAATCAGCACTCTCCTCTCATGCAGTATAAATAGTAGCATTTCCCTTGAATTGGCAGATTATCCTAATGAGTACAAGAAAAATGTGTCTTTTTTTCAAGAAATATATATTGGCAATCAATGTCTAGGAAGGGACCTCAGCAGTGATTGCAGCAGTATTTTGAAATTGTGCAATTATCCTTCCGCTTTCAACTGATTCTGAAAATCTGTATCATAAAAGAGTCCTGAATGTAAAGGGATCCTGTTCTACAATTTTCCTATTTTCACAGTTCCCATTTGAACTTCTTTCATCTGTTCCTCCATCCGATGGTTTAGCCTTTTATTCCTGATGAAGGGCTTTTGCCCGATTTTACTGTTCCTCAGATGCTGCCTGAACTGCTGTGCTCTTCCAGCTCCACTAATCCAGAAGATGGTTTAGTGTAATCTTCTCAACTCATCTTGCCAGTAGAATAAGATACCTTGCCTCTCAAAAACAATGTCTGAAGGAAACACGAATTCTCAGATTTCAGAAGCTACCTGATGGTTAGCCCATTACATCAGAAACAGAAGGCAAGCCAACAGTACAGTAAACAATAGTTACAAAGAGGAGGAGGAAAATGAAGAGACTGACAGCGAATATCAGATCCCAAAGTTCTGAAGGAAGCTCACAGATGTGGACTTTGGACTGGATTTTCAAATGTCCTTCTGTTTGATCTTGGATATAGATGCACTTCAAAAATATCCTTCCTGAATGGCATGTCAGTCTTCCAACTGCAGTCTAGACTGCAACATTACACTCAAAGCAAGAGTACTTGAGAGGTGTGGGGGATGGGGATGCTGGCACCTCCCATTAATGTCCTGCTGAACTCCTCAAAAAGCTTTTTAAGGAGCTGCAAAGGCAGAATAGGTTTTTAAAATTGTATATCAGGAAAAGTGAATGTGCTGTTTTACACAAGAGGTAGTTTGACAGGAGCAAAGAATAGGACCATTTGGTAATGTGCCTGATAAATAAAATGCAATGGAAAAATAGCAGGATTCAACCAGAGTGCATTAAGTGCCTTGGATTAACCATTTGGCCATCTGTATGAGCTGTGATACTGCTGGCCCTGTAATCTCGTAAGGCTTCCCTGTCATGGCTGCCATGTGTCTATGAGCATTGCAACCTAGAGCAATACCCACCTGCACACAGCACCTGCCACCAGAATTGGGTGCCATGGCTTATCTTTGGATCCAATTAATAGCTGAATATTTCAAAGCAGTATTGGATTCCCTTCCTAGGACTGAAAATCAAACCCATTAACTTTGTTTCTCTAAAAAGATATGATACCTGTCTTACTGATAATTTTCAGATTTATTTGTTCATTTCCCATAGCTGTGACCTTATGAGTCAGAGTCAAGAGTGTGGTGTTGGAAAAGCACAGCAGGTCAGACAGCACCTGAGCAACAGAAGAATCGACGTTTCAGGCATAAGCACTTTCACCTTATGAACCAGTTCAAAGTGTGGCTTGCTAACATATAGATTTCATATTTGTAAAGGCATTATTTCAAAAATCTAAATTTTATATTACGTACATTATCAGTGGCTTGGAGATTAAAATAAATCACTAATGTTCTCTTATATCTATATTTCTGTGCTGTATGGAAGAAATGATACATTGTTGGACACGTCATCTTTTAGATATGGTGTTAAGCTGCAAACAAGATAGTGACAGACTGATGACACTGCGTCCAAGCTCCTCGCCCGGCCATCATCTGCTTTATTTGTTTCCTATTTGCTTTTGTTTTTTTCCTCCTTGAAGGCCTTTTACTGGCATCTTGGGCAGGGTAAGAGAAGGCCTGGCCTCCTGAGTATAGGTGGCAGCAGCAGTGGGAATCAGCTCCTCGAGGAGAGCAAGCCCTTAGAGAGCTAACAGCGGCAGCGAGTGTGGACCCAGCGGTGATGGATGGTGGCAGAGCTTTGTGATTTTGATGTTGGTAGGTACAGCGCAGGACTTGAGGTAGTGGTGGTGGCACCAGCTTTCAAGATGGCAGCAATGGCAAGGTGGCCTCTGCAGTCAGTGGAAAAGGCAGCATCTACAGCTGGTGTCAGTCAGCTGCGGTTGCAATGCGGTAGGCCAAAATCGATACTCTTGGTCATTTTATTTATGTTTTGTATTAAATATAGACTTGAGTGGTTCTAAGGTGATTTTCCCCTTTTCACCTTTGAACTAATGCCACAGAATCTATTACATTCGCCTGAGAGGCTATTGAGGAATTGATTTATTGAACCGAATTGAATGATTGTTGTCACTCGGGGCACTTCTGGATAACAGGACTGCTGAGGCTTAACAATCGAAGAAATCATTACCTACTCTTCCCTCTTGTCAGAGTAATCCAGAAACAGGAAACACTAGGATTCAACTGAATTAAGGAATTTTGCCCGGTCCAGGAAGCAAGTAACTGCACAATGTAGCAATGCAAGTCTCTCCTTTAAACTGGAATGAGGAGCAGGAAAGAATTCCATTCTACAAATGCACAGTGTTTCTGCAGCCAACAGTACATCATGCAGTACATACTTTCATAGATCCAGGATGACTGTGGAGTAGGATGATCCAGCCAGAGCTTTTTTTCCCCACATAGTGTTTTTCTTCTTCTCTCGATAAGTCCTGGCTTCCGGCGATGACTCCCAGCTTTGACAACTTCCAGCCTCAGACGATGACTTCCAGCCTTGGATAACCCCCTGTCTCCAGCGGTGACTGCTGGCCTCCAGCGACTCCCAGCCTGCTGCGGTGGCCTGCCTGCATGGCTCAGCGATCATCCTAACCTAGCCGCAGAGACCTCCCTGCATGGCTCGGTGATTCGCCCGGCCTGGTGCAGTAGCCTCCCAGCGTAGCTCAGTGATCCTCCCAATGCAGAGGCCTCCCTGTGTGGCTCAGTGATCCTCCCAGACGGGCGCAGAGGCCTCGCTGTGGGGCTCAGTGATCCTCCCAATGCAGAGACCTCCCTGTGGGGCTCAGTGATCCTCCCAGCCGGGTGTGGTGAGGTACATGCATGGCAATTGTAGCGGCCTGCTGGCATGGTGTTCTCTCGGCCCAGCGTGGCGGTCTCAAGCAGTCTCACAGCCTCATGATCCTCAAGGTGTAGCCCAGTGCAGTCTGGAGCCAGCACCCAGAAAGCTGGTGCCAGCGTGGTTTGTTGTTCTGAATTTTAATTTCTGCAACACTGGACACAACTTTATTTCTCGATTGTCTAAGATCTCGAAACTAAAGAAGCTGTACCTCGGTACCTTTGTACTGAAGATGGTGCTGTATAAACTTTTCATCATCCTTATTGAGTATATTTGTCAATAAAGGCTAATTCTAATTATAATTCCAATTTTTATCCGAGGAGCTGATTACAGCAAAGTCATCTGTCAAAGAAATCTCTGAGCCACGAGGCAATTGCTAAGTGAACAGAACAGCTGGCCAGGATTATGTAGTTCAGAATCGGCAAGGACTATACTTTTTCTCTTCCACATTTACCATCCTGTTTTCATGTGAGGCTCCATACCCTACTCAAATTAGATACTCATTTCAACCACTGAACCACTTATCCAAACAATAGAATGAGGCAATTTCTGGGCCAGAAATATATTTGCAGTGTTAGCTAACAACTGTGCAGTAACAAACAAAGGAACCAACAGTATGTCATTATCCAATGCAATTCAAATGATGAAAGAAGCAACAAAGCAACAAAAAATGGAAACGGGGAACCTCGTGTCAGATTAGATACATCAAAGAAACAAAGGGATAAAAAGTTTACATCTAACAGAAAAAAAGAGAGAAAACAAAAGTAACACAAAATATTAAACTTCAAATTTGAAATACCTCTTAGTACAACCTCTTGTGGGGAGGAGGCTTAACTGTTTCAACTATACCAAGTTCTACCTCAACAAACCTCAAATGTTAAAAGGGCCCTTATATCACTGAACACAAAACCTAACTTAATGCATCATGGTTAAGTTGTCTAAATGTAAAATGCAACAACATCTCGAAACTGAAAGGGATGTTGACGTGAACTCCAGATTTGACAATGTGGGATGGTTCATGGCAAGTCTCTCTCACCAAAAAAATTTAATTTTCTTTACACACTGTTTCAGTTTAGTTATTAAACACCATTATTTTCCCAGCAAATTCTAGACCTTCATCTCAATTTTATCATCAAATAAAGAAGAAAAAGATACTTAATTTACTTTGATGAAATAATTTTAAAATAATCTGGTTGTACTTGATCTTTTCTGAAATAATATTGCTTTTTTCCAAAATTTTGCAATCAAGTTAAAATCACATACATGGGGAGAGAGCATTTGCTTTTGATTTTAAGAACATGTTAAGTTTCTTGCAACTAAAACATTTAATAGATAATAGATTATTATTATTAGAAACAATGAAAACATTGTAACTGTGAAATACAGTCTGTACCTGCTATGCCTTACATTACTAAAACAAGACTATAGCTTGAACACTCCTTTCATTCCATATCTATTGTTTGACCTCCCAACCTCACAAAATATTGGCAAGAGCTCAGCAAAATCTGAACTTCACCTCACACTGTTTCAACTTAAGTTCACAAAACAAAATCATGTGACATATATTTAATTGGAGCACCATACATTGTACATTTTAAATCAGTTTTTTTTAGAATCTAAAACAGCTGCATAAAATTAATAAGAAAACAAGGGTGTGCAATATGTAACAGAACTCTGGGAATAGGAAATAGAGCTTACTGCACTTCCATTAAATAAATTCAATGTTGTTTGCAATATAATTTACAGACCCATCTGGATTCTTTTTAGAGGGTGGTGACTGATAGTTGAGTTCCAACAGTGGTATGTAAAGCATTTCAACAAGGTCATAACATTGACACATAAACCCTTACTAATTACACCTAAACTTGTCCCACAACAACATTGAGTTACGTTTTTTTTGTTTACTGCTTCCTACATAAATGTATCATGGTGCAACATTTTCTGTTTCATTTCTTATTTTCACTTTATCCTGGTGCATTGCAAAATCAAGTGAATTTGCACTGTTGACGTTAAACTACAGCGGATAGTCAAAACAAAGTTAATTGAAAACAGGCTTATATCAAGTATCTAAGCCAGTTGGATGCATGTGCACCATGAAGTAATTTGTTCAGGACCATACTGTAGCCCTGACTTACATGTGGCCCCGAAAAAATGTAATTCTGGAATAAAAACATTAGTTTTGTAATTAGACATATATGAACAAGATGAAGCACTTAAACTTTTAGATTTTCTTTTATAAAATCTTATACTTTCCAGGAAGGAAATGGCCACCTAGCAGATGCTTCATGCCAACTTTTGTAATGAGGTTCTTCTTAAATGCGGTTTCAAACTCTATAAAATAAATACTGTGGTAATTGAAGGGCTCTACATTGTGGTAAATGCGGATCTCCACTGAAATGATTCCATAGAGGCCTGTATCTCGTCACCAAGTCACCCTTTACTCATATGTAGAGTGTCCTTGACAGTAATCCAACTCCCACGGAGCCAGCTCCCAGAGTAAAGAAGATGTCTGACACTCCTGTTTTTTTCTCGTTTTCCTTTTTCTCTTTTTTTTAATCAAAAGTAAACGTCTACCTGAAACAAGGGGGAGAGAAAAAAGAAACTCTCCTCCTCAGTAGGAAACCCAACAGCAGTAATAACACACTGACTATGTGATCCAGGCAGGAGAGGTCACTCCTCTTACTCAATGCAAAATGGAGAGTCCTTCACACTGGTCCAGCTCCATCAGAGGCAGCTCCAAGTGTAAACAGGATGTCTGACACTCCTATTTTTTTTAAGACACAAGGTGTATAAATCTTTACTCAATTTCCACCACCAGGAAGAAAAGATACACCCAAGTGGCCAGTGACCAGCAGTGCCCTTCTCATCAAAGCGCAATGGTGTGTGATCAAACAGTGAAGGGGAGGGCAGGGATTAAATCAAAATAGAGTTGGAGGGGGAAATAATAACCTCCACTTCCTGCGGTGCCCACCTCTCCCTGAACAGCTCAAGGGTGTTGGTGGAGACCGTGCACTCCTTCTCAAGAGACACCCGGGCTCTAACATAACCACAGAAGAGGAGCAGACAATCGGCCCTAACGATCCCTCCACGGCCCGCTGCCTGGACTTGTTTATGGCCAGTTTGGCCAGGCCCAGGAGCAGACCCATGAGGAGGTCCTCAGACCTGCCAGCCCTCCTCCGCACCGGGTGCCCAAAGATCAGGAGCGTGGGACTGAAGGGCAAAAAAAACAGAGAAGGACGTTTTTAAGAAAATCAAAAAGGAAGTGCAAACGCCCACACCCAATATACACATGGCCCACGGACTCCACAGAACAAGCAGTTTGGCTGGGAGTCCGTGAACCACCGCAATCTGTGGTTGCAGGGGACCGCTGCGTGCAGCATCCTCCACCCCAGATCCCCAAGAGAAAGGGGGAGGACTCCCGCATAGAGAGCCCTCCACTGGGGATCCCCACCACCAGGTGGCAAAGGGACATGTGAAGGCGTGTCCAGGTGGTGGATGAGGGAGATGTGATGGATGGTGTGCAGCAGCAGTCGATACAGGGCCTGCCATTTTATGTCCCTAAAAGGGGCAAAACTAAAATTCCGGAGGCAGCTCAGGTTGTGGGTCACAGGTTCCCAAGGGAAGTACAGGACCTTGGGGTCAATGTGAAATTCCTTCTGGCAGGGGTAACACTGCTGTTCTATTTTTTTTTCTTTTATAACCCCCACACTACCACCTAACTGCGGTAGTGTTTATTTTTTCCCCAGCACCCATGTTGTGTGTGTGCAGGTGTGATACACAGTGAAAGACACAAGGTGCACAAATCTTTATTCAATTTTCACCACCAGGAAGAAAGGAAACACCCGAGTGGCCAGTGACAAGCAGTGCCCCTCACATCAAAGGGCAATGCTGTGTGATCAAACAGTGAAGGGGAGGGTAGGGCCTAAATCAAAATAGAGTTGGAGGGGGAAATAACGCACTCCACTCCCTGCGGCGCCCACCTCTCCCTGAACAGCTCAAGCGTGTCGGTGGCCACCGCGTGCTCCTTCTCCAGAGACACGCGGGCTCTAATGTAACTGCGGAAGAGGGGCAGGCAGTCAGCCCTAATGACCCCCTCCATGCCCCGCTGCCTGGACCTGTTTATGGCCAGTTTGGCCAGGCCCAGGAGCAGACCCACGAGGAGGTCTTCAGACCTGCCCTCCCTCTTCTGTACCGAGTGCCCGAAGATCAGGAGTGTGGGACTGAAGTGCAAACAAAAGCAGAGGAGGAGGTTTTTAAGAAAATCAAAAAGGGAGCGCAAATGCCCACACCCAATATACACATGGTCCACGGACTCCACAGCGCCACAGTACAAGCAGCCGGGCTGAGAGTCCGTGAACCATCACAATCTGCAGTTGCAGGGGACCACTGTGTGCAACACCCTCCACCCCAGATCCCCGAGAGAAAGGGGGAGGTCTCCCGCGTAGAGAGCCCTCCAGTGGGGATCCCCACCGCCAGGTGGCAAATGGACATGCCAAGGTGTGTCCGGACGGTGGATGAGGGAGAAGAGGTGGACGGTGTGCAGCAGCAGTCAATATAGGGCCTGCTGTTTTATGTCCCTAAAAGGGACAAAACTAAAATTCTGGAGGCAGCTCAGGTTGTGGGACACAGGTTCCCGAGGGAAGTACGGGATGGGGTAACACTCCTGTTCTTAAGTGTTAGCCAGGGCTCCCTGATTGGATTAACTTAGCAGCCCCATCAGAGAACCCATATTCTATATGAGTCCACCTGGCTGACCTTGTTACAATCGCTACATCACTGAGTCTGAGTACATTGGCTGATACTTTTTTTTGTAGCTTCTCCTGGGGCATTTTAGTACCAGGTCAGGCTCCTCTGACTCTGTCTCTGGTATGGATGCTGCGTAATACACAGTAGTTTGTCTCTTACACCTAGAGCATTTTGGAAGAAATTCATTCATATCTTCAGAAGCAAAGGCATTGAGGTGACAATATCTGCTGTGCCCATCTCAGATTCCAAGGTGTCTTCAACATTTGACAGAGAATTCATGGGATCCAGAATAGTTGGAAAAGCTTTTGAGGAGCCGGGCATGTTTTGCTCTTGCACTGTTTGCAGCTTTCATATGGTCCACATGCTTATTCAGAACTGTCAGACCTAGCCAAACTTTATTGTCACTGGACCTGACCTCATGATGACTTGTGCCCCTTACTCATGCAGGGCCTTTCCTGTAGTTCCTATACCAAACTTCACCCCCTGAAGTAAACTGTCTCTCTTGGCTAGCGGAGTCTGATGCCATTTCACCCTCACCCCCAGATCTGGGAAGTTCAAATTTAACCTGGTGCAACATTGCTGGAGCTACCTCTGTAGTTGCAAGAGAGCAAATAGGAACCTGGACAGTTTGGGGTTTAGAAAAGCTATAGGCTGTTTCTTTAACCTTGTCTTCAAAGTTTGGACTGTTCTTTCTTCCAGACCATTGGATGATGCATGATATGGAGCTGTCCTTATAAGTTGAATAAACTTTCGGTAATACTCAAATGCACTGCTGATGAATGATGGCCTATTATCTGGGACAAGCACTTCTGGGAGTCTGTGTATTGCAAGAGATTCTTGCAGCTTTTCTATTCATCATTCCTGTGTTTGACAAATGAACTCTATGCACATCCAGCCACTTTGAGTGGGCATCCACAATGACTAAGGACGTTGAGTCCATGAAAGGACTTGCACAGTCGATGTGTAACCAAGTCCAGGGTATACCTAGCCATTCTGACGAATATCTGGGAGCTGCTGAACATAATTTGTGTCCTTTTGGAATTCTGAATACTGCCCCACCAACATGGCCATGTCTACATCTAATCCTGACTGTTAGACCTAACATGTCGTCAACATCTTCATTTTGGAAATCCCTCGATGACCCTGGTGGAGTTCAGCCAGTATGTGGCAGCAACCTTTGCTCGCAACAATTACTCTTGCTCCCCATAATAGGCAGTCCTTTGCTGTGATCCAGTTTCTCTGGTTCAAACAAGTTTTGATTCTGCTTGTGACAGCCCTTTGGTTTCCCCATCATCGCCAGCTGTTTCTGTTTTGCCTAGAACAGAGTTTTCTGCCCTCAAAGTCTGATATTGTCAGCTGTGACTGGAAATGCGTCTAGAAAATTTAAATCCTTCACTGACTTTTCCAGTGGCAGTACCATTGGTGGTGTATCTGCCAGAGGGAGGTGGCTCAGTGCTTCCACATTTGCCACTTGGCCTCCTGGACTGTGTTCCAAGTTGTAACGTTACACACGTGCTATTAGAGCTCACTGCTGAATTTGACCAGAAGCTATGGGCAGCACTGCCTTGTCCTCTTTATTTAGACCTAGTAGGGGTTTGTGGGTCATTATTATTACAAGTGTAGGTCCATTAAGGTATTGGTGGAACCTTTCTTCTCTGAGTGTATTTATGCTCTGCATTAGCCAGAATCCTTAATATCTACATTACTGAGCATTTCTCTCCTTTGGGTCACCTGTGAGTTAATATCAGCCCAATGCCGTATGGGGAGGCATCACATGCCAAACTAGATCTTGCTTGGACTCATAGTGTGCCAATGCTTTAGAGGATGATAGCTGTTTCTTCACTTCCCTGAAAGCTATGGCTTGTCTATGCAACCATTTCCAAGGCTGATTCTTTTTGAGAGTTGATGCAAAGGTGCCAGGATGGATGCCAGGTTATGTATAAACTTTCCATGATAATTAAATAGTCCAAGGAAAGACCTAAGCTCCAATACAAACATGGGAGCCAGGGATCGCCCTCACTTACCTTCCAACAGATATAATCCAGTCTTGTCAATTCTGTAGCCTAAACAGATCGCGGAGTGCTTGGAACACACATTTCTCCCTTCTAATGTGTACGCCTACCTGAGAAAAATGTCTAAGAACTATGTCTAAGATCTCTAAGTGCTCCTTATTGGTCATCTTTCTAATTAGCAGGTCAACTTGATAAATAGGGACCTGGTTGTCCACCTTATTAAATGTTCCCTATGAAAAACTGCACAGGCTGCCAATACTTCAAATTGGCAGTCTCGTATACTTGTACAAACCCTTATGGGTATTAATTGTAGCATACTTCTGGAAATCCTCATTAACCACAATTGCAACACATGGCTCATTTCCAGTCCTCTTGCCAGCATTGTGTATAATCCTCTATGCAAAGGACTGGGTAAAAAAAATCCGCAAAAGGCGGTTTACCATTTGTTTAAAATCCCAACAAAGGCTAACTGACTTCAGGCTTCACAATCGGTATGACCAGTGCTGCCCATTCCGCAGACTGGACTGGTTTAATGAGTCCTTCACTTTCCAGCTTTCTGATTTCTGCCTCTAGATAAGGCTGATCGTTCAGCTTTCAAACACACCCACCACTAGGACTCTCCGAGGACCATCGGAGGAATAGCTTAGAGTGAAGATGACTCAGACACCAGCAAGGCCACAGGACAGGCAAGGGACCACCTACTGCATTGACTCAGCAAAGAAGGATACAGAGGGAACAGTAAAAAACCCTATACGTGTAGTGGAGTCCATATCTTGGAGAAACTGCAGGGTCCATGTCGTAACCATCTGTCGATGTCCAAATAGCAATGTCAATGCAACATTGCAAAGGACAAACGTATATTAAGTCTAAAATAACCCAAGTATGTCTGGGTATTTTCCTAACTTATCAGACCACAGGCTACCTATGGTCTACAAAGACCTTGACAGTTCTGTAGCTGTCTTATACCTCAAGGACCTGGCTTGCTGATTTGGCTTTTGTTCAATTGCAGAATATTCTTCTGTCACTGGCTACTGGAGATGTCAGGTCCAGGGGCAAAAGGGCTGAGAAGCTATGGACAGTACTCAGGGAGGCCTCTGCAAGGGGCCCTAGATATAGAAGGCAGATTCTCCCCCTCTCTCGTAGCATACATGAAGCATGATGAGTATCTGGAGGAGACTACAAATGAATCAAAACCTTCTCCTCTTACCACTGCTGCATAGAGCTCAATGACAAGACAAATTAATGTTAAAAATCAAAACAAAAAGTAATGGAAAAGCTCAGCATCTGTGGAGGGAAAACAGAGTTTTGGATGTCAATCATCTCTGTTCCAGGACATCTCTGCCAGAATTTCTTTGACGACTCTGTTAGGCCCTTCAGCTGCTTCATCAATGACCTTCCCTCCATCATAAGGTCAGAACTGGGGATGTTCACTGATGATTGCACAATGTTAAGCACTATTCGCGGCTCTTCAGATACTGAAGCAGCTTGAGTTTATCATGCAGCAAGATGCATAGAACATGCAGGTTCAGGCTGACAAGTGACAATTAACATTGATATCACACAAGTACCAGAACTCTCCCTAACAGCACTCAGTGACCCCAAAGATTGCAGCGGTTCAAGGCAGCAACTCACCATCGCCTTCTTGAGGGTAATTAGGGGTGGGTAATAAATGTTGTCTTAGAGACATTAACACCCAATCTAAACTCTAGAGGATACAGGCCTACGCTGGTATTAGTCCAGCAAACCCTCTCTGAACTCAACGCAAGAGGCCTAACAGGGGTGGTATGGTGGCTCATTGGTTAGAACAGCTGCCTCACAGTGCCAGGCATCCATGTTCAAGTCCAGCCTCAGTCTGTGTGGAGTTTGTACATTCTCCCCATGTCTGTGTGGATTTCCTCCAGTTGCTCCGGTTTCCTCCCACAGCCCAAAGATGTGCAGGTTAGGTAAATTGGCCATGCTAAATTGTCCATTGTGTTCGGGGATGTGTAGTCAGGGGTAAATGTAGAGTAGTAGGGTCAGGAATGGGACTGGGTGGGTTACTCCTCAGAGGGTCGGCATGGACTTGCTGGGCCAATGTGCCTGTTTCAACACTGTAGGAATTCTATGATTCTGAGAGTGAACATGTTTTTAAAATTCACACCGTGATGGTTGTTGAGAAGGGTAAGGTCCACAAGGATCTGTCTATCGGATTGGGCCACAGGCTCTGGAAAAAATATTTCTGAAATTGAAAGACAAATTAGACTGCCAGTATTGGAGAGTGAGAAGTCTCAATAGTTCATCGTACATGAATGTAGATAACAGCCTGCACTCAGATTGAAATGACCAAAGTCAATTTGAAATGGGGTCAGAAAATTCATCTAACTTGCAGCAGAGGGAGAATCTCCAGGGAAAACTCTTACCGAGAGACAGTTCTGTGCTTAAAAGTTAGCTGCCTAAGAAAGGAAAAGCACGGAAACAAACCTTTGGGAGTTCAGAATCACTTCATACTGATTCAAGATAGAGCCATGGTGAAACAAAAGGAAATAAAATGTTCGAAATATGCAGCAGTCAGCATTTTGAAAGGACAGATTAATCCTTCTTACATAAACCATTAAAACTAATCATGATTTGGAGATGCCGGTGTTGGACTGGGGTGTACAAAGTTAAAAATCACACAACACCAGGTTATAGTCCAACAGGTTTAATTGGAAGCACACTAGCTTTCAGAGCGACGGTCCTTCATCAGGTGATTTTGTGTGATTTTTAACATTAAAACTAATGTATATAAGACAATCATAACAGACTGAAGAAAAAGAAACAAAATGAGTGGAGAAGAGAAGAAATATTGAGATTTTTGGAATCTAGCAGGAATGCAGAGGCAGAACTACAAGCTGGGGCCAAGGCCCTCTTACTCTGACCTGTCATGGTGTTGTCTCACATTAGCTGGCATATTAACAACCAGTTACTGGAAC
Organism: Hemiscyllium ocellatum; assembly: GCF_020745735.1. Taxonomy (NCBI): domain Eukaryota; kingdom Metazoa; phylum Chordata; class Chondrichthyes; order Orectolobiformes; family Hemiscylliidae; genus Hemiscyllium; species Hemiscyllium ocellatum. The sequence goes on along the minus strand of NC_083410.1, from coordinate 56,727,967 downwards.
TGTCGATAACTCAGCTTCTGGAGGTGGGCAGCAACATTGTCTCCTGATGCAGAAGGTAGTGCTGGCAACTTGAGCCATCAGCACTGGACCCTGATTTAAACATAGACCTGACATTAGCTGGCAGCCAGTAACCTGTCAAACCACCAACAATATGTGAGCCCTCCCCACAACACTATAGCAAGTTACACTGCCCTCCTGATCCCAAAAACAACTAGCAACCTGTAAACCTTTCCCCAACTTTATGAACAGCCAGCAAAACTCATCCTGCAATAGCCAACAACTTCAACCACGTCCCCTTCCACCTCCAATTATCCAGGAGCTAGTGACCACACAAAATCCTCAAGAGGAAGCCACAGTAGAAATGCACTTATGGACAAGGTGAAGCAAGGTCCCAGGAGACCTACATACACTTCAATGTCAACTTCTTGCATGTTCTACTTCAGACTATTCAGGCCAGGAAGGTAGTCCTCTCCCCGAAAGACTTTGTGCCTTAGCAAGCACTTGGATGGCAGCCATTGAGGAAGTCATGAATATTCAGGGAGGGTGTGGGCATCTTCTGGAGCACCAAGCTATTTGCAAGGGGGGTCACTGACCTTCTCTGCTTTATAATGGTTAGTGATAAACCTCAATTTTCTTTCGGGGGCAGCAAATGAGCAAACAGGAAGTTAGGAATGGAGGTGGGCATAATTGTTGGTGGAAATGAATGAAGTTTACACCAGCTCCTTGAAAGGGAAGGGCTGTTGTCAGGAATGCAAGCCGAGCACTGTGGACAAACACAATTGCCTGTGAGTGGCTCAGTGCCACATACATGCCATTGGCCACAAGTTACCTCAGGAAAGATGTATGGGCCCTTGAGCGGGTTCCGAGGAGGTTAACGAGAATTATCCCGGGAATGAAAGGCTTAACTTATGAGGAATATTTGAGGACTCTGGCACTATACTTAATAGAGGTTAGAAGGATGAGGGGGTGAAACTTTCAGGATACTATATGGCCTCGGCAGAGTGGCCATTGGGCAGATGTTTCCATTGGCAGGAAAGATGATGAATCGAGGGAACAGCCTAAAGGGAAGACCTTTTAGAATGGAAGTAAGAAGAAACGTCTTTCAAGAGAGAGTGGTGATTCTGTGGAATTCATTGCCACAGAAGGTTGTGGAGGCTAGGTCACTGGGTATATTTAAAACAGGGATAGATAGGTTCTTGATTGCCAAAGGGATCAAAGGTTACGGGGAGAAAGTGGGAAAATGGGGTTGAAAAACCTGTCAGCCATGATTGAATAGCGAAGCAGACTCAATGGGCCGAATGGCCTAATTTCTGTTCTTATGTCTTATGGTCTTATACTGCAGTAAGCTGGCAAAGTGACTATACATTACATTTGCTGGAGTATTGGCTTTAACATTAAACTCCTGTATTCCTACAAGGAAATAAGGTGTAAGAATCCAAAGACAGGGTTCAGACCAGCCTTATGTAAGAGGAGACTTTGAAGCTCATGGAGCATGAGAATGACTGATTTGTTGTGGATGGTGAGGCTGGCATTCAGTCACAGAAAACAGAGTCAACTCATCAGCAGATGTGAAAACTTCATCGGACAAGTAGAGGGGCAGAGACCACCTGTCCCCAATGTACAGACGTCTGTGAACTGCAACCAATTCTGAGGGCTCCCATGGAAGTGAGACAACTATTGATAGCTGCGTTTTTCCTCACAGTTTCAGAGAGCTGCCCTTTCCATGAGACCTCTGAGGAGGAGAATGCAGTATTACATCATTCCCTTACATTCTCCACCAGTGCCGAAGTTTTTATCTCAGTGATTATACAACTGTGATTAGATTTTGGGTCACAATATCATGTTAGCATTACATGCACAACTGACTGGTAGTTGGAGATTATGAAAGAAGAGGCCTTTTACAGTCTGAGGACAGTGAGAGGGAAGAAGAGAAATACTGATTGTGATTTTTGGAACCTAGCAGGGATGCAGAGGCAGTACTAGAAGCAGAGGTGAAGGCCCCTTTTGCTCCAAGGATGCTTTCTCTGCTTTTCCTCACAGGGTTCTTCACCTGTGACAACTCTGACTTCATTTTACAATGGAGTGGTTTTTCAGGCTTTCTTGTCTAAAGCCTTTTTGGAACTATGGGTTGGCAAACACACAAAGTTTTTGACTACTGTTTTGAAGTAAATGCTCAGTTTGTTTAATTTCAGGACATTGCAAATTTTTCTTCCACTTTATTTTGGGTACGTTTGCAATAAGCCTTTACACTATTGCAGGACAGATTTAAATGTGACCACCGAACTACTCTTGGGAATGTTACAAACTTGCCATTTTCATGAACGCTGGCATTCAGTATGATGAATGCTTACAAAAAGAACCATTTATCACAGATCATTATTAGGGCATAAAACAAGAAGCAGCTTTCATTCAAACCAAATATCTAGTGATGATGATGCCATTGCTGAATTAGTAATTCAATGATGAAATCATCCTGTGACACAAGGTTTGGCTTTGCGTCCAGAGCATTAAAGCAAACTGAACAATACTCAGCACAGATTCAGAAACGGTGTCTGCCTACTGTGTTTAATTATGAGCATTATACTCAGGACCTGTCTGGAAGAAACTATGTGACAGTACAGTCTGACCACAAGTCATCTTAAAACAGATTTCTCAAACCATTTTCATCTGTTGCAAAGAATGTTACCTCATTTGCAGAGATATAATTTAAAAGTGGCATACAAGCAAGGAATGCAGATGCACAATGTCCATATGTTGTTGACAGCAGCATTCCCTTTGAAAGAAGTTGAGGATGCTAACGTTGTGTGAAATCTTCCAGATTCAATGAGGAGCAATAGCATGACATGATCTGGAAGTCATTAACCTTTCAGACCCTAAATCTGAAAGACAAACATCTTATTCAGATCAAGCAAACAAGACACAATTTTCCAAGTGCTGGAGGAAGTAGTGATAAAAGGATTACCTGAAACCATCAAGAACAGATCTGTTGCTATAAGATAGTTTCAGGCACGCAGAGATAAAAAGGATTCCTCGAGATTGCATCCTTCACAAAGGAAACGGAGTCATTATCCCAATGGAGATGTGAGAGGACATACTGAAGCACATCCATGGAAGCCAGCAAGGTGCTGAATCTAGTTTGAGGAAGACAAGAGGAGTGCTCCACTAGCCAGACATGTGTAATGTGATTAAGAGCTGGTGTCAGCCAGTGCAATGCCTGTAACGAATACCAAGTTAAACAAGCTAAAGAGTCACTCATGACATCCCAGATAGTGCACAGATAAAATTTGAAGTAGACCTCTTTATTCTCACAAGAACTGATTATTTTGTCATCATCAGTTAGAATCCTGACTACTAGGAGTTATATCAGCTGATGCCAACAACTAGAAGTAGCCTTGTAGAATACCTGCAAGCATGCTATAGCCATTATGGCATTCCAATTTAGCAATGAGTGACAATAGCTTTAATTCACAAATGAAGAATTCAGCAGCTTTGTAAAAGAAATGGAAATTCAGTAGCTCACACCATTTCCACACAATCTCCATTCAGATGGAAAGATTGAAGCCGCAGTGAAAATTGTCAAAGAAATCATTAAAATATTGAGCAAATCCAGTCCAGATGTTTATAAGGCAGTCAGTGGAATAACACACCTTCCGAAAATAGTCCAGCCCAGCTACTAATATGCTGCTACTAATCTTCTAATGGCCAAAACAAAAATCTGCAGTAAGACCTACAACAAAAGTGAGTGACAAAATCAAAATAAAATGACAAAAGACAACTTCACGTTGACAAAAGTGCCAAATTGTTGTTACAGTTGAGCACTGGTGAGCCAGTCAGGTACAAACATTCAATTATCTCCACAAAAATCTGTCCACTTGGCAACTTGGATCTTTGAAGATAGAAGTTGTCATCTTGATTGGTCATAGTGAACATAAACAAGCAGCTATATCATTAAAATTGCTGCTGTATATATACAACTGGAGAAGCTGCTCCTTTATGACAGATGGCTGATGAAGTGGACGTGCTGCCACCAACTGCATAGAATAGACAGTCATCAGTCCCAGTGGTTAACCATTTCCCATTAAGGGTAATGGAACAGTAACAACAGTTACCACAGTAATACTTACCACTAGAGTGACATTCCCTGGACAGGGAACAGCACCTCAAGATTGAGCAGATACCAGACTAACAGCCAACAAAAATGCACCGCAAACCATTATAAGACCTGAAATCTTTTAGGATTATGTATGCAGAGATTGATAAAAGTGGGACAGACTGCAATAAATAGCTTTTATTTTTGAGTAGTAAGTTTCTTTACAGACCAAATATACTGGATAGCTTGCAGCTGCAAATGAGTTGTCTTCTCACTTTAAGACTGAATGTGTTGCTGAAATAACTGCTGAGAGATTTTACCTTCTGTCCAAGATAGCCAAGGTTTCAAGTCCAGGTGTAACTAGATTTGATGTATTCCCATTTACCATACTGAACATCTATAACATTCCTTTCCCCGGACAAATATGGTCAAAGCCTTCAAATTATATGTAATCAGAGAAAGATTGTTAAGAATCAGCAGGTTTGGCAGTATCTGTTAAGAGAGAAATGTTTCAATAGATGACTTCGCTAGTGTTCTGTTGCAAGAGCACAGATCCAAAACATTTGCCAGACTTTGGTGTTCTTGGGAGGGAGCTTCTGGTAATCAGATGAAGATTCCTTGAAAATCCTACATTGCTTTCGTCGGGGAGGCCTGACACAATTACAAGCTAAGCAGTTACTTACCTGTCTATGGTGTGACCTCATGCCAGGTTAAGATCTCAACAAGGCAGAAACTCACCCCAAAATCTGGAAGCCAATGAGTAGCCGACAGCTTTCCATTACCAGAAATAGGGCCATAGCTGTAAACATACTGGGGCATTCACCAGGGATCACTGCTGGATGAAAGGAAAGATAAATGGGTGGGATAGAATCACGAGGGGATGGTTTGGTGATGAGAAAGGTGTCAGATGCAAGGGGAGAGGGATGGACCTCAGAAGATCCATTCCCCCACTTGATGATGCTAGACTGTTTAGGTAGGCATCAAGTGCTTGTGAATGAAGGATTCTCTGTGTAGGCCACTGGTAAACCCAACAAAGTTTGTTGAGTAGCTTTCTGTAAGGATGAAAGACCCATGCGTACCTCTCACAATCCCAAAGCCACCATTAAATCCTGGTGGGTTCAAAGATAATTAGTTTAAGTGGCTCCGTAATGAGTCTAATTGCCTTTCTGTTGTTAGCAGATAGATTTCCCACAACAGCCCTTTCTGCCAATTACTAAGTGAGGGACAGTTTTCCTTTCTGGAGGTTGGGCGCATGACGTCGTATGTGATTCTCCTATTGCATCTGCTTTCCTGTCTGCTCCAGATGAACTCCACTAATTTCTAGTACAGCTGACTCACAGCACCAAGGACCCTGGTATGATTCCAGCCTGGGGTGACTGTTCTCCCTAATGTCCACGTGGGTTTCCTCTAGGTGCTCTGGTTTCCTCCCACAGTCCAAAGACATGCAGGTTAGGCGGAGTGGCCTTGCTAAGTTGCCTAGTAGTGTCCACTGGTGTGCAGAGTAGGTGGATTAGCTATAAAAAATGTGGGGTTATGAGGATAGAGTGGGGTGGTGTGTCTGGGTAGAATGTTCTTTGGATGGTCAGCGCAAACACGATGGGCCGAATAGTCTCTATCTGCACTGTAGGGGATTCTATGATTCTACCCGTTAACTCTGTTTTTCTCTCAAATGCTGCTGGACCTGCTCAGCATTTCCATCATCTTCATATTTCAAATTATCAGGAACTGCAATAATTTGCTTTTTCCATGCTTAATAAATATGTTGGTTATAGTGACCTCAACAACCAGATTAACACCTATGTTCCTTCAGTAATTGCCTTTCATTTTCTTCTTTCCTTTCTATTCATTGTCCATAGCTGGTAATGCAATTTTGAGCATCAGGTTTTGATTTATTAAATCCAAACAGTCACCTCCAATCTATTTTTCCTTGGAAGTTGAGCATTTATGAATTACCATCTGGACTTGCTCTTGTGGTGTTGGGCACAATTGTAAGAATTGACATGACTGCCAATTTCTGCCCTTGGGGATTCTGAGGCACCCAAAAACTAGGATAAAAAAAATCCAGAAAACATCTGTGATACTCTTTCCTTCTACTTCAAAATATAAATTAGAAAAATATTATTGTTGTTAGAACAAATTTCCAAATAGATAAACTTATTAGTAAATTCCATACTTTTTGGCAGCAGATCTGCTTCCCTCAATCGATCCTTCTTATTCCTTAATTCTGGCACCATTTCATCAATTCTTGCCTGAGCAAGGTCTCTGCATCATCCACTTTGAGTTTTGTAGCTTTTTAACATCTGCAAGCTGTTTCAGACACGACCCAGTTTGCATGAAAGACAGATTTCATTAAGCCATTACTGTTGACAGGAGTCAAAGGCCTCTAAGGTTGACTAGGAGTTTATCTTCATCTATTTCCACCGTTACCGTATTAATTTGTCATAAAATGTAGTAGGCTGTGTCAGGGACCACCTCTTCTACCTATTCTATTTAACAAACTTGCCATGGCAATAACATTTGGTAGAGAACAAGCAGCAACTTCCATCACGATTCCAGTTTTTGTTTCCATTTCACTTGCATCTACCATGTTTTCTCTCGATCCTTTTTAACTTCCTTATTCTCACTGACACAATTCTTTAGTTTCTGTCTTAATGCCTTCCACCTTTGACCTCTTACCATTCTTATTTCTTTTTGAGCCAACTTCTTTCTCTGTCCCATTCCATTTCTTCTAAAAGTTATTAATACGAATGCAGTGTTTTAAATGTTTTTTGTCATTCTGGTAAAATCTTCAAATGATCAATTGCTTTGTTTCTTGAAATAATCATATATGCTGAAATATCCAATTTATAATCCAAACACAATAAAATATAGGTTTAAAAAGAGCATATTCAAGCCTAATTACCTGAAGATATATGTTTCCTCTGTTCAATAACCCTTCTTGCTGTTTTTCCTTGTATGGCTTTTCATTGGTGACAATTTTGGTTCAATTTTATATTGGAGTTGTTTTTCTCAGGCTTTCTTGCCTAAATCCTTCTTTGAACTATGGATTATCAAACATGCACAGCTGCTGACTGAATATATCTGCCCAAGTACATAACATCTTAGTTTATTTAATTTCCAGACATTGCAGATTTTTCTTCTACTTTATTTTGGGTGTGTTTCTTGCTTATTACTGTCACAACCACACACCAGGCATTTCCTTAGAGTGGTCTATGAACTAAGCAATGGTATATGCTTCTAATAATTTTTTAACGTTTCAATTTGAAAATTATCAGAAGCACAGAGTTATGTTTCAAACAAGTTTAAAGGTTATTTTATTACATAACCACTGGAATCATGGAAATATACAGCACGGAAATAGATTCTTCTGTCCAGCTTGTCCATGCCGACCAAATATCCTACATAAATCTAGTTCCACTTGCCAGCATTTAGCCCATATCCATCTAAAGCTTTCCTCTTCATACAGCCATCCAGGTGTTTTTTAAATACTGTAGTTATACCAGCCTCCACCACTTCCTCTGGCAGCTCATTCCATCTCATTCACTCTCTGCATGACAAAGTTGCCTCTGAGGTACCTTTTATATCTTTCCTCATTCACCTTAAAACTATGCTCTCTAGTTTTGGACTTCCCCACCCCAGGGAAAAGACCTTGCCTATTTACCCTATCCATGCCTCTCATGATTTTATAAACCTCCATAAGGTCACCCCTCAGCCTCTGACACACCAGAGAAAATAGCCCCAGCCTATTCAGCCTCTCCCTATAGCTCAAAACATGCAACTCTACCGAAAAGTACTTAAGTAAATTATGTAGGATATTAGATAAAGTAAGTATACAAAGATTTAAAGTGAGAATAAAAGTGACATATGAAGATGAAAATGAAATCCGTCCTTAAAATATTGTTGTAGGACTGGCCGGTTTCAAGATTTTCTTTCTGAAGAAAAGGGTTGAAATGCGAAGTCAGATTCAGCATCTGCAATGGGTTCTATTGTTAAATAGTTAAATAAGACGATTCAGTAAGCACAGTTAGTTTTAGGCTCCTTTGCTTCACTTCTACCTTTATGGTGTTGTGGCTCTTAGTAGCCTGGTACAACATAGCAGATTTCTAATTGTCTTCTTTTCATCCCACATCCTTCCCCTATCTTATTGTTGCAAACAGATTTTGTTTTAAGCTGACTTTCTCAACCATTTTTACCAAAATTAACGTAAATGGCTGCAAGATGTTAACACTGAGAAATCATTGTTCCACAAAGCTCAATTATGCTAGAATTCCCTGTGATTTCCATCATCTGTCTCCTGTTCAACACAACTAAAAGTTTGACTCCTCATATCTTTTTGAGAGTTCATGTCCTGGAATCTTTGAATTATTTAAATACTTTGTGATTGTGAGCCCAGCTCAATGCTTCAGCAGCAAGTAGATCCATAAGAGAAGTCATGCAACTTGGAGGAGCCATGTTTAAAAGCTCCCTGACAACCAATTTTAAAAAGCGAGTATAGTTTGTTACAAAACCTTTAACTGGATGTTTATGACATTACTGAAAAATTGAACAGTTTTCTGCATTTTGTTGGAATTTCTAATGTAGTTTTCATTCAATCTTGTACAATAAGGTTATCCTGGACTTTTATTTATAAGATGCTCAACTCCCTCAAAATCTGAACATGAGGTCATGAATCCCATGGCGGATGTGTCCACCATTGGAAAACACTATTATTAACACTATTATACTATTTTCAGATTTGCGATATAATGTTCTCCTGGTTTACCAGACAGTCTAGGTTTCTCTAAAGCATAACAATGGGCAAAAATTGCACTTTAAATCATTTATAGTTTTAAAAGGAACAGAAAATGGTTTTAAATTACAGAGCCAAAGTACAGATCCTCTTCTTTATAATAAACAATAACTGCCTAGTTTTCAAAATATTTATTCTGTTTCTGTATTTATCCAGCAACACAGTCACTTTTGTTTTTAAACTGACATACAAAAATTTAATTAATTTTACAATAGTCCTGTCCTTAGAAAAAAGTCTTTCATCCAACTTACTATTAGCCACAGGGGGTGGAAAGGTAATTTTTAACTATTCTAGGTCATGCGTTCATATCCTTCCTTAACAAATTGTAAAAATGAACTCAGAAAATGTTGTTTGGGCTAACACCAAATGAAACCAACTCAGTTCATGTATCTTGTGTTTTTAATACCAAGTCAACTAGCAATGGTCAATAAATGCTGTCTTGCCTGTGTCACTAACAATCAAGAACAAATTGCTTTTCACAAAATCAATAATTCATAATTTACAAGAATATCTGCCAGTATTAAATGGGACTTAAATATTTCAAATTACTTTGGACCTTGAATGACTTATTCATGTAAAACTACTTTAAGAATCCTGTACTTCAAATTCACCTGTAAATCGAAACCTCAAAATCCCTTTGGGGGGTGGGGTCAGGAAATGTTCCTGAAATGGAAACTAAAGTGAACAAACTCTTCCTTCTGTCCAAATACTGCCACGCATTGATTTTAATATTGGGCAATTTAAACACTCACTTGATTAAAGCTGATGCCTCATTAACCTACATGAGATCTGCTGTTCGGATAGACTCTGCAGCAATTAACCAACTTGTGGGTCTGGGGATTGTTGTGCTTGCTCTATCCAGTGAAATTTGCAGCAGAGGTCCAGAGTGAAAGAACACTCATTTGTGAAGGCACAAGAAATGTAGATGTTCCACCATGCCCATCTCAACTGAATTCTAAACTTGGAAACTGTTGTCAAATTTGCCCCTGCTCAAAAAAGAATTGCCAGCAGACAGTCTTTGTGTTCTCTGATCTTTACCTTTTTGGCAGCCAGCCAGCTGCCTCTTTCCGTCAATTTCCAACTGGCAGCTGGCTGGCAGACAGCTAATGAGGCCTGGCTGTCAAAATCTCTTCGTTGAGTTAAAATCTGTGGTCTGTGCTTCATACTTCATTGGTGTCGGTAAAAATAAATCAAGTGCATTCATTAAGACTATGAGAAAACATTAACAGCAATTTGCATTCTTCGTATATCTAAACCCTGCACTTTATGTTACTTTTTAATCAGGGCACACGTTGTTGCCCATTCAATGCAGAATTTGCAAGTCCATCACCTTTGCTTCCTATTCAAAACTATTCTGGTACAGTTCACTGCCCTATTTTTTGTAATCTTCTTTTCAAAGTTGATGTGTGAGATTACTGAACCAACATAACACCAAAAGTGAAAGAACTTTGACAAAAACTGCTCAACATATCAAACCAACTGGAAAATCTTTCTTGGCAAATCAAGCTGAGTCTTTTAAAAAGTAGATTCAAAAATGTTAAACCACACTAAATTTTTTATCCAATATTAAATCCCAGTCCTGTCCCCTGGAGCTAACTTTTATAGAAAACAGGACATAAGTTGAAAATTGCTAAGTACAATTTCAGTGTGGGCTTTATGAAATGCTCTTCACTGAGGAGATTTTACGAAAGGTCAGCTCTGCATGAGAGGAAGCTTGACAAATGGGCAATGTGCTGATCTTTTACTCACAGCATAGCATCAGAATTTTTAATCTTGCAACAGTGAATCAAATTACCAATTAAAGAAGCAGGCTTTCATCTTTAAAATCAAAGACAAATTTAAACCTGTAGCAGCCACATGAGTTTCTGACTAAAAATAGCAACACAAATACTTCTCAGTAATTTCACTGGTTCACTCTTTTTCAAATTAATAGCTGTAAATAATAGTATATGTAAATTATATGTTATATTACTAAAAATGCTCTGTCAGAAAAATCACCCTTTTAGTTTCTGCAAACAACAATTTGCCACAACTGTAGACAAAATTGTTTCCTTTCATCTCCATCTAGACTGTTTTTTTCATGCTGCTGAAACAAGGGAAATTTACTGGTTCCCCCAGGAGGTAGATTAGTTCCTTGGTTGGGTCCAAGCCAGAGAATCTTACTGATGACAGGAATGGGATTGATCAGGTTGCTCAACCCAAGATGACAAATGGCTAATGTGAATGCACAAAAATGCATGAAGTATCACCTTGATCAGGCAGTCAGTATTTTTGTGATGCTGAATTGATCTCCTTCCCATGGGAAGGCTGCCAAATAGAAGTGGCAGGGGAGGTAGTCCGTGCAATTCCCTTCGAAGAATTTCCCCTCCATGGTTACAACTTAAAAAGAATTTCTTCAGCCTACTTTCTACCTGCAGGGCTTCAGCAGTGTCTAACACTCTGAGTGATGCTACTGAGCCTCCTAAGCTACCAGCCCTCTGATTGGGCCAAAGGCTCCTGTAGATGGGCTGCTGCCACCATACCATTGCTACTGCTCGTAAACTGAAGGGGAAGTGCCCCTCAGGTATCAGATGGTCCACCCCATTGGCATGATTTTGCCCAATGCCTTTATTCGGTCAAAGTTGAATACTGCACGGTTCTCCTTGGGAGCCTCCCAAATTCTACATCAAACAGAATGCACTCATTACCATACTTAAATTTTCATCCCCAATATGCTTATAATTATCAAAATCCAGTGATCCATAGTATTCCAAAAGATACCACCTTCAATTCTCACAATAGCCTAATCTCTACATCTTTCTAAATCTTCTCAAGTTATGCCCTATGGACACTCTATACTTTCTTTGAAATTGGCCTATAATTGTCTGTTCCTTCTCCCCCACATTTGGTGATCCCTTCAGACAGATTTTCTCTTAATCTGAAAAGCTTAGCCGTACAATCTTTGTCTTACCAGATTCCTCCCAAAGAATATTCTCTTTAACAGTGCTTTGGCTATTTTTACTTGGCCCTGTCTTTTTGGGGTTCAGATCACATTTAATTGCCTTATAACTCTGACCTCTCACTGTCAAAACTGAATGCTATGGATAGGTAAACAGTCTTATCAAGAATGTATTATTTAACAAAAATTGCTACAGCTTAATTGCATCCATTAAGAAATCCATAACATTTTCCAGATGCATCGAAAGGAATCTCAAACTCATGGCAAAAATTGGATGGGCTGAGGGATCCTCTGATTTCCCACTCTAATCTTGCCAATTGCAATTTTAAATTGTAAGTATTATGGATACCGAACCAAAGCTGCTAGGGTACCTGCTTGAAAACTACAACCAGTACTCTGGCACTATAGTTTTCTACTTGATCTGAAGTAAAGCTCTTTTCAAAGCACTCATTCACAATGAGAGTGATGATAAAATGGATGACTAAGCAATGATAAACATTAAGTGTAAAAAACTGAAAACAGTTTCCTTTCCCTGAAAGGGAATAATAGTATGAGAGGTTGAGATTTTTAAATTCCAGTCTGACTTAGTTGTCACTGTGTTGCCAAGTTAACTGAACTGTTAAGTTAAATTGTTGCTTGTTTTTCAGATGAAATACAAGAAAAGAAATTGCTTGAGATACAGAATTGATGTTTCGAGCCCAGTGATTCTTCAGTTCAAGGGTCACTAAACTTGAAACATTTAGTTTTCTCACTACAATGCTGCCAGACTTGCTGAGTTTCTCCAATAATTTTTGTTTTTGTTTCAAATTTCTAGCATCCCCAGTATTTTGTTTTATTATCAGATATACTCTGATATATATCTTGAAAACTTTGTACCCTCAGGCTCAGAGTTTTAATTATTTCTACATTTCACACTGTTAAGAGAACTGTGCCAGTGCTAATTATTTTAAGAGTACAAAGGTAAATTTCATAAAGGTTGATATTTTGTTCAGAAATAAGCTACAAAAACTGTGCAATTCCCCTCAATAAAAATGCTGAATTATGAAATTATTCACAAATGTTTTGACCTATCTTTGTAATAGATTGTTGTGCAAAACTTAAGAAACATTTCAAATGGGACGTTTGACAGCTGATGAAATCTGATAATTCTGTCATGTTCCAGCTGGTGACATTCTTGCCTCCAACTCAAGAGGTTTGGGGTTCAAGTTTCATGGCAAGTATTGAACAGAAAAATTAAAGCTGCACTGTTGGATGCAAAATGTTCACATGCAGTATACGATCGAGGGTTCCCTACTTCTTAACTCATGGCACTATTTGAAAATGAGGAGAGTGACACCCCAATACCTAGGTCCATATTTGCTCCGCAATCAAGATCACACAAAACAAGTTATCTGATATGGAAGCTTGTTGTGAATGAGTCGCTGTTTCCCATATTACAACAGTGACCAGCCTTTCCAAAATACTTAGCTGGCTTATTACAATCAGGTGAAGAGGGTTGACTGTCTCCCCTCTTTTTTTTAAACTCCTTCCCAATTGGTCATAACAAGCAGCAGGTATCATACTTCAAGTAAAATTTGGGGGAATCTCGATCCAAATGAAGAAGGCATTTCCAAGCTTTTCTTGAGTGGAAGAGTGTGTACTCCCCAGCAAATAATTAAAATGTGACCTTAAACACAGTACAGGTAATACGCTTAAAAGGGGATTCTTATTACAGACAGCAAGGTAAAAACATTGAAGTTTGAAGTATCCTTAAGATGCTGGATTTTAAGACTGAGCCCAGACTGCTGCCTTGTTTCATCAGCAGTGGCATGGTTTGTAGATCTTGAGTTCTCACTGGATAGTTGCTTCAAGTTGGTAAAAACAATGACTGCAAATGCTGGAAACCAGATTCTGGATTAATGGTGCTGGAAGAGCACAGCAGTTCAGGCAGCGTCTGAGGAGCAGTAAAATCGACATTTCGTGCAAAAGCCGATTCCTGATGAAGGGCTTTTGCCCAAAACGTTGATTTTACTACTCCTCGGATGCTGCCTGAACTGCTGTGCTCTTCCAGCACCACTACTCGAGAAAGTTGCTTCAAGTTACCTATTCACTGTGTGTGTTTTTTGTGAGGTTCAGATAACGATAGAAGAGCTTTCTTATTCTTACCATTGTGATTCCACAATGTTGTCTCTCATCCTTTGCTGCTGAAAGGCTGCTGTTAATAAACAGTTCCATCGTGGATTTCAAGCTGGTAGGTACAGGCAAACTTTCATCAGTCATTATATGCATTTATCATAAAAGTGTGAGGAAAACTAGCAATGTGATCTTTTTGATGCCTCACTGAGTCTCAGGACCTCTTGGCTAAATTGGTAAATTTTGATGCAGCCTGTGTTGTATATTTCCATGTGGGTTGCCTAGACTTGTCAGGTGATGAAGGGCTTTTGTCCGAAACGTCGATTTCGCTGCACTTTGGATGCTGCCTGAACTGCTGTGCTCTTCCAGCACCATTGATCCAGAATCTAGACTTGTCAGGTGATCACTGCAGCCATTCTATGTCATAACTGCCCTTTTCAAAATCTCTCAGGTTTTAAAATTAAATAATGAAAGTTGAATATTGATTGGACATTTTCACCACTTTCAAGGAGGTTGGGGATATGTTTTATTCGTGAAAGCTGCTATATAAATGCAAGTCTTCCCTTTTTTAAAAAATGTAAATTAAAATCTATTGCCAAGATGTAAAACTCCTCAATATGCAAGTTTTCTGTAGACCTTAGTCACTTTCACTAGGGGTAAAGAGAAATGTTTTGCTTGTTTTTCATCCAGTGTTTTCCTCACGGGACATCCTGCTTCAGCATGATTTCCTGCAGCTGGAAGGGTGGAGTGCCTGTGGCTGCAAACAACTCCACATCACACTAAGATCCTACTGCATCAATCATCATCAACCAGATGAGATGAATGATGTCAAAGATGTTGTGTTGAGAAACATTAGTTTTTGCATTCAGTGATATCAATTACTCTCAAGTGAAAAAATGTACATCTAATACAATGCAGATATAATCCTATATTACTCCAACACAATTCTCATGCAAAATATTTTCAAGTTTCAAGTTTTAACTGTCCATTTTGGAGTCCATTGTGAGTACATGTTGCTCATCAAGAAGCTGTAGTGACTTTACAGTACTCTGAAAAAGGAACATTTTGTCCACAATATTCAATAAGGCCAAAGGTTTTCTTTAAAATAGAACATGAAACCAACTGAAGTGAGAGACAGTGTTAACACATAAGCTTAGAAATAAGGGCATGCAGGATACAATCACTGATTTAAATGGTAATGTTCAAAGTGCGCCCCATATTAGATCTCTGGTCTCGTTATCAGCATAACAATATGGTGGGGACATCCCACCAGCTAGTCTGAAGTGAAAGGCTTTGTGGGCAAAGATCCAAGATAGAACCCATGGCTCTTGAGGTGAGCAAACATATCACTGGCTTCAGGAATGTTGGGGGCAAATGGCTGGTCATTAGCTGGGTAGATTGTTGGGTGGTGGTGATAGCATGAATGGCACTCAGAAACCTGACTGTAAAATATGGCTCCATAGTGAACTGAATCTATGCAATATATGTAGCTACCACGCTGGAGAAAGTTATCTAGGGTGTAAAACAAGAGGTCCATGATGATATATTCGGTGGAGATGTCCTCTGAAGATATATTTACTGAGCTTGAAAGTCAGTAAACTTCTTGTGATGCTCATACCAGGTCCTGGAGATCAGACTCTGGAAGTTGATCACCTTGGTCACCTGTTCCAGGCTTCCTGACCTGAAAAAAAACATAGTTCCTTGCCACCCGTTCAGCTCCACAACTAAAGCATCCAGTTCCACAGTCATGAATCTCTCTGTCTTGGTGCTCCATGACCCTAATTTGCAATTGCAGCACAACCAATCAGCAACAGTCTCCTTTCAATTAATGCAGCTTCCATTTAAGAATGAAGTTGGCCTTTATAAGTTGGAGCTGAAAATGTGCAGCTGGATAAACGCAGCAGGTCAGGCAGCATCCAAGAAGCAGGAGAATCGACGTTTCGGGCATGAGCCCTTCTTCGGGAATGAGGAAAGTGTGCCAAGCAGGCTAAGATCTTAGCCTGCTTGGCACACTTTCCTCATTCCTGAAGAAGGGCTCATGCCCGAAACATCAATTCTCCTGCTCCTTGGATGCTGCCTAACCTGCTGCACTTTTCCAGCAACACATTTACAGCTCTGATCTCCAGCATCTGCAGTCCTCACTTTCTCCTTGATAGGGTGGAGACCAGTTGAAGACTCATGGAATCATAAAATCCTTATAGTGTAGAAGCAGGCCATTCAGCCTATGAAACTCACACTAACTCTCCAAAGAGCATCCTAACCAGACCCATATCCCTGTAACCCTGCATTTCCCGTGGGTAATCCACCTATCCTGCACATCTCTGGACACTATGGGCAATTAGCATGGCCAATCCACCTCACCTGCAAACCTTTAGGCTGTGAGAGGAAACCAGAGCATCCGGAAGAAATCCACCCAGACACAGGGAGCATGTGCAAATTCCACACAGAAGGTTGCCTGAGGCTGGAATTGAATCTGGGTCCCTGGGAACAGTGATAACCATTGAGCCACTGTGTCACATCACTGGAAAGTGCCAGCCTTAAAAGCTCTTCAACCCCCTTTTGAGCGTGCCGTCAAGCAAGGGGTGTGGGTTATATTGGAATTGTACAAAAGACAAGTCAGTGGGCGGCACGGTGGCACAGTGGTTAGCACTGCTGCCTCACAGCGCCTGTAGACCCGGGTTCAATTCCCGACTCAGGCGACTGACTGTGTGGAGTTTGCACGTTCTCCCCGTGTCTGCGTGGGTTTCCTCCGGGTGCTCCGGTTTCCTCCCACAGTCCAAAGATGTGCGGGTCAGGTGAATTGGCCAAGCTAAATTGCCCGTAGTGTTAGGTAAGGGGTAAATGTAGGGGTATGGGTGGGTTTCGCTTCGGCGGGTCGGTGTGGACTTGTTGGGCCGAAGGGCCTGTTTCCACACTGTAAGTCTAATCTAAAAAAAGTCTGTCCTTGACTTACTGCAATAGGAATTGCCACAGGCAAACCAAAGTCATAGCCGTGTACCTGAGAATGGGTACCAATGAATTTTAAACTCTAACCATTTTCCTCTTTTTATCATAAAATCAACAGCTAACTACTGCCTACTACCAGATTGTCGATCTGTAATAACTAAACATGACATTAGAACCCTCACTGATTTTTTTATTATTTGCATTTTTATATTTTTAATTAATTTTGGTTTAGAGCTGTGAACTACAAGCGGTGAACTTAGAGGAAACCTTTGGATTATGAGCAGCATTTGTGTTAAAAGAAGAGAACAAACAAGCTATTAATTGCTTTTGAGGCCAGGTCGAAAGTTAATTACAGATTGTTCTTGATTAAAAATCCATGGACTCTTCAACTGTGGAGTGATAGCATGCTTAAACAGATAGAAGATGTTTGGCCACTAATGAGGTGAAAATCTGGAAATTGGTTTCAATAAGTCTGGGAGAGAATATGATGATCAAACAGAGAGCAGTGCCAGAGATTTTTGAAGTGCTTGAACTGAGGAGGGGAGGCATTTTGCAAGAAGTTTGGTTATTGTTACAGCATGAAGATTTGAAAGCTCCTTATCTATCCTCCAATTGTCAGCTACTGGAATTTGAGAAAATAAAAACTTAGTTAAAAGTGTTACTGAATCTCCAGAGTGAATGGGAAAGGTGGCACTGATTGATGTCTTCAGAAAACCTATACACACATGAATCAGTGTAGCGTGAAAACTGCTTCAGTAATCTAACCAATTTTATAGAACATTCACAGCGCAGTATAGGCCCTTCGGCCCTCGATGTTGCGCTGATCTGTGAAACCAATCTGAAGCCCATCTAACCTACACTATTCCATTATTATCCATATGTTTATCCAGTTTTGTTATTTTATTTTAATTTATCTCTCAACTGTATTTGTTTCTCTGCCAGCTTTTTGTGTGAATGGGACTGACAACAAAGGTTATTGGGTTCACATCCTCAACATTAATTAGATTACCTTATTGTTTCACTTTGCTCTGCTATTATTAATAAGTTGTTTTTTTTTAAGCTGAAATTTGGTGTCCAATATCGATTATTCACAAAGTCTGGTACTGGTTATTTAGAAAAATTCTGCTCAGGAACAATTTTGGGGTCAACATGGAGGTTCACTGAATATTCTAATTTTTCTATGTCGTGAATACAGAGGTAGAAAGGCTGATTCGATTTGGCTGTCTGTTTCTGAATTGTAACAATGGTTAAACAAAAAGGTCTTGAATCCTAAATCAATATTTCCCATTCTAACAATGAATAGTTTGAGTCACTAACTTCCATTCCACAGTGAAAGCCCTGTTACATCATAAGCGCATCAGGTCATTTCACCATTCTTTTTGCAGTGTTTTGAATAATTCATACGTGATATTCCGACCACCTCAAATAACTTATCTACCATACAATAAAAATTTAAAAGTAAATGATAGAAAAAATAAGAAATTCAATAAGAAATTATACTTTTCCTAAAAATAGTTCCTATCAACTTTAAAATGATTATTTTCTTTATTTTGGTACAATTGTATAGGTCGCAGGTGGCTCAGTGGTTAGCACTGCTGTCTCGCAGCGCCAGGGATCCAGGTTCGAATCCAGCCCTGGACAACTGTCTGCGTGGAGTTTGCACATTCTCCCTGTGTCTGTGTGAATTTCCTCCGGGTGCTCTGGCTTCCTCCCACAATCCAAAGATGTGCAGGTCAGGTGAATTGGCCATGCTAAATTGCCCGTAGTGTTAGGTGCATTAGTGTGGGAATGGGTCATAGGTGGGTTACTCTTCGGAGGGTCAGTCTGGACTTGTTGGGCTGAAGAGCCTGTTTCCATACTGTAGGGAATCTAATCTAATCGTACTATTGAGTATAGGTTTGGTCTCCTTATTTAAAAAAAAGTACAAATGCATTAGAAAATATTCAGAGAAGGTTTATTCAACTGATACTTGGGATTGGGGGAGTAGGAGTTTATTTCATGAGGAAATAATTTGCATTTGAGTGGGAGCAGCGGCTGAATAAAAGCGAACCCGGAAGACTACAGCTAAGGTAAGACAGTTTGTTTTAAAATTACTTACCTGTAGCGGGCAGCGGTGTTTTTTTTCTCTCTCTTCACAGAAAGAGTGGGAGCAGCAGGGGAAGTGACGGCTACCAGAGGGGCAGCCGGGAAGGAAAGCAGTGAGTATATAAATCAGGAAGGCGGCTAAACCCGAGATTCTACAACTGTAGTGTCTCCCACCTATCCTCCTCGTCTAACCTCCTTAACTACACTGTTGTTTTTAAAGGTAAGGATTTTCTAATTCTTTACCAGTGACTGGTTAAAAATTTACTTTGTTTTTGTGTGTGTATATATATTAATTCTTTTTTAGGGAAAGACTATCGCAGAGAGGTATCAGAAACTATTCTAACTCAAACTAGTACAAAGTAACTAAGTAATTAATTAACTAAGCAGAGATGGCTGGGCAGGTGATGTGCTGTAGCTGTATGATGTGGGAGCTGGCTGATCCCATTGTGAATGGCAGTGAGGGGGAGAGTTTTTGTTTACTTTAAACCTGGACGCTTTGTTTCAGGAGGCAGTCACACCTGGGAGATTAAGTAATTCACATTCAGCTCGTGATCAGGCACATCAGAGTGTGACTGTCAGTGAGGCAGGTAGGGGGAAGCTGAGTTCAGGAGTGGAGGAGCCTCAGCCCTTGACTTTGTCCAACAGGTACGAGATTCTTGCTCCCTGTTCAGATGAGGAAAAGGGCTCTGGACAGGATGAGCCAACTGACCAAGGCACCACGGTGCAGAAGGCCATTCAAGAGGGCGGAGCTAATAGACAAGTAGTGGTTATAGGGGATTCTATAATTAGGGGGACAGATAGCCGGATCGGGAGTCTCGCATGGTGTGTTGCCTGCCCAGTGCCAGGGTGCGGGACATCTCCAACTGGCTTGGAGCAGGAGGGGGAGGATCCAGTTGTTGTGGTCCACGTTGGTACTAACAACATAGGCAAGACTAGGGTGGAGGACCTGTTTGGGGATTACGAAGAACTAGGCAGGAAATTGAAGTACAGGTCCTCAAGGGTCATAATCTCCAGATTACTGCCCGAGCCACGTGCCAATTGGCATAGGGACAAGAAAATTAGGCAAGTAAACACATGGCTAAGGGATTGGTGTGGGAAAGAGGGATTCCACTTCATGGGGCATTGGCATCAGTTTTGGAACAGGGGGGATCTGTACCGTTGGGACGGTCTCCCCCGAACTGATCAGGTACAAATGTTCTAGCGAAGAGGAGAAATAGGGTGGTCAGTAGGACTTTAAACTTCTGAGTTGGGGGGGGGGGGGGGAAAAGGGAAAGCGACAGGGAGCATGGCGTTAAATGGAAAGATAAGCAGCAGGATAGCATGTGTCCAGGCGGATTTAAAATTGAGGCAGACTGGGAATGCAGAAAAAAGCAAGGATAACTTAGGACATCATATGACTTCCAATATCTCTAATGATAAGAAAGTTAGCATTAAGGCACTTTACCTGAATGCTCGTAGTATTCATAACAAAGCAGATGAACTAATGGCACAGATCATAGTGAGAGATTATGATGTGGTAGGCATCACAGAGACTTGGTTACAGGGGGGTCAGGACTGGCAGTTAAACCTCCAAGGATTTTCAACTTATTGAAAAGACAGGGAGGTCGGCAGATGGGGTGGGGTTGCCTTGTTAGTTAAGAACAAAAGTAAATCTATGGCACTGAATGACATAGCATCAGATGATGTGGAGTCTGTGTGGGTGGAATTGAGGAACCACAAAGGCAAAAAAAACCATAACTGGAGTTGTGTATAGACCTCCTAACAGTGGTCAGGACCAGGGACGCAACATGTA
Source organism: Hemiscyllium ocellatum (assembly GCF_020745735.1). Classification (NCBI taxonomy): domain Eukaryota; kingdom Metazoa; phylum Chordata; class Chondrichthyes; order Orectolobiformes; family Hemiscylliidae; genus Hemiscyllium; species Hemiscyllium ocellatum. Next base: position 56,707,215 of record NC_083410.1, on the reverse strand, counting down.
CCGGGAAATAGAGAAGGCATGTCAGAAAGGCAAGGTCACAGTGATCATGGGAGACTTCAATATGCAGGTGGACTGGGTAAATAATGTTGCCAGTGGATCCAAAGAAAGGGAATTCATGGAATGCTTACAGGATGGCTTTTTGGAACAGCTTGTCATGGAGCCCACAAGGGAGCAGGCTATTCTGGACCTAGTGCTTTGCAATGAACCAAAGATATTAAAGTAAGGGAACCCTTAGGAAGCAGCGATCATAATACGGTAGAGTTCAGTCTGGAGTTTGAAAGAGAGAAGGCAAAATCTGATGTAATGGTGTTACAGATAAATAAAGGTAATTATGAGGGCATGAGAGAGGAATGGACAAAAGTAGACTGGAAGCAGAGGCTAGCGGGGAAGACAGAAGAGCAAAAAATGGCAGGAGTTTGTGGGTATAATTGAGGACACTGTACAGAGGTTCATCCCCAAGAAAAAAAAGATTATCCGGGGAGGGATTAGACAACCATGGCTGACAAAGGAAGTCAGGAAATGTATTAAAGAAAAAGAGAGATCCTATAAAGTGGCCATGAGCACTGGGAAATCAGTAGATTGGGAAGGCTACAAAAACAAACAGAGGGTAACAAAGAAAGTAATAAGAAAGGAGAGGATCAAATATGAAGGTAGGCTAGCCAGTAATATTAGAAATGATAGTAAAAGTTTCTTTCAATACATATGAAACAAATGACAGGCTAAAGTAGACATTGGGCCACTTCAAACTGATGCTGGAAGCCTAGTGATGGGAGATAAGGAAATAGCAGAACTTAACAAGTACTTTGTGTCAGTTTTCACAGTGGAAGACATGAGTAATATCCCAACAATTAAAGGGAGTCAGGGGGCTGAGTTGAGTATGGTTGCTATTAAAAAAGAGAGAGTGCTAGAAAAGCTAAAAAGTCTTAAAATTGATAAATCCCCTGGCCCCGATGGGATCCATCCTAGAGTTCTGAGAGAGGTGGCTGAGGAAATAGCGGAGGCATTGGTTGAGATCTTTCAAGAGTCACTGGAGTCAGGGAAAGTCCCGGATGATTGGAAGATCGCTGGAGTAACCCCCTTGTTCAAGAAAGGATCAAGACAAAAGATGGAAAATTATAGGCCAATTAGCCTAACCTTGGTTGTTGGTAAAATTCTAGAATCCATCATTAAGGATGAGGTTTCTAAATTCATAGAAGAGCAGAGTCTGATTAGAACAAGTCAACATGGATTTAGTAAGGGGAGGTCATGCCTGACAAACCTGTTGGAATTCTTTGAAGAGGTGACAAGTAGGTTAGACCAGGGAAACCCAGTGGATGTGGTCTATCTAGACTTCCAAAAGGCCTTTGATAAGGTGCCACACGGGAGGCTGCTGAGCAAGGTGAGGGCCCATGGTGTTCGAGGTGAGCTACTGGGATGGATTGAGGATTGGCTGTCTGACGGAAGGCAGAGAGTTGGGATAAAAGGTTCCTTATCGGAATGGCAGCTGGTGACGAGCGGTGTCCCGCAGGGTTCAGTGTTGGGGCCACAGCTATTCGCATTATATATTAATGATCTGGATGAAGGGACTGGGGGCATTCTAGCGAAGTTTGCAGATGATACGTAGTTAGGTGGACAGGCAGGTAGTACTGAGGAAGTGGGGAGGCTACAGAAGGATCTAGACAGTTTGGGAGAGTAGTCCAGGAAATGGCTGATGGAATTCAATGTGAGCAAATGCGAGGTCTTGCACTTTGGCAAAAAAAAAGCATAGACTACTTTCTAAATGGTGAGAAAATTCATAAAGCCAAAGTACAAAGGGATCTGGGAGTGCTAGTTGAGGATTCTCTAAAGGTAAACGTGCAGGTTGTGTCCGTGATTAAGAAAGCGAATGCAATGTTGTCACTTATCTCAAGAGGGTTGGAATATAAAAGCACCGTTGTGCTACTGAGACTTTATAAAGCTCTGGTTAGGCCCCATTTGGAGTACTGTGTCCAGTTTTGGTCCCCACACCTCAGGAAGGACATACTGGCACTGGAACGTGTCCAGCGGAGATTCACACGGATGATCGCTGGAATGGTTGGTCTAACATGAGAGGAACGGCTAAGATCCTGGGATTGTATTCATTGGAGTTTAGAAGATTAAAGGGAGACTTACTAGAGACGTACAAGATAATACATGGCTTGGAAAGGGTGGACACTAGGAAGTTGTTTCCGTTAGGCGAAGAGACTAGGACCCGTGGACACAGCCTTAAAATTAGAGGGGGTAAATTCAGAACAGAAATGCGGAGACATTTCTTCAGCCAGAGAGTGGTGGGCCTGTGGAATTCATTGCCGCAGAGTGCAGTGGAGGCTGGGACGCTAAATGTCTTCAAGGCAGAGATCGATAGATTCTTGTTGTCTCGAGGAATTAAGGGCTACGGGGAGAATGTGGGTAAGTGGAGTTGAAATGCCCATCAGCCATGATTGAATGGCGGAGTGGACTCAATGGGCCGAATGACCTTACTTCCACTCCTATGTCTTATGGTCTTATAGGAAAGTTTGGACAGACTGGACTGTCTGCATAATATTCTGGTGTGGCAGTTCCTGTATCCTTTGAGATTTAGAAGAATAAGAGATAATCTTATTAAGATATATAAGGTCCTGAGAATGACCTAAGATCCTGAATGCTACAAGGATGTTTACTCTTGTAGGAGGGACTAGAACTAAGGGTCATATATTGTTTAGGAGAAGATCTTTTGCATACATGGTTGAGAGTCTTTGGTACTCTTTTTCCCAGCGAATGATGGAGACAGTCATTGAATATTTTTAAGGTACAAGTAGATAGATTCTTGATTACCAAGGGAATCAAAGGTTATTGATGAGAATGTGGAGTTTAGTTGCAATCAGATTAGTTATGATCTTATTCAAAGGTGGAGTAGGCTCCATGGATTCCTAATCCTGCTCATAGTCTATATCTTCCTACGTCCACTGATGTCAGATTATGAGGAAGAATTAAAAACATATTTAAAAATAAACCACTGGTTTTGGAGTTACTGCTTTTATTTACTTCATAAATTATGACTTATTTTATACAATGCGTAAATACATCCCTTCTTGTTTTATTTTCTTATTCTTCCTTTCTGTAGGATCCATTTACATTTCCAGGTTTCAGGTACCATTCATTCCCTTAGTTTGTGATCATCTTCATTTGTAAGCAGTAAAGGCTGGTGAGCTATTCAAATATGAAACATCACTCTTGGCTATAATTCGGTTCCCAACCAACATCTATCGAAGTGTTTTACACAACAGGTGCAGCAGACAGACGTTGCTGCACAATCTTCTGATGTTGCGGTCCTTGTAAATTTTATCCATTGAAGCACAGAGTTACTGAAGATAAGTGTATTGTCCAAACTGCTGCTTTCATCTAAGCTAACTCAGAGAAAACACTAATCAAGAAATTCAAAAATCTGATCAAATTTCAATAGCCTCAATGATATCTTCCCAGCGAGCTGTAATGATAATATCAGAAGGCCCAGCATGAGAACATTTTAAATTCAGTCACAATATTCTGGTACTAACCTGCAACTGTTGTTTTGCTGGATAATCTGCCATTTGTTTCAATATGCAGTGCAGTAACTACAGAGTATTCCAGTAATTACTGCACTTGTTTAAACTGGAAAAGCATTGTAACCTTTCAATAATTTCATTAAACTACCATTTCTAAACAAAAATTTTCTAACGTTTCAACAGTCTCTAATGAAACCAATTCCTGTTCTAGTTGGAAACTTAATTAGATTTTACAAAATAAAACACCTATGCTTGAATTCCTTAGAATACATCTGGGATTTCTCAACACTGGAAAGAATGATGTCACAAAGGTATCAGTTCAGAGAACAACTGGCTGAAGTTTGTCAATAGACAGCGAGAACATGTTTTGTTCCCAGCTGAATGACAAAGGGAAACACTGAGATTTTGTTTGAATACTTGGATCTTAGCATTTGGGAAACACTGATAATGCCTGATTTATTGCCTAGTTTTACTGAACGGAGAAAGTGATGACTGTCCTTCTCTTTGCAAGGCTCCACATTCTCAAGAGTAATTAGAGTTGGACAACAAATGCTAGCTCTCCCCATGAAAGAATAAGAAGTATTCTTGTACTGGCAGTGTTCTCACAATGGAATAACTTAACAACAGCAAAGGGGTGGAAGTAAAGGCTGAATGGTGAGTAACTCAGAAGCAAAGTTATTTCCATGACACGGTTACTCTTCCCCCTGCAAGAGATTTTGGTAGGTGGGGGAAGGGGGCTTGAAATTAAACTGTGTCAAAGTAACCTGAGTGATTTGTTTCAGTGCATGCTGTAAATTGTACATACTGCATTGGCACTGCGTCAGTGAAAGAGTGGATGGATATAAGTAAGCATTTTTCCATTAATCTTATGATCCATCTGCTAATTTATTACCTTGCATTTTCTAACACTTAAGCAGCTTTTGTTAGTTGTTACACAGATGACTTGTACATTAATGACGTTCACTGACCATTGCTCCACTGATTAAACAGCCTTGCTTTAATATAAATTCATATTTAATCTAATATTTCCTTTTCTCTTTTTGGAGAAGGAAACAAAAGCAAGAAAGACTGCAAAGTCCACGTGTGATAGATTGCAAGAATCCAAAGGGAATATTTGATCTCCATTCCGAGCAAATGTGGAGATGGGTTCAGACAGCCTTCTGAGTCTGATATGTGTTTGGAATACAAAATATTCTGAGTAACAAATATTCCAGGAGTCCAAATTGGCTTCAATCTTAGTTAGAGAATTACAGTACAATATAAAAGAGCATTATTAAACTCTGGAGATTTGTGGACATAACCAGATGGAGCAACATGCATTCCAGAAGTCCCCCAGTATAATCACAACGCCAGCAGCTGCTAGTTTCTGGGTGTGACCAGGAGCTTTCAGAACCAAATGTCACATACGTAAGACACAAGCAGCTGCTCTTCGTGTTTAAGATGATTGATCTTGTTTTCCTATTATCAACCTTATTTTCCAATCATCATTATCATTCCTCCACTTAAAACTTTGACTTTAAAAGTGTCAGGTGTCTTCAACAGTCACACAGCCTTTGACACTTCATGAAAATAACTTAGATATCTCTGGACAGAGAACAGATATAAAGGCCTAACACAGCACTAATAGGAATTCTAAGCACGAACTGAAGTATATTTTACTGATTATGTCAAGTACAGACTAATAGCTGACCAAAGATAACGGGCCAAAGGCACAGTGAATATTAAACTATGAAGTTTCCATTTCTGGTTACAGAAAATAGCTTAGTTTTTACTCTGACATTACATGGACTTAAAAATGAAGGATTCTTTACCATTTCAATGAATATGAATCTGAGAGATAAACCTGAAGCTGTAGAAATTAAATAAGTTAACCTACCTGTATTTTACATACTAGCTGAAAAATCAGGAAGGCAGTCAAAAAAGATGATTTGAACATCTAATTATCCAATGCAATTAATATGCACATTTAGTGCAGAGAAGGTACCTTTATTGCAGTGATTTTGTTAAAACAGACAGCATCTTTTTGCCCCTCTGGCACATCACCTAAATGTCAGTTCAGAAATAACAATGAGGTAGGCCTGCAAGGAAGTCACCTGCCTACCCCTTCAACCATGGTATTGGTATGAGTGCAAAATATGAAATAATCTACCAAACCATCTTGAACATGCTATGTCAGGAGCTTCAAAAATTAAAGTCTCATTTGTCAGTTTGGCCATCTATTAATTTAAATGCTGTCCTCGTTCAAACTCCTGCATACATTGTCCCTCCATATTTTTTTAACTCCCTCAGTCCAGGGTTCTCCAAGATCTCTGTAATTTGGAGAAGCTGGTGCTGGACTGCGGTGTACAAAGTTAAAAATCACACAACACCAGGTTATAGCCCACAGATTTTTTTGGAAGCACTAGTTTTCAGAGCGTTGCCTGATGAAGGAGCGACGCTCCAAAAGCTAGTGCTTCCACATAAACCTGCTGGACTATAAACTGATGTTACGTGATTTTTAAGATCTCTGTGATCCTCCAACTGCTGCCTTTTGCACATCCCCATAATATTGCCCATCATTGATGGCCATACTTTCAGCCAACTAGATGCTAATTCTGCATTTCTTTCCTAAAACTCACTGTCTCACTTTTCCTTTAAGGTGCCTCTTAAAACCCACATGTTTGGCCCCTTCTTTTAATTAGTTAATAATTCTTTATGTGATTTTTGTATCAAAGATGTCTGATCTTGGGTCCTGTAAAGCATCGGAGGACTGATTAGTGACCCATCCATCACCTTCACTATTCACTTCCCTTATCACCAACGAACTATGGTTGCACGGAGTACCATCTACAAACTGCACTACAGTAATTCACCAAGGTTCCTTTGACAGCACCTTCTAAACTTTTCTTGTCTATTAAATAAACAATGCAAAGTACACATGCAAACAGTTTAATTAGGAGCAGAAGTCTGCTCTGCAACTCAATAAGATCATAGTTCATCTGGTTACATCATCTACTTGCTTATCTTCACTAACATTTCACCTCTTTGCTCATTCACAATCTACCTCTGCCTTAAAAATATTCAAAGACTCTGCTTCTACCAACTTGCACTTCTTTTGGGGAACAGAGTAACCAACTGACAACATTCTGGGAGAAATAAATTTTGCTTATTCCTGTCTTAAATGGGTGTCCCATAATTCTTAAACACAGTGAATCCTGGTTCTAGATGCTCCTACAAGAGGAAGCATTTTTTCAAAATTCTGAAGATGTATCATTTTGAACTCAAACATTAACTATATTTCTCTGTCCATATGTGTTGTCAGGCATGCCGAGTTTCTCCAGCACTTTCTGTTTTATTACTATGTAGTCCTTATCCAGGCAATCTTTGCCCATCTGTATGTAGATTAACAAATAATTATCACTGTATCTTTCTGACAAGCTCTATTTATTCCTTCATGTTACATCTTACATTGTGATGACTGTTTGGGGGCCTGTACATCATTCCTACATGTGACTTCTTTTCTTTATAATTTTTCATCTTGATCCAAACTGCTTCCATAACCTGATTTCCCAAACTTAGGTCATCCCTGTCAATTGTACTAATACCATGATTAATCAACACAGTCAACCTTCTAGCTTTTACAACATCTCCTTCCTGTGTCCTGTATCATTCAATATTTAGATTTTGATCTAGATCATCCTGTATCTATATCTCTACAATGACTATCAGATGATAATTATTTATTTCTATTTATGCTATCAGTTTATCTGTTTTGTTCCAAATGCTGTATGCACTCAGACACAGAGCATTTAGTTTTGTTCCATTATTATCTTGTGTAACTTGCAGCTTTCAATTCACTTATGTACTCCTATCCAGTCACTGTCTCTTTGTTATTTCCCATAGTCATACATTTCTCACCTGCCTTTTCTCTACTCTTAGCTTTACTATATCTTCTTAATTTTAATCCCTTGAGCTCATTATTTAACTTAACCGTCTCTACTTCCTGACTTATGTGGCCTATCACAACACTGGCTCCAATGCATTTTAAGTAAAAACTATCCCAATGGTACAGATTCCACTTTTCCCAATACTGGTGCCGATGCCCCTATCAGTACCCACTTCTCCCAGGCTAGTCTTTGAACCACACATTTACTTCTCTAATCGTATTTCCCTGTGTCAATTTGCTTGTGGCTTAGGTAAAAATTCAGAGATTTCTACTTTTGAGGTTCTGCTTTTGAATTTGGTGCCCAGCTCCTCATACTTAGAAGGTAGAACCTCTTTCCTTGTCTTATGGTGTCATCAATATCTACATGGAGTACAATGAATCTTTATTTCCCATTGCTGGTACCTTTTGATTCATTGTTGTTGCAAACACTGACAGTAGGAAGCATCACAGCTAAAATAACTCCACAAAGGCCAGTATCTGTCCCCAGGTTCTCTTAGAGTCCTGGACACTGATCCAGCTCCCTCAGAGCCAGCTCTCAGAGTGAACAGGTTGTCTAGCATTCCTGTTCTGATCTGTCAGCCTGAGTGGCCAGATCAGCCTTAATCAGGAAACACATATTCTATGAGGCCCACCTGACTGACCTTGTTACAATCACTGCATTCTTCCACCTCTGATTCAGAGGACAGAGGCCAGACCCTTTTTTTTGTAGCTCCTCCTGGGGCAATTGAGCATTGGGTCAGGTTCCTCGAACTCTGCCTCTGATACAGGGAGTGTGGAATGCACGGTAGCTTGCCTCTTGCGTCTGGAATATCTGGCAAGAAATTCCCTTCTTCAGGTGGCAAAGCACCGAGATGACAACATCCTAACATATCCAACTCAGTTTCCAAGGTATCTTGAACGCTTGACTGAGAGGGAGAACCAATAGGCTCCAGAACAGCCAGAAAAGCTGTTGAGGAGTCGGATATGTTTTGCTCCCACGTCATTTGAGAGTCCGCTGCTTTCATACGGTCCATGTGCTTGTTCAGGATCGTTGCACCTTCCAAACTTTATATATCACTGGACATCACTGGACGATGAACATGGTACGGAGCTGTCCATATATGTCAAATGCCATTCAATTTTAGGAGATACTCAAATTTCCTGCTGGTAAATGATGGCCCGTTATCTGTGACCAACACTTCCATGAGTCCTTGTATTGTAAAAGATGTGCGCAGTTTTTCTATCATTGTCCCCGTGTTTGACGAAAGAACTTCATGCATGTTCAGCCACTTTGATTGGACATACACAATGATTAAAAATATTGACCACGTGAAAGGGCCAACATAGTCAATGTGTACCTGAGCCCAGGGTTTACCCAGCATTCCATGATTGTGGGGGAGCTTCTGGCAGTAATTTTTGTTCTTATTGGCAGTCTGAGCACTACACTGCCAATACAGCTATGTCTGCATCCAATCCTAGCCACCAGACATACGTTCTCACCAATATATTCATTTTGGAAACTCCTAGATGACCCTGGTGGAGTTCATCCAGTTTCTGGCAGCGACCTTTGCTTGAACAAGCGCTCTTGGTCCCCAAAACAATATGGGGACGGTGGCACAGTGGTTAGCACTGCTGCCTCACAGCCCTCAGAGTGAACAGGATGTCTGATATTTCTGTTTATAACTGTCAGCCAGGTCTCCCTGATAGGACCAGATTAACAGCCCTAATTGGGGAATTCATATTCTATGAGGACCATTTGGTTGACCTTATTAAAATCCCTACAACAACTTTTTGGAAACTTGTTTTTTAGTGGAGAGAACAGCGTCAATCCGCCTCACTCTACTATTCCCTACTATCACTACATTTCTTTTCAAACCCTCCACTTGACTAGTTTCCGACACCACGGTGCCTGGTCAGTTGGCCCATCTGCTCTGCAGCCCTCACTTTCACTCAAACAAGTTAACAGTACCCTAAATCTGTTGGACAGCTGCAAAGGTGATGCACATCCACCTCCTAGGTCCACTACCTACCTAACACAGTCACATCCCCTTGACCTCACCAATGACCAGATGACTTTAATTTAGTTCCTCCTAGAATAAATTAAACTGAATTAACATGGAAATTACATGAAATAATATGTAAATTTAACTTTAACTAGCTGAATTTATGAAGACATGTCTTTATGTAAGGGCAAACAGCCCTATCCCATTCCCCATCAAACCTCCTTAAGTGAGACACCACATGTAATGTCAAAATCTTTAACTCAATCTCTGGTACATGGGATCTCTCAATTTCCTACCTAACTGATTCAGCTCCAAAGGTGCTTTCAATGATAGCTGTACTCATTTGAGATGCATAAGTACAGCAACACCAATAGGGTTCTTGTGGCACAATGATAATGCCCTCAGAGCTAGGAGTCCTGGACTCACATTCCACCTACTTCAGAGGTCTGACATAACACCTCTGATCAAGTTTATTAAAAATAACTCGACTCTCAACCTAGTATATCACAAAAGTAGTCAGTAAAACTGCAAGTTACAATGCATAAAGACTCGTGTAGCACACTGGTACCATCCCTTCCTTTAAACCATCTTCAAATCCCACCTTGCTCCTGAAGTGTGCAATAACATCTGTGAACAGGTTGATTTGAAAACATCTACAGCATGGTGGCTCAGTGGTTAGCACTGCTGCCTCACAGTGCCAGGGACCTGGGTTCAATTCCAGCGTTGGGCAACTTCATGGAGTTTGCACAATCTCCCTGTACCTGTATGGGTTTCTGCGGAGCACTCTGATTTCCTCCCATGGTCCAAAGATCTGTAGGTTAGGTGAATTGACCATACTAAATTGTCTGTCGTGTTCAGGGATGGACAGGTTAGATGGATCAGCACAGTAAAGGCAGAGTTGCAGGTTGGGGTGGGATGCTTTTCAGAGGATTCATGCAGACACGATGGGCTGAATGGTCTTTTTCTGTACTATAGGGATCCTATGATTCTTCAACAGAAACTGAATTGAAGACAGCTCAGCTTTTTTCTAAACATACCAGGAATTTGATAACTGTGCCCTGCTGCAGCAACTTATTTGTGTCTGCAATTATGCGCTGATCGCCTTCAGCTCTTCTTTGTGTCTACAATCCTATACTGTGTGCCAACTGCTCAATTCATGCTCTTAACTTCCTTCCTGTTAGTACTGCTTTCAGATTAAGAATTGCCAAGTCACATCGACAATAATTCTTATTATCCAAGAAATTAGAATTGACGCAAAACTCAAAAGTCATTTTTGAACATTTTTTAAAACTTTAACTGAAAGAGTCCAGTGCTATATCTTGTATTTTGATCACAACAAATATCTTGAACATTTTGATTATTATGAAACTAGAGGTAAATATTTGAAAGACATCATGCGATTAAAATGCATTTTGCATATTACAATTGAGTTATTTCAGTGTTACATGCTTTAAGTGAATTGCAGTACAGTACCAGAAGGAAATTATTTGAGTAGCATTTGGTATTAAAAGGTTACACACACCAGTTCAGGTGCTAGATACCAGCAGACTTAAGAAGAAAGAAGCAATGGACCTTGTGAATTAACTAGAAAGCAAAATACAGTATCTGCCCAATACCTTATGATACTGCCAGTTAATTCAGGGGCACCCAATATACGACACACCACAGCCAAATACTACAGAAGAAATTGATTAGGCCCTGCACTTTCAAGCCATCTCTATGCAAAGAATTGTACACAAGTCTGGAATGTCATATAATACTGAAGGAACATCATGATTAGCTGTAAAACAGATAAACTCGAACCAGAAAAAGGATAACAGCAGGATCTAATTTAGTGCAAATTGATTTTGGACAGAGGACTGTATATGCCTGAACTGTAAACCATGCAAGGAAAGATCTCGCAAGGAAAGGGCTGCAAGTTATGTGAAGAGAACCCAGGAACTCACAGCAAAGAATCAAGGTGCAAAACAAGGACAGGGTTCATGGTTTGCAATCGACTTCCACCTGTAGCTTCCGATGCAGGCAATACATAGATTTGGTGCTGCCTGCTGATTTCAATGGCTTGTATATACTGCTGAGCGGTTGTATTCTGGCACAGGGCTTGCACAACTTTCAGAAGCTGACATGACTTCAAACAAGCCTGCACTAATTAATGCCTGTTTTTACATTTTAATGTAAGGGGGCATTTTGATTGGTGGGTAGTAATAGAAGTCAGTCTGAGAACGAGTTTGACCTTTGAAACACACAAGGAGAATGATGCAATATATCAATTAAGAGCACAAGTAGGTCACTCAGCCTTTCAACCAGGCAAAAGTGAGGACTGCAAATGCTGGAGATTAGAGTCAAAAATGTGGTGCTGGAAAAGCACAGCAGGTCAGGCAACATCTGAGGAACAGAGAATTGAGGTTTCGGGCAAAAGCCCTTTATCGGGAATCAGGTTCCTGATGAAGGGCTTTTGCTCAAAACGTTGATTTTTCTGCTCCTCAGTGCTGCCTGACCTTCTGTGCTTTTCCAGCGTCACACTCTCCACTCAACCTTTCAAGCGTGCTCCACCATTCAAAAAAAATGGAGGCAGGAGATTAAATATGAGGGTAAGCTAGCCAGTAAAATGAGTTTCTTTAGATTTGGAAAGGGCAAAAGAGAGGCAAAAGTAGACATTGGGCCACTGGAAAATGACCCTGAAGATTTAGTAGTGGGGAAAAAGAAAATGGTCGAGGAACTGAACAATGACCTTGCGTCAGTCTCTTCACAGTAGATGACACAAATAATATCTCAAACATTCAAGAGGGTGAGGGGGCAGAGATGAGTATGGTGGCCATCACCAAGGAGAAGGTGCCTGAAGGTAGATAAATCACCTGGACCAGGTGGACCAGACCCTGGAATTCTCAAAGTGATGGCTGAAGAGATAGTGACGGTGTTAATAGTGATCGTTTAGGAATCGCTAGAATCAGGGAGGGTCCCAGGGGCCTGGAAAAGGGCTGAAGTGGCACCCCCATTTAAAAAAAGGAGTAAGGCAAAAAACAGAAAATTACTGAATGATTAGCCCAGGCTTGGGTAAGATCCTGCAATCCACTGTGAAGGATGAGATTTCTGAATATTTGGAGGTTTATGGTAAAATTGGGCAAAGTCAGCATGGTTTCATCAAGGGGAAGTCATGCCTGACAAATCGGGTGAATTCTTTGAGGAAGTAACGAGCAGGCTAGACCAAGGAGAGCAAATGGATGTCATCTACCTGGACTTCATGAGGCATTTGACAAGGTGCTGCACAAGAGGCTATCCCCTGAGTAGATGGTACCCCATAGTGTTGGAGGGAAGGTGCTAGCGTGGATAGAAGATTGGATGTCTGGCAGCAGACAGAGTGGGGATAAAAGGTCTTTCTCAGGATGGCAGCCACTGACAAGAGGTGTTCGGTGAGGTTCAGTGTTGGGACAACAACCTTTCACTTCATACATTAATGATGAAGGAACAGAGGGCATTCTGGATAGGTTTGCAGATGATACAAAGATAGATAGAGGAACAGGTAGCATGGCGGAGGTGGGGAGGCTGCAGAAGGATTTGGACAGGTTAGAGAGTGGGTAAAGAAGTGACAGATGGTGTACAACATGGGAAAGTGTGAGGTCATGCACCTTGGTAGGAAGGACAGAGGCATGGTTTTTTTTTAGATTAGATTAGATTACTTACAGTGTGGAAACAGGCCCTTCGGCCCAACAAGTCCACACCGACCCGCCGAAGCACATCCACCCAGACCCATTCCCCTACATTTAGCCCTTCATCTAACACTAAGGGCAATTTAGCATGGCCAATTCAACTAACCTGCACATTTTTTTGGACTGAGAGAGGAAACCGGAGCACCCAGAGGAAACCCACGCAGACACGGGGAGAATGTGCAAACTCCACACAGTCACCTGAGGCGGGAATTGAACCAAGGTCTCTGGCGCTGTGAGGCAGCAGTGTTAATCGTCGTGCCACCGTGCCGCCCATAGTTTCTACATGGGGAGAAAATTCTGAAGTCTGAAAAGCAAAGAGACTTGGAAGTTCTAGTCCAGGATTGTCTAAAGGTAGACTTGCAGGGTGAGTCAGTAGTTCGGAAGGCAAATACAATGATGGCATTTATTTCAAGAGGACTTGAATATAAAAGCAGGGATGTACTTCTGAGGCTCTATAAGGCTCTGGTTAGACCATATCTGGAATTTTGGATGCAGTTTTGGGCCCCATATCTCAGGAAGGATGTACTGGTCCTGGAGCATGTTCAGAGGAGATTTGTTTTCCAAGAATGGTCCCAGGAATGAAAAGCTTAACATATGAGGAATGCTTTAGGACTCTGGGTCTATACTCGATGGAGTTTCGAAGGTTGAGAGGGGAATCTAATTACAATACAGAATGGTCTGGACAGGGTAGACATTGGGAAGATGTTTCCATTGGTAGGAGAGATTGGGACCTGAGGGCATTGCCTTAGAGTAAAAGGAAGACCTCTTAGAATGGAGAGGAGGAGAAATGTCTACAGCCAGAGAGTGGTGAATCTATAGAATTCATTGCAACAGAAATATGTGGAGGCCAGGTCATTGAGTATATTTAAGACTAAGATATATAGGTTCTTGACTATCAAGGGGGATCAAGGCTTATGGGGTGAAAGGGGGAGAATGAGGTTGAGAAATTTATCAGACATGATTGAATGGCGGAGCAGACTCGGGCTGAATGGCGGAGCAGACTCGATGGGCTGAATGGCCTAATTGCTGCTCTTATGTCTTATTGTTTTATTGGTCATGATTGATCTGGCTGTAACCTAAAATACGAACTCCCGCCTACCCCTGATAACGTTCACACCCTTGCTTAGCAAGAACATGGCAGAAAGTACAAGTTTCGAGGTTTTCAATTGCACCGCGAGAGGTCTTGGTGTAGGAGATGAACAACAGAAGTGCTCCTCTACCCATGGAATACCAGGAGGCCCAAAAGATGGGCATTGCAAAGGCAAGGGGAACATTAGCCATTACAACCAATGCCACAAGATTAGCCTGAAAACCTGGATGTCATATCACATAAATTTTCATAAACTCATGAGTCTTGAGATCAGTGCATTAAATCTTCAAAAAGGCCATGTCCTTACAATTAATCCATTAACCACTCACAATACTCAGTTCTCCATCTACCCAAGCACAAATTGCAGCAAGCCCCATCGTCAGTGATTTTCCTCATATAGCACCCTCATATTCTTTCTAATTATGGCTTTGAAACCCTACCAGCTATTTATCCAAGTCAAGAAACATCACTCAGCACATTTCAGCAAACTCTCAGACTTACTTCCCCTTCTCATGCAGGACAAGGTGATGCACAAACTCTGGTGGTGTTGAACTCAGAGAACAGACATGGAACATCATCACACTGATGGTGCTGACAGTGCCTACCATAATCAAATCAATTATAATTGAGGGCAGAGCTAGTAGATAAAGTGAAACAATTTTACATGATTCTGTCCAGACACTTATCCTCCTCCTCACATTCCAGCTTCCTGTCATCTCAAACTCTCTTCTGTTTTACATGTTGCAGATGATTTATGAATGAATTCCACTTTCTCTCATTCCCCTCAATACAACCCTAATCTACTGTCTTTCTCCATTCAGATTCTCAGGAACTGAAAACTAGCCATGCAGTGGCATAAGAGCAGAGTGGAAAAGGAAGAAATGACTAAAGATAATGCAACATCACCATTCAGTCTTTCACTGGTAGCCACCAACTCAGACCCTGACAGTGCAGTGCACACACAAATGCTCAGTGCAAAGGCAGGCCTAGTGGAAAGCCTGTGGTCACAATTGAAGAGTGTGATGGAACCCAACAGCAACCTTGCAGAGGTTGAACACAGCTTGGAATCTTTCTTACCAGCAAGGAACCAGTGGTCATCTGCGGAAGTGAGGGAAAGGAGGGGGGGTGGTTAAGAGATAGGAGGGGAGGAAATGTGATGCATGTTTGTAACATAGAGCTCTATAAATAGAAGCTTATAAATGTGCTTAAATATCAGCTCCAGTAGTATCCTTCAGTGCCGGTGCTTCTGGAACATTATATTCTTGTCCCTTCTCAGAAGGACTATACGACACTATTAACCAACCTTATCCTACTGCTCTGAAGTGCTCCGTCTGTTACATGTCAGCAAGCTGGCCCATACTCTTTCAGCCCTAAACCAGACCTTCTAAGCAGAGACATGTTTGAAGTCATCCTGCAAGTTGGGTCGAAGGGCCTGTTTCCACACTGTAGGGATTCTATGATTCTATCTAGAGTCTCGTCAGCATTACAATTACGCTGCAGTCACTGGGGCTCATTGAGCAGGATCATTAGAATTGGCAAAGGCACAAGGAAGACAGACAGTAAGGGAAAGCAGAAGTAATTGGCTTTGGATGGAATACTGGAGGGTATGCTTGATTATCTTAGCCTGCTGGACACACTTTCCTCATTCCTGATGAAGGGCTTGTGCCCGAAACGTCGAATTTCCTGTTCCTTGGATGCTGCCTGACCTGCTGCGCTTTTCCAGCAACACATTTTCAGGTATGCTTGATAAACTTGGTTTTGAATGCTTGTTTTGTGATAGATCTTCCTCCAGAATTGTGGACAGGAGATCAGGTGTATAAGACGAGGTCAGATACTGTTGTTGAATGAAGAACTAGGGTTGGGTTCACTAGTACCACAATCAAATGAGATAATCATATATCTGGTGACAACTAGCCTCATGGCGTTGAGAGTATGTGGGATGCAACAATCCACAACAAATTGAGAGAGACACTCTCAGGAGTATGCAGGGCTTCTTTAGAATGTGCCAAGAAGTTGTGTTGCTTACACAACTTCATGATCTACTAGGTGACATTTTGTGTACCAATATGGATCTTGTTGTGCACATTTAGCCCACACTTGTGTGGGATGCATAAAATCATGAGCTACATGGTTAGTACGTAGTCCTTAGTTCACTGATGGTATTTCTGAACAAGTCAGATTCCAGCATGAAACCTGTTGCGAATTATCATTTTGTGAATTGTTGCTGTTATTTACCATGGCGGTGAATTACTGAAACATGTTCACATGAGGCTGCAGGTCAGCATTCTCTCCAGGCTGTTTGTACTCTGTGCATGGCAATGTGGATTGCAGCATTGACTTCCACTTCCAGCAGTCATTGCTGTGCATAGACATTGGAGGTCCATGCAGAAGAAATAAAATTAGAGGGAATGCTGCTGCAGATGTTCTTTCAAACAGAACCTAAGTTTACTACCCAAAAAGAAAATAAAATCAAATAAAGCTAGTTGTTCTAAAAGTCAAGCAGCAAAATAAATTTCAACACTTGATTCCTAACATTATCCTTTCAGACACTTAATCCCAGGGAAATATCAGTCCTATCTCAAATCTTTAACTGCCTTTTCACAATTTCTTTTCCCTTGACTGCTGAGAGTGTTTTATGAATTCTTTCCAAGTCTGCTGGCATGAAGCTCTCTCAGTTCTGATTGCTGAAACTGATTCAGTTCTTAAAAGTTGTTTCTCCTGCTAGGGGAAAGCTGTTTGATCTGAAGTGAAGTCAAAAGCTAAATTAATGGCATCTATTCTATTTGTAAACTCAGCAATAGAAACATTCCATCTATTACCACTACAGGCGCTTTGCCAGGCTCTTATCTGAAGTCACATAATTTCCGACAAATTATGTATTTAAGTCACTGTTCCAAATAATTTCATGAACTTTAAAATAATTACCTTCCCAGAACTGACCCAAAATCCATTTGTCTCTTATAAAGTTGAAATCCAAAATTATAATATGCTATCCACCTTTTACCACAGCAATATATGGCAGATAATAATTAACTGTTCCGTGGTGGATCAGTAGAATCAGAGAATTCCTTCAGTGTGGAAACAGGCCTTTTGGCCTAACAAGTCCACACCAACCCTCCAAAGAGTAACCCACCCAAACTCATTCTCCTACCCTATTACTCTACATTTACCCCGACTATTGCACCTAACCTACACTATGGGCAATTTAGCATGGCCAATTCTCCTAAAACGCACATCTTTGGATTGTGGGTGGAAAATGGAGCACCTGTAGGAAACCCACACATACATGAGGAAAATGTGCAAACTCCACATAGACAGTCACCCGAGACTGGAATTGAACCCAGGTCCCTGGCACTATGAGGCTGCAGTGCGAACCACTGAAGCACCATACATGAAATAGGAGAATTGTTCCCTGAAGACATGGACATGAATATGGCCTGCAGTTGAGCCCCTTTCTCCAAGCTCCATCTTTGTTTTTAATTCAATCTCCCGTTGAAGTTTTAGGCAAATCAAGATATGGATCTACAGTTACAGCTAACTGGGCGCATGTGGTTTGAGCAAAATCCATACAACGAAAATGAAGTTTTGGATACAGCATCACTCCCTACAGGTTTTAACAACTTGAAGTTGCAATACAAACACCCAAGCAGTTCTGCTAATTCAGCAAGAGCTTGCAAAAATCAATCAACAACTGACATGAAGATGATCAATGATCCCTCTGCTAGTACTGTGGGGGGGCTTCTTCCTGGTGCTGAAAGCATGTTTAAATATCTGGGGTTAAGAAAAGGCATTAGAAAGGCACTGCAAAAGCCAGATTGCAAACTACAAAGATTATATATAGAATGTATACTACTTCATATATTGAATTCAAACTTTGTAGTTTGCTATTTTATTCCAATGTGCAAAGGAGTTCTTTTCAACATTTACATGGAAGTTGTTCTGGTATGTGTACAATAATATTTAACACAGTTTCATGTGAGTCACTTAAATATTTCTTGATCATGTGGCTGAATATGCAGAAAATGACTCAAGACCCACCTAAATAAGATTGAGAATAATGGTGAACCTTTTCTTCCAGAGGCATTAATGTACAAGTGTTAAATAAAAATATAATTTGAATACAAGTCTCCTAACTGGCATGTGTTTACAACGGATAACATTCCAAATGTAACTTGACTGAATTTTTTTCCTCAATAATTTAAAGTGCCTCACCCAGTCTGCTTGGACTCTGGGTTCCTTCTTCTTGTAGTCTCACACCCTAGATTATGTTACCTCCAATTCAGAGCTCATTTCCCTATTCCACAATAGAGGAAACAATTTCTCAATGACTTAATGGTAAAAAGCCAATCTCTCCAAATATTTGAGGACTTTCTGGTCACAAAATTCTCCTAAGTATCATTGTTACTTTAAAGTGCTTTTCTACTACATTTATTAGAGTTGATGCAAACTGATTTTTCATGTGTCTCAAATTATATTAAGGGCCAAAAGATAAAATTGACTGTACTCAAGTTTTTCTAACTCCACCCTGAACTTTCAATATTCATGTTCAAGTCAGTACACTTGGCAATCATTTATCCACATCTGTCATGGGGGATGTTCATAAATTCAACCTATTCTCTGCTGTTATAAGAACAAGACTAGAACATTCTGTAAGAAATCACAAATAATAAACCGTAAGGGGCCTCTCTAATCCAAAACAGACTGATTTCCAGATTTTGTTTAAAAAATGTTTGCCCGTTTCCTAATAAATGCTCCCTTAGCAAACAATGACCTATGAATGAACCATTTTTCTTGGAGAGAAGTGTATGGCCTGTGTTTGTCACTGCTGTGTTAAGGCATTTTTAAAAGATGCAATGTATAGCAAGAACATCACTGCAGACAGACTGTTCATAGCTCTGCATGAAATCCCAGCTCTGTTAAGCAGGGATTGTACATGGCATGAAAAAGCAATGAATATGCCAAAATAATTATTTTAGCCAGTGTTTTCTAAATTTACTTGCTGTCCAATTTTTAACATTACATACTTAAATTCCAAACACATATTTCCATTTAAGTTAATCTTTGTGAAACGTCAGTTTTACTTTTACTTTTTCCTCTGGAGTGACATGTTAAATATTTTCTTATTTTTCCTGTCTCCATCTTCACTGGTACCTAGAAATGTGGATGGTAATCTGCTTCCAGACCTTCATTAGTATTCTCCGAAACAGACATCAAGAATGAAGAAAACACACGGAGGTGATTTTCTTATGATTTCCCTATTATTCTCTTCCTGGAGAAGGTGCCTGCTCTCCATTCAGAATGTTTCAAAAATTGCATTGTAGAGGTTGGAAATTCAACAAAAAAATCCATTGCACAAAAGCTAATCCTCAAATATCCAGTATATCACACCAGTCATTCATAACTTTTTCTTCACTGAAGCATTCTACAACTCCAACATATAATGCAAGAGTGTAAAACTGAATGATTTAACATATACATCTGCCATATGTATTCTGAGCATAAGTAGTTGAATTGTGTATTTGTGGAAGTATATCCAATGGTATTTACCAACTATGCAGTGCTAAGACCAGTTTAAGTTCAATAAACTGTTCAGCTAAGAAAATCAGTGCAAACTGTACAGCAAGTCTGCTTTTCAAGAGCGACTGTGCTGAGGAACATCACAGAGGAGCAGCTATCCAGATACCTCTTCTTGATATTTGAATGAAAAAAAAGGCCGTGTTCGAATTCCACACAATGGAACACAAACATTGGAGTGATCTGTGACAGGACATAATGCATGTTAGATCCATCCCTCTGTTTAGATTCCAGGCCAAGATTCACAGAAAGTGGAAGAAAAAATGACAGTCAACTGGCTCTGTTGGAGCCAGTTTAGATTAGTGTTTGTTTTAAACTGCAGCCATGCAAATTGCATTATATTGAAAAGAAAGACCCAAACTCTCAGTGCTCTTTGATTCTGGATTTGTACTTAGAGGTGGGTGACAGTTCATCTGGAAGCTCATTCTGTAAAGGATTATCAGATCTTATAAAAAAACTATGGAAAATCTGTAACTTGTCCATTGGCAACCTGGTTTTATTTTCCAAAGGTCTTACTGCCTTCCAGTAATTACACAGATCACACTAGGAAAACATGAGTCTTCATTGCAGACGCACCCAGCTGGATTCTGTTATATCATTTATTATTCAAACAAAAAAAAGAGTAATCAGCGAGGGAGTCACCCAGACTGAATGAGTGTACTTCTGATGATCAGCTTAACATTGACACAGAAGGGAGAAAATGATTAGCTACATGATTTACAAAATGAGAAATCTTATTTGAAAATAAGGCTTTGTTTGTGGCCAACGCCACCAATGGACCCAACATGCACAATAGTTTCTCCTTTGTCTCAACTTTCGTTTATTTTTAACTGCATTTCTGTGAAGTTCCTTGGGATATTTTCTGGATTAAAGGTGAAATATAAAGTTTTTTTTCTGTTTGTGCAAGGAAATCATCGAAATTCCTTATCTCCATTGTAAAGTTGAAAAAAGTACAGGGGGAAAAATTCAGAGAACCCGGCTTATAACAATGATTACTTGTGAATAAAGTTTTTGTTATTTGTGAAGGACAATGGTTTGGTTTCTAATCGGCTGAATCAGTTTTGTGACTCTAGCAGAACATTAGTATATAGAAAATTTGCCCTTTTTTCTCATTGAAATGAATGAGTTGAATCTTCTGAGTTAGAAGCTTACAAGGACAGAAAATGGGCGCTGATGTGAGGTCATGGGCACAACTGCACATGTGCAGATGGATCAAAGTCCCACATTTGCATTTAGATTGTATGTTATGTTTCAAAAAATATACAGCTAGAATTACACATAAAATCAGTGGGATTTGGTAAGGGGTGCTCACTCAAATTAAAACTAACCAAATAATTACCCACTTTAAATTTTTGAAAAGCAAAGAACACAATACAATGCCTCAATGTGCATCAAAGGAGTGTCATAAAGCAAAACTAGACATTGAGTGTCTAACTGAATGGCCATTGGTGATTTGCAAAATAGGATCAGAATTTTAAAATCTAAGTGTTGCTTACCTTTGGGCCAATACTGGTTAACAAGCACAGGAGTGATAGGTAAACAAGACCTCATGTAAGATTATGGACAGCAGGATTGTGAATGACCTTAGGTTTACAGAAAGCAGAGTACATTGAACTAGTCAAGTCCAGAGGTAACAATGATATGAATGAGGGTTTCAATAGCAGATGAGCAGGTTTGAAGTTACACAACATAATGCAAGTGAAAATAGGTGAACTTAGTGATAGCAAGAGTGTGTGTTTGGATGGACTTCTCAGAGTCAAGTATACTGCGAGAACTGTCTAGTCTCCCTTAGACAATTAGTTACAGGGAGATGAATGGATTTGGTAGTTAGAGATTGGTATTTGCAATATGTATCGAAGACAAAGCCTTCAGTCTTCCCAATACTTAATCAGAGGAAATTTCTCCCCAACCATTCCTGGATATTAAAGAGCTTTATAATTTAGCACACTGAGGGAATTGAGGGAAATAACAGTGAAGTAGAACTTGTCACCAGTGAGGACTTGAAAAGTAATGCTGCTTTTAGGTAACATCATGCAAGGGCAACATAGATGCAAAATAGCTAGTGAGCAGGGGTAAAACCTTAGGGGACACCAAAGTTAACATTCTTACAGCAGAAAAAGGAACCATTTTATGTCATTCGGTTATTCTGACACAGGAGGAGAACATTAATCTGAGTCCATCTGGGTGATGCTCTGGTTATGATTAAATATTTTAGAATGGAATTTTAGGTGAATTAGTGCCAACAAGTTAGATGACAGTAGAAAGACAAGGGAGTAAATGGTGTGGTCATCCATTACAGATACTGCAGACAGGATTTCCCTTTGTCATTCACACAGGATGTCATTTGTGATTTGGTAAGGGCTTTAAAAAACCGAAAAACCAAAGCCAATGAAAAGCATGTGCTGGAAAATGAAGTGATTGGCAGAGAAGCTGTAACATATTTAAATGCTTCAGTTTTAACAGCTTGAGAAAGGGAAACCTGAAGAATCTAAAAGGTGTATATTTTATATAAAGAGTTAGCAGATAATAGCAGTCTATTAGCAGACATGAGTGTAGGTCAGTAGGACAGCATAATGGAGGGTAGAAAGTGAATGAAGCATACCATATTATAAAGTTCTCTCAGTATTTGTGACTCAGTTTGAAAAAAAACGTTGTCAGTGCAAATTTTTAAGAACTTGAACACTCAAACCAAGGGCTGTACTCTGACACTTATTTACATCCTTTTGATCAGTTGAGCATGTATTTGTGGTGCCATAGCATCATTACAATGGTGGTAGGTGGCAAGTACAGGAAGCTAAGCCATGTGAATACAGGCTGATTGTCTAATGACAATCTGTCATGCACATATAACACTATAACACTGTTTCTGATTTTGTTTGGCACCTGCAAATGTCAAATTCCCAAATTCAAACTGTGTGTGTTGTACATCTCAAAAATTAAGACTCGAGACTTAAACAGAGAAGAGGATTTCATATTTCCAAAACATCAGGATGAATTCTGAAGCAATAGGAACTACTCAGAAGTAGAAGATCATTTGAATCAGACCGTTATCAATGCCCTCAGGTTAATTTGCAGAGAAAATGCTGGAAATACCTAGCCATGTGGCATTTTCTGTTTTCATTTCAGATTTTCAGCATCCACGGTATTTAAGAAATGAGAACTTAGAGATGAGAACAGGCCAAGCAAAATAGATGGAACAATATGGGAGATATTGTGATTTTAAGTACAAGGATATAATCATAAGAAAATGTCAGGGTTATTTAAAAAAGGGTGGACTGAAAATGAGGTGGGAATAAAAATGTCCTCAAATTCGGCTCAAATGTGTCTTGGGGTTAAATTCTGATATCTATAGATTTCTTTCAAATTTCATCTCTCAATAAATGTGATCATCATCGAAAAGGCCAGCATTTGTTGCTATCGTTAGTTAGTCTTGAGAAGGTGCTAGTGACTTGCCTTCTTGAGCCATTACAGTCCACAGTGCTGTTAGTGAGGGAGTTCCACTACTTTGAATCAACAGCAGTGAAGATATGAGCCCAGGTCAGAACAATATGTGACTTGGAACAGAATGTACAGGTTGTGGCATTTCCATGCGCCTACCACTTTTGTTGACAGATCATTGGTTTTGAAGATATTGTTGAAGGAGGCCTGACGTGTTGCTACAGTCCATAACGTACAATATGTGCACTGCTACCACTGTGCTGGTGGTGGAGGCGAGTGAACACTGAAGGTGGTGAATGGCGAGTTGATCAAGTGGGCTACTTTGTCCTGGATTGTGTTGATCTTTCAGCTGTTGAGTTGCACACCACCATCAAAATCAAGTATATCCCATTATACCCTGATTTGTGATTTGCAGATGATGATTAGGCTTTGGGAAATCAGGAAGAGTTACATACTCCAGAAGTTTCAGCCTCTGAACTGCCCTGTAGCCACAGATTTGATATGCCGGAACCAGTTCAATCTTCTGGTCAATGAAACCCCCAGGATAATGATGGTGATTCAGGAAACGTGGTCTATATAATTTGGTAAATTAATGGTTCTGGATATATATGAATATGCCTGTCCGAAACCAGAAGGAGAAGGTAGTGAAACACAAATGATCAGAGAAACATGGGATAAGACAGAATTTGAAAAAAGGGGTAAGGCAGATAGGGTGAGGCCATATAATGAGTTGAACATATAGATAAGGATTTTTAATTTGAAGTGTTTGTTGACTGGGGGAAAATGTAGGGGGGATGGCTGTGTGGAAATTAGATTGCGATGGGATATTGACATCACAAAGTCAGATCAGTTAACTTTATACAAGGTGTAGACTGAAAAGAGACATGCAATAATCAAATCTGGAAGCAACAAAAGTAGAGATGGGCGTTTCAATAATAACTGGATTCGGGGAGAATGGAGATGGGCAGTCTCATGGTGACCCATGTAATGGTGAGGATATAGGATTAGGTTTTCAGCTCAGGGGCAAATAGGAAGCTGATGTTGCAAACAACCAGCTCAGCTTTAGGCAGTGATCGGGGGTGGGGGTTTGTGTCAGCAGCCAGCAACATTTTGGCAATTAAATGGGAATGGCTTTGGCATTCTCAAACATTTCACTGGAAGAAATTGTAGCTGTTCTCAGGTTGGATATTGGACAAAAAGGCTGACATGAGAGACAATGGTGTAGGTGACACTTTGGTGGAACCAAGGAAACTTTGAAATGGGAGGGTATGCAGACCATTCAGCCAATTGAGCCTGCTTCATCATTTAATACTTCCATAGTGAATCAAAGATTAAAATGCCCTTTCTGCACACCATTGCCTTATCCCTTTACACCATTGAAAGATTTCTGATTACCAATCTCTAAACATACTCAAAGACTGAGCTTCCACAGCCTTATGAAATTTGGAATCCCAAACATTCACCATAGTCAGGAAAACTAAGTTATTGTCGCCTCAGTCCTTAATAGCAACTGCCTTATTTTTAAATTGTGCCCCATCATTCTAGGCTCCTGAACTAGGGGTTAGCATCTAGCCTGCATCTACGCTATCTTTCTATCCCTTTTAAGTACTTCGTGGCTTTCAATAAGCACAGCTCTTATCTTCCAAACTCTCAGCAATACAGGCCCAGTTTACCGAGTCTCTTTTAATAGAACAATACTGGCATCCAGGAACAAGTCTGGTGAACATTCACTACACTCTATCTATGGCAATGGCATACTTCCTGAGGCACAGAGATCAAAACTATGCATACTACTCCAGATGCAGTCTAATCAACGTAGGTACAATTAAAGCCAGACTTTGTTACACCTGTACTCAAGTCCTCTTGCAATAAAGACTAACACTCTAGCCTTTCTAACAGCCTGCTGCACCAGCCCGTTAGCCTTCAGTGACTTACTGACAAGGTCCCTTTGTACATCTATACTTTCCAATTTCTTGCCATTTAAGAAACACCCTGTACATCTGTTCCTTCTAACAAAGTGAATAACCTTACTTTTCCACATAAAATTCCATTTTCCATCTTCTTGCCCACTAACTAAGCCTATCCAAAACCTCCTGAAAACTCTTAACATCATCTTCACAATACACATTCCTACTTAACTTTGCGCTATTGGTTTTTCTGGAAATATTAGACTTGGTTTCCATCTTAGAGTAATTTATTTGGAAACTTAAGCATGTCTTCTAAAGATCAGATTGTAGATGAGGAACACCAAAAGATCAAGGAATATCATTTAGGATAAACAAAAGACTATGGTTAAGAGGTGGGAAGATAAATCAATGTTGAAGCACTCGATGACTAGGTCGGCATAAGTGGAGTCAAAAGGGTGGCACTGGAAAAGCTCAGCAGGTCAGGCAGCATCTGAGGAGCAGGAGAGTAGACATTTCAGGCAACAGCCCTTCATTGGCCATTGATTCCTGATGAAGGGCTTATGCCCAAAACGTCAACTCTCCTACTCCTCAGATGCCGAATTTGCTGTGCTTTTCCAGTGCCACCCTTTTCGACTCTGACTCCACAGCATCTCCACAGTCCTCACTTTCTCCTAGGCATAAGTGGAACCAAGTAAAATATGTGGGGGTCAACAATGTCAAAGGAGCAGAGAGATCGAGGTGAATTAGGAGAGAAGATTGCACTCCAGTCTCAGAGGATGAAATTCATAACTTCAATTAGTGTCATTTCAGCTTTGAGGTAGGAGCAAAAACCTGACCGGAGAGACTTAAACAGAGTTTTGAGAATTATTACCAAGATTTAAGACAATTCACTCACACATTTTGGAGAGAATTGGGAGGTCAGAGGTGATTTAGGAGCTGATGTACACCACTCAGCCACTGAGTCTGCTCTGTCATTCAAAGAGATCTTGACTCATCTGTTGATCTTCTACTTTCTTTTCCTGGTTTGACCCATAACCCTAATTCCCTCAAATGATTAAAAATCTTTCTATTTCAGCCATGAATATACTTAATGACCCAGCCTCTGCAACTCTCACTACACACAAGAAATTTCTCCTGGTCTCTTACTTAATTGAGAGACCCTTTAGTCCGAGATTATGTTCTCTGGTTTTAGACTCTCAAAAAGGGGAATCAACTTTTTTACATCTATCCTGTCAAGTACCTTCAGAATCTTGCATGATTCAATAAAGTCCCTCTCACTCTTATAAACACAAATGAGTATAGGTCCAATCTACTTAACCTCTCCTCATAAGAGTTCCTCCATACCCAGGATCAACGACAGCCTTTTATGGACAGCTTCTTGTACCAATATATCTTTCCTTGGGCAAACAGATCAAAACTGTTCACAATATTCCAGTTATCGAGTTAATTTGATTTTTGTCATGTGTACCAAGGTCTTTTGTGCCTTACAGGCAGATTTTTCATAAAGAAAATGCATCAGGATTACAGAACAGAGTGCAAGACACAATGTTACAGCTGCCAAGAGGGTGCAGAGAGGAAGATCAACAATAACATTAAAGAGATCCATTCAAAAGTTTGATAACAGCGAGGAAGAAGCTGTTCTTGAATCTGTTTGTACGTGCAAAAAACTTTTATACCTTTTGCCTGACAGAAAAGGGTGAAAGAGTATAACTGGGTTGGGAGGAGTCTGGTGCTTAGCATAATTTCAGCGAGACCTCCTTATTTTTATATTTTGGATTGGTGGTGCTGGAAGAGCACAGCAGTTAGGCAGCATCCAAGGAGCAACAAAATCGACGTTTCTGGCAAAAGCCCTTCATCAGGAATAAAGGCAGAGAGTCTGAAGTGTGGAGAGATAAGTGAGAGGAGGGTGGGGGTGGGGAGAAAGTAGCATGGAGTACAATAGGTGAGTGGGGGAGGGGATGAAGGTGATAGGTCAGGGAGGAAGGTGGAGTGGATAGGTGGAAAAAATGATAGGCAGATAGGACAAGTCATGGGGACAGTGCTGAGCTGGAAGATTGGAACTAGGGTGAGGTGGGGGAAGGGGAAATGAGGAAACTGTTGAAGTCCACATTGATGCCCTGGGGTTGAAGTGTTCTGAGGCGGAAGATGAGGCGTTCTTCCTCCAGGCGTCTGGTGGTGAGGGACCGGCGGTGAAGGAGGCCCAGGATCTCCATGTCCTCGGCAGAGTGGGAGGGGGAGTTGAAATGTTGGGCCACAGGGCGGTGTGGTTGATTGGTGCGGATGTCCCGGAGATGTTCCCTAAAGCGCTCTGCTAGGAGGCGCCCAGTCTCCCCAATGTAGAGGAGACCACATCGGGGCAATGAATGCAATAAATGATATTGGTGGATGTGCAGGTAAAACTTTGATGGATGTGGAAGGCTCCTTTAGGGCCTTGGATAGAGGTGAGGGAGGAGGTGTGGGCACAGGTTTTACAGTTCCTACGGTGGCAGGGGAAGGTTTCACCAACACATTCCACCCTTACCTTAAATTTACCTGGACCATCTCTGACACCTCCCTCCCCTTCCTGGACCTCTCCATCTCCATTAATGACGACCGACTTGACACTGACATTTTTTTGCAAACCCACCGACTCCCACAGCTACCTGAATTACACCGTTTCCCACCCTACCTTTTGCAAAAATGCCATCCCGTATTTCCAATTCCTCCGCCTCTGCCGTATCTGCTCCCAAGAGGGCCAGTTCCACCACAGAACACACCAGATGGCCTCCTTCTTTAGAGACTGCAATTTCCCTTCTCACGTGGTTAAAGATGCCCTCCAACGCATCTTGTCCACATCCCTCCAACCGTAACAAGGACAGAACGCCCCTGGTGCTCACCTTCCACCCTACCAACCTTCGCATAAACCAAATAATCCGCCGACATTTCCGCCACCTCCAAAAAGACTCCACCACCAGGGATATATTTCCCTCCCCACCCCTTTCCACCTTCCGCAAAGACCGTTCCCTCCGTGACTACCTGGTCAGGTCCACGCCCCCCCCTACAACCCACCCTCCCATCCTGGCACCTTCCCCTGCCACTGCAGGAACTGCAAAACCTGCGCCCACACCTCCTCCCTCACCTCCATCCAAGGCCCTAAAGGAGCCTTCCACATCCATCAAACTTTTACCTGCACATCCACTAATATCATATATTGCATCCGTTGCTCCCAATGCGGTCTCCTCTACATTGGGGAGACTGGACGCCTCCTACCAGAGCGCTTTAGGGAACATCTCCGGGATACCCACACCAATCAACCACAGCGCCCTCTGGCCCAACATTTCAACTCCCCTCCCACTCTGCCAAGGACATGGACATCCTGGGCCTCCTTCACTGCCACTCCCTCACCACCAGACGCCTGGAGGAAGAACCCCTCATCTTCCGCCTCGGAACACTTCAACCCCAGGGCATCAATGTGGACTTCAACAATTTCCTCATTTCCCCTTCCCCCACCTCACCCTAGTTCCAAACTTCTAGCTCAGCACTGTTCCCATGACTTGTCCTATCTGCCTATCTTTTCCACCTATCCACTCCACCCTCCTCCCTGATCTATCACCTTCATCCCCTATCCCACTCACCTATTGTCCTCCATGCTATTTTCTCCCCACCCCCACCCTCCTCTAACTTATCTCTCCACACTTCAGGCTCTGTGCCTTTATTCCTGATGAAGGGCTTTTGCCCGAAACATCGATTTTGCTGTTCCTTGGATGCTGCCTGAACTGCTGTGCTCTTCCAGCATCACTAATCCAAAATCTGGTTTCCAGCATCTGCAGTCATTGTTTTTTACCTCCTTATTTTTATACTCCGTTCTCTGTGAAATAAAGTCCAACATTTCATTAGCTTTCTCTATTACCTGTTGAATTGTATTTTGAAATTCATGCACAAGGACTCCCAAATTTCTCTGTGCTATAGCCTTCTGCATTTTTTCCCATTTAAATAATGTTCAACTCCTCTATGCTTCCTGCCAAAGTATATAGCCACACATTTCCCACATTATCTTCCACCTGCCAAGTTTTTGTCCACTGGCTTAGCCTGCCGATATCTCTTCGCAGACTCTTCACCAGCACATGCCTTCCCATCTATTTTTCAAATATCTGCAAACTTGACTGTAATACATTCACTTTACTCATCCAAGTCTTTCTAAGTAGTGCAAATAATTGCAGCCCCAGCATTGATCCCTGTGGCACTCCATTAGTTGCAGGTTACCACTCTGAAACTGCCACCCTTTATCCTAACTCGGTTTTCGATTGATTAGGTGGACGTGGGTACTGCAGATGCTGAAGATTATAAGCAAGATTATAGTGGTGCTGGAAAAGCACAGCAGGTCAGCCAGCATTCGAGCAACAGGAAAATCGACATTTCGGGCAAAATCCTTTCATCAGGAATGAGGCTGGGAGCCTCAGGGGTGGAGAGATAAATGGGAGGGGGTGGGGATGGGGCTGTGGAGAAACTAGGTGAGAGTGCAATAGGTGGATGGAGGTGGGGGTAAAGGTGATAGATCAGAGAGGAGAGTGGAGCGGATAGGTGTGAAGGAAGATTCACAGGTGGGACAGGTCATGAGGATGGTGCAGAACTGGAAGTTTGAACTGGGGTAAGGTGGTGGGGTGGGGGAAGGGAAATGAGGAAACTGGTGAAGTCCACATTGATGCCATGGGTTGAAGGGTCCCGAGGTGGAAGACGAGGTGTTCTTCCTCCAGGTGTCAGGTGGTGAGGGAGTGGTAATCGAGAAGGCCCAGGACCTGCATTTCAATTGATTAACCAATCTTATAAAGCAAGAGCGATACTTTAACTAACACCTTTTGAAAATTCAAATATATTATATCCATTGCTTCCGCTTTACCTATCCTGCTTGTTACTTCTTCAAAGAATTCTAATAACTTTGTCAGACATGATTTACCCTTCATGAGCTATGCTGACTCTGCTTGACTATACAGTATTATGCTTCTCTAAATGCTCTGCTATTAGATCTTTTCTCACAGACTGTACCATCTTTCCAATAACAGATTTTAAGCTAACTGGCCAATATTACTGTGAGTTTACATCCAAAGTTTATCTTCTCCCTCTAGATTACTTTTGGTCACCTTTTATTATAGTCTAGAATCATGTAGCACAGAAACAAATCCTTCAGTCCAACCCATCCATGCCAACCAAGTTTCCCAAACTAACCTAATCTCACTTATCTCTGTTTGATCCATATCCCTATGAACTTTTCCTATTCATTTAACTATCCAAATGTCTTTTATGTTTTGCAAGTGTACCAGCATCTACTACTTCCTCTGCCAGTTCATTCCACATACAAACCACCCAGCGTGAAAAGACTGCCCCTCACATCCCTTTTAACTCTTTCTCCTCTCACCTTAAACCTACTTTCCCTAGTTTTGAACTCCCCTATCTTAGGAAAAAGACCTTTGTTATCCATCATACTTATGCCCCTCATGATTTTAAAACCCTCTATACAGTCACCTCTCAACCTCTTACAGTCCAGGGAAACTACTCCCAGTCTATTCCACCTCTCCTTATAACTCAAACCCTCTAGTCCCATCAACGTCCTGATAAATCTTTTCTGAACCCTTTTCAACTTTCCCACAGGGCGACCAGAACTGCACACAGTACTCCAAAAATGGCCTCACCAACAACCTCAATATGACATCTGAATTCCTAAACTCAATGGTCTGAGCAATGAAGGCTAGCATGCTCAATGCCTTCTTGGCCACACAGTCTACCTGTGATGCAATAATCCTCAGGCTTACCACTAATCTTTCCCACATTGTACATTTTGGCTTCAAGGCTGATAGTGCTTAAAGTGATCCAAACATATGGAGTTAAATGACAAAACCTGTTGTGCACAGAGGTATTCAAGTATTCAGCTTTGGGGCTTGAGGGAGTGAACGTGTGACCACATCAAGGGGAAAGAAAACCAGGTTTTACTGAAGACAATGATGTCAAAGGTAGAGGTGAATAAATGATTAAGCAGATCAATATCTGCATGAGTAAACTGGTAAAGTGTAGATATTTACAAGTATGAATATGTAATTGCCCTATTTCTAGATTCTCCCAGAAGAGGAACGATCCAGTCCATATGCATCTGGTCAAGTCTCCTCAGACCGTATATGTTTCAATTAAGTCACCTCTGACTCTTCTGTCTAGTCTTTATTCAAAAAGCAACTTTATTATTGGTGTACACCATAACAACATGTTATATATTATGCTTGTTCTTGCATTCAAGGCATCTGAATAAGCTGCAAACTCATTCAGCAAGCACATCAATTGTTATCAAAGTTTAACTATGCAATTATGGTACAAAATAGGGATTATTAATTGACTAACTCATAAATTTTGAATTTTGGGTTTGAAAGAAAAAATAGCTAGAAATGAGCTAGGAAACGTAAAAATTGCCTCAAAAATAGCCAACCTCTCTGGAAGATACAAAGAAATATCTAATGGCTGGGACTCACTCCCATTTCCAGAAAAGATTCTCGGAGGAATAATTACCTAGACAGTAAAAATTAATCATCTTGAATAAATAGCTCACAATGAGACCTTCAAAAGTCTCTGCATTGGTTCAAAGCTTCTTGACTACAAGTATTGCTGGAACAAAACTTAAATTTGATACTTTTTCGGCAATGGTGTTTGAAACCCCACCCCACTTACATCAAAGGGGAATTCTGACAATGGACCTTCAAAACACTTTGTAAAAATAGACTGCCTCTATTATGAGCCTACAGATAGGTTTACACTCATATAAACTTATCACAATCTCACAAAGACATTACAAATGCCAAGTTCTAAACATTTACACAATGAATGTCACAACAGACCTACACTTTGAAAGGAGATTCCAAGAGCATTTTTAATTAATCAAAAATAATCTGCTGTCTCTATTTTCTGTCTCTGAAAATGTTGACAACTGATGCTGCAGAAATGGCTACAGCAAAAACTTTAGGGACTGAGAATTTCCAATAATTACAACATTCACTACAACTGACTGCTACACCAGCTAATCAACATGAGCCTCAGATTAAAAGCCAAGGAGCTCTAAATGATATATTCTTTGCATTGGGCATACTTCCTTTTTAACTTTGTACATGGCACATTAGCACCCTCATCTGGAATTATATATAACAAACACAATTTATACTGAATATGGAGAAAACATATTCCTGATAGATTATATGTCTGAATCAATTACGTTCTGTAAATAACTACAAATTTAACTAAATATTGAGATAAAATTAAAATAATCCAAAATAGACAGGATAAAAAAGGTAAGGGTGTACATGATGAATGGTAGGACCTGAGGGAGCACAAGGATGAGAGGGACTTTAGTGTACATGTAGACTGGTCCCTTAAAGGCATCTGGCCAAGAGGATAAAGTTGTTAACAGACACATGGAATATTTGCTTTTATTAGCCAAGGCATAGAGTTTAAGAGCAGGGAGGTTATGCTGAAACTGGATAAAATGTTAGTTAGGCAACAGCTAGAGTATTGTGTGCACTTCTAGAATCCACATTATTAGAGAAATGTGATAATGCTGTAGAGGGTACAGAGAATATTTACCAGGATCATGCCTGGTCTGAAGAGTTTCAGTTACAAAGAGAGATTAGGCTGACTATGGTTATTTTCCTCAGAGTGGAGGAGATTGAAAGGGGACAAGAATGAAATGTATAAAATTATGAGGGGATTATAAAATTTGAGGAGAAGTAAGAAAAATGTTTTTTATCTAAAGGGTGATGAGAATCTGGAACTCATTACTTGTAAGGGTGGCAGAGATAGAAAGACTCATAACACTTAGTAAATATACATTTAAATACTCCCTATGTCAAAACATACAAGGCTATGGGCCAAAATCTAGAAAGTGGGATTAGAATAGTTAGGTAGCTGTTTGTGACCAGGGCAGATGTGATGGGCCAAAGGGCCTTTTTCTGTGCTGTAGATCTCTATGACTCTAACTGTGTCTGTCAGTCTGCATATGTAAGTGGGAAGTTTGGGTTTGAATCATGCATATTAGATTACCTTGTTGTTTAGCTTTGCTCTCAAGTTCAGTATTGATAATAAACTGTTAATTTTTTTTTGTTTAAGCTGTAAATGTGATGCCTGATGTCTATTATCCTTTACTTCTAGTTAGGAACAATTGGACAATTTTGAGGGTCATCAAATGTTTTAATTTCACTATTCTGTGAATCCACTGCTAGCAAATCTGATTTGGTCTGTCTCATTATCCCTGTGTCATAACATCAGAAAAATTACAGAATTTCAGTGACCTCTAGAGGTCAAAACAAGTAGTAGATTCTTGAGTGTGACAAGCAGATACAATTAGAGTCATAGAAACACACAGCATGGAAACAGACCCTTCGGTCTAACAGGGCCAAAATGACTAGATATCCTAAACAAATCTAGTCTCATTTGCCAGCACGTGGCCATATCCCTCTCAATCCTTCCTATTCATAGACCCATCCTGACGCCTTTGAAAATATTGTAATTGAACCAGCTTCCACCACTTCCTCTGGCAGTTCATCCCATACATGCACCAACCTATCCGTAAAAAAGTTGCTCCGAGGTCCCTTTTAACTCTTTCCCCTGTCACCCTAATCCTACGGTTTCTTGTTCTGGACTCCCCCACCGCAGAGAAAAGATCTTGTGTATTTACCCTGTCCATGCCCCTCATGATTTTATATATCTCTATAAGGTCACCCCTCAGCCTCAGAAGCTCCAGGGAAAATAGCCCCAGCCTATTCAGCATTTCCCTAATGCTCAAACCTTGAATCCTGACAACATGCTTGTAAATCTTTTCTCAACCCTTTCAAGTTTCACAACATCCTTCCAATAGGAGGGAGACCAGAATTGCACGTGGTATTCCAAAAGTGGCCTAACCAATGTCCCGTACAGCCACATGACCTCCCGACTCATAAAACTGACCTATAAAAGAAAACATACCAAACGCCTTCTTCACTATCCTCTCGACCTGTGACTCCACTTTTAAGGAGCTATGAACCTGCACTCCAAGGTCTCTTTGTTCAGCAACATTCCCCAGGACTTTATCATTAAGTGTATAAGTCCTGCCCTGATTTGCCTTACTATAATGCAGTACCTCACATTTAAATTAAACTCCATTTGTCACTTCCCAATAGACTAAAAAATTGAAAAACCCAGTTTAATGATTTAATCACAAGTGAAAACCACTAAGCCATGGGTGGTTAGACTAATCCTCAGTAATAGAAGTGGGTGGCTGTGGTCACTGATTAGAAGTTGGCTTTTCATTGCAGAATGCTGCCTGCTGTTTTTTATGATTTGCTGCATGTAGTTGACACTAACCTTGCTGTTCTTGGCTACAATAATCAGTAGGGACCTGAAATTGTGAAAGATTGGTATTTACTTAGAGGTAGTCTGTTTTTCTTTAAGGGAGATACATTGTAGCCCAAAAACTCTTTGACAGGAATTGTTTGAAAACTGAATCAGTGTTGTGTTCCATTTTACAGAATGCCAGAATGCAGTGACAGAGATGTACTAACGTTTACGTGAAAAGCACTCCAGGCATTGGTGTGAGAGAAGAAACTTCCTGTTTCAGCAGCAGAGGTGGCGGCCCTCGAGGCATATGCAAATAGACACACAGAAAAAGTAGCAGCAAGGAGTGCATCACTGTGAGGAGTACATCCACAAAAACCATAAAAACAGCATGGGAAAACATTTACTCATCTGTCACATGTCATCAGAGTGTGTTCAATCATAAAGCACATCAAAACTACATCCCTATGCTCAATTCACCAACCACCATCCACCTACTGACAATATCAATCAGTCTTAACCCTTTAATTTTGTACTACACCCTCAGATATTTAGAATTGTTGCTTGCTCCACCAACACCTCTTTAATTCTGGCTGCTATTCAACCATGATAACTACATCACATACACACTACAGGAAATTTACTGATACACTTTCCTCTCCTTTGCAGAAGGTGGAGCATAACCAAAGGCAGCAAGAAACTAGAGAAAGACATAAGTATTGACACATTCTAACCCCCGAAGAGGAAATAATGCTGCGACCGTGAGGATAGTCATTGCTCAGCCATGGCAATCTGTAGTAAGTGAGGGTTCAATAATGAGGATCTCTTCATTCCTAATCCATCGTTCCAGCTGCCAGTTCTCTCCCATCCTATATTTTAAACTACAACATTGTTTCATCTTCACCCAACATGCAAACAAAGATCAGGAGTAGGCCATTCAACTCCTTGAGCTTGCTCTGCCATTCAAAAGTATCATGACTGAGTTGACTTTAACCTCAAATCTCTCTTCCTACCTACGCTGGCAACCTTTCATCCCCTTGCTCAATAAAAATCTATCTCTGCCTTAAAATATTTTAAAGAACTCTTGAACCTTTTGAAAAGGTGATGGAAGCAACAGCGGTGATAATCAACCTCTGAGTTTTAAAACTATGACCCAGTTCTACAGTCTTCCATAAAAGGAAACATCCTTTCCACAGCTACCCTGTCAAGACCCCTCAGGATCTTAAATAAAAACAAAAAGCACTGTGGTAACTCAATAGACCTGGCAGTATCTGGAGAGAGAAAGAACAGTTAATATTTTGAGTCCAAAACCTTCTTTAGAACCCTCAGGATCTGTATTTTCTATCAAGTTACTTCTTCCTTTTCTAAACCCCAGTGGGTACAAGCCTGCCTGTCCAACCTTTTCCTGTAAGGCTATCCACTCATTCCAGATATTAGTCTGATAAACCTTCTCTAAATGTTTTCAGTGCATTACATTGTTCCATAAATACAGTCATAAATACTTAGCAGTACTCCAGATGTGGTCTCAAAAGTGCCATGTACAATTGAAACATGACCATAATTTGATCTTATGCTCGCAGCCTTTGTACATGTTGGAGGATAGGAAAGAGGCAATATCACTGTTCACATAATTTTGGACTTTAAAAATATCAGCTACCAAATTATAAGCTAACTTAAAAGTTCGTCTGCTCCTTTGTATTCAAAAGTCCAAATTCCAAAACTGATGATAATGTATTATCCATATTTGTCACACTATGCTCCTGAGAAGGGGTTCTCCGATTACAACTGACATTGCTGATAGAAGAGCAATTCAGTTAGAAGTGACCATGTTCCAACTCTGATCAGTTCCTGGTACAAAGCC
The DNA here is from genome assembly GCF_020745735.1 of Hemiscyllium ocellatum. Taxonomy (NCBI): domain Eukaryota; kingdom Metazoa; phylum Chordata; class Chondrichthyes; order Orectolobiformes; family Hemiscylliidae; genus Hemiscyllium; species Hemiscyllium ocellatum. The sequence goes on along the minus strand of NC_083410.1, from coordinate 56,670,892 downwards.
AGGCAGCTGGTCCAACAAAGTATGGGAGGCCACCCACACAGAGTATACTCCCTTCTCAGAGTTTTTAAAAAACGTTTTCCCATTACATTGATATTTCTCGTAAATTATCCCCGCAAGTGCAAAACAAAAAGGTTTGTCAAAATATGTCTTCCTCAAAGATTTTCAACATTGAACAAGCAAAAGTGACCGATGACTACAACTTGTTTAACCAAGCAAGTCTATACTCAACTTTCAACACAAGAAAGAATTTTGTTTAAAAATCTTAGCTACCTGTAATAATGTTCAAATAGTATGAAGAGAGATTAAACAAATACAGACAACATAAAATTCAGCCTAACATTTTTCAAAATGCTCTTTGCGCTTGGAGATCAATTCTTTTTATAGTCGACATTATGATACTTTTGTCAAAACAAATATTTCATTAAGTTGCAATAAATATATAAATAGAATGAAATACTTACATTAAGTTCACAAGTTCCTCTTTCCCTTGCACTTGTCCCTCTACAGTTCCCCTCCTAGTATTTCGAACCCATCCCACCACTCCAAGTTTTCTAGCCTGATCCTCTGTGTACTGAAATAAAATTAAACAATTAAATTGCTTTTAATTTGGATCATCTGGTTACTGTACATAGGTTTCTAACAAAAAATACAGTTTGACACTACATTGCTGTTTTGAGGCAAAGCCTACCATTTGATCTGCAATGGTGTGAACTGAATACCCCTGTATACAAATATTAATAGCTACATCAGGGTAGAATTAGAATCTTTCCATTTGAAAGAATGAAAAAAATAAAGATTGAGAAAAAAATACAACTTTATATTGTGGTTTTCATGATTACCATATGTTTCAAAGCACATTATAATACTTATAATACTTATTGAATTGTAGTCATTGTTGTTACTATAGGAAATGTGGAAGCTAATTTGCACAAAGCAAACTCACAAACAATAGTTTGCTAACGACCAGATAGTCGGCTTTTTGTGATACTGATCGAGTAATAAATATTGGTAAATACTGGGGATAAGTTCCCTGCTCTTCTTTAAAATAACAGTATGGTTTTTTTAAAAAAAATCTACCAATCAGTCAGATATCAAAAAACATCTTTTAGTAATTTAGTGCTTTTATGTTATGATTTTTAATTGTTTAAAAAATAAAATAATTATGCAATATACTGCTATTCCAGAGTGCTGCAGCTTGTGTGCCACATATTTGCATTATTGAGAAATACATATCCTTGCTTAATGATGATGTAATCTATTCTATGAAGGTCATGACCACAGCAGCCAACATATGCAGAGTACTCTCAAAGTCACTTGTCCTTTTTTATTATCCTTTGAAAACTTATACAATATGAATGCACAATCTGATCTTGTAACAATCATTATCAATGACAGAATCATTTCCAGAATGCATTGCAGGCTTTAGAAGCTATAGTACTGAAAGCTGAATTTTAAATCATCTCATTACATGAAGCATTTTAAGAGGGTTTTTTTTCATCTGAGGTAAGATTTGGTGTCCTCTTTCAAGTGAAATAATTATCTAACCTCTCTTCTTGTTCAATCCACAACACAAAGCTGTCCACAAATATTAATTTATTATGACCAGGCCTAAGGATGGCTGATGTGAAATCAAAGATTTATTTGATTTAGTAAATAACTTGCTGAGGTTACATATTCCAGAATGATACAGTACAGAAGGACCACATTCAGGCTATTGAGAGTCTGACAATTCTTTGAAACAGCTGTCTGATTATTCTCACACTCTTTCTACACAGTCCTATACATTTTCCACGTAAATATTTATCAGTTCAATTTTTTTTGAGGGTCACTATTAATCCTCATTCCACTACCCTTTCAATTCATACATTCCTGATGATAATTCCATGACACTGCATCAGATTTTTCTCATGTTACATGCAGAAATACTATAAATTATTTTAAATCTATGTTAGTTGGGCACCCTTCAGAATTGTTTCCATATCTTTTAATACATTCCTTACTTCATCTGCCATGTGACTACATCTTTTATGATTCTTTATCCTTCTGAAGTCTGTTGCTATCCCCCGATTGAGCAAAGTGGAAAAACTGGAGTAGCACTGAATAGAAAGCTTCCTGTTTATCCAGAGGACTCAAGATCACTTGTGTTATCCTCATCTGTTTGGTACTGCAATCAAATCTCTGAACTACACTGCTCAATTTGCAACACAAGAGATGCTAATCTATGTTACTGACTTAGAATTCTCATTGGGACGTGAGTGAAAATAAGAAATTGTACTGTCTAGCTATTGCTTAATTATTACTAATTAATTACTGAATTAATCGGCCACTTGTGGCACATTGTTAGTGTCCCTACCCCTGGCACAGGGAGGCCTGGGTTCATGCCACTTGATCCAGAGATGTGTAAAACATCTCTGAATAGGTTGATTAGAAAAACAGGCTAATCTGCATATTTGATAATGGCCCGTTTAGCATTAATAAAGTTAGTATGGAGACAAAAAAAAACTGCGGATGCTGGAATCCCAACTTCACCACCTTGCCACCCTCCCCACACCCCCCCCACACCTAGTTCTGAAGAAGGGTTGCAGCTGAAACTCCCCATCCCTCTCAGCCTTCCATGGGGGCCGTTCCTCCGACAGTCATTGGTTCACACCACCCCTGCCACCGGGTCCCCAGGTGCCTTCCCCCGCAACCAGGAAGGGTGCAGTGCGTGCTAGTTCACCACCCCTCTCGCCTCCAACTGGAGTCCCGGGCTGTCCTTCCAGGTGGAGTTCACCTGCCTCTCTTCCATTGAATTGGGTGCTCCTGGTGTGGTATTCTCGGCATTCGGGGAGACCAGGCATGTACTTGAAGGGCGGCTCACCGACTGTCGCAGCCGGGTCTGCAGGGCCAACCAATCCTCACTGTCGGCACCCATTTTAGTTCCCCCAACCTCTCTCTTTCAGGCGTGACCATCCTTGGCCTCCTCCAGTGCCAGGAAAGGCTGCAGCACCTATTGGGGGGGTGGGGGGGGGGGGCACCTTGCCTTCTGCCTGGGCACCCTGCAGCCCATGTGACCCAGCATTGAGTTCTCCAGTTTCAGGTGGCCTCCCTCCCCCTCACTACCACTGTATTCATTCCTCCCATTGACCAATGAGGTCATACCCTCTACCCGCCTTCACCTATAGCCACCTCACCAGCCTGCATTCTCACCCCCTATATCTGCAGCTCCCCTCTCACCCATCCCAAGTCCTGAAGAAGGGTTACACCTGAAACATCAACTTATCCACCTCCTGATGCTGCCTGGCTTGTTGTCTTTTTCTCGCATTATAAAATTGGCACATAACAAATCATGATAAGTAAAATCACACAGGATTGCCTCAATGACAGCTTCTAACAATTTAACAAGAGTGCTGTAATGTCCTTTTCCAACTCATCGGTCTTAAGATCACATCTTGAGGAGGCCACTGATCTGTGATGGTTACTAGGTTTGATCAGTGGCAGATATTGGTATTATTCCGCTGTAGCATAAAAGCTCTTCACCAATACTAGCAGTCATGTCTTCATTGGGCAACTGTTGACCCTGAAGATCTATCACTGAAGGCATATGAGGGTTGGAACAGCAATGCTATCTAGGACAGTTGAAGTAGGCATGCATCATAACTACACCAAGGAAGTGAGAGCCACATCCGCACAATACATTTTTTGTCGGTTACACACCAGTTGAACGTTGATGGAGTTGACTGTCTTCTATGAAAGCCTCTGGGTGGTCCCAAAGACCTTGATGGCCACACACATGTAACTGGGGAATCCAATGACCTCTCTGCCTGCCAGGACTGGTCTGGAAATGCATTGTTAGCAGCCCTCTTAATAAGATATTGGTCAACTCCTTGATTTAGCAATGAACTATTCATTAGGAGATCCCACACTTGTCCCAGTGAACTGGGAGGTGCCTGATTAATAATAGTTCAGTGCAATAAGAGTTATAAGACCATAAGACCTAGGAACAGAAATTAGGCCATTCAATCATGGCTGATAGGTTTCTCAACCTCCTTCTCCAGCTTCCTCCCCTTAAGCCTTGATCCCCTTGACAGTCAAGAACCTATCTATCTCCATCTTAAATTTACTCAATGACCTGACCTCCACAGCCTTCTGTGGCAATGAATTCCATTGATTCACCACTCACTGGCTGAAGGAGATTCTCCTTATCTCTGTAACTACAAGGTCTTCCGTTTACTCTAAGGCTGTACCCACAGGTCCTAGTCTCTCCTAACAATGGAAACACCTTCCTTACATCTACTCTGTCTAAGCCATGTAATAAGTCTGTATGGTTCAATTCATCCTTCGAAACTCCATCCAGCATAGACCCAGAGTCCTCAAATGCTTCTCATGTGTTAAGCCTTTCATTCCTGGGACCATTCTCATGAACCTCCACTGAACATGCTCCAGGGTCAGTACATCCTTCCTGAGATATGGGGCCCAAAACTGCACATCATATTCCAAATGTGGTCTGATCAGAGCCTTATAGTACCTCAGAAGTACATCCCTGCTTTTATATTCAAGTTCTCTCAAAATGATGCCATCATTGTATTTGCCTTCCTAACTACTGACTCAACCTGCAAGTTTACTTTGAGATACTCTTGGACTAGAACTCCCAAGTCTCTTTGCACTTCAGATTTCTGAATTTTCTCCCCATTTAGAAAATAGTCCATTCCTTCATTCTTCTTACCAAAGTGCCTGACCTCACACCTTCCCACGATGTACTTCTTTACCCACTCTCCTGACATGTCCAAATGAGTCTCCCCACTTCCTCAATGCTACGTGTCCATCTATCTTTGTATCATCTGCAAACGTAGCCAGAATGCCCTCAGTTCCTTAATTATTAATGTATAAAGTGAAAAGTTGTGGTCCCAATACTGAGCCTTGCGGAATACCTCTTGACACCGACTGCCATCCTGAGAAGGACCCTTTTATCCCCACTATCTGCTTTCTGCCAGATAGTCAAGCTTCTATCCATGCTAGCACCTTGCCTTTAACACCATGGGTCCTTATCTTACTCAGTAGCCTTCTGTGTGGCACCCTGTCAAAGACCTTCTTGAAGTCCAGGTTGATAACACCCATTAGCTCTCCTTGGTCTAACCTGCTTGTTACTTCCTCAAAGACCTCCACCAGATTTGTCAGGCTTGATGAAACTATGTTGACTTTGCCCTATTGTACCATACATTTCTAAGTATTCAGAAATCTCATCTTTCAAAATGGATTCCAGGATCTTATCCACAACCGAAGTTAGGCTAATTTGTCTGTAATTTTCCATCTTTTGCCTTACTCACTTTTTAAACAGGGGTATCTTCAAAGCCACAAGCATTGGGTGTCCATTGAGGCCCATGGGTCACAGTTTATCATTTAGCATGATGTGCAAGTCCATGACAGCCTTCCTAACCAGCCACAATCTTCTTTAACACTGACATCCTGGCACCTACAGTTCTAGTCTACACCTAGTTGCATACAGCACACTTCTGGCTCCAGTTGAATCTTTCTTGGTGTGGTGATCTACTGTCAGTTTATTCTGCACCCTTCTTCACCATGCCCAGACAAAGGGTGGCCCTCCTGATACTTTTCTATTTCTGAATCTTGGTCCTCCCTCCACCCATTAATGCTCTCCCCCTCCACAGGAGAAAATACTGGTGACAGTCCCAGACCAATAGGCTATCCCTCTCTCACATGCTGTCTTTGGAGAGGATCCTTAGATTCTTCTCTGGTCATTTACCTTTTACCCAACAACAATGAGTGTCAGTGTGCTTTGCTAAGAGGTCACCACCAATCCTCCTCGAGTCAACAGCAGGTTACCATCCCCTTTTAGAGCCCGGCTGCCACTGATTACCAATGGTCTCCTCTTCCACCAGTTCCACTCATTATCAAAGATTAATGAACTCAAATACTCTAAGACTGACTTCCAATGACACACTTACGGTCTTGCCTCATCGCTGCCAATCTACCCTAAACTACCTTGACAGTGAACCCAATGGTTTTAATGCCTGATCAAAGCAGCAACGCTATCTTGGTGCAGTTGAGAGGCCGATTCTGTTTGAATTCCAGAGCGGTACATTTTCTGTATAAAATACACCTTTAACGCTTAATTTTAAACAGTTTTGTGCTTAAACCCTACAGATAATTTCCAATTCCAGATCATTCAGCTATATCTAGAAATGATGTGGGAATACTTCCATAAAACTACACAAAATAATTCACAATCAGATCTGTGAATAATAATACAGATGTATTACATATGTAAAAATTAAAGGAGAAATGGATAAATATTTAAGAAAAAAATTTAAAAGGGTATAAAGGGAAAAGACCATGTGGATGGGGCTAAATTGACAGTACTTCATGAAAGCTGACATAATGGGCTGAATCGTCACATTCCACCCTGTTCAACTGCATACAATAAAAAGGTATGAACTATAGTTCTGTTGGAAACTTTTGAGTAAGACAGTCAAGGATTCAAACCGTACTCCAGGACAAGCACAAAATCTGCCAGTACTCCATGACTGGAAGTACCATCTTTGAACAAGACTTTTAAATGGCACATTCACAAATTTGGCATCAGGAAGATTTAAAGCGAGATGTGCTTTATTGCAGCTCTGCTTAGGCACTGAATTATGCAATCCTTTTTGCAAGTTGGTGTCTTATAACTACTGCATTTCCAAAAAAAGTCAGCAAAAGGAAGAGGTTGCAATTATTCAGAAAACAACCTTCAAGTTCTTTGGTAACCATAAATTCTTTTCCCCGTCCCACACCAAAGCAAAGTTGCAAAACAAACCAGGCCTTTTTAATTATATAACCGCATTTTTATTTGGGTTTTTTTTGCCTTTTAAATTACTACAATAGCTATTCTTGTTCTCATGATTTAAAAAAAAAGGTTTATCCCAACATAACTAGCTTGTGAAATATATGTCAATTTTGCAGAATCCACTGACAGTTCCATGAGAGAATCTGTATATGCAGCTGTGGTCACAGTGCATTCTAACCATTCCTGCATGTTTTTGGTTGGTTTCAGGAGTTAGTAGTAAAAGATAGCATGCCTCTCTTGATTCCCACAGACCAAAAATATCTCTACCTCAGCCTTAAACATATTTAAGAATGGCTCGGTCACAACCATGGGGGGCTTGGGGGGGGAGCTGGTGGGGGGGCACCTTTGATACGCCGCTGGTTTCTTTACTTCTGATGGTCAGGAAGAATAAACAGGCAGCTATGTATTAGAAAATTTGAGTTAATTAAAACAAACACTGCTAAACTTTTGTTAAATCTATTTTGCCATTTTCTTAAAAAAAACTACAATGACCACAATTTTAAACTGACATCCATTTTCACTTGGCAGAACATTAGTCGATCTAAACCATGATCCGTGTTTAAAACAAAAGCAGAGCTGTATCATTAACAGTTAAGAAATTAAGTGATCCTCTCATCTAGGACTGGTTCCCTAAAATACAAGGTTCTTTCAGTCACTGAAAGAAATGCTTGTTTGCCTAGAAAGTACTGTGTTCGGGATGGTATAGTGGGAGGGTCAGTGCTGAAATTAAAAAGTAGGAACAACTTGATTCATAGCAAAGTGGAAAAGAGAGCAGAAGGAGAGGAGCTTGGAACTGAGGAACGACATGACACAATATGTTCCTCAACTTAGAAACAATGAGCACAAGACAACAAATTAAAATGCAACTGAATCACACTGACATTGAATGTTCAGATACTGCCATCTAGGGTCCTAAAATTATGGACTAAGAATAGCACAAATCTTGCATCTGCTCCTTGCAGACTAATTTCTAGATTTCTTACATTTTAGTCACAAATTTTTTTTGATTCTTCTATAGTCAAAACAAAGCGCATAATTTTTTTTTCAAACAGAGTTGGGGTAACAGAATTTTTGGAAAGTCCTACACATAACTTACTTCTAGATTTATTACAGTTATTACATTTCATTGGTATAAGATTTTTATTCGGATGTATATCTGATTCTTTTACAGTGAAAAATGCAAAAAGAACCAAAACATGCGTGTGATTCTTTTTCCAAGAGTTCTGTTACTAGACCATTTGGAAATGTCTCCATGTGGACTGCTCAGCTTTTCTTCTGTAAAATTATATGCAAAAATTTTTTAAAGTTTTTTTTCAAATTGCAGAGGACAACTTTTTTTTTAAAATAGTTGTGTTTACAGAGTTTTTGGAGAAGCCTACATATGGATGGCTCGGGAATGCATTTTTTTTATAGCAGAAGACTGGAAACTAACTGTTTGCTGGACGACTTGGGGGAGGGGGGTTAAATTCGATTATTCAGATAAGTAGTTAATTTCTTTTTAAGATTTCTTTTATTTATTTTTTGCATGCTTAATATTAATTCTTTGGGTAAGGAAAGGTAGTTTATTTTGCATATAAGGTTCAATTGTAAACTGCTTCTTTTTAGGCTTAATATCATTTAGGGCATATAAGAGACACAGAATTAGATGGAGAGTAGATTTAGAGAAGTGAATACATCGTGGATCAGTCAGATAGATGGGTGACTGTAAGAAAAGATAAAAAGGTAGTTCAGAAGTCTCCTGTGGCTATTCCTCTCTCAGCTACAGATACTTAATTTTGGGTATTGTTAAAAAAAGATAGCATCTCAGAGGACTACAGAACAGGCAGTGAGATCTTGGGCACTAAGAACAAATCTTCCGTTAAACACGGTTTCACAAAATTTGAAAGATTTGTTGTTATAGGAGACTTTCCTGTCAAGGACACAAACAGGAGATCCTGCGACATAAACATGAATCGAGGATAGTATGTTGCTTGCTTTCCTGGTGCCAGGATTAAGCACATTTCAAAACATTTGAAGCACAATGGCTCAGTGGTTAGCACTGCTGCCTCGCAGCACCAGGGTCCCAGGTTCGATTCCAGCCTCGGGTGATTGTCTGTGCGGAGTTTGCACATTTTCCCTGTATCTGCGTGGGTTTCCTCCGGGTGCTCCAGTTTCCTCCCACAGTCCAAAGATGTGCAGGTCAGGTGAATTGGCCATGCTGAATTGCCCGTACTGTTGGGGGCATTGGTCGGAGGGAGATGGGTCTGGGTGGGTTGCTCGTCGGAGGGTCGGTGTGGACTTGTTGGGCCAAAGGGCCTGTTTCCACACTCTAGGGAATCTATTCAGGAAAAATATTAAGGCATTACGGATTAAATATAAGAGATTAAGTAGAAGATTACAAAACAGAACCTCAAAGGTAGTAATCTCTGGCTTACTCCTGGTGTCAAGACTGAATGAGGGAAAGAATAAAAGGAATAAAGAAGATAAATCAATGGCTGAGGAGATGGTGTAATGTTCTGGGATTCAAGTTCTTGATGATTGGATTGCTTCTGGGGGAAAAAAAAGCACCTGTTCAAAAGGATGGTTTTACCAGGATTGGAAAGGGACCAATATCCTAGCGGGAAGATTTGTTCATTCTATTAAGGTTGACTGTAAACTACTAGAGAGGGTGGGTGGGGCAGTGCTAGTGGTGGAGGGATCCCAAGTAGCAGAGTAGATAGAAAAATGGATGAGAATGGTTTTGAATGTGAAAAGAACAAGTTAATTAGAAAAGATAGACAAGAGCAAGACAGAGAACAAAATAAATCTGAAGAATTAAATTACATTTATTTCAATGCAAGAGGTCTTACACACAAGGCTGATGAACTCAGGGCACATTTGGGAACAAGGGATTGGGACGTCATAGCTATTACGGGAACTTGGCTGAGGGATGAACAGAATTGGCAGCTCAATGTTCTGGGTTTTAGATATCATAGCAAGGACAGAAAGGGAAGCAAAAGAGGCGAGGGGAGTGGCATGTTTGATTAAAGAAAACATTACTGTTGTAATCAGAGAAGATATTTCTGAAAACTCGTCTAATGAAAATATTTGGGTTGGAATTAGAAATAAAAAAGAAATGATCACCTTAATGGGATTGTACTATAGATCCCCCCCCCCAATAGTCAGAGGGAAATTGAGGAACGAATATCTAGAGAGATCTCAGATATATATAATAATAAGGTTATAATAGGTGATTTTAGTTTAGATTAGATTATTTACAGTGTGGAAATAGGCCCTTCAGCCCAACCAGTCCACACCGACCCGCCGAAGTGCAACCCACCCATACCCCTACATTTACCCCTTCACCTAACACTACGGGCAATTTAGCATGGCCAATTCACCTGACCTACACATCTTTGGACTGTAGGAGGAAACCGGAGCACCCGGAGGAAACCCACGCAGACACGGGGAGAATGTGCCAACTCCACACAGTCAGTCGCCTGAGGTGGAATTTGAACCCACCTCTGGCGCTGTGAGGCAGCAGTGCTAACCACTGTGCTACCGTGCCGCCCATAAAGCAGCCGGAATTGAACCAGCGACCTACGGATGACAGATTTGCGACACACTACAGTCCTCCGCTCTACCAGCTGAGCTATCGAAGGAGAGCCCGAACATTGTTTTCCAAACATTGACTGGGACTACCACAGTGTTGAAGGTTTAGATGGTGAAGAATTTGTTACATGCGTTCAAGAGAATTTTCTTTATCAATATGGGAATGTTCCCACTAGGGAAGGAACAAAACTTGACCTTCCATGGGTAATAAAACAGAACATGTGATTGGAGTGATAATAGGGGAATGCTTTGGGTCTAGTGAGTGACACGGCATGTGACTGAAGTGATAATTAGGTAAACACTTTGGGTCTAGAGATCACAATTCTCTTTGTTTTAAATAGTTATGGAAGAGGAGAAACCTTCCATAAATGCTAAACATTTTTAATTGTGGAGTAAGGTAAATTTTAAATGGTATGAGACAAGAAATTTCACAAAGTGACTGGAGTAGACTGTTAGCAGGTAAAGGGATGTCTGATAAGTGGGAGGCTTTCAAAAGTGTGATAATGAGAGTTCAGAGTCATTGTGTTCCTTTTTGAGTGAAAGGTAAGGCTGACAGGCTAACAGACAACAATGGCTGAATAAAGATAGAGGTTTTAGCCAAAAATTTTTAAAAATCATATATTTGACAGACAACTGGGTTCAAATGAATCTCTTGAACAATATAATGTGTACAGGGAAATTATTGAGGGAGATCAGGAAGGCAAAAAGATATGATATAACCTTGGCAAATAATGTTAAAGATAATCCAAAGACATTCGACAAGTACATTAAGAGCAAGAGACCAACTAGAGAGAGAGTAGGGCCACGAAAAGATCAAATAAATCATTTTGTGTTGAACGGCAGCAGATGGGAGAGATACTAAATGAATATTACGCATCAGTTTTTACTGTAGAGAAGGAAGTGGATGCTAGAGAACTCAGAGAAACAAATAGTAATGTCTTGACAACAGTACACATTACAAAAGAGGAAGTGCTGGAGGTCTTATAAAATATAAAGTTGGTTAACTCTCTGGGACCTGACCTATTGCATCCAGGATATTGTGGGAAGCTAGGGAGGAAATTGCAGAAATATTTGTATCATTTGTAACTTCAGGTGAGATGCCAGATTACTGGATACCAGCTAATGTTTGTGTTTTTGTTTAAGAAACAATCTACGGAGAAGACTAGGAACTATTGACCTGAGAGATCGACTTTGATGGTGCGTATGTTGTTGGAAGTGATTCTGAAAAGTAGATTTTTTGAGCTTCTGGAGAGGCAAGGAATGATTAGGAATAGCCAGCATGATTTGTGTGAGGACAGTTGAGTCTCACAAACTTGATTGACTTTTTTGAGGAAGTAACCAGGGAGATGATGAGGCCAAAGCAGCAGGCATTGTTTATTTGGAAGTTAGTGAAACCTTTGACAAAGTTCTGCAATACAGACTGATTAGTAAAGTTAGGATACATGGAAGTCAGAGGGAGCTTGCCAACTGGATATAAAATTGATTAATGGCAGGAGATAGTGTGATGGTGGAGAGTTGTTTTTCGTACTGAAGACTTACGACCAGCAGTATTTTATAGAGCTTGGTGCTGGGTCCAATTTTGTTTGTAATTTATATAAATGATTTAGAAGAGAATATAGACGGTGTGGTTAGTAAGTTTACATATGATACCAAAATTGATGGTATTGTGGACACCGAACAAGATTATCTAAGATTACAAAGAGATTGTGATCAATTGGGTCAGGTTGAAGAGTGGCAGATGGAGTTTAATTTGGATAAATACAAGGTATTGCAAGCTTAGTAATACCTCTCCTATAGCAGGGCAACTAGAAGAGGCCTCCCCTCAGGTCTGACACAATGTCCTAACTTCTATACTCAAAGGCCTGAGCAATGAAGGGAAGCGTGCTAAACGCCTCCTTAAGCACCCTACCTATAAGTGACACAAACTTCAAAGAATTATGTGCCTGAACCCCTACATATCTCTGTTCTATAACACTACTCAAGGCCCTACATTTAACTGTCTAAGTCGTGCCCTTGTTTGTTTTCTCAAAATGCTATAGGTGGGATATTATTAACCTGGAAAGGACTCAGGAGAGATTTACCAAGATGTTGCAGGAATGGAGGGTTTGAGTTATGAAGAGAAGCTGAGACTTTTCTCACTGGAGCAAAGGAGGCTGAAGGGTGACCTTATATAGGTTTATAAAATTATGAGGTGGCTTTTGCATAGGGTGGGGGACTCCAAGACCAGGAGGCATATTTTTAAGGTGAGGAGAACGATTTAAAACAACATGAAGGACATTTTTTTAAAGAAAACACAGTGGTCTATATGTGAAATGAACTTCCAGAGGAAGTGGTGAATGCAATTACAGTTACAATGTTTTAAAGACACCTAGGTAAGTACATGAATAAAAAATGTTTGGAGGGATATGGGCCAAGCTCAGACAGGTGGGACTAGTTTAGTTTGGATTATGGTCGGCATGGACTGGCTGGACGAAAGGGTCTATTTCCGAGCTGTATGACTCTATGACTATGACTATCTGGCTTTTACCTTGGTATCAGTATGTGTTGAACAGTGGAGGTGATGTGTTATGAAGCTGAAGGTGTGTACTGTACCTTTAAGAGGGAATGAATGCTGTTTTGCAATGAGAGTTTACAAGCACCTGTCATATGACTGGCTAGCAGTCTTAGAGTGTACTGAAAAATTGAAAATATATACCATTTCGCTGTGAAATAGATACTAGAGTTGTTTTGACAACAATTCGAATCTAACCAATCAGTTTAAATTATGCTCCAACTTACAAAAACCGAATTGAGTTTGAATTTATTGTTTTTGCCAACCTTGAACCAATGAGATGATCTGATGTTGGGGGTAAAGAAGCAAACATTTGAAAGTTAGACAGAGAGTAAGCTGCCATTCAAAACACTCTCTATCAAAGGTACCTTTTTCATATGGAACACCTTCGCAGCAGAAGACCGAAGAAGGCTCAAGGAGGTCTTCAACCAGAGGAAGATAGGCACAGATGATAACAACCACTGCGTGTTTTTTTAAATTAATTTGCTGTAATTTTAATATGGGTTTTAATGGGAATGGTATATTGTTACAGAGTTGGAGGTAGGTAACAAGCATTTAAGAGAAAGGAGGCGTAGAATTGTAAGTGGCTGTTGTTTAATGTTCACTGTTAGAGTTAAAGAATAAATTGATTTTTTTTCTTTAAATAGTGGAATTTGGGAGTTCTCTGTCACACATTCTTTAACAGGTTACGAGGCAAAGTCAGCTTTTCTGGGTGTTTGGTTTAATTAACAGAAGGGTTCACCATTGTGTCGTAACAGAAGCAACAACAGGTGTTATTTATTAAAAGAATTAGAAGTTACCTATAAACTCAAAAAAACGTTTATCCCAACAAATTACAAACCTCTGCTTTACTGATTTTTAAGAATATTAAATGATTCCGCAGCAGTCATCTTACCATTCTGAAACAGACCCCTGTGGAAAAAGAAAAAGTACAGATCAACCATGTAATCCCACTAAAACAAAAAGCCAGTGCAATAAATTAGATGATTTCATATCGGATTGGTTTCAAGCACATAGAATTAAACATCTGCCTGCTTTCCACCAATGTTATTTCCAAAATTTTACATTATTTTTTCCACAAGTGTGGAAATCACTGACTAGGCCAGTTTTTATTGCATTTTCTTAATGACTGTTGAGATGGTGGTTATTAGCTGCTTTCTTGAGTATTCCAATTGTTTTCATGTTGACTTAAAATCATAAAACTTCCTAATTAAACCTTTGAAAAATCCTTTGTAAACATTTTATAATTGGAAACTCTAAAATTACAAGGAGTCATAATAAATACTCCATACACACAATGAAAACACCCATTTTTTTCAAAACTTCAAAACAGATTTTCCTCCAACTTAAAATTTCTGTAATGGAAACTTTAATTCCCCATGGACAAGTGACAGTTAAATGGAGTTTGTGGCTGATTCCTTCTTAGCGCTAACCCAAAATGTCTGATATTGCAAATGGATGAGGTATCCATTTGAATTAGAGTCCAATTGGTATCAAGAGAACATGGACTTAATTTGCAGCAGATGATGAGCGGGGTTCACTTTAATCAACTGATTAACAACAACCATGATTGAAGACAGAGGTTAGTACAGTTAGATTCTCCTATATATGATAATGAGGAATCTTAGTGTTTCTCTGGACTTTATAATGAACATACCATTCTCTCGTCACAAATAGTTTTCACCTTGCAAACTGCTGATTATTCCAGATATTTCCATATCTCCCCCTTTTCTGGCATTAAATGTCTTTCAAACCAAATTCATTAGTTTACAAACTTTCTGGACAAAGCCCTGCCAAATAATTTAGCCTCTAAATAAGGGAATGGCACTGACAGACTTAAAAAAAACTGACTTTCTGTTCCTTTGATGATGTCTCTCTTTTCTTCCATATCTGTGTCTGTCTTGTGGAGATGCTAGCCCTTTATTTGGTTACACTTCCCACATTTTCTTTTACCCTCTTCCCTCCCAGAATAAGGGACTTTAGGAAATTTTATTTCTTTTCACTCTCCTTTTTCATCTTCCACGATGCCCTCTTTCACAAGTTGGCAAGCCAAAAGCATTTCAAGCTGACAAATGGGTCAATAAATAGATTGACAACTTGGGCTGAACAGATAAGCTTGGGATATCTTCAGGTCAAGAAGCAAAAAGGACAAGCAGGGAATGGTTGTAGTGTGGGGCTTTCATGGCAAATGCCTGCATCGAAAATATTTGGGCTAAAAGTATAAACTGTATTTGAAGCAGGTAGGCCAGAAGTCAATGGAGCAAGCAAGCACTCAGGATAAGTGGATAGTCAAGCAAGCATTCAGAAAAGGCCATTGGGATATCTTTGAAACCCAAGTTGCTTCTTAACCCCTCAGTGCCTGCTTCCCAAGATCTGCAAACAAAACTGTCTTGGTAAATAGTGTTTTCAGCCTGTTCTTAGCCCACCAAGCTAAGCTTTTCTACTTGCCTTTCCTTTTCCTTCCTCGTCTCTCGCTCTTCATCCCTCCACCAACACTCATATATGCAACATTTTAACGCCTTCTAATGCATTGTCCTTTTCCAGCTTCCAAACTCTAACAGTCTCCATTTCTCCCATGATGCTTAGAACCTCCAATTTCTACCAGGACACTTCTGTGAGGCTTCCTCTTCTTCCTGGAAAGAAGGCCCAACCAATTCCCATCCACCACACTCTTGCCACCAGATTAAGACTTATTCTTATACTGAACAGAAACCATTTTGTGTTGAGGAAGTAGGGAGGCTGTACAATGGATTTGTCCACACTCCCAGCCTGTCTAAGTGGTGGCTGATGGAACACAATGTGGGAAAGTGAGAGATTGCGCACTTTGGTAGAAAAAAATAGACATGTTGTGGAAATGCTGACGTTGGACTGTAATAGATAAAGTTAAAAATCACGCAACACCAGGTTATAGTCCAACAGGTTTATTTGGAAGTACAAGCTTTTGGAGCACTGCTCCTTCAACACGTAGAATAGAGGCACAGACTATTTTCTAAGTGGGGAAAACGTTTGGAAATCTGAGGCACAAAGGGACTAAGGAGTCCTATTTCAGCATTCTCTAAGTTAAAATGCAGGTTTATTTGATGATTAGAAAGGCAAATGCAATGTTAGCAATCATTTCATGAGGTCCACAATACAAGGGCGGACATGCACTACTGAGACTATCCAATGTTGTCATCTGACCACATTTAGAATATTGGGAGTGGTTACAGGTCCCGTATTTAAGGAAGGATATGCTGGCCTTCAAAAGCTTTTCAGAGGAGGCTTACAACAATGATCCCTGGAATGAAGAGCTTATCATGAGGACTCTGGGTCTGAACGTGTTGGAAATTAGAAGGATTGGGGTAGGGAAGGCAGATCATAGTACAACTTACACCAGAATACTTAAAGGCCTGGATAGAGTAGATATGGAGAAGATATTGCCACTGGTAGGAGAGACTTGTACCTGAGGGCACAGCCTCAGAATGAAAGGACAACATTTTAAGATTTGAGATGAGGAAGAATTTCTTCAGCCAAAGGGTGATGTATCTATGGAATAACTTGTCACAACGGCTCTGGAGACCAAGTTGAGTGTATTTATGACACAGACAATCAGATTCATACAGTACAGAAACAGACACTTCAGTCCAACTCGTCCAGATGAACCAGACATCCCAGTCTGACCTAGTCCAATTTGCCAGAATTTGGCCTATACCTCTCAAAACCATCACTATTTGTATACCCATCCAGACACCTTTAAAATATTTAATTATATACACCTCCACCATTTCCTCTGGCAGTTCTTTCCATACATGCACCCTCTGCGTGCAAATGTTACCCCTCAGGTCCTTTTAAATCTTTCCCCTCTTACCTTAAACCCTATGCCATCTAGGTTTGGACTCCACCACCCTAGGAAAAAGATCTTGCCTATTCACCTATCCATGCCCCTTATGAGTTTGTAGACCTATGTAAGGTCAGCCCTCAAGGTCTTGACTAGTGAGGGGATCAAATGTTACAAGGAGAATGCAAGAGTGTGGGGTTGAAAAACATATCACCCCTGATTCAGTAGCAGAGCAAAATTGATGTGCCAGATGGCCTAATTCTGCTCCTGCATCTTATGATCCTTTCATCTAATCCAAATAAAGTATAAGATGGAAAATCATTTGGGTCCTGTCCATGCCCATTTTTTCATGGAATACATTCTTCATTCTAATTCTACTCAGGTCCACTCTCTCCATTTCATAACTTTTTGGTATTGCTTGTTGTTGTCACTCAGAACTGGAAAAAGTAAGCATTTTGGTTTCAATTTTTCACTCATTTTGCTTTAACGTGGTCCATTTCCAACTCTTCTTATTCTTCCCTGGACTTCTCTATCACCATTCCGGAAGATTGACTATAACCAAAAGCGACTACTTTCTTGCCCCAAACCTCCTGACATGTCTTTCCACCATTCTCCCAGTTTCTCCATCTCATGTTCTTACAATGCCAACTTACACAGCAGTGGTTCCAATTTATTTTCCTTATTTGCAAGGGCCATGAACTGTAATGCTTCAATTTTTGCTCTCACGCTGTCCTTTCCCTTCAAGAATCAAGTGTGTTTTCCTTTCCACCTCACCAGTCTCCACATTCACAGATTGTCCTCCATTATTTTCACTGCTCAGAGTGAACAAAATTCAAACATATCTTCCCTTCTTTTTTTAGCATTCCAAATGTGCTCTTCCCTTAATTACTTGCACACTTCTCTATCAAACACCCTCAAGTCTTCCACCACTGCTTTCCAGCAAACACAGAAGTAAAAAAAAACTACCATTATGCTTCCTCCCTTCACTCCATCTGGTACTCCAATCACTCCTCACAAGAGAAATGGCAATTTACTCAAATTTTAAAATTTAATACATTGTATTTACTGCTCATGACCAAAGCCTGTAATTGGTGTTCCGGCTTCAACCGCCTGCTCGCCAGAGAAGCAGTCTTCAAGTCAATTAAGAGTTCATGCATGTAAAAATGTGAACTTGAAACACATTTGCACTAAGGCAAACCCAGTGCCCAAAATACTCAGGACTCCTGTTCCCCAGCTCCATTGGGAAAGTTCAGTCTATTACCTCCGCTTCGCTTTCCACAAATAGTACCTGGTCTCAGTGTTTCCAGCATTCCCCCCACCCACCAACCTTCTATGTCAGAAATATGCAGTCCTGCATTTTTACTGTGAAATGACAATGCAGTGGATGGCAACAAACTGGAAATCAATGTAACTTTTCTTCACATTTCTTAAGACTTAGGGACTACAAGTAACTAAATCCAGGCCTAGACACAAAATAAAAGACAAACCAGAGTTATATTCTTCAGAGAATGCAGTAAATGGTATCACTGAGATTTTGGGAGAAATGAGCAAAATTTGTAGAATGGAGGGTTTATATGACTTTATATTTCAATTCTGAAGTAATGAACACTGTTTAGAATGCAATTGCTTTGCTTCAACTGTTCTGAGGAAACTGATTAAAGTGGGAAGAAAAAGGCAATTTTAGAATTAAAGATAGAATGATTAAATACTCTTTCTGTACTATGTGGAATATAACTTTGCAGTATTTTAATGAAATATTTATAATTGAACACAAGTTTGACAGAATGTTTAATTCAGAAAGCATTTTCAGCAATTGTTAACTATCTTTCTTTTAATTGTTAATCACCTAACTTACTATTCATCACCACCAGTTTTCAAAAGCTTACTAGGTGCTGCTGTGCTTTTTTGAAAAAAACCTTTAAATTTTGTCTCCAATTTTTATTTTCAGCCAAAAGAATATTATTACAAGGAAAATAATCATGGCAAGGAGAAATTGTCTTGTGCAAACAAGACCCTCACTACATTTTAAACTATTACAGAAAATACAGGAAATATTCAGGTTTGGTATCAACGTTTAGAGAAAGCAAGTTAACGTTTGAGGGTCGGTACAAAAAGGTCACCTAAACCTGAAAAGGGTACATTTTTTTCTTATTTCCGGCAATATTACCATACCTGAATATTTTCTGTTTTATTAGATGACTGTGCAATAGATGACTGGATACGTCTGCAAATACGCTGGAGGATCACGTGACACTCCCAAATGTTAAAGGTCTCTGACAGTCACCAGCGACCAGAATAGAAATCATTGACTATAAACTCGTGCATACACTTTCGGCCTGAGCTGCTGTATTAAAAATACTTATTTGTGACGCATTGTTCACAGCTTTCAGCTGATTCGGAAACATGCCAGCTCCCAGGTTGCTATTCTCAATTTTGCTTCTCAAAGTCCGACTTTCACAATAGACAAATATCACGCGCCCGCTGGCCTTGTCAGATGTGAAAGTGTTGCATTTTCTGCACTGTCTTAACATTCGGTCTCGACCAAAAAGAGTCTTGTCATTTTTCAGCCAGCACTTTGCAAAGTCCCGGCCTTTCTCTGTTCGTGTAGGAGGGGCGTTAGGTTCCATAATCCTAAGCCTTTTCTTATTTTAGATACAAAATAAAACCTCCTGGTTGTAATGAAATTCGGCTGTGAATGTATTGCACCGCAATTTCTAAAACAACAAATGGTAAATACCGCGTTAGAGAGAGGGTGCGCGGCGATGTTGTCCTGAACACGTTTAAGAGTCTATTTATATTCCCCACACTTACCCTGTACTCGGCCACTAATTTCATAATCTATCGATTTGAATCGCGCTGCCACTGACCCCACCTTTGACATGATCAACAATAAACCGAAACAAATCGTTAGTTTAGCCGCACTGCACATCCAACAGCACAGAGCGAAAGCAGCGGCACAAGCGTCAACACAGTCCGCTCCAAGCTTCCTTAATCCTCCCCTCACCACCTACACCGGATGTCCTCCGTTCCAGCTTTCTCCTGATCCACTCCGGTCATCTGGAAGCAGCTATTCCGCAAGATGCGAATCATAACCTGGAGGTGCTGGTGTTGGGCTGGGGTGTACAAAGTTAAAAATCACACAACACCAGATTATAGTCCAACAGGTTTATTTGGCGGCACAGTGGTTAGCACTGCTACCTCACAGCGCCTGAGACCGACTCAGGCGACTGACTGTGTGGAGTTTGTACATTCTCCCCGTGTCTGCGTGGGTTTCCTCCGGGTGCTCCGGTTTCCTCCCACAGTCCAAAGATGTGCGGGTCAGGTGAATTGGCCATGCTAAATTGCACGTAGTGTTAGGTAAGGGGTATGGGTGGGTTGCGCTTCGGCGGGTCGGTGTGGACTTGTTGGGCCGAAGGGCCTGTTTCCACACTGTAAGTAATCTAATCTAAAGTAATCTTAAAAAAAAAGGTTTATTTGGAAGCACTAGCTTTTGAAGCGTTATTTCTTCATCAGGTGGTTGTGGAGTATAAGATAGAAAGACACAGAATTTATAGCAAAGGTTTACAGTGTGATGTAACAAATTATATATTGAAGAAGACCTGGATTGTTTAAGTCTCTCATCTTTTGGAATGACCACGTTGGTTTCAGTTCTTTCATATGTAAATCTCAGAACTTTTTTATAAGGTTACATACACTCACACAGACCCTCTCTCATACGCTCACGTACACACCTCCCTCAATACTCACACCCACACCCTCTCACAGACTTCTACCCCTTTACACTCACACACATACACGTACACTGTCTCACAGACACTCATCCCCCATCCCCCACCACAAACATACGAATTTGAACTTGCAGAATTACTTTTTATTTTGCTCAAAAACTGCATTGATCCATGTAAGATTCTGTAAATCCTCTTTTTAGAATACAATCAGTCTGAACATTGGGAAACAGACAGACAGACTTTAACCTTATACCTTCAATGCATTATCTACGCTGGCATGACACCTATTGTTAAAGTTCACTTGAGAATGTAACGTTTTTAAAAAGTTCTGGGTTTACATATGAAAGAATTGAAACCAACATGATTTGGAGGTGCCGGTGTTGGACTGAGGTGCACAAAGTTAAAAATCACACAACACCAGGTTATAGTCCAACAGGTTCAATTGGAAGCACTAGCTTTTGGAGCGCTGCTCCTTCATCATCTATCTGATGAAGAAGCAATACTCAGAAAGCTAATGCTTCCAATTAAACCTGTTGGACTATAACCTGGTGTTGTGTGATTTTTAACTTTGAAACCAGCATGGTCATTGTAAAATATGAGAGACTTAACAAACAATCCAGATCTTTTTCAATATATCATTTCAGTTGCATCATACTGTAAACTTTTGCTGTAAATTCTGTGTCTTATGATCTTATTCTCCACAACCACCTGATGAAGGAGCAAAGCTCAGAAAGCTAGTGCTTCCAAATAAACCTGTTGGACTGGCATTTTGTGATTTTTAACTGGAGTTGTGTGATTTTTAACGAGATGTGAATGGTGGGAATCTCAAATAGAGGTTGATTTGTAAGAAGTGACCTCTCATTTGGAAATATCACATTTATACTGGATTTCTGCAGGAAGGCGAAAGTCCTCAAGGCATCTTTTCTGTCAAACCCCCATAAGCTTCACTGCATTTGTTTCCATTTGTTTTAAGTCTAATTAGTACAGAATGAATCTGTTTGATCTTTGCACATAAGATAACCGAGTGAACCTCTCTGAACTGCTTCTAATACAAGGATATTCCACTTGACATAAAGAAAACAGAACTGCCTGCAGTATTGTAGTTGTGATGTCATTAACGCTCTATACAATCCTAGCAAGACTTCTTTTTTATGCTCCATCTCCCTTGCAAGATATATAATACTTGTCTTCCTAATTACTTGCTGCAACCATGTGCTAATCTTTTGAGATTCATGTACAAGAACACTTGAAGTAGCTCCACTGAGGCCAATATCCCATTAGTAAGGCACCGTGTATTCACATGCCCTTAAAATTTGACACTAGGTCCAGCCTCCTAGAACCAGCCCTCAAGGTAAGTGGAACCGCTGACACTCCTGTTTTTTTTCCCGAAATCCCCTGTCTTTTTCTTTTCATATTTTCCGCAGCACTCATGTTGGGTGTGTGCAGGTGTGAGACACAGTGAAAGACAACAGGTCTACAAGTGTTTATTCAATTTCCACCACCAGGAAGAAAGGAAACTCCTGAGTGGCCAGTGACAAGCAATGCCCTTCTCAAAGGGCAATGCTGCATGATCAGAAAAGTGAAGGGGAGGACAGGGATTAAATCAAAATACAGTTGAAAGGGGAAATAAAACACTCCACTCCTTGTGGTGCCCACCTCTCCCTGAACAGCTCGAGGGAGTTGGTAGACACCAAGTGCTCCTTCTCCAGAGACACCCGGACTCGGATGACACTCCTGTTTTTTTTTCTTCCCTAAACAAAGGGGGAAAAGACAAAGAAACTCCACTTCTCCTCACCAGCAGCAGTAACTCACTGACTGTAGCACGAGCCCCGCACAGAGACAATACTTAAAACTGAGGAGACTCTAAATCTCCTGGTTATTTTTTTCTTTTTTTTTCCTTTTTTTATATTTTCCCCAGCACCCATGTTGTGTGTGTGCAGGTGTGAGACACATTGAAAGATAACAAGTGTACGAATCTTTATTCAATTTCCACCACCAGGAAGAAAAGAAACACAAAGTGGCCAGTGACAAGCAGTGCCCTTCACGTCAAAGGGCAATGCTGTGTGATCAAACAGTGAAGGGCAGGGCAGGGATTAAATCAAAATAGAATTGGAGGAGGAAATAATACACTCCACTCCCTGCAGAGCCCACCTCTCCCTGAACAACTCCAGGGTATTGGTGGATACTGCGTGCTCCTTTTCCAGAGACACCTGGGCTCGGGTGACACTCCTGTTTTTTTTTAGGATGTCTGACATTCCTGTTTATTATTATATGTTTTTACCCCCACACTACCGCCTACTGTGGTAGTGACACTCCTGTTTATTTTTGTCAGCCAGACTCTGATTGAACTAGATTAACAATCCTAATCAGGGAACTCATTCTATTAGCTGCACTGGCTGACCTTGTTACAATCATATCTGTAGGACCTACTACCCACCCAACTCCTCGAACCTTACACCATGAGAGGGAAATCAGGTAAGTTTTTTTTCTTTTTTGTTTCTTAGTAGGGGAAGTTAGCAGGGATGGCAGTGCAATGTTCCTCCTGTGGGATGTTTGAGGTAAGGGATGCCATTAGTGTCCCAGCTTAGTACACCTCCACTAAGTGCACCCAACTCCCTCTGTTTTGAGACAATGTTAGGGTACTGGAGCTGGAACTGGATGAACTTAGGATCATTTGGGAGGCAGAGACTGTTATAGCTAAAAGCTACAGGCAGGTAGTTACTCCTAGAAATGAAGATGGTTGGATGACTGTTAGAAGGGATGAGTGGAGCAGTCAGTGCAGGATCCTCTGGAGCTGTTACCCTGTATAACAAGTATACAGTTTTGGATACTGTTTGGGGTGAGGGCAGTGTATGACTGACCAGAGATTAACCATGGGGTACAGGTCTCTGGCATAGAGTCTCTCCCTGTTGCTCAGAAGGGAAGTGGGAAGGAGATTCTGTGGGAACAAGAGAGACTCGCAGTTGGTGTGTTTCCTCCCAGGTGCCAGGATCCGTGATGTCTCCGATCGTATTTTTGGGAGCAGCCCCAAATCGTAATCCACATAAGCATCAATGTCATAGGTAGGAAAAGGGATGGGATGTAAGGTAGATATTCAAGGACCTAGGGTGGAAGTTTAGAGCTAGAACAAATGGAGTTGTGATCTCTGGTTTGTTGCCCATGCCTCATGATAGGGAGGTAAGGAATAGGGTGAGAGAGCAGTTGAACACACGGCAACAGGGATGCTGGAAGAGGGAGGGATTTAGATACCTGAGTAATTGGGGCTCATTCTGGGGTAGGATCTCTACAAACAGGATGGTCCACACCTGAACCAGAGAGGTACCAATATCCTGGGGGGATATTCGGTAATGCTCTTTGGAAGGGTTTAAACTAATTCAGCAAGGGGATGGCAACCTAAATTGTAGCTCCATTATACAGAAGGCTGAGAGTAGGGAGGTCATGAATAAGGTTTCAAGGTCTCCGGAGGGTACTGGCAGGCAGGAAGGTCATGTGAAGTGTGTCTACTTCAATGCCAGGAGCATCTGAAATGGGTTGGTACCTGGGATTTCGATGTTGTGGTCATTTCGGAGACATGAATAGAACAGGGACAGGAATGGTTGTTGCAGGTTCTGGAGTTTAGATGTTTCAGTAAAGTCAAGAAAGGTTATAAAAGAAGAGGAGGTGTGGCACTTTTAGTCAAGGATAATATTATGGTGGCAGAAAAGACGTTTGAGGACTTGTCCACTGAGGAGTTTAATGCGGAAAAGTGTGAGGTGAAGGGCTCTGGCCTGAAACGTCGAATTTCCTGTTCCTTGGATGCTGCCTAACCTGCTGTGCTTTAACCAGCAACACACTTTCAGCTCTGATCTCCAGCATCAGCACTGATCCAGCTCCCACAGAGGCAGCTGTCAAAGTGAGCAGAACTTCTGACACTCCTGTTTTTTTTCTTTTTTTCCCCTAGCATCCATGCCGTGTGTGTGTGTAGGTTTCGGACACAATGAAGAACAACAAGTGTGTAACCTTTATTTATATTTCACCACCAGGAAGAAAGGAAACACCCGAGTGGCCAGTGACAAGCAGTGCCCTTCTGAAAGGGCAATGCTGTGTGATCAATGAAGGGGAGGGCGGGGATTAAATCAAAATAGAGTTGTAGGTGGAAATAATACACTCCACTCCCTGCGGTGCCATCCTCTCCCTGAACAGCTCAAGGGTGTTGGTGGACACCACGTGCTCCTTCTCCAGAGATGCCCGGGTTCTGACATAACTGCAGAAGAGAGGCAGGTAATTGGCCCTAACAACCCCCTCCATGGCCTGGTGCCTGGACCTGTTTAAGGCCAGTTTGGCCAGGCCCAGGAGCAGACAGAGGTCCTCAGACCTGTCCTCCCTGTACTGTACCGGGTATCTGAAGATCAGTGCAACCAGAAACAGAGGAAGGTAACACTCCTGTTTATTTTTCTTTTTTTGTAATTGGGGATCTTAGTGAGAAGGCAAACAGATTGGGAGTGGGTTTTAGAGGCCACAAGGGAGGTGAAATAACTCCACAGAGGCTAACATCCCATCACCAAGATATCCTTTATTTAGACACGGAGAGTCCTTTGCACAGATCAAGCTCCCTCAGAGCCAGCTCTCAGAGTGAACAGAACCTATGACACTCTTGTTAATTTTTTTTCATTTTTTTTTCTTAACCCCACACTATCGTTAACTGGGGTAGTGCTTATTTTTCCCTCGTACTCATGTTGTGTGTGTGCAGGTGTGAGACACAGTGAAAGAGACAAGGTGCACAAATCTTTATTCAATTTCCACCACCAGGAAGAAAAGAAACACCCGAGTGGCCAGTGACAAGCAGTGCCCTTCACATCAAAGGGCAATGCTGTGTGATCAAACAGTGAAAGGCAGGGCAGGGATTAAATCAAAGTAGAATTGGAGGAGAAAATAATGCACTCCACTCCCTGTACTGCTCACCTCTCCCTGAACAATCCAGGGTATTGGTGGACACCGCGTGCTCCTTCTCCACAGACACCCGGGTTCTAGCATAACCGCGGAAGAGGGGCAGGCAATTGGCCCTAACGACCCCTTCCATGGCCTGTTGCCAGGACCTGTTTATGGTCGGTTTTGCCAGGCCTGGGAGCAGATCCACGAGGAGGTCCTCAGACCTTCCCTCCCCCCTCTGTACTGGGTATCCGAAGATCAGGAGTGTGGGACTTAAGTGCAACTAGAAACAGAGTAAGGTAACACTCCTGTTTATTTTTTTTTTCTTTTTTCGCCTCCTTCCACCTCCTTCTTCTCTCTTCTTTTCTCTGTCTTCCTCTTCTTGCACAGCTACACACTGCCACTGGTCCAGCCCAAG
The DNA here is from genome assembly GCF_020745735.1 of Hemiscyllium ocellatum. NCBI lineage: Eukaryota > Metazoa > Chordata > Chondrichthyes > Orectolobiformes > Hemiscylliidae > Hemiscyllium > Hemiscyllium ocellatum. The sequence goes on along the minus strand of NC_083410.1, from coordinate 56,645,074 downwards.
TGATAGATAAACACCTGAGTGGTCAGTGACAAGCAGTGCCCCATCTCCTGGTTATATTTTTTTTTTCCTTTTTTTATATTTTTTTTCTTTTTTTTAATTTTTTTTTATTAACCCCCACACTACCGCCTAACTGCGGTAGTGCTTATTATTTTTAACCCCAGCACCCATGGTGTGTGTGTGCAGCTGTGAGACACAGTGAGAGACATAAAGTGCACAAATCTTTATTTAATTTCCACCACCAGGAAAAGTAGGAAAACACCCGAGTGGCCTGTGACGAGCAGTGCCCTTCACATCAAAGGGCAATGCTGTGTGATCAAAACAGTGAAGGGGAGGGCAGGGACTAAATCAAAATAGAGTTGGAGGGGGAAATGATGCACTCCACTCCCTGCGGCACCCACCTCTCCCTGAACAACTCCAGGGTGTTGGTGGACACCACGTGCTCCTTCTCCAAGGACACCCGGGCCCTAACGTAACCGCGGAAGAGGGGCAGGCACTCGGCCCTAACGACCCCCTCCACGGCCCGCTGCCTGGACCTGTTTATGGCCAGTTTGGCCAGGCCCAGGAGCAGACCCACGAGGAGGTCTTCAGACCTGCCCTCCCTCCTCCGCACCGGGTGCCCGAAGATCAGGAGCGTGGGACTGAAGTGCAACCAAAAGCAGAGGAGAAGGTTTTTCAGAAAATCAAAAAGGGAGTGCAAACGCCCACACCCAACATACACATGGTCCACGGACTCCACAGCGCCACAGAACAAGCAGTTGGGCTGGGAGTCCGTGAACCACCACAATCTGCGGTTGCAGGGGACTGCTGCGTGCAGCACCCTCCACCCCAGATCCCCGAGAGAAAGGGGGAGGACTCCTGCGTAGAGAGCCCTCCACTGGGGATCCCCACCGCCCGGTGGCAAATGGGCACGCCAGGGCGTGTCCGGGCGGTGGATGAGGGAGAGGAGGTGGACGGTGTGCAGCAGCAGTCTGTACAGGACCCGCCTTTTAACGTCCTTGAACGGGACAAAACTAAAATTACGGAGGCGGCTCAGGTTGTGGGGCACAGGCTCCCGCGGGAAGTACGGGACCTTGGGGCCGATGTGAAATTCCGTCCGGGCAGGGGTGAGCGCGGACGGGATCCCACCGCACACCTGAGCGTCCTCCAACTGGTGCACTACGTCGGGTCCGAGCACCGCCGTTTTAAGGCGTCGGATGCCGGTGGCCACGTACCGGACGTCTACCGCTGCCCTGCTCGCTATGTCTTGCGGCAACGTCCAGCCCAGCCCCCCGGCACCCAGCACGTCCCCGACCCTGGTCACCCTCGCCGCCACGGCCCTCCCCTCCGACAGCCACTCGAACCCGCGAGCACGGAGGTGCGGATTCCTGAGCAACGGCTCCCTGACGACAGCCGCTACTCCTGCCGGAGGGTAGGCGCGACGCGATTCGACCATGTTCCAGACAGTGATCAGGCCCTGGTAAAAGACAGGCAGCACCTTGAGGGCGACCTCCAAACCGTCACGGTCGACGAACAAGAGCTGCGTGTCGTAGTTGAGGTTACGCACCTGGCGGAAAAAATACGTCGCCAGGGCGCACCACCTAGGAGGAGGCTTGACGTAAAGGTATCGCTGCAAGGTCTGAAGGCGGAAGGTCGCGACCTGGGTGCGGACGCACACCAGCGACTGACCGCCCTCCTCAATGGGGAGACTCAGAACCTGCGCAGCGACCCAGTGCATCTTTTTGTCCCAGAAGAAGTCGACCAACGTTCTCTGGATGTCAGCGACAAAGCCAGGAGGAGGGACCAAAGTGACCAGCCGGTACCACAGCATGGCGGCCACCAGCTGGTTTATGACCAGCACTCGGCTCCTGTAAGATAGCACTCGGAGCAGTCCTGTCCAGCGGCCTAGGCGAGCCGAGACTTTGGCCTCCAGCTCCTGCCAGTTGGCCGGCCAGGATTCCTCGGTCGGGCTGAGGTAGACCCCCAGGTAGAGGAGATGGGTGGTACTCCAGCTGAACCCCCGGAACTCCTCCGGCAGGGAATCCACCCGCCACGGACCCACCAGTAGCCCGGAACATTTGGCCCAGTTGATCCTGGCGGAAGACGCCGCCGAGTACACGGCCTGGCACTCGCGCATCCTCCCCAGGTCAGCCGGGTCGGTGAAAGTGAGGAGCACGTCGTCGGCGTAGGCCGAGAGGACCACCCCCGCGCCCGCGCCGCGCAGAACCAGCCCCGACAACCTCCTCCGCAAGAGGCGCAGGAAAGGCTCCACGCACAGGGAATACAGCTGGCCGGACAGGGGGCAGCCTTGACGCACTCCTCTTCCGAAGCGAAGGGGCGCCGTCAGGGACCCGTTAACTTTAACCAGACACTCTGCGGCGGCGTACAAAAGTCGGATCCGGGCGACGAACTGCGTCCCGAACCCGAATGCCCGCAGAGTCCCGAGCAGGTACTCGTGATCGACCCTGTCGAACGCCTTCTCCTGGTCGAGAGACAGGAAGGCGCTCGGCAGACCAGCCCGTCGACAGAAATGGATCAGGTCCCGGACCAGATGGACGTTGTCTTGTATCCTCCGGCCCGGGACCGTGTAGGACTGGTCCGGGTGAATCATGTGGGCCAGCACGGAAGCCAGGCGAGAAGACAACACCCTGGCGAAGATTTTGTAGTCCGTGCTGAGGAGGGAGACCGGACGCCAGTTCTTCAACGAACGAAGGTCCCCCTTCTTTGGCAGCAGGACGATGACCGCCCTGCGCCAAGAAAGGGGCAGCTCTCCGGCATTTAGACACTCCCCCAGGACCTGTGCGTAGTCGCTCCCCAGGACGTCCCAGAACGCCCTGAAGAACTCCACAGTCAGCCCGTCCAGCCCCGGGGATTTGCCCCTCGAGAGCCGGTCGAGGGCGCCGGTCAGCTCCTCTAAGGTGACAGGAGCGTCGAGCCTTCCGGCGTCCTCCGGGCTGAGCTGCGGCAGGTCCTCCCACAGAACTCTGCGAGCATCCTCGCTGGACGGATCCGGAGAGAACAGGGCCGTGTAATAGGATCGGACGTGGGCCCTGATACCCTCCGGATCCGAGACGAGGGACCCGTCGTCGGCCAGCAGCACAAGGAGCTGCTGACGGGTGCCGCGCCTTTTTTCCAGCGAGTAGAAGAAGGGGGAACCGCGGTCCAGGTCCTGGAGGAGCTGGAGCCGCGACCTCACGTACGCGCCCCGAGCCCCGACGAGCTGCAGGTCCCGGAGCGCGGCCTTCTTCTCTTCGTACACCCCGCGCAGGGCCGGGTCCGCGTCAGGCTGACCGAGGCGTGACTCCAGGTCGAGCATCTCCCTCTCCAACTCCCCGATCCTGGATTTCCGCCTCTTTGTCGTCCCCCTCGCGTACTCCTGACAGAAGACGCGGACGTGAGCCTTGCCCACGTCCCACCATAGCCTCAGGGAGGGGAAGCTTCCCCGCTTCCTTCTCCAGCCGGCCCAGAAACGACGAAACGAGTCCCGGAACCGCTCGTCCTCCAGCAGCAGGTTGTTAAAGTGCCAGTACGCGGAGCCCAACCTGGCGCCGAACGGAAGGAGTTCCGCCCACACCAGGTGATGGTCCGTGCACGACACCTGCCGCGTGGAGGCCTTCGGAAAACAGGAGGCGTACGCCCGCGAAACGTACAGGCGGTCGATTCTGGACGCTCCGACCCCAGGCCTCACGAAGGTGAAGGCGATGGAGTCAGGATGGAGATTCCGCCAGACGTCCACCAGGTCCAAGGACTTGACCAAGTCCCCCAACCTCCTCCCCGACGCCGAACTCGTGCGGGCACCGCCGTGGTCCCTGTCCTCGAGGACGCAGTTAAAATCTCCCCCGAGGACGACGCACTGGTTCTCGTCGATGGAAGCGAGATGAGCGGACACTTCTTCGAAGAAGCTCGCTTGCCTCGGCCCGGCCAGGGGAGCGTAGACGTTCACCAAGTGAATCACCGCGCCCCCTAGCCGAACCGTCAGGTGAAGCAAACGGCCTGGCACTGGCTCCCTGACCCCCAAGGTCTCCGGCTGAAAATGCGGGGCCAACAAGATAGCCACCCCGCCAGATCTGCGGGTGAGGTGACTCATGTAGACCCCCCCTCGCCACTCCAGGAGCCAGGTGGCTTCGTCTCCCGGGGTAGTGTGGGTTTCTTGCAGGAAGCACACCGCATACCTCCCGTCCCGAAGGACCGAGAGGGTCTGGAATCTGCGCTGTGACTCCCTGCTGCCGTTGATGTTGAGGCTGGCTATAGTTGTCTCCATGTCGGAAGTATAGTGCAACCACCACCAGTACACACAGTTAAACTATGTACATATTTACTGGGAGGACGAGAGAGGGGCACAGAAGTCCCTCGCCCTCACCAGGAGTGCTCCCAGGAAGTTCCTGACTCGCTTTCGCTCATTGACGTCAAGCCCGGGCGCCTGGCGCGCAGCGTGGGCCGACCAGTAGACTCTTTGGAAGGAGCTCCAGCGGTCGAGCGCCAGTTGGGCTCTATCCCGGCGACTCCGAGTTTCCTCGACAAATTCCCGGAGTTCCTCGAGGGGGATGAGGGGGAGATCGGTGGGGGGCACCTGGGACTCAAAAATGTCGCTGGAGACGGACTCCACGTCGTCCCCGGTGTCCGCCACCGATCCAGAACCCTCCTCCGGGAGGTCGCCTTCGGTCACCGACCCCTCCCCCACCGAGAGGATGGGGGCTGGTCCGGCACCGCCAACTGGCCTCAAACCTCCAGTGACCCCACCCCCAGGGTCATCTTCAGTCCCTTCCTCGGCGCACCCCTTCCCGGAACGCCCCGAGTTCGGGTCGCCGGGCGGCAGAGGCTCGGGGCCCCGCTCCTCTCCCGACACCGGGAAGCCCGGCTCCTCGGGGAAAAGGTCCTCCCCCAAGGGCCAAGGCCCCCGGAAAAACAGTCTGGGAGGGAGGAGCGAGGATAACACCTTCCTCGCCTCCACCGCTCGACGACCCAGCAGTGAATAAAAATCTGTCGCCTGCACCATGGCCCGTGTTGTTATTAAAATCCTCCCCAGGGGCTGGAGGAGTTATGGCGGTGGAAGGCCCGGCTGTCGCCCCTGGGGGTTTGGGCAGGTCAGGCCATGGTGCAGGACAGTGGGGAGACACCGTCGGCTCATCCCCTGGAGAGGGGCAGCGCCGCCGGCGCACTGATGGGATTTCTCCCCCCTCCAAGGGCCAGTGCCTCTTCCCCAGAGAGACAGGGGGGAATTTATGAGCCTTCTCCTCCCCGCCCGCCTTGGTGGTCATGGGGCCCGAGGTCCCTCCCCCCCACCTTTCCCGGAATACGATTGGCTGGGGGAAGGCAGGGGACGTGGCCAGGGTGGGGAGGGTCAGCCGTGTCACTTCCTGCCCCGCCCCTGGTATATCAGGTGATGGCGGGCGGGGCAGGGGCCCAGTTCCCTCTCCGGGGCCCAGAGACACGGTCGCTGCAGGAAGTGGAGCAGCGATGGTTCCCCCCAGGTTAGTGCCGGGGGTGGCTGGGTGGGGCGGGGCTCAGTTTCTGGAGGGGGGGGGGTTGAAGCCCCAGGAGTTTCCTTAACGAGGTGGGGGTCGGTGTTGGGGTCGGGGTCAGTGGGACCGGGATCAGGTACGGGTTTGGGGGTTCGGGGGTCAGGGTTCCCGCGCCGGGGCGATGCTGGCACGGCCGCAGGGGCATTGTCGTGCCGGGGCGGGGCAGGTCGTGGGCTACGTGGAGGGGAAGGGGAAGGGGAAGGGGAAGGGGAAGGGGATGGGGATAGGGTGGTCTCCCCGTGGGCGGGCTTGACGCGTTGCGTCTTCCTGAGCGCCTTCCGTTCGGTCGGACGCTCACCCCCCTCCCTGCCAGAGGCTGAGGCATTGGGAGCCTCTGGCTTAGCCCCCGGTGCCGGGGCTTGTGGTGTTGACTTTGGGGGAGGGGGAGTGGGTGCGGCGGCACCACCCGCAGCCGTTGGTGTGGGCTGGGCAGCCTTCTGGGTGGGGCAGTTTTTTCTAATATGCCCCACCTCGCGGCACAGGTGGCACCGCACGCCGTCCGCCGTCCAGAAGGCGCGGTAGGCCGCGCCCTCGTGGAGGATGGTGAAGGATCCCTCCGTGACCTCCTCCCGGGCCAGGCAAATAAACACCTGGCGTCGGAAGGAGTATACATGGCGGAGGGTGGGGTCCTTAAGACCGAGCAGGAGCGGTTGAACACCTGACCGGATCTCCCCCAAGGTGTTGAGGTGGGGAAGAAGGAGCTCGCTGGCAATGAAAGGCGGGACGTTGGAGATCACGACTCTCTGGGCCGTGACCTCCAAGGGGTCGACTGGCAAATATGTCCCGCCCACAGTGAGCCCCCTCTCCACGGCCAGGTGGACCGCCTGCTCGGTCTTAAGGAAGAAGACGGCCTTCCCGTACATGCGGGCCGCAGCGACGATGGCCAGTGGGCCGACCACACCAGCCATGGCCTTACTGCAGGCCTCGATGGTCATGTTGGGATGGGGATAGGCCTTGACCCCCAGGCGTTTGGTCAGGTGCCTGAAGGGGGATGTGGTTGCGGCCGGGGTTGGGCCAGCCGAGCCCAAGGCAGCGGCTACCCCGGCGTAGGTCCGGCTGGGCCCTGCGACCTTCGGGCTCGCCATACTCCGTCGGCCCCCGGCAGCAGCGGTGGAGGTGGGCCTCTGGCAGTATTAGCGATGAAGTCCTTGGGGAGGTGCCCGAGGCCAGTCACCCGAGGCGAGTCCTAGGCAGCGGTGGTGGAGGCAGGCCTCAGGCAAGTCCTCGGCAGGCCCTCAATTGCAGTGTTGGGGGCAGGCCTGTTGGGGGGGCCCCAAGACAAGTCCCAGGCAGCCCCAAAATTGAGTCCTGGGCAGCAGCGGTGGAGGTGGGCCTCGGGTCGCAGCAGTGGTGGAGGTTGTGGGGAGTGGCCTCAGGCGAGTCCCAGGCTGCAGTGGTGGAGGCAGGCCTCAGGCGACAGCAGTTGAGGCAGGCCTCTGTCGAGTCCCAGGCAGGCCCTTGGTTGGGGAGTGGCCTCAGGCAGTGGTGGTGGAGGCAGGCCTCAGGCGACAGCAGCAGTTGAGGCAGGCTCTGGCAAGTCCCAGGCTGGCCCTCGGTCCCAGCAGTGGAGGCAGACCTGTTGGGGAGGGATTCCCAGGCAAGTCCCAGGCAGCAGCGGTGGAGGTGGGCCTCAGGTCGTACCAGTGGTGGAGGTTGTGGGAAGGGGCCTCAGGCAAGTCCCAGGCAGCGGTGGTGGGGGCAGGCCCGTGTGGGGTCTCAGAGACCAGCAGTGGGTGTGGGCCCCAGGTCAGCTGCAACACTGACTTGACCTGGGCAAGGCCCAGGCTGCAGCTCCAAAACTAGGCCCAGGACTCCAAGCTCTCGCCTCCTTCCACCTCCTTCTCTCTTCTTTTCTCTGTCTTCCTCTTCTTGCACAGCTACACACTGCCACTGGTCCAGCCCAAGTGATAGATAAACACCCGAGTGGCCAGTGACAAGCAGTGCCCTTCACATCAAAGGGCAATGCTGTGTGATCAAACAGTGAAAGGCAGGGCAGGGATTAAATCAAAGTAGAATTGGAGGGGAAAATAATGCACTCCACTCCCTGTACTGCTCACCTCTCCCTGAACAATCCAGGGTATTGGTGGACACCGCGTGCTCCTTCTCCACAGACACCCGGGTTCTAGCATAACCGCGGAAGAGGGGCAGGCAATTGGCCCTAACGACCCCTTCCATGGCCTGTTGCCAGGACCTGTTTATGGTCGGTTTTGCCAGGCCTGGGAGCAGATCCACGAGGAGGTCCTCAGACCTTCCCTCCCCCCTCTGTACTGGATATCCGAAGATCAGGAGTGTGGGACTTAAGTGCAACTAGAAACAGAGTAAGGTAACACTCCTGTTTATATCTGTCAACCAGGGCCATGTAATTAGACCAAGCTAACAGACCCAATCAGGGAACTCATATTCTTTGAGGGCCACTTGGCTGACCTTGTTACAACCACTACAACACCTATATCCCTTTGTACCTCATTATTCTGCAATCTCTTTCTATTTAAAAGTCTGCTGACACCAATGATCTAATTATAATAAATTCTGTCTGTGCATGCTTATCTCTGATTTTTAAATGTGAATGTGCAATATAAAGCTTTTTTTTAAATTAAAAAAACCTTCTTTAAGTTCTTTTTCTCCTCACCTTTTTAAAGTATGTTAAGGTTTTCATTTTAAGAGTTCATTCGGCTTTTACCATCCTCTGTTTCAATTTAAGAAATTTTGTTCTGCCCACATATGCTTTTGGGTGTCAACAAACGTAATCTCAGTAAAATTCTGCTTTACTATTATTCATGTCAAAATGAGCAATCTCACATTTTCATGTATTACATTCCATTGGCCAATTTTTTGCCTGCTCACTTAACCTATTTATATCTCCTTGCTGACTCTTACACAGTATTACAAAGCATTTGCTTTCCTGTCTACCTTAGCATCATCAGCAAATTTGGTTATGATGCAGTAATTCTTTTATTCATGTCATTAATGTGGATTGCAAAAACCGGAAGACCCAGTAATAATTGTACTGTTACAGTCTGATTTACTATTTCCATATCTGAAAAACATCCGTATATCCGGACATTGTTTCCTGTTCCTTCATCAATCCTCTATTTATTCTGGTATATTGACCACACTGCCACATGCCTTTTGGAAATCTAAACATATAACTGCTACTGATTGTTTTAATGACAGTCCTCCTTACATTTTCAATAAACTGTTACAAATATGAGGATTTATGGGATTGACATATTTTGGGGGGGAGGGGTGTATTTGACTAAAATGAAGGAAAGAAGCAGTCATATGACCCTGTTGTGAATTTTGCTGACAGCAAACAGGAGAGGGTGTTAAAGAATTTTGATGTCCCCATGCAAAGATGGTTTTACCAGGTAGAAAGTGCAAGCATGCGCATCTTTAAATAATGACCAAAACATCAGGGTTTTGTAAAAGGTTATACTTCAAATGATCTATTGAGATATCACATCACTATCCTTTCGACTCTCAATTTAACTAAGTAGTATTTTTACTTGAATACAGGGAAGCACATGACTCACATTGTCATGGAGACAGGCTTTCGAGGAAAAGGATATAGAAAGGATTGAGTTACATACTTTCCAAAAACAAAGCACTGAACGTCAAACACAGGTTGAGTTGAAAGAATCCAAAAGAGTGAATGGAGCTAGAAGCCACAAGTCTTCATAATTCACAAGGCAAGAATATGGGAGGGGGTTGTTATGACCAGTTGAAAAGGGGTGAATCAGCTCCCCTTTGTTAACATTCTTGGATGCCTGCAATAAAGACTTTTAACTCTCTTCATATGCAGTTGTACCATGTTTCAATTAAACATACTCCCCATTTCAGAATTAATGAGCCAATTTTTCTTGAGTGAAATAAAGAACAATTTTATGATTTACTAACCCTGAGAACACAATAAATTGTGACGTCCAATACAGACACACAAATGCAGGTATAAAGTTTAAAAAGGAAGTTCTAGACCAATAAGAGAATAAAGAATACACAGTTTGAAATGTTCTTAATGTCCTTGAGTTATAATAGTTGAACCCAAAACCAGAGCTGTTTTAACTGATGTCTCGTATCCTCAACAGTAATTACATTTGTATAGCTGTCAGTGAATGGATATTTCTCCATTTGCTTTCTTGATGCTTTTGAGATGTTAAAGGAAGAATAGGGAGTCAGAAAGTCTACCACTTCTTGCTGTCAGCAATTGATTTTGCTTCTTTCCATCTGTTAAAGTGCCTTCAGAAATATGATTCATTTATGTATTGTAGATTAAGGATCTGTTGCATTTGCAAGATAGATAGTTGTAAGCAACCTTTTCTGTCTAATATGTGCACTTATGAGTTTTTACAATCATTGTAAAAATAGACAATCAACATCCAACTTCATCATTTGATTCTAATACCAGAGATCTTAGTGCACTAAAGTGACTTTTTAAAAAAGGACAAGTACGGACCCAAACTGGCTGCTGTAATCACTGACCAGGTCGAACCAAGTTCAGGAAACCATCAGTGAACAATAATTTGCCTGAAGTGAAATTAGCATTGTTGTAAAAGTCAATGAAACACGGACCTGAAGCTCCTGGACTCATACTACTCCAGATATTTCATTTTTGGATGAAACTTGAATGCAGAAGAACTAGTTGGAAAGACAATAACCATGTAACTAACCAATAATGAAGATACTGTATATTGTAAGGGGAATAATGGGGCAGCCATAAATCATGAGAGGAATGACCAAAAATTGAGTGCAGCAGGAAGGAGGATTCCTCTTTGACTTAGGGGAGAACCTTTGACAAAATCTTAACTGAAAAAGTGACAGAGCTGAGGTGATGCACAAGAAATTTCATAATCTAGTGCCATACCCAGAGGCATGCCATATGATAAACATTTGATCTATTCAGAAAAGATTTACAAGGATGTTGCCTGGGTTGGAGGATTTGAGCTGTGGGGGAGGCTGAACAGGCTGGGGCTGTTTTCCCTGGAGCATCGGAGGATGAGGGGTGACCTTAGAGAGGTTTACAAAATTATGAGAGGCATGGATAGGGTAAATAGGCACAGTCTTTTTTTCTGGGGTCGGGGAGCCCAGAACTAGAGGGCATAGATTTAGGGTGAGAGGGGAAAGATATAAAAGAAGACCTAAGGGGCAACTTTTTCACACAAAGGGTGGTACGTGTATGGAATGAGCTGCCAGAGGAAGTGGTAGAGGCTGGTACAATTGCAACATTTAAGAGGCATTTGGATGGATATATGAATAGAAAGAGTTTGGAGGGATATGGCCGGGTGCTGGCAGGTGGCACTAGATTGGGTTGGGATATCTGGTTGGCATGGATGGGTTGGACTGAAGGGTCTGTTTCCAATCTGTACATCTCTATGACTCTATAAATTAGGTACACACAAACTGTTAAGGAAGCTGCTTACATATCATGTAATTTTTGGCATATGACTACAGAAATGGTCAAGTCTCTGGACAACACTTAGTTAAATAGGAAAACAAGTGAAGTTACTGCAAAAAAAACTGTGAAATTCATACACCTGATTATTTAAGGATGTGCCAACACCTAAAGGCTATGGAATTTCCACTGTCTCCATGTTTCAGACTGAACGAAAATGTTAACAAAGTGTTCAAAACTGGTTTCATAGACTCCACAAGATCCAACAGATTCATTGAAACCATCAGATATCAGCCAGCAGACTCTGAAACTGGCTGCAAGTCATCAAGCAGCCAAAGTAATTAACCCCTTCCATTTTGGACATTCCTGAGAAGCAACCTCCAAGATATTCAGCTTCAAAAATCACAAACATTCACTTTACAATAATTTCACCTAAACTTAAAACCATCAAACCCTTTCAAGAAACTACAGATCTGTCATGTAGGGCACTGGAAATTGTAAATTAGAAACTGAATCTATAAAAGTGCACTATCTTTATTTGTCACAAAAGGTGACTACTGAATTATTTTAGAACTCAAAAAAGAGTCATATTGAACTTGGAATGTTAGCTCTGTTCTTATGTCCACAGATGCTGCCAAAACTGCTGGGTTTCTTCAGAACTTAAAGTCTTTGTTATTCAAAGGAGGGGTCCGGTATGAAATGATTCTGAAATTGTCTTAATTCACAGCCTTTATGTAATATAACAAAATAAGTAAAGATTGAGTATATAATGAAAGGGAGGAATTAAGACACAAACAAGAAGCATGGAAGCAGCTTAAATTACCACTAAGCAGAGCAGTTTAAAAAGAGCCGCAAAAGTTAAAATGGATTCTAGTTACCTAAGAAAACAAAGCAAGGGTAGGGATGAGCAACAACTGTGAGCAATTGTGGTGCAGTAATAGAATCCCTGCCTTTGAGTCAAGAGGTCTGGGTTGAAGTCCCACCCACTCCTGTGTGTAATATCCCTGAGTGGGTTGCTTATGAAGAACAGAATCCAACAGAGATAGGTTTAGCATGCTCAGATTTTTGCGGAGGTCATCATGATCAAGGATAACATCTGCTGTGAATGTTTCTTGATGAGGTCAGCTCACAGTTGGGAAACTGGAATTTTCTCACTTCATTTTACAGGAGATCTTGTCAAGGACTGCAAAGCCATTATGACATTGAAATTCAATGCAACCAAGAGGTTGCTATCACTTCTTTGTAATTGTACATACCTAGCATGTCCCAAGTGTGTAATGTATAACTAATATACCAGAAAATAACAACTCAACTGGGATTAAATGCAGAAGAAGGAAGACTTGGCTAAACTGGTGAGTGGGAACAAGCACCTGACAAAGTACATTCAGAGGACATTTAATAATATAGTAATCCTGAGTGCCATTACAATTATAAAGATACAAACCGCATGATGTCAGTCAAAGTTCCCTCTAAGCTGCACAACTCCAAGGCTCTGTGCATGGCAATCAGTGTCGGCACACCAATCTTGGCACTGACTTATTCAGAACCGTTGATGATAGTATGGGTGGACTTTGTGACACACTGGATAGGTTCAACAGAACAGGATGATGATGGGTGTTGGAAGGCAAACAAACCACATCTCGTTCAATGAATTCAAAACACCAATAATTAAATCTGGAGGACTTCTCTGAACTGCTGCTCATTGATGGAACATCCAAAATCGTAACAATGGTTATGTTCTGGAGCTGAGTCTGAGATACCGAATGAGATCATGGATGTGTTTATTGGAATGACAGGATCCTGCATTGATCAGGTGAAGATGACAATTATTGATAAGGCCATGAACAAGATGAATACACTAAAGAAACACCTCCCAGTCGTCATGATGCTCCTGTTCCAATTCCAAATGTTGCTGAGCATGAGGATGAAATCCTACAGCTAGACAATGGACAGTGGTTAGAAGCAACAATTATTTATGGATTGCAGCAACATGTTTTGTGTATCCTTGAAGGTGCAATTAACAATATATTTCAAAAGTATTGGCATTTCTACTGCTTCCTGTAGAGTAATTCACTTATAAACTGCAACCACAGAAGTGAGAATTATATTTTCAAAGAAATGTCCTAACATTTAGAAATAATACAAATAATAAGTCAGAGGGTGACAAAATTAAACATACCCTAAAAACTCCTCCTGATCCATGAAGGAATGCATCTCAATGTTTGTCTTCCACCCTGATGTCCTGTATCTTCAGCACAAATACATATTCAAAATTTCTGCATAGAAACTCACCAAGTGTGCTGCGTCAGTGTCCGATCTGAAAAACATTCAACAGTTTTGCAATGAACCTAATGTATGAAAATCCTTGTAGCTTCCAGTGAGCATCAAGCAGTCAGCAAAATCTAGTGAATTCTAGTGAGAAGAATGGCTGACATGATGGCTGCAGTGATAGCTTCTTGATTCAGTTTTGTTGCTCTGTAAATGAACCATGTTATGCAGAAGCATTTCGGCTTGTCTATGAAGATATTTGCTCCCAATTGTTAGTAGTAACCATCTTGTTCATTCAAGGAGGTAGACATGGCCATAACAATGGATGTTCATGATGCTGCTGGATGACTGTCAACAAGCCTGAGAAGTACTGAACAGCTGGTGTGCCAAAGATATTTCCTATTTAATATTTCTCAAAGGATTTAAACATTTGATAAGAAGAAGCCAAAGTTTTTGATCTTGTACTCATCAGGACTGGAGGACAGGAAACAGACTTGACACCAATTTATATTGCATGAGAAGAAGGTGCTAAATGATTGGGCATGGAGATGCAACAGGAACAGTTAACATTCGATCTTAGTTCTCAGACTAGCCAAACTCTGATTTGTCAGCATGTTGCCACAAGAATACAGGAAAGAGATTGTCAGTTTCTCTTTTTACAATAAAAAAAAACAAAATTGTATGAATTCTTTTGCTTACAAAACATAGAATTCTGTGTATTATTATATGTAGCTTCTAGAAAATGCAAATTCATCACACTGTAAACTCAACTGATAATCTTAAATTGGTTTGTGGTGTAATTCTTAGCATGATCTGGATTATTTAATAAGTGATGTCCAAAAGCAGAAATGTCTTGAATGGTTGACATCTGAATGTCGATGATCTTGTTGATTCCACTCTTGCTGCTTTCCATTTGGAGTCGACCTCCATACATTGCAACTCACGTAACACACATCATGGTTAACGTGGTGGTTGCTCCTTGCTCAATGACTCTTGTCACTATTGGGGAAAATGTTACTGAGTCCTGTTATGTCTGTCTGGTGTACCCATTGCTGCTGTGTTTGATGAACTTTGGTTCCCAGTTTTGCAATGTTTCCATCGAATAATTTTCAAGAATTTCTATGAACTTGCCCCATCCTCTTCTGAATATCTTCTTCATACTCACATTCATCCAATATCTTGGTACTGCTCCAACTCTGCCTTTTTGCACACCTCAGCTTTTAATTGCTTTACCACTGATGGTTGTGTTTTCTGTGCCAAATCATGAAGTTTTGGAATTCCTTACCTGAATTTTTCCACTGAATTCCTCATTTAAGATTTCCAGAAAACCTGTCTGGCCAGAACTCAGAGAAAGAAGGGAGCATGACTAGGCCATTCATTCCCTCAAGCTTGCTGTACCTGTCTATTTGTAGCTGATCATTTACCTCTACCAATTTCCATAGCTATCTCATAGCCCTTGATATAATTAGTAACGAGGAATCTACTAATCCTTATCTGAAATGTAATTAATGACTTAGCTTCAACAGCCCTCTGGGATAGAGAATTCCAAAGATATTGCCACCCTCTGAGCGAAGAAGGTTTTCATCATAGACCTTAATTGCTTGCTTCTTCTTCTGAATTGTGTCCCCTGGTTTTAGAAAGAGCACACATTCCCAAGAAAGGAGAATTGTAAGAATTTTGCAACATCCTGTAAGAAAACCTTTCATTCTTTTAAACTTGAAAGAATCCAGGCCCAATCTGTCATCACAGGACGGTACCATTATCCCAGGTGTTAAAAGGTTAATCCTTCACTGCACTCCCTCTCTGGCAAGCATATTGCTCCTCAGGCAAAGGGATCAAAACTGCACACAATATTCCAGATGAAGTCTTTCCAAGGTTCTATACAATGATGCTTGGCATCATTACTTCTCTACTCAAATCCTCTTGCAATAAAGGCCAACATACCATTTCCTTCCTAATTGCTAGCTGTACCTGCATATTGGCTTTCAGTGACATAAATAAAGTTACTCAAGTCCTTTTAGATATCAATACTTCCCAATCTTTTAGAGATTAACACTTCCCAATCTTTCACCAGTTAAGAAATATTCTGTGTCTCCATTCCTTTTACCAAAGTGGATAGCCTCACAATTATCCATATTATATTCTATATGCCATGTTATTGCCCATTCAGCCTGTCCAAATTGCCTAGCAGCTTCTTTGCATTATCTCCATAGTTATATATTCTCATTAATGTTTGGTGCCCAGATGTTTGAAATAATCACTTGCCTTGCTGCCTGGCTAGGAGACTGGCTTAGGACATTGCTGAACTAGTTCCTATTTACATAGATTTGACATTTCATGTCAGCCAGGGAGGCTGTATATTGAAGTGGCAGGAAAGTAAGGTTCCAGTCTTCCTTTATCATTGAACAATCCACAAGCCTCTTTTGACCATCTGGACATGTCCCTGAGGGTTGTATTATGATGATGTTGAACCTATACTCTAATCTTCTCACTTTGAAGGCCAACATACAGTTTTCCTTCTTTACTGCTTGCTGCACCTGTGTGCTTACTTGCAGCAAATGGTATACAAGGACAATGGTCCCACTTTATAGTTTCATTAAGATGTTTGGGAACTAAAAAAAAAGTGTTGTCCTCTCATTCACCACAATGAAATTCACCCAATCTGTAGGCTCTGTGACATGAGACTCTGCATAATAATTTCTTTCATCTTTGGGTCTGACTTTCAAGTGTTACTTTTAGCTGTATGGGTACTGTGTTTGGCGAATGAAACACTGGTTGCATGGCTTGGTCAATGGTGATAGGATACTCAAAATCTTAAAAGTATCCAATTGTTTCATTGAAACATTGGGTACAGTTCCACATTGAATCTGATGGGAGGGCACTTTTTATGGGTTTTCAATTCTTAATGTGGCCTTCTTTGTTTCATGATTTATTGTCACAGTCTGCAGCTTTGCATAATTGCTCAACTCCAATGTTGAGATTAGAGATAGAAGTTTGATTACTCTGGATCACATTAACATAAGCAGGGAAGATGTGTTGGGTAAGCTAGAGGTTATTGAAGTGGACAAATCCCCAGGACTGCAGGGGATCTACCTCAGGTTGCTGAGGGAGGTGAGAAGGGAAATAGTTGGGTCCCTGTCAGATATCTTTGTAGCATCCTTAAACACAGGTGAGGTGCTGGAAGACGGCAGGGTTGCTCATGTTGTTCCCCTGTACAAGAAGGGTAGTAGGGATATTCCAGGTAACTACAGGCCAGTGAGCCTGACGTCAATGGTGGGAAAGTTGCTGGAGAAGGTACTGAGGGATAAAATCTATTTATATTTGGAAAAGAATGGGCTTATCAGTGCAAGGCAACATGGTTTTGTGCAGGGGAGATCATGCCTTAGCAACTTAATAGAGTTCTTTGAGGAAGTGACCAGGTTGATAGATGAAGCAAGGGCTGTAGATGTCAAACACATGGACTTTAGTAAGGCGTTTAGAGTTATAGAGATTTACAGCATGGAAACAGACCCTTCGTTCATGCCGACAGATATCCCAACCCAATCTAGTCCCACCTGCCAGCACCCGACCCATCCCTTCCAAAGCCTTCCTATTCATGTACCCATCCCCATGGTAAACTAATAGAGAAAGCGAAGTCACATTGTGTTCAGGTTGTTCTAGCTAGCTGGATAAAGAACTGGTTGAGCAACAGGAGACAGAGAGTAGTAGTTGAAGGGAATTTCTCTAAGTGGAGAAAGGTGACCAGTGGTGTTCCACAGGGATCAGTGCTGGGGCCACTGTTGTTTGTAATATACATAAATGATCTGTAAGAGGGCACTGTTAGTATGTTCAGCAAGTTTGCAGATGACACGAAGATTGGTGGAGTAGCTGAAAGCATAGGGGACTGTTAAAGAATACAGGAAAATATAGATAGACTGGAGAGTTGGGTGGAGAACATAGAACATAGAAAAATACAGCGCAGTACAGGCCCTTCAGCCCTCGATGTTGCGCCGACCGAAGTCTACCTAACCTACACTAGCCCAATAACCTCCATATGTTTATCCAATGCCCGCTTAAATGACCATAAAGAGGGAGAGTCCACCACTGTTACTGGCAGGGCATTCCATGAACTCACAACCCGCTGAGTAAAGAATCTACCCCTAACACCTGTCCTATACCTACCACCCCTTAATTTAAAGCTGTGTCCCCTAGTAACAGCTGATTCCATTAGCGGAAAAAGGTTCTCACTGTCAACCCTATCTAAACCCCTAATCATCTTGTACACTTCTATCAAATCTCCCCTAAACCTTCTTTTCTCCAATGACAACAGCCCCAAGTGCCTCAGCCTTTCTTCATACGATCTTCCTACCATGCCAGGCAACATCCTGGTAAACCTCCACTGCACTCGTTCCAATGCCTCCACGTCCTTCCTATAATATGGCGAACAAAGCTGCACACAATACTCCAGATGAGGCCGCACCAGAGCCTTATACAACTGCAACATGACCTCAGGACTCCGGAACTCAATTCCTCTACCAATAAAGCCCAGTACACCATATGCCTTCTTCACAGCACTATTTACCTGGGTGGCAACTTTCAGAGATCTGTGTACATGGACACCAAGATCCCTCTGCTCATCCACACTACCAAGTAGCCTACCATTAGCCCAGTAATCCATCTTCTTGTTACTCCTACCAAAGTGAATGACTTCACACTTAGCTACATTGAA
Organism: Hemiscyllium ocellatum; assembly: GCF_020745735.1. Classification (NCBI taxonomy): domain Eukaryota; kingdom Metazoa; phylum Chordata; class Chondrichthyes; order Orectolobiformes; family Hemiscylliidae; genus Hemiscyllium; species Hemiscyllium ocellatum. The sequence continues at coordinate 56,627,211 of NC_083410.1, read as the reverse complement.
CTCCATTTGCCACCTTTCTGCCCAGCTCTGCAACTTATCTATATCCCGTTGTAACCTGCCACATCCTTCTTCGCTGTCCACAACTCCACCGACTTTCGTGTCATCCGCAAACTTGCTCACCCAGCCTTCAAGCCCCTCCTCTAGGTCATTTATAAAAATGACAAACAGCAATGGTCCCAAAACAGATCCTTATGGAACACCGCTAGTAACTGCACTCCAAGATGAACCTATACCATCAACTACTACCCTCTGTCTCCTTCCAGCCAGCCAATTCCTAATCCAAACCTCTAATGCACCCTCAATGCCATACCTCCGTAGTTTTTGCATTAGCCTGCCATGGGGTACCTTATCGAACGCCTTGCTAAAATCCATATACACCACATCTACTGCTTTACCCTCTTCCACTTCCTTGGTCAACTACTCAAAGAACTCAATAAGATTTGTGAGGCACGACCTGCCCTTCACAAAACCATGCTGACTATCCTTGATTACATTATTCCTATCCAGATGTTCATAAATCCTATCCCTTACAATTCTCTCTAAGTCTTTGCCCACAACAGAAGTGACACTCACTGGCCTATAGTTACTAGGGCTATCCCTACTCCCCTTCTTGAACAAGGGGACCACATTCGCTATCCTCCAGTCTTCTGGCACTATTCCCGTAGACAATGACGACATAAAAATAAAGGCCAATGGCTCCGCTATCACCTCCCTAGCTTCCCAGAGGATCCTAAGATAAATGCCATCAGGCCCAGGGGACTTATCTATTTTCATCCTTTCCAGTATTCCCCAGATCTCTTCCCTACATACCTCAAGGCCATCCATTCTAATCACTTGTGACTCAATATTCACATCAGCAACAGTGTCCTGTTCCTGAGTGAATACTGACGAAAAGTATTGATTTAGTGTCTCACCAATCTCCTCCGCCTCCACGCACAACTTCCCACTACTATCCTTGACAGAACCGATACCTACCCTAGTCATCCTTTTATTCCTGACATACCTATAGAAAGCCTTTGGGTTTTCCTAATCCTACCAACTAAGGACTTTTCATGTCCCCTTCTCGCTGCTCTTAGCTCTCTCTTTAGATCCTTCCTGGCTACCTTATAACTCTCAATCGCCCCAACGGAACCTTCACGCCTCATCTTTACATAGGCCGCCCTCTTCCCTTTCACAAGGGATTCCAATTCCTTATTAAACCAGGCTCCCTCACAAGACCCTTAACTCCCTGCCTGACTGGTACATACTTATCAAGGACACCCATTAGCTGTTCCTTGAACAATCTCCACATATCATTTGTGTTCTTCCCTTGAAGCCTATTTTTCCAATCAACGCATCCCAAGTCATGCCTCACCGCATCATAATTTCCCTGCCCCCAGCTATAACTCTTGCCCTGCAGTGCACACTTATCCCTCTCCATCACTAGAGTTGGAGAAGTGGCAGATGGAGTTCAATCCAGGCAAATTTGAGATGATGTATTTTGGGAAGTCTAATTCTAGAGCAAATTATCCAGTAAACAGAAGATTCGTGGGAAAAGTTGATGAACAGAGAGATCTGGGCGTTCAGCTCCATTGTACCCTGAAGGTTGCTGCACAGATGGATAGAGTGGTCAAGGCGGCATATGGTATGCTTGCCTTCATTGGATAGGGTATTGGGTATATGAGCTAGCAGGTCATGCTAAAATTGTGCACAACATTGGTTCGGCTGGATTTAGAATACTGTGTACAGTTCTGGTTGCCACAGTACAAAAGGATGTGGACGCTTTGGAGAGGGTGCAGAGAAGGTTGATGAGGATGTTGCCTGGTATGGAAGGTGCTAGCTGTGAAGAGAAGTTGAGTAGATTAAGTTTGTTTTTATTAGAAAAAAGGAGATTGAAGGGGGACCAGATTGAGGTCTACAAAATCATGAAGGGTATAGACAGGGTAGATAGAGATAATCTTTTTCCCAGGGTGAAGGATTCAATAACGAGAGGTCATGCTTTCAAGGTGAGAGGTGAAAAGCTTAAGGGGGAAACTTGTGGCAAGTACTTTACACAGAGGATGGTAGGTGTCTGGAACGTGTTGCTAGCAGAGGTAGTAGAGGCAGACATGGTAGATTCATTTAAGATGTGTCTGGACAGATGCATGAGTAGGTGGGGAGCAGAGGGATACAGATGCTTAGGAATTGGGCAATAGGTTTAGACAGTGGATTTGGATCAGCTCAGGCTTGGAGGGCTGAAGGTCCTTTTCCTGGGCTGTAAAAATTTTCTTTGTTCTTTGAGTATCAACATTTTGATTCTATCTTGTTGGAGATGATCGTTGCCTGGCATTCATTTGACAAGAATGTTACTTGCTGATGGTCACCCAAATCTGGAAGTTGTCCAGCTTGTCCTGCATTTGGACATGAACTGCTTCAGTAGTTGAGGAGTTCTAAATAGTGCTGATGTTCAATGATCAGCAAACATCCCATTTCTGATGTCATGGTGTAGATTGGTCATTGGTGAATCATCTGTTGATGGTTTGGCCAAATAAATTAATCTCCGTTACTCCTGGAGTGATGTCCTGGAGCTGAAATGACTGACCTCCAACCATTACATCAATCTTCCAAGTGCACTACTACTTGAATTCACAGTCATAAGGAAATTTCTCTCTTTAAGATCAATCTGCACAGCTTTTGTAAAAAGATAATTACAGTTATGTAGAATGAAGGGAAAAAAACATAGAATTCCTACAACACAGAAAGAGGCTATTTGCCCCATTAAGTCCTGCATTGACCCTCTGAACAGCATCCCACCCAGACACTGACCCCCACCCTATCTTTGTAACCCTATATTTACCATGGGTAATCCACTTGGTCTGCACATCCCTGAACAGCATCGACAATTTTGCATGACCAATCCACCTAACCTGCACATCTATGATCTGTGGGAGGAAACTGGAACACTAAAGGAAATCCGCAGACATATTGAACCTGGGTCTCCGGTGCTGTGATGCAGCAATGCTAGCCACTGAGCTACTGTGCTGCCACACACCCTCCATCTTCCCCTCACTCCAGACACTCCCCCTTTCTCTTCCCTATTTCTTATTCCCAATCCGACTTTCTCTACTTCCTTTCCTTTTCCTCTACTATCTTTTCCTTCCTCTGCATTCCCACTACCTCCCCTACCTCTCTACTCTTCCTGTCTATTCCATCCCCTTTCTCGTCTACTCCACATTAATCTCTGCTCACTCAATCTTCCTCATTCATCTTTGCTCACTCCCACCCACCTTCTGCTCCCTCACTCCTCCACACTCCTGCCTCTGCTCATTCTTGCTCCACAACCACCTGATGAAGGAGCAGCGCTGTGAAAGCTAGTGCTTCCAAATAAACCTGTTGGACTATGACCTAGTGTTGTGTGATTTTTAACCCTGCTCCACATATGCAGTCTCAGGCTCACTCTCCCTATCTCCCCACTCTTGTTCCTCCCTCGTCCGCCAACCTCCCTATCGGTCCCTCTCTCCATCTACACCCCATTTCCCACATCCCTCTCCTACTATACACCACTCCCCTTCCATCTCCCCTATACATCAATTCCCCTTCTCCCATATCCCTCCCTCTATACCCATAGCCCCCTCCTACTACACAGTATTACTCCTCCCATCTATACCCCATTTCCCTACTCTCCCCCACCCACCCATTCATGCTCCCTTCTAGCCCTCTCCCAGCTCCTCCCACCTTTCCCCTCCCCTCCCCCCAGCGGCGGTTGGAGGATCAGAAACCGGAAGTGTGTCAGTCGGTGACGGGGACGTTGCCGTTTCCTCACATCCGCCGGCCGCGGCGCCTCAGATGGATCGGGGGTCGGGAGGCGGTGAGACGTGGCCGGGCAGTCATCCCGGATCAGGCGAAATGCTCGACGTGAGCGAGGAGAGCGGCAGCGAGTGGAGACGGCGGCGGAGACGGGAGGAGGCGCTGGGCTTCAGGCCGCAGAAGGAGATCCTGTACAACCAGCTGCTGCCGTACGCGGAGCGTCTGGACCGGGAGTCCAACTACATCCTGGGCCAGATCAAAGGCAACCTGGGCCGGGCCGTGCAGCTCCGGGAACTCTGGCCTGGAGTTTTATTCTGGACAAGAAAGCTGTCAACGTGAGTGATGGAGGGAGGGAGAGAGGGAGGGAGTGTGTTCGCGCGGCGCGGCCTTCACTCTCCCACCCGCCAAGCTTGTAGACCAGCTCCACTATCTCCCCCCCCCCCCCCAATGTGGACCGGCTCCATTCCTCCCTCACTCCCCCCAAGTTATCCAGCCCTCTCTGGGACGGAATGTGGCCGGTGGTGTTTGTAAAGGTCCGGGCTGAGCCAGGGCCACCACCTCTTCCCCAGGCCGTAAGTCTGCTTGTGATAACACTTGACGTTTAAAAATAGAAATAAATCCCTCCGGAACCAGCGCAGCTCTTTGTTACCACCGGGCCAATCTTGTTTGAAAATGCGACTAGGCAGAGGAAAGGTGAAAATTAACTTCAGAAAGAAACTTACTTCATGTGACCTTTCACCAACTTGAAATGTATTGCCTTGTGTTCGAGATGCAGCTGACTATGACACGACACTTTTTTCTCTGTCGACAAACTTTGATAAGGGAAGGAAGCGCTGCCAGTACTGCAGTTATTAGGTTTAAAATTCAGCGTCTCTGGTTCAGGTTGTCTTGGCTTAGCAAAACTCCTGCCCGGCTCAATGCTGATGTACTTTTAAAAATAATAAAACGCAAATAAAACCTAGTTGGGGAATTCTACTTTAGTATGCTTAATTGCACCCGTGCTTTTGACTTTTAAGCTCTTCCCAATAAAAACTATTTGGAGGTGCATAAGGTATATTATCGAAAAATGATTCCTTTGAAAATTGTAAACAAATGTTTGAATACTTTAACCCATAATTAATCTGGGAAAAGTTTCTATTTATTGGAGATCTACTGTATCTGCAGGATTCTTTTGATACCCAACAGAGAGAGAAACTTTTGAATGTGTTCCTGGTTTTTGCCTTGTTGGCGGGGGGAAATCAGAGCATTTAACAAATAAATCACACTGTGAAGCTGTTAGGTCAAGATTAAGGTGATTTTTTTAATCTTTTGAGTCGATCTTGTGCACTTGTTAATAACCAGCTAAAGAACTACATTGCAGCATTGTGAGAATTTTTTTGTCCAATTAGATGTAAAATGGGTACATACTGTTTTAAGTTGGAGATGGGAAATGATATGTAGAGAGTTAATGTAATTTTATAAATATACTCTTACCTTGGTGTTACTCACCCCCCCCCCCCCAAAAAAAAGGCACTAACGTTTGTAAAATGTTTTAACTTTTGGTAACTTCATTTTGTTCAGAGCCATCATTGTGCGTTACAGATTTCAATTTCTGCTTTGGTAAATCTTGTTTCCAAATGAAATAATCACTTAATTTTTTTGTTATTGCACCATTTAAAATTGCAAAATTTATTTGATACAGTGCCAGCAAAGTGTTATTTTGAATAACATTGAAATAAGATACGATGTAGCATGCATTTGTTCACCATGTTCTGAAATAAATTTTTATGGATTACACAATGTCAGCTTGTTTACTACCCTGTTTAAAAAGATTCTGTATCACGACTTAATGAGCAAACTTTTTTTCTTTCATTCTGGGCAACAAGTGCCCCTCAAGCAGCAAGTGCTTTGAAGACTATGCTGTGTGCAGATTTTTTTTTCGCTGCCTCCATGACAGTGACTGCATGACAAATGTTAATGGATGTACTTAGTTTTTTAAATTTTCCCTGTTCAATCTCCCTTCCAGATTCAAATTGAGTAAATAGGATTTCAAATTTGGGGGATAACTGCTTGAGATTTTAAATGAAGTCACCTCTCTATTGATAGTTTATTTCTTGCATGAAGCAATTGACTTTTGGAATGTTTCTTGGAAGTGTAATATTTGCAAATTACTATTGATGGTTTGTGATCATCTTGGTGTGTTGTTCTCATGGATGATAAGTTTGTGTGATAGCTTTCAAGTGAAAAATAATTTGTAATTATGTAAAATTATGTAAATTCAGCAGTGGTTTATGCTTCAGTGTGTAAGGATAGACTGTGATCCATTTTAATCAGTTCAGCATCTCCACTGGTGAGGCTGATAAATGGGGTTTTCTTGAACTGCTATGTCAAATGATCTCAAACTTCAAGCTTTTTAAATTGAAAAGTTGGTGATTGTCATAAAAGTCAGTTGGTGCTTTGTGATGTCACTGTCATTGTAATATCACGTCAGTGGAAACGTTATTTATATCTACTTGTATTTCACCTCATTTCTTTGCAGTTCTGAAGATGCTGTGGGGTTGAGTCTGTGTTGAGGAGAAACCTGTTCCATATCAGATTATGTTTCAGAAGTTGTTTACTCATTATAACTAGATTTGAGTTTGTTTATCCAAATAAATTCCATTGTGCTTTGGTAATCTCTGGAGAAATTTATTCCAATCTTGTACTGGATTCTGTTCATTTACCATTTCAACCCAACCCTCGGTATCCACTCCTGGTTTCCCATGCCTGCCTACCTTTAGTTTCATTTTTAAAACCTTTTTAAACCCAGCTCTTTAGAGTTTGGCCATATCTCCTAATATCATTTTGGATTAAGTCCCCACACTTTTGATGGCATCTTTTGTGAAATATGTTGGGACATTTTTCCATGTCAAAGGTACTATATGAATGTAAGTAGTACCCATTTTAAAAAAAACTTGCATTTTTTTGCTTAAAAAATATGACAACTAGAGACAAAAGGGATAACCATAGCATAAATGAGAAGAGTGAGAAGCAACCAAAAGATGATTAGTGCCTGGGCTTTGTTTATACGAAGAATTAATAGACAGTTGTTCCAAATAAAAGGTAGACTTTTAACATAAAGCTTTGTGTGTCATTCCATTGGCTCTTTGATTTTGCTTTTCTAAATGATTTGGGAACCTTTTTCTAAGCCTTTGATAAAGCTTGTTACAGGAAACCTAACACTTTTAATTACTTGAGACACATTTTACTTTGGTCCAGATTCAAAGATTTACTTGTGCATATTTGCATAAAAATCTTAAATGAGATGTAGGTGGTGTTGGCAAGTCCAGCATTTATCGTCCATTCTTATTTGCTCTTGAGCAGATGGTGAAAAATCACATTTTCGAGCAATTTCAATCCTTCAGTTATTTGTTTGGTACAACTGAGTGACTTGTTAGGCCATTTCAGAGGGCAGTAAAGAATCAAACACACAGTTGCAAAATCACAGTTTAGAATCATCAATAGGCTGGGCCAGGTAAGGATGAGAGATTTCCTGCCCTAAGAACGAGTGAAACAGTTGGGTTTTTCAAACAATCATCAATAAATTATTGCCACAATTAATGACTAGCTTTAAATTCTAAATTTATTAATTTCACCATTTTCTATGGTTAGTTTGAACTTGTATGGCCCTCTGGAGACATTGCCATCCTAGCATAATCTGCCAAATAATTTGTTTTCTCAGTTTATCCAATAGTAAATAAGGAAAACATCTAGAAAATAATACGGAAAAAGGCTTCCATTAAACGTAGCAGGACAGAACGTTAAGAAATTCCCTTTGAAGTGATGTAGCTGGAGATTTGTGCCTCCTCCATATTCTGGTTCCCTTGCCCTTCTGTAATACTTTTAGTTATGAAGTAATCTAATATAAATGAAAAATAGCTGACACTTTTATGCTGTGCAATAATTAATTGTGTAAGTTATTACAAATAGTGTGCTTTTTGATGATGATATGAGAATTAAGCAAGTGCCAATGAAACCAAGTGCAAGGGGAAATGATAGAAACTCAATGGAATCAAATATAAAGGGGTCAAAATGAACAAATAAACAGAGGAAGGAGGGATTGACTTTTTTTTAAAAAAAAGTTCATAGATAATATTGTGTGCATTTCTTCTGGATGGATTAAGTCACTTCCAAAATGTAATTCAATGGATGGGAACCAACTTGGGGACATTCAAAGGATTGTAAGCCATTATATATAAATGGAAGATTTTTTTAAGCTGTTTTGTGGATTTCTGATAGAATTCCTTCTGTTGATGTTGTAAGTTAGGCTGTGTAAAGTATTCAATAAAACAAAGTGCTGGCATAGTACTTCTGAGGTGACCTCAAGTCATTTGTGGTGATGGCTTTGATTGCTTGACAATTTTATGAATGTGAAAAATGCATATTAGATACTAATCATATGACTTCAGTACTAATAATAGACTGAGTAGCATACAGTATTCATCCTAAGTAATGTGCTGTGGAAAGTCCTCCACCAAATGACTGTGAACTTTGAAACTCTAATAGGATTGAATTGTGATACAAAGTAGTATTCGACTTGTACCAGCCATCCTATTTGGATGTAATGGAGAAATGTATTGCCCTTAAATAATATAGCTCCATACAGCACATAAAGGAGGCTCCTGTATTTGCCCCATTAGTCTATTCCTTTTACAGCCAGCACTTGAGACACTGGATTTTTTTGGCCACTTTTTATTCATAGTCAATCAGCATGGAAACAGACCCTTTGATCATTGACTTTATTTTTCCCTCATAAGAAAGGATATGCACTTGCTATATTTTGTGTATATTTTCCATCAGTCTTGTGGATGTAATGTTTATGCCCCAAACTATGCCTTTTTTTGTAAAAATGCATAACGAGACATTTCATCTTGAATATTACATAAGTAGCAATAAAATTCAGCTTGTCTCCATTTTTCATGTTACATTCTTGGGTGTCCTATTGTATTCCTTGTCATGTATGTAGCCTGAGAGCAAAGCATTTCAAATTGAAAATTATATAGAATGTAATAGAAATGTTGCGTCTGGTCAGATGCATGAGTACGTTGGGAGCAGAGGGGTACAGATGCTTAGAAATTGGGTGACAGGTTTAGACAGTGGATTTGGATTGGCTCAGGCTTGGAGGGCTGAAGGGCCTGTTCCCGGGCTGTAAATTTTCTTTGTTCTTTGTTCTCTTTGTAAATAAACTTTTCATTTTGTGCTATGTTTGGCTCTGAGGTATCTCAATGTAATTTCAATATTGTTAATGTTCACAATATTTATTGTAAAACACAGAGCCTGAGAGTTTCTACCGTTTCCAGCCCCTCCTTATATGTGTCCTGAAACAGAGACCTATCGCATTGCATTTCTGTGGTTTTTACCCCAGCATTGGTATATCCCTTAGCACATAATCATGGGTATTGGAATATTCCAGTCTGCAATACTCGGTCAAAGGTAACCCTTTGCACTGAAACGCCAGCACATTTTGAGCAGATAAAGGCTGATTTCACAATGTTGATCTTCTAGGTGCAGACAATGCATATCTTTAATGTGTATTCCTGGAGTAGCTAGTAGAGCTCAGAGTCTTGTGGCACAATTGCTCAGGTGATTCTTTTTTTTAAAAAAAATGGCATCTTTCTGCAGACCTTCGTAGGAAGGATCCAATGGCAAAAAGCCTTGCTCACCACCAGACAGTCTGTTCTGCTGCTTGATTAGAACTTTCGGCAATGAGGCATTTTGTCAAATTAGTTTGACAGTCTGTCTGTCTGTCTGTCTGTGTTGAGACAATCTGTCAAATTTCAGAATCGAATTTTGCAGAAGACCATCAATGACCAGAATCATTTCAGGTTAGTCCCTATCCAATTGACCTAAATCTGTGAGCAATATCACTGCACATTGGTTTGCATTCAAATTGCTTTATCCATCTAATTGCTTGGAATTTATTTTACACCAGCTGTTTGCTCCCCATTACACTGTGCCTGTCAGTACACTGCTGTTGTGCAGAAGAAACCTATGTAACAGTGCCCAGAGTTGTCAAATTATTTCTTCCTGGTACAGTCATATCTAGTCTTCCTTACTCAGTGTTACAAAATTGTGTATCCTATCCCTTTGGTATTCTCAGTGCACTTAGATAAAATTCTTAATTTTTTACATTAAATGTAGATATCTTGACCATAAGAGCTATCTCAGTCAGTGTTTCCTAAACTATTTCAAATGTTAAACTTGGATTGTATGGAAATTGACTCCCCGATGCCACCAAAACTCAACTAATAATAAAATAATGCTGTAACATTCAGTGTATAATTAAAGTTTATTATTGATCAATATATAAATATGAAAATCAGTTTTTCAAGTGCCATTACTTTGGGCCTGATGATTGTGATACACATTATGCATAATCTGGCAATGTGGTTGACACTATACTCTTGATCTCCAGTATCATTTCTAGAATTGATAAATACTGAAATTTGATGACAAATATTTGAAATGAAACTTCAGACAAATACGTGCTGGAGGAAAAACATTTTAATGCACTCATTACAACATCAAGGTAGTAAGTTCATTCTGAACCAAAATTCTAGCACAGAAATTTTGAAGGGCACTTTTTTAAAAATTTGATCTCTTACATTTCAATAGTTCAATTAAAGCTGCAGGTAAATAATGTCATTACGCTGGATGGTACCAATCAAGCTTTGTTTCATCTAAATATGAAATGCAACTCCTGGCAATTGAGTTTTTTTTTGTTCACTCGTGGGATGTCAGCACTATTGGCTAGATAAGTATTTATCACTCATCTCTAGTTCCACTTGAGTTGCCTTCTTAAACCATTGCAATCTGTTTGGTGTAGGTACACCCACAATGCCTTGAGGTAGAGAGTACCAGAATTTTGATCCAACAGCAGTGGCAGAGGAAACTGATATATTTCTAAGTTGGAAAGGTGAATGGTTTGAAAGGGAACTTGCAGGTGGTGATGTACTGATGTGTTTTCTCCCTTGCCCTTCCAACTGGTAGTGGTTGTGGGTTTGGATGTGCTGCGAGGTCCCTTGATGAATTTCTGCTGTGCATCATGTAGGTGGCACATGCTGCTGATCATATGTTAGTGGTGGAGGGAATGGGTGTTTGTGGATATGGTGCCCATTAAGCAGATTTTTGTACTGAATGATATTAAGCCTCTTGAGTGTTCTTTGAGCTCAAAAGAGCCAAACCTCCTCTTCAGGTTAGGAGCTAAATGATCCTGGCAGAACTCAAACTGAGTATTAGTGACCAGGTTATTGGTAAGCAAGTGTTGCTTGATAACACTGGTGGTGACCAGTTCCATTCATATTACTGGTGAATGAAAGTGGACTGGTAGAAACATAGAAGATGGGAACAGGAGTAGACCATTTGACACCTTGAGTCTGCTCTGCTATTCAGTGTAGGGTGGTGACCAGCCATGATGGGTTTCTGGGCAAGTTTCAAGTTATCATGTCATTCATTTGACTGAGGGTGCAATCAAAAATAAACTGGTCATCAGAAATCTGTGCTTTGGCACAGGTGTGTTGTGTTTGTAACAGAAATCACGCAGAAATCTGTGTTTTGTTTCACTTCTAACTGTAGTACATATGTTGTCTTGTGCTTCACTTTGAAATTTATTATCAGAGCTTGAATGCCAGATGATTTCATTGCTTGCAGTTCCGTTTGCTATTTGTTTGAAGTGAATTGGTCTCGTGACTTTATTGAACTGAATTGGTCTCCAGAACTGTGATCTGGAGTGTATTTCCCTATGATAGTATTATACACGGTAGATTGGGTAAGGCTACACATTAAGGAAATGTTTTGTGTGCCATGTTTAAAGTGGATCAATTACCTAGCGCTGCTTATGGAATATTTCAGTGTACATAATGGTTGCCATGTTTTTGCTGACTTGATGGTGACTATTTTATAGTTTGTGCTTGGTCATTTTTCAGTGTGTGTCAAGTTGCAATATAAATTTCATGAATTTCAAAGTTTTAAAAAGCTTGAAATTTTCCTGGGTATAATGGCTCTTGTGGAAATTTGGCAGAAAATTAAAATAGCACAATAATGTAAATCTGAGCTAAAACAGAAAATGCTGAAAATACTTAGATCAGATACCACCTATGGGTTGGTAGAGACGGTTAATATTGTAATATTGTCAGAACTGCAAAAGATTCAATGTAATATTGTTATGGACCAGGCCAGACCCCTTAAAACATTTCAAGCACTTAGCCCAGACTCTAACTTTACACATGCTTAAAACAACTAGTAATGTGGATATTCTAGGAGAAATGCAGCTGGCTCAACCATGTAGTTTTAAACAAAGCAATTTATTTACAAGATTATTGAATGAAAAACAAACAAAAGAGAACAGAATACAGAATAACTTAACCTATCTGAAAACCCAACAGATTATCCCAACTTAATGATGCTGTCCTCAGTACTTGCAACAATCCCCAGAAACACTGTTTGGCACAGATGGCAAAATCAAACACAGGTTCTTTTTCAGGAGAGAAGTCAGAGAGTGATCAGCACAGACCTCCTTCTTTTGGGTCCTGCAGTCCTTTTCAATCAAGCCAGAGAAAAGCTGAGCTGGGGGAACTGGCCTCTCCCCTTTCATTGTACTAGTTTTTTTCTTCAAAAACTTGGAAAGCCTGTTGCATGAGGCAGTTTCTGTTAGTTATAATCAAACTGGCCCTAAAACCCTTTAACTTAGAGTTCTTGGAGTCTGTCTTTTACGACCTCCCTGAATAAAATAAAACTTAAGGACAAATAACCATGTTAAAGGAGCAGCTTCGTCACAATATATTTTCAATATTTTGCTAGCTATGGGCAGAGAACTTCAAAATCTATGAGCTACTCACTACTTCAGTTGTCGAAAAAACTGTAAATATTGATTCTTCACTGCAGTAGCTGGGTGATGATCTCCTGCTTTTGCTTTTTTTCGAGTAGCTAAAAGGTGTGAAAGGAGAGAAGCATTTTCTTCCATTTGCTTTACTGATTTCAGGATCTGGATCCTGAAGAAGGGCTCATGCCCGAAATGTCAATTCTCCTGCTCCTTGGTTGCTGCCTGACCTGCTGCGCTTTTCCAGCAACACATTTTCAGCTCTGATTTTAGGAATATTCAAGGTTTCCTGAATTATCATTTTTATTCTTCAAGAAAAGTACATTATGAAGAGAAATATCTGGTTTACATAGAACAGTACTGCACACAAACAGGTCCTTTGGCCCATCGTGTCTGTACCAACTGTAATGCCATTCTAAAATAATCTTATCTGCATATGGTTGATTCCTTGCCTGCTCATGTATCTGACTAAATGCCCCTTATACATTGCCATCACCTTCTCTGGCAGTGCCTGTCAGGAACCTACCACCCACCTCTTTTAAACTCGCACCCTCTCACCATAAGCCTGTGCCCCCGAGCATTTGACATTTCCAGCCTGGGAAAAAGACTCCAGCGATCCTTATTTCTCAATTTGATATACTTCAATAAGGTTGCCCCTCAGCCTTTGCTGTAGCAAAAACAATCCAAGTTTGCCTACCCCCTCCTTCACAGCTAAATTCCAATCCAGACAACATCCTTATAAACCTCTTTTGTACCCTATCCAAAGCTTCTGCTTCCTTCTACAGTGTAGTGACCAGAATTGCATGTGATACTTCAAACCTGTCCGAACTAAAGTTTTATACAGCTGCAACATGACTTGCCAGCATTTGTACTCGGTGCCCTGACTGGTGAAGGCAAGCATGTCATTCATTTCTTTACATCCTTATTCACTTACGTTGCTGCTTTTAGGGAGCTATGGACTTGCGTCCCAAGATCCCTCTGTACATCGATGCTCCTAAGGGTCTTGCTATTTGCTGTATACTTTCCTCTTGCATTTGACCTCTTAAATTGTATCACCTCACTTGTCCAGGTGGAACTCCATCTGCCATTTCTCCATCCAACTTTCCAACTAACCAATAACTTGCTTCAACCCTTGAGAAACTTCCTCACTATCCACAACTTCACATGTTGTTAACTAATTGTTTGGTTCAATGCTCACCAATTGTTGCACTTCATTAGGAATTATACCCTTCTCTTGATAGCCTTTGTCCATTTTTTTGCCAATAGTTCACCATTAAACACAACTACTTCATATGCTTAAGTAAACCATATTACTTGACACTTCAGTGCAGTACTATCTTATTGAATGCCAACTTACATGCTCTTTGATAACATCTCAGCTGCATGCTGCTAATGTAGATGTGAATCATCACAAGACCGTACTTCAAAGAATAGGGCAGTTCTTTCTCAGAATCCACATAAATATTTTCCTTGTGTCAAGATCAGCAGAACAGATCATTTGGCCATTATCACATTGCTGTTTGTTGGAGCTTCTTATGCATTAATCAGCTGTCACATTTCCCACATTCCAGTTGAGTATACTTGAAGCGAAGTTCATTAGTGGCAAAGCAGTCTGGGCATCTTGAGGTCATAACATTGCTGCAGAAATTCCACATTATTTTCACCTCTTCAACAAACATTCAAAATACATTTTTATCAAAATATCAGCCTCCCTACTGACCTGACATACTGAATGCTTCCTTCATTGTCTGAAGGCCTTCCGTTCAGGATATATTATGCTCACAGCAGATGCCAGTGAAAAGTATTGGTGCAACAGCAGTACATTATGTTATTCCCCCCAACCTGTCTGCAAACTTGGTTGATTACTCCACCAGGTGTTAATCCCCTTTTCCTAGTTCCAATTCAGTTAGTTTTAATATAACTGTCACATCATCTATAATGGCTCATCCTGCATTATCAGTGATCTCCAAGATTCCATTTCCATTCTATCCTTGTATTCATCAAGACTGCTTCTTGGTACTTTTATCCAAAAGTGTAGGTTAACATTTCTTGGGTAGACTGGCAGCAGTCCTCATTAACTCTCTATCACTGCCTTCAGTTTCATGATTGCCGCTATGGTGTTCAATCGGCCAGTCAAGTCTCAAATTCAGCAAAAGATGTTTTCATCTGTGCATCATCTGGAACAAAACCATCTTAGTCACCAATGCTACCATATTTCTCAGCAGGTCACTCAGATTGAACCGGAAAGTTCAATATTGGCTTCTAGTTCAACCTGGATTAAACCCATGCAGATATAGTTGTCTCAAAGAGCTTGGGGCTAAATTGGTGGAGATTTTGGATTTTGCCAGTTTTCAGGTTGAGTATGAAATGTTGGTAGTGTAACCATTTCTTCAGGCACTAGTGTCGTCCTGTTTCCCCACTCAGTCATAGCAAAACGCTCAAACATAGTATAGCTTTACATCCTTCATCTTTATCCTGTGCCCTGGCGGGAGAGCGAATGGTCGCCTGTAATGAATTATATTGTCATTTTACAGGGAGGAGCATCCAGAAAAGGCAGCATGCATATTGATTGGGTGGCTTTTACAATCAGCAAGTGTCAATAGCAAAGATTAAGCCATCTGGTTTTAGATAATGAATGTTTTTAACCTTAACTGGCTTCACAGAAAGAATACTTTTCACCTTGTTAAACTGACCGTACATACTGAATGCTTCCAATATTGTTAAATGGCTCTACATAATGAATACTTTTCCACCTTGTTAGCCCATTACCCTTGCCTCCAATACACCATTGTTAACTGTAAGTTCTTATCTGAGTCATGCTTAGCTGAGCCTCTTGTTTCACAAAACTCAGAACTTAACTCTCTCCCTACCTGCATATACCCGATACACATTCTCACTAGTAGATCACTGACATTGCCTAAGTTTGCTATGGGTTCTTGATGCTACTTTTCCTTAAGTATACTGTTGGTAAAATGAGAAACTTCCACTGTCATCCTGACTTTGATATACACTTGGAACCTTTGTTTTTTCAGGATGTCCTTCATGGAACTTGAAACTGGTTCTGAGAAAACTAATGTTGGAATGTTTCAAACCATTGGTTAGTAAACTGAAGCTCCTTTTGCTCAAAATAGTTGCAATTTTAGCATGAAGTGCAGAGTTTATGAACTTATACTTTTACAGCAATTGTCTGTTAATAACAGAGAAAAACTTGTCAAATTTCAGTTTCCTAAAACGTACTTCAGAAGGATCCTGGACAGAATAACGTTATTGTGTGATTAGATTACTTACGTTAGATTACTTACAGTATGGAAACAGGCCCTTCGACCCAACAAGTCCACACAGAACCGCCGAAGCGCAACCTACCCAGACCCATTCCCTTACGTCTAACATTCGGGCAATTTGACATGGCCAATTCTTCTAACCTGCACATTTTTGGACTGTGGGAGGAAACTGGAACACCCGGAGGAAACCCATGCAGACACTGGGAGAACTCCACACAGTCAGTCGCCTGAGATGGGAATTGAACCCGGGTCTTTGGCGCTGTGAAGCAGCAGTGGTAATAAAATTGTAGCTGCGTAATTTTTCCATTTCAATAGAAGAATTCTATTTGACATTTTAAAAATATTTTTCCTGATTAAAAGATCTTTGTAAAGGTCGTCTTATTTCCCCCTCCAAAAATTTAGGCAACTGAGCTTTCAGTTCAAAGATGGGAGACGGTCGTGGTATCCATATCTATATGATTATGCTTTCTGGATATTTCCCTTGTACACTGTATTTGTGTATGTAGGTATATACATCACTGATATGAGGGAGTAGGTCACCCAACTGTTTATAAAATAAATCATTCATTGATCTCCAGTGACATTGATTATTCTGAAATGGGTAAAGGGTACCTAAACCAGAATATGCTGCTGTAACTGAAGTCACATACTCTATCTTTCTTTCACTTTCAACTTATATGTCAGCAACCTTTTTAAATTTCTAAAACTTAAATTAATCGAGCATATGGACAAAGAAATTAAGGGGATTAATAGGTCATTTGATCCCCAAGCTGGTTTGGCATTCGATTATGCCAAGACTGATCTGATTACTGCATTAATTCCATTCTATATATGTTTTGATTTCCTGTCATTGGAGTATCTTTTGAACTTTGCCTTAAAATATTCAATAATCCTGCCTCTCTGGGGAAGAGAATTCCTCAGAAAAATAATTTCATTTCTCTTAATTGAAGGGAGCCACTTATTTTGAATCTGTGCACTGAAGTTCTAGTCTTTACCACACGGGAAATTTTCTCTCCGTACTCATCCTGTTATTTCTCTGTGGAATCTTGTGTTAAATCACTAACCAGAGGGCTACATTCATTCTACTTGACCAAGTCTTTCCCATAAGATAACCTTTTTTGGACATCGAACATAGAACAGTACAGTACAGAACAGCCATTTCAGCCCACAATGTTGTGCCTACCTCTGATCCTCATGTATGCACCCTCAAATTTCTGTGACTTTTTTCTGCAAGGAAATAAAAATCCCAGTTATTGGTCAAGTATCAAATTCTGAACTGCTTCTGAAGCTTTAATATACCTTCTCAAAATGGATTTTAAAAACTATGCTGTACTTCAGATGTGGTCACATCAACATTCTATGTAATTGAAACAAAGCTCTCATACTTGTACATTCCATTCTCTTTGCAATAAACGTTTCCATTTGCCTTCCTATCACTTTCTGTACCTGTAAGCTAACCTTTTTTAATCATGAACCAGGGCACTTGAATCCATTTCTGTACTGCAGAAATGTTTCTCCATTTAAACAATATACACCTTATCGTCCTACCCACTTAACCTATCTATATCCCTTTGTAGACTCTTTGTCTGCAAAAATGCCTTACAATTTAATTTCTTACCAACCTTTTGTCTACACCAAATTTAGCATGTATTCATTTGGTCCCTTTATCTGAGTCATTACTATAAGGTGTAAATAGTTGAGGTCCCATATGTCAATCTTGTCACACTCCGTTATTTAGCATTGTCAACCTGAAAGTAACCCATTTATCCCACTTCTGTTTCCTGTTATTTGACTAGTTCTTTATTTACATTATGTTACCCCTGCATCATAGACTCTTACCTTTTGTATAGAGTTTTGAGTCACATCAAGTGTTTGTTTTTGTCAGTCCAAGGACATCATGTTTTACAGGTTCCGCATTATCCACATTACTTGTTACTTTCTCAACTTAATCAAACATGATTTCTTCTTCTCAAAACCATATTGCATCTGCCTAATTAAGTTGAGGTTTCCTAAATGCCCTGTCAGGATATGGGCCAGGTGCTGGCAGGTGGGACTAGATTGGGTTGGGATATCTGGTCGGCATGGACGAGTTGGACCGAAGGGTTTGTTTCCGCGCTGTACATTTCTATGACTGTGTGTAACCTGAGCTTTAGAATACATTCTGGTCTTTCTCCTTGATAGATGTCAAGATAACAACTGGTATGTAGTTACCTGCTTTTTTTCCTCCTTGAATAGAAATTCCACTTAGTATTTCAAATCTAATGGAACCTTTCCAAAAGTGAGACACTTTTGGAAAATTGTTTTTTAATGCATCTTTTTATGTCTGCAGTCATTTCTTTTGGGGTTTTAGGGTTAAGTCAGTCATGCCCTTGTGACATATCAGCCTTTGCATAAGACATAGGAACAGGCGTGGGCCAATCAGCCCCTCTAGGCAACTCTCACCATTCAGTAGGACCCCTTTCCTCAACCCTTGGTTCACTTACTGATCAAGGATCTATCTATCTGTGTTAAATATTCAGAAGGACTCTGCCCCTAAAGCTCTCTGGCAAGAGTTCCAAAGATCTCGACCCTTTGCGAGATGAAATTCTTCCTCATCTCTGTTAAATTGGCACCCATTCTGGTACTATACACTCTGGTACTGGACTGTTCCATGCGTTGAAACATCAACTCTGCATTTACCTTGTCAGAATCCTATTTGTCATAATTAGATCACTTCTCACTGTAAATTCCAGTGAGTAGAGTTCCAACCTGTTTAGGTCACAGAATCCCTACAGTGTGGAAACAAGCCATTTGGCCCAACAAGTCCACACCAACACTCTGAAGAGTGTCTCGCCACCATAATCAATCCCCTCCCTGTCCCGATCTTTGTGGAACCTCACTAGTCGCAGGTCACCAACCTGAAAAAGAACCCTTTATTCCCACTTGCTGTTTCCTGTCCATTAGTCAATTCTCTGTCCACGTTTTTGTTCTTCTAGTTTTCTCCGTAACCTTCTGGTTGTGATTGTAATTGTTCCCTTCCTTTATACTCTTGATTTACAAATATTTTTTGCAAATCCTTTGCTGTTTTCAATGAGGACAAACATGTTCTATCCTTTTAACACTTTGACCGTTTCCTTATTGCCACTTATTATTAATTCCCCAAACGCATGTTCACTCATTTTCTACACGAGATGTTAGAATTTGTTTATTTGTTCTTCTTTTCATAACTACCTTTGTGAGGATTCTAATTTCTCCCTGCTTATTACATTTTAAATTTTTTTTTGCCAGTTCTGTCTAGTCTTCTGAATTATTGTTGAATCATTTTCTTTCAATTCAATACCATCTTAAACTTCCTTAGTTGGTTATGGATGCTGCATCTTTTGAGAATCTTTTGTCTTTACTCAGATTGTTTTTATTTAATGTTAGAAAATATCTCCTTAATTGTCTGGTGCTATCTTTTCACTGATATTTCCCTCATCTATAAGGGCATTGCAGAGCCCAGTGCCTAGAAAGTTCTTACAGACAATTCTCATAAATGTGTACACTGTACAGCAGTAACCAAATTTTCTAATATAGCCCCATTTTAACAGTCAATCATAGATGCCCACAAAATAAAATTGTTGCAAAGCAGCATAGTAATGTTCGCTGAATGTTCAGTTTTTTTTATACTACATACCAGTTTGAAAAATTGTTTGCAAGTGCAGGTTGAGAATCTGATGTCTCATGTTGGGAGACCAGTTGTTGTAGAAGCAAAGCATGTTGGCGTTGGCCCCTGGCAGCAGTTTGGCAGTAGAGGAATGGCTACTTGGTTCACAGTCAAAGACCAGGCTTTGAACATAAAGTGCTTCGAAATAGACATACACCATAATGTGTGCCAGTTACTGGCCATGAGTTTTCAGCCAAGCTCTTCATATACCCTGGTAACTGAAAACCTGATGAAGCATCCAGGGTCAGGAATGCATGATCTAGAGAGAGAGTGCGTGAAAGGGAGGGAGGATAAAAACATGAGATGGGCAGGGCTGTACGTCATCTGGGCATTGGCACTGGTGCAGAATGCATCCTGAGGATGGGAAACTTGTGACCCAATTGGCTGGAAGGTAAAGACGGAAGTTAGTGTTTGAAGCTATAAATTTACAATAAAACTCAAGTCTCTGAAAAGATTTTGATGCCTAATTCAAGATGTCAGTCCAGCAAGATCAAGAATAAAAAATAAAACTTTATGTAGAGTTGCAGAGAGAAAGAGCCAAGTATGGACATGATTTCCAACGAGGTAAAAGCAATGACTGCAGATGCTGGAAACCAGATTCTGGATTAGTGGTGCTGGAAGAGCACAGCAGTTCAGGCAGCATCCGAGGAGCAGTAAAATTGACATTTCGGGCAAAAGCCCTTCATCAGGAATAAAGGCACAGAGCCTGAAGCACGGAGAGATAAGCTAAAGGAGGGTGGGGGTGGGGAGAAAGTAGCATAGAGTACAATAGGTGAGTGGGGAAGGGGATGAAGGTGATAGCCGGAGGCGGGGGGAGGGTGGAGTGGATAGGTGGGAAAAAAAAATAGGCAGGTAGGACAAGTCATGGGGACAATGCTGAGGTGGAAGTTTGGAACTGTGGTGAGGTGGGGGAAGGGGAAATGAGGAAACTGTTGAAGTCCACATTGATGCCCTGGGGTTGAAGTGTTCCGAAGCGGAAGATAAGGCGTTCTTCCTCCAGGCATCTGGTGTGAGGGAGCGGCGATGAAGGAGGCCCAGGACCTCCATGTCCTCGGTACAATGGGAGGGGGAGTTGAAATGTTGGGCCACAGGGTGGTGTGGTTGATTGGTGCGGGTGTCCCGGAGATGTTCCCTAAAGCGCTCTGGTAGGAGGCGTCCAGTCTCCCCAATGTAGAGGAGACCGCATCGGAAGCAACGGATGCAATAAATGATATTGGTGGATGTGCAGGTGAAACTTTGGATGTGGAAGGCTCCTTTAGGGCATTGGATGGAAGTGAGGGAGGAGGTTGGTAGGGTGGAAGGTGAGCAACCAGGGATGTTCTGTCCTTGTTACGGTTGGAGGGGTGGGATCTGAGGGCAGAGGTGCGGGATTTGGGCGAGATGCGTTGGAGGGCATCTTTAACCACTTGGGAAGGGAATTTGCGATCTCTAAAGAAGGAGGCTATCTGGTGTGTTCTGTGGTGGAACTGGTCCCCCTGGGAGCAGATACAGCGGAGGCAGAGGAATTGGGAATACGGGATGGCATTTTTGCAAGAGGTAGGGTGGGAAGAGGTATAATCCAGGTAATGAACCATACTCTTATCTGGCTGCAATTGAAAAAGAATTTGAGGAATAAAACAAAAGCAAAAATGAAAATCAGTTGTGATTTAATGTTGAAATCTGGACCGAGGGAGGCTTGAAGAAAGCACGGGAAGAAATGAGATGATGCCAACAGCCCTACAAAGGGAGTGACAATGAATGAATGAATTGACAAGAACTGGCATTTATTCCATAATTTTACGATGATACAGGACAGTTTGTCTGGGGAGTAAGTTTGAAGGGTGAGGTGATGACTGTAGTAATGTACATACAGTTTATGTAGAAATAATTTAAAAAGGCTTTTTCTCATTTTTCTGTGGGAACTTCTACAGTCAAACACCTTTAAGGAATTTGGAGCAACATTTGAAACTTAATGGCCCAGATAGAGAATGGTAAAACCTGATGCTTGAATTTCTCAATTGCAGTAGTTTGTTTTCTTTTAAAGCAGAGAAGCTCAGAAATGAACATGTAGTAATGAGTGTTGAGGAAAAATCTGGCATAACCTTGCCTGCTTCTAGTATATGTTACCATGACCACGTGCTTCTTTGAAAATATGGTCGCATATGACTTGGAAAGAGACAGTGTGAAACATTTCAGGCATTTCCTAGTCATGGGATGGGAAGTGGCTATTAATAGCATATGTACTATAATTAGTTCATTTTCCATGACCTATTTTCCAATCCTGGATTTCTGTTTTTTTTTTGTTTCTTGTTTACCACCCCACACACGCGTCAACAAGAAACAATAAAACAGAAATCCAGGATTGGAAAATAGGTCATGGAAAATGAACTGATTATGGTACATATGCTGTTGACAGCCACTTCCCATCCCATGACTTGAGTTCAGGTTTTGTTAAAGAGTAGGTGTGAAACTAATATTCAGAGTCCAGTGCTAACTTGGAATAAACTGAAACATGAATTATTGTGCATGTCAAGCACAAGCCATCAATGAGCAAAGATTTTGTTTTTGTAATAGTGTAGAGAAATACATGATTGATTCATGTTATTGTCTCCTAAATGCCTAGTATCACTGTTTACAGTGAAAAAACGCAGGTAATTTGGCCCAACAGGTTTGTGTTGCTGTTTATACTCCACATTAGCTTTCTTCCATCATCTTACTCTTGGATTCTATTCTCCTTTGTATGGTTATTTAGCTTGTAAATGCATCTAATCTGTTTGTAAATGCATCTAATCTGTTTAGCTTGTAAATGCATCTCAATCATTCCTGTGGAGTCCAGCATTCCATTCTGTCAGCAAAGAAGTTATTCTTGAATTCTAACTGGATTTTTTAGTGACTGTTTTGTATTGATGGCTCCTCAAGCTGTTCTTGCCCACATGTGGAAGCATCTTCTGTGTCTTTCTCATAAACTCTTTCATAATGATAAAGGCCTCGCAACAGGTCAGTACTCAGATCTTCCTATTGACCGAAAAAAGCCCCAGCAAGTTCAATCATATCTGATGGGCACAGGATTTTAATTCTGGGATTATTCCCACAGCTCTTCTAATCAGGTTTTTGTCTCTTCCCACAGGAATGGTACTGATCAAAATGATGAATGATATCCTCTATGATTATGAGCATCACTCCTTGATCTATCTGCAGTCTTAGACAATACTCCGTTATTTTCTAGTTCAAAACCATCTTACCTAACTTCACTCTCAAGTATCCAATTGTAGCCAGCGAATCTGTTGTTATGGCTGCTTTTCCTGCTCTTGCATGGTTTGCTTTGAAGTTCCCCAAGGATCTAATCTTCCTTCTCCTATTTTTAATGTGCATGCAGCCTTTAGGGACACCATCTGAAAATGCAATGCCAGATTGCACATGTATCAGGCATGACCTCACCTTTTGCCTCTTATTTGACCAGTGAAATATTGGGCAAACTCAAAGCTTTTACATGAACTCTGTCTCATAATCTGTCTCTTACTGTCAACTATCTGAGTCAATTGGATTGTTCGCAATCTTAATTATTAATTTGACTCTGAACCCAACTTCATGCTCTTATCATTACTAGGACTGCTTTCTTCTACCTCCGTAACATCACCCTCTCTCACTTTCCTTCAGTCGAAATAGTGCTCAAGCCAACATCTTTGCCATTGTTCCTGCCAGACTGAGCTATTCAAATACTATCCTGGTGGCCTCCGATCTTAGGTTCTGCATGAACTTGATCCAGCCAAAGTTCTATCACTTTTATGCTACCTTGATTTAAATCCTGTCTATCACCCATGTGGTAACTTGACCTATTTTGACTCCTGGCCCAGTAATGCCTTCATCTTCCTTGTGCTTATTTTCAGGCACCTCTGAGATTTCTGTAATTGCCTCCAGTCCCAGCCTCAAAACCTTCTAATATGTATGTGCTTCTCTAAACCTGGCTCATTGAGTATCTTCAATCATTCCAACTTCCATGGGTGTGCTATCAACCTTAGACCTCAAAGCAAGGAACACCCTACTTTTGCTGCTCTTCCTTTGTACCTTGTTGCTCTTCTTTAAGATGTGCATTAAAATCACATGACCTAATTGTCCTTGTCTAACTTTTTTATAAGGCCTCTGTGAAATTCTTTAGAATGCTTTATTAGGATAGAGGCTATATCAATATAAGTTATTAACCTTGTGCATGAATCCTGTCATGGCCTCACATCCAATAACTCTCTTCCATAGTTCTCCAATTATAGCTGAAAACGTGTTGGTGGAAAAGCGCACAGGTCAGGTGGCATCCAAGGAACAGGAGATTCGACGTTTCGGGCATAAGCCCTTCTTCAGGAATGAAGATGTGCTGATGCCCGAAACCTCGATTCTCCTGTTCCTTGGATGCTGCCTGACCTGCTGTGCTTTTCCAGCAACACATTTTCAGCTCTGATCTCCAGCATCTGCAGACCTCACTTTCTCCTCCTCCAATTATAGCCCATTGTTCATCCCTGATATTTATTTCTCTTACTCTTGGCAGTCAAACCTCCAGCTGTCCATGTCCAAATATGATTATTTATATTTCAGGTTGATGAGTCCATGAATTTGTAACCCTTACAAAAATGTGATGACTGCCTAGTATTTAGTATTATTTCTAAAATTTCGTGGTTATCGATGTGGAATATTTATCAAATTTGTATTTTGTTTTCCAGATATATCCGATTATATGGAAGAAAATTCAGTAAAGAAGATCACGTTCTATTTGTTAAGCAGGTGTATGAATTGGTTGTCATGCCTAAACTTGAAATTAGCATGATGCAAGGATTCACACGATTGTTAATCAGTTTACTCAAGTAAGTTAGTTTATTTATTAAAGTTAGTTAGTTTATGTTACGAGAAGATGTGCTACTGCAAACAATTGCCAACCATTAATAAGTGCATTTAAGTTCTAAACTACTTTTCTTGTGAGTATGTTTTAGTGGACGTGTGGTAGTGAATGTTTTTCAGTCAGGTAACTGGTGCAGTGATGCTCCTCAGGAATCCGTTTGCAGTCATTACTTTTTAGGATGTCTGTGTTGAGAATGGCTGCAAATGACATTTGGGAATGGAGTAGATAGTGAAGAGTATTATTTTGGATTTCAAGGTGACAATGATTAAACATGCAGAAGCATGGCAAATGTAGTTTATGGGGAGAAATGTGAAGTTATGAACTTGGGTGGATTAATAAGAAAAGTCAGTATACTGTAAATGACACATAAATGACAATAAACAATAAAGGCATCCGATATAAGACTTGTAATCACTAATTTGGCAATTCAGAATGTGACAATGCAGATCAAGTGTAAAGACCTTCAGAAAGAGCACTGGGGAGATGTATTGGGGTTTTATCAGGGGTGAGCAACTTAATTTATCATTGGAGGCTGGAAAGTTAGGATTGTTCTTCAGGTTTAGAGATATACGAATGGACCTTTTTTTAAACTTTAGATGAAGTTTCGATATAGTATATAAATAAAAGATTGTATCTAATGCTGAACTTTCATGTTAATTTTTTTGATTTATGCACAAGGACTTGCAAATCATTCTTTCCTTCAGCTTTCTGCAGTCTTTACTTAACTACATACTCTATTCTTTCTGTCTGCATAACCTCACATTTTTCCCTTCTGCCAAATTTTCATTGACCTGTCTATATTCCTCTGTAGCTTCTTTGTATTATCCTAAGGGTGGATCCTGATTTAAGGGTGGCATGGTGATTCAGTGATTAGCACTACAGCCTCACAGTGCCAGGGACTTGGATTTGATTCTAACCTTGGTGACAGTCTGTGTGGAGTTTGCACATTCTACTCGCATCCACGTGGGTTTTCTCTGGGTGCTTTGGTTTCCTCCCACAGCCCAGAGATGGATTGGCCATGCCAAATTGTCCATCATGTTCATGGATGATCAGGCTAAGTGAATTAGTCGTGGAAAATGCAGGGTTACAGGGACAGGGTAGGGGTATCAGTCTGGGTGCAATTCTCTTTGGAGGGTTAGTAGGGATTCTATGATTCTCTCACCTTGTTTTTGCACCTATTTTTATCAGTTGAAAAATGTTTACTTCTGTCCAAGTCATGAAAATATGTTGTGAATACTTATGGCCTTAGCACTGATTCCTGTGACATTTACTAGTTGCAGGTTGTCCTGAAAATTCCCACTGATCCTAATTCTGACTTTTGTTAGTTAGCCAATCCGCTTTCAAGTTAATATACTATTTTGATACCAGGGGCTCTTACTTTAAGTAACCTTAGGTATTCAATAAACCTATTTCACATAAGTGTATTGCATCCAGTGCTTCCCCTTTATTTCCTCTGCTTGTTACCACCACAAAGAACTGTAATAAATTCGTCAGGCATGATTTCTCCTTCACGAGGCTGCTCTGACTCTGCTTGATTAAATTGTGTGTTGCTAAACGCTCTTCTATTTCGTACTTCATGACTAACATTTTCCTAATGACAGATGTTAAGCTAATTGGCCTATAGTTACCTATTCTTTGGCTCCCACTCTTTTTGAAAAGGGGTGTTATGTGGGTAGTTATACAATCCTCTTGGACATTTCCAGAATCTAAGGATTCTTGGAAGAACAATATCAGTGTGTCTACAATTTTTGTAGCAACTTTTTAAAAAAATTCCTAGGATGCAGCCCATCAGGTCCAGAGGACCTTTCACCCCATTAGTTTTTCTTGTGCTTTTCTTTTCTCTGGTGATAATTATTTTAATGTTACAATTTCTGTGCTTGCTTTTATGTGGGGCTGGAAGCAATCTGGGATTACTACTCTTGAGGTCCTGATTGCCAATTTTGTACCAAGCTCCTTAAATTCTGACTGCAGGACCTTTATTACCTTTCCACCCCATGTATTGGTACCAATATGGGCCATGATCTTTGGCTGTTCACTGCACGCATTCTTGCTTGCTTATGTACGTGCTCTCACACTGATCTACGGCTGTCTCTGACATGCCCCAGAAACACCTTGTGTTTTCCCTGAGTTAGTGAATCTCATCACTATAGCTGCCCCACTTAGTCCTTCGTAGTGCTGGACCACACATGGTGCCATGGCTCACCTTCCTCTGTATCCAGAATGTAAAGCCAGTTAGTGAGTGAGACATCTAATTTGGATAATCTATTTGTCTACATGCCTCTAATCTGCAATATGACCATCTCTGAATGGGCTATCTATATTATTTTCTGTCTCATGGATGCACCAGCCACCATTGAAACCTGGAAATTAAGTTTGTGCAACCAGTGGCAATTCCTGCTTACGTGCTTGTCTAGTCCCATGACTGTCTGTCTGTCAAGATAATTCTTTCAATTTCTGTCTTGATTGTGGTCATTTATATTTCCGTATCTGATGTTCCATGGTCTATCTCATATACATTGCTTTTTAGTTTACATCTTATTTTATAAAAGGAAAGCAAACTGGGAATCCAAGATGGTGGCGACCCAGCAAGTCTGAGTCTGTAGTGATCTGGAGAAAGTGAGGACTGCAGATGCTGGGGATCAGAGCTTGAAAATGTGTTGCTGGAAAAGCGCAGCAGGTCAGGCAGCATCAAAGGAGAAGGAGAATCGACGTTTCTGGCAAAAGTCCTTCTTCAGGAAGAAGGGCGTTTGCCAGAAATGTCGATTCTCCTTCTCCTTTGATGCTGCCTGATCTGCTCCGCTTTTCCAGCAACACATTTTTAAGCTCTGTAGTGCTCTGCCCAAGACTCGGGCAAAATGGGCTGCTGCCTCCACTACACCTATCAAATCATTTAAAATAGCTTTTATTTAATACAGCTAATTATTTTGCACCAAACTTGAGCAGTTTAGTGCCCCATTAAAATGACTAAAGGAAAGAATGCTCGCAGCAGACAGGAACCCCTTCCCCACCCTCCCCAGCTACAGCAGAGGCGTCTGCAGCCACCCCGGGGTACTTACCTACGGTGGCGAGCCTTGTTGCAGTGATTTCTAAGCTTGAAGTGAAGATCGACGTCTTCATAGAAGAGTCCAGGAGCAGATGGGAATTGTTGTCAGTTACGCTGCAGAAGCATGACCAAGACATAGAAAAGATCGAACATCGAGTTGGAGGGACGGAGCTAAAGACTGCAATCTGAGGCTGCTGCAGAATCGGCTGTGGGTCCGGTCCAGATTCTTAAACAGCGAGTCTGGGCCTTAGAAGATCACCTCGAGGTCGTCGAAAAAATATTCTTTTGCTGGGTCTTCCCAAATGGAAAGAGAAAGGCCAGCTTATAACGTGTTTGGAGCAGTGGCTTCCGCAGTTGTTGAATCTGGAGGCTGGATCAAGCCAGGTAAGGGTAGAATGGGCCCACTGGGTTGCAATACACAGGTCCGGCTTGGACCAGCGCCCCCGCCCGGTCTTGTAGCACTGCAGCCAGAACAAGGAGAAGCAGATGCTCCTAGAAGCTGCCAGAAGTCTTGGGAAAGATTCCCAAGCCATGACTTACAAAAGATTCAAGATTATGCTGTTTCAGGACTGTTCCCCAGCTCTGGTCCAAAAGAGGAGGGCGTTTGAGGAAATGAAGAAGCGTTTAAGGGATTTAAACATTCAGTACTCCCTGCGCTACCCAGCGATGCTATGTTTTAGCCACGAAGGGTCCGTGTATAACTTCGGAGCGCTGGAGAAGGCCAAAGAATTTTTGGACTCTCTTAGATAAATTGTGAGAGTTAACTCGTATGGTGAATGATGTTGTTCTGCCCTTCTTCCCCAGTTCACCCTTTTTTCTCTTTTATTATTTTATTGCTGAATATTATCTCTGGGGGGGTAGGGAGGGGTGCTTATTTCTTCTCCACTCTGCGATTTTCCCCTTTTTCAAAAAAAAATATAGGCCAGGTGGTCTAGTCGATTTGGGTGAGGAGGGGTCTCTACCTTGTCTTATTTTTTCTTTCTTTTTAAAGAGGGGCTGTTTCCCCCTGTTATTTTGTATTACTATACTTAATTGTTATCTGCTGAGACTGTAATTTTTTTAGTTTTATGTGTTGAAGTATGATATTAACATCACTAAATATATCCAGGTGATGGTGGGGGGTGGGGGCGGTAGGGTACTCACTGAACTTTAGCTTTGTAGTACATTTGTAGTCGATTAAATGGTGCACCTGGAATGTCAAGGGAGGTAATTCACCAATCAACAGGAAGAAAATATTATCAAACCTCCAAAAAGAAAGGGTTGATATAGCTCTCCTACAGGCGACACATTTATTGGATAAAGAACATTTGAAATTACGACAAGGTGGATTTGATCAGGCCTTCTTTTCTTCCGTCAGCTCAAAAAGTAGGGGAGTAGTCATTCTTATTCAGAAGAATTTCCCTTTCAAAATCCTAAGTCAGATCAAAGAAGAATCTGGACGATATATACTAATTAAAACCCTTATAAACGGAGAGGAATATGGGATTTTAAATCTGTATTATCCCCCGGCGCATCCTTCCAAATTTATAAGGAAAGCCTTCTCCAAACTGACGGCTCTTGGTGCTCGTCATACAATTATATACAATTTAATTGCATATTGGACCCGGATATAGACAGGATACCCAAGAGTACTGCGGGTGTGTCCCCCAGATCCAGACAATTGGCGGATTTCAATTAAGAATTAGGATTAATAGACGTGTGGAGGTGCCACCCGCAAGGCAGAAATTTCTCTTTTTACTCTAATCCACATAAATGTCACACTAGAATTGACATTTTTTTTGTCCTCTCGACGACTTAAAATTCAATATCATCCTGTAAAGTAGTTAATGTAATTTCTGATCACGTTGCTGCGTATATGGAAATCAAGGCTAGGAACAATGAGGCATCCCCCCCGACATTGGCATGTGGATTCCTTCTTAATGAAGGACAATAAATTTGTAAAATATTTTTCTCAAGAATTTAAAACTTTCTTGGAAATTAATTCAGGTATGGCTAGTGATCCATCAATGATGTGGAAGACTATCGAGGTCTGATCATTTCATACTTGGTGACCCAGAAAAAATTAAAGGGAGAATGACAGCGTCTACTTGAGGCTCGCTTAAAAGTAGCTGAAACAGCATCCGTTGACAGACATTCTATTGGCAAAGCACAAAGTATTACGGCCCTTAGGACAGCTCTGAATATTGCGCTCACCCAAATGGCAAAGAGGAAAATACTATTTGCAAAACAAAGATGATATGAATTTGGCGATAAACCTGATAGATACTTAGCATTTCTCGCAAGGTAAAAAAAGGCCATGGCTATCAGGGAAAGTGCTGGTACTCTGACTCACGATCACAAAAGGATCAACACAATCTTCAGAAAGTTTTATTTTGATTTATATAAATCGCAGGATTGTGAAGATAGAGCCAGGAGGATGCAGTATGTTTTTAAAAGCCTGGCCTTTCCCGATTTAACCCCAGAACAGGTATTGGTCCTGAATGCTCCCTTAACAACTCAGGAAATACTGGATGCAATCAGGCAACTTCAGAGTGGTAAGGCACCTAGCCCAGATGGCTTTCAGGTTGAATTTTACAAAGAGTTTACAGGTGTATTTGCTGACCCATTTATGGACATGTATAACTACTCATATAGTCGGGGCTGCCTCCCACCTTCGCTGAAAGAGGCGAATATCTCCCTTATTCTCAAAAGTAAGGGATCCAGAAGATTGTGCATCATACAGACCAATATCCTTGCTAAACTTAGATCTTAAAATTCTTTCTAAAACATTGGCATTGAGGCTAAAGAGGCTACTGCCATATATCATAAAAGAGGACTAGATGGGGTTTATCAAGGGCCATAGATCATCTAATAATATTAGAAGGGTCTTGAGTGTGATTCAAATCTGTCATCAGGAAAAAAATACCAGGAATAGTAGTCTCATTGGATGCGGAGAAGGCATTCGACAGGGTTGAATAGTCCTACCTGTTCAATACATTGGAAAGGTTTGGCGTTGGAAAGGTATTTGTCAAATGGGTCTCAACAATGTATAATGATCCCAAAGCAGTTGTGATCACCAATGGATTAGGCTCGGATAGCTTCGGCGTGGGTAGGGGCTGCCATCAGGGATGTCCTCTCTCACCGTTGCTATTCATGCTAATAATTGAGCCACTAGCGGAGGGTATACGGGCTGACTAATATAATGGCCCCGAGGGTTGGTACAGGTAAACATAATATTACCCTTTATGCAGATGATGATCTTTTTCTGAGTAGTCCTCTGATGTCCGTGTCTCGTTTAATCCAAGTTATTAATACATTTAGTGCATTTTCAGGCTACAAAATTAATTTTTCAAAATTGGAGGCCATGTTGATGGGTCCCACTTATTGGACGGATTCCATTTCCCCTTTCGGTGGTCTCTGCAGGGTATCTTATACTTAGGCATTTTTATCACCCCAATATTTGGCCAGCTATACAAGGCCAATTTTGTGCATCTATTGGAAAGGATGAGGCAGGACCTTCCCATTTCCTAGCTAGGCAGAATAGCCCTAATTTAAAATGAATGTCTTGCCCCGTGTCTTATACGCTATGAGAATGCTCCCGGTGATGCTGCCGAGGCCGATACTGGTTGGCTGGGTTCTTTCATCTGGAATCATAGACGGCCCTTCATTAAATTAAGGAAGCTACAGCCTCCACAGGCAAGGGGAGGGCTGGATTTTCCAGACTTTAGGAAGTATCAGTTAAGTTCCTTGTTAAGCTACATAGCCGATTGGGTCTTGTATGACCCGCAATCAATCTGGCTGGACATTGAGGCTTCTCAAGTAAAGTGCCCTCCTTATTAACCTCTTATTTTTAGATAAGATGAAAATCATTACGGACCACTGTAAAAATCCTATAGTACTAAATACAATTAAAGTTTGGAATATAATGTGGAAAAACGAGGGTAACTCACGTAAAACATCCCCCTGTCCCCCTATACTCCTATAATGGGGGCATGGGGTTTTCAACCGGGGTTCACAGATGCCACATTCAAATCCTGGAGATCTAGGGGTATCTCCTGTTTGGGGGATCTGTTTGAGGAGGGGGTCCTGATGTCTTTTAAACAGTTGCATCAGAAATTTGGATCACCTAACGGAGATCACTTTCGATTCTTCCAAATTCGAGATTACGTACAGAAGAAGACTACACTATTAGATAGAAAACGTAGAGTGCTGTGGCCAGTGGGTGTACCCTCGGTCAGCACTATTTATCATTTATTACACGATGAAGTGTCGGAAGATATGGACCGTCTGCTTAGAACATGGGATCAGGATTTGGGGCTGGAAATTTATACAGAAATGTGAAATGACATTTGGAGAAAATGCCAGAAAAATCTCCATTTGTAACAGAACCCAGGCCATTCAGTTAAAGATACTTCATAGGGCCCATATGGCACCGGAACGATTGGCAAAATTTAGGGCAGGAGCATCTCCAGTGTGTCCCAAATGTAAATCAGAGGTGGGCCCTCTGACACACTGCTTATGAATATGCCGTAAGATCTGCAAATACTGGATCAAAGTAGTAAACACCCTGACAGAAATCTTGAATGAAAATTACAGTAGATCCAGTATCTCCTCTTCTGGGCTTCTTGAGCTTATCTTCTCTGGATGTGCATGGGAGGAAATTATTTTCCATTTTGTCCTGTGCAAGGAAAAATATCTGAGTAAACTGGGTGGCTGAGGGCCCTCCAGGACTTCCGAATTGGCCCAGATTAATCATGGAATGTATTTGCCTTGACTTCCTTACAAATATGGTGCACCAGAAAACTGAATTATTCTGTAAAATATGGCAGCCCTTCTTGAATTACATAGATACCAGATATTTCAGCCATTCTATCAAGGGCTTTCATCTAGTTGAGGTAACGGTTCTGGCTGATCTGGGGCCTCTTGCGAGAGGAATCCCGCATGAATACGGGTTTTATTACAACTTGATGTTAACTCGTTCCGAGCATGTACTTCACTACTTAATTACTATGTTATCCTTTTTTTCTCTTGAGTAATATAAGATATTTGATCATACACTCTGGTTAGTTATAGGTTAGATTAGTAGTTAGTTGAGTTTTGTCTTTTTCTTTTTCTTCTCTATCTTTTCTTGTTGTTTGACAGATTTTGGCTATTATTTATTTAATATTTAATTGTATATTAGTGTTTGTACTTGTGTTTTACAAGTTTACAAACTTGTAAAAACATGTTAAATTTTCAATAAAAATATCTATTTAAAAAAAACAAACTGCTGTTTTGCAGTTCTCAGTGTTAAAGATTGTTTTGAAGTCAGCTTTAATTTGTTTCTGAAAATCTCACTAGTGATTCCTCTGTTTGTTATTCAGACATTCCAAGAACACAGTCTACATATACACAGATTTGGTAAACCTTTTATGCAGATAGGAGGTATAGCTTCTAATGATTAACTTCTTTCTCTCCTCAATTCTCTGCATTTGCAACAATGCTGTGATCTGTGTGTGTGGGAAGCTATTTTTGGCATCCTTCAGATCACATTCTAACTTGATTTTCGATTCACATTTTTAAACAAAAGTGCACAATTTACATTTTTCTTGTGGAGATGCAAATTCAAATTAAGTAGAAAGCAATGCTCTAACAATTACTGCTCCTAGTTTCCATTAAACGCATTTAATATCTGTATGACTAAAAGTTACATTCAAATCTCCACAATTATCTCCAATTGGGAGAAGCTATTTGCAACCTTTTCAAATTTGATCCTGTTTGACCTCAATTGCATCCCTGTGACTGTTACATTTAACTTGTTTATCACTTTCCTTCCATTTCTTTCTTTTTCTCCAAGTGGCTTAATGATTTTTAATCAACTATTTCTTTAATATCACTTACACGGCTGCATCTTTAAACTGTGGACTGTATTCACAGATTGATCAGGGTAACATTTCTTCAACAATATTGTGTGTCCCACCTATAATTCAAATCGCTTCAGTCTTTCAGGATCATATTCAGGGCAAGAAAGATTGCAAACGTTTTTTAAAAATGTAGAATGCTACTTCTGCATCCAGCCTGCAAAAAACAGAGGCCGTCTCGGGCTTTTCTCTGTAGATTTTTATCATATAGTGTACGATATGTATTCTACAACAAAAACAGGTTGCTGGAAAACTCAGGTTTGGAAGCATCTGTGGAGAGAAAGATAAAGACTGGAAAAGAAGGTAAAAGCTGGAAAAAGCAGAGCATGTCAAGCAGAATCAGAGGAGGGGACTGATTAAAGGTTTGGACCTGAAATGTCAACTCCTCTCCTCCTCTGCTGCTGCTTGACCGGCTGTGCTTTTTCCAACTCCACTCTTTATCCATTCTGATCTCCAGCATCTGCAGTTCTCACTATCTTCAGGTCTGTGGAGAGAAAGCAGAGTTCATGTTTTGGGTTCATCTTCAGAATTGGGTCACTGAACCCGAAATGTTAACTTGATCTTTTCTCCTCGGATGCTGCCAGACCTCCCAAGTTTTCCCAGAATTTCTGTTTTGTTTCTGGTCTCTAGGATCCGCACTACTTTTATATTTTCTTCAGTTGTTTTAGTCTTGTTTAAATTTACAATTGGTAACCCTGATTAAGGCCACCTTTTGTCATTATCCACATGATGCATATTTTGCATTTTTTAAAATAAGAGCAGATAAAATAGATAGCTGAAGGGGCTTGGGTGTGCAGTTGCTTAGAAGTGATATTCTGAGGGGAAATCTGATTTTGAAATCAGATCAACATAAAATAAGTGATACAGGCAGCACTAAGGAGAACAAAACATTTGTTGGAGAAGAATAGGTTGCCAAAACAGCAGTAGGTAAGCTGAAGAGAAACAACAAACGTGGAAAGTGCAAAAAAGTTTTTTTTTAAAAAAAAAGCAGTATGAGCAAGGTTTAAAAATTATCTTTGCAATGTATTTGTTCACGTTCAGTTATGTGTTTGTAAATTATTGTTTTTCCTGTCTATTTCACCTAGAAAAAAAGAACTCTTATCAAGAGAAGACTTGCAGCTGCCATGGAGACCATTGTATGAAATGATGGAAAGAATTTTGTACTCAAAGACAGAACACCTTGGACTAAATTGGTTTCCAAAGTAAGCGTATGTTTATGTATTGCTGCAGTATTACTGAATTAGAATTTGACTGTATTGATTTAAAAGGCATTTTATTTCTGCTATTTGGCTCCTGATTAATAAAGAGCATTTTTTGGGTAAGGGGTAATGAGGTAAGTCAAGCTTGCTTCTGGTTTTATTCTATAAGAGGTGTGGCAAAGTGAATCATTTACAATCATAATTGCACAAAGTTTTTTTTTATATTTTCTAGTTGATGACATGCAGGCTACTTTGCAATGACCAGCTAGTAAAGTGGATTTCCTTGAGTTGCGTGACTCTGATTTTACTCTTAAGCTTATACAATGCACTTCTCCTCTTCACAGAGCGCGCAACGACATGAGGATGAACAGGTTCATAACTGTTCTTGCATAACTGACAACATTGCTGCAGTTTGAGATAGATATCTGTGAGGCAGAAGTGGGGTCTCCAGCAGTTGTAGCAAGTATGTTACTGCAATTGGCTTGCAAACTAAATTGGATGTATTTTCTTAGAAGGAAAACTGTCATCCTCACTAATGGAAAACTGAGAGCAGACTCACTGAGAGACCCTAGGTACTATTCATTACCTGTTTGGTCAAGTTTGTTCCCTTCAAAGAAAGTGAAATTCTCCCCAAAGTGAGTAGACACTACCGAGTTTTAGTATACCTGTGTAGAACTGACTACTCTGTTCATTTGAAATGCTCGGGGGAATGTTGGGAATACTATCTGTTACTTGTTCTATGTGCTATAACTATAACGTAGAAAACCACTAAATTAAAAATTTTAAATACATATTTGAAATCTCAAAACACTGCCCTGAAACCCAAAAAAAAATGTATTTGACTGCATGGAAATGATAAATAGTTGGTATCTTTTTCTGAGTATAAATTGCTGACCATGATCAAAATAAGGCCCATAACAGGCACTGTGCACTCTAAAGAATCTATCTGCACAATCTATGAAATATGAAGCTAATACATTGAGGCAATCAGAACTATTCAGAACAGTGTTAACTGCATTGATTGAAGGATTATGGGAATGAACAAGAAAATGGCGTTGAGGCCATGTTGAGATCATCTGTGATGTTATTTAATGGCGAAGCGGGCTTGAGGAATAGTCTGTTCCTGCTTCTAGTTCTTGTGTTCTTAATGGAAATCCAAGGATATTGATAGTGGAAGATTTAATGGTGGTTGTGACAATGAATGTCGAGGGGTTAGATTCTATCTAGGAGACTCTGGATTAGGGGTGCTGGAATAGTACCTGTATTCCTGATGAAGGGCTTTTTCCCGAAATGTCGATTTTACTGCTCCTCGGATGCTTCCTCAACTCCTGTGCTTTTCCAGCACCACTCATCCAGAATCTGGTTTCCAACATCTGCAGTCATTGTTTTTGCCTTCTATCCAGGAGATGGTCATTTCCTCGTACTTGTGTGCAGAATGTTACTTGCCATTTGTCAGTCAAAGCTTGAATACCATTCGGGTATTATGGCATTTGGACATAGACTGCTTTGCTATCAGGCGAGCTGCAAATGGTGCAGAAAATTTTGCAGTTGTCAGTGAACGTATCCACTTCTGCAAAGGGCAGTAAGTCATTGATAGAACAGATGAAAATAGTTGGTTGGATTTGTGACACTACCAGAACTCCAGATGGCAAACTTCAAACAACCACATATATCTTGCTTTTTTTGGGTGTCTGATTGACTCTAGTTTTGCTTGGGCTCTTTGATACCAAAAATCAGTCAAATGAGGCAATGACGTTAAGGTTAGCTGTTCTTGTCTTTTCTCCATATTTGAAGCAAAGCTATGTAGAATTTAGGAGCTAAGTAGCCTTGCCAGAACACAAACTGAGTATCAGTGAGCAGGGTATTGCTATGCAGGTACTGCTTGATAGCACTGTTGATGATCCCTTCTGATGCTTTACTGATAACGAGAGTAGACTGTTGAATCAGTATTGTTAGAAATGCACGTAGTGCTGGAGAAGTTGGCAGGTCTTGCAGCATCTGCAGTGTTTCTCCAGCACTTTGTTTTTCAGATCTGCAGTATCCCCAGTTCTTTGTTTTTGTCCTGTTTTTCGTGTATAGACATACCTGGGTAATTTTTCACATTGTTGTGTAATGCCAGTGTTGTAATTGTACTAGAACAGCTTGGCTCGGTACTTGGTAAGCTCTAGAGCACAAGTCTTGAGTACTATCACTGGAACGTTGAGAGCTTGTAGCTTTGGTAGTACACAGTAGCTTCACCTGTTTCTTCATACCACAGTGAATAAATTGAATATTCTGTAAACTGCATGCTTGATGCTGGAGACCTATGGAGAAGGATGAGATGGATTGTTCACTCAGCAATTCAGGCTGCAGATTGTTGCAAATGCTTCAGTTTTGTCTTTTCACTGTGCTGGGTTCCTCACTCTTGGAGTATAGAGATGTGTGTGAATCCTTCTCCAGTGAATTTTTTAATTGTTTACCATTCATGATTGGATCTGGCAAGATTGCAGTGCTTTGATCTGTTGATTGTGAAATCATTTAGTCTTGTCTATCATTTACTGGCTTTTGCTATTTGGCACACAAGCAGTCATCTGCAAAACCAAAGAGTAGTCATGGAACTCAATACATTAACTTTGTTTCTGTATTCACACATGCTGCCAGACCTCTTGGATTTTTTCAGCATTCTGTCTTTATTTCAGATTTCTAGCATCTGCAGGATTTTATTTCTTTTTTTCCAAATTTATCAGGTTGGCACCTTATTTTTTAGGTGTGTTTGGTGCTGCTCCTTTCATGCCCTCTTGGAGTCTTGATTTAACTCATTCATTCTTTTAACCTGCGTGTAAAATATAGGCCCCATCTAATTAATTCCACCAACATAAACCAGTTATTGCAGAAAACATGTCAAGAGAGCCTTCCTTTTGCTCCCGATAGCGCAGTGTCCACCTTCAGATAAGCTGCATATTCTGCTGCATGTTTTGGCGCCTCAAAATTTGACCATCCTATGGGCGCTCTCCATAAAGGCCCATGTATTATGAAATTATTTATCAACCTGTTCTCATTACCCAAGTCAGAAATCAAAATAACCTGTTCCGTAGTTGATTCTTCAACATTCTAATTGGACACAATAAAACTATCATGTAGATATCCCTCCAAATTTGGATTCCCTGGACTACATGAACATTAAAGCGTTCCATGATCACTATATTTCCCTTATTATATGTGCTACTAATTTCCTGATTCATACTTTTTTTTCTGCACGTTGATTATTATTATAGAATCAATAAATGGCTCACATCAAAGATTTGTGTACTTGCTTCTTCTTGCCTTCACCTAAACTGATTCTCTTGTTTTTCGATACAAAGATCTTTTCCTTTGTCTGTTATCCAATTGTTTATCATCAGGATTGCTCTTCCTCTCAACTTTTATAAGCGAGGGGCAAAAATAAATTTTATCAGAATATTTATTTTCCAATCTTGATCATTTTGCAACCCCATTTCCTTAATGTCTAAGAGATCAAATCTGTTCAAACTTTGCTGTTGAATGTTGTCATTGCATTTCTTAATTAATTGCAAGTGTACTAAAGATTACTTTGAACTTGTTTACTTTCCATGATGAATTTCTTTGGCAACAATTTGATAACTGACATCAAATTCAATTAGCACAATCTTTTGTGACAAATCTTCAGTTTTTTTCCCCTTGATAGTTGCAAAATTGTTGTTACTTATGTGCAGTGCGATCTATTCTCAATGGTGCTGTTTAAACTGATTTTGCTTTACTATTCATCTCAAGTATACTTTTAAAAATACATAAGCTGAGGTGAGAAATGACTGTGTGAGCACCACTTAAATGTCAAAGGCTGTCATGTACTCATATTGAGTGCTAATATGGCAGTGTTTCTAATCTATTGATTTTCTGTGCCCTGTCTGACCTATTTCTCTTTATTATTCAGTTCATTCCGACAAGGCTTCTCTTCCCCTAAATCGTGTGTGCTTAGTGTTTTGCATAGGTGGTAAGGAAGATATTTATATGTTTGCCCGATCAATAATGCATGTTTTTATAAATGTGGTGCTTATCACACAGATGTAACATTTTTACTAAAATGCATCTTTTTGTTGTGCATCATTTGTTTAAAAACAAAATGATAACATTACACCACTATTGAGAACATTGCACTGCATTTAAATTTCTGTTTGAGATGGTTTGGGGTTGCTATTTGCATAAATGCCATATATGCAATACTAATAGTGTAGTGGAGTACCGTTGTGAAGAACTGTTAAAAGCATCTTACATAGATTAAAATATTTGGTTAAATGTAACAGAAATAAAGTGCAAAATCATCTATTTGCATATGTGCAGTCATGTGATTTTTTTTTGTTTCTCTTGTCATATTCAAGGCCACGACCAGAAAACTGCATTTGTTTGTTATTGGAGTGATATTTCACAAGAAACTAGAGTGTGAATTAACATCCAATTATAGCTGCATTGTTCAAGATGTTTTGATATGAAATTTTCGAGACATTTATTTGAACTTTCATCTTTTGTTTTAACTTTTTTAACTTGTGAAGCAAATTCTCTCTTCATGCATTTAGAAAAGAAATTTGCTCCATACTTGCTTTGGCAGTTTTTTTTGTCATTTATTTTGACATTTGTAGTTCCGAACATCAGGAGAAGATAAAATGAAGCAGGGAATGACTTTTCAAACTAAACTATAAAGAAACACAAACGGAGTATATAAGTTGGTATGAATGTATAATCCTGTTGGTTTGTGTTAGAGCGTCCTTTGCATTCTAAGTAGAGTTGTATCTTAAATTGAATGCTTAACAATGTCTGCTATGTTAATTTATGTGCAAGTAGTAGCTGTAGTTATGAAGAGGTAGCTGGGGAAGTAGTAACTGATTTTTAATTGTTTTCAGATTTCATATACAACATAAGCTACTGATGAACTGTTTTGAATATTGCAGAGGCTTGAAATATTAATTCTGTTTCTCTCTCAAGCTCCATAGAAAATGTATTGAAGACACTGGTGAAGTGCTGTCGACCGTAAGTGCAGAGTTTCTTACAATATTGCCAATGTATTTTAAATGTCTGTTTTAATTTCCTCCTTTTGCCGTTTGAGTTACGACAGCTGTCTGTTTATTCCTCTCCATATCAGTAGTTAAAGAATGTTTACAATTCAATACTTAAGACTTTTTGATTTTCATGAGCTGAGCACATAGGTGGATTCAGGCTGTTTTTGTAAGAATATTTAGCTAAACAGGACTTGAGGAAGAATTTCAGTAAACGTCGTTGGAGCTTGGAGAGTGCAGTTTATAAAAAGGGCAACCAGGTTAAAGAGGAATCATACTTAAATCTTGAATTGCTAATATCCAGAAGTTTAATACTTCAATACCTGTTAGACTGCCACATTTCCATCCATATCTCAAAAAATTTGGAATAGAAAGTACATTCAAAGTAATCCTAGTTTTGAGGGTAGGCTAGGATCTATTCCAGTTGATCGGATTGGGTTGTGAGACTTGCCTCTTCGCTTTCATTTTAAATATCCTTTTTCTATCATTATCCAATTATAACCAGTATTTCATTTGTAGCTGCTTCTCTTCTTGCTCTCACTTTTGTGGGCGGCACGGTGGCACAGTGGTTAGCACTGCTGCCTCACAGCGCCTGGAGACCCGGGTTCAATTCCCGACTCAGGCGACTGACTGTGTGGAGTTTGCACGTTCTCCCCGTGTCTGCGTGGGTTTCCTCCAGGTGCTCCGGTTTCCTCCCACAGTCCAAAGATGTGCGGGTCAGGTGAATTGGCCATTCTAAATTGCCCATAGTGGTAAGGGGTAAATGTAGGGGTATGGGTGGGTTGCGCTTCGGCGGGTCGGTGTGGACTTGTTGGGCTGAAAGGCCTGTTTCCACACTGTAATCTAATCTAATCTATTGCTTATATATTCCACAGCAGAATTTATCCTTGGTAATGTCACCACCACCAACCCTCATTCCCATCATTTCCCTTCCAGATATGGCCCAGATATTTTGATGGACAGATAATTGTTTCTGAAGCAAAGATTGGAGGTGTGAGTAGGAACCCTGTGGAGTCCTCATTGTAATAGACTCTGAAGGATGTGCCTGTGAAATAGGGAAATTGCCCAGCAAAATTTCTATGTCTGAAACCCTACAAAAGTATATATTTAAGAAATTGAAGAATCCTGCTGCACTTCAGAAAATACTTAACAAATTGCACCTCCCTCCGATGCCTTAGATGCCCAGACCCTGACTTAGTGCAGACCTACTTACCGCATTTTGCACAGTTGCTAATGCCACCTATTTCACCTCTAACATCAGAACCTTTTTTGCTTCAACTCATTGACTGCTGAAACTCATCCATGCTTTTATAAAACCAGTCATACAGCTTGGAAATAGAGCCTTCAGTCTAACCAATCCATGCCAAATGTGCTTCCAAACTAAAGTCTCACTTGTCTGCATTTGGTCCATATCCCTCCAAACCTTTCCTGTTCATGAACTTATCCAAATATCTTGAAAAATTTGTTACTGAACCAACATCCTAATGACTCTTTTCTGAACCGTCTCAAGTTTAATAATACACTTCCTATAGCAGGGTGACCAGAACTGCGCATACTACTTCAGAGGCCTCACCAAATCCTGTGCAACCTCAACATGGTATATCAACTCTCTTGACTCAAAGGTCTGAGTAATGAAGATGTGTGTTTAAGGGCTTGATAAAGGGCTTATGCTCCTACTCCTCGGATGTTGTCTGACCTGCTGTGTTTTCCAGCACCACACTCTTGACTATAATCTCTGAATCCAAGGTGGAAGACTGGAAAAATGTCTGGCTGTAACAGCTACTACTTTTTTGAGGTATTTTAGGTGTTGGTGGTGATTTCCTCAAATTCCAGGAGCAGCAATTACTGTCTTATATGCTGTTGCATTGTTTTGGAAATTTGGAGGAAAAGAAGTCAAAACAACAGCACTTTTGAAAAGGAGAGGAATAGACAAAGGAAGCACATGACATCAGTGCAGGAGACAGAAAGAAACCCACACTGCTAACTGACAGAGCTTTCAAACTACACAGTTACTGCCTTTGCTGTTTGAATTCATGTATGGCTGGACATAGAAGTGCATCTGGGAAAATGAGCAAACAGTGAAATTCATAACAAATTTTGGAGGAACCTGTTTGGGAGAGGTCACAGCACAGAAACAGATAAGTAGATATTTTAAGTGTGGCCTTACAGTAAGTCTGCAGTAGTGGGTTCTTTGTTGATTGTTTTATTGAGTTATGTATTTTGATTAAACTTAATATAAGCTATAGCTATTGATTTAACCTGTTTTGTAGAGGAACAAGACAGTGGTATTTTCTGGGTCTGTGGATTAAAAGAAGCAAAAATGGCCTTCAGTAGAGTGATATGCTCTTCCTGTTCGATGTGGGAGTTTAGGGAGAGTTTACGGGTTACAGAGGATTATATCTGCAATAAATGCCGTTGGTTGCAAATCTGTCTATCGGATTGAATGGATCAGTTGGAGAGGTAGTTAGAGGCAATGAGGAATTTACAAGAGCAAGGGGATGTGATGGATGGCAGTTATAGGAAGGAGGGAAGGTCGCAAATACAGTCATGTAGATGGGTAAACTCCAGGAATGGCTATCCCCATTTCAAACGAGTATAGTGTTTTCGAAAATGTAGAAGGTGATGGATTCTCAGGGGAACGTATCATGAACAGCCTAGTTTCTGGTATCGAGACAGGCTCTAATGCAATGAGGGGTATGTCAGCTTCCAAGAGATCAAATTGTGTTAAGGGACTGTCTAGTCCGAGTTGCAGACGGACATTTCTGTGGCCAGCAGCGAAAAATCACAATGGTGTGTTGCTTCCCTGTTGCCAGGATCAAGGATGTCTTAGGGGGGGAGAGGGGCCAGCAGGAGGTCATTGTACACCTTGGAACCAATGACGTAGGAAGGAAGACTCTGAGGGGAGATTACAGAGAGTGAGGTAGGAATTCAAAAAGGAGGTCCTCAAGGGTAGTATTATCTGGAGGAGGAGGAGTGGGGTGGGGGGTGGGGGGGGGGGGGGGGGGGGGGGGGGGGAGGGGGGGGGGGGTGGGGGGGGGGGGGGGGGGGAGAGAGGGGGGAGGGGGGAGGGTGGGGGGGGGGGAGAGAGGGGGGAGGGGGGAGGGTGGGGGGGGGGGGGGGGGAGAGAGGGGGGAGGGTGGGGGGGGGGGGAGAGAGGGGGGAGGGTGGGGAGAGAGGGGGGAGGGGGGAGGGGGAGGGGGGAGGGTGGGGGGGGGGGAGAGAGGGGGGAGGGTGGGGGGGGGGAGAGAGGGGGGAGGGTGGGGGGGGGGAGAGAGGGGGGAGGGTGGGGGGAGAGAGGGGGGAGGGGGGAGGGTGGGGAGAGAGGGGGGAGGGGGGAGGGTGGGGGGGGAGAGAGGGGGGAGGGTGGGGAGAGAGGGGGGAGGGGGGAGGGTGGGGGGGGGGGAGAGAGGGGGGAGGGTGGGGGGGGGGGAGAGAGGGGGGAGGGGGGAGGGTGGGGGGGGGGGAGAGAGAGGGGGGAGGGGGGAGGAGAGAGGGGGGAGGGGGAGAGTCCAGAACTAGAGGGCATAGGTTTAGGGTGAGTGGAGAAACATATAAGAGAGACCTTAGGGGCAACTTTTTCACGCAGAGGGTGGTACAAGTGTGGAATGAACTGCCAGAGGAAGTAGTAGAGTTTAGTACAATTGCAACATTTAAAAGGCATCTGGATGGGTTTCTGAATAGGAAGAGTTTGAAGGGATATGGGCCAAGTGCTGGCAAGTGAGACTACATTGGTTTGGGATATCTGGCCGTCATGGATGAGTTGGACTGAAGGGTCTGTTCACTTTCTCCCATAAGTGTGTTTAAGGCCTCCTTAACCACCCTGTCTACCCATGAGGCAAATTTCAAACAATAATGTTCCTGAACCCGTAGATCTTTCCGTTCTACAAAACTACTCAGTCCTGCTATTAATTGGACAGGTCCTGTCCTTGTTTTATCAATACTTTGTATTAGCAAAATACAATATCTCTCATTTATCCAAATTAAGCTCCCCTTGAGCAATATCTCTGTAATCTTAGATAACCTTCTTCAATTTGCACTATACCATGGTACTTTTTGCTTTAACAGAAATTTCGGTCATGCTCATTCAGAGAGCTAGTCAGTGTAGACACAGTCTCCTGTCTCCTGCATCGTGAAATTTGGTGATTCTGCCAAGGAATCACGAGATGCAATACTAATGCTTTAATGTGGAGCTGAGATCGAAAATCGTGGTGCAGTCGTCTTGAAGGGTCAAATGACCGACTATTATTTCTCATAATTTGTAGTCATTATCTGCAGCTGGCTTAAGACTTACTTCCATATACTGTTTTGAAGTAAAATTGCTTACTGAATATATTGGTACAGTAAAAGGTTATGGTTGAGTGACAGAAGAGTGTTCTTGATATAGCTTTTCTCCGCCTTACTCTAGGCAGCATCTCAATCAAGTAGGTAAGAGAGATTCCAATGCAATGGAAAGTGTATCCAATGCGAGCTATTGGGTTCTCTGTGAATGTTCATGTTCAAACATTTACAGTCCTGTTAGTTTATGAAGTATTTTAGCAGTTTGGTTTATGAAATAGCACAGATATTTCCTGACTTCAAGCTGTTTATCCGTTCCTGAATTCTCTATGATCCATCACTGCCTTCATGCATTCATTGTTTCCCATTCGTGACTTAATTCAGCTGTTTCCCCTTCACTCCTGTTCTGCTTCAGACCACCTTTTCCATTGATCAGGATATCTACTGAATTGATAGTTTGCTGTTGAACGTAATGATTCATTATAGATATTAACTTTGCTGGAAAATGCAGGCTGACTTTGTAAAAGGTTAGTTTCCTTCTTGGGATGTGAAAATTTGCCAGCATAGAGTCATGTAGAGACGTGCAGCACGGAAACAGACCCTTTAGTCCAACCTGTCCATGCCGACCAGATATCCTAACCTAATGTAGTCCCATTTGCCCTCTATGCCCTCTAGTTCTGGACTCTTGTCTATTTATCCTATCCAAGCCCTTCATGATTTTATAAACCTCCATAAGGTCACCTCTCAGCCTTCAATGCTCCAGGGAA
The DNA here is from genome assembly GCF_020745735.1 of Hemiscyllium ocellatum. NCBI lineage: Eukaryota > Metazoa > Chordata > Chondrichthyes > Orectolobiformes > Hemiscylliidae > Hemiscyllium > Hemiscyllium ocellatum. Next base: position 56,582,572 of record NC_083410.1, on the reverse strand, counting down.
AATAGTATTATTCTATTCCGTCTCTTCCTATAGCTCAAATCTTCCAACCATGGCAACATCCTTTTAAATATTTTCTGAACACTTTAAAGTTTCATAACATCTCTTTGATAGAAGGGAGACCAGAGTTGTGCGCAATATTCCACAAGAGGCGAAATGACCTCCCAACTCCTGTACTCAATAGTCTGACCAATAAAGGAGGACATACCAAACATCGCCTCCACTATCCTATCTACCTGTGACTCCTCTTTCAAGGGACTATAAACCTGTATCCCAAGGTCTCTTTGTTATGCAACATTTCCCAGGGCCTAACCATTGTGTATAAGTGTATTTTACTTGCCATCTTTCTTAAATAGTAGCATCACATTAGCCAACTTCCAGTCTTCCAGCACCTCACCTGTGACTATTGATGTTACAAATATCTCAGCAGGGAGCCCAGCAATCACTTCCATTGCTTCCCACAGAATTCTTGGATACACCCGATTTAGATCCTGGCCAGCACCACCACCTCTAAAGTATGGACATTTTTCAGGATGTCACCATCTATTTCCCCACATTCTATATCTTCCATGTCCTTCTCCGCAGTAAATACTGATGCAAAATACTCATTTGGTATTTCCCCATAGGCTAGGACAATATTTGCTATGCATCGTAATTGCCTTTCAGCTCTTTTAGTTTGCATTTAGTTTTAATCGAGCTGTTTGGGGAGACACTCTGGGGGCAGGTGTAAGTTAAAACTAGGTCTTTTGAACTAGAGGCAGGGGCATGACTATTGCACCACAGGAGTCCATCTCTTTGGTCTTTAAACTGATTAATTAAGTATCCTTTACTTTGTACTGTCTTTCCATATTCTTTTTACCAAATAATTTTCCACTTGAATTAGGCATACTAACTTGTTTGGCAAGCTATTAATAGTATACCTCAGTGTGGCAAAGTTACTCTAATCTGTCTTCAGATTCAAGAGATTGAGCACTTAATCAGGCTTTACTTGGAATGAAATGAATTAATCTGATTAGTGACTAATGTAGCTGGGCTATTTAAGAAGGTCACTGGTACAATGAATAGGGGATATTCATGAATAGTATCCATTTGGAGTTTCAGAAAGCATTTGCTAAGTTCATGAAAGAGACTAGCAAAATAAGAGTGCAGTAGGATGGAGAGAACTTTCTCACTGGCTAGAAAATTCCCAACGGATAGAAAGCAGACAGTAAAGAGTTTAGTTTCTGATTTGAGGGCTAAAAGAAGTGCTGTTCCTATACTCAATAAAAAGTGAGTTGTATATGCATGTTTGCAACTGTTACTAAGTTAGGAGTCTCAATTTGTGTAGATGTAGCAGAAAAAGTCAAAACTATAAAGATAAAGCGTGTGGGATAAGTATGGCAGCTGAAGTTTGTCATTAAGTTAGGCAATTTGATCAAGTAAGGATAAATAGAAATTTTTTAAACTGAGAGATAGCAAAGAACAAAGTAATTTAGATATGCTTGTACACAGCAATAAGAGTTATTGTGCAGGTCAAAATGTTATCAAAAATACAAAGGCATTGTTGGCCTTTATCTCAAATAGATAAAGTGTAGACCTGATGTTTCTATAAAGTATTGACCATCAATCACCTGGAGAACTGCAATTAGTATTAACCATCATTCCTTAGTATACAGATTGTACCTTTTAATCTGGCAGCCTCGAGACGGACCTTTGCCAGACCATGGGAGGTCATCAGTCAGGGTCAGCACAGGAGTTTTTAAAAGTACGGTGTATCATAAAATGAGACAAAAAGCCAGTTATTTTAAGAAATATAGACGTTCTATTTACCTTGTCATTAAAATTCCCAAAAAACTGAAATTACTGCGAGTTCTTCAGAAAACTGAAAGTACTGGTGGGTTTGCAATGGCAGAATATGCCAGACTAATTTGGGTGCTGGAACATGATGTGCTAGGTTAATTTTTGTCTGTATATTTTCCTTATGTGATATGAGCACAGATGCACTAGAACAATATCATGGCTTGAATGCATAAATTATGAGGACATTATGCACAAATGTGTCTTACATTTCTTTGATTATTAAGGCAGTGGTGATCAAATTGAGGTATTTACAATTAGTAAATTTTTTGACAGGGTAGAATACAGAACATTTCAGGTGCAGAGAAACCAAAGTGAGGAACTGTGATCTTAATGGTACAGTCATGCACACTTGTTACACAGTAGAATGACCTGAGCTGGGGTTCTCAGCTGAGGCATAATACCTTGCTCAGTGCACTTTGGTAGAGTTGGTACGATTATTCCACCAATCATTGATATGAGTGAATCTTTGACTATCCGTCTGTTTTCTGGAGAGGTAAAGCTGAGGCATTCGGTCGGTTCTGATTTAACGCGATAGTTCCATTCTTGCGCCATAAGAAAATCGTGCACTAGCCGTGCCATTTAAACTAATGAGGTTGGAATCGCATTATAGCCAATACATGTAAGGAACGTTTGCATTCAACAAATAAGTCCAAATTCTTCAAACATATTAAAGCCAATTCATATTGAAGAAGCACACGTTAAAGCAGAACCGACTGTACTCCAAACAGCTTATGTCTATGGTTGGACTTCTATTTGGTTATCACTAATGCCAGTTCCATTTTACCATTTCTTTTGATGATATCCCAATATTGATGCATCTGAGCTTACACCTTTAGATATTGATATTAGTAATGTTTGAAGTAACAGTTGTTTATATTACCATCCTATCATCTTATTCTTACCACACTACAAGAGCAAATGATGGAGCAGGAGTAGACTGTATAGCACCTAAAGCTTGTACTGCTATTCAATATGATTATAGCAGGTCTTGGACTTCAGCTTCACTTTCCTGCCGACACCCTGTATCCCTTGATTCCCTGAGAGACCAAATACCTGTGTCTCAGCCTGGAATTTCAGCAATGATGGAACTCCCACAACTTTATGCGGTTGAGTATGCCAAAGAATAGCAAAGTGAGTGGAGGGCTGACAGTGCTATCAAGAGACAATTGCTTAGCATTAACTTGTTTGCTCGCTTTTGGATTCTGGAAGGGCCACCTGACCTCGCGACAGTCTTGATCCAAACATGGACCATAGAATGGAACTCCGAAGGTGAAGTGTGTGTCGCAGCAGTTAATCAAATATAATATTCAGAAGCCCTAATAAAGCTGAGATCAATGCGAATTGAAGGAGAAGGGTGGGTTAATCTATCTGCAAGTTTGTTATATCTAACATGTAGGAAGATCATTTCGTTATTGTTGGTCAATCACTCAGTCCTAGTATATTACTCTTCTTCAGGAGAGTGCCTAAGGCTCAACCACTTTCCGTTGAGAAGGGGTGGGCGTTATTTGCTGCTGATTGTGCAGTTCACAACTGCTGAGATGCCCAATAGTCAGTGTTCATGTATGAAAAGACAAGGGCAACATACAGGCTTGTGTTGATAAGTGGCATTTACCATTTGCATCAGAAATGCTAGACAATGACTGTCTTAGAAAAGAGAGGATTTAACCATGTCCCTTTTACATTCAATAGCTTTACCATCACCGAATCCTTCACAATAGACTTGTTAAAGATTCAGCAGAAACTGAACTGGATCGAGCTACACAACTTCCTGCTGTAACTCAGTTAGGCTCCTTCAATCATACATTCGAACATATTTTGCAACCTAGGAGGACAAGGAGAGCAGTTGCACCGAAACACCATCACTTGCAAGTTTCCCACCAAGACACACACTATTCTAACTTTGAACTATGTCACTGTTTTTTGCTATCGTAAGGCTAAAATCCTGTGCTTCAATTTGAACAGCACATTGGGAATATCTGTACATCAAGGTCAGTACTGGTTAGAGAGGGTGTTTCACCTTCTCAAGGGCAATTGCACACGGGCAATTGATGCTGACCTGCTAAGAAAAGATTTTTTAAAAATCATAATCATCAGGTGAAGTAATTTCTCCTGATCTCAAACTCATCAGCCCTTGTTGGGCGACTCTGACTATGTGTTTTAAATTTCTTGACGAGTAGAAACAATCTCTCAACCTCTACCATATCAAGCTCCTTCAGAATTTTGTGTTTCGATGATATCAATTCTCAATCCTCAAGTCCGGAGAATATAGGCATGTTTACGCAGCCTCTCACTTGGGACAATCCTCTCAGTTCTAGGACCAACCTAGTGAACCTTCTTTGCGCTGTTTCCAATGTGAATCTACCCATAAATATGGCGACTAAAGTTGCACACTATATTTCAGATGTGATCTCCCCAAAGTCTCATGGTATGACATCTTTATCACACCTACTGCAATGAAAATCAACATAACATTTGCTTTTTATGTTTTTTGCATGAGTACAATAAAGTTCTTGTTTGAATTACTGGATGTGAAATGTTGGTTAGTGTAGAAAGCTGTGATACTAGACAAATGCTACTAGAGGCAAGAATTTGATTGTGTAAGCGAGATTATCCTAGGTCCAAATGTACAAAAACAAACATTTGGTAAAGATTGTTCTGAAGAAATTGATGACTTATTTAGGCACAGTAAATATTCATGAACTATTAACTCCCAGATGAGTATATATGTATTTATTTTTCAACTAATTGATTTCAACTGTTGATATTCTTTCTGTCAAATGGACAGTGGATTTTTTAAAAAACATTCTTTTGTTTATCTGAATTCTGCAGCTCTTTGAAGTTGCTATGAACAATTATTAAGGGACAGATTAAGCTCTATTGTGAAGTAGTGTCTGGCTTTGAACATTTTAAAATATTTTAAATTGTGTGAGGAGTACTGTTAATGATATTGTGTTAGGAATGGATTTTTGTAACCAAATTTTTTGTTTATTCAGGTATTTTCCAAATGAAGCTACAGCAGAGATGTTAGATGAATGGAAGCCATTGATGTGTCCTTTTGATGTTACTATGCAGAAAGCAGTCAGCTATTTTGAAATGTTTCTTCCTACCACGCTCCCCCCTCATCTGCATCATAAAGGATTCAGGTGAGTATGCAGATCTTTTAGTATACTGCTTTTATATTTTTTTTCTTCCCTGGTTTCTCTCCCTCTTTTGTATAGCATTCTCAGGCTCTAAAAGATTAATTTCTTGGACCTCTGTATTAAGACTCTCTCTTTTAAAGTGACTGGAGGTGCACAGGCAATTGTAATTCAATCCAGATTTGTTCATTTTTGTTGGACAAGCAGATATTTTTGTCTAGCACTTTCCAGTGATGGACTAACCAACATTGATAACCCTTTGTTTAAAAATTGTTCTGAAGCAGCAGATATAAATTTCAGAAAAGACGATTGCAGATGAGTTTAATGGAATTCTTGATGATATTGTGGATGTGGAAAATGTAGCCATGAATCTTCGGAAAGCCTTTGATAAGGTTTCGCACAATGAAAACTAATGGAGCCACTGATGGAATATAGAATTGAAGGAAGAAAATACATTTTCTTTAATAATAGAAGTGAGGAAGGGTGAGAAGTTAAGCTTATTTTCTCAAAGTTGGAAGTGTTTTTTTTTTGCAGATAACAACAGCATGTCCACATGTTTTGGATGTGAATGAAGGAAGTGTGTTAGTAAATTTGCAGATGATACCAAATTAGATTGGAAAATGTAATGGTCAGTGAAGAAGATTTTCTCCAAGTACAACAGGACCTTAATCAGATGGGCTGAGGAGTGGCAGATGGAGTTTAATTTAGATAAATGTGAGGTGTTGGATTTTGATAAGTCAAACCAGGGCAAGACTGACACACTTAAGGGTAGGGCCCTAGGCAGTGTTGCAAAACAAACCTGGGGTGCAGCTGCATAATTCCTTGAAAGTGGAATCGCAAGTAGATAGGGTGCTGAAGACATTTGACACGCTTGCCTTCATTGTTCAATACATTGAGCAAAGGAGTTGGGATGTCATGCTGTGGCTGTACAGGATATTGGTGAGGCCACTTTTAAAATACTGCTTACAAATCTGATTGCTCTTGTATAAGAAGGATGTTGTGAAACTTGTAAATCTTTTCTGAATCCTTTCAAGAATGTTGCCAGGATTGGAGAGTTTGAGCTACAGGGAGAGGCTGAATAGGCTGGGGCTTTTTTCCCTGGTGCGTTGGAGGCTGAGGAGTGACTTTGTAGAGGTTTATAAAATCACGAATGGCATGAATAGGGTGAGTAGCAAAGATCTTTTCCCTAGGGTGGGGGCATCCAAAATTACAGGTCTAGGTTCAAGATGGCGGAAAGGTTTAAATGAGATCCATGGGGCAATTTTTTCATGCAGAATATGGTGCATATATGGAATGAACTGCCAGAAACTGGTACAATTACAAAATTTAAAAGGCATCTGGACAGGTATGTGAATAGGAAGGATTTAGAGGGATATGGGCCAAAGCTGAAAATGTGTTGCTGGTAAAGCGCAGCAGGTCAGGCAGCATCCAAGGAACAGGAAATTCGACGTTTCCCTGATGAAGGGCTTTTGCCCGAAACGTCGAATTTCCTGTTCCTTGGATGCTGCCTGACCTGCTGCGCTTTACCAGCAACACATTTTCAGCTCTGATCTCCAGCATCTGCAGACCTCACTTTTTACTCTGATATGGGCCAAATGCTGGCAAATAGGACTGGATCAGATTGGGAAGTCTGGTGACTGTGAATGAGTTGGACCAAAGGGCTTGTTTCCATGCTGTTTGACTCTATGATCGATAATATCCAGCAAGGTTCTATTCGGGAATCTCAGGTTCACTTTATGATAAGTTTGACGTCTGGCTAAGTGGGCTAAGTTTACAGATCATGCAATAATAGTCACTAAATAACTCAAGGTTACAGATGTTGTGCCTACCACACAGTGTGTTTAACTCTTATACCTAGTAAAGGAATAATAATAAACAATAATGTTTATTAACCGCACTTAATACTATTCCAACAAAATACACTGCAAACTGACAATTTACACTATAAATCTAATCAACTATCTTGTGCTTTAACTTTGGATGATCATATACCACCACACTAGATCTTGGCCTTGATCCATGTGGTGATGATTGTCTGGTTGTCTTCTCCTGGTGGTCTCAGGGGTGTCTTCAGTGATTGGTCTTGAATTACTGCCTCTGAGGATGGTGTTGCAGCTCTTATACTTAGTAGTTGTTCCAGCCCTTTTAGCAGGGTCTTTAATGTCCTCCAATACATCAATCAGGACCCAACCAGGCCTTGACCTGTCGATGGCAGGATGGTCCTTAAGCATCCATTTCTGGACGCATTGGGTGCACATGGGTCAAGTAGCCCTCTCCAAATAAAGGTATGAGGTGCCCCTGTGTTTGTGATTGTCCTGGGCATGGCATGGAAAGTTGTATTGTCTACAGCTGTTGGGTCAGTTGGATACTGTGTGTCTGTAGCTGCAACCTATCTGGATTCTGCAGCACTTTGATCAAGGCTTGTCTCAAGTTCTTCTAGGAGAAAATGAAGACTGCAGATGCTGGAGAATAGAACTGAAAATGTGTTCCTGAAGAAGGGCTCATGCCCGAAACGTCGATTCTCCTGCTCCTTGGATGCTGCCTGACCTGCTGCGCTTTTCCAGCAACACATTTTCAGCTTGTCTCAAGTTCCCAGCCTGCCTCATTTATTGTCCATTTTCATAAATCCATTATTTTGAGCAGCTCTTCCAGCTGCAAGAATCAATAAGAAGATGGAATGGGTGAAAAAGTCAGATATGAAATGCCATGTCAATATACAATGAGCTTCTGCTTAGCATTGCCAAGCAACATCATTTCAATTTAACACTATTAATAAAATAATCTCAATTTATCCATTTAAAATTTGCAAGTTTTACTTGAACCAAATTTGTCATAGATTTGCTATTCTGTAACCTGCAAAGTAAACATTTCCCTTTTCTGCAGTGTTTCAAATCCTGCCACTCCCCATCTCCTAATGGTTTAACGTTAATGGAATCATGAGGACAAAAAACTTTGATTGAAGTTTAGATTAGATTAGATTACTTAGTGTGGGAGCAGGCTCTTCGGCCCAACAAGTCCACACTGACCCGCCGAAGCGCAACCCACCCAGACCCATTCCACTACATTTACCCCTTCACCTAACATTACGGGAAAATTAGCATGGCTAATTCACCTAACCTGCGCATTTTTGGACTGCGGGAGGAAATAGTCCACACAGTCATTCGCCTGAGGCTGGAATTAAACCAGAGTCTCTGGCGCTGTGAAGCAGTAGTGCTAACCACTGTGCCACCGTGCCGCCCAGGGTTCTATCTCGTGGAAAAGTTAATTGGTGTCAATTGTTTTGCAACTTCAGCTGCTACCTACATAATCAACATCTGTCACCAGATGGGGTCCATTTAAAACTGCTGACTAATTTGAGCATTAACTGTAAATTGTTTCTTTCTTCACAATTGTTTTTATTTGAATATAAGTATTTTGAAATATATAGCATTTTAACAAACTTTTATTAGCTGAAAATAGTACTAAAATTCCTAATGTTGCAGTATTTATTTCCTATTTATTCCTTTTTTAGGAAGTTACTTCAGCTGTGAACACACAGTATTGCATTTGTTTAGAACAGTGCTGTAACTTCTCCATTGGGTATTCTGGTCAAGAAATGTCCAAATGTCCAGTTTTAATATCGAATTCTTTTGAGAACCTTGGATTCACTTTCAAGTCCCGCTGTTTGAGAATGTGGACACTATTTCAACTGAGGATTTAACTGAATGTTGTTCTAACATTTTTTAAAAAAGTATTATGGTGTGTAAGGAAATCCCAGTTTTATCAGCCACAAGCAGCATATCTTGGTTTATAAGTTGATTCCCTGCAACTCTTCTTCCCCCCACCAATCCCACTCATACGTGCTTGCATGCTGTGACCTGCTGTACTTATAGTCAACATGTTATAGGTGGGTGCAAAGGATCAAACAGGTAAAGCAGGCTGTGTTACAAAGATGCACGATAGGATAAGACACACATGGCCGATACCTCCTGCATGGCAAATCTGAGAGATCGTGAACATCCACATTCTTCTGATGATTTACTGCTTTGTTTTGAATGTAAGTCAGCCTCCATTTTTGATAGGGTTTTTGAAGCTTCAAAAGTTGACTAGACATAAAAATCTACAGTAACTCTGGAAGAATATACAGAAGATATGAGATCCTTGGAGGTAGTTCACAAATTTTAAAAGCATCATATTTCATAGTTTGAGATCGTAATGTTTAACAATGGTTAGGGCAGAAAATAAAATGAAATGAATTGTTGGAAAGTGATGTTATTTTGGGATGAAATTTGATGATTAAAAAACGTTTCTCGTAGTAGAACAGAGAATGAAGTGACACAGATTAATTTCAAGTGATTTAGGACTGAGTGCAAGAGAAACTGTTAATACTGAGTGCTGCAGAGCAGAATCCAAGAATGGAGTTGATGGTTGAAGCAGAGAGAAACATAGAGATATAATGAGAAATGGTATATCTTCACATTCTTCAATTTGATAGCAACCCTATCGAAAACTAATTTAATGCATTCAAAATTCATTTACTGCACATTTATCAGCTTTTTGTGCTATTTGTAATAAAATCTGTCTATTTATCATTGGTGCTGGCATTCTCTTGGTAGAGTCACAGTCATGTTTCACTATGAAAGAGTGAACTTGCATTGTGCTTGTTTTATTGAAGTACTTTGCATTGTAAAAATGAAAACAGTTTACTATAGAAATATAGAATATCACTTTAAAATGGGAGCTTAGTTCCTTCAGTTGTCCTGAGTTCAAATATTTCCTACCCTCAAACCTCTGTCACTTAACGACTACACTTGCTCTTTACGCCCCATGTGATCAATTGCAGGAGATCAGCTCATTGAATGGAAATGTGCAGGAATCTACATGTATCTTAACTCAAGGGCAGTCATTGTTTATTGATGTTGCAATTGCTGATCTGTTTTCAATAATGTATTTTGAATTTTTTTTATTTCCTGCAGGCTTTGGTTTGATGAATTAATACACCTTTACATCACTGTTCAAAACCTCCCTCAATGGGAAGGGGTAAGCCAATCATTCCATTAATTTTTTTTTAAAAAAAACTGACACTCCTTTACAGAGGAAATTATTTGAAGGACACCGGGTGGGGAGTATTTTGTTTGGTTAATCGAATGCCGGATAGCATAGCTTAGCCAAGCATCAAGATCTTGCAAATCAGATAATTGAATGCTGGATAATCGAGGTTCCTCTGCATATGCCTTTCACGACTGCAGAGTGCTTGATGGTCAATGAAGGGCTTTAAATCTGTAGTCTTGTAACATTCACATGGCAAACTCTAACACAACAATGCAATACTGACCAGAAACTGTCAGGGTTAATTTGATGGATAGGTAATGACCAGGTCACTGGGAGTAACCTTCCCCTTCTTTTGCAGAATTATGGAATGGGATTTTGGTTAACCAGCTGAGGAAGCAGAGGGCTTCAGTTTATTATATAATTTAAAGATGGCACCTTAGGCAATGGAGCCTTCCTATCTTACTGGGCTGTAATCTTGGCCTTAATTTTGTCCTCCTGGAGTGGAACTTTTGACTCTGATGGGAGAGCTCCCAATGGAGCCACAGCTCACCTGTCTAATAATGAAAGTCCCTTGAAGACATCTGCAGATGTTGATTAGCTGACAGTATCCAAGTCTAAATCTCAGGAAAACAGTTAAAAATTACCATTATCCAAAAATGTTAACTCTGCTTCTCGCTCTGATGATATTGAATATTTCCAGCATTTTCTGTTTTACGGTTAACCTGTGTCCTCTGCATCTCAAAGATCGATTCCCTTCACCTCCATCCACCTCTACCTTATCCCACAAGCTGACAAGAAACATCACTGCTAAACTTTGACTATTCCAGAACTCTTCTGGATGGTATCTGTTCTTCTAAAATGTTGTTTCCTATCCCAGCACCAAGGTGCACATGGAAACTATTGACTTATTCCTTGTTTACCAGAGATTCAAAAGTTAAAATTCCCAAAGTTGTTCAGATCTCTCCATGGCCTCGCTCCATCTGATCTCAGTAACCTTCTCTAGTGTTGCAGCACATAGAATTCAAATTACTAGCATCATTGTAAAGCAGTTTTTGTTTGGAATTTTGCAAATGAAAGGTTTGAATTGTTACAGATGAATTTAAGCTTAGAGTAATGGATTCATACAGCTTGATAATGCCATTCCTAATCGCAAGCTAAAACTCCTCCCACCTGCCTGCTCCTGGCCCATGTCCCTCCAAACCTTTCATATTGTATTTGACCAAATGTCTTTTAAGTGTTATAATTGTGCCCATATTCACCACTTCCTCAGGAAGTTCATGTCACACGAACCACCTTCTGTGGAAAAGATTTGCCCCATATGTCATCTTTAAATCTCTCTCCCCAACCTTTAAAATGTGCCCCCTAGTCTTGAAATCCTTGATCCGAGTGAAAAGACAACTACCATTAACTCTGTCTATACCTCTCTTTTATAAACTTCTTTCGGGTCGCCTCTCAATCTCTTCTGCTCCAGTGAAAAACGTCCAGCCTATCCAGTAATTCAAACCTTCCATACACGGCAGCATACTGGTAAATGTTTTCTGAACCTTCCTACAAATAATATCCTTCCTACAGAGCCATTTCTGGAACATGTCATTAGAGTTAATGTTTTTGGGATCATCCATAAAGTGATGAAAGCATTATAGTTCCAAAAGCTGTAGTTATTGAGTTCAGTGTACTTTTTATTTGCTTAAATTTTCTAAAAGTGCCCAAGTCGGCTTCATGAGAGATGATGGCATAGTGATATTAAGGCTGGATTGGTAATCCAGAGACACTAGGCACGTAGGTTCAAATCCACTTGTGCAGATATGGAATTTGAATTCTAAAAAACTGGATTTTTAAGGCAGGAAACCATTGTTGTCCTTATCTGGTCTGACCTATGTCTGACTCTGGACCTACAGGAATGTGATAGATTCTTAACTGCCCTCTGAAATGGCCTAGTAAGCCACTTGGTCATATCAAGCTGTTAATCCTTCCATTTAAAAAAAATGACAATTGCACGTTTGGCGGTGGTCACCCTGCACAGTTGTCTTTGTAAACATTTAATGACAAACCACAAAATTGGAAGAGTTGTCTGTCAGACAGTTAAGTAACAGCCTGACAACCATACTGAATCATACTTTGGATACAGTTTCCTAGACACTGCTATCTAAAAAATCTTGGCAGGACAGATGGCGGCATAATAGTATCCTGTCAGGATGGAATTGCTCTAGGAATCGTCTATTGACTTCAGACCCTATGTATTGTGGTGACATCAGATCAAACATGGGAAAGAAAACCTTAACTGCTACTGACTGCTGTCCCTACCTCAGCTGATAATTTGGTGCATGTTCATATTGAACACCACTTGGAGGAAGCTCTGAGGATGGCTAGGGTGCAGAATGTGCTCTTGGTGGGGCATTGATGTTCATTCCAAAGAATGATCTGACAGCACCATTACTGACCAAGATGGTCAGGACCTAAAGATAAAGTTGCTACATTTGGTCTGCAACAATATTTGAGAGAATAATGAGGGAAAAACATAATTGACCTCATCCGTACAAATGCATCTGTCCATAACAGTATCAGTACCATCTGTTATCCTTATGAATATCCTCCATTATGTTATGTGGCACTACCGCCATGCTAAATGAGAGAGATTTCAAACACATGTTGCAAATTCAATTGGGCATCCATGAGACTGTGTGTGGGCTAAGGGTTAGTGAAATTTTACTCCCCACTCAAACTGTAACCTTGTGGCCTAATCCCAACTCTACCATTTATCATCGAGCCGAGTGCTCAGAAACAGTAGATAAGGCAGCATCTGTGGAGAGAAAGCAGAGCCAATGTTTTGGGTCCACTGATCCTTCAGAACTGGGGTGAACTCTGGTTCAGTGAAGAGTGCAAGAGGACATGCCAGGATTGGCACCAGATTAGCCTAAAGATGAAGTTAGTCTGAGACTATTTTGCATGCCAAATGGACTACAGTAGCTCTAACAAGGCAGCTAGCTGCCACCTTCACGAGAAATGTAGATGGGCAATAAATCTGCCTGACCAGCAAATCTTTCATCACCTGAATGAAATTTTGAAAAAAAAAGCTCTAATTGTATGCTTTCTGATCATGGACTAAATGTTCAATAATTTTAAGGAGATTTTTCTTAATTGATATTTACTTGTTCATAAAGTTAATGCATTGGAACTTGAAGATTTGTTTTCTGTTGATAGAATCTGGTAAACCTGTTTGCACGCTTGGCTATGGATAACATTGGGTACATAGATTGGGATGAATACATTCCAAAGGTAAATTACTTTGCTGTTTTCAGGTATATTAGCTTGTGTTTTTGGAGCTTGACAGTATAAATAATTGAAAGTTGTAATTGTCAAAACATTTTAATCAATTTTATTATTGCCTATTTTGTAGTTGATTATCAGTGATCATCTATTACAAGAAAAGATGCTGTTACAATTTTTATCCTATCTTTGTGTGTTCATTGTTTTTTAAATAAAATTAAAGTTGTGTTTTATATTAAATTGTTTATTGAATAATTTACGTATATTCCAGATTTTCACCAGATTTTTGAGAAGCTTAAATCTGCCAGTAGGAAGTAGCCAAGTTTTAATTTCCAAATATTTGTCAAGTGCTTATGATATTGGCCATGTGGTGGTTTGGATCACTTCCATGCTGGTTAGTATTTGATTATGGATTTATTGCAATTCATAGCAAATTCTTTGTTTTATTTTAAGTATTTTGTTTGAATTATCTTTGTGGTGAAGAAGCTATATTATTTAAAGTTTTATTCAATCTCTCAGTATACGTGGAGTCATAGAGAGAGACAGCATGGAAACAGACACTTCAGTCCAACTTGTCCGTGTCGACCAGATATCCTAAATTAGCGTAGTCTCATCTGCCAGCATTTGGTCGATATCCCGCTAAATCCTTCCTATTCATGTACCCATCTCGATGCCTTTTAAATGTTGTAATTGTACCAGCCTCCATCCTTTCCTCTGGCAGCTTATTTCATACAAGCACCACCCTCTGTGAAAAAGTTGCCCCTCAGGTTCCTTTGAAATCTTTTCCCTCTCACCCTAAACCTATGCCCTCTAGTTATGGGTGCACACCTTGTCACCTAACTCTATCCATGCCCCGAATGATGTTATAAGCCTCCGAGTTCACTCTGCAGTCTCTGATGCTCCAGGGAAAACCAGCCCCAGTCTATTCAGCCTCTACTTATAGCGAAACTCCTCAACCTAGCAACATCCTTGTAAATCTTTCCTGGACACTTTCAAGTTTCACAACATCCTTCCAATAGGAGGGAGACCTGAATTAAACCATAAGACATAGCAGTGAAAGTAAGGCCATTCATTCCATTGAGTCCACTGTGCCATTCAGTCATGGCAGATGGACATTTCAATGCCTCTTACCCACACTTTCCCCGTTTGCCTTAATTCCTTGCGAGATTAAGAATTAATCAATCAATGCCTTGAAGATATTTAATGTCGTATCCTCTGCTGCGCTCCATGGCAATGAATTCCACAGGCCCACCACTCTCTAGCTGAAGAAATGTTTCCTCATTTTCATTTTAAATTGACCCCCTCTAATTCTAAGGCTATGCCCAGGGGTCCTAGTATCCCACCCTGATGGAAGCAAATTCCCAGTGTCCATCCTGTATGTCATGCATTATCTTAGTTTCTATCCCCTCAACCTTCTAAACTCTAATGAATGCAATCACAGGATCCTCAGCCGTTCATTGGATGTTAGGCCCACCATTCCAGGGATCGTAAATGTGAATCTCCAATGGATATGCTTCAGTGCCAGTATGTACTTCCTGAGGCGTGGGGCCCAAAACTGGACACGGTATTTTAAATGGGGCCTAACCAGAGCTTTATGAAGTCTCAGTAGCACATCACTGCTTTTACATTCCCACCCACTTGATAAATGACAAAATTGCATTTGTTTTCTTGCAGACTCAACCTGCAAGTCAACCCTTAGAGAATTCTGGACTAGCACTCCCAGATCCCTTTGTTGTTGGACTTTATGAATTTTCTCACCACTTAGAAAATTGTCCTTGCCTGTATTCTTTTTTGCAAAGTGCAAGACCTTGCATTTGCTCACATTGAATTTCATCAGCCATTTCTTGGGCCACTCTCCTAAACTGTCTAAATGTTTCTGCAGCCTCCCCACCTCCTCAGAACTACCTGCCTGGCCACGTAACTTTGTATCATCGGTGAATTTTGCCAGAATGCCCCCAGTCACTTCATCCAAGTCATTAATCTATAAAGTGAACAGCTGCAGCCCCAACACAGAACCCTGTGGGACACACTTGTCACTAGCTGCCATTCCAAAAAAGAACCTTTTATTCTAAGAATTTAGAAATCTCTCCTTAACGATGGATTCTAGAATTTTGCCTACAACTGAGCAATACTTTTCCATCTTTAGTCTTGATCCTTTCTTGAAGAAGGGGGTTACAACAGCAATTTTCCAAGTATCTGGGACTTTCCCTGACTCCAGTGATCATTTTGAAAGATTACAACCAACACCTGCACTATTTCCTCAGCCACCTTCCTCAGATCTCTAGGATGTAGCTCATTGGGGCCAGGAGATTTATCAATTTTTAGACCTTTTAGCTTTTCTAGCACTTTCTCTTTTGTAATGGCTACCATACTCAACTCTGCCCCTTGACTCTTGTTAATTGTTTGGATATTACTCATGCCTTCCGCTGTGAAGACTGACACAAAGTATTTGTTAAGTTCTTCAGCTATTTCCTTACCTCCCATCACTAGCCTTCCGGCATCAATTTGGAGCATCCAATGTCTACTTTTGCGCCTCGTTTATTTCTTGTGTATCGAAAGGAACTTTTGCTATGATTTCTAATAGTACTGGCTTGCTTACTTTCATATTTGATCATCTCCTTCCTTATTTCTCTCTTTGTTATCCTCTATTTGCTTTTGTAGTCTTCCCAGTCTTCTGATTTCCAGTGCTCTTGGCCACTTTATAGGCTCTCTTTTTCTATGATACATTTCCTGCCTTCCTTTGTCAGGCATGGCTGTCTAATCCTCCCCGGGTAATCTTTCTTTTCTTTGGAATGAACCGTGTGCTCAATTACACCCAGAAGCTCCTGCCATTGTTGCTTTACTGTCTTCCTGATAGGCTCTGCTTCCAGTCGATTTTCATCAGTTTCTCTTTCATGCCTTGTAATTACTTTTATTTAATTGTAATACCATTACATCTGCTTTTGCCTTCTCTCTTTCAAACTGCAGACTGAACTCTACCATATTATGATTGCTGTCTCCTAAGTCTTCCCTTACTTTAAGATCTTTTATAAAGTCTGCTCATTACATAGCACTAAGTCCAGAATAGCCTGCTCACTTCTGGGCTCCATCACAAGCTGTTCCAAAAAGCCATTCCATGAATTTCCTTTCTTTGGATCCAATGGGAACACCATTTACCCTGCTCGTTGGATGCTGCATGAACTGCTGTGCTCTTCCAGCACCATTGATTCAGAATCTGGTTTCCAGCATCTGCAGTCATTGTTTTTACCTAACATTTACCCAGTCCATTTGCATATTGAATTGCACGCAGTATTCCAAAAGCAGCCTAACCAATGTCCCGTATAGCTGCAGTGTGACCTCCCAACTCCTATGCTCAATGCTCTGACTGTTAAAGTGCAGATTTGCGAGAGCCCAGGGAATCCCTTGTGGACTGATACCTATAAAGCCTCACTCTTGGTTCAACCCGGAGATCATACTCTTTGGAAGTTTGGAATTAAAAACCTCTTACAGACAGATTAGTTTAATTTTAGTCATCCCCTTTATTCACTAATAGCATCACTGTCACAACATAGCACTGATACCTATAAGCTAAATTAAGTTCTAAGAACCTAGGAGAGTAGGGTACCAGCTCTTCAATCGCTCTAGCAGGCTACTCCGATATACTGATACAAAGTGGCTTCCTTTATACAAAAGTTTACAAAAGCATTGCATGTTCTTAATTAGACAAATTACAGTGAAAGACAGTAATTCATAAGGAAGAAAAGTTAATTGACAGATTGTGTGCGCTTAACTGATCACTCCTACAGGCCTTGAGCTATCCATCAGGTGGGAAAAACATACCCAGTTGAGTTAGGCATCTGCAGGCGAGATAAGTTCCTATAAAGAAGTACCAGTCTAAATTAAGTGGGCGAAGTCATAAGGTAACCTTGCACAGCTCGCATGTCTGATAACATTGTTTTACGAAATGGCTTCGTATCAAGAAGGGCAAACTTTTGACTATAAAATGGCTTCCTGACCGATTGTGTCAGATTCTCTTCAATGTTGGGTTTAGAATACTTTTAAGCTGGGAGCAGATTCCTGTTCTTTATCTTAAGCACAGAATCATTCTGTCCTGGAGGCTGAAATGTTACTGCAAGGTTGTATTTAAAGTGATTTAATTAGTCTTGAATTAAACATGCCTTTTTTTCAAGTTTGTGATTCACATTCAAATGAGACATTAGATCTGATTAATTAGAATTGACAGTGGAACAGCCCATAAGGTCTGTAGAGTGGTCTGCAAGAACAGCAAGTAAGTTAAGGCTTCATCAATATTATCTTTTAGAGTTTGTATTTAATAAATGGTAGTGGCTACTCAATCTCATAAAGTCCCAAAATGCAATTAAATTCAATCCAAGAGTTAATCTTCTACTGGCTTCAACAGCCTCGGCACTAAACAGGTCTCTCTCTCCCTCTCTCTCTCTATCTATCTATCTATCTATCTATCTATCTCTATCTCTATCACTATCTCTCTCTAGTGTCCTTTTCAAGTCTCAAGTCAGAGCTTTGTAACAGCAAAGATTTTTTTTCTCTCTGACTGCTCCGCTTGCAAGGAGTAATAAGAATCCATTATAATTGGCAGCCACTGATCATTAATTACAAAGGTTTTGGTAGTACCAAGTTTTGTTTCAGGGTCAGAATCAAACACTGTCATTAATTTCACAAGGGAATGGCTGTGAATGCTATCACTTGGTGTCGTGTTCACACAGATTCACTGATGCTAAGGCAAATGTTCTTAATTGTTTTACAGCATCCTGTTATCACATAGTGAGCACAGGTGTCCCTATCTTTTGCTTTCCTTAAGTTCCCCCCCTTTTTCTGAGCCTTCCTACCTGTCTATTTTCTAGTGCAGTAAATGTGTTCTATAATTCAGCATTACATTTTGGTCTAAATGTTTAAAGACAAGTTTTAAGGCTATAGACTTTCTCATGACCAACAAAGGAAAGCGTATCAAATGCTGCCTTCGTTATCCTATCTACCTGCAACTCCACTTTGAAAGAACTATAAACCTGCACTCCAAGGTCTCTTTGTTCAGCAACACTCCCCAGGACCTTGCCATTAAGTGTCTAAGTCCTGCCCTGCCCTACTTTGCTTTTTTTTGTGTCCAATCAGATTTGTTATCGTGACATCATCGTCAGCTGATGAGAAGGCAGGTAAGTGGAGGTGGGGCCACGCAAAGTTCTGCCTTGATCTTATTGAGTAGTGGAGCAGGCTTGAAGGGCCCGATGGCCTGCTCCTTTTCCAATATCTTATGTTCTTAGTGAATGAAGAGAAGGATGTGTTGATGATTCAGCTATTTTTACTAAACTGTTCTGATTCATTTTGCTCACTTTTGCAGCCCCAATCGCTTATTGATCTTGTTTCGCAAATTCCTCAAATAGTGTTATTCGGTTAAAACTGTAGGTAATTTTCAACTGTGAATTTATCTATTAAGGCACGTACTTAGACTGGAGAAAGTAACGTCTTCATATTGTGCAAAATGTTTTTGTCTGAAAATGACTTCCGCTTTGAATTAAAATGTGGTGTGTCATTGGATGTCACTCTGAAACGCAATTTGATTAACTTTCAAATCTTTTAATTTGTTAGGGTGGTCCCAGTAAATTAGCACAGAAGCATTTGAATGGATTTTTTAACAGCATTGCATCCTTCTATCATCCTTCTAATAATGGGAGATGGTTGGTAGGTACTTCTGATTCTTGTTATGCCTGTTTAGCTGTTTACTTATTTCAATGGATTTTCTTGACTGCCAGTACCAATAGTGTGAATTAAATATTCAAACTATACCTAATGCATATCTCAATGGACCTGTTGTAGTATCTCAAAACTGAACCCTGAATAACTCCTATGACTCTTGTACATTTTTGTCTCAAAGTCAGTAGCTTGAAACATCATTGAGCAAGGCTACATAAACATAACTGAACATTCGATTCAAGGAGGAGCAGAATCAGTTGACACTTTGCTGGATAAAAACAGCGTATCTGGCAGTGATGCAAAACAAGTAATATCCAGTTGGCCACATTTAATTCTGGTATTTAATTCTTTTAACTGCAATGGAATTGAATACAGCTGTTCTTGATAAGCCAATCCAATACTGCTTTTGGGCCACCACCCAAGTTGTTTCAATCCTAGGCATGAAAAGTTTTGTCTTTTTAAATGCCTGTATCTTCTGGATGAGGCAGATAATTTTTTTAAGTATTACGTTCAAACTTGTGATACACTCATGGGGAGGTGGGCTTGAACTCAGACTTTCTGATCCAGAGTAGGAACGCTACCATTGTACCACATGGCTTACTCTTCCAATCCAGACAGAAACTAAATTCACTTGTATGCATTGCCAGTAAAGCAGCCCTGCTGTCAGGATAAAGCTTAGAGTTCTAGTCATACAGCGTAGGAACAGACGCTTCGATCTAACTAGTCCATGCCAACCATATTCCCAGACTAAACCCGTCTCACTTGCCTGCGTTTGGCCCCTATCCCTCCAAACTTTTCCTATTCATGTATTTATTGTCTTTTAAATGTTACTCTATCTGCATCCACCACTTCCTCTGACAATTCATTCCACATATGAATCACTCTAAAAAAGCAAAAGTTGGCCCTGTTAAATCTTTCACCTCTCATCTTAAAGATATGTCACCTAGTTTTGAATTCGCCACCCTAAGGAAAAAAAAACTGTCACTATTTGCCTTATCTATGCCCCTCATGATTTTATAAACCTCAATATGGTCACCCGTCAACCTCTTCTGCTCCAGCCTATTTTTATTATTCGATCCCTCATTCCTGGTAACATCTAAATAAACCTTTTCTGAACTCTCTCCAGTTTAATAATATCCTTCCTATAGAAGGGCAAACAGAACTGTGCACAGTACTCTGGATGAAGCCTCACCTGTGGCCTGTACAACCTCAACATCACATCCCAACTCCTGTATGCCAAGGTCTGAGCAATGAAAGCAAGCATTCTAAGTCCCTCCTTAACCATCCTGTCTGTCTGTGATTCAAATTTCAAAGAAAGATGTGCTTGAATTCGGTCTCTGCTCCAAAGCACTACCCAGGACCTGACCATTAATTGTATAAGTCATGCCCTTGTTTATTTTCCCAAAATGCAATATCACATATTTATCCAAATTAAACTCCATCTGCTACTTATCAGCCCATTGCTGCAACTGATCAAGATCTCTTTGTAATCTTAAATAACATTCACTGTCCACAACACCATCAATTTTGGTGTCATCCTCGAATCTACTTACCATGCCTCCAAAATTATCATCCAAATCATTTCTATAGATGGCAAACAAAAGAGGACCCAGTACCAATGTCTGTGGTCCTAGGCCTCCAGTCTGAAAAACAGCTCTTCACAGCTACCCTCTGTCCTATACTGTCAAGCCAATTTTGTATCCAGTTAGCAAGCTCAACCTGAATCCCATGTAATCTAACTTGCATAATTAGTCTGCTGTGCAAACCTTGTCAAAGGCTGAAATGCTATGGAAACAATGTCTCCCGCTCTGCCCTCATCAATCTTTTTGGTTACTTCCTCAAAAAAAAGCAATGAAGTTTGTGAGGCACTACTACCCTCATACAAAACCATTCTGACTATCCCTAAATTGTCCAATGGATTTTGCAGATTTCAGAAACCTGCATGCCAATGCGCATAGCTGGGTATATTTGATATGGAATATAATATTTTTCAGGAGTACTTGGAGCATAGCAGAGAGTTTGCTTAATGTTTTTCACAGTAACTTGGTCTCATTTCTTATAGACTTTATTACTTTAAATAAATGTGGAGTTTATCAAAGCAGGAGTTTGTCATACCGTAGCTTTCACCCCCAACTGGATAAATAGTTTAACGTTCTTTCTTCATCCCTTAATGCTAAACTTTTCTACTTGTTGTAAAATTGGGACATAATTAAACATGTATAAAAATTAGCTGAAAATGAATTGTCCTTTTCAAAGGGAAAAGACTGTCATAACTGAATGTTAGTTTTCGTCCATTTATTAAAATAAAAACAGAAGTTACTTAAATTATTTCCTTTTTATTTCTCCCTACTATTTTTTTCCAATGTTTATATTTGGGACCTTAAAGATTATGTATGGAAAGTTTATATCATTGCCCCAGCTTTGTTTTTAATTTGTTACTTACAATTTTGCTCTATATAACTTTCCTATTGCCTAACTGATATTGCTTTTCCAAAGTTTTTGCAGTGCCAATTTTCCACAATGCACAATTTGAAAACAGACTTTTAGATGGTTTTAGGGCACCTATATTTTGCTACTATTGGTATTTTAACATTCCTTGATACTGAATTTTTTTTCTACTCCACACATTTTATTCTACATGCTTTTTTTAAATTGACAATTAAATCCAAAGGAGGAAATTACATGTAATAAACATGTCAGTTATTAGATTTTATATAAGGATAATAAAGGTAAATTTTAAATGCAGGAAATTATTCATTGTGCTTTTATTAATGCAAGCATGGAGCTATCATTTCTATCTTCCTTTCCTCTCTTTTTTTACATCCTTTTCATACTTGTGTATTTATATATTCCCAGTTGTCTTGCACTTGACTTGGGTCACTGCGTCATAGAGATGAATAGCAAGGAAACACATGCTTCAGTCCAACTCATTCACACCGACCAGATATCCAAAATTAATTTCGTCTCATTTGCCAGCACTCGGCTCATATTCCTCTAAACCCATCCTTTTCTTATATACATATGCTTTTTAAATGTTGTACTTGTACCCGCCTCCACTATCACCTCTTGCTTCTCATTCCATACATGCACCACTTCTCTGTGTGGAAAAAGTTGCCCCATAGGTCCTTTCTAAATCCTTATCCTCTCACCGTAAACCTATGTTCTCTCGTTTGAACTTCCTACCCTGGGGAAAACATCTTGACTATTCACCCTATCCATGCCCCCAAATGATTTTATGAATTTCTGTATGGTCACCCTGTAGCCTGTGACACTCCACAGAAAATAGCCCCAGCCTATTCAGCCTCTTCCTTCAGCTCAAGCCTTCCAACCCTGTTAACATCGTTGTAAATCTCTTCTGAATCCTTTCAAATTTCACAACATCTTTCCTATAGCAGGGAGACTAGAATTGAACGCAGTCATCCAAAAGTGGCCTTACCAGTGTCCTGTATAGCTGCAAGTTGACCTCCCAATTCTTATTATCAGTGCACTGACCAATAAAGGCAAGTGTGCGAAATGCTTCCTTCACTGGGAGATAATGAGGGCCACAGATACTGGAGATCAGAGTTGAGAGTGTGATGCCAGAAAAGCACAGCAGTCAGGCAGCAACAGAGGATCTGGAGAATCGATCTTTTGAGCAGAAGTCCTTCATCAGGAATCATGTCTTCACTACCCTGTCTACCTGCAACTCCGCTTTCAAGAAACTACTAACCTGCAACCCAAGGTCTCTTTGTTCAGAAACACTGCCCAGAACCTTAGCATTAAGTGTATGATCCCTGCCCTGATTTGCCCTACCAAAATGCAGCACCTCACATATACCTAAATGAAACTTCATCTCTCATTCCTAGGCCCATTTGTCCACCTGATCAAAGTCCCATTGTATTCTGAGAAAACCTATCAAGAATTGTATTTGATTTGCATGTGTAATATCTCATATTTAGAACTAATTTTTATCATAATCTGTCACGATTCATGTAAATTCCTCTTTCCTTCCTCTCAATTAATAGATTTGGAATTGATTTATTTTTGAACAGATGAAACTAATGAAATTGTTACAACGCTTGCCTGCTAGTGTTGTGAGAAGATTGCACAGAGAGCGGTACAAAAAGGAAAGTTGGCTAAATGTTGTACCAGATAGCCACAAACTGACAGAGCAGGACATTACTGATTTTGTGGAAAGCATCAAGCAACCTGTATTGCTTGCTATGTTCAGTAAGACTGGAAGTCTGGAGGCTGCTCAGGCCCTTCAAAATTTGGCTTTGATGCGGCCAGAGCTGGTCATCCCACCTGTACTTGAAAAGTAAGTCTTAAATTATGCCTGCCTTTTTTAATGTTTGCATCACTTAATTACTTCTGTAACATATCTGCAAGCCAATAACTTAGTGTCATTGTAAGCAGTTCTGAAAATAATGGTTTAAATCTGTTCAACATATTTAGAATGGATTTTAAAACTTGTTAACAAAATATTTCCTTTTGAAATATCCAAGTGATTCCGTGGTTGTGTCAAAAGATAGCATGCCACAGATTTTGTAAAAGTTGTTATAATTTAGTTCTTAAATTAGCTGGGAATAAATACAAAAGGTTTTTCTACAACATAGTAGTTGCATTCTGGTGCAGCTCTGCATTATAGAAAAATCATGCTTTAGAAACAGTGCTTAAAGTATTAGCGATGTAATTGTGTTACAGTCAATGTACATTTTAAAAGTTTGGGCATTAAAAAGTGTCCCCAATTTGTTAATCATGTTACAGCAAATTTGTGTTAATGAAATGCACATTATAGCAGATTGACCTGTAACCAAAATGTTGTTTTTACTGCAAGGAAGAATCTTGTTTCAGACATGGTTCCATTGAAAAGGTTTCAGGTTTTTATTATTAACCTAGTCCTTAATGTGCAGGAGAAAGTGAGGACTGCAGATTCCTGAAGAAGGGCTCATGCCCGAAACGTCGATTCTCCTGCTCCTTGGATGCTGCCTGACCTGCTGCGCCTTTCCAGCAACACATTTTCAGCTTAATGTGCAGGACACAATTTCAAAATTTGCAGTATTATTAAACTTGGAAATAATGTGAACCACAGACACACACATGTTAATGTAGACTTAAAAATGACAAGTTGGTGGGATGGGGTGATGGGTGGGGGGAACCAGTGGCAGATGAAGTTTAATGTCAAGAAATGTGAAGTAATTCATTTTGGTCAGAAGAAAGTAATAAAAACACAACAACTGAAGGATACAATTTTAGAGGGGCTATGTGGGTGAAATTTTCAGGGCCCACCTGGAGTTTTAAGAAAGGTGGGTGTTGGAGCTTAATTTAGACAGGTGGTTCATGACATTCTCAGAAACCTTTTCAGGTGGGTTGGCTTTCCCAATCTTTGTGGTCTGTGACATCTTGCATTTAATCGCATATCATAAATGTTCGTTCGCACCCTAGCCTGCTGTAATTGCATTACTATATGCAATTATTTTTAGCCATAGTCAGGAAACATGTTTGTTCACAAATGCTACTATATTACATCTCCTCAAGCTTCTCATTCGCTGGGATCAGCGTTGTGACCCTTTGCTAGACAGCCTCCAACGCCAATATGCCTTTCCTTACATAAAGGAACCAAAACTGTTCACAGTATTACAGCTGTGGTTTGACTCAAGCCTTGTTTAGTATTAAGAAGAAATTTTTTAAGCCTTATTTCAAGACTTCATTCTCTTGGAAACAAAAGCCAACGTTTCCATTTTCCTCCATGTTACCAGCTGAATGTGGATGCTAATTTTTTTATGATTCGTGTATGAGGACTCCTAAATCCCTTTATGCTGTAGCTTTTTGTAGTCTTTCTCCATTTAAATAATATTCAGCTTCTCTTCCTGCTATTCTGCATAACCTCACATTCTCGTATTCTATTCCATCTGCCAAGTTGTCTACTTGCTTAACCTGTTAAGTAGAAAGTCAAAAAAAAGTTAAATGCTGATCTTGATTCCACTGCAGACTGTCATCTTCATCACTTACCTTCCCACCTATTTTTGTCCCATCTGAAAACTTGATCATATATTCACTTTAGTCATTTAAGTTATTAATATATATTGTAAATAATTGTGGCTCCAGGACTGATTTCTGAGGGATTGCACGAATGACAGGTCACCATCCTGGAATGCAGCTCCTTATTCTACCTTTTCTCTTTGATTAGAATCGTTAATCATAGGCTCACCACCATGTGGAAACAGGCCATTCGGCCCTACAAGTCCACACCGACCCTCCAAAGAGTAAAGTGCACAGACCCATTCCCCTCCTGTTCTACACTTACCCCTAACTAATGCACCTAACCAACACATCCCTGAACACTATGGACAATTTTACCATGGCCAGTTCACCTAACCTGCATGTCTTTGGATTGTGGGAGAAAACGGGAGCACCTGGAGGAAACCCACACAGATATGGGGAGAATGTGCAAACACAGATAGTTGCCCAAGGCTGGAATTGAAACCAGGTCCCTAGTGCTGTGAGGCAGCAGTGCTAACCACTGAGCCTCTGTGTTGTCCTAGTTAGTTTGATAGTTGTCCATCTATGCTAATATACTACTTCCACACCTTGGGCTCTATTATATTATATCCGCAACTTCCCCTTTACCTATCCTGCTTGTTCCCGCCTCAAAGAATTCCAATAAATTTGTCAGACGTGGTTTCCTCTTTGAGTCCATGCTGACTTTGCTTGATCATACCTGATATTTCTATAATGTCTGCTATTATGTCCTTTCTAACTGACTCTATCATTTTTCCAATAACAGATGTTCAGCTAATTGACCTATAGTCACTTGCTTTTTGTCTCCTGCCCCTTTTGAATAAATGACAAACAATTTTGTGGGACTTTTCCAGAATCTAAGGATTCTTGGAAGATTACTTCCAGTGCTGCTTCTATCTTTGTAGTGAGTACTTTTAATATCCTAGAATGCATCCCATTAGGTCCAGGAGACTTATTGGTCTTCAGACCCATCAGCTTCCCTAGTATTTTTCGAAGTACTTTGTCACAGTGATAACTATTCTATTTATTTTTCTCTTGCACTTCGCCGTTTGTGTCAGGCCTTGTTTTGTTATTTGGGTCATGTGGTGCATTCCAAAGCAGTGGAGTGGTATCCAATGTGACACGAGGAAAAGGACTATCTTCAAATTAGGAGGGTTTGTATTGTATTGTATTTGGCAGTGTTGTACAAGGCATGAGATCCTTTGTTATAGAAATGACTCTTTAGAACGAAAATATCTAAAACAAGACTGATGCTTTTAACACTGCGTTTACACAATAACATTGACTACTAGAAAATGGGTGACTCCCAAAGATTAATGAAAAGGGAGACAATAAATACAAATTGTTATAATTCAATTTATTTTTGTGATAGATAAATTTATTTATTTGTATATTATCGTAGTTGTACATTATTTTTGAGAGCAATCTTTTAAATGTAACTTCTGTGTTTTGAATTTAATCTTAGAACATATCCTGCATTGCAAACTTTAACAGAACCTCACCAACTCACAGCGACCCTAAGCTGTGTAATAGGAGTTGCTCGCAGTCTGGTTTCTGGAGGAAAATGGTTCCCTGAAGGCCCAACACACATGCTACCTCTATTAATGAGAGCCCTACCCGGAGTGGACCCAAATGATTTCAGCAAGTGCATGGTATATAAGCATGTTCTTACATGTGTGACTAGACATTTATGGAATTAAGTCAAATATTCTCAATTTTTTTTCTCACTGTATATCATTTATCCATCACACCTGTTCTTGCGGACATACATCGGCTCCCAGATAAATTATGCCAATATTTTAAAATTCTTATCCTTGTTTTCAAATCCTTCCATAACCTGTCCCTTCTTTATCTCTGCTATCTCCTCCAGCTCTACAACTCCCAATATGACTGCTGCTCTAATTCTGCTCTGAGGAGAATTCCTGATTTAATGTTTTGACTTTTGCTTGACACCTTCAGCTGTCGAAACCTCCTTATCTTGAAGGCAATCTGCAAAATCTGCCTTTTTTGAGTAGACTTTGGGCATCTGTCCTAGTGTCATCATATGTGATTTGATGTCATGTTTTTTGAATGCCCTTGTGAAAATCCTTGATGTTTTATTATGATCAGTGTACTGCATAAATATAAGTTGTTAAGAAATTGATAAAACTACGCCGTAAACTGTGTTTGAGTTTGAAAAACTCTAATCCAGAAGTCAAGTAATAGTATGGAGGCACATGTCCCAGAATAGGTGAGGAAGTTCATTATTTGTTATTTATAGATACTGGTGGTTATTATATTTGTCCAACTATGTTTTCTAAATTGATAGAAAATAATACTGCAAAAAGCCTACGGACTGCTGATTGTGGACATTGGAAATATCTTGATGTTTTATTTGTGTTTCTTGAAAAATAATGTGATACAAACATATTAATAAAGGTATAGTTCTGGTTTAAGTTAATTTTTGTAAAATTTTGCATTTAAAAAAAATTGTTCTTACTTCCATGTAGATCACATTCCAATTTATAGCTACATTTTCTACTCTTGTGCCTTTGGTGGACTGTTCGTCAGTTTTGCAAGAGAGAAATGATCTTTCAGAGGTAATTTCATTTAAAAGTCATCAAAAGTGTTTGTTTCCTTAAAAATAAGTTAATTTAAGGAAGGCTGAAGAAATGATTGAAAACATAACTTTTAAGCTTTGTAATTTTATAGCTCAGGATATGACTATCATGTTTGCACTGGTTTTCAGAAGAAAATACCAATATGTATTCTTGTGTATTTTGTCTCTTACCATCCAACTGCCCCCTTTTCCTTCTAGGTATTTAGGACTGAAAGGAGGCTAGGCAAGTTGCTGTACTGCATCTTGTCTATGATGCATCCTGCTGCCACCAGTGGTGGAAAGAACGAATATTTAAAGTGGTCTTTGGATTGCTGATCAAGCAAATTGCACTGAAAACAAAAAGCAGAGTCGGTGTTTGGGTCTAGCTACCTTTCTTTAGAAGCAACTTACCTTGATATGAATGGTGTTGAATCATGTATTGTTGGAACTCCATTCATACAGGAAAGGAGAAAGTATTCCGTACTGCTTCTGACTTGTGCGTACTATTGTGCTTTTCCCAAAAATGTACGTTATCTGGCATTTGGACCCGTTGACTCAGTCTCTAAAAGTCGCTGTTTTGCACAGATCTTGAAAACTGCGCAGCAGTACGAAAAGTGTTTGAGTTCATAGATTGTAATAACTAATATTTACAGTATATATTCCATGCCAACATGAGGCAAATTGTAAATGACAGTGCAGCAGAAATAAACCTTTTTCAACATATATCACTGAGGCACTTTAATATAGTTTCAATACTGTTGATCATATTTCTTATTGGACATGCAGCCTTGAGGGGCTCTACAGTTTTCAGCGTTTTGGTGTGCTATGACAGAAGGCTTTCAACTGTGACCATACTCAGTCCGCTTCTCCGGCATTTGTTCTATGCCGGGTCAAAATCTTGGAAATAGTAGCATTGTGAGTGTACCTACACCACATGAAATGAAGTTCATCTGCACCTTCTGAAAGGCAATTAGAGATGAGTAATAAATGCTGGTCTAGCCAGTGAAGCCCACACAACCTTAATGAATAAAAAATAGGTCACACCACAGCTTTGTGAAGGGCATTTAGGGCCAGATAATAAAACACATCATTGATACCCACAGCATGTGATCAGACTTTTTTAAAAAGCATTATTGTATTCCTCAGCATGTAATCTGACCTTGTGTAGTGACAATGATGAGTGGAATACACTGATGATCAAGCCCCACAACTATACTAGTTACACCATTTGTATTAATGTACTGATTCAGTCACTCAAATGCCGAATTGTTTCTTTTTTGTTCTTCTACCCAGAATAAGAGAGACTGTCACCAGGCTTCCTTAATTAACTAAAAATAATCCATTTATTATATAAAAAAACTTACTCTTCAAACAAGTGACACTCATTAACACCTAATCAATTATTCAATTTTAAAATCCTTTTAATCCCAAACGAAGACCAACTCCAGTATCAAAAGGCAACTGTTTCTGCAACATGACACTTAAGGGCCATTAATGTAGTCTGCCATTGCCTTCAGAACTTTGCTTGCCTTTTCTCCAACATCACTTAATTTTTTCTAAATGGCAGGTGGCTCAGAGCACCAGTTAAAATTGTATTCCCAGTACTTGTAGCATTGCAGTCTAAAATGCATAGTCAAGGAGAACTCTAGCAGACCAACCAGTTTTGAACTGATGAAAAGTGGTCTTTCACCACGTTGATGGTTATCCAACTGCTTTTATGTCAGATTATTATTGCATAGGTGTTATGGGTGGAAGGGGTAAAATAAAAGTGGGGAAGCAATTAAATGACCCAGTCTGCAGGGTTGGTGAGAATCCTTTTGTTCCAGGACTTGATGTTCTTCAATCTCATGTCACTAGATTCTTTTCATCTCTTTGCATGAGGTACAAGTGATTGCTACGTTAACTGCAAAGTCTGTTAGTTAATGGTTAAAGGACACAGATTACATCGACTAGTGGGGGAAATTAAACTGGTATGCTTCAAGCTTTGAATATTTTATTGGAGAAAAAGATGCACTATCTGCCTTTGCAGCTTTCTGAAGGCTGCTAGTATCTTGTATACCCGCAAGTTGTTGAACAACTCCAGAACCAGTCAGATAGTTGTTGTGAGGTTGATGGCTTTGTCATCTACAATTGGTCTGCAAGACATTGCCCAGCAAATATTTCTTTGAACACATCCTGTGATGACGGCAGGTTTGAAGTAGCCTTCCCATGGCTTGAATAATTCAAGAATTGTGGCATCAAGCAAAATGGAAATCAGTGGGACGACCTGTCCTTTGGTGGTTCGTGTGTAAATTTTTTCTTTAATTTCGTGTGGACTGAGATCAGATATGTTTGAAAACCAAGGATTGTAGAGAACAAGTGACTGAAACTCATTGTAAGTGGCATTTGGCCTGCTGCTATGATGCTGGAAGTCTGTTGCCACCAACCCCCCCCTCCCATCTCTCAAACTTGTTGGGTCATGCATCTAGAAATAGTATTCCAGATAGATGCCTGTCTTGCAGATGTGTCTTGAATCAATTTCGCGAAGGCCATAAATTGCTCTGGAGCATATGTTCTGTTCTACAGCTTCAGTATTGTCACCAGAGACCACAGCCCTTGTTGTTTCCAAATGCTTTCGGCTACCATATGTACTTTTATTTAGATTAGATTACTTAGTGTGGAAACAGACCCTTTGGCCCAACAAGTCCACACCGACCCGCCGAAGCGCAACCCACCCATACATTTACCCCTTACCTAACACGGGGAATTTAACATGGCCATTTCACCTGACCTGCACATCTTTGGACTGTGGGAGGAAACCGGAGCACCCGGAGGAAACCCACGCAGACACGGGGAGAATGTGCAAACTCCACTCAGTCAGTTGCCTGAGACGTTTGAGTAATAGTCAAATTTTCTTGACTACTTTTTGGTTAAATCTATGGGGTTGACTATTATTACTTTTGAAAGGCTGAAAATCATGCCTGTCAAAATTCATACTGTATTGTCAGCAGAAGCTCAATTGATCTTTAAACAAATAAAGCAAAAAATGAATTACGGTAATTCGGAAAACCTGGAGTGGAACACAACAGCCAGTGGACTGGAAAATCAGGAGTGGAGCGGAACATCTGGCAGACTGGAAAGCTGGAGTGGGATGTGACGGCCAGCACACCTGACTCATAAATGTTGATCTGTTATCTGTGAAGAACTAGGGTCAACTTTTACATGGGATATATGGAAAATTCTAGGTTATTTGACCAAACATAGGAGTTGATTTTTACACGCGATTGACTATTACTAAAATATACAGAACAACCTCAATTATCCGAACCTCACTTATCTGAATTTCAGATTATCTGAACAAGATCTCAAGGTCCAGTAAAAACTCTACCCATTATCCAAACTGTTATCCAAACAAAATACTCCCCGCCTGTCTCGTTTGGCTAATTGAGGTTGTTCTGTATATGGTATTTCTTGTTTTCATGTGGAGTGAATGGAAGGGTCTGTAGATTGGCATTTGTCTTCATGGGGATTTCACGAGCATGCCGAGATGGATCATTTGCTAAGCACTACTGACTTGTTTGCAAATGCACCATTTAGCTTTGCTTTCTGGGCTAACATGGGGCTTTCCCATCCTAAAGGATGGGGATGTTTGTGGAACCCCCTCATTCAGTTTCTAATAGATCACTGCAGTTCATAACTGGATACAGCAGAACTGATTGTGGGACCATTTTCCTTGCTATTGCTTCATCAGGTGGCTATCTTGTTCTTAGGTTGTCAAACCTGGAACTGAAGTTATGACTTACAAGGCAACAATTAATTCCAACACTTTTGCTTTGGGAACTTAGACAATTTAGAGCAGATACATCAAAGTTTTTTTTATTTAAGTCACTTCACACAATTTTCCAAATCTCGTGGCAAGAAAGGAGGTCAAAAGCAGCCCCTTGTCCCAAGTCAATATTCTCAACATTGAGGCACTAATCACAAAGCCACCTCTGCTTGGCAGGTCATTTTGTTCGTGTCTGACAGTGGTTTAGGTGTGATACCTCTTACAGACAAGCACTCTTCTATCTTTTGCGCAAGGGCTGAATTTTGCATTTCCCTGGGTCTGAGTTACAGTTGGTTGATGGTGTAAAATTGGGCACAATGCAAATACCCTCAGCCCCTGTTCCATTTTTGCATATGAATGGTTTTGGGTAGCCCAGCTTTGCATGGACCATTTGTTTCCGTTTGTCTAGCCTGGACCTGAAAATTCTCTGACGCATCTCCAACTTGCCTTGGTGTTTGGCTTCTGCAGTCATCTCCACTGGGGACTGAATACAGTCACAGCAGTATTGCTGGGAGCAGTGAGCAGCTGACCGTATGACTGGGAATGGTAGGCCCTGTAGAAGTCACTTTAACTGACCACTGATTAAGTTGAAGCAAGGTGTGGTTCTCCTCATTAGTTGTGGGCTTGAGTAGAAGTATGGGATGTCAATGCAGTGTAAAATTCCCTGCCAAAGAATTACATTTTGTCTGGGACAACTGTTTTCCCTGACCCAATAAAACTGTCCCATAGCAAAAAAAATCACCCCTTTCAAGAAGGAAAATGGGTATAAAGTGAGAGTGAGGGGACACAAAAATCTTAATATGAAAAAAAAATTTTAGTTCATTCGTGGGATGTGGGTTTCACTAGCTAGACCAGCACTATTGCCCATCCCTAACTGACCTTGAATGTACTTGATCTACCTTCTTGATCAGCCATTGTCCTTGGGGGTTGATCAAAGCCACAATGTTGTTCGG
The DNA here is from genome assembly GCF_020745735.1 of Hemiscyllium ocellatum. Classification (NCBI taxonomy): domain Eukaryota; kingdom Metazoa; phylum Chordata; class Chondrichthyes; order Orectolobiformes; family Hemiscylliidae; genus Hemiscyllium; species Hemiscyllium ocellatum. Next base: position 56,550,259 of record NC_083410.1, on the reverse strand, counting down.
AGGGAGTTCCAGGATTTTGACTTAGTGACAGTGAAGAACCACCAGTATACTTTCAACTCTGGATAGAATATGGCTTGGAGTAGAACAAATAGGTTGTGCTGTTCTCATCCATCTAACCTTGTCCTTCTAAGCAGAAGTCACAGGTTTGGAAGGAGCAGGAGTGAATGGAATGGCCAGTGATGTACATTGCTGCCAACATACAACAGCGGTGCAGAGTGCAAATGTTGAAGGTGTTTGGCGGGGTGCCACTTAAGTGGGCTACTTTGTTCTGTTGTGATTCTGCTTGAACTGTGTTTATAAAATCTTTTAAATTTATGTTTTTTTTTACCTGAAATGGCATACTTTTTCTTCTATTTTAGGTAGAGAGGGAGCTTTGCTCAGCCACAGCTGAATTTGAAGATTTTGTTCTTCAATTTATGGACAGGTACATCTAAGATTTATGAATCATTATAGTAACAGTTCACATATTGTTTGTTAAATAAATTCTAAATTAGATTGGTAGCAAATTTATAAACTCCTTCCTAAAAGTCTGACAAATATCTGTTTCAGATTAACAACTGTAAATGTCAACATATGCAAGCAAATAGAATTAAAATTAAGTTTACTGTCATGTTTAAGAACAGGGATGCAGGAGTACAGTGAAAAATGTACGAAGTCACCATTTCTGGTGCCATCTTAGGTACAATGTAGAAAAATAAATAAGTTACAAGTCAAACATTATAGTTGTTTTCAGTATAAAGTGGAAAAAAATAAAGAATTAGAGCCCTCCTTTAGACATGGACCACAATGTACGCAGTTCCAGTTTGTCATAACATAGAAATTAAGCTTAAATGGAAGTATATTGAATTATGGCTGAAAATGTGTTGCTGGAAAAGCGCAGCAGGTCAGGCAGCATCCAAGGAACAGGAAATTCGACGTTTCGGGCATAAGCTTGATGCTGCCTGACCTGCGCTTTTCCAGCAACACATTTTCAGCTCTGATACTCCAGCATCTGCACACTTCACTTCTCCTTGTATATTGAATTATGCAGATCTTGCGGAGGCGAACAAAGCAGAGTGTCTAAATTATTTTTATATTCCTTTGGAATAAACAGATTCCATTTATGTGCCAGTTGGTGTTTTTTTTTATCAAAGTGGTCCATCCCCTTAAGGAGACATTATCAACTCAGATGCACATGTAATTAGTCACAGCAATTGAACCAGGAAGAGGGTGCATCTTAATTTGCATATTCACAAAAAATGAACTTTTCAAATGTGAATCAATTGCCAATTAGATTAGATGATAGCATTTTCAACGTTATACATTAATGTTTCAGATATTGTGTAAAGTCAAATGACCATTCTTGCTGACTGTTTTAATCATTTTCTAAACAAATCTAAGTTGCACAGTGCTTTTTTTTAACTTTAGTATCTTTGCCAAGTTCAGCATTTATTGTCCTTTATTGGCCTTGAGGTGGTGGTGAATTGCCATCTTAAGCCATTGCTGTTTTTAATGTTTGTATAAGTGAAATCAGAGTTGAAATCACTTTAATAAAAGTCTATCAATTCATTAAAGTCTTGAGCAATTGGGTAGGTTGGATAATGAGTGATCCGTCTGCTGTCTCAATTATAATTACAAACAGATAAACACAGTGGCTCAGCAGTTGCAAAAAGCCTACAATCTGTGGCAATGAAAACAAATATCCTCTGAAGTGTCCTCTGAAATAAACATGAACACAAACATGTTAAATGTAGCTGTATGTGTCATACTGAATAATAAGGAAATTGATATTAAGTTCATGATTTCAGAATGAGCTGTGTAAGTAACTGTTAGTAGACTAATAAAATAAACAAAAAACTCAGGAATAGACCATGTAGCCTATTCCATTATATCATGATCAAATGTACATCTCAGTGACTTACAGTATATCGCTTGATACCATATTTCACAAAAAATACTATTGATTTTAGCTTTGATGTTTAGTCACTTAGATACTCCATAACCTTTTGGATGAAGAGTATTTCAGATTTTTGCTGTCCTGCATATTCAGAAAGATGCATTTTCTGTCCCAAATGGCCAAGTCCTAATTTTAAGATACTGTCTCCTTGTTCCGAATTACCTTCCCACAGGAAATATTATGATTTTACCCTAAGTAGTTATTGTCATTCTAAACCTGCTTGATTTGGGAAACTCCATAAATATTAGTTTATGCAACTAATATTCATTAAGTGTTTAATTCTCTACTGGTTGCTCGATGTAATTTTCTTTGTATCAGTTCTGAATGTGCAAACTCAGCAATATATGGAAATCTTTGGGTTGTTCAGGACGCAACACTGATTTTCCTGGGCAGATGGCAGAGAATGTAAAACTGGCCAGAAATGGTTGACACATGAGAGGACATTTGTTTTCATTGCCACATGTTTTCATTTAGCACTTTTTTTTTGCAACTGCTGAGCCATAAAGTTTATGAACTTGTCATTTATTTAAATTAGCAATAGCAGTGGTGCAGGTGTCTGATGCCACTCAGCTCTTCCTCAACACTGAACTCTTCTAATGAGTGCTAATTGTTTTTTATTAATTCCTTTCTTATTTAGCACTTTTCATCTACTATTAGAAGCATGTTCAGAGTTTCTAGGCCATCATCAGTAAAGTGATAGAAGGTGACGTTGACAAAAAGTTGACCAAAGGTGACCAAAAGTTGGGGTTCCTGCAGGGCCACTTGGCTCCTGACCTCATGACAGCCTTGGTTCAAGCATGGACAAAAGAGCTGAATTCTGGAGGGGAGCTGAGAGTGATAGCCATTGACACCAAAGCTGCATTTGACTGAGTGTGGCATCAAGGAGTCCTAGCAAAACTAGAATCACTGGATATCGGGGGCAAACTCTCCACTGGCTGGAGTCATACCTAGAACTTAGGAAAGTGGTTGTTGGAGGTCAGTCATTTCAGTTCCAGGCCATCTCTACGGAAGTAGTGTGCTTGGTCCAATCATGTTCGGCTGCTTCACCAACGACCCTCCTTCTTCATAAGAAGTAGTCACCGATAATTACACAATGCTCACCACCATTCATGATGACCCAGTTATTGAAGCAGTCAGTGTTCAAATGCATCAAGGTTTGGACAATATCCAGACTTGGGTTGACCAATGACAAGTAACATTTGTGCCACACAAGTGAAAGGAAATGACCATCTCCAATAAGAGACAATCTAGCCAGCACTCCTTGACATTCAATGGTGTATTCATCACTGAATTCCACCCCACCCCCCCACCTCCCCAAATCAACATCCTGGGGGTTACTACTGGTCAGAAACTCAACTGGATTCACCACATAAACATAATGGCTACAGAAGCAGGTTAGAGGCTAGGAATACTGTAGTGAGTAACTCACCATCTGAGTTCCCAAAGCTTGTCCACCATCTTTAAGGCATCAGTGAGAAATGTAATGGAATACTCCCCTCTTGCCAGGATGGTTGGAGCTGCCAATACACAAGAAATTTGACACCATTTAGGGCCAAACGGGTCACTTAATTGGCATCACATGCATAAGCATCCACTCCCCTTGCTCCGTATTGGCACCGTGTCTAGAAGAAATTCAAAGATCCTTGGAAAACAATTTCCAAACCCACAATCATCTCAAAGGACATGGGCTGCACATACATGGGAACACCACCTGCAAGTTCCTTCCAAGTCACTCACCACCCTGATTTGAAAGTATATTGCTGTTTCTTCACTGTTGTTGGATCAAACTCCTGGAATTCCCCCTCTCATGGCATGGTGGGTCTATTTAGAGCACATGGACTGAAGCGGTTCAATAAGGCAGCTCACTACCACCATCGCAAGGCAACTAGGGATGGACAATAAATACTGGCTAGCCAGAAAGTCCTTGGCTCACAAATTAATAAAAACAAAGTCCAAGTGGGTTGTCACTTGTCAAAACAGTTTCTTGGATAGGAATATGTTGACTATACAGATAATCAGACTTGTCCTGATTTATTCAAATATTTTAAGCAAATGGAGCAAAGACCAATGGATATGTAATCAAAACAGCATACTACTTTTAAATCTGACCGCAACTGTCAAGCGAGAAGTTAGCATTTCATGTTTGGTGATCCTTTATGAATTTATCCCTAAAGTCAACATACTCCAGTATTCAGTGATCATCTGCATGAGAATCACTGCGTCACAAAATAGGATGGCACGATGGCTCACTGGATAGCACCGCTTAACATAGCGCCAGAGACCAGAGTTTGATTCCAGCATGTGCAACTGTCTGTGTGTGAGCTTTGCACAATTTCCCTGTATCTGTGTGGGTTTCTAATGGGTTCTGTGGTTTTGTACCACTGTCGAAACATGCAGTTTAGGTGGATTGGCCAAGCTAAATTATCTGTGTCCAATGATGTGCAGTATTGGTGGTTTTAGCCATGGTAATGTGAGGTTATGGGAATAAGGTAGCATGCTGGGTATGGGTGGGATGCTCTTAGGAGGACCAAATGGCCTTTTTCTGCACTGTAGGAGTTCTGAGATTCGTTGTATGAAGTCACTTTCCATGTTTCTAAACAATTTAAGGATAAGTGTCATCTGTCTCTTGCAATTTTTCTTTTTACTGTATCATGTTTCCATAGTTTCCAAGTCTCAGTCATACAATTTTGCTTTGATTAAACTCCATTTGAGCTGTTTTTCTACAGGAGTGATTAACCAAAAGATGCATTTTCTTCAGTGTATAGAGAATTGAATGGCTGAATACTTTAGTGTACTTACATCTGTTTTGTTTGGGTTTAGATGTTTTGCTTTGATTGAAATTAGTACACTGGAACAAACAAGAGAAGAGACAGAAACTGAGAAGATGACTCATTTGGAAAGCTTGGTGGAATTGGGACTCTCTTCAACTTTTAGTACAGTTCTCACACAGTGCTCCAAAGAGATTTTTCTGGTATATTGATTCCAATCCTACCTAGTTAGTTATCTGTAAATCTATAAGAAGGAAGTGTTGTATTGTGGTTTCTAAAAATTATTTGCTTTCACCCAGAGCTTTGTTTCTGTTGCTGTCCTTTAATGTAGAAGATTATCTCTGAAGCAACAACTAGTTATCTAGTTACAATGCTATTTAGCAACAAAACTTATTAGTTTAGTTAAAATGTAAATTTAGTTTTGTTGCAGAAATAAACTTAGTTCTATGTGGTTGGAAAATCTGAATTTTATATGATGCTTGCGCCCTCAAGGCCTTCATTAAATTACTCTAATTTCAAAAAATTCTATTACGATCTGAATGTGTTTTGCAATTGACAAAAAAAAGCAAAGGCACTAAATTGAGTATTTGAAGTTGAGAGCATGGTTTGTGCACTAGTTCTTGTCAACAGTTGCCAAATAAGTTAGTGTCTCATTGAAATACAAGGTCATGCTCAACAGAAAAGATTGAGGTGATGTTGGTTTCATTAATCACCTGCCTGTTTTTGCCCAAGTGACACCAACATAGAGATGTTTTTAATGTCCCAAATGCTCTCCAGTTTTTCACAGTACTTATGACCATTAGTTTTGATTAACTATAAATGTAATGTTAGTATATGCCGGTGTGAGATGATCTGAGCATTTTATGCACAAATCAGCAAGAACACTCAGTGTAACTATGCTAGTTTTCTTAAAACCATGCTGGTTCTTTATCATACTTTCTGGAAGAGTAGAAGGTAACAAAGGAAAAGAGAACTTGTTTGAGCAAAACAAGCATATCTAATGTTGTAATTGGTTTATCCTATTTAATTGTAGGTTGCTTTGGATAAGGTGTTTAACTTTGCTACAACCAATATTTTTGAAACCCGTGTTGCTGGCAGAATGGTGGCAGACATGTGTCGGGCAGCTTCTAAGGTTTGTAATTATTAGAATTGTTGTAATAGATGAAGGATTGCAAATTGATTTCACCTAGAAATCATTGAAATTATGGTCACCTTCATACAGTGTAACATGTTTTTTTTAAAATGCAGCGCTTTGCATCAGTTTCTGATTGACAAGCCCTGCTTTATGACATGGTCATGCATCTACTCCAGGATGGGATGGGGTATCAATCATTCAATTGTACAAGCTGATAGTTACTTGATTTCTTGCTCTCTGTTGGCATTAACAAAAGCTGTTGTTATAATCCTGATCCAGCTTTGTAAGAGTGCCTCTGTACCATTTGTAATGTTCACTTTATCTAGAAAAACATTCTGCTGTTAAAATGGTGGTGTTGTGGAAGATCTGGATGGCCTTTATAATTGCTCCATTTAGACAAATGATGCATCATTGTAGCAGCTGTCTGTAATATTGATGAAAGTTTGCAAAATGGTCTGCTTTTACTGGAATAAGATTGAATTGCATGTATGAGAGTCTGGAGAAATACTGAATGTTTGCTATTAACTGCACTTAAAAACTGCAATAAAAAAACGTCTGCTTTGACATCTCTGAAATGCAGTTAATTTTCTTATTTACTTTCTAGTGTCGTCCTGCAGCTGCTCTAAAGCGATTTGTACCACACTGCTGTAATGTAATAGCCCAACTAACCATCAGTAAGTATTAATGTTTTACTACAAATCGATGACACTAATTATGTGGTAATTATGAACTTGAACGTGTACCTTGGAGTGCTGAGAAGTTGTTCAGAACGAATTTATATTTGGAAGGAGGATGCTGGATAAAGATTACGCTGAGTTTTCAGTGCAAGTTGTTTCAACTTGTATGAGGGTTAGATGTCAATTCAGATGTGCATAGGTGTTTGCAGTATCTTTGGTATAATTCATTCCCTTATTTTCAATGTATGAGGCATCATTGTTGCAATATTAAGTGAATATATTAACTATTCCAAACCTGGTAGGACCAAACAATTCCACTCCTTATTTTTCAATGTTCTCAAGACTTCAGTTAGTATTGTGATGACAGTACTAAGTCCTTAAGTTGAATTATTAAAGTTGGTCAACATCAGACTGAGTGTCATTTCTAGTCTTAACATTATAGTTGAAGATTATTTTTGCTGTCTTACCAGCCCTTTTAGTTATTTGTTTTTATTTTTATAGTTACTTATGTTTTTTTCACATTGATTTAAAACTTTAGTATGCTCCACTGTATAAGTAAATACCGAACCCCCTCTGTTTAAAGAGCTGAAATTTCTAAGTATTGCAATGATAATGGATGTTGAGGAAGGACACCAATCCATTTGACTCAGTTTTGACTACACAAAGCTCAATTTCCTATTTACATCAGAATTTCTAATAATTTCAGCAATTTCTTATTGCTGTAAGAATGGACTTCCTATGTCTAAAACCAGAACTTTTTTAAATGAAAAAGTACCCCTCTCTGAGTAAGTTAAAGATTGGTCTGATCAACGTATTGTCCAGGAAACCAGATGAATCTTTAAAGCAACAAAATCAAAAATTGCTGGGAAAATTCAGCAGGTCTAGCAGCATCTTTTGAGAGAAAGCATAGTTAACATTTCTGTTCCAATGGCTCTCCTTAAAGTTTTCTGAAGAAGCATCACTGCGCCCGAAATATTAACGCTGCTTTTTCATCACAGATGCTGTCAGACCTGTTGAGTTTTCCCAGCATTTTCTGTTTTCTAGCATCCACATGATTTAAAGACTTTTTTTCTTTTTTTAAAAAATAAAGTTGACAGGTGCTTAAACACCCGGTGAGGTGTCCTCTGATAAGCATGTGATATCAGAATAAATCGTCAGCTGTGTCTCTCTTTCTAAAATAAGTATGCCACAATGTTAGGTAATGACCATTACATTGTGCACACGAATTTTGTTTCTTCTAACTGTCTGATCTGTAAGGTTTGTGCTACCATATACCCTGGGCAGCAGCACATGATTAGAAACTGGAGTGGCTAATATATTATGGCAACAAATTTCAGAATGGAAGGATGTGATTCCAAATATGTTTACGTACGTGTAAATATGATTGTGCCTTGTCTCTTGATATCTGGTATCTGAATTGACCCAAGTTTTTCAACATTGTTTCATAAATGGAAGGCTGTGCCCAAAACGACATCAAATTTCTGAGAAAAATGTACAGAAAGGACATGTGAAAAAGTGGTGTTGGTTTGGTTCTTTAGCTTTTAAATGCTTTTCTAAGCAATCATAGAGAGGTTTAGATTAGATTAGTTAGACTAGATTAGATTACTTACAGTGTGGAAACAGGCCCTTCGGCTCAACAAGTCCACACCGATCCTCCGAAGAGCAACCCACCCAGACCCATTCTCCTACACTTACCCCTTCACCTAACACTGCGGGCAATTTTAGCATGGCCAATGCATCTAACCTGCACATCTTTGGACCATGGGAGGAAACTAAAGCACCCGGAGGAAATCCACCCAGACATGGGGATAATGTGCAAACTCCACACAGACAGTTGCCTGAGGTGGGAATTGAACCCGGTCTCTGGCGCTGTGAGGCAGCAGTGCTAATCACTGTGCCACCGTGCCGTCTCTAGTAAAGATCTAGTTTGGACTGTGGAATTAGGGAAAATATGACACAAAATTGGTTTGAGGCTAGAAAACAAAAGATAAGGGTGCATGGCCTTTTTCTAGAGTGTAAAGATATGTGTACTCTTTTGGTAGTGTCTGGTGAGACTGTTGCTTTTCACCTGAAATCTGAACGTGGGAGTAAAAAGATAACCGAAAAATTATCTGGCATAAGTTGAGGTCTCATAACAGCTTACAATATCCTAGAAGTCTAAGAGGTCATTGACAGGCTAACAGGACTGCTAGAAGTAGTCAGATGCAAATCGCTATTGAGATATGTGGTGTGAAGACATACAAGCTTTCTAGAAATGAGAAAAATGAACTGCACCTCCTTGCAATGATAATGGAAGCAGAACAAAATCTTAAGAACTTGGACCACCTGTTGGAGAAATTAAAGGGCTTTTTTTTCCTGGACAGATGGTCTAAATCTTATCACATTGCTTTTCTCATCTTCCTTGAGAGTTTGAATGTAAATCTGTTGTTTGGGAGGGGGCTTTATAAAATATGAAACATGTAACACATTTTTTTTCTTTGTAGATGATGATGTGTTCCAGGAACAGGAGTTAGATAAGGAACTGCTTTGGAATCTCCAACTGTTATCAGAGGTAAATATTAAAAATGAATCATAACCTGTAGAGGTGAAGAAACGTACCTCAAAGATGATAATGGTAATTGTCCTGTGTTACATCCATGACAGTATTAAATTTTTTTTTTGCTTCTCTCTTTCAGTTTGTTCTGTTTTAGACACTTTGTTTGGACTCTCTTGTTAACTCCCTTTTTATAATGTTGAGTTCCGAAAATGTAGGAACTGAACTTGGGCTCCCATTATGTGTTAGAACATCTGGTAATACTAAATTATATCATGTGATGAGTATATCAATACTAGCTATCTGGGTAACTTGGAACCAAAATGGAAGAGAACACAGTCAAAAGCATAAATATTAGTTAAATGTTCTTGACTTTATTTTTCCAAATTAAAGTTATTTTGAATTTACATGGCTTCAAGATAGACGGTTACTTTTTTCAGATAACACGTGTAGATGGTGATAAGTTGCTACCTTACAAGGACCAACTTATAAAGATTCTGCAAAGAACACTGCACCTGAAATGTAAGCAGGGATATATTCTCGCTGGAAACCTGTTGCATCATCTACTTCGTTCAACTACACTAATCTATCCGACAGAGTACTGCAGTGTGCCAGGTGGTTTTGATAAAGCTTTCACAGAGTACTTGCCAATTAAGGTATACATTTATAATTTAAAAATATGATAAAGATGTATCCATTTAGTTTTATTTTTGATTATGCCACAGCAAAATACAATATTGCATATATGTATTGTATTGTTGATCAATTTGAATGTCTTTACTGAGTCATTGAATTTAACAATGTACATTTTACATTCCATCTCTCCCTTTCTCCAAAACATGTTTGTAGGATTGGGGAAGACCTGGAGACCTGTGGAAGTTAGGAATTCAGTGGCATGTGGCTTCTCCCGAGGAGATCAACTTTGCATACTATTTGTTGGACAACTTTCTTCAGCCAGAGCTGCGCAAGCTGCAGCAATATGCCGGTGGCGATATAGAAATGTCAAGGTTTGTTGTCACATCCGTGACAATGACTATCTTTTGAGAGCAGCTTGGGAATGAAAAGGTTAGGTGGGAGGGAAAGAGATGGATGGCTACAGTAAAATAATCCTTTAAAAAATGGATATTTCACATTCCTTTGCTAAAGTTATTCCAAACTGGGCAAAGTAATATAGGATTTTGTAGTTAGCATGGAAGTTACTTGGACTAAAGTCAGAGTCATAGAGATGTATAACACAAACAGATCCTTCAGTCCAACTCATCCATACTGACCAGATATCCTAAATTAATCTAGTCCCATTTGCTTGCACGTGGCCTATAATCCTCTAAACCCTTCTTATTCATACACCCATCCAGATGCTTTTTTTAAATGTTGTAATTGTACCAGCCTCCTCCACTTCCTTTGGCAGCTCAATCCAGTCATGCACCACCCTGTGCATTAAAAAGGTATTCCTTAGGTCCCTTTTAAATCTTTCCCCTCTCTCCCTAAAGGTGAGACCAGGTGTCACTCTAGTTCTGGACTCCCCCACCCCAAGGGAAAGACCTGGTCCTCACCTTCCACCCCCACCAAACTCCGCATAAATCGCATCATCCACCGACATTTTGGCCACCTCCAAACGGATCTCACCACCAGGGATATATTTCTCTCCCCACCCCTGTCCACTTTCTGTAAAGACTGTTCCCTCTGCGACTACCTGGTCAGGTCCATCCCCGCCTACCCCAAACAACATACCTTCCCCTCCTGGTACCTTCCCCTGCCACCACAGGAATTGCATAACCTACACCTCCCCACTCACCTTTGTCTAAGGGACAAATGAGCCTTCCATATCCACCAAAGTTTCACCTGCACTTCCACACTTCATTTATTGTATCCTTTGCTCCCAATGCGTCTCCTCTACATTGGGGAGACCGTGTGACTTCTGGCAGAGCACTTCAGAGGACATCTCCAGGACACCCATACCAATCAACCTCACTGCCCCATGGCCAAACACTACAACTCCCCCTTCCCACTCTGCCGAGGACATGCAGGTCCCGGGCAGCCTCCACTGTCACTCCCTTACCACCTGACGCCTGGAGGAAGAATGTTTCATCTTCTGTCTCAGGATCCTTCAATCCCATGGCATCAACCTTCCAGCTGAGCACAGTCCTCATGACCTTTCCCACCTGTCAATCTTCCTTCCCACCTATCCACTCCACCCACCTGACCGACCTATCACCTTCACCCCCACCTCCATCCACCTATTGCACCTTCTCCCCAGTCCAACCCCCCTCCCCTCCCATTATCTCATCACCCCTGAGGCTCCCAGGCTTTTATCCGAAATGTTGATTTTCTTGCTCAGGTGCTTCCTGACCTGCTGTGCTTTTCCAGCACTAATCTAATCTTGACCTTGTCTATTTACCCTACACATGCCCCTCATAGAGTCATAGAGATGTACAGGATGGGAACAGAGCCTTCAGTCCAACCCATCCCTGCCGACCATATATCCCAACCCAATCTAGTCCCACCTGCTAGCACCCGGCCCATTTCCCTCCAAACCCTTCCTATTCATATACCCATCCAAATGCCTCTTAAATGTTGTAATTGTATCAGCCTCCACAACTTCCTCGAGCAGCTCATTCCATACATGTGCCACCTTCTGCGTTGCCCCTCAGGTCTCTTTTATATTTTTCCCCTCTCTCCCTAAACCTACGCCTTCTAGTTCTGGACTCTCCAACCCAAGGAAAAGACTTTGTCTATTTACCCTTTCCATGCCCCTCATAATTTTGTGAACTTCTATAAGGTCACCCCTCAGCCTCCGATGCTCCAGAGAAAACAGCCTCAGCGTGTTCAGCCTCTCCCTATAGCTCAAATCCTCCAATCCTGGCAACATCCTTGTAAAACTTTTCTGAACCCTTTCAAGTTTCACAAGATCTTTCCGGTAGGAAGGAGACCAGAATTGCACGCAATATTCTAACAGTGGCCTAACCAATTTCCTGTACAGCCGCAACATGACCCCTCAACTCCTGTACTCAATACTCTGACCAATAAAGGAAAGTATATCAAATGCTGCCTTCACCATCCTATCTACCTGCGATTCCACTTTCAAGGAGCTATGAACCTGCACTCCAAGGTCTCTTTGTTCAGCAGCATTCTCTGGGACCTTACCATTTAGTATATAAGTCCTGCAAAGATTTGTTTTCCCAAAATGCAGTACCTTGCATTTACCTGAATTAAACTTGCCTGACCTGCTGCGCTTTTCTAGCAACACATTTTCAGCTCTGAATTAAACTCCATCTGCTACTTCTCAGCTTCTAGTTATGAGTCATAGAGCATGGGAACAGGCCCTTTGGTCTAGCTACAGAACAACCTTGGTTATCCAAACATTTATTATCCGAATTAAGATTATCTGAACAAGATCTCAAGGTCCCGATGCTTGGCTAAACTGTGCTATCCGAATGTCGATTATCCAAACAAAATACTCCTCGCGTGTGTCATTCAGATAATTGAGGTTACCCTGTAGTCCGTGCTGACCAGATGTCCCAAACTAAACTAGTTCCACTTGCCTGTGTTTGGCCCATATCCCTCCAAACTTTTCCTGTTCAAGTACTTATCCAAATATCTTTGAAATGTTCTAACTGTACATCCATCATTTCCTCTGGCAGTTATTCCATACATTAGCCACATTGTGTAAGAATGTCACCTCTCGTCCTTTTCAATAAGTTGCCCCATGACAGGAAGATAGAGGAATACACTAATTCATTTAGAGTGGCACTGCATACAGGTTAATCAGAGCCAAAAGGTGTTGTTGATTTAGCAGGTTCCATAGACATCAGGGCTAACACAAAAGTGGCATAGAAGCAAACTGCTTAAACATGACGAGGTGGAAGATCCATGTGTATGGTCTGAAAGTACATAACGGTCAATAAGAAGAAAGGTCTTCTCTCATGTTAAGAACAAAAGCCACCTAGTTTTGAACTCCCCCACCTTAAGGAAAGCACCTTTGCTAATTTATCTATGCTGTGCTCCTCTCAATCATTTGAGAATTAGAGGAATTCCTTGCTAAGTCCAGAGATATAAATATTCCCTGCACTTGTAGCTGCTTTGTTTGTTCTGCATTGTATTCAGACTTCCACACAAATAGACTTGCAACTTGCAGACTGACTTTAGCTTTCTTCAAGGCCAGTGGCAAACACCATTGCTTTGGTAGACACAAAATGTAGCTGATGAAATTCAGAAAAAAATAATCACACTATTGTCTCTGTAGAATTAACCGATACCATTAAAACTTGCATGTAAATGAATTTTATACCTTCAACACTTTACTTTGTAAGATCACTCATATGATGTTTTTATTGTTTTGTAGTACTTTTACATTATTTTCCAAGGATAACAATGGCTATACTGGACAAGTTTGATCCCAAACTGAAACCAGGCTTGATTGACTATAAATTTAATTCCTGCGATTTGTTTGCCATGGTGGTCAGTTACTAAATATATTGATAAGAGACTGCCACTGTGCCTTTAACAGATAACATCAAAGTTCATTACACACAAAACGAAAGCAACGCAAAACTGTCCTACACTGTGCAAGACTCTTTTGAAACAATCTTACTGCAAATATCGGAAATAAAAGATTCATCTTCAACACCAGCCTTACACATACTCCAATCTTACCCTGCTTCTACTTTAAAGTCCTATATCAGTTGGTACAATTCTGGTTTCAAAAGCTTTCTTCTTAATGACTTTTATATACTTTCAGACCAAACACATGGATTTTCCATGTCATCATCTTCAAGCAGTTTTCTCCTATGCCACTTTTTCTTTAGCCTTGATAAATGAGCAACACCTTTTGCCTCTTACTAACCTGTATGCACTGTCATTCCAAATGAATTTGTTTTTTCCTCTGTCTTCCTGTCACGGGGCACCTTATTGTTAGGTTATAGCACTTTTTGTTCACTCTTCTGCTCTTGTTCCTGATATACCGAGCTGTTCATCTCAAACTCTTTTTTTTTTGTAAGGCTGTAACATCTCATTTAAAAAAATGTATGTATCAACAAACTTCAGACACCCCACAATTAGAACAAATCTGAAGTGAAACTATACTGTCTGCATTAAGAATGGAAAGACAGTTTTAGACATAGAAAACCAGCTTAGTCAAACATATAATTTCTCCACTTTAGAACTGATAACGTGTTATGAACCTATATCACAGGTTCAGAAAATTTTTTGCACAACAATAGCTGGTTTACAATTGCATTCAGTTATTGTAATTTACTCTTTTACTGGAAAAAGAATTTAAAACCATTTATTTATTGATATTTTGATTGTTGCTTTGTTTAAAAAAGGTCTGAAAAGGATTAGTTTGGCCCAAGCTGCTGCAATCTCTCTCATTAATATTTGAATCAACAGTTATCCTGATGAAAAACTAGGCATGTAAATGTTCTTAAGAGCAGGTAGAATCAAAAGAATACCATATTTTATGCTTAAACAGATGTGTGCCAAATCATGCATCAAGCTAGTAGAATTTTAAAGGCAAATAATTCAGAAATTCTGGAAAAAAATATTTGTTGTCTTTTATTTCTAACAGAGATGATGTACATCAGAGTTTGTGTATCGTGCAGAACTGCCTGATGGGCTCAGGGAGCCTGTTGCCTTTCTTGGGAGGAGACCCCATTCGTGGCTTGTAAGCAAAATTAGTGCATGACGTAAATAATTTCATTTAAAAGTATTTATTCTGAAAATCCTATCAGCATAGGTGAAATATTGGAAGTATCAGTACAGGCAATTTAAAGGTACCCCTCTGCAGGTCCTGTTTTAACACTTCTAATGGGAGAGTCACGCTGAAGAGACATGCCATTAATGTTTGTTAGGCTATTCAGGAATGAGGTCAGGTTACAATTCTTCACTCAATGTCATGTTAGTCTGGGTACTCGTTCCCGCAGCCCTTTTCTCACACAAAAGGCGACCAGCTGATAACTACGTTTCAAAACTGGGATTGATAGATCTTGGCAGTGGTGTTGAGGATTACTGAATTGATGTGGATGGATGGAGTTAATGTACAAACAACTGTCATCTATTTAGATGGTGGAACATGCTCAAGAGATTGAGAAGGATAGCAAGATATTCATTTAATTATTGTTCATAATTCCTCAAAGCTCTTTCTAAGGTGGTCTAATCTTAAAGTAATTTTGGAGTATAATTCAGAAGAGCCTTTACTTATGGAAATCTGAAACTCTGCATTCAAACAGTGATGGATTGAGTTGAATTTTTAAAGATGGAGATCGCACCTTTTTTAGGGAAGGATATCGAGTAGAATTGGTTAATTTAAATTGAAGGTGTTGAATGGTATATTCCTGTTTCCAAGGTTGACTGCCATAGCAAGTACATAAAAGGTACCGAGTGTGTGACTATGCTGTGGCTTTGAGGACTGTTTTGTCCTTTTTTTTTGGGAGAGAGGTTGGGGACAGGTGACGAGCAGGCTGAGAAGATAAAATAATTTGAGGGGCCTTGGGATCTTTTAAAGTTGGAACAATAAAAACAGGGTGGATGAGGTCAACTCTCAATGGTTCAGAATGTTTAGTAATCTTTCAGCAGTTGTTGCTGGCACCTCAGCAGGGTTGAAAGGTAGTGAATCTTTCCCGCCTGCTACATTCTTTCTCTGGGGTGCTACTGCTTGTGTCCCTTTTCTTCCTTATAGGATTGTATGTGAGACAATCTGATTTTCTGAATTTGCCTTTTTGCCATGTGTGTGTTTATGGGATGTTACTATATTGGAACAGTTAATTAGTAATAGTTACTGTATCCAGTTTTCCAAGAACTTTATTATTCCAAGATTCCCCCCCCCTTCGTTTGTTGTATTTTAATTATAGTGATTGAATAAATTGTGTTTTGTGTCATGTCATGTAGTTTGACCAATTGAATTGCATCTGGACCACAACACCTTACATTTACCTTTTTGAAATAAGAAAAAATTAGCATCTAGGCTACCTCCTTAATATAATTTTGAGGTGTCTGGTCTGATCCATCATATATAACCCAGGTAAAATGACAAAAATTGAACAATATGCCATTCATCTTTCCTGAAAGGACCAGGAAACAACACTAAGCATTCAATAATAGTGACGAAAGGTATCCTATCTTTAACTCATGACTGAATATGGTAGCATTTTTGGCGAATTTTAAACAGTCGTTTTTAAAAAAACAAGAGAATGCTCTTCCCAAAGCTAAATTTTTCACACTGTCTCTAACTATCAGTACCATGTTTTCAATATTTCTCACATGGAGATATGACTAAATGGGTGAAAGTATGATTTGATACTGTGCATTGAAACAGATTTCAATATTAACATAGTTATTCCTCACATTCCTTGAGATGCACCCTCCACTTTGTTTTCCCTCTGGATGGAAACTGGCTTCAGTATCTTACTCACTGGGATTGCTGTGTATTTTATTTTAAAATTACATTATTGCCTCACTTTTTGATTCATCAGAGGTCGTTTGATGATCAAAAATATTTTTGTTAAAGTGCCAACTTCAGTGTTCATTCCTGAAAAATATTGCACTTCAGGCTGGAAAGCAGCTGTTTACAGTGAACAATTGATGTGATGGAATGTGTGGAAAATCAGCAAATTACACTGCAGTTTTTAAATAATGTTCATTATACTTTGTGTGTAGTGAATTAATAATGGTAATGTTTGATTCTATCCTTGGTTTCCCAAATATGATATATTTTCAGTGTCAGTGTATATGAAATGTACTTTTATCTTGGATGTTTAATTTGAATGTGACACTGCACCTTACCTATTTTTAAAGCTTGCAATTTTTTTTGCAGGGCTCCAACTTTGATGTCTTTGGAAGAGACCAAACTCTGCACTGGTATTAACTATGGTATGTTGCAGAAATAGATGTACATTAGTTTTTAATTTCCTGACTCCAAATATGAATTATTCCTTAAGTTCCATATTTAGAAATGCTTCATTTAAAACTTCTAAGAAAATAATACTGGAGTAAAATTACACCTTTTTAATGTCAGAGTTCCACTGATAATCTTCATTTTGCCCATTGCAAATGTGAATATGTCGAAGTTCATTTAACCATGACATCTGTTAAAAAATAATTGTTTCATGCACAGATTAAAAATAGCTTAAGTTCTTTTATTAGTTCATTTAATGATTTTGCACGATAAGTGAAAAGTCATAAGAATTGGCTTTATTTTTTAAAAATTTATTCATGCAATATTAATTAGTAAGTAAATTTAGGGTGGTTTGGAATTGTTCCTCTGAGACTTGCACATTGTAGGAAGAAGAGGCATCAATTCAGATATACCGACTGGCAAAAAAGTATTTATAGAAAGATGCACAGGCACACCAATGTGTTGTGTAGTTTTCCTGTGCTGTAAACCTTTGGCAGCTAAGAGGATGGAATTCTTCCCATTTGTGATTATCCAATGTGCAAGGACTCTGGTGTAATTTGGCTCCAAATTTACACTTGCTATACTCAACAAAATGAATGTATTTTGCTCATTTTGATTTGAATTGTATCCCAGCCAAAAAAAATCTTTGATTATTAAACATCAAAAATTCCTGATTGTTTACTGAGGCCTACAGTAGTACTGCTTCTGAAATTAAACAAAGGCTGCTGAGATGTTGGTATAAACCGTGGAGTCATCTTTGACTTGCCCTGTAATTTCTGGTTGTTAGATACTTCAAGAGAAAACTACAGGGAGATAATTGCCCAAGTAATAAGAAAACTATTACGTAAGTATCATGAAGGAAGACTTTTGTTTTGTTTTAATGATTATTATCTGGTATTTAGCAGAATGCAAGGAAATTGGAAAATAGAAAAAGAATCAAACCCTGAATCCTGTCCTCAGCAGGCTATACACAATGTGTCCTAATTCTTCCCTGTTGGCAAAGTCCAGATTGAAGTACTGCCACTGTGTGTCTGTCCGTTCTTTCCCCCCCCCCCCCCCCCCCCCCCCCCCCCACCCCCAAGGTAATGGTTTAATGGAATCACTTACACTGAAGTCCTGGGCTCCATCTCGTGGCAAAAGTTGGTTGAACTAGGTTATCTTGATGTCAGCTACTCCATGCACTGATCGACATCTTTCACTAGATGGGGTCAGTTTAAAGCTGCTGAGTTATTTTACCAAGAAATGTAAATACTGTGTTTTATGCTGTTTGTTTCATTGTTTAATTTTTGTATGCATATCAACTGGATGGTTTAGATTTGCTGACCCTTGAGGACAAGACACACGTGGGAAACATTTCCTAATGTGGAATATATATTAATGCTGTAGATGTAGTGAAACAATTTTGCTGAAGATGTAGTTATTGCAAATACAAGTTAGCGCATGCAAATGTAATTCATAAATGAAACACTGAAAAATATAACTTTTTTTCTATCTTTTTAGACTACATGTTAGATAACTCTGAAGATGACACTAAGTCTTTATTTGTAATAATTAAGGTGAGAATGGAAGCAGCATTTTAAAATTATTCATTTGATGTCATGATGGTTCGGTTGAGAGCATGAACCACTTTGGAATTGAGCCATCCTAGGAGGTGGTATATTTACACCTGATGACTTAATTGATCTTAAAACTGCTATATTTAGTCTCAATACCTTTAAATTGGGGGAGGGGAGATTAGTTTCCTTGTATTTTGTGTCCAGTCATGTTTGTCACAAAGTATGCTGCACACCTAAATAGACTTCTGTTTTTCACCAGTGAGGCTCACTGAATGAAAAATGGCCATGTGATGGTGGATCGCAGCTGTGGTCTTATGAATTGATACTTTCAAAAGAAAGGGGATTGCTGCATCTTGTTACTATTTTTAAAAAATAATTATGCTATTAATTTCAGATCATGGGAGATTTGCTGCAGTTTCGTGGTTCTTATAAGCATGAGTTTGACTCTAGGTGGAAAAGCTTTAACCTTGTGAAAAAATCCATGGAGAACAGGGTAAGAATGACATTGTTGCAAACCCTCTTTCTTCCAATATGAGTATTTAGGAACTCTAGAATGAGAGTAAGCCATTCAGCCCATTGAGCCTACTCTGCCACTTAATACAATTGTAGTGATAATCCCCATAACCTCATGACATTATTAGTAATCAGAAATGTATCAATTCTACTTTAAAATACTCAAAAGTGAACTTCCGCAGTGCCCTTGAGTAGAGAATTATAAAAATTCATAAATCTTCCGAGTTAGAATATTTCTCTTCATCTCTGACCTAGATGACATCCCCTTATTTTAAATTCTGTGCCCTCATTCTTGACTCCACAGGCAGAGGAAACATTTTGTTTACATCTCCCCTCTCTGACCCTGTACATATTTTGTTACTTTCAATGAGATCACATCTGATTCCTCAAAACCAGTTTGGGCTAAGATTTCTCAATCCCTTGATAGAACAGTCCCACCATCCCAGGAGCAAATGTGTTCACTCTGAATTTTATTGGCATCCACCAGTTGCTACCTGCTGCAGCTGCATCAGATTGCCTGCTCTTTCTATTTTAATTTGTATTAATAAATGTGAATTTTTTTAACTGGACTCAGCTGAATCTGTTAAGGAAGTTTTAACTATGTTCTGAGAAAAACAGCATGCTTAGAATAAGTCAACATGGTTTTATTGAAGGAAAATTTGATTGACAAATTTTTGGGAGTCTTTTGAGAACAGAGCTGCTAAGTTAGATAAAGGGAGTCAGCTGATGCAGTATTTGTAACTATACAAAAGGCGTTTGATATGGTGCAGCACAAACAGTTAGTCAGCAAGAAAAGAGTTCATGGAGTTGTAGGTAACATATTATCAGAGAGTAAGTAGAGAGTGGACTAAACTGGATATTTTAAAGTTGGCAGGCAGTGATTAATGGTGTATCAGGTCATTGGTTAGGCCTCAGGTACTTACAATCTACATTATTGTTTAAGTGTAAAGAAATGTATCCACATGCTGATGATACAAAGTTAGGTGAAAAAGTGGGATTTTGGCACAACACAGAGGCTGCAGTGAGACACCGTCAGATTAAGTGACTGGACAACAAGACAGCAGATAGGTTACAAGGTAGGGAAATGTGAAGTTACTTGGTCATAAATGTGTGAAGCTTAGAAGTCTTGTTAGAGATTTGGGTGTACATGTGCAGGAAGCTCATTCCATACATGTACCACCCTCTGAGGGAAAAGATTGCCCCTTAGGTCTCTTTAATAACTTCCCCTCTCACCCTTAAACCTATGCCCTCTAGTTCTGGACTCCCCCACCCCAAAGAAAAGACTTGTTTTTTTTATCCTATTCATGCCCCTCATGCTTTTGATTTTGTAAACCTCTATAAGGTCACCTCTGAGCTTTTAACGCTTCAGGGAAAACAGCCCCAGCGTATTCAAACTCTCACTTTAGCTCAAATCATCCAACCCTGGCAACATCCTTGTAAATCCTTTCTGAACCCTTTCAAGTTTTACAAAATCTTTCCGATAGAAAAGAGACCAGAATTGCATGCAATATTCCAACAGTGGCCTAACCAATGTCCTGTACAGCCGCAACATGACCTCCCAACTCTTGTACTCAATGCTCTGACCAATAAAGGAAAACATACAAATGCCTCCTTCACTATCCTATCTACCTGATACTCTACTTTCGAAGATCTGTGAACCTGCACTCCAAGATCTCTTTGTTCAGCAATACTCCCTAGGACCTGATCATTAAGTGTATTAGTCCTGCTAAGGTTGCTTTCTCAAAATGCAGCACCTTGCATTTATCTAAATTAAACTCCATCTGCCACTTCTCTGTCCATTGGCCATCTGATCAAGATCCCATTGTAATCTGAGGTAACCTTCTTCGCTGTCCACTACACCTCCAATTTTGGTGTCATGTGTAAACTTACTAACTGTACCTCTTATGCTCACATCCAAATCATTTATATAAATGACAAGAGGTAGTGGACCCAGCACAGATCATTGTGACACTCCACTGGTTACAGGCCTCCAGTCTGGAAAAAAAAAACCCTCCACCACCACCCTCTGTTTTTTACCTTTGAGCCAGTTCTGTATTCAAATGGCTAGTTGTCCCTGTATTCCATGAGGTCTAACCTTGCTAACCAGTCTCCCATGGGGAACCTTTTCAAACACCTTACTGAAGTCCATATAGATCACATCTTCTGCTCTGGCCTCATCAATACTCTTTGTTTCTTCAAAAAACGCAATCAAGTTTGAGACATGATTTCCCCCACACACAGCCATGTTGACTATCCCTAATCAGTCTTTGCCTTTCCAAATACATGTTCATCCTGTCCCTCAGGTTTCCCTCCACCAACTTGCCCACCACCGACATCAGGCTCACTGGTCTGTTGCTCCTTGACTTGTCCTTACCACCTTTCTTAAACATTGGCACTAAGTCAGCCAATCTCCAAGTCTTCTGGCACCTCACCTGTGATGATCGATGATACAAATATCACAGTAAGAGGCCCAGCAATCACTTTCCTAGCTTCCCACAGAGTTCTAGGGTGCACCTGATCAGGTCATGGGGATCCAACACTTCCTCCTTTCCAATATGGATATTTTTCAAAATGTCACCATCTATTTCCCTACATTCTATGTCTTCCATGTCCTTTTCCAAAGGACATCAAAAATGAGATCACATCAGGAATATTGTGAGCACTTTTGGTTTCCACGTTTAAGAAAAATATACTTGCATTGGAGGCATACAGTGAAGGTTCACTAAATGAAGCCCTGGGTTGACGGTGTTTCTCTATGATGAGAGGCTGAGAAAATTATGTCTATATTTTCTGGTATTTAAAAGATTGAGTTGTGATCTTGTGTTGAAATGTACAAGATTCTGGAGTGAACAACAAATACTGGAGATCATAGCGGGTCAGGCAGCATCCATGGAGAGCGAGTTTCAAGTGATGAAGAGTCATCTAGACAGCATTATCGAAATGTGGATGCTGTTTGTATAATGTGAACTTTCTAGTGAACGGCTGTAGCGATTTTATATTACCGATCTCCTACAGTGTGATTTTTTTCTGTGGTATTTTTCCATCGTGCTACTTTCTAATAGCTCAAGGTTGCAGAGGAGTGCAACTGTTGTAATATAGCAGAATAACCTCTGCAAGAATCTGGAGGGGCTTGATATTGTGTATGCTGAAAGAGTTTCTGCTGGGTAATCCCACAGCTTTCAGATTACAGACGATTATTTAGGATTAAGATGAATGATTTGTTCACTCTAAAGGTTGAGGTTTTGGAATTCTGTGCCCCAGAGGATTAGGTAATCTACATTGTTGTGTACGTTTTAATGCTGGAATGGACACATTTTTGATGTTTCATAGAATCAAAAGATTTGGGAAACGAGCAATAAAGTGGAAATGAAGCCCAGGATCAGACATTATCATGTTGAATGACAATAGGCTTGATGGTCCATGTGGTCTACTCCTGTACCTATGTCTTGTGGTAATGCAGCTAAGTACAAGATCAATCCAGGGAAGAAAATTCTTCAAAAAGGATTCACAGAATTTATTGTTTATGAAAATACGTATGAAAGAAAAAATACTTAATAAAACAGTTCTGTCAATTGGCAATGGAATATTGATCCTCATCTTGCTGGCAGTTGTCTCTTGCAATACTGTGTTGATCGAAGGGCATCTTCTTTCTCCTCTTCCTGCTATGCACTGGACTGCTAAAGTCTGCTGCTTATTTCTTGTTAACTACAATCCGTTGTACCTGATCAGTGGTTTGTTGAAACTCCTAACTGACCTGCCAAGACAGGTACTAAACGTGATCAGTCTCTGTTTCTTAAGTGTGTTCTCTGTTTTTAATAGTTTCTTTAAGGTGACCACCTTATTGATTTTACTTTCTGTGGTCCTCTGGCTGATTCCCCAAGACGTTAACTGTTCATGGAATCATCCATTCATTGCAGTATTTCTCGGTTAGCTTACTGACTTTGTCTGTTAAGATAATGGGCTTCCCTAAAGTAACTTGTGTCTCTCTTTTTGAGATAAGAGGACATGTGATGTTGCATCCCAGCGATTAATATCATTCCAAATCTGGAGCGTTCTAGAGCCCATCAATATATTTTACTTTTAAAATCCATTTGTCAATGCATGACCAACATTTGCATGATTCTGTTAGCTGCAGTGAACAGAAATAACAGAAGAATACAAGTTGCTGCAACACAAATCTATGCTGAACCTATAAAGTTAGTATCAAAATAGACTTGTATCAACATAATACATTCAATCACTACATATTAAAGTTCAAAATGGTGAAAAGAAAACTAAATGCAGAACAGATACCTGTTTATGCTGTTTTACTTCAAAGCTTCTTCAAACATTTTCCTGCAATCAAGCCATGTAAATGGGAGTAAACCATCAGAATATGACCTTTGCTTTTGAGATGATCCATATGGACTTTTTATTAAGTCATGAGATGTTGGCAACGCTGTCTTAGCCAGTAATAAATCCCAAATTGACTCTTAACTGCCCTCTGAGTAATCACATTGCTGTGGATTGGGAATCAAAGGACATCAGTGGACCAGATGGGTCTTTCTAACAATCAACAGTGGTTTCCTAGTTTCTTAATTCCGGATATCTTTATTGATATTCTAACATGCAGCAGTAAGTGTCTGTCTTCAACCATACATAAACAATGTTATGTTAACATTGTGCTTTCGCTTGGATGAGGCCACAATAACTAAATTAACATGTTGTTTACCATGGACTTCCCTACATACAGCCTGTGCTTTATACAACCCGAAATAAGATGTTTACTATTGGTGATTTTGCGAATGAGCAGCATGTGCTAAATAATCCCGAGGCTGCTTTTTTCAATCTTGGGATGAGGGCATTGCTGGCTAAGTCAGCATTTATTGCCCATCCCCAGTTAAGAGTCAACCACATCTCAGTGGGTCTGGAGTCACATGAACAGGATGAGTTTTTCCGACAATTGGCAGTGGATTCAAGGTCGTCATTTGACTTTTAATTCCAGGTGTTCATTGAATTCATATTCCTCCATGACAGGAATCATACCCATGTCCCCAGGACGTTACCTGGATCTCTGGGTTAACAGTCCAGTGATAATGCCACTAGGCCATCACCTCCCTGACAATAGTGAGTGGAGCAATAATTATATTGATAAATTAAGTTAATTTTGAGCTCATAACATGGCTTAGTTAAGCTTGCTGCCAGGAACACTTGTTCATACGTGGACTGCTTCTCTGCAAAGATAATTACTGTGTTCAATTTGCACCCTTTTTGAATTCTCTAGGAATTTAGGGAGCCAATAGTTTACTTTTGTTTACTCGCAGCAATAGGCTTGGTCAATAGGCATCTTTTTATGCTGTGCTGTAAGTTGTTGTAGTTGTTTAAAATGTGACATTCTTGTGTTTGTGATCAGTGCAAGATGAAAAGCTTAGGCAACAAACTGTGGTTTTTTTCATAGCAGCTCCCTGCAAAGTTTCTGTTTCCACTTCTATATTTGAGCTTGCTTTTAACTCAATTTGCACCTACATCCCATTGGAATGTAGTTATGGATCAGTTTGAGATAGTGCTCTAAGTCAGCCTACTCTGCTTTACTTAGTATCTTATCTATGAACGTTTTTCCAAAACTCATAATTTGAAGGGAGTGCAAGATAGATTCATCAGAATGCTTACAAGTCTTAAGACGTTAAATTATTGAGGAAGAATTAACCTAAGCATATTTCCTGGAATATTGATTATGGGTTGATGTCAGAAATTTGCCCAATAAAGTAGAGAGCACACAAACCAGATCGGGTGAAATTGACATGCTGTTTATTACAAGCAATATCGCTGGAAGAGAAACTGACTAGGCTGACACAGAACTGACCGTCTGTACAGGGAGATGAGAATTTCTCTTCCCAAAGCTGAGGATGAGACCAGTTTTTGTAATAAGACTCATTAGAAATGGGAAAAATACAATGTATTTGGAAATGGAATAATCTAGTTAAAATGATGCCAACTGGAAAATAGTTATCAGAGCAATGTTCTGCTCCTTCACACGATGCAACATCCTGACAGTATCAATGGTTTCACAGGTAGGCGTCAATGTCTCCTCTGAAGTGGTGAGGTGCTTCCATTGTCTTGTCCTGGGAGCACTGCTTTTACTGGTGCCTTTCTGTCTCACCTGCTGTTAGTGTGGCTTTGGTATTGCTGATTTGGAGATGTCTGTGTTGGACTAGAGTGAACAAAGTTAAAAGTCACACAACACCAAGTTATAGTCCAACAGGTTTAATTGGAAGCACACTAGCTTTCGGAGCGTCGCTCCTTCAACAGGTGATAGTAGAGGGCTCAATCCTAACACCTATAATTTCATTTACATCACACTGTAAATTTTTGCTATAAATTGTGTTAGGATCCGCTATCACCTGATGAAGGAGCGACGCTCCGAAAGTTAGTGTGCTTCCAGTAAAACCTGTTGGACTATAACCTGGTGTTGTGTGATTTTTAACTCGGTATTGCTGAGTTATGAAACAGCCCTCTGGGCTTTGGGGTAGTTGTGTTGCTCTGACATTGTTAGTGGGAGCTTGAAGTGTATTCACTTGACTGCGAGTGCTGTCTAGTTTGGCTTGTCAGCTTACTGGGGCATTCTGGCCGTTGGTCGATTTTGCTTTTGTGGGCCTGTCACTGGTTGGCAGGGTGACAAATCATTTACCACAGTTGATTTTCATAGATTTTAGGATTTTGCAAATTACTAATGGGGTAGATAGAAACTAGTTCTGATGGTAGATACAGCCTATGGTATGGGAGTTCTTGTGGTGGAACACTTGTTTGACTCTATGGAATGGCATTACTTAAATAGTAGTATTCCTGTTGTTTCTCTGCTCTTTGTTCATATCAAACGTTTGGTTTGTTATTTTAACAATTCCACCTTGGTTTTTGTTCCTTTTTTAAAAAAATCTATAAAAGCACCTTTGGATATTTTTCTAGATGAAAGATTCCGTATAAATGTATGTTTTTATCTTTTAACGTGTAGCTTCTCATTTGCCAGCCTTTAAGGTTCAAGGTTATGGAGCTGTCCTCACAACTGACATTAGGATTTGTGGTCCTGCTGGAATTTGGATATTTCCATTATACCTCAATAAGAGTTAACCATTATATGATAATGAACCTGATCAGAGTGCTATCTGTACAGCTTTGCCTCAACCTCAGCTGTACCATTTATTTATGTTTGCTTTACTTTTATTTGCTATTGATTGGAAATGGTCAGTATTGAGTTTGGTATTAGTCTCTTCGATAATTCTAACTAACATTATAGAAGCATGGCTCTCTTTGGTTTCCCCCAGTATTTAAGATTCTGTACGTGTGTGACCTATAGATTGGGTTGCTTCTCCCTTTCAGTTTATCAAATTCACATTGTATCATTTGTGTTTATGACCACTTTCTTTTCTTTTTTTGCATTGTGATCATTTATGTACATCAGAGCAGTTAGAGCACAACATTGGTTCTTGTTACATGCTACTCAGTACTACTTGCAGATTTGCCATTCCTGAAAATTTTTTCATCTATTTCAGGTAATTCCTTAGTGATGTAGATATTATGCTAATTCACTAAATCTATTTTGCAATATTGTCTAAATTAATTTTCCAATTCTTTTTAATATACAGCTGCATGGAAAGAAACAGCATATCCGAGCACTGCTGATTGATCGAGTTATGCTGCAACACGAGGTTTGTGTAGACTACATAACTTGGTC
Source organism: Hemiscyllium ocellatum (assembly GCF_020745735.1). NCBI lineage: Eukaryota > Metazoa > Chordata > Chondrichthyes > Orectolobiformes > Hemiscylliidae > Hemiscyllium > Hemiscyllium ocellatum. The sequence continues at coordinate 56,523,542 of NC_083410.1, read as the reverse complement.
TCATTTATTCTGGAATTAATGTGAATACATTTTTCAAGCTATATGGATTTAAACTTTTGAATAAATTTTAATTCAACATTTTTTTCACAAAACTTCAAACCTTCTTATAATTTCAAAATGTTAACCCATTCCAGTTTGCATAAAGTGATCATTATTTTGTTTCTCGTGTACAGCTGCGAACTTTGACTGTTGAAGGCTGTGAATACAAAACAATACACAGTGACCTGATGCGAGATCTCCTGCTATTGTCAACCAGCACATACAGTCAGGTGACTCATTTTAATTCTTGGAATTTATTGTGTCTAATATTTGAAGTCTTGTTCCCTGTGCTCGACTGAATGTGTCTCCCTGCCCATTTATTTATAATCTTTTTTCAAACACGTATCTAGTTTCCCCTTTGCCTGTATGGAAGGGGAATTCATGTTTAGTGAATCTATGGAATTCTTCGCCACAAAAGGCTGTGGAGGCCACGTCATTGAGTATGTTGAAAACGGGGATAGATGGGTTCTTGGTAAGGGGATCAAAGATTATGGGGAGAAGGCAAGAGAATGAGGTTGAGGAATTTACAGCTATTCAATCATGGCAGATCATACTTGATGGGCCAAATGGCCTAATTTCTGCTCCTATGTCTTATGGTTGTATTTGTTTATTGTAAGAAATTCTACATTCTATTTAGTTATGGCGTTGCTTTCCCTTTTAACTCTTTTTTGTTGTCTGTCTTCCCCGCCCTTTCGCCCAAATGCATGCACATACACATTCTAAGCAGCCCTCACCTGAAAACTCTAGTGTGGCTCTGTTTTATATAAGGCTATGTTGGATGGTCTGCCATCCCTTGATAATCTTACAGATCTCTATCTGACCACCCCTTGGCTACACTGGGATAGAATTAACAACATTTCTCAACATTATATTCTCTGATAACATTGATGCAGATTTCTGTTGCTTTCCCATATTGATGTGAGTATAACTATATATTAGGCTAATTGCAGCCTAACTGTGGTCTTGTACAAGGGAAACGTTACCACCTTTTATTTATTTTCATTGCTTTTACAATCATAGAATTCCTACAGTGTGGAAGGAGCCCATCAAGTCAACACCAATCCTCTAAAGGGCAACCCACCCAGACCCTGTCACTGAAACTGTGCATTTTCCATGGCTTAGCCACCTAGCCTGCATATCCTCAGACACTATAGGCAATTTAATATAGACAATCCACCTAACCTGCACATCTTTGGACTGTGGGAGGAAACTGGAGCACTTGGAGAAAACCCACGCAGACTCTGGGAGAATGTGTCAACTCCATGCAGACAGTCACCTGAGACTGGAATTGGACCCCAGTCCCTGGTGCTGTGAGGCAGCAGTAGTAGCCAGTGAGCCACCATGCTTTTGATTCCAAGCAAAGAATTTTGTTTGCCACTTGTATGGTTTACGTACTGGTGCTCACACTTTCAATGTTTAATGCAGCTGCATGAAATTCCTCTACTTCCATTTAAATTGACCTTTTTCCATTTGTACTTGTGTGTAACATGTGAGATCATAGTTAATCTGATCATCTTCAATTTCATTTTTCCTGCCTTATCCCTGAAACCCTTGATTTCCTTAGTGATTAAAAATCTGCAATATGCTTAATAACCCAGCCTTGATAGCCCTCTGTGGTAAAGAATTCCACTGATTCAGTAACCTCTGAGCAAAGAAAAATATTCTCCTCAGCTGTTTCTTAAATGGGCATCCCCTTACTCCAAAGTTATGCCCTTTGGTCCTTAACTCCCCACAGGGGGAAACAATCTGTCTGCATCAAAGTAATCTAATCTAATCTACCCTTTCTAGTATTCTAAGAGTCAGAACACCATCTACTCAACATCTCCCTACCTGGGATGAACTTTCTGTGGACTGCCTCCAGTGCAGTTTTTCTGCAATGTAATTTACAAGCAATGTTATTTCTCCCCAGGACTCCTTGTAGTTTGCCCTTTCCCTTAATATTTATCATAATTTTTTGATATTCCTAAGCTCAAATATGTATGTATTGTTATTAGTGCTGTCACTGTAACACACTATCCTGTCCAAGAAGCTGCTTTTTCATAGCTTTTGCTGTTTGTCACTTATAGATCTCTGTCTGTAAAGCCATATGTATATAATACCTTATGTCATTATATTTGCTGTATATCTTCATGTGGTGCCTCTCTCTTTTTTTCTCAGGTTTAGTGTGCAACAAATCCTATTAATATAATTTATTCAAATGGTTGGAATTTGTTTCCTGTTCATTCCTTGGCATGTTTTCGTATTCTAGAACCATGCCTACTAACATTGTTGACCGGAATTCAGGACATTTCCATGTGCCAAGTTTGATTCAAAACTATAATCATGGGATGATATATAAAGGGACTATTCAGTTCTTTATGCTTGTGCTAGCTCTTTGAAAGAGCTATCCAATGAGTCTGCCTGTTCTTTCCTTTTGCTCGAGCCCTTGAATTTGTAATACTTCAACTATTTGTCCAGTGCCATTTTGAGACTTGTTATTAATTCTAACAGTGGAAGTAAACTGAAGTTTATTGTCACGTACTCACATGAGGACAGTGAAAGGTTTGCAAAGTTCCCGCTTATGGCGCCATCTTAGGTACAAGGGTACCTAGGTATGGATTCTTTTAGGAATAAATTAGAAATATAAAGAAATAACAAGAAGTCCCCATTCCAGACCTTCACATCATTTTAAGTATAGAATCTTGGGGTAAGTTAGAAGAATAAAGAAATAAAAAGTTCAGGCAGCACCTTCCAGATCATGAGGCCAACTTTTGTTGTTTGTTTGTCATTGTGTCATCTCTGGTTCCTTTCTGCACTACTTTGAATCTGCGTTATTTGATTATTGATCTTCCACTGACCGGTTTTCTTTTACAATTCTCCTGGAGTTTTCATATTCAGCTACTGTACAATGAACTAGGCATTTATCATAAGCTTCCTTTTTCTTTAATCATCCAGGCAACTTTGGATGCTTTGCACTGTTTCGTAAACACACTCAGCCTTCCCAGTACGTTTCCTACCTTCTCCCTTTTAAGGCTTCAAATTCCTCTTTTATAGCTTTATCTGCTAGTCTTTGGTTTCGACTCATCCTGATCCTATTTTAACACATTGAAATTAAACCTTTTACAATTGGAAGTATTTTCACATTTGACTTGCCTTTGTCTTTTTTCATAATTATTCAGAACTTACTTATCACTGTTTTCAAATGCTTGCCATGATGTATATTTCACTTGTCCCACCTAATTTGCCCCTCACATGTTTTACCTAGGTGTCCGTTCCCTGTGAAATCGGTTTGAACTTCTTCCATAGCATCAATGAACTTCCCTCTAATGGCATTGGTCACAGCCTTGTTACCGTTGATTTTGCATTATTGCCTCGTGTTAGAAATCTGATCTCCAAAGCCCAGAAATCTGTAGAATCTCCTAATTCTTTTATCTAGCCGCATACTATAGCCACACTTGTTTTAGTCTACTGCTCTTACTGGCACTTGTAATATGGGAAGTAATCCAGAGATCACTATTACTTAATTGTGCTTTTAAACTTTGTTTGTAGGTCCTGAAATTTATATATAGGATTTTAACCTCTTCCTACATATGCCATTAGTTAAAGTCTGGACCATGATGTCTAGGTCTTCCTTTTCTTCCATGGTGTGGTCTGTTGTGACATCTCTTTACCCAGCAACATGGGAAAGCAGCACACCATGCAAGACACAAATTGGTCATTGCAGAAATTGATTGTTCATCTGGTCTATTGTACTTTGTATGCTATTTTGCTTCCTGTGCATCCATTTTCCCACATTGTCATGGATTTTCTCTCAACTACACCACCCTCCAGTAACATTACTGAAAACTATAATTCCAGACTCATGCACTTAATGTTTTGTTGGACCCCATTTGGTTATAGGGTGACCACCTGTTGGAATATCCACTTAAGGAAATTCTGTCTTTTTGCATACATTCTGCAGTCACTCCAGATACCCTGAGCTAGCTTTCAAGGAAGCAAAAATGGCATTTTCTGTGTTTTATATCTAGGAGATGCATGGCATCCTGAAGTCGCCAAATGACAAATGCTAGTATATGGAATGAGTGGATCTAGTTTATTATTCCCTTCATTATTTACATATTTCAGGTTTTTATTTAACTCTTAAGAGGTTATTTAACCCCTGTTATGATATTGGTAGAGACCAGTAATGTTAGTTTTTAGAATCAGAAAAATTAATGAAATGGATGCATCCATAATATTTGTGGTTTATGTCAGAAGAATTTTTACCAAAGCTAAATCAAAAGACAACTGGTTTTTAAACAATCACTCAGATCTTTGAGTATAGGAGTTGGGACATTATTTTGAGGTTGTGTAGGACATTGGTGAGGCCACTTCTGGACCACTGTATCCCGTTCTGGTTGCCCTGTTACAGGAAGGATATTAGTAAGCTGCAGTGGGTTCAGAAGAGATTTACCAGGAGTGGAGTTTAAGTTTTAAGGATGTACTGGGTCTTTTTTAACTGGAGCATAGGAGGCTGAGAGGTGACCTTGTTAAGGTTCATAAAATCATGATGGGTATTGATGATATGAATGACAGGTGTCTTTTTCCTAGGATGGGGGTTTCAAGGCTGGGGGTATTAAGGTGAGATGAGAGATTTAAAGACATGAGGGGGACATTTTGTGTGAAATGAACTTGCAGAGGAAATGGTGGGTGCAGGTAAAGTTAGCATGTTTACAATACTTTTGGGTGTGTAAAATGAATGAGAAATGTTGTGAGGAATATGGACCAAGCACAGGAAGGTGGGACTAGTTTAGTTCAGGATTATGGTCGGCATGGACTGGTTGGATAGAAGTGTCTATTTCCTGACTCTCTCATTCATTCTCATTGCATTCAAGATCATTTGAATGATTTTGAAAGATGCAATTAACGCAGTTACTTGTAATCTCAACCAACTTTTCTTTTTCCTTTTGCATCCATTTGTGCAAAATCCCGCATCATTTTCTTATCAGAAATTAGAAGATTGATCTGAGTACTGCTTTATAGTTTACAAAAATTGAGATTTCTTGTGGCTTCCTCTTTTTCAGGCAAAATTATTCCTTTAAATTTCCTCTAACTATCCTAATGTTGAACACAGGACTCTAGTATCTTATACATAGCCATCTCAGGTTAGAGGTCTCTTGGTTCGAATGTTATTCACTGGTATTAAAACTTGTTAAAAGTCCCTGATTTCACAAGTTTTAAACCCCTTTCATCAAAATGCACAATTTCAAATGAGCTGTTTGAGGGAAATGTTTTCTGTTCTGCAGTCAAAATGTTCTTGAACCTAAAATTAAGCTGTTTAAATAGAGACTCACCCTGAGAAGCCTATTGATTCCTCTTGCTGTCCTATCATTTATCTCCCAGACTGGTAGCCAACTGTTCTTTTTAATGTGATCTAAAATTCTTGGGGAATCTAGCTCTTACAGAGACCATCAGCTCATCACCCTCCCATAGCAAATTGGCTATCATAGCGCTGCATTAACTTATGACTTCAGTTATTTAAATTGTTGCTACGTGGTTTCAAATACTTAGCATCTACTTCTCCCTATGCACAAATTTTCCCTTTTCTTCTTTTTGCTAATATGTATCCTTCAGAACCACGAGTTACAACCAGTTAGCCAATTGCCAATTACAGTTGTTAGCCAAGGACCCACTTACGATTGATTTAACTGTTAAACTGCTTGCAGTTTCATTGAATTAAGAAAGCTAGATTAAATTTCAATTTGATTTAAAAAAATACTTTTTTGTGCAACTTGTCCATGAAAACTCATACTATTTCCACTGTTTCAAAATTTGTTATTCTGCTTAGCAAGCCATAGTATTTAACAGATATTCCCAACTCTCATCAACTGTGTCCATATGCCCCTCAAACTAGCCAACTCAAAATCATACTACCGGTTGGCAAGTAAAAAGTAGCCATAATCATAAAATTTGAATTTAGAATCTCATACACGATTATACCATGTTTTCTTTATATTCCTTTTTTAACCTCCTTTTATTATGTTCATTTTCCTTCCTTTATATTTATGAAAGTAAATAGTCTTTTAAGAGTTTAACAAATTTATTTGTGGAGCATTGGAAATCCATGGTGTAATAAATGATGGTACATTATGCTACACCACAAGTGGTAACTGGGCTTACTTCAACTGTTAGTTTAGAAGAGTTCTGATGTTACCTATTGTGGATGAGTCCAGAACTAAGGACCTCAAAGTCCTTAATTAGGAGTCATTGTTTTAGGCCGAGATGAAGGGCTGGTATTGTCACAGAAGATGCTGGAGGCTTAGTCATTTTAAAATTTTTAAGACAGTGTAGGTAGTGTTCAGTTCCCTCATATAATAAGAATCTGAGGGATAGGTGGAATTAAACAGAAACAGATTAGCTGTGATTTTGTTGAATGGCCATGCAGGCACGAGCTGAATGGTCTGTGTCTGTTCTTAATTCATATATTTGTAAGTTTTGGCAGCGTTTCTATTTATTAAGGCTTTTTTCCTCCCATAAGGTGAGAGGAGAATTGATAAAGAAAATCTATGAAGATCTAAAAATATCCATATGACCTTAAGTAAACAAATAGTATTAAAAAAAGGTACAAATGACGACAAAAGTAAATTAGACAATACGGCTGAATTATGTGGACCGCATTTGACGTATTCTGTTCTTGCTTTTGTATGACAAACCTTTTCCACAAAACTTTCAAAAAGGCAGTTTGGTGAAATATACCTGAATGCTTTTCATTTTATGTGTAACTATGTATAATTAACTTGCAACATGTTTACTCACATTATTCACTCGATGTATAAAAAGCAAATGAGATAGTCATAGAGATGTACAGCATGGAAACAGACCCTTCGGCCAACCAGTTCATGCCGACCAGACATCCCAACCCAACCTAGTCCCACCTGTCAGCACCTGGCCCATATCCCTCCAAACCCTTTTTATTCATATACCCATCTAAATACCTTTTAAATGCTACAATTATACCAGCCCCCACCACTTCCTCTGGTAGCTCATTCCATACACGTACCACCCTCTGTGTGAAAAAGTTGCCCCGTAGGTATCTTTTATATTTTACCCCTCTCAACTTAAGCCCTCTAGTTCTGGACTCCCCGACCCCAGGGAAAAAACTTTGCCTATTTACTCTATCCATACCCGTCATAATTTTGTAAACCTCTATAAGGTCACCCCTCAGTCTCTGACGCTCCAGGGAAAACAGTCCCAGCCTGTTCAGCCTCTCCCTATAGCTCAAATCCTCCAACCCTGGCAACATCTTTGTCAATCTTTTCTGAACCCTTTCAGGTTTCACAACATCTTTCCGCTAGGAAGGAGACCAGAATAGCATGCAATATTCCAACAGTGGCCTAACCAATGTCCTGGACAGCAGCAACATGACCTCCCAACTCTTGTATTCAATACTCTGACCAATCAAGGAAAGCATACCAAATGCTGCCTTCACTATGCTATCTACCTGCGACTCCACTTTCAAGGAGCTATGAACCTGCCCTCCAAGATCTCTTTGTTCAACAACACTCCCTAGGACATGACCTGCTAAGATTTGCTTTCCCAAAATGCAGCACCTCGCCTTTATCTGAATTAAACTCCATCTGCCACTTCTCAGCCCATTGGCCCATCTGGTCAGGGCCCTGTTGTAATCTGAGGTAACTCTCTTCGCTATCCACTACACCTCCAATTTTGGTGTCATCTGCAAACTTACTAACTGTACCTCTCATGCACAAAACCAAATGATGTATGTAAATGACAAAAGTAGAGAATCCAGCACCGATCTTTGTGGCACTCCATTGATCACAGGCCTCCAGTCTGAAAACCAACCCTCCACCACCACCACCCTCTGTCTTCTACCTGTGAGCCAGTTCTGTATCCAAATGGCTAGTTCTCCCTGTACTCCATGAGATCTAACTTTGCTAATCAGCCTCCCATGGGGAGCCTTGTCGAACGCCTTACTGAAGTCCATATAGATCACGGTTTACCGCTCTGCCCTCATCAATCCCATTTTGTTACTTGCTCAAAAACCTCAATCAAGTTTGTAAGAAATGATTTCCCATGCATAAGGCCATCCCTAATCAGTCCTTGCCTTTCCAAACACATCCTGTCCTTCAGGATTCCCTCCACCAACTTGCCCACCACTGACGTCAGGCTCACTAGTCTATAGTTTCCTGGTTTGTCCTCACCACCCTTTATAAACAGTGGTACCACGTTATCCAACCTCCAGTCTTCCAGCACCTCACCTTTGACTATCATTGATACAAATATCTCAGCAAGAGGCCCATCAATCACTTCTCTAGCTTCCTACAGAGTTCTAGGGTACACCTGATCAGGTCCTGAGGATTTATCCACTTTTATGCATTTCAAGACATCCAGCACTTCCTCCTCTGTAATCTGGACATTTTGCAAGATGTCACCATCTATTTCCCTACAGTCTATATCTTCCTTATCCTTTTCCACAGTAAATATGGAGGCAAAATACTCATTTAGTATCTCCCCCATTTTCTGCAGCTCCACACAAAGGGTGCCTTGCTGATCTTTGAGGGGCCCCTCTTCTGTCCCTAGTTACCCTTTTGACCTTAATGTATTTGTAAAAGCTCTTTGGATTCTCCTTAATTGTATTTGCCAAAGTAATCTCATGGCCCCTTTCTGCCCTCCTGATTTCCCTCTTGAGTATACTTCTTCCTTTATACTCTTCTAAGGATTCAACTTGATCTATCCTGTCTATACTGTACATATGCTTCCTTCTTTCTCTTAACCAAACCCTCAATTTCTTTAGTCATCCAGCATTCCCTATACCTACCGGCCTTTCCTTTCACCCTGACAGGAATATACTTTCTTTGGGTTCTCGTTATCTCCTTTCTGGAGGCTTCCCATTTTCCAGCCTTCCCTTTACCTGCGAACATCTGTCCCCAATCAGCTTTCAAACATTTTGCCGACTTCCGTCAAAATTGGCCTTTCTCCAATTTAGAATTTCAACTTTTTGATCTGGTCTATCCTTTCCCATCACTATTTTAAATCTAATAGAATTATGGTCGCCGGCCCCAAAGTGCTCCCTCACTGACACCTCAGTCACCTGCCTTGCCTTATTTCCCAAGAGTAAGTCAATTTTTGCACCATTTCTAATAGGTACATCCATGTACTGAATCAGAAAATTGTCTTGTACACACTTAACAAATTTCTCTCCATCTAAACCCTTAACACTATGTTTGGAAAGTTAAAATCCCCTACCATAACCACACTCTTATTCTTACAGATAGCTGAGATCTCCTTACAAATTTGTTTCTCAATTTCCCTCTGACTATTAGGGTGTCTATAATACAATCCCTATAAGGTGATCATCCCTTTCTTATTTCTCAGTTCCACCCAAACAACTTCCCTGGATGTATTTCCGGGACTATCCTCCCTCAGTACAGCTGTAATGCTATCCATTATCAAAAATGTCACCCCTCTTCCTCTCTTGTCTCCTTTTCTATCCTTCCTGTAGCATTTGTATCCCGGAACATTAAGCTGCCAGTCCTGTCCATCCCTGAGCCATGTTTCTGTAATTGCTCTGATATCCCAGTCCCATGTTCCTAACCATGCCCTGAGTTCATCTGCCTTCCCTGTTGGGCCCCTTGCATTGAAATGAATGCAGTTTAATTTATTAGTCCTACCTTTTCCTGCCTGCTAATATGGTTTGTTTGACTTGCTTCTATTCTCAACTGTACCAGTCTCAGATTGATCTCTTTCTCTCTTTCCTCACTATCTTCCTGGGTCCCCCCCCAACTCCCACCCCCACCCCCACTCCCACCTTACTAGTTTAAATCCTACCGAGCAGCTAAAGCGATTCGGAATTTTGGCATTGGATACACTTATTTATTAAAATGTCAGATTTACAATTCATCACTCGTTAAATGATTCTTTAAATAATTTCCTGAATAAGAAATTGTAATTTAAACCGTGGAAAAATTGTCCTGCCTTTTCTCAATGGTTCTATGCATTTGCAGGTGCGTAGTAAAGCCCAGCAAGTTTTCTTCACAGCCTTGGGGACTTACAATTTTTGCTGTCGAGATCTTATTCCACTGGTGCTGGAATACTTGCATCCTGACAGACAGAATATAAGTCAACAACAATTGAAAGTAAGTATTTTGATATGTCTTGAAGCATTATCATAGTACCAATATCAGTCCTATTGTATCAATTTGTATATGGTTCCTCTGTTAACAAATATCCCATCTGACTTGATGTTATCTTTCTATATGTCAGTGGTGTACTTTGTACCCAAAGACAATGACAGACTGGTACATTTGAGACTAAAATATTTCTTCTGTATATATTTCAAACCAGGGTGCTTTGTACTGTCTTCTTGGTAATCACAATGGAGTCTGCCTGGCCAATCTTCATGACTGGGACTGCATTGTTGCTACATGGCCAGCAATAGTCTCCTCAGGACTCAGCAAAGCAATGTTTTTGGAGAAGCCTTCCATAGTACGTTTATTTGATGACCTTGCAGAGAAGATACATCGACAGTATGAAACCATCGGCCTAGATTTTGGAGTAAGTAATTATTGATGCTCTCGTCAGGCAAATTTCTGGGAATATTTTTTCCTCTCATTTGAATGTAAGAAAATGCTCAACATTTGAGCATGAAATCAAGCTTCTCTCCTCTTCATGCTGTGTCAACTTCTAGGAGCTGATAATGGAGGCCAGTTGGAGGACTTTAGTATGGTCTACACAGTTTAAAGTTAATGAGACAGACTGTAATTTCTCTCCTGTATGCTTGGAGGCTGCTTATTTTGGAAAGACAGAGAAGAAGGAGTTGGGTCAATGCTCAGCTGCTTTCAGATCGAAGGGAGAGTCAGTAACAACAAGATGGAACCAGGAAAGTGAAAGCACATGCAAACACAATCTTCGGGGTTCAAGTCTTTCTTGTTGCTATTTTTAGATGACAACTTTACTGCTCTAGATTTCTGTCAAACAAAAAATTGGATTTCGATCAAACTTTCTGGTTTAAGAGCTTACTAAGGGAAGGGTTGTGCAAGAATAACATCTGGCCTTTTTAATTAGAACCTATAATCATGTGATTTCATGTCAAGTCATTTGGGGTTTAGGAAAGAGGAATTTCTTTCAGGTGTTAAGATGCAACTTGATTTGCAATTTCTGTTGATTTCACATGCCAAATTTTAATTTGTGAATGTGCAAAAAAAATGGGAAAACTACGTCAGGGACATTGCCCATTACATAAAAACTGCTCCTTATTTTGAACTTGAACAGAATATTTTGCACAATTTGTTAATTTCCTTGTGATTTAAAAAGGTTATTCAGTAATTAATCTGTAGCTCATCTGTTCAGATTTCAGATCGTTGCGTGGAAATAGCTGCATCCTTGTCCCAGGCAAATAACCCAAGTTCTATAATGCCTCTTCTCACTGCTGAAGAGATTGAAAATGGAATTCAGAACCAAGTAGCAAGAAATAATGAGTCCTTAAGGCAAGTAGAGAACAGTCGACCCACTCAAAGCTGTTTTAACATTAGTACAGGTTGACAACCCTTTATCCGAAATCTGAAAAGCTCCAAAATCCAAAGGTTTTTTTGTGAAATTCTTATCTCATTAACAAGGTTGTTTGGCATGCAGACAGTTAACCCAACTCCACACCCACTCAATGCGTGTCACTCAGATTGGGTGGGGGGAAGGGGGGGTGACCCAGCATTGGCAGGCCTCAATTCTCTCTCAGGGCCAGTTCCTCACAGTGAGTCTGCTGTTCAGTAATATTTTTTAAAATTTCATCGTTGAACTGGCACTTATTCAGAAATTTGAAAAATTCTGAATTCCGAAAATCAGCTGGTCCCAAGTGTTTTGGATAAAGAATTGCGTAATAAATTTGTGTTCATGTATTCATTTAACATTGTTTCATGTTAACATTGTTTACCAATTTCCTCCTATGTGGCCTGCAATGTGCTAATGACCATTTTCCTAATGCTCCTACTCCATTGTTGCTTATAAGGCCCCTGTTGACCATTGTGACCAGAGGTGCCATGGTGGCTCAGTGGTTAACACTACAGCCTCACAGTGCCAGGGTCCCAGATTTGATTTCAGACTTGGGCGACTATGTGGAATTTGAACATTCTTCCTGTGTTTGTGTGGGTTTCCTCCAGGTGCTCCAGTTTCCTCCCACAGTCCAAAGATGTACAGGTTACGTGGTTTGGCCATGCTAAATTGCACATAGTGTCCAGAGATGTGCAGGCTAGGTGGATTAGCCATGAGTTGCAGGGATAGGGTAAAGTGTTGGGTCTGGGTGGGATGCTGTTCGGAGGGTCAATGTGGACTTGATTGACCGAATGGCCTGCTTCTACAGTGTCGGGATTCTGAGGTGTCTTCAGCTGCCCCTTGCTCTGGTTCTCCACCTGCCTAAGCCAGATTCTTTATCTGCCCTGGTACTCTGCCTAGTTTCCCACAAGCTCCCACCCTGACTCCCTCAGTTCCTGTCCCAAACCTGTTTTTATCTGGACCAAGGTTTTTCTCAACTCATAGCTGTAGCCTTCTGTTGTGCATTGAAATGCTAGATTTGAGACTGGACAGTGCAGATATTCTTGGTGAGCTGATGCTTGTATTGATCAATATCTGCCACTTATTGGAACCTTATGAATCTTCATGTACAATACTGGTGTGTAATTATTTTATACAATACCATGTTGGTAACTGTATATGGTATTTCCTTTTAGATTTAGTGGTTTATTTTAGTTGGTAAGTTAATTCAGCAAGGAATACATAGTGTGATACAGTATTTCAACCTGGGCATTGTTTTATACTTCACAGAATTTGCAGGAACATAACCCTGGTATTAATTAATTCTTATGGGAAACCATGTTTCACTTAATCATTTTATTTAAAGTAGTGATTTTCAGAAATGACGCCAGCACTTTAGTGGGATTGCCTGTAAATGAAAAATGAGGGTTGTGTTCAATGTTGCCCATAATTAAGAATTCTCTTTGTTGTTTAGGAATTATAAGAAGCTAATAGATACCTTACTGGACTTGCTTGACCAGCGGAACTTGTAAGTTTTTAAAAATTATGTATTTTTGTTTCAGCTTGATAGCTCAGTCTGTCATCTTGTAGCTTTCCAGTATGCGACGTATCAAATTTGCATCCCTAGCTAGATTTGAGATGGAGTTGACACTTTCGTGCAGAAAAATGTTGGACTATGAGAGAAATGCTTAAAAGGAGTTGCTCAACAGATTTTCATGGGAAGTACACAGCAGTGATGCAGTACATATGATGAGAAAAGATATTTGTTCCCTCTGTTCAGACAAAAGATGTGCTGGTGGCAAAGGTTAAATGCCAGCCCCTGGTTGCACAGACTGTCTGTCTGCACAGGCAAGCAATCGGATTTACAGTCCTGTAATAACTTAATCTTTTTATTTTTCTTTGAGCATTGAAAAGGATTGTTTTAAAAATTAAGCCCTGTTTAAAGAACTTCATAAAAACTAAAACAACGTTTCTGGAATTCATTGTGAATTGTGTTTACATTGCTTTGTTCAAGCAGTTGGGGAGGGGAGAGAAGACATTGTGAGTGCAGAGAGTAAGACTTGGCTGGCAACAAATTGCTGATTGACTGGTTTGTGCAATTGTGACCAGTTGTGGATACCAGAGGTCATCAACCTGACAACAGTTCTCTAATTGGATCTTGGGAAGCTGAACAGTGTGTGTATGTTGTTATGGTTCTGTTCGCCGAACTGGGAATTTGTGTTGTAGACGCTTCGTCCCGTCTCTATGATATCCTCAGTGTGTGTATGAATAATACAGTGAGTCTTCAGACTGGAAGAAATAGGACTTGACTCTGTATATCTCTGCAGCAAAGAATTTCACACGTAGAGATGGTCAGTTGTTTTCTCCCACCATTTGCTATCAGCTGATGCATCTAACCAATGCCTGAAACTGAACAATTAATGTGTAAGTTCTCTGCCTCCTTAACAAGAACTGAAAATCTGAAAGGAGGGTATCAGAGCAGATGGTTTTGCTTGGGAAGAGAAAGGAACACCTCATTGAAGCCTGTGAACTGATGCTATTGGAATGTGTTTCGTGATATATTTTTTGTCCACTCAACCACCCGTATGTGTAGGGATTCTACATTTTAGAATTGGCTTCCCATTTTCCAGCCCACTCTTTACCTGCGAACATCTGCCCCCAATCAGCTTTTGAAAGTTCTTGCCTAATACCGTCAAAATTGGCCTTTCTCCAATTTAGAACTTCAACTTTTAGATCTGGTCTATCCTTTTCCATCACTATTTTAAATCTAATAGAATTATGGTCACTGGCCCTAAAGTTTTCCCCACTGACCCATCAGTTACCTGCTATGCCTGATTTCCCAAGGGTGGGTCAAGTAGGTACATCCGCATATTGGATCAGAAAATTTTCTTGTACACACTTAAATTCCTCTCCATCTAAACCCTTAACATTATGGCAGTCTCAGTCTATGTTTGGAAAGTTAAAATCCCCTACTATAACCACCCTGTTGTTATTACAGATAGCTGACATCGCCTTACAAGTTTGTTTTTCAATTTCCCTCTGACTATTTGGGGGTCTATAATACAATCCCAATAAGGTGATCATCTCTTTATTTCTCAGTTCCACCCAAGTAACTTCCCTGGATGTATTTCTTGGAATATTCTCCCTCAGTACAACTGTAATGCTGTCATTACAGCTGCCAGTCCTGCCCATCCCCGAGCCATGTTTCTGTAATAGCTATGATATCCCAGTGCCACTTTCCTAACCATGCCCTGAGTTCATCTGCCTTCCCTGTTAGGCCCCTTGCATTGAAATAAGTGCAGTTTAACTTATGAGTCCTACTTTGTCTCTGCCTGCCATAACTGTTTGACTTCTGTTCTCAACTGTACCAGTCTCAGACTGATCTCTTTCCTCATTATCTCCACCCCCCTCACCTTAGAAGTTTAAATCCTCCCGAGCAGCTCTAGCAAATCTCCCTGCCAGTATATTACTCCCCTTCCAATTTAGGTGCAATTCGTTTTCCTTGTAAAGGTCACTTCTACCCCAAAAGAGATTCCAATGATCCAAAAATGTGAATCCTTCTCCTATACATTAGCTCCTCAGCCATGCATTCATCTGCTCTATCCTCCTATTCCTGCCCTCACTAGCTAATAGCACTGGGAATAATCCAGATATTACTACTCTTGAGGACCTCCTTTTTAAATTCCTGCCTAACTGTCTGTAATCTCCCCTCAGAATCTCCACCTTTTCCCTTCCTATGTTGTTGGTTCCATTGTGGACAATGACCTCTTGCTGGCCCCTCTCCCCCATGAGAACATTCTGCATCCTCTCTGAGACATACTTGATCCTGGCACCAGGGAAACAACACACCATTCTGCTTTCTCGCTGCTGGTCACAGAAACGTCTTGGACTAGAGAGTCCCCTACCACAATTGATCTCTTGGAACCTGACAAACCCCTCATTGCATTACAATTAGTCTCAATACCAGAAACTTTCCTGTTTGTGCGACATTCCCTTGTGAATCGATCACCCCTTACATTTTCCAAAACTGCATACTTGTTTGAAATGGGGATAGCCACAGAAGACTCCCGTACTAGCTGCCTACCTCTCTTACCTTTCCTGGAGTTAACCCATCTATGTGACTGTATCTGTGACTTTTCCTTCTTCCTATAACTGCCATTCATCACATACTGTTGCTGTTGCAAATTCCTCATTGCCTCTAACAGTGTCTCCAACCAATCCATCCGATCTGATAGGATTCTCAATCAACAGCATCTATTGCAAATATAATCAGCAGTAACCCTTAAATTCTCGTTGAACTCCCACAACTGACAAGCCCATGTCACTCTAGTAAAGGACATTTTTGCTCCTTCGTGATCTACAGACCCAGAAAATAACACCATTTTATTCCTCTATAAAACACTGCACCAGGTTAAATTAATAGTTATGGCTTATATTTTAAGTTTAATCAAAAGACATATTTCTAGTTAAGTATAATCAAGAAAGAACCCACACACTTAAAACAATTCACTTATCTGTTTCTGTGCTGTGAACTTCGCCCAAACAGTTCCTCCAAGATCAGTTGTGAATTTTCACTGTTTAATTTTCCCAGACACACTCCGATGTCCAGCAATACATGAATTCAAACAGCAAAGGCAATAACTGTGATAACGAGAATCCACAGAAAGTATATTCCTGTTAGGGTGAAAAGAAAGGCTGGTAGATATAGGGAATGCTGGATGACTAAAGAAATTGAGGGTTTGGTTAAGAAAAAGAAGGAAGCGTATGTCAGATATAGATAGGATAAGGATAGATAGAGTGAATCCCTAGAAGAGTATAAAGACAGTAGGAGTACACTTAAGAGGGAAATCAGGAGGGCAAAAAGGGGACACGAGATAGCTTTGGCAAATAGAATTAAGGAGAATCCAAAGAGTTTTTACAAATACGTTAAGAACAAAAGAATAATTAGAGAGAGAAAAGGGCCCCTCAAAGATCAGCAAGGCAGCCTTAGTGTGGAGCCGCAGAAAATGGGAGAGTTACCAAGCAAGTATTTTGCATCAGTATTTACTGTGGAAAAGGATATGGAAGATATAGACTGTAGGGAAATAGATCGTGACACCTTGAAAAATGTCCATATTATAGAGGAGGAAATGCTGGATGTCTTGAAATGCATAAAAGTGGATAAATCCCCTGGACCTGATCAGGTGTACCCTAGAACTCTGGGAAGCTAGAGAAGTGATTGCTGGGCCACTTGCTGAGATATTTGTATCATCGATAGTCACAGGTGAGGTGCTGGAAGACTGGAGGTTGGCAAACGTGGTGCCACTGTTTAAGAACGGTGGTAAGGACAAGCCAGGGAACTATAGACCGGTGAACCTGATGTCAGTGGTGGGCAAGCTATTAGAGGGAATCCTGAGGGCCAGGATGTATCATGTATTTGGAAAGGCAAGGACTGATTAGGGATAGTCAACATGGCTTTGTGCATGGGAAATCACGTCTCACAAACTTGATTGAGTGTTTTGAAGAAGTAACAAAAAGGATTGATGAAGGCAGAGCAGTAGATGTGATCCATGTGGACTTCAGTAAGGCATTCGACAAGGTTCCCCATGGGAGACTGGTTAGCAAGGTTAGATCTCTCGGAATACAGGGAGACCTAGCCATTTGGATACAGAACTGGTTCAAAGGGTGGTGGTGGAGGGTTGTTTTTCAGACTGGAGTCCTGTGACCAGTGGAGTGCCACAAGGATTGGTGCTGGGTTCTCTACTTCTTTCATTTATATAAATGATTTGGATGCTAGCATAAGAGGTATGGTTAGTAAGTTTGCAGATGACACCAAAATTGGAGGTGTAGTGAACAGCAAAGAAGTTTACCTTGGATTACAACAGGATCTTGACCAGATGGGCCAATGGGCTGAGAAGTAGCAGATGAAGTTTAATTCAGATAAATGTGAGGTGCTGCATTTTGGGACCGCAAATCTTAGCAGGGTTTATACACTTCATGGTAAGGTCCAACGGATTGTTGCTGAACAAATAGATCTTGGAGTGCAGGTTCATAGCTCCTTGAAAGTGGAGTCTCACGTAGATAGGATAGTGAAGGAGCCATTTGGTATACTTTCCTTTATTGGTCAGAGTATTGAGTACAGGAGTTGGGAGGTCATGTTGCTGCTATCCAGGGACATTGGTTAGGCCACTGTTGGAATATTGCATGCAGTTCTGGTCTCCTTCCTATCGGAAAGATGTTGTGAAACTTGAAAGCGTTCAGAAAAGATTTCCAAGGATGTTGCCACGGTTGGAGGATTTGAGCTATGAGGACAGGCTGAACCAACTGGGGCTGTTTTCCCTGGAGTGTCGGAGGCTGAGGGGTGACCTTATGGAGTTTTGCAAAATTGAGGGTCATGGATTGGATAAATAGGCAAAGTCTTTACTCTGGAGTGGGGGAGTCCAGAAGTAGAGGGCATAAGTTTAAGATGAGAGGGGAAAGATATAAAAGAGACTGAAGGGGCAACATTTTCGCTCAGAGGGTAGTACGTGTATGGAATGAGCTGCCAGAGGAAGTGGTGGAGGCTGATACAATTGCAATATTTAAGAGGCATTTGGCTGGGTATATGAATAGGAAGGGTTTGGAGGGATATGGGCCAGGTGCTGGCAGGTGGGACTAGATTGGATTGGGATATCTGGTTGGCATTGATGGGTTGGACAGACTGGTCTGCTTCCATGCTGTACATCTCTATGACTAAGTTATATTTATAGATTGTGATTCATAGTTTTGTTCATCACAAAGCTGGTCCCTTTTTTCTAAAAGCTGTTTTTTTTTCTGGAGGGGTCATAAACCAGCTCCCGGTTCTGATTAGACTGGTTTGGTACAGAGATTAAAGGGTATTGAGAGGCCTTTTTGTTTATATGTAAGCAGATGAGACTTCAGGCCAAAGCGGTCATGTTTTAGAAGTGACCTGTATAATGAAAGTGTGTCAACTCTTTGGCTGTGCAGTTCAGTCCAGAACTAGTTAGGAGTTCTGTGTGGAAACAGGCGAGCTCTCTCTCTTTCTGCCCTTCTAACCTCAACCTGTAAGCATGTGTTCCATTTTTTGATAACTGTTTCCAGGTGGCTTGCTTAGTGGGACTGTTGTGTACATTCGGAACAGCATAATTAAGTCTAGTTTGGATAGATTAAGTTCTGTAGGGGTTCTTTCTTCTGTTCTTTGTGTTTCATTATGTAATTTTGTTAATAAATTTTTGTGTTTTAAAACCTAGTTGTCAACCTTGCTAACTTACTCCGGGTAGTTTTCACTGTACACTTATCATGGTGGCTCAATGGTTAGCACTGCTGCCACACAGCACCAGGGTCCCAATTCCACCCTTGGGCAACTGTCTGTGTGGAGTTTGCATGTTCTCCCCGTGTCTGCGTGGGTTTCCTCCAGGTGCTCTGGTTTTCTCCCACAGTCCAAAGATGAAGGTGAATTGGACATGGTAAATTGACCATAGTGCTAGGTGCATTAGTCAGAGGGAAATGGGTCAAGGTGGGTTACTCTTTGGAGGGTCGTTGTGGACTGGTTGGGCCGAAGGGCCTGTTTCCACACTGTAGGGAATCTAATCTTATCGAAACAAATTGCAAAGTTATGGCCTGGGCTGCCTGCTTAAGAATGTTTTCAGTGGTTTGGTTGAATCCATAACAGTTTACCTACGATGAAATGTATTTATTTTCAATAAATTGTAGTTCTCATTAAATACAGGGACATGTTAATATGATTCAATCAGATGGGAAAACTGGGAAGTTTCGTCAAAATAACCGGGCTAAAACGCACCTTCCCAAGTAGATCATAACCAAGTTGATTGGTAGCTACAGCTGCTTCTTTATTATACTTCTGATAATGTCTAATGATCATTGCTAATGTGCATGAATGTGATCAATGGCTAAGGATTGCATCTGTCTTGCCTGGATGAATAGTCATTCATCCTGCACTTCTTCATTGGCTCGGTTCAGATATAAACAGTGACTGTTAACGCCCTGCAACCTTGGCTGGAACACCAATATGGAAATTTTAGCATTGCATTATTATCATTAATTATGATGTTTTCCAACAAATCCTTGAACAAATCTTGTAAAAGACTTTAAATTTTGATCAGGTGTTTGTTTTTTTTAGACCATGGAAATTTGAACAAATAGCCATTGGTTTCCTCTCCCTGTTACTGAGAGATGATGTCCCACTACCTACAAGAGGAATCAAGTTCTTTATTCAGAGTCTTAATCATGATGCTTTAGTAGTCCGGAAGGTAAGTTTTCTTTGTTAAATTTCACATGCCTAGCAATCAAAGAGAAGAATTGGAAGTTTACTGCTTAATTTGTCATTGTGTGGTGTACTTTGCCAGCTGCAAGAAAAATATAATCACCAGCACTTTACAGTGCTCATGGATGATATGAGAAGTGTCCTCTCTCCTGAGAAAGAATTGTTAGCTGATAGGGCTCTGTTTCAGTGAATTCACTCAATCAATTCTCACCTGACTTTGGAATCTGGCAAACTTGCCAGCATGTTTTATATAATGTCACATGATATTGTACTGTTTAAAAAGCTATCTTCTCCTGACATGAGACATAGCATGGCTGTGTTGAGCTGATATTTACAAAAATATTATCTTGAAGGCTGAAAGAATGAATGTTCATTGTTAATTTTCATGCCTGAGCTGTCTGGGGTCAGTAGCTTCACGTACTACGGATAATAAATAATTTCCAGTCTGGATGTAAAAATATCATTCAACTGAATTGCTCATTCTGCAAACATTAAGTGCAATGAGATAAGCCCTGGATAGAAAGGTTTAGTGTAACAATGAAATTTACCATGTTAAGTTCCTGCAGCTGGGTTCCACAGCATGGCCTCTGCCCAACATCTGAACCTATTGTGTGTCTCTACGGTGAAGCTTGGAGCCTCTCCTCATCTCCCAAGCACACCTCAAGTCACCTGGTTCTGCAGGGATGGGGGAATATGGTGAGCTTGGTGCTGTCACGCACCGAAGAACCTGTCTAGTGTTGGGGGTGTAGGGCTTTTTTGGCCTCACTACCTCCTCATGCGTGCTCTCTCTCACGCACTCTCTCTCTCTCTCTCTCACACACACACACCCCTATTCAACAAACCTTTGAAAATGGTAGTTGCTGCATGCTTTTTAGCTATTTACTGCTCATCCAGTGATAGGCCTGATCTTATCCTCCTTTGCTGTTGATCAAGTGCAGGCAGAGGAAAGGCTTTAGCTGAGCAGCTTTGCCGCATATTTCAAAAATCACCTTGTCTTTTGGCAGACTTATTTCTGTCACTTGAGCAAGGACGCTTGCCTGGACTGCATCCACAGCCTCTGCAGTCTGCCTGTTTGTGCAGATAAAATGCAAAATAAATTTACCACCACCTAAAACATGCAGCAGGTGGTGAAACCTTGTTGGGACCTCGAACTTTCAAGCAGAATATGATGTCCCCAAAATTGCACATGTGACCATTGCTAAATTAATTTCATCTTCAGATGGCAATATCTGCTGTGGCTGGCATCATGAAGCAGCTGAAGAGACCTCACAGAAAAATAGAGATTGATCCATACACTGTTTGTAAGTAGAATTGACCTTCAGTGATTATTTCCTTGATCATATTCTCAGTGAAATGTTAATGCACTTAAAGTAATTTTAAATATGCAAACCTTTTGAACAAATTGCTTATTTCGAACCTGGGTTGCTCATTAAAGTGAAACTTAAGTTCAAGCAATTTTGGAAACCCCTCAAATTTGTCAATGTTTTATTTTTCATTGTTTTTAAGACAAAACTTGCAAGGAGGAGAATTTGCTTTCACTTGTGTAGGGCATTCACTGAAAAGACCATGGTCATAATCAGTACAGTTAAATCATATGGTATGTCTTTGGGCACATTCAAATCTCTGGAAATGCTTCCATCATATGACTTGACTGGCACTTGATTTTAATATCTTCCTCTGAGGGCTGAGTATTACAGAGTTAAGACATTTTTGAAATGACACTTAGTCGAAATACCTGTTTTTGCGTGTTCCTTTGAAAGGTTTAACATTCCTTGCTGTATTCCTGTGATCACTGTACTTGGCGCGAGTCAGATATTTTGGCATTGCTGTTCATAATAACTATATCCATGATCCAAAAAGACATTTGAACTACTTCTTTGCAAACATTTTCACTACTTAACACATTTTACTTTACCTCTCAGAAGTTTTTATTTTGCATTATTATATTCACTCAAGACGTTAAAAATGTGAACAAAGATGTTTCCATCACTAAAAGTAAAAATTACATGGTGGTGATTTGATATGCTGACTGTTCCATTATTCTGGTGGAAAATAGGAAATGTTGGACGAGAAAGACAAAGCTCTAACACAACTGTCTGCCATCCTGGTAGACATGATGGAATAATAATGACATAATTGGCTACTTATTAGCAATCGGTATCTATCAAGAAATCTGTCAAATCCAGACATGAGTTAACACAAAATCCATTGCTGGAAACCTTTGGAAACGATAGGTCTAAAGTTAGTTACTTCTCGCAAGTATGTTACGTTATTGTGTAAATGTGGACGGCACAGTGGCTCAGTGGTTAGCACTGCTGCCTCACAGCGCCAGAGACCTGGGTTCAATTCCCGCCTCAGGCGACGACTGTGTGGAGTTTGCACATTCTCCCCGTGTTTGCATGGGTTTCCTCCGGGTGCTCCGGTTTCCTCCCGCAGTCCAAAAATGTGCAGGCTAGGTGAATTGGCCATGTTAAACTGCCCGTAGTGTTAGGCGAAGGGGTAAATGTAGGGGAATGGGTCTGGGTGGGTTGCGCTTTGGTGGGTCGGTGTGGACTTGTTGGGCTGAAGGGCCTGTTTCCACACTGTAAGTAATTAATCTTTACTTCGAATGTTGTTTTCAAGTTCATTTTCTACAGTTTTATTTATTAGTGAAAATTTTAAACAAGTCTTTTGAACCTTCTGCTTTATTATTTTTTGAAGCCCTTAAAAATATTCCACATTTTTAATTGTATGAACTTCCCAACTAGATGGCTCTCGTCCAGCAATAACCCAGCCAGGAGACAGGCCTGATAACAAGTGGCTTCATTACGATAGCTCCAATTTGCCAAGGACTAAGGATGAATGGGAAGCCTGCTTATTTGTGGAAAAGACACACTGGGGGTACTATACATGGCCTCAGTAAGTATGGGATTGGTGAAATGTAAGCCATCAGAGTAATTCCATTCAAATCCTTGGAGATTGCTCAGTATGATTGGAGTCAATTATAAAGGATGAAATTACAACACATCTGGATAGTAGTAACAAGATAGGTCAGAGTCAGCATGGATTTATGAAAGGGAAATCATACTTGACTAATCTTCTGGAATTTTTTGAGGATATAACTCTGAAGATGGACAAGAGGGATCCAGTGGATATAGTGTATCTGGACTTTCAGAAAGCCTTTGATAAAGTCCCACATAGGAGGTTAGTGAGCAAAATTAGGGCACGTGGTATTAGGGGTAAAATACTAACATGGGATTGAAAATTGGTTGGCTGACAGGAAACAAAGAGTAGCGATAAATGGCTCCCCTTCGGAATGGCAGGCGGTGACCAGGGATCAGTGCTGGGACTGCAGCTTTTTACAATGTACATTAATGATCTAGATGAAGGTATTAAAAGTAATATTAGCAAATTTGCTGATGACAAAGCTTGGGAGGCAGGGTGAAATGTGAAGAGGATGTTAGGAGAATACAGGGTGACCTGGACAGGCTAGATGAGTGGACGGATGCATGGCAGATGCAGTTTAATGTGGATAAATGTGTGGTTATCCACTTTGGTGGCAAGAACAGAAAGGCAGATTACTACCTAAATGGAATCAAGCTAGGTAAAGGGGCAGTACAACGAGATCTACGTGTTCTTGTACATCAGTCAATGAAAGTAAGCATGCAGAAAGCTAATAGCATGCTGGCCTTCATAACAAGAGGAATTGAGTATAGAGCTAAAAATGTGTTGCTGGAAAAGCGCAGCAGGTCAGGCAGCATCCAAAGAGCAGGAGAATCGACTTTTCAGGCATGAGCCCTTTTTCAGGAATGAGGAAAGTGTGTCTAGCAGGCTAAGATAAAAGGTAGGGAGGAGGGACTTGGGGGGAGGGGTGCTGGAAATGTGATAGGTGGAAGGAGGTCAAGGCGAGGGTGATAGGCCGGAGTGGGGGTGGGGACGGAGAGGTCATGATGAAGATTACAGGTTAGGAAGGCGGTGCTGAGTTTGAGGGATTTGACTGAGACAAGGTGGGGGGAGGGGAAATGAGGAAACTGGAGAAACCGGAGTTCATCCCTTGTGGTTGAAGGGCTCCGAGGCGGAAGGTGAGACGCTCTTCCTCTAGCCGTCGTGTTGCTATTGTCTGGTAATGGAGGAGTCTAAGGATCTGCATGTCCTTGGTGGAGTGGGAGGGGGAATTGAAGTGTTGAGCCACAGGGTGGTTGGGTTGGTGGGTCCAGGTGTCCCAGATGTGTTCTCTGAAACTTTCCATAAGTAGGCGGCCTGTCTCCCCAATATAGAGGAGGCCACGTCGGGTGCAGCGGATGTAGTAAATGATGTGTGTGGAGGTGCAGGTGAATTTGTGGCGGATATGGAAGGATCCCTTGGGGCTATACACTAAACAAACAGTTCTTCCTAGCCATATCAGAAATTAAAGACAGTAAGTACCAAACACTTTCATGTATTTGCCCCCAAACTCTGGGTTCCTCAACTGTTCCAGACCCCCAAGGGATCCTCCTCCCTACCTTTTATCTTAGCAAGCTGGACACACTTTCCTCATTCCTGAAGAAGGGCTCATGCCTGAAACGTCAATTCTCCTGCTCCTTGGATGCTGCCTGACCTGCTGCACTTTTCCAGCACCACATTTTCAGCTCTGATCTCCAGCATCTGCAGTCCTCACTTTCTTCTCGAATTGAGTATAGAAGCAAAGAGGTCCTTCTGCAGCTGTACAGGGCCTTGGTGAGACGGCACCTGGAATATTGTGCGCTGTTTTGTCCTCCAAATTTGAGGAAACACATTCTGGCTATTGAGCGAGTGCAGCATAGGTTCACGAGGTCAATTCCTGGAATGGCGAGATATCTTATGCTGAAAGATTGGAGCGACTGGGTTTGTATACGCTTGAGTTTAGAAGGCTGAGAGGAGATCTGATTGAGATGTATAAGATTATTAAAGGATTGGACACTGGAGGCAGGAAGTATGTTTCCGCTGATGGGTGAGTCCCAAACCAGAGGACACAGTTTAAAAATAAGGGGTAGATCACTTAGAACAGAGTTGAGGAGAAACTTCTTCACCCAGAGAGTGGTGAGTGCATGGAATGTTCTGCCCCAGAAGGCTGTGGAAGCCAAGTCTCTGGATACTGTCAAGAAAGAGTTGGACACCGCTCTTAAGGATAGTGGAATCAAGGGTTATGGGGATAAGGCAGGAACACTATACTAACTGAGGATGATCAGCCATGATCATAATGAATGGTGGTGCTGGCTCGAAGAGCAGAATGGCCTACTCCTGCACCTATTGTCTATTGATTAACGGAACAAATGACGAGTGATTTGTAATTCCAATATTTAAGCAATTAGAAATATTTTCAAGACCAGCGAATTGGGTCAAAATATTCTATTATTAGAAGCATTGCTCATGCATATAATGTACATCGTTAAACTGTCTAAAAAGTGTAGCGCTGGAAAAGCACAGCAGGTCAGGCAGCATCCAAGGAACAGGAGATTTGACATTTCAGGCTTAAGCTCTTTATCAGCAGCTGTAGTCCTGACTTTATTTTAGTCATGTAATTAATTTATGTCTAGTATGTTAATAGACAGTATTATAATAGGTTGTAAAGAAAGTGAGGATTTGGGAAGTGTTCTTAAAAGAACAGTTGAAGCATAGATGCAAGAGAAAATCTAATGACATTTTTTCCTAATTAGGAAGCTGCTTGTTTATGCCCCAGTGGATCAACAACCTAAACTAGGAAGAAGTCAAAGCGAAATGTCAGAGGTAAAAATTATTTGTCAAAAGTTTTTTTTTTAGCATTTTCTAGTTATCAATTCAGGGTTATTTGATGAGCTTGAAATAATAAGAGTGCATGAGTTGAAGTAAGTGAGCAATCTTCATCAAAGCAAGAGTGTATGATCCCATTTGAAAAATAATGAAGTTTTAGAACTGTATTTACTATTTCGCCTGCTGTTGTGTCACCACTTTCCTTAATATGCTAGTATTGCACATCATTGGCCTGTATGGACCTTGGACTAACATTGTTTTTATATTGGGAACCAATATTTCAAGTTTGTTGTCAGATTCAGAAGACAAAGTAGGAAAGCCCAATGAAGTGAACATTAATAGCAAAGTATAACAAACAGTTTATGCAAGGCTACTGTGTAACTGCACTGTATAATTTGTATCTTAGCTTAAGTCTTACGAATAATTTTGCCTGAATGCTGCCAACATTGGTCATGGATCTCCGATCAGTACCCGCATTGCTGTTTACGTGCCCTGAGAGCAGCATAGTTGTGCAATGGCTTTACTTTATTTTATGAACTTTGTTTTATTGTAATGAAAGAGCACCTTCAGTTCAATACAGCTTCTTCCTCTTCAGTATCTTGTTATGAAGAAAGAGTCTATAGAGCTCAAGGGTCTCCTGGGTAAATCTGTTCTTTTTCCAGAAATCAGTTCTGAAATCCATACAAAAGACAGTTGACTAGTGTCAAATATGATTTTATCAGCAAGCAACTCTAAAGCAGTAGTGCAGCACTTAATTTTTTCTGGTTTGAGGATGCCAGTCAAGTTTCCTTAGCAGTTTTCCTAATTACCTTGACGTCGGATTGTCTCATTGGTTCAATGTTGACAAAAACAATAAATTCAAACTAGAGTAGGTTTTAGTATCCTGGGACATAATTTAAATTGGTTAAATTTGAATTGTTGTCAAAACAGCAACCAACTCACGTAATAATTTCACAACAAAATGTTACATATTTTCAATTTTCCAGTACACTGAGACTGCTAGGTAGTGTTATGGACTAGGCCAGACCACTCAAAACTTTCTTAAGCAGGCAGCCCTAGACCTAACTTGGCAATTTGTTTTGGTAAGTGTACAGTGAAAATTACCTGGAGGTAGCTAGTTTGACTACTAGATTTTAAAACAGACAAAAATGTATTCACAAAATTACACAATGAAACACAAATAACAGAATAAAGAACTCAAACTATCCAGTTAGATTTAATTATGCTGTTCCGAATAAGTTCCAATAAGCAAACTCCGTTTAAAACCCAGTATAAATGGAACACATGCTTACAAGTTGATGTTGAAGGGCAGAAAAGAGAGACTTTCCACACAGCTCCCTGTTGAACTTCCCAGTTTAAGACTGAACTAAAACTGCTCAGCTCAGCTAGAGAGCTGACCCACACCCTTTTCTTTATACAGGTCATTTCTAAAGCATGCCCACTTTGGCCTGCAGTCTCATCTGACTACATAGAAACAAAAGGCCTCTTAAAATCCTTTTCATCTCTGTACCAAACCAGACTGATCGGAGTCCAGCCCAGTTTATTGCCCCTCTGAAAAAATCAAGGACAGAGTCTTCTTGATCCAAAGAACAACATTTAGGAAAAAAGGGACTAGCTTTGTGACAGTAGTCATATGACACATGCTTGTAAGGTCTGTGAAAAACAGTATTTACTCTCTCTTAAAGGTAACAGTACACACCTTCAACTTCATAACAATACTGAGAAGAATATTGATTCCCACACTGATACTTTGTTTATATTAAATATCTCTGCCTCCTTCCCCCCCCCCCATACCTCCTCAAATATTTTCCTTTGTCTGGAATATGGTAACATATCTTGTCGGCTTTCAATCATGTATTACAGGCTTACTCAGCTACTTTTGAAATCAATGTAATTGAAATTTTCCATAATTGGTATATCTGTACGCACTATTTGTTAACTATTTATTAGTACTGATGTTGTCGTTAAAGTTATGGTAGAGTGAAAATCAGTTTAATATTTACGTACATCTTTTATGATTTAGTTTAATTTTAACTAGTGCCCATTTGAAGATGTTTTTCCTTTGCAAAGAAAGGCATTATTTATGTTTAATTTACTATGGTTTTGTCACATGTATGATTCTAAAACTCTGCACAGGCATTGCTAATGACTTCCAAACAATTACCTTTATAGGCAGAACAAGTAATTTATGACCATTTCTCTGACCCACAATTTATGGAGCAATTGATTAAATTCTTATCCTTGGAAGACCGAAAAGGGAAGGACAAATTTAATCCACGCAGATTTTGTCTGTTCAAGGTATGCAATAGTATTAGTAAACTAAAATGAAACATCAGCTTAATGCATTTGATTTTTGGCATGAGTGACCTCTGCAGGAACATTATTCCTAAACAATTATCATCCACAAGTGACAAATCTAAACATTCATGTTCAATAAATATTTGAAGGTCACTGCAATGTGGCAGCTTGATAAATACTATTGACATGCAGCTCTCTAGCATAACCTCAGTCAGTGTGATGGATGCTTCCGCATAATATAAATTTATGGGATGTTTCTTTTCTCTTCTGCTTTTTAATTTAGTGGCAAATCCTGTTCGCATCACCTGATGTTCAACACACTTCCTCCATCATTCTCCTTCATAAATGCTGATGATGTCCATTTAATATTTTGCAAGATTCAGTTCTCAGCACTGGGCTGTAGTACATTCTATAAACTAACAACTTTGACATGAGATCAAATCTTTGTAACATCTGTCTCACCATGGCCTCTCTTCTGCTTCAGTAGAAATTCTAGTTCCAATTGTTACGTAATTTGGAAACATTCTTTTCCTTGCTCTCCTGTCTCACGAAGAGATTCTGGCCATTTTGTTCCTATTCTTGGGCCAATTCCATTGTTCTTCAGCTTCAAGATTGTTTCAGGTGCAAGGTTGTACTTTGTGTTTAGAGTTAAGGTAAAATGAAGCATCCTGTGACTTGATTTGCAGTTTGCCTGAAGGTTATTTTACTGAGAAGAAGATGCAAAATATTTTTATCCGGAGGCAATAGCAATAGGCTACATTCTAGTACTGGATTGATTGAGACTGCAATGTCCTAGAGGAACAGTGATAGTGTTGGGTTGTCAACATTTTATGTGTGGGAAATCATGTCTCACAAACTTGATTGTGTTATTTGTTCAAAAAACTCAGAGGATTGATGAGGGCAGAACAGTGGACGTGATCCATATGGACTTCAGTAAGACATTCGACAAGGTTCCCCATGGGAGACTGGTTAGCAAGGTTAGATCTCATAGAACACAGGGAGAACTAGCCATTTCGAAACAAAACTGGCTCGAAGGTAGAAGACGGAGGGTGGTGGTAGAGGGTTGTTTTTCAGACTGGAGACCTGTGACCAGTGGAGTGCCATAAGGATCGATGCTGGGTCCAATACTTTTCATCATTTATATAAATGATTTGGATGTGAGCATAAGAGGTATAGTTAATAAGTTTGCAGATGACACCAGAATTGGAGATGTAGTGGACAGCGAAGAAGGTTACCTTAGATTACAATGGGATCTTGATCAGGTGGGCCAGTGGGCTGAGAAGTGGCAAATGGAGTTTAATTTAGATAAATGCGAGGTGCTGCATTTTGGGAAAGCAAATCTTAGCAGGACTTATACACTTAATGGTTAGTGTTGTTGAACAAAGAGACCTTGGAGTGCAGGTTCATAGCTCCTTGAAAGTGGAGTCGCAGGTAGATAGGATAGTGAAGGTGGCGTTTGGTATGCTTTCCTTATTGGTCAGAGTATTGAGTACAGGAGTTGGGATGTCATGTTATGGCTCTACAGGACATTGGTTAGGCCAGTGTTGGAATATTGCATGCAATTCTGGTCGTCTTCCTATTGAAAAGATGTTGTGAAATTTGAAAGGGTTCAGAAACAATTTGCAAGGATGTTACCAAGGTTGGAGGATTTGAGCTATAGGGAGAGGTTGAATAGGCTAGCGCTGTTTTTCCTGGAGCATTGGAGGTTATGGGGTGACCTTATAGAAGTGTACAAAATTATGAGGGGCATGGATAGGATAATTAGACAAAGTCTTTTCCCCGGAGTGGGATAAGTCCAGAACTAGAGGGCATAGGTTGAGGGTCAGAGTGGAAAGATATAAAAGAGACCTAAAGGGCAACCTTTTCACACAGAGGGTGGTACGTGTATGGAATGAGCTGCCAGAGGAAGTGGTGGAGGCTGGTACAATTGCAACATTTAAGAGGCATTTGGATGGGTATATGAATAAGGAGGTTTGGAGGGATATGGGCCAGGCGCTGATAGGTGGGACTAGATTGGGTTAGGATATCTGGTCAGTATGGAAGAATTGGACTGAAGGGTCTGTTTCCGTGCTGTACACCTCTATGACTCTATTTGTACTTTAAATTGTCCATTAAACTAAAAATGAGGGATCAATATGGTGAAGCTACAAAACAGGGTGACTAGATTGCTGAACAGCAGAAGCTACATGCAATTGATTCCACAACTGTTGGATCAGATCTGAACTTAGTCCTGCTACATCCAGCCATGAATTGTAATGTATGGTTAGAAATCGAGAGGAGCAGGCAGCTTCACAAATGCCACCATCTTCAAGGATGGGAGAGATGAGCACATATTGCAAAAGATGAGGCTGAAGTATTTGCAGCCTCCTTCAGCCAGAAGTGTATGACCCCAGCATCACAAATGTCAATATTCAGCCAATGTGATTACTTCTACATGATATCAAAGAACAACTGAAGGCATTAAATACTGCAAATGCTATGGACCTTGACAGAACTCTGGCAATTGTACTGAAGATTCCAACATCATCCACACCCCTAGCAAGCTATTCCAGTACAAATACAGCACTGGCATCTACTGACAATGTGGAAAACTGGCCAAACATGCCCTTTTCGCAAAAAGTAAGACAAATCAAACTTGGTCAATTATGTGCCATTATACTTTTATCCATTATCTTGATCATCAGCAAAGTTTTAGGGATTGTTGATAGTACCATCAAGCAGCATCAGCTCAGTGATGACCTGATACTGTGTCTTGGTTCCACAAGGGCCACTCATGCCTGAACTCATTAAACATTTGGCTTATCACTGATTAAGGTCATATGCAATGCAAAGGAAAATACTTATGATTGCTGTAAGTCCATTATCTAAGTCTTAAGATATCATTGCATGAGTTCGTCTACGTGGAGTCTTTCTGGATCCAAGCAGAAAGGTAATTGAAAAGAAAATCACCTGAACTAATTGCATGTATTATTTCGTTCAGTGCAGGAAAAGGAAATTTTTAGATTTTCAACCTGCAGTTTCTGAGCTGAATTCCCAGTTTTAATAGACACTCGCACTGTGGATTTATGCTTGGGGTCAAACTGTATGTTTACTGCTTGTGGCTGAGTCGGGGGGCATGAAGAGAAATGAAAACTGCATGAAGCAAAATCATTTCTTCAGTGTTTTGGTGTTTTCAAGTTTGATTATAAGGACTGTGATTACATTTGCTAACCTTTAGATTGTGATTTTCATGTAAAATAAAGCAAACTAAACTTGAAATAAATTTGAAGTTCAATATCATGTTTTGAATAAATTTGTTAATTTCTTCCATGACAGGGTTTGTTCAGAAACTTTGATATGGCCTTTTTATCAGTGTTAAAGCCACATATGGAACGTCTTGTCTCAGATTCTCATGAAAGTGCACAGCGGTGTGTCGCTGAAATCATTGCTGGACTAATCCGAGGTTGTAAACACTGGGGGTATGAAGAGGTAATACCATTGGTTTTATACTCTAGACAGTTAAATCTGAGGTGAGATAAATATTTAAATTTCTGCAGAATTTACACTTTTAATAACGATCCGACTTAATTCCCTGACTTACTTTTTTATTGTCAGTTGTATTCATATCCATTTTAAATGGATAGTTGATTAATTTTGACTGTCATTGTTATGCTAGCTGCAATTTCAATTGTACAAACTGGCTCTGGTGCTTGAAAAGAAAAACAGGTATAGTGTTTGCTTATAGAAAATGTTCCATGCTAATGTGATTTGCCTGAATTTTGGATTAAATGATTTATTATAATTTAGTTGCCTTCAATTATTTGAGACAACCAAAAGCATTGATATAATAAGATTCTATTGTACTTGCAAATTTATTTTGTTTCTCAACAAGCTTGACTATTTCAATAAATATGTTCCCCTTTTAATTATACAAGGTATTGAGCTAACTGAATTCCATTTCTGTCGAAAATAATTGGTGCATTTAACACGGAGTCGTATGATCCCAGCTGAATTGATACTGGACAAGTCAGATTCCAGAGTGAAACTTTACTCGATGCACCACCAATTTTATTTTGCACTTTCGTTACCATGGTGGTCAGTGACTGAATATATTCACGTAAACAGCATTAGTATGTTACAAAAATAACTACATATGGGATAATTTATAAGGATCGCATCATAGTCAGCAATCCTTTCTCTTTGAAGTATAAACCCTATCTTTGCTATTTAATTTCTTATTGACTGACAAGACCACAAGTGTTTACTTTGTGAGTTTGTGCACATTCACCAGATGAGATTCTCTGTCTAGTCTTCAGAAGCACAGACACAGGCTATCTCAAAGGGTTCTCACTGAACTCTGAAAGGAAAAAGCTGCAAGGTTTTCTCCTTTTTTTTGCAAACATTTTAGGTTGTTAAACATCGCATCTGGTATTAGTAAGGCGATAAGACATAGGAGCAGAAATTAGGCCATTCAGCCCATCGAGTGTGCTCTGCCATTCAGTCATGGCTGATAATTACTTCTTCACCATTTTAGCCTCGATCCCCATGACAGTCAAGAATCTATCTATCTCCGTCTTAAATATACTCAATGACCTGGCCTCCACAACTTTTTCTGGCAATGAATTCCATAGTGGGCGGCACGGTGGCACAGTGGTTAGCACTGCTGCCTCACAGCGCCTGAGACCCGGGTTCAATTCCCGACTCAGGCGACTGACTGTGTGGAGTTTGCACGTTCTCCCCGTGTCTGCGTGGGTTTCCTCCGGGTGCTCCGGTTTCCTCCCACAGTCCAAAGATGTGCGGGTCAGGTGAATTGGCCATGCTAAATTGCCCGTAGTGTTAGGTAAGGGGTAAATGTAGGGGTATGGGTGGGTTTCGCTTCGGCGGGTCGGTGTGGACTTGTTGGGCCGAAGGGCCTGTTTCCACACTGTAAGTCTAATCTAATCAAATAGATTCACCACTCTCTGGCTGAAGACATTTCTCCTTATCTTCATTCTAAAAGGTTTTCCCTTTACTCTCAGGCTATGCCCTCTGGTCCTATAGTCTCTCCTACCAATGGCAACATCTTCCCAACATCTACTCTGTCCAAGCCATTCAGTACTGTGCAAGTTTCAATTAGATAGCCCCTCATTTTTTCTTCTGAAGTGAATCTGCTTCTGGTCTCTCTTGTATTATAAAAGCTCAACTTAATGAATACTTCAGTTATCTCAGTTAAGATAAACAATTGTCTCAAGAGGCAGTTTATTTGGTCATTTAAAATGAAATAGTTTCTGTCAGTTTTAAAAAAAATCACATGCACAAAATTGAAAACCAAAAATCTATCTCTAGCTCTATTTTTGGATGCAAATTCCAAAACAAGTTATTGTATTCAACAAAAATAGACTTTGTAATTAGCAAATAATACTTTAGCAATTTGTTTGTACAGTTTGTGCAAATTAAATTATGATGGAAAATTGAAATTGAATTTTATGCCATCCAGTCTTAATTTGCAATATTCCTTTTGTTGACAAATGGACTTTTGAATTTTATACTATGTTCAACCCCTGAAAAGAGGTTGATAGTTTTTTTTTGGTGATTTTAGGTGGAACAGCTATGGAAAATTCTCTGTCCGTTTTTGAGAACTGCCTTGTCCAACATCACAGTAGAGACCTACAGTGACTGGGGAACATGCATTGCCACGGCTTGTGTAAGTAAAAGCAAATTATTTACCTAAACTGTGTGACACATGCATACACTTGAATTTAACATCTGCCCTTGCTTTGATTTTGATGTGAAATCAAAATTGTGTTCTAAATTGGTGTGTTACTTAAATTAACTACCAGTTAAGTAATTCTAAAATATAACTGCCTGGAGTATTTGGTGCTTCGGTATATGTATTAAATTCTGATGCAAAGTGTAAACCATTATAGTGTAAGAAACTGAGTAGTATTCTGCATGTTAATTCTATGCACAAGAAAGCCAGTATATAAACTTAATTGTGAAATGACACTATTCATATCGTGCTTTTTGCAAATATTTGAGACAATTTTAAATACAGTTACAACTTCTTTACAAACATTGTATGCTCCTGTGTGCATTCTCAGTTTCTGGAGGATTTTTATCAACAAAATGTATTGAATCAATGTATTCAGCAATTTACAAAGAAATTGATATTAATTATATGTGAAGGAAAAATTTGAAATTCATCTTTTTTTACACACCGTCTGAATGCTCAAGTAATTCGTAGCCACTGAATAACATTTGGAATATTTTGATAGTTTGTAAGAAAGGTGGGCAGGGAATTGGTATAGCAACAAAAATATTGCAGATGCTAGAATCCAAAGTAGAGACAGTGGCTGGAAGAACACAGCAAGCCAGGCAGCATCAGGAGGTCGAGATCCTTCGTCCTGATTAAGCGTCTCAACCCGAAACGTCGACTTCTCCATCTCCTGATGCTGCCTGGCTTGCTGTGTTCTTCCAGCTTCTTTGTCTACTCAGGAAATTGCATAAACTTCAACAAACAGTATATGATGAATAATTGGCCATCCTTTGATGTTTGAGGTTTGAATGTTGGCCCCCATAAGACATGGGAGCAGAAGTATCAGTCTGTTTTGGGGTTCAACAAGAATCGAGGCTCATCTAATGATCCTTAACTCCACTTTTCCTCCCTTAACCCATAACCCTTGACACTATTCATGGTTAAAAATTTGCCAATGTCAGCCTTGAATATGCTTTTAATTACTCAGCTTCTACAGCCTTCTCTGGTAAAGAATTCTGCAGATTCACTTACTTCTGAGAGACGAAATTCCTCCTCCTCCTCTTCAATGGGTGAACACTTACCTTGAGGTTATGCTCTCTGGTCCTACATTCTCCCAAAAGGGGAAAATCCTCTCAACATCTACCTCATCAAACACCCTGAAAATGTTGTATTTTAGTAATTTGTCTCTCTTTATTCTGGTTAGCCCATGAGTACAGGCCAAATATACTCAACTTATCCTCAGAAGAAATTCCCTCCATATCTGGGGTAAACCTTGTAAACATTTTCTGCACTGTCTCCAATGACAGTGAATCTTCCTGTTAATAAGGTGACTGAAGTTATTCCATCTGTGCCTTGTGTAGGTTGAGGTTTCATGTATAGAAAAAAAAACATTACAGCACAGGAACAGGCCCTTCGGCTCTCCAAGCCTGTGTCGATCCATTTCCTTGATCTAAATCTGCTGCCTGTTTTCTAAGGATCTGTATCCTTTGCTCCCTGCCCATTCATATATCTGTCTAGATACATCTTGAATGATGTTATCATTCCTGCCCCTACCACCTCTGCTGGCAACACATTCCAGGCATCCATCACCCTCTGCGTGAAGAACTTTCCACCTATATCTCCACTAAACTTTTCCTCTCTCACTTTGAACTCGTGATCCCTAGTAATTGAGTCCTCCACTCTGGGGGAAAATGTTTCTTGCTATCCATCCTGTCTACACCCATTAGGATTTTGTAGGCCTCCATCAGGTTCCCCCCCCAACCACCATCTTTCCAATGAAAATAATCCTAATTTACTCAACCTCTCCTTGTAGCTAGCACCCTCCATATCAGGCAACATCCTGGTGAACCTCCTCTGCACCCTCTTCCAAAAAGCATCCATATCCTTTTGGTAATGTGGCAACTAGAACTGTTAGCAGTATTCCAAATGTGGCCAAACCAAAGTCTGATGCAAGTGTCGCATGACCTGCCAACTCTTGTACTCAATACGTCCAATGAAGGAAAGCATGCCACCTTGACCAATCTCCTGACCTGCATTGCCGCCTTCAGGAAATGATGGACCTGAACAGCCAGATCTCTCTGTACATCAAGTTTCCCCAGGACATTTCCATTTATTGTATAGGTCACTCTGGAATTGCATCTTCCAAAATGCATCACCTCTCATTTGTCCAGATTGAACTCCATCTGCCATTTCTTTGCCCAACTCTCCAATCTATCTATATTGTATTGTATTCTCTGATAGTCCCCATTCACTATCTGCTACTCCACCAATCTTAGTGTCATCTGCAAACTTGCTAATGAGGCAACCTATACCTTCCTGCAAATCATTTATGTATATCATAAGCAAAAGTGGTCCTAGTACGGATCCCTGTGGGACACCACTGGTCACAGGTCTCCATTCTGAGAAGCTCCCTTCCACTACTTTCTGTCTCCTGTTACCCAACCAGTTCTCTATCTATCTAGAACACCCTGGACCTCATGCGACTTCACCATCTTAATCAGCCTATTATGGGGAACCTTATAAAATGTCTTACAAAAGTCAATATATGTTATATCTACATTCCTTCCCTCATCAATCAACTTTGTCACCGCTTCAAAAAATTCTATTAGGTTTGTAAGACATGACCTTACCTGCACAAAACTATGCTGGCGATCAGCGATAAGCCCATTTTCTTAGAAATGGATATATGTCCTAACCCTTAATATCTTACCCAGGAGCCTCCCTACTACTGATGTCCAGCTCAGAGAGGGCTGTAATTACCTGGATTAACCCTGCTACCCTTCTTAAACAAGGGAACAACATTAGTAATTCTCCAGTCCCCTCGGACCTCCCCCATTTTCAAGGATGCTGCAAAGATATCTGTTAAAGCTCCAGCTATTTCCCCTCTGGCTTCCCTCAGAAACCAGGGATAGGATCCCATTTGGTCCTGGGGACTTGTCCACCTTAATGTCTTTTAGAATATACAACACTTCCTCAACCCTGCTCGCTAAGAATATCTCATGACCTCTTTTCGCCCTCTTAATTCCTGTTTCAGATTGGACCCACATTCCCAAAATTCTTCCAAAGCTTCGTCTGTCTTCAGTCGCTTAGACCTTCTGTATGCATCCTTTTTTCTCTTAGCTAGTCGCACAATTTCACCTGTCATCCATGGTTCCCTAATCTTGCCATTTCTATCCCTCATTTTCACTGGAACATATCTCTCCTGAAATCTAATCAACCTCTCTTTAAAAGCCTCCCACATATCAAATGTGGATTTCTCTTCAACCAGCTGCACCCAAGCCACATTCCCTAGCTTCTGCTGAATTTTGGAATAGTTGGCCTTCCCCCAGTTTAGCACTCTTTTTCTTTAGGGCCACTGTCGTCTTTGTCCATGCGTATCCACAAAGTACGGAATTGTGATCACTATTTCCCAAGTGGTTCCCCACTGAAACTTCAACCACCTGGCCGGGCTCACTTCCTAACACCAGATCCAGTATGTCCCCTTCCCAAGTTGGACTACTTGCATACTGGTCTATTAGACCCTCCTGGATACTCATTACAATTTCTGCTCCATCCAGACCTCTAACAGTAAGTGAATCCCAGTCATAGAACATATAGAACATAGAACAGTACAGCACAGAACAGGCCCTTCAGCTCACGATGTGCCAGTGTTGGGAAAATTAAAATATCCTATCACCATCACCCAGATGCTCCTGCATATTTCTATCATCTCTCTATATATTTGTACCTCTATCTCACGTTCACTGTTGGGAGGCCTGTAGTACAATCCCAACATTGTGACCGCACCCTTCCTGTTTCTGAGCTCTGTCCATATTGCCTCACTGCTCAAGTCTTTCATAGTGCCCACCTTCAGCACAGCTGTGATATCTTCTTTGACCAGTAATGCAGCTCCTCCACCCCTTTTACCTCCCTCTCTATCCTGCCTGAAGCATCGATATCCTGGGCTGTTAGTTGCCAGTCATGCCCTTCCCTCAACCAAGTCTCAGTAATAGCAATAACATCATACTCCCAGGTACTAATCCAAGCCCTAAGTTTATCTGCCTTACCTACTATACTACTTGCATTAAAATAAATGCACCTCAGACCACAAGTCCCTCTGTATTCATCCTCCGTTTCTTGCCTACACTCTTCCCCTTAGTCACGCTGACTTCATTAGCTACTACCTTTAGAGGCTTTAGTTACTACTTCCTTCCTATCCACTAACATTCCCATTTGGTTCCCATCCCCCACGGCATTAGTTTAATCCCTCCCCAACAGCATTAGTGAAAGTACCCCAAGGACATTGGTTCCAGGTGTAAACTATCCAATTTGTAATAGTCCCAGTTCCCCCAGAACTGATCCCAATGTCACAAAAGTCTGAACTCCTCTCTCCTGCACCATCTCTCGAGCCATGCATTCATCCTGAATATTCTGTCATTCCTGCTCTGACTTGCACATGGCACTGGTAGCAATCCTGAAATTACCACTTCTGAGGTCCTCTTTTTAACTTGGTTCCTAATTCCCTAAATTCTTCGTGTAGGGCCTCATCTCATTTTTACCTATATCATAGCTGCCATATGCACCATGACAACTAGCTGTTCACCCTCCCCCTTGAGAATTTTCTGCAGTCGATCTGAGACATCCCTGACCCCTATAGTATAGCTCCTTAGTTAGCTAACAGTCCATGGTACTGGGGGTAGTAAAAGGAAACAGAATTGGGATAAAGGGACCATTTTCAGGGTAGAAAGCTGTTTTTATCGTCTATTCCTTTTGAAGTAAAGGCCATCATTCCATTTGCCTTCCCTATTACATGCTGAACATGGATACTAGTTTTTGTGATATATGCACAAGGTCTCTAAATCCCACTCCAGCATCTTTCTACAGTTTTTTACTATTTAGTAATGCTTGGTTCCTTTACTTGTCAAATTGCATAACCTCTCATTTTCCCACATTATTTTCCATAGAGCAATTGTTTTGCCCACTCTCTTAACCTCTGTAGACACTGCCATTGTCACCACTTGTACGCCCACCTGTTGTGCATCTGTAAACTAAATTGTAGTAATAATTAATATGTATTGTAAATAATTGTGGCCACAGCACTGAACCAAAATGCACTACCCTTGTTATAGGTTACTATTCTGAAAATTCCCCCATTTGTCCCAAATCTACCTTCTATTACTCTCTCCAACAATACAGGCTATTCGTTTAAATGCAATACCTTATTAAACACATTAGGAAATCCAAAATGTTATAGTTACTGGCTCCCCTTTGTCCATCCTGCTAACTATCTCTTCAAAGAACTGTAATAAGTTTAATAGGCATGATTTCCCCTTCATGAAACCATGCCACCTCTGCTTTATGTTATGTATTTCCTATTGCTCTCCTATTAAATCCTTTATGATAAACTTTAACATTTCTGAATGAGATATGTTAAAGCTTACTAGCCTGTAAGTCATTTTGTTTCTATAACATTTTGAATGAGAGATTAGCAGTTTTCCAATTCTCTGGGACTTTACCAGAATCTAAGGATTCTGAGAAGATTACACTATCTCTACAGCAAATTTCTTTAATATCCTCTGGTATAACCCATCAAATCTAGGGACCTATTGACTTATCATCCTATTAATTTGCCTATACTTTTTCTCTCATAGTTATTCGACTTATGAACATTAAGCAATATATTGAGAGAAGTGAAAATATGTACAAAGCAGTAAACCTATAAGGCAATATTACATGGAAATTTATATCACACATGTTATGAACCAGGCCAGACCTCCTCAAAACATTTCAAGAAAGTAGCCCGGATCTGAAATTTGTTAGTTGTTTAAATAGGTGTAATTGGATATTGCAGGAGTGATGTGGCTGGCCTAACCACTTAGATTTTTAAACAAATCGGAATTTATTTGCAAGATTACCGAATGAAATACAAACAAAAGAGGTCAAAATATAGAATAACTTAATTTATCCAAAAACTTAACAGATTATCCCAACTTAATGATGCTGTTCCAAATTCCTGCAACAATCCCCATAAACGCCCTAGGAAAAGGTAAAATCAAACACGGTCTTAGAGGAGAGATGTCAGAGAGAGGGAGGATCCACATGGATCTGCTTCTTTGGGTCCAGCAGCTTTGCCACTGACTGCTTGCTAAAACCAAACCAGACAAAAGAAACTGAGCTGGGAGAACAAGCACTCCCCTTTCATTGTACAAGTGCTTTATTTTAAACTTGGAAGTCTTTTGCATGAGGAGGTATCGGTTTGTTATAATCAAATTGGGCGGAAAAATCTCCAAATCTAAACATACTGAAGCCTGCCTCTTTATGACCACTCTGAGGGGGAAAAAAAGGACAACATAACTTTGTTAAAGGAGCAGCATCGTACAGACTGTTCAGAGCAACTGTTTAATGCTAGTGTTTAAGATTTATCTAGACTCTTTGAACCCTAACCCACATCCTTTGACCTTGAAGAATGGTCACTGGGCCAGAAATATTAACGTTTTTTTTCTCCATGGATGCTGCCAGACTGCAGAGCTTCTCGAGCAATTTCTGTTTTTGTTTCAGATTTCTAATATTCACAGATCTTTGTCTTTGTTTACTTTTGAACCCTGTTCCTCAAAGACTGATCAGCATAATCATCTATTTCTCCTTCAAATTGACATAACTTATTTTTGTTTATATTAAAAGTTTCATGATGAAGTATTTGCTTTTCTGTTGCATTATTGTCAGACCGGTAGATCAAAAAGGGGATTGCTTTTATCAAAAGAACAATCACTTAATTTTATTCTCACAGGAGAGTAGGGACCCTCGTAAACTTCATTGGCTATTTGAATTGTTAATGGAAGCCCCATTGAGTGGAGAAGGAGGATCATTTGCAGATGCTTGGTAAGTGATTAATAAATTCCCTTCTCCCTTCAAAAATGGACTTAAGAATTTGAGGAAATGGCTATTACCCTGAAAAGAAAACTAAAATTCAAAAGAGATAGATGGTGCAGATAGGAACAAAACATTGCAACGGTTGAGTGGACAGAAGTATTGTAATCAGTTCAGTTTAGTCAATCTTGTGGTCATTCATTTGGGCTTCAAGAATGTAAATTGAAGTATTTTTTAAATACTGAGGAACAAAACAACTTGTAAATCTAAATTCACACCATTAAAATCCAATCAGCAGGTATAAAGCGCGAACAATAAAGTGAGTGGAATGTTCACTTTTATTTTAAATGGTTTGGCATAAAAATGATTGGTGAAGAGTGAGAAAGTTGTGCTTCAGTTTTTATAGAGCCTTAGTCATACCCTCTCTGGAGCATTGTGTTGAATTTGGCACTAAATCTTGGGAAGGATATTTTAGATTTGGAGAGGCTCCAGGGTAGGTTAACTGGAATGATGGCTTTAGATGGTTATCTAAAGGATAGGTTGAATAAAGTTGAATTGCATTTCTTTGAGTACAAGCCGTTGACGATGGTCTGACTAAAATGTTTAACATGTTCAAAATATTCAATGGAGTAAATACTGAAAAATTGTATACCAACTCAAGAGCCGAGGACCAAAATATAACTGGGTCTGACTCATTTCCTGTGCTTCTCACCTCATCCCTTCTTTCCCTTCCACACCAAAGATTGGGTTCCCCAGTTGTCAGTTTTCACCTTACAAGCCTCCCTCTCCAAGGGATCATGAACTGCCATTTCTACTACCTCCAGCAGGATACCACTACCAAAGACACATCCTGCCACCCCCCCCCCCCCAAAATGCTGCCACTGCCACCTTGTCACCAATCTGTTCCCTCTGATCGACTTCTACTCCACTGCCAATACTCCTTTCATATCCCAGTGGCACCTTGCCATGTAACTGCAGAAGAATAACGCTTGTCCATTTACCACCTCACTCCCTACCATATTCTCTTTTCTTGCATGGTGCTGTCTGCTCGGTCTCCATGTACTCTTCATTCTGCCACACCCACATAGATAAGTATAAATAAGATCCTTTCTCAGTTATTTTCAGTTCGAACAAAGGGTCTCCAGACTCCATGTTATCTGTTTTTCTCTCCATAGTGTGTGCCAGACCAGCTGAGTTTCTCCAGCAATTACTGTTTTTGTATGATAAAACAGAAACTGGAAAATTCACGAATGACATCAGGAAATATTTTTCTAAGAAAGATGGTAGAAATTTGGAACTGTTTGCTACTCCAGTCAGCAGCTGTGGTTTCGAGAGCTATTGGAACTTTCAAGATTGAAAATTTTTTTGTTGGGTAAAGCCATCCAAGTCTAAGGAGCAAATGTAGGAAAAGATAGTTGAGCTGCGGATTAGCTATATTACGTTAAATGGCCTGCATGTTAAATGGTTGGCTTCTGTTCCTAAGAAAAGGATTCCATAAGACTGTACAAAATAGTAACAGGAGAAGGCCATTTGACCTCTTTCAGCCTGCTCCGCCATTTAGTAGGATCATTGCTGATCTGACACTCCTCACGTCCATTTTCCTCCCTTCCTTCAACTTCGATTCCCCTACTGATGAAGAATTTAGCTATCTTTCTCAGTCTTAAATATACATAGATTGTATCCCCGCAGCTCTGTGCAGAGTTCCAAGGCCATCAACCCTTAAAATAAATTCCCCCTCATCTCAGTCTCCCCTTTATTCTGAGACTGTGCCCTCTGGTCTCACTGTTCCATGAGGGGAAACATTCTTTCAGCATTTACCCTGTCAAGCCCTTAAGAATAACATATGTTTCAATGAGATCACCCCTCATTCTTTTGAACTCTGAGTTCCTGTTCCAACCTGTTTAAACTTTGCTCATAAGACAGTACCTGCATACTTGGGATCATCCTAGTGAACTTTCTTCAACTAACTCCAATGAAATAATATATTTTAAGTAAGGGGTTCAAAACTGCTCATGGTACTCCAGATGTGGTCTCACCAATCCCCTGTGCAATTTCAGGAAGAGTTCCTTACTCTTCTGCTCCAACCCTCCTGGAATAAGGACCACCATTCCATTAGCCTTCCTGATTACCTATTGCAACAGTGTGTTTGTGTTTCATATCCAAGGACCCCTCAGTCCCTTTGTGTTGCAGCTTTCTTCCTTCCAAAATGAATATCTTTGTTTTCCCACATTATACTCCATTTATCAACTTTTTTGCCCTTTTACTCGTCATTTGTGGCCTTCTCTCAGCCTGCCTTTCTGCCTATTTTTTTGTGTCGTGTAACAGATTTGACTCCACTGCATTCAATTCCTCCTTCTAAATTATTAATATATATTGTAAGCAGTTATGGTTCCAGTCCTGGTCCCTGTGGAATACCCATTGGTCACAGGTCACCAACCTGAAAAAGATCCCCTAATCCCTACTTGCTGTTTCCTGTCCATTTGCCATTCTCTGTCCATGTCAATATGCTGTCTACAACACTGTGGGCTCTTATGACTTAGCCTTTTATGAGATGCTATATTGAATACCTTCTGGAAGACCAAATACAATACATCTATCCATTCCCCTTTATCCATTCTGGTTGAGTCTTGCTCAAAAAGCTCTGATAAATTAGTTAAATGCTAATTTTCCTTCATGAAACAGCATTGTGCTTGAATAGATTACCATTTTTCAAATGTTCTGCTCTTACTTTCTGAATTGATTCCAATACTTTTCCAACATCAGATTTTAGTTTAGCTTATAGTTACCCACTTTTTCCTTCCCTCCCTTTTTGAGTAGGGGTGTCACATTGACATTTTTCCCATGCTCTGGTACAACTCCAAGGAAAATTGAACCAATGTATTCACTATCTCTGTAACTCATCCTATGTGTTATGTGAAAAGGCTGAACAAAACATTTATTTATTGACTGGAGTTGTCAGCCAAGCAAAAAATATTTGGATGTTTGCATACGGTTTAGGAACTTAAATTACTTTAATTGGCACAAATTGGAAAATTGTTAACAAAGTTGTGTACTTTTAAAATATTTGTTGAAAAATTGAAATCTGCTGTAAAGACGATAATACTGTCATGCTGTAATCCTTTAGCTTTGCCAGCCACTGCTGTGCACATACAGAACCATAATTTAAAATGTTCGTATTCCACGATAGTTGCATTGCATAAAGCAGAAACCAATATGATGCAAAACAGTAAGTTTGTCATGGGCTAGTTATGGTGGTTATAGCAGTTTATGATACAGCTTCTCATAGCGACTTATCAAAACAATCTCTAATCTCAGAATATTGAGGGTAAATTTGTTGTTGGAGCTAGGGAACCTGCTAGTCATCTCTTGCTCATCCATAATTGGGAGCAAGTTATCTGCTCTGTGAAGGAGAATGGAAATTGGGCCTAAATAAAGTGATACTGTTTTGGGGAACTGCTCATGGGAAAGATGTTATTGTATAATATTTGCTCTCGAATTCA
Source organism: Hemiscyllium ocellatum (assembly GCF_020745735.1). Classification (NCBI taxonomy): domain Eukaryota; kingdom Metazoa; phylum Chordata; class Chondrichthyes; order Orectolobiformes; family Hemiscylliidae; genus Hemiscyllium; species Hemiscyllium ocellatum. The sequence continues at coordinate 56,479,654 of NC_083410.1, read as the reverse complement.
GTAAGTAGCCAGGGAACAGTAATCTTGAGCATAAATTTCCAAAAAACAAAGCTGGTTAACATGCACTGGGACTTACCTGTTGGTCTTGTGTTCAGAGAGGTAAAATGTACATCTTTCCTGAGATATTTCAATAAGATGCAGGATATCTTGGTATTCAAATTCTTTTAGCTGGGAGAGTAATCTGGTGGAAGACAATTGGCTAGATTGGCTAAAATGTTTTGTACACAATTGCAATTTAACATTAAGGAACTGTTGCTATATAAATGATTCTTAAAAATGATTGCGCTCGGTTTTTTGATTCATCAGGTACGTCTCTTCACTTTGCTAGATCAATCCAAGACTTCTCTTTCTTGATTACTCTTTCCACAAACCTGTACATTCCCTGTTTTCTTTTTTACAAAAAACCCTCTCTTTTAATAGTGTGACTGTAGATGACTTCACATAACAACAGTAATCCATGCTCAACCTGTTCTCTGTATTGATAAAAGTACTTTCCTCTCCTAGTGATAATTCTAAATATACTGTCTTCTCTACTTTAATGGGAAATACTTCTGGTATCTCTCCTCATAACTATGTAGTTTTGAAACTTTGTGTAGTGATTCTGCTTATATAATCATTGTGACGACTATCCGTTTTGTAATGGGGTACCCAAAACACACTGCACAATCTAGAGCTGTGGAATAATTATTATCTGAATCTTCAAAAAGATATTGACATGGTGAGTGGATAAATAGGTGGGAGATAAAATCCACTGCATAGAAGTGATGCCCTTTGGTACAAAGAAAATGGAGGCACAGAAGAAAACAAAGGGTCCTGTTCTGAATGGTGTGCAGGAGCAGGGAAACGTGGCTGTCTCAGTGCATAAGTCATTAATGTTGCAGTACAGATAGAAAGCTAATACTCAAAATGCATACATTATTCTAGGCTTTACAAGTAAGATCATGGAGTACAAGAGCAGATAGGGTATTTCTGAACTTGTATAATTTGACTGTTTAAACCTCAGTTGAAGTATTATGTCCAGTTCTGGATGCCACATAGGAAGGACACACACATGAAAAACTGCAGAAGAGGTTTGCAAGAGTAGAATCAGAATGTGTGGTGCTGGAAAAACACCGCTGATCAGGCAGCATCCGAGGAGCAGGAGCATCGATGTTTTGAAGAGCTTCTGCTCAAAACTGACTCTTGGGCTCCTCCAAAACCGCCTGACTGGCTCTGCTTTTCCAGCAGTGCACTTCTTGACTCTGATCTGCAGTCCTCATTTTCTCCTAGTTTGCAAGAATATTTCCAGGAAACTAGGAGGAAATGAGGACTGCAGATGCTGGAGATCAGAGTCAAAAAGTGTGGTACTGGAAAAGCAGAGCCAGTCAGGCAACATCCAAGGAGCCTGAGAGTTGAAGTTTTGAGCAGAAGCTCTTCAAAACGCCAATGCTCCTGCTCCTCAGATGCTGCCTGACCAGCTGTGCTTTTCCAGCACCACATGTTTGACTCTGATCTCCAGCATCTGCAGTCTTCCATTTTCTCCTAGTTTGCAGAATATTTCCAGGAGTGTGACACCAGTTGGGATGAAAGATGGGAAACTTTGGGATTGTTTTCCTTGGAGAGGAGATGACAAGTTGGAGATTTGATAGGACTTTTCAAAGTCATGGGAGATGTGGACAAAGTTGATAGAGAAGAACTGTTACCATTCATAAACAGATCACAAACTAGAGGGGTAATTTCAAAGTATTTTTCAAACGAAGCAATGTGAGCTGAGAAAAAGATCGTAAGTAGTCAGGGTATTAAATGCACTGCCCAGAAGTATATTGGGGCAGGTTCAGTTGAGGCATTTAAGATGGTGTTGGATGATTATTTAATTAGTAACAATATGCGGGGTTGTGATGAAAAGGCAAGAGATTGGCACCAAATGAAAATGCTTGAGGCCTAGTTCAGACACAACAGGCTGAGTGGCCGTCTTCTGCACCTTAATGATACTAAGATTCTATAAATTTTAGTGTTTATGCACTTCGCGGACATTTTCGAAAATCCCAAAGACCCTTCATGAAATTATGTGCTGGTCCTTGTTTTATGTTGCACTACTTAGCATTATTTGAATTGCATTTTATTTTTTTAAAGCCTGATTCTTTGAATTCGATTGACATTTCTAGTTTAATCTTATTACTCTCCTTGCCCAAGCTTTGCCTCCCAGCATTGTCTTTCTCTTTTGCTTTGCTTCCTTCCAGCATCGCCACTCTCGCCCTTTTCTCTTATCTGCAAAAGCTGAATTTCTGCCACTAGATGAAATTGACTACATAAAAGTATTTTCTTTGTATACATTATATTTTTTAATTATGTGCTTTTTTGTGAGTTATTTAAACTGACAATGCAGATTGTATTATTTGTATGATAGTGTTTCAAGTTGTGCTCTCTTTCTCTGGCCAAGAAACAGTCTGAAGGAACCAGTTGATTTGTATGGGAACCAGTGATTCACTTCAAGTTCCCCTTCAAGTGGTACCTTCAGGAACTTTGTGAGGGCTACCTGCTTTTGCAAGCCTCCCTTCATCACTATACTACTTGAATTCGTACTTCTATTCCTTATCTTGCTTTCAACATATATTCTCTCTCTCATTTTCTTTGTGATTTTTTTTTTGTCATCTGTTTGCCTCTCTTCTAATCTGACTGTATCCTCCAAACAGTATCCACCTTTCTAATGCTCCATCCTAATATCAAAAGAAGTCTCTAGGGAAAAGATCAAATGAGTCCCTGCCCTAACAGGCTAATGTAGTGAAAAAGCTTGATCTCTTTGGATGAAGTAGAGCAACTTTATCCAAGACTAGAAATTACAGAATGGAAATGTTTGTTAAAGATAAATTTTTATTAGGGTGTAGTTCAGTCTGCTTTTCAAAAGAAAGCTTGAATTGGATTTCACGATAAAATTCTTAAGTGGTATTTTGATGGTTTGTGTTTCTTACAAAAATTTCCAAATCCAAAGTAACTGAATTCAATTGACTTCGAGTCTTTCTATTACACATGACAATAACATCACATTGGGAAGGTCATAAACTTAACTGAGACATTGAAGGCCACTTAGTCTGTTCTTTGACCCTGGTCTCTGTCATTGTAGGAAATCTTAATTTAGTTCTTATCAGAAAGTGTTGCTGAGACTTCTGACATTCCATAATGAGGCGAGTTAAAAATAAATCTTGCTTCTGAATTTGAACAGGGCAGCATTCTCAGCTTTTATAAACAGATATGGACCCCATGTCTGCAGGAGGTGTACACATTTTGCAAAAATTATGGCAAAGACATGGAAGAAGTACTAGCAACGTTAATACCTCCAAATCAGGTGGGCTTTGTTAAGACTGGTATTCTGAAATGCTCTCTCCATTCTTATGAGGCATTCCATGTATCCAGATTTAAAAAAGTGCTTAATAATCTGATGTGGAGGACTGTGTATATGGTGAAGGGATATATTTGCCAGCAATGTTTGAAAGCTGCACGCACCATTAATTAATACTTGTTCAGTCCCTTCCAAACATCATTGGAGGTCTTTTTAAAAACAGTGATATCCAAATTCAGCCTTGATAGTTAATATACTGAAAGGAGCAAAATCCTTTAGATGACTCCATTGCATTACCGAAGAAAGGTGTTTGGAGCACAAAGAAACCAAAATTGTGATAACTTGCAAGATGGTCTGATGTAGATGGCTGCAATGCCAAGTTTTTTGCAATCTATATTAGAATTCTGCCGTGTTTGTATATGTTCACCTTTGCTTCACAAAGTTTAAAAAAAAGTCTCTGCTTGGTCATTGCAAGATGTAGAGTTTCCTGTCGCCACATAGTATGACATTGCACCAAGTACTCAACATTTTGTCATTTGTAGGTTAATTTCACCAAGTTGGATTCTTTTTATTAAAACATGAATAACAGTGAGAGTTAAATGTACTCCAGATTAAGCTTTTAAAATAAGCACTTGAGTTCCATTGAATTCTCAAGTACCTGTATAGCAGATTAATCTGCCTTTCGACACACAAATGAGTTTAATTCTGGTTGATAATTGGTAAGGAATTATCAAGTACAGCTGTGAAACTGAAAGAATTCACCAGACGTGAATTAATCTAGTAAATGTAGTTGTGATATATTTACTAAGTTCAAGATAAAATTGAAATAAAGGCTGACGAGAATGTGATGGGTGGAATCTTCCTTGTAACGGTAGAGCTGTGCTTGATGCTGGACTGGAGCGTGGTGTAAGATGGGAAAGTGTCAGTATGGGGGAGTACCGACAAGTTCGTTCCTGGGGCTGATTTTGGAGGAAGCAACAAGGGATAACCTACCCAGTAACGGCAGTTTGTCAATCTGCATAATTAAGTCCCTGAATGTGGGTAGTTTAGCAAATGCAGATCAGCGTGGCAGAGGATGAGCCTTACACTGAGGCCGAAGCATCCAGCTAGATGCGCATGCATTCCTTTACTGAAACTAGATGGAACAGCAGACACAATTGCTGTTGCAGGTCAAGCTTTGGAGAGGTTTCTAGATGGTACAGTATAAGTCGCAGTACACAAAAAATTGATACCTGGTGGGGCTGCGGTCTTGAAAGTTCAGGACACAGGCAACGAATGATGAGGCCTAATGGCAAAATGTTGTTAGCATATAGGTGGTTGAGATCTGGATATTGAACTGATCCATTAGTTTTTAAGGTTGGAAAGATTCCTTCCAATATGCCTTGGGCGGGTGTGTCTGTGTATTTATTGCCCTTTTTATTGTACATTTTTTAAAACCAAGTTGCTTACTCTTCAGTAATTTTTGTAAGGTTTAACGCTTGATTGACAGTTTAGTTAAAAATGTTGTGACTGTCTTATTGTAACGTGCTTTGTTGCTCAAGTTTAAAGTACTCCGTTTCTTGCAAAGACCTTTGTAGTAGTTTGAAGATAAATGTTAAGAAATACTGTGCCTTAAACTGATATTTGGATAGTTCCTTCACTTATTTTTTTCAAGTACAATTGGAAGTTGGCGTGTCAAAGTAATTTCTTTCTTGATCACCTTATTGTACTGCAATGAAAGTGTTAAGCCTGGTTGTATTAAAATAAGGCATATTCAACATGTGTTGAGAATATTCCTTGTGCACTATGCTAATTAGTATTTTTTAAGTTAACATAACCAGCTTCTGAAAATCGTCAGATAAGTTTCAACACCTACCTCATAGAAGTGCAGAAAGATTTATGTGACAGCAGAAGTCCATTTGGTCCAGTGTCCAGAAAAGATCTATCCCACCTTCTCCCTCTTTGCCTGTAGCACAAAAGGTGCATATTTAAGAGTTCATAAAATGTGGTCAAGGTTATGTACACAATATTATTTTAAACCCATGAGAAAAGTGATTTATTATGCATTTGATCTTAAATTTATAAGGTTAAAGGACTAATTTCCTATCTACCTTTATTCAATTTGCAATTCCCACCTTTGGAAACTATTAGCAAAGTCACTGTCTTCTGGATGAATCCTCCTTTCGAGGAAATATCACTTGAATGAAGTTCTGTGGAGTCTTTTTACAATGCATTCAAAACCACCTCAACAGTTTAGTTTCATTTGAACCAAGGCAAAGTGGCCTAGTTACTATTGCTGACTATTATTCCAGAAGCTCAGCTCATGTGCTGGGAACTCTGGTTTGAATAAATTTTGAATTTGAATTCTATATTTAAAAAAAACTGAAATCAAGAATCTCATGACCACAAAATGATTGGAAAAGTCCACATGGTTCACAAATGTCCTTCAGGGTAGGAAATCTGCCATTTATGCCTGGTCTAAGGTACATGTAACTCTAGAGCACAGCAATGTGGTTGACTCTTAACTAGCAAGCCACTCAGTTGTATCAATCACTTAAAATCTCAGCAAAGAAAGGAAACCACAAGACCACCTGGTATTGACCTATGCACCATAAAAGATGACAATCCTGTTCATCCTGCAGAGTCCTTCTATCTAAAGTGGGGGCTATTGCCTTAATTGGGAGAGCTGTCTCACAAACTAGTTAAGCAACAGTCTGACATTGTTATACTCATGGAATCATAATTTACAGACCATTTCCCAGACATAGCAATCACCATCCCTGTATACATTCTGTACCACTGGAGAAACAGACCCAGTAGATTTGGCAGCATAATGACATATAGTCAGGGGTGAGTTGACCTGGATTCCTCAACATTGACTTTGGATTACATGAAGCCTCCTGGCATCACGTTAAAATGGACAAGGAAACCTAATTGAAACATATTATCCTCACTCAGCTGATGAACCAACAGTCCTTCATGTTGAACCTCAGTTGGAGAAAGAACTGAGGATGGCAAGAGTGCAATATGCATTGAGTGAGGGACTTAATGTCCACCACCAAGAGTGTCTTGGCAGCAGCACTACTGATTGAGCTGGTGGAGTCTTAAAGGACCTAACTACTAGACTGGGTCTGTGGCAGATGGTGAAGGAACCAACAGGAAGGAAAAATATACTTGACCTCCTTGCCATTTAGCCTGCCGCAGATGCATCTGTCCTTGTCAATTTTGTCTCTACATTGAGATTATCTTGTATTGTGTTGTGTGGCACTATCACAATGCTGAATTCACCATTCACAACAGATCTAGCAATTCAAGACTGTGCATCCATGAAGTGCTGTGGGCCATAATTAGCAGCAGAATTGTTTTCCAACTTGCAATCCCAAGACCCAGCATATACCCAACCTTTGTCATCAAACCAGAAGATAACCTTTTCTCTCCATAAGGTCTAAAGCGGGGTTTCAACTGTTGCTCATGATTGATTGCAGATCTGCAGTACCATTCACAGCTCCCTGGATTCTGAAGCAATTAATGTTCAAATACTGCAAGACTTGGGCCATATCTAGGTTTGGGCTGACAAGTGGCAAGTAATATTCACACCACACAAATGCCAAGCAATGAACATCTCCTGTAAAAGACACTTTCACCATAGCCCCTTGACATTCAATGGCATTATCATCATTGAATCCCAAGCTGTCAACTTTCTGGGGGTTACCATTAATCAGAAACTGTGGACTTGCTACATAAATATAGTGGCTCCAAGAACAGGTCAGAGGCTGGGAATACTGCAGCAAATAAATCATCTGACTCCCTAAATCTTGTCAAATATCCACAAGGCACAACTCAGGAGTTTGATGGAATAATTCCCTCTTGCGTGGATAAGTGCAGCTCCAATAGCATTTAAGCTTAATACCATTCAGCACAAAGCAGCCTGCTTGATTGGCATTACATCCACAAACATCTGCTCCCTTCCCCCACTGAAGCTCAGTAGCAGTAGTGTGTACTGTCTAGAAGATGCACTGCAGAAGTTCACCAAAGATCCTTAGACAGCACCTTCCAAACAGATGACAATTACCTCCAAGTGGGTTGTGAAATGTACGACAATCTCACTCTTCAAAAAGACAGGACCTGCCAGGAAAAAAAGTGGAGACTTATTTTTGGGACCACAATATTCATCATCATATCACAATTGTTCCTGATGCAATAAAACAACTGTATGCCTCAATACTCCTAGCAGTATAGCTGCCTTGTTAGAAAACAGTCAAATAATGTTTTGACATTTCAATGTTCCAGACTAATCTTTGATATTCATCTTGTGGAGCCCTTACATAGCACATTACACCCCCCGAATCCTTGGTCCTCTGCTGTTCAATTCTGACTCTGATTTGGCACAATTTGGAGCAAGTGTTCTTATATGCTGTAATAGTTTGTGCCATTTGAGTTCTCTGCTAAAACCTCAGTTTCAGAAATTGAGTTTTGTTTACAACAGACTAGAAATATAGTGTAGGTTGTTTTTGAAAGATAGTTTTTCTTTCATTTTCTACTTACTACAGCTGCTTTGCGAAGTTTACATATATACAAATAACATTTGTTATTTTCACCCGTCCTGTGGTAACTTTCCCAGAAATGTATGAGCAAATTCAATTAAACTTGCCCTTGGCAGTGTTACCACTAAACTCAGTTCTATTTTTGCCTAACAACCACATGCATGCTTGGCAACAGGAGATGCCAGTGGAAACCTGGATTTCTGTTTTCATACCTCCCAAGCTTTGAGTGTGTTGGTAGCTAGATGGCATGCTGAGGATCAGATCTTGAACCTCCTATCTACACTGGATAGAGCCATCAGAGCACAGGGAGGGAGGGAGGGGAATATGGTAAATGGGATCCAAGTTAATGTGTTGATAGAGTTCCGGTTGGAATGCCATGCTACTATCAACAAACACATTGACTTGGATCGCATTTGTGCCCCCCCCCCCCGGGAAAAAGAGCAGGAAATGATGTCACCATAGGAAATGGCGTCACCACAAGCAGTGACGTCACTAACCCTAGGAAACTCAAACATAGACAGCGGGCTACACCACTGGTGCTTCATTTGCAGTCTTACTGAAGATGTCACCTAGTATGTTGACGAAACATCTGAAAATGAACCTACCCACTTAGTGAGCAAACCTGCATCCAGATCCAGTGTAATATTTTCCATCATGTGCATTTCATTGCCTGAAAACATGTTGGAAGCAGATTCAAGTGATGTTACGGAAGAAAATTGGATATATACTTGGAAAAGGAGACATTTAAATTTTTATGGGGAATAAACAAGGTAATGGTACTCATTCAAAAAATATGTCCGCATGCAGTAGGCCAATTCGCTTCCTTCAATATTGATACTATCACAATGTGAAAAATTAACGCCAATAAAGGAGTAACAAACTTAACGGCTGTAATATGTGACCATTAAAAAGAAAATTGTGAATGTAATGATCTATATCTGTAAGGAATGAAAACATTATAATCTACAAAATCCCATTCTTTGTGTTCTATTGCTAGCCGACTCTACGTTTTGCAGGGTGGTTTGGCGCAGCAAGAATGGAGAGTGCCTGAACTAATGCATAGGCTCCTTCAATATCTTGAGCCGAAACTCACTCAAGTTTATAAAAACGTGCGAGAAAGAATCGGAAGGTGAGAGTTCGAGATTTGAATAAGATTTTAAAATATTAGGATTTCTTATTCTTATGAAATGTATGCACATGTGGATTTGACGTTTTTATACATTTGAATTTAAGTATTGAATTGCACAAGCTCAAGATTTATTGTGAGCTCTGCTTTTGTTGATACTAAAACACATGGCCAAGAGTATATCAGTCATAATTTGAGATGGTATTTTAGAGCAAATTGCTTATTTTCCATTTTGTATTGCAGTTCAAATGTTTACTATTTATTTGTCATCTTGTTTTGCATTAATTTATAGATGTCCATGGTCAGAACGAACTGAAAAACCTAATAATACCTTCATATAGCTCATACTGAATTAAATGTATCACGGTCCTTCTTGTTTCCATGCTCATTCTGGAATAGGGTGTGGTATTAACTATGTGACTAAATTAGCAAGTCAGAGATCTAAAGTAATTCGGAGAACATGCCCCAGTATTTAAAAAATACTTGGAGTAAGGTCTGGACAGCAAAAAGATTGGCAAGTCTGGGCTTTAGAGATCCTTTTCAATTTAATAGTACAATAATATTTATTTTACTTCCTACCCAGCAACTGATTGAAGTAACAGGCTGGTTAGCTGCTGACAGGAAAACCATTGATAAGAAGACAGAACTGGGAATTCTTGGGGACAGTAGGTGGTCATGGGTTGGTGAAGATAGGTGAGCAACACAGTCAGCCAGTTAATCACAGATGGATGGAGCGATTATGATCAGCTTAAGATTTGTTTGAAAATGCTACATGGGGGAGTGGTCTGTTTTTCCTAGCTCGTGCTAAAAGTATTTATTTGTTGTCAACACTGTTTAATTACAGGATATCTTTGACTTTAGGAAGTCTGATTTAATTAGGTTGATTCAATTATTTTGGGACTTTGTCTTTAAATTTAGAGTAAATGAATGGACTTGTTCTAATGCTGGACAGCACTCCTGGATGGTTTGATTGGAGGGATCATTGGAATATTTGGAGTGTTTTATGGGGAGTTGGGTGTGAGGCATTTACACTTGGAAAGAATGCAGCAGTGTAAGTTACCATGAGTAGATTCCAAGTTTCACAATATTCCAGAGAGGTGTTTTAAGTATTGGGTTGTAAATTGTTCATTACATGAAAGGGAAATGGATGGGGTCAAGAATAGCTAATTAAAATTTCTACCTGAATGCAAAGTTAATGTGTTTCATTTTGCAATGTAAAGAGAGCAGGGAGCCAATTCTTAAATCGGATACAGATTTCCAGGAAAGTCAGTGGGTATTATGAACAAATGGTAGTTCTGTGGTTAGCACAAATAAACAAAGCTACTTGGCTTTGCAAGCTACTACAGCTCGGTGCAGGGAGGAGATAGAGGTATCTTTGGCTTGGGACATTTTGGAGCCAAGGATTCCAGGATACTTGATCTAGTATAGTAAAAACACAAATGTTCTTTGCAACAGCCTTGCTTTTAAATTTTTTGAACTGAAAATTAAAATAAAAGAAAAGATGAATCAGTTTTGTTCCATTGGAATGTGAACGAGGTGTCTGTCTTAAAATGTGTAAAGGAGATGTGTACTGGACCAAGACAGGACAAGGGAGTGCCTGTAACTGGAATCATTTGGTCTGACAGGACCAGTTCAAAAGATGCCTCTTGTGTAATGCATTGCTGATAACCCCTATACTTTACTGCAAATGAAGTTATTAAACCAATTCCTGAGCAAAGACGGACTTATGTCTGTGCTGTTCCCTATAATTAGACAGTAAGATGATAGTTGTGCATTATTGTCCTAGCAAAGGGTAATGATTTTTGCATTTTAGAAAGGATTATTAAAAGCAGGTTGAAATTAATGAGAAAACTGTGGGCAAGTCAAGGGTTTGGGCCAGGGAACGCAGGAGCTTGTTGCTATGATTTCTTTTTTGGTGATAACTATGATATCTATCATTATTGTAAAAACTAATCTGGTTTAAGAGCATCCTTTTAGGGTAGAACATCCTGCACACTCTTCAATAGCAATTCCACAATCCTCAAATTATTAAGTATGTTTCATGATAAAAACTTAACATGTTACAATATAACTTATGACATCCTATTTCATGTTACTTCTCAAATGTTCTCTCCACAGCGTTTTAACGTATTTATTTATGATCGACATCACTTTACCAAATTCAAATCCAACTCTGTCACCACACGTATCTGAATTCACCAGTCGTATCTTAGAGCAACTTAAGCCCCTTATAGAAATTGACGAAGAAATTCAAAATCACGTTGTTGAAGAAAATGGTTTTGGGGAGCAGGATGAAAGGACACAAGCCATTAAACTTCTGAAAACAGGTAGGCAGTCAAATTAGCTCATGAATGCATTGCATTAATTTTCTGTGGATGTCAGGGCATCCGATTTCTGAGGCTCTGGGACAGCTGGGATTCATACAGTGTGAGTAGATTGTGTCTTTGGGATCTAATATCCTTGTGGCAATGTTTGCTGCTACTGTTGGGAGGGTTTAGCCTAGTCTGGCAGAGGCATGGAAACCTAAGAAGGTGGCAAAATTGAAGGGAAGTAGAAAAGGAGGAAGTGAAATTGGAAAAACACATGAAGCAAAAGTAAGCATTAATAAGACCAGAATGGAAAATAATATTAAAAAGGCAGCTTTAAGGAATACAAATGAGAAGTAGAAGTAGGCCATTTAGCCCCTCGAACCTACTCAGCTATTCAATAAGATCATTGTTGATCTATTTCTATTTTGAATTCCAAATTCTCATCTACCCCCGATAGTCTTTGATTCCCTTGCATAACAAATTCTGGGTATTTAAAAGGACTAGCTTTTTTTTAAACGAACTGTGGTTTTTCCTTTACTTCCTGGAACATAAAATTAAAATTCAGTGAATATAGTCAAGATACTGATATCTCAATCAACTGCATGGTTTGTTTTGCTTCACAGTGCTGAAATGGTTAATGGCAAGCGCAGGAAGGTCATTCTCTACGGCAGTTGCAGAGCAGCTCCAACTCATGCCGCTTTTATTCAAGGTATGTTGCGACTGTAATGTTTACATGAATTTCTAAACTGTGCAAAATAAATTAGCACATGTTCTAACCTGTTTCTTAATTATACTGAAGCAATCCTATTTAGTTTGGAATATATTTGGTTTCATGTCCGTGTTGCCAAAAAAGTCTTCCTGCACTAATAGCTTTTTTTCCTCTCTTTTTAATTACCCCTGTTTGGATGTGTTATGATACATCTCCAGGACAGGTGTGACTTGAACCAAGACTTCCTGGCCTAGAGTTAGGGACACTACCACTGAAATTCAAGATCCTTCCTGCTTTTTTTTTGCACATGAGAAAAATGTACTGTCCAGTCAAAACATCAAACTTCCCCAACGAATGTCGGTTCAAATCTAGAACTGAATGAATGAACCAACTCATCATACATACATACTTCAAACCTTGTCATAATCACCTGACTTTATTTGGAGTGATCCGTTTCCAGCTTGATGACATAAATCTAGACCTCTGAACAAGTTGGGGTGGCATTGTGGCACAGTGGTTAGCCCCTCAATGCTAGGGATATGGATTCAATCCCAGCCTTGGGTGACTGTCTGTGTGGTGTTTACATGTTCTTTCCTTGTCTGTGTGGGTTTCCTCTGGGTGCTTCAGTTTCCTCCCACAGTGCAAAGATGTGCAGGTTATGTGTATTAGCCATTCTAAATTGGCCCATAGTGTGCAGCTAGGTGGATTATTGTAAATGTGGAATTTTAGGGTGGGGATGTGAATCTGAGTGGAATGCTATTTGAAGACTCAGTGCAGTCTTGGGCTGAGTAGCCTGTATCTGCATTGTCGGTTCCTATGAAATTTAGACCTCGGCTTGAAATTTAGGTGTCCTTTCCCTTTCACAAGTGTTCTAGTTTCTGGTCTGATATTTGGTGCCTGAATTGGTTGAAGCTTAAAGTGGACATAGCCACTTGTAAGGTTGATGTCCTATCACTGTTTCTGAATTATTTATTTAAAATTCAAAAAGCACTGCTGTCCATGCTAATTTGGATTAAACTTGGTTCTTCGGTTGCATTTGTACCAGTTTTATTTTCATCGTTTTTCTTGCCAAAGTAATCTGTCCAGTTGGCATTCTGAGTTATGTTTACTTAATATTTAAATTAGTTTCTCAATTGTTTCATTCATTTTAGATTGCTCCTGTGGAAAATGATGAGAACTATGATGAACTTAAAAGGGATGCAAAAATGTGTTTATCACTTATGTCTCAGGGATTGTTGTATCCTGAACAAGTGATCATGGTGCTAGATGTTATAAAACAGGTAAATTATACATTTTAATATCTCTATTGTAAGTATATATTTTACTAAGGAATTTAGGAAGGAAACTTCAATGTTCAGGACAAACTAAGGAAAATGCCAGAATACATATGGCATTCTTCATTGAAACTAGCTTTTGAGAACCATTTTAATTAGGTTTTCTTTTGGAATGTTTGTGGCTTGCATGTCCAGTATTCTTTCCTAGCTGCATTTGTAGGTGTTATTGAGTCACATTCTTCAACTTCTGACTGTGTGATGAATAACTTCTCACAACACTTTTAGTTAAGGGGCTGTTCCAGCAACACTGATTTGCCTTTGGCACATTCCACCTTTGTCCTCTTGGCTGTGTGGGTTAGTCAAAGGTAGTGCTATTTTCTTGGCCTGTACATCTGTCACTATTTTAAATGGTATGGGATAAATTGACTTGAACTAGTACGAAGGACATCAGTGACATGAGTGATTAACCAGTTATGTCTGTGGTCTTTGCAAACCAATCAATATTTACTATATCTCTGAATAAAGTATTCTTTTTTCCCTCAGCATTTTATAATATGTTTAATTGTTGGTGTCAGGATAATATGATGCGATAACCTTACCAATTATTGTTAAGACTATCACTATTCACGTTTCTGCAGCTAAAAAAAAATCACAATCTCTACTTATATAATTTGGCCTTCAGTTAAATCCCCTCATATAATATAATGTTCTGTATAACACTGCGTGCAATAGTTCTATTTGAAAACTAATTTAGTTCTTTATTAAGCCCTGTATTAAAACATGTCCTGCATTTCTTTTAGAAATATACTGTTGTTTCTTAAATAACTATTTGTTAGAAACATTTTGTTTGAAGCAAAAGCTCTAGTAGCTAGAAACCTAGGGCCAAGTGTTTTAGTGCAAAAGCAGTACTTGCTTTGAGAAGTTTTTTTTTGTACCCCACCATGTGAGTTTCCACTTAGACAATAAATGCAATATCTGCCATGAAACAACATTCTTGGGCAACACTTTTAATGCATTTTGTTGGAGCCTTTTTTTTATTTATGGATATCCAGTTTAATTATTTCCACTCTTCCTTCTCGTATTCTTTAGTTCAAATAGCCGCAGTGTTCTAAGAAAATTTTTTTTAACAATTTGATTGGCCCTAACTTTCTTGACTTTACCTGCTACTTGTAAAATTAATATTTAAAATGCATTTCTCTCATTGCTTTTTTCTTTATCCCCACTATTTTTAAAATCATCTTTGACACACACTACTTTCAGAATAACCTCATGCAGATAGCCCTAATTTTGCAAGTCTCACTTTAATTTGTATGCTCTAGCAACTCTAATTTATTCTTCAGATCTTTTACTTGTGATATTAAATTTCATGGCAGAGAAAGATATGACTCAATGAAGGCCAAAGAGAATGCAATGTCTAGTTTCTCCCTGCCCATTGCTACCAATGCAAGTAGCAAACAAACTTCATGCCAATCAGTTTTATTGTGGTAGTGAGGAAATTTTTAGAAATAATAATTTGGGACAAATTTATCACTTTGGTAAATGCAAATTAACTAAGGAAAGCTGAGACGGATTTGTTAAGTGAAAATGCAGCAGGATCTTGATTAGCTGGGCTACTGGACTGAGGAATGGCAGGTAGAGTTTAATTTAGATATTTGCAAGGTGTTACGTTCTGGTAAGACAAGGGCACTAGTGTAATTTACAATAATTGCTGATTGGTTTCATGGTCACCATCACAGCCACTAGCTTTATAACAGCTTTGTTAACTGAATTCAAATTCCACCAACTGCTATGATATCTTTTGATTTGTTTCCAAAGTATTAGTCTGGGCCTGTGGATTTCCAGTTCAATTATATAACCACTACATCGTCATCACCTCCCCTTGCATGTATTTAAGAGCTAAAGAGTAAACATCTAAAGGTTCAGAGTCAAATCTTTGACAGTTAGACAAAGCATTCAACTGCATTTGTTTACGATGAATTGGAATTCTATCTATTGTGGGCTGAGAATAGAGCAAACTGGTAAAAATATCATTGAGGCTGCAGTTAGAATTCAGTGGCCACTTCCAAATAATTTAAAACTTTATCCATTTTCAACATTGAGGATAATTAGGAGTCTTCTCCTGTTAAGTACTTAATTGCCCACTACTGTTCACAACTGGATGTGTTAACTGCAGAACTGACTTATGGGAGCACTATTAGTAGTTATTGGATTACTGTGGAAAGCACTGATTGTGTATAAAATGTTACATTGTAGGATATTTGAGAACTATTGTACTGGAACCTACTTTTATTTAATTAACTTTTGTATTTTGGTTGCCGCTTTTTAACCTGCAGAATTCTATTATCAGTTATCATTTTGAATTATTTGTTTTCATTTGCACAGATATCAGAGAGCAGTTCTTGGCATACAAAGTACACTGTCCTAACCTACCTTCAAACCATGGTATTCTACAATTTGTTTGTTTTTTTGGACAATGAACAGGCAGTCAAAGATGTGAGATGGCTGGTTATAAAACTCTTGGAAGATGAACAGTTAGAGGTAAGCTTAATTAGATTACAGAGGAAAATGGTGATAAATTTTAGTCTGAGTCGTAACAGTAGTTTTTATATTCACCCCTGTGATAAAATGCATTATGTTGTAACCTTTTAATTTGAAAACCATGCTTCGTTTGTCAGCTGGGTCTAATTGGGAGCACTTATTTGTGAATTGGAAAATACACTCAAGTTCTGAACTAGACTTGAATAAATTTAGGCTAATTCTAATGGAGCAGTGGTGGGAGAATGCTGTGATGTTGAGCTGTGATTCTTCAAGTCAGATGTTAAATACAGATGTCTTCTTGTTTCACTACTCAGGTGAATTTAAATAATGGAATTCATATTGAACATGTCTTTCTTCATCCTCCAAGATAGAATGTGACAACTTCTTGTTGTTGTCATATTGTTTTTCACACTTGCCCACAGATTGATCACTGAAGGGCACATTCAAAGTAAGCTAATGTGCATGAGAAACTGATAGTACAGAGAAACCTCAATTATCTGAAGGACACAGGTGAGGGGTAGTATTTCGTTCAGTTAATTGAATGCCGGATAACGTAGTTAGCCAAGCATCTGGGATTTGTGATTTTGTTTGGAGAATCCGAAATTCGGTTAATCAAATGCAGGATAATTGAGGTTCCTTCTGTGTAAGTGAGTGTTCCTACAACAGTTTAGCTTTTCTGTTTGAAAGGTTGGTACTCCCGAATTTTTAGAAACATGACCAGGAAGTCAACAATGCGGTTTTAAAACCAAATGCATCTTGACATTTTTTCATTCATTGCTTTGCTAAATGAAATAATAATAAAATTAGTCAAATTTCAATCAACTCAAACAAATTGTATCACTGCAGTATCAAGAGAGCTGCTTAACTTGTATTTGTCAATGGGAATCAGATTTCAGCAAACGTGTCTTTTTGAGGTGACAGTAGTTGTGATCTAAGATTATACATAATAAAGTCAATCGTGAGAAGACTGTCATTATTCAGCAAAACCTGAAAATGTGCAGAGGATATGGTCTTGGCCTCAGAAACAGAGAATCTGTTGAATACTGGGGAAACCCTGGCCACTGATTTATAGAGCATGTGGACTTACTTTCATTGACAGTGATTTTTGCCAAACCCTTAAAATGTAATTGCTTCAAATTTCTACTTCAACATAAATTAAGTAAACTAAACTCTGAGGTTACCTTTTTGTGGCACAAGAGGTAAAGGTTATTTCTACAAATGTAGATACAGCATTTTCAGAACCTTGGGAGGAAAACATAGCAGATTAGCATGGTTCAGAAATTTAACAAATATACATGGGGAAAAGAGTCATAGAATAATTACAGCACAGAAGAGTGAAGGCTCTGCAGCAGAAATTCAGTTAGTTTCCCTCCCCCCTCCCCCTTTCCCCAGAGTACTGCAATGTCTTTCCTCGTGGGTTTTTGAAGGTCAAAACTGAATCTCCTCCACCACCACATACCAAGGTAGTACATTTCAGATACTAGTCACGTGCTTTTCCTCATATTGCCATTGATTCTTTTGCCATTCTATTTCTATCACCTTCTGTTCTTGATATTTCCTGTTATGGATGTAGATTTGCTCGTTGAGCTGGAAGCTGGTATGGCCTGCTTTTATTTTGTGTTTAGGTTTCCTTGGATTGGTGATGTCATTTCCTGTGGTGACGTAGTTTCTTGTGATTGTGTCATTTCCTCTTCTTTTTCCCCACAAATAAAATGTGGACCATACCACCAGTGCTTCATCCGGAGGCTCACTGATGATGTCACTTAGTATGTTGATGAAACATCTGAAAACAAAACTTCCAGCTCAGCGAGCAAACCTACATACAGAACCTCAAACTGAACTACAAATCTTCTCAAAACTTGCTATATCCTGTCATGGAATATTTTCGTCCTGTTTACGCTTCATGATTTTGAACACTACTATCAAATGTCCTGACAACTTTCTCTAAAGAGACCAACCCAGCTTCAACCAATTTATTGACAAAACTGAAATTCCCCATCTCCTGATTATTTTCTTTATTATCTTTAAACCTTCACATCCTTTCTAAATTGTGATGCCCAATATTGGACTTAATACTCCAGTTAAGGATGGATTTATGATTTAGAAAGCTTCATTTTAGCTTTCTTTCCATTGTAAACTGTCTCTTTTATAAAATCCAAGATTCTATGTCTATTTCACCATTTTGTCTACCTTCCCTACCATCTTCATTGATATGTCTATATCCCAAGGTAGCTCTCCCTTCTTTCCTTTAAAACAAAATCACTTGCATTTTAGTGGGAATTACAGCAATATAAAGTGTCACCACACTGCTCTGCTTTAAATTTCAACTCATTTTGTCCATTCAATCAGTCTGTTTGTGTCCTTTTGTAACTTGTTATCTTCACAGTTCAAATTATGTACAAGTTTGTGTCATCTGCAAAAGTCCTATATCAAATCCAGGTCATCTTAAATATATCATAAAAAGCAGATAATTGAATCTTTTATTAGACCGCACTCAACTTTGTGATGCTGTACAGTGAAATATTGTTCTGCTACATGGCTGTCATATCAGAGTTACAAATCTGTTGACAGAGAGGTGAATATGATAATTATTACCTGTACACTTTTACTGATACTGGCATCTCTGCTACCTGAGTTTGCAAATGTTGCACCGTTACACTACATGGGTATGCAGCATTAAGAGAATGTAATCACTGCATCAACCAAGACTTGCTGGCCCAGGCTGTATTGACCAAGCTAGCACCAACCCAGCTCCTGTTCAGAAGGCTATTTTGAATTATTGCTGAAACCCTTTGACTGTCTTTCAAATCTCCGATGACTGATGGCTCAATGTTTAGAAGACCTGCAGGTGCCAATTATGTTCCTTTATCTAGTCCCTAAGTATAGTCTGAAGGATCAAACTTTCGTCACCAACCACTTCAGTAAATGATGCTACCTTCTCTGTAAATGACAGCATGCACAATTCTTAATGCATAATGAATTCCTAATGATGTTCTGGAGCACTTATTTCCGCATAGCCTTCAGAAAAAATTTGTAGCCTACAGGATACATGGTATACACTGGCAGTTTTGACCTGCATATCTGACTTAGATTTTGATATTTGATTTATTTAACTTGTTGCTACCATATGAAAAATTTTTTTTGATCTGGAACAAATACCATCAAAGGCTTAAAATGCACAGGTGAGGAAGTAATTTCTTGACAAACAAATTATACCTTTTATTCAGAATTAAAATTGTGCCCATTTTGTGAAGTCAAATAGTCATGCACTTGAAGTAATTGCATACAGATACTCAATCAAACAAGAATTATATACAGGTTAACTATTGACATGGAATTTCTTAGCTAAATAATCATACTCGTTAGCGAATGATTGCAGATGATGTACAAGTATTGTGATTAATAAACTCTCATGTCTGCTAATATATTACTGTTAATAATAGTGCCTCTCCACTACAGTTAAGGATTGGCAGTAAGGGCTGATGTAGCCAATAACACCCACATCCTATGAACAAGTATAGCCTCTTCCTCCATCTTGGTATCAGGACAGGCGATCCACTGCCCGAGTGCACTTGCAACGCGTGGAAGATTGTGGTAAAAGCTGTGTTTACAGATATGATTGAGGCTTTGAAACCAGAGAGCATACTTTGCCCTCCTAAATATTGAGGGTGTTTTGGATGTAAGTTTGCTCACTGAGCTGGAAGGATAGTTTGTCGATGTTTCGTCACCATACTAGGTAACATCAGTGAGCCTCCCGTGAAGCACTGGTGATATTTATGTGTTTAGGTTTCCTTAAGTTGGTGATGTCATATCCTGTGGTGACAGAACCTCAACCTGAGCTACAAACCTTCTCAAAACTTGCTAACACCTGTGGGCGTAATATGCTAAAACTGGCCCGAAAATGGGAAACCAATGCCATCCGACAGAGTGCCACCCTCGAACAGCTGTATTTCCTGCACAAATGTCTAAGGAAACAGATATCACTTAAATGTCTTAAATACAAACCTCCCTTTAACACCTCACTAGCCAAAAGAATAGCAGAGCAAAATGGCCGCGGAATGCTTAGAGAAATTATTAATGATGCCCATAACAGACTCCGTAAATACAACCAAGCTTTACTCACTAATGTAACAGACCATGAATGGATAGACACAATACAAGGCATTAAACATTAGACAGCGACAAACACAGAAAATGAGAAAACTAGACCTGCAGAAAAAACTAGACAAACTGAGACAAAATAACAACACAGAAGCATGGATAAAAATCTTATCTGACTGACCCTTAAGAGACACTGAAAAAGCCATCTTAGTATGAGGATTAAATTACAACCTCAAGGATGTGAATAAAGATTTCTTAGCAGCATTAGAAACAACACTGAAAGACAATGAATTCACAGAAGAACCCCAGCATACCACCAGACAGACAATTGCACCAACAGGAAAAGGAAGAAACACACTCAATATGCAAGCAAGGAAAGCACTAGAAGGACAAAAAAATGATATAAACATTGTTATCCTGCAGGCAAAGGACACTTGACAGTCATTTTAAATCAGAGTCGACATTGAGAAAGAGAACGCACTGCTTGCAGATAGCAACACTTACCAACAAGTGGCAACAGACCTAATCCCACAACTAGAGAACTGAATCATAGTCCTACTCAAAAAACTTCAGAAATCTGGAGAAATAAATAAGACCAATTTCCAAAAAATGAAACCAGACGGATCCAACACACCACGTTTCTATAGATTATTCAAAATTCACAAACCAGGAGCACCCCTCAGACCCGTAGTGTTGCTACCCAGAACACCAACTTACAGATTAGCCAAGAAGCTACAACAAAGACTAAAACACTTATAGAAGACTCATGCCATTCTATCCACTCCACCCAAGAATTCCTCAAGATCATCAAACACACCAAGATGGAAGAGGATGATATAATGGTCTCCTTTGATGTAACAGCCCTGTTTATATCTATCAACATCAACCTGGCTAAGGAAACAATGGCACATACATCAAACACCACCAACCTCTTCAAAAAAGACAGTATCGTCAAGCTAGTGGACTTATGCCTTACCACCCACTTCACCTTCAACAACAAAATCTACAGACAAGACGACAGAATACCCATGGGATCTCCGTTATCAGGGTTCTTAGCAGAGACTCTAACAAACAGCTCTGCCAACCATCCAACCCAAACTTTGGGTCCACTACGTGGATGACACCTTTGTCATCACTAAGCAAAACAAATTAGAGGAAACCTTCAAGACCATCAATAATATCCTTACTGGAATAAAATTCACTAAAGAGGAGGAAAACAACAACAAACTGCCATTCCTAGATATCACAGTAGAGCGAACAGCCAATGGCAAACTTCAAACCAGTGTCTACAGGAAACCAACACATACGGAACTAATCGACAGAAGCAATCATCCCAACATTCACAAATGGAGCTGCATTGGAACATTATTTCAATGAGTCACCACACACATTGCAGCACAGAGGAACTATGATTAGCAGAGAAAAATCACCTATACAGTGTATTCAAAAAGAACACTTACCCGATGAAAACAATCCACCAATTTCTGAGCAACAAACCCCAACAAGCAGACAAAACATGTCCAGAAACCCTAGCCATGCTCCCCTATGTCAAAGACATCTCTGAAATGACAGCCAGACTACTCAGACCTCTTGGCATCATGGTAGCCCACAAACCCATCAACACACTAAAACACAGCAGCTAATGAACTTGAAAGACCCTATACAGACTACAAGCAAAACTAATATCATTTACAAAATACCTTGCAAAAACTGTAACAAACACTACATTGGACAAACAGGCAGAAAACTAGCTATCAGGATAAACAAACATCAACTATCTACAAAAGACATGACCCAATCTCACTAATATCTTTACATACAGATGACGAAGGACACCACTTCGCCTGGGACAACACATCCATCCTAGGAGGAGACATGCACGAGAATTCCTAAATGCATGGCATTCCAACCCGGAACTCTGTCAACAAACCCATTGACCTGGATCCCATTTACCACCCTCTGAGAAAAAGAACAGAAAATGACACCACCACAGGAGGAAACATCACCAGAAATGGCGTCACCAGCCCATGGAAGCCTAAGCACAAAAAGTGGGTTATACCACCAGTGCTTCACTAGAGGCTCACTGATGTTACCTAGTATGGTGACGAAACATCTAAAAACAAACCTTCCAGCTCAGTGAGCAAACTACGTCCAGAACTTCAACCTTCGCTACAAATCTTCTCAAAACGCAGTAACAGAGTGTTTATTGCTGCAATGATCCAGACTTTTATCTCAGCAAGTGATGTATTTATGTCTACAAAGCATAGATCAACGCCTAACACCTGGTGGTAATGTTAAGGCTCCTGTTATTTGGGTTAAAGTGACTCTTGCTCACAAATGGTGATATGTGTGTGTGTAAGGTTCAGTCGTAATCTACCTACTAAAGCTACTAGGCACATTTCATATGACGCATTGATCAAGGATTTAAAGCACAGTCTGATAAATAGGAAAATGATTTTTTTAAAAAGGGTAAATGGAATGACAAACAAATGTGGTTTGTTTGGTTTTGTCTAGAAGACTTGTGGATACCTGTAGTGGATATTGAACTTATCAGCAAGGTCACATATATAACTGTGAACAAAGAATTTGGTTTCATTACACTGGATTTTCTGGATTGTTTATAATTTCAAATTTTGAAACTACAAGTATATTGTGTATTTTGATAAGGTATAAGTAGAATATACAAATTGAGCTCCAAGCCCTCTGCTTTTCCTCTCCAGACGTCCCCACGAGTACCCTTCCGCCGACACACACATTCGTTTGGCCAAACTGGTCCTCACCCTTAACAATTTCTCCTTTTGAATCCTCCCACTTCCTCCAGACCAAAGGGGTAGCCATGGGCACACGTATGGGCCCCAGCTATGCCTGTCTCTTTGTTGGCTACGTAGAACAGTTGATCTTCCGTAATTACACCGGTACCACTCCCCACCTCTTCCTCCGCTACATTGATGACTGCATTGGCATTACCTCGTGCTCCCGCGAGGAGGTTGAGCAATTCATCAACTTCACCAACACATTCCACCCTGACCTTATATTTACCTGGACCATCTCTGACACCTCCCTCCCCTTCCTGGACCTCTCCATCTCCATTGAAGACGACCGACTTGACACTGACATTTTTTACAAACCCACCGACTCCCACAGCTACCTGGATTACACCTCTTCCCACTCTACCTCCTGCAAAAATGCCATCTACCTCTTGCAAAAATGCCATCCTGTATTCCCAATTCCTCCGCCTCCACCGTATCTGCTCCCAGGAGGACCAGTTCCACCATTGAACGCACCAGATGGCCGCCTTCTTTAGAGACCGCAATTTCCCTTCTCCCATGGTTAAATATGCCCTCCAACGCATCTCGTCCACATCCCGCACCTCTGCCCTCAGACCCCACCCCTCCAACCATAACAAGGACAGAACGCCCCTGGTGCTCAGCTTCCACTCCACCAACCTTCGCATAAACCAAATCATCCGCCGACATTTCCGCTACCTTCAAAAAAAGACCCTACCACCAGGGATATATTTCCCTCCCCACCCCTTTCCGCCTTCCGCAAAGACTGTTCCCTCCGTGACTACCTGGTCAGGTCCACGCCACCCCCCTACAACCCACCCTCCCATCCTGGCACTTTCCCCTGCCACCACAGGAACTGTAAAAAGTGTGCCCACATCACCTCCCTCACCTCTATCCAAGGCCCTGAAGGAGCCTTCCACATCCATCAAAGTTTTACCTGCACATCCACTAATATCATTTATTGTATCCGTTGCTCCCGATGCAGTCTCCTCTATATTGGGGAGACTGGGCGCCTCTTAGCGGAGCGCTTTAGGGAACATCTCCAGGACACCCGCACCAATCAACCAAACCGCCCCGTGGCCCAACATTTCAACTCCCCCTCCCACTCTGCCGAGGACATGGAGGTCCTGGGCCTCCTTCACCGCTGCTCCCTCACAACCAGACGCCTGGAGGAAGAACGCCTCATCACACTTCAACCCCAGGGCATCAATGTGGACTTCAACTGTTTCCTCATTTCCCCTTCCCTCACCTCACCCTAGTTCCAAACTTCCAGCTCAGCACTGTCCCCATGACTTGTCCGGACTTGTCCGATCTGCCTATCTCCTTTTCCACCTATCCACTCCCCCCTTTCCTCCCTGACGTATCACCTTCATCCCCTCCCCCACTCACCCATTGTACTCTATGCTACTTTCTCCCCATCTCCATCCTCCTCTAGCTTATCTCTCCATGCTTCCAGCTCACTGCCTTTATTCCTGATGAAGGGCTTTTGCCCGAAACGTCGATTTCGCTGCACTTTGGATGCTGCCTGAACTGCTGTGCTCTTCCAGAATATACAAATTGAGACCCAGTTAAGGCCAGAAATTTCAGTTGATGCATTAGCATTCATGGTGAACTAATCTTTTCATCAAATGCTCTATACCTTTAACTACAACTTCTCTTTTTGCCTCCTAATTATACTGAACATTCCATCATTGGTAACTGTGTTCATATGTTCACTTTTAAACTATGTTTTCTATATTATCACTTTGAATCCTTCCAATATTTGTGCAAATCAGAGAGAGAGAGATATATAAATAAATATAAAATAGGGCATATTATTAACATATAATTAATGAGAAGTAAAAGGCATGTTGGTATCACAATCATTCCCATGGTGATTAACTTTTGAGGGTGTGTAGGAAAGGTGAAAGGTAAGGGCTGCTTTGTTCATCGGGGTCAGTATTGGGTGGCAATGGCTGTTAATTTGAGTATGGATTCAGCTGGCTAGGTGGGAAGATTTGCTGCCAAGCCTGTGGAAGCTGCTGATCCTGTAACCCAGGCTTTTGGGAGAAAGCTGCTATTCACATGTGAAGGTGCATCCTGTCCAAGTGCAAAGAGTAAATCTCAAAATATTGTACAAAGATTTTTGCAGCAGCAAAGGAGCCAGGATGTGGGAGTTCCATTTCAAATACAGGTCAGTTTGTCACCCTGATAACTCTTGTTGAAATACCAATTAGGCAGCACAATATATCTCCAGTTTATCAAATTAGCCTTTAATATGATCCCAAGTACTTTGTGTCCTGCAGTTAGTTTCTGTAATGGGGATGCAATTCCCACAGATACCAATTAAGTTTCATTAACACTAAATAACACTCATTAAGTATGAAAAATAGCAAGACTTATTGATGACTACTTTTTAGCACTGTGCACCATTCATATTAAATTGTAAGTATTTGTGCAAGTGTTAGATTTTAAAAATTGGAACAGATGTCTAAGATATCACTGACCAATTTGTTTATTCTAGATATAATTTGTAAATGATAAACATACTCAAAATCCATATTCGCTTTATTCAGACCAGCCAATGTTGAGGTCTGTAGGTTCAACACATCTTAAAATTATTCAACACTTTTTTAAAGTACCAATTTCTAACTTGGTTACTTTCAAGGATAAAATGAGGCAGGCATTTAAAGATGTTCAAATTGCTGTTCATGTATTTTTTTCAATTTTCCCCTTCTCAGTCTTTACAATATTGCCCTCTCTCTGTAAGTGGAGGTTGTTTCATAGACACAGAACTTGTGTTCAACAAACACATTTGGAGATTTATTTTCTGTAGTATTTCAGATTATGAAAATTTATTGAAATTCAGTAGAATCGTTAGGTTAATGTAGCAAATTTATTCTAAGATCATGAAATTGAATCAATTGTGGAGGTGTTATTGCAAAGTCTTTGACTTTGTCACGTCTAATTTTCTGGTACTTTTCCCAGAATGTTCTAGTTGTGGGAGGCAATGGCTTAATTGTATTATTGTTTGACTACTATTCCATAGATTCAGGAAATGTTCAAGGTACCTTGTTTCGAATCCTACAATGGGCAGATGACAGAATTTGAATTCAACCAAACTCTGGAATTGAGGTTTAACGATGACCACAAAAGCATTGTTAATTGTTGGAAAAACCGATCTGGTATACCAATGTGCTTTAGTGAAGGAAGTTGATGTCCTTACCTGGTCTGTGACTACATGTGGTTCCAGGTACACAGCAATAGGGTTACCTTTGGGGATTGGCAATAAATGATGCAAACATGCTGTGAATGAATAAAAAAG
The DNA here is from genome assembly GCF_020745735.1 of Hemiscyllium ocellatum. Classification (NCBI taxonomy): domain Eukaryota; kingdom Metazoa; phylum Chordata; class Chondrichthyes; order Orectolobiformes; family Hemiscylliidae; genus Hemiscyllium; species Hemiscyllium ocellatum. The sequence goes on along the minus strand of NC_083410.1, from coordinate 56,453,668 downwards.
AAAGAACACAAAAAAGCTTGAAGTAAATTAGTAACACTGATTTAGTGTGCCACATGACACACACCAATGCACTCATTTGCTGGAAAGTTTGGACAAATATATGAAAATTTTATGAAAATATGTAATTTCCCTATTTCATTTTGTTCCCATTGTTATTGCTAGTATGGAAGCATTGATTCAGTTTGAATGGTCACTTTGTCTTCTAGTGTATGAACATTGTGGAAGAAGTAAGAAGTTGAAACCTTTTGTCTTGCACTCATCAGAATTAACACGAGTGGCAAATTGTTCACAATCATAAAAATTTGTACTATGGCGAAAAGTGCTGATTCTGATCGTAAGAAATCTATAGGGCCCTATTAGCTGCTTAGGCTTTTGGGTAATTTAAGGTGTAGGGCTTATTCATTTCCTTTTATTTGCAGACAGTAGATTTCTGCATATGTCACTTATAGCAATCGTACTCAACTAATTATTATGGATTTGTTGTTTGTACAGCTATTTATGCATGTGGGGTTTTTTTTTTAGCCCATTCTGTCCAGTCGTGGAATGACATTACAAGCAACAGAAATTTTGTTTGTTTTGCAAGTGTGACCTGGTTGAGTGCACTTGGGAGTCTACATATTACTAACAACCAATAGAGCATACTGTTCGATTTGATCAAGCAGTCATTGGAACAATATGACCTTTGTCCTTTATATTGCAACAGTTCTGAAATTCATACACCACTTTGCTCAATTGTGTGGAAAGAAGCATTTCTGTTCAAATTGATCACAGTTTCCTGTTTATGGAAAATATCATTAAAGTCTGGTTGAAGATTTGTAGCTCGGGTGTCCGTTGTTGTGGTTCTGTTTGCCGAGCTGGAAGTTTTTGCTGCAAACGTTTCGTTCCCTGGCTAGGGAACATCATCAGTGCTATTGGAGCCTCCTGTGAAGCGCTGCTTTGGTGTTTCTTCCGGTATTACCAGAAGAACAGAACCACAACAATATCATTGTGGGCGGCACGGTGGCACAGTGGTTAGCACTGCTGCCTCACAGCACCTGTAGACCCGGGTTCAATTCCCGACTCAGGTGACTGACTGTGTGGAGTTTGCACGTTCTCCCCGTGTCTGCGTGGGTTTCCTCCGGGTGCTCCGGTTTCCTCCCACAGTCCAAAGATGTGCAGGTCAGGTGAATTGGCCAAGCTAAATTGCCCGTAGTGTTAGGTAAGGGGTAAATGTAGGGGTATGGGTGGGTTGCGCTTCGGCGGGTCGGTGTGGACTTGTTGGGCCGAAGGGCCTGTTTCCACTCTGTAAGTCTAATCTAATCATTAACTCAGACAGCATAATAGCAGCTTGTTTAACCTAATGTTCCGATTTTTGAGATATTTTGCTCTTCCAAGATGTTTGAGATAGACTGGGCATTTTTCATGGTTAATATTAATTATAGATTTATGCTAAGCCTTTCAATTGTCTTTGAGTTTTTGTCTTACATTTTAATTTATGTATGCACACATATATGTACATACTCTTTTTAACATTGTGAATTGATCCAGATCTGAAATAGAAATTTTGTGATGAGGTCACTTATCTGCTAATCCAGTAGTCATTGTAGCACTTCTTAAATAGCTGACATTCCTTTTTTTGTCTTGTTGATAATATGCATTTCTCTTGCTTGCCGCCTCTTCCTTTACACAAGGAAGCTAAATTCGTTTTCAATAATTTTGCATTTCATCTGCAGCTAATTTGTCTTGCCCTTGATGTGTATCTTTTGTGGTCTTTTGAAAGTTTTATCAATTGTGTTTTATTCTGTTCTGTCTAAATTTTAGATATTTCAATAAAATTTGAAATGTTTACTTACTTTGCTGCTTTTAGGAATGAACGGGAAAGGCCAAATGTTTAGGCAGGTTATTTACCAATGGACATGGCCAAAAGTGTAACAAAAGCAATGTTGCTAAAATAGCACTGATGAGGGCAGTGAAGCAAAGGCCACAATGTTGCACTCTTAAAGGTGCCTTGAACCAGCGAAATGTAACTCACTCGCTCCTTGTCGACAATTTCTTTAAAATGAATTGATAGTTTTAATGAATTATGTTTGAGGTTTTTGTTGTTGTGGTTCTGTTCGCTGAGCTGGGAATTTTTGTTGCAAATGTTTCGTCCCCTTTCTAGGTGACATCTTCAGTGCTTGGGAGCCTCCTGTGAAGCGCTTCTGTGCTGATTCATCCAGCATTTATAGTGGTTTGAATCTGCCGCTTCCGGTTGTCAGTTACTGTCTGCTGCAGTGGCCGGTATATAGGGTCTAGGTCGATGTGTCTGTTGATAGAATTTGTGGATGAGTGCCATGCCTCTAGGAATTCCCTGGCTGTTCTCTGTTTGGCCTGCCCTATAATAGTGGTGTTGTCCCAATCGAATTCATGTTGTTTGTCATCTGAGTGTATGGCTACTAGGGATAGCTGGTCGTGTCGTTTCGTGGCTAGTTGGTGTTCATGGATGCGGGTTGTTAGCTGTCTCCTGTTTGTCCTATGTAGTGTTTTGTGCAGTCCTTGCATGGGATTTTGGACACTACGTTGGTTTTGCTCATGCTGGGTATCAGGTCCTTTGTCCTGGTGAGTTGTTGTCTGAGAGTGGCTGTTGGTTTGTGTGCTGTTATGAGTCCTAGTGGTCGCAGCAGTCTAGCTGTCAGTTCAGAAATGCTCCTGATGTATGGGAGTGTGGCCAGTCCTTTGGGTTGTGGCATGTCCTCATTTCGTTGTCTTTCCCTTAGGCATCTGTTGATGAAATTGCGCGGGTATCTGTTTTTGGTGAATACCTTGTATAGGTGGTGTTCTTCCTCGTTTTGTAGTTCAGGTGTGCTGCAGTGTGTTGTGGCCCTTTTGAATAATGTCCTGATGCAACTTCGTTCGTGTGTGTTGGGGTGGTTGCTTTCATAGTTCAGGACTTGGTCTGTGTGTGTGGCTTTCTGTATACCTTCATGGTGAATTCTCCATTCGGTGTTCTTTGTACCATCACGTCTAGGAATGAGAGCTGGTTGTCCTTTTCTTCCTCTCTCATGAATCGGATTCCTGTGAGTGTGGCGTTGATGATCCGGTGTGTGTTCTCTATTTCTGTGTTTTTAATGATTACAAAGGTGTCGTCCACGTATCTGACCCAGAGTTTGGGTTGTAATTGCGTTAACACTGTTTTTTCTAACCTTTGCATTACTGCTTCTGCTATGAGTCCGGAGATCGGTGAGCCCATGGGTGTTCCGTTGATTTGTTCATATATCTGGTTGTTGAATGTGAAGTGTGTTGTGAGGCACAGGTCCAGTAGTTTAAGTATGCCGTCTTTGTTAATAGGTTCCGCGTCCTGTTGTCTGTTATGTATGTCCAGCAGGTTGGATATTGTTTCTCTGGCTAGGGTTTTGTCAATAGAAGTGAACCGTGCCGTTACATCGAATGAGACCATGGTTTCTTCCTTGTCTAAGTGTATATTTCTGATGATGTCCAAGAATTCTTGTGTTGACTGTATAGTGTGTCTGGATCTGCTGATCAAGTGTTTTCAGTTTCTGTTGTAGCTCTTTAGCCAGTTTGTGTGATGGTGTTCCTGGTAGTGATACTATGGGTCTGAGTGGGATGTCTGGTTTGTGTACTTTAGGTAGTCCATAGAATCTGGGGGTGTTGTTGCTTTCCGGTTTCATTCTTTGTAGGTCAGTCCTGGTTATCTGTCCGTTTTTTTTGTAGATTCCTCAGTGTGTTGTTTATCCTATTGGTGAGCTGTGGAGTGGGGTCAAACTCCCTCTTTTGGTAGGTGTTGGTGTCTGCGAGTAGTTGTTCTGCCTTTTGAATGTAATCTGATTTGTCCAGTATCACAGTCATTCTGTCTTTGTCTGCTGGTAGTATGATTATGGTTTTATCGTTTCTTAGTGATTTTAGTGCTTCTTTCTCTTGGTGTTTAGGTTGTGTGTTTGTCTTTTCCTTGTTATCATAGGTATGATACTTTGTCTCACTGTTTGTTGTGTCTCTTCTGTCAATCCATTGTTCCTGAGTGTGCATTCTAGTGCTGCTAGGAAGTCTGCTGTCTTGGCGTCCCTGTGGTTGTAGTTAAGTCCCTTGGCCAGTATTGTTCTTTCCGTGTCTGTGGGAGAGGTTTTTAACCCAGGAGTGTGTTGTGGTGTCCTTTTCGTTGTGTGTTAGTTTGGCCATTTTTTTCTTTTAGTGCCGTTTTTTTGCGGTGTGTGGTCCTGTTCTGTCCTATGGTGACAGCCTGTTCTATGGTCCGGGTCCATTTCTGATTGGTAGTTTTTGAAATTAACGATTTTTGGCGCGCAATTTCTTGTCTGTATTTGTGGAGTCTGTTGTGAGCATCTGTAATCATTATCTGGATCATCCTGAATCCATTCTGTCTGGCTGTGTCCCTGGCTTGTGGATTGTTGACTGGTGGTCTGTATCTGACATATGGTGGAAGGATTCGATTCTTTCGGCATTCATGCAGGAATCGGAGTTGTTCATATGTGGCGCTTAGGCAGTTAGCATAGGATTCCCATTTCCTGGCTTGTCTTAGCGTCTCTCGCCCGTAGGTGTTCAAAGTTTGTGAGAAGATTTGTAGCTCGGGTGCTTGTTGTTGTGGTTCTGTTCGCCGAGCTGGGAGTTTTTGTTGCAAACGTTTCGTCCCCTTTCTAGGTGACATCTTCAGTGCTTGGGAGCCTCCTGTGAAGCGCTTCTGTGCTGATTCCTCCGGCATTTATAATGGTTTGAATCTGCCGCTTCCGGTTGTCAGTTGCTGTCCGCTGCAGTGGCCGATATATAGGGTCTAGGTCGATGTGTCTGTTGATAGAATTTGTGGATGAGTGCCATGCCTCTAGGAATTCCCTGGCTGTTCTCTGTTTGGCCTGCCCTATAATAGTGGTGTTGTCCCAATCGAATTCATGTTGTTTGTCATCTGAGTGTATGGCTACTAGGGATAGCTGGTCGTGTCGTTTCGTGGCTTTCCTTTGTGAACTATGATCAAGTTACTTAATTTCATGAAACAACAAAAAATTTGCACAAGATCTCAACCATGTAAGCTAATTCGTTGTGGATGATGCTAGAACTAGAAGACACCTTTAAAAATGCATCTCATACTTAAGATGAAGATGAGAAATTATGTTGTAAGAATTGACAGTCTCTTTGTAAGATGATTGAGTAACTAAATAATTTAAGACAGAGGTTTCTGGACCAAGGAGACAGTCAGGGGGTATCTGAAGTAAATAGGAAAGTGCAGTTGAGGCCATCATTAGACCAGTCATGATCTCATTAAATGTTGGAGCAGCCTGAAAGAACCAAGTGGGTCCTTCTATTCCAATTTGTATGTAAGATGGAGTTTTGGCATTTCTAGTTTGGGGCCTGCTAACATTAATTTATGTAGCACTTTCTAATGTTCTAAAAGGTCCCAAAGTACTTTGAGGGTGCATTGTAAAACATGATATAACCCAAACAAACATGATAGAATGTCAAGTGGTTTGACCAAGGAGATAAGTTTGTAGGACTATTTAGATAAATGCAAGGTGCTGCATTTTGGGAAAGCAAATCTTAGCAGGACTTATACACTTAATGGTAAGGTCATAGGGAGTGTTGCTGAACAAAGACAACTCAGAGAGCAGGGTAGTGAATAAAGCGTTTGGTATGCTTTCCTTTATTGGTCAGAGTATTGTGTTCAGGAGGTGAGAGGTCATGTTGTGGTTGTACAGAACGTTAGTTAGGCCACTTTTGGAATATTGCATGCAATTCTGGTTTTCCTATTGGAAGGATGTTGTGAAACTTGAAAGAATTTACAAGGATATTGCCAGGGTTGGAGGGCTTGAGCTATAACAAGAGGTTGAATAGGTCGGGGCTGTTTTCCCTGGAGCGTCGGAGGCTGAGGCGTGACCTTTATATCGGTTTATAAAATCATGATGGACATGGATTGACCCTGAACTAGAGGGCATAGGTTTAGGGTAAGTGGGAAAAGATATAAAAGGGACCTAATGGACAACCTTTCCATGCAGAGTGTGGTGCATGTATGGAATGAGCTGCCAGAGGATGTGGTGGAGGCTGGTACAATTGCAACATTTAAAAGGCATCTGAATGGGTATATGAATAGGAAGGGTTTAGAGGGCCAAGTGCTGGCAAGTGGGACTAGATTTGAAGGTGCTGTTGACAGTAGTGGAGTGATTTAAAATTTGGATTCTCAAGAGTGCAGCAATCAGGCTTAGTGGACTGAAGGAGTTTACAGAAATGAGGAGGAATGAAGTGATTTGAAAACAAGACTGAATTCTGTGATCACAATCAGATCAATGAGCTCACAGGTGATATGATTTAGACTTGGTGTGAGTTAAGGTACGCACAGTGGACTTCTGAATAAATTCGCATTTACAGAATCTAGAATATGGCAGATCCCCTAGGAGTGAATTGGAATTATCAAGTCTAGAGATAACGAAAGCATGAATTTAATTTCAGGAATTGAAATAGGGCTGAGCTCAGGCCATGTTATTGAAGGCACTCAGTGGTGATTGGAAGATCTTCCTGGGATTAAATAAAACGCCACAGTTCATAGAATCCCGACAGTGTGGAAACAGGCCCTTCAGACCAACAAGTCCACACCAACCCTCCAAAGAGTAACCCACCCAGACTCATTCCCCCTATCCTATTTACCCCTAATGCATTTAATCCTGAACACTATTGGCAATTTAGTATGGCCAGTCTGCCTGACCTGCACATCTTTAGACTGTGGGAGCAAACTGGAACCCCCGGAGGAAACCCATGCAGAATGTGCAAACTCCATATAGATAGTTGCCCGAAGCTGGAATCGAATGTGGGTCCCTGACACTCTGAGGCAGCAGTGCTAACCATTGAGCCACCGTGCCGCCCTTTTATTGTTGCAAGACAGAAAGTGAAGAAAAGTATGGAATTTACAGGCCCTCTACTTCCATCAGCATGGAAACTAGAAACTCTACCTTTAAGTGTCAACGTCTTCAACCCCTGGTTTAATGAAATTTATCTAATGCTTCATATGATTTACAAAGGCAGTGACTGATTTTGTTGGCTATCTTCTGTAACTGCTTTGAGTTGGGGGGTAGGGTTGAGGTTAAATTCTAAAGTCAGTTGTCTTAATTTTTATCTTGCCACAAAATTGATAACGGTGAATAAACATAATACATGAACAGTAACCTTTGGCATTCACCTAATTGCAAAAATGTACAAATAGCTATATGTAACTGCCTGCTGTCATTTATTTCACACTGTAGTTAATTGATTTTAGTACAAATGCAGTATTTCACTCATTGGCACTCATTTATCCCCATTCTTTGCTTCCTGTTGGCTAACCAGTCCTCTATCCATGCTAATACATTGCCTGTAATGCCTTGCGTCTTTATCTTATACAGTGGCCTTTTATGCGGCACGTTGTTGGATGCCTTTTGGAACCCTAGATGCACCATATCTGCTGGGTCCCTGTTGTCCACTGTGTTTGTAATGTCTTCATAGAATTCCAAAAGATGAGTTAAGCATGACCTTTCCTTCATGAACCCACGCTGCGTCTGCCGAACAGGGCAGTTTCTATCTAGATGCCTTGCTATTTCTTCATTGATAATAGACTCAAGCATCTCATGCTACAGAAGTTAACTGGTCTTTAATTCCCCATCTTTTGTCTATCTCCCATTTAAAGCCTACCTTTTTGAGGCGCGCTCATGGTGCCATCACTGTCACAGCATGTGACTTGAGGAAATGAAGGGATCGCTAGAAATGCAACGTATCATAAACATGCTGCTCTGTAGCCGAATAGCTTAATACGAGCCCAGATATTTCTGTGCCTGAGAATTTAATAATTGTATATAATAGCCAGTTATAATAAACAACTGGATTCTTCAATATCATCATTATCAATGCCTAGATTTATGCGTTATAAGGGACGATATCAGCATTTCTGCATCAGGTAAAATATCCTGCAGGAAGCAACCTCTACATAGAGGTTCAATATTTACTCAGATAACTATTCTTATATTTTTTGTTTAATATGCCATTTCAAATAAAGTGTATTGGTAACCCACACATTCCTGTTGTTATAGAGTTTAATTAGCATGGTGCTTGAAGCATCGCTCAGTATGTGGCCGAATATCAGAATATTGTGTTCATTATTTTAAATTTTAATCTGAAAGGTTGTATGCAAAGTACCATTGAAAATAGATTAAGTTAATTGATACTTGATATAAAAATTTTCTGTGTATTCTTTTGCAATTTTGTTGCAGAGACTCCAAGGAACATGCTAATTTTTATCCTCTGGCAATCCAGGAAATTTCAGTTTGTCTAAACTTGTTATTTTAGGTTCTTGACACATTGGCGATGAAAGAAGACTAAATATTAAAATTTATAGTTACTCTGATGTCAGGATTAATTTTGTCCTGTAATAACTAATCACCTAAACCTGTTGTATAACTAATACTTCCGCAGGGCATCTGATGCCAACCATCCACACGTGGTTGTAACTTGGGTATGTGACAAAGTTGAATTATGGTATAAAATTTATAGAACATAGAAAAAGGAAAGTAGAGCACAGAACAGGCCCTTTGGCCCACCATGTTGTGCCGAGGATTAATCCTAATGTAAAATAAAATAACTTAACCTACGTACCCCTCAATTCACTGCTATCCATGTGTATGTCCAGCAGTCGCTTAAATGTCCTTAGTGACTCTGCTTCCACCACCACAGCTGGCAACGCATTCCATGCATTCATAACTCTCTGCGTAAAGAACCTTCCTCTGATATCCCCTCTATACCCTTCTCCTAATATCTTAAAACTCTGACCCCTCTTTTCCCTGGGGAAAAGTCTCTGGCTATTGACTCTATCCATGCCTCTCATTATCTTGTATACCTCGATCAGGTCACCTGTCTTCCTTCTCCTTTCCAGAAAGAAAAGTCCGAGGTTAGTCAACCTCTCTTCATAAGGCAAGCCCTTCTGTCCAGGCCGCATCCTGGTAAACCTTTTTAGCACACTCTTCAAAGCCTCTGTATCTTTCTTAAGGTAGGGCGACCCAGAACTGGACACAATATTCTAAATGTGTTCTCACCAGTGACTTGTAGAGCTGTAGCAAAACCTCGCATCTCTTAAACTCGATTCCCTGTTATTGAAAGCCAAAACACTATATGCTTTCTAAACAACCCTATCCATTTGGGTAGCAACTTTGAGGGATCTATGTACTTGAACGCCCAGATCCCTCTGTTCCTCCACATTGCCAAGAGTCCTGACTTAAATCCTATATTCAGCAATCTAGTTCGACCTTCCAAAGTGCATGACTTTGTATTTATCCCGGTTGAACTCCATCTCTCATTTCTCAGCCCAGCTCTGCATCCTGTCTATGCAGGAGGAGAAAATGAGGACTGCAGATGCTGGAGATCAGAGCTGAAAATGTGTTGCTGGAAAAGCGCAGCAGGTCAGGCAGCATCCAAGGAACAGGAGAATCGACATTTCGGACATAAGCCCTTCTTCCTGACCTGCTGCATCGATCCTGTCTATGCAGCCTGCAATAGCCTTCGATAGTATCAACGGCACCTCCAACCTTTGTTATACTGTATAGCTAGGGATGGGTGATGTGCTGTGTCAAGTCCGATGCTTTCAGAACTTTTTTTAACATTGCACTGTAAGCAGTTTTTAAATTATTCCTTTCTGTATTTATGTAACATACTATACATTTCTTTGACAGCAGTTGCAGAGCTCATGGTCAACACAGCCAAATTAACATTTTTCATTGTGTTGGCATCCATTCTGAGAGCTGGAATTTTTAACCTCTATCAAAAGTTTCTAATGTTGTTTGCAGCTGATTTCAGTGCTAATGCTTGTAAAGATACCGCCTTATGTGATCAGGATTATGTTTGTTGATTTTGTGACCCTATTGGCTCAGTGGTTAGCACTGTTGCCTCACAGCACCAGGGTCCCAGGTTCGATTCCAGCCTCTGATGACTGTGTCTGTGTGGAGTTTGTACTTTCTCCCTGTGTCTGCATGGGTTTCCTCCGTGTGCTCTGGTTTCTTCCCACAGTCCAAAGATGTGCAGGTCAGGTGAATTGGCCATGCCAAGTTGCCCGTAATGTTCGGTGCATTAGTCAGAGGGAAATGGGTCTGGGCGGGTTACTCCTCGGAAGGTCGGTGTGGACTGGTTGGGCCGAAAGGACTGTTTCCACACTGTAAGGAATGTAATGTAATCTCTGTCATCTTCAACTGTCTTCTTTCATTATTGGGTTCTGCCTTCTTTCTCCAGTGCTACAGAAGTGGAAGTAGGTTGTATTTGTTATGATTAGAAGTCATACAACACTAGATTATAGCTCAACATGTTTATTTGAAATCACAAGCTTTCAGATCACTGTTCCTTCGTCAAGTAAAGCACTTCACCTTATGAAGGAGCAGTGCTCTGAAAGCTTGTGATTTCAGATATACCTGTTGGATTATAACCTGGTGTCATTTGACTTCTAAGCTTGTCCACCCCAATCTAACACTGGCATCTCCACATCTTTGTTATGATTAGAAAGTGGTCAGTACCACAGCTTAGAGTTCAAAATAGTGCACGCAAGTTCTGAACGCTCTAGATCATTCTGTCATCTTTTCACTAGAAAATACAGAGTTTGTGATGGGGACAGTGATTTGCTGGAGGAAGTTGCAGCTTGCCCAAGTTTGTCAGACATAGAGTGTCCATGTCACTTCACCTCATTGTCAAGGGTTTGGTAAATTAGATAAAGGAAGCAGGGGTAACTTGAGGGATTCTACATGTGATGGTGGAAGCATGGGAAGAGAAATAAAATTCCTGGAGGCACTTGGGCAATGCATGAAGGGTTAGGATTAGATCCAAACAAAACCATCTCAGATGATTAAGAAAATAATATGGTTGACTATGCTAAAAGCTGCAGAGAGGTTAAAGAGGCACAATGCATTTGTCCAAGCACAGAATTTCATTAATAACTTGGGGTTATTTTGAAATAACCTTCTTATCGGGATTCAGACAGTGTGGCAGCAAGATGTTTAGGCATTTTGCAAAGTTTACAAATGGGTCTGTTATCAATATTAAGCTAGTAATTTGCTGTATGTTTTGGAATTTTAGTCTTTGTTGTGCTGAAGGAATGGACATGAAGCAGGATGGTGTGTTGAGAACATTGTGTGAACAGTGGATATCAACTAATGAGCTTTTGTTTTCTGCTTACAGACCAGAGAAATGGCTGCCACCACCCTGAGTGGTCTGTTACAGTGCAACTTCCTGACCATGGATTCCTCCATGCAGAGTCATTTTGAACAGCTCTGCAAGACCAGACTTCCGAAGAAGAGAAAGAGAGACCCAGGCATAGCAGTGGATACAATTCCTCCAGCAGGTAAGAAGAATTAGCCTGTGTCTCAGAAGCTACTTAGAGGCTAATCATCTAATATTTTACATTTTGGTTTTCCCTTTTGGTTGTCTGGAAGACGAACGTGCAATAAATGAGCACAAGTTAAAATTCACTGAGTTTTTTTTGAGGATGCAGATTTGATAAAATGTCTAATGGTTTTCACCCACCCCTGTAGATTTGGTTCGTCGACATGCTGGAGTATTGGGACTAAGTGCCTGCATTTTATCAAGCCCGTATGAAGTGCCAACTTGGATGCCACAACTTCTGATGAACCTCAGTGTTCACCTTAATGATCCACAACCTATCGAGGTAAAATGAAACAATTATTTAAATACACTGCATTTTCAGATGTTGTGTTGAATTGTGAATATGGTAATGTCAAAAACCTCAAATTACCTATTTCGAATTCCATGAGGAACTCCAACTGCATATCTCCATTCATATCACCCAATATTAAATTGTATTAGATTGGCAATATAGACTACATTTTCTGGTATCTGTAAATCTTACATCTGAGTGATTTGAACCTATTATATTGCTTTGAATGGAAGTGTGCTGTTCTGTCCACTTGCATAGCTGGTACATCATTGTGCAGTTTCAGGTTAGCTTTGCACATAAGCAGGGATCTCGGTAGTAATGCGAGCAGAAAATGGGCAGAAAGTGTATAAGAACATAAACAACTAAAGAGAAATATAACTTTTACTAGTAACAAGTTTTTTTTAAGACATTACAAAATCTCAAAACATTTCAAACCTTGATAGTGTTTACTAGGGTTGGGAACCAAAAATAAGAGAGCAGGGAAAAGAAATCCAAGGTTCAGGCTGAGTTTGTAGAGAAATGAAAGCTTCTCTCTGGTGGAGAAGGTGCTTTATACAGTTGTTGAATTGGGGCTTGCCCTGTATGCTCCCTCCACAGGACATTCTTCCATGGGCCAGCATATTTTTGCCATGTTGCAGGCTAGCTACTTGTCCATGCTATCCATTGTAGCAGTGGGTATTGTGATAGTAGATGGTACAGCTTTGCATCTGCCTCTATAATGTTCTGGTCTCTGGCGATGGTTCCACGAAGTCATGAGCAAGTAGATGTTCTAGCCCCCTTGTATTTGGATAATGACGTTTTAGAGTCAGCAAGTCAGTTAACATAGAAACAGGTCCATTGTGCCATGCTGATCAACAAACATTAAACTAATCCCAGTTACCTTCACTTAATCTATAGTCTACTATGCCCTGACAATTTTAAGTACACCACCTTCTCAGAGAGTAAGTTCCATATTTCTACCACCCTCTGGGTGAAATAAACTGGTTCTCAGATCCCCTCTAACCAATTTGCTTCTCACCTTATACTTGCACCCAAATCTTAGATATAATTGCATTAGGAGAAGTGCAGACAATTTCACTCCACTGATTCCTGGGATGATTGGTTTGTCTTATGAGGAAATCTTGGATCCAATTGTGTTCATGAATTTAGAAGAACAAGAGGTGATCTTATTGAAGCACGTTAAGACCCTAAGTGGACTTCACAGGGTAGGTGCTGAAGAGACTAGAACCACAGAGTGCAGTGCCCAAAGGATGATTAGTTTGTGGAACTTTTCCCCATAGAACAGTGGAGGTAAGGTTACAGAATACTTTTAAGACTAAGTCAAATAGTTTCTTGACTAACAAAGGAGTCAAAGGGTAGTGGGTATCAACAGAAAAGAGTTCACAATCACATCTGTGATATTACTAAATGGCTGAGTAGGCTTGAGGACCTGAATTCCCCACTCCTACTCCTAATTCATATGCTTGTCATATTCATATGGCCTTAGGATGTAAACCTTCGGTCCTGTGGACCCCTCAGCATTTAGCTTGGTTTAATGTAGTGGATTAGCCAGCACATCATCTTCAGTAAAACATTCTCCTAGCACAAATAATTCCATATGCAAACATCTGTTTTTATGTACAATTTGCCCCGACTTCTGGTATCTTTGAGCACAGGATCAGTTTGCTCTCCGACTGTTGCCGAATCATTTTCTTGTGGGTTCATCAGATGCGCCAAAGTCATTTTTTTTTTCAACTTTCCCCAAGAAGTGCATCCTTTCTTGACTCTAGCCTCTTGCTGAGACTCCATGCAGCTTTATTGCCTTTCTGGTCCTGAATTCTGTTTCAAAATGCATACTTTATCTCTCTAACACCGATTTGTTCCACCACTCAATTTTTTTTGCTACTTTGTGCTCAATCTAGTCGATGTTTTATTATTCTGTATTATTCAGATGCTGTTATTTTTCAGCACACACCAGCTCATGTTTTTCAATTCCGTATTGATTTATATTAGATTAATTTTGTCCTTAATAATTTGCAATTATACATTTCAAACTTTTTTGCTTCTGCAGATGACAGTGAAGAAAACTTTATCCAATTTTCGAAGAACTCACCACGATAACTGGCAAGAACACAAGCAGCAATTCACAGATGATCAGTTGGTGATTCTTGCAGATCTCCTTGTGTCACCATGTTATTATGCCTGAGAAGGTATAAAAGCTATTGAAATCAAATACTTACAAAATCTGATATTTGTCACATCCTGTTATCACTTGTTAATTTATTGCTAATAATTAGAATATCACAAATACAAAAATGCTGAATCTTTGGGAGGCAGCGAATTGGGCTTCAAGATTATATTCTGTATTGTGCAAAATTATTTGGAGCATTGCAGTGTGTTTGGAATAGCAGTTGGTCTCAAGCAATAGACTGTAATGGAATGAAGATGTAGCTTCATATTAATACAAGAACTGAGGTAGTTTTACTTGGCTCACTTGAACGTGAGTTGAGCAGCAAAGTAAAACTTAAACGAGTGGATCACTATAGCCTGCACCTATTTTGTTAAATAATGCATTTGTAATTTCCCTTGAATGATTTATGTATTTACTTCCTCATCTCTGTACCTGCACAAATTGAATACTGTCTTGGGATAGATTATTGATTAGATTACCTTTGCCTTTGCTGGGAAAGTAAATGGCACACTGCCTTTTTGATTAATTCTCCCTGATCAGATGCATATGCACTCAGTAGAGTTTCGTCAGTATGGTCCTAAAATAAATGAGCAAGTAATTCTGCAGTGAATTCAGAGAAATATCTCGTGTTATTGAGTTATCTCAAAACTATTAATTAATACCGTCAATTCTGTGTTTTATTTTCATTGCACCCTAGTTTTGAGCACTAAATCTAATCATTCTAATTGTGGTAGTTGAGAATCAGCATTACTCTACTGACTTGAGGAACTTCTTATAAATGTGGAATTCACTAATGACTGGCCACTGCTATATACTTTTTTTCAAGCATGTGAATCTCTGAATCAGCTTCCACCGCTTTTCCATAGCACTTATTTGCATATAAAAATCAATAAAATGCTCCCAGGATGTTTATTGGTTGCCCTGCTAATCCTTACTACAGGGGTGGCTCAAGAGGGCAGTAAAGATTTAAATGCTGGTCTCCATAAAATGACGGAGACAAACTAAGGAGGTTTTCTGAGATAGGGGAAAAAATATCTAAACTTTGCATGAATTTGTCTTTCTATGATTAGCAACAAAATCAAAATTGTGATTTCTATCATCTGCTACTGGACCAGAATAACGAGTATTTTGTGGTGAGGAAAGGAACTAGTTTCTGTTGTTTATTTAAAATATTGCTGTTCCTTCAAGGAGGGATTCCTCAACCCACTTCTAGGTAATAAGGAGTGAAATTAGAGGATCATTGAGGAATTGGTGATCATAATGTAGTTCTATGAGAAAAAGTGAAGATGAGGATGCTTGGTGAAATTAAAATATATATCATGTAATTTAATGGGGCCATATTCAGATTAAACAGAAAATTGTCAACTGCATTAATAATAAATATTGGAATGGAGATGGAAGTTACAAATTAATATATTCCAATAAAGAGTGGGGGGGGGGGGGGGGGAAGTGCTATGATACAGCTCTTAAGCAATTATAGAACATAGAATATTATAGTGCAGTACAGGCCCTTTGGCCCTCGATGTTGCACTGACCTGTGGAACCAATCTGAAGCCCATCTAATCTATACTATTCCACTATTATCCATATGTTTATCCAATGACCATTTAAATGTCCTTAAAAGTGGCGTGTCTACTACTGTTGCAGACAGGGTGTTCCATGTCCCTACTATTCGCTGAGTAAAGAAACTATCTCTGACATCTGTCCTATAACTACCACCCCTCAATTTAATGCTGTGTCCCCTTGTGCTAGCCATCACCATCCTCCAAAAAAGGCTCTCACTGTCCACTCGATCAAATCCTCTGATTATCTTCTGTCTCAATTAAGTCACCTCTCAACCGCCTTCTCTCTAATGAAAACAGCCTCAAGTCCCTCAGCCTTTTCTCATAAGACCTTTCCTCTATAACAGGCAATACCCTAGTAAATTTCCTGTGAACCTTTTCCAAAGCTTCCATGTCCATCCTATAATGTGGTGGCCAGAACTGTAGGCAGTATTCCAAGTGTGGCCCCACCAAAGTTTTGTACAGCTGCAACATGACCTCATGGCTCCGAAAGTCAATCCCTCTACCAATAAAAGCTAATACACCATATGCTTTCTTAACAACCCTATCAAACTGGGTGGTAACTTTTAAGGATCTATGTACCTGGACACCTAAACCTCTGTTCATCTATACTACCAAGAATCTTACCATTAGCCCAGTACTCTTTATTCCTGTGCTTTTTCCAAAGTGAATCACCTCACACATTCCACACTAAACTCCATATGGCACCTCTCAGCCCAGCTCTGCAGTTTATCTATGTCCCTCTGTAACCCGCAACATCCTTTGGCACTGTCCACAATTCCACCAACCTTACTGTCATCCACAAATTCACTAACCCATCCTTCTGTGCCCTCATTCCAGGTCATTTGTAAAAATGACAAACAGCAGTGGCCCCAAAACAGATCCTTGCAGTATACCACTAGTAACTGACCTCCAGGATGAACATATCCTATCAACCACTACCCTCTTGTCGTCTTTCAGCTCGCCAATTTCCGATTCAAACCACTAAATCACCCTCAGTCCCATGCATCCATATTTTGTGCAATAGCCTACTGTGGGGAACCTTATCTAATGCCTTACTGAAATCCATACACAACATCTACCGCTCTACCCTCATCCACCTGTTTGGTCACCTTTTCAAAGAACTCTAGGTTTGTGAGGCACGACCTACACTTCACAAAACTGTGACTATCCCTAATCAATGCATTCCTTTCTAGATGATAAATCCTATCTCCTATAACCTTTTCCAACATTTTACCCACAGCCAAAGTAAGGCTCACTACTTAAAATAAAAGGTCTCTAATTCCCAGGTTGTCTCTACTCCCCTTCATGAACAAGGGGACAACATGTGTTATCCTCCAGTCTTCCTGTAGACAGTGACAACATAAAAATCAAAGCCAAAGGCTCAGCAATCTCCTCCCTGTCTTCCCAGAAAATCCTAGGACAAATTCCCATCCGGCCCAGGGGACTTGACTATTTTCACACTTTCCAGAATTGCTAACACCTCCTCCTTGTGAACCTCAGTTCCATCTAGTTTCCATATTCTCCTCAACGTTTTTAGTAAATCATGGCTCCCTCGCTTAACCACTTCCTTCCTGCCTGACCGGTACATATTTAGCAAGGACATGCAGTAGGTGTTCCTTGAATAAGCTCCGCATTTCAATTGTGCCCATCCCTTGCAGTTTCCTTCCCCATCCTATGCATCCTGAATCTTGCCTAATCACATTATAGTTGCCTTTACCCCAGCTATAATTCTTGCCTTACGGCATATACCTATTCCTTTCCATTGCTAAAGTAAACATAACTGAATTGTGGTCACTATTGCCAAAGTGCTAACCTACCTCCAAATCTAACACCTGGCCAGGTTCATTCCCCAGTACCAAATCCAATGTGGCATCGCTGCTTGTTGGTCTGTCTACATGCTGTGTCAGGAAACCCTCCTGCACTCATTGGACAAAAACAGACCCATCGAAAGTACTCAAAACTATAGTATTTCCAGTCAATATTTGTAAAGTTAAAGTCCCCCATAACAACTGACCTGTTATTCTCGTTCCTATCCAGAATCATCTTTGCTATCCTTTTCTCCACAACTCTGGAACTGTTCGGAGGCCAATAGGAAACTCCCAACAGGGTGACCTGTCCTTTCCTGTTTCTCACCTCAGCCCATATTACCTCAGTAGACGAGACCTTAAATCTGCCATCCTAATACTGTTCTTGATTAACAATGTCATACCTCCCCCTCTGTTACCATTTTCTCTGTTCTTTCTGAAACATCTAAATCCCGGAACTGCAACAACCATTCCTGTCCCTGCTCTACCCATGCCCCTGAAATGGCCACAGCATCAAAGTCCCAGGTACCAACCCATGTTGCAGCTATTTTAAAATCAGGGCTTAATATTTAATAGAATATAAAGAAAGCTGTGTTAAATGTAAACAAAGCACCATGCTTTCTGTTGTCAGTTTTATCCCAACACATCCTCAGTTTTCAGGTTTGATGATTCATCTCCATCCTTTCATCAGTTTTTCACCAAGATATTCTCTTTGCTTACTTGCCTTTCCTATGTATCTTTGCATCCATTTGATGTACATTTTGCAATGAACACAAGGCTAAAGGCAGGCCATTACAGTTGCTGCTTGACTTCCCTTCCTTTCATTAACATTAAATATGACAACTTGTACTTTTTGATAAAGTTAGAAATCATCCATTCAACTGTTCCTGCTGCTACCTCTTCTTTCCCTTGACCATGAAATCTTTTGTGTAGAAGAGTCCATTTGCAGTTTCCTCTGTATTCCCTCTGCTTCCTTTTCTTCCTTCAAATTCCTAATTCAAGGGAAATGGTGGTTGCGGTAATGCACTGGATAAATAATCTACAGGTCAAAACTATTGGACTGGGGTCACAGGTTCAAATCCTACAATGGTAGCTGATGGACCTTATATTGCAGTCTTTATTAATAAAATTTTAAAGCTTGTCTCTGTAATAGTAACCATGAATCCATCATTCTTCTTCATAAACCTATCACTAATGCTCTTTAAGGAAGGCAATCTCCCATCTTTATCTGTTATGGCCTACATATGACACTAGATTCACTATAATATGGTAGACACCTAATCTTTTCTAATTACCCTATCAAAAAATTACAGTGCACACTCAGGAACAAGTGGGACTCGAACCTGGGTCTCCTGGTTCAGAGATAGTGACAGAACCCATTGCACCACACGAACTCCTTGGTTGACTCTTAACTGCTCTCTGAAATGACCTAGCAAACAACTCAGTTCAAGGAAAAATAAGGATGGGCAATAGATGCTGGCAATTGCCAGTGATGCCCTTATTACTGAATTTTTAAAAAGATTATCTGTAGTTTTGTGTTGTTTGAACCCTCCTAATGTATCTGTTCTTTTTAAATTATCCCTAATGATGCACTTTGGGGCAATCTTTTTACTTCAAAGAGGTATTACGCAAATGTGTACAGTTCTGGTCACTGCACTATAAGAAGGATGTGTAAGCTTTGGAAAGGGTGCAGAGGAGATTTACTAGGATGTTGTCTGGTATGGAGGGAATGTCTTACGAGGAAAGGCTGAGGAACTTGAGGCTGTTTTTGTTAGAGAGAAGAAGGTTGACCGGTGACCTATTAGAGATATATAAGATAATCAGAAGGTTAGATAGGGTGGACAGGGAGAGCCTTTTTCCAAGTACGGTGACGGCGAGCACGAGGAGACATAGCTTTAAATTGAGGGGTGATAGATATAGGACAAATGTCAGAGGTAGTTTCTTTACTCAGAGTGGTAAGGATCGAATGCTTTGTCTGCAACGGTGGATTTGCCAACTTTTAAGTACATTTAAATTGTCATTGGACAAGCATATGGATGTACATGGATTAGTGTAGGTTAGATGGGCTTCAGATTGATATGGCAGGTCGATGCAACATCAAGGACCGAAGGGCCTGTACTGCGCTGTTATGTTCTATGCTGCAATATTTAATATTTCAAATTTGTTCCTTCTGATATACTTCCCTGTTATAGTACCTCATTCAGAAGTATATTTTCAGTTCTTTTTTAACGTCTGTGTAGAAAAGTGTAAATATTTAATTTCTGTTCCAACTTTAAACCTGATCTGTCTTTGAATCAGACCAATTTAGATCTCTCAACGTTTTTGTTTTTTTTCGTAGATAGTAGTTCTGTTGACACAGATGGAAAGGAGTCTTGGTGCTACTGTTAATGAACTAAGGAGAACATTTGTTTTGTACATACGCCTGAGAATCCCTTTAGCCGTATCAATCTTCTGAAGACCCAAGAAGCTGCAAATATAATCTTTTTGTTCCCTTAAAGACACGGATCTTTTTCAGTCCAAATACATACAAATTTACAGAACAGCAGAAAATGTGTACGTATGTAAATGTTTAGTAGATTTTCACTAATATATAGACAGTTTTTTTGCTTACTTACAAAAACATTGTAATTAAACAAAAGTCATTCTGCTGAATTTGTAAAATTCTTGTACAGTTTTGGCTCAACTTCCTCAATTTCTTGACTGCTCTTATGACAGCTCCAGTGGCTATTTCATAACTTATATGTAGAGCTGTAAGAAATGTAAAAACTGTAGAAACAGGAGATGAGCTAATACATTTGTACAAAATGTAATCTTTAAAGACATAGTCTTGTGATCTTGAGATTCATTTGTAGAATGGTGTAAACTTAATAGTGGTTTTGTCTTCAAGTCATGTGCTTTACTCATAGTTATATGGTTTATGCTTTCGAGAAAATGTTTTAGCCCCAGCTTTGCTAAACTTGAGAGGGTTTATTGTGCTGTCGGTCTTGGTGTGTTTAAATAATTTTAATGTGTATCAATATTTTCTGTTTTTTTTATCCAATTTGTTTTTACCTATATTTGCTTTTTTCAGCTAGTAAACATTGGTTACATATGATGTGTGGAGGCATTACATGTATCCTTTGGATGATTAGCTTTATGATAAACTATGGGTAAAATGTCAGATCATATTATTGTGCAGTTGCTCATTATAACATGTCAAAGACTTAACCACTATATAGGATAGTGCTGAAAAGAAGTGGTTTTTGATGTACTATTTGGTTATTTTAAAGCCAATAAATGGATTGTTTGTACAAATTTGTGTTACTTTGTGAGAATGTCTCTATCTTAGATACGTATTTATGTCTATTTTTAGATAAGTTTTAAGACATTAAAACAGATTCCGTAGGAGGACAACGGTCTTCAGTATTCCTTCAGTCTTCACCTGGTAACATTGTTCTGGATTTGGTCAAATAGGTTCTTTCACATCCATCCCTACAGTTTGCTGGAAGCCAGATTTTTTTCACCTTCGTTCCATGCATGGATCTGTACCCATATGTTGATAAAATCATGTATTCAGTTGTTGGAATATATTCTCATTTTAACAGGTAGGAAGTTACTGGAGGCTAGTGACAACCTCCTTTATTTGGTATACCCCTTGCTCATATTTTTAGGAGACAGACTGATGATTCTTAGAGACTATTGTGTTCTGCATTTGTAGTTACAAAAGCTGGAGGCTTTGAATCTTAATTGTGGTTCTGAAAAACATTGCGTTGAACAGGGGAGCAGAATCCTTGTACTTTTTTGCATCTCAGGTTCGTTTGGATCTAAACCTGTTGGTGGATGAGAACTCGAGGCATTTCTTTGGTGGGTAGAGTTTATTTATTCAACTTATTCCACATACCACTTTGTCTTCTCCCCTGCGCCCCCCCCCTTAAATTTACTCAGTTAATCAATTAACCCTAGTCAGCAGCAGTCTGGACCATTGGAATGTGTAATATCACTTAAAAAATAGTCACTTTATATTTTCTGGGTCCCCCAAGACGGGACAATCGGAGTTTGTATTTTTCTGAACTCCATTTCTTTAACATTTATTTGCTCTCGACTTCATTAACAGTAGCAAGTTCCACCAGAGTGTTCAGTTCCAATATATCATACCCAGCAGCAAGTCTAGTCTGGGTGTGCAACCAGTTTAACCATCTTAGATTTAGCAGGTCTGTTTCTTCCCAGGATGCAAAAATTCATTCTTTGAGGATCTGGTCAGATTTGGTGAGATGCATTTGAGTACTTTCTAAGTACAACTACTGATCCAAATTCATTCCTGATTTATTCTACTTTTTGTCCATTCCTATCCATTTAAAGACACCCATAGCCTGACTTTCGATCTTAAATTTCCTTTTTATTTATTACACTAGGGCAATCCTATGGAATTTAAACAGAGAAAATCATCTGTGTGTAGTATAAAGTTAGCAGGTATGTTTTAAGAGACCACAAGATTGCTGAGTTTGCTGTAAACCAGATATTATCTGTTTTCAGCAAGAGGCACCTGAGAAATGCCCAACCCTTCCCGCTTCATTCAAACCAGAAGCACATTTGTTTAATTTCCACAGCCTCGCTTCAATATTGTCCATTTCTGTAGGTGGGTTTCAAAAGTACTTGCCTTTTACATTTTCATCCTGCAGAGATGCAGCTTTTATAACATTTGACTTACATTCCATGAGTACGTTGCTAAAGGACCTATGATGATTTTTACAATCACTTTTCCTGAGAAATAGACTCTAGTCTAAACTCTTGGTCATTGAATCTTCCTTCAAAATCCTGAACCTGGTCAGGCTTTAGCTTTGTCTGACCCATCAGGTGCATTACAATTTGGCTGGCTATTTTCTCGTATCTTGGCATATCCAGTACATACAATTCTTTTCAGTTACCCAACACTTTGTTCGCCTTTTATTCATTTACCTTCAAGTTTGTTTGTAATTCCTAAAACTTCTCCCTCGTTCATGAATGCCCTGCTCTGTGCATGCAGAACATTTAAGTGCTCTGAAAATAGGAACTAATTGTTTCCCAAAACAGGGGCAATCACTTACCTCCAAAGGAACTTTTGAGAAAAATGCAAAAGAAAATTTGTGGATAGTGAATTGTGATGGTGACTCTGAATGACTTTAGAGTGACATTGACCAGTAGGCCAAATGGGCAGACACTTTACAGATGAATTTCATTGCACAGAAATGTGAGGTAATGCATTTCGGTAGAAGAAACTTGGAGGGACAGGACAGGCTCAATAGTACAACATTGAGGGGCATTCAGGTGAAGAGAGACCTCTGTGTCAGGTGCATAACCTTTTGAAGGTGACTGGGCAAGTTGAAACAGTTAGGAAGGCCAATAGGAGCCTTGAGTTAATAGGTAGAGTATAAATGCAAAGCAGTGATGCTACATCTCTGCTGATCATTGGTCAGACCATATTTGGAGTGTTGTTTTCAGTATGGGCACCTATTTCAGGGAAGATGTTAAATGTCCTGCAGAGTGCAAAGCAGATTTACTAGAATGATTCCTGGCATGAAGGATTTTAGAAACGAGGAAAGATCAGAGAAATTGTGTTTATTCTCCTTGAAGCAGAGAGGATTAAGACGTGACCTAATTGAGGTGTTCAAAATAATGATCAGTTTTGACAGGGTAAAGGATTTTTGTTTTTTTTCACTAGTTGGAAAGACTAACAGTTATAATTTCAAGATTGTCAGCGAGACTGAGAGACAGAAAATGAGAAACATTCTTACTGAGTTGTTAGGATTTGGAATGCGCTGCCTGGGAGAGTGATGAAGGCAAATTCCATAGGAGATTCCAAAAGAGTTGGATATATAATTTAAAGTGATTAATTGAAAGGGCTGGAGAACAGAATTAGGAATTTTTCAGGACCTGATACAGACATGATGGGTTGAATAAACTTTGGTAAAATTCTATGATTCTACATGGACAGTACCATTTGCAGTGACATTTGTATGGACTTCTTAGGCCAGGGTGGACATTAATTTGCAATTTTATGAACCATTTCACCTCTTACAACATGTTTTCTTTCATACAGTCCATTACTAAAGGAACTTTCTGCTGTCATATTCATTACCTCAGTATATATATTTTCACACTTATCATTAGCAAATTCTACACTCTTATGACAGATTTAGCTGGCACCCAGAGTATGATCCTACACATTTCTCCAAAATTACTCTTTATATTTCCAATTTACATTTAATTTAAATTTAAAAGAGATTGGGTGCTATATGAACTTCCTTGTTTGCTGTCTGTGAGAATGCTTCAAATGAGGAGAGGCTGAATAGGCTGGGGCTAATTCCCTGGAGTGTCAGAGTCTGAGGGGTGACCTTATGGAAATTTTATAAAATCATGAGAGGCATGGATAGGGTAAATAGACAAGGTCTTTTCCCTGTGACGGGGGTGGGGGGGGGGAATCCAAAACTAAACAGCCTTAGGTTTAGGGCGAGAGGAAAAGATTTAATGGGACCGACGGGGCAATCTTTCCATGCAGAAGGTGGTGCATGTATGGAATGAGCTGCCAGAGGAAGTGTTGGAGGCAGGTACAAATACAACATTTAAAAGGCATCAGGATGGGCATATGAGTTGGAGGGTTTAAAGATATATGGATAAAGTGCTGGCAAATGGGACTAGATTTATTTAGGTGGGTCCACTACTTTTCATCACTTAAATGATTTGGATGCGAGCAAATAAGGTACAGTTAGTAAGTTTGCAGATGACACCAAAATTGGAGGTGTAGTGGACAACGAAGAGGGTTACCTCCGATTACAACAGGATCTTGACCAGATGGGCCAATGGGCTGAGAAGTGGCAGATGGAGCTTAATTCAGGTAAATGCGAGGTGCTGCATTTTGGGAAAGCAAATCTTAACACGACTTGTACACTTAATGGTAAGGTTGTAGAGAGTGTTGCTGAACAAAAAGACTTTGGAGTGCAGGTTCATAGCTCCTTGAAAGTGGTAGATAAGATAGTGAATAAGGCTTTTGGTATGCTTTCCTTTATTGGTCAGAGTATGAGTACAGGAGTTGGGAGGTCATGTTGCGGCTGTACAGGACATTGGTTAGGCCACTGTTGGAATATTGCATGCAATTCTGGTCTCCTTCCTACTGGAAAGATGCTGTGAAACTTGAATGGGTTCAGAAAAGATTTACAAGGATGTTGCCAGGGTTGGAGGATTTGAGCTATAGGGAGAGGCTGGGGCTGTTTTTCCCTGGAGTGTCGGAGGCTGAGGGGTGACCTTATAGAGGTTTACAAAATTATGAGGGACATGGATAGGGTAAATAGGCAAAGTCTTTTCCCTGGGGTCAGGGAGTCCAGAACTAGAGATCATAATTTAGGGTGAGAGGGGAAAGATATAAAAGAGACCTAAGGGGCAACATTTTCATGTGAAGAATGGTATGTGTATGGAATGAGCTGCCAGAGGAAGTGGTGGAGGCTAGTACAATTGCAACTTTTAAAAGGCGTCCAGTTGGGTATATGAATAGGAAGGGTTTGGAGTGGTATAGGCCAAGTACTGGCAGGTGGGACTAGATTGGGTTGGGGTATGTGGTCAGCATGAACAAGTTGGATAGAAAGGGTCTGCTTCCGTGCTGAACATTTCTGACTAGTTACCCTGCTTACTGGCATCATTATTACTACATGCCTGTCTTGACTGTCTATCGGTCAGCATGGAAAGTTGGACTGAAGAGTCAGTTTCCGTAATTTACGTCTCTCTGACTAGTTACCCTGCTTACTACTGGCATCATTATTGCTACATGCCCTTCTTGTCATCTTGATCCCTTGACTTGTCACAAGATTTCAGTTGCTATGAGGAAACAGAAAACGTGTATCATAGAAATTGCTAAGTTGTCTGAATGGCTGGTTGGTGATGCAGAATGATTCCAACAGCATGGGTTCAGTTTCTGCACTGGCTGAAGTTACCATGAAGGATTCTTCTCCTCGAACTCTCCCTTCGCCTGAGATGTGGTGACCCTCCGGTTAAACCACCACCAGTTTTGTGTCTCATGAGCAGCCCAGTGGTCTGGTAGGGCTATGATGCCAGGTATTCCTGCACTAATTCTGATTTGTTGTTAAGAACTTGCCTAGTTCCTTCTTGACACACATTAAGATTTCTCTTCCACCCACCCTGTTAATCTGTACCATATGTATCTATTTTAAATAAAGTTACTCTTGTATTTCCTATGTTTGTTGTTTTTCATGAATTTGTCCACATAATTCCTGGTACTTGAATTTGGTACATGGCAAAAAAACCTTACGATTGAGCCCTCCACAATCACCTGATGAAGGAGCGTCGCTCCGAAAGCTAGTGTGCTTCCAATTAAATCTGTTGGATTACAACCTGGTGTTGTGTGATTTTTAATTTTGTATACCCCAGTCCAACACCGGCATCTCCAAATCATTACTTAGATCTAGTTTGTTTTTAGTATTGTGTCCCTTCTTAGTCTTCGCTTCCCAAGATGGAATAGACCTGAGAGTCCAACTTTTCTCCCGGATGATTTACCTCTAGTCCACATCAGTTAGATAGCATTTTCTATTCTCTCATTCCTACAAAGCACTGGATATTGATTCCTAATGTAATTGGGAGAATAAACATTTACGGTGGTCTCACGTGGACTCTGGATTTATTATCAAATACTTGCTCTGAGCATAAGACTTTCCATTTTTATAGTTTAGAAACATTAGGTTTAATGGCAGTAGAAATAACATTGCTGAAATGAATCATTCAGAATTTATAATTTGAGGTGTGACTTAATTTAATTAAATTGGACTTATTTAACTCTTGCTTCATTTTTCTAGTACTTTTACAAGCTCTGTTCTTAACGCCTAATGCCCAAGTGTTGTGTCACAAACAAATACAAAAACAAACACAACTTGCTGAAAAAAATCACTCAGCCGGTCTGGCAGCATCTGTGTAGAGATACCAGAGTTAAAGCTTCCGGTCCCCTGGACCCTTCTGCTGGATGTACTTTCGGCCAGCCGGTTTAATGCAGTTTGGGATACCAAGGATTAACCCTTGCCTCCGGCTCCGAACTGGTGCCTCGGTCGGTACACTTGCTGCTGCAGGCGCTGTGAATATTAACGGGGGAGGGAGCAGGGCCAGGGCCGCTTTGCTGTCCAGTGAGTGCGGACTGCAGCAGGAGCAGCAGCAGGGGCTGGAGCTTGCTGCAGTGCGGAGCAAGGACAGAGCGGCGCCGCTGTGCTGACTTGCACTTCCCCCCCCACCCCCGTCCCAGATCAGGCTGATCAACGCCCCCCCCCCCCCCCCCACTAGCGGCAGGCAGGCCAGGGGGGGTGGGGGTGGAGGTCCGCCCTCCCGGTGTCTCTGCGCCGGGACCAGGCTGGGCAGCAGGAGGAAGATGGAGCAGGAATTACCGCGGCCCCAGGACGGGTTTGGGGGGTCACAATTTGATAAAGGGGGATGTCGGGGATTCGCCCAGCTGTTTACAGTCGGCTCTCTCTGATCTGTTTTCATTCCCGGAGACTGAGGCCGAGCATCCCGCCCGGAGGTTTGCCGCAAGGTAAGGACGCCGTGACTGGGCTCTTCCTGATGGGAGGAAAGTGAGGATTGTAGATGCTGGAGATCAGAGTGGAGAAGGTGGTCCTGGAAAAACCTCTTCCTGACGGAAGCCGGCTCTCACTGTGGGGGAGCCTACTGTACAAAAACCTGCCCTTCAACCGGCCACACGTTTCCATCCGAGAGACTCAAATATTCCGAGGATGTTCCGCCATAAAGTACACATTTTGTGCAGCATTTTCAATTCCTGGTATCTCACTTGTATTTAACTCCGTTGATTGGCACTACAACCGTTCAGTGGGCTGTAGGCGGTCACAGAATGGGAACCCAGGAAGGAACCTTGGTAAGGAATGGGGAACCAGGTCTTCCTGTTATGTCCAGAATAATTGCACATTCCTGTACATGGCTTCCCTACTTCTAACCTACAGCCTGTGATTGTATGTAGGTGTCATAAAGAGGGCAAACAATATTCAACAGACACCTGCCTATTCACACTTTCCAAGCAGGTTTTCCAAATATACATTTTGAAAGATGAATTTGACCTTGTCTTCACTAGACCAGAATTTTCCAAATGTCAACACCTCATCTGTGTCGTTTGCTGTGAACACAACAGTAGCACATCTCCAGGAGCTCATTCACACCACTACTCTTGTCACATGCACACTGCTGCTGGTACTTGTATTCTGTTTGGGAACGTACGGCAACCTGATTGTCTTCTTGTCATTCTTTGATCCAGCATTTAGGAAATTCCGGACTAACTTTGACTTTATGGTCCTAAACCTTTCCTTTTGTGACCTATTCATCTGTTGTGTGACAACACCCATGTTTGCTTTCATTTTAATTTTTGATTCAGACAGCAGCGTCTCTGAAGCTTTCTGCTTCACTTTTCATCTCACTAGTGCTGGATTCGTAATAATGTCCCTCAAATCTGTGGCAGTAATAGCACTCCATCGTCTGCGGACGGTGTTGGGCCATCAACCCAACACAACAGCTTATTTACCCTGTTCACTTATTCTAAGCATCAGTCTGTGGACAGTAAGTTTTACTCTGGCTACCCTGGCTACCATGAGGACATATCCAGAGAGATCCAAAGTATGTGTTCCCCTCTTTGGATGCATTAAGGAAGATGATAAAATCATATTATATCTATATGTTATTGATTTTACATTTTGTGCAGGCACTGTGGCAGTCTCCTATATGATGATAGCTTATGCACTGAACAAGAATGCACGAGTGAGGAAATGTGCTGTCATTAAGGTTGATACATCAAGACCTAAGGCTCTCATGAGCACAGCGATTGATGATCTACAGCCAGGCATGCAGCACCTTTACCGAATTCAGAATTACAACAAACTCCAGCATGTGCAAATGCACCCTTATGGCAAAACTCTGACCCATGTCCAAAGTGCTGCAAAGAGGTTGCAACTTGTATCTTCAGTGAACCTTTCTGGGGCAAAAGATTCAAAGGCTGTGGTGACATGTGTTGTCATTGTACTCTCAGTATTTGTTTGCTGCCTACCTTTGGGCATCTCCCTCATGCAAGATGTTTTGACACCAGGGAGCAGTTTTATTTTAAATCAGCTGAAACTGTGTGGGTTCACATTAATATTTTTAAAATCGGGACTAAATCCTTTTATATACTCACGCAACAGTGCTGGACTCAGGAAAAGAATTCTTTGGTATACACAGCATGTGACCCTGGGCTGCATGCGTTGCAAGCATAAGACTCGGTTGCAAGCAGTGGGCAAAGGGAGCCTGGATATGAACAGAAACAAATCACCTCATCATGAAACAAATTCAGCTTGTATGTTGTCATCCAAGCCACAGAGAAGATTGGTGGACCAGGCTTGTGGCCCCAGTCACTCAAGAGACAGTGTGTTAAGTCCCAATTTGTCAATTGGCCAGCAGCATTATGAACGGAATAACTCAACGCCTATCAACACACGGACTGAGCCTTACTACAGCATTTATAACAGCAGTCCTTCCCAGGAAGTGAGCACCCCAAATAGTTTGCAGCCGGTAAACTCTACCTGTGAATTTGCAAATTCACACATTGCCATTCATCACCATATGGCAAAAGTACCAGATTTTGTGCAGGAGGATGATACTTCCACAAAGCAAATACCTGTCCCATCAATATAGTAACATGCTATAATTGTATAATGATGGAGCTGAGAAGTTTATCATGACTGTACAAAGGGTATCAGCTCTTGTGTTCTTTACTTACATGAATGCCATATAACCATCAAAATACATTGATGGAACATTAGAAAGGCATGAACTTTGCACCAGCATCTCAAAAATATATATTTGCACAACACTTTAGCTAAATTGAAATGCTTGATTTTAATAAATCTCAATGCAGGAATGTTATGTATGTTGTGAAAAGTAAGGACTAACAGGGTTCAACAATGACAATCTCTGCTGTAACAGACAACAAACTGAGTCTGGCTTTTGTAGTTGCACTACCTTTCGGAAATGCAGCTCAGTTCTAATCATGTCAACTTATTTCATCAATAAAATTCTGTGGCTTCAGTTATTTTCATTTACTGAGAGTAAAACAAAATTGCATAAATAGCAGTCAACATATTTTCTTTGAAAAGCAAATGCTGCAGATGCTATAAAGCTGAAATATAAATAGAAAATGCTGGGAACACTCAATGAGTTTGGAAGCATCTGGGGAGAGAGAAAATGAGTTAATGTTTCAGAATGATAACTGATTAGTGATTGTTGGATCATCAGCCTAGGACACTGAGCAGAATCTTGTGAACTTAGTGCCTGCAGATCAGGAACTTGATGAAAGAATGATACTACCAGTGCACCACAAAAGCCCATAAAAAAGACGTTACTTTTGTGTGCCTCGTAGTTGCTCTTTCTCAGAGTGATTTCACTTGCTTTTCTGACCACTCGGGGAATGGACTTTGTTGCTCACCAAATGACGAAGAATCTTCATTTAAAGGGAACCAGCAGTATTGTCAATGGTAACAGTTATGCCTGTGAATGTAATGATTATAGTATACATGGTAGATAGATTCTTGATGAACAAGGAAGTCAATAGCTACCGGGAGGTAGACAGGAATATAAAACCGAGCTTACAATCAAAGCAGCCATGATCTTGTTGAATGTCAGGGCAGGCTAAACAGCCAAATCACTTATTCCTGCTATTAATTCAAATGCTTATTTGATAAGAGTGTGAAGGAAGGTAGACCTACAGAGTTGATGAAAATCATGAGAAAGCAATAAATCCACCCTCCCTCAAATTGATTCACAGGTGATAAATTGATGAAGTGAGGGTACCAAGTGTCTTCCCTGAGGATAGCAGGATGAAGCCAGCCAGGCTTACTCAAGCAGACATGGCTGTAAGAGGTGAACAGCACCTGAAGTATGATATCATGACCTGGATCTTGGGGCAGAAATGGTTTAATTATCTCGATAGGTCTGGTGAGGTGAGTCCTGCATCTCCCGCCTGAGCAGCCATCACTCTCCCACCTGAGCAGCCATCACTCTCCTGCCTGAGCAGCCATCATTCTCCCGCCTGAGCAGCCATTACTCTCCCTAGCAGTCTCCTGCACAGCTGACCTCTGACCTGCACATCTCATTATCAAACACATTCCTTTTTCTCCAACTTTCTACTCAAATCTGTAAATGTTCATATTTAAGCTCATTCAGTTACCCTCTCATGTTTATTCCTTAAAGTAACCTTCCTGAAATTATTGCTGAAAATGTGTTGCTGGTTAAAGTGCAGCAGGTCAGGCAGCATCCAAGGAACAGGAAATTCGACCCTTCAGGCATAAGCTCTTCATCAGGAATGAGGAAAGTGTATCCAGCAGCACTGTTCCTTGAATGCTGCCTGACCTGTTGCGCTTTAACCAGCATCACATTTTCAGCTCTGATCTCCAGCATCTGCAGACCTCACTTTTTACTTCCTGAAATTATTGCCTTCCATTTTCAGCATTAGCTCACTGACTACACTCCGAACACTCAGCATTTCCTCATTCCTGGGAAGGAACGTTCACAGCTTCAGTGAGAGACAAAGAATCAAAGTGAGAAGCTGCAGCTAAGTCCACATTAACTTTGATTGAGGAGCAAGCCCTGGAAATTGGCATAGTGTGCAGGTCATTGCCAGTGGAGAGCTCGGTCAGCTTATAGCATTAGCGTACTGACACTTTCCACTTCACTGTCAATCATATCGATGTCAGCAATATGTTAAATGTTATGATTTGCATTATGCTGACCTATAATCTATAATCAGCATGAATGCCTGACTTTCACCATTTTTGCATCATTGGTCCTGACAGAAGAGATGAGGGAGGTGCCTATGAAGACTTCAGAGAAGGACCAACAATCTGAAGATACACTGCCACATGACCCTTGCATGCCCTTAGATCCAGGTACCTCAGACAGAAAGGGTGGCACAATAAAGAGTACATTAGGAGGAGCTGCTGGAGACAGGAACACTGGTTGGGAATCACAGCTGAAAGTGCAGAACATTTCAGGCTCTGATGCAGAAATCCTTGAGACAGCAGCTGTTGCATGAGTAACTGGACATGGGTAACGTAATATTGAAGACTCCAGCAGATGTTTATTACGGCTAGCTATTATATGCAAACATGACATTCACAGGCACATCAATGTCTGGGTTAATGTTAAGCTTGACAAAAAGTAACATGTTTCTAGTAGTGAGTCATGTTTCAAGTGATCTGATTTATAATGGAACATTTGATCTTTATACTCCTTGGTCAAATGCTATTATACAGTGATGATATCATGACCATATCTTTTAAAGACATGCTGACCATGACACATTCACAACTGTCTTGCTCACTGCTGCAGTTCCCTCTTCCTGACCTACCCTCTATCTGACCCTTCTCCCCAACATCCTTAATTACTCTATAACCCAGCCACTCAATGCTGCTTTTCTCCCTCTTGCTTCACATCATGTTCATGGTGAGGATTCAAGAGAGGAAAGCGGTGAGTGGGCGAGATCGAAAAAGGTAAGTTTAGGAGAGGGATGATCAACGTGAAGAAAAGTTTGGTGAACACAGTTAGTAAAGACGGAGAGCTAAAAGGTCAAGGCTGCGGCAGAGGGTTCGGGCATGTGACAGATGGCAAGCTGGAGGGTGGGGGAGCTGGCATAGCAACAAGCCAATGAATCAACAACCTGGCGGAACAGAAAGGGGGGGGGGTGAGCTGGAGGTATGAAGAATGAGCATATTTAGTTTATATTTTAAAATTTATTTCAAGTTATTTCATTTATAAATAGAAAAATTTAGTAAAGTATTCCAAATTACAGGCACAATCTTCTAATTACATTTTTATGTGAAAGATCCCACTGATCCTAACTGCAGATTTATTTCGTAATGGAAAACTCTGATTAATTTAAATGATGCATTTTTCATGAATGCAGCTCCAATATTAAGAGTAGTTTCTGTATTATGAGTAGTTCTGGTCTTCATATTATGAAAAACATGGTACAAACCCTCAAAGATGCAAAAACATTCTACAAAAATGATACGAGAACCAGGCCCATCAGGCAAAATTGGACAGTGGGTTTTCTTCTCTGGAAAAAAGACTGGATATAAATTTTTGAAGTTTATAAATTGATTTTGTAGGATAAGGGTGAGACTAGAACCCAGGACCGTATATACAAAATTGTTTTGAATACATCAAATAGGATATTCTGCAAACATCTCTTTGGCAAGAGTGATTGGAAGGATGGAACTCACTACTACTGAGAGGTATTGAGGAGACCCCTTATGTGCTGGGATAAATACAATAGAGAGAATGGAATAGGATGTGTTGATGGGCTTGGATGAAGGAGTAGGGGTGCATTGGTGGAAGGGGCCTATGTGGAGCACAAGCATGAACAAGTTCTAATGGTAGAAGTCTGGCAGCAAATAAACAGAGGGAAACAATTCAAGAAGGTCACCATAAATAAATTCTTAGAGACAATATGTCAGCAAGAAAAACCCATTAATTTCTCACAGAAATTTAAAGATAGCATTAAATTAAAAGAAGAAGCTGAGGAATGTTGCAAAAGAATAATGTCAAATCTGAGGATTGAGAATGTTTTAGAAAGCAAACAATGACCAGCAAAAGGTTGGTAAGGGGAAGAAAAGCATGATTGCAAATTACCCAGGAATATAGAAGAATAGCTATAAAAGCTTTTAAAAGTATATAAAAAGAGAGAAAGCAGCTGCTTTAGAAGCATGTACAGGAGAAATTATCATGGAGAATGAATAACTGTCCACAATATTGAACAAATAGTTTATGATCATCTTCACAGTAGACCAGAAATAGAGGAAATTGAGGTAACAGGTATGCTGTTTTGGAAAATGTAGGGGGTGATAGATTCTCAGGGGAACATAGCATGAACAGCCAAGTTTTTGTATAGGCACTGGCTGTAATGCAATGAGGGGTATGTAGGCTTCCAAGAGATCAATTGTGTTTGGGGATTCTGTAGTCCGAGTTACAGACAGACATTTCTGTGGCCAGCAGAGAAAAAGCAGAATGGTGTGTTATTTCCCTAGTGCCAGGATCAAGGATGTCTCAGGCAGGGTGCAGAATGTTCTCACGGGGGAGAGGGGCCAGCAAGAGGTCATTGTCCACATTGGAACCAAACATATAGGAAGGAAAAAGGTTGAGATTCTGAAGGGAGATTACAGAGAGTTAGGCAGAAATTTAAAAAGGAGGTCCTCAAAGGTAGGAATATCTGGATTACTCCCAGTGCTACGAGATCGTGAGGGCAGGAATAGGAGGGTAGAGCAGATGAATGCTGGTGTAGAGCAGAGGTGCTGGTGTGTAGGAGAAGGATTCACACTTTTGGATCATTGGAATCTCTTTTGGAGTAGAAGTGACTTGTACAAGAAGGACAGATTGCACCTAAATTGGAAGGGGACTAAAATACTGGCAGGGAAATTGCGAGAACTGCTTGGGAGGATTTAAACTAGTAAGGTGGGGGAGTGGGACCCAGGGAGATAGTGAGGAAAGAGATCAATCTGAGACTGGTACAGCTGAGAACAGAAGTGAGTCAAACAGTCAGGGCAGGGACAACAAAGGACTAATAAATTAAACTGCATTTATTTCAATGCAAGGGGCCTAACAGGGAAGGCAGATGAACTCAGGGCATGGTTAGGAACATGGGACTGGGATGACATAGCCATTACAGAAACGTGGCTCAGGGATGGGCAGGACTGACAGCGTAATATTCCACGATACAAATGCTACAGAAAGGATAGAAAGGGAGGCAAGAGAGGAGGGGAGTGGCATTTTTGATAAGGGATAGCATTGGAGTTGTACTGAGGGAGCATATTCCTAGAAATACATCTGGGGAAGTTATTTGGGTGGAACTGAGAAATAAGAAAGGGATGATCACCTTATTGGGATTGTATTATAGACCCCCTAATAGTCAGAAGGAAATTGAGAAACAAACTTGTAAGGAGATCTCAGCTATCTGTAAGAACAATAGGGTAGTTATGGTAGGGGATTTTAACTTTACAAACATTGACTGGGACAGCCATAGTGTTAAAGGTTTAGATGGAGAGGAATTTCTTAAGTGCGTACAAGACAATTTTCTGATTCAGTATGTGGATGTACCTACTAGAGAAGGTGCGAAACTTGACCTACTCTTGGGAAATAAAACAGGGCAGGTAACTGAGGTGTCAGTGGGGGAGCACTTTGGGGCCAGCGATCATAATTCTATTCGTTTTAAAATCGTGATGGAAAAAGATAGACCAGATCTTTTTGAAGCTGATTTGAAAGCTGATTGGAGGCAGATGTTCGCAGGTAAAGGGGTGGCTGGAAAATGGGAAGCCTTCAGAAATGAGATAACAAGAATCCAGAGAAAGTATATTCCTGTCAGGGTGAAAAGAAAGGCTAGTAGGTATAGGGAAAGAAAGTGAGGATTTGGTTAAGAAAAAGAAGGAAGCATATGTCAGATATAGACAGGATAGATCGAGTGAATCCTTAGGAGAGTATAAAGAAAGTTGGAGTATACTAAAGAAGGGAATCAGGAGGGCAAAAAGAGGACATGAGATAGCGTTGGCAAATAGAATTAAGGAGAATCCAAAGGGTTTTTATAAATATATTAAGGACAAAAGGGTAACTAGGGAGAGAACAAGGACTCTCAAAGATCAGCAAGGCGGCCTTTGTGTGAAGCCACAGAAAATGGGTTAGATACTAAATGAATATTTTGCATCAGTATTTACTGTGGAAAAGGATATGGAAGATATAGACTGTAGGGAAATACATGGTGACATCTTGCAAAATATTTAGATTACAGAGGAGGAAGTACTGGATGTCTTGAAACGGTTAAAGGTGGATAAATCCCCAGGACCTGATCAGGTGTACCCGAGAACTCTGTGGGAAACTAGAGAAGTGATTGCTGGGCCTCTTGCTGAGATATTTGTATCATCGGTAGTCACAGGAGA
This sequence comes from Hemiscyllium ocellatum, assembly GCF_020745735.1. Taxonomy (NCBI): domain Eukaryota; kingdom Metazoa; phylum Chordata; class Chondrichthyes; order Orectolobiformes; family Hemiscylliidae; genus Hemiscyllium; species Hemiscyllium ocellatum. The sequence goes on along the minus strand of NC_083410.1, from coordinate 56,418,518 downwards.
AAGTGAGGACTGCAGATGCTGGAGATCAGAGCTGATCAGGGACTCCTGAAGAAGGGCTCATGCCCGAAACGTTGACTCTTCTGCTCCTTGGATGCTGCCTGACCTGCTGCGCTTTTCCTGCAATACATTTTCAGCATCATCAATAGTCACAGGTGAGGTGCCTGAAGACTGGAGGTTGGCAAACATGGTTCCACTGTTTAAGAAAGGTGGTAAGGACAAACCAGGGAACTATAGACCGGTGAGCTTGACCTCAGTGGTGGGCATGTTGTTGGAGAGAATCCTGAGGGATAGGATGTAGATATAGTTGGAAAGGCAAGGACTGATTAGGGATAGTCAACATGGCTTTGTGCGTGGGAAATCATGTCTCACAAACTTGATTGAGTTTTTTGAAGAAGTAACAAAGAAGATTGATGAGGGCAGAGCAGTAGATGTGATCTATATGGACTTCAGTAAGGCATTCAACAAGATTCCCCATGGGAAACTGATTAGCAAGGTTAGATCTCATGGAATAAAGGGAGAACTAGCCATTTGGATACAGAACTGGCTCAAAGGTAGAAGACAGAGGGTGGTGATGGAGGGTTGTTTTTCAGACTGGAGACCTGTGACCAGTGGAGTGCCACAAGGATCGGTGCTGGGTCCTCTACTTTTTATCATTTACATAAATGATTTGGATGCGAGCATAAGAGGCACAGTTAGTAAGTTTGCAGATGACACCAAAATTGGAGGTGTAGTGGACAGCAAAGAGGGTTACCTTAGATTACAACAGGATCTGGACCAAATGGGCCAATGGGCTGAGAAGTGGCAGATGGAGTTTAATTCAGATAAATGCGTGGTGCTGCATTTTGGGAAAGCAAATCTTAGCACAACTTATACACTTAATGGTAAGGTTCTAGGGAGTGTTGCTGAACAAAGAGACCTTGGAGTGCAGGTTCATAGCTCCTTGAAAGTGGAGTCACAGGTAGATAGGATAGTGAAGAAGGCATTTGGTATGCTTTCCTTTATTTGTTAGAGTGTTGAGTACAAAAGTTGGGAGGTCATGTTGTGGCTGTACAGGACACGTTAGGCCACTGTTGGAATATTGCGTGCAATTCTGGTCTCCTTCCTATTGGAAAGATGTTGTGAAACTTGAAAGGGTTCAGAAGAGATTGACAAGGATGTTGCCAGAGTTGGAGGATCTGAGCTATAGGGAGAGGCTGAATAGGCTGGGGCTGTTTTACCTGGAGCGTTGGAGGCTAAGGGGTGTCCTTATAGCGTTTTAAAAAGTTATGATGGGCATGGATTGGATAAATAGACAAAGTCTTTTCCCTGGGATCAGGGAATCCAGAACTAGAGGGCATAGGTTTAGTGTGAGAGGGAAAAGATATAAAAGAGACCTAAGGGGCAACTTTTTCATGTAGAGGGTGATACAGGTATGGAATGAGCTGCCACAGGATGTGGTGAAGGCTTGTACAATTGCAACATTGAAGAGGTATTTGGATGTGTTTCTGAAAAGGAAGAGTTTGGAGCGATATGGGCTGGGTGCTGGCAGGTGGGACTAGTTTGGGTTGGGATATCTGGTTGGCATGGACAGGTTGGACCAAAGGGTCTGTTTCCATGCTGTACATCTCTATGACTCTATGACACTATCAGCACGGGAGTATTCAAAAGCCTTACAGAACTAAAATCTGACAAATCCAAAGCAAACTAAAGGCCAGTTAACCTAACAGCAATTGTTGAGAAATGGCTGGAATCTTTTATTAAGGAAGTTCTTACAGTGCAGGAATACACAACTTAATTCGAACTAATCAACATGACTTTTGGGAAGGGATATCCATTTATATTTGTATAGTAGAGTAGATAAGGTATATTTGGATTTCCAGAAAGGTTTTGATAAGGTGCTACACCTAACACTACTAATATGCAGGGTAGACTTCAAAAGGTAAGATTCCCACGGAGTTGGGTAATGCATTAAGATTTTTCAGGGATTTTTCAACAGATGCAAAGAGTGGATAGAAATGGGTGTTTCAAATTGGCAGACATGGACTTGTTCTTTAAGAATCAGTGCTGGAAACTCAGCTATTTGTCGTCTATTAATGAGTAAGATGAAGAGATGACGTACTGTGTCTATGTTTGGTGATGATACAAAGCCAGACAGCAATCTAAGCTAAGAGAAGGGCACAGAAAGAGAACAGGGAGAATAAGTGAGCGGGCAACAAAATGGCACCTGGAGTACAATGTGGCCAAGCATGTGATTATTTAGTTTGGTGGTAGGAATGGGAAACAGTAATTTTTTTTTAAAGTTGAGAAAATATAATTGTTGATCTTCAGATAGACCTGTATGTACTTGCAAGAGAAACGCAGGACCTTAGCACCTAGATACAGCAAGCAACTAGAAAAGTAAATTGCATATTGGCATTTATACAAGGGATTGGGGTACAAGAAATCATGTTACGATTGTACAGGATTTTGGTGGGGCCTCATTTGGAATACTGTATGCAGTTTTGGTTTCCATATTTAAAGAAGACGATACTTGCTTTGAAAGCAAAACAACAAAGGTTCAAGAGATTGGCACCAAAGGTGAGAGAGAGTGGTTCTGTGATGAAGGGTCAGCTAAATTGGGTCTCTGTTCTTTTGAGTTTAGATGACTGAGGGGAATTTGTTTTGAAACAATCAAGAACCTGAAGGGACTTGAAACGGTTGATGCTGAGAGGCTGTGTCTGCTGGTCAGGGAATCCAAAGCACAGGCAAAATCTTAGGATAAGGCGCCGACCTTTTAGGTCAGAGATGACTTCACTCAAAGTTTTGTGTATCTTTGGAATTCTTTACCCCACAGCATTTCAGATGTTCAATCATACAATACATTTAACAGCAATATGGACAGAATTTCATCATTCGTGGATTCAAGGGATTTGAGAGATGAGCAGGCAAGGGGAAATCTTCAATCAACCGAGATCATATTGAATGGCAGTGCAGGGTTGTATGATTTACATCTGCTGCTATTTCTTGTGTTCTTGTATTGGATAGACGAAGGCTTATTCACACGCTGTAAACAGAGTTTTCAAAGCTGAGAAAAATGATCTATTTCTCAACAGATCTGCCATTTTCTTATTTATAGTCGTAATAATACTCATCCAATTTTAGAGCTCACATTGCTTGCAAATTGTTTTTAGTTGCAAAATTGTATGTTAACCTTGATAAACCTCACATGTTCTTTTGTATGTCTTCCTGAAGGTCTATTTTTGTCTTGATTTGCTATTCGTTACATCACCCCTATGCGCCTAGATCGACATTATTCTTTGAACTAATATAGCATTTCCTTTATTTCACTGTTATCTTTCATCTCGTATTTTTTCATGGGATGTGGGCGTCATTTGCAAGCGTTTGTTGTCCATTTCTAACTGCTCTTGAGAAAATGGTAAATCATTTTCTTGAAACACTGCTGCCCATGTGATGTAGATATACCTGCAGAGCTGTGAAGAAGCAACAGCCAGGGTTTTGGCCTAGTAATAGTGAAAGAACTGCATGTACATTCAAGTCAGAATGATGTTCAGCTTGGAGGGGATCTTGAAGGTGAGTGGTGTTCTGCATCTGCTGCTCTTGTTCATCTTGGAGGTAGAAGTTATTTGTTTGGAAAGTGTTATTGAAGGAAGATTGACGATTTGGTTGTTTGGATGTATTACAGACCAGACCCCCTCAAAAATATTTTTAGAAGATAGCCTAGATACTAACTTTTTCTTATTTTAAAGGGAAATGTAACGTGCAGTGTTCCAGATTCGGTTTGATGGGTCAAACTACTCGACGTTAAACAAAACACAATTTCTTTAAATGATACAGTTAAAATATAACAAAAGAGAAAAGAACTTAACTCTATTTGATACCTTAACAGAATAATAGATACAGTAACGATTAGTAATTAACTGTTCCAATGTAGTAACAGCATCCGAGGAACAGGAAATTTGACGTTTCGGGCATAAGCCCTTCATCAGGAAGGGCTTATGCCCAAAACGTCGAATTTCCTGTTCCTTGGATGCTGCCTGACCTGCTGCGCTTTTCCAGCAACACATTTTCAGCTCTGATCTCCAGCAACTCCAGTCCTCACTTTCTCCCCAATGTAGTAACAGCCGATTAACACACCCCCTTGGCAGAAAGGCAAATTCAGAAAATAGATTTGCCTGAAATAGAAATCCCAGCTGTAACTGAGAGAGAGAAATGTTAGCTTCTGTTTCTTCAAAACTCCAACAGGTTCTGCCCTGTTGAAATTCCAAGAGCAACTGCTTAAAGCTAAACCTAAAAACTAAAACAAACCTATAAATCCTGGCCTGTGAGAGCTGGCCACACCCATCTACTTTGATTTAAAATATCCCCAAGGTCTCACAGGCTGTTTACTGGCTTTCGAAGTAGATACGTTGACATCTGTGTTAAAACCCCTTCTTTACAAACAAAAGGACAAAAGATACCTCTTAAAGTTGCAGTATGGATACACCACCCCCCCCCCCCTTTATTTTAAAAATGAAGCATTAACATATAAAGATGGCTTCATTTTTAAAAACCATTAGTCTTACCCTATCAGTACACTGCAATACTTATACATTACATTGACTCTAAGCATTCACTTACTACAGTCTATTTCAGTCCGCTTATTCCTACCACTCAATACCTCCACCTTTCTTCATCAAAGTTGCTACAATGGATTGGCAATTACATTCTCTCATCCCACCACATGTATAATTTTCAAATTGATTGGCTGCAATAATAAGGTCCATCTAAACAGTTTGGATTTTTTGTCTTCATATTTCTCCAAAAGCTTCACTGTGTTAGAATCAATATATAGAATTGTCTAAGACACATTACTGGGAACATTGAAAAACTGTAACGCCAACACCAAGCTCAAGGTTTTCCTCTCAGTTATGGAATATTTCTGCTGATGATCATTCAATTTTCTGGAAAAATACCCTTTCTATCTTTTAATTTCTTCTTGTAAGAGTACAGCACTGACACACACATCACTTGTATCGAAAGCCACCTTGACTGGCTTTGTGTAATTTAGGTGCGGCTAACACTGGGGCAGTTATTAACACAGCTTTCAGGCTGTCAAATGCCCTCTGACTGTCCTCCTTCCACTGAACATTTCTGTAATCCTGCAATATGACAGTCAGTGGAGCAACCACACAGTTATAATTTGGGAAAACTTCCAATAAGAAGCACTCAATTGCAGAAATTATACTACTCCTGTCTTCGTTGAAGGTATGGGAAATTCCAATAACTTTGTTTTCACATCCTGAGGGATCATCCATCCATGTCCAAAAACGTGGCCCAGGAATGTGACTTGGGTTTTTACGAACACATTCTTAGCTGCGTTTATCACCTAGTCTACATCCCAAAACCAATCAAATAATTCTGATAGATGCTGCAAATGTTCCTTCCATGTATAACTACAAATCACCAGGAGATTGATGAACACCACACAATTGGGCAAACCAGAAATGATTTTATTGGTTAATATTTGAAATGTGGCTGGTGCATTTTTCATTCTGTTCTGAAGATGTGGGTGTACTATACCTTCAAGAGAGTGAAAGCTAGCAGAGACAGCACCAAGTGTTCTTAAAAGACGCAATGTAACATGTGCTCCAGCTACTGGGGCAGCTAATTGCCTGGACACGACAAAACAGATTTGAATTTGGCCAATCAGTTTAAATTATACCATGAAAAATACCAAACTCCAATCAAATTTGAATTGATTATATTGACAATCTTAAAAGCCAATGACATAATCTGATACTTTGGGTTATAAGACTGGGCAAAGTTGAACAGTTGGGAGGGGAACTACCAGCAGACCAACAGCTGCAGACTGCTAGTCAGAACTCTCTGGGAGGTACCTGTCGAGAGAAGATTGCACAGAGAAAAACGTCAACACTGACCTGGGGAGCAAATCTACCAACGAAGATAAAGAGAAGATTCGACTGCTAGCTAGTTTTAAACTTTGACTTTTACTGTAAATCTTATTGGGAATGTTATCGGACTAGTATTATAGAAGGGAAGGTAAAAAATAAGTTAGAGGAAGGAATTGTAAATAGTTGTTAATTATTCTCTGTTATACTTTAAGAAATAAAGTCGTTAATTTTTACTTTAAATAGTTCTTGGCCTCTTGAATTTTCACAGATTACTGCATGGGGTAAGATAAATCTTTTCTGTGTTGCTGGTTTAAATTTAACAGGAGGGTTTACTCTGTGTTGTAACAATACCAAATGGCATCACTTTAAACTGATACAGTCCATTCAGAGTTACAAAAGCCAAAACTGTCTTTGCTGTTTCAGATAAAGGAATCACAGCCAGTATCCCCTGAGTAAGTCCAACTTAGAAATATAGGTTACTTGTCCCAGTTCTCAATACTGTCTGCCAAATGTGGAATGGAATATGAATCAGATTTTGTAACTGCATTGACTTTGTGATAGTCCATTCATAATCGTTTGGTACCACCTGGGTTTGGCACCAGTCACTGCAACTCACTTTGATTATAGAACATAGAACATAGAAAAATACAGCGCAGTACAAGTCCTTCGGCCCTCGATGTTGCGCCGATCCAAGCCCACCTAACCGACACTAGCCCACTATCCTCCATTTGCCTATCCAATGCCCATTTAAATGCCCATAAAGAGGGAGAGTCCACCACTGTTACTGGCAGGGCATTCCATGAACTCATGACTCGCTGAGTAAAGAATCTACCCCTAACATCTGTCCTATATCTACCACCCCTTAATTTAAAGCTATGCCCCCTCGTAATATCTGACTCCATACGTGGAAAAAGGTTCTCATGGTCAACCCTATCTAAACCCCGAATCATCTTGTACACCTCTATCAAGTCACCCCTAAATCTTCTTTTCTCCAACGAAAACAGCCCCAAGTGCCTCAGCCTTTCCTCATACAATCTTCCTACCATACCAGGCAACATCCTGGTAAACCTCCTCTGCACCCGTTCCAGTGCCTCCACATCTTTCCTATAATATGGCGACCAGAACTGCACACAATACTCAGATGCGGCCGCACCAGAGTCTTATACAACTGCAACATGACCTCAGGACTCCGGAACTCAATTCCTCTACCAATAAAAGCCAGTATGCCATATGCCTTCTTCACAGCACTATTTACCTGGGTGGTAACTTTCAGAGATCTGTGTACATGGACACCAAGATCCCTCTGCTCATCCACACTACCAAGTATCCGACCATTAGCCCAGTACTCCATCTTCTTGTTACTCTTACCAAAGTGAATCACTTCACACTTAGCTACATTGAACTCCATTTGCCCACCTCTGCAGCTTATCTATATCCTGCTGTAACCTGCCACATCCTTCCTCACTGTCAACAACTCCACCGACTTTCGTATCATCTGCAAACTTGCTCACCCAACCTTCTAGCCCCTCCTCCAGGTCATTTATAAAAATGACAAACAGCAATGGTCCCAAAACAGATCCTTGCGGAACACGCTAGTAACTGCACTCCAAGATGAACCTTTACCATCAACTACTACCCTCTGTCTTCTTCCAGCCAGCCAATTCCTAATCCAAACCTCTAACTCACCCTCAATGCCATACCTCCGTATTTTTTGCAGTAGCCTCCCATGGGGAACCTTATCAAACGCCTTACTAAAATCCACGTACACCACATCTACCACTTTACCCTTGTCCACCTCCTTAGTCACCTTCTCAAAGAATTCAATAAGGTTTGTGAGGCACGACCTGCCCTTCACAAAACCATGCTGACTATCCTTGATCACATCATTCCTATCCAGATGTTCCTAAATCCTATCCCTTACAATTCTCTCTAAGACTTTGCCCACAACAGAGGTAAGACTCACTTACCTATAGTTACTAGGGTTATCCCTACTCCCCTTATTGAACAGGATAACCACATTTGCTATCCTCCAGTGTTCTGGCACTATTTCTGTAGACGAGGACATAAAAATCAAGGCCATTGGCTCTGCAAACTACTCCCTTGCTTCCCAGACAATCCTAGGATAAATGCCATCAGGCCCAGGGGACTTATCTATTTTCACCCTTTCCAGAATTTCCAACACCTCTTCCCTACATACCTCAAGGCCATCCATTCTAATTAATTGTGACTCAATATTCACATTGGCAACAATGTCCTGTTCCTGAGTGAATACTGACGAAAAGTATTCATTCAGTGTCTCCCCAATTTCTTCAGCCTCCACACGCAACTTCCCATTGCTATCCTTGACTGGACCTATTCCTACCCTAGTCATTCTTTTATTCCTGACATACCTATAGAAAGCCTTTGGGTTTTCCCTAATTCTACCAACCAAGGACTTTTCATGTCCCCTCCTTGCTGCTCTTAGCTCTCTCTTTAGATCCTTCCTGGCTACCTTATAACTCTCAATTGCCCCAATTAAACCTTCAAGCCTCATCTTTACATAGGCCACCCTCTTCCCTTTAACAAGGGATTCCAATTCCTTATTAAACCACGGCTCCCTCACACGACCCTTTCCTCCCTGCCTGACAGGTACATACTTATCAAGGACACTCAATAGTTGCTCCTTGAACAAGCTCCACATATCAATTGCATCCTTCCCTTGAAGCCTACCTTTCCAAGCCACGCATCTTAAGTCATGCCTCACTGTATCATAATTTCCCTGCCCCCAGATATAACTCTTGCCCTGCAGTGCACACTTATCCCTCTCCATCACTAGAGTAAAAGTCACCAAATTGTGGTCACTGTCCCCAAAGTGCTCACCTACCTCCAATTCTAACACCTGGCCTGATCCGTTACCCAGAACCAAATCCAATATGGCCTCACCTCTTGTTGGCCTGTCTACATATTGTGTCAGGAAACCCTCCTGCATACATTGGGCAAACACCGACCCATCTAATGCACTCGAGCTATAGCTTTCCCAGTCAATATCTGGAAAGTTAAAGTCCCCCATAACAACTACCCTATTACTTTCACTCTTCTCCTGAATCATCCTCGCAATCGTTTCTTCTATGTCTCTAGAGCTATTAGGAGGCCTGTAGAAAACTCCTAACAGGGTGACCTCACCTTTCCTATTTCTAACCTCAGCCCAAACTACCTCAGATGGCGAGTCTTCATCCATCGTCCTTTCCACTGCTGTAATACTATCTTTGAGAAGCAATGCTACACCTCCCCCTCTTTTACCCCCACCTCTGACCTTACTAAAACATTTAAACCCTGGAACCTGCAACAGCCAATCCTGTCCCTGTTCTACCCATGCCTCCGTAATAGCCATAACATCGAACTCCCAGGTACCAACCCACGCTGCAAGTTCACCTACCTTATTTTGTATACTTTTCGCATTGAAGAATACACACTTCAAGCCACCTTCCTGTTTACAGGCACCCGAGATTGATGCCATGTTCCTAACCTCCCTACACTCCGTGTTGCCTTATGTTGCCTTTGAGCATTCATTCAATCTCTATTGGAACCTATTTTGAAAAATGTGATGCTGGAAAAACACAGCAGGCCAGGCAGCATCCGAGGAACAGGAGAATCGATGTTTCGGACATAAACCCTTCTTCAGGAGTGAGGCTGGTGTGCCAGGAGGGCTGAGATAAAAAGTAGGGGGGAGGGAATTTGGGGAAGGGGCGCTGGGAATATGATAGGTGGAAGGAGGTGAGGGTGAGGGTGATAGGCCGGAGAGGGGGTGGGGGCGGAGAGATTGGGAAGAAGATTGCAGGTCAAGAGGGCGGTGCTGAATCCTGGGGTTGGGACTGAGATAAGGTGGGGAGAGGGTAAATGAGGAAACTGGAGAAATCTACATTCATCCCATGTGGTTGGAGGGTTCCTAGGTGGAAGATGAGGCACTCTTCCTCCAGGCGACATGTGGTCAGGGTCTGGCGATGGAGGAGACCAAGGACCTGCATGTCCTTGGTGGAGTTTGAGGGGGAGTTAAAGTGTTCAGCCATGGGGCGGTTGGGTTGGTTGGTTGGTGCGGGTGTCCCAGTGGTGTTCTCTGAAACGTTCCGCAAGTAGGCGGCCTGTCTCCCCAATGTAGAGGAGATCAAAGCAGGTGCAACGGATACAGTAAATGATGTGTGTAGAGGTGCAGGTGAATTTGATATAGAAGGATCCATTGGGGCCTTGGAGAGAGGTGATGGGGGAGGTGTGGGTGCAAGGTTTGCACTTCTTGCGGTTGCAGGGGAAGGTGCCGGGTGTGGAGGTTGGGTTGGTGGGGGGTGTGGACCTGACGAGGGAGTTGCAAAGGGAGTGGTCTCTCCAGAACTCTGATAGGGGTGGGGAGGGGAATATATCCCTGGTGGTGGGGTCTGTTTGGAGGTGGCAGAAATGATGGAGGATGATACGATGTATCCGGAGGTTGGTGGGGTGGAAGGTGAGGACCAGTGGGGTTCGGTCCTGGTGGCAATTGGAGGGGAGGGATTCAAGGGCAGAGGTGCGGGAAGTGGAGGAGAGGCGGTGGAGAGCATCATTGACCACGTCAGAGGGGAAATTGCGGTCTTTGAAGGAGGAGGTCATCTGGGCTGTGCGGTAGTGGAATTGGCCCTCCTGGGAGCAAATGTGGCGGAGGCAAAGAAATTGGGAATATAGGATGGCGTTTTTATGGGGGGCAGGATGGGAGAAGGTGTAATTCACGTAGCTGTGGGAGTCGATCGGTTTGTAGTAAATGTCTGTGTTGAGTCAGTCGCCCGAGATAGAAATGGAGAGGTCTAGGAAGGGGAGGGAGGAGTCTGAGATGGTCCGGGTAAATTTGAGGTCGGGGTGGAAGGTGTTTATAAAGTGGATGAACTGTTCAACCTCCTCGTGGGAGCACGAGGTAGCGCCGATACAGTCATCGATGTAGCGGAGGAAAAGGTGGGGGGTGGTGCCAGTGTAGCTGCGGAAGATGAACCGTTCCACATATCCGACGAAGAGGCAGGCATAGCTGGGGCCCATGGCTACTCCTTTGGTTTGGAGGAAGTGGGAGGATTGGAAGGAGAAGTTGTTAAGAGTGAGGACCAGTTCAGTCAGTCGGAGGAGGGTGTCAGTGGAAGGGCACTGGTTGGGTTGGCGGGAGAGGAAGAAGCGAAGGGCTTGGAGGTCTTCGTGATGGGGGTTGGAAGTGTATAGGGACTGGATGTCCATTGTGAAGATAAGGCGTTGTGGGCCAGGGAAGCGAATATCATGAGGTGGTGGGCATGGGTAGTGTCCCGAACGTAGGTGGGGAGTTCTTGGACTAAGGGGGACAGGACCGTGTCAAGGCATGCAGAGATGAGTTCGGTGGGGCATGAGCAGGCTGAGGCAATGGGTCGGCCAGGGCAGTCAGGTTTGTGGATTTCGGTAGGAGGTAGAAACGGGTGGTGCGGGGTTGTGGGACTATGAGGTTGGAGGTGGTGGATGGGAGATCTCCTGAGGTGATGAGGTTATGGATGGTCTGGGAGATGATGGTTTGGTGGTGAGAGGTTGGGTCACAGTCAAGGGGGCAGTAGGAGGAGGTGTCCGCGAGTTGGCATCTAGCTTCAGCGATGTAAAGATCGTTGCGCCAAACTACAACTGTGCCTCCCTTGTCTGCTGGTTTGATAGTGAGGTTGGGGTTGGAAAAGAGGGAGTGGAGGGCTGCACATTGCGAGCGTGAGAGGTTGGAGTGGGTGAGAGGGGTGGACAGGTTGAGGCGGTCAATGTCGTGGAGGCAGTTGGATATGAAGAGATCGAGGGTGGGTAAGAGGCCAGCATGGAGTGTCCAGGTGGATGGGGTGTCCAGGTGGATGGGGTGTGTTGGAGGCAGGAGAAGGGGTCATCAGAGGGTGAACCTGTGATAACTCTAGAGAGTTAAATCTATAAGGATTTTGCTTAATTGGAAAAGCATTTCCGATAGCTACATCATGCATAATTAGACTAGTACTCCCCAACTTATTCCTACATATCGCCCATCTGAAGTAATAACTCTTTCAGGTCATTTTCATTTTTCTCTGAAAGGTATCTCAGTAATGTATCCCAATGTTTTGAGTTTATCCTCATCGTCCAATTTAATTCAAGGCATGTCCAATTCAGAATCATCTGAAATTGGTTAACTCTGTGTTGTAACGAATAACACAGTCTCCTTTGATTTTCCTTCCCTGTCAAAATACCTTTTGAGCATATTGACATGGCATACCCTCTGAGATTTCTTTCCGTCTGGAGTCCTTATCAATTAGTTCACCTCATTCAATTTCCTTTTGACTTAATAAGGCCTATTAAAGTTTGCTTGTGAAAGTTCACCTACCACAGGAACTAGCATGAACACTATCTCCATTAGCAAAATTGCAATTTTTAAATTTCTTGCCTGCTTCCTGTTTCATCAGATTCTGTGCTTCTAAACGCTGTCAAGCCAACTCACCAGCTCTATTTAATATTTTCCTAAAATTTGACACAGTCTAAATATATGGTCTCTGAACTCTGACTCACCAATTTTTCCTTAATTAATTACAGTGGTCCTCTCACCTCCATGCCCAAAAACTAATTCAGATGTTCTGATTTGGTTGATTCCTTTGGTGCACTGTTTTGGGGCCCCATATCTCAGGAAGGATGCACTGGCCCTGGAGTGGGTTCAGAGGAGTTTCATGAGAATGGTCCCAGGAAAGAAAAGCTTAACATATGAGGAACGTTTGACGATTCTGGGACTTTACTCAATGGAATTCAGAGGAATGAGGGGGGAATCTAATTGAAAGTTACAGAATACTGAATGGCCTGGATGTTGGAAGAACATTTGCATTGGTAAGAGAGAGTAGGACCAATTATGCAGCCTTAAAGTAAAAAGAACTCCTTTAAGAATGCAGATAAGGAGAAATCTCTTGAGCCAGAGAGTGGTGAATCTATAGAGCTCACTACCACAGAAGGTTGTGAAGGCCAGATCATTGAATATATTTAAGACAGAGATAGATAGGTTCTTGATTGTCAAGGGGATCAAGGGTTTGGGGAGAAAGTGGGAGAACGGGATTGAGAAACATATCAGCCATGATGGTATGATGGAGCACACCCGGTAGGCTGAATGGCCTGATTTCTGCTCCAATGTCTTATGGTCTTATGCATCCCGACTTGCAAAAAGTAGAAATGGAATACTTTTATCCCAATTCTCTGGATAGCCTTGACGATAAGGCCTCAACATGGTCTTTAAAGTTTGATGTCATGGTTCTAATCCTCCCTGCGATTCTGGATGGTATGCAGTGGGTTTGAATTGTTTCATTCCTAAACTGTCCATAACTTCCTTGAAAAAATTTGATGTAAATTTTTACCCTCAGCTTGATTGCATCTCTGTGGGTGGCCTGTATCTAATGAAAAAAAACTTGAGTAATTCTTCTACAACCCTTTTAGCTGTGATTCTGCGTAATGGAATGGCCTCTGGAAATCTAGCAAACGCACCCATTATGGTCAGCAAATATGGATTCCCACTTTTTGTTTTAAGTAGGGGTTCTATGCAATCAATTAAGACCCTTGTAAAATGTTCCTGAAATGCGAGAATGGGTATGCACTGTGCTAGTTTTTAATGCTGCCTGAGTTTTTCCAATTGCCTGACACATATGACATGAATGCCAAAATTGGAGGTGTAGTAGACAGCGAAGAAGGTTACAGCTGAAAATGTGTTGCTGGTCAAAGCACAGCAGGCCAGGCAGCATCTCAGGAATAGAGAATTCGACGTTTCGAGCAGAAGCCCTTCATCAGGAATGAGAGAGAGTAGCCATGCAGGCTAAGATAAAAGGTAGGGAGGAGGGACTTGGGGGAGGGGCAATGGAGGTGGGATAGGTGGAAGGAGGTCAAGGTGAGGGTGATAGGCCGGAGTCGGGTGGGGGCGGAGAGGTCAGGAAGAAGATTGCAGGTTAGGAGGGCGGTGCTGAGTTGAGGGAACCGACTGAGACAAGGTGGGGGGAGGGGAAATGAGGAAACTGGAGAAATCTGAATTCATACCTTGTGGTTGGAGGGTTCCCAGGCGGAAGATGAGGTGCTCCTCCTCCAGCCGTCGTGTTGTTATGTTCTGCCGGTGGAGGAGTCCAAGGACCTGCATGTCCTCGGTGGAGTGGGAGGGAGAGTTAAAGTGTTGAGCCACGGGGTGGTTGGGTTGGTTGGTCCGGGCGTCCCTGAGGTGTTCTCTGAAGCGTTCCGCAAGTAAGCGGCCTGTCTCACCAATATAGAGGAGGCCACATCGGGTGCAGCGGATGCAATAGATGATGTGTGTGGAGGTACAGGTGAACTTGTGGCGGATATGGAAGGATCCCTTGGGGCCTTGGAGGGAAGTGAGTGTGGAGGTGTGGGCGCAAGTTTTACATTTCCTGTGGTTGCAGGGGAAGGTGACGGGGGTGGAGGTTGGGTTGGTGGGGGGGTGTGGATCTGACGAGGGAGTCACGAAGGGAGTGGTCCTTGCGGAACGCTGATAGGGGAGGGGAGGGAAATATATCCTTGGTGGTGGGGTCCGTTTGGAGGTGGCGGAAATGACAGCGGATGATACGTTGTATGCGGAGGTTGGTGGGGTGGTAGGTGAGAATCAGTGGGGTTCTGTCTTGGTGGCGGTTGGAGGAGCGGGGCTCAAGGGTGGAGGAGCGGGAAGTGGAGGAGATGCGGTGGAGGGCATCGTCGGTCACGTCTGGGGGGAATCTGCGGTCCTTGAAGAAGGAGGCCATCTGGGCTGTGCGGTGTTGGAACTGGTCCTCCTGGGAGCAGATGCGGCGGAGACGAAGGAATTGGGAATATGGGATGGCGTTTTTACAGGGGGCAGGGTGGGAGGAGGTGTAGTCCAGGTAGCTGTGGGAGTCAGTCGGTTTATAATAGATGTCTGTGTTGAGTCGGTCGCCCGAGATAGAGATGGAAAGGTCTAGGAAGGGGAGGGAGGAGTCTGAGACAGTCCAGGTGAATTTGAGGTCGGGATGGAAGGTGTTAGTAAAGTTGATGAACTGTTCAACCTCCTCGTGGGAGCACGAGGCAGCGCCGATACAGTCATCGATGTAGCGGAGGAAAAGGTGGGGGGTGGTGCCAGTGTAGTTGCGGAAGATGGACTGTTCCACATATCCTACGAAGAGGCAGGCATAGCTGGGGCCCATGCGGGTGCCCATGGCAACTCCTTTAGTTTGGAGAAAGTGGGAGGATTGAAAAGAGAAGTTATTCAGGGTGAGGACCAGTTCAGTCAGTCGAAGGAGGGTGTCAGTGGAAGGGTACTGGTTGGTGCGGCGGGAAAGGAAGAAGTGGAGGGCTTTGAGTCCTTCGTGATGGGGGATGGAGGTGTACAGGGACTGGATGTCCATTGTGAAAATAAGGCGTTGGGGACTGGGGAAGCGAAAATCCTGGAGGAGGTGGAGGGCGTGGGTGGTGTCCCAAACGTAGGTGGGGAGTTCTTGGACTAAAGGGGACAGGACCGTGTCGAGGTATTGGGAGATGAGTTCGGTGGGGCAGGAGCAGGCTGAGACAATGGGTCGGCCGGGGCAGGCAGGTTTGTGGATTTTGGGCAGGAGGTAGAAACGGGCGGTGCGGGGTTGTGGGACTATGAGGTTGGAGGCGGTGGATGGGAGATCCCCTGAGGTGATGAGGTCATGGATGGTCTGGGAGATGATGGTTTGGTGGTGGGAGGTGGGGTCGTGGTCAAGGGGGCGATACGGGGAGGCGTCCGCGAGCTGGCGATTGGCTTCAGCCGTATAAAGGTCAGTGCGCCAAACTACCACCGCGCCTCCCTTGTCTGTGGGTTTGATGGTGAGGTTGGGATTGGAGCGGAGGGAGTGGAGGGCTGCACGTTCTGAGGGTGAGAGGTTGGAGTGGGTGAGAGGGGTGGACAGGTTGAGTCGGTTAATGTCACGGCGGCAGTTGGCTATAAAGAGGTCGAGGGCGGGTAGGAGGCCAGCACGGGGTGTCCAGGTGGATGGGGTGTGTTGGAGGCGGGAGAAGGGGTCGTCAGAGGGTGGGCGGGAGTCTTGGTTGTGAAAGTAGGCACGGAGGCGAAGGCGGCGGAAGAATTGTTCAATATCTCGGCGCGTGTTGAACTCATTAATCCGAGGGCGTAGGGAAATGAAGGTGAGGCCCCTGGTGAGGACTGATCTTTCATCCTCAGAGAGGGGGAGATCTGGAGGGATGGTGAAAATCCGGCATGGTTGGGAGCTAGGACCTGGTGTGGGACTGGAGCTGGGGCTGGGGGCGGGGTTAGGGGCAGGGACAGAGATCGAAGTAGGGGCGGAGTTAGACGTGGTGACGTTGCTCGATGTGGGGGCGGAGTCAAGCGTGGGGGCGGGGTCATGCGTCGTGATGGAAATAAGCGTGGGGGCGGGGTTATGTGTGGTGACGAAGGTTTGCGCAGGGGCGGGGTTACGTGAAGTGACGAAAGACGGCGTGGGGGCGTGGGGGTGGGGTTACGCGTAGTGACGAAAGACGGCGTGGGGGTGGGGTTATGTGTGGTAACGAATGTTTGCGTGGGGGTGGGGTTACGCGTAGTGACGAAAGACGGCGTGGGGGCGGGGAAGCCTGAGGATTTGTGCTCCTGCAGGTTAGTGATGTCAGTGGGGGCGGAAGTGGCTGCGCCGACGGCAACCGGAGGGGCGGAAATGGTTGCGGCGACGGAGGAGTGGTGGTCATTCCCGGTGGCCGCGTGGGTCGCGGGTCCGTCGGCGAGCGTGGAAGCGGTTGTGTGTGCGGTGGTCACGGGGGCAGTTGTTGGGGCGGCGATCGCGGGGGCTCCGAGGTCGGTGGGGGCTCCTCCGCCCGCCACCAAGACAGAACCCCACTGGTTCTCACCTACCACCCCACCAACCTCCGCATACAACGTATCATCCGCCGTCATTTCCGCCACCTCCAAACGGACCCCACCACCAAGGATATATTTCCCTCCCCTCCCCTATCAGCTTTCCGCAAGGACCACTCCCTTCGTGACTCCCTCGTCAGATCCACACCCCCCACCAACCCAACCTCCACCCCCGTCACCTTCCCCTGCAACCGCAGGAAATGTAAAACTTGCGCCCACACCTCCACACTCACTTCCCTCCAAGGCCCCAAGGGATCCTTCCATATCCGCCACAAGTTCACCTGTACCTCCACACACATCATCTATTGCATCCGCTGCACCCGATGTGGCCTCCTCTATATTGGTGAGACAGGCCGCTTACTTGCGGAACGCTTCAGAGAACACCTCAGGGACGCCCGGACCAACCAATCCAACCACCCCGTGGCTCAACACTTTAACTCTCCCTCCCACTCCACCGAGGACATGCAGGTCCTTGGACTCCTCCACCGGCAGAACATAACAACACGACGGCTGGAGGAGGAGCACCTCATCTTCCGCCTGGGAACCCTCCAACCACAAGGTATGAATTCAGATTTCTCCAGTTTCCTCATTTCCCCTCCCCCCACCTTGTCTCAGTCGGTTCCCTCAACTCAGCACCACCCTCCTAACCTGCAATCTTCTTCCTGACCTCTCCGCCCCCACCCGACTCCGGCCTATCACCCTCACCTTGACCTCCTTCCACCTATCCCACCTCCATCGCCCCTCCCCCAAGTCCCTCCTCCCTACCTTTTATCTTAGCCTGCTTGGCTACTCTCTCTCATTCCTGATGAAGGGCTTATGCTCGAAACGTCGAATTCTCTATTCCTGAGATGCTGCCTAGCCTGCTGTGCTTTGACCAGCAACACATTTTCAGCTGTGATCTCCAGCATCTGCAGACCTCATTTTTTAAGCGAAGAAGGTTACCTCAGATTACAACAGGATCTGGACCAGATGGGTCAATGGGATGAGAAGTGGCAGATGGAGTTTAATTCAGATAAATGTGAGGTGCTGCATTTTGGGAAAGCAAATCTTAGCAGGACTTACACACTTAATGGTAAGGTCCTGGAAGTGTTGCTGAACAAAGAGACCTTGGAGTGCAGGTTCATAGCTCCTTGAAAGTGGAGTCGCAGGTAGATAGGATCATGAAGGCGGCATTTGGTATGCTTTCCTTTGCTGGTCAGAGTATTGAGTACAGGAGTTGGGAGGTCATGTTGCAGTTGCACAGAACATTGGCTAGGCCACTGTTGGAATATTTCATGCAATTCTGGTCTCCTTCCTATCGGAAAGATGTTGTGAAACTTGAAAGGGTTCAGAAAAGATTTAAAAGGATGTTGCCAGGGCTGGAGGAACTGAGCTATAGGGAGATGCTGAACATACTGGGGCTGTTTTCCCTAGAGTGTCGGAGGTTGGGGGGGTGACCTCATGGAGGTTTACAAAATTATGAGGGGCATGGATAGGATAAATATGCAAAGTCTTTTCCCTGGAGTCGGGGAGTCCAAAATTAGAGGGCATAGGTTTAGGGTGAGAGGGGAAAGATATAAAAGACACCTAAGGGGCAACTTTCTCACACAGAGGATGGTACATGTATGGAATGAGCTGCCAGAGGATGTGGTGGAGGCTGGTACAATTGCAACATTTAAGAGGCATTTGGATGGGTATATGAATAGAAAGGGTTTGGAGGGATATGGGCCGGGTGCTGGCAGGTGGGACTAGATTGGGTTGGGATATCTGGTCGGCATGTTTGGGTTGGACCAAAGGGTCTGTTTCCATGCTGTACATCTCTATGACCCACATGGTCACTGGCCATTTCATTTGTTTAGCCACTTTCTCAAAGGAAAGGGGCTTCTACATCCTTCTCGTTGAACTTAGGCAGAGCTTGGACATATTTAAACAAATCCCCACCAGGCCTTTCACGACATTTGTCATCATTGTCCTCCTCACTAACCGTGTCTCCTACCTTCACCTCCATCCTTTTAAGTCAACTTTCCTATCTAATTGTCAACTTATGAAATTCAGACTCTCTCACTTTCTGCGTTTCTTCTTTCTCTTTCTTCTGTTATGGTCTTCCTCTCCTTTGCTTTTAATCATAATTCAAACTGTTTCACTTCCTTTTCTCTTTCTTGTTTTGCCAGGCCTATTCTTTCCTTTTCTTTTGCCTCTAATTCAAAAGGTTTCATTTGCAATTGAATTTTAGCCATTCCAATGGCATTTCCAGCTATTGTAATTGTTGAGCTATTACTGTAGTTACCGCCCTTTTTCACACATTCAAAGGCAACCCCAACTCCAACTGGTCTGCCAATTCCAAAAGCTTTGCCATACTCTCTTCCTGTAAAACACTCTGACTTCTTCCATCCCCAGAAAACTCCTAGTAACCGAAAAAGCCATTATTACACAAGGTACACCATGTTAAACCAATCAAATTCAACACCTGAAACAAAAGATACTAATACCTAGCACTCACTGCCTTACCTTATCCTAAATCCAACCTGAAATTAGAGATTTTGATCTTGACAACAGCTCCTGATTTGTAATGGACCAGACCAAATCTCCTCCAAAATATTTTAAGAAAGTAGCTTAGATACTAACTTTTTTTTTTACTTTAAAGTAACATGCTGGGTTCCAGATGCAATTCAATGGTCAAACTACTTGATGTTAAGCAAAGCACAATTTAAATACTACAGTTAGAATACAAAAAAACTAACGTACCTTAACTCTATTAGAAAACAACAGAATAATAGATACAGTAACTATTAGTAATTAACTGTTCCAATTTAGTAAAAGAGTCCCATAAACACACCCCATGGCAAATTAAAAAAAAAGATTTGTTTCATAGGTAACCCAGCAGCAGAGAGTATATAACAGAGAAAAAAAAAGAGCCTCTACTTCTTCAAAACACCAGCAGCTTCTTTCTTGAGATTCTACAGCAACTGCTTAAAACTGAAGCTAAATAGTAAAAAAAACCTTGAAATCCTGGTTCAGAGAGTTGGCCACACCCATCCAGGCTACTTCTATAGTTCCAACTTTTAAAAGTCCCAAGACCTCATAAGTCGTTTACTGGCTCTCCAAGTAGACAGCTTGTTACCCCTGTCTTTAAACCTCTCATTTTTCTAAAGAAAGGACAAATTATACCTTTCAAAGCTGCAGGTTTGTCACTGCTGCCTAATTTGGAAAGTGGAATTCTTATCCACAAAAAGTGTATATTGGTCTTGTATTTAATAAAAATTATTTTTTGAATATCCATTTTCTGCAGTTTTACCTAATAACAGTTTTGACCAGTTTGCAGTGGTCAGTCTCTGCCTTATCCTGTTCATTAACCTTATCAAAAATCTAGATTCTTGCACTGCATCCTTCAAACCTAACTTTCAATTAATCAGGTTACGATCACGGTTAGATAAATATTTCTTTACTGCAAAGCGAGCAAAGTCAGGCTCATTAATAAACCTAGTACGGCCTGCTACTTGTAGGTTTTGGAACATATTATTTCAGAAAATCAGACTAGACTCAAATTTCACTACCTCTGACATGTGCTATGATGTTATTCCCACATTCATGTGAAAACTGCAGTTTCATTAAAACATTTCTTTTGCCAAAAGCCTCAATTCAGAATTAAAATATCCTGCCAGTTCATTGCTGCTAGGTTTGTAGACAACTCCCATTCCAGTTTTCAGTCCTCTTTTACCCCTCAATTCTAACTATGATGATTGATTTCTCTTACTTCCATCCTCTGTTAAGACATCATCATGGATTAAATGATGTTTTGTCATTCACTTTTGCATTATTCTTAATGACGTATTTTTCTCACCACTGTTCTGTCACAGCAGCTAAATAATGATGATTATTTCGGTGCAAGGTATTTTATTCAGTCGATACTCTCTTGCTTTATTATGTTAGCAAACAAACAGGGACTGCTATGGAGATAGATTTAATCCATTCAGTACCTGTCACAAAGAATCGCAAAGTGAAAATGAAATTAAATCAATCATTAAAACAAATAATCCTGTGACATTAATCCAACAGATTTAAAAGTAGTCAGCTCACTATAATTTAGAAGAACAATATGTTTATCATTACAAATCCATGCAAACAGTTTATTGGTAGCTTCCAATGTTAACTGTTTAGTCATAATATGATTTTAATACATTTTAAAAGACAACTTGGACTTCTACATTAGTCTTATGATTGATGGAGCCGAATGGAGAGAATTCAAACGAGGTTTCACCTTTTTATTTTAAAATCCATTTCCTCCCACTCCTTATTGAAAAGAAATGAGTCTGTTTTAGAGTGGATTTATTGGCCATTAGTTACTTATGTTTGAACTTTGACAACAACTAAAGCAAAGGGGTCACATTCACAGTTATGCAATTGTGATATAACCTATGTTTCTTTCAGCCGTGTACACAAGTGATTAGGAAGACAAAGCATTCTGAATTGTCCTCTACTTTAGATAAACTACATTGCGCTCACTGCTCCCCCACCATTTCTAATCCATTGAGATCAATTATCCAAGGACAGTTTAGGGATTTAAACCTGGATATTCTTAGCCTGTGTGGATCAGTTAGTTAGTTCTAAACAGAGATTAATTATTTTTAATTCTTCTATGGTGAACATACATGTTATGAAGTGCACTGCACCTGTTACTCATGCCAGCTATTTGATTTTCATTCACAGCCATAAGGAAACCTTGTTATATAATTCTAGTCTGAAAAGAATTTATTCAATTTAGCCACAACATTTGCCTATTCCAATTAAGCAGAAGGTACATTTAAGACATCTGGATTCAGAAGTCATAATACTTTTCAAAAATGTTACAAAACCTCAATGGAAAATAAAAATAAGAAATACAACACAATATTCAAAAACAATCCAGGAGTTCCAATGGTTGAGGTGCAATCTATCAATGCTCTTTGATAGCCTATGAAATTTGAATACTTAGGAATTTAACAAAAAAGATGACTCTTGTAATAAAGATCTGTAAAATAGTTTAAATTTAAAATTTACATCTTGGTAAAATTACAATTAGCACATCAGATGTACAAGTTTCAAGTAGCATTTAAATCATTATACAAATTCAAAGATATCCCAACGCAGTCTACATTTTTTATACAATATATTTACAAGCACTCACTGCAGTGAAATAACTCACTCCACTGTCTTATTATGAAAATATCAAATACTTATTTCTTAAATGTCCATTTTAAAAGAAATAGATACAAGATAAAATGCTGATAATGGAGTTTCCACACTATATCTGTATTCATTCCCTCATAATTAGCACATTAAATCTTGTTCTTCCGACAGAAATCTAGTCTGTGCTGTTGTTTTAGCTAGGTACTGAAAGTAATCCATTTTCATCAGCTGTGTCCAGAATTTTACAAATTATTGGTGATTCCACCTGAGAAAAACAAAATATCAGATTGAGCCTTGCCAATCATATCAATGAACAGAAGTCAATATAATTTACATATCAATATCACACATCAATGTCCCAGATACAAGAAATCAATTAATTTAGCACAGACCAGACAATGAGCCTGAAACCTTGCTGCTGCATGACCCAGTGGAGTCAATAGGTAAAACAAACTAGATCACAGACACTGCTGCAGGCCCATAACATTAAAAATCAGCTGTCCATACAATTAGAGTATATTGCTGTCATTTGAAAATGGTATTGGAAAACAGATTCCATCAAGTGAAATCATAATGCCAGAGTGTATCTTTAACTTGCTGATTTTCTAGGTAGAGATCTACAGCACAGAAAAGAAAAGCCCTTTGACCCAACAACTCTGTGCCAGTTGGAAAGAACCACCTAACTACTCTAATCCCATTTTCCAACACTTGGCCCCCATATTCTTGCATGCCTTGGTGTCACTAGTGTATTTCTAAAGTATGTCTAGAAGGTTACAATGGCTAATGTATAACTTTAGCAGTTTTTTTAAAAAAAACCTGCTGCACATATTCTCAACAGGGGAAATCAGTTTGTTCCAGCTTTATTTGGAGGCTGAGATGTACCAACACCCTCATCTTATTTTCCATTTGATTGCCATATTATTTAACTAAGTGCTGTATGAATGCCTTGACAATATGGAATTTGTAACCAAGAAAAAAGGTCGAGTTCAAGATTTTTGATGCTTTCAAAAGCAAACCGGATGAGCGTATGAGAGAAAAAGAGTGAAAGGATAAGATAAATAATTTGAGATATCTTGGGGTTACACGGATGAGAAATTTAACTGCTCTTGTAACATTACAATGGCAGTGACTATAAAAGTTGTTCAGAGTCTGGAAATTCTTACAATTTACCTCCCGCTTTCCCACCTCCTGTACAGTGGCAGGAGAGTCTACTACTATCTGCAAGATGCACTGAAGAAACCTAAAGGGCTCTTCTACAGCATCTTTCAAACCCGTGACCTCTCTCTGCCACCACAAAGAAAAACGTGGCAGGCTCATGGACACTCTAATGCCAGCAAGTTTCCCTCCAAGTCACAGACCATCATGATTTGGAGCAATATAGTCATTCCTTTGCTGTTGCTGGGTCAAAATCCTGAAATTCTCTTTCCAATACCACCAAAGGTATATGTACATCACATGAACTGTAGTGGTTCAAACTGGCAGCAAACCATCTCCTTCAAGGGCAATTAGGGAATGATGATAAATGGTAGCAACGCCCACACCCCAAGAACAAATGAAAGAAATGGGCGGTTTATTCCAAAGAAACTAAAAAGGATAAGTGTAAAATGCACACAGAAAATATAACTCATGTCGGAACAGGTATATGTTACTCACCCCCAAAATATATTGGCAGGTTTGCGGCTCAAGCATGTAGATTGTAACTGCATGAGGAGACTCTGATTCCTTACATCTATGACAGAGTATACATTTATTTAAATAAAGTTAAAAGCAAAAAGAAAATTTGACTGACAGTTACAGAACATAACAAATATGAACGCTGTCCTGAAATTCAAACTCTTTGTGCAGCTAACTTGCATTTGTGTGGCACCTTTCATGCAATAATACAAGATGCTTCATGTGACCATTATGAAAAAAAGACCCAAGTTACATCCCCAGGAGATATTAGGGCAGATGCCAAGCTTAGTTGAACCAGTAGGTTTCAAGGAGCGTCATAAAAGAAAGTAGTAGATACACAAAGCGATTAATGGATGTAAACCCAGAGTCCATGGCCAAGGTAATACCAGGTCACCCATGGGGCAGTGATTAAAAATGGGCCTGCTCAAGATATCAGAATTAAAAGGGTACAGAGATGTTGCAAGTTTGTGGGCCTGGTCAAGATTATAGAGATAGGAAAGGGTAATATTAAAGGATTTAAAGCAAGGATGAGAATTTTAAAATTATGGTGTAGCCATTTGGAAAATGAAAAGACTGAGTTAAATCTATACGCCTGAATAAAAATAGATCTGTGATGTGACAAAGATCTCAGACTTACTTCAATTTTACAACCACTTGTCGTGGCTTTCCTGTCAAATCACAAAGATCACCATTTCCATAAAAATGTGAAACAACCCTGAAAAGAAATGTAATTAACTGTAATTAGAACAGTATTTACAACATCAATTTTCAGCTAATTTTAGTAAAAGGTGCACTAATAGTTGGCACATTTAGTCATGACTGAGCTACATTACTAATGCTTTATGGAGTTCAAGTTAGAAGATTTAATACATCCACAAAGTATTAAACACATGCGGAGATCAGCCAAACGATTTGCATAACTCTACCATGGAAAATTTGATTCCAGATTTATTCAAGTAATTGTAGATTTTAAATGTAGCCGAACCTTGAAGCAGAAAATAATTATGTAGTTTTATACGGTGGCTTCAGAGAAAGATTGCTAACAAGAACTGATCATTTGCTATTGTGTTATAGGTCTACAATCTTAAACAATATTTATTACAAATGCCACTACGAATTATTGCAATCAAGAAACTTGTGTGCAATGCATATTTTAAGTACACAAAGATATAGTTAAATGCATGTGTATCTCAGTCTCATGTTAAAAAGCAACAGAGGCCTTCACACACTGCCATGAATTATCACAGCTTGGTATCAACATGATTCCACGTCTGCCTGCTGCCTTGCATTATAAAGTAATTACTGAGATAGACATCTCTACTTTTTGTCAAAAATATCATAGTTGACAGTGACTGAATAATATTTGTTGTGATTGAATCACACATTCTGTTAACCACTCTTACTTAATAAATGTTGTGTGAACTGAAAAATTCAGATTTATTTGATAGCTCATGATAACTCAAAAGATGTCATCCACAGAAATGATTGATGACAAAAGGAAGCCATTACGTCAGTGTTGGCTTTTTGAATAAATTACTGTCTTTAACCCCACATCCAGCTTTTGGTCCATAACTAGAAAATATCCTCATCCTCAATTAAGAGTCATAGTATCATAGAGATGTACAGCACAGAAACAGACCCTTTGGTCGAACTGTCCATGCTGACCAGATATCCCAACCCAATCTAGTCCCACTTGCCAGCACCCAGCACAAATCCCTCCAAACCCTTCCTATTCATATACCCATCCAGATGCCTTTAAATGTTGGAATTGTACGAGCCTCCACCACTTCCTCTGGCAGCCCATTCCATACACGTACAACCCTTTATGTGAAAGAGTTGCTCCTTAGGCCTCTTTTATATCTTTCCCCTCTCAAGCTAAACCTATGCCCTCTAGTTCTGGACTCCCTCAGCCCAGGGAAGAGACTTTGTCCAGTTATCCTGTCATACCCCTCATGATTTTATAAACCTCTATAAGGTCAGCTCTCAGCCTCCAACGCTCCAGAGAAAAGAGACCCAGCCAATTCAACTTCTCCCTATAGCTCAAATCCTCCAACCCTGGCCACATCCTTGAAAGGATTCAGAGAAGATTTACAAGTTTCACAACATCCTTCCACTGGAAGGAGACCAGAATTGCATGCGATATTCCAAAAGTGGTCTAACCAACGTCCTGCACAACTGCCACATGACCTCCCAACTCCTGTACTCAATACTCTGACCAAAGCATACCATAGGCCTTCTTCACTATCCTATCTACCTGTGACTCCACTTTCAAGGAGCTATGAACCTGCACTCCAAGGTCTCTTTGTTCAGCAACATTCCCCTAACCTTACCATTAAGTGTGTAAATCCTGCTAAGATTTGCTTTCCCAAAATGTGGCATCTCATATTAATCTAAATTAAACTTCATTTGTCACTTTGGCCCATCTCAATTGCTATCCAACTTTATGAAATCTACGATTAGCAGCTTTTCAGATTCCAATAACAAAAAATCTGTCTGTCTTCCTTTTAGGTCTTTTAACAAAAATTTTAATCTATGACCTCTGTTTGTTGACCTACCTGTTGGTGGGAATAGAGTAGATATTGAAAATCTATTGGCATGTATTATCTGGGGAACCTTTATTAGGTCATTCATAGCCTTCTCTGCTCGAAGGAGAACAGTCCTAACTTTTGGAATCTCTTTTCATAATTAAGACTCTTATTACTGACAATGTCCTGATAAACCTCCTCTACCTTTTATAGACTTTTGTATTTTTCCTGAAGTATGATGCTCAAAGTTGTTCAATGTTCCAGCTGAAGCTACTCAGTGAGTTATGCATTAAATCCTTACAAATTCACCTCACTTTCTGTGTTCCATCTTCTCTCCATTGGTAAGACCGTGCTGAATTTTTTGCAGCCCACGTGACATGTTCTTCTTTATTCCAGGTACCAACCACAATGATGCTTTTTCCAGCTCCTTTATCCTTTAGACAATATAAAAAGTAATTATCTTGTAATGTACTTGTCATAGCTTAAAACTAAAAAGAAAAAAAAATCAGTTTGGAGGCAGAAAGTATTAGAGGCTATCTTCTGGGGAAGACTAGTACACCAAGTAGCCATTAGCCTTCACCTTAAAGTCAGGCCATATATTAAAAACAGAAAATGCTGCAGAAACTCAGCAACTCTGGCAGCATTTTTTGGAAGAATAAATAGTTACCATTTTGAGTCCAATGATTCCTCCTATCTTATCCCCCACGTTTTGCATTCAGTGTCTGCACTTAGCACTTCCAGGCTTTGAGCACAGCATGAATTATATACATGGTAGCAATCTTTTATGGTTCTTTAATAAGTCATCAACACTATTTCAGACACGCACCAATGCTGTCACACCCACCAAGCATTACTGTTCCCTATACTAAAGCTAGTAACTCAGTGAGAGACAAGTTACTGCCAAATTTACATTGCAATCTATGACACGAAAATCTTCATATTTGCAAACCTGAGTAAGTGAATATGCAAATATGCTGTTGCTTTGCCATGTTTCTCCTCTTTTTTTCAAAGCTAGCGACTCCTTGGTGGAGTATCTTAATGGATTTAATGGCCACATATGAATATTTCACTGCATAGTGATCAGGAGTAGAAATTCTGGGTGATGCATCCTCCACATCATCGTTGTCTCATTTTGAATGTAGCAATTCTATGGATCATCTAGGTGGATATCATTTAACTCAACAAATACTGATCTTGTATGCTTCCTGGTGTTTGGCTTAGTTACTCATTATCTTAATGAGTTGAGCCATGGGAAAAATATGTATGAACACGCTCTAATTTTTATATAAAGAATACCATAAAATTAAGAAAACCAGATTGTTACAATTTTTAACTATTGTATCGAAATTTGAATGTCCCCATCTTCAACATTCACACCAACAATCGCTGATGTACTGGCTCACACTAGTATGTACAATCTACAAGATGCAGTGCAGTAATTTATTAAGACTCCTTACGTAGCAGCTTTCAAAAATCAAAATCTATCTTCTGGAAGAACCAGTGCAGAAAGTGCATGGGAACACAACCACCTGCAAATTCCCCTCCAAGCCACACACTGTCTTGACTTGCCACTGCACTACTGTTTCCTTAATGTGGCTGGGTCAAAATCTAGGAACACCCATCCTCACACCACTGTGCATGTACCCATACCAGATGGCGTACTGTGATTAAAGAAGGCAGCTCATCAGCAACTTCTCAAGTACAAACAATGATGAACAATAAATTTTGGCCTAATTACTGTCACCCACATCTACTGAAAAATAAAATTATTGATTAAAAAAAACACTAAACAGTCTAAGTATAGACAATGCCGATGTAAGCTTTTAATTTTGTTTCAACATTTTGTTACAGTATATACAGTACCGAAAGGGGCCATTTGGCCCCACTTATCCATGCTACCAGAAAAACACCCAGATGGCCTTTCTAATTTCAAACTCTAAATGTTAATTAAAAATCTTAAAAAATCATTTTACTGAAAACAAAATAAAACATTATGCAATCACACATACCTCATGGTATTGCTGCACATGCTTACCATAGCAGAATTCATATTTCCACCATCCCACACCCTGCCAATATAACAGTAAAGCAAATTATCCATATTTGAAATGCCATGACACAAATAATTCAACCAGAATAGATATTTCAGGAACGAGATCTAAACTAGGGAAACAGGAAATATTAGTAACTTCTAAAGATGTTCTGCTCAATCACTGCTGATTAAACTCCCTTTCATTACCATTTTTAAACAGGAATAAACTATACAAAAAGAGACAAATCAAAAGAGAGAAGGACAGTTAAACTTCTGGCAAAGGAACAAAGCATTCTCAAAGTTTTTTTAATTGCAATTATTTGTCTTTGATGGCTTAATTCCCCAAAGTGTGTTTACTATTTCACACTAACAATGATGTTCCTGTACTACCCACTATCCATAGCCAAGCATTCACCTACACAACCCCAATACGGCAGTTGCACTGTTTGAAGTGCAGGGAGCGGGAGATGTATATAAGATGTTCGGCTGAAATTTCCCTCACGTCTTCTACTTTTAAAATTACTTTTGAAAATTCAGTTTGATAATCATCAGTTCAATTCTATTTAGATTCTCTGTTTGATTCACTGGCTTAGGAATGTCCACCTTTAGAACCAAGGATCAGAAATGTATGGAAAAAAAAATCTCCTGGTAAGAATTTGCTGAAATACAAAACCTGATGCACAACAGATTCAAACACTCCTTGCACAAAAATAGGAAGCCATCATGCAACAAGCAACATGACACCCATACAAACTCAGGATTTCCATATAAATAAAAACAAATTCTCTAAAACACAAAACATTCAAGACATACAAGATACATTGCAGAAACTGTTGCTCCAATCTAACTGGTAGGAAATTTGTTCTTCATGTGAACTTCTTTCCATTCTCTTTCTCATCTTAGCCTTTCAGAGTGTCTTTCCATCTGTTGTTATCTAGTTTCCTTTTGAAAACAAGCTAAAGTTTTGGATTCTCCCACAAATGTAAAGAATCTCTCCACAAGTAGCTTGTTGAACCTCCTCAATTTTATCGATTTATATGAAGTCATCTTTCCGTCAGACAGTTTATTAACAAAAATTAAAATGCCGGTTTAAATTTTGCTCAATATCTGTAATGCCTCCAGTCTGAAATTTGACAAAAAATTCCTTTTTAATCTGATTGAACCTTCACATACTGGCAGACCTCGTAGAAGGTTTTGAACTTCTGAGGTACTGGGCTCTTGCCATTAGATAGAAGTAAAAAACTGCTGTTATCTTTGTTAGTCCTGCACTGAACTATTTACCAAGCATTTCAAAGATGTTATTTAGATGCACTGAACAAAATCTTAGCTGCTCCAGTACCACACAAAACTAAAAAATGATGGTCTCTCCTGTTAACACAAATTACATAAATAAAATCAAACTTCCGAAAATTAAATCCATATTGTTCTTTAAACTCATGTTTTCAACAAAATCATCATCACAAATTTTCATCCCACATCACATTCTTGAATGCCAGTACAGCAATAGAAAGCAATGTAAATCATGTCTTGCTGACAACAAATCTCATTTCCCTTGTCTCTTCCATAGACCTTTATCTTCCTTCAAAATGTTTATGCCCTTTTCCCTTAAAAGATGCAATGACATTTGATTCAGGAATCAAATTATTTCATGCTTCAAAACATTCCTGGCATAGTTTTTCCTAACAGCTCTTCTCATTGTCACACAGTGATCATTTAAAATTGACTTTCAACAATAAATCACTTGAAGGTCATTTTTCTTATTCTTCCTCAATCTCATATTTCAATCTTCCAACATTTCTCACATTCACAACTCTAATTTGTAATATTACTGAGACAACTGGAGCTAAGTTTGTTTCATTTTCATTAGAACTAGATTTTTGCCAGAGAGGGATGTATTTATTTCAGAAATCATGTATTTCATATTGGAATAGTTTCACTGCTGATTATTCCAGTGCTAACGTTATTTCCTGGAGCTGGAATCTTGTTTAGCCGATGAAACACAGGCTTTTATCCATTCCAGCATTTTTATGTAGACTGTCCATCATTCTTCTACAAGTTTACACTGAACTAATAGTTCAAAATAGACATAATTAGCTTCTGGCTTTATTTCTCAAAGACAAACTTTCAACCAATTGATTCAGTTTTATATTTACTGCTGTGACCCTAATTTAATTCTTATGACTACTGTTCAAAAAGATGAGCAAAGGAATGGACTCTTACCCCATGGAAGCAATAGGAGCCACTTAGAAATTCCTGAATAAGCTGTTCATCAGTCAGTTTTGAGATGTGAGTAGTTCCTACAACAACTGGCTGCTGTCCTCCAACACTAATCGATTTGTGGGATACAAACTTTTCATCACTTGTGGATGTTGTGTCAAGTTCCTATTGTTAACCCAACAAAGAAACCATTTCAAAATGACATTCATTGAAGTGCATGAACACTATCAAAAAAAAAGTCTGCTCAACTCTTAAGCCCAGTGTGGAAAATAACTCATATCGGCTGGTTACACAGCTGAAATACTTGGAAAAAAAAACATTCCAAGTAGAACTTTCTTTCCATCCATCTCATTAATATTGTCATGGATTAATGTTCCTGTCTTGTACATTTCACAGTTTCAAATGTGTTGCCAATCTTTATCAATTTGAAATAATTTTGTACAGCACTCAAATTACACTGAGATTTATTTACGTAACAATGCAAAATAAAGTGCAAGGTAAGAAGTTCGTAACTTCAGCAGCTTTGATGTTAAGTTGTAATATGTCCCATCATTACATAGAAATGGGATGATCTTTTAATTCTTTATGTTAGTTAAGGAGTATAAGTAAGAAGGTACTAAACTGAAGCCCTTTCAGAAATGGAGAACAAATAATAAAAGGTCACTGAGGAAGGACCATATGCTCACCTGGTGAGCTACATGGGACAAAGATAACAAAATTAGAAATATCTTAAATCCACACTTAATAATTTGCAACAGATATGCAAAAATTGGATATAGTTATTATTTAGACAATTATCTTTACACAACAAAATTGTTAATTACTTAAATGCCTAAATAATATAGAATCTGAATATATTACCATTGTTTCGAAGCATGGTCAACACAAACATAAATTTCACTAATTCGTTTTAGAACAGGCACTACAATACAAATATTCTATTTCACAACCAATTTGTTTGTGAATTATATGCGGAAGTTGATAAAATGTGGCACTGGAAAAAGCAAAGCAGGTGAGGCAGCATCTGAGGAGAAAGAGAGTCAATGTTTTGGGCATAACCCTTCATCAGGACAGGGGAGGGACAAGGGGGCTGAGAAATAAATGAGGGGGATGGGGCTGTGGAAAGGTAGGTGGGCGAAGGTAGGAGGTGATAGTGGTAGGTTGGTGGGAAGTGTGGAGCAGATGGGTGGGAAGAAAGGTGGACAGTAGGTCAGGTCAAGTCAACAAATCAGAGCTGAATCAAAGGGTTGGATCATAGAACCCCAACAGTGTGGAAACAGGCCCTTCGGCCCAACAAGTCCACATTGACCTTCTGAAGACTAACCCACTCTGACTCATCCCCTTACCCTATTATCCTACATTTATCCCTGACTAATGCACCTAACCTACACATCCTTGAATACAATGGATAATTTAGCATGGCCAATTCACCTAAACTGCACATCTTTGGATTATGGGAGGAAACCCATGCAGACATGGGGAGAATGTGCGAACTCCACACGGACAGTTGCCTGAGGCTGGAATCAAACCCAGGTCCATGGTACTTTGAGGCAGCAGTGCTAACCATCGAGCCACAGTGCCACCCCCGTGATAGGAGGTTTTGAAACTAGTGAATTCAATGTTGGTAGGCTCCAGTGGCAGAAGATCAGGTGCTCCTCCTCCAGTTTGTGGGTGGCCTTGTTTCGGTAGTGGAGGAGGCCCAGAATGAACATGTCACTGGGGAGTTGAAATAGATGGCGACAGGAAGATGAAGGTTAGTTGGTGCGAGCGGATCAGAAATGTTCCCTGAACTGTCCTGTGAATTTGTGTTCTGTCTCGCTGATGTAGAAGAGACCACATCTGGAGCAGTAAGTGAGGTTGTAGGGTGTACAAGTAAATCTCTGATTTTGAATGATCCTTGGGGCCTGGTGTGGAGGTTGGGTGCGGTGGGGGGGGATGTGAATGTGTGGGCACTGGTTTTGCACATCTTATGGTTGCAAGGGAAGGTGCCACATGTGGAGTCAGGATTGGTGGGGAATATGGACCTAACGAGGGAGTCACGGAGGGACCGGTCCCTATGGAATGCAGATAGGGATGGGAAGGGAAATATATTTTTGGTGTTGGGGTCTGTCTGTAGGTGGCGAAAATGGCAGAGCATGATGCACTGGATTTGGAGATTAGTGAGGTGGAATGTGAGGACCAAAGAGGATTGTTTGGGATGGTAGGGTTTGAAGGTGGAAGTGCAGGAAATGGAGGAGATGCAATTGAGGGCATTGTTGATAACAGGAGGGGAAATTACAGCCCTACAAGTAGGAGGACCAGTCTGGCATTGGAACTGCTCATCCTGGGAGCAGTTACAGCAAAGGCAGAGGAATTGGGAGTAAAGGACCGCGCATTTTACAGGAGGGGGTGTGGGAGGAGGTGCAGTCAAGATAGCTGTGGGAGTCAGTGAGTTTGAAGTAGATGTCAATGTAAAGTCGGTTGCCAGAGGGGGAGAGGGGCGTCAGTGATGGTCCAGGTGAATAGGAGGTCAGGGTGGAAGGTGTTGGTGTAGTGGATAAACTGTTCAAACTCCTCACGAGAGCACAAGTTAGCACTGATACAATCATCGATGTAGCAGAGGAGAAGATGGGGGTTGGTGCTGTGTAACTGTGGAAGATGGACTGTTCCAGATATCCTATGAAGAGGCAGGCATAGCTGGGACCCATACGAGTACCCATAGCCACCCCTCTGGTTTGTAATAAGTGGGAGGATTGAAAGGAGAAGTTGTTTAGGGTGAGGATCAGTTCAGCCAATCAAAAGAGAGTATCAGTGGAGGGGGACTGGGTGGGTATGCAGGAGAGGAAGAAGCGCTACGGTCAGACTCCAGCATTAAAAATATATTTCCCTCCTTACGCCTACCTGCATTCCGCAGGGAGCATTCCCACTAGAACTCTCTCGTTAATTCCACACTCTCCACCAACTTCATCTCCACACCTGGCATCTTCCCCTGGCACCCACACCTCCCCCCTCACCTCCTTCCAAGGCCCCAGACGATCATTCCAAATCCAGCAGAGATTTATTTGCATATCCTCAAACCTTATTTTCTACATCCATTGCTCACAATGTGGTCTCCTCTATGTCAGAGAGCAAGCGCAAACAGTTTCGGGAACCTTTCTGGTCCATTTGCACCAACCAACCTCATCTTCTAATGACCATCTATCCTACCCCCTCCCCCTGTGACATGTCCATTCTGGGCCTCCTTTACCACCTAAACAAGGCCATCCACAAACTGGCAGAGGAACATCTCACCTTCCACGTCAGTAGCTTATAATCACATGGCCTCAACACTGAATTCACCTGTTTCCAAATGTCCCTTCTCCCCACCCCATTCCAGATCCAACCCTCCGACTTGGCTCCATCCTCTTGACCTGACCTACCTGTCCATCTTCCTTCCCACCTAGTGGCTCCACACATTTCTCATCGACCTATCACTACCACATCCTACCTTTGCCCACTGATCACCATCTCATCTATCTTTCTGCCAATCCCACCCCCTATTTATTTCTCAGCCCCATTCTCCCTCCCCAATCCTGATGAAGGATTACACCCAAGACATTGATTTTCTTGCTCCTCAGATGCTGCTTGACCTGCTGTGCTTTTTTCAAGTGCCACACTCTATTGATACTGACTTCTTCAGCATCTGTGGTCCTCCTATCTCCCCAAGCTATACACAGAAGTCAGGAACACATTCCCTTAGCTTTTTGTGAGAATAGCAAACATATAATAATAGTTACCTCTTGGGCTCTCTGGGTAGTGAAAGGTGGTTTCAGCAGATCCTCTTGCTGTTTTTCTAACTGTTCAAGACTTTTAGGCCTTAATGGTGAGCCATGTACTGACTGACAAAATATGTCATTAACTGGGGAGGATTTAAATCTGAGCAAGATAAAACAAAGTTAACACTCACAAATGCCACCACGTTATTAAGAATGAATACAAAAATGCAGTTCAAACAGATTATGATAAACTAAGGTTAAAAATAGGTAATGTTTATGGTAATTTAGATTACATGGTGTTGTTGGCTACTTTACCTGTATTTAGGATGGCTGCACAATAGTGGTGTCAAGATTACTAGTTCATATTCACAGGTGGTGACTTCAGCAACTGAGAGGATCTCATGTTTGGCTTCAGGGTGGCAGACATACATCACAGTGGTGACTCTCGGCTTGTTCTGTTTTAAGGTGCAAGGTGTACCATTTCCCATTACCACTGGATAATAAGGAGTGATTTGTCCTTCTATGTTTTTGGTGTGAACCTTAAAATTAAATAATTGCCACTTTAGTATATTAAAGTATTAACAACCATTGACAGGACTTATCTTTAATCATTAGTGGAAACATTCACAACTCAGAATATAGCAATATATATCATAGCAACAGAAATGTTTCAGGTTTGTCTTCTTTGTAACCTTTTTTAGGAGAATCAGTTTTCATGTTTCACACAGTAGTTCTAAGAAAGATGCAAAAAAAAAACTGAGATGGAGAAAAAGTTTTTTTATCTTTAGCTGAATCTTCAAAAACAAGTTTAAAACTTAGATCTGGAGCAAAAGGCGACTATATCAGAAATTATGCATCTAAAGCTGTATACATAAAATGTAAAATGGGAATTTAGATGGGTTAAAAATTATAAAACAAAAATAAATTAATTTTAATTTAAAAAGGGGTGACTACCCAGAAGAAAGCCTAAACTACAATGATATCACTTAAAAAGCATATCAAAAGTTACATCTTTCACTGTCAAAATCAAATTACTATTTTAATTGATTCTACATCAGTAACTGTAGTTTACAATAATGAGGGATTTGATTATATTTTAATTTGTTAATACTGATCAATTACTTGACATTGCTGATTTTAAACTTTAAAAATAGATGTTGCTTTGAAGGACAGATAAGATCGATCATTTGGTTCAGTTTAAGCAAAACTGCAGCTGACAGGGAACTAATAATGTTTTTCTAAATGTTCTTAAATTCATATTTTGGTTGTACAGACTGCTCTTTTATGTAGAATGCAAAAGACCATAGGAATCGCAAGAAACTTACAAATAATAAATGGCTTCTGGTTTTATGTTTGTTTTGAAAATCTTGCTTTTATAGAAACAAGAATAATTTAGATTCTATCATCTAGTTACTCATCCCCATTGAAGAATGTTCTTTTAGACAGCTGAAATCAGCAAACATGATTAATTAGAATGTTTGTCAAGTGGCTTAGCAGCACCCTGGGTAGGGACATCTACGTCAAACCCTAAAACATTGAACTGTGGAGATTTGAAACAAACAAAAGCAGAAATTCCAGAGAAATTCAGCAGGTCTGGGAACATCTTTGGAGAGAAAGTCGTCTTAACATTTTGTGTCCAGTGATCCTTCTTCAGAACCAAAGAACCGTTGCGCAGGTTTTCAATGTAATTTTTGTTTTACTTTCCATTTATGATATTTCAGCTTCCACCTTAACTGTAAGTTCCAATCATTACTTTTCTCTCTGTAAAATGATTGAAATATCCAGACTTGTCAACACACCACTCAGCCTTCAGCTAGCTTGGATTTATGACAGACAAACTGTCTCAAAGTCTAGCTCAGCGCATGCATTGGAAAGGATGCCACCAACTCTAACCAGCTAACAAAATAGCATGGCAAAACAACAAACTGATCTGCAGGACTAATATACTTCCCTGAAAGGCTTGTATCCTCAGTTCAGTGCTAGAGGTATTGAAGCCTGGACATCCTAGATCTATCAAGAAAAAAGACTTCGGTGTCGATGTATATCCTTGGCATGATACAGAAAAGCATTACAGGTATGTAGAAAGACAAAGTCAACAACAATGTAGTCCTTTCCATGTTAAAGATATCAAGCATGTTTGCGCTAATCAAGCAAAGAAAGCTTTTCTGACTTCAGCATGTATCCTGAATGTAAGGTGGATGCATCCAAGGATAATGACATATGGGGAGGTTGTCTGTACCAAGAGACCAGCAAAGTACCCAAAGCATGGATTCAAGGCTACTGTCAACAAGAGACACAAAACCCCTCAATATTAATCACAGTAAGTGAAAAACTCTCACTGAGGTGATGCAAATAGCTATACAATTTATGGGCAGTTGTGTGACATCATCATGACACTTGATTTTAGAGATTCCAAGGTAGATGTCAGCCTGAAAACAGTGTTAGCATAAATCATTCAGTAAGGGACAACTTTATGTGTGGCACGTGGCAGGAAGTGCCTTTCTAGAATTAGCTTATTCAACCATCAAAAGCAAATGATCACATCTGAAGTCAGATTTGATGAGGTCTAGGCACCCTTGTGACCTGTTCCACTCACTCCCACTCTCTCTTTGTCAACAGACCAAAACCACCATTTTCCAGCCCCTTTCAGTTCTGGAAGAGTTATATCGGAATAAAAATTTTAACTATATCTTCTTTCCACAGATGCTGCCTTACCTGCTGAGTCTCTCCAGCATTGTTTTCATTTATGAATTTGAGACTGCACTCCTCCTTCATCTCTTGCAGATGGAAAAATGCCTGTCATCAAACTGCCTATCAAAATGATTAAAAGGGAAGGATGACTTGTGCATTTAACTCCTGAAGAAAGGCTCATGCCCGAAACGTTGATTCTCCTGCTCCTTGGATGCTGTCTGACCTGCTGCGCTTTTCCAGCAACACATTTTTTTTTTGTAGATATTTTTATTGAAATTTAACATTTTTGCAAATTTACAAAAAAAAAACTCTCAAATACAAACATTGATGTACAATTAAATCATATATACAATAGTCATAATTTAACAAAGAGAAAGAAAGGAAACAAAAAGAGAAAAAAAAAGAAACGAAAAAAGAAAGAAAAAAAACCTCAACTTTCTACTAATCTAACCTATAACTAACCAGAGTGTATACCTAAGTCTCTTACATGCTCGGAATGTATAAACATCAAATATAATAAAACCCGTATTCGCGCAGGATTCCTCTCCCAAGGGGCCCCGGAGCAGCCCGGTCTGAAATCTTCACTAAATAAAAGCCCTTGTTAGGATAGCCGAAATATCTGCATTTATATAATTCAAAAAGGGCTGCCATATTTTATAAAATAATTCAGTCTTTCGGTGCACCATATTTGTGAGGAAGTCAAGGGGGATATATTCCATAATTAATCTGTGCCAATTTGAAAGTTCAGGGGGGCCCTCAGCCACCCAGTTCACCAAAATATTTTTCCTTGCACAGAAAGAGAGAATAGAAAATAGTCTCTTCCCATGCATATCCAGAGATGAGAGGTTCGAAAAGCCCAAAAGGAGAGATACAGGGTCCACCCTAATTTCCGTTCCTAAAATTTCTGTCAGGGTATTTGCCACTTTAGTCCAGTATCTGCGGATTTTCTGACAAGTCCACAGACAATGTGCAAGAGTGCCCACCTCTATTTTGCATTTGGGACACATTGGAGATGCTCCTGCCTTAAATTTTGCCAGTCGAGCCGGAGCTATATGGGCCCTATGAAGTATCTTTAGTTGGATAGCCTGAGTTCTGTTACAGATAGCAATTCTTCTAGCATTTTCCCAAATGTCATTCCACATATCCTCAGAGATTTCTAGCCCCAAGTCCTGCTCCCATGTTTTAAGCAGGTCATCCATGTCTCCTGAGACTCCATCATGTAGCAAATGGTATATAGTACTAACGGAGGATGCCCCCGCTGGTAGTAAGACATTACGTTCTCTGTCTGATTTATAAAGACTATCTATTAATGTAGTCTTCCTCTGTATATAATCTCGAACTTGGAAGTATCGAAAGAGATCCCCATTAGGTATTCCGAATTTCAGACGCAGCTGCTCAAAGGACATCAGGATCCCATCTTTAAATAGGTCCCCTAAGCATGAGATCCCCTTGGATCTCCAGAGTTTAAAGGTGGCATCTGTAATCCCCGGTTGGAATCCCCATGTGCCTACTATTGGTGCATGGGGGGGGATGTTTTATGTGAGTTACCCTCATTTTGCCGCATTATATTCCAGGCCTTAATTGTGTTTAATATTATGGGATTTTTACAGTAGTCTGTAATGATTTTCCTCTTATCTGAAAATAAAAGGTTAATAAGTGGGTATTTTACTTGGGAGGCTTCGATATCCAGCCAAATTGATTGTGGATCAGATGAAACCCAATCAGCTATGTAACTTAGTAGGGAGCTTAACAGATATTTCCTAAAGTCTGGGAAGTCCAGTCCTCCCCTTGCCTGTGGAAGCTGTAGCTTCTTCAGCTTAATAAGGGGCCGTCTATGGTTCCAAATAAAGGAGCCCAACCAGCCATATAATTTACGTAGGGCTAGCCTTGGCAGCATCAGCGGGAGCATTCTCATAGGATATAAGAAACGGGGCAGAACATTCATTTTAATTAATGCTATTCTCCCTAGCCAGGAAGTCGGAAGGTCTCTCCATCGCTGGAGGTCCTGCCTTATCCTTTCCATTAATTGTACAAAATTAGCCCTATACAGCTGATCAAATACTGGCGTGATAAAAATACCTAAATATAAGAAGCCCTCCAGGGACCAACGGAAGGGAAAAGGGGATCCATCCATTAAGTGGGGTATCATAGCCAGACCACCCATTGGCATGGCTTCCGATTTTGAAAAATTAATTTTATAGCCTGAGAATGCACTAAATGTATTAATAACTTGAATTAGACGAGGCACTGACATTAAAGGATTACTGAGGAATAAGAGAACGTCATCTGCATAGAGGGTAATTTTGTGTTTACCTGTACCAATCCTCGGGGCCGTTATATTAGGATCAGTCCGGATGGCTTCTGCTAATGGTTCGATTATCAGTGTAAACAACAATGGTGAGAGAGGACATCCTTGACGGCAGCCCCTACCCACACTGAAGCCATCCGATCTTAACCCATTAGTTATAACAGCTGCTTTGTGGTCATTATACAATGTTGAAACCCATTTGGTAAACACCTGTCCAACGCCAAACCTTTCCAATGTGTAAAATAAATATGACCATTCAACCCTATCAAATGCCTTTTCCGCATCCAATGAAATTACTACTCCTGGTATCTTTCCCTGATGACAGGCTTGGATCATATTCAAGACCCTTCTGATATTATTGGATGATCTGCGGCCCTTAATAAATCCCGTCTGGTCCTCCTTTGTAATATATGGCAGTACCCTTTCTAGTCTTAGTGCTAACATTTTTGAGAGAATTTTAAAGTCTACATTTAGTAAGGATATTGGTCTGTAAGATGCACAATCTTCTGGGTCTTTTCTTTTTTTGAGGATAAGAGAAATATTTGCTTCTTTCAGCGTGGGTGGGAGACAGACCTGACTATGCGCAAAATTATACATATCCATAAGTGGGTCAACCAATATTCCTGTAAATTCTTTATAGAATTCAGCTTGAAAACCATCCGGGCCCGGTGCTTTTCCGCTCTGAAGTTGCCGAATTGCCTCAAGTATTTCTTGGACTGTTAAAGGGGTATTTAGGGCCGACACCTGTTCCGGAGTCAGGCCCGGGAAGGTCAAATTTTTAAAAAATGACTGCATCCTCCTAATCCTATCTT
Organism: Hemiscyllium ocellatum; assembly: GCF_020745735.1. Taxonomy (NCBI): domain Eukaryota; kingdom Metazoa; phylum Chordata; class Chondrichthyes; order Orectolobiformes; family Hemiscylliidae; genus Hemiscyllium; species Hemiscyllium ocellatum. The sequence goes on along the minus strand of NC_083410.1, from coordinate 56,378,685 downwards.
CACAATCCTGCGACCTATATAGTTCAGAATAAAATTCTTTAAAGGTCTCATTGATCTTTTTATGATCGTGAGTCAGGGTACCTGTACTTTCCTTGATGGTCGGAATAGTTTGAGGGGCTTTCTTTTTCTTTGCAAGAAATGCTAAGTATCTACCCGGTTTGTCGCCATATTCATATAATCTTTGTTTCGCAAATAATATTTCCCTTTAAGCCGTTTGAGTAAGCGCGGTGTTTAAAGCTGTCCTAAGAGCTGTAATCCTCTGCAATTTTGTGATAGAAGGTCTATCAGCGTATGCTGTTTCGGCTGCTTTTAGGCGAGCTTCGAGCAGACGCTGTTGCTCTCCCTTCATTTTCCTCTGGGTCGCTGAATAGGAGATGATCAAACCTCGTGCATAAGCTTTGATGGTCTCCCACATCATTGACGGATTGCTAGCTGTACCAGTATTAATTTCTAAAAAAGTTTTAAGTTCTTGGGAGAAGTACTTTAAAAATTTGCTATCTTTTATCAGGAAGGGGTCCATACGCCAATGCCGAGCGGATGTCCCATTGTTCTTTACCTTAGTTTCCATGTATACAGCAGCATGGTCAGAGATTGCTATAGTACCTATTTTACAGGTTGCTATAGAATTTAGAAAAATCGATGGGGCAAAAAACATATCAATTCTTGTGTGACATTTATGTGGATTAGAGTAGAAAGAAAAATCTCTACCCTGTGGATGGAGACATCTCCATACATCTACCAATCCTAATTCTTTATTCAGGTCTGCCAGTTGTCTAGATCTGGGAGATACTCCAGCGGCACTCTTGGGAATCCTGTCTATTTCCGGATCCATAATACAATTAAAGTCTCCCCCTATAATTGTATGACGGGCACCAAAGGCCATCAGTTTTGAAAAAGCTTCCGTTATGAATTTAAAGGGGTGTGCCGGGGGGGCAGTACACATTTAAGATCCCATATTCCTCTCCATTTATGAGGGCTTTAATCAAAATATATCATTCAGATTCGTCTTTTATCTGATTTAGAATTTTCAAAGGGAAGTTCTTCCGGACAAGGATAACGACTCCCCTGCTTTTTGAATTAAAAGAGGAAAAAAAGGCCTGATCAAATCCGCCGTCGTAATTTTAAGTGTTCTTTATCCGACAGGTGTGTCTCCTGTAGGAGAGCTATATCAACTCTCTCCTTCTTAAGATTTGATAATATTTTCTTCCTTTTAACTGGCGAATTACTCCCCCTGACATTCCAGGTGCACCACTTAACCGACTGTTCAGCCATAATCATCTGGACAGATCCGAGACCCCTCGGGAGGGGAAACCCTATCTAGAACATCCCGAGCATGGAGCATACAAGATTTACAAAAGTAAAGACTCTCTGATACACTCAAAACAATATAACAAAAAACTCTTTCTAAGTATAAAAGATATAAAACATTCCGAATTGGAGATTTTCTCCCTTGTTCCCAGGGAGCGTCACTTCCTCTCCCACAGTCCATCTTACCCTCTTCCAACCAGTGCCCCACCCTTGACCCAGGTGTTCCTCAATAAAATGAGGAGAATTCAAATATAATATAAAGCTAGAGTTAACAGTGAACACCCCACCCCCACCCACACCCACATCTAAATATATTTGGGAATATTAATACCATATATAACTATAAGATTACAATCTCAACATGTAATACTTAAATATAATACCACAAAATAACAGGGGAAAGAAAAACAACCCCGCTCCTAAAAACAGAAGTAAAATAGAATAAGGTAACCACCTCTCCCCATCAACATTAACCAAACGCCCCAACATATATATATACATACACACATAGGGGGAAAGATAGGAAAAGATGAAGGGATGTAAACCAAAATAATGGGAAAGGCAGACCAGCATCCACAATCTCTTACAGTTTATTTAAGAGAGTCCTAGAATTCCTTAGCCTTCTCCGGTGATCCGAAGTTATATATGGATCCTTCGTGGCTAAGGCGTAGCGTCGCTGGATATCGTAAGGAGTATTGAATATTTAAGTCCCTTAAACGCTTCTTCGCCTCATCGAGTGCCTTCCTCTTTCGGACCAAAGCTGGGGAGAAGTCCTGGAACAGCATGATCCTGGATCCTTTGTGGGTCATAGCTTGGGGATCTTTTCCCAGATTTCTTGAGGCTTCCAGGAGCATCTGCCTCTCCCTATAGCTCTGCAGCTGGAACAGGACTGGGCGTGGGCGCTGGGTTGAGCCGGGCCCACGTACTGCGACCCGGTAGGCCCATTCTACCCTTACCTGGCCTGATCCATTATGCAGATTTAAAAGTTGTGGCAGCCAATGCTCTAAGAATGCTGTCAGCTGACCTCCCTCTTCCTGCTCGGGCAGGCCCAACAACTGAATATTTTTTCTACGACATCGATTTGAGGTCATCAATGTGGTTTTCTATGTTCTGGACTCGATTCTCGAGAAAACGGATGTGGTCGGCTGCCGATTTTATCGCAGTCTCTGAGGCTGCGGCCTTCGACTCCACCTCTCTGACTCGGCACCCCAATTCCTGAATGTCTCTGCCCTGCTTCTGCAGCTCGGCTGATAGTGCTTCTCTGCTCTGCCGAGACTCATCGATAAAAGCATCAATCTTCGCCTCCCACCTGGTAAACATCTCCTCAAAGCTCATCTTCATTGGTAAATCTCCTGAAGTAGCTGAAGACACCTTTGTTGCAGCTGAAGAGGGAGAGGGTGGGGGAGGGGTCCCTGCTTTCTTAGAGCCGCCTGTTCCCTTCCCTTTACTCATTTTCCAGCTAGTATTAGACTATTTAAATGTACTAATAGGTAACTATTTAAGGTTAACAACTATTATAAATGGTTTAGTGAGTGTGGTGGGGGTGGATAGCCCACTTTGCCCAAGTTTTGGGTAGAGCACTGTGGACTCAGTCTTGCTGGGTCGCCGCCATCTTGGATTCCCCCCCCCAGCAACACATTTAACTTGTTGGCTTCCTGTGTTCAATGTGATAGACTGTTTAGTCTTCTTGATGACATTACAGCTGCTGGAGATTTTGAGCTGGGGCCAGAATCAAATTAACACAGGGGAAGGTAAAATTCATCTGCATGGCTAAATCTCTGTGGGCACCTTTCTTCAAAATAAATGCAGTCACTTTGCCATTGACAACAAAATCTGCCTGCGATCAAACACTGCTTCGCTTCACAAATTCAAATTAGCAGTGCCACCTGGAGGGGAGATGTCATATAACTCAAAAGTACACACAGCCAAACCTGAGAGTAATACTGTGTCAGCACTGACAAAAACTGCCAAGAAAACGGTTCAGAATGAAGCATCAGCAGGCAATCAGCCTAGGACTTGGCTTCAGGTAGAACACTAAAGAATGAGTGTTTGGTGGATTTGCTGTGGGCAATAGGCTGACATTTTACATATCGTGCAACTTGTTGATAAGGATCAAGATTTAAATCCTACAATTGTATCAAGTTATTTCCAATACCTAAGCTTAGAATCATGAAACATGTTACTATCAATTTGTGGCCAGTCAATCACAATTCTGGAAATAATAGTTTAGCTACAAATGTTTTTGGAGAAATCTGAAGAGGAGAAAAGTGCTGTATTAATGTAAGTGCCTCGTTAATCTGCTCAAAATTTTGTACTTGAAATCTGTATGTACAGTTCGGAATCATCCTGCAAAAAGCTATATTCCACTTACTTTCAATTTCTCACTTCCAGATTCTTCTGAGTGTTCGGGAATAGAATCTAGACAAAGACATAGAAATCCAGAATGTACTTGTATTTTAAACACATTTTCATGAATTGTTCAACATAATTTCACACAAGTGACAGGAACAAACATCTCCCCAGGACTGTGATCCAGTCCCCAGTTAGAAACCCAACTGCAGAATTTTAATAGGAGGAAACATCCATGGTAACGTTACAACTGTTTATCTAACCACAATGCTAATTCTTGGACTGGCACTGAATTTGTTGCTCCATCTTAGGAGTTAATAGTTTGTGTGTGTTAATATATGCCTAGAATGGGGCATCTTTTTGCGATTCAAATTTGTCTCAGTGAAAGACTGAACACTATTACAGAATGAAAGTGTGTATGTTTATTCAGGGGAGCTGTCACATCTTCCAAATCTATTCTAAGGGTTTCCATATGGTTCTGGACAAGCTCGAGGATCTACTGTCATCTAAAACTTGATTCTTTTGGCACGATACTTGAACATAACGAAAATATGTGTCACAAAGAGATAATGAATGAATTATGGTAAAAACTTCTGTATCAATTTTTAAAATTCTATTAGCCAGGGTTAAAATGAAATTATAACTTGTAGAATCAATGACACAAATTAAACATTTCTTTCTGATTCTAAATAATCACTCTCAGATTCCCTGATGGCACACAGTACCTCCTGCCCAACTTTCTAACCTTTTCCATGTCCTCAACACTGTAAGAATTCTGTGTTCTTCTATCTTTGTCCTTCAGCATTCCCCTATAACCTTCAGAGCAGCACTCGTGACATGCTTTCAGTCACCTAGCTCCTAAACAGTGAAATTCCTTCCTTTTTGGTCACCAGTTCAATGGCAATTTGGCTGGGATCACTTTTTGGCTGAGTGCAAGTGGCTTTACAGGAATGAAACGCTTTACTACTTTAAAAGCTATATTGCTAATACAGATTGCTGGAGCTACATAGTATGATCAGATACAACAGTAAGTGATGAAACAATACCTAAAATGGTCTGATCTAAAAAGACTATTTTTTAATTGTTGCTGCTTTAACGCAATTAATCTTTCATTGTGATCATCATCATACTGAAGATTTCTTGACAGGTTTGAGGTAACATGCTTGATATGTATGCCTGTGCTACATAAATGAAAATTCAGTGCTTACTGATGTAGATGGCTTCATACCTTTGGTTTCAGAATCAGCTGGTGTTCTCATGGTACCAAGATAATATTCTTGAATATTAACTTTCTGCTAAATCAAAGATATAAAGTTAACAGTGAAATAACCTAAAAATTGATATGAATAAAACATGATAAAATGACACACAGTACCTGACCAGTTTCCTTTTCCTCATGGTATTGGCGAATATGTTTTCCATGACACACTTCGTATGTCCAGTAAGATTCGATCTGCAAATTTTCAAAGAATTGTTAGAAATATTTAGCAAGTTATATTCAATTCCAAATCAACAACTCAAAGAATATTTACAAATTTAACATTAATTTAGTAAAAAATACAAAATCATGGAGATTAAAGAACACTTTAAATACCAAATACTTAGAACTTTTGAAGCAATGCGATACAAATTTAAAATGACTGAATACAATATTCTTCATAGGAAGCATATCCCCAAAAAAGCTCGTTACCAACGTACCCAGGGAATGAACAGTAGACCCTTGTTTGCACATTTAGTCCCTGTGGTTATATATGTGCTCAATATGATATTCATTGATTTGAAAGATAGAAGATTAAAATATTTACTAGTTTGTTGCTTTAGCTATAAAACATTTCTTAAATGGTAAATAGATAATTGACAAAGAGTATCAGCAAAGAATGGATTTTACAGTGCTCATCAGATGAAGCTGGTCACAAAAGAGGATGATCCAAAATGAACTGTCTGTGACAGCCAGGAGCAATTTCTGCTGGTCAACAGATACTGCAGCAACACCAGTACTTTGAGAGTAGAAAACAGAATGGAGTGTTTTGTCTGCCTTGGTATTTATAGATATAGGACCTTCTAATTATGAGTACCAAATGAACTCTCACCTGGAACTGGTGGAAAATAATGAGTAATTACAATTGCTGTACTAAGATTAAAGCTGCTTATTCTAGGTTGGCTAGAATCTTTTTGATGCTAGGAATGCTTTAGCTTGTGGCACTCTACCTCAGAATCAGAAAGCTGTGAGTTCAAGTCCTTCACTAGAGACTTGAGCACTACAACCTAGGCTGACATTTCAAAAAAAATGCAATGAGGGAATGCTGCACTGTCAGATGTGGTGTTAAATCAAGGTCCCATCTATTCTCCCAGCTGGATGTAAAAGATCCAGGAGAGCAGGAGAATTATTCCCAGTGACCAGGTCAGTAATTATGAGTCAACATCAATGAAGCAAAATATATTGTTAACATATTAGTGCTTGTGACAGCTTGCTGTGTACAAACTGTCTGCTGTATTTTCTACATTAACTATATCTTTTAAGTGACACAGAAAATCTAAATATAAAAGTTACACTCAAAGAGCACCAAACAAGTATGGATCCAAATAAAATCTAAAAGATCTTTAAATTTGAATTGAATGTCTGTGGCCTTCTTTAAAACACTGTGGTTCCTCCATTGAACAGATAACTAGCAATAGCACATGGTTAAGTATCAAAATAAAGAGACTCCTTATCATGATTGAATCTAGGTTTAATTCCCATAAGTTTCATGAAAGAAGAAATACTATGTGATACATTATAGAAAAAAAAGTGAGTAATTAGTCAATCAACTTTGAACACGAATGGATCAGTTGGAGAGACAGTTAGAGGCAATGAGGAATTTACAAGAGCAAGGGAATGTAATGGATGGCAGTTATAGGAAGGGAAAAATAGTTGCAGATATAGTCACATGGATGGGTTAACTCCAGGAAAGGTGAGAGAGGTAGGCAGATAGCCACAGAAGACTCCTGCACTATCCCCATTTCGAACAAATATGCTGTTTTGGAAAATGTAGGGGGTGATGGATTCTCAGGGGAATGTAGCACGAACAGCCAAGTTTCTGGTATCGAGACTGGCTCTAATGCAATGAGTGGAACGTTGGGTTCCAAGAGATTGATTGTGTTGGGGACTCTCTAGTCTGAGGTATAGACAGATGTTTTTGTGACCAGCAGCAAAAAAAATCAGAATGGTGTGCCAGGATCAAGGATGACACAGAGGGTACAGAATGTTCTCAAAGGGGGAGAGGGGCCAGCAAGAGGTCATTGTACACATTGGAACCAATGACATAGGAAAGTGTGTACAAGAAAATTTTCTGAGTCAGTATATGGATGTACCTACTAGAGAAGATGCAAAACTTGACTTACTCTTGGGAAATAAGGCAGGGTTAGGTGACTGAGGTGTCAGTGGGGGAGCATTTTGGGGCCAGTGATCATAATTCTATTAGTTTAAAATAGTGTTAGAAAAGGATAGACTCGATCTAAAAGCTAAAATTCCAAATTGGAGGAAGGCTAATTTTGACGGTATTAGGCAAGAACTTTCAAAAGCTGATTGAGTGCAGACTTTCGCAGGTAAAGTGACGGTTGGAAAATGGAAGCTTTCAGAAATGAGATAACGTGAGTCCAGAGACAGTATGTTTCTATCAGGGTGAAAGGAAAGACTGGTAGGTGTAGGGAATGCTGGATGACTAAAGAAATTGTGGGTTCAGTTCAGTAAAAGAAGGAAGCATATGTCTGGTATAGACAAGACAGATCAAATGAATCCTGAGAAGAGTATAAAGGAATTAGGAGTATACTTAAGAGGGAAATCAGAAGGACAGAAAGGGACATGAGATAGCTTTGGCAAATAGAATTAAGGAGAATCCAAAGGGTCTTTATGTATTTATAAAGGACAAAAGGGTAACTATGGAGAGAATAGGGCCCCTCAAAGATCAGCAAGGTGGCCTTTGTATGGAACCGCAGGAAATGGGGGAGATACTAAACAAGTATTTTGCATCAGTGTTTATTGTGGAAAAGGACATGGAAGGCATAGAATGTAGGGAAATGGATGGTGGTATCTTGAACAATGTCCATATTACTCAGAGGAGGAAGTGGTAAATGGCTTGACACGCATAAAAATGGATAAATCCCCAGGATCTGATCAACTGTACCATAGGACTCTAAATAAAGCAGATAAACACTTTATGGTTATATGTTGTTGTGGGAGAACCCTTAAACATTAGAAAAGAACAGACAATTTCGGTAAAGAAATGTATTTGAATGTAAAATGACAATGAGTTACCAATCACTTATCAAAAAGGAAAATAGTAGACTGTTCTTAAGATTAAATATTCGTTTCTCCATTATCATTATAGCTTTTGACAGTGATTCTGTGTCTGCTAAAAAGATCACAAACCCACCCCATCTGAAGTTGATCAGAAAACTACGCATGAAGCTATGAACTATGTTGTTGAGCTCAGGGAAGTGATTTATCTTTCCTCAAACAGATTCTGTTAATTAATTAACTGAAAACTACTTCACCCTGTAAGAGCAACTGCTCTGTTTGAAGAGTGGTTCCAATAGCTCACCAGGCCCATGTCCTTTGTAATCGTGCTCTTCATCCTACAAGGATAAAAAGAAAAAAATAAATTAAATAGAAAGCTTGCATTTCTAATCAGATTAGACATCTATTCTACTTTAGACAGCTGCCATTAAAAAAAAAGTCAGGGATTTGTAGGTTAGACAATGCTGCAGCTATAAAATAAACTGAATGTTTTACATCTGCTGTGAACACTATTCAACAAGTTTAAGACTTATTCTCCCCACCAGAACAAAATTGATTGAATGTGTTATTTATATTTAACCTTCATAGAAGTGTCAGAAAACATGTTGCAATAATGATAATTCATCAGAGTTAAACAATTCAAATAAGCTACTGGACTCATGTACATGTTATGCTAGAGTATTCATAGAAACATTGCTGCTGTGGAAAAATTGAACCAATTAGAACTGTGTAATAGAAAGTATAAGACCATAAGACATAGGAGCAGAATTAGGCCATTCGGCCTATTGAGTCTCCTCCCCCATTTGATCATGGCTGATCTATTTCTCAACCCCATTTGCCTGCCTGCCTTCTCAAAACTCATGATCCCCTAAATCATCAAGAACCCAATCAGTTTTAAAACACACTTGGCCTCTACAACCTTCTGAGGCAATGAATTCTACAGATTCATCCCCCTCTGGCTGAAGAAAGTTTTCCTCATCTCAGTTCTAAACAAAACTGGATTGTGCACAATCGAGTTTAATTTCTTACCTTAACAAAATTGATAAGATAGCAACAACAAAATTGTTGTTGAATGTATTTAGATTTGCTGTAAATATCAATCATATTTCCCTTATTGCTGAGTGGCACATTTTATTGTACACACAGTCAAAATGATGAGTTAAACCATTCTGTTACTCTTAACACAAATGGCATCGAGTTGTTACTAAGATTTGAGTGACTGATGACACAGAAGAAAAAAAACAAAACTCAGCAACTTTCAGGGTCTTTTACAGTATAACTTTTGTACTCAGAGGGACTTGGGAGTTGGTGTTGGGGTCAGGGTGGGGTAGAGGCAGAGAAAACATGGCAGCTGTGGGCAGCAACTGTGACAGAGAATGTGGTAAAACCTTGAAGCAAGATAAATTCAGTGCTTATGATTTTAAATTTGAGGCATTAGTGGACTAGGAGCTAATATATGTTTGCAAGGACAGGAGAGATGGGCGAGTGTGCCTTGATCCGGGATAGAGTAGTGGAGCCCAAGGTTTAGATCAGCTCAAGTTTATGGAAGGTAATTAGGAGAGTTTAGAAGTAACAAACATAAATAAAATTTCAGCAGCAAATGGGTTGATGAAGAGCAAGCCAGTGTCAGAGAGGTGAAATTAAATAGGCTTTTAAATGGTTTGGAAATTTAATAAAACACCAAATAGCAGCCTGGCTGGAGAAGAGAGAAGATTGGTTGCAAGATAAACAGTGTTTGTGGAAGGTACGTAGATATTGTTTTTTTCCCAATGTTTGACTAGAGGAACTTTTAGGAATTTGTAGCTCATCACACAGCTGAACAAGCAGTTTGATAGCAATAAGACAGTGAAGACGTTGAAAGGGGTGACAGATAGGTGGAGCAGGGATGACCATGGTGGAGGAGGCTGCATGTGTGGAATGTGTATGGATGATGCTCCCATAGAACACCCTGCAGGAAAAGAAGGTTCCCAAGGCTAGGTTCTTGAAATACCCCAGAGGCAAGGATATGGGGTTTGAAAGGGACACTTTGATACACCACTGACTTGGAACAAACTCATGAATTAACTGATATGCATGATTGAACTACTCACTACTCACCTACCAAATGGAATAAATATTGTGTCAATGCATTCCAAATCTTAACCCAGTCACTGTGTACATTCTCTCTCATTGATTTTGCTTCTTTTGCCAATAATTTAGATCCACACTCTCTCATTTTGATTCTTTCACGAGTTAAAACGGTTTCTTCCTATCTATTTGATTCAGACTCTTCATGATTTGAAAACCTCTATCCAAACTCCTCTCTGCCTTTTTTCTCCCAAAAGAAATATGTCCTACAGTCTCCAATCTTCATAACTGAAGTTCCTTATACCAGAGTTCATTCATTGCACTCTCGCCAATGCCAAAATGTGGCATCCAGAACTGGATGCAATACTTCAGCCGAGGTAGAATGTCTTCTCCAGGTTCAACAGAAACTCCTTGCTCTTTTACTCTATACTTCTATTAATAAAGCCTAGGGTACAGAATGCTTTATTAACCATGCTCTCAATCCACCCTGCCAAATTCAATAACAGTTGGGAGGAGGGGTTCTGGATTGGATGCTCAACTCAATGGGTTGAATGGCTTGCTTCCATACTGTAGGAGATTCTATGATTAATGCATATATTCACCAGGTCTCACAACTCGTTGATCCCCTTTAGAATTGTGCTGTTTATCTCTCTATCATCTCTCTAAGTTGTTCCTACATAAATGAATCATTACATTTCTCTGCTTTGAGCTTCAATCTGTCATGTTCCTACCAATTTGACCAAATCCTACTGAAGTGTTGCACCATCTTCCTCAATTTACAATGCCTCCAGGGTTTTGAACCATTCACAAATGTTGAAACTAAAAGTTTAAGCCATCAATATACGAGAAAAACTAAGGGTTCCAGCACTGACCGCTGGGGAACTCTTCTCTAAAGCTACATCCAACCCAAAGAGTCATCCATTAACCAGGGTGCCATTCAGCCAGTTCCTGTTCATGCTGCCACTGAAACCTTTATCCCATTAATTATACATTTATTTAAGTTTGTTGAGTGACACTGCTTCAGACACCTTTTGGAAATCCATGTATCAGTTGCATTGCCCTCAACTCTGTTACCTCTTCAAAAAGGTCTTGCAAGTTACAATTTTTGCTTTTAAAACCTAAGCTGGCTTTCTTTAATGAATCTACATTTATGACTATTAATTTTATCCTGAATTATCGTTTCTGCAAGCTTCCCCACCCGTCACTTAAGTCAAACCAACTGGCCTGTAATTGTTGAGCTAAGTTTATGCTTTCTTTTCCATCAAAAAAGTTACATTGTCAAATTTCCAGTCTTCTGCCACCATTCCTGAATGTGAAGACAGTTGGAAAAAAAAGCCAAAAGCACTTGCATACTTTCAAAAACAGGTTTATTACAGAAAATAGCTTGCTTTTAAGCAAGAATCATTACATCTTTGCACAGAAAAACATACAGAATACACAGACTTAAATTAACTTGGAGTTATTGACTGTAGTCTGAAATCAATGTTAAATTTTAAAAAAATACATACAATGTAAAGTAATTCATAACCCATTACATTATATAGTTATGAAGAAAGCATTTCTAACAAAATGTACCTTTAATACAAGGCTTACCTGGTCTTCACTCCCAACTGAAGGCAACATACATTTGTACCTTTCATTATGCACTGTAGTGATAATTATGTAGTCATCAGGTTTATACAGGCCTCCGGTGGTTGGCTAAAACCAAAATAGAGGATTAATGATAAGAGTTGTGCATTATTTACTTTCTACATTACTGCAAAGAGTATCGTAATGAGCAATAACTTAAACATTTGCTCCTACACCCAAACACCTGAAAGTAAACCATTCAACTTTATAACATACAGAATAGGAATAAAAGATACGAGTTGGCACCATCATCATTCTAACCGTATCTGTACTCAATTAAGATGACTCCTCTTCAAGAATGCATACAAAGTTACAGCGGCATGGTGGCTCAGTGGTTAGCACTGCCGCCTCATAGTGCCAGGAACCCAAGTTTGATTTTAGCCTTGGGTGACTGTGTGGAGTTTGCACTTTCTCCCTGTGTCTGCGTGGATTTCCCCTGGGTGCTCTGGCTTCCTCCCACAGTCCAAAGACGTGCAGGTTAGGTGGATTGGCCATGCTAAATTATCCCATTGAGTCCATGGTTGGGCTTTCTATGGTAATTGTGAGGTTATAGGGATAGGATAGGGAGGTGGAATATGGCCTCTTTCAGCACTGTAGGGATTCTATTATTCTGTGAAGCATGAACTATACAGATGTATGAAGTAGAAGACAATAACGATTGCACTGCAGTAATGTACATTTACTTTCGAAAACTCAAGTCTATTGAGATGCTACAAACTAGATGTAGTCAACACCAGTAGCAGACACATCAAAAAAAAAGAAAAACAAAGTCTGGTTCTGACAATTTATTTTTGTACAAAAACTATTGCGTTAGCCAATAATTTGTATGATGTAGCATTAATAGAAAGGCAAACTATGTAAATTTAGCAGCAAAAGTAAAGTTGGATAATTTGAATTAATGAAATTGTGAAATGAAAGTAGGCTGTGCACTTCCTTGTAAAAGTGCCTAGAGATGCTTTACTCTATGTCAACGCATGCCATTTTCTGTTTCAAACAGAAAAAAAAGCGAATTGTTAAAAGACAAGTACCAAAGGATGAACAAAACTGACACTGTAATTTTTGTATAAATATTGCTGACAATGCACAGGTTACTCAACCTTCAAAACTTCAAAAAGATTTATGGACAGAAGTATTTAATTATTAAAGCATAAGCCCCAAGATACTGCTGGTACCAAATATTTTCTTTTGCACAAAGAAGGGATAAGTGTGGCTGGCAGAACTAAACATTTTGCAAACACTTTCAGATAGCCAACCTTAAAGTTTCCATTTAATCACACAGCGAGGCTTTTCCTTTTCTCCTATATCTACCTCCCAACAAAACCTCAAACACCAAATATTATTTGTCAACCTCCATTTTCTTTTCTTTACACAATGCTGACTCATCACAATCACATTATGGTTTTCTAATTGCCTGTTACTACTTCCTTAAAATCCATTGCATCAGTTTTCCAATGCCAAGTGATCAGCTGACTGATCTGTTGTTCCATTTTCTTTTCCATTTCTTTCTTGAAAAGCAGAATTTCATTTTTTATGCTCCAATCCACTGGGACTGTTCTACAATCCAGGGAATTTAAAATCACAGTCAATGCATCCACTACACCTGCAACATTTCTTTTAAAAATTGTAAAATTGTAGCAAAATGTAAGCCAGCAGGGTACATTCACTTATTAGTTCAATTAACTTGTTCGATATTTCTTTTACTAAAAGTAATTATTTTAATTCCCCAACTCATTAGATTTTCAGTCCCTTGTCATTTCTGACAGAAAACCATAGAAAGTAAAAGTACACCATTTAGTTCATAGAATCTGCTCTATCATTTAATTATTACAACTCAACACTATACTCCTGGGCTCTCCCTATACTCCTTGCCACCTTTAGTCTCAGGAAATTTATTTATTTTTCAAATATGTTCAGTGGAGAATTCAACGGGTTCACAATCCTCAGTGAAGAAATATCTCATCTCAGTCCTAAATGGTTTACCCAATATCGTGAGACCTTTACTACATATTCTCGACCCACCCCGCCCAGTCTTGGGAAACAGCATGTCTTCAGTCTGCCCAGCCCTGCAAGAAATGTACACTTTTTGTCAAGGTTTCCTCTCATTCTTCTAAACTGCAGTGAATGCAGGCCTAGTTGTCCCAATCTTTACTCATAAGAAATTCTTGCCATCCTAGAAATCAGTTTAATTAACATTTGAAACGTGCTCTATATGGCAAGTATATTTTTCCTTTCGGTACAAATATCAAAACTGCACACATCTCCAGGTGTGGTCCCAAGGGATTATAGAGCTGAAATAAGACTTTGCTCCTGGATTGAATCTTCTTGCAGTGAAGGCTAACATACATTTATATTATCGGTAACCTTGTAAATAAGGTCACATACCCTTGCGCACTGTGCAAGCTTGAAGGATGAAATTAAATACAAAGTTGTCCTGTAAGATAATGGCCACCCTGATTAGATCATTTTTCACGGAATATTTTCAAAATCATGAACAGGCACAAAGCTATCATTTTGGTCCTGAGAAGTGCCCAGTCTACCTCAGGTTACCCAACACAGAAGTCCAATCTTTGGATGTTCCCAGCCTACAGTCATGTTTCTGTAATTACAATGATATTGTATCTGTTTATAACTATTTGCATTGTTAATCATCCAATTTATTGCAAACAGTCTGTGAATTGAGAAATACTTAGATTTTCTGCAGAATCAAGATTTGTCTTAACATTTTTGCTTTTTTAAAAACAAACTCTGCCCTACTTAATGCTAGTCCTGTTTTCTCTGTCAACTGTTTTTGCTTTCTACTCTACTACCTTTCATTCCTAACTGTGGTTCCCTCTCGTGTCTCCCTGCCTGAGATTCCTTGCTCTCTCCAGCTCTAGTTTAAACCTTGCCCCTCAAAATAAATGAATGCTACTGTGGGGATATAGGTCCTGATCCTGCTGGAAGTGCAATTTGCCCAGCAAGCAGAGACACAGCCCCAATGTCTCATGAATCTAAATCCCTTCCTCCTATACCATCTCTCCAACTCTGCATTTATCAGGTCTATTCTCCTATTCAGGTTTGTGTCTGCTATTGTGTAGAAGCATACAAAATATTTATATAACATCTGTCATTTGCTTATTCCCCTTATAATTTCTGCTGTTTCAGCTGTTGCGGCCCATGTTTACTCTCGTCACCCTCCCCCTTCATACATACTCGTAGAAATTTTAGAATGCATTTTTATAATTCTTGCTGTTTTAGGCTCTAATTCTATTTTGCTGGAAAAGCGCAGCAGGTCAGGCAGCATCCAAGGAGCAGGAGAATTGACGTTTCGGGCATGAGCCCTTCTTCAGAAAAGGGCTTCCTGAAGAAGGGCTCATGCCCGAAATGTCGATTCTCCTGCTCCTTGGATGCTGCCTGACCTGCTGCGCTTTTCCAGCAACACATTTTCAGCTCCGATCTCCAGCATCTGCAGTCCTCACTTTCTCCTATCTAATTCTATTTTGTCCGTCTATCATTATTTTTGGTTGAAAACATGTCCAATCCTCAGCCTTATTATTCTTCTTAGCAACGTATGTCTTTGTAAAAATCTAAATGCATCCTTGAACTGTTTAATTAGGCACAATTGGATTACTCTTCTTGTGGATTTTTTTCATTGTCAGTAGAACGCATATTCATAGAACATAGAAAAGTACAGCACAGAATAGGCCCTTTGGCCCATGATATTGTGCTGAAGTTTAATCCTAACACAAAATAACTTAACCCATGCACTCCTCAACTCACTGCTCTCCATGTGCCTGTCCAGCAGTTGTTTAAATGTCCCTAATGACTCTGCTTCCACCACCACCTCCATTCCAGGCAGCATCCTGGTAAACCCTCTTTGCACCCTCTCCAAAGCTTCTGTATCTTTCCTATAGTAGGATGACCAAGAACTGGATAAAATATTCCAAGTGTGGTCTCACCAGGAACTTGTAGAGCAGTAGCAAAACCTCGTGGCTCTTAAAACTCGATCCTCCTGTTAATGAAAGCCAAAACAACCCTATCCACTTGGGTGGCAACTTTGAGGGATCTATGTACTTGCACACCCAGATCCCTCTGTTTCTCCACATTACCAAGAATCCTGTCTTTAATCCTATATTCAGCATTCGAGTTTGACCTTCCTAAATGCATCACTTTGCATTTATCCAGGTTGAACTCAATCTACCACTCCTCAGCCCAGCTCTGCATTCTGTCTATGTCGCACTGCGGCCTGCAATAGCCTTCGATACTATCGACGACACCTCCAACCATTGTGTCATCTGCACATTTACTAATCCACCCTTCAACCTCCAAGTCATTTATAAAAACTACGAACAGCAGAGGCCCAAGAACAGAGCCCTGCGGGACCCCACTCAACACTGACTTCCAGGCAGAATAATTTCCATCTAATATTCAATAAGACTTCCAAAATATTTAGTTATAGTCATAGAGATATACAGCAAGGAAACAGACTCTACAGTCCAACTCACCATGCCAACCAGATAAATTGATATTTTGAGCAAAATCTCTTCATCAGGATGAAGGTCTTTTCCTGATGAAGGGTTTTTGCCCGAAAAGTCGATTTTCCTGCTCCTTGGATGCTGCCTGACCTGCTGTACTTTTCAGCACCACTCTAATCTCCAGCATCTGCAGTCCTCACTTTCGAATGTACCAACCAGATATCCTAAATTAATCTTGTCTCATTTGTCACATTTGGCCTATTTACTTATAAACCCTTCCTATTCATATCCCCATTTGGATGCCTTTCAAATGCTGTAATCTTACCAGCCTCCACCATTTCCACTGGAGCTTATTCCATACTCACCCTCTGCATGAAAAAGTTGTCCCTGTGGTCCCTTTTCTATCTTTCCCCTCCCACTTGAAACCTATGCCCTCTTGGTTTGGACTCTGCCATCCCAGGGAAAAGACCTTGTCTATTACTATCCATGTCCCTCAAGATTTTATAAACCTCCACATGGTCACCTTCCAGCCTCGGACGCTCCAGGGAAATAGCCCTAGCCTATTCAGCCTCTCCCTATAGCTCAAACTCTCCAATATCGTAAATCTTTTCTGAACACTTCCTGGTTTCACAACATCCTTCTTGTAGAAGGGAGACCAGAATTGCACACAATACTCCAAAAGTGACCGAGCCAATGTCGCAAAATAGCCTCCCAACTTCTATACTCAACGCATCGCCCAATAAAGTCAAGCAGACTAAATGCCTTCTTCACTATTATATTTACCTGCGACTCTTATTTAAATGTTTGCCATTGCTTTATCATCATATCCTTCCATCCAGTTTTCCAAAGTATCATACCCAATCATCACACATACCTATGCAACAGTTTCATTTAAGTTTAGAGTCATTCTGAAATGTGGTTCTGCAGGATTATGATATTACTGGACAAGAATTATGACATTATTAGTGAACTCTTTCTTATCACACAAGACAAGATTAAACTGTCCTGTTCTCTGGTTGTTCCACAATGGATTGTTCTAGCAGTTTCAAATGCAATTCAAGAATTTGTCCTGCAAACACTGTCAGTTTGACTTGTCTGGTTTATGCAAAGAATAAACTTCTCTTATTAATTAAATAGCCAATACAGTGCCATAACTATTCTTAGAACAGTGCATTTTACCTTGTTATTTCAGATCTTCTTCCTGACCTTCTGATTCAAAATCTTTCCTAGTTCCTACAGTATCACTTTTATTAATGGAACTAGTCTGCCATACCTGCTCTGTTGTGGCTGTCTTTTAAAACATCAAGTACCCTGGGATATTTATTGCACGTTCTAACATCAAATTGGAACAGAAAGTGAGCACCCACTGTTGTTCACTGATATCACTCTTGTTGATTATTGTTGTGCACTTGTCGAATGCTTACTTCTTGCTTCCTCACACTCACCATGCTGTTGCCACTCTCTCATTATCTCCTCCTCCTCTTCACTTCCCTGATCCTGAGCCCTTGCTGCATCTCACTTACTTCTCATAAATGATCCCATTTTTGTGCACCCCACGAATGCTCAGCACTCATTTGCTACCTGTTCCTGCACTCTTACTGCATCCCACTCACAGCTATACGCTGAAACCTTGTTGGCCTCTCCATCCAAAGCTTTGATATTTCCTACTCACCACTTTGCTCGCTCGCTCTCATATTTTCAAGTTTGCATTGAGAGCTCAAGAGAGCAAAGGTGAGTGGACATTGATGGTCGACAAGAGGGGGAGATGGCAGCCAACGCAGACTTTAGGACTCCTGACCTTGGTTGCAGAGAACAGCCTCTAACTACATAGAGAACAGTCTCTGACTATATAACTTTCTACCAAATTAATTTTAACTTCCCTACTTATCTGAATGGCCTCCTATACCACACTGACATGTTCACATTACAACTCCTCCCTGCAGTCTTTGCCCTGAACCATTCAAGTGCAAGTACTTTGTACCTGTTGGACAAGGTCAGCGACTGAGGCTCCTCCATCAAAGCAGCCAGGCTGTTGTTAAAACCCAGATTTTTCTGTCCTTGACCAAATCAAGATGATCTACTTTAAGGACTATGACTGTCTCCTGGAACAGAACGTCCAGCCAATTCCCTCATGTCGCTGACATTGTAGACACAGTTGTTTGATTTCTAACTGGCCCCCATCAAGTTTCATCTGGTGCAGGTAAGACACACTACCCATGCTACCATCCCAATTTAACCAAGTTTTGTATTTAAAGAAAGGGTTTTATTCATTTGCTTAGTTTAAATTTTTGCTGAATTGTATAATAGCAAGTTTTAAAGAGTGACTAGTTTACATTGCAAATAATCTCAAAATATATAGGCACAATAATGATATAGACACACAATAAAAATCACAATAAATAATGCTGCTTAAAAAAAACTCTCCACTTTTGTTGCAAATGTAATTGAGATACCCAAACAGGGAATCAAATTGACTGCATCTTTAACTTCTACTGAAACTTTCAAGCATAATTGTAAGTTCAAATTTTCTCCCTTATCTTAAACTGTGCAGTTTCAATTGAGGACCTTGCAATTAATGCAACTCCTTTCACTCCCTTCTCCACCAATAACATGACACTTGATACACAACCACTTTTAGATGAAGAAAAACTATTTTAGCAGTACATCAGTACAAAACTGGTGACATAACTCAAGGTTATTTAGTGCACTTCCTGAGGAGCAAGAACGAAATTCATACTACTTTGAATACTTGTAGACGCTGTGCAGTCTTTTAGAAATTCTGACATCTTGCAAAAGGAAAATGGACAAACTATCTTATGATGTAATGAAACACAGATCAAATTAGACTTCAGATTAATTTCTCTACAGTGTGGAAACAGGCGCTTCGGCCCAACTAGTTCCCACACCGACCCCCCGAAAGGTAACCCACCCAGACCCATTTCCCTCTGACTAACGCACCTAACACAATGGGCAATTTAGCATGGCCAATTCACCTGACCTGCATATCTTTGGACTGTGGGAGGAGGCCACAGCACCCGGAGGAAACCCACGCAGACACGGGAAGAATGTGCAAACTCCACACATTGAACCTGGGACCCTGGTGCTGTGAGGCAGCAGTGCAAACCACTGAGCCACCATGCCACCCAGGTTGGGAGAGAAGCCACAGAAAGAAGTGGAAGATGGGTAAACAATTAATGTAATAATTAAAGAAAATATTTAAAAAATGTCAACTTGTAGCTAATTACAAAATGCCAACCATTCACTTCTGCTAGTCCATCACAATTAGCCTGGCAACAAACAGGAAAGCATTAGTTAACGTCACTACTAGCAGATACAATACTTTGTTGTAGATACAACCTTTAACTGTAACACTTCCTCCAATGTCTATGTACTGTACTGCACATTTACACACTGTACCCATTTTATCACTAAATCCCTATCACCAGTGCTACCTCTCATGATTAGGGCGGAACAACGACAGTTGTCAAATCTGGCTGGATGGACAGCAAGAAATTTCAGCATAGCACTTCCCAAACCCTACGACCACATCAATGGTCAGTAGACACACCTATCTTGAAACACCCTGTCTTCCCACACAAAACAGATATTTTGCTATCCAATTGGGTAACTCCCGACTGTCAAAGACAGTATATTCACTCTCCGCGCAATATTTTGGGGGGGAAAAAAACATTATTAAGTGTTCTACTATTCAAAATAAAAGAATGCCCGTGGGGTTTCCTCCCAGTTTGTTGGTGGAGAGTTATCATTAATCCCCAGAAATCCCAGGATGATTGATGCTGGCCGGAGTGGTCTGCCTGATGTACTGACCAGCGTGAACTCGGCCCCGGGCCATGTTATCCTGAACGGGACATCATCACTTAACACAGGAGCTGTCCTACTCCAGCTGATCTTCACCACAGCAGATACCAGCAGCAAGGCGGGCCCGGCCGGCAGCCCTTTACACAACATCCTGACGGTAAAAACCGGCCGTCTCTCCGGCATTCACACGGAGGCAGTAGCCGACAGGGACTGAAGCCCGGCCTCCCGGAGCCGGCTACACCGAACCAGGTTCACATTGGCTAACCGCTCCATCTGCCACGTCTACTTCCGGTAGGTTGCTGCAGGACGACTTCCTGGGTCAGGACATTGTCCTCTGGAGCAGCACCGGAACAGAGTCTTGAACCACTGATGTTAAGGTTAATTTCCTTACAGTGCTGCCTCTACCAATATGTCCTATCTCATTTAAATCTATCAATGATAGACCATTCAGTTAGTGAAGGTAAAAACAAGGGCTGCAGATGCTGCAAACCACATTCTAGATTAGTGTGGTGCTGGAAAAGCACAGCAGGTCAGGCAGCATCCGAGGAGCAGGAGATTCGACGTTTCGGGCAAAAGCCCTCCTAAATGTGGTTGCACCGGGACCTTACCTGTAGACTTCAGCTCTTCTGGTTACACTTGATACCAGGGTGTAATGTAACCACTGGCAAAGAGGCCCTGGCAGAATTTGAAAGGTTATTGCTGTTTAAGTATCATTTGATAACTATTATCAACACTGCCATTCAGCAATCTGTTGGTAGGACAGGAATGGTCCAGAATTTTTTTTTATGATTTACCTGAGCAATGTTTTTCATTGTCAGGGAGACAGCAGTTTTATAGCTGTGCTGGAACAGCTTGCTCTGGTGTGTGGCTAGTTCCGGAGCACACATCTTTAGTACCACTGCCATCATGTTGCCAGGGTCAAAAAGCATGGCACTGGAAAAGCACAGCAGGTCATGCAGCATCTAAGGAGCAGGAGAGTCTGAGTGCACGACTAAGGACTCTGGTCACTTTCCACAGGTTCACCCTTAAGGCCGATCTAACATCTGCAGCAGTGACTGAGTGTACAGGTGCCTCAGGCTGATGGGACACTGTCCTTCAGTTCAAAGTGAGTGTAGAATTCATTGAGCTCATCAGGTAGGGATGGACTGTTGCCTATGATTCTGTTCGACTTTGCTTTGTAGCTCATTACATCGTGCAAGCCTTGAGACAAGTGACGGGTGTCTGTGAGGTTGGTTTGTCTCGAACTTAGTTTGCCTCTTGGCATCCCTGATAGCCTTGTGAAAGTTGTACCTAGATTTCCTGTATAGGTCAGGGTTGCTTGACTTGAATGCCACAGAACTGGACTTCAGTAGGGAATGGATCCCTGATTAGAATCATAGAGATGTACAGCATGGAAACAGACTCTTTAGTCCAACCTGTCCATGCCAACCAGATATCTCAACCCAATCTAGTCCCACCTGCCAGCACCCAACCCGTATCCCTCCAAACCTTTCCTATTCATACATCCATCCAAATGCCTTTTAAATGCTGTACTAGTCTCCACCACTTCCTTTGGCAGCTCATTCCATACATAAACCGCCCTCTGTGTGAAAAAGTTGCCCCTTAGGTCTCTTTTATATCTTTCCCCTCTCATCCTAAACCTATGCCCTCTAGTTCTGGACTCCCCAACCCCAGGTAAAAGACTTTATCTATTTATCCTTTCCATAAACCTCATAATTTTGTAAACCCCTATAAGGTCACCCTCAGCCATGATATCTGTTTGGGGAATGTTTGGATTGACTTCTTCAGCATGCAGTCATCTGTATACTTACTAATGAAGTCTGTAATGTGTTAGGACGGAGCTACCGTCCCCGTGTTTGTTTGAAGGAGAGAGACACTGGATCTGATTCAAAATATAAGCTGGTTTAATGAGAGAGAGACGTACACAGAAAATACAGTGAGATATTTACTGCTCACTGGAGAAGGCGCGTTCCGAAATCTTTCCAAAAACCCCTGCTTGATATATTGTTTGCTAAGCTAACGCTACGTAATCACTCACACACGTGATCTCTCACAGACAAAGGCCTCCTGTGAACAGGCCTCAGCCTTGGCAGGTATCCACGAGATGGTCTGTCTTGTAAACAAGGTCTCCGAGTAAAGGCTGCCATTGTATTGGTCTGACCTTGGTAGTCCAGCTGCACAGGCAGTTTCGGTAAACAGTCCAAACAGCAGTTCCGCAGCGCCCCCCGATTTCCCAAGCAGCAACTACAGGTCCACCCTCCCTCGGCGTATAGATATACATCCCAACACTCCCTCCCTTGGCCTCGAAAGAGGCCACACAAAATACAGCAGTTCGCGCGCAGCAGTCAGGACCCGGACGGTCGGTGGGCGCCCCCCTGTCGCTCCTTTGCAAGACCGACCATTTAGCTAAACCCGGCTTGTCTGACTCTAGGGAGACATAGTTATAGGGGATAGGAATCCCTAAGCAGCATACAACTACACAAAGCATTCCGCGCCGCAAAATCCCTACTCTATGCGCCTCTCCAGTTCGCATACAATCGTTAAGGCACAAGAAGCAGTGAAATAATACATAACAGACGTAAGCACTTAAAAGTTGTAAACATATACAAAAAGCCATCACAAAACCAACAAAACGATTACTGAGTATGATAACAAAAGCGAAGAGAACCAGAGGAAAACACAAAGTGGATGAGTTAGGACGCCTGCAGAATGAAGCTCTGCTGTTCAAAGAACACCCAATTGTACAACCTCCCAGTAAAATCGGTCGTATTATACCATGACACCTTAAAATAAAATTTCAAACTACTGACATAGTGTCAAATCTTTTTGCAATAGGATTCAATGAGCTCTCCTTCCTTCCTAAAGGGTTGTTGTTAAGTCGGTTCTGGAAGATGACACAAAGCTGGCATTTTCCTTCGTCAAAAATACAGTGAATACAATGTCAAACTGCTGGGTCCACGATTCTCCTTATATCAAGTTGCTTTGCAAGCCAGAAACTTGACCAGATTCCTGACACGGATACAAAAGCCAGGCATCTGTTAAAACCAGATGACCACAGGCCATTATTCTGAAGGTCAATGCACGACTGTGCCTGTCTTAGGTTGTCCCTCACTCGAGGAATCTTACCCGTCATTGGCTAACCAGTCACCTTCACTTGACCAATAAAAACCCACATCCATTTTACAGCTGTCAAGTACGGACACGGGCAGTGGTAACTGGCTTATCATTGTGAACAGTGGCCGTCGAGACCAATCGAAGCCATTTAGGAATACCAGATGATGGCTAGGAATCTCTTGAGTCTCGAGGCATATAGCACTTCACAATCTCTAACTGCAGCATAAAAGCACAAATTTACCTGTTGTCAATTTGAACGGGAAAGAGAGAGAAAAAATACACAACTAGGGGGTCTCTGCACCTCAGCCCTCACATTCTGAGGCCCTAATATGGGAAGGATTAGAAATGAGAGATACAGTTATAAAGTAAAATCATAAGTTGTCCCGCGCTTCCCTCTCAGGCATATCTCCTCCATTCCCTCTGATACCGATCTCGTAATCTTTCCATGGGGTGCCCCCATCACAGGCTCCTCCAGCCCCGCTGCCTGGTATGCGGGTGGGGAGTTATCCTTTCCCGTCAGGGCATGGTCGATCGTACGTGTCACAAGCGTCCTGATACATGGTATACAACAACAATCACAGGTAATAAAGATAGCAACAGAAATGCATAAACCAAGGGCCAGCTGTCCCAGCACAGTTCCCCATATACCGAATGTGCTATTCAGCCAATCTATCACTGGGTTTTTTTTTACCCCCGGCTGTTGCTTCAGCTCAGTGGCTAAGGCTCGGAGTTTTATCAAGGTTTTAGTGAGCTTGCCATCCGGGCCAGTGTTGTTTGATACTGTCCCTCATTCCCAGCCTCCCATTCAGTAAATAACCTGTTTCTTCATAATCTTTCCACTTGCCAACCAATTTTATATCCACCTCAATAAACTAAATCTATTCCCACATTCTTTAATTTTACGCACTAATCCCTTAATGAGACTTTGTTAAAAGTCTTCAGAAATTCCCAATAAACCACCTCCACTGGCTCCCTTTCGGTAACCTCATTATTTACATCCTCAAAACATTCCAGTAAATTTGTCAAGCTTGACTTCCCTTTCATAAATCTATGCTGACTGTCTCCAATCCTGATAATGGTTCCCAAATGCTCAGCTATTCAGGCGATGGAGGATCAATTTACTGTGTAATCCCACGTATCTTAGGACCCAAATAGAAAAGTACAACACAGAAGATTTCCCTCCCTGCTGATACAGAATCTATATTTAACACCACATTTTGCAGAACAGTTCCAAAGGTTCCCCATTTTCCATAAGGACGAAAAAATGTTCAAATCTGTGGCCTTTGAAACAGTGACCTCCAATCCTCATCTCATTTTTAAATGGACTAACTCCTGAACGCAACTTTCCTTTCAAATACAGTTTTTTCATGGATTATTCCACAAGTGTAGTCATCACTATCCTTTATAAGAGCTCTAACAGATCATAATTTCATTTTCCTCTGCAACAGCACAGTGAAAATATTTAATGATAATAAAAGTACTGGCGATGTTTAAGTAAACAAAATGACCACTTTCACCTTAAGATTACCTCATCTGTTTTGACTATGCTTTTATACTACATTATATTCTTGATTTTATCATTCCAAATGCCACTTTCTCATTCCTTTATTTTCCTTCTGTTGCTTTTGCTTTAGTAGCTCAAATCTAAATGTATTTTCTTCAGTCAGACTATATTACCTTGCTCTCTGTTCAACTGGTTTTAAAACATTCTGCACGGTTATCTCACTATTCAAACTGTTTCTTTTAAATGTCGTCACTAAAATAAACATCCCGATGACTTTATCTTTCAGACTCCATTTTTTGATCTGAACCTAATCTGGTCGTTACTACCATATGCTAAGAGTTGAACCTTCAACCTTCAAGTCATTCACTCTTCTGTTTAACCACCTAGAACCAAAACTGGAAACATTCCTGGTCAGACATGCAAACTGCTGATTAACAACTAGTCCAGGATGCGCCCCAAAACCTTTTCTCATTTGTCCTCTATACAATTAGCGTGTGCATTATCATGATTCTGTTCCGACTTCAAACATCTCTGAATATTAGAACATAGAACATAGAAAAATACAGTGCAGTACAGGTCCTTAAACATCCTTAATTATAGCGTATTTCATTATAGTACCTAGTTCCAACACATCAAAACTGGCTGCACACCCAACTGAACTGGTCAAACAAGCTAACAACTTTCTTCTTTCAGATACAAAACCACCTTCCTGTGATGACCCAGCAGAATTTATCAGAATGCAAACAAGCTTAAGGCTGTTGTCTCAAAGTCAATTCCAACTTATCCTGCCCAATGTCTAAGCCTATAAAGTTTCCCAAAACCCGACCTCCAATGTTAAAATTGACTTTAAACATAGCTATAATAATTGCTCAAATACCACAGAATCACTCATAGAAAATTATTGGCATTTATTAACATGAAACATATCTGAAAGTTTAACTGTGGCACTGATAGAACATTGCTAGATCTAATTCAGTAAGACAAATTTAAATTCAATCCATAAATGCATTTGTACGATTTCCACAGCTTCCATTTTATACTTCCCACCTCTTCCGTTGATTTCAAAACTCAGCTTGGTCTGGGGCCAGGCTGACAGCCGCTGCAATTCCCTCTTTGCCTGCTATGAGGTAGATTAGCTTAACCGGTTCTCTCCTGTTCCTCTAAAATGCCCTATCCTTCCACAATAATGGCATCCTGCCTGTGGAGACCTTTGTCTCTGCCCCTGTCGCTCAAACTCTCTATCAAATGCTCCTCCATGTCTCTCCCTACTCCCTTTCTTCCCTGCCCTACATGCTATCACTCGCTGCTCCGGTTGCTCACTTTTGGCTGCATTCTTCCCCTAATTAACTCATCAACCGCAGCTACCATCATTTACGCGTTCTGCTCCTATCACTCGCCCTTTCTCTCTTTACAAACACTTTCTGTGCCCCTCCTAACAATGCGTGATGACAAAATGTTCAAGAACAAACCTTTCAGCTCAGTGAGTAAACTTAGAACCTGAGCTACATATCTTCTCAAAAAACTGCAAATACACTTCCTTTCTGAAAGATAGTCCTAATTTACTAAACTAGGCAAGATTCACCTGTGATCTGTTGTTGAATCTCAGAAGAGATTAGCGTCTGGTATTTGTACTGTAACCCATACCCATTATCCATTCACAAATTAATTACAGACCCATAAGCTCCTCCATCAACAGGGGTACAGTCATCTTCCAGTTTTTTGAAATCTTGTACTAAATTCATATCCAGTACTTAATAGTGAACAAGGGGAATAAGTCTCTTACTCTTAACCACAACTAAAATTTAGTGAATGAAAAGGCTAAAGTTAATCATAGCTGTCTTTGTACAGCCTACTAGGTATGTGTCCAGATGCTCAATAACGAAGACCTGTTCAAAGTATTAAAAAGGTTTTAGCCACCATCAGATCTGCATAAATGAAAAAAATGAAGAGAAAGTGCTTGACTTGAAGTCTGTAGGAATATAAATGCAACATTTTAGTACACTGTGGTATATTACCAATATGGAAAAAAATCCAACTGATTTCTTATCTCATCTTTCCTAGAACCGTCATAACCAGGTTTGGAATTGTGGAATTAAAATTAGGTGTTTGACCACAGTTGTATTAGGCATTGGCACAAAATCTGCGTGACCAGGACTGAATCCCTCCTGTTAGTGAATAGCTGTGAAAAGTACTACAAAACAACCAGAAATTTAAATCCAGACTTTATAATACAAAAATATAATATTACTCTATCATCCAAGCATCCTTAAGACTTAAAATTTATTCCTCTTCAGAAAATCCCATTTCCCTCTAGAACTAAATTTCGAATCAACCTTGTGCAAATAAACCATTCAGCAAGATTGATACCATAATGATGTCATTCACTGCAGAGTGCGAAGCTTGAACAGATAGAGCTTCAACACCCATTCCACGCAATCAGAATCTAAGCAAAACCGATGGCAGAATATTGGCATCTCAAAATCATTGATTGCTGAGGCTAAAGCAGAAGCACGATGGATCATGTAAAAAATGCTTGCCTGCAGGTCCTAGAAAAGACAGACACAGAGACCCACCAAACTTCACCCACAAAACTAAATATTAAATTGAGAGAGAAAAAAAATGCTGTTTGATTATTTTGATAAACTGCGAACAACTCCGGATGGTGCAAACGTCTTGTTAACACAAACAAAAGATCGAGTAAATAGAGATCCAAAAGTAGTTTTCTTAAGCACTGCTGATCAATCATTACTCAATTAAAATACTTTAGGTCGTAAAAATAATCAGAGCTGTCTTACAACAATTTGTCAATTCAAGTTAAAAAAAACTTCTAACGCATGCACAATGGTCGAATCCAAGGTCACAGATAATAACCATGGAAACATTCGTTTATAACAATTACCCACTGTCGAACGAAACTTTGTCCTTCATATATTGCTTTTATGTAAAAATAAAAGAGGTTAGTAAGAAAAGTAGTTAGGGAGTCATGACTCATAAAAGAACAGAAGTTATTAGCCTTAAAAAGTCATGTTAAGCTCACATAAAAAGAAATCAATTTAAACAGCAGTCCTGGAATTCAAGCTCTAGAAACAAAACTTACTCCTTCAATCACCAACAAACCAATGTGCATTCAAACCAAATCACAAAGGTTTAAATGTTTTGCTAGCTATACACGCGCTCTCTCTCTGTTTGCACAGTCCTTTGTGAATCCCCTTACCCCTAACCCTTATTTCTCGCATTCCTTCTATCTATCCTTCTCTCTTGGTTTCTCTTCCCTTTGTCTTTTTTTTCCTTCCATTTTCCTTTATCTGTCTCTGTTTGTTCTGAAACTTCAGTTCGTTATTTTGGTTAAAAGAAAAATTAACTCTGTCTGCAACTTGACCATGAAGTCACTGTCAACATAATACTGGGTCCAGGGCACTACATATTTTGGCTCTATATTGTTTTAATTTTAAAAATATCTCAATGTCGCTTATACAACTGTGAATTAAACTCAATGGGAGTTTAGGGGAAAAAACACACACAGACCTGGCTGCCGCCGAAGTCCATTGAAAAAAAATCACAGAAATTCACACCCACTTGAGAAAAGCAATCAAACCGCCAGTTGTGCAAACAGAAACCCTTTGAAAAAAAATCATTATAAACCACAAGCAATTTCACCCCGTGGCAATGGAAACCAGAGAGAAAAGAAAAAAAATTGAAAGTCAATGACTGCCAAACCATAAAATATATACATTAAAACATATTTACAATTTATTTGGAATTTGTACTTGCTATGAACTGACACAGGGAGTACATAAAAGGGAACTTTATAGGTTCAGTAATTATACCAAAGTTCAAAGCATTTTTTTCGTAATGTTTTAAAAACTTTACTCACGCAAAATAGAGTGTCTGAGCTATAGCTGAATCCCATAATACAAATACTCTAATATCTGGACTAGAAATTGCTTCGCTTATAATCCTTATCTGCAGCTTTAATACTATATTTCGAAATTGAGTCAACAATTATTAATTTAGAACATTAATTATTAAAATCAGTTTGTATTTCATAACTGATTACTAAATTCCATATTAATTTAGTTGCTTTACTGTCCTGATTCCCACAATACAGACATCCCAAGCTTTTTTGGACCCTATCCAATAAGATGCACTCTAAACAAGATATTCTTTTAAAATATTAATTTTGTTTTCCGACGTGTTACCTGGTGTGGTAAATTTTGAGCACGATTACCTACTGTCTCTTCTATATTTATAAGAACATTGGAATAGTCGGATGGAAAACTTTTTTTTATAATAGAACATAATCAAATCTGCCCTGTCTATCCTCAGCTAACTCTGCAGTCTCAATAGTGGGCAGCGTTAGTAAGTGGCTCTGGAATCGTGCCAATAATTCCCATAGATAGACATCCTCATCATCTATTTTCGTTGACAATTTGATTTTACTAAAAATATTCTCCTTTGCTTCCTCTTTTCTCTCTGTCAAATTATCTTGAATGTTTGATTGAAATTCGTCAAAATCAGCAGCTGTAAAAAACAGTTGGTCATCTGCGGGGAATCCGTTTCTGCTCCTCCACAGCTTAAGATTCTTATCCAGATTCTGTATTTCTCTTTGAGTTTCTTTAAATGTAATATATTTTATTCAATAAGTTTCTTAATGTCTTCTAAAACCTTCCCTGTCTGTGTTATCGGGTTTGTCGTTACAGGTGCTGGGTTGGACTCATTATTTTTTAACTCCGGGGGGATGTACACAGACGCTACCAAACAGTTCAAATCCAATTGTGGTGTAAAAGTTACCACAAATTTGGTCTTCCACCCCAGTGACTCAATCGTGTCCTTACTTATCCCCTTGGTAGGGGGTTTGCCCAAGTCAATCACTTGGCGTACTAAAATATTAGGAGACTCTCGGAGACCCCCTAGTATATTTGTCATTAATGTAACATTCTGAAAAGTCTCCTTAATCTTTTTATAATAAGTTCTTTTTGATTTAAAGCCTGTCCTAAGACTAGGTCTAAAGTTTCTTTCTGTAAAGCTACACAGTCCAATAGCAGTCGACCCGCTAGGGTCGTATTCCCACCTAGACTGAGTCTCCACCAGGGAACTCCAGGACATTCTGTCCTGAGGTAGCGCAAATTTGGTGGTCCAAAATTTAATTCCTCCATCTTATTTTCTCTTATCTGACTCTAAGCTTGCCCCCCCTTTGTTTCTGTTTCTATCTTTCTTTGACACTTTCCCCTTTTTCTCACTGTAAGCTGTTGTCAAAAATAAATTATTCTGCTGTCCACCTTATACTACTTTCATTTAAACATAAAATTTTCTCTCAAAAAATGGGGTTTAACCTTATCAGTTACCAACTAATCTTTTCTCCTTTCTCAATATCTATTAAAATTCTATCCTGAAAGAAAATCACGTTAAGTATTCATAAAATTGCAATAAAAAAACACACTGAATCAAATGACAAACAACAAGTTTCAAACATAAAACCATTAACAAACAGATGAATTCAAGCCAGAGCACAAAGTGTTAAACTGCTTGTTAGCTGAGAAGCCTTCTGTTCACAGACAGACACACTGATAAAGCTTGCAGCAGTAAAATTCTCTCTCTTTTTGAGATATGACACACAGTTTCTTAATTTCACAGACCCATACAAATTTTCACACAAAGAGATTCTTTTTTTTCCCTTACAGAGATTTTTATACAAAAAGATTCTCACACACACACAAATTCTCACATACACACAGAGACTACCTTTCTCTCGCAATCAGTTTTTACACACACAGAGATTCTTATACACACTTAGATCTTCACAAACACAGAAACTCTCTTACTCTCTCAGATTTTTACAAATTTAAAAATACTTAAACTCACACATTTTACACACCAAGAGACTCTCTCTCTCCCTCTCTCTTTCACAGGCACTGTCAGCTAACGATCAGCAGCA
This sequence comes from Hemiscyllium ocellatum, assembly GCF_020745735.1. Classification (NCBI taxonomy): domain Eukaryota; kingdom Metazoa; phylum Chordata; class Chondrichthyes; order Orectolobiformes; family Hemiscylliidae; genus Hemiscyllium; species Hemiscyllium ocellatum. Next base: position 56,348,230 of record NC_083410.1, on the reverse strand, counting down.
TTCACACTCTCTCTCTCTCCCTCCAGGGCAACAATGCAAACCTCTCTCACAGACTTTCACACACAAACTGTTCTTCTCCCACACACTTTTGCTAACACCACAATACTTATACATACATACACACACCACACAGTCAATCTGTCAATGAATCTGTGTCTGTCACTGTCCCCGGTCCGCGGTCTTTGTCTCACGCTCCACCATGGAATTCCTGGGTGTCGGGCGCACGAAAGCACCACCTCGACTCCCGACAAGACCAGTCCCGATCAGTGCTCGTCCTCCGGTCAAGGGAAGTAAAATTTTTTTTACTCACCGGTCCTTAGTGCAAGTTGGGAAGCCTACGCTTAACCCGGATTCGTACTGCGCGGGGGGAAGCATACGCTTAACCCGGATTCGTACTGCGCGGGGGGAAGCATACGCTTAACCCGGATTCGTACTGCGCGAGGGGAAGCCTACGCTTAACCCAGATTCGTTCTGCGCAGGGTAAAGCCTAAGCTTTACCCATAAAAATACTTTCAGCGCCCACAAATGGGATTTTTCTCTTTAAAACACTAACCACCTCTAGGAATTTCAGTGCCCACCTAGAGGACTTTTTTCTCTAAAACACTACCCACCTCTAGGACTTTCAGCGCCCACCTAGAGGACTTTTTTCCAAAACAATAATACTCACCACCCCTAGGAATTTCAGAAACCGCGCGGCCGGGATGACCCTTCACCTAGGGGACTTTTCTTCATAAATAAACGGTCCGACTCTCTCTCGGGCTGCCAAGCCCACAATTTTGGTTGGCAAAGAGTTGTGAGACGCCGAGCAAATAAGAATTTAGCGTATTCAAATCCCTACTGGAGATCTTTTTTGAAAAAGGTGCCTCCGAGCCTGATTAGAAGTGGCCGGCCGTTCGGCGACCTCTCAATCCCTGCCAACAGGCGTGTCTCCACTCCCTTCACATGTTCGGGGTCACCAAAACTGTTAGGACGGAGCTACCGTCCCCGTGTTCGTTTGAAGGAGAGAGACACTGGATCTGATTCAAAATATAAGCTGGTTTAATGAGAGAGAGACGTACACAGAAAATACAGTGAGATATTTACTGCTCACTGGAGAAGGCGCGTTCTGAAATCTTTCCAAAAACCCCTGCTTGATATATTGTTTGCTAAGCTAACGCTACGTAATCACTCACACATGTGATCTCTCACAGACAAAGGCCTCCTGTGAACAGGCCTCGGCCTTGGCAGGTATCCACGAGATGGTCTGTCTTGTAAACAAGGTCTCCGAGTAAAGGCTGCCATTGTATTGGTCTGACCTTGGTAGTCCAGCTGCACAGGCAGTTTCGGTAAACAGTCCAAACAGCAGCTCCGCAGTGCCCCCCGATTTCCCAAGCAGCAACTACAGGTCCACCCTCCCTCGGCATATAGATATACATCCCAACAAATGGCATACTTGTTTAGGTTGGCCACTGAGTTCTTGAATATGGACCAGTCCACTAACTCTATGCAGTCCCGTAGAAGCCCTCAGACCAACATTGCACTACTTTCTGTGCTGGGTCCTCATGTTTCAATTTCTGCTTGTAAGTTGGGAGAAGGAGCACAGTGTTGTGGTCTGATTTTCCAAAGTGTGGATGGGGGATGGAGCAGTAGGCACTTTTTTATGACTGCAGCAATGGTCAAGAATGTTTGGACCACTAGTGAGACACGAGATCTGGTGGTGGAATTTTAGTAGCACATTCTTGTGGTTGGCCTAGTTGGAGTCATCGGCTACAACGAACAAGGCTTCAGGATATTGCAAGACTGTTAGTAGCATTGTACACTTCATCGAGTGCAGTCTTCACTTCTGCATGATGGCACAGAACCAAAAGAGGAAATGTAGGTCTAACTATTTCCTGCATGATCTGCAGATTAGCTCCACTCCAGTGGGAAGCGTGATGGCTTTTGGGGTGGGGTGTCGCAGCATGGAAATTAAAGGAGAGCAATGATAGTCTTGATTGATTCCAGGTTATTTATAACTGGGTAAGTGATGAAGGGCTTTTGCCCGAAACGTCGATTTCGCTGCTCGTTGGATGCTGCCTGAACTGCTGTGCTCTTCCAGCACCACTGATCCAGAATCTGGTTTCCAGCATCTGCAGTCATTGTTTTTACCTGGGTAAGTGGTAAATCTATTGTTGAGGATCACAGCTTGCATTTTGTCATGCAGCAAGTGGAATTTGATGACAACATTTCTATGAGCAGTCAAATTTGAAGAGAATGTCCCATAGTCCCTTTTGGTTGACAGAGTTGGAAGTGTTTGTGAGATTGAAGGTGATCATATATATATCTCTGATTTCTCAGATAGTCCCTTCAGCAGAAATGACATTAATCTCAGCCATGGGGTCCAGCAAAATTCTTCCTTCCCAATTAGCAATTCAGTTATTTTGTTCACTCAAAAGTTAACTGCAATATCTCATCTGATAGCAGCTTTATGTCTCCTAGGTCATCCACTTAAACAAATATCTTCACATCTCCTGTCTGAAATCAACCATTGCAGTCTACTTCCTCATCTAATGACTTTCTACCTTATTCGTTTTACACTGTTCATCTCAAAACCCCGGTCATTTCTTCAGCTGAAAATTCTGATGGGCCAAATGGCCTACTTGAACACTATAGGGATTCTATATATGGAAGTTGTTGCTGCTCTGCATTTTTCTTGAATTGGTCCTATCGTGTAGATCACGTCCATTGTGCTTCTTTTGGTGGACGGAACCCATGAGTCCAGAAAGAGTTCTTCAGCTACTGGAAGGAGGTTGTTGAGGAGAATGTTTGCAATGACCTTCCCTATCACAAACCGCAGGGATATACCCCTTTGTAGTTCCTGCAATTTGTGTTTGTCTTCAAGAAAGGAATAGTCACAATTACAACATTTTGGAGATCAGCTCTCCTCCTAGATGAGGGAGATAAAGTGGGTGGCACTGCTGCCTCACAGTGCCAGAGACCCGGGTTCAATTCCCGCCTCAGGCAACTGACTGTGTGGAGTTTGCACCTTCTCCCCATATCTGCGTGTGCTTCCTCCGGGTGCTCTGGTCTCCTCCCACAGTCCAAAGATGTGCAGGTCAGGTGAATTGGCTATGCTAAATTGCCCATAGTGTTAGGTGAACGGGTAAATGTATGGGTGGGTTGCGCTTCGGTGGGTTGGTGTGGACCTATTGGGCCGTAGGGCCTGTTTTCACACTGTAAGTAATATAATCTAAAGTCTTGTATCAGTGGTGAGTGATTTACTTCCATATTTCACTATTTTGGCAGGTGTGATTTATAATCTATTTTAATGTGATTAATTTGAGAGTTTGGATTTTGAATAGTGGCATGGAAGATTGGGCAAAGAATCTTCATGAAAGTTTAATAATTATAAACATTCTATAGCATCGATGATGTTTTTAAAAACATAATAAAAGGTACAAAATCCTATAGTTAGATAGGACTTTTATGCAGCATTTCTCAATTATTGTGTTCATTTTTCATTTCTGTATGAAGAATAAATGTACTTGCCTTGGAGGTTATACAGTGAAGCTTCTCCAGATTGGTCCTGTGATCAGAGAGCTGTTCAGTGACGAAAGGCTGAGCAAAATACATCTTTGCTTCTCATTTTAAAAAAAAACTCCAGAAAGTCATCTTATTTAAGCACAAAGTTCTGACGGGACCTGACAGGATGGACACCGAGCAGTTATTTCTCACAGCTGGGAACATCTCGCAGGGATGTAGTCTCTGGAAACAGCACCGATTATTTAGGATTTTTTTTTAAAAAAAGAGCATTTTTCGTTTAAAGGGTTGTGGTTCTTTGAAATTCTCTACCCAAGACAATCACGGGTAGTTCAATGTTAAGTATCATGAAGACTGCATGATCTTTGGTCTTGGGGAAATCAAAGGAGACTGGACGAGGGCAAGAAAGCAGAGTTGAAGCAGAAGATTGTATTGAATGTTAAGACGAGGCTTGAGGTTATATGATCCACAGCTGCTGTTTTTCTTATTTTCTGTATAGCTGATTCGTACATACATTAGGAGTCTCAACATCAATGATCACAAGGCAGTGGAATTCATGTTTTTAAGTCTTAATAGGACCAGACTTTCAATTTTCTTCACCAATTTAAGAAAGTTTTGGCAAATTTCATTATTTGCATTGCTTCCAGTACCACGTACTAATAACAAAAAAAAGTGTAGGTAAAGAAGTGTGCTGGACAAGTGGTGCAGAGGGAGACCTTCAAACTTCTAGAGCATGAAGACAAGTATTGGGGCAAATTGGTCCTTTACAATATTGATGTAATTTTTTAAATGTTGATTTAAATAATGTTGTCAGGGTGGGAATTTCATATTAATTTGGTAGGGAGAGGGATACCAGAACATAGCAGCAGTGAGGCGAGAGGAAGCAAAAGAACAGGGGATATACCAATCTTAATGAAGAAGATTAGTTCCACAGAGTTCCAAGACAAAATTAATCCCTTAATCAATATCACAAGAAACCTTGAAGTAGTTATTTGAAGCTGAGAGTGTAAAAGTTTAGCTGTATGAAGGCCTCAGGAAGAGGATATCAGATTCTCTTCCTGAGGAGAATGGGATTTGAAGTCGACATTAAACTAAGCGCTGTCAGGATATTAGGAAATTTTCCTCAGTGAAAGAGCTGTAAAAAAAAAGATGCTTTTGGCATTAGATTTCTATCATGTGTTTCAATATTTTTAAACTTGTGTTATATGTAAATAGTTTGGTTTGTTGTATTTTATCTTAATTTCCTTTGTGCATTACACTTCTGTTAAGCACACAATATTGCAAAGTTGGTTTTGTTTTTCCGTGACAGCGTGCCTCATTAAAACAAAAGAGAAACAAGATAGGATCTTTCAATCCAGATTTCAGTCTGGGATCTGACTTGTCCATAACAGTTTCTCATACTGCCTCTTTGCCCGGAGGTAGAAACATTGAAAAGGAACCCAAAACACTCAAAAATGTGTCAAATTGACAAGTGTTAAAGGAATGGTAGGTCTAATTAAAGACAAGGAAGGAAATCTTGAAGGTACAATGAATGAATACTTTCACTGAGTCTTCACAAAGGTCGAAGTTAATATAGTAGTAATTGGCAGGGTGAGAGATAAGGTGCAGAGATATTGCACAGCACCAAAACAATTGGCATCATAAAATTACTATGGACCTGATTAAAAAGGAATGAATCTTGGGCTGCTGAGAAAAGTTAGAGTGGAGCTGCAGAATTTTCAAACCTGTTGGACAAGGGAGTAGTGCCAAAGGCCCGAGAGGATTGCAATGTTTTTTTGTTTAAAAACATTGTAGGGATAAAACTGTAACCAAGAGAAAAGGATACAACTGTTACTGCAGGCTAATCAATGTAATATAAAACTACAGAATAATGTTCAGAACAAAATTGATTTGGCCTCAGATGCAATAGTGGGTAGAATTCCACGTTCACGCTTTAGGAAGAATGTCACAGTAATGTGACAGTGATGTTTACAAGACTTGTACCAAGGAGCCAGGCATTTGAATTATGCAAGAAATTGGAGATGCTGGGATTGAGAAAGTTAAGCAAAGCCACAATAGATGCTTGACAGATTTGCATTATAATACAGGTAATATATTAGAACAATTAGTTTTAAAAGTAATTTCAGTGTAGATCAAAAGTCTGACTAAATGTTATTTTGTTTTGAAACTTTCTTTCATGGGAAGTGGATATCACTGACAAGACCAGCTACTATTACCAATCCCTAAAAGCCTTTAATTGAGTGGCTTGCTGAATCATTTCAAAGGGCAACTAAGAGACAGTTACATTGCTGAGGGAACTGGAATCACAGACAGGCCTTAATATCTAATATCTTTGGACATGTCCTAAAAAATATTAGTCAACTGAATGGGTTTTTACATCAGTCATAATTTGATGGTCATCATTACCCAGATTAGAATTCTATCAGTTGCCATGGTGGCATTTGAAGCCATACTCCACAGCATTAGTCTAGATAATGGATTAATTGCCTACTGACAATTATGCCACTGTCTCCTCATCTCATTTTTAGTTAACATTAAGCTCCTATATGGATAAATCGGAGGAATTTTGATGGAGCAAGTAGGAAGTAAGCGTTTCTTTTTGCAAATGGGTTGGTAACCTGAGATCATAGATGCAAAAAATTTTGCAAAAGAACAAAAGGGAGAAATTGTTTTGTGGAGGTACTTATAAATGATCCTATGAAAGCTGAGTAGAATCAGATTCCATTGTAACTTTCAAAAAGCAATTGGATACGCATTTGAAGAAAAAGAAACAAAGTTAACGTTTCACATCTGGTATGAAGTTGTATCCCACTTGGAATTCTTTCTCTTTCTGTATAGATGCTGTTAGACTTCCTATGTTTCTTCAACACTTGGTTCCAGAATTCCAGTACCTGCAATATTTTGCCTTTATGCATTTTAAGAAAACCAACTTTCAGGGTTCTAAAGAGAAAACTGGGGTGGGACTAAACTAGGTGTTCATTTTTCAAAGAACTGACCAATGAAAGTTCTGCACTGCAAGATACTTAAGAAATTCTCTTATTAAAAATTGTAAAGGAATGGATTCTAGAAATTAATCCAACTTGAAGCTGTGAAAACAGTTGTATAGTAAACAGGTTAGAAAGGAATTTCAAATCAAAAATTAAGATTGATTTTTATAGTTTGACAGCATCCAGCAGTAAACAGCAGAGAACAAATACATTTTAATCAACATTCTTATTAATGATATTGGATTTATTTTTCTAAAAATGGCTCAATGTTTCTTTGAGGTTTGTTCAAAACTGGTAAAGTTTGATAATGCCAATATTACAATAGATTACATTCATGAAACACAGGATCACACATGCTCGACAACAGCAGCTTGACAAATGTGAATTACAAAGGTACCATAATGGAATCCCAATTTAAATGGTTTTCAGTGCAAGCGAAAATTCAGATACTTCTACTATAACTTAAACCATGAGGAGATGTTTCTAGTGATAACTTTTACAGTCTGAAAATAATTATTGGAACATTGTTTAAGATCTCATCTTTTCCAAATATCAATGTATGTATTTGAAAAAAATCAGCACATCAATTAGTATTTAAATCCTGAAGTATGAGGCAGAGTAAACCAGGTACAACAAGCTTGAGTGCAACTCAAACGTTTTCTAGTTGGATTTAGATAAATTACATAGGATAGTCAATACAAACATTTTCTATTACAAGAACATAATGCTGCTCACACTCAAAACTGGAAAACATTTTCAAAAATGCTTGGAAAAATAGAATTTTTCACATTAATATCCTTACACCAGAACTAATGATCTGTTATGTGTAAAAATTGAAATGATTAAATAAAAAGGGATGACACTGCAAAGTCAAAAAGAGAGAGATTCTTGTGGTGGCACATGGAAAGAAAGCATTGATCAAAAGGAACTGTGACTATCAAGAGTAGAACTGCCAGAATTTCACATTTGAAAGAAGTGAAAGCAGTGTTATGATGGTAAAAATAAAATTGACATAGTACTAAAAGACCATAGGACTGCTCTCTCATCAGAAAGACAACCGGTGGTGAGTTTAATCAGTGGGTCACCAAGACACAGACAAGGGGGGAGGTTGAGAAGGCAGGACCGTTATGGCGACCTCAGCCAGTGTGGGAATTGGACCCATGTTGTTGGCAGCATTATAAACCAGTCATCCAGCCAACAGAGCTACATCATTGATCTGAAAGCTTAAATTTGTTTCTCTTTCAAAAGATGCTACTGAATATTTCCAGCGTTTTTTGCTTTTTAGTTAAGTATTCTCCAGGGTGCATTCAGATGTGCTATGGGGACAATAGTTTGCTAAAGAATACTTCATCATATGCAGTACAGACAACATAAACCTCTTGGACTAATTTTGTACTCCAAGATTCATCTATTGCACATGTGATACAATCCTCAGATGTCATTTGTTTCCAGCAACTAAAAAGGCAAGGGGAGCAGCTGTATAAATAACAATTACTGGATAATCCGATAATCTTGCCACATTGAGACTTGACTTGCAACTTCTCCACTTAAAACTTATGGACAAATTTAAAAATCACACAACACCAGATTATTAGTCCAACAGGTTCATTTGGAAGCACTAGCTTTCAGAGCACTGCTCCTTTATCAGATAGCTGTGGAACAGGACCAGAAGAGACTGAATTTAGCTATAAATTCTGTATCTTATGGCCCTGTTCCACAGCTACTTGATAAAGAAGCAGTGCTCTGAAAGATAGTGCTTCCAAATAAGTCTGTTGGTCTATAACCTGGTGTTGTGCGATTTTTTTAACTTTGCCCACCCCAGTTCAACACTGGCTCCACCACATCATAAAATTTATGGAAACATTAAAAATGACCCAATATTCAGAGTATGTTAGTGCAAACCAATCCTGTCATCAGGTTTGTCAACAATTATATTTACAGAGTAAGCATGACTTCACCAAGGTCCATGGTTAAATAATGAGAACATTTTGATATGCAGAATACATGGACACATGTGTTTTTAATATCAGACTATGGTCATCAGAATTGCATGTAATACCTTTTACTCTATGTTTTGGTGGACACTATCAGGAATAATAGTGATACAGCAAGTATAAATTAGAGAGTGAGGGTTTAAATTGAAGATAGTCACTATTCCAGTCCTACTTTATTGTGGCAATCCTTCATATACAGTTACTTTTTCCATTTCTCTCCAAGAGTTCCTTGACCATTTTCTCTAATGAAAAGAGGTGTTCATCTGTATCTTCTGGAACGATCTTTCGTAAGGAGTCAGCAAGTTCAAATAGGTACTCTGTGTTCCTTCCACTTTGCCCAACAGCATTTAAAATCTGCAAAGCCATGTCTTCCAAGGGTGCTGGACCCAAGTAATTGGGATTATCACATGTTCCTATGTATTGAATCACAGGGAAAGGATCTATTGAAGTATCCTTTGGATAAAATGTAACTGTAATAGTCCTGTAACCATCTTTTTCTCGTAAGTCAAGATATTCCTTCACTTCTTCTTCTTTTCCATCTGGAAGTTTATACACCACACCCCACACGAGGCCCTGAATATAAACATACAATACATTTGTCCAAAATTAGGATGTCATATTGAATAATAAATTGTATTTATGTACTAAAGAAAATAAATTTTAAAGGACATTATTCATATTTCATAAACTTGGAATGGGCTATCTGCATTAAAATTTGGTTCAATAATCTATAATACAACCTTAATTATGTTCATGCATCAATGCAAATATTCATGTTTTGTATCATCCCATATTAATAGCATAGCAAATCTTAATGCTGTAGAACATTTATTAACAAATAAAACAAGTCCTTTGTATATTTCATACCCTAATTGTTATTGGTACGGTTTTATAATGTTGTCATACAACACTACAATTGCACAATGTTAGTAACGCATTATCTCCTATCTTGAATTATACATTTTAAATTACTGACCTGACATGCAATGTGTAAAAGATGAATTGTCATGAAACTTCCCTAACCATATTAGAAATTCCATCCTTTTTTCCCTCTCCCCATCCAACATTCTTACCAGAAGCAATCCTATTCCAGGTAAAGTCTTGGTTTGATTTTCCGTACAAATATGCTTGACTCCCAACATCTTGGGGCAAGATCAGAAATTCAATTTGGAAAAAATACTCAATGGCATAGTGGTATTATCACTAAGCTAGTAATCTAGACACCCAGATTATGTCTGAATCCTACCACAACAGATATGAAGAAAGTCAATCTTGATTGTTGTACAAGCCCATCTGGCTCACTATTGCTTATTTTGGAAAGGAACACTACTGTCCGGCCTACAAACAGATCTAACAACTCAAGACTAGGCACTGTGGGCCATTACTGGTAGCATACTATACTTCAGCACACAATCTGAATACCTGACTCTACTCTCAGCATAAAGCCAGAGGATTAACGTGGTTCAAAGAAAAGTGCACAAAGTCATGTATGACACAAGGCATACTGAAAAATAACAAGTGCCAATCCGGTGAAGGCACACAGCAGGACTATTTGCATGTCGAACAGCAAAAGCAACATGTGCCAGAGAGGGCTAAGTGATTTAGTCTTGCCATGCAGTGGTGGACAATTAAACAACTCACTGGACGTGATGCGATTCCAAGAATATCTCCATTCTCAAAGATGGGGAAACCCCATGCACAAAATAAGACTGATGAACTTGCAACATTTTTAGCCTGAAGTGCTGAGTGGATGATCCATCTCTAGACATCCCCAGCAAGATTGTTTGTTTTGGCTAAATCTGTCTTTAGGCCAATTTAAGTCACTCTATGAGAGATCAAGAAACAAGTGGAGGCGTTACATACTCTAAAAGAACCTGATGACGTTGATGAATACTCAAGATATCTGCTCCAGAACTTGCTATGCCAAGATGTTACAGTACAGCAGCAACATAGGTAATTTTCCACAGTATTGGGTAGATGCCAATGTCCTATATACAAAAAGCAGGTCAAATACAACCCCACTAATTACTGCATCAGTCTACTTTCATCAGTAAAGTGATGGAAAGTGTCATCAACAGTGCTATCAGGCAGCACTTATTTAGCAATAAAGTGTTCACTAGTGAGTTTTAAGAACATTTGTAGCTCAGGTTGAGGTTCTAGATGTAGGTTTACTCTCTAAGCTGGAAGGTTCATTTTCAGATGTTTTGTCACCATACTACGTAACATCATCAGCAAACCTCCGGATGAAGCACTGGTGGCACGGCCCGCTTTCTATTTGTGTGTTTAGGTATCCTTGGGTTGGTGATGTCATTTCCTGTGGGGATGTAATTTCCTTCTTTTTTGTAAAATCAGGGGGGTGGTAAATGAAACCAGACAGATCCAACACACCCCGCTTCTACAGATTACCCAAAATTCATAAACTAGGAGCCCCCCTCAGACCCATAGTCTCGCTACCTGGAACACCAACTTGCAGATTGGCCAAGGAGTTACATCAAAGACTAGAACACCTAGTAGAAGACTCACACCACACAATCCACTCCACCCAAGAATTCCTGAAGATCAAACATGAGATAGAAGGGGATGAAATAATGGTCTCCTCTGACATAACAGCCCTGTTTACATCCATCATCAACATCAACCTGGCCAAGAAAACACTGACTACACTATTAGAAGAACCAAAGGCACATACACCAAACACCACCAACTTCATCAGCAACAATAATATCGTCAAGCTAGTGGACCTATGCCTTACCACCCACTTCACCTTCAACAACAAAACTCCAGACAAACCAACGGAACACCCATAGCATCTCTGATATCAGGGTTCTTAGCAGAGGCAGTAATACAGAGACCCGAACAAACAGCTCTGCCAACCATCCAACCCAAACTTTGGGTCCGCTCCATGGATGACACCTTTGTCATCACTAAATGAAACAAATTAGAGGAAACCTTCAAGACCATCAATAATACCCTTACTGGCATAAAATTCATTAAAGAGGAGGAAAACAACAACAAACTGCCTTTCCTCGATGTCGCAGTAGAGCGAACAGCCAATGGAAAACTTCAAACCAGCGTCTACAGGAAAACAACACACAGACCAAATACTGAACGACAGAAGCAATCATCCCAACACCCATAAATGATGCTGCACTAGAACCTTACTTCAACGAACCACCACACACTGCAGCACGGAGGAGCTACGAAGAGAAGAGGAAAATCACCTGTACAGTTATGCAAAATGAACGTGTACCCAATGAACACAGTCTGCCAATTTCTCAGCAACAAACCCAAACAAGCAGACAAAACATGTCCAGAAATCCTAGCCACTCTCCTCTACATCAAAGACATCTCCAAAATGAGACCAACTTTCATTAGTATCCTTACACACAGGTCAGGAACAATACCACTTTGACTGGGACAACACATCCATCCTAGAACAAGCCAAACAGAGACACGCACGAGAATTCTGAGAAGCATGGCATTTCAACCGGAACTCTGTCAAGAAACCCATTGACCACCACATGAGAAAGAAAACAGGGAATTACACTACCAACCCAAGGAAACCTAAACACACAAAAAGTGGGCCATACCACCAATGCTACATCCGGAGGCTCGCTGATGACGTTACCTAGTATGGTGACAAAATGTCTGAAAACGAACCTTCCAGCTCAGTGAGCAAACTTATATCCAAAATGTTCACTGGTGCTCAGTGTGGGTTCTGCCAGGGCCAATCAATCAGCTCCTGATGCCATTACAGATTTGGTTCAAACTTGCACACTGGAGCTAAATTCCAGAGGTGAGGCATGTGACTGGCCTTAAAAACAAGGCTGCATTTGATCAGGCAAAGCATCAAGAATATCTATCAAAATTTAAGTCTGTGGGAACCTTGGAAAAACTCTTCCTGTTTGAAGTCATACCTGATACAAAGATGATTATGCTTGTTGGAGGTCAGTCATCTCAACTCCAGGACATTTCTGAAGGAGTTCCTTACAGTCATGTTCTAGGCCCAATCATCTTCAGCTGCCTTGTAATATAACCTTCCCTCCATAAGTTCAGAGGTGGGTACGTTCTCTCATGCTTGCACAATGTTCAGCATCATTCATGACTCCTGAGATACTGAATATACAGTCTCTCTCAATGCAGCAAAAGCTGGACAACATCCAGATTTGGGGTGACTAATCGCAAGTATTTGCGCAAGTGCCAGGGAATGACCATTTCCAACAAGACAGAATCCAATCATGCCCCCTTGACATTCAAAGGGCATCATTAGCAACATCCGGGGGTTACCATTGATCAGAATCTGAACTGGACTAGCCATATAAATACTATAGCTACAAGATCAGTTCAGAGGCTAAGAATCCATCACTACCTGACTCCCCAAAGCCTGTTCACCAACTATGAGACCCAAGTCAGAAGTGTGATGAACACAGCTGCATTAACACAACGTCAGAAGTGCAGACGATCACTAATGATTGCACAATGTTCAGCACCATTCATGACTCCTCAGATATTGAAGCAGTGTTCAAATGCAACAACATCTGGATAACATCTAGGCTTGTGCTGACAAGTGGCAAGTAACATTTGTGCCACACAAATGTCAGGCTATGGCCATCAATCTAACCACCTCCCCACGACATTCAATGGTATTACCATCCCTGAATCTCCACTATCAACATCCTGTGGTTATCATTGACCAGAAACTCAACTGGACTCACCACAGACACAGTGGTTAGAACAGCAGGTCAGAGGTTAGGAATACTGTGGCAAGTAACTCACCTCTTGAATCCACAAAGCCTGTCCATCATTTACAAGGCACAAGACAGGAGTGTGACGGAATACTTCGCACCGTTTATTAGTATATAGGTTGGGAGGTCATGTTGCGGCTGTACAGGACATTGATTAGGCCACTATTGGAATACTGCATGCAATTCTGGTCTCCCTGCTCGAGAAAGGATGTTGTGAAACTTAAAAGAAAAGATTTACAAGGATGTTGCTAGGGTTGGAGGGTTTGAGCTATAGGGGGAGGCTGAATAGAATGGGACTGTTTTCACTGGAGCATCACAGGTTGAGGGGTGACCTTATAAAGATTTATAAAATGAGGGACATGGATAGGGTAAATAGACAAGTTCTTTTCCCTGGGGTGAGGGAGTCCAAACTAGAGGGCATAAGTTTAAGCTGACAGGAGAAAGAGTTAAAAGAGACCTAAGTGGCATCTTTTTCAAGCAGAGTGTGGTGCGTGTATGAAATGAGCTGTCAAAGTGGTAGAGGCTGGTACAATTACAACATTTAAAATGCATCTGGTTGAATACATGAATAGGAAGGATTTAGAGAGATATGGCCCAAGTGCTGGCAACTGGGACCAGATTTATTTAAGCTTTCTGGTCGGCATGGACGAGTTGGCTGAATATCTCTCTGACCACTTCCCTCCAGAATGACAAAGTTAGCAGATACATGGGAACACAAGCATCTGTATGTTCCCCACCAAGCCACTCGCCAGCCTGAACTGGAAATATTGTTGCACCTTCAGAGTCCTGGGTCAAAAACCTTATTGTGTGTCTACCTACATCAAAGGAACTGCAGTGGTTCAAGGCAGTAGCTCAGCACCCTTTCTCAAGGCAAGTATGGATAACAAAGCTCAGATTCCATGAATGAATTATAATAAATACCTAAAATCAAAAGTATTCACAAATGAACCAAAAAGTAATTCTATGAAACCTTTCATCAAAGTAAATAAAACAAAGATTTCCTGAAAGTTCGACATTCTTGAAATAGCAGGGGTTTAATCAGATTGCCGACCTAGTTTAATGTTGCTTGTATCAGCCTCTTCAAAGAAAACTTTAGGTCTGAATAATCTCATGGTTATAGAACTCATGTTAACAGATGGCTGCTGGCTTTCTCATGGACAACTTAAGGTATAATTGATCCAGTTACTGTATTACTTGGTGGATATGTTACTTGATGTGCTATGGTACCACAGTATAAGATCAACACTGTATTTTTATTAGTCAGGAAATACTATTTACATTTCTGCAATGTTAATGTTTTTCAGGTCAGAAAGATACAGAACTATCCAAGAAGCACCCGCATAGGCTTCAGGTTAGGGGATGTTCTGGGGAATTAACTTCAACTACATCCAGTAATGTTTTTAGATCAAATTTACCTCAGTAAATGTGACATATTCCAACTGGGAAAGATTGAAAGCAAAAGTTAGGATTAGGATGAAGTAAAAAGGACAAACAAGGATATAGTGAAATAGATATTTGGCAAAATTTGGGCGTGCCATCAACAACATGAATTTATGTAGCATCATTAATTGAAAATGACTTAAGGATATCAAAAGGGAGAAATTTGATGGCAACCAAACGAGAAAGATTGGAGGCATCATAGGTTTGATCAAAGAGATGGACTTTAAACACAGTATATCAGAATAGGTCAGGCAACCAAAAGCAAAACAGCTGACTGTACGCCAAAAAGAAGAGAGACTGAGGTCACTGTGAAAAGTAACAAAAGGAAAACAAAAGCTGAGAATTGCTGGAAAAACTCAGCAATTCTGGCAGAATCAGAGGAGAAAAATCAGAGTTAAACAAGTATTTTGCATCAGTATTTACTGTGGAAAATGACATGGAAGAAACAGAATGTAGAGAAATAGTTGGTGACATCTTGAAAAATGTCCATATTACAGACGAGGAAGCAGTGGATGTCCATGAAAAAAGTGGATTAATCCCCAGGACCTGGTCAGGTGTACCCTAGAACTCTGTGGGAAGCTAGGGAAGTGATTGCTGGTCGTCTTGCTGAGATATTTGTATCATCGGTAGTCACAGGTGAGGTGCCGGAGACTGGAGGTTGACTAACGTGGTGCCACTGTTTAAGAAAGGTGGTAAGGACAAGCCAGGGAACTATAGACCAGTGAGTGTGATGTCAGTGGTTGGCAAGGTGTTGGATGGAATCCTGAGGGACAGGATGTACATGTATTTGGAAAGGCAAAGACTGATTCAGGATAGGCAAAATGGCTTTATGCATGGGAAATCATGTCACACAAAACTTGATTGAGGTTTTTGAAGAAGTAACAAATGGGATTGATGAGGGTAGAGCGGTAGATGTGATCTATATGGACGTCAGTAAGGCGTTTGACAAGGTTCCCCATGGGAGACTGGTTAGCAAGGTTAGATCTTAGAGAGAACTCACTTTCTGGATACAGAACTGGCTCAAAATGTAGAAGACACAATGGTGGCGGAGGGTTATTTTTCAGATGGAGGCCTGTGACCAGTGGACTGTCACAAGGATCGGTGCTGGGTCCATTAGTTTTTTGTCATTTATATAAATGATTTGGATGCGAGCATAAGAGGTATAGTTAGTAAGTTTACTGGTGACGCCAAAATTGGAGGTGTAGTGGACAGTGAAGAAGGTTACCTCAGATTACAACGGGATCTTGATCAGAGGGGCCAATGGGCCGAGAAAAAAGAGATGGAGTTTAATTTAGATAAATGTGAGCTGCTGCATCTTGGGAAAGCAAATCTTAGCAGAATTTATACACTTAATGGGAAAGCCCTAGGGAGTGTTGCTGAACAAAGAGGTCTAGTAGTGTAGGTTCAACGCTCCTTTAAAGTGGAGTTGCAGATAGATAGGATAGTGAAGTAGGCATTTGGCATGTTTTCCTTTATTGATCAGAGTATTGAGTTAAGGACATTGGTTAGACCACTGTTGGAATATTGCTTGCAATGCTGGTCTCCTTCCTATCGGAAAGATGTTGTGAAACTTGAAAAAGTTCAGAAAAGATTTACAAGGATGTTGACGATTTGAGCTATAGGAACAGGTTGAATATGGTGGGGCTGGTTTCCCTGGAACGTCAGAATCTGAGGGGTGACCTTAGACAGGTTTATAAAATCATGAGGAGTATGGATAGGATAAATAGACAAAGTTTTTTCCTTGGGGTGGGAAAGTCCAGAACTAGAGGGCATAGGTTTAGGGTGAGAGGGGAAAGATATAAGAGATCTAAGGGGCAACATTTTCACTCAGAGGGTGGTAGGTGTATGCAATGAGCTGCCAGAGGAAGTGGTGGAGACTAGTACAATTGCACAATTTAAAAGGCATTTGGATGGGTATCTGCAGGTGCTGGCAGGTGGGACTAGATTGGGTTGGGATATCTGGTCAGCATGGACAAGTTGGACCAAAGGATCTGTTCCATGCTGTACATCTCTATGAATTCTGACTCTACGAGTGACCCTACCTCAGAACTGACCTATAAGGAGTGAATATAAATAAAACATATCTTGTGTAGTAACCTTTTCTATGGCATCACGTAATTAAATACCTTATGGAAATCTACATTGCTTGTTCATTTCTCAAAGAACTCTAATAAATTAATGAAGAAAGTGTTAATTTTGCCTCATACTTATGATTTTCCAAATGTCTTGGCATAACCGCCATCATGGATTGTAACATTTTTCTTCTGACAGATATTAGTTTCATAGGCTTTTGCATTCTTTACTTTCTTTCTCTTTAAATACAGATTTTACATGAGCTCTCCACCCCCCAATCTGCTGGGATCGTTTGAAAGATCACAGTGCTTCTATTGTCTCTGCAACCAATTTTTTAAGACCCTAGATTGCAAGCCATTAGATTTGAGACTTTAGCTGAAATAATTTTCTATGTACCCATTCTCTGATGATTATGATTGTTTTAAGTTCATCTCTCCCTTTAAGCCCTTGTTTTTCCAAGAATATTTTGGCATGGTTTTATGCTTTACACAGTGAAAGCAAACAAGGAACCAGAATAACACTTCTTTCATTTCCTTGTTTTCCATTATTAATTCTCCAGACTCTCTTTTTTGCAGAGGACCAAAACCTTACTTTACTCTTGATATTTTGAAACAGGTTAAAATGCTTACTGTTGTTATATTTCAAACTGGCTGTCCCTTTTTCTTAAAAAAAAGGGAAATTAAAATGTGATTCTTTATTGGCTTTTAAAACTGTCCAAACTTTTGATCTAATGTTAATCTTACTGAATTTTCTCCTCACCTCCTTAGACAAGATAACAAACTTTAAACTAGACTTTAGCCAACCTGTCCATATTAATTTTCAGTACTGTGCAATAAGCATACTGAAGTTAAGCGGAGTTTCCTTGCCTTAAGTTGCAAGCTGACAAATGGAGCACCTGTATTTTACAAAGCTTGCATCCTTCAGAACTATAGACTTTTACAATAATACACAATGCTACAATTTAGAACAATTTTACTGGCATTTTACACTTGATCAGCTAATTAATATGCAATAGTTGTTGTTCCTATGCAGAAACAAATATTTCAAATACATTTATGAATTAATTGTAAATCAGTCCTGAGTCAGTTTAAAATTTTCAATTATGCATTATTCTTTTACCTCAGGATCTTCAACAAGTGTGACAACTCTTCCAGGCTACAGGGATGGAATGAAAAAATACATAAAGTCTTAACGAGGTACATAATGACATAGTATAATTAAACTACGATTATGGACAAGCCAAATTTGGTTGAACTTTAAAAGACCTCAAAATAAAAATTATTTCCTTGCTTTCTGACAAAACTAAAATATATTGGATTGTAAATACACTGGTTCCAGTTACAAAACAGAACTTAAATCAAAACTTCATTAACTACACAGATTGTGTCCCTTTCTTTCAGAAACCACTCTGCAGACGACTTACCTGACTTTCCAACTATATAACAGTAACAGATTACCTCACTGCTATCAGGCAAAGTTAGCCACCATATTGGTGAATCATGCTACACAATTTTGTACATTAGACTTTTGAATGTACCGAATCAGAATTGTAAGCCATACGCTTTTACAGTTAGTTCTTCTATAACGTAATGGTTACACTCTTGTGCAACCCTGCATTATAGAAAAATTGTGCTCTAGGAACAGCACTTGAAGTGTTGCCGATGTAATCGGGTCACACTCAGTAAAGTTCGCCCTTTAGAAACAGTGTCCCCAACTGTGTTACAGCGAATTTGCATTAAAAAAAGCACGTGTTATAGCAGAACAACCTGTATAAAATATTGGGTATCTGTGGATGTGAGAATTTGTGTTTGTGTATGGATTTTTTAAAAAAGGCTTCTCAGCTAACAAGTAGATGTGTGAAACTTGTTGTTTGTCATTTGATTCAGTGTGCTATTTTTGATTGTAATTTTATGAATGCTCAACGTTATTTTTTCTCATGATGTGATTTTATTAGAACTTAAGGAGGACCCTGATACTGGGAGAAAACAGCAGTATAGGTCGACTGTCTTAGCTGAAGGTTTTACCGAGTCACCAAACTTGTTTGGACAGATCCTAGAACAACTTCTTGAGGGCTTGACTTTAAGACCAACTTTAAAGTTAATTCAGTATGTGGACGACCTCCTGTTGTCCGGTCCCACCCAAACTGACACACAGCAAGGAACCAATGATTTATTAAACTACCTTGCAGTGAAGGGATTGCGAGTTATTCAGAACAAACTACAGTATGTGGAACGGGAAGTAAGATATTTAGAGCATTTGATCAGTCAAGGGCAGAAGAGAATAAGCCCTGAAAGAGTAAAGGGAATTGTAGAATTAGGACTACCCCGAATTAAGAGGGAACTCCGAAAGTTCCTGGGTTTGCTAGGTTATTGCAGACTCTGGATATATAATTATGCTACTCTTACAAAAAGACTATACCTGCAGCTAACAGAGGAGGCTCCGGACAGGGTTAAATGGGACCCAGAAGGAAAAATGCTGATTGAAACTTTAAAAAAAAATTAGTTACAGCACCGGTTTTGAGCTTGCCAGATTTTAATAAAGATTTTCGACTCTTTGTTAACGCCAAGCACGGGACGGCTTTTGGGGTCTTGACTCAGGAATGGGGTGGACATAGAAAACCTGTAGCTTTCCTCTCCAGAATCCTAGACCCCGTTTCACGGGGTTGGCCCGAATGTGTACAAGCAGTAGCAGCCACTGCTAAGCTAGTGGAAGAAAGCCAGAAACTGACGTTTGGAGCACCACTGACTGTGGTTACTCCTCACCAACTATTCTGAATCAAAAAGCGGGACGATGGCTCACAGACTCCCGAATCCTGAAATATGAGGCAGTGCTCTTAGATAGAGAGGACCTTAAGATAGAGGTGGGTGCATGTTCAAATCCGGCTGATTTCTTATGGAAAGGAGGACCATTCATGAGATTGAGTGCAAGGTAGTAATAAGTTAGAACAATTCCAAATTCACACGACATGAGGGGTGGTATCCACCTTCAGGAAAATGAGGCAGGGGAGCAGGGGCTCCAGGGGCAAATGTACCCAGTTACACAGAGAGATAGGCTGCCAGTGAGGCAGGGGAGCAGTGGCTCCGGAACAGATGTACAAAGAAATAGGCTGCTGATAAGGCAGGGGGGAACAGAAACTCTGAGGGTAGATGCGAATTAATATGGGTCACTTGAGAGTGAGTTTCAGGACGTTGAGACAGTAAGTAGACTGTATTGCGCTGAGATTGTTCATGGGGGCTATACGGCGCGTAGGGCTGCATTGAAAAACGGTAGGTAGGGAGCGGGAGCTCCGGGGGCGGATGCGCCCAGACACAGGGAAAACATTACATTTGACAACTGCGATGTGCTTGAAAGAATTAAAATGTTACTGACAACCGACCCTGAACAGTTCATAAGTAGAGCAGTGACCTCCGGGAAAAAGGGGGGGAAGATCTGCCACATGGGGACTGCCCAGCAGTACTGGAGACTGCGAGTGGAGATAGTTGGGGAAAAGAATTAGCACTTGAAGACCTGGTGGTCGAGAGGAGGTCGCTATGAGCTCCGATGCGCAGACACATGAGACAGTGACAGGCAGACATAGACAGAGAGACCAACACCGTATGAGAGAGAGAGAGAGAGAGAGAGGGCTGTGTGTGAGGACCTACAGAGAGAGAACGGAAGCTATTACATTTTGTTGTGTTTCTGGCTGAAAGTCATCTGTTCGTTAGTGCATGAATGTTTGAGTGTTTATCACCTAGAGCTTGAGTCACGAGATATGTGTATCTGTAAATATGTTGAGACCCTGGGCTTCGCTGTTTCTCGTTTACTTCACCAGGGACTCCTGACTCAGACACCACATCTGGATTTCGCTGTGCACACTATTGAACCCGGTGAAGGGGTTTTGATCAAACACTGACAACAGTTAACTCTCGAACTTTTGTGGGACGGCCCGTTCCTAGTACTCCTCACCATTGAACGGCGGAGAAAAGCTGGCAAATGGCCAGTCACCTCTCCAGTTAAGAAAGGAGTCTGGACAGCCCAATCAACACGTGACCCACTATAACTCAGACTGAACAGACTTTGATTAACTGACTATACTATGGCGACGTGAGTGCGGGGACTGTTTCTTCAGAATTGTATGTTAATCTTGTTTTGTGCTTTGATATATTGTTTAAGTTCTTAGTACTAGTCAGAATTATGCTGCTATTCCTGCTACTTCTGAGTTTTGCTCATATATCTTTTTCAGATGTTGTGTTAATGATTTCTGTTTCGGAATTTCCACAAGTTATAAAAATTGATGCTTGCAGCCTAAGTAGAATGCCCAGATGTAGAGTTTCAAAGGGAATATCTTTCCTCCAAGATATTTCTTCACACCCTACCGAACCGCAAAAGCCACCGCCTAGCATCACTATCCATAGAACACCCTTTAGCCCAGCCCTAAACTGTTTTGACAGGAAGTGTCATCCTATATATATCTCACCATTAAAAATGCTTCCTCTGAAGTCTCATTTCCCCATAAAAATGGGTCCCAACTCCTTAGTAAAGATTTAAAGATAGAGATGACAGTGTATGGGAAGCGTTTGTGGGCTGCTATTTTTGAATTGGCGTTGGACGGGGACAGCCTTTGGGATTCCTTGATTCTAAACTGCAACCTTTAACCCCTTACACTGATCCAAAGTCACTGCAGATTATAGAGGTTAAAGACCTGAGACAGACTCTTGAAATAGAAACAGGATATGGATAAACAAATGCCTGGATTGAATGGGTTAAATATACTGTAAAAAGCCTGAACAAAAGCAATTTCTATGCATTGCCTCCGGTAGGACAGTGTCTCAGGTAGTTCCCTTTCCGCTCGGGTGGGAGCGAAACAAACAGGGCATGGAATGCATGATAGCCCTATATCAAGATGAGACAGCATGGAAAAATCCGAATTGTGCTTCTTTGTCTTTGATGTTCTCTTCCTTAAAAGGACATAAGAGGCAAGCTCCCCCTGTGTTTTCTGCCGCTGTTGGGAATCACACACCGTGTGTTTATAGACAGGGTGGATCTATTGATTTGGGGGAGCTGAGATTGTGTTCGGTGATTAAAAACGTTACTGAAGCAGTGGAAGGAAGAAATTACTCATCTTTAAACATTCCCCGAGCGGATCTGTGGTGGTATTGTGGAGGAAAACTACTGAGACCCACCCTGCCCCCTGATTGGAAGGGGATATGTGCAATTGTACAATTGGCAATACCATTCACCTTGGCATTTGAAAGAGAACAGTTAGTTGGGAGAAAAGGAAGAGATAAGAGATCACTGCTACCCACTTCTGTTGATGAAAAGATTTATCTTGATTCGATAGGGGTCCCTGGGGGGTGCCTGATGAGTTCAAAGCTCGTAACCAGACTTCAGCAGGCTTTGAATCATCCCTATTCTGGTGGGTTACTATTAATAAGAATGTGGATTGGATAAACTACATTTATTATAACCAAGCACGGTTTATTAACCATACTAGAGATGCAGTAAAGGGTTTGGCCGAATAACTGGATGCCACCAGTTGTATGGCTTGGGAAAATAGACTGGCCTTGGACATGCTCTTAGCTGAAAAGGGGGGCGTTTGTGTCATGATAGGCTCTCAATGTTGTACTTTTATTCCCAACAATACGGCCCCTGATGGCTCGGTGACCCGTGCCCTGGAAGGTCTCCAGGCACTGGCTGATGAGATAGCTGAGAATTCAGGTGTAAATACTAATTGGACTGGCTGGCTAGAGCGGTGGTTCGATAAATTGAAGGGGGTGATGGTCTCAGTGGTGATTACACTTCTGTTGGTAATCGGGATTTTAGTTGCTTTGGGCTGTTGTATAATTCCATGTCTGCGTGGTCTAATTACCCGCCTTATTGAGACTACTTTGATTAAGAGTGACCCGCATACAGTTGTGGGCATTCACCTTCAAGCTGATGCAAATGATCCTGAGGCTGATTGGAATAGACAGGCCATGATTATGTTGCAGAAATTACAGACTGCATAAAAAGACAGGGGGGATTGATATAATATGGTTAATGTAATTTCTGCAGTTTCATGCATTCACACACCTACACACACACAACACACACACACCTCACACATAACCCACACACCTACACACACCCTCACTCACACACATACACACACACATACACATACACTCACACACATACATACACCCTCACACACTCACTCACACCTACACACACACTCACTGTACTAAAACTGAGGTTTAATGAATAGAAGCTAAATTATGAAACTAATGAAGCATGAACTAGAAGTTACCTCTGTAAAGCCAGGAACATGGTAACCTTGGGCAAGAAACCAAGGAATGCTTCGATTAGACACAGAGGGCAAAATACAATGAAAGCTCTTTTCATGACATACACAAAAATCAATAAATGTTATAACTAGTAGAACATGAAGATACCAAACAGCAGAAATTGTAAAATAATATAACATTTTAATTAAAGAAATTGGCAGAGAAAAGCGTGAAATGCTTTAACCAATGGAATTGTCATTAATGATTTTTAATGTAAGAAAAATCCATAGCGTGAGATGTTTAAACCAATGAAATTATCACCAATGTATTTGAATGGAAAAATAATGTATAAGTATTAGTGCTGTAAAATCTCTCGTTGCGATTTCCGAAGTCCTTTTTGGAACTCGCCCAATCTTCGAAGATTGAATAAACATCTGTTGCTCCGTCTGTGTGTGTCTCGCAGTATTTCGATTTGCCACGGGAGAAGTGATAGCCGGTGGGGATAAGGGCTGATACCAGTCAACTTGGAGTTCGCCTTTTTGAACTTAACCTTGCGGACAGTCTCCCTTGATACAAGGGTTAAAGGACAGTCCGCGGTTGGCAGAGTTCGGAGGCAGGACCCGGTTGTTCTGAATCAGATCCCTAGAGTTAGAATAGTTAGCCAAGTGTCAGGAACTATTCTCCGGAGATTCAGAAAGCCTAGACAGAATTCACTTATAACACAAAGTATGCCTTATTTAAGTTTATTCTATCCAAACAATAGAAATAGTGAAAAACTACACAATTCATTTAAATGGAAATAAACTCAAAAGTAAAACACTGACAAAATTTAGACTATTTTTATTTAAAAATCTGCTTTCAGAAAGAAACAATGATCATACAACACAATAGTCTATTAGTCAAGACCTGGGACGAACAAGTCACAGATGGAAAGTTCAAATCTCATGTCAAGTTGTAAAGCCAAATCAATAATTTAGTTCATCATAAAAGTTCACCTAGCCCATAAAAAGACAAAAATCAACTGAATTGCTTAATTTACCACACTGATCTGACTCCATAAACGTGAGAATTTAGTTCCACGTTACTGCCCACAAGCAACTAGAGATGGGCAAAAGATACAGGTTATCAATATGCCAAGAACAAATATTTGAATGCATCATTCTGATATTTTTGGTTTATAAATAATGGGTATTTTATCAATACAGCAGTTGTGATAAACATAATCAATAATCAACTATAACAAATAATAGGTTGTATTTGCCATAAATGAACAGGTTCATGAATTTACATTACTGACACCCAACTAGCTGGGTATTAACATGGACAGGATTTGACCATCCATAAAACTGTGGGGGTTACAAAAGCAGGTTAGAGGCCAACAACTCTATAGTGAGTAACTTACTTTTTGTGTCCTCAAAATTTCTATACACCATCAAACAAGGCACAAGTGAATGGCATGATGAAACATTTTGCCCTTGCCTCGGTGAGGGTAGCAATGACAACACTCAAGATGCCTGTATAATTAACACCCCATTTTCCTTCCTCAACCACATGATGCACAGCAGCAACTCACCAAGACTCTAATTTCTCCCACATAGAAGGGGAAGGCACAAGGGAAGACCACCACTTGCAAATTCTCCTTCAAGCAACACACCATCACATTTGGAGACATATTGTTATTCCTTGGCTGTCAACGAATCAAAATCTTGGAACTCACTTCCTAACAGTAGCAATGGTGTAGCTGCAATAGATGTGTAATAGCATTTCAAGAAGATGGTTCACTACCACCTTTTCAAAAGCAACTATTGACGTGCAACAATTTGGTCTTCCTCGTGGTGTCCAGGATGGTGAAAAAAATAATCAAATTTAATCCCAGCAAAGAATTCAAAACAAAATATCTGACACTGCACAAAAATAAAAAGAAACAAATGCAGAACAGTTCTCATTTTCAATGAAACATATAAACATTGGCAGTCACTCGCATCTCAGCTCTAGAATACAAATCATGTCCAAAATGGGACAAAGTCTGTGGTAAGAAATGGAATAAGTCTTCTTGGCAGAATCTAAATTGAACATCAAATAACAGGTTAAATGCTGCCTGACAGCACTGTTGCCAAGTTGTTCCATCATTTTACTCATGATTGCCAGTTGATTAATAGTGCAACAATGGTTGGATAAGATTTTGCACTGCAGCAGCACAAATCTGAATCAGTTGACCAGATCTGGTAACCTATCAAGAATAAAGACAAATGGAATAAAGATGTGGAAGATACACAATGTGGGGAAATAAAGGATTCTGGATAATCCAAGATGGAGGATGGGAAAACTTTCTGGCTATAACAGCTGCTCCTTTTTTTGAGGTATTTTAGGAACAGCAATTAGTCTTAGATGCTGTTACATTGTTTTGGAACATTGGAAAAAAAGTCAAAAACAACAGCAGTTTCAAAAGGGATAAGAACAGACAAAGGAAGCACATGGTGAGGTCAGTGCAGGAGAGAGGGGGGGGAGAGAGAGAGAGAGAGAGAGAGAGAGAGAGAGAGAGAGAGAGAGAGAGAAAAAAAAGAAACTGACATCACAGTTACTGCCTTTGCTGTTTGAAATCATGTATCGCTGGACATCGGATTGCGTTTGGGAAAATTAACAAACAGTGAAATTCACAACTGATCTTGGAAGAACTGTTTGGGCGAAGTCACAGCACAGAAACTGATAAGTGAATTGTTTTAAATGTGGCCTACAGAAAGTCTGCAGTAGAGTGGGTTCTTTCTTGATGATGGTTCTTGAGATACATCTCTTGATTAAACCTAAAATATAAGCCATAACTATTAATTTAATCTGGGGCAGTGTTTTGTAGAGGTTATTTTCTGGATCTATAGATCTGTAGATTGTGAAGGAGCAAACATGGCCTTCAGTAGAGTGATATGCGCTTAGAGACAGATGTACAGCATGGAAACAGACCCTTCGGTCCATGCCGACCAGATATCCCAACCCAATCTAGTCCCACCTGCCAGCACTCGGTCCATATCCCTCCAAACCATTCCTATTCATATACCCATCCAAATGCCTCTTAAATGTTGCAATTGTACTAGCCTCCACCTCTTCCTCTGGCAGCTCATTCCATTCACGTACCACGCTCTGTGTGAAAACGTTGCCCCTGAGGTCTCTTTTATATCTTTCTCCTCTCACCCTAAACCTATGCCTTCTAGTTTTGGACTCCCCCCACCCCAGGGAAAAGACTTTGCCTACTTACCCTATCCAAGCCCCTCATAATTTTGTAAACCTCTATAAGGTCACCCCTCAGCTTCCGACGCCCCAGGAAAAACAGCCTCAACCTGTTCAGCCTCTCCCATTAGCTCAAATCCTCCACCCTGGCAACATCCTTGTAAATCTTTTCTGAACCCTTTCAGGTTTCACAACATCTTTCCAAGAGGAAGGAGACCAGAACTGCATGCAATATTCCAACAGTGGCCTAACCAATGTCCTGTAGAGCCGCAACATGACCTCCCGACTCCTGTACTCAATACACTGACCAATACAGGAAAGCATACCAAATGCCTCCTTCACTATCCTATCTACCTGCGACTCCACTTTCAAGGAGCTATGAACCTGCACTCCAATGTCTCTTTGTTCAGCAATACTCCCTAGGACCTCACCATTAGGTGTATAAGTCCTGCTAAGATTTGCTTTCCCAAAATGCAGCACCTCACATTTATCGGAATTAAACTCCATCTGCCACTTCTCAGCCTACTGGCCCATTTGGTCAAGATCCTATTGTGATAGGAGGTAACTCTCTTTGCTGTCTACTACACCTCCAATTTTGGTGTCATCTGCAAACTTACTAACTGTACCTCTTATGCTAACATCCGAATGATTTATGTAAATGACAAAAAGTAGAGGGCCCTCCACCACTTGCCCACCAGCGACATCAGGCTCACTGGTCTATAGTTCCCTGGCCTATAGTTCCCTGGCTTGGCCTTACCACCCTTCTTAAACAGTGGCACCACGTTAGCCAACCTCCAGTCTTCCAGCACCTCATCTGTGACTATCGATGATACAAATATCTCAGCAAAAGGCCCAGCAATCACTTCTCTAGCTTTCCACAGAGTTCTCGGGTACACCTGATCTGGTCTTGGGGATTTATCCACCTTTATCCATTTCAAGACATCCAGCACTTCCTCCTCTGTAATATGGACATTTTCCTAGATGTCACCATCTATTTCCCAACAGTCTATATCTTCCATATCCTTTTTCATAGTAAATACTGATGCAAAATATTCATTTAATATCTCCCCCATTTTCTGCAGCTCCATACAAAGGCTACCTTGCTGATCTTTGAGGGGCCCTATTCTCTCCCTCGTTACCCTTTTGTCCTTAATGTATTTGTTATATCTCTTTGGATTTTCCTTAACTATATTTGCCAAAGCTATCTCATGTCCCCTTTCTGCCCTCCTGATTTCCCTCTTAAGTATACTCCTACTTCCTTTATACTCTTCTAAGGATTCACTTGATCTATCCTATCTATACCTTACATATGCTTCCTTCTTTTTCTCAACCAAACCCTCAATTTTTTTAGTCATCTAGCATTCCCTATACCTACTAGCCTTTCCTTTCACCCTAACAGGAGTATTCTTTCTCTGGATTCTTGTTATTTCACTTCTGAAGGCTTCCCATTTTCCAGCCACCCCTAATACCGTCAAAATTGGCCTTTCTCCAATTTAGAACTTCAACTTTTTAGATCTGTTCTATCCTTTTCCATCACTATTTTAAATCTAATAGAATTATGGTCACTGGCCCCAAAGTGCTCCCCCACTGACATCTCGGTCACCTGCCCTGCCTTATTTGCCAAGAGTAGGTCAAGTGTTGCACGTTCTCTAGTAGGTACATCCACATACTGCATCAGAAAATTGTCTTGTACACACTTAACAAATTCCTCTCCATCTAAACCCTTAACAGTATGGCAGTCCCAGTCTATGTTTGGAAAGTTAAAATCCCCTACCATAACCACCTATTATTCTTACAGATAGCTGAGATCTCCTTACAAGTTTGTTTCTCAATTTTCCTCTAACTATTCGGGGGTCTATAATACAATCCCAATTATCATCCCTTTCTTATTTCTCAGTTCCACCCAACTAACTTCCCTGGATGTATTTCCAGGAATATTCTCCCTCAGCACAGTTGTAATGCTATCCCTTACCAAAAATGCCAACCCCCCCCTCCTCTCTTGCCTCCCTTTCTATCCTACCTGTAGCATTTGTATCCTTGAACATTAAACTACCAGTCCTGCCCATCCCTGAGCTATGTTTCTGTAATTGCTATGATATCCCAGTGCCATGTTCCTAACCATGCCGAGTTCAACTGCCTTCCCTGTTAGGCCCCTTGGATTGAAATAAAATGCAGTTTAATTTATTAGTCCTACTTTGTCCCTGCCTGTTTGACTCACTTCTGTTCTCAAATGTACCAGTCACCGATTGATCTCTTTCCTCACTATCTCTCTGATGCTCTTACTAGTTTAAATCCTCCCGAGCAGCTCTTGCAAATCTCCCTGTCAGTATTTTAGTGCTCTTCCAATTTAGGTGCAATCTGTCCTTCTTGTAGATGTTAATTCTACCCCAAAAGAGATTCCAATGGTCCAAAAATGTGAATCCTTCTACCATACACCAGCTCCTTAGCCATGCATTCATCAGCTCTATCCTCCTATTCCTGCCCTCACTAGCTCGTAGCACCAAGTGTAATCCAGATATTACTACTCTCAAGGACCTCCTTTTTAAATTTCTGCCTAAGTCTCTGTAATCTCCCTCCAGAATCTCAACCTTTTCCCTTTCTGTGTCATTGGTTCCAATGTGGACAATGACCTTTTGCTGGCCCCTCTCCCCAGTGAGAACATTCTGCACTCTCTCTGAGACATCCTTGATCCTGGCACCAGGGAAACAATACACCACTTTGCTTTTTCGCTGCTGGCCACAGAAACATCTGTCTGTACCTTGGACTAGAGAATCCCCTACCAAAATTGATCTCTTGGAACCTGACGTACCCCTCGAGCCAGTCTCAATACCTGTATGCCCTAATTATTTATTGAACACTCTGAAGTTTAAATAAAAATCTAGGGTGAATAATGCATTTCACTTCCTGTAATCAGTTGAGATTGATATGGTTAATGTAATTTCTGCAGTTTCATGCATACACACACACACACACCTACACACACACACCTCACACATAACCCACACACATACCTACACATACACACCTACACACACACACACTCACACACACCTACACACACACTCACTGTACTAAAACTGAGGTTTAATGAATAGAAGCTAAATTATGAAACTAATGATTGACTAGGCCATAATGAAGCATGAACTAGAAGTTACCTCTGTAAAGCCAGGAACATGGTAACCTTGGGCAAGAAACCAAGGAATGCTTCGATTAGACACAGAGGGCAAAATACAATGAAAGCTCTTTTCATGACATACACAAAAATCAATAAATGTTATAACTAGTAGAACATGAAGATACCGAATAGCAGAAATTGTAAAATAATATAACATTTTAATTAAAGAAATTGGCAGAGAAAAGCGTGAAATGCTTTAACCAATGGAATTGTCATTAATGATTTTTAATGTAAGAAAAATCCATAGCGTGAGATGTTTAAACCAATGAAATTATCACCAATGTATTTGAATGGAAAAATAATGTATAAGTATTAGTGCTGTAAAATCTCCCGTTGCGATTTCCGAAGTCCTTTTTGGAACTCGCCCAATCTTCGAAGATTGAATAAACATCTGTTGCTCCGTTTGTGTGTGTCTCGCAGTATTTCGATTTGCCACGGGAGAAGTGATAGCCGGTGGGGATAAGGGCTGATACCAGTCAACTTGGAGTTCGCCTTTTTGAACTTAACCTTGCGGACAGTCTCCCTTGATACAAGGGTTAAAGGACAGTCCGCGGTTGGCAGAGTTCGGAGGCAGGACCCGGTTGTTCTGAATCAGATCCCTAGAGTTAGAATAGTTAGCCAAGTGTCAGGAACTATTCTCCGGAGATTCAGAAAGCCTAGACAGAATTCACTTATAACAAATTTGGGGGCTCATGTCCGGGATCCTAAATAGAACTCCCACGGGAGGCTCTGAATGATTCTGGGACACTGTGACACACACAGATGTTTGAGCAAACGATGTGAATAGGTGGCGCTCGCAATAAAGTAAAAAGGTTGAAGCTTCGAAAAAGTAAAAAGGTGATTTTTTACTTTGAGTCGGACAACTCCGTGCACAGGATCAAGGTAAGAACCTTCTCTGGTATTTTGGGGTTTTCGCGGAATTGAGAAGGGTACACTGCCTTGTCGACTCGGTGGTTGTGACAGGTAACCGGGATACAAGGGTTAATTGAGTAACCAGAGTGTAGGTTAGCCTGAAGACCAACCATGGGTGGCCGAGGTTCCAGGTCTAAAAAGGAACGGGAAAACGAAACCCCACAGATTCTCCTTAATAGTCTGCTGGGACGAAAATTGGGGAATTGGAGTCCCTACGAAAGTCAGGGCTTAAAGAAAAAGGAAATGATAAAATACTGTTGTTTTGTTTGGGTAAAAGAACCCATCCGTCCGCCATCAGTGATCTGGCCAAAATTTGGATCGGACGAGGATTGGGTTTGTCAAATTTTAAATGATTATGTAAAGAATAAACAGTATCCAGGTTTAAAAGAGAGCGAGTATGTTGCATGTTGGGTAGGGAACCTGACAGCAACTGCTCCAACCCCAGTACCCTTATATCCTTTAACCCCACTGAATGAGAGTACGTGGGAAGTGTTAGAGAACTTACCCCCGCCTGTGGCACCCCCGCCATATGCTCTTCAGGAGGAACAACGGCAGCGGCCGTTGGAGAATCGGGAGCGGGATCCAGGGGATCTGGCGAAGGGGACGTGGAAGCCACAGCAGCAGGGGCTGAGGGGGTAAGGAGATCTGCACGACTAAAGGAGAGAGAGATGAGGGGAAAAGGTGATAAAGAAGTAGTGAGACTGTGTCCCCTACGGGAGGTCCCGTTTGGGGAACGGACCACAGGATTTGTTGTAGCCCCATTAAACTCAAATTATATAAGACAACTGAAGTTTATTTTTTACCAGCAGCTTGCAGTAAGACCGACAGAGAGAGAGAGAGTGCGAGAACTGCTCGCAAAACATTTAACCCTCTGTGATTCGGTTTGAATGCACATTGGTTTGTTGGTGATTGAATGAGGAAGTTTTATTCACTGGAGCTTGAGTTCCAGGATTGTTTTAAATGTGATCTTTATGTAAACATAACAGGATTTATTTTCAATATGTGAAGGACAGTTGTAGTTTCAGTTCAACAGTAGACTGTCGGGAAAAAAAAGACGATAACTTCCATGGTTATTATCTGAGACCTTGGATTCGGCCATTAGAATTTTTTAAAAAAAAACTTGAATTGACAAATTATTGTAAGACAGCTCTGATTATTTTACGACCTAAAGTATTGTAATTGAGAAATAATTGGTCAGGAGTACATAAGAAAACTAATTTTGGATTTAAAATTAGGGTACTAAATCTGGGTGAATACAGTGGATTTTAAAATTGGGAACTGTATGCATTTTACATTTTAAATATTAAATACTGAATAAATGGACGTAAATATATAAATATGTTTACAAGTTAGGAACAGGCTTTAAAGTTAGTCAAGCATGAATTAATAAATTGGTGTTTGAGGATATGAGAAGCTAGGAACATTGCAATATTTCTTAAAAAAGGAAGAACGTATCGACTAAAGTGCCGATAGGGGACAAGGAGATTGGGTTTGTGTGTGACCCCCTCACCAGTGGGGAGGTCGGAACATTTAAAAGGAAATGACGGTCCTGG
Source organism: Hemiscyllium ocellatum (assembly GCF_020745735.1). NCBI lineage: Eukaryota > Metazoa > Chordata > Chondrichthyes > Orectolobiformes > Hemiscylliidae > Hemiscyllium > Hemiscyllium ocellatum. Next base: position 56,316,389 of record NC_083410.1, on the reverse strand, counting down.
ATGAGAATCCGATAGGATTGTCAGAACAAATTAATTTTTGAGGCCCAGTCTGTATATGTGGGCTGAGTTAATGTCTATTTTTGAATATACTATTTACTGGGGGAGAAAGGAGACTTATATGGGGATACTGGATAGGGAAAGTGTTAATTGAGATTAAAAAAAACTAGTAGCAGTGCCGGTATTAAGCTTGCCGGACAATTTGGCATGAGAGGGGGATGGTTAGGGGTGAAGACAAATATCCCCTTCAGAACCCTAACTGGGACCACCACAATATAGAAGGGTGGAATAATATGTTAGACATGCAAAATTTGATAATCCAAGGGATACAAACTTGCATCCCCAAACAACAAAATTTAGCCAAGGTTTTCGACCTGAGGCAGGGAAAGGATGAGTCTCCCTGTGCATTCTTACACAGATTAAGGGAGTCGGTTAGGAAATGTTCGGGTATAGACCCAGATGGGGAAATAGGATGACGGATGGTAAAGGTTCACTTCGTGACAAAGGCATGGCCTGATATCCAGAAGAAGTTACAGAAGATAGAGGACGGGAACGGTAGAAATGAGTCGGAGTTGTTACAGGAGGTTCAGAAAGTATTTGTATAGAGAGACATAATGGCGGAGGAACGGAAGGCTAAGATAATGGTAGCAGTAGTAAGGGAGGACTGTATGAAAGACAAAAGGAGTCGGATAAATAAGGTGGTTATCTAAATCTGAATATTTATGTCTTTGTGGGCCGGCCCCCGATAGGAATTTTGTGTTGGTGAAGATTTATGTGTGTCTTTGTGTGTGTAAATTTGATTGTAAAAAAAGTCTCTGTGGATGTGAGAATTTGTGTTTGTGTATGGATTTTTTTTAAAAAGGCTTCTCAGCTAACAAGCAGTTTAACACTTTGTGCTCTGGCTTGAATTCATCTGTTTGTTAATGGTTTTATGTGTGAAACTTGTTGTTTGTCATTTGATTCAGTGTGCTATTTTTGATTGTAATTTTATGAATGCTCAACGTTATTTTTTTTCTCATGATATGATTTTATTAGAACTTAAGGAGGACCCTGATACTGGGAGAAAACAGCAGTATAGGTCGACTGTCTTAGCTGAAGGTTTTACCGAGTCACCAAACTTGTTTGGACAGATCGTGGAACAAGTTCTTGAGGGCTTGATTTTAAGACCAACTTTAAAGTTAATTCAGTATGTGGACGACCTCCTGTTGTCCGGTCCCACCCAAACTGACACACAGCAGGGAACCAATGATTTATTAAACTACCTTGCAGTGAAGGGATTGCGAGTTAGTCAGAACAAACTACAGTATGTGGAACGGGAAGTAAGATATTTAAAGCATTTGATCAGTCAAGGGCAGAAGAGAATAAGCCCTGAAAGGGTAAAGGGAATTGTAGAATTAGGACTACCCCGAATTAAGAGGGAACTCCGAAAGTTCCTGGGTTTGCTAGGTTATTGCAGACTCTGGATATATAATTATGCTACTCTTACAAAAAGACTATACCTGCAGCTAACAGAGGAGGCTCCGGACAGGGTTAAATGGGACCCAGAAGGAAAAATGCTGATTGAAACTTTAAAAAAAAAATTAGTTACAGCACCGGTTTTGAGCTTGCCAGATTTTAATAAAGATTTTCGACTCTTTGTTAACGCCAAGCATGGGACGGCTTTTGGGGTCTTGACTCAGGAATGGGGTGGACATAGAAAATCTGTAGCTTTCCTCTCCAGAATCCTAGACTCCGTTTCACGGGGTTGGCCCGAATGTGTACAAGCAGTAGCAGCCACTGCTAAGCTAGTGGAAGAAAGCCAGAAACTGACGTTTGGAGCACCACTGACTGTGGTTACTCCTCACCAAGTCCGCACTATTCTGAATCAAAAAGCGGGACGATGGCTCACAGACTCCCGAATCCTGAAATATGAGGCAGTGCTCTTAGATAGAGAGGACCTTAAGATAGAGGTGGGTGCATGTTCAAATCCGGCTGACTTCTTATGGAAAGGAGGACCATTCATGAGATTGAGTGCAAGGTAGTAATAAGTTAGAACAATTCCAAATTCACACGACATGAGGGGTGGTATCCACCTTCAGGAAAATGAGGCAGGGGAGCAGGGGCTCCAGGGGCAAATGTACCCAATTACACAGAGAGATAGGCTGCCGGTGAGGCAGGGGAGCAGAAACTCTGAGGGTAGATGCGAATTAATATGGGTAACTTGAGAGTGAGTTTCAGGACGTTGAGACAGTAAGTAGACTGTATTGCGCTGAGATTGTTCGTGGGGGCTATACGGCTCGTAGGGCTGCATTGATGTTCCTGACAACCGACGCTGAACAGTTCCCAGACACAGAATACAGTGACAGGCAGACATAGACAGAGAGACCAACACCGTATGAGAGAGAGAGAGAGAGAACGGAAGCTATTACATTTTGTTGAGTTTCTGGCTGAAAGTCATCTGTTCGTTAGTGCATGAATGTTTGAGTGTTTATCACCTAGAGCTTGAGTCATGAGATATGTGTATCTGTAAATATGTTGAGACTCTGGGCTTCGCTGTTTCTCGTTTACTCCACCAGGAATTCCTGACTCAGACACCACCTCTGGATTTCGCTGTGCACACTATTGAACCTGGTGAAGGGGTTTTGATCAAACACTGACAACAGTTAACTCTCGAACTTGTGTGGGACGGCCCGTTCCTAGTACTCCTCACCACTGAACGGCGGAGAAAAGCTGGCAAATGGCCAGTCACCTCTCCAGTTAAGAAAGGAGTCTGGACAGCCGAATCAACACGTGACCCACTATAACTCAGACTGAACAGACTTTGATTAACTGACTATACTATGGCGACGTGAGTGCGGGGACTGTTTCTTCAAAATTGTATGTTAATCTTGTTTTGTGCTTTGATATATTGTTTAAGTTCTTAGTACTAGTCAGAATTATGCTGCTATTCCTGTTACTTCTGAGTTTTGCTCATATATCTTTTTCAGATGTTGTGTTAATGATTTCTGTTTCGGAATTTCCACAAGTTATAAAAATTGATGCTTGCAGCCTAAGTAGAATGCCCAGATGTAGAGTTTCAAAGGGAATATCTTTCCTTCAAGATATTTCTTCACACCCTACCGAACCGCAAAAGCCACCGCCTAGCATCACTATCCATAGAACACCCTTTAGCCCAGCCCTAAACTGTTTTGACAGGAAGTGTCATCCTATATATATCTCACCATTAAAAATGCTTCCTCTGAAGACTCATTTCCCCATAAAAATGGGTCTCAACTCCTTAGTAAAGATTTAAAGATAGAGATTACAGTGTATGGGAAGCGTTTTGTGGGCTGCTATTTTTGAATTGGCGTCGGACGGGGACAGCCTTTGGGATTCCTTGATTCTAAACTGCAACCTTTAACCCCTTACACTGATCCAAAGTCACTGCAGATTATAGAGGTTAAAGACCTGAGACAGACTCTTGAAATAGAAACAGGATATGGATAAACAAATGCCTGGATTGAATGGGTTAAATATACTGTAAAAAGCCTGAACAAAAGCAATTGCTATGCATGTGCCTCCGGTAGGACAGTGTCTCAGGTAGTTCCCTTTCCGCTCGGGTGGGAGTGAAACAAACAGGGCATGGAATGCATGATAGCCCTATATCAAGATGAGACTGCATGGAAAAATCCGAATTGTGCCTCTTTGTCTTTGATGTTCTCTTCCTTAAAAGGACATACGAGGCAAGCTCCCCCTGTGTTTTCTGCCGCTGTTGGGAATCACACATCGTGTGTTTATAGACAGGGTGGATCCATTGATTTGGGGGAGCTCAGATTGTGTTCGGTGATTAAAAACGTTACTGAAGCAGTGGAAGGAAGAAATTACTCATCTTTAAACGTTCCCCGAGCGGATCTGTGGTGGTATTGTGGAGGAAAACTACTGAGACCCACCCTGCCCCCTGATTGGAAGGGGATATGTGCAATTGTACAATTGGCAATACCATTCACCTTGGCATTTGAAAGAGAACAGTTAGTTGGGAGAAAAGGAAGAGATAAGAGATCACTGCTACCCACTTCTGTTGATGAAAGGATTTATCTTGATTCAATAGGGGTCCCTAGGGGGGGTGCCTGATGAGTTCAAAGCTCGTAACCAGATTTCAGCAGGCTTTGAATCATCCCTATTCTGGTGGGTTACTATTAATAAGAATGTGGATTGGATAAACTACATTTATTATAACCAAGCACGGTTTATTAACCATACTAGAGATGCAGTAAAGGGTTTGGCCGAATAACTGGATGCCACCAGTTGTATGGCTTGGGAAAATAGACTGGCCTTGAACATGCTCTTAGCTGAAAAGGGGGGCGTTTGTGTCATGATAGGCTCTCAATGTTGTACTTTTATTCCCAACAATACGGCCCCTGATGGCTCGGTGACCCGTGCCCTGGAAGGTCTCCAGGCACTGGCTGATGAGATAGCTGAGAATTCAGGTGTAAATACTAATTGGACTGGCTGGCTAGAGCGGTGGTTCGATAAATGGAAGGGGGTGATGGTCTCAGTGGTGATTACACTTCTGTTGGTAATCGGGATTTTAGTTGCTTTGGGCTGTTGTATAATTCCATGTCTGCGTGGTCTAATTACCCGCCTTATTGAGACTACTTTGATTAAGAGTGACCCGCATACAGTTGTGGGCATTCACCTTCAAGCTGATGCAAATGATCCTGAGGCTGATTGGAATAGACAGGCCATGATTATGTTGCAGAAATTACAGACTGCATAAAAAGACAGGGGGGATTGATATAATATGGTTAATGTAATTTCTGCAGTTTCATGCATTCACACATACACACCTCACACACCTACACACACACACATACACACTCACTCACACATACACACTCACACACACACACCTACACACATACACACTCACACACATACATACACACACACTCACACACACACACATACACACACACACACACACTCTCACACACATACATACACACACACTCTCACACACATACATACACACACACTCACACACATACATACACACACACTCTCACACACATACACACACTCTCACACACATACACACACTCTCACACACTCTCACACACATACATACACACACTCTCACACACTCTCACACACATACATACACACACTCTCACACACTCTCACACACATACATACACACACTCTCACACACTCTCACACACATACATACACACACTCTCACACACATACATACACACACTCTCACACACATACATACACACACTCTCACACACATACATACACACACTCTCACACACATACATACACACACACCTACACACACACTCACTGTACTAAAACTGAGGTTTAATGAATAGAAGCTAAATTATGAAACTAATGATTGACTAGGCCATAATGAAGCATGAACTAGAAGTTACCTCTGTAAAGCCAGGAACATGGTAACCTTGGGCAAGAAACCAAGGAATGCTTCGATTAGACACATAGGGCAAAATACAATGAAAGCTCTTTTCATGACATACACAAAAATCAATAAATGTTATAACTAGTAGAACATGAAGATACCGAATAGCAGAAATTGTAAAATAATATAACATTTTAATTAAAGAAATTGGCAGAGAAAAGCGTGAAATGCTTTAACCAATGGAATTATCATTAATGATTTTTAATGTAAGAAAAATCCATAGCGTGAGATGTTTAAACCAATGAAATTATCACCAATGTATTTGAATGGAAAAATAATGTATAAGTATTAGTGCTGTAAAATCTCCCGTTGCGATTTCCGAAGTCCTTTTTGGAACTCGCCCAATCTTCGAAGATTGAATAAACATCTGTTGCTCCGTTTGTGTGTGTCTCGCAGTATTTCGATTTGCCACGGGAGAAGTGATAGCCGGTGGGGATAAGGGCTGATACCAGTCAACTTGGAGTTCGCCTTTTTGAACTTAACCTTGCGGACAGTCTCCCTTGATACAAGGGTTAAAGGACAGTCCGCGGTTGGCAGAGTTCGGAGGCAGGACCCGGTTGTTCTGAATCAGATCCCTAGAGTTAGAATAGTTAGCCAAGTGTCAGGAACTATTCTCCGGAGATTCAGAAAGCCTAGACAGAATTCACTTATAACAAGATCAACAGTACACCATGGTTACTTCACTGCTTATTGCGAAAATTAGGCCAAAGGCTAATAGTATGATTTACTTATGTTTGATTCATGCTCATTTCGGTAGCTTCCCAGATGATGACAAAGAAGATGCTCTGGCCGTAAAAATTGTTGCTCCTGCTCCTTGGATGCTGCCTACTCTGCTGTGGCTTTCCAGTGCCACCCTTTCCAACTCCAGCACCTACAGTCCTGACTTTCTCCTAATTAAGGCTGAAGACTGTCCCCAAACGGAAAATGAGTTGTTCTTCCAGCGTGCGTTTCTGATTTCCAGAATTTGCAGTTCTTTAGTTTTGTTTAGTGTCACATATGCTATGGTGCCAGGCAAATATTTGGACTAGACTTATTCTAGACATTAGGCGAAAGTGAGGAATGCAGATGCTGGAGATTAAAGTCGAGAGTGTGGTGCTTGACCGGCTGTGCTTTTCCAGCACCACACTCTCGACTCTTATTCTGGACATTGGCTGTTTACGTATCTAGCATAAGGGACAAGTCCTGTCTGCACTGCTCCGAATTCTTACCGAGCAGATGTGTTACCATATGGAGAAGGGGAGGGGAGGGAACCCTCAGGGAAGCTCTGCGGCTTGGACAAGGAGACTCACCCGCTCCTAAAGATTTGGAAGGTGGCTGAGAAGGAACACCTTCCAGCCCCACTGGCAGCCGCCAGGATTTAAACAGCCGTCACATCTGGGGACGGTTATTGGGAGCAGCCAGAGGCGGTGCCGCCTACCCTGACTCACCTTGCCCGGGACACCCCGGTGGTCGGTGCTGCCCTGCCAGAATCGACGGATGTAGCCCCGAATATAACCCACCAACTTCTCCTGATAAGGGAAATCCACTTTCCAGATCAGCGAGCCGTACCCGAATATCCACATGCCGACACGTTCCTCCAGCACAGTGACCGCGTCCTTTCTTAACCGCAAACCGACCGACCACTGTCTCCGCCACGATCAGCCCAAGAACCGACTCACCAACGCATGCACGCATGGCACGGCGCCCTAAAACCCTCATGGGAAATGTAGTTTTACAGCCGACATATATCACGTGACCTCGTGCCATGCGGACTACAGTCCCCGGCAGTCCACACGCCCTGCCCCCGATTCCACCTGTCACTGAAGGGCTAGTGCGAGACGTACGAAATCGTTACCAGCCCCTTGCGCGAGCCAGCGGGCATGCGCACATGCACCGGCGAGGTCTCGGCTCAACAGGAAGTTGAGTCTCGAGGTGGTGATGATTCTCGGTAACGGAGCCTTCAGGCATTTCTGGGCAATGGGCTTGATTTTCTGGTTCTATTTCCATTCGTTCCTTTAACTGTGCTTTCGTAGCAGAGCCAGATTCTGAGGGGTGTTGCATCTGGAGGAAACGTATCGACTGCTCGTTCATTGCCATCGTTTAAAGTAAAGTTCATGTCAGTCTTGACACAAAAGCAAAACATCACGAATACTGGAAACTCTACAGAAAACTTAGGAAACACACAACAGGCGTCTGCGGAGAAATAAAAAGAACTAAAGTTTCAGGTTGGTAGTCCTGCAGCTGCAGTTCCGATACTGCCTGGCCTGCTGAGTATTTGCAGCATTTTCTGTTTTTATTCATTGTAATCGTGTGGCTGTTGAAGAATTGGTTTAAACTCGGAATGGTAACCGCGATTTATGTCTGTCTACCTTATCCTCATGTACGTCCTTTCAGTGTGTCAAACTATAGCGCTTTTTCCAATGGGATCAGGAAGTTGTTCGAAACAAACAACATGGCTTGGTGGATACTGGAGCACAGGTTCAGGGTCAATCTTTAGAGACTATGAACATACATGCAAAAATAGACTATTCGGCCCTCGAACTTCCATTGTGGTTCAATAAGATCACGGCTGATCTGTTGTATTTTGAATTCGCACATAACTCCGATAACCTTTGATTCCCTTATGAAATAAGGATTTGCCTTAAAATATTTAATGGCCATGCTTCCATACAGCTAGGGAATTCTGAAGTTTCACAACCCTTTGAGAGAAAATATTTCTCTTCATCTCTGCCCAAAAGGGCAAGCAGTATTTTAACAAGTTGTTCTCTAATTCTGGACTCACCCACAAGTGGAAGCATCAGGCCAGATTTTCCATTCCATTTTTTTTGTGATGAAAGAATGAACCTCTGTATTCTAATAGGTTTGTTTTGTATTGTTGAACAGTGGGGAAAGCAAACTATGCCCACTTCTCACAGCAATCAGCTGTCAAATTCTGAAATTTAAATATCATGAATGCCACTTTGACAACTGCTGTCAATTGGTAAGTACATAATGTAAGTGTGATGTTTGGGTGCTAGGATTGTAGGCTTCCAGATGGGTAGAGTGGTAGTATTATGACATGGAAGTCAAACCCATCTGCTAATTAAACTAAAATACCCAGAGACTATCGCCTCACTTCCTACTGTTAAAAAATGTGTGAATGAAAGAAGATCCTTGATTTCCACTGTATAAATAGAAAGTAACAATTTATTTATTCAATCCTAACTGTGAATACTAACCAAAACTATTAACTCTTCCCCCAATTAACCACTATTGCTTAGCTGACCTCAATTCTATTAATATGTTGTTCCAATAGCACAATGGTTAAACATAACATTAACTTAATTACTCAGAGTCCATACAATCTCTTATGCTGTCTTTCTTCTAGTCTTCCAATTCTACTGTCTTCTCCCTGGGGCATCTTTTTTACTTATTGCTGATTTTACAAGAAAAGGTATCTTTTGATAGCGCCTTCTGAGATTTCTTTGAGAGCAAGATGTTTATTTTCTTGGATGGCATTTGCTGTCCGACTCTGTGGCTGTTGCTCTGACCAAATTTCAAAGTGCCCTCGTAATTTATACCTCGCAACAACATACTCTGTCATTGGTCTGATGTTGTGAATTCAATAACTTGAAACTCAATTGTGTTTTAGTATCATCAGCAAAATTTAACCAATTAATTTAAATTCGAATCATCAAAACAGCAGCCATTTAATTGTCACATGGATCTATTTTGGACAGCCAGTTGTCTATACTGGCAGCTGTAGCTGTACTTAAAATTCAGAAAACACTTTCTATCTTAAAGTGACCATACACTGTTTCGACTTTGTAACAGTAGGTTCAAGGTAAGTAAATGCTAAATGATTAGGTGGCCAGGTAAGTAGGATGTCAGGTTTAGGGAAGGATGCCACATGGGAAACAGTTCAGCTTCCAGATGGCAAAGGGGCCAAGTAAGTGATGTAGTATTTAGGTTAGAGTCGATAAGATGTGGAGCTGGAAAAAGCATAGAAGGTCAAGCAGCACCAAAAGAGCAGGAGAGTCGACTTTTCAGTTGAAAGATCCTGACCTGAAATATTGACTGTTCTGCTTCTCTGATGCTTGACTTGCTCAGCTTTTTCTAGTTCCACATTTTATCGATTCCAGTATCTGCAGCCCTTGCTATCTCCAAGTACTTAGATTAGGTCAATGTGGATAGAAGAAATCAGGTTAGGGAGGGCAGGTGTCAGCACTGGGGAGGGGAGGTCTGGTATATTGATGGGGATCAATATACCAGGTCTGGTGGTCGGAGAGGGGGCCAGGTCGGGTCCGGTGCTGGGGGAGGTCTGGTCAGGTCCAGGCTGGCGATGCATGTAGGGTGTTGGGTGGTCTAGTAGGTAGGTGGGAAGAGAGACAATGTTCCATATTTTCGCTACATTAATTTAGGAAAGTACTCCCTTCTTCTAAATTTCCCATCGTGGGAAATCCTTTTATTACTTCAAACAAATAAAGTTAAAAATCACACAACACCAGGTTATAATCCAACAAGGTGAAAACAATGACTGCATTAGCTGGAAACCAGATACTGGATTAGTGGTGCTGGAAGAACACAGCAGTTTAGGCAGCATCCAAGGAGCAGCAAAATCGATGTTTCGGGCAAAAGCCCTTCATCAGGAATACAGGAATATAATCCAGCAAGCTTATTTGGAAGCACTGGCTTCCGGAGTAGCACTCCGAAAGCTAATGCTTCCAAATAAATCTGTTGGACTATAACCTTGTTATGTGATTTTCAACTTTGTACACCCCAGTTCAACACCAGCACCTCCATATCAAACAAATAAGTTAGATGATGCCTCTATTGTCTTAATTTGCTGGAATTCTGTCTTAATTTCGTTAACTGACTTTAATTGACAGTTCAGCAGAATCAGATTGTCATGGTGCTGAAGAGGGGTCACCAGAATTAAAACATTAACTCTACTTTCTCTTCACAATTGCTGCCAGATCTGATAACTTTATCCAGCAATTTTTTTTTCATTTCAAATCTTCAGCATCTACAGTTTTTATTTTAGTGATATCCCTAGGTAACATTTTGAGAAATTTGTTCAGTAGCTTTTGCACGGCCATTCCATCCTTTGCGTTTGGGTTTGGGTAGCCACAGTTGAATGTTGAGCTTTGAATTGAGTAGGCTTCAGTATAACTGAAAAATAGTTTAATTTATATTCTAGCCCTGTTGATAAAGCCAACCTTTTGTCTGTTTGTGTGGAGTTTTCATGTTCTCCCAGCATCTGGGTGGGTTTCCTCCCACAGACCAAAGATGTACAGGTTAGGTGCATTGGCATGGTAAATTGCTCCATAGTGTCCAGGAATGTGCAGGCTAGATAGGAAAGCCCTGGTAAAAGTAGGGCTCTGGGTGTAGGGTCAAGGTCTAGGTGGGATGCACTTCAGAGGGTTAGTGCAGACTCTGGGTTGAATGGCCTCTTTCCACACTGTAGGATTCTATAATCCCTATGTTATCTGATAATGTGAATCGTTTCCTCAGGCCTTATTCCTCTCCTCTTGAAATATGCTGTCATCATTCCACTCTTTAAACACATCCACGCTAGACATTGTGGTTTTGCAAACTAATGTCCCTTTCCAACTTCTCTTTCTTCTAACCAAATGTTGCCCACTTTTTCTTGTAACGTCAGTCTGAGTGCCTTCAAACCTCCTTTAATAAATGGTATTCTACTTGAGTGAAAGAAACGGTTCCTCCCCATCCTTTCCACCCTACATGCCTTCTTTGAGGATGACTACTATATCTTTTTCCAGGACCTACCCAGTACTGTTCAGCTGGATGGAATGGCCCACCTATACTATCCTTTTTTTTATTAAACAATTACAAAACACAGTTTACAAAAAACAGTTAACACATATAGCTATAATCAACAGCAATTTTACAAGGGAGAGGAGCAGCAAAGCCAGGCCCCAAACCCTACTGTTCAACCAGTTTACAGAGAGATGAAGACAAACCAAATGCTAGTTCCACATATAAAAGACAGCGACAATGACACTTGTACACGAGACAATCCAGTTACAAAAAAAATAGTGCAGACAATACAGACCCAGCAAGCCCCCATCCCTCCCACCTTCCGACCTAAGGCAGCCCGCCCTGCGCACCTTTCGGCTACTATCCTTGTTTATTTGGATATAGCCAATAAATTTTTTCTGTTGATCTCAGCTGTTTTCTGTCATCTCTGGAATCCTCTAATGATTTCTCCTTGGCTCAATGCCTTTTTCCATCTAAGTGCTGTGACTTAGTACATTAATAATGTCCAACTCTATCTGCTATATTTCTCAACCTCTCCACTGTCCATGGTTTGTCATGCTACTTGTCTAAGATCCAATTCTGACTGGAGACAAGTCTTTTCCAGCCAAGATGTAAGAAGATATAAGACTATTTTCAATCCTTGTCAAAACTCTGTTTGAGTGCTTGACCTCACTCTTGTTTAAGGCTGAAAAATAACATTTGCAAACCAGGTGTCCTATTTCGTCCAGGCATGAGTTTTTGACAGCACCTGTACTTCATTGCTAAGGCCATCTATGTTTACCTTGAACATCTCTGTCTCCGTCCTGCCTCAGCTCATCATTGAGGTGGTCTTTTGGCACCATGTAATGCCCGTACCTCTGGGCCAGGAGGTCCGAGTTCAAGTTCAATCTTCTCTAGTGTTGTGTAGTAACAACTCAGAGCAAGTTGATTAGAAAATATCCAACTAAACTTGTATGTGGTGAAAACACTATAACCACTTGTTGTTGTGGTTAATCAGTGAATTTCATTAGACAATGCATGAGTTTTTTAATAGGAGCTCTTGTGTGCAATGTTAGCTAGGAGGTCCAGGTTCAAGTCCCACCTGCTCCACAGATTGGTTAAAAAGATCTCTTAAACAGGTTGATTAGAAAATATGTGTTGGCTCATCAGCTGTTAAAACTCCTTTCTATGTCTGTATTACCTCTAGACTATTCCAGTGGAGTCCTGGTCGTTCTTCCATCTTTCACCTTCCATAAACCTGAGCTCATTCAGAACTTTGTTGTCTTATCCTATCAAAAACTCCCATTCCCATCACTGCTCGAATGCTTGCAGGAGTCATTGAGGAAATTTACAGCTGAAGCTCATGTTCCACCTCTCCTCCAATCCAAGTTGTAATTTCACAGGGCTATAAAGTCATCCAGCATAGAAGTAGACCCTTCAATTCACTATGTCCATGCTGACCAACAAACATCAGATTGAATTAATCCCATTTATCTGCATTTGGTCCATAGCCTATTATGTCCTGATAATTTTTTGTACTCCTCCAGATGCTTCTTAAATGTTGTGAGAATCTTTACCCACCGTCTTCTCAGGCAGCACATTCCTTATTTCTTCTAAACTTCTTACTCCTCACCTTGATGCCCCCTGGTATTAGACACATCTGCCATGGGGGAAGTGTCTTGTGATGCACTCTGTTTATACATCTCATCATTTTCTATGCTCTCAGTCTCCTCTGCTCCAAGGAGAGCAAACCCAGCTTATCCAGTCTTTCCTTGTAACTGAAACTTTTCATCCTAGGCAACAACCTGGTGGATCTCCTCTGCATCCTTTCTAGTGCAATCGCATCCTTCCGATCATGTGGCAATCAGAACTGTATATAGTATTTCATCTGTAGCATAACCAATATTTCGTAAAGTTGTATCAAGACATTTTGTTACTGTATTCTACACTCCAGCTAATTGAGGCAAGCATCCTGTATGCCGCCTTCACCACCCTGTTTACTGAGCTGACACCTTCAGGGATATATTTATGACTGATTTCACTCTAAAGTTTTGTTGGATTGCTGTGTTGGCTTATATGCTTGACACCTTGTTGGCAACACCATTGTATCCAACTCCAAAGAGATCTGTCTGGCTGTCTGTAATTCTGGCATCATTGTTGCATTGGCAGCTTTGTCTTTTTCTTTTGTAGCCTTCTCCTCCTTCGGACGCTGCACTGGTAAATCACTATTGCTTCTCCTTTCTATTCCATTAAACACATTTATATGCTTTTTTCTACAGCATCCTCCCTCGTTTCCCACAGTTCCTTTAAACTGGTGCAGTGAGCTGTCAGACAATGTGCTTGATTCCAGACTCCTCAGAGATGTAGTCTCAAAAATAAATGAGCTGAACTGTAAACCTCTGAAAGGAAAGAAACATGTCACATAATAGTGCTGTGAAAGCATTCAAATTGAAATTGGGGCTGTAGTCCTTGAGTCTGGAGAAAATACTAGAATAAAAGGAAAATTATTTCTCCCAGAAAACAACCCAAGGATATTAACAGAAATTCAACAGGTGATTTCAGGAATTAGATGTGACGAACAAATTGTCATATTTGTCTCAAATCCATTCCTCCAAGTAGACGTTGGTGGGTTTGTTACCAGTTCCATCAGGTAATTGTTTTTAAAAGCAGTGGAGTTGATATTGGAGATACTGTGCAAAATGATGTTGAGCTGAAAGTCCAATCAAGGTACAGTGATTTCTGAGGACTCACAGAGAAAACTACCCATTTCTATCATGCTTTGCTTTCAAAATGAAAGTTTACTTTGATTCCACATACCTCCTAAGCTTACATTCTTCCGAATGGAGATAATTCAGTCCAAATATCATACTTGCCTCACAGATAACCATTTGGTGAATTGTCTGACTGGACTTTCAAACTACAATCCTGATTTGAAGGTACTGGCATATAACGTATAGTCACAGTTTGTCATACAGAAACTTGGCAAGTCAAGGACAAAATGAAGAATTGTATATGCTTTCTTTAACATGTAAATAGCATTAAAAAATATCTGTATTCTGTGTTTTCTTCGAATGAGATGCTGGGTTGTACTTACATTCAAAAAAGACTTCTGGCCTAGAGAATATGATGTCACCTTTTGAGTGAGTTAACTCAACCCAAAGGTCACAATTGATACATCTGTACGTAAGCTCACATGCATACATGTGATACATATGTAAATTACAAAACTTAAGTATTTTAACACATAGCTGTGTTCTTGAATCAAACCTTCTCATGTCAAAGCATTCTCAAGTGTTAATTTAAGTTTACATTAGCTTCAATTATAAACAAGCAATAAAACATTAAACTTTACTTTTGATCTAGCCATTTGGATTGCTTCCTGAAATAAACAGTTTGCAATTAAACAAATCCAAATTTAATTTTTGTTTATTTGATCAAGTTAACATGGTTAATTATTGAAAAATAACTTAATCGTTACACCTCAATTTTCACCTCTAATGAGAAGCTCAAGGAGCTCACGGAGCTTTTTGTCACCTTTTTATTTCTAGATTTGCTTCCATCTTCCTCTCTGTACTTTTTAAGCTGGGTTCATTCCGTAGACCTGTTGTCTTTTCTCCTGATCTCCCTTCCATAAATTCCCATCCAACATCCCTTCCTGGCTTCATGCATGTTGGCCATGTAAGTGGATATGTTAACTATTTGGTTTTCGTAATGTCATTATTATTCCAGTCTTCAAAGAGAACCATCGGCTGTTGGCTCTTTTGCTTTTGTAGGTGGACAGATGACTGTTTTATGCAGGAGACTTAATTTTGAGTTCTTCTTTGTGATTGAAATCTTGTTTGACTTTTGTCAGAAAATGGCTATTTCAAAGATTGTTGCATTTCTCTTCTTCAAAGTGGAGCTTATGAACTTGTTGAAGCAGAGAGTTGTTGCAACGTGCTGTGGACCAGACCAGACCCCTCCAAAGTATATTGTGGAGATAGGGTCGACCCTAACTTTCATATTTATTATGCAAGTGTAAGATCTGTGTTCCAGATATGATTAAATTGGTCCACTACTAATCTTTAATCAAAACATGCTTTATTCTTACAACATAGTTAAGAGAAGAATTGGCATAACTTTACTCTGTTGAAATACTTAATAAGATAATATATTATTTAACCACTAATCTTCAACTATTCCCATTTAAACAGCATTCCAAAAACACACCCTTGGCAAAAATGCACTTCAGCAAAACAGTTATCATTCTCATGTTTCCAGTCGAGAAGAAAAAGAAACAATTACTCCCGTTTGATTTTTAAGAGAAAGTGTCTTAGTCTAAGACTTCACGTTAGCATCAGAGAACTCAAGCAGCCAGCAGGAACTAACTGTAAGCAAAACTAAAAGCTTTTCTGGCCTTGTGTGAGCCCTCACCCTACCCATTCAAAATTCTTTTTGTCTTATTTCAAGAAAATCATTCAGGAGAACTCAAAAACTGCTTACCAACTGCCTGTCTGAGGAAGACATTTTGATACCATTGTGACAACACCCCTCTGCAAGAGAAATAGGACAGAACACATTTATTATAGGTAAGGTACCATCATGCATGGATAGGGTAAATAAACAAGGTCTTTTCTCCGGGGTGGGGGAGTCCCTGGTATGATTTCCTACAGACAGTGGTTTAGACAGGCAACTGCATCTGTTTGAAAGAAAACAAAATAAATATTTAAACGCAGAGAATTATAACAGGGCTATAATGAGTGAGAATAATGGAAATAAATAGCTTTTCTTTATATTAATCTTTAGTGTCTCTGGACAGAAGAAACTTTAATGCTATGAAGTTCAGAGGAATCTTGCTTGAAATTGGGATTTGTTTAGTAAGGCAGAGTTCTCAGCAACGGCGCCATCAATTCTTGTGCATCAGTTAGTAGTTCGTATATCAACCGGACCTTTATTCTCTTCTGATGGTTTTTAACAGTTTCCAACACAGGTCAGTAATCAGCAGAGTTTTTTGGAGAGTTTTATTTTAGTAATGTTAACTAATACTTTTGATTGCGAGTGGGTGAAAATTAGTTCTGGAATATATTTACCAACTGTTATTGATACTTATGTGATTCATTTGTCTAATCACGCATCTGTTTGAGCAATATACAGAGAATCCTGGCTACCTCAATTTACCTGCTTATTTCATCCCTTGTTTTCTCACACTTACATTTTACCTACATTGGGGAAATAATGTTTAGCTTCAATATTAGATAGTCATGGCAGTTTGGTTTTCTACAGAGATATTAATCAGCCTCTAATCCTGTGGAGGCACTTCATGTATGTTCAATTTGTCATAAGGTATTGAACACATTTTCTAATAATTACACATGAGACCTTTGAATTTATGAACGCGTTTTGTTTCATTTCAGTTATTACTCGAATTGTAACCATTGTTCAATATTTCGGCACCAACTTTAATGATAGAATGTGCAGATGTGAGATGACTCTTAACATTTTCTAAACTCTATTTAATGTTCTTGCTTTAATAATTCAACCCTGCAGGATGGACTTCAGTGAGGCATACTCTAATACTTGTTCAGCTGCTGGATTTGCTGCAAAAAAAGGAAATGTAGAACTTTTGAAAACCTTGATTCAAAAAGGTCATAGCCTTGACATTGCAGACAACCGTGGTTGGTGCCCAATCCATGAAGCTGCAACTCACAAATCTTTGAGATGTTTGAGACTCTTAATTCATGCAGGTACTGCAGTTACCTTACTGTTATTGTTGAAAAAGACTTGTTCCCATCACCGAAACAACTGTTGTTATAAGTTGAATCTTGCTTTGATATCTTTTACAACCATAGAGTCATAGAAATAATTAGCATGGAAATAGACCTTTCTGTCCAAATCGTCCATGCCGACCAGATATGCTAAATACATCTAGTTCCATTTGCCAGCACCTGACCCATATCCTCTCAACCCTTCCCATTCACATACCCATCCAGATGCCAAATAAATGCTGTAATTGTATCAGCCTCCACCAGTTCCTCTGGCAGCTCATTCCATACATGCATGACTCTGCGTGAAGAAGTTGCCCCTTAGGTCCCTTTTGTATCTATTCCCTCTCACCCTAAACCTATACTGTCTGCTTTTGGACTCCCCCGACGCAGGGAAAAGATCTTGTTTATTTACCCTATCCATGCTGCTCATGATTTTATAAACCTTTCAGTCCCTGATGCTCCAGGAAAAATAGCCCAGGCCTATTCAGCCTCTCCCTATAGCTCTAACTCTCAAACCCTGGCCACGTCCTTGTAAATCTTTTCTGAACCCTTTCAAGTTTCACAACATCCTTCCCGTAGCAGGAAGGTCAGAATTGCATGCAGTATTTCAGTAGTGGCCTAACCAATGAACTGTACAGCTGCAACATGACCTCCCATCTCCTGTACTAAATGCACTGACTAATAAATGCATGCATACCAAACACCGTCTTCACTCTCCTGTATATCTGTGACTCCATTTCGAAGGAACTTTGAACCTGCACTCTAAGGTCTCTTTGTTCAGTAACACTCCCCAAGACCTTACCATTGAGTGTATAAGTCCTGCTCTGATCTAAATTAAACTCCCATCTGATCAAGATCCCATTGTACTCTAAGGTAATCTTCTTTGCTGTCCACTTCAGCTCCAATTTTAGTGTAATTGCAAATTTACCAACTACACCTCCTATGTTGACATTCAAGTCATTTATGTAAATGATGAAAAGCAGTGGACCCAGCACTGATCCTTGTGGCACACCACTCGTCGCAGACCTCCAGTCTGAAAAGCAACCCTCCACATCACTTTGTCTTCTACCTTTAAGTCAGTTCTGTATCCAAATGGATAGTTCTCCCTCTATATTTGACAACTAGTCTACCATATGGAACCTTGTCAAAAGTCTTACTGAAGTCCATATAGATCACCTCCACTGCTCTGCCCTCATCAATACACTTTGTTACTTCTTCAAAAAATTCAAGAAAGTTAGTGAAGCATGATTTCCCATGGACAAAGCCATGTTGACTATCCCATATTAGTCCTTGTCTTTCCAAATACATCCTGCCCCTCAGGATTCCCTCTAACCAATTGCCCACCATTGTTATCAGGCTCACTAGTCAATACAGAGGAACCTCTATATTCCGAAGGACACAGGCAGGGAGTACTTTGTTTGATTAATCAACTTCCGGATATTCAAATACCAGATAATGTAGTTTAGCTGCGCATCGGGACCTTACACTCTTGCTGGATAATCCAAAATTCAGATAATCGAATGCCAGCTAATCGAAGTTTCTCTGTAGTTCCCAGGCTAATCATTGCCACCCTTCTTAAATATTAGCCTGCCTCCAGTCTTCCTCCACCTCTTTTGTGGCTACCAATGATATAAATATCTCAGCAAGTGACCCAGCAATCTCTTCCCTAGCTTAACACAGTATTCTAGGATACACCTGATCAGGTCCGGGGGGATTTATCCACTTTTATGTGGTTTAAAATGACCAGCATCTCCTCCTCTGTAATATGGGCACTTTTCAAGATGTCACTGTTTATTTCCCCAAATTCTCTGGCTTCCATCTCCACAGTAAACACTGATGCAAAATACTTGTTTAGTATCTCCCCTATTTCCTGTGGTTCCATACAAGGGTAGCTTTGTTCATCTTTAAGGCGTCCTGTTCTCCCCCAGTTATCCTTTTATTCTTAATATATTTGTAGAATCTCTTTGGATTCTCCTTAATATTATTTGCCAAAGCCAACTCATGTGCCCCTTTTGCCCTCCTAATTGCCTTTTTAAGTATACTCCTACTACCTTTATAATCTTCAAGGGAATCACTCGATTTCTGCTGTCTATAGCTGACATCTGCTTCTTTCTTATTCTTGACCAAAACTTGAATTTTTCTCATCATCCAGTATTCCCTACACCTACGAGCCTTACCCTTAACCCCAACAGGAATATGCTGTCTCTGGACTCTCGTTATCTCATTTCTGAAGGCTTTCCATTTTCCAGATGTCCCATTACTTGCGAACATCTGCCCCCCAGTCAACCTTTGAAAGTTCTTGTCTAAAATTGTCAGAATTGGCCTTCTGGTAGTAGGAAGTGAGGACCGTGGATGCTGGAGAACTTTAACTTGTAAATTTGGTCTATTCTTTTCCATCACTATTTTAAAATTAATAGAATTATAGTCACTGGTCTCAAAGTGCTCCCCCACTGACACCTAAGTCACTTGTCTTGCCTTATTTCTCAAGAGTACATCAGGTTTTGCACCTTCTCCAGTAGATGTATTCACATACTAAATCAGAAAGTTTTCTTGTACACACTTCACAAATTCCTCTTCATTCAAATCCTTAACGCTATGGCAGTCCCAGTCTATGGTTGGAAAGTTAAAAATCCCCTACCATAACAGCCTTATTATTTTTACAGATAACTGAGATCTCCTTACAAATTTAGATTAGATTAGATTAGATTACTTACAGTGTGGAAACAGGCCCTTCGGCCCAACAAGTCCACACCGACCCGCCGAAGCGCAACCCACCAATTCCCTTACCTAACACTACGGGCAATTTAGCATGGCCAATTCACCTGACCCGCACATCTTTGGACTGTGGGAGGAAACCGGAGCACCCAGAGGAAACCCACGCAGACACGGGGAGAACGTGCAAACTCCACACAGTCAGTCGCCTGAGTCGGGAATTGAACCCGGGTCTCAGGCGCTATGAGGCCGCAGTGCTAACCACTGTGCCACCGTGCCGCCCTTATTCTCAATTTGTTTCTCAATTTACAACTGACTATTTTGGAGGGGAGTGGCATCTATAATGCAATTCCAAAAAGATCCCTTTCTTATTTCTCATTTCCACCAAATAATGTCCCTGGACGTATTCCCAGGATATCCTCCCTAAATACAGCTGTAATGTTATCCCTTATCCTTACATTTCACCAGAGTCATACTGTTCTCTAATATCCTTCATTCTCTATGAAATGTAACTTGATTGAAATCTTACTAAGTGTGGTCTATTCCAATTTTTGCTGATCTACATTCTCAATGTGCTCAACAATAACATTTAAAATTCTTGTTTGCAAATTTCTCCATCATTGTGGCCTTGTCACACACTATGCAATTTCATCCTTCCCTACTCCTAAAGGCTTTATTCCTCTGGCTGCAGCGTTCTGTGCATCTCACCTCTTCCCCTGTCTCTTACTTTCAAACCAGATAATTGCTGGTCGTGCTTTCAGTCATCTTGAAACATACTCTTTATTTCAAAATTTTGTAATTGATCAATTCTATAACCTCTTCTAAACTTATCCTTATTGACTCAATATCCATTTTTATGCACAGCTGTGAACGAGTTTGGGGTTTATATATATTGAATTTAGCATAATAATCCAAGATGTTTCAGCTTTCTCATCTGTTGTTTGATTCTTGCACTGCAATCTGACAGTGATTAGTATTGGTAAGTAGAGGAACCAAAAGATATAATGGGATGATAGGGAATTAGATTGGTGGTTAATGAATGTTGGCAATAAGTCTGGAAGGATCAGGAAAGCTTGACATTATATTTGTCTAGGTCATATTGCAAAGCTGGTCTGCATGAAACCTTGTCCGCTTACTTAACATCCATACAAAATGGGTAAGGCATCATTGAGCTTCTCACAATCATGGTGTGAGCACACAAAATGATCAACATGGCCACGAAGCTGAGTCCACATGTCTTATTGTCGTACCAACTGGAACGACTGTCAGAAAGACTTTGAAAAGAACATCAAAGGTGTCATGTAATTTGGACATCTCCCACCAGGGTTATCTCCGTAAGATCTTGGACAGCACTTGGAATGATAGAGGTCTGCTCAGAGATGCTGAAACTGAAACATATGTTGCCTCCAGACATATGCCCCACCAAAGTAGCAGTCAACTGGACAGGTATAAAGGGAAGGAACTATTTTGTTTTAAAAACTTGGTGATAAACATTTAAGAATGACTTTCAAGAACAGTAATCTACTCCGATTGCAATAGATCAGTCACTGGTGAGGTTTTGCTACCTATTGTCATGTTCAGGGGAAGATAAATTTAAATAGGTCTGGAATGTCTCCCACCCTATTCTCATTTTCCATTTCTGAAATTCCTTCTGAACGATTGGCTTATCTTGCCTGTTTGTTTCTATGTCAGTCCAGTGTGAATGGCTCTTGACCTTTTTCTAGTGTGTGTCATCTGTGCACTCAACTGCATGAGTTCTTCTGGTTTGCTGCGATGTGAAATTGGACAGTATGGGACAGCAAGAAGCAGAGGAGCAGTGAATGATAAACACAAAATTATAAGAACAAAGGAGAGGGCAATAGAGCCTGAGATACTGGAGTATATTATGTAAGCAATTTGAAGAAACTATCTTCATTTGGATAAGAATTGCTAATTTTTGTGTTTATTCCTCTAGCTTCTTCTGCTCAGTACATAGATTTAAAGACTTTTGAAGGTGAAACAGCTCTACATCTTGCTGCAAAATGTGGCCATTTAAAAATCGTTCAGATTCTGCTAAAGGCTGGGGCAAATCCGAATGCCATCACAAATGAAAACGTAACACCACTTTTTTTAGGTAAGGTTCTAAAATCGTGAATTTTTGGTTCATAATCTTCACATAGGAAACTTGAAGTGTCTTTAATTATTGAGACTTATTTTTGCAGTGGCAGGGTTTAAAAATTTCTGCAAGGCAAGTAGTTTAAATTGTTAGTTGTTTCCACCGCAGGGAGAGAAACCAGGGCTTGATGTTTTTTTGTTTGAGATAATTCAAGTCTTGCTGTGCGGTCAATAAAGCTCCATTTGTGAATAGCCAAATGACTGGGTGGTAGGTTGGGAGTAGAGCTTAGAAGGGAGCTGTTGGTTGTCAGTACTTTGGTAAGTGGTACGCTGATGATGTCTACAGATACACTCTGAGGTTGCTTTCTTTTTCTAATCTGCCATTCTTCTTAGTCTCTTCCATTCCTAGTTCATCCTTACCCTACTACTCTCTTACTCTCTTCAGTACAGTGACACTCGTACATAACTGAATACAATTCTCTGAAGATGAAATCCTGCTGTTTGCATGCTTGTCTCTAGTCAAATTTCTGTTCTGTCAGAGCAACATAATATCAGTATCTAAGCTACTGATAAATTTACGTAAGAGCAGAAACAGTTTCTCTCAGTAAGGACACATCACAGCTTACCTTAGTCCAGAGATCCTGATTACTGCACAGCCAAGGTTAAGGATCCCAATTGTGCATGGGATTGCATAAAAAGGAGCATCTTCCTTCCACAGGGATATCATTGATCATTAGATAACTATCAAACACACTTCCAACATATTCTGGGAATTAATATGTTGCCCTTGTGCAATCAATTAGCAACAAAAATGCACTAATGGTGTACATACTTGAACCAGATTGAGGGAAGGTGATTTCGGTGTAATATTTAAAACAGGAACGTATCTCCGAATTCTGGAAATAAAATTACTTGCAACTATAAAAGAATCCGCCCACAAAATCCCAAGCAGCAATCACGTGGATTCTAGATATAAAATTTTCAGTTTCTACTTGGAATTATATTTCAACTTGGTATCATTTAAGTTTATGGTTAATTTTTCATTCAATATAACTAGGACTTTAAATGAGTCTGTGTATCTTCTATGTATTCATATTGCTACAAGCTTAAATGCTTTTATATTGTATTATGTTGAAGCAAAAGTTTGATTTTATTTGTCCCAACTTGGCCTATTTGAAGCGATTGAGAAAGGTGACATTGCTGTTGCAAAGACTCTTTTAAAGCATGGAGGAAGAATTAATGGGCCCCATTCTGCGTGTTTATGGAGCGTTCTACATCAGGCTGCTTATCAGGTACTGCTACATTCATTATAGATTCTAATGGGGGAGGGTGTGGGTGGGGTGGAAAAGGGAGGTGGGGTTGGGTGTGGTGGGGTGGGAAGGGGGTTGAGTGGGCAGTGGGGTGGGTGGGGTATGTTGAGGGGGATGGAGGTTGGGATCCAGGGAGATAGTGAGGAAAGAGATCAGTCTGAGACTGGTCGGGCAGGCAGGACCAAAGCTGAGAACAGGGTAGGACTGGTAATTAAACTGCATTTATTTCATTGCAAGAGGCCTAACAGGTAAGGCAAATGAACTCAGGACATGATTGGTAACATGGGACTGGATAGCTTAGAGATGTGGCTCAGGAATGGACTGGGTTGGCAGCTTAATGTTCCAGGATATATGCAATAAAAAGAGGGGGCAAGAGAGGAGGAGGCTTGGTGTTTTTGAATAGGGATAACATTACGGCTGTACTTAGGGAGGGTATTTCTGGGAATATGTCCAGGGAAGTTATTTGAGTGGAACTGAGAAATAAGAAAGGGATGATCACCTTATTGGGATTGTATTATAGACCTTCTAATAGTCAGGGGGAAATTGAGAAACAAATTTGTAAGGAGATCTCAGTTATCTCTAAGAATAGTAGGGTGGTTATGGTAGGGGATTTTAACTTTGCAAACATAGACTGGGACTGCCATTGTGTTAAGGGTTGAGGTGGAGAGGAATTTGTTAAGCGTGTCCAAGAAAATTTTCTGATTTCAGTTTGTGGATGTACCTACTAGAGAAGGTCAAGTTTTGCACCTACTCTTGGAAAATAAGGTAAGGCAGGTGACTGAGGTGTCAGTGGGGGTGACCTTGGGGTCAGTGACCATAATCCTATTAGTTTTTAAATACTAATGGAGAAGGATCGACCAGATCTAAAAGTTAAATTGGAGGAAGGACCATTTTGACAGTTTTAGGCAAGAACTTTCAAAAGTTGATGGTGGATAGGAGGGGAGGAGGAATGTTTGCAGATAAAGGGACAATTGGAAAATGGAAAATGAGGTAGAGTCCAGAGACAATATGTTCATGTTTGGGTGAAGGGCAAGTCTGGTAGGTATGAGGAATGCTGGATGATGAATGAAATTGAAGTTTTGGTCAAGGAAAAGAAAGAAGCATACGTTAGCTAGAAGAGTATAAATGGAATAAAAGTATACATTAAAGGGAAATCAGGAGGGCAAAAAAGGGACATGAGACAGCTTTGTTAAGTAGGGTTAAGGAGAATCCAAAAGGATTCTACAAATACATTAAGGATAAAATGGCAACTAAGGAGAGAATAGGGCCCCTTAAAGATCAGCAATGTGTGGAACCACAGGAAGTGGGAGAGGTACTAAACAAGTATTTTGCATCAGGGGTATGGAAAGGATGAGTAGCCATGTTCTTTTACCCAAAGTGTGAGTGTCCAAAACTAGAGGGCATTGGTTTAAGGTGAGAGGGAAAAGTTTTAAAAGGGTAGTACGTGCATGGAATGAGCTGCCAGTGGAAGTGGTGGAGTCTGGTGCAATTACATTTAAAAGGCATCTGTATGGATGTCTGAATAGGAAGAGTTTAGTGGAACATGAGCCAAATGCTGGCAAACAGGACTAGATTCATTTAGGAAATCTCATCAGCCATTTGTGAGTTGGACTGAAGGATCTGTTTCCGTGCTGTACATCTCTAGGGCTGTG
The DNA here is from genome assembly GCF_020745735.1 of Hemiscyllium ocellatum. NCBI lineage: Eukaryota > Metazoa > Chordata > Chondrichthyes > Orectolobiformes > Hemiscylliidae > Hemiscyllium > Hemiscyllium ocellatum. The sequence continues at coordinate 56,291,722 of NC_083410.1, read as the reverse complement.
TGCCCACCTGTGTTGTAAGACTATTTATTGACCCTGCTTCCGTCGCCTTCTGAGGCAGAGATTCAAAAGTTGCTGAAAGGCCTAATTTTACAGTATTGCCGTCCAGTCTAGACTCCATCCAAGTGGAACATCAAGACTATTCAAGATATTAATCAAGCCATCTCTCACTCTTCTAAACTCCAGTGCAAATAAGCCCAAACTGCTCATCCTATTCTCATGAGACAATCCACTCATTCCTGGCATTGATTCAAGTTCCTCTAAACTTCCTCCAGTGCATTTACACCCTTCCTTTACAAGGAAATCAAAACCACAGTGTTTGAGATGTGGTTTCAACTATGCCTTGTAAAATTGAAGCATAACTTCCATACTTTTCGGTTCAGTTCTGGAGAGGATCCTGTTGACCTTTTGGATTACAAACTGTACCTGCATATTAACATATTATGTACTGGAATGCCCAAATCCCTCCCTCCCTTGGAATTCCAGTCATTCTCCATTTAAATGATGCTTTGCTTTGTTATTCTTCCTACCAAAATTGTATATCTTCACATTTCCCACTTCATGGTCCTTCTGCCAGATTTTCTGCCAGTCAGGCTACATATCCTTACTAATTTGCAATTTCCTTGTTTCTTCTTCACAGTATACTTTACTATCTATTTTGCAGTTTTCTGCAAATTTAGTTACCATTCCTTCACTTTCTTCATCTAAGTTATTGATGTAAATTATGCACAGTTGAGGCTCCAGCACAGAACTCTGGAGGATCCACTTATCAAATCCTGCTCATCAGATAAAAACGCAATTGAGCATACTGTCTGGTTTCTGTCAGCTGGGTAATCGTTGATTCATGCTAATTTGTTGCCACTTATACTATGAGCCTTTACTTTTTGCAATAAAATTTGATTTGGGACCTTATCAAATGCATTCTGAAGATCCGAGTTCAATATGTTTACAGTCACTCACTGTTTCGGCCTGACATGCATGCGCAGACAGACATGCACACGCATGTAATTATTAAATTTGTCACTTAACCTTGTCTGTTAATATTGAAATTTCACATGCTGTTATATTAAAATTCGTAATCATTTTGTTTGTGACTATATCTGACTGTTTGCTTAATTTTTGGGAAAAGGTTAATTCGTTTATTCTGCTGATGTGATCCTGCTAGAAAGTTGATCATGTAAATGCCAGCCCTGTCTGGTTGATGTGAGGAAGATGGGTGATTGAAGTTTAGGTGTAATTAACGTCTAGGCAGAGACGGATGATCATCCTAAAATAGTTCCTTGACAAGAATTTAAGGTGAAGGGATAACTGTCATTGAGTGAAAAATGGTAATCCATTTTTAGTTACATGAGCTTATAACTGCTCAGTAATTTAACTGAATGATTGCACTGAGCTGTTAAACTAGATTTCACATGCATTTGTACAAGTTCTAATCATAGTTAACTTCAAAAGAATCATGTCTACAGCCTTTAACTTATAATGTATTTTAGGAACACTTAGAAATACTGAAGCTCTTGCTTGAAAAAGGTGCTGATAAAGAAGCCAGGGACGATTATGGAATTACACCATTGTTTCTTGCTGCTCAGTATGGAAAACTGGAAAGTATAAGAGTTCTTCTGCAACATGGTAATTGTTCAGTCTTAATACTTTCATCTAATACAGTAAGCTGGCAATTTTGGATAGGCTAATTTAAAATCTTAATATTGTAAATGCTCTGTGTGTGTTGTTTTCTTTAAATGAGTATTCCAAAGCGCATCATTCCACTCCTAGTTAAAGTGCCTCAAGTCCTTTCAAATTAACTAGCTTGCTGTTTCAAACTTTTGAACAATATTTGCATATAGGCAATATTTCTGAAGTGTAAATATTCTCTGCTAGTCTAAGAACCTCCAATGAATCCAGTGACTGTTCCAATATACTTTTGGAGTACTATGACTATTTATTTTCAGACATAACAGTGTTTGGTTTCCAATAATAATTCATTACTTGATTGAGAAACTTCTTGTAGAAAAGCTACTACATTGTCTAAATACAAGCAATTTTTATTTTATGTGATGTGTTTGAACAAAGTAACTATAAATCCACTAAGTTTGTAATAGATATGAATGTACTATTTTAGTCAGAGAGAACATAAGGGCAACAGAAGAATACACTGCAGTGATTTTTTTTTCCAAAATATTAATTAAAGTATGGTATTGAGTGGAGAAGAGAACATGTTCTGCTTCAAAATATAAAATTTTATCTGACATTGCTTGATGCTAACACTTGGCAAAATGGAAAAGTAATCACTTTTTAATGCTTTATCCTTTGGTTGAATAAGAAAATTAATAGTCTTTGACCATTACAGTTCATCTATCCTTGATTGTCACCATCAATATTTACAAAATGTAATTGATGAATATTCTGCCCTCTGTCTCATACCTTCAATATTTAATACAAATATCACATTGTAATGTGATCTGTTCTACGAGTGATTTGTATTCTTTATCCACAACTCTGGCATTCATTAACAGTAGCTTTGATTGTTGTGATGAGGGATGAGCAAATTGTTTATGCACTTTCCATATAACCCTCTTCCTATCAGCCTGACTTCTATCTGCCGATGTCAATTATACTTCTTGGACCTTCTGATGAAAAATTCCAGGTTTCCTGAATAGAATACAAAAATATCTGGATTCCATGAATTGCAAGCTTACTGTGTTACCAAATAGAAATACTTTGTCATTTCACAAATCCAAACGTGTTTTCACACTTTTTAAAGGATGATGAGTAATGATTGGATGTTACTCTGGATGATGTCCTCATAATGAAATTATGTAGTCCTGCAATTTCACACAGGAGCATCATCCCCAAGTGGAAAGCAGGTGGAGTTTTTCTATTCTTTGATCCTATTCTTGCTTGTTTTGTCCAGCCTTTCCAAATAAAGTTTAGTCAAACACTGTTGAGGTACACCATTATCTATTACATCATAATTGAAGAACCAGCAATGAAGATACTCATGGAGTATCATATTCAATCTCTCAGCCATGTCTTTCTCATTACTTCAAATAGTTGACTCCTTATCCTTGAAGAATTCATGACAGTGATATTAAGAGTCACACTGGAAACATACCTTAATTATCCTTTATGAACTTTTGGGATTTACTTATTGTCTGCTATCATGTCAATTCTGACTCCGCCATGATTCAGAAATCTATCAAAGCCACAAAGCTCCAAAAATGTCTTTCAGCAATTCTATCCTCATACACCTGCAATTTAGGCCCCTTTCAACTCTGAGAGTTGGTAATCATAGATCTTTTGTTTTCTGCACCACCATGGAACTCCCAATATTTTCTCTAAGATACTTTGAAACAATTGACTTGCTGAAACATTTTTCGCGCGGCAGCCAATTGTTCAAAAAGGGGATCATTCCCGTGAAATTGAACATCAACCAAATATCAATATGATTGCTGCACAGTTTAACCGTTTCAGTACCTGCATATATTGTAGAATTTGTATATTAAATTAGATTTATTTCATATAACCTCTCAAATTCCGTGTTATATTCTTCCATCGACTGATTATCCATCTTATTAAAATGATCGATTTTAGGATTCCAACAATTCAACTTTTTTTCTCAGCTCTGTCCATAAATCATATTTAAATCACCAGATTGTCCTTGGTATCCATGTGTGTTACACCAGTCCAGAAAACACTTTATTTCTTATTTTGTTTTCTATTGGTAAGAATAAAGAGAACACCTTTTCTTTTCATGCTGCTTCGTAGTTAGAGAGATGATACAAGGCCACATCCCTACCATATTCCTCTTCTGCTCCAAATCTGAAAACACTATGGATTATCATAACTTTTGATCTTGCAATGTGACTCAGCATTTCATTTTAAAAAGCTATTGAAAAAGTTGTTTCTTCCACATATCTGAATTACCTTAGTGTTCTTTAACTTCTCATGGAGAGATTTACATTAATCTTCTACTACCTCAGCCTGAGTGTAACCATGCATCAGGTGAGGGGAGAAACTAAAAAGGACAGTCCTTCATGATAATCTCAGCTGGTGTGGCATTTAAACCACGTTGTTGGCATCACTCTGCATTGCAAATAGTTGTCCACCCAGCTGAGCTAACTGACTCAAAAACAGAAATTGCCAGAAAAGCTCATTGAGAGATTTCTAGCTTCTGACGTGCTGTTGTAGCCATAATATTTTTATAGCTGGTTCAGTTTCTGGATAATAGGAGCCTCGATGATATTGATAATAGAAGATTTAGTAATGGTAATGTTGATTCTCTCTTGTTGGAGATGGTCATTGCTGAACACTCCTGTGGCATAAACATTACTTACGTGGCTCAAACCGAGATAGTTTCCAGCTCTTGTGCATTTGGACATAGACTGCTTCTGTATCTGAGGAGTTGTGAATGGTGTTGAACATTGTATAATTATCAGCTACCCTCCATATTTCTGACTTTATGATCAACATTTCCTTGTAATGTTTTTCTGGCTATGCAGTACATGGCAGTGATTTCCAGATTTGGAAGTCAGTGCCCTTTTGGTGTGCTGATACTGAATGTCATGAATGGAACATTAGAGCAACCATGTAGTTGACATGGAATGTTGCTTATGATGGAGGGTAAGTTATTGAAGCAGCTAAAGGTGGTTGAGCATAAGACATTACTCTGAAGAGGTATTGCTGAATTGCCATGGAGCTGAGATGATTCACCTCCAACAACCACAATTATCTTCCTTTATGCCAGATATGATTCCAACCAGTGTAGAGCTATCCCACATTCCCATTGACTCCAGATTCACCATGGCTCCTTAATGCCACACTCAATCAAAATAGCACACCTTGCAATAGGGAATAGTTTGAGATACTGAGCATCAACTTGCATCTTGGTGTTGTAAGCATTATTCATGAGTGATCCTTAGTGGTCATTGTGGTGGAGGAGAGAAGGAGATTCACACATCTTGACCAAATGCTGTCTTTACATGGCAAAAACAGAAATGTATTTTCAGCATTTGCACAGCAATCGGGACTGCAGTTTATGTGCAACTTAAGAACCTTGAGGAGAAATTAGTTAGTGTGTGACTGTTTACAAGAAACTGCAGCCCTGGATAAATTAAAAAAGCATAAGGAAAATTAGTGTTTTTTTTAAACACACTGATGTTTTGAGTTACTGAAATGTGTCATAATGATTTATAGCCGTCACTTCTAGTTTTCACAACAATTGAGATTTTATGAAAGCTAGAACTAAGTCACATTATGCACAGTTTTGAGGGGGGGGGGGTGGCGTGGGGGGAATGTAGAGGATTTTGGTGTAATTTGATTTTTCTGTCTGAAAATAATGTTTGCCAGTGTGATTAAACTCACTTTTAACAAATCTCTGTATAATTTGCAATGGCCAATGAGTGATGAGCAGTGGAGCCTGCACTTTTCAATAAACTGGTCAGTATAGTGCCTCTGGTTTGCACTGCTGCCTCACAGCATCAGGGACTCTGGTTTGATTCCAGCCTTGGGTGACTGTCTGTATAGAGTTTGCAAACTATCCCTGTGTCGCGTGGGTTTCCTCCGGGTGCTCCGGTTTCCTCCCACATTCCAAAGATATGCAGGTTAGGTGGATTGGTCATGCTAAATTGCTCATAATGTCCAGATATGTGCTAGCTAGGTGGATTAGACATGGGAGTTGCAGAGTTTCAGGGATAGGTAAGGGATGGGTCTGGGTAGGAAGCTCTTCGGAGGAGCAGTGTGGACCCAATGGGTCAAATGGCCTGCTTCCACACTGTAGGGATTCTATAATTCTAAATCCACACACCTTGGGTATTGTCTAGTTTCAGGTTACTCCTGTCAGATAGCAAATCATGGCAGGGAGCATTAAACTGCATGTCATCAGGAAGGAGACATCACATCTGCGTATGAGACATAGCCCAAGTCAGTGTTTAGTTTGAGGAATGTAGAGGCATCATGGGAATTTTATGCAGAAGAGTGGAGGTGCTTTTTGCTTACCTTTTTCATTGTCAGGCCTTTTAATGGGATATTGATCAGGATCAGGGATGCAGCACAAAAGAAGGAGTAGCAACACAGGAAAACTATAAATTCATTGTATGGTAATAGCTACTCATTTGATTATATGTGATGGGTTACTCTCAGATTGAAGGTAATTAGGAGAAATATGTATAGGTTACAAACTAAAAGACCAGTAGGGATTTTTTTAAAGAAACGAATTAAGAACTAAGTAAATAAAATAGAGATGTTGTGTCTGAGCAATATGAGAGCTGGTGGGGCCCATTATGGTTCATTGTGACCACATCTGTAGCAAGTATTGTTTGCTTCATGAACTCTGTCTCAAAGGTGATGAGTTCAAGTCTAAGCTTTGGACACTGTGGCACATCAGGCAGAAGGGGAAGAATTAATTGGGATCCTATGTTTCAGGAGGCAGTCACATTCTTTAAATTAACTCTAATTTGGTCAGTGATCAGAGACAGGAGAGTGTGACTATGAGCAAGGCAGGTGAAGAGAGCTAAGAGGTAGTGCTTCAGCCTTGAGATTCTCTAACAGATTTGAGATTCTTGCTCCCTGTTTGGAATAGAGTAAGGGCTATAAGAATGATGAGCAAACTGAATATGGCTCTGTGGTACAGGAAGCCATTCAAGAGATGGAAGGAAAGAGAATTGTGGTTGTATTTGGGGATATTATAGTCAGGAATAGATATTGTTGTCTGTGGCAAAAATATGAGGGAGGAAGTTGATTGGAAGAATGGCCTAGCAGAGAAGACAGTGGGCAGCAATGGCTGGAGCTTCTGGGGGAAACTCGGGAGGCACAGAAGAAATTCATCCCAAGGAAGAAGAAATATATTAAGGTTGAGGTGACAAGGGAATTCAGAGACAGGATAAAAGCAAAAGAAAATATATTTAATATGGTGAAGATTAATGGGAAGCCAGAGGATTGGGAAGCCTTTTTAAAAAGCAGCAGAGGACAACTGAAAAAGCAATAAGGGGGGGAAGATGATGAAATATGAGAGTAAGCTCACTAGTAACATAAAAGAAGATTGCAAGAGTTTTTACAGATATATGAAAGGTAAGCGAGAGGCAAGAGTAGAATTGAACTGCTGGAAAATGAGGCTGGAGAAGTAGTAATTGGGAATAAAGAAATGACAGAAAACTGAATAGGTAATTTGTGTCAATCTTCATGGTGTAAGACGCCAGTAGCATACCAGAACTTCAAGGGAGTCAGAGGGCAGAGGTGAGTGTAATGTCCATCCCTAGTGCTGGAAAAGCTGAACAATCTGTAGGTGGATAAATCACCCAGATCCCAGATGGCCTACAACCAGATTTCTGAAGGAGATAGCCAAGGCGACTGTAGAGGAATTGGTGGTGATCTTTCAGGAATGACCAGAGTCCGGGATGATCCCAGAGCACTGGAAAATTTAAGAAGGGAGGTAGACGGAAGACTGGAAACTAAAGGTCAGTTAACCTCACCTTTGACATGGTAAGATTTTACAGTCCATTATTAAGGATGAGTTTGTAGAGTACCTGGAAGTGCACAATACAATATGGCTGAGCCAGCATGGCTTTGTCAAAGTAAAGTCATGCCTGACAAACCTGTTTAAAATTCTTTGAGAAGATAACAAGCAAGCTAGGCAAAGGAGAGCCAGTGGACGTGATTTATTTAGATTTCTAAATAAGTTGTGACACTAGAGGCTGCTAACTAAATAAGAGACGGTGGTGTTAGGGACAAAGTTCTGGCATGGATAGAGGACTAGTTGACTGACAGATGGATGAGAATGGAGATAGAGGTTTTCCGGATGGCAGCCGATGACTAGTGGATTTCCACTGGGTCAGGGTTGGGACCTCTATTCATATTATACATTAATTATCTGGATGAAGGAACTGAGGGCATTGTTGCTAAGTTAACAGGTGGCACAAAGATAGGTGGAGGGACATGTAGTATTGAGTTGGTGGGGAGGTTGCCGAAAGACTTGGACAGGCCAGGAGACTGGACTAAAAAAGGGCGGGTGGGAATACAGTGTGAAAATATGAGCTCATGTACTTTGGTCGGAAGAATAGAGGCATTGACTATATTTTTCAAGGGAAAAAGCTTTAGAAATCTGAAGCACAAAGAGACTTGTGAGTCCCAGCTCAGGATTTTCTTAAGGTTAACATGTAGTTTCAGCTGACAGTTAGGAAGGCAAATGCAATGATAGCATTTGTTTCAAGAGGGCTAGAATGCAAAAGTAGGGATGTATGACTGAGGCTGTATCAGACTCTGGTGAGACTGCATTTGAAGTATTGTGAACACCTTTGGGCCTTGTATTAAAGGAAGTATGTGCTGACATTAGGGGTCATCCAGAAAAGGTATCTAAAAATAATCCCAGGGTTAAAGAACTTGTCATGAGAGGAGTTGAGGAATTTGGGACTGTATTCGATTAAGCGTCGAAGGTTGAAGGAGAGAGTCTGATTGAAATTTACAGCATACGAGAGGCATGGAATGGGCATAGAGAAGATCTTTCTAATAGTCAGATAGACTAGGACCTGAGGGCATAGCCTCCAAATGAAAGGACAAACCTTTAGAATTGAGTTGAGGAGGAATTTCTTCAGCCAGAGGGTGATGAATCTATGGACCTCATTGCCATAGAAGGTTATGGAGGCGAAGCCATTGAGTATTTTTAAGTATGTATAGGTTCTTGATTAGTAAGGTGATCAAAAGTTATAGGAAGAAGGCAGGAGAATGGAGTTGAGAAACATATTAGACATGAATGAATGATAGAGCAGACGCAATGGGCCAAATGTTGTAATTCTGCTCCAATATCTTGTGGTCTTATGGTAGCCTTTTATCTTGTTCTAGCCAGATAGCTAATTTCTCTCCAATTTCTTGCTTGTCTCGCCACAAAATGTAGAAATTCACCACATAGGGCTCCATCTCCAGCTTTATTCTTCTAGCCCTTGAGCCTCAACATGACACTGTGTACTGATGCTCATTGGGGTTCTGTACCCTACCCCCTGGAAATAATTGTGGTGGTCACTGCTCATTTCCCTGCCGCAGCTTGCTTCTTTTCATTCATCTACTGTCACTACAGAGCTCCTGCAAGAACAGACTGTTTTCTAGCTCCAAGACTGATTTTGATGGACAGCCCCAGGAAAGACTGACTAGGCAGCTGACTGCTGCCCTTGCAGTTCCATAATTGATGAAGGATGATTTCCCCTGACTGCTTGCAATAGCCTTATAGGATTGAGTATAGCCCACTGTCTGGAGTTTAATCAGATAGTACCTGACAGTCACTGTCCCAAGTGGGCAAATGACCGTGGCAAAAGCTGGACTACGTGTGGACTTTGTTTAACTGATGTTTGTGAGACTCCCTGCGTGACAGCAGCCCTCTTTGACTTAATGAAGGACAACTTCCCATAAACAATGAGACATGACCCATTTGGATGAAAAATCATGCAGTGTGTTTGTCGTCTCGACAACTGTCACCTGCTGTTGGTGAGAGATTGATGTCTTATTGTGCCATACAGCAAGATGCCCGCCTGAACTGATCGCTATTTGCAAACCTAGTTAGCAGCGTTGCTCATTGTGTGCACTAAACAGCAAGTCAGCATGGCATACTGTGAGCAGTTAGGCCCTGGCTGAAGTGTCAATGTGTGAAAACACATGACAGGCCAAGGCAAGAGTAAGCAAAGGAGAAATGCTACAACCATCCAGGTAGGTGTTAAGTGAGTGAGTACAGTGAGAGTACGCAAGGAGCTTTGATGTATAGTCAGTTCTCCCAACCTGTACTCATCCCTTCGTGCAAAGTTTCCTTGCAGCGATGTTTAAATAGTAGTTGCTGAAGCACCCCTTAATGAAGCTTTAAAGTGCAAAAGTGGACCAGACCAATGCTGTGAAGTTTCTGCTAGTTGTCAGGTGCCTGCACCCATGGACATGAGGTGCAAATGGCCTGTGTCCTGAGATGTTGCTATGTGTCCAAGCTGGCAGTCTGGGGGAGCAAATAGCAACCTGAAGTCACCAAGTACCTGATCTGACTCTCATGTTGGTAAGTGTTGATGTCCAGTTTGCTCACAGCGGGTGGCAGAGTCGGAAGCTGCATGTTAATGAGACAAGATTCGGTGTTCCTGAGGCTATTAATGAATAGTAGTACCTTGTGAGAATCTCATTGTATTAGCTGGAAATCCTTGTGAAAATGCAATGAGTTATTTCAATAGTAGGAATAACCTCAGCTGTCTTCTCACACAATGAGTCCAAAATAACTCTTCTGAGCAGAGAATAAAAATTGATCCTGTATTTTAGTGAATGTACAGATTACTTTTTTTTGTTTATTCCAAAAGTATTGACTCTAGGTGACCTTGATTCTTAAGATTCTTGGCAATATTAGAGGTCAATATCCACATATACATTACTGTGTACAAGATTTCTAAAGGTGTGATAACTTGAGAGAAGAAAACATTTGTCTTGGCCAATGCCTATCAACATTTTCACTCAAAGAAAGCAAATAGTGTAATCATATTTTATTCAACATGTTCCTGTAGCTCAGTATTTTGTTTACTTTTTCTTTTTTCCCCTCTTCAATCTAATCTTGAATGTTGAACATTTCTGCCTTGACTGCTCATATTGTGCTGGAAATGGATTCCACAGCAGTATAGCTCTGTAAAAGAATATTCTCTTATAAACTTTGTATTTGTGGCACTTTTTTTTAAAGGAATACATATATATTCTGATACTCTGCATAGTTTAGCTAACCTACTTTATAAGAACTGTTGGTTAAGTTAATATTGAATGTTCGTTGCAGGTATATTGGGCTGAAAATAACTATGGTTGCTGGCATTGGTCCTGAATTCAGCAGAAAATAGCTGGTCCCAGCTATCTAATCATTTTTCTGTCATTTAAATGACAAAAGAGCGATTGTAAAAAAGATTTACTTTAGCGTCCCATTGACTTCACACTCAAAACTAGTAGAAGGAAAATTAAAAATAAAAGATTTTAGGGCTGAATATCAGGAATCAAGTTATACATGCAATACATGAAAAGCTAAAAATTTGATGCCAGAAGTGGGGAATCAACTCTTAAGATGTAGAAGCAGACGTAAGCCTTTGAGTCTACTCTTCCTATTGAATATTGACCCATTCAATAAGGTCAAGACTAATTTGATGCTCCTCAACTGCTTTCATTTTTTTTCCCATACTGAGTGTTGTCTCAGCCTTGAATATACTTAGCAACCCAACCTCTACACTGCTGTGTCATAAAGAAGTACACAGATTACTCTGAGAGAAGAAATTCTTACTTATATAAGTCCTAACTGTGCAACCCCTCACTCAGACTTTTTGCTCTGGTCCATGATGTGTATGGAATGAGCTGCCAGAGGATGTGATGGAGGCTGGTACAATTGCAACATTTAAGAGGCATTTGGATGGGTATATGAATAGGAAGGGTTTGGAGGGATGTGGGCTGGGTGCTGGCAGGTGGGACTAGATTGGGTTGGGATATCTGGTCGGATATGGACGGCTTGGACTGAAGGGTCTGTTTCTATGCTGTACATCTCTATGACTCTAATTCCCCAACATTTGCAATTTTTGCCTTAAGTTTGTGTTCTGCCAGGAAACATACTTGTGTTTGTTTGAGACCAGCCATCTTTGGACTTTTCTGCAGAAGCTACTCACTGTAGATATTTTCTAATCAACCTGTTTGGAGGTATCATTACACATCTCTGGAGCAGGTGGGACTTGAACCTGGGCATGCTGGCGCAGAGGTAGGATGTTATCCAGGACAGATTTGCTCAATGGATCAGTACTCCATCCACCAGCTTAACCATTCACTTCCTCTACCATCAGCACGTTGTATTAACAGAGTGTGCCAAAAAGTTGCTAAACTCTCTAAGGCAGCACACTCTAAACCTGAGAGCTAGATGTGTAAGAGCAGCTGATGCATGGGAACACCACTACCTGCAAGTTCTCCTTCAAGTTGCAAACCATCCTGAACTCAAACAGTATTCCCATTCCGTTACTATTGATGAGTCAACTCTTTCTAACAGCGTCGTGGTTGTACTTGTGCCATGTGAATGGCAATGGATGAAGAAGGTTGTTCTGTATCACTTATTGAGGGGAATTAGGGATGAACAACAAATGCTCGTCTTGCCTGCAATATTTACTTCCCATAGATAAATATATAAACAAAATTCAGCATGTACATAACTTACGAATATTTCCTCCATAATAAACTACCACTAATGTTCTGATAACCAGTTTAACCAGTGAGAATAAAGCAATCTTATTCAATGCTGTGTTTCTCGAATTAGTTGACCTTGAAAACAGGTTCTCCCATTGTGCTACTTTAGATAGAATGTTACTATTGATAAATAACTGGGCAAGATGCTGTACAATAACTATTTCAATTGATACAGGGTTTGCTTGGGAAATTGCTTCTATTTTTTGGACTAAACATTTTGGTATTTAACCAATGCTTTAGCTAGTTCTTTGCTTGTACACTTTGGAGTAGTAGGCTTTTTCATTTGAATGAGACTTGTTTCTCTTGGTTTTGCCTGATTAATTTATTTGATAGGTCTCTTTCCAAGCTGTATGACTCTGTCAGTCCAACTCATCCATGCTGACCAGACATCCCAATCTAGTCCCATTTGTCAGCATTTGGCCCATGTCCCTCAAAATCTTTCCTGTTCATATATCCATCCAGATGCCTTTCAAATGTGGTAATTGTACTTGCCTCCAACACATCCTCTGGAAGCTTATTCTTGACACATACCACCCTCTGTGTGAAAAAGCTACCTCTCAGGACCTTTTTAAATCTTTTTCCTCTCACTGTAGACTTATGATCTCAAGTTTTGGGTTCTGCACCTGAGGAAAAATACATTGACTATTCAGGTTATCCGTGCTCCTTATGTTTTTATAAACTTCTATAAGGTTACCCTTAGACTCTGACTCTCCAGGGAGAAAAAAGCCCCAGTCTATTCAGTCTGTCTCTGTAGCTCAAACCCTGCAGTTCTGGCAACATCCTTGTAAATCTTTTCTGTACCATCCCAAGTGTAACAACATCCTTCCTATTGTAACATATCAAAAAAAATAAGGTGAGTTAACTTTTGCAGATGAATTTGAATTGCAAGCCATTGATTTTGTTTTTTTATGTCTTTATCTGCTGTCTTCCAAGTGCGATTGGAGAACATATTATTTAGAGTTCTAAAAAATTAACAGCAAAAGTTTTAGCAGGTGAAAGATGGAGATCTGCAGGGATACCTTTTAAGCATGGCTCAGATTTCTGTATCTCCTATCTGTTTCAATAAACTAATCTACAGTTGATACCTAACAAATAATTTGGATTGCGTCTTCCCCATTAACATTATCAGCTGGGTAAATGGATTGGCATAGAATTTGCATGTAAAAGAAGTACTTATGTAAGAGCCAGATGTTCCTGAAACATGAAATCCAGGACTGTTCTCAATTGTAGTGTAAACTAAAAAATAGTGAAATTTAAAAGAAGTAGATTTGCTGTCATACTGCATTCTATCCATATAATTAATGGTGCTTTTATAAAAATGATTTGCATACAAATTGAGCTTTATTAGGTTGAACACTTGGATAAATTCTTCTATCATACAGATGCATTCTGATTATTTTGTCTAATTGCAAAATAATGGTGAAAATGCTTAGATGCTCAGTAACGAAATCGTTTGTATTTTAATATTCATGCACAATAGCCTTCTAACATAACTTTTTTTTAATCCATGAGACATGAACTGAATTTGCAGTGGACTAACCTATTGAATCTATTTTGCAGGTAGTGATGTTAATTGCCAGGCCTTTGATAAGGCCACACCTTTGTTTATAGCAGCTCAGGAAGGCCATGTAGAATGTGTTGAACTGCTGTTGTCAAATGGTGCTGATACAAACCTTTACTGTAGTGAAGATGATTGGCAGTTGCCCATTCATGCTGCTGCCCAGATGGGGAAAGTCAAGTGAGTGCTCTGACATATACTTTAAGTTGTGCTTGGAAAATTTTCACTGGGTAAATGCGAGGTGATGCATTTTGAAAGATCCAAATCAAGAGTGAACTATACAGTAAATGGAAAAGTTCTGGGAAAAATTTATGTACAGAGAGATCTGGGTGTTCAGGTTCATTGTTCCCTGAAGGTGGCAATGCAGATTGGTAGAGTGATCAAGAAGGCATACGGCATACTTTTCTTCATCAGGGAGGGCTTTGGGTTTCACCCTCAGACTCCCACATATATTTTCCTCGCCGTAAAGGTGAAGAAATGTTGCATATCCCTATTGCTTACATTACAAAGGCCTTGTATTTATCTGCTTTCACATGTCAGGATTGCTCAGAAATTTTCGACTTTTGAGGACAATATTTTTCATTTTCTAGATTGCCATCTGTGTGTTTCTACTTGGCATTTTGTTGAGGTTCATTGCTACAATGACTTATACCAGCTCAAATACAGAAATGGCTCTCTTGAGTAACCTTAACCAAAACAATTATCTTAAATCAACTTGTAAGAGATCTCACCCAATCTACTTCAAATTCTTTATGGCTTGTGTTTTTACAACATTGATTAGAATAAATTTACATATATTACATTGGCTGTATGAGCATTCAAAGTCTTGCACTATTTGTATTTTAAACTAAGAACCAAAAATATTTTTTGTGTTTCTGATGTGTGCGAATGAAAACTAATTTCATGACATACGTGGATTTTTGGCAGGGTATTGGAATTCTTGATACCAATCACTGATCGACTATGTGATACAGAAAGGAATAAAGTGAGCCCAGTCTATTCAGCCGTGTATGGAGGACAGCAAACATGCTTAAAAATGTTACTACAGGCAGGTTACAGTCCCGATGCCCAAGAGTGCCCATTGTATGACTGCCTATCACCATTGTGCATGGCTTTTTCTCGGAGGTAAGCTTGCAACTTTTAAAGCTTAAATTACAATTCCTGTGCAATTGTAAAATACTTATTAGCTAAGCAGCTACATCCACAGACATTGTAATATTGTTTAAAAGTATATTTGCATTTGCCTGATTATAGGATAATACTTTATGATCATTATGCTCAACGGGCAATTATTTACGCTTGCGCAGATTTTCTGTGGGATTTGACATTGGAACTCCATGTGATCAGAATGCCATCAAATGTACTGCTTTTTACATAGCTACTGTAAAGACACCAACTGAAAATTCATAATCCCTAAGATTTAAGAACAGTTACTGAGCAGCACAGTAACATTGGAGGTATCATCCATTGAGCATAATAACTTTTTGTTAATATTAATTTTTCCAGGATTTCCCATCTCACAACGGCAGCAACCTGTATTTTTATAGCACCTTTAGATTAAAACTTGAAGGAGCTGCCCAAAAGTGGTTTAAAACAAAACTTATTTTACAGGGATATATATTTGAACAAATTAGCAAATGCATATAAGAACATCTTAAAGAAAGAATGAGATGTATTTAGATTAGATTAGATTAGATTAGATTAGACTTACAGTGTGGAAACAGGCCCTTCGGCCCAACAAGCCCACACCGACCCGCCGAAGCGCAACCCACCCATACCCCTACATTTACCCCTTACCTAACACTACGGGCAATTTAGCTTGACCAATTCACCTGACCCGCACATCTTTGTGACTGTGGGAGGAAACCGGAGCACCCGGAGGAAACCCACGCAGACACGGGGAGAACGTGCAAACTCCACACAGTCAGTCACCTGAGTCGGGAATTGAACCCGGGTCTACAGGCGCTGTGAGGCAGCAGTGCTAACCACTGTGCCACCGTGCCGCCCACTATTGGCGATGGGAAAGCCAGAGCTCAGGGTTTTGACAGTTGAAGCCACTGTCAATGCTAGAACAATTATAGTTGGAAATGCTGAGGCCAGAGTTTGAGCAGTGCAAATAATGGAGACTTATGGTGCTAGATAATATTAGAGTCAGGAAGGGGCAAGTCAGTGAATTGATCTGGAAACAAGGACGAGAATGATAAAATTGTGATGTTTATTAAGAGGGAACCAGTGTGGGGCACAGTGAGCACATGAGTGGTGGTTGAAAGGGATTGGATGTGAGTTTGGATAAGGATAGTAGAGTTTTTGATGATCCCAAGTTTATTAAAGAAAGAGCTTGCAAGAGCTATGTGTACATTGAAATAGTCAAGTCTCAAGGTAATTAAAGCATGGATAAGGAGGGTAAAGTCACATCAAAGTTAAAAATTGCATCCCAAAAGCTGTTTCAGGGGATCTTGTGGCATTGGTTGTATCTTTATCTATGGGCCAGAAGGTCTGAGGCCACCTCTCTGTAGATGTGCCATAACATGTTTGAACAAGTTGATTTAAAAACAGAAGCTGTTTTCGTACTCTTTCAGGATGGAAACTTGGTTTAAGAGTTTTGAATACTGAGTTATAGGATTGCTGAGCATGGATTTGGGAGGCACCAACAAGTTCAATGACTTTGGACAGGAAAGGGAGGTTGGAAATGGGCGGTAATTTGGAGAGTTGCGGGGGTAAGTGTTTTATCTTTCTTTGGTGAGGGATGTTGAAGGCATATTTAAATAGGGAACAGTACCTGAAGAGAACAGGTTTTTTGCGAGCCATCAAGCAATGTTGGGTCATCAGAGGTTTAATGGGAATATGGTACAGCTTGGAGTGAGTTATTCACTTCAGAATTCCCAGTATCTAAATAAAGCTGTTCAGCAGTGACTTTTAGGATGATGGATGTTGCTACAGTGTTTTTCAAGTCCTTCAGACATTCCCTGAAACCATTTATAATCAATGAAATACTTTTGAAAAGTCGTTGTACAGGAAACATGGTAGCCAATTTACGTGTGCACAGCAAATTCCCAAAAACTGCAATATAATGTTTAGATATTTTATTTTGTATTGTTGGTTGAGTATTAAGAATTTTCTAGGATGCTGAGAACACCTCTCCTGCTCTTTTGAAATACTGACATGATCGTTTGTATTCGCTGAAGAGATAGATTGAGTCTCAGTTAAATGTCTTGTCCAGAAGACCTCTTCTCTAATAGCATAACACCCCTTCAATGCTAATGTGGAATATGGACCTAGGTTTCTATGTTCAAGTCAGTGAAATGTGTTTTGAACACAAAACCACCTGAGAGCTAGAAGCGTAAGAGCAGTTGATACATGGGAACACCACTACCTGCAAGTTCTCCTTCAAGCAGAGAAATGTCATGTGATTAATTTTGGTAGGAAGAATGAGGAGAGGCAAAATTGCAAGTATAATTTAAAGGGAGTGCCAAAACTTTGTGTATTTATATCGGTCTTTGGAAGTATAAGGACAAGTTGAGCAGGCTGTTAAAAAGGTATGTTTGATTTTTAGCTTTATAAACACTGGTTACGGCCCATACAGTGTATTGTGTCTAATAACTGGACATCACACTTTGACTACAGACAGGGCTCAGAAGATACTTAGTAGATATTGCCAGGAATGAAAGACTTCAGTTATACTGTGAGACTAGACAAACTGGAGAAGGTTAAGCAACTTGAACTGAATTACCACCACCTATGTAAATTAGATTAGATTACTTAGTGTGTAAACAGGCCCTTCAGCCCAACAAGTCCACACCGACTCGCCGAAGCGCAACCCACCCATACCCCTACATTTACCCCTTACCTAACACTACGGGCAATTTAGCATGGCCAATTCACCTGACCCGCACATCTTTGGACTGTGGGAGGAAACCGGAGCACCTGGAGGAAACCCACGCAGACACGGGGAGAATGTGCAAACTCCACACAGTCAGTTGCCTGAGGCAGGAATTGAACCCGGGCCTCTGGCGCTGTGAGGCAGCAGTGCTAACCACTGTGTTGTACGGTTCTCTGCCAAACTTAGGAAGAAAGGACATTATACTTCAGAAGAACATGGACACATGAAAAATGGAATTCAGAAGGTGAAGCAGATATTTTTGATAAGAACAAATCTATCATGTTTTCATGAAAAAAGTGATTGCAGCAACGGAACAGAGGATCTCTGTACAATTACACAGATCTTTGAAAGTAGGATTGCAGATGAGGAGCTCCATAAATGCATACCTGGAAATTTAATATAAATATTTGAGACATACCTTGCACAATTTCATCAATATCAACTCAGGTTATCAGTCAACCTCCTGTGACTTTGTTCAGCTGTTCAAGGCCAAGTGTAATTTTAATATAATGTGGGAGTGAAAGGTCTGACAAATTTGTGAACCCAGATGTGAGTGTTCAAAATTTGATTGCTGTCTTAAAGCTGTGTGTATTTTCTGTATGAATATTTTGCAATACATTATCTTATAATAAGGAGAAAGTGAGGACTGCAGATGCTGGAGACCAGAGTTGAAATATGTGATGCTAGAAAAACACAGCAGGCCAGGCAGCATCCGAGGAGCAGGAGAATCGACATTTCGGACATAAGCCCTTCTCAGGAGTGAGGCTGGTGTGCCAGGAGGGCTGAGATAAAAGGTAGGGGGGAGGGCATTTGGGGGAAGGGCGCTGGGAATACGATAGGTGGAAGGAGGTGAGGGTGAGGGTGATAGGCTGGAGAGGGGGTGGGCGCGGAGAGGTCGGGAAGAAGATTGCAGGTCAAGAGGGCAGTGCTGAATCTTGGAGTAGGGACTGAGATAAGGTGGGGGGAGGGGAATTGAGGAAGCTGGAGAAATCTACATTCATCCCATGTGGTTGGAGGGTTCCTAGGTGGAAGATGATGTGCTCTTCCTCCAGGCGTCGTGTGGTCAGGTCTGGCGATGGAGGAGGCCAAGGACCAGCATGTCCTTGGCGGAGTGGGAGGGGGAGTTAAAGTGTTCAACCACGGGACAGTTGGGTTGGTTGGTCCGGGTGTCCCAGCGGTGTTCTCTGAAACGTTCCGCAAGTAGGCCGTCTGTCTCCCCAATGTAGGGGAGACCACATCGGGTGCAACGGATACAGTAAATGATGTGCGTGGAGGTGCAGGTGAATTTGCGACGGATATAGAAGGATCCACTGGGGCCTTGGAGGGAGGTGAGGGGGTGAAATGTGGGTGCAAGTTTTGCACTTCTTGCGGTTGCAGGGGAAGGTGCCGGGTCTGGAGGTTGGGTTGGTGGAGGGTGTGGATCTGACGAGGGAGTTGCGGAGGGAGTGGTCTCTCCGGAATGCTGATAGGGGTGGGGAGGGGAATATATCCCTGGTGGTGGGGTCTGTTTGGAGGTGGCGGAAATGACAGAGAATGATACGATGTATCTGGAGGTTGGTGGGGTGGAAGGTGAAGACCAGTGGGGTTCTGTCGTGCTGGCGATTGGAGGGGCGGAGTTCAAGGGCGGAGGAGTGGGAAGTGGAGGCGATGCTGTGGAGAGCATCGTCGACCATGTCGGAGGGGAAATTGTGGTCTTTGAAGAAGGAGGCCATTTGGGTTGTTCAGTAGTGGAATTGGTCCTCCCGGGAGCAGATGCGGCAAAGGAATTGGGAATATGGGAAGGTGTTTTTACAGGGGGCAGGGTGGGAGAAGGTGTAATCTAGGTAGCTGTAGGAGTCGGTCAGTTTGTAGTAAATGTCTGTGTTGAGTCGGTTGCCCGAGATAGAAACGAAGAGGTCTAGGAAGGGGAGGGAGGAGACTGAGACGGTACAGGTAAATTTGAGGTCGTGGCGGAAGGTGTTAGTAAAGTAGATGAACTGTTCAACCTCCTCGTGGGAGCACGAGGTAGTGCCCGTACAATCATCGATATAGTGGAGGAAAAGGTGGGGGGTGGTGCCAGTGTAGCTGCGGAAAATGGACTGTTCCACATATCTGACGAAGAGGCAGACATAGCTGGGACACCTGCGGGTGACCCATGGCTATTCCTTTGGTTTGGAGGAAGTGGGAGGATTGGAAGGAGGAGTGTAGATTTCTCCAGCTTCCTCATTTCCCCTCCCCCTACCTTTTCTCAGTCCCAACCCCCGGATTCAGCACCGCCCTCTTGACCTGCAATCTTCTTCCCGACCTCTCTGCCCCCACCCCCTCTCCAGCCTATCACCCTCACCCTCACCTCCTTCCACCTATCATATTCCCAGCGCCCCTCCCCCCTACCTTTTATCTCAGCCCGCCTGGCACACCAGCCTCATTCCTGAAGAAGGGCTTATGCCTGAAACATCGATTCTCCTGCTCCTCGGATGCTGCCTGGCCTGCTGTGTTTTTCCAGCATCACATTTTTCAAAATTAGCTTTATAAGCTTGTTTATTTAATGTTTGTTCATTATGGTGTGTAATTTTTATGCTTTTTAAAGAAAACACTAAAGTTTTTAATAGCATTCTTTAAACTTTTTCTCATTCTTTTAATGCTGCAAGACTTAAAGAAAAGTATTTTTAAAACTGTATTTTGGAAATCAGTGGGATCTCCCTTCTGCTTCCTTTAGCTTCCTTTGCAACTGTGCTTTGGGGATGAAGGTCAGGATGACAGCAAGGATATCAGACTTAACAGTCACTAGGTCCCAGCAGGCAAATGCAGTTTGGGTTCTTTTCAATGTGGCTTTGTAGCCTTTAAACTTGTTTACTTAGCAAAGGTAGAACAAGAGAAAGCAAAAAAAAACCTTTTGTTGAATTGTATCCAGGTGATATTTTTCAATTCACATTTGGCATTGTGATTTTCCTGACTCTTATGTAATCCACAGTTACCACCTCACTCGATGTTACATACCCCATTAGTAACCAGAGGTTTCATCGTGGACTGAAGGGCCTGTTCATGTCCTGTCCAGTTCTATGTTCTATAACTCTGAAAAAGCCATACAGCCCAATACACCATTCTTATAATATTTTAAAATGGCAATCAAATATTTGCATTTGATATAGACATTAGTGTGTCAGTTGTCTGTTCTTTATCTTAAACAACAGTTTTATTTTTAAAAATTAACTAATTTTGCTGATTATGTCTGATAATGCACTACTTGTTAGTGATTATTTAATTTCTAAAGTCAAGCCACATCTTTGAAATGCAACCCAAATAGTAGAATTCGCTGTGAGGTTGAATGCCTACTAACCTTGTTACTTTCTGCATGTCAAGTGATCTGGGATTGTTGGGTTTTTTTAAAACAGTAAAAGCAAAGAATCCACTGTGAAGCTGATTAATTTCTTAAAATACATCAATTTGGAACTTCAAATTTAACTTGCATCTTTCCAAACTTTTGGCTTATTTAAGGAGATTTCCAAACCAAGATATATGATATCATCAAGCGCAATATCAACTGGAATGATCTCAAAAGTCCCAAATTTGAATTAACACTATTAAATAAGAAAATATTTTTAAAACTACCAATCTTGAATTAAAATTCACATGTATCATTGAAAGCCAAAATTCATCAATGCTTCAGCCGACTTCATATTTTCATGACTTAACAGATCAATGTTAATTCTGCATTAATTCAGATTGATGGTTATCAGTTAAACATACACAAAACATTTTTTATCACCTTGCTCTTTTCCACAGACACCTTTTCAAAATGGTTTTCATAAAAGTAAGTCGTGCCTCACAGCTAAACAATTTAATGGTGTGTTGCTTCCCTGGTGCCAGGATCAAGGATGCCTCAGAGAGGGTGCAGAATGTTCTCACCGGGGAGAGGGGTCTGCAGGAGATCATTGTCCACATTGGAACCAACAACATTGGAAGGGAAAAGGTTGAGACTCTGAAGGGAGATTACAGACAGTTAGGTAGAAATTTAAAAAGGAGGTCCTCAAGGGTAGTAATATTTGGATTACTCCCAGTGCTACGAGTTTGTGAGGGCAGCAATAGGAGGATAGAGCAGATGAATGCATGGCTGAGGAGCTGGTGTATGGGAGAAGGATTCACATTTTTGGATGATTGGAATCCCTTTTGGGGTAGAAGTGACCTGTACAAGAAGGACGGATTGCACCTAAATTGGAAGGGGACTAATATACTGGCAGGGAAACTTGCTAGAACTGCTTGGGAGAATTAAACTAGTAAGGTGGGGGAGTGGGACCCAGGGAGATAGTGAGGACAGAGATCGATCTGAGACTGGTACAGCTGAGAACATAAGTGAGTCAAACAGTCAGGGCAGGCAGGGACAAGGTAGGATTAATAAATTAAACTGCATTTATTTCAATGCAAGGGGCCTAACAGGGAAGGCAGATGAACTCAGGGCATGGTTAGGAACATGGGACTGGAATATAATAGCAATTACAGAAACATGGCTCAGGGATGGGCAGGAGTGGCAGCTTAATGTTCCAG
The DNA here is from genome assembly GCF_020745735.1 of Hemiscyllium ocellatum. Lineage (NCBI taxonomy): Eukaryota > Metazoa > Chordata > Chondrichthyes > Orectolobiformes > Hemiscylliidae > Hemiscyllium > Hemiscyllium ocellatum. The sequence continues at coordinate 56,269,565 of NC_083410.1, read as the reverse complement.
GATACAAATGCTACAGGAAGGATAGAAAGGGAGGCAAGAGAGGAGGGGGAGTGGCATTTTTGACAAGGGATAGAATTACAGCTGTGCTAAGGGAGGATATCCCCGGAAATACATCCAGGGAAAGTTATTTGGGTGGAACTGAGAAATAAGAAAGGGATGATCACCTTATTGGGATTGCATTATAGACCCCCCCCCCCCCCCCCCAATAGTCAGAGGGAAATTGAGAAACAAATTTGTAAGGAGATCTCAGCTATCTGTAAGAATTAGAGGGTGATTATGGTAGGGAATTTTAACTTACCAAACATCGACTGGGACTGCCATAGTGTTAAAGGTTTAGATGGAGAGGAATTTCTTAAGTGTCATTTACATAAATGATTTGGATGCGAGCATAAGAGGTACAGTTAGTAAGTTTGCAGATGACCCCCAAATTGGTGTGTGGTGGAGTATTTACACATGGAGGAGGGTGTGAGGTGGAGCATTTACACATGGAGGAAGGTGTGAGGTGGAGTATTTACACATGGAGGAAGGTATGAGGTGGAGTATTTACGCATGGAGGAGGGTGTGAGGTATAATGTTTACACATGGAGGAGCGTGTGAGGTGGAGTGTTTATTGGAGGTGTAGTGGACAGCGAAGAGGGTTACCTCAGACTACAACAGGATCTGGACCAGATGGGCCAATGGGCTGAGAAGTGGCAGATGGAGTTTAATTCAGATAAATGTGAGATGCTGCATTTTGGGAAAGCAAATCTTAGCAGGACTTATACACTTAATGGTAAGATCCTAGGGAGTTTTGCTGAACAAAGAGACCTTGGAGTGCAGGTTCATAGCTCCTTGAAAGTGGAGTCGCAGGTAGATAAGATAGTGAAGTCGGCGTTTGGTATGCTTTCCTTTATTGTTCAGAGTGTTGAGTACAGGAGTTGGGATGTCATGTTGTGGCTGTACAGGACATTGGTTAGGCCACTGTTGGAATATTGCGTGCGATTCTGGTCTCCTTCCTATCGAAAGATGTTGTGAAACTTGAAAGGGTTCAGAAAAAATTTACAAGGATGTAGCCAGGGTTGGAGGATCTGAGCTACAGGGAGAGGCTGAACAGGCTGGGGCTGTTTTCCCTGGAGCGTCGGAGGCTGAGGGGTGACCTTATAGAGATTTACAAAATTATGGGGCGTGGATAGATAAATAGGCAAAGTCTCTTCCCTGGGGTCAGGGAGTCCAGAACTAGAGGTTTAGGGTGAGAGGGGAAAGATATAGAAGAGACCTAAGGGGCAACGTTTTCATACACAGGGTGGTACGTGTATGGAATGAGCTGCCAGAGAATGTAGTGGAGGCTGGTACAATTGCAACATTTAAGAGGCATTTGGATGGGTATATGAATAGGTAGGGTTTGGAGGGACATGGGCCGGGTGCTGGCAGATGGGACTAGATTGAGTTGGGATATCTGGTCGGCATGGACGGGTTGGACCGAAGGGTCTGTTTCCATGCTGTACATCTCTATGACTCTATAACTTTTCCATGAACATTTCTCCTCTCCATAGCTTCATGGGTAGACTTTGATTAAGTTGTTTATTAAAATCTGGATTTTGAGTGCGCAATTTTAAGTTGACATGGACACCTTCAATCAAATTCACATCTTTTATATTTCTATGCATCCTAGAAATATGATTTCTATATTGTGCTTAAAGCTCAAAGTGCCAATTTTCCTCTATCCTCAAAACTTGAACTCTGCAAAAGAAATTTAAAGTTTGACCTTGTTTGAAATCTGATGCATAATTCAAAGATATACTGGCATTGAATAAACAAAAACTTTTAAGGCAACATCCAAGCATAGACCAGAAAGAGTCAACCATTTTTTAGTTTTGAGTACAGAACAGTGAGGTTTACACATGGGAGAAAAGAAACATTTTAAACTAAATAAGCACACCAATGAATCTCTCACTCTCATGCAAATTGAAAAAAGTCTTGCAATTCGCAAATTAGGAAGCCTCACCTCTACACAAACTCCAATCATCCCTTCCTTTCTCTCAGCATTTTATGCTTTGCTATAAATTTATTTAAATTCTTTGATTATCTTTATTTTAATCTGCTTCTATAATACCATTAACTAGATGATGTCAACTTGTCCATGAGGGGCATCAGAATTTAAATCTCCATCCTGAATCCATACTGTACTGTTTTTATATCTTTATTATCTTTTGGTCTTTTCTACCTTTATTGCTCATAGCTGTACACAACTTCTCTCCAAGTTTCAATTTCCCTTTCTTATCCACGCAATGATTATTTTAGATAGAAGAATGCTTCCCTAATGGCATTCTGGGTCAACCCACAGGAGGTGGAATGGGGGTTCAAGAAAGCAGCTGCTCAAGGACAACTCTGGACAGGCAATAAATGCTGGTCAACCAGTTACATTCATGTCCCACAAATGAATGACAAAATGTTTTAAATGGGTTACCTGTTCTCTTATGAACTTTTCTTGTTTCTACTCTGGTTCTTTTAATAGTCTGATCATTATCATTAATTATTATCTTGTCTATGCTTAAATGCTGATAGTAGTAAATTTCTCACCCCTAGTACCTAGTGCAAACATCCTTTGAGATAGTTCTAGAATCGTAATCCATTTGTAAGTATGTAATGAAGTTTCACTCAAAACATTTGCGTTATTCAACTTATGAACATTCATTCCAATGAAGGCAACTGTGGCAAACATAATCCCTAACAAGTTAGATTTAATTGAGGTAGCATTATTAATGTTAATAACATCAAAATCATTCCTTGGGAAATATGGTCAAAATATTGGAAAATATCTGTTTTATTGCAATAAGCAAAGGGAGAGGAAGTTGTATGCTGCAGTGGGTAGAATTTCTGCCTTGGTGATTCAGGAATTTCAGGTTTGAAATCCACTGGAGGCTTGATGACTAAGGAATGTCCTTTCACAATTTGGTCATGCAGATTGATTGTCAATGTTCAGATTGGCATTCGTAGTCATTCAACATCAAAGATCAGCAAGGCAGTCAATGTGTAGAACCACAGGAGATGGGAGAGATAGTCAACATGACATTGTGCATGTCGAATCATGTCTCACTAATCTGAAGAAGTAACGAAGGGGATTGATGAAGGCAGAGTGTTGGATTTGATTCATATGGACGTCAGGAAGGCATTCGACAAGTTTCCTCATGGTAGACTAGTTAGCAAGGTTAGATCACATGGAACAGAAGGAGAACTAGTTATTTAGATACAGAACTGGATTGAAGGTAGAAGAGAGAGAGAGTGGTGCTGGAGGGTTGTTTTTCAGACTGACCAGCGGTGTGCCACAAGGATCAGTGCTGGGTCCACTGCTTTTAGTTATTTATGTAAATGACTTGGATGTGAACATAGGAAGTATAGTTAGTAAGTTTGCAGATGACCCCAAAACTGGAAATGTAGTGGACAGCAAAGATTACTTAAAGAATACAATGGGACCTTGATCAGATGGGTCAATGGGGCGAAGAGTAGCAGATGGAGTTTAATTTAGATAAATGTGAGGTGCTACGTTTTGGAAAGGCAAATCAGGGCAGGACTTAAATACTTAATGGTAAAGTGGGTTGTATTGCTAAACAAAGAGATCTTGGAGTGCAGGTTCATAGTTCCTTGAAAGTGGAGTCGCAGTAGATAAAGATAGTGAGGAGGGTGTTTCATATACTTTCCTTTATTGGTCATAGTATAGGTGTTGGGAGGTCATGTTGCAGCTGTACAGGACATTGATTAGGCCACTTTTGGAATATTGTCTGCAATTCTGGTCTCCCTGCAATGGGAAGGATGTTGTGAAACTTGAAAGGGTTCAGAAAAGATTTACAAGTATGTTGCCAGGGTTGGAGGATTTGAGCTAGAGGGAGAGGCTGAAAAGGTTGGGGCTGTTTTCCCTGGAGTGTTGGAGGCTGAGGGGTGACTGTATACTGGTTTATAAAATTATGAAGGGCATGCCTAGGGTAAATAAACACTATCTTTCCCTTGGAGAAAGTGAGGACTGCAGATGCTGGAGATCAGAATCGAAAAGTGTGGCACAGGAAAAGCGCAGCAGATCAGGCAGCATTTGAGGAGCAGGAGATTTAACGTTTCTGGCACAAGCCCTTCATGAATGTAAGGTTTTTTTCCTTTGGGTAGGGGAGTCCCGAACTGGAGAGCATAAGTTTAAGCTGAGAGGAGAAAGATTTAACAGGGATCTAAGGGGCAGCTTTTTCACGCAGATAGTGGTGTGTGTACAGAATGAGCTGCCAGACGAAGTAGGGGAGGCTGGTACAATTACAACATTTGTAAGCCGTCTGGATAGGTATATGAATAGGAAGGGTTTGGAGGGATATGGGTAAAGCGCTGGCAAATGGGGCTAGATTAGTTTCGGATATCTGGTTGGCATGGACGAGTTGGAAGGAAGTGTCTGTTTTCGTGCTGTACATCTCTGTGACTCGATATGAAAGACTCGTCATCTTTGTTTTGGAAACAAAGTTTGAGCATCCATCCTCTCAACCATACCAATACATGTAAAAGTGCACAATGCTGTAGCACGAGTGGTCTACGAGTAATTTGTAATGCATCACCAAACATCAGGAAAAAAGTGTTTAGTTCAAAATCAAAATGTAACTTTGTATAACTGAAAAATAATGTCTTTTGATGTTACAGTAGTTTTGATAATGAATTGCATTGTCCCACTGTATTGTTCCTTGAATATAAGTTATCAGAGAATGTGGAATGTTTTGCAGAAGAACAGTTTATTTGATTGGAGAGATTTGGTTAAAGTGCTGATTTCATTACTTTGCAATGCATTTTAAGAAAATGAGAATATATTGAAAGACTTAAGTACCTTAGTTTAATGATCTAATTACATGCAGCTGTGCCTTTTTTAAAACTCCACTAACATAAGATTTTTTTTGTGTCAAATTTACATTGTAGTTCACCATCTAAGAATAAGAGGAGTAAGTTTGTTTGTGTTCAAAGAAGCATTTTGAAATAAGAGCACAAGGTTTGAAATTTAAGTTTTTTTTTAAAATGGAAAGAATAAGGAAGAATTACCAGGAATTAACTGTACAGGTTGAAAATGATACATCTGCAAAACTGAAAGGAAATTAGATGGGAAAGTGAATAGCATTTGAAGTCATAATTTAAAATTTAAATGAGTAATTTGGCCTCTCTATTTTGCTGATTTTGTCTTCTATTCTTTCGTTGAAGTTTAGACATCAAGAATCTGGATTTTTAAAATATGCCCATTCACAAGCAAAAATTGCAACACGTGCTGTTATTAAAGAATGAATACTGTCATCTAAAATGAAAATTGATTCAAGTATTGAGGAGAGGTGACAATGGAAGAACGTCTTGTTTTTACTGGAATTAATAATACAAATTGTTATCAACTAATTAATGGAATGATGAAGCCAAAAAAGGCATAGAATTATATAGATTGTACTGTATAGTACAGATTCAAACCATTCAGCCCAACTGGTTGATACCAGTGTTTATGCCCCATGAGAGTGCCCATGTCAACTCAATTGAGTAAACAGCTGATGGGTGTTAATATCAAGTTATTGTGGCTAAAAGGCAGGACATTTGTCAGGCAGTAATAGTGTTGCTTTGGAATAGGAGGTCGGTGTTTGGGATGTGCCTCTGAACAGGGTGATTAGGGAAAAAATGGTTGAAAGGAAAAAAGGTGGTGGGAAAGGAGTGGGGGTGATCTTATGGCATAGTGACAGAAGCCTCACCTTGGGCTAGAAGGTCTGGCTTCAAGTTCCACCTGCTACACTGGTATGTCACATGTCTGAACAGGCTGATTTTAAAAATCATTTTATAAGGTTGAGATAGCTGTGACTTGAGAGTGAGAAAGTTAGTAAGCCCTCTTCAAAGAAAAGTTTGTGACTTGTAGCTGCTTCCCTTCAAGCTTGGATCCAATTTAGCAGTGTGCTTCCTTCCACTTTACTTTGTCTAATCTATGTACGTAATTGTTTGTTCCTTTACATTCTCCCAATATATTTACTTAACTTGTATAAAATGTTTTGTGGTAATTCTTGATTTCAGTTCTAGCCCCATGTTTTTGCTTTCCTGGGTGGGAAGCGTTTCATCAAATTGGTTCAGCCATCATTTTAGTATATTTGCAATTTAAACTGCTGTTTGGAACTAGCTGTTCTTATACTATTATCTTGTCTTCAGTTTAATCTTTTATTAGTTTGTATGTACCCATTAACTGTGTGTTAAAGCAGGTCCTAAAGCCGATTACGAAGGTTTGAAGGGAGGACTGTTACAGTTTATTGATTAAAGGTCAAATAAACCATGGAAAATATTTAAAGAAACAATTCAAGCTGTTCAACAAAAATGCATTTATTAAGAACCGTAAAACTTAGCAAGAGACCTATTTGTGACAATCTAGGAAAGTGCAGGATAGTATGAGGTTTAAGGATGACATGTCTAATGTTGTAAAGGACAGTAATCGGTTTGAGGATTAGTAGCATTTAGAAACCCAGCAGAAGACCATCACAATTTTCATAAAAAGGGGAAAAAGTAAGATAAGCGCAAATGTACCAAAAATATAAAAACCACTTTTAAGCCCTGTGTAAGTATATAAGAAAGAGTAGTTAAAAAAATTCAATCTGAGCCGAATAAAGAAATTAAGGTATTTGAGCAGAGAACAAGTGCTGAAGAAACCAGACGGACTAAAATCTGACCGATCCCCCAGAACATGATGGTTTACATCCTTGGGTGAGCTGCAATGACAGTAGAAGTGCTGAGTATGATTTTCCAAAATTCCCTATGTTTGGAATTGCCTCAGTGGATTGTAAGTTAGCAAACTCAATACTGGTATTCAAGCGTGGAAAGATAGTCAAAACTGGGACCTAAAGGCCAGTTAGTTTGATATCCGTCACCTGAAACAGACTGGACGCTATTAATAAGGCAGTTTTAACAGTGTACTTAAAATATTGTACTACTACGTAAAATCAGTATGGTTTTAACAAACGGGAAATCCCATTTGACAAATTTATTGTGGTTTCTTGAGGATGTAACCAGTGGGTAAATAAAGGGGCACCAGATATTTAACGCACTCTGAGTCCAAGAAACATATAGAGTCATCGTCATCCAGCACGGAAACAAATTTTTGATTCAACTCCTTCATGCTGACCAGACATCCTAACCTAAACTAGTCCCACCTGTCAGAACCCAGCCCATATCCCTCTGAACCCTTCCTATTCATATAGCCATCCAGATACCTTTTAAATATTGCAATTGTACTAGCACCCACCACTTCCTCTGGCATCCCATTCCCCACACACATCACCCTCTGTGTGGAAAAAGTTGTCCTTTCGGTCCCTTTAACATCTTTCTCCTCTCCCTCTAAACCTATGCCCTCTAGTTATGGATTCCCCCACTCCAGGGAAAAGAGCTTGTCTATTTACCATATCCATGCTCCTCATGATTTTATAAACCTCCATAAGGTCACCCCTCAGCCTCTGATGCTCCAGGGAAAACAGCCCCAACTTATTCACCCTCTCCCTATAGCACAAATCCTTCAACGTTGGCAACGTCCTCAGAAATCTTGTCTGAACTCTTTCAAGTTTTGCAACATCATTCCGATCAGGAGGAGACCGGAATTGCATGCAATATTCCAAAAGTGGCCTAACCACTGTCCTGCATAACCTCAACATGACCTCCCAACTCCTATACTTGATACTCTGACCAATAAAGGAAAGCATACCAAACGCCTTCTTCACTATCCTATCTACTTGCAACTCTGCTTTCAAGGAGCAATGAACCTGCACTCCAAGGTCTCTTTGTTCAGCAATACTCCCTAGGACCTTACCATTAAGTGTATAAGTCCTGCTAAGATTTGCTTTCCTAAAATGCAGCACCTGGAATTTATCTAAATTAAACCCCATCTGCCATTGGCCCAGCTGATCAAGATCCTGTTGTAATCTGAGGTATAAGTTGCCCTACAAAAGATTAATACACAAGGAAAGGGCTCTTGTGGTTGGTGGCGATATACTTGCTTATATAAAGGATAGTTTAACAGACAGGAAGCAAAGAGTATAAGTGGGACTCATAGCTGTTTGCAGCACAGAAGAGATGATTCAGCCCATCTTGTCCATACTGGTCAATAAAGAAATTACTACATTAATCCCTGTCTCTCGCTTTTGGCTAATATCCCTGGAACTATAGCAATGCTTAATGTATATCTAAATATTGCTCAAATCCTCTCTTGTGCTCTCTCTGTGCTCAACCTGCGTCTTAACCTTCTCCCTCTAACTTTAAATCTTAGTTATTGACCCTTCTACTAATGGGGTAAAAAGTTCCTTCCTATTTAAAGTCTGGTTGAAGATTTGTAGCTCGGGTGTCCGTTATTGTGGTTCTGTTCGCCGAGCTGGAAGTTTTTTTGCAGCAAAAACTTCCAGCTCGGCGAACAGAACCACAACAACAGTTCCTTCCTATCCTACATTATCTACGTCCCTCAACATTTATCAGCTCCCCTCTCAAATATCATTGCTCAAGGAAAACAACTTCAACATGTCAAGTCTTTCCTTATAATTCAGATGCTCCAGCCCAAGTAGCATCCTGGTAAATCCTTGTGTCCCCTCCAATGCAATCACATACTTTCTATACTCAGAGACCCAGAACTGCACATAGTACTCCAGTTGTGGCCTAACCAGCACTTTGTACAGTTTCAGCATAACCGTTGAGCTCTTGTAGCCTCATCTAATAAAAGGAAAGTATCCCATACGTGTCTTCAACCACCTTATCTAACTGGCTTACAAACTTCAGGGACTTGCATGCCAAGCCTCCTCTGATGTTCAGTCCTCTTCAGGGTCCTACCATTTATACTATAATCTATTGCCTTGTTAGCCCTCTCCAAGTGCATTATCTTGCACCTTTCCGGCTTGACTTCTGTTTGCCAGTGCTGTGCCCAGCTGACCAGTCCAGTGATGCCTTACTGTGCTTTATGGCTATCCTCCTCGCTATTTACCACTCTGTCACTTTTCGTGTCATCTGCAAATTTCTTGACTGTACCACCGATATTCAACTCCAAGCAAGTGCTCTGTGCCCTGTAGAACCCAACAGGAAACAGACTCCCAGTCACAGAAACACCCTTCTACTATCAACCTTTGCTTCCTGCCTCAGAATATTTTTGTACAATATATCACTTTGCCTTGGGATTCCTGGTTACTCTCTTGACCACTTTTCTCTTTAAGGTATGTATTCAAAGGAAACAGAACATTTATTTCCAAATTAGTAATATCAGCATTTAACACTTATTATAAGGGAAATACACCTTTCAATGATCTTATTTTTCATTGATTAATTAGCAGTCTGGTGTAATATGTTCTTCATTTAAGTTAAAGGTCTGTGTTGTCAAAGTTAATATTTTTGATATATTGATAATGCTATTGAATAATTTACACTGCAGGTATTTCTCTTTATTGTTACAGAGCCAAAATTAAAATTTTCTTTCTTCGGCATATGTTTGAGACAGATGCCATTGGCTTTATCATAGCATCTGGCAAAACAGGCTAGTTGTGACTTTTCTCAGCTTGATGTGCATATGTAAAATGATTAACTGCATGTAGATTTATTTATTCATTGTTAACCAACCTTGGGGAATAGCTTAACTGACAAATTGAAGATAGTTGGATGTCCTGGGGAAAAAAAATTGTTGTTCATATGATTCAAGAAACTAGATTAATTTTTCCATTTATTTTGTTCTCTAGGTTTTTTGCACTTGTTTACATCCTTCTTAAAGCTGGAGCTGTTGTAACAGGTCTTCATTATTGTTATTGCCTGCAATATCAGTGCTTCCATCTGCTGCAGTTTCTTCTGGCACAGGGTTATACATTACCATCAGGCACTCATTTGGCTGATATTGTAAAATATGGATTATTATCAGGACATCAATACAAGCAGTGGTTGCCTCACCTATTACTAGCTGGATTGAATCCTGTTGATTTGCTTAGTGAAGTGTGGTAAGTAACACATTCAGAGATGCATCTGCTTGTTAATTTTAAAATAAACAGTAAATGACTTCTTTAAAGTTAAAATAATACAGAAAATAGATGTGCAAGTCAATACATTATCATTCAGGATCACTTGTTTGTATCCTCAAGCTCTTAGTTAAATATAATGTTATATTATTTATAAGCTTCATTTGGTAAAGGATAACATAGCCAAGACTAACTGTAGACAACAGGCTGGTATTCCAAAAGCATTGATTAAACATATATATACAGGAATGTCTGGTTGATTTGTAGTGGCCAACTTAAGATTATGGTATTAACCATTTAGTATGCATGTTAACATTAGATCAAGCAGAAGTGTAACTTTGCAGGTCAGTAACAAAGCATATTTCTCATGTTTATAGTTAGATTTTTGTTTATATAAATTAAAGCATCATTCACAATCCAATATCTGATCTTTACTCTTGTTTCATTGGAATGGGTAACTTAATTTAAAAACTCACTTTTTCTATTATAACCCTGAAATACATGCCTCAGTAATGGTTTACTTGTTATATTTCCTTATTTTAGGTAATTTTTGGTGTCAGTTACATTGCTTAAAAACAATGAGAAGAAAATAACACAAGGAAAATATGCAATTAAGAATCAAAACTCAAATCTGCAGTTTGATATTTCTGAGATTATCAGTGCAATGTGTGTAAAAGGAAAATCCAGGAGTATAAATTGCTCACTCTCATCAGACAGTCCTCTTAACCGTGTCAGAGCAGGAATATAATCCAGACTGAGATTTGACCATGACTTAATGCAGTGTTATAAAGACTGTATCTTTTTTTTTGATATTTTTGATTGTGGACTGAAATGGAGAAGGGATGATCTAAAAGTCAAGGATTGCCACACTTTTTAAAAGCAAATTACCTGACAACTGTTGTAGGTGCTGTTTGATTAGCTGTTAGTGCATAGAGTGGGGAAAGTCAGGTTGCAGGCAAATTAGAGCAAAAGGGTGTTTACAGATACAGGTTGTTTTGCTTTAATGCAAGTTTCGTTAATGAAAATTTGCTATAACATGATTGACGAGTTGGGGACTCTGTTTCTAAAGCACAAACCTTTAAAGCATGTATTGGTTAAAATGCGATTCTGGCCCCATTAGTTTAAATGGTGCTGCTATTTTGTGATTTTCTTATACCACGGGATTGCATGAGAATGGAACTACTGCGTTATAGTAGAACTGACCATTGAGGTATGTCCAGGAACGAGTAAGTAATTGATCTGTGAATTAATGACTGTCTAGCAACAACGAAGCTTTCCTCCCTGCCAAAAACTCTGAAATTGGCTCCTAAAGACGAACAGCTTGGGTGCATGAATGTTCAGGTCAGAAGCAATCAGATCTTCGGAAAGGAAGGATCTGTGTTTCTGCTGTGTCATTTTAAAATATACTAAAGTCTGAATACAGCCAGTTTGTTTCCCCTCGTCACTTGCTGTAAGTTTTGACTTTAATAAGTTAGAGACTTTTATTATTGTGCCTCCTTTGATCAAGTACCTGAAAAAGGAAAATTTAAGGAGCAATGGTCTGATTAGCAATAGGATCGGCTCAGCAACCGTGTAGACCACAACCACTTCCCAGTCTTTTCCCTCCGCCCAAAACATCCATTTTCTTTTTGCATCTGTTGTGTTTGTCATTGTGTAGAGTGATAGTTTATAAGGAATGGAGTTTTAATTAATTATGTCGATGGTTCATAATTACTTATCTGTAGTTAGAATCTATTTTGTCTGTTTACTCAGGTAATGAAACAGGCCTGTTCGTTTTGGCAACCTAGGCCTAAAAGGCATGTGCATTAGAACTTTTGCATATTTTTAAAAATATTTAATTTCTGTGACAACTCAGGATAGTGGGGCTTGATTTCAAATATGCTATGCCTCTCAAGTGTGAAAGAATCCAATGTTAGATTATTTCAATTAAAAAAAATTTTCATACTAATATGATGCATCTTGGATCTCCATTGGAAGGTAGGCTGTAAAATGTGGTTTCAGTATAGCCACTCAGGAAAACCTGGTTAAGATATTAAAATTTCTGGAAAAATTCATAAGTGGAATGATTTGAAAGTGTTTGTCTATCATCATCTTTGGTGTTTCAGATCAACCAAACACCCTTGTGGGGTGTACTTAAGTTCCTCAAGTGACTTTGTAGCTATTTTGTATCATCCAGGTTTCCTCAGTCAGCAATGATGTTGGTTGGTGATTCTCATACTCCTCCTCCATATTGATGTTGAGCCTCAAATTGAGCCTCAAGGTGTCCATCTTCCCCTTGCTTTCAGGTGGAATAGCCAGCCTCAGACTTTTGGAACAGGGTTCTGGCATTTTTGGCTTCTAATCAATTTCTCACTCTTCTCTATCTATTCCAGACACCTCTATATTTAAAAAAATGTTTGTATTTTTCATGAGTCTTTGTCATGAGAAGATTCAAGTGCTAGGTATCTGGAATATAGCAGAAGTTGAATCAACATTGAAGGAGCCTGTGTACGTTGTGCAACTTATATAAAAAAAAGCTTCAACATTTTTATTTGCAAACAATATCTCTAACTTGGTGTACCAGAGAACATAGATAAAGTCACAAAAGCAAATTGCTGGTAAAACTCAGTAGTCTGGCAGCATCTGTGGAGAAAACATGTTAACCTTTTAGGTCCAGTGACCCTTAAGAACTGGGCAGATAAGGTTCTCTTTTTAAGTCTCCAGCATTTAAAGAAAATGTTGATGTCTGTCGATAGGGTTTATTTTAAGAATCTTATTGTGAAGGCTCATCCTATCTTACTTTTGGTTCAAGGCCTGGTCATTTGGTTTATTGTGTGTAGTTTTTTTACAACAAATTAATCTGTTAAATGTTTAATTTTTTTTAATGCAGTTGTTAACTCATCAAAATTGATTGAAAATTAACATACTTAAACACCAAAAAGACATTTATTTCTGTTAGTTTGGATAAATGTGAGGTATTGTATTTTGGTAATACAAACAAGGATAGGACTTATACAGTTACTTGTAGCACACTGGTAGTGTTGTAGAACAGAGTCTTCTCGGGGCTTCAGGTACAAAATTTCTTGAAATTTACATCGCAGGTAGACAGGGTGGTTAAGAAAGCCTTTAGCATGCTTGGCTTAATAACTGAGACCTCTGAGTATAGGAGTTGGAGCATCATGTTGAGGTTATACTGGACATTGGTGAAGCCTCTTTTGGAGTAGTGTGTGTAGTTCTGGTCATCCTGTTCTAGGAAGGAGATTATTAAACTGGAGAGTGTTTGGAAGAGATTAACAAGGATGTTGTCACAAATGAAGGGTTTGAGATGAAGAAGTAGACTGGAAAGACTGGGATTTTTTTCACTGCAGGTTGAGAGGTGACCTTATTGAGGTGTATAAAATCAGGAGGAGCATAGATAAGATAGATAATAAAGGTCTTTTCTCTAATATGGCGAAGTTCAAACTTGTGGGCATATTTTTAAGGTGAGAGGAGAAAGATTTAAAAAGGACGTGATGGGAAATTTTTTTACACAGATTGGTTCATGTGTGGAATGAACTGCCAGAGAATGTGGTCAATGTGGGTATAGTTACAACATCTAAAAGACATTTGGTAAGTTCAAGAATAGGAAAAGGGTCTGTTTCCATGCTGCATGACTCGATGACTATTTCTATAACATTGAAGAATCTAATCCACAGTTTATTTGGTCTTTAGTCTTCTGTTTTTTTTTGAAGAGAAAAGTAATGTATGTAGTTTTAAAATATTTGAAGAATGCAAAAATGAAGACGTAAATATCCATTCGAGAAACTATTATCCCGAATACCAAATATGGTATCCATCATGCCTGACTTGCTTGAAGAACAAATGAAGACTAGTTCTCAGATCCCAAGAATACTAAGGAATGATTCCAAATGCTGCAAAATAGCCTGAGCAGATTAAAATATGTATTTTAGGACTGGTACAAGGCAGACTTTAACAAATATCTGCTTCAAACTATACCTTGGTCCCACCAAGCACCTGTTTGGTCTGAATCATGGAAGTAGCTTGAAACAGCAGGCTGGAGCAGACAGGTTTATCTGAGAGACAAAATGATTGGGAAAATTAGTATTACCTACAAATTAAGTGTACTGTAACAGTTAGGGAGGAACATCTGCACGTAATATAGCTCCTTCCAGTTTCTATGTATCTACATTTCTGGAGCTTCATAGACTTCAGCAATTGTAGCAATTAATGACATAAATATAAACTAATCTTTGGTTAGGATTTTTTTTGCAAACATGCTTTAAATTCTAAAAAATATTAATGGCACTTGAGTGTGGAATGAGTGCTGCAAAGGCCAGAGTTCTGGAAATTTGCAATGGGATTTCTAATTTACCAAGTTTGTCGGCAGTTAAAAGATGTTTGATTATGTTTCTTTAAATAAATGTTTGAAAGTAGGAAATGTTTTGACTTGCTTGCTTCTGTGACAGCAGCAGATCATAGTCACAGATCTTGTTCATTGAAGGCAGATATTTGCACCTGTGAGGAATGTAGATGCTGGAGATCAGAGTCAAAATGTGTGATGCTGGGAAAGCATAGCCGGTCAGGCAGCATCCAAGCGCCCGAGAGTCAAAGGTTCAAACACGGGCTGTTCATCAGGAGCATTCCTGATGAACAGCTTATGCTTGAAACTTTGACTGTTTTGCTCCTCGGATGCTGCCTGACTGGCTGTGCTTTTCCAGCACAGCACTTTTCCACTCAGGTATCTGCACCTATCTATTATCAGTTGTGAAATCTGCTTTATTTGTGCGATAATCATGTCCAAACCTAAATAATAGATTTTCAGCTCAAAAATGTTTCTAGTAAATTTATCTAATAAAATTCAAATATTTCAGTATTACTTTCTGCCAATCATAAGATTTCATTAAGAGGTTGCACATTACGAATCTAACTTTTAGATCTTTCAATTTAGAGGTAATTTTATTTGTGATGAAACAAAGCAGATTAATAGTAAATGCCAGCTATGTATTTGGTTGATTATTTGGCAATGGTTCATGATTATCAACAATATAATCATAAAAGGTGATCATCGCTTTTGCTATTGCTGATTTGTTGTCCAGAGGTAAATAATCTGTCTACAATTGTAAGGCGAATTCACTGTTGCATAAATTAGTGCAATGTAATATAATTTATCACTAGGAAATTAATTTCCTTGTTTGTTCAAACATCAGTACGACTGATTATTTTGCTTAACCCAAATGGCCAGCAGCATGCTGCTGGACCATATGCTTTTGGCTGTCTATATTAGCTATTTTAAAATGAATTCTTGATGCAAAAAACTTGATTTAGCACAATTTGTAGATTTTTTTCAACATTATAGATATTACATATGATTCCTACAATTGTAGCAAAATATTACAATCAAATAATTTAATTTCTAAGTTAATAGTCTATACCGGTACATGTTCCTTGGAAAGGACTGGATGACCATCCTGGGAGACCTGACACACTGTTCTGTTGCCTTGATTTTATCTTCTGTTCCTGTTCGATATAAACTAAAACTTTTCATGCAGAGTTACAGTTGGTTTCTTTTTGAATTACAACAATTGATGCTGCTCACATTGCAAGCCTAATGAAAGGTTAGTTTCCACTGTATTCTTTAACTTTACCAGGTGGTCATATTTTGAAAGAGATCTCTGGCCTTTTTACTGGCTTCAATTCTGTACTAAGTACCCTCTGCATGCAAAAGTTGTACCTTAGGTTTTTTTTTTATCTTTCCCCTCTCATTCTAAACCTGTGCCCTCTTGTTCTGGACTCTCCCACCCCAGGGAAAAGACCTTGTCTATTTATCCTGTCCATTCCCCTCATGATTTTATAAACCTCTATAAGGTCACCCCTCAGCCTCTGATGTTCCAGGGAAATAGCCCTACACTATTCAGCCTTTCCCTGTAGCTCAAATCCTCCAACCCTGGCAACATCCTTGTAAATCTTGTCTGAACCCTTTCAAGTTTCACAACATACTTCTGAAAGGAAGGAGACCAGAATTGCATGCAGTATTCCAAAAGTTGACTAACCACTCTCCTGTACAGCCACAATGTGACCTCCCAACTCCTGTACTCAATACTTTGACCAATAAAGGAATGCATACCAAATGCCTTCACTATCCTATCTACCTGTAACTCCACTTTCAAGGAGCTATGAACCTGCACTCCAAGGTCTCTTTGTTCAGCACCACTCCCTAGGACCTTACCAGTAAGTGTATAAATCCTGCTAAGATTTGCTTTCCCAAATTGCAGCACCTCGCATTTATCTGAAATCAACTCCATCTGCCACTCCTCAGCCCATTGGCCCATTTGATCAAGATCCCATTATAATCTGAGATAACCTTCTTCTCTGTCCACTACACCTCCAATTTTGGTGTCATTTGCAAACTTACTAACTATACCTCCTATGTTCATATCCAAATCATTTATAAAAATGACAAAAAGTAGTGGACCCAGCACCGATCCTTGTGGCACTCCACTGGTCACAGCCCTCTAGTCTGAAAAGCAACCCTCCACCAACACCCTCTGTCTTCTATCTTTGAGCCAGTTCTGTATTCAAATGGCTAGTTCTCCCTGTATTCCATGAGATCTAACCTTGCTAATCAGTCTCCCTGGAGAACCTTGTCGACTACCTTACTGAAGTCTACATAGATTACGTCCACTGCTCTGCCCTCATCAATCCTCTTTGTTACTTCTTCAAAAAACACAATCAAGTTTGTGAGACATGATTTCCCACGCACAAAGCCATGTTGACTATCCCTAATCAGTCCTAGCCTTTCCAAATACATGTAAATCCTCAGGATTCCCTCCAACAGCTTGCCCACCACCGACCTCAGGCTCACTGGTCTATAGTTCCCTGGCTTATCCTTACCACCGTTCTTAAAAAATGGTACCACATTAATGGCACCTGTGTCTATTGATATAAATATCTCAGTAAGGGGCTCAGCAATCATTTCCCTAGCTTCTCACAGAGTTCTAGGTCAGGCCCTGGTGATTTATCCACCTTTTGTGTTTCAAGATGTCCAGCAATTCCTCCTCTATAATATGGACACTTTTCAAGATGTCACCATCTATTTCCCTGCATTCTCTATCTTCCATGTCCTTCTCCACAGTAAACACTGATGCAAAATACTCGTTTAGTATCTCCTCCATCTCCTGCAGCTCCACACAAAGGTTGTCTTGTTGATCTCTGAGGGCCCTATTCTCTCCTGGTTACCCTTATGTCCTTAACATATTTTGTAAAACCTCTGGTTTCCCCTTAACCCTATTTGCCAAAGCTATCTGATGTGCCCTTTTTGCCCACTTGATTTCCCACTTCTGTATACTCCTACTTCCTTTATACTCTTCTAAGGATTCACTTGATCTATCCTGTCTATATCTATCCTGTCTTCCTTCTTTTTCTTAACTAAATCATGAACTGCCAGAAGAAGCAGTGGAGGTTAGTACAACTGCAACATTTAAAAGACATTTGGATGGGTATATGAATAGGAAGAGTTTACAGGGATATGGACCAAGTCTGGCACATGGTACTACTAAGTTGGGATATAAGATCGGCATAGATAAATTGGACCAAAGGGTCTGTTTCAATGCTGTACATCTCTATGACTTTAACTATAGCCAAATACCTGTTCTGCTTTTTATCAGAAACTAATGCCTATCGTTATAAAATCCACTTTTGGTCTAATTTGACACTCATTGAGACCAGTTTTAGAGATCTAATAAATCTGAGGCTATCCTACAAAATTGCTTTATTTGAAAGAGAGGAAGCAAAATGGTGTTGACAAACCCTGTTTAACTAGGTGGTGGTTCAATGACACCAGCTCTAAATAAGGCCTGGGGAGGTAATATTTTGTCTTTTATTGCTGTACAATGGATCAAGTTAGTATTAACTGGCCTAGTCAGTGTTCCTGTTGGAACTCTTGATATTATTCCAATCAAGCAAAATTTCTTTCTGTCATTTGTCTTTTTTTTGGAAGCAGGAGTCAGCTTAGCTGTTTGATAAAGGGACATGGACCATTGTTAGGAATTACCCATTACTTCTGAATCAGTCCATTTGGTTAATTCAATAATATTTTCTCATTCAGTCATTTTAAATGCTGTGAGTTAGTGTTTGAACGTAAGATCAAGATGAACACGTTCCTTGTAACTTGAAGAGAGAATTTTTTGGGGGGGATGTTTGCAGTACAGATGTAGACCAGTAGCTTGTTTTCTGCACTGCCTCTTTGTCCATCATCCTGTAAATTTCTCATGCTCCAGATTCTGTCCTGCTTCCATTTCCATCATATTTTCTGAAGCAGCATTTCAGATCCTGATAACTGTTAAATTTTAATACTTCTCTTGAACTTCTCCTGCATTGTTATTTCCAATGATTTCATGACCTTGAGTTATTAGCCCTTTTTGTTAAAGGATTATTCTTTCCTATTTGCTGTATCAAAACCTCTTATATTGGAAAGCTCTATTCAGACATTTTTAAACTTTTCCTGTTACAAGGAGATTAGACTTGATTCTTCAGTGAACTTCACACGAGCAGTTGGGAGCGAGAGCACATCCTGATGGAGGTACAATCAGAGTATGTTTGTGAATTTGGAGCACGGTGGGATTTCAGTGCAAAGGGGCAGAGCTTTCTTTGGTGATTTATTGTTTGTAAGGTCTTTTTATGATTTATTGGTTGTAAGGACTTTGTAACCTGAGTAATATCAACTGTAAGTTGCAGCAGGTGAGGTTAGCCTACTGGAATGTACAGCCTGTTATATTTGGAAAGTTATGGACCCTACTGACATCGTAGATGACCTTGTGTATAGGATATGATCTCAATGGCAGAAAGCTAAGCGCCTGATTCAGAACTTGAACTGTCCCTGGAGACACTGTGACACATTGTGAGGTGTAAAGTTATATGGATAGCATGTTTAGAGAGGTGGTCACAACACAGTTTAAGTGATTGGAAGAAAGAAGGGAATGGCTGACCACACGGCTGTCAAAGAGAATCAGGCAGGTTGTGCAGGGACCTCTGGGATCCTGTCACAAATTGGTTTTCCATTTTGGAAGCTGATGAGGGCGTCAATTCCTCAAGGGATTGCAGATAGTGCTAAGCTTCTGGCACCACAAGCAGCCTGACAATACAGAACAGGAGGAAGAAGAAAGCAGGCGTGATAGTGATGGGAGATTCAGTGGTTATATGACTCCAGGTTGGTGTATTGCCTTCCTAGTGCCAGGATCAGGAATGTTACTGAGCAGCTGCACGGTATCCTAATGGGGGAGAGTAATAAGGCAGAGGCAGTGGTATGCATTGGTACCAACAATATACTTTGAATGTGGGATGAGGTCTTGCATCAAGAAATGAGGGTGTTACTCTGTAGGTAACATAGCAGCACCTCAAAGTTTGTAACCTCTGAATTACTCCCGTTGACATGAGCTAGTGAGTATGGACATGGGAGAATAGGGCAGATGAATGTGTGGCTCAAGAGTTGGTGCAGGAGCAAGGTTTTGGACTGTTGGATTTCTGGAACCATTTCTGGAAAAGATGGGACTTGTACAAGTTGGCTGGTCTTCATCTGAACCAGAATGGGACCAACTCTTTGCAGATAGTTTTGCTTAGGCTTCTGGGAGGAATTTAAACTAGTTTGGCAAGAGGAGGAGACAAGAGGGACACAGCATACTTTCATAAAGGGAGTTCAACCATGATGAGTTTCTGTGGACTGAGGCGAAGTTTGATGACTTCTATTTTAATATTAGCAGTGTTATAGGTAAATCAGTTAAGTTAAGGGTGTGGATTGATGTGAAATTGCCATCACAGATGTGGTTGAGGATGGGGCAGGACTGACAACTCAACATTTTGGGGAATGGAATCTTAAGGCAGCAGAAGGCAGGAATGTAAAAGCGGAGATGGTTTCACATTATTATTTAAGGAGTCAGTTACTGCAGTAAGGAAAGATGATATCTTGGAAGAGTCCTAAAATGAGGTTTTGTAGGTAAAACTGAGGAATAAAAAGGGAACAATCACATTGCTGGGAGAATATTATAGACCCCCAGTTGGCGGGCAAGAGTGGAGCAGATATGTAGACAATTCACAAAGATATGTTATAAACAATAGTAGGGTAATTAAGTTGGGGGATTTCAACTTCCCCAGTATTATTTAGGACACTTGTAAAGTGTTTAGAGGGTGCAGATTTCTTGAAACATATTTAGAAGGATTTGTTTGTAAACATGTGGAGTATTCAACAGAAGACATTGCAGTGCTGGACCTAATTTTGGGGAATGGGGCCAGACAGTTGTTTGAGGTGGCTGTGAGACAGCATTTTAATGACAGTATACATTTTAAGTTTGTTATCAAAAAGGAAAAAAAAAGTCTCAAAAAGAAGAGTTGTGGATTGGAGGAAGGTAAGTTTTATTAAAATAAAGCAGCATCTGGTCTAAATAGACTAGGAACAGCTGCTTTTCTGTAAATCTACAGCAGAACAGTGCAGGCATTCAAAATGGAATGGGCCAGAATACAGGCCCAACATGTTCCCTTTTGAGTGAAATGTAGCAACAAGTCCAGAGGACATGGATGTCCAGGAATATTTAGGATTGGATAAAAAGTAAAAGAAAGGGCTTTAAAAGGTACAAAGTGAGCAAATCAGTAGAAGCCCTAGAGTAGTGTATAAAGTGCAGGGAAAGATCTGAATAAAGCTTGTAGGAGAGCAAAGGGGGCCATGGAAAAAAAAATACGGATAGGATTAGAGAGAATTCCAAAATATTCTATAAGTTTATCAAGGGGATGAGGATAACCAGGGAAGGAGTAAGACTTTAGGGACCAAGGGGACAATCTGTGTGTGGAGCTGGAGGACATTGATAGGGAAGATATTGAGATACAAGCATAGAAACAGGTCCTAAGGTCCACTATGTCTATGCCAAAAAACAAACACCAAATAATCCCCTTTATCTGTGCTTGGTCCACCTCCCCCAGCATTTTAAGTACTCATCCGAGTGTTTTATAAATGTTGCAGGAGTATCTGCTTCCACCATCCTTTCAGACAGCACTTTCCATATATCTACCACCAGGGTGGAAAAAATTTTTTGTCCTATCTCTAAACCACTTGCTCCTCAGCTTAAACTTATGTCCTCTGGTCTTAGACACATCTGCCATGGGGAAGAAATTATCAAAATCTACTCTGACTAACCTCTCATAATTTTGTATCCCTCAATCACGTCTGCTCCAAGGAAAACAAACCCAGCCTATCCAGTCTCTCCTCATAACTGAGACCTTTCATCCCAGGCAGCATCCTGGATAATCTCCTCTGCGCCCCCTGCAGTATAATCATGTCCTTTTGATAGTGTGACAACCACAACTGTATGCAGTATTCCTTCCATGGCCTAACCAATGTTTCATAAAGTTGTAAGGACTTCCTTGCACTTATATTCTATGCCCTGGATAATGAAGGCGAGCATTTCGTATGCCATCTTCACCACCCTATCCACTTATGCTGACACTTTAAAGGATCTATAAGTTTTGTACACCAAAGTCCCGCTGTTACTCGGGACTCCCATTCATCTTATATATGTCCTTCCCTTATTAGACCTCCCAAAATTCATCACTTTGCACATACCAGGGTCAAACTCCATCTGCCATTACTCTGCCCAGGTTACCCATGATTAATATCAGACCGTAACCTGCGACTGTTTTTCCTCAGTATCAATGGCACCACCAATTTTTGTGTCATTCGCAAGTAAGTATACCTTTTATGTTTAATTGAATTGAATTAGCTTTATTGTCACATATTCAAAAGAGTACAATGAAAAGTTTATAAGTTGCCACTCACAGCACCATCTCAGGTACAAAAGTATCTAAGTACAATCCTTAGTTGCAGAATAGAAAAATGAAAAAAAAAGGTTACATTATAGCTGTACACAAATAGATCAGCAAAACAAAAAGTAAAGTTAAAAAGACAAACATTATACTGTAGTCTCTCTCCAACGTCTCTGCAGCAGGCCAGTGTAGGGGGCCACCAAGTGGCTTTACATCCAAGTCATTAAAAGAGCAAAAAGACAAGTGGCATTTGTAGGGGACTCTATAATTAGGGAAATAGATAGTAACCTTTGTAAGCAGGATAGAGAGTCCACCATGTTATGTTGCCTGCCTGGTGAAGGACATCACTGTAGTGTTTCCTTCCTTCCCTCCCTCCTTCTCTAACCAAAGAAAATAGTCAGGAGGGTAGAGAGATGTGTTATGGAAATTTTGTTGGTAGCAGGGTGAGTTGTAAGGCTTTGGCTCGAGACACTTTGGAGAGAAAAAAGGCTGCTGAGTAAGATAAGGGCCCATGCTATTAGAGACAAGGTACTAGAATGGATGGAAGATTGGCTGTCTGGCAAAAGGCAGAGATTGGGGATAAAAAGATCCTTCTCTGATTGGAAGCCGGTGACTAGTGATATTCCACAAGGGTTGGTGTTGGGACCAACTTTTTCAGGCTGTTCAGAATTTATGAACCCATAGAATTCAAGGCAAGTTTTTTCACTTTTTACACCTTAATGATCTGGATGAAGGAACTGAGAGTATTCTGGCTAAGATTGCATATGATACAAAGATAGGTGAAGGGACAAGTAGTACTGTGGAGGTGGGGAGGCTGCTGAAAGATTTAGACAGTTTAGGAGAGTGGGCAAAGTGGCAGATGGAATGCAATGTGGGAAAGTGTGAGGTCATGTATTTTGGTAGGAAGAATAAAGGCATGGACCATTTTCTGAATGGGAGAACATTCAGAAATCTGAAGTGCAAGGGACTTGGGAGTCTGAATCTGGGTTTTTCATAAGGTAAATGTGCAGGTTGAGTCAGTAGTTAGGACGGCAAATACAATGTTAGCATTCATCTCAAGAGGATTGAAATATAAAAGTATGTTTGTGGTTTATGAAACTTTGGTCAGACCACATTTCGAATGTTGTGAACAATTTTGGGCCAGATACCCAAAGAAAGATTCACTGGTCCTGGAGCAGGTCGAGAGGAGACTCCCAGAAATGAAAGGCTCAGCATATGAGGAGCATTTGAGGACTCCGAGTCTATACTTAATGGAGTTGAGAAGGATGAGGGAGGGAGCCAATTGAAACTTACAGAATACTTAATGACCTGGACAGTGTGGACATTGGGAAGATGTTTCCATTGATAAGAGAGACTAGATCTCAAGGGCCTAGCCTTAGAATAAAGGGAAGACGCTTAAGAATAGAGATAAGGAGAAATTCTTCAGCCAGAGAATGGTGACTCTGTGGAATTCATTGCCACAGAAGGCTATGGAGGCCAGGTCATTGAATATATTTAAGACTGAGATAGATAAGTTCTTGTTTGTCAAGAGGATCAACAGTTTTGGGGAGAATGAGGTGGAAAAACTTATCAGCCATGATAAAATGATGGAGCTGACTGGATGGGCTGAATGGTTTAATTTCTGCTCCTATGTCTTATTGTTAATAACAAAAAGCAAGGGTCCCAACATCAAACCCTCTGGTAAAGGACAGGTAACGGTTTCGAATTACAAAAACAGCACTCCACCATCTTTGCCTCCAATTTATAAGCCAGTTTTGGATCCAGTTTGTTAACTTGCCTTGAATTCTATGGGTTCATAAATTCTGAATCAGCCTTCCAGATGGGAACTTGTCAAAGGCCTATTGAAGTCCATGTAAATCACATCAACTGCAGTAGCCTTATCAATATATTCTGTCACCCTTTTTAAAAAAAAACTCAACCACATTCATGAGACAGACTCCCTGTAACAAATCCATACTGGATATCCCTGAGCAATCTCTGCCTTTTCAAAGTATTGATTAATCCTGTATTTCAGAATATTTTTCAATAATTTCCCTAGTACTGATGAAGAACTAACTAGTCTGTAATTACCTCGCCTATCCCTACTGCCCTTCTTAGTTATCAACTTACCATATTAGCTATCCTCCAGTCATCTGGCACTTCACATGTGGCCATCAAATTATTAAATATCTTTGCCAGGGCCCCAGCAATCTACCCCCTTGCCACCCATTGCAGCCTGAAATGTATCTCATCAGGCCCTGTGTAGTTGTGCACCTCTACCTATTAAAACATTTAATACCTCCTTATTAATTTTAATATGTTCTAAAATCTCACCAACCCAATTGGAATCATCAGCTATAACGTTTTTCTCCTCTGTGAATATAGATGAGAAGTATTAATTTAAGATCTCGTCTACATCTACTGGCACAGGTTGCCCCTTTGTATTCTATTAGATCCACTCTTTTTCTGGTAATTCTCTTATTGTTAATATACTTATAAAAAGTCTTAGAGTTTTTCTTGATCCCATCTGTCAAAGATATTTGTGGCCTTTCCTTGCCCTTCTAATCACCTTTTTAAGCCATGATGTGGAGGTGCTGGTGTTGGATTGGAGTGCTCAAGGTCAGAGGTCACACGCACCAGGTTATAGTCCAACAGGTTTATTTGAAATCACAAGCTTTCGAAGCGCTGCCTCTTCGTTAGGTGAAGTGAAGAAAAGCACACAGGCACAGAATTTATAGGCAGAGAGATCAATGGGCATAGAGATCAAAAGATCATACAAATGGTTTGAGTGGAGTGTTGATTTGCTAAATAGTAAGTCTCTGCAGGTGATCAAAAGTGTCAAAGGTATGAATAAAGTGTCAACAACTGAATAGGAAATGAAAGGTTGATCTATAATCCGATTAATTGAGGCAGAGAGATAAGTACAAAAAAATTAGAAATAAGCTGGTGTTGGAAACCAACCAAATGGCTGGAATAACATGATGGTGTGAGTCGTGAGCCAAGGGTCTAACCAAAGTCACAAGCAATCCAAAACTGTATCAACTAATTAAGTTGAGTGATCATAACAAGTTATCAAGGTGCTAGTGTCAAAACAGGACAGTAAGGAAGATTTTATGATTATAGAATAATGTGGTGGGGTTACATATAGCTCAACATGAAACCAAGATTCCACGTGAGGCTGTCATCATGGGTATGGAACTCGGCTATTAGTTTCTGCTTGGCGATTCTACATTATTGTGTTTCTCAAAAGTTGTCTTAACCAGCCTGTCATGTAAACATCAACTACAACGCCACACAATCCTGTCATGGCAACCTCTGCAAGACATGTCAGATCATTGACATGGATGCTACTATCTCACGTGGGAACACAACCCGCCATGTACGTGGCAGGCACTCATGTGACTCGGCCAATGTTGTCTAATACATACACTGCAGGGAAGCATGCCCTGAGGCATGGTATATAGTGAGACTATGCAGATGCCACGACAACAGATGAATGGACACTGCAACAGTCACCAGACAGTAATATTTCCTCCCAATCAGGGAACATTTCAGTGGTCAAGAACATTCAGCCTCCAATCTTCAGGTATGTATCCTCCAAGGTGGCCATCACGATATTCAACAGAGCAGAATTGCCTAACAGAAGCTGATAGCCAAGTTCCGCACCCATGAAGACTGTCTCAACCGTGATCTTGGGTTCATGTTGCGCTACATGTAACTCCATTATACTGTTGTAGACAATAGACAATAGCTGCAGGAGTAGTCCATTCTGCCCTTCGGGCCTGCACCACCATTCATTATGATCATGGCTGATTATCCTCAATCAGTATCCTGTTCCTGCCTTATCTCCATAATCCGTGATTCCACTATCCTGGAGAGCTCTATCCAACTCCTTCTTAAGCAAATCCAGAGACTGGGCCTCTACTGCCTTCTGGGGCAGAGTATTCCACACACCCACCTCTCTCTGGGTGAAGAAGTTTCTCCTCATCTCCAAATGGCCTGCCCCTTATTTTTAAGCTGTGTCCTCTGGTTTGGGACTCATCCATCAGCGGAAACAGGTTTCCTGCCTCCAGAGTGTCCAATCCTTTAATAATCCTTTAATAATCTTATACGTCTCAATCAGATCCCCTCTCAGTCTTCTAAACTCGAGGGTATACAAGTCGCTCCAATCTTTGAACATAAGATAGTCCCGCCATTCCAGGAATTGACCTCGTGAACCTACACTGCACTCCCTCAATAGCCAGAATGTCTTTCCTCAAATTTGGAGACAAGAACTGCACACAATACTCCAGTTGCAGTCTCACCAGGGCCCTGTACAGCTGCAGAAGAACCTCTTTGCTTCTATACTCAATCCCTCTTGTAATGAAGGCCAGCATGCTATTAGCTTTCTTCACTACCTGCTGTACTTGCATGCTTGCCTTCATTGACTGGTATACAAGAACACCCAATCTCTTTGTACTGTCCCTTTACCTAACTTGACTCCATTGTGTATTTGTAAAATCTTCCTTACTGTCCTGTTTTGACACCATCACCTGATAACTGTTATGATTGCTCTACCTTAATTAGTTTGTGCAGTTGTGGCTTACTTGTTACTTTGGTTAGACCCTTGACGTGAGACTCTTATATCTATCATGTTATTTCAGCCGTTTGGGTTGTCTCCAGCAGCACCTTATTTTTTATTTTTTTGTAATTATCCCTATGCCTCCTATAATCATATTATAGGTCATTTCTGCACTTACTATTCAGCTGTTGACAATCTACTCACACTGTCTGACACTTTTGATCGCCTGCAGAGACTTATTATTCCACCTCTCGACACGCCACTCACACCATTTAATGATCTTTTGATCTCTCTGCCTTTAAATTCTGTGCTATAGCTTTTCTTCACTTCACCTGATGAAGGGGTAGTGCTCAGAGGCTATGATTTCAAATAAATCTGTTGGACTATAATCTAGTGTTGTGTGACTTCTGCCCTTTTTAAACAACCTCCTGCACTCTCTGTACTTGTGAAGGGCCTCTCTTGTTTTAATGCACTGTATCTGACATATGCTTCCTTCTGTTTCTCTAGCAAACTCTCTATCCCCTGGCATCCAGCGTTCTTTCAACAATGTTGTCCTTGCCCTTAACTATTAGAGGGCCATGCTAGATCTGCCTTTTAACTATACTACTTTTAAAAGACTCCCGCTTTCCAAACGTAGACTTACTTGCAGACAGCTGCTCCCAATCTATACTTGCCAGATCCTGTCTAATGATGTTGAAATCATGCTTCCCCCAATTTAGACACTAAACCTCTGCACCAGCCTTATCCCTTTCTATTATGATTTTGGAACCTATGGTTACTATTCGCAAAATGCTCACCCGTTGAAAATTCAACTATTTGACCAGCTTCATTCCTGAGGATTAAGTTTGGTGCTACCCCATCTCTAGTAGGATGGTGTACTGGCACAAAAAGCAGTCCTGGGTGCACTTTAAAATTTCCACCATGTCTGGCCCTTCCACATGAAGTATTAGGAAGTGTTTTCAGCTGCAGTTCCTGATTCATCAAATGGAGTGCTGGAGCTGCAAATAGACTCACTACGGTTATGGACATTCTGCCTTCTTAATCAACCTGTCTCTGTGACGCAAGTTTCAAAGAATGTGGAATTCAAAACACAAACCAATTGTTGTTGGTCTTATGGAATAGTAGAACTGGTTCAAGAGGCTAATTTATCTACTTCTGGTTCTGAATAAGTACGGAGTTCAACTTTTGGAATGCAGGGCACTGTTGACCCAGGAAAGGAGAGTGATCAACCAGAACAGCAGTTCTTGCTGCAGTTCATGATGGAACAACTTTTGAGAACATCTGGAGGAAATTACTGAGAAATCTGTGGGATCTGGCTTGATCACATTTGCCATCTGATGGGTGCTGTAGGGTGCTTGATGATTGGATAATTATCCTTGATCAATTCTGGGTGTTAGAATTAGGTATACTTGCATTGTAGACTGTTTTACTTTTACTGTACTACTGATTATTCAAAGCTGCAGAACCATTTGGCTTTAATTCTCCTGCTTCTTGTCTTTCTTCCACTGTGGAGATAAAGATGCTTGGTCCCAAACCAATTCTGATGAAGAATTATCAGACTGGAAATGTTAACTCTGCTTTCTTCCCACGGTTGCTGCCAGATCTGCTAAGTTTTGCCAGAAATTTCCTTTTAGTTTGAGTTCATAATATCATTTGGCAATCTCCATTGTCTGGATTGTTTCATAATGTAACTTGAGAGCTCTTACAGGATTAGTAATCCATGTAGAAATACGAGTGCTGGAAGTTGCTGAGGTTAAACCTGATTAAGATTTTCAGGGTGAATTTTACTGTACCACGTTGAAAACCAAAATGACTTTGTTAGTTGCTACAACTTTTCTAGAGAATGAAGACCTATTCCCGAGTTATTAACAAACACTGACCAAAGTCTGGTTAACAGCATTAGCAGAAAAGTTACAATTGAACTATGCTTAAAATTGAGGGCTAAGATAACAAATATGGAGTCTCCTTTTAGTTGCTATCATAACTCGCTGACCTTCGATTCCTGTCTAATAATGTATTGAACCACTCTTCAATGATTTCTAAACTAACCTAATTGACCAATTGACAACCTGTCAATGAGCCATCTTCACTTGCTAGGTAGAATTAAATGTTGACACCTAGTAACTCCTGGAATTGCCTGTTCCTTAAACGCTATGGGTTATGGATTGCTGGCTTGTTCAATATAAAAGAAATGAATGCAATGAGAAGTTTTATGTTTAAATCTTAAGTAATTGAAAACTTTACATCTTAGCGATGTTTCATTTGTGTTTGTTCTACAGGTTAAATACTGCCAATGATAACATGCTTAACTTTACACTTGAATTTACAAACTGGAAGAGGCTTCCTTCAGTTGTGGAGCAGATTCTTTTCTGTCGTAGAGCAAACTCCACTTGGATTCATCAGAAATATTTTGGTATGCAAGCTTTCAAAGTGCGAATTAAATTGAAGTACCAGTTGAGTTGCTGTGACTCTTAATTTGATACATACTCTTACTCTTACTGAGATCACTAAATTTAGAGCAATCTTTTTGAAATAGATTCTGTTTGAAACATGTTTATTTAACTTTTGTTACTGCACTCTCTCTGCCTATGCTGATTGATTTTTTTTTTGTCTGATTTTCCCCTGTTGTGAAAGGCTATATTTTTATTCCTCCTTCATAGTTTTAAACATATGTTTTGCTTCATATTTACCCTGAGATTTCTGTCTTTGTGGCACATAATCTTTTCAAACTTTTTATCTATGTAAATCACTGTTGTATTCCAGTAATTTTAGTTACACAATTATAATCATTCTGATATTCTTAAATGTTACCTGTTTCTTGGTTAGTTGGAAAGTGAAGGTTACGGAAGTAATTACTGGACAATTGTATAGACCAGAGTACTGAAATAATGCTCTGGGGAAAAAGATGTAGAACAGTCTCATTAGTACATTGCTGTAGTCCGGTTTGGTGAGGAGGGAACCCTGGTCCTGTTTGACTGTGAGAGAATGATTGTTATTTGCAACATGTCCATGTGTGTGATGCTGTTGGTGTGCTCTTTGAAAGGGTGAGTTAACCTTTTATTTCTTAGACCGCATGAGATTCATGAATGGCAGATTTACACATGGGAAATGGCATATAACTCAAATTTTATTGCAAGAGTAAAGGTTATATGTATTTTTTAAACTGGTAACAAGCTTCCAAAAACAGATAATGCATTTACTTACCACTATCTCCACCCATTTGTTCACATCTCAAATGGCTAATCTATATTTTGTAATTACCAGTGGGATGACATTAAATTTTCTCATGAGATACGTCTTGATCACCGAAACTTACTTATTCTTTCCAAGCCATACCCACAGCATGACCAATTATATAATTACAATCTGATTGGCCCAAGTTAAACTGACTTAAAGGTGATGGACATTGACTGATGTCACCTCCCACTATCTCCTGACCGGCTCTCGATGTTGCCATTTATCATTGGGTCCATCCTCTTCATGAAGTTTGGTATTGTGACTTCACTAAGGCAAAAAATGTTTGTTTCTTTGTTAAAAGGAAAAAAGGGAGGCCTGTGTAATCCGCACTCAATGTCTTATATCTCAGTCCTAGTTTAATTAGTGAAGTTCCCAACGAAACAGAGATTTCTATCTCACTAACAGTTTGTTTTCCACAGTTTGATTCTCTGTGCAGTTTATATTCTTATAGAGTTAAAAATCACACAACACCAAGTTACTGTCCAACAGGTTTATTTAGAAGCACTAGCTTTCGGAGGGCTTCTCCTTCATCAGGTAGCTATGGGACAGATTCATAAGACACAATTTATAGCAAAAGATTACAGTGTCATGCATGCAACTGATACAATATATAGAAAAAACATAGATTGCTGTTCAGTCTTTCATCTTTTAGAATGGGTTGCAGGTTTCAGTTCTGAAAATGTGTTGCTGGAAAAGCGCAGCAGGTCACAGCATCCAAGGAGCAGGAGAATCGACGTTTCGGGCACGAGCCCTTCTTCAGGAATGAGGAGAGTGTGCCAAGCAGGCTAAGATAAAAGGTAGGGAGGAGGGACTTGGGGGAGATCCCTGCAGGTTTCAGTTTATTAATATGTAAATCCCAGCTACTTTCAAGTTACATTCTTGAGATAACTTAAGGTTTGATTAAAAAAAATGACCTCTCAGCTCAGACAATGCATTAAAGGTGTGAGGTTAGATTCTGTCTGTATCCTAATCTTGAGTCAGACTGGTTCCATTTCCAAAAAAGGAATTAATAAGTAGTTCTGGAATTTGCATATTAATGAACTGAAACCTGCATCCCATTCTAAAAGAGGAAAGACTTAACAGCAATCTAGTTGCCCAACTGATTTCCCTGAAGGGCTCCAGCCCGAAGCATCGATTCTCCTCATCCTCGGATGCTGCCTGAACCTGCTGTGCTTTTCCAGCAACATGCTTTCGACTCTGATCTCCAGCGTGTGCAGACCTCACTTTCTCCATCTGATTTCCCTTGTAAGTATACTTCTACTGCCCTCATCATAGAGTCATAGAGATGTACAGCATGGAAACAGACCCTTCGGTCCAACCTGTCCATGCTGACCAGATATCCCTACCTAATCTAGTCCCACCTGCCAGCGCCCGGCCCATATCCCTCCAAACCCTTCCACTTCATATACCCATCCAAATGCCTCTTACATGTTGCAATTGTACTAGCCTCCACCACATCCTCTGGCAACTCATTCCATACACGTACCACCATCTGCGTGAAAAAGTTGCCCCTTAGGTCTCTTTTATATCTTTCCCCTTTCGCCCTAAACCTATGCTCTCTAATTCTGGACTCACCGATCCCAGAGAAAAGACTTTGTCTATTTATTCTACCCATGCCCCTCATGATTTTAATAACCTCTATAAGGTTTATTATTCGAGGGATTCACTGAATTTCAGCTGTTTATACCTGACATATACCTCCTTTTTCATGAACAGAGCCTCAATTTCCCTGGTCATTCAGCATTCCCTATACCTATCAGCCTTGCATTTCACATTAACAGGAGCATACTGCCTCTGAACTCTCATATCCTCCTTCCCTAAAGGACATTAGGGAACCACATAGGTTTTTCCAACAATCGACAATGGTTTGATGGTCATCATTAGACTTAATTCCAGATTTTTATTGAATACAAATTATTGAATTCTGCACCATTTGTAACTGAAATGAAATGACAGCAAACAAAAATAGGCCACTGAACTTAAAGGATTGTTGTTTCTATTTAGACTCACTTGAGCTTCCTCTCACGCTTCTACTCACCCGATCAACATATTCTTCAATTCCTTACTTCTCACAACAGAAAATCTATGTACCTTGAAACTGAAGCTTCTCCATGATTGCCTGTGTACTATTAGTTAGTTATTACTTCACCCATTGTCTGGGTGAAGAATTTTGTCCTGAATATCCTATTGGCTGCAGTATTAACTAATTTTGCTAATGTTTCCATTAGTTGGACAATTTTAACTAGGTCCAAGTTACAGAATAAGGGGAAGCTCATTTTAAACTGAAATGCAGAGACGTTATGTCTCCCAGAGGTAGTGAATATCTTGAATTTTCTATCCCAGAAAATTGTGGGATGAGATCACTGAAGTATTCAAAGAGGAGGTAGATTTTTGAAATATCAGCGTGTTAACTGCTCTGAGAAGCTGATATGAAAGAGGAGTTGAAGCCTAGGCAGATCATCCGATTGCTTATTGAATGGCAGAGATGCTTGAGGGGCCAAATGATCAACTACTACTCCCATTTCATATATTCTTGTTGAATTCTGTGTATGATCTATCTACATGGGAAAATGATGGTGTAGTAGCAGTGTCATTAGGCTAGACGAATACTTCAGAAGCGGAATCTCCTATTAAGATTACATGGGGTTAAATCCCATTATGGGAGCTGGTGGGCTTTAAATTTAAATGCAATTAATACAATATGGAATTAAAGCTAGTATCAGTAATTGTGATTTTTTTTTTGTAGAAACCTATCTGATTCACTGATGTCCTTTAGGGAATGAAATCTGCCATCCTTACCTGGTCTGGTCTGCACACTGACCTAGCAATTCAGGCGCAACAAAGACACGCATGAGAATTCTTAGAGGCATGGCATTCTAACCAGAACTCCATCAACAAACACATCGATTTAGATTCCCTTAAAAAAAAACTGGAAATCACATCACCCGCCTTAAGAAACCAAGGCCTATAAATAGGCGGGACATACCTCTAGCACTTCACCAGAGACTCTCACTGATAATGTTACCTAGTATGGTGATGAAACTTCTGAAAGCAAACCTTCAAGCTCAGTGAGCTAACTTAATACTTATTCAGTTCAAAGCACTTATGGAAGGGCAATAAATGCCATACATGCCAACAATGCCCACATCCCATGAAAGTGTAAAGAAATAAAATCAGTCACTATCTCAATTTTATCATCTGACTGTCAGGTTTTCACTGCAAGTATATTTTGTTTTGTTGTAGTGGATGCTCCGTTCAGGAACAGTACCTGTTATTATGACACACAGATAGCAAGCCAGACCAAATCAGACTCTGGATTCATAACACAATGAAATTAAAACATTCAATAATCCTCAAAATTACTTAACAGTTCCTAACTAGGCTTTACAAATAACCATTCTTTGGCACAGTTTAAAACTTAAACCAAAATTAACTATTTATTGTTAATAAAGTGACTTTAGCAAAACAGATGAACTGTAAGGTAATCTAATTAATATCTATGATCTAACCCTAATCATCTTTGATCACCAAACTCCCACTCTCACACCACCAGACAGTTAGGGGATAAATTAACAAAAAGTAAAAGAAACATAAGTTGACAGTTCAATAACTGTTTCAATGATGAATACCAATCCTTCATGAAATATGATGGGATGTGTTACAGGTGCGCAGGATTGTATCGTGTTTGAATTCGAAAGTTATTGATCAATGCAAACAGTTTCCACATACTTGCCTGATTTCTTAGAGATTGGGGTTAGTTTCTCAGGACTTCCAACAAGTTGATAACTGGAGAATCACTTGAGAGAGTAAAATCAAAGAAGCTCAGTTCGGCAGCTTCCAATGCAACACACTGCTTACTACTTTCAAAAATCTGGTCAAAGCCGGTACATTCTTTGGTTTTTCTTTCCATTTTTTAACATTACTTGTGTTGGCTGGCCAGCATCTATCCTCTCTTGATTGACCAGTTCAACATCCAACCAGCTGCCAGTTCCTAAGCGAAATAACATCTTGATGCTGGTTTGTCTATCGTACTCCCAGTGCAGTACTTAGCCTGCATCATCTTTGCAGGTCAGTGCCCTGCAGCAAACACCAGTTTTTTTTTTGTGGTCTCCTTCTTTTAAGAATAAGCTGCTATTCAAAGTTCAATTCTCAACTGCAACTCTCCATTCCAAACCAAAAATGAGAATAATAAAAGAAAAACACTGATGGTCCCAACACTGCTTTATGTGGCTTTGAGTTGTAGCCTTCATAATCCTTCTTTTAAGACTGTATTTGCCAGCAGTTTTTAGGTATTTATTTTATCTGCATCTGTCTGTGAAGGCATTACCTCCTATTTAGATTCCTCCTATATGAATTGATATTCTTTGGATTCAGGGAAGCCGCTTATAACTGACCAATGCTTATTCTTCCTCAAAATCCAAAAAGAAATTGGTTGGACCAGAATCTTTAACTTTTAAACATTTCCTGGAATATTGTTTGAGGAGAGTTCAGATTAGGGTTAGATCATCAATTTTTATTTTTGTTCCTGTTCCACTTTTACTCTCTAGAGATGCTGAGGCCTTTTGCAGAGGTCCAGTTTTTCTTCACTTGAAATTAAGTTTGGATCTCTGGTCTGTAAAGCATTGAAACATAACTCAACATAATTCAATAAGTGAGCATGAGGAATTCCTAATGTGTAACCAGTGACCACGTAGCAGCTAAAAGTATAGGAGCAATAGAAAGTATATTTTAAAAAAACCTCTAACAGGCATCCAGGATCGAGAGATAACTATGAATTTGGCAAGCTAAGAGTGACTCACATTTATTATTGTCACAAAAGTGAAATAACCACTTTCTCAGCATTTTACTTGTCAGCATTTTTAATGCATTAAAATGAACTTGGTAATAACCATAGCCATTGCGGAATTATTAGGAAGAGGGATTAGTGAAAAAGTGAAATGTCATGAACTAAATTAGTTTTGAATGTTATCATGCATGAATATCTGAAAGCTGCTGTAATAACGCAAGCATTAAGAAAAAAATGTACATGCATTAAGTTTCAACTAAATTCTTCTGGAGCTGAGGCATAGCAGAAAGCTTGACCCAAAGACTCTAATTTTGATATGTATTTGATTATTTTTTCATGATGTTTTAATTTTCTATTCCAATTTAGATGATATTCCTTCGTTGACACACCTCTGTCGTTTAAAAATTCGATCAACTCTGAAAAGTGAATTCCTTCGTTCTGATAAATTTATTCGTCAATTACCACTCCCTGTCTGTCTGCATGATTTTCTTCTTTATAAAGAAATATTGAAATTATATGGCATTCCAGAAACTTCAGAGATTCCAGAAGAGATCCACAGTGAAAATAATTACATATAATATTCAGAAGACTGATTATAGCAAACATCTGATGTGTATAAGGTAAATTGAAAAATATGTAAGGTGTGGCTGTTGTGTCTTGATGCTTACATTGTCAGTCATCATAAAGTGTGCATGTCTATATGTATTTGTATACCTGTGCCACCATAAGATTTTAATTTAGCAGGTCAGTTTTGTTTCAAATTAAACTTTTTGCTAACTATTTCATTTTAACATCTGCCACTGTAAAAGGTTGTGGAATGTGAACTGTAAACAATACTTCACAATCATTATGCGTTGTACTTTTGACTTCAAATATCAAATGAAGGGAGAATTTCTCACTATATCTGTCCCTCATGGTTAACTCTCCCCTTTTGATGTCTTCCATTCTAGTTTAGTTACATAGTTCCCAGCATTCTACAGTAGCTCACCCAAGAGGCAGCTGTTCATTTGCGAGCCTTGACAGTGAATCTTGGCAGACTGTTCGACTAGGGATTATTACACTCCAGTGCAATTCTGTTCTCAACTAATATCCACATATGTGCACTTTCAACGGTGGTAATGGATTCCGATAGATGAAAACCTTATTTAATTTTTCTCTTCTGTGCATAGGCCAGTTGTAATATTGTTTTTCTTGTTCTGATTGAAACTTGGCAGAGCAACAGAAGCTAGGATTGAAACGGGGTCTTTATTGTTGGGGTAGTTCAGCTACTCCATGTCAATTTTCAGAGAGACATAGAATACTATAGTATTCCACAAAGTTGTTTGCCCTCCCCTGAGTGTGTGCTAGATTTTTGAAAGACCTGTAAGTTTCCCTCTCCCTCCCATTGCTACAAATGTAGTAAAAAGACAGAACTAAAGGCACTGAACCAAAAGCAGAAATTGTCGAAAAAACTCAGCCAAACTGGCAGCATCTCTGGAGAGAAACTAGAGTTAAAGTTTTTGATCCAGTAACCTCCTTCAGAACCTTTCTTCTGTTCTGAGGAAGGGTCACTGACTTTAACTTTGCTTTCTCTCCATAGATGCTGCTAGACATGCTGAGTTTTCCAGCAATTTCTGCTTTTGTTTCTGATTTTCAGTGTCTGTTGTTTTTCATTCTTTTGTATTTACTAAAGGGTCTGAGTCTGCATGCACACAGTATATTTTACAAATCGGATTATTGGAAAGGGCAATCAGGTTTGACTGAGTTATTGGAGGTATTTGAGGATGTGAGAGTGTGGTGCTGGAAAAGCACAGCAGGTCAGGCAGCATCCGAGGAGCAGGAGAATCGACGTTTTGGGGATAAGTCCTTCATCAGGAATGAGTTTTGTGGCCCGGGGTCTGAGAGATAAATGGGAGGGGGTTGGGGTTGGCGGAAGGTAGCTGAGAATACGATAGGTGGATGAAGGTGGGGGAGAACGTCATAGGTTGGAGAAGAGGCTGTAGCGGATAGTTGGGAAAAATGATGGGCAGGTCAAGAGAGTGATGCCAAGTTGGAGTCTTGGGACTGGGATAATGTGGGGGGGAGGAGAAATGAGGAAACTGGTGAAATCCACATTTATCCCATGTGGTTGCAGGGTCCCAAGGGGCAATGTGAGGTGTTCTTCTTCCAGGCATCAGGTGGTAAGGGTTTGGTGATGGAGGAGGCCCAGGACCTGTATGTCCTTGGTGGAGTATGAGGGGGAGTTGAAGTGTTCAGTCACGGGGCAGTGTGATTGGTTGGTGTGGGTTTCCCAGAAATTTTCTCAGAAATGATCCACAAGTTGGCATCCTGTCTCCCTGATGCAGAAGAGACCACACGGGTGCATTGGATACAGTATATGACATTGGTGGCAATACAGGTAAATTTGCGCACTAACCTCTACACGGTTGAAGTCAGGCACCAACTTGTAGACAAGAAGGGCACAGTGGTAGTTTGGCACACCAATCTCTACACCACTGAAGCCAGGCCCCAACTCGCAGGCACCTCCTCCTATTGCCACCTTGACCATGACCTCTCCTCCCATCACCAAACCATTGTCTCCAAGACCTTCCACAACCTCATCTCACATCTACAGCCTCCAACCTCATCGTCCGTGAACCCTGCACTGCCCGATTCTACTTTCTTCTGAAGATTCTCAAACCTGACTTCTCCAGTCGACCCATTGTGTCAGCCTGCTCCTGTCCAACTGAACTCATCTCTGCGTCCCTTGGCATCATCCTGTACCTCTTAGTTCAGGAACTCTCCACCTAAGTTTGGGACACCACTCATGCCCTTCACCTCTTCCAAGACTTTTGTTTCCCAGGACCCCTTAGCCTTATCTTCACCATGGACCTCCAGTCCTTGTACCTGCTTGTACGTCTCTCTGCTATGACGAAGGCCTCCAAGCCCTCCGTTTCTTCACGCCATCCCAACCAGTACCCTTCCACTGACAACCAACCCTCAATACCCTCCCTATCTCTCCCGCCACAGCGCTCCAATAAACACAGAGCCTGTGGTATGTCCAGAAGCAATGGCTAAGAGTACCTACACTTATTTTACATTTGGTGCACATTGAAAGTGCCCCTTTTTTAAACGTCACCAAATGGTCTGGTGCCAGATGAACCCTGTGCAGGACTTTTAACTGCATAGCACATGTCCTATTAGAGATTGAGGTCTTTCAAGCATTTTCCCATATGTTCTCCCATGTTTCAGAAGAGATCTCCACTCTTAGCTCTTGCTCCCACCTCACATAACCGGTTAATATCCTGCCAGGCCCTGCCACCCAGCAGGCGATAGAGGGCACTAACTGAAAGGGTGTTTGTGGAACATAGCAACAACCTCTCTGTACTGGGCTTATAAGGCTTAGACAAAGGAACCAAACCATCCCATAAGTTTCCGCAGCGTTGACCTGGGAAACATTATAGGGAGTATACGCATGGGATAAAGCAAGCGAGGAAGAACATTCATCTTAATGAGAGTTATTTGGCCCAGCCATGAAATTGGAAGAGCCTCCCATCTCTGAAGATCCTACCTAATATTGTCGAGCAAGTGAGCAAAGTTAGTCCAAAATAACAGATCAGATTTGGGAGTAATAAAAATGCCTAGGTACCGGAACCCTGCCCTTGACCACTTGAAAGGGAACTTCGGTCCACCTTCAATTTCTGGTACATCCTTAAGGTTCCCCAAAGGCATAGCCTCTGATTTTGCAAAGTTAATCTTATATCCTGAAATAGTCCCAAATGAATTGATACATTTTATCAAATGGGGTACAGAGGTCATCAGATTCGATTTAAAAACAGAAGGACATCGTCTGCATACAATGTAATCTTGTGTGCCCTCGATCCCACTTCCAGAGCGGTTATGTGGACGTTCTGATAAATGGTCTCTGCCAGCGGCTCTATCACCAACGGTGAGAGGGGGGCAGCCTTGCTGATTTACCCCAACCAATCCTAAAATTCCCAGACTTCACCCCATTGGTGATGACCGCGGCCAGAGGGTGGTGATATAAAACCTCCACCCACCTAGCAAAGCCTCCACTCAACCTAAAAGATGCGGCCATTCCACCGGTCAAATGCTTTCTCTGCATCTAAGGAAATCACCAATCCCTGAATCTATCATTGCTGACAAACGTGGACCACATTCAGCAACCTTCTAATATTAACAGAGGACCTATGGCCCCTTATAAAGACTGTATGGTCCTCTTTAACAATATTAGGCAACACCCTTTCCAATCTCAGCACCAGAATCTTAGACATAATCTTGAAATCTGAATTTAATAGAGAGGTGGTCCTGTATGAGGCACCATCTTCGGGAACCTTCCCCTTCTTAAGAATTAAGGAAATATTAGCTGCTGTCAAAGATGGTGGTAGGCGTTCATGCATATAGGAGTGGCTGCACATCTCCAACATCTGCTCTGAGAGAATCCCTATAAACACTTTTTAAAACTCGCTAGGAGACCATCAGGGCCAGGCGCTTTCCCACTCTGAAGTTGCCTAGCTGCCTCCTGCATTTCCTAAACTGTCAAGGGGACATTAAAGAGAGAGGCCTGTTCCATGGTTACCCCTGGGAGATCCAGGTTCTTAGAAAAGGCTTCCATTTTATCCCTCCTGTCCTCGCAACCTTCAGACCGATGCTTTTCAGAGTTTTTACTCTGAATTGTCTCATTAATCTTTTTAGCATCATATGTAAGGACCCTGGCACTGTTCTGAATGCAGTATGGATTGGGGAGCATGCTTTTTCCTAGTCAGGTACGATAAATACTTCCTTGGCATATCCCCATACTCGAACAGCCTTTGTCTAGCAAAAGCAAGTTCGTTCTTTGCGTTTTGTGTCAGTATTGAATTCAAGGCAGCCCAGAGGGCTGTGATCCGCTGTAGCTTAGTTACCGAACGCCGCGCAAAATGTGTTGCCTCAGTGGTTGTCAACTGTGTCTCAAGTAGATGCTGCTGTTCCCTCTTCTGTGGTTTCTGGCTAGTCAAATAGGAAACCGCTAATCCCCTAGCAAAGGCCTTAGCAGTTTTCCATAGCATAGACAGACTACTAGCTGTGCCTGAGTTGATAGTCAAGAATTCCTGAAACACCTTCAAAAAGTATTCCACAAATTTGGAATCCTTAAGGAGAAAAGGGTCCAAACACCAGTGCCGCAAACCTAGCCCCTCACTCTTGGCTTTAACTTTCAAATATACTGCCGTGTGATCAGAGATGGCTATACTCCCAATTTTGCAAGTCATAATCAAATCCAGAAGGGCCGAGGGAGCCAGAAAGAGATCAATCCTTCTGTGACATTTATGTGAATTTGAAAAAAAGGTGAAGTCCTTGCCGGTACAGTGAAGACATCTCCAAACATCCACCTGCCCCAACTCCTCACATAAGTC
Organism: Hemiscyllium ocellatum; assembly: GCF_020745735.1. Taxonomy (NCBI): domain Eukaryota; kingdom Metazoa; phylum Chordata; class Chondrichthyes; order Orectolobiformes; family Hemiscylliidae; genus Hemiscyllium; species Hemiscyllium ocellatum. The sequence continues at coordinate 56,229,869 of NC_083410.1, read as the reverse complement.
AACCACTTGCTTGGCTTGCGAAGAAATAGCTGGGGGCCCACAAGACATCCTGTCCACTGTTGGATCCAAAAGACAATTAACCCCACCCCCCCTATAATAATGTGCTGTGTTCTAAAGGCACTCAGCTTAGAGAAAGCAGTTATCAAACATTTGAGGGGATGTGCCGGAGGACATTAGAGATTTAAAATGCCATATACCTCCCCATGTATCAGAGCTTTAAATATCCCAAACCGTCCCTGCTCATCTTTCACCTGCTCTAACAATGTGAACAGAAGATTTTTCTGGATAAGTACCGCCACTCCCCTACTTTTACTAGTAAAGATGAAAAGAATACCTGGTCATAATCCCCCTGTTGTAACTTCAGGTGTTCCCCATCATCAAGATGGGTTTCCTGTAACAAAGCAATATCAACCCTTTCTGTTTTAAGGCTAGAAAGCACTTTTTTTCCTTTTAACAGGCGAATGACTTCCCTTGATATTTCAGGTGCACCATTTAATAAGACACTTAGCCATATCCCCTTTCAGAGACCCTTGAACCACTGGGAGGGGGATCCCTGCTTACAAAGGGCCAAGTACAAGTAAATAAAGGCTCATAGTGTCGAAGAATTATGGATGCTAAAAACTACTCTATCATAACTACAACTATTACTACCAAAAACCTACAAAGAAAACCAACTCTAAAACTGTGAATGGAAGACTCTTTCCCCCTGCCCTTTGGGGGCATTCACCCTACCCATCCCCTACTTCATAGCTCCTTCAAACCTGGACTGTTCCCAGTCTTAGGCCAGATAAAAAACAAGGAGATGATCCTTAAATCAACAGAAAAAAGACAACAGATGAGCCATCCCATCCCTGGCTTCATGCCACCCCTACTTGTGACTAAAAGAGAAACAGAACAAACACAGAAAAAGAGGAGACAACTAAGAACATTCACAAAATTTCCCATTATAAAATCCAGTTATAAAAAAAAGGAACAACTTATTCCAAGTTTTTTATCCCCCTTTCCAAAAAAGAAATTATTAGGAAGAAAGAAAGGAATAAAAAAAGGAAGGGAAGACATGGGGAACGAAGGAAAAGAGAACAAACACTAACCGTATTCTTCAGGCCAGTCCGTCTATTTTAAAATGTCTACAAAGTTTTTAGCTTTATCCCTTTAGTCAAATGTATAAACTGAGTCCTCGCGGCTGAAATGGAGTACTGCAGGGTATTTCATGGAGTACTGGAGGCCCAGGTTCCTCAGCCTCTTTTTAACTTCATTGAAGGACTTCCTCTTTCGAATTAAAGCTGTCGAAAAATCATGGAAAAACATGATTTTTGACCCGTTGTGCAGCAGTGCCTGTGCAGATTCTATGATTTTTGTTTGTCCTTATATGAATGGAAGTGCACTAGGACCAAGCGTGGGTGCTGCACTGGCCATGACCTGTGCACTGTAACCCAATAAGCCCTTCCAATCTGCAGCCTGCTGAACTCGATGTGAAGGCCCAAAATCTGCAGCAGCCAGCTTTCAAAGAAGTTGAGTGGCTGCTCACCTTCCTCGCCTTCAGGGAGCCCGACAATTCAGAGATTCATCGTCTGACCCCGCACCTCTCGCTCCAGCACCTGGATCTAACTGGATGAGGACTACGTTGCAGCTTCCAAAACCTTAGTTCAACCCTCCATCTCCTCCAGCCGCTCCCCGAGGCCCTGGATCTCCTGCTCATGCTTCTGCAGCATGGATGCGATAGGTTGGACCTGGGGATGGATGGATCTCCTCATTCGTAGCCCCAACTTTCAAGGTAAGTCCATCGCCGCAGCCAATTCCTGTGAGTCTGTCAGGTCCCCGGGGGGTTCAGGAGAGGCTGCTGCTGCTGCTGTCTCTGGTATGCCTGGCGCTGCAGGGGAGTGTCCTCCCTGCTGCTGCTTGCTAGCTCCTTTTCCCTTTGGTATCCTTCCCACTCCCAAATATTAACAAATATATGTTCTGTAAGGTTTAACCTAATAATTCCACCACATAAGTTGGCCAGGGATGGCAAAAAACACCAGTATGCCTTGGCTGTTAGGGAGAGCTGTCCACAGCAGCTCTACTGAATTGCTGCCATTTTGCTGAGTCCTAACCAGTGTTTTATACAGTTCCACTGTATCGTCTTTGTCCTTAAGCTCTCTGCCTCAGCTGTTAAAGACAGGAACTCCATATATCATCTTAACTACTTTATCTGCCTGCTCTGCTACCTTAAGGGACTGAATACCAAGATCCCTATGATCCTTGGTACTTACCAGGATCCTACCGTTCTTTTATGCCCTTGCCTTGTCTGTCCTGCCCAAGTGCATCACCTCTATTATTGTTACTGATTATTTTCTGCTATTGAATTCCATTTGCCACCAATCAGCCCATCTGACTGTCTATATCCTCCTCCAATCGAAGGCTATCACTATTTGCCTCCCTATTTACCACTCCACCAATGTTTGTATCATCTGCAAACTTACTGATCAACGCTCCTAATGCAAGTCTACATTGTTTATATATTTATTTATAATGTATTTATATAAATATCAAGCAGCAAGTGCCCCAACATTGATCCCTGTGAATGGGCATAATTCAGTTTCTTTTTTGATACAACGATGCATAAGCTGTATTAATCTGAAAGAAAATATCTCAAAGCTGTCGGAAGTTTGTACATAAGAATTAAATGAAACCACCGTCACAATGTGTGACTGATGAATAAGATGAACTGGACCTATAACCTACCAACTGAAATTATGTCTTGTAAATGGTTGGTATTTTTCAATATAAAATGTGGATAAAATTTCCAGTTGTGTTACCACTGAAATTTTTATTGCAAAGCTTGGGAAGCTGCAAATAAGTATATTTGGAGAAGTAGATCATTAATCATTGCTTGTATCTTGTAGTCACAGTGTTTCGATAATGTGAAAATATGGAACAAATGGGTAATCGTCTATGGAGGGCAGCAAAGACTCACCAAAGCAATGTGAGCACAGTGGTAGCATTATAGTCTCTCCAAAAACATGCATTATCACTGTCAGGTTATAAATTTTATGGGCAGAATGGGGGATGACTAGCGAGAAGACAGAGACACTCACCTGCTGAGCTGTCAAAAGGATATTTTATTTTGCAGCTTTTACATCCATATTGTCGTTTCTTCACTTCTAATGTAGTTGAATGCAGTCTATTTTTATATCTTGGAGACGTGTTTTTTTTGTATATGAACCTTTATGGATTCTTTTGTGCTATTGGCATTCATGTCATCAGTCACTACCTTTAAGATAATGCGCCATGCTTGTACAGCTGAATTTTATTTTATCTTCATTTAAACTGATAAAAGCATTATTATCTAAAAGAAAGGAGAAATATTATTTGTAATTTTTTGAATGTAGTAAGGATCCTTTCTCTTTGGGCTTTTCTGTGAAGTACTGCTTTGATGTGAAACAAAATCAGAAATTGCTGGTGAAACTCAGCTGGTCTGGCAGCATTTACAGAGAGAAAACAGAGTTAACGTTTCGAGACTGATGATTCTTCATTAGAATTGCTTTGATATTTTTTTTTCATTTACCTCCTATAGAAAGAAGAAAAAGAAGTGATGAATAGTCTGCAGCAAAAGTTCATTTTCACCATTGCCATTTGAAGATGTGAAAAACAGGATGGCTTGGACGACCAGAACAGAATTATTCGATATAAAATATAACTGAACAAAGGAAATAGAGTTGGTGACTGACCTTCCAAGCAGAGAGAGTTCAGACACAGATTGTGATGAGACGAAGAAATGAAACCAGTTACCTACTGGAGATTCCTTTCCCTGACTTCACTTTGCTCCTGATCATTTATTCAGTACCACTGTGCAATGTATTAAACTTATTTCACCGCTGCTTTATTTAATTAAAACTGTACGGAAACATTTTCATAAATGGATGATGTATTTGAATCTTTAACCCCCTAGTAAATTTAATATTTTCTGGCAATAGAATATGACTGACAGTGGGGAAAAGCACAGCAAGTTAGGCAGTATCCGAGGGGCAGGAGAATCGACGTTTCGGGCATAAGCCCGTCATCAGGAATGAACCGTGGCCATTGCTAACACTAACAAAATGGTCCTTTTATAGTTTCTCAAGAAACTAATGAACCACTTAAACTAGTTAATAAATTAGGGGAATGTACATATTTGTATGTAAAAAAACTTGACAGTTGCAGATATGTGACTTAATCATGATGCTTGGCATTTAGACACTATTATTTTGCTATATCCTAAAAATGCAGTGGATCTCAGGAGTGAAGATTATCTGCTCCTTCTGTTTGGACAGCATTTGCAGTCAGGTGGAACTTTGTTTCTGAGTTTTCTTTTTGGCTTCAGCACTATTTCAAGTCCAGTGGCCTGATGTTTAGTTTAATTGTGTTCCAGTTTCTTCTGAGGAATTGAATTTGCCTGGAGAAGGTGACCTCCAATACTGTTCTTGATAACCTATATGGATAGATGAAAAGAGAATGGCCATCAAGCTACTAATGGAAAACACTTCACAAATATCTAAATTATTAATGGAATGCAGCATGGCAGCATTCTAAAAACATTTGTGCAGACTATTTTCACGTCCAGTTTGTAGACAGTTTTCATTGATTCTGAATGCCAGATATCAGGTGTTCCCATGTATCTGCTGTCCTTGTTCTTCCAGGTAGTGAGGGTCATGGGTTTGGAGGTGCTGTCAAGGAGCAGTTGCTGCAGTGCTTCTTGTAGATGGGACACATTGCAGCCATGTCTGGTGGTATAAAAGGTACTGAATGAGTAAGGTTTCAGGTATCAATGAACCAAACTGGGTGACATTAAAATTCTTGTGTGGTGGAGCTGCACTCATCCCAGGTAGGTGGAAGGTATTCCATTGCATTCCTGACTTGTGCTTTGTAAATATTGACCGACTTTGGGGAGTTTTGCCTTTGACATGTTCTTGTAGCGTCAGTGTTTATATGGCTGTTCTGGTTCAGTTTCTAATTAATGAAAAGGCCGTGATGCTGGTAATGGCATCTGAGGGACAGTAATACCATCAATGATTAGATTCTTGTGTTTTCAGTGGTCATTGTTTAGTACTTGCATGGCACAAAGGTTACTGGTGCCTATTAACTCAAGTCTGAATGTTTTTGAAGTTTTGCTGCAGATAGACAAAGACTACTTCAATATCTGAAGAGTGGTGCATGCTATTGAACATTATGCAATCATCAGCAAGCATTCCTCTCAGGAAGGGAAAGTGATTGAAGCATTAAGCACAAAGATCGTTAATCCTTAAGACACTACACCTTGAGGACCTCCTGAAGTGATACTGTCTTCCTTTGTACTTGATATGACTAGCTAGTGGAGAATTTATAGCCACATTCCCACTCATTTAAATATTACTAGGACTCCTTGATGCCAAACTCTGTCCTTGATATCAAAGTTGTTGCTGACTGTCACTTAGCTTCTGGAATTCAGCTCTTTTGTTCATGTTTGGGTGCAATGAGGTGTAATATAATGAGATCTGGAGCTGAGGGGCTTTGACAGCCCACATAACTCCATTGCAAGCTTTCATCTCTGATAATTGAGTGAATGGCAATTGACCGGGTTGACTTCATCCAGATTTTGATGGACAGTATTCCACACAGTTAGCTCAATGCAGTTGTAGCTTGGCTGGAACAGTTTTGTTGTGACAAATGTTGATGTGAGGCTCTCTATTCCATTATGTTGCTCACTAATAAAGTTACTAAAAAACTATGACCCCCCACGTGACTATGTGGGGCACTGTTGGTCACATTCTGCTGATTAGAATACTTGTTATCTTGTTTTCTGCCACTCAGTTAATTTCTTCCTCTTGGCAGTAGCTGTCATTTTTAGAAGCTTCAACGTTTCGACTGACTCATCCATAATTCTCTGGTTTCCTCCTCTCACTACCTGATACAGTGAAGTGATGTGCATTTTTCCAATCTAATGAAATGGCTCCTGAATTGAGGACATGTGTATGATTATAGTTGGTTCATCTTTTAGCTCGTCACTTCACATTTTGTTGGTGTTCTGGAATGAAATCACCCAGTCCTCTGTATTTGTCACTCTTTATTGCCATTATCTTCTTCATTATTTTTGTGTAGTTTGCATTAATTTTGGTGAATCTGCATCCACTATTTAAAATATGTTTCCTTTGAATGCTTGACTCTTTATTGAACTGGTGACTGCAGATGTCACAGGGTTTGAGATAAATTTGCTCACAATTTAACAATCCCATTGGATGATATTTTACTATCATCAGTAGGATAAATTTTACATGTGTGAAAAATGTGTGGGGAGGTGGTACTTGGAAATGAGGCATTAAATGTTTATTCTGCTAGCAAACAATTTCTCAAATTTGGGAACAGACTTTGCTCAGTTCCTAATGTCATCATGGAATGGATCAATGAGCAAAAATGAAATGAAGCCAAAAGAGGTGCCAAAATTTCTGATAAGTACTAGTCACAGGTAAAGTTCCATGCTGAAAGCATGAAGTCATGTAATTTTACCTATTTGTTCAGTTGAGACCTGATCATCGTTTAATTTTAAAAATTATCAAATAATCAGTCATTACTTTATCTAGTATATTTGAGGTATTGTAACAATAATTTACAGTGAAAGATATTGGTGTCAGTACCTCAAATCAGTTTGCTTTTTTAATGTAAACTAATTTAAAAAAACACATTTCTTATGTGATTATTGAATTTTCTAAAAGATTAACTGAAGTGAGCCTAAAATGCACTGGAAGCTTAATCTCCTGTGAAGGTTTGTCTAGTTAATTTTTATAGCTGGAGGTTACTGGAAGGTATAAATCAAGTGGTGTGTAAAATGGACAATTGATTCAATTCTGTCTTCTTCCCACCAATTAGGCCAGATTACAATCATTGCCATAATTATAAAGAAAGCAAATTGTATCTTTTATGATTTCATGCACTAAGGGCAATGGCAGAGTGTATGACTTGGAATTCAATACTTCACACAGCTTGTGTTTATTGTACATATTGTAGAGAGGAGAATCTCAAGGAGCAGTTTAATCAGAAGACCATAGGAGGCCATTCAGCCCATTGAGTCTGCTCTGCAATTCAGTGAGATCATGGCTGATCTGATAATCCTCAACTCCACTTTCTTGCCTTTTCTCTATAACACTCAATTCCCTTACTGATTAGAAATCTGTCTATTTCAGCCTTGAATATACTTAATAACTCAACCTCTGTGGTAAAGAATTTCTCAGATTCACTATCCTCAGAAGAAATTCTGTCTCAAAACGAGAAACTTCTTATTAGATTACTTACAGTGTGTAAACAGGCCCTTCGGCCCAACAAGTTCACACCGACCCGCCGAAGCGACAACCCACCCATACCCCTACATATACCCCTTACCTAACGCAACGGGCAATTTAGCATGGCCAATTCACCTGACCCGCACATCTTTGGACTGTGGGAGGAAACCGGAGCACCCGGAGGAAACCCACGCAGACACGGGGAGAACGTGCAAATTCCACACAGTCAGTCGCCTGAGGCGGGAATTGAACCCAGGTCCCTGGCGCTGTGAGGCAGCAGTGCTAACCACTGTGCCACCGTGCCGCCCTAATTATGTTGAAGTTATACTCTGGTGAAAGTGAGGACTGCAGATGCGGGAGATTAGAGTCAAGATTAGAGTGGTGCTGGAAATGCACAGCAGATCAGATCAAAAAGAGTCGAGCAGGATTTCGACATTTTGGGCAGGAGCCTGATGAAGGGCTCCTGCCCGAAATATCGATTTTCCTGCTCCTTGGATGCTGCCTGACTTGCTGTGCATTTTTTATACTCTCTGGGCATATACTTTCCCACAAAGGGAAAGAACCTCTCAGCATCTACCTGCCAAGCCTCCTAAGAATCTTACATTTTAATAACTTAACTCATTCCTCTAACTCCTATTAGTATAGGCCAAATGCACTCAACTTCTCCTCACAAGAAAATAAATCCATACTTGGGATCAAACTTGGGATCCTTCTCTGGACTGCCTTCAATAACACTATATCTTTCCTTGTATAATGGTACCATAACTGTTCATAGTTTTCTAAGTGTGGTCTAATGAGTCATAGAGATGTACAGCATGGAAACAGACCCTTCAGTCCAACCCGTCCATGCTGACCAGGTATCCCAACCCAATCTAGTCCCACCTGCCAGAACCTGGCCCATATCCTTCCAAACCCTTCCTATTCATATATCCATCCAAATGCCTCTTAAATGTTGCAATTGTACCGGCCTCCACCACTACCTCTGGTAGCTCATTCCATACACGTACCATCCTCTGTGTGAAAAAGTTGTCCCACAGGTCTCTTTTATATCTTTCCCCTCTCACCCTAAACCTATGCTCTCTCGTTCTGGACTTCCTGACCCCAGGGAAAAGATTTTGCCTACTTACTCTATCCATGCCCCTCATAATGATTGCCTTGTTTAGTTTGACTACTTTAAATTTCACCCCCTTTGAAATAAAGGTCAATATTTATTTGCCGTCCCTATTACCTGCTAAGCTTATAAGCTAATTTTTGGGTTCATGCATCAGGACCCCAAATCTCTGTGCTGCAGCTTTCTGTAGTTTTTCTCAATTTACGTAATATGCATGTCAAAGTGCATAACGCTCACATTTTATGACATTGTTCCATTTGCCAAATTTTTGCTCACTTGCTTAACCTGTACTTATGTCTCTTCATAGTCTTTGCATCAGATTCACGCCCACCCACCCCCCACCCCCCACCCCATTCCTATTTTTGTTTCATCTGCAAACTTGGTGATAGTGCGTACAGTATTCATTGTAAAGTATTGTGGCCCCAGTATCGATATCAATGGCATTTGTCTAGTTACAGATAGTCACTGTGAAAATGCTCCCATTTTCCCAGCATTCTGGGTGGAAAGTTGAATGGATCTGTCTGATGTGGGTGATATCAAGATGTGTGGCAGTATAGGGCCACAAGCTGACTCAGCCCATCTTGATTTGGAATCACCTCATTCCATCACTTCCCAAGCAGTGTGGCAAGATTCTTGCTGGGCAGAAGTGAGATGTCAGTTCACTGGAAATAATGCTTGTTAATGTCATAACTCACCTTATTAATATTCAGACATCCACCTCATTAAACTCGCCAAACAAAACATTGGGAAAACTCGACAAGGCAGTCAGTGTGTGTGTACTTGGCAGATACATCTTATTGCTTACTCTGAACCGCCTCCACCCTGGACACTGGGCAGCAACATCTCAGGTCACAATCCACAGGCACCAGCTGCAAACCTCCATCCTCTAAGGGCACTGGCATCACTATCTATCAACTCATCACAACTATCTTGTCACTTAGACTATTCACTGGCCATGGATGTGAAAGTATAGATTTTCATTGGAAGGTGAATCAGCAAAGTAGCATTGAAAAGCTATACACACAAGGACAGGCATCCAGCTTTCAGACAGAATTAAGACCACATCTCAGAGATGCTAGCTTGTTTTCTTGATGCTTGTTCATTTAATGTCTTCCTGCATGCTGGTGGCGTCCTTGCTATACCAATTAATGCAGCCACAAAAACAGTCAGCTTGCCTTATTGCTAAGCTGTCCTTTGTCATTCTCAAGATTTGCATCCCCGAGACTATGTTCTATGCTAATCTTACTTTTTTTTATTTCAAAATATACTTTATTCATAGAAATAAATCTTTGGTACCTGTACAATTTATCATGTCGTTCATAGATATATACATCGCATGTCTTAACATTACAAAGAACAGATTGAATTAATCGAATTTACAGTTATGCTATTTACAGTTCCCTTTATTAACCATCCATTCTCTTATTATTTAGCTGTGGCTTCAGTGGAACCCACCTAGTGAGTGAGTACTCTGTTGTACGATAGCAAAGGAACCTTCTTTAATCCCCAGTTTATGGGGTTACCATTGTCCATTTGACTGTCCTGTCTCTGGGGTAGCTGTCTGCATCCCATGGTGAGCATGAACTGCTGGACCTTCACTGGACTGAGGTAGCTATCCAGCTCCTCACTGGGGTCATTTACCCGCTCTGGTGTCATTGAGCCAAGGCAAGGGTCTGCACCGTCCAGTTCTGTGTCTGACAATGGGACCGTCAGAGGATCACAGCTTTCAGTTACCTATAGTTGTGGGGTAGTGGGTACCCTCTGGTTCTCACTGGGTGGAGGGTGGACTTCGGGGGGTCTGTTGTTTCCTGGTGGGAGGAAATGCCCTCCTCTTTATCTACGGCGTTCTGTCTCTTCTTCTGGTGATGATGACCTTCTTTGCTCCCGTCTTCCCCATCCCTCGTGCAGCTGTCTTTTCCCCCTTTGCTGGGAGGCTTTGGAGGCCTGGCAGGATTTTCTCTTCCTGTTTTTAACAGGTATCTACTCCTCTGCCTTCTTGATTACCTCCTCCTCCATTGCTTCCATCTGCTCAGCTAGAGCTAGGATCAGCTGCTGTGTCTCTCTGCTGGCTGCTGCCTCCTCCACTCCAGCCTGTTCTTCTTTCTGGGTACCACCAGTCTCCATTTCCCTGCTGTCTGGGTGGACCTTGCTGGTCTTTGGGGGTCCACGGCTCACATTGCCACCTCCAGCCACCTGTGCGTAAGTGGGGCCCCCCTGTCTTGGGCAGGTCTTGTACATGTGGCCTGCCTCTCTGCACAGGTTGCAGCTCTTTCCTTCCAGACTGTCCTTAGTCAGGTGACCCTCCTGTTTGCAATTCCTGCAGATGGTCACCTTGCAATCTGCCACCATGTGTCCCGCCTTCCCACAAGTTCGGCACACTTTCGGCTGCCCTGCATATGTCAGGTAGCCTCTGCTCCCCCCAATTGCGAAGCTCGAGGGTGGGTGGAGAATTTCCCCATTATCATCGACCCTCAGAGTTACCCTGACCTGCCATTTACTGGTCCAGATCCCAAAGAGGTCGATCACATCGGTGGCTTCTCCCTCAACTTGGATGTACCTTCCCAGGAAGGTCAGGACATCAGCCGCTGGAACATAGGGATTGTACATATGGATTGTAACAACCCGACTCCTCTGTGCAGGAAGCGCACACAATGGGATCACCGACAAGATGGAGAATAGCGGCTCTCCTTCCTTCTCCTTGAAGACCTTCAGGGGCTGCTCGCACTGCTTCACACTTCTGAAGGTCACATCAAAGTAGCCTGCCCCAGGGAAATCCTGCAGGCAGTACACACCCACTGCAGTGAACCCACAGCATCCCAACAGAACTTTCTTAACAGGATGCGATCGACCCCTGACTGTGTTTCGAACCCCCTGTCCAGGGCTGCGGGCAGCTGTTGAGGCCATAGCTCTTGAGGTTGGCTGAATTGGCTTTAGGCCGAAGCCAGCATGAAGATCCACCAAGAGCAGGTCAGCACAACCAAACGATCCTCCAACATCCAATCACGATCCAGCGATGATCTCCACTAGCTCTGATGACTCAACTCGACATCTGTCCTGATAAGAAGATCAAGTGCCTGCAGGCAGTACACGTCCGCTGCGGCGAACCCACAGCACTCGAGCAAACCCTGTTACATAAGCAACCAGCTTATGTTGTGTAAGCAAGCAAACACCCATGTGTCCAAGCCTTAGGGGAGTAATCCTCACCATAGTCCATGTCGGCATCTGTCAGTCAGAGGTCCTGGCATTGTAAACCAAGAGTAGTCTCCCAGGAAGTTGGCCATGGGTAGGCATCCAGTCAAGGAGCCCAGGCATTATTGCCCAGGGAGTCCATAGCTATGATCAGGGTGGGTTGTGGCTAATGTGGTTGGAGAGATATATATGCACCAATCAGGCGTTCCAGTTCTATCAATATCATTGGGACCAATGTTGATGATTCCTCCCATCCCTCTCCAAATTCTCTCTCGCCCTGAGAAGATATCTGCAGTACAGGACAGGCAGTGTCCATTTTATATTTAACAAACTGTTGTTAAGAAAAAAAGATTTTAAAAATGGTCTTGAGATGTCAACACAAACTAATTACCTTGCTTGTACTTTAAAGACTGGAAATACTCACTATTCGAATATTGCAGCTTCTTTTTTGTGTCACACTGTGATGTGCCACTTCACTCCACTGCTGGTCTCACTGCAGGTCGCTTCTCGATCAGTGTCTTTCAGCCTATCTTGCTCACCTCTGGCTCAACATATTTTGACCCTTAGATATAGATTGTATCTTAGTCATTTACTGGCTTCTCACCAATTAAACAGATTTCATTTTCTTGTAGCCTTGGAAGAATCATTTCCTGGTGGCTGAAAATGTTCCATATATCCAGTTTACAGAGCAGAATTCTTTTTCATGAACTTCAGAATCACGTATGTCGATGTTGTTCAGAAAGGGGTACATATAGGCACTTAGCAAATTGAAGTTCCAGGAGACCAACTTGAAATAATGGGCCAGATTTTCCGAGGAGAAGCAATCTCTTTTTCCCTCTTGTATGAAAGGAAGGAGCTCTGCATTCCCGGGAGGAGATTCCACCCAGGACTTGCTCAGAAATGGAGAGCTGTATTTCCATTCTGACAGTGCTTTGGCAGCGAAGATCTATTCGGCGAAGGCAAACAACAGCCCCTGTTTAGAGTAGTCAGCTGCTGTATTCTGACATTTAAAGGTGCTGGCAGCCACGTTGTTGGTTAAGAGGTAAGTACATAGAGTCAGTGTGATGTTAAGGTGCTTGGATGGTCGGGTGCCAAATCAGTAGGGTGTCAGTTGGGTAGGGGCAAGAGCAGGGAAAGGGGTTTGGGTCTTGTGGGGTGAATAAGTATTGGATGCAAAGCTGATGAAGAAGGAGTTTAGATCCTGGAGGATGTCAAGTTAGGGTCTGGCAGAGGTATAGTTGAGGGTGTGTTAAATAAATATGGGGTCAATTGAGTAATTGCTCAGGAATTTCATTAATTATCTATTTAATATCCTAACTTGTCCTGGGTAACTTTACAGTTTGTTCTCAGATAACACTTATTCTGCCAGCATGATTTGGTTGTAACATCGCTGAAGGATTAGGGAACAGTATTTTTGAGAATGCTTACCTCTGTTTGCAATTGCCAATTCCAGTGGGGGTCAGTTTGTGCACTTCATTCTGCGCATGCACCAACGTGCCAATGGTGCAAAAGCCAACATCTCTGCCACTGTCCATGCTGAAGTCTCAGTGCCGTCCTGTGCACATACCGGTGTCCATGCTGAAGTCTCAGTGCCGTCCTGTCCATGTGCCGATGTCATCTGCTGACAGAGCAGTTTTCTGTGAGAGGGACTGTACAGAGAACAGCTTTCTTACATTTTTAAAATGTGCTATGTTAAATTTACTTTTGGTTCACTAATGGGTATGATTTTAGCCTTCATTCGAGTTATGATATCCTTTGTGCTAGATATTTGGGTGATTTTTGAGTGATTGTGAGTGATATCTTTTAATGGTCTGCCCCAGCCCCACTTTTGCCATAGGCCCCATTAATTATATTAAACAATTTTCAATTAAGCAATGTTTCACTGGAACACAACCACAGCATTCTAGGAGAACTGCCTGTACTTGTATCAGAACCCTCTGAATTCTCTGATTTAAATGGATACTTTTGTAGTGCTTCAGGGGTAGGTAACTTGCCGAGAAGAATCTTCGTTTTTCCAAACAATTACTTCAGTGTCTGCTGCAATGGAGGATGCCACAGGGTCCCCATGTGCAACTCTCATCTGCAATGTAATAATGGCTGGCCAATGGAAAATCCAGGCCATTGTTTCAAAGCAAAATACTGCAGATGTTGTAAATCTAAAGTAGCATAAAAAACATAAAAGACTGGAAAGCTTCAGCATCTTCGGAGAGACTAACTATGACTAAATTAATTTAGCTCTACTTATCCTTCTCATTCTATTGTTTACCTTTCAGAGCCATTCTTCTTCAATGCCTTTCCATTGTTAGGCAGAAGTGAGGACTGCAGATGCTGGAAACCAGAGTCTAAATCAGAGTGGTGCTGGAACAGCACAGCAGGTCTGGCAGCATCCGAGGAGCAGGAAAATCGATGTTTCAGGCAAAAGCTCTTCATCAGGAATGGAGGCAGGGAGCCTCCAGGGTGGAGAGGTAAATGGGGGTGAGGGGAGTGCTTCTGCCCGAAATGTCGATTTTCCTGCTCCTCAGTTGCTGCCTGACCTGTGCATTCCCAACACCACTCTAATCCAGAGCCTTTCCATTGTCATCAAGCCAGCAGCATTCACCTGCTTCCAATCTAGTGCATTCAATTGTAAGCTGATCATCACCTCTAATTGCACAACACTAGGTTACAGTCCATCAGGTTTATTTGGAAGGACTAGCTTTTGGAGCGCTGCTCCTTCATCAGGTAGTTGTGGAGCAGGACCATAAGACACAGAATTTATAGCAAAAGATTATAGCGTCATACAACTGAAATGACCTATTGAATAAACCGAGATTGTTGTTAAGTCTTTCAGCTTTTAGAATGGGGTTTCGGTTCATTAATATGCAAATCCCAGAACTTCTTTTAAGTCACATTCACGAGATAACTTGAGGTTTTATATATAAAAAAAGGCATATCAGCTCACATCAATGAAGGTGTGAGGTTAGAGTCTGTATCCCAATCGTGAGTCAGACTGGTTCTATTTCCGAGGTAGAATTTACAAAGTATTACATGGATTGTCTGCTTGGAGATTGTGCATTTTTGAGCAAAATAGAATATATCTGTAAATAAAAATTCACCCCATAGACTTGTGTGTGTGTATGTGAGAATATGTGTTTGCGAGAATATGTGTTTGCATGTATAAGCTTAGTAAAGTATGCATGTGAGTGTGATGGAGTATAAGCCTGTGAGAGAGTATGTGCGTGTGCATGGGTGTGAGTGGAGGGGGGGAGCAACAATCACCACACAGGGGTGTTTCCTCCCAGTCGGGGAACACCTCAGCAGTCAGGGATATTTGTACTCAGATCTTCGGGAGGCCATCCTCCAAGACGAAGTTTGGGATAGGCAACAATACAAAATGGCTGAGCAGAAGCTGACGGCCAAGTTTGGTACTAATGAGGATGGCTGCAAATGTGTTGCTGGTCAAAGCACAGCAGGTTAGGCAGCATCTCAGGAATAGAGAATTCGACGTTTCGAGCATAAACCCTTCATCAGGAATAAGAGAGAGAGAGCCAAGCAGGCTGAGATAAAAGGTAGGGAGGAGGGACTAGGGGGAGGGGCGATGGAGGTGGGATAGGTGGAAGGAGGTCAAGGTGAGGGTGATAGGCCGGAGTGGGGTGGGGGCGGAGAGGTCAGGAAGAGGATTGCAGGTTAGGAGGGCGGTGCTGAGTTGAGGGAACCGACTGAGACAAGGTGGGGGGAGGGGAAATGAGGAAGCTGGAGAAATCTGAATTCATACCTTGTGGTTGGAGGGTTCCCAGGCGGAAGATGAGGCGCTCCTCCTCCAGCCGTCGTGTAGTTGTGTTCTGCCGGTGGAGGAGTCCAAGGACCTGCATGTCCTCGGTGGAGTGGGAGGGGGAGTTAAAGTGTTGGGCCACGGGGTGATTGGGTTGGTTGGTTCGGGCGGCCCAGAGGTGTTCTCTGAAGCGTTCCGCAAGTAAGCGGCCTGTCTCACCAATATAGAGGAGGCCACATCGGGTGCAGCGGATGCAATAGATGATGTGTGTGGAGGTACAGGTGAACTTGTGGCGGATATGGAAGGATCCCTTGGGGCCTTGGAGGGAAGTGAGTGTGGAGGTGTGGGCGCAAGTTTTACATTTCCTGCGGTTGCAGGGGAAGGTGCCGGGGGTGGAGGTTGGGTTGGTGGGGGGTGTGGATCTGACAAGGGAGTCACGAAGGGAGTGGTCCTTGCGGAACGCTGATAGGGGAGGGGAGGGAAATATATCCTTGGTGGTGGGGTCCGTTTGGAGGTGGCGGAAATGGCGGCGGATGATACGTTGAATGCGCAGGTTGGTGGGGTGGTAGGTGAGAACCAGTGGGGTTCTGTCTTGGTGGCGGTTGGAGGAGCGGGGCTCAAGGGCGGAGGAGCGGGAAGTGGAGGAGATGCGGTGGAGGGCATCGTCGATCACGTCTGGGGGGAATCTGCGGTCCTTGAAGAAGGAGGCCATCTGGGCTGTGCGGTGTTGGAATTGGTCCTCCTGGGAGCAGATGCGGCGGAGACGAAGGAATTGGGAATATGGGATGGCGTTTTTACAGGGGGCAGGGTGGGAGGAGGTGTAGTCCAGGTAGCTGTGGGAGTCAGTCGGTTTATAATAGATGTCTGTGTTGAGTCGGTCGCCCGAGATAGAAATGGAAAGGTCTAGGAAGGGGAGGGAGGAGTCTGAGACAGTCCAGGTGAATTTCAGGTCGGGATGGAAGGTGTTAGTAAAGTTGATGAACTGTTCAACCTCCTCGTGGGAGCACGAGGCAGCGCCGATACAGTCATCGATGTAGCGGAGGAAAAGGTGGGGGGTGGTGCCAGTGTAGTTGCGGAAGATGGACTGTTCCACATATCCTACGAAGAGGCAGGCATAGCTGGGGCCCATGCGGGTGCCCATGGCAACTCCTTTAGTTTGGAGGAAGTGGGAGGATTGAAAAGAGAAGTTATTCAGGGTGAGGACCAGTTCAGTCAGTCGAAGGAGGGTGTCAGTGGAAGGGTACTGGTTGGTGCGGCGGGAAAGGAAGAAGCGGAGGGCTTTGAGTCCTTCGTGATGGGGGATGGAGGTGTACAGGGACTGGATGTCCATTGTGAAAATAAGGCGTTGGGGACCGGGGAAGCGAAAATCCTGGAGGAGGTGGAGGGCGTGGGTGGTGTCCCGAACGTAGGTGGGGAGTTCTTGGACTAAAGGGGACAGGACCGTGTCGAGGTATTGGGAGATGAGTTCGGTGGGGCAGGAGCAGGCTGAGACAATGGGTCGGCCGGGGCAGGCAGGTTTGTGGATTTTGGGCAGGAGGTAGAAACGGGCGGTGCGGGGTTGTGGGACTATGAGGTTGGAGGCGGTGGATGGGAGATCCCCTGAGGTGATGAGGTCCTGGATGGTCTGGGAGATGATGGTTTGGTGGTGGGAGGTGGGGTCGTGGTCAAGGGGGCGATAAGAGGAGGCGTCCGCGAGCTGGCGTTTGGCTTCAGCGGTGTACAGGTCAGTGCGCCAAACTACCACCGCGCCTCCCTTGTCTGCGGGTTTGATGGTGAGGTTGGGATTGGAGCGGAGGGAGTGGAGGGCTGCACGTTCTGAGGGTGAGAGGTTGGAGTGGGTGAGAGGGGTGGACAGGTTGAGTCGGTTGATGTCACGGCGGCAGTTGGCTATAAAGAGGTCGAGGGCGGGTAGGAGGCCAGCACGGGGTGTCCAGGTGGATGGGGTTGAGTCGGGCGACCGACTCAACACAGACATCTATTATAAACCGACTGACTCCCACAGCTACCTGGACTACACCTCCTCCCACCCTGCCCCCTGTAAAAACGCCATCCCATATTCCCAATTCCTTCGTCTCCGCCGCATCTGCTCCCAGGAGGACCAATTCCAACACCGCACAGCCCAGATGGCCTCCTTCTTCAAGGACCGCAGATTCCCCCCAGACGTGATCGACGATGCCCTCCACCGCATCTCCTCCACTTCCCGCTCCTCCGCCCTTGAGCCCCGCTCCTCCAACCGCCACCAAGACAGAACCCCACTGGTTCTCACCTACCACCCCACCAACCTGCGCATTCAACGTATCATCCGCCGCCATTTCCGCCACCTCCAAACGGACCCCACCACCAAGGATATATTTCCCTCCCCTCCCCTATCAGCGTTCCGCAAGGACCACTCCCTTTGTGACTCCCTTGTCAGATCCACACCCCCCACCAACCCAACCTCCACCCCCGGCACCTTCCCCTGCAACCGCAGGAAATGTAAAACTTGCGCCCACACCTCCACACTCACTTCCCTCCAAGGCCCCAAGGGATCCTTCCATATCCGCCACAAGTTCACCTGTACCTCCACACACATCATCTATTGCATCCGCTGCACCCGATGTGGCCTCCTCTATATTGGTGAGACAGGCCGCTTACTTGCGGAACGCTTCAGAGAACACCTCTGGGCCGCCCGAACCAACCAACCCAATCACCCCGTGGCCCAACACTTTAACCCCCCCTCCCACTCCACCGAGGACATGCAGGTCCTTGGACTCCTCCACCGGCAGAACACAACTACACGACGGCTGGAGGAGGAGCGCCTCATCTTCCGCCTGGGAACCCTCCAACCACAAGGTATGAATTCAGATTTCTCCAGCTTCCTCATTTCCCCTCCCCCCACCTTGTCTCAGTCGGTTCCCTCAACTCAGCACCGCCCTCCTAACCTGCAATCCTCTTCCTGACCTCTCCGCCCCCACCCCACTCCGGCCTATCACCCTCACCTTGACCTCCTTCCACCTATCCCACCTCCATCGCCCCTCCCCCTAGTCCCTCCTCCCTACCTTTTATCTCAGCCTGCTTGGCTCTCTCTCTCTTATTCCTGATGAAGGGCTTATGCTCGAAACGTCGAATTCTCTATTCCTGAGATGCTGCCTAACCTGCTGTGCTTTGACCAGCAACACATTTGCAGCTGTGATCTCCAGCATCTGCAGATCTCATTTTTTACTAATGAGGATTGCCTCAACCGGGACCTTGGGTTCATATCACACTGTGGGTGACTGCGTTACGCTATACACTCTTACATACTCACACACTCATACAGACCTTCTCTCATACACACATCCCCCACACTCATACTCCCATACACTTTACCAAGCTTGCACACACGCAAACACACACTCTCACATGCACTCACACTCACACTCTTTCATGCACGCGCAGGCATATATAAGACTATGGGGTGAATGTGTATTTACAGAATTATATTTGCAGATGCACTCAATTTTTCTCAAAAATGGACAATCTACAGGCAGTCAATCCATGTAATATTTTGCAAATTCCATTTTGCAAATAGAACCAGTCTGACTCAAGATTGGGATATAGACAGACTCAAACCTCACACCTTTAATGCATTGTCTGAGCTGGATTGTCACCTCCATTTATAAAACCTTAAGTTATATCAAGAATGTGACTTAAAAGAGTTTCTGGGATTTACGTATCAATGAACCAAAACCTGTAATTCATTTTAAAAGATGAAAGACTTAACAACAATATATAATTTTGTTTGTTCAATATATCATTTCAATTGTATGACACTGTAATCTTTTGATATAAATTCTGTGTCTAATAGTCCTGCTCCACAGCTACCTGATGAAGGAGCAGCGCTCCAAAAGCTAGTCCTTCCAAATAAACCTGTTGGACTATAATCTGGTGTTGTGTGATTTTTAACTTGGTCCTCCCCAGTCCAACAACTGTTCCTCCACATCATGAACACCTGTCATAGCTTCTTTTCCTGCTCCTGCACCACTGTTTCTGGTGCCCCTAAGGACCTATCCTTGGCCCCTCTCTCATTTCTGATCAATGTGCTCCCTGGTAACAGTAACCAGAAGCAGAATCTGTTTCCATATGTACAGTGATGATTGCTAGCTCCACCTCACAGCAACAAAGCTACTTTTTTCAATCCCTCCCTCACTGTTTCTAAATTGTCAGGCTGTTTGACAGAGATCTATTACCTAACACACAGAAATTTCCTCCAATTAGGTATTGGAAGGAACAAAACCACTGTCTTCACTCTTTCAGCCCCCAGCTCCAGCCCACTCCCTGCTTTCTGTCAGAAGCTGGATCAGAGTGTTCACAACTTTGGTGTCATTTTTGCTCTTGACTAATATCTGCCTCAGCTCATTTGCTGCTGAAACTCTCCAAGTCTTTGTTATCTCTAAACATGATTCCTCCAAGTCTCTTTAGATGATCTTGTTTCTCGTTTGATTATGTTACTTTCTAAGCATTCAAAACCTGCCTGTATCCTTATTAACACCCAAGTTCTAACTTAAATTCTAACTCAAGTTTAAAATTCTACCCATGTTTTCAAATTCTTCCATATATCTTTTAAACTCCAGCCTGACAAACTTTATTTTATCTAATCTCATCACACTCCAGTGTATCTAATGCTAATCTCTTGAGAATCCTAAATTCTAATCACTCCACCATTGGTGGCTGTGTCTTCAGTCAGAATTGTAATAGAGATGCTTTCAGTAATGTTTTCACCTCATTCAGTAGACACGATGAAGTTGTATCCCATTCTTCAGAATAACTGGAATTCTATCACTAATGATACTCACTGGGTCCAGCTTATCCAGACCAATGCTGCCTCTAAGCTGCACAGCCTGAACACAGATGTTCCCAGACGTGTTGAGTGTAAATTTTCACTCTTAAATTACAGCAGATGAAGAGCCAAGGTAAAAGAGTCTATAGGTCCTGTACACTTAAATAAATAGACCCTGGACACTAACACAACTATGGGACATGTTGATTTAAAATGTTCCACCATCCCCTCTAATCTGTTCATCTGGGATGAATATGAATTTCAGATTTGCTTTGAAAGTAAAATACTTTGTCAATGAAAGCACATTTTCAAGGGCCTAGGGCAGATGTCATGAGAGAAAGGAAGAAATGGAGATATATTTTGCGTGTAGGTTTTGCTGTGCAAGTATCAATGCATTAATATGAAGAAGTTTTAGCATAGCCTTAACTGTTCTGCACTCCTATTTTCTCTTTTGAGGAATTCCCATGAGGAAATTCACTGGCGCTGTATGGCTATGGTTGTGCAGAAAATTGCTGCAGAAGTTCATGAATACAAGAGACAAGGCAAAGGAAAAATGATAAATTTGCGAAGCGTCTTTAGACCAAGCAGCATCTAACATTTCTGGGCAACTAATAAGCTTTAGGTAGACTGAAAGAAAATATCATGCATTACACCACTCTGAGGTCATTTATATACATCTGCCCACAAACAGATGGATACTTCCTTGATCCATTAGTTTGAATGACCATGATCCAACATAAATAATCACAAGCCACTTGTTTGAACACTTAAAAGACTTCTATACTGCTGAAAGTTAACAATTAATAATCTATCATAAGGAGCTATCTTTTAAGCCTCTTATATCTATTGTGGTTTATATTCTCGTGCACACACAAATTCCACAATGCTGATTATGGCTATTGCCTTTTTAGTGATTCATTACTGATGACCAACAGATATTTCTCTTCCATAAGGTGCAATTGCAGTGAATGCAATGACCCTAAACTGAAGATTAGATTGTTGCATAGACCAGTATTTTAAGGAACTCATGCAAACATGTGTGCTATTGTTATGATATTAAATAATACTAAGGGGCTTATGGAGAATGGAGAGAAAAATAAGGAATGCCAGTCATGTTAGCTTTACATTTCAATTGGTTATAAAGAATGCTATAAATGCTCAATTGTGATCTGTTTGCACATGGATTTGTGAATGGGAAGTCATGGTTCATGAACTTGTTGGAAACCAAGGGATTTCAGTAAATATTGTGTACTTGCATTTTTGTGAAGCTTTTAAGAAAGTTCCCCATGGTAGATTGGTTGGTAACAACTAAAATACATGGGATAGGAATTACATACTGGCATGGACTAAGGACTGGATAATTATCAGAAAACAAAGATTAGGAATAAGTAGTTCATTCTCACATTGGCAGACCTTGTCTAATGGAATAGTACAAGCATCAGTACATGGAGCCCTAGCTGATCACAATGTAGATCAATGATTTGAATGTGGGGACAAAATTTAATATTTCTAAGTTCATGGATGTCAAAAAGGCAATATGTGCAGTGGGGAATTTGGGAAAATTGACTTCAAGAGGATTTGAACCAATTTGGTGAGCAGGTAAGAACATGGGAGATGGAACATAATGCGAAAAAATGTGAGGTTATTCACTTTGACAGGAGGAACAAATATATGAAGTATTTCTTAAATGACAAGAGATTAGAAGTTGACATTGTACAAAGGGACCTACGTGTTTTTGTCCATAAATCACTGAAGCCTAACATGGAGGTGCAGCAAGCAATTAGGAGGCTATTAGTATGTTGACCTTTATTACAAGAGGATTTGACTACAGCAATAGCAAAATCTTACTTCAAATGCATAGAACGTTGGTTCAACTGTATCTGGAATACAGTGTGCAGTTTTGGTCTCCTTGCCTTAGGAAGGACATTATTGTCGGAGATGGAGTGCAACAAAGGTTGGCAGGACTGCCCTATGAAGAGCAATTGTGGAAACTGAGCCTGTATTCTCCAGAACTTCAAAGAATAAGAGGTGATCTCACTGAAATCTACAAAATACTCAAAAGGAATAGACATAGTAGATACACGTAAGATGCTTGCGCTGATTGGAGGAGTGGACCATATCTAAGGTCAGAGGACACAATTTCAAAATAAGGGGGCAAACACTTAGGACTTAGATAAGCAAAAGGTTTTTGCTCATAAAGTTGTGAATCTGAGGAATTCTGTACCCCAGAGGGCTATGGAATCTCAGTCATTGATTATGTTTAGTGTAAAGATTGTCTTTTCATTTTCTGTACTTTGACCGTGAACTGAAATGGGAAAAGAACTGTTGTAAAAGCCAAGGATTGCTAAAATGTTGCTCCTTGTTTTGAAAGCAGCTAACCTGACGCACATTGTGAACACTATTTATACAGCTGCTGGTTCTAGCTGTAGTTGATGTGTAGTTTGCAGATGAGCTGGAGCTGAAGAGTTGCATATCCTGACTGAGACTCATTTTATGCTGGGAGCTTGAATGACGCAGAAGTTGTAAACACCATTCAGGAGGGTTTCTTGACACAGAATGTAAACAATTCAATCAGGGAAGGGGTTGTACTGGACCTCGTTTTGGCCAGTTGAGTGATGTTTCAGTGGTTAGTTTTAAGATACTAATGGGTAGGGATAACAGCAGTCCGTGCATGAAGGTGTTAAATTGGGGGAAAGCAAACTACAACAATATTAAGTAGGAACTGGTGAATTTTGATTGGTGGCGGCTGTTTGAGGGTAAATCCCACATTGAACATGTGGGAATCTTTTAAATGACAATTGGTAACAGTTCAGGAACAGCATATTCCTGTGCGAATGAAAGATAGATATGGTAAGGTACGTGAATCTTAGATGACCAGGGATATTATGACTTTGGCCAAAAAGAAAAAGGAAGCATACATAAGGTCTAAGAGGATGGGAACTGATGAAGCCCTTGAAATACATAAGGAAAGTAGGAAGAAACTTAAACAAGGAATTAGAAAGGTAAAAAGAGATCATGAAAAGTCGTTAACAGGATTAAGGAGAATCCCAAGGCTTTTTAAACATAAATAAAAAGCAAGATGATAGCCAGGGAATGGGTTGGCCCACTCAAGGACAAAGGAGTGAATCTATTTGTGGAACCAGAATAGGTAGGTCAGGTCCTAAACAAATACTTTGTGTCAAAGGGAATGAATTGGTGGTGGATGGTCTTGGGGAAGGGAGTGTTGAATTTTTAAGCCAAGTTGGTATTAAAAAGGAAGAGGAATTGTGCATCTTAAAGAATATTAAGGTAGATAAGTCTCCGGGTCCTGATGGGATCTACTCCAGAACATTGAGGGAGGCAAGAGAATAAATTGTTGGAGCATTTACAAACATCTTTGTATCTTCTTTGGCCACAAGTGAGTGCCCAGAGGACTGGAGAATAGCCAATGTTGACCCATTGTTTAAGAAGGGAAGCAGAGATAATTGAGGAAATATACAGGCCTATGAGCCTCACATCTGTAGTAGGAAAATTATTGGAAAAGTTTCTCAGGGACAAGATATATATGTATTTAGAAGCAAATAGATTTATTAGCAACAGGAAGCAGGTTTTTGTGTGGGGCCATCATGCCTCACTAACTCGAGTGAGTTTTTTGAAAAGGTGATGAAGATGATTGATGAGGGTAAAGCAGTTGATGATGTCTATGCGGACTTCAGTAAAGCCTTTGACAAGGTCCCTCATGGCAAACTTGTACAAAAGGTAAAGTCATATGGTATCAGGGGTGAGCTGGCAAGATGGATACATAGGAGACAGAGCGTAGCAGAGGAAAGATGCTTCTTGGAATGAGGGTTGTGACTATTGGTGCTCCACAATGATCAGTGCTGGGATCTCTGCTGTTCATGGTCTACATAAATGATTTGGAGGAAACCTTAGCTGGTCTAATTATTAAGTTTGTAGATGATACAAAGATTGGTAGAGTTGTGGACAGTGAGGAGGATTGTCAGAGGATACGGCAGGATATAGGTCAGTTGGAGGCATAGGCAGAACAATGACAAATGGAGTTTAATCTAGACAAATGTGAGGTGATGCATTTTGGAAGGTCAAGTACAGGTGGAAATTATACAGTGAATGGCAGAATTTGTAGGAGTATTGATATGCAGGTCCACAGATCACTGAAGGAAGCAGTACAGGCAGATAAGGTAATAAAAAAGGTCTGCGGCATTCTTGCCTTCATTGGAAGGGGCATTGAATATAAGGATAGTCAAGTTATGCTGCAGATTTATAGAACTTTAGTTATGCCACACTTGATGCATGAGTGGGAGGGAAGTTTAAAAGAGATTTGTGAAGCACATTTTTCACATCAAGGGTGGGGAGTGCCTGCCAGAGGAGGTGGTGGAAGCAGATACAATAGCAGCATCCAAGAAGCACCTGGATAAATACATGAATATGAAGGGAATAGAGGGATATGGATCCTGTAGGTGAAGACAGTTTTAGTAAGGAAGGGCAAAATGTGTCAGCGCAGGCTTGGAAGGCCGAAGGACTTGTTCCTGAGTTGTGTTGTTCTTTGTTTTAAATGGAGATTCAATAGGCAACAAGTAGCTGATTGGTCTGTGGACTAGTGACCATTTAACAATGTCAAGGCCTTCTGCTGTCAATAACTATGCGACTGGTTCTCAAATCACTGAAAACCTTGGGGTTGCGAACAAGCTACATAGAAGCCTTCAGGTCTCCACCAGCTCAGGAGTTCTCTTTGTTCTCTGCAGCAAAACCCACTGTAAAACCTGAAGAAAACCAATTTATTTTTCCTTCATAGTTGCTGTAAGCTAAAACTTTTAATTAATAAGTCTAAGGCCTGTTATAAGTTTGAACCTGCCCTTTGTGTTTACCGCAAGCAAGTGAAGAAATCTGGAGAAGGAAGAACAAGAAGCAGCGTTCTGATCAACACAAGAACAGTTTCAGCAGATCCTGCGAACAGAGATCACTGAATTTCTCATGTGTTGTTTTGTGTGTGTTCATATAAGGGTATTAGATTCATCTGGTGAAGTCATGATGGTGGTTCAAATCATTAACCTGTAGTTGGAGTTTATTTACTTGTAATTAATAATAATTCTAGATAAGTACAGAAACCTGCTCCATATGTTTGGCAATCAGGGTCTCAAAGTCAAGTAAATTGGGAAATGCCATAGACTGATAAAATAGAAATATGAAAAAAAGGAGTAGGCCCTTCAGTCCTTCCAGCCTGCGTAATATTCAATATGATCATGGCTGATCATTTAACTCAGCATCCCGTTGCTGCTTTCAGTTCACATCCTTTGATCACTTTGGCCCTAACAACTATATCCAACTCCTTTTTGAAGACATTCAATATTTTGGCCTTAACTGCTTTCTGTAGCAGGCAATTCCACAGGCTCATCACACTCTGGGTGAAGAAATCTCAGCTCAGTTCGAAATGATCTAAACTGTGACC
This sequence comes from Hemiscyllium ocellatum, assembly GCF_020745735.1. Classification (NCBI taxonomy): domain Eukaryota; kingdom Metazoa; phylum Chordata; class Chondrichthyes; order Orectolobiformes; family Hemiscylliidae; genus Hemiscyllium; species Hemiscyllium ocellatum. The sequence continues at coordinate 56,204,303 of NC_083410.1, read as the reverse complement.
CTTGGTTCTAGAAACCTTTACTTATGTGATTACTTTGAGAATCGTGGGGATTGATTTCCGTGTGCTCCCCCTGTGAGTCATAACATTAGAGGGCAACGTGTTTCTAACCACCAATGATGTCAAGGGGTATGGGGATAGTGTGGGAAAGATTGAAGAGATGATCAGCCATAAATATATTGAATGGTGTAGCAGACTCAGTGGGCTGAAAGGCCTATACCAGCTTCCATGTTCCTATATTATTATGTCTGGGGAGCTAATTTTAGTATCTCTTTTTTAATAACGAGGATTTCCAAACTGAAAATGTGAACCTGCCTCCTGTTTTCTGCTGCTCATGCCTTGTTGCTGTTAAATTATTCAGCAAGAACCTTGTATTAGTTGTAGGTAGTGTAACAGGGAAATGTCGGGGGCAGAAGTTTATGGCTCCTGCTGACGCCAAGATCGCCAGAGGCTGAGAGCTAAAATTAGCTGCTTTCCTGCTCCATCCTATCTTGGGCTATTTTGTCAGAGGGATAATTAGAGGTCATCAGGGCCAACCATTTCATGCATCAGAAATTGCTCAGACTTAATTACAGCAAAATTGATGCCAACAAGAGGAGGTTGTCTTGTATTTCTGAGTCACCTTTGCTGTTTTCACAGTTGGGAATGGCCAGGTTAGGTGCCTGGATGTGGGCCTCAGATGGCAATGAAAGGGTAATGGTAGGAAGGTCAGTTGAAGACAAGGAATGGGAATGCTGGGTAAAAGCTGGATGAAGAGAAGGCTGCACAGAGGGGGAGAAAGAGAAAGGAAAGAGAATGAAGAAACATTTCAGGGTGAAGGAAAAAAAAGCAGAATAGAAAAAGTAGAAAAGAATTATAAAAAAGTGAGTTAAATAGGAAATTGCAATATGTGTTTGATACAGTTCTTAGATCTAAAGGGATCAAATGGTATGGGCAGAAAGCAGAAACAGGGTAATAGTTGGACAATCAACCATGATCATATTGAATGGTGGAGCAAGCTTCGTGAGTCAAATATCTTACTCCTGCTCCTATTTTCGAGAGTTCTTTGGTGCAGCTAAAGGACAAAGTACAGGGAGAGTACCAATGGTAAAACACGCAGCATGGTATAAATGATGGATAGAGTCACAACATGGTGAGGAGACAGTGTTCAATAGCAAATGTGAATGGGAGTCAAGCAAGAGAGAAAACTAGGAACATAGAGGGGAAGAAACCAGCAAAAAGAGAAAGAGAGGGCCTCTCAGATACAGGCCTGCAAAGAACCGAGAGGAAATATTGAAGAAGTGATAATTAAAAGAAGGGAAAAAAGGACAAAATAAACAAAGTTGGAGAGGAGACTACACACAAAGATATTGAGGAAGAGAGAAGACAATCGTGACTGTATCAAAAAAAAGAGAATGGATTTGGTCCTTTTTTCTGGGATGGGTTTATGCAAGAGTCAGTCACCTTTGAATGCCACTTACTAAATTTGAAAATAAACTAAACTGTCCCCTAGTTTGGGCATTTTTCTTCAAAAAAACAGGTATGCCCATCCTGCCATTACGTTAGTAACCTAAGATATTTCTGTCGGGGGATCCAAGATGGCGGCGACCCAGCAAGTCTGAGTCTATAGTGCTCTTCCCAAGACTTGGGCAAAGTGGGTCACCCACCCCCACCACACTCACCAAATCATTCATAATAGCTGTTAACTTTAAATAGCTGCTTAGTATTACATTTAAATAATCTAACATTTAGTGAAAAATGACCAAAAGGAAAGGAGCCCGCAGCTCTCAACAAGCAGGACCCCCTCCCCCACCTTCTCCCTCTTCAGCTGCAGCAGAGGCGTCCACAGCCGCCCCGGGGGACTTACCGACGGTAACAAGTCTTGTGGAGATGATCACCAAGCTGGACGCGAAGATCGATGCCTTTATCGAGGAGTCCCGACATCGCTGGGAATCACTCTCCGCCGCGCTGCAGAAGCACGGCCGAGACATCCAGGAACTGGAGCGCCGAGTCGGAAGGGCGGAGTTAAAGGCCGCAACCTCCGAAACTGCAGCTCAATCGGCCGCCGATCAGGTCCGGGCTCTCGAGCGGCGAGTCCGGGCCTTAGAAAATCATATTGATGACCTCGATAATCGAGGTCGTCGAAAAAATATTCCGTTGCTGGGCCTTCCCGAATGGGAAGAGGAAGGCCAGCTTACAGCATTCCTGGAGCAGTGGCTGCCACAGCTTTTAAATCTGCATGCTGGATCAGGCCAGGTAAGGGTGGAATGGGCCTACCGGGTCGCAATACGTGGGCCCGGCTCGAACCAGCGCCCACGCCCGGTTCTGTTCCAGCTGCAGAGCTATAGGGAGAGGCTTCTGGAAGCCTCAAGAAATCTTGGAAAAGATCCCCAAGCCATGATCTATAAAGGATCCAAGATCATGCTATTCCAGGACTTTTCCCCAGCTCTGGTCCGAAAGAGGAAGGCATTCGATGAGGTGAAGAAGCGTTTAAGGGACTTAAATACTCAGTACTCCTTACGTTATCCAGCGACGCTATGCTTTAACCACGAAGGATCCATATATAACTTCAGATCCCCAGAGAAAGCTAAGGAATTCTTGGACTCTCTTAAATAAACTGTAAGAGATAATGGATGTTGGTTCACCTTTCCCTCTACTTTAGTTTACATCCCCCCACCTTTTTTGTTTCTCTTTTTTCTTACCTTATTGTTTAATATTATCATGGGGGTGGGGAGAGGGATTTGATTTTCTTCCCCCCCCCCCGTGTGGGTTTGTTTTTTTTTATTACTTTATGTATATATGTGGGTATGTATGTATGTATATATATGTTGGGACGTTTGGTTAATGTTGGTGGGGGGAGGTGGTTACCTTACTCTATTTTACTTCTGTCTTTAGGAGCGGGGTTGTTTTTCCCCTGTTATTTTGTATTATTATATTTAATTATTACTTGTTGAGATTGTAATTTTATAGTTATATATTTATATATGGTATTAACATTCCCAAATATATTCAGGTGTTGGTGTGGGCGGGGGTAGGGTGCTCACTGTTAACTCTAGCTTTGTATTATATTTGAATTCTCCTCATTTTATTGAGGAGCACCTGGGTCAAGGGTGGGGCATTGGTTGGGAGAGGATAAGATGGACTTTTGGAGAGGAAGTGACGCTCCCTGGGAACAAGGGGGAAAATCTCCATTTCGGTACGTTTTATATTTTTTTAATTTAGAAATAGTTTTTTATTATATTGTTGTGAGTGTATTAGAGAGCCTTTATTTTTGTAAATTTTATATGCTCCATGCTCGGGATATTCCAGATAGGGTTTCCCCTCCCGAGGGGTCTCGGATCTACCTAGATGATTATGGTTGATCAGTCGGTTAAGTGGTGCACCTGGAATGTCAGGGGGAGTAATTCGCCAGTTAAAAGGAAGAAAATATTATCAAATCTTAAGAAAGAAAGAGTTGATATAGCTCTCCTACAGGAGACACACCTGTCAGATAAAGAACACTTAAAATTACGGCAGGGTGGATTTGATCAGGCCTTTTTTTCTTCTTTTAGCTCAAAAAGCAGGGGAGTTGTTATTCTTGTTCGGAAGAATTTCCCTTTCAAAATTCTAAATCAGATAAAAGACGAATCTGGACGATATATTTTGATTAAAGCCCTCGTAAATGGAGAGGAATATGGGATTTTAAATTTGTACTGCCCCCCGGCACACCCCTTTAAATTTATAACGGAAGCTTTTTCAAAATTGATGGCCTTTGGTGCCCGTCATACAATTATAGGGGGAGACTTTAACTGTATTATGGATCCAGAAATAGATAGGATTCCCAAGAGTGCTGCCGGAGTATCTCCCAGATCTAGACAACTGGCGGATCTGAATAAAGAATTCGGATTGGTAGATGTATGGAGATGTCTCCATACACAGGGTAGAGATTTTTCTTTCTACTCTAATCCACATAAATGTCATACAAGAATTGATATGTTTTTTGCCCCATCGATTTTTTTAAATTCCATATCATCCTGTAAAATAGGTACTATAGCAATTTCTGACCACGCCGCTATATATATGGAAACTAAGGCAAGGAACAATGGGACATCCGCTCGGCATTGGCATATGGACCCCTTCCTGATAAAAGATAGTAAATTTGTAAAGTACTTCTCCCAAGAATTTAAAACAGTTTTAGAAATTAATTCAGGTACGGCTAGCAACCCATCAATGATGTGGGAGACCATCAAAGCTTATGCATGAGGTTTGATCATCTCCTACTCAGCGACCCAGAAAAAACTGAAGGGAGAGCAACAGCGCCTGCTCGAAGCTCGCTTAAAAGCAGCTGAAACAGAATACGCTGATAGACCTTCTATTATAAAATTGCAGAGGATTACGGCTCTTAGGACAGCTCTAAACATTACGCTTACTCAAACGGCTAAGAGGGAAATATTATTTGCAAAACAAAGGTTATATGAATATGGCAACAAACCGGGTAGATACTTAGCATTTCTTGCAAAGAAAAAGAAGGCCCCTCAGACTATTACGTCTATCAAGGAAAGTACAGGTACTTTGACTCATGATCATAAAAAGATTAATGCGATCTTTAGAGAATTTTATTCTGAGTTATATAAATCGCAGGATTGTGAAGATAGGACTAGGAGGATGCAGTCATTTTTAAAAAATTTGACCTTTCCGGGCTTGACTCCAGAACAGGTATCGGTCCTAAATGCTCCTCTAACAGTCCAAGAAATACTTCATGCAATAAGGCAACTCCAGAGCGGAAAGGCACTGGGCCCAGATGGTTTTCAAGCTGAATTCTATAAAGAATTTACAGAAATATTGGCTGATCCACTTATGGACATGTATAACTATGCATACAGTCAGGGCTGTCTCCCGCCTTCGCTGAAAGAGGCAAATATCTCTCTTATCCTCAAAAAAGGAAAAGATCCAGAAGACTGTACATCATATAGACCAATATCCTTGCTAAATGTAGATTTTAAAATCCTCTCTTAAAATGTTAGCACTGAGACTAGAAAGGGTACTGACATATATTATAAAGGAGGATCAGACGGGATTTATTAAGGGCCGTAGATCATCCAATAATATTAGAACGGTTTTGAACATGATCCAAGCCTGTCATCAGGGAAAGATACCAGGAGTAGTAGTCTCATTAGACGTGGAAAAGGCATTCGATAGGGTTGAATGGTCATATTTGTTTTACACATTGGAAAGGTTTGGCATTGGACAGGTGTTTACCAAATGGGTCTCAACATTGTATAGTGATCCCAAAGCAGTTGTGTTTACCAATGGATTAGGTTCGGATAGCTTCAGTGTGGGTAGGGGCTGCCGTCAAGGATGTCCTCTCTCGCCATTATTATTTACGCTAATAATTGAACCACTAGCAGAAGCTATACGGACTGATCCTAATATAACGGCCCCGAGGATTGGTACAGGTAAACACAAAATTACCCTTTATGCAGATGATGTTCTTTTATTCCTCAATAATCCTCTGATGTCCGTACCTCGTCTAATTCAAGTTATTAATACATTTAGTGCATTCTCAGGCTATAAAATTAATTTTTCAAAATCGGAGGCTATGCCAATGGGTGGCCTCGTTATGACACCCCACTTAGTGGACGGATCCCTTTTTCCCTTTCGTTGGTCCCTGGAGGGTTTCTTATATTTAGGTATTTTTATTACTCCAGTATTTGGTCAGTTGTATAAGGCAATTTGGTGCAATTACTGGAAAGGATAAGGCAGGACTTCCAGCGATGGGGAGACCTTCCAATTTCCTGGTTGGGTAGAATAGCACTAATTAAAATGAATGTTCTGCCCCGTCTCCTATATCCTATGAGAATGCTCCCGGTGATGCTGCCAAGGATGGCCCTACGTAAATTATATGGCTGGCTGGATTCCTTTATTTGGAATCATAGACGGCCCCTCATTAAGCTGAAGAAGCTACAGCTTCCACAGGCAAGGGGAGGACTGGACTTCCCAGACTTTAGGAAATATCAGTTAAGTTCCCTACTAAGTTACATAGCTGATTGGGTCTTGTCCGACCCGCAATCAATCTGGCTGGACATCGAGGCCTCTCAAGTAAAATACCCACTTATTAACCTCTTATTTTCAGACAAGAGGAAAATCATTACAGATCACTGTAAAAACCCCATAATACTAAACACAATTAAGGCCTGGAATATAATGCGGTAAAATGAGGGTAATTTACATAAAACATCCCCCTATGCACCGATAGTAGGGGCATGGGGATTCCAACCGGGGTTTACAGATGCCACTTTTAAACTCTGGAGATCCAGGGGTATCTCATGTTTAGGGGACCTATTTAAAGATGGGGTCCTGATGTCTTTTGAACAGCTGCGTCAGAAATTCGGATTACCCAATGGAGACCTCTTTCGATACTTCCAAACTTGAGATTATATACAGAAGAAGACTACGTTAATAGATAGTTTTTATAAATCAGATAGAGAATGTAATGTCCTACGACCAGTGGGGGTATCCTCCGTCAGTACTATTTATCATTTACTACATAAGGAAGTATCGGGAGATATGGACAATCTGATTAAAACATGGGATCAGGATTTGGGACTAGAAATCTCTATAGAAATGTGGAATGATATTTGGGAAAATGCTAGAAGAATTACTATTTGTAACAGAACCCAGGCCATCCAGCTGAAGATACTTCATAGGGCCCATATAGCACCGGCTCGACTGGCAAAATTTAAGGCAGGAGCATCTCCAATGTGTCCCAAATGCAAAATAGAGGTGGGCACTCTTGTACATTGCTTACGGACTTGTCCTAAGATCCGTAGATATTGGATTAAAGTAGCAAGTACCCTGACAGAAATTTTAGGAACGGAAATTAGAGTGGACCCTATATCTCTCCTTTTGGGCTTTTTGAACTTTTCCTCCCTGGATATGCACGGGAAGAGACTATTTTCTATTCTCTCTTTCTGTGCAAGGAAAAATATCTTGGTGAACTGGGTGGCTGAGGGCCCCCCTGGACTTTCAAATTGGCACAGATTAATTATGGAATGTATTCCCCTTGACTTCCTCACAAATATGGTGCACCGAAAGACTGAATTATTTTATAAAATATGGCAGCCCTTTTTGAATTACATAAATGCAGATATTTCGGCCATCCTAACAAGGGCTTTTATTTAATGAAGATCACAAACCTGGCTGCTCCGGGGCCCCTTAAGAGAGGAATCCCGCACGAATACGGGTTTTATTACATTTGATGTTATTACATTCCGAGCATGTAAGAGACTTAAGTATACACTCTGGTTAGTTATAGGTTAGATTAGTAGAAAGTTGAGTTTTGTTTTTTTTATTTTGGTAATTTTTTCTTTTCCTTTGTTAAATTTTGACTATTGTATATTTGATTTAATTGTACATCAATGTTTGTATTTGAGAGTTTTGTTTAGTTTTGTAAACTTGTAAAAATGTTAAATTTCTAATAAAAATATCTTAAAAAAAGATATTTCTGTCAGCTATTCCTATTGTTCAATCATTCTGCTGAGCCAAAGTAGTTTTGAGTGCCCTAAAAATACAATTTGAAAACACAAACAGATCTGAGGCAAAGAAATAAAGAAGATGATCTGATTACTCCTTATAGATTCGAGTCATAGAGTCAAAGAGATGTACAGCACGAAAACAAACCCTCCGGTCCAACCTGTCCATGCCGACCAGATATCCCAACCCAATCTAGTCCCATCTGCCAGCACCTGGCCCATATCCCTCCAAACCCTTTTAAATGCCTCTTAAATGTTGCAATTGTATCAGCCTCCAATACTTCCTCTGGCAGATCTTTCCATACACATACCACCCTCTGTGTGAAAAAGTTGCCCCGTAGCTCTCTTTTATATCTTTCCCATCTCACCCTAAACCTGTGCCTTCTAGTTCTGGACTCCCTGACTTCGGGGAAAAGACTTTGTCTATTTATCCTATCCATGACCCTCATGATTTTGTAAACCTCTACAAGGTTACCCCTCAGCCTCTGACACGCCAGGGAAAACAGCCCCAGCCTGTTCAGCCTCTCCCTGTAGCTCAAACTTCCTTGTAAATCTTTTCTGAACTCTTTCAAGTTTCACAACATCTTTCCGATAGGAAAGAGACCAGAATTGCATGCAATATTCCAACAGTGGCCTAACCAATGTCCTGTACTTAGTACTCTGACCAATAAAAGAAAGCATACCAAGCGTTTTCTTCACTATCCTATCTACCTGCGACTCCACTTTCAAGGAGCTATGAACCTGCACTCCAACGTCTCTTTGTTCAGCAACATTCCCTAGGACCTTACCATTAAGTGTATAAGTCCTGCTAAGTTTTTTTTCCCAAAATGCAGCACCTGGCATTTATCTGAATTAAACTCCATCTGCCACTTCTCAGCCTGTTGGCCTATCTGGTCCAGATCCTGTTGAAATCTGAGGTAACTCTTTGCTGTCCACTACACGCCCAATTTTGGTGTCATCTGCAAACTTATTAACTGTACCTCTTATGCTCGCATCCAAATCATTTATGTAAATGACAAAAAGTAGTGGACCCAGCACCAATCCTTGTGGCACTCCACTGGTCACAAGCCTCCGCTACCACCCTCTGTCTTCTATCTTTGAGCCAGTTCTGTATCCAAATGGCTAGTTCTCCCAGTATCCCGTGAGATCTAACCTTGCTAATCAGTTTCCCATGAGGAACCTTGTCAAACGCCTTACTGAAGTCCACATAGATCACATCTACCACTCTGCCATCATCAATCCTCTTTGTTACTTCCTCAAAGAACTCAATCAAGTTTGTGAGACATAATTTCCCATGCACAAAGCCTTGTTGACTATCCCTAATCAGTCCTTGCCTTTCCAAATACATATACATCCTGTCCCTCAGGATTCCCTCCAACAACTTGCCCACCAGTGACGTCAGGCTCACTGGTCGATAGTTCCCTGACTTGTTCTTACCACCCTTCTTAAACAGTGGCACCACGTTAGCCAAGCTCCAGTCTTCCGGCACCTCACTTGTGACTATCGATGATACAAATATCTCAGCAAGAGGCCCAGCAATCATTCTTTAGCTTCCAACAGAGTTCTTGGTAACACCTGATCAGGTCCTGGGGATTTATCCACTTTTATGCATTTCAGACATCCAGCACTTCCTCCTCTGTAATATGGATATTTTGCAAGATGTCACCAAATCTATTTCCCTACAGTCTATATCTTCCATATCCTTTTCCACAGTAAATACTGATGAAAATACTCATTTAGTATCTCCCCCATTTTCTGTGGCTCCACACAAAGGCTGCCTTGCTGATCCTTGAGGGGCCCTATTCTCTCCCTAGTTACCCTTTTGTCCTTAATGTATTTGTAAAAACTCTTTGGATTCTTCTTAATTCTATTTGCCAAATTGATTCATTTAAAAATATTACTGCAAGAGCTGCTTTTTAAACTCTTGTTTAGCAAGCTTGCTTTCATCTGTTTGGTTTGGTTAAAGTTTAAACTCAAACTGCATTACTATAGCTTTCATTGCCAAGACATTTTCAAACAGCAGTGCTAAAGTTTGACTAGAAAAGAACTTTGATTTGTAATCCCAATACTGTTCGAATTACATAGGTTGTCCCTATTTTCCAAGCAGGAGTTTGGTTTGTTCTGGTCTCAGTCTTCGATGCATTACTGAATTCGTGCATTTTGTTCAGTACTTCAAAGGTATATCAGAGTGTATTAAACAATTGAGGTTTACTAATATTCCATCAAATAAATAGTGATTGCATTTCTGAAGAGAATAACATAAAAATTGTGGTTTATTTTTCACACGAATGCTATCGTCTCTCATGAACAAAGGCTATAGATTTGAAACTAAGCAGAGGAAATGAGGGACACTATTAAAATATACTTCTATTTTGAACTGTTATTTGTTTCAATTCAGTATGCATTTCCGAATGGGAATTCTATCAGTTTAGGCTTGATTGGTGTTCTCACATTCAAATTTCGTAAACATTTAATGCCACTGGAGGCTACCGTTTATGTTTGCACTGTCAATTTATCACATTGGAAAAAAAATCAATACCAGTGTGGGAAGGATTTCAGGAAAATCTGCAGGGAGCTTAATTTGAACTATAGGTTATTGTGCACATATTATTGCTGTCAGAATCCCACAAATATATTTTTAGCTTGTAAGCAAAACAGAGACATATGGGATTTCAGATTTACTAACCACACTTTAGTTTCCAATCAAGCCACTTTTCATTAGTTTACTCTTGGCCAGTGTACTTGCTGATTGTGAATTTACAGAAGAGTTCACATAGCATTCCAGATTAAAACATTGGTCAGTTTGCACTACACATGTTGATATTTCTCTTAAATTATCTGCAACATTCAATCACCAAATCAATTAGTCTGTCTTCATGGCTTTGGCCCAGTGTTTGATGATTAAAATTATAAATAGAAAGGGCATTTTTTTCCTCTTTATCACTCAAGTTTTGCAGTGTGAATTGGGTGGCTGATTTTATAAGAAAATGATTCTTAAAGGGTTGATGCTGAGGACTGTATTCAGTTGCATCCAATCAGATGATGCATAGTTGGGTGGGAGAGTAAGCTGCAAGGAAGATACAGAGATGCTTCAATGTGATTCGGACTAATTGAAGGAGTGGGCAAATGCATGACAGATGAAGTATGATGTCGATAAATGTGTGATTATCTACGTCAATGAGAAAACAGGAAGGCAGTTTGTTATCTGAATGATGTTCGACTGGGAAAGAGGAAAGTGCAACAAGACTTGGGTGTCCTTGTACACCAGGCCATGAAGAAGGCAAGTGGAAGATTGGCCTTCATATCAAGACAATTCAAACGTAGGAGCTGGGATATCTTGCTGCAATCATTCTTGGATTTGTTGAGCCACACACAAGATAATAGTGTGCAGTTTTGGTCTTCTTATCTGAGGAAGGATGTCCTCACCACTGAGGAAGTGCAACAAAGATTTATAAGACCGATTTCTGGATTGGCAGGACTGGATTGATTAGAACCATATTTAGAAGAATGATGAGAGATTTCATAGAAATGTATAAAATTCTAGCAAGACTAGACAGGGTATATCCAGGAAGGATTTTCATGATGACCAAAGAGTCCAGAATCAGATCATTCATGATACTAGGTAGACCATTTAAGACTAAGAGGATGAGAAATGTCTTCAGATTAAAACATCTGTGGAATTCTTTGCTATAGAAAATGGTCGAGACCAAATAATTGAATGTTTTCAAGAAGGATGTAGGTTTGCTCGCTGAGCTGGAAGGTTCATTTCTAGACATTTCCCCACGCTACAAGGTAACATCTTCAGTGGGCCTCTGGGCGAAGCACTTTTGACGATTCCTGCTTTCTGTTTATATGTTTGTGTTTCTTTGGGTTGGTGATGTCATTTCCAGTGGTGATGTCATTTTCTGTTCTTTTTCTCAGGGGATGATAGATGGGATCTAACCCAATGTGTTTGTTGATAGAGTTCCAGTTGGAATGTCATGCTTTTAGGAATTCTCGTGCGTGTCTCTGTTTGGCTTTTCCTAGGATGGATGTGTTGTCCAGTCGAAGTGGTGTCCTTCCGTATCTGTATGCAAGGATACTAGTGAGAGAGGGTCATGTGGTTTTGTGGCTAGTTGATGTTATGTATCATGGTGGCTAGTTTTTTGCCTGTTTGTCCAACGTAGTGTTTGTTACAGTTCTTGCACAGTATTTTGTAAATGATGTTAGTTTTGCTTGTTGTCTGTAAAGGGTCTTTCACGTTCATTAGTTGCTGTTTTAGTGTGTTACAGGGTTTGTGGGCTACCATGATGCCAAAGGGCCTGAGTAGTCTAGCAGTCATTTCCAAGATGTCTTTGATTTAGGGGAGAGTGGCTAGGGTTTCTGGATGTGTTTTGTCTGCTTGTTTGGGTTTGTTGCTGAGAAATTGGCAGACTGTGGTCATTGGGTACCTATTCTTTTTGAATACACGGTATAGGTGATTTTCCTCTGCTCTGCGTAGTCCCTCTGTGCTGCAGTGTGAGTTGGCTCATTGAAATGATGTTCTGATGCAGCTTCTTTTGTGGATGTTGGGATGATTGCTTCTGTAGTTCAGTATTTGGTCTGTGTGTTGTTTTCCTGTAGACACTGGTTTGAAGTTTCCCATTGACTCTTCGTTCTACTGTAACATCTAGGAATGGCAGTTTGTTGTTGTTTTCCTCCTCTTTAGTGAATTTTATGCCAGTAAGGGTATAATTGATGGTCTGCAGAGGAATATCACCTATTTTCTATGTTTCTATGTTTCAATGATGCTATATGAGGTTTCACTAGGACTGGTTTCAAATACCTGTATTGCCATGGTATGTAGCGGAATTTGAATTCAGTAAAAAGTACTGGATATGATAATAGCCATGAAACTGTTGTGGATTGTTGGAAAGAAGAACTTGGGAGAGAAACTGTAGAACATCGCAGGATTTTCAGGAAGACAGACCTACCTCGTATTCTCTTTAACAACGTCTGTCTTACTAATGCAACTTGTACCTGATTGCTATCATGCAATAAACTATATCTTGTTAAGATACTGTGTCTTCTTGTTAGACTACCTTGTAGTTTTCCTTTCCCACTTTCAACAGAGTAGGCCCTATAGACCCACAGGTGGGTTAGTCTTTCAGAATCTGGTAGAGAGAGAGACTGGGCACCTAGACATTTGCATTGAGATTGAAAAGTCTAAATCCATGTAGTTAATTTCCAAGCAGCAGCAAAATTGACGTTTTGGGCAAAAGCCCTTCCTGAATGATGACAGATGTTTTGGAGATTAGTTCGTGACTCAGCAAATATATATTCCAATGAAAACAAAATGACTCTAGGAAAGGGACAAAAGAACAACGGTTAACCAGGGAAGTTAAGAACAGCATCACATTGAAAGAAAAAAAGTATGCAAGTCTGCCATCCTGGCCTGGTTTGGCCTGCATGTGATTTCAGACTCACAATGTGGTAAAGATTAGTGGTAAATCAGAGGATTGGGAAAGTTTTAGAAAACACCAAAAGATGACCAACAAGATTCAGAAAATAAACAATGAGGGTAAACTACTAAATAACATAAAAACAAACAATAAGAACTTCTTTAAATACATAAAAAGCAAGAGAGAGGCAATGGTGAATTCACACCCCATTGAGAATGAGGCCGTGGGGATAATAACAGTGAATCAGGACATGGTAGAAGAGTTGAACAAATACTCTACAAGCTTAGAAGATCATCCAAACTTGTTAAATTTTGCATGGGATTTGATATTTCTATCTCTCTCTCAGACCTTTTATAACACTTCATTTACATCTTGCCCATTTCAAAGCCCATCACCATAGCAACATGAATCACATAGGCCCTGGATTCCAATAAAAATGTTCATTTGCTACCCTTGAGAACCTAACTTTCATCTTGGAACTAAATGAGCACATTAAAATACATCTGTTTCCAACTAGTATTCTCAGCATTTACTGGGCTTTGGAGTCACACAACCCTACTGCTCTTAGTAACAGACTGCTGCCAATTGGATCCACGTATAAAAACCTTACACCTTTCTCTATGTAAAGTATTCAAGACCCCTTTAATCTCCAACAATCGAATGCGATCTTCTTCATGCACCTCACATTAAAGACATTGCCCCAAAACAAAATTGCTTTTCAATCTCATAGTTTTAACAGAAGCCAATGAACACATAGTCAAAAAACATACAGAGGAATTATAATGCTATTGAAGTTGGTCACTGCCACAGATTTAAGGGTTTTTTTCAAATTTTTCTTTATGCGTAGCTCAAAAAAATGTAATAACTGAAGTCCAAGAACATATAGACATTCCACCCTCACTAGGGGAATTTGTGGTGATATGTTGCCAATGTCCCAATGGCAGCCCTATTTATGTGTCACCACCTCATCAGAGCTGCTGCAAAACTCTTAAACCTTCTAATGCCTGGTAAGTGCTGAAGTCAATGAAAAATTACATCACATGGTCTTTAATAGCTTGTTAACTGATTATTTCAAAATGGCAGGCAGCCTTCCAATTTCCTTAAACTAAGTCAAAGAACTCCAGATGCTGGAAATCTGAAACAAAAACAAAAACTGCTGAAGAAACTCACCAGATCTGGTGGTATCTGTAGAGAGAACACAGAATTATTGTTTTGAGTTCAGTGACCCTTCATCAGAACTGAAAGCAGTTGGAAAAGGCTGGTACTCATACTGATGACAGGAGGTAGGGGGAGTTGGTGATATAGCGAATAGAATACATTGAAAGATTAGGGAGAGAGAGAAAAAATATGGAAGTGGGAATTCACTTCTCAAAATTATTAAACTCAATGTTGAATCCTGAAGGTTGCAAGGTACCAGGCAGATGATGAGGTATTGTTCCTCCCACTTGTGTTGAGCTTCACTGGAGAACTGTGGCTGGCCTGAGACAGAAATGTTGACATGGGACCGCAGTGGTGATTTGAAGTAGCAGGGGACTGGGAGTTTGGCATCATTTTTAAGAGTGAGCATAGGTGTTTCATGAAGTGATCACCAAATCTGTGTTTCAACTCCCAGTGCAGAATAGACAAATGCTACACTGAAAGAGGTGCAGGTAAATTGCTTCATTTGAGATAGGATAGTGAGGAGGGAAATAGGTAAGTGGTGCAATTGTCTGGGAAAGTGCTGTGGGAGTGAGGAGGAGTGCACCAAATATCCAGGAGGCATACTTTGGTTTCTTTGCCTTCTGTAATAACTGAATGGTGACTTTGTATTATCAACTTGGTGGCTCCACAACATATTTTATGTTGACATGATGGAGGGGCTGGGAGAAGTGTTTTATGGATGGTTCACCCAATGTATGGCCATGAGATTCAGCCCTAATCCATTGATGGAGTGTGACAGACTTTTATCATATTTTATCTTACTTTATTTTAAGTTAGCACCTGGTCTATTGTCATGAGCAGACTGAAAATTTATAGACTGAAAATTTGTTCCCAGTAATGAGAAAAATATTAGATTAATAGCTTTTTGTTAAATAATAGCAGCAGTCAGCAAGAAAAATTTGGAAGGAAACTTTTGATGGAAAGCAAAAGATTGAGCTGAAGCAAATTATTGTAATCATTCTATGTTGGTGAGGCCTCTCCTGGAGTATTGTGTCTGGTTCTGATCATCGTGTTGTAGAAAGAAGAGGATTCAGAAAAGATTTACCAGGATGTTGCTAGGAGTGGACGGTTTGAGTTATAAATATTGACTGGCTAGACTGGAGCATTTTTCACTGGAGTGTAGAAGATTGAAGGGTGATTATAGAGGTTTATAAAATCATGAAGGGTATAGATAAGGTGAATGTCAAGTATCTTTTCCCTGGAATGGAGGATTTCAAAACTAGGGGGCATATTTTAAAGGTGAGAGGAGAAGGATTTTAAAAAGACACGAGGGGCAATTTGTTTACACAGACTGGTTCGTGTGAGGAATGAACTGTCAGAGAAGGTAGTGGATGCAGGTACAGTTACAACATTTAAAAGATGTTTGGATATGTCCATGAATAAGGAACGCTAGGAGGGATATATGCCAAGCATAGGCAGGTGCTACTGGTTTAGTTTGGAATTATAATCAGTATAGTCTGTTTCTCTGCTGTATGACTTTATGATTCTAAAATAATATACACACAGAATCATGCTTTGTATGAAAACTCCAGCAGCATTTTATTTGTTCAAAACTTTAGATTGAGGGTGTGATGCTATTTCTGTGACACCACCTTGTAATGACAAACCCAATTACCCAGGTTTGCAGCCAGCTGAAGATTCTGCTTTTATTGCATGCTCCCTTTTAATTGTTATTTGAGAGTTTGCTGATATATTAGCATTATTATTGAAAAAAAACCCTCCTTCTCAGTAATCAATCTGAATTATATTTTGGAATTCTTTTCATGCATCTGAATTATTAGGAAATTTCTTTTGAATTATTCATATCTACTGAAAATCCATATATAGCATCTGGATATCCCATTAATCATTCTTAGTATAATCACGTTAGTGATCTGCTGTTTTTGAGACTTAGTTTTGCACAATGCATATTGCAGTGGCCACAAACTAGTGTCTGTGATTCAGTCATTCAATAGATGCAATGCATTTTCGAACAACATGAGTAGGTGACATGGTGCCATACAAATGCAAATTCCTTATTTTCTTTGTGTAATTCATTTGATTTAATGCCTGAGAGTTCTCAGGCAGGGACTGTATGGCCACTGTGTTTCAAGAAGTTAAAGAGATTTATTATGGTTTATACAGAAAGACTCCCCACAGAAGCTTTTTTGTGTGAAGAAGAGGCAATGGCCCACAATGGAAAAGACCAGAGTAGAATCTCCGGACAAAGAATGCAGAGGCCAAGTGAATTGGCAAATTGGAATA
Source organism: Hemiscyllium ocellatum (assembly GCF_020745735.1). Taxonomy (NCBI): domain Eukaryota; kingdom Metazoa; phylum Chordata; class Chondrichthyes; order Orectolobiformes; family Hemiscylliidae; genus Hemiscyllium; species Hemiscyllium ocellatum. The sequence continues at coordinate 56,187,952 of NC_083410.1, read as the reverse complement.
ACAGCAAATGTGAACATTTACTTTTGGGGGCATTTCTAACAAGATATCTTGTAGCCACAGCACATGTGTCTTTCAATTTTAAAACTTTAATTTCTAACTAAATTAAATATTTTGCTAACCTGTCAAGCAAGGAATCAACATGGTATACACACTAAAATCAAGATTTCTACATGCTCCTTTCTTTTTGCATTTGTTTGTTGGATGTGGAATTGCTGGCAAGGCCAACATTAATAACCATCTCCAGTTGCCCTTGAGAAGCCTGAGATGAGCTGCTCTCTTGAGCTGTGTGGTGTAGATTCACAAACAGTTCTCCAAGGGAGGAAGGTCCAGCTACCAGGGACAATGAAAGAATGGCGATATAGTTTGAAGTCAGTTGATGGTGTTCCCATCTACTTGCAATCCTTGTACTTCTAGGTTGTAGCAATTGCAGGTTTACAAAGTATTGTCGAAAGATTATACTGAAACAATTGATACCAGGATCTGGTACAAGATATAAAGCAGAACCTGAAAAGTAGCCTTTCTCCCTGGCATGTATTGACAATCCAGTGATTGTATGCCTGATTTACATTTCTCCCTCAAACAGCATGCATTGTTCATAATTGTTCTTATTATAATCAGAATGATGAATATTCTTAATCAGAGAGGCTTTCCAACCTACTCATTCTTCTCTGTTGGTTAATAAAGTTGGTAAGTAAAGGTTAGATTACATGCAATGATAAGCGTTGCTTCCTGTAGATTCTTTGATTTATCCAAATAATAATTGTGCACAAACAGGAGAGGTCAGCTAAACACTCAGAAGTTATTGCTTTTTGTCATTATTGTGAGATAATGGGAACATCTTGGGGCATCTAATGCTATAAAAAAATAAATTGATGTAGAGAAAAAAAGGCCAGCTACAATAGGTCCATAAGGGGATATAACTATAAAAATAATATGCTTGATTTACAGTGATATTTATTTGCAAACCCAGTGTATATTGAACTGGTTTGTACTTTCTCCCTCATGCTATGGCTGCTGTAAATATGTAGACCTTAGAATGAAAGTTATGAACGTGGATGTATTTTATTTCCATTAGTTGTCTAACGAGTTGTATCAGCAGCAGCTACAGCTGATATTTTCTAAATTCCAAAAATAGTTCGCTACGAGATTAACAGCCAATTTCTGTTTTTAAAAAACAAACTTGTGTTAACTATGCTCCATTGTAGAAATTTCTAGACAGTTCCCTCAAAAATCAGAAAATTGTGCTTTAGTTTAACTGCAACTGTAACTCTTTGTCCAACAGTCTGACATTGCAGTTTCTCTTTTGAATTATTCTCACATTCTATCTGAGTGAGAAGAAATGTAATGCCAATTTGTATCTAATTATCATTACATTTATGCTGTGAATTCACATCCACAGGAAGTGGATGCATTTCACATAAGAATCTTAAACCAGTAGAGAAAGGAGATGCATCCCATCAGTTTGAGTTAGATTTGGGTTAATTCAGTGCCCCCTTTAGTCCTCTCCATATCCTTCTGATTTTTCTTTTATGTGTTCTACCACTCTAATTTCCCTTGAAATAGCATGATTTACCAGATTATTTCAGAAGGCAGTTCAGAGTCAACCATTGTGCTGTGGGTCTGGAGTCACACATATGCTAGATTAGGTTTTCACAACGATAGTTGCTTTGAACTTCTATACCTTTGGCTTGTTTCAAGGAGAAAAGGAGATGACGGAGGGTCTCTGGCTGATGAATATCCTACCGATGAATGCACATACTTACAAACACAATCTCATATAGGGCTGGAATCTTAAACATCCAACACACAAACATTGTGTCCTGATTTCCATATTAGATATGGGCACGCAATTTTCTCCCTTCAAGGCCATATGACATCAATGGTTTCATAACTAGCATTTCCTTATAGATTAATTCATTGATTGAATTTCCTCCAGCTGCCATGGTGGGAGACGATGGATCTCCACATAACCAGTCATCTCTCCAACCCTTGCTTTCTCCAGGGTTATAGTAATGCACAGGGTGTACAAGAAGTGACTGTTTGTAGATGTTTATAACTGCAAATGCCATGAAATTTGTTAATGTATCTCTGCATGGACTTTGGGAAGAATAGATCAAATTTTATGCTGAAAATTTGTGAGGCCAACCTTTTTACCAAAGTGAAAAATCTGCATCTTGGCATTGAGTCGAGTAGCAGACAGATGGACACTGGTTCATGAGGCTAGGGAAGGCAAGTGAGATATGAATTTGAAACCTGGTTCATCATCCAACTATTTTTAATGCATTTCCAATTAAAATAATTAAGGTACCATTTACAGTGGTGAGCTATAGCCTGTGCAATTTTGTAGGGATTGCATGGTCTACATGAGGAAAGGATGAGGTATTGCAATCATTCAGGGTTTACTGAGTGGCATATTGTCACAATATCAGCTGGAATTAGAGGAGCTCTGAGCACAGAAGTGGAAGAAGCAGGTGAACCTGCTTTTGGGAACATCTGCTTCACAGACTTTGGCTGACTGACCGAGAGATGTCACTGCAGGATCATTTTGGAGTGACAGTTATTCTAACTGGGTTCACAGGTGAAGGTCGAACTCTGTAGCTCTGGGAGTGACAGTACCTTTGCAGCTCCTGTTTCACTCTGTGACACTACTGTGCGAGATGTTGGCACAAAAGATCAGATCCAATTGTGAGTGGTCACCCAATACCTGGGACTTCTGCAACAATGATCACTCTGAACTTCTGTAACTTTGGATTGTTTCAAGGAGCAAAGGAGATTACAATGGTCCCCAGTTGACTAATGTCCGACTGATGAATGCATCTACTTAGGAACATGATCTCATACAGGGCTGTAATTTTACAGAATCCGAGGAATAAACATTTCCTGTACTTATGAAAGGCCACTTTAGATTGTCCTGCATTGTGTTCTGAATGGTGTATACATCGACTTGCGAATGGACTCAAGAATGGAACCTGTTTGCAATTGGGGACTTCCTGTTGTGTGACATGCATCAGATTCAGCCCATTGCTATGTTAAGATTGTCAATAATTGACTTTTCAGGACAGCTACAACCTTTTTCCAAGCTACACCCATACTTCCACTGTCCTGGCCATGTCATTAAGCGAGGGTCCCTTGCATTTCCATCCCTTTGTGAGAACTCTGGCCAATGGATCTTACCCCCTGGCAACTAGCCAGCTACACAATGTCCTCCTGCAGTTTGTTAGTATAGCCATATTAGGCATTTCCCACTAGATCTCAATCTCTTCTCCCAATCTCTTGCTGGGAGTGAAGACCATAAACGTATGATAAAGCTGCATATCTGAAGATAGCAACCTTTAAAGTGGAACTCAAAAATTATATTTCTCACTCCTTTTTTTTGGAGATATTCCTGCTTTGCACTCCACAACACCTCCTGCCCAAACCACCCTTCCATAAGCTAGGCATTGGACTGAGGCTGCTTAGATTGATACCCTAGCCGTGCAGCATCTATTGCTCCTACCCATACTCCAAAACCAATTACTGCCAATCTGTGCATGCCCACATGGCCAGTTAGGTTTGTCACTCACAAAACTGAAGCATGCGGTTCTGAACTGAAGAATTGGCCACATTACAGCCAGAGCCATCGGATGACCCCCATGTCTACTCATCTCTCTGACACCTTCAGTAGGGTTTGTTTTCTCTTTTGGAAAGTTCCTCCCATCCTACTGGAAAAGGACCTCCTCCTCTAATTTACATAAGGCTAAAGAGGTGCTATTGATATTTAATAGCTATGGTGATTTTCAATTTTATTACTCTAATAAAAGGGCATAGTGTTCATTTTAACATAGTGTTTTTTACACATCCAATTGTTACTATAAGCTTGACTGATTCTTTACAGTGTATAATTGGTCAATGGACAGAAAAAGTGTCATTGCTTGGCAAAGATGGTATGGGGTGCCCTGAGAGCAAGTGGAGGGGCACGATGTGACATGTTATGGAGCATGTGGGAGGTGAAGGTCATGAAAGTGAGGGCTAGTGGCCTTAATTAAATCCTTATAACCAGTACAAAGTACCAAAGCAATAAGCAGGCCTTTCACTGGCCTGTCTTATCACCAGTCACATTGTTGGCCGTCTCAGACCACTTTGACAGGTCAGCTGACCTGATGCCAGTTTGCACCACTCACTGCTAATTACCATTTGTCTTTAACAGCACTTCTTCCCAAAGTGAACACGTGAAGCTAGGAATTTTACTAACTCTCGTGACCAAACTTGAGGATGAAAATCCAGGCCAATACCATTAAAACAGAAATCAACCATTCCCATTTAATTTCAGATACTGATGTGTCCTGCTTCATTTAAAAAAAATATTAGTTGACAATCTGTTACCTAAAATAAATTGGTGTAATGTGCCTGTCATTTTTTCATTTCAAAATTATCCCAAATTCAAATATGTATTGTTGGGCCGACATAGTTTGTCAGCATTCAATTTATTCTTTTTTAAACAAACCTTATTTTTGATGCCCAGAAGCCACCTAGAATGTTATGTGGTTCATCGTGAGTTTTATTTTGAAAGTTTGATTGTTTTCTGAAATCTTCAGGTAATCTCTCTTTGAATACTTGAAATAGCAACACCTATCAATTTATTTTATCAATTCCAATTTCACAAACAGTTCTGCCTGAGTCGGGTAGTTTTAAATTGTGATTTTACATCAGAGAGATAAGTGCACGTAATTAGTTTAGACCTAAATCCTACATTTCCTTTAAGGGCTGATGCTTTATGGTGCATCATATTACCTGGCCCCTCACAAAAATGGAGGAAGCCCATCTACATAAAGGTTGGTCTCCAGCAGCTTTTTTTTCCCTGGAAGCAACATTTATTGACTCAGGGTGAGATTTCTGTCCCCACCAGAGTGCACATAATGATTTCTCTTACTGCTTTGGATCTTCAAACATCCCCCCCAGTTTTGCACACCTTTTTGTAATCATGCATTAACATTTCGGCTGGAATGACCCTTCCCCAGAATCCTGTGTTCTGAGAAGGGTCACTTGATCCAATATGTTAACTTTGATTCCTCTCAACTGATGCTGCCAGACCAGTTGAGCTTTTCCAGCAATTTCTGTTTTTGTTTCTGATTTACAGCATCCATAGTTCTTTTGGTTTTTATTTTGTCTTTTTATCCTGTGTCCCAGTTTTAGGTGTCTCCACCTTATAAAAGGTAGAGGAAAAGTCTCTTTTATCCAATTAGCCCCTCCCACTTTTCAATTAACTTTGATCCTTTGATAATACAGGGAGAACGAGTCATTTGAGTACAGAACTGGCTCAAAGGTAGAAGACAGAGGGTGGTGGTGGAGGGTTGTTTTTCAGACTAGAGGTCTGTGATCAGTGCCACAAGGATTGGTGCTGGGTCCTTTACTTTTTGTCATTTATATAAATGATTTGGATATGAGCATAAGAGGCACAGTTAGTAAGTTTGTAGATGCCACCAAAATTGGAGGTGTAGTGGACAGCAAAGAAGGTTGCCTCAGATTACAATGGGATCTTGATCAGATGGGCCAATGGGCTGAGAAGTTGCAGATGGAGTTTAATTTAGATAAATGCCAGGTGCTGCATTTGAGGAAAGCAAATCTTAGCAGGACTTACACACTTAATGGTAAGGTCCTAGGGAGTGTTGCTAAACAAAGAGACCTTGGAGTGCAGATTCATAGCTCCTTGAAAGTGGAGTCACAGGTAGATAGGATAGTGAAGAAGGCCTTCGGTATGCTTTCCTTTATCGGTCAGAGTATTGAGTACAGGAGTTGGGAGGTCATGTTGCAGCTGTACAGGACATTGGTTAGGCCACTGTTGGAATATTGCCTGCGATTCTGGCCTTCTTCCTATCGGAAAGATGTTGTGAAACTTGAAAGGATTCAGAAAAGATTTACAAGGATATTGCCAGGAATGGAGGATCTGAACTACAGGGAGAGGCTAAACAGGCTGGGGCTGTTTTCCCTAGAGCATCGGATGCTGAGGGGTGACCTTATAGAGATTTACAAAATTATGAGGGGCATGGATAGGATAAATAGACAAAGTCTTTTCCCTGGGGTGGGAGAGTCCAGAACTAGAGGGCACAGGTTTAGGGTGAGAGGGGAAAGATATAGAGGAGACCCAAGCGGCAACTTTTTCACTCAGAGGGTGGTACGTGTATAGAATGAGTTGCCAGAGGAAGTGGTGGAGGCTGATGCAATTGCAACATTGAAGAGGCATTTGGATGGGTATATGAATAGGAAGGGTTTGGAGGGATATGGGCCGGATGCTGGCAGGTGGGACTAGATTGGGTTGGGATATCTGGTTGGCATGGACAGGTTGGACTGAAGGGTCTGTTTCCATGCTGTGCATCTTTTATGACTCTATATGACTCTAATCTTGCCCTAAACGTGCTTTCCTTGACCAACTGATGTTGGTCATGTGAATACAGAACTGTTACAAAATGCTTTTCACATCGTCTTTGACTGTCTTAAAGGCTCTGAGAGTCATGTCTATTAAAAACAGTTTCACAAACTCACAAAGTGCTCTCACTCTTCAAAGTATCAGCTTTTAGCTTAAAAGGGTTTTTTTTTAAAAAGCTTGACGTAAGTTTCCCATGATCCCTTTAAATTGAACACTGGTATCTTTTTTTGGGCCAGGCCTGCCCAATGTCCATTAGAAGCCCCATCCTCAGCCATTAATTTTCTGGAACTTCTGATGTGTCAAACATTACTTGGCTACTCAGCATTTCATGGTGGTGGGAATGTATGTGGGAGTAGTTGCATCCTGCTTTTCTGCTTCTATTGCTGTACTATATTGAGAAATGTAACATTCCAGTATAGATCTGAGCAATTGGATACTTACCCTACAGTAACATTTGGGATTAATTGAGAAGCACACAAGCTCCTAACTCTTGTGGAGGCCAGGGGATGTTTCCTATAAATAGAGACCTGCAGCATCATAGTTGCATTAAAGATTTCACTCAACATTGGGCAAAGTATTTAAATAGAGATTATATATATTAAGATCTGAGTGGGAAATATGAAGAAACAGAATCTTGATGTTAATTTTACTGCAAATCTAAAAATATGGAATAGGCTTTAGACCATTTCCATTGAAGTGCATAGAATATTATATCACAGAAAGCACCATTTGGTCTAACGGATCTATGCTTCACATTAGCCATCTTAACTTTCTTCAATACCACAGCACCATCACTATACTATTATATCCCTTTCTCCGTGATGTATTTGTATAGCTTCTATGTAAATGCTACATGCTATTTGCCTCAATATTTCATGTGGTCACAAATTCCACACTCTCTGAGTAAAGGAGTTTCTTTCTGAAATTCATATTGGATTTCTTAGTGAGTCTTCTCTTTACGTCTTTTAGTTTTGGACTCCATGCAGATGGAGGTCAAGTCCATCTTCTCTCTGTCAACCCTATCAACAACCCCGTCCACGATTTTAAAGACTTCTATCAGGTCATCCCACAGACTTATTTGTTCTAGGCAAAGGAACATCTGTCTGTCAATTTTTTAATGGGAATTGTGCCCACTCAGTTCTGGTGAAATGCTTATAATTGCACGTCCCTTCCCAACTTTCTCCCATTTTTATAAACTTCTTTTTGCTCTAAACTGTTGACAGTAAATTTGCTTCTATTTATCACTGGATGTAATTAATATAATATTCTGCAATAATCTATTTTATTAGAATATTTAATTTAGTTTAAAGAGCAAAAATGAGGTTTGCAATTTACTTCTTTATTTAAAGAAAAGCATAACTCATGTTTAAATTAAGGGTTGCTTTTATTTTAGAAGTAGTTCCTCTATTTATTGCTTCTGTCTATTCTCCCCATATGTAGACAGATAAACAGCTGTGCTTTCCCACCCTCTGTGTGATCAATGAAGGTTTGTACTGGGATAGATTGCAGTGCTCATTTTCCGAAGCTCAGCATAATTGTCTTTAAATTCTATAAAAGGTGTTTCCCTCTACATTTTAGCAATGGTTTATGATTTCTCAGGCACAAATTCCACATTGCTTAAAGCATCAGATGGATATCATTACATAATCTATTCATTGCACAGTCAAAAAAGTGTGCATGATTGTTGCAGTCATTATAAAATATTTTGCAAGATATTTTAAAGGCATTGCTCCTCAACAGTACAGGTCCTTCTCAAAAGATGTACATTGGTGGAATGGTTAACTGGACCCCAATTTGAAGATGTTGGATGTTTTGAAATCCACATGATGGACTATATTTTTCATCAAACTTTGGGGTTCTAATGTTTGGAATAAATGGGGTTTCAGAGTTCACACTCACCTCAGTGAGACAGGTTTAGTGATTATCTGGAAGGTGGCCTCCTACATGGCTGTTGTGTAATGAAGAGTTGAAGAGTGTGGTGCTGGAAAGGCACAGCCAGTCAGGCAGCATCCGAAGAGCAGGAGAGTCAATGTTTCGAGCATTAAGGACAGTAAATGGGTTCTCAATGCTGAATGTCCAAACAGAGGTTGGCAGTACAAGACCTCCGAGCTAGAGGTGCCCCCTGAAGAGTTGAATTTTCAACTTTGTAAACTGTGGCCACAGCAGCAGACCATCATTAAAAAGGGGGATTTCTCTACCAAAGTAATGTGACTACAAGCGTAACTAGCTTTCAACTCCATTCTCATTTTTATTGGACTAAGTGGTTTTCCATTTCTCGTTGTTGCGTAACCACCAGCCCTCCCTACCATCAATGCCACATCCCTGAAAATACATCAGAGTTGGGAACACAGCAGCATTCTGGCAAGCTGGCCAGCGGTGAGGAATTGTTACCAGGCCCACCTCTAAACCTGCCTCTGCCTCCACAACAGAAGCCAGACTAACAGGGGCAATTGAGAAACTGTTGCAGATAGAACATAGAACATCTCAGTGCAGTGCAGGTCCTTCAGCCCTCGATGTTGCACTGCTCTGTGAAACCAATCTGAAGCCCATCTAACCTACGCTATTCCATTCTTGTCCATATGCCTATCCAATAAAATGCCTGTAAAGTTGGCAAGCCTACAACTGTTGCAGGCAGTGCCAACCATGCTCCTCCAACTCTCTGAGTAAAGAAACTACCTCTGACATCTATCCTATACCTATCACCCCTCAATTTGAAGCTATGGCCCCTCGTGCTAGCCATCACCATTCTCTCACTATCCACCTGATCTAATCCTCTGATTGTCTTATATGTCTCAATTAAGTCAACTCTCAGCTTTCTTCTCTCTAATGAAAACAGCCTCAAGTCCCTCAAACTTTGCTCATAATACCTTCCCTCCATACTAGGCAACATCCTAGTAAATCTCCTCTGAACCCTTTCCAAAGCTTTCACATCATTCCTATTATGCAGTGACCAGAATTGCATGCAATACTCCAAGTCAACCACACCTGAGTTTTATACAGCTGCAGCATGACCTCATGGCTCTGAAACTCAATCCCTCTACCAATAAAAGCTAAACACCGTATGCCTTCTGAACAGCCTTATCAACCTGGGTAGCAACTTTGAGGGATCCATGCACACGGACACCGAGATCACTCTGCTCATCTACACTACCAAGAATCTTACTATTCGCCCAGTACTCTGCATTCCTATTGTTACTTCCAAAATGAATCACCTCACATTTTTCTGCATTAAACTCCATTTGCCACCTCTCAGCCCAGCTCTGCAGCTTCTCTCTGTTCCTCTGTAACCTATAACATCCTTCTGCACTATCCAAAATTGTACTGACCTTAGTGTTGTCATCAAATTTACTAACCCGTCCTTCTATGCCCTCATCCAAGTCGTTTATAAAAATGACAAACAGCAGTGGACCCAAAACAAATCCTTGCGGTACACCTATTAGTAATTGAACTCCAGGATGAACATTTCCTATCAACCACCACCCTCTGTCTTCTTTTAGCTAGCTAATTTCTGATCCAAATCGCTAAATCACCCTCAATCCCATGCCTCTGTATTTTGTGCAGTAGCCTACTGTGGGAAACCTTAACAAATGCCTTACTGAAATCCATATACTCTACATCAAGCACTTTACCCTCATCCACCTGCTTGGTCACCTTCTCAAAGAACTTAAAAAAGTTTGTGAGGCATGACCTACCCTTCACAGAACCATGTTGACTATCTGTAATCAACTTATTCCTATCGAGATAATTATAAATCCTATCTCTTATAACCTAATCCAACACTTTACCCACAACTGAAGTAGGCACACTGGTCTATAATTATCAGGGTTGTCTCTACTCTCCTTCCTGAACAAGGGAACAACATTTGCTATCCTCCAGTCTTCTGGCACTATTCCTGTAGACAATGACAACATAAAGATCAAAGCTAAAGGTTCGGCAAACTCCACCCTGGCCTCCCAAAGAATCCTTGGGATAAATCTCATCCAGCCCGGGGGATTTATCTATTTTCATACTTTCCAAATTTCTAACGCTTCCTCCTTGTGAACCTGAATCCCATCTAGTCTAATAGTCTGTTTCTCAATATTCTCCTCGACAACATTATGTTTTTCCAGTGTGAATACTGATGACAAAATATTGTGCAAAATTGCCGAAACAATTGAGGTTTGCACCTTAACTTGTTCCAAAATATTCTGGCCACAAAAAGAAACAAAGTTATCTCTTGTGGGGTTTTCACTGGGGCTAGTAGGTCTGAAGCAAACCAGATTAATTTTAATAAAAGTTTTGAGGAAAGGTCACAAACTGAAACTCCCTTTCTATTTCCACAGAGGCTACCTGACCAGCTCAGCATTGTCTGCATTTTCCTTTCATCTAGAAGTGTTATTACACACAATTGAAGTCTTTTTCTCTTTCACCAGATCAGCCGTGGTATTTTTTCCATTTATTATCCACCACTAGTAAATCATTCACGTTTTCTAATTGAATGGTTTATGTGCAATACCCTGAACTGACAGAGAGAGGGAGAGTGGGCTAAATCAAAATGGAGTTGAAAACAGAGTTAAAGTGCACCACACCCTGCAGTGCTCACCTCTCTCTAAACAAAAAAGAGTCTTGGTGGACACTGCGTGCTCCCTCTCCAAGGAGCTACACATTTTCTATTTTTAAATTCAGATTTCATCATTTGCAACTTTTTGCTTTTGATGCATATCTCTGATAGTTTCAGTGGAATGGGTTAAAACTGACAGATAGTAATCTAATTTGGCTTAATTATTCTTTAAACCACTCAAGAATATTCATATTTCAGCCATCAGACTCACATCTGCGAGGGCTTCTGTGAGGTCTGATTAAAGGGCTTAGTTTAGATGTTCTCAATGAGTGTTTCCCTGTCTCTATGACCTAATTCACCCTACACACTTACCAAAGGCTCCAAAAGCTCTGCACAACTTCAGTTTTGGCTTCTTGTGAATCTCAGTTTGCCTAGCTCCACCATTTCAGCTGCCTGTACGCTATGTCCTGAGATCTAACTTAATGTTTTACTTTCGCATAGGTGTAATATAAATATAAGATTTTTTTTGATAATTAGTGATAACAGTTACTAAATAAACTTGATTTCACTCGATTTTTATCCTGCTCTCTAAGCACACATTCTGGCATGGTAAATGAGATCACATCTGTGCTAATTAATGTAAATATTTTTAATTTGTATGTTAATAATTGACATTAGAAGGAGACACTCAGCTGGAGGTTTATTTCTGTCTTGCTACAGTAGTCAAAGTTGTAAATTTAAGAATTGCTACCGTGATGTAATCAAGGAAAAGAACTTGATTACATGGTTTAATTAAACACCAAACTTTCTAAATACTCATTGGTAACATGTATGCTGAGCAGCCTATTCTATACCAACCAAGTGATGTCCCACTGAAATTAGAAGTTCCACTTGAAGGCTTAATCGATCACTGGGCAGAGACCAAAAGCGGGATGCCACCATTCAACCATCTTTTCCTCCCCTCCACTGTCAGCACTCTATGGGGGCCATTCCCTGTCTGACATCCTGATCCACTCCTCCATCACTCCTAAATCTTCCTCACTTCCCCATGGTATCTTTTCAAGCAATTGCAAAAGATCTATCACTTTGCCTTTCACCTCCCCCCTCCACACCATGCAAGTCCCCAAATTCATGTTCCAGGTAAAGCAATGTTCACTTGGGCATATTTCAATCTAGTCCACTCTATTAGCTGTTCACAATGGGATCTCATTTACAATACAGACCGGGTGAAGAACACCTCCACTCTGTTTGTAGAATGACCCTGACTTTCTGGATATTTGTCATTTCAATAATTTTCCTTGCTCTCATTCTAACATTTCCACCCTGGGCCTGGTGCAGTGTTCCAACAAAGCACAAGGCAAGTGGAGGGACAACAGCCCATTTTAAGCTTAAGCACTTTATATCCTCGAATACTCAATATTGAATTCCATAACTTCAGAAACTGACCTTAGACACAGATTTGCTCACACAGGTTAGAGGTTAGAAGATATCTAAACGTGATAACATATTTACAGTGGTGTTTCACTCATTGTGCCTATGTGACCTCAGAAGGTTGTAGTCTTTCCTCTCCTTCCACAATATCTTGGTACAGTCCCGGTTTCTACAGCTGTGGTGGAGGAAGCCTGCCCTACAGTGGAACCTGTTGGTTATGGAGGTTTGGCCTGATGACCCTGATGGTGCTCACATAAGTATTGAATGTGACCTGCTCTAAAGCAGGTCTTTGAGTATGAATTCCTGAGGGTGTCAGGAGGGGTAGGGATAGGAGACCCAGTCACCTCTGGATTGTTCGTGGAGGAGACTTCGGGTGCAGGGGAGTACTGGCTATCCATGTTTTGTCCTCCAGCTGGATGCCTTCTGTCACTGCCCTGTCTCCTTGTGAGGAAGGGGCAACAAGAATGATGATCATTAGCTTGGGGATGAGTCTCGAAAGGCCAGATGGCCTACTCCTTCTCCTAGTTCTTATGTTCTTACTTTGTGGTTAGTGCTGGGCACCAATGGCCAGAGCGATGAATTACAGCTCTGTGCACATATCTGACAGACACTGAGACTGCTGGATCTGCTTCTCTATGGTGGCTACCAACCAGTCCAACCAGCCTGAGCCTGCAAGTCCCAACGGCATTGTTACAGTCTAGAAGCCAATCTTGAAATCAGGTTCCCGTCTGACAAACATACCTGCTATCCCTATTCCTTCCCGTGCATGACAATGAAATCCATGACTGTGGGATCCTCTCTTGACTTGGGCTGAGCAGGTGCCTGTTCTCTGGCAGTCCTCCGAGTGTTTCTACCTTCGACAATTACAACGATATGGTAGTGAGGTGCTAACCAACCAGTGGTCCTAGCTCTAATTTGCATAAAATTCCCACTGAGATGTCAGTGTCTGACCCAGTAGGAGGTGCAGAAGGCAGCTTTGCCGATGATTCCTCTGAGGGAGTTGTCTTCCTCAGTGATGGAATAGACCTCTCAACAGCAACTGGTAGCTACTGAAGACAAAATAAAAAGAGAATGTCCCATTCAAGGGAGTAGTAGTCATTATAATGTTAACTTTAAATGCACAATATGGAAATGGGATGATAGCACGACAAGGGCCAATGCTTCTAACTTTGTTTCTGGGACCTGGAGGTTTTGGCATTCCCACAGGAGACTCCAGGTCATTGCTAGTGTTAGCGGTGGCTGCACAGAGAGAGAGAGAGAGAGAGAGAGAGAGAAAGAGAGGATACAAGCTGCTGACATGCTGCAGCAAATACTGAATGCAAAACTGATGACACATAGGGAAAAAAAAGCAGCTTGTGATCTAAGAAGGTCCTTAGTCTAGCTGCTGGTCTGGGTTGATTGAATTCGGTTTGTACCAACTAAGTTCCGTGCAAAGCAAGGAAGGCAAACTAATGCAAAAGCTTTATTTAGACATAGAATTATGAGGTAATACTACCAAGTCCCTGGGCCAGGGCCAATAAGGTAAAGGCGAACGAGCCTGAGCCAATGGGAAAGAGTCAGCATGGCTTGAAGGAGATAAGAAGAAGACTTGAGTGTGGAGCCAGCGAAAACTCCAGAGACCAACCATCGGGGAAGCTGACCCTGCGTCAAGGATGTGGTGACGACATCAGAGAGAGAAATAGAGAGAGGGAATGGAGCACCTGGAGTGTCAGCCCTTGTCAGCACCAGCGACTATCCTGCTCGGGTATTAGCTCCTATATTCTGTGACTACTCAAGTAGTGTCAGAGGACCCTAATGGGTGTACAAATAGGTTCTACCCATTATCCTGTAGGACAACCTGGATGCTTGTCATCAAGCTTGCATTGTGGTCTAAGATCATTTCTGACATTGCTGATAAGGCCAATCTTATAGTATGAGGAACTGTAGGAATCTCAGCATGTATACAGGTCTGAGATGGTAGGTTTGAGGTAGATAGTGGTAGAAAACCCAATAATGGATTTGTAACTAGTCCATTGAGGAAAGAGAACTGTGTTTCAAAGGTGGATTTTAGTGCAGGATGGAGCTCATTAATACATATGAGGAAATTCTTATATGCAACTGCAGAATCAAATAAAGACAAAATATCGTCGCCCCTTCAGAAATAAGCAACAGGTAGGAGGTTATAGGTCATTCCATGGAGGGTGTGTCTCTGTATGGAATCTGACAAAGTTGCTCATGAGATTGGTCCTAGAGATGATCCTATGGAGACACTATTTACTTGAGCATAGGTAGTGTTGCCAAAATTGAACCCACTTCTGTAAATTGCTAAGTTCATAACTTCAACGAGTACAGATTCAGAAATGGCACTACATCAAGATTGCCATTCATATGGTACAAATGTCGATGGCTTCTCTGACTAGTATATCAGTGAATAGGTTTATAACTTTGAATTAGTGCATAGACACAGCATTGCTGTTAATATGCAAGTCCTATATGAACTTCATGGAAGTGAAGGAATCCTCCATTGTGTATGTGGAAAACTCAGTTAGAGCTAGTTGTAAAACAAATTGTAGATATGATAGAGTGTAAAGTGGCATCAGCAGAATACCTTGACCAATCAGCGTTGAATCTAAACAGAAGTCTGGCAATTAACTGGTACATTCTCCAGAGGAATGTTTCTACCAATCAGAGTTAATTTGCAAACCAATCAGCACTTGCTTCCAAAGAAGTATAAATTCTTGTTGCCTGTGAAGTTTGATGTTCTTGCAAAACAAATTTGTAATCAGGCCGTTACTCAATACAGAGGAGTATGAACTGGTTTCAATATGAATGTCCTCAGCACCACAATAAGTTGTCAGTGTTCCACACACTGATGACTTAAAAAGATATTTTACTAATGTTTTACTGAAATCTGTCACCTATCCCATTGCAAATGATTCCTTAAATTGTTAGAAGATGATGTGCGGCACAGTCTGTGAAAGATATCTGCAAATTCTCTGTTTTTAAACGACATGAAAGATTAGGAATGGTGGACATGCCTCGATCTCCTGCTAGATGTGCATGCTATTCTAAATGAAGTGGTATAGCTCTGTTTGTAAGCATGAACACCATCCCAGGATCTTATTGTTAAGTAGCTGATTCAAATTTTGTGTGTTCTTAAGAAAGAAACTACCTATAACAGCGGGATGAGATTGACAACTGGAATGGAGCTTACATTTGAGAATACTATTAACAATGAGTTGAAAACCTCACAAATTCTGTGTTAAGTAAATGCCAGGTTGCAACTATTTCACATTTCTTACAAGATACCATTACGCAATTAATATGCTTAAGGATTTTGCTAGCTTGTATTTTACAATAAAATATTTTATCATTGTAAGGTGCTCGCTTTAGTT
The DNA here is from genome assembly GCF_020745735.1 of Hemiscyllium ocellatum. Lineage (NCBI taxonomy): Eukaryota > Metazoa > Chordata > Chondrichthyes > Orectolobiformes > Hemiscylliidae > Hemiscyllium > Hemiscyllium ocellatum. Next base: position 56,172,204 of record NC_083410.1, on the reverse strand, counting down.
CTGGAATGACATTTATTTAACTTCCACAGTCAGGAATTTGCACAGCCCAGCAGAAAGGAGAAGGTTGCATTAGGTGTGGTTGGTGATGACCATCTTCCTTTGCCTCTCAGTTCTGGAGCAATCTCAAGATGGTCAGTCATGTCATGCCTGGTAGGCAGAGTGGATGACCAGTCACTGACCAATGATCAGGATTGAAATGGAAAATGCTTTATTAGCTGATAGTTAGATGCGCTTGCACAATAATTAGAGGGCTGTCAGATCTCTTTAGCAGTACTGTTAAGATCTGCAAGAAATCTCTGACCCTTCAGCCCATCACTCTTGGTGTAGTTTTGATATAGTGAGACATGCTGCTGACATGGCTGATGGAAATTCCTGGCTGGCCCTGTGGTTGAGTGATGACTCCTTGCTTGTGTCGGTTACTTAGTCAGGTGGGGGTCCTTTCCCCATGGACAGAAGGCAAAGATCGACATGCTTATGCAAACAAGTCTGCATTGTTCTGAACTTCACAAGAAGTCCTACACAACAATTTCAAGAAGGGACAACAGAAGATTTGTGTGGAGGACAGCATTTAAAAGATGAAAATACGTATGGAAGGGAAGAGACTCAGTGAACCAAACAACATGATCTTAGTCAAAGATCCCTCCTGAGTGATTTAAAATAATTTCAGTCAGATTATCTAAAGGGTAATTCATGGAAAAGAAACGATGTATTGACAAGAGAGTCATGATGAACCAAGTAAGATGGTCTTGGTCAAATATAACTCCTAAGTGGCTTACAGCCTGACAGCCTGAATAATTTAATCAAAAATGTTTTGTTAAATATTCTAAATAAAGTTATTGAATTTAGTGTGGGTCACATCAATTGTAATTCTCAGTGTTGAATTTAAAGATGTAGAATCGCCAAACATAGGGAGCCTAGGACTAGTGAAAAATTACAGCAAGGTTTTCAGGAGGGTATTCAGGTAAGATTTCTTTTCACACAAATGATGGGAGATGTATAGAACTTACTTTCACAAATGCAGTGTGCGCTCAGCAGATTGTGTTTGCTGGATTAGTGGTGCTGGAAGAGCACAGCAGTTCAGGCAACATCCAAGGAGCAGTAAAATCGATGTTTCGGGCAAAAGCCCTTCCGATTTTACTGCTCCTCAGATGCGCCTGAAATGCTGTGCTCTTCCAGCACTACTAATCCAGAATCTGGTTTCCAGCATCTGCAGTCATTGTTTTTATCAAATACTGTTTGCGTCCATTGCTTCTTGTCATTTGAACTGAATGTATCACTTTATCAGACTCACAATTAAATTTGATTTGCCATATATCCAGCCATTTCACCAGTCTTCAGATGTCCTTTGGAAGTCTGGTGTTACCCTCCTCATTGTATATCATGTCTCCAAGTTTCATGCCTTTAATATTGTAATGATATCCTTCATTCCAATGTTTGTGTCATTAATCTATATCAAAAAGAACATGGTAATACTGATAACTGGGGTTTAGCACTCTATGTATCCTTCCAGTTAAAAAAAAAGTTTACCCCTACTCTCCACTTTATCCTTTTCATTTCCCTGCTGCCATTCTATCTTTAATCCCATGCACCTTAATTTGATTTACAAGTCAGGCACTTAGGGTATGTGCAGGGTAGATGGAGAAAATGCATTCCCCTGTTGGAGAGTGGCTCAGACCCCAAGGGAGACAGATTTAAAATGATTGACAGATGCACCAAAATGATGTGAAGACTTTTGTTTTTGCAGCAAGTGATTGTATTCTGGAACACATTGCCTGAAATAGTAGTGGTGGTGAATTCAACTGCTGTTTACCAAAGGAAATTGGATATTCATAAATAAAAAACAAGGTGCAGGGAAAGGACTGACTAGCGACATGAGCCAAATTTCTCTGGCTGAGTATTAGCAACATGCTGCATGGCATTCTCTGTGCTACAACAATTCTTTGATTCTGCTTTGAGCTAATTTACTGTCTGAGACATGTTTTGTTTAATATATTCATGTAGAAGGTAGTTTGGATTACACCAGATGAAACCAATCAATTATTTTCTACCTTGAAAATATAACAATTATGAATTTTCCCTTAGAGGGCATTCAGACAAATGTCATTATAATTCTAATGGATCTATTACATAGACTGGAGCACAGAGTGGTGCTGGGAAATACTGTATTTGTATTACTCAGTGGTATGTAATGCATCACAAGTGTTTAAATACGCATTTGATATTACAAATTCTGTCATAAATTATAAGAAGGGCAATTTAATGCACAATGCAATCTATTTATAATAAAGTGAATGGCAAGGTAGTGTTTTGCCTGCCACATTTAACTGGCTGCTCTTCTGTAACATACATAAAGAGTGATCTCCAATGTTTTAAATGCACAAAAAGATCCGTCTTACAATCAAACAATCACAATTTTTCAATTTGTTGTCCATAAATTTTTTCTGGTGAAACACTCCAATTAGTGAAAGTCTGAAGTACTCTCTGTGTGAGAGTCCTGGTCAAGTTGGATATTGTCCCACGGCTTCATGCACCTTTCAAAGATTCTTGAGACCCATACATGTGCTTAAACAACTGCAGTGTCACTTGATTATAATCCATAAGTATATAATAGGTGTCTGCTAACAATGGTTGTCCAAGAAGTCTGGTTTTGCATCATGTGAATCAACTTCAAGAATCTTTTAGGACCAAATATTTCTCTAATGCTGCTGGTATCCTTGTGTGTGCATCCTACCGTTATCACCCCCAGAGAAGACATTCTAAATTTTTCTTGCTATTTTCCTATTTTCTGCTGTCCAAATGCATACCATATACGCTCATAGAAAAGTCAAGTTTTTAATTCCAGATTTTCAAACAAAAGGTAAGAGGTTGATGTTTTACAAAAGTAATACTGCTGAGGGGTTGAAATTCATGCCAGATCATTGAAACTGCTGACATGGCATTTGGCTTCCCATAACATAATTCTCACCATATGTTTTGCAAGGTTTATGAAGGTTGGTAGCTCAGGTTGAGGTTTAGGGTGTAGGTTTGCTCACTGAGCTGTAGGTTTGATATCCAGACGTTTCATTACCTGGCTAGGTAACATCATCAGTGGCGACCTCCAAGTGAAGCGAAGCTATTGTTTCCTGCTTTCTATTTATATCTTTCTCCTGGATGGGGTTCCTGGGGTTTGTGGTGATGTCATTTCCTGTTCGTTTCTGAAGGGTTAATAGGTGGCATCTAGATCTATGTGTTTGTTTATGGCGTTGTAGTTGGAGTGCCAGGCCTCTAGTAATTCTCTGGCATGTCTTTGCTTAGCCTGTCCCAGGATAGATGTGTTGTCCCAGTCGAAATGGTGTTTTTTTTTCATCCGTGTGTAGGGCTACGAGGAAGAGAGAGTCGTGCCTTTTTGTGGCTAGCTGGTGTTTGTGTATCCTGGTGGCTAACTTTCTTCCTGTTTGTCCTATGTAGTGTTTGTGGCAGTCCTTGCATGGAGTTTTGTAGATAGCATTGGTTTTGTCAATGGGTTGTACTGGGTCTTTTAAATTTGTTAGTTTTTGTTTGAGAGTGTTGGTGGGTTTGTGTGCTACTAGGATTCTGAGGGGTCTTAGTAGTCTGGCTGTCATTTCTGAAACTTCTTTGATGTATGTTAAGGTGGTTAGGGTTTCTGGCTTTGTTTGGTCTGCTTGTCATGGTTTGTTCTTGAGGAATCTGCGGACTGTATTATTTGAGTATCCGTTCTTCTTGAATACGTTGTATAGGTGGTTCTCCTCTGTTTTCCGAAGTATCAGAGAAAGATATAAATAGAAAGCAGGAGACAACAGCTTCGCTTCACTTGGAGGTCGCCACTGATGATATCACCTTGCCAGGTGATGAAACGTCTGGATATCAAACCTACAGCTCAGCGAGCAAACCTACACCCTCTCACCATATTCCATTCACCTGTCACTCCTGTGCTTTCTTATCAACATTTGTTCCTAGCTTGTAAAACATTCCAACCTTAATCCCTCATTAGCCTCAACAAACTCCTCCAAGGTCTGGATTCTTCCTATCTCTGCAACCTTCTCCAGCTGTACAAATGTTTGAGATCTCTATTATTCCCTCAGTCTGCTCTATTGTGATTCTCCTATTTTCTTCATTTTACTATTTGTGACTGTACCTTCGGTTGTGCAGATCTTGTGCTCTGGGATTCTTCCCCTAACTGTCCACGATTTTCTCCAAAGAAAGTTCTGAAAAACACTTAACTCTGACTATATTTTTTGATTACCTCTCCTACATTTCTTTGTGGCTCAGTATCACTTCTTGTTTCATTATAATTGTGAAGAGTCTTGAGATATTTAATAGATTGAAGAACCTCCATTTATGCTATTTACTAATGGCTTCGGTATTACAGCTATTTTAAGAATTGTCTCAATGAGTTGGAGCAAATAGTATTTTAAACACTTATCTTTGTTGTCCGTAATGCAAATTTCTGATATTTTAGAAGTGTCTATGTTAGTGATTTTGAAATCTGTTGCTTTAATCTCCAATTTTTCTGATTGCAAGATGATGGCAGAGTATCAGCTCAGTGTGCAGGCTCCCACCTGGAGCAGATTGTCCACTTTAATGAGTTTTCTTCTTTCCACAGCTTTTTTCCTTTACTTTAATCTTCTTCACTTCTGTGGAAAGATCAAGCCAATGTGGGGGACGGTGAGAGAGCATGGGGTAGAACAAGAAAGCGAGCCCAGTGTGGGAGAGTGTGAGCCCAATGCAGAGGAGATTGGGCTCAGCATGTAGGCGATAGAGGTCCTCTGACATCTACGTGGCGGTGACAGCAGGCAGCCTGAGATCTCCCAGCCTCTGCGGTAGTTTTGAACAAGGGGAGATCCAATTCAATGCAGAGGAGATCGAACTCTTACAGGGAATGTGAGTCCAGCATGGCTAAGCACTTAAGAAGAACTGAAACGTTGAACTTTTAACTTTATTTCTTTATTTTTCTACTCTGTACCTAAGATGTTTTACTAAGTACCTTTGTACCTAAGATGGCAACATTGTACACTTTTCATTGCATACCTGTAACCCTGTACTTGACTACACATGAAAATAAAATCTAATTCTAATAGGATTTAGTGCGCACACAGATGAAATCTCAAGAAATTGTAGGAAATCTTAGAATGCAGATCAACAATTTCCCAAGATATATTCAGATACCAGGTGCGCTTCACTAGGAGCACCGAATCATGGAAACGTACACATATTTCATTTCATTAAATAATCCAACTGTAAACACATTCAGCCAGAAGACTTTCTGTGTTAAGTCTACAGTTTCATATTTTTGCCTTGCTGTATGATGTAGTCTTTATCTTCTCAGGTTCCAGTGACCAGTCTTTCTCTTATAGAAGACCATTGTAAACCATGAGTTTTACTGGATTAGTGCCACAAAGAGAGTTGATACACTTTTCAGGGAAGGCAGAATGGATTGAGGCTGTTTATTCTGGAAAAGAGAATGCGGAACAATGACCTGGGATTGTTACGTTAGTGAAAGGATTTGTTGGAGTAGATGTAGAGAGTGTTTCTTGTGGGCATCCAAAACTAGCGATTATAAAATAAGATAATCATGAATAAATGCAAAGCAGAATTCAGGACAAACATCTTTAAGTAGATTACTATAAATGTAGAGAGCTTTACTAGAAAAGGTAGTCAACAGAAATTCTATCAACGCATATAAAGGGAAGTTAGATAACTGCTCAAGGAAAATGGATTATAAGGATCTGGTAGGATTACACAAAGTAAGGTGGGAGGATACATTTGTGGGGCATAGACAGTAGCAGTGACCAGTTGGGCAGATTGGCCTTTTTCCATACTGTGCACTTAAATAAACTTCCACATCACAAGAACATATTGTACTTAAGGAAACTTTTCCAGCATTTTACCAAAGAAAACACTGTCAGAAAAATCTTGAATTATAAAACCCAGTATGCTGTTGACATTTTAGTTTAGTTTGTACGGTGACAAATTCTGTGATAAACAGGGTCCACATTCTCCTGTTTAACCAGTGTGCACCCAATTGTATAGAAGTATGAAATGATTATTGTTGTCAGTTACAATGTTGGACACCCATTCCCATGCATTGTATCCAATGTACTGGCAGGCTTTATAGCAGCATTTGGTCAATCTCCCTACTACTGTCAGTTTGCATTATAATAATTTCATGTCTTTTGAAAGAATAAGTTGCAGTTGATCAAAGAGGCTGGTATGTTTTTTTTCCACAGTGCTTCCTTTGAGAAATGGTTAAATCAATTAACAATGCATTGTCTAAATGAACACGGTACTGGAGCAATGGACTGGATGTCATAAGATTTCCTGTACCCTGCCATCATATCAAAGAGACGAGCCATCATATAGTGGCTGAGGAGACTGATGTTTGAATGACAGCTAGAAAAGACTTGGTATAAAAACATGAACTAAATATCGAGTGTTCTGTGCACACCATGATTAGCTTTCACAAAGCTGCTAAACGTCTGTACTGAGATCAATAGCTGAGGTGGCCTTTAAAAGCCAGATTTTCGATTAAAATTCTGAAGGATCAGTGCAGGAGATCCCAGCAATGCCCTTTTCAAATATGTGATAAGTGCTGAAAAAATGAACAATTGAAAGGGATTACTGATTTCAACTTGCGATCGATTTACATAGGATTGTCTAAAATTAAGATGATTCTTTCTCCAGGGTTCCATAGAGAATTGACAAAACATATTTAACAGTCTAAGTTAGTGAGGCAGGCTCCAGACTGTGACTGTGAGAGCATCATTACTAAATCAAATCTAAAATGTTTAAAATATTGAAATTGCATTAGCTTTCCACTCTTAATTATTGATTTAACAAATGAATGTTTATAGTTAACTAGCAACATTTGTTTAGAAGGCCTCCATTTTCAGCAGCAGTGGGAGCAGTGAGAGTGAGGACCAGATGGCTGCTGGGAAAGTAAATTTCCCTCTTAAAGGACTTACCTCGCGAGTCAGCGGCCTCCATTTTCAGCATCAGCAGGAGTGTTGAGAATGAGGAACTGAGTGGGAGTGATTGAATTGCACTCTGGGAAAGTGAGTGATCTGATATATTTGGACAGCGTAGAAATGAAAGAATAGTCAGGATGAATGCATGGTTTGAGAAGTGGTGCAGGAGAGAGGAATTCAGATTTTTGGGACATTGGGGCTGGTTCTGGGGGAGGTGGGACTATTGGATGTCCTATACCTGGGCTGGACTGGAACTGTGGGTACTTTTGCTAAGCTGTTGGGGAGGGTTTAAACTAATGTCTAGGGGAATGGGAACCAAATGAGAAAGTTAGTGAACAGTAAGGAGGTAGTAACTAAAGCTTGTAAGGAACTAGATAATGAAGTCAGTGTGACTAAGGGGAAGACTAGGCAGGGAGCAGATGATGAATTCAAAGGGACAGGTGGTCTGAAGCGCATTTGTTTTGATGCGAGAAGTGTAGTACGCAAAGCAGATGAACTTACGGCTTGGATTAGTACATGGGAGTACAATATTATTGCTATTACTGAGGGAAAGGCATGATTGGCAACTAAATATACCAAGATAAATGTGCTTCAGGTGGGATAGAGAGGGAGGTAAAAGGGGTGGAGGAGTTGCATTACTGGTTAGAGAGGATATCACAGCTGAAGGGGGGCACCATGGTAGACTTGAGCAGTGAGTCAATATGGACAGAGGTCTGAAAGAGGAAGGATGTGATAACAATGTTGGACTGTACTACAGGCCTCCCAACAGTGAGTATGAGATAGAGGTATAAATGTGTAAACAGATTGTGGAAAGATGTAGCAGGAACAGGGTGGTGGTGATATGAGATTTTAATTTTCCCAACATTGACTGGAATTCACTTACTGTTAGAGGTCTAGATGAAGCAGGATTTGTAAAGAGTATTCAGGAGTGTTTTATGGAGCAGCTTATAAGTAGTCCAACTCAGGAAAGGGCCATACTGGACCTGGTGTTGGGAAATGAGCCAGGCCAGGTCATCGAAGTTTCAGTAGGGGATTACTTTGGGAATAGTGATCATATTCCGTAAGTTTTAGCGTACTCATGGACAAAGATTAGAGTGGTCCTAAAGGAAAGGCGCTAAATTGGGGGAAAGTCAACTATAGAAAAATTCAGCAGGAGCTTGGGAATGTGGATTGGGAACAGCTGTTTGAAGGTAAATCCACATATCAGGAAAGTAGGACCAATCTGAAATGAAGAATTAAGAAGGTTGAAAGGGGTCATGAAATATCTTTACCAAACAGGGTTAAGGAAAATCCCAATGCCTTTTATTCATATACAAGGAGCAAGAGGGGAACTAGAGAAAGGGTTGGCCCACTCAAAGACGAAGGAAGAAAGTTATGCATGGAGTCAGAGAAAATGGGTGGCAATGATAATGAGTACTTTGCATTGGTATTCACTGAAGAGAGGGACATGATGAATGTTGAGGTTAGGGATGGGTGTTTGCTTACTCCAGGTCAAGTTGGCATAAGGAGGAATGAAGTGTTGGGTATTCTAGAAGGCATTAAGGTGGACAAGTCCCCAGGTCCAGATGGGATATATCTCAGGTTACTGAGAAAAGCAACAGAGGAAATAGCTGGGGCCTTAACAGATGTCTTTGCATCATCCTTGAACATGAGAGTGAGGTCCCAGAGGACTGGGGAATTGCTAATGTCGTTCCCTTGTTTAAGAAAGGTAGCAAGGATAATCCAGGTAATTATAGACTGACACCAATGGTGGGGAAACTGCTGGAGAAGATACTTATGGATATGATCTGTTTACAGTTGGAAAAAAATGAGTTTATCAGTGATAGGCAACATGGTTTTGTTCAGGGAAGGTTATGTCTTACCAACTTAATAGAATTCTTTGAGGAAGTGACAAAGTTGATTGATGAGGGAAGGGCTGTAGATGCCATACATATGGACTTCAGTAAGGCGTTTGATAAGGTTCCATGGTAGACTGAATGCGAAAGTAAAATTGCATGGGGTCCACGGTATACTTGCTAGATGGTTAGAGAACTGGCTGGTCAGCAGGAGACAGAGAGTAGTAGTGGCAGTTTCTCAAAATGGAGAAATGTGATCAGTGGTGTTTCACAGAAATCCGTGTTAGGACCACTGTTGTTTGTGATACGTATAAATGATCTGAGGGAAGGTATAGGGCATCTGATTAGCAAGTTTGCAGATGACACCAAGATTGGTGGAGTAGCAGACTGTCAGAGAATGCAGCAGAATATAAATGGATTGGAGAGTTGGGCAGAGAAATGGCAGATGGAGTTTAATCTGGGCAAGTGCGAGGTGATACATTTTGAAAGATCCAATTCTAGAGCGGACTATATGATAAATGGAAAAGCCCTGTGGGAAATTGATGTACAGAGAGATCTGGGTGTTCAGGTCCATTGTACCCTGAAGTTTGCAATGCAGGTTGATAGAGTGGTCAAAAAGGTATATGGCATGTTTTCCTTCATCAGATGGGGTATTGAGTACAAGAGTTGGCAGGTCATGTTACAGTTGTATAGGACTTTGGTTTGGCCACATTTGGAATACTGCTTAGAGTTCTGGTTGCCACATTACCAAAATGATGTGGATGTTTTGGAGAGGGTGCAGAGGAGATTCACCAGGATATTGCCTGGTATGGAGGGTGCTAGCTATGAAGAGATGTTCAGTAGATTAGGATTATTTTCATTAGAAAGATGAAAGTTGAGAGGGAACCTGATTGAGATCTACAAAATCATGGGAGGTATAGACAGGGCAAATAGCAAGAAGCTTTTCCCAGAGTGGGGTCTCAATTACTCAGGGTTATGAGTTCAAGGTGAGAGGGGAAATGTTTAAGGGAGATATGTGTGGAAAGTTCTTTATGCAGAGGGTGGTGGGTGCCTGGAAGGCGTTGCCAACAGAGTTGGTAGAGGCGGACACAATAGCCTCATTTAAGATGTATCTAGACAAATACATATGTGGGCAGGGAGCAGACATACACAGATCCATAGAAAATAGGCGACAGGTTTAGCTAAAGTATCTGGATCCATGCAGGCTTGGAGGGCCGAAAGGCCTATTCCTGTGCTGTAATTTTCTTTGTTCTTTGTTCTTTGTAAATGTTGGAAGCCAGAAGTTAAAACAAAGACAAAATTGAATTGCATAATAATTTGATCAGACGCTGAAATTGAAACAGTTGTCACAAATGCAGAATTATAATGTTATATATTTTATAAAGAAGGCCAATCTGCTCTTGTAAAATTAACTTAATCTTATGAAAAGTCACCTGACTGATTCAATGCAGCTAAAAGCAGACATACTGGTGTGTTATCTTAAATATAATCTCAAATTATCAATAATAGCCCGGGCGTTCCAGGACTAACTATTGAAACCTCAAAAAGTATAAATCCATAAAGGCTTCTGTAGTGTTAAACAGAAGACTGGGTGGACACTACAAGGAGATTCAGGGTAATTGACTATGCTTTGCAAAAAATAATTCAAAGTTAATGTCAGCAGCGATGTTTGATTGTGATTAAAACCTGGTTGAAAGAGCCTTTAAGTGTCTAGAGGTCTCAGGAGACTATGTGAAGTCAATTCCAGTCATACCTCCTCCTGAGCTCACTGTAAATAGTACTTGAGAGCTGGGTTTTCTCCCTAACATCAGGATCTTCAGAGAAAAAAGTATCTAGAAGGCCTCCAAATTCTACCAAAGAGAATTCTAACAATGTTAAGACTCCAGGCCAGCAGAATAAACAAGTACCATTGACTTTATTCCTGCTTTACCTATCAAATTCATCCATAAAAAATGACTTCCAATTGTTTTGACAACTGATGCCCATCACATCTACCGAATTCTGACTTCATATTTTCAACACCTTCCACCTCACTATCAAACATGGGTCCCATCTTTGTGTCATCTGCAAACTTACTTATTGCTCCTCATATTCTACATCTGCATCATTTATAAATAACACAAAAAAGTAAGGAACCAAGTGGGAACAGTGTGATACACCAGTGCACACCAGGTTCCATGCAGACTAACAGTCTTCTACCACCACCCTTTGTCTCCTGTCTCTGAACCAATTTTGGATTCATCTTGATAAGTTACCCAACATTCTGTGAACTCTTATCTTCTTTATTAGTTTCCCATGTGGGATCTTGTCAAAAGCCTTGCTGAAATCCATATGAACTACGTGAACTGTCCTAATGTCATTCAAATGCCTGGTGACCTAATAGAGTCCAAGTCACAGAGCTGGAATGAATGGAATCAGACCCTTCGGTCCAACTTGAATTTGGTTAGATGTTCTGTAACAGATTTGAGATTTTCAATTCCTGTTTGAATGAGAGCGAGGGCTGTACGGACAATCAACAAACTGACCATAGCACTCTATTACGGAAAGCCATTTAAAAGGTGGAAGAAAAGAGAAATAGGATCATAGAATCAAAGAGCTGTGCAGCATGGATACAAACTCTTTGATCCAATTCGTCCATGCTAACCAGAAATGCTAATTAATCTAATCTCATTTGCCAGCATTTGGAACATATCCCTCTATACTCTGCCTATTCATATACCCATCTAGATGCCTTTGAAATGCTGTAATTGTACTAGCCTCCACCATTTCCTCTGGCAGCTCATTCTATACACGCACCACCCACTGCATGAAAAAGTTACCCCTTAGGTCCCTTTCAAATCTTTCCACTCTAACCTTAAACTCATGCTCTCTGGTTTTGATCTCCACTACCCTGTGCACAAGACCTTGGCTATCTACAAAAAATTCACCAGATTTGTTTGATATGCCCTTCCTCTGACAAAACCATGCTGACTATCCCTCTCTGAATGGAGATTAATTTTCTCCTTTATTATTTTCTCCTGTGGTTTCCCTACCACTGATGTTAGTTTCACTGCTCTATGGTTCCCTGGTCTATCTCAACCAACCTTCTTGCAAAGTTGAGCTATATTAGCTGTGCTGCAGTCCTTTGGTACCTTTCCTGTGGCCAGGGACAATTTAAACATTCTGGAATTTAAGCATTCTGGAATTTGATTAAGTGAATGAATATTCCCCACCTTCAGATAATCGCGGTTCCTCTGTACTACATTTTGATGTCCTTTTTTTAATGCCAGGACCTTGAGATCTTACCGGATAATTTGATATTCAGATAATCGAATGCTGGATAATCGAGGTTTCTCTGTAATTGCTGGATTACTTCCAGGACGACATTCTATTGAATATTGAAACAGGTTGCTCGTCTAGATGCAGAGAGCTTTAGATTTCTGGGACATTGGGACCTTTTTGGGGGTAGTGAGACGTATACAAGGTGGAAGGATTGCAACTGAACTGGAATGGGGCTAGCATTCTTCCAGGAAAGTTTGGTAATGCTTTTGGGGAGCTGTGGAATCCAGAGGGACTATTCAGCAGGGTGACTTGCATGGCCTAAAACAGAAGAGAGAGCCAGGAAGGCATAGAAATTATAGGCCAGTTAAGGCACAAGGGTGATTGGAATGTTTGGATGGTGTTTATTTTAATGCAAGGAGTCTGATGAACAGGGCAGATGAGTTGACAGCACAGATTAAAACGTGGAGATATGATGTCGTTGCTGTCAATGGGACACAGTTGACAGAAGGGCAAGATTAAGAGCTCAATATTCCGGGATAAGATTGTTCCTTTCAAACAAGACAGGAAAGGAGGTAAAACGGGAGAGGGTGCCACAATATTGATCAGAACATCTATTACAGCTGTAAGGAAGGAAAACATCTTAGAAGACTCCTCAAATGAAACAATAATGGGTAGAAAGTAAAACCAGAAAGGAGCAACTACATTGCTGGGCGTGTATTATCAGCCCCTAATAATCAGAGAGAAATAGGACAGCAGATATGAAGCTGAAAATGTGTTGCTGGAAAAGCGCAGCAGGTCAGGCAGCATCCAAGGAGCAGGAGAATCTATGTTTCGGGCATGAGCCCTTCTTCAGGAATGAGGAGAGTGTGCCAAGCAGGCTAAGATAAAAGGTAGGAAGGAGGGACTTTGGGGAGGGGGCATTGGAAATGTGATGGGTGGAAGGAGGTTAAGGTGAGGCTGATAGGCCGGAGGGGGGGTGGGGCGGAGAGGTCAGAAAGAAGATTTCAGGTTAGGAAGGTGGTGCTGAGTTCAAGGGTTGGGACTGAGATAAGGTGGGGGGGAGGGGAAATGAGGAAACTGGAGAAACCTAAGTTCATCCCTTGTGGTTGGAGGGCTTCTAGGCGGAAGATGAGGCGCTCTTCCTCCAGCCGTCGTGTTGCTATGGTCTGGTGATGGAAGAGTCCAAGGACCTGCATGTCCTTGGTGGAGTGGGAGGGGGAGTTGAAGTGTTGAGTCACGGGGTGGTTGGGTTGGTTGGTTGGTCCAGGTGTCCCAGAGGTGTTCTCTGAAACGTTCCGCAAGTAGGCGGCCTTTCTCCCCAATATAGAGAGGCATCTGTTATGACAATAGACAATAGACAATAGGTGCAGGAGTAGGCCATTCAGCCCTTCGAGCCTACACTGCCATTCAATATGATCATGGCTGATCATTCCTAATCAGTATCCACTTCCTGCCTTATCTCCATAACCCTTGATTCCACTATTTTTGAGAGCTCTATCCAACTCTTTCTTAAATGAATCCAGAGACTGGGCCTCCACTACCCTTTGGGGCAGAGATTCAGATTGTTGTGGAAAAGGACAAGGTTCAGCCTGAAATCAAAATTCTAAATTGGGGGAAGGCTGATTTTGATAAGATCAAATATGATTTGCCAGATTTTCAGTAAATCTGTGCAAGTGCAGTGGAATGCTTTCATGAAGGAAATAGGGAAAGTATGCAGCTAACATGTTCCGATAAAGATAAAGGGTGGAACCAACAAATCCAATGACCCAAGATTAGATAAAGAGAAAAAGGGAGGTGGATAGCAGAAAGCGAGGTCTCAAACCAGAGACCCTGGAGGAGTATAGAACATGCAAGAGGAAACTTAAAAAGGTTCTTTACACAGCAAGTGGTGGATGCATGGAATGTACTGCCAGCAGTGGTAGCAGAGTCAGATACATTAAGGACATTTAAGTGACTCTTGAACAGGCACATGGATGATAGTAAAATGAAGGGTATGTCAGATAGTTTGATTTTAGAGTGGGATAAAAGGTTAGCACAACATTGAGGGCAGAAAGGCCTGTTCTATGTCCTATGTTCTATGAAATTAGGAGAGCCAAAAGGAAGCATGAAAGGATAATAGCAAGTAACATAGAAGAAAATATTCAGTTATTTTACAAATATATTAAGGGTATGAGGATAACTAGGGAACAAGTAGGGCCCATTAAGTTCCACACAGTTAATTTTGTGTGAGATTGGAAGACTTGTAGAGTTTGATATGAATAGTGGGCAGCACGGTGGCACAGTGGTTAGCACTGCTGCCTCACAGCGCCTGAAGACCCGGGTTCAATTCCCGACTCAGGCGACTGACTGTGTGGAGTTTGCACGTTCTCCCCGTGTCTGCGTGGGTTTCCTCCGGGTGCTCCGGTTTCCTCCCACAGTCCAAAGATGTGCGGGTCAGGTGAATTGGCCATGCTAAATTGCCCGTAGTGTTAGGTAAGGGGTAATGTAGGGGTATGGGTGGGTTTCGCTTCGGCGGGTCGGTGTGGACTTGTTGGGCCGAAGGGCCTGTTTCCACACTGTAAGTCTAATCTAATCTAAACCTATGCCCTCTAGTTTTAGACTCCTCTACCCTGGAGAAAACACCTTGGCTATTTACCCTATCTATGATCCTCGTGATTTTATAAATTTCTATAAGGTCACCTCTCAGCCTCTGGCGCTCTAGGGAAAATAGCCCCCACCTATTCAACCTCTCCCTATAGCTCAAATCTTCCAACACTGGCAACATCATTGTAAGTCTGCTCTGAACCCTTTCAAGTTTCACAACGTCCTTCATATAGCAAGAATACCAGAATTGCACGGAGTCTTCCAATAGTGGCCTAACCAATGCCACAATATGTCTTCCCAATTCCTATACTCAATGCCCTGACCAATAAAGGCAAGAATACCAAATGCCTTCTTCACTATCCTGTCTACCCGTGACTCCACTTTCAAGGAACTATGAACCTGCATTCCAATGTTTCTTTGTTCAGCAACATGCCCCAGGACTTTACCATTAAGTGTTTAAGGCCTGCCCTGGTTTGCCTTTCCAAAATGAGGAACCTGACATTCATCTAAATTAAACCCCATCTGCCACTCCTGATAGAAGTGATAGAGTGAACTCAGAGCACTGTACTTACTTTACTAACCAACATGTTGAGATGGACCCACATATTAATAGTATTGTTCTGACCCTTTAGTTCATCTTTTTCAAAAATTGACTAACTATTCTTATCATTCACCCACCACGCTCAAATGTCAGGCTTTTCTCTGCTCCAATCCTCTATGCCCTCTATACCACTCCATGCCAAACCTCCTCAACCTGCTGGCTTAAAATTACAAGTCCAGATCCTCCATATTCCTGATTGCATCTTCTCCATCTCCATTAAACCTCTCAGAAAAAATGTATTGCAGCTTATTTGATGTGAGCTCAGAGGAGTTAAAAAGACAGTTGCTGCAAAAAAAAGGCATTTTTTGGAACACAGAACAATAAACAGCCTTATTATTCAGTACTAACTGTTCCATTGTCAGCTGCAAATTTAATTCCCTGAGCTATCATTGTGCTGATCACCTTGTCAATCATTGACATTTCAGATGGTCACAACCCACAGGATCGGCACCCAGAGGAATTCTCAACCCAGGACCAGCTTACTCATGAGGCCTCTTTGTCAGATACCAAGCAATTGAGTGCAGAACTCATAACAAAGAGCTGTAGTTAAATCATTTATTGTGCTTATTGAAAAATATCCTGCAGCAAAGCCCTCACGGGCACAATTCTTCATAGTTACTGAACAAGCAACATAGCAAGGACCTCTCTCCTAAATCCTGTACAAAAACAAAATGCAGATGCTGGAAATCTAAACTAAAAATACAAAATGCTGCAAACTCCCAATGGTTCAGGCAGCATTCATGGATAAAGTTAGAGTTTCCAAAATCCCAGAGGACCATAATGCTGCTTCACTACACACCTTATGTGAGAAGGAGAGTCGTTCATAGTAACCACAGCCAGTGTGGGAATTGGCCCCATGTTGTTAGCATCACTCTACACTCTGGTTCTCCAAGCGAGCACTATGACTCAGTGCCATTCTCTTGACTTTTATCTTTATTTCAATTGGACTGTTCAATGCAATCTAGACCAAAGCTACTCTCTGTTTGAAAAAGTAAAAACAAAGATTAAAAGAGTAGAAGGTGAAAGGACAGGTTTGTGTCATCAATATATGTTTCTTCTCCCATATAAGCAGCACCCTCTTCTCATGCTGTATACTGTAAATGTTCCTTTTCCAAATCTGAATTCTTGTGTCGTAGTTATAATGAGTGAAAGTTGTAAAGATTCAACTTCACATCTCATTTTAGCAATGTTTAAGCTTCATCAGCTTTAATGGTTTCTTCCAGCATGACAGCTGTAAGTTTGCGAGCTCAGTTTAACTCATGGAAGCAATCAATTCCCCAGAAATTTTGGAAGTGGAGGGGTTAAGGTGCAACAAGGTAGATTGTTGAGAATCCTTAGAGTTCCTGAACTCTTGACATGCATTGAATGGCATGCACAGATGTACTGCAAAAAATAAAATGCTTCAGACAATAGATGCCAAAATAATACATCATTTGAACAAAATGACAGCATCACCACATAATAACAAAGATTCAACCTTCTTTTCAAGATTATAATGATCACAACCTCTTCTACCACAAGCAATTACTCAGAGAATGCTGCAATAGAGCAAAGAACTTGGATCATTCAAAGGGTGACCTTGATGGAACTGAAGGACAGCATTTGTAGAGACATTGCAGATTGTTAGTCCCATCTTTTAATGCTGTTGAAAAAGGTGCCACTATTATTGATCGACCTGAGACTTTGATTAATTCCATTTATTACACAGCAGGACAGAGTGACTGCCCTGTAAATTGCTTACATTTTTGTATGAATTTTATTCACACTATTTTTAAACTTTTTTGGATTCAAGTACTTAATATGCTGCATGTAACGCTGAGATCAATGCACTATTTATCTGCTAAAACTAATATAATGAAATTACAGTGTATATATTTGAAATCTGAGATAAGAGCAAAGAAAGTAAATATCAAAATACAATTTTAATAAAAATAAGCCTTTTGTACTAATCCCTTTTAAAATAAGGTTGCTAAGATGCATGCGATAGGCTTTGAAAAGCAATCAGAGGGACTGTGGGCTTAGAATTTTCAAACTGCTAAGCCTTTACATGCTTGCATAAGAAATAGCATATATATCACCCTGATGGCATCTAGAGTCCTCCAAGATTATTTCAAACAGTGACAGTACTTCCATGTTTCTTAACTTACATGGATAACATTTATATTGGGGTGATAGGTTGAGGTTTGGCTATTATTGCAGCCAGTCAAAGGCCAGAGATGCAGTATAAAAGCATCTCAAGATAGATGACTTTTGATATTTCATTTTTGTTTCGCAGAGTTTCATTCAAAATTATCCTGTTTCATTTATTATGGCTTAGGATCATCTTAAACAAGTGGAGGCACTTGTCTTTCTGATGGGGGTGGGCAGTTAATTAGATCAATTTATATTTTAGTCATTTGCAAGATATGAACAGAAGTAGTGACTGATCAAATAATGAAGTAATAATCATCAAAACATACTGCTGGTAACAAAATATAGAAGTGCAAACAATTGTTTATTGTGTACATTCTAATGTTATGTTCCATTTAAAAGACCATAATTAAAGAATGGTCATGATGTCAATGGAAATAAAACTATTGAATAAAATTTCAATTTATTAAAACTGTACTGTAATAAATCAATTAAAATTGACATAATTAAAACATTAACATGTGAAGAATACATCAACTAAAAAAGGCAGATTTAACTTTAAATAGTTTAATACAACACCTTTACTCACATTACTGCCCAAACAAATGTGGGACTACACACAATTTCATAGCCTTTCCAACTGGACCTCCATTTTCTGGAATCTCTTGATATGGATGCACTGGACATACTCTCACTGGGGCCACAACAGGTCTCATTGCACAAAATCTTTACATGCTCTCTTCAAAACAAACCCCTTTAAAACAGTCTGGTTGGCTCTGGCAATGTTGAAGCAACAACGAAGGTTATTGTACAACCATAAGCCTTTGTTTGATTTGATTTGATTTATTGTAGTCATGTGTACCTAAGTACAGTGAAAAACTTTGTTTGTGAGTAGTATAGGCATATCACAGCAAGTAAGGACACACAGATCATAGAGTGCATAGACAAAGTGAGGCATCCAGGTCACACTGCACAGGAGATGTGCGAAGCACGATCAACATTAACAAGATCAATATTATCAGGAGTTAGAGAGTCCATTCATCAGTCTAATACAGGCAGGGAAGAAGTTGTTCTTGATCGTGTTGTAGATTCTGCCTGACGCAAAAGGTAGTAGGAGAGCATCACCAGGGTGGGAGGTGGCTTTGACGATATGGGCACCTTTTCTGCGGCAACAAGAAGTGTAAATTGAGTCCATGGATGGAAGGCTGGATTCCATAATAGTCTGTGCTGAGCACACAATCTTCTGTAGTTTCTTATGGTCCTGGCCAGAGCAGTTGTCATACCAGGCTGTTATGCACCAGGATAGTATGCTCTTATGGTGCATCTGTAAAGGATGAAGATGATCCATATGGACTTGCCAAATTTCCTAAGCTGCCCTCTATGGAAGAGGAGACATTGTTGTGCTTTCTTAACTATTGCATCTACATATGAAGTCCATGATGGATTGTCGGTTATTGTCACTCCTAGGAACTTGACACTCTCAACCATCTCAACTTTTGCACATAGTTGGAGGCTGGTTCATCTCCTTTCTTCTTGAAGTTAATGACCAATTCATTTCTTTTGCCAACATTGAGAGAGTGGTTGTTACCATTGTCCTTCAGGTATTTAGTATTTCATTATTTCCACCTGTATAAAAGACAAAGTAGCACAGTTTCTGTTCTGGTCTCATTGCACTGCTTCAGTAGCAGGATCTTTTCTAAAATTCCCAAAGACAAAACTACTTCATTTGGGGAGTTTTCTTTTCGACACAAATTTTCATTGTGTTCTGAACTCCCAGATGGAAAGCTCAATGTAATCCCAATTCCACAGTTATTAGCTTTCTACTTACTCTTTGCTTCTTATTTGATCCTGCACATGGCAAATCCAAATGAACTGGGATTCCTTGGAATCTAATGAAATTGGGAAGCCAATTAACTCTCTTTAAGGATAAAATCCAGTCCGCTTTGTCTTAAAGGGCATTGCATAAAAATATAATACATGTTCATAGATTCATAGCGTCATGGCACATGGATCATCGCATGCTAATCACTATTATTAAGAAGATAGATTATTTATTTAAACTTACACCCATGGATACATACAAAATTAATCCAATATCATCTATTTAAACTATAAAAGCACAATTGCATAACAGATTAGATTAAAAATAATACTACAGCTTAATGGCTATACAATGGAAATATATACAGAAAAGCAAGCATTAATTTCCTGTGGTAAATAGGTAAAATAAAAAAAGATAAACAATGCATCAGTATTTTCATAGATCCAACAAAGTATCCAGGACACTTTGTTTGACATATCATAACTGAGCAGTATTTACTTGTGCCTCGATTGAACATTTTGATGATAAATTTACTTAGTGAAACAACATGTCCCTCATTAATAGTTTGGTGGACTTCCTTAAGTTTGCTTTGTCTGATTTAAATATTGAAAAGAAGTGCAATCTCATTACTTGCAAGCCATTCATTATGATAACTGTGACCCTCTGATCATGGGTGAAGTTTAATTAGGATTATTACAGGAGCTTTATCCTCAATAAAATTAACTCTTGGAGATAGCTAATTCAGCAGCCCTATGAATTCATTGTTTGGTGAGACAATAAAGCAAGGCTAAAGACATTCTGCTAGTTGCTGTGTGGTGATCCAATGTGACCACAGATTCATATGAACTGTCCTGTGATTGTGATTAATCAGGGTTACCAATAAGATCCAGGAGGCTTAACAAACATGAACTGAAGAGCATTGAATTTGGCTTCTTGGAGTGGTAAATTGTTATTCAATGTCGTAGGATAGGGATTTTCTTCTGATTTTTGCTGAGCAGTGTTCAGTATCTGCAACATCTGTTGGAAAGACTTCAGGCACTTGGGGGAAGAATGCAGTTAGAGCATCTTTAGGGAATGCTCCATCTGTCAGTTTTAAAATAATTCAGTCATGGAATATGAGCATCGCTGACAGGACCAGCATTTGTTGTCTATCATCAATTGCCCTGGGGTAGCTGGTGGTGAGCCACCTTCTCAAACTGCTGCAGTCCATCTGCCGTAGATATACCTATCGCATTGTTCGAAAAGGAATTTCAGGATACTGACTCAATGTCAGAAAAGCGATGATGAGATATTTCTGAATCCAATAGTACAAAGCTTGAAGAGGAACTTGTAAGTTGTAGCATTTCCATTCTGCCTTGTCCTTCTAGGTGATAGAGTGTGCGCATTTGGAGGTTCTGTCAAAAGAGGTGAAGTGAATTGTTACAGTGCATCTTGTATATGGTATACACTATTACCATTGTGTACATTAGACAAAAAGACATTAGAGAAAAATCAATACTTACAATGGTTGAAGAGGTGTCAATCAAGCAGCCTGTTTTGTTCTAGATGGTTTTAATTTTCTTGAGACAAAAACAAAAGGTGCTAGAGAAATTCAGTAGGTTTAGTTGCATCTGAAGAGAGAAGACAAAGTTAACATTTGAGTTCAGTGACCCTTCATCAGAACAGATGTAGGGAGGTGAGTTATTCACTATGGAATTACCATGTCAGACTTGCTCTTGTAGGCACAGTCATGATTTAGTTCAGTTTCTGAACCACCAGTGTGCTGGCCATTAGTGATAGCAATGCCATTGAACGTTCAATTGGTTAGATTCTGTCTTGTTGCAAATTGTCATTGCTTGTTACTTGATATTTACCAGCCCAAAACTGAATATAATCCTGGTCCTACCATTTGTGGATACAGACTGCAAATGGTGCTGAATATTGCACAATCACCAACAAGCATCGAACTTCTGACCTTACCATGCAGAGAATGTCATTGATGAAGCACCTTTGTGCTAGGACCTCTTGTAGTGCAGTGGTAGTGTCTCTATTTGGAAGCCTGGATTCTGGTCCCACCTGCTCCAGTGCTGTGTAATAACAGCTCTGAACAGGTTGATTGGAAAACACCTATAATTTATGTTAACTATAATTCTCTCAATGGAAAGTTTCCTCTCTCATTTCCCTTGCTGTCCATTTCACTGGGATTCCTTGATTCCAGACTTGGTTAAATGCTCCTTTAATGTCAAGGGCAGGCACTCTCATCTCACCCCTTGAAAGTGAGTTTCATCAAGTTTGGATCAAAGCTCTGTAAGATTGGAAACCAAATGGTTCGGGAGGAAATCAATCTGAGCATCAGTGAGCAGGTTACTGCTACATAGCTGGGTTAGTGCTCATTGACGCATTGTCAAAAGCACCTCCCATCGGTTAGCTGATGATTGAGCAAGGACAGATGGGAGAGTGATTGACTTAGATCAGCTTTGACAAAGGGTCAGTTAGACTTGAAACGTCAGCTCTTTTCTCTCCTTACAGATGCTGCCAAACCTGCTGAGATTTTTCAGCATTTTCTCTTTTGGAGTGATTGACTTTTTTTTTGGAAGAACACACCTAGGTAATTTTCCGCATTGATTGTTGATACTAATGTTACTGTTGCTCTAGGACACCTTGATTGGTGCATGGCTAGTTTTGGAGCACAAATCGTCAATGTTATTACCAACTGGATTGTTGTCAAGCACCATAGTCTTCTGTTTTCACTGCCTTCAACTGCTTCTTGTTATTGCACGGAATAAATTGATTTGACTGGAGACTGTCAACTGTAATGCTGAGGTCCTCAAGCAAAGGCTGATATGGATTATCCACTTGATAGTTCTGGCTGAAGATGGTTTCAAATGTTTCAGCCTTTGGTTTCACTCTAATGTACTGAGGTCCCCCATCATTGATGGATGAGGTCATTTGTGGAAATTCCTCCTCCAGTTAATTGTTTAATTGTCCGCAACCTTTCAAGTGGCATGACTGCATTTGATCAATTGGTTATGGGACTGCTTAAGTGTGTCTATTTTATACAGCTTTTACCATTTGTCATGCAAGTTTCCAGGTTTCACTGGGTTGGCACATCATTTTTAGTGATGCTGAGTGCTGCTTATGGCGTATGCTCCTGCACTTCTCATTGACCCAGTGTTGATCCTCTGTCTTGATGACAATGACAGAATGAGAGATATGCCAGACCAGGAGATTACAAACTGCAGTCGAACATAATTCTGTTAATGCCATAGACTGATGTAACTTCATGGACATCCAGGTTTGAAATGGCTCATCAATGAGATCCAGAATGTACAATAAAATAAAAGATAGTTTTAATGCTCTTGGAAATACATTAGACGCATGTCAAACATATATTTTAGGACCTGTGTTTAGACAAAGGTCTAAGCCTGTAATCAAGACTTGAGCATCATTAGTGCAAAGCTACAGGGACGGAACTGTTTTTCATAATTATTGCATTGTTGGAATTTGCAACTGGTCAAATTACATCCAAGCTTCCATGCTTATGGCAGAATGGGAATGTACAATTTCTAAGATACAAACGAAGCTGACTTTATCTGCAATATATACCTAACTTTACAAAGATGTTACAACCCAGAAACAGGTCTTTCAAGTAAAACCAGTTGAAGTTACCAGCTTCAATCATATTTAATTTCTCAGTTCCCATGTAATCCTCAACCCAAACTAATCTAGTTTTGAATATTCACAAAATTGCTGACTCAACCACTAACTTTAGAAATGAATTACAGAGGCATACAGCCAGCTGTGCAAAAGTATTTCTTCTGAACTTAATTGTACATGGTTTATATTTAATCCTGAATCTATGATAACTTATTTTTATCTCTTCAACTGCAGAAACGTTTGTGTGAGTTCTCCTGTTCAGAATTTTGAACAGCGCTATTATAATGATTAGTAAACTGAAGGTCCTAACAAAAAGGTCCAATTTTACGAGTTTTGCTTTGTAATTGAATTTCCCAGTATAATACAGCATCCTACTAAATCTGTATCGTACTCTTAGAACTGTTTTAGAATTTTAGCATTTGCTTTATTGTCACATGTACTCACATAAACACAGTGAAAGGTTTATAGGTTGTCATTTATGGTGCCATCTTAGATTCTTAAGTACAAATTCTTAGGGACAAAAATTAGAAAAATAAAGAAATTAAAAGTCCAGCGATAAATTATGAAGATAGAGAAATGTAATAACAGTCCTTTCAACCCAGACCACACCAGGTTTCACCTTGAGGCCCAGAGTGCTGGGAGACATGTCCTTGTTAAGGCAAAGGGTTCGAGTCCACGCCAAGGCCGGGAGTTCGAGTCCACACCGAGGCGGGGAGTTCGTGTCCACGCTGAGGCTGGGAGTTCGAGTCCACGCCGAGGCGCGGAGTTCGTGTCCACGCTGAGGCTGGGAGTTCAAGTCCACGCCGAGGCGGGGAGTTCGTGTCCACGCTGAGGCTGGGAGTTCGAGTCCACGCCGAGGCAGGGAACCCATTGCCAGTTTTCACACAGGACATTGCTGAGAGAGGTAAAAGAAATAAAAAGTGAAAAGAGAGAGAAAAAAAGAAAAAGATGAGTTTGGACTCAGGAGTCCTACAACATTGACATAGAGTCATAGAGATGTACAGCACGGAAACAAACCCTTCGTTCCAACTCGTCCATGCCGACCAGATATCCCAACCCTTTCCTATTCATATACCCATCCAGATGCCTTTTAAATGTTGCAGTTGTCCTAGTCTTCACCACTGCCTCTGGCAGCTCATTCCATACACACACCACCCTCTGCGTGTAAACGTTGCCACTTAGGTCTCTTTTATATCTTTTCCCTCTCACCCTAAACCTATGCCCTCTAGGTCTAGACTTCCCCACCCCAAGAAAAAGACCTTGTCTATTTACCCTATCCATTCCCTTCATGGTTTTGTAAACCTCTACAAGGACACCTCTCAGCCTCCAATGCTCCAGGCAAATGGGACTAGAATAGGTTGGGATATCTGCTCGGCATGGACGAGTTGGACCAAAGGGTCTGTGCTGTATATCTCTATGACTCTATGACTCATTAATTGTTTATTCCTTTTTGATTATAAAAACTAAAGGCATTTTTGATCAAAGGTTGGGGTCAACTTTTACATGAGACTAACTGTTACTTAAGTATCAATAGTATTACTAGCATTTGCTTGGACCAATGATTGAAAATAGATTTGTTTAACTTGTTTCTGAGGCCTGAAAGTTATAATCAAATATAAGGTTCTGTAACTTTCAGTTCTGTAAAGCTACCTTAGAATGAATGAATGAGACCAAAGTCAGGCAAACATGGATAGAGAAAGAAAATGGCAAGCGACTGCAAGTTCAGGATCACATTAACTTCAGTGATTGTGATGAGATTAGCCATATTCTATGACATTCACTTATAATAATTATAATCACTGCACTAAAGACATAAGTAATAAGAGCAGAAGTATATGGTTTAGTCCCTCAAGTCTAAGGTGCCATTCACAAAGATCATGGCAATTGCGTTGGTGTTTCAAATCCCACATTCCCACCTTTCCCAATAGGTACTTAAATCTGTATTTGGTCTCTCTGTTTAGAGAAAACTGCATCTAAAGTAACAAGTATTATCTATTAAATTGAAAAAAATGCAAGTAAATTACTGAGTCATCAGGAAGGAATGTTAGGAGAACAATAGAGGAGAATGTTTCACTGAGTTAAAAAAATCTGCTTTAAAATGGGCAGAGGATTTCCAAAAATTAAATCAGAAATCCATCAAAAAGAATACATTTGCAAATGTTGAGTCAGGTTTGAATGGTGAATAAAGTAAATGCAATGATATTCAAAAGAAAATTTAATTGAACTAATGTCTATGGAACGATACAATATAGTTGTCACAACTGAACTGTGGAATTAGTGCCATTGGATTAATCTTTTCAGTAGAGATGAGGAGGGCAGAAAACAGAACGGATTGGCACTGTTACTGAATGATTCTATCACAGTGCTGGAGCGTAAAGATGTTTTAGAGGTTTGTATTAAGACAGAATCAATATGGATAAGATCAATGTACTCTTCAATTGTTCTTTGCTGTGCATGGTCTTTTTATTGCACAGTGTGGTATGTTCAAGATTGCTGTGTGCCATACATACAAAGCTCTTTAATGGAACATTGGTACTGCCTGGCCTGTTTGTTGTACAATGTGGTACATTCCTGATTACTGTGTGGCAGTATTCTCAGGCAGCTTAGAGGGAATATTGGATAGAATTCAGAAATAAAGGAAGAAAAGCAATACCATTGATGTGCTCAGGGAATTCTAATGTGCTTTGCAGCTAATGAATTGTAGCCGTGGTTGTTCAGAGCAAGAACACACAAATAGCTCTGTGTACAGATCAGTTTATTTTTCAGTAAACCACTTGCTGCCTATTTTTCCCTCTGTATATATCTACACTTATTCTGAAAAAAAAATATACATACTCACTTGTTAAATTATTTCTTTTTTAGACATTTTTCACATTTTCTTCAAGGTCATGGATTTTGTAAATTCCTAACTTGGTCAGTATGCATAAAGGCCCTAGTACTGAAAAAAATCATGGTCAGTGCAGAATTTTGCATTCAATCAATAAAGCAAAACAAAAAGGTAAGTATACTAACTGGGCTTGTACCAAAGCACTCCTTTCCTTAGAAGCCCAGCTATGAGGAATCAATAATTTATCATTTTCAAAGCTAAACCTCGACATAAAGACGTAACTAAAAACCATGGCAATAGATAGTTAGACATCAAATGATTGCATACACAAGATAGAGTAAAATAATAATTTATTTTCACTTGTATTTTTACAAAAAATGTAATGCAAAGTTTAATTAGCTTATATTAATAACAGAAATCATATATTAAAATAATTAAGACAAAGTCTATCTTTGTTCAATTCATGATTCATCGGTTTCCAAGTATATAGACAAGTGGTACATTAGGATTACTATGTGCTCAAAAACAACATTCCTGATGAAGGGCTTATGCCCGAAACGTCGAATTTCCTGTTCCTTCGATGCTGCCTAACCTGCTGTGCTTTAACCAGCAACACATTTTCAGCTCTGATCTCCAGCATCTGCAGACCTCATTTTTTACTCAAAAACAAGAATGTCAGGTGTCCACTTTCTGGATAGGAGAAAGTGAGCATTACAGATGCTGGAGATCAGAGTGAGTGTGGTGCTGGAAAAGCACAGCAGACCAGGCGGCATCCGAGGAGCAGGAGAATCGATGTTTCAGGCATAAGCTGGTTGCTGTGTGGCAGTTTTGGTCCTGATGAAGGGCTTATGCTCAACATGGCCCATCTTCCTATTCCTCGGGTGCTGCCTGATCTGCTGTGCTTTCCCAGCATCTCAGTCTCCACTCTGCCTTTATGGATACTTTGTCTTTGCTTCCAGTTTTCTTTAGTGTTGGTTTAAATACACTCCTTTGCTGTGTGTCCTGATTTGTTGCTTGGATGGTAAAGAATCGTTTGATGCTTGCAGCTTTTGCTGCTGGTTTTGAATTCTCATCACAAAACAATGTGATTCATATTAATCTACAGCCTCTCACTAAAATCACATTACTACATCTGCCAAATTAAGCAAAGAATTAATGTGAAACTGAAGTTAAATTCCATTAAAAAAGATGAATGATATGTTTTGGGTAAATAGAATACTGGTCTGGAAGTGTAGTATGTCAAAAATGAACCTGTTTTGTTAATTATAGCTCATAGCTTGTGAACAAGAGTAGGTCCTGTATCTGTATCAAAGGAAAGTATTGCCTTGCTAGTTGTGTAGTAAATACCTGTGCAAAGACCACTTCACAATCTGTATGTTTCTTTCTGCAGCACCGTTTGACACTGAATGATATGGCGATGTGAGAAAGTGACTCACTTCTTACTCAGAAATACTTCAAGCTCTTCTGATATAGACTTTCATTATCTAACACTAACATCCCTGAAAACCCACAAATTTGCAATCTAACTTCTCACAATTTTAATAGTTTAGCACTTGTGTTATTGAACATAGATTTAACACGTATCGATTTGGTCTTGCCATTGACCAAATAAGGTGCTGTTTCCCTTCAATAAATTGACAAGTATGTCTTTCCATGCTTTTATTTTGTGTTTGACTGTAGAATAGAAGGCACTTTCGATAGATCATTTCTTCTTCAGAGAAACACATCACATTTTTCATTAATTCTTCAATACTTCTATTAATTTTTGCATACCAAGAATAGTTTTCTGTTATTGCTTTCATATGGATTATCTATGTTTGCTCTTATTTATAAGTGAGATAACAGGTAACTTTGTGATGTGCACTTCTCCTTGAACAGCTATTCTTGTCACATTTTGAGATCCACACTCAATGTTATACACAACCACATGCACAATGTCTAACTCTCTCTTTATGTCAAAGCTGACCGGAACCTCAGTTCCACTTCATTCTTCTCCTTGTTCAATGTTTTAACAAGAAACTTCCTCTATTCCTTTTAGGTATTAAGGGATACAAGCTGCAATAACTTGGAAGTATCAATACCCATAAGGAATATTCCTCCCCTCCCCTCCCCCTCTTCCTGACTCTATCTCTTCCTCTAACCCCACCCCTTGTCAGGTATTTACCATACCTTCTGACCTTTCATTCTCAGATACTGAACAATCTGTGCTAAGGACTTAATTTTATCCTTCAATTCCCTCACTTCAATGAATTTCCTCCATTGGCATGATGTCAAACTCTCCTTCTGTAGTTTTTCCCTTGGCCTCCATTTCTTTGGACAGGGGTACACTCCCTAGTCCACAGACCCGTTCATCCATTTCCAAAACGTTGTATTCTACTCATTTCTACCACCCTTTCAGTCCCATCATCATAAATACCATAATTTCCTAGCCGCTTTCAGTTCTGATAAAGGGGCACTGGACTCAAAACATTAACTCTGTTTTTTGCTCTGCTTTTGCTGCTGAGCTTGTCCAGCACTTCCTGTTTTTGTTTCAGAAGTCAAGTATCCTCAGTTCTTTATTTTATTCATAACTGAGTATTTTACTGAGTTCTAGATGCCAGTGAGTTTCTTCACTAATTTTTAAAATATACTCATTCATGGGATGTATGTGTCACCATGCAGGTCAGCATTTATTACCCATTCCTAATTGCCCAGAGGACAGGGATGAGTCAAGCACATTGCTGTGGTTTTGGAGTAACACATAGGCCAGCAGTTTCCTTCCTTAAGGGACATTAGTGAACCAGAAGGGTTTTTAACAACAATCAACAATAGGTTCATGGTCATCATTAGACTCCAAATTCCAGATATTTATTGAATTCAAATTCCACCATCTGCCATGGCTGAATTTGAACCTGGGTCCCCGGAACATTTCTGGATTAAAACCATTATGCCATCACCTCCCCATGTTTTGATTGCTGACATTGGAGTGTCACTTGTGCATGCAAAGTGTATCACTAGTAGTTAAGAATGTCCATGGGAAATATTGAAAGAAGAGCCACATCAGCAAGGTATACTGTCTTACTATATTTAATATTGTATTGGTGAGCCATCAAAATTAGTATCCAATTTTGAGGTTATGGTGCTTTTAGGGATGGTACACAATAATATATTATGACATAGATTCCAGACCAGAAAGACTGGGTACCTTTAAGACAGTTACATGACATCAAACATGTGACATACTTATATGAAGAAACCTGTCTTGCCTTTAGGCTCTGTTCTGTATTGTGGAATCAGCTATGTTCATGCAATGTACATTATCACCGGAAGACAATATAGACAATAGACTATCAACAATAGGTGCAGGAGTAGGCCATTCTGCCCTTCAAGCCAGCACCACCATTCATTATGATCATGGCTGATCATTCTCAATTAGTATCCTGTTCCTGCCTTCTCCCCCTAACCCTTGATTCCACTATCCTTCTGAGCTCTCTCCAACTCTTTCTAGAAAGTATCCAGAGACTTGGCTTCCACAGCCTTCTGGGGCAGAGCATTCCACACACTCACCACTCTCTGGGTGAAGAAGTTTCTCCTCAACTCTGTTCTAAATGGCCTACCCTTATTTTTAAACTGTGTCCTCTGGTTCAGGAGCGGAAACATGCTTCCTGCCTCTAGAGTGTCCAATCCTTTAATAATCTTATACGTCTCAATCAGATCCTCTCTCAGCCTTCTAAACTCAAGGTTTTATAAGCTCAGTCGCTCCAATCTTTCATCGTAAGATAGTCTCGCCATTCCGGGAATTGACCTCGTGAACCTACGCTGCACTCCCTCAATAGCCAGAATGTCTTTCCTCAAATTTGGAGACCAAAACTGCACGCAATATTCCAGGTGCGATCTCACCATGTCACTGTACAGTTGCAGAAGAACCTCTTTGCTTCTATACTCAATTCCTCTTGTTATGAAGACCAGCATGCTATTAGCTTTCTTCACTGCCTGCTGTACTTACATGCTTACCTTCATTGACTGATGAACAAGAACACCCAGATCTCTCTGTACTGCCCCTTTACCTAACTTGACTCCATTTAGATAGTAATTTGCCTTCCTGTTCTTGCCACCAAAGTGGATAACCACACATTTATCCACATTAAACTGCATCTGCCATCCATCCGTCCACTCACCTAGCCTGTCCAGGTCACCTTGTATTCTCCTAACATCCTCCTCACATTTCACCCTGCCACCCAGCTTTGTATCATCAGCAAATTTGCTAATATTACTTTTAATACCATCATCTATATCATTAATGTATATTGTAAAAAGCTGCGGTCCCAGCACTGATCCCTGCGGTACCCCATTGGTCACTGCCTGCCATTCCGAAAGGGAGCCGTTTATCATGACTCTTTGTTTCCTATCAGCCAACCAATTTTTAATCCAAGTCAGTATTTTGCCTTGAATACCATGTGCCCTAATTTTGCTCCCTAACCTCCCATTGGGGACTTTATCAAAGGCTTTCTGAAAGTCCAGGTACACTACATCCACTGGAGCTCCCAATTCCATCTTCAGAGTTTCATCCTCAAAAAATTCCAGAAGATTAGTCAAGCACGATTTCCTCTTCATAAATCCACGCTGACTCTGACCTATCCTGTTACTGCTATCCAGATGTGTCATAATTTTGTCCTTTAAAATTGACTCCAGCATCTTTTCCACCACTGAGGTCAGACTAATTGGTCTATAATTTCCTGCTTTCTCTCTCGCTCCTTTCTTAAAAAGTGGGACAACATTAGCCACTCTCCAATCTGCAGGAACTGATCCTGAATCTATAGAACATTGGAAAATGATCACCAATTCATTCACGATTTCGAGAGCCAGCTCCTTCAGTACCCTGGGATATACCATCAGGTCCTGGGGACTTATCAGCATTCAGAACTAACAGTCTCTCCAACACCATTTCCTGGCAAATATAAATTCACATCAGTTCAGCCACTGTTACCTCAGGGAGATTGCTTGTGTCTTCCCCAGTGAACACAGATCTGAAGTACCAATTCAACTCTTCTGCCATTTCTTTGTTCCCCGTAATATATTCATCCGTTTCTGTCTTCAAGGGCCCAATTTTAGTCTTAACCATTTTTTTTCCTTTCACGTACCTAAAAAAGCTTTTACTGTCCTCCTTTATATTTTTGGCCAGTTCACCTTCATACCTTATTTTTTCTCTGCGTATTTCCTTTTTAGTTATCCTTTGTTGTTCTTTAAAAGCTTCCCAGTCCTCCGTTTTCCCATTCATCTTTGCTATGTTATACTTTTTCCCTTTTGAGTTTATATGTTTCTTAACTTCCCCTATCAGCCACAGCCACCCCTGCCTCCTCTTAAGATCTTTCTTCCTTTTGGGAATGAACTGATCCTGCACCTTCTGCATTATACCCAGAAATACCAGCCATTGTTGTTCCATTGCCATCCCTGCTAGTGTATTGCACCATTGAACTTTGGCCAGCTCCTCCCTCATAGCTCCATAGTTCCCTTTATTCAACTGAAATATTGTCACTTCCGATTGTACCCTCTCCCTTTCAAATTGCAGATTAAAGCTTATTGTAGTATGGTCACTATCTCCTAATGGCTCCTTCACTTCGAGGTCCCATTGGTAAGCACAACTCATTGGGTATGTGAACCTGTGATATGGTAGCTGTGCAAATATTGTTATTAATAAATTTCAGAACATCTTTCACAGCAAGAACATGTCTCTTTGAGGTCTATCTTTCATCTGCTAGCATATAGAAATCCACAAAGTGCTCATGATGGCAGTAAATGGGTATTAAAAGTTAGTCATGAGAGCTAGCTAGTGGAATTCAGTGGACACTGAAAGCTGAGAAAGTGACAGTAGCATGACAATTATACAAAGTCTTTTGTTTTCTAATAGCCATCCATTGGTTTGCCCAAGTTCAGAACTGAAAGTATAGTGCAGCTGCAATCAAAACTAAAGGCTACAAACCTTTTCTAAAGCACAGTGAATGCTCTAAATCCTCTCTTTTTCAGAAAAGAGACTGCTTACAAGAAGCTCAGAATATCTCCAAATTTAAAAAATGTCTATTAAATGGTGTTGAAGAGGCAGCTCCAGTTTATTCAGCTAACTCTCAAGGAAAGAAGAGGAAAAAAATACTTTTACATCTCAAAAAAGCTCACCAGTTCTCTACTGTCTCTCACTTCTGTCATCTCGCCCCCTCAGAAAAGGTGCGAATACAAGAAGACATGTCATGTCACGACTGACTCTTTCTGGGTGCAAATGCCACCTACAGGCAGAAGTGTGCAACTTCCAAACGAGCAGCGGCAATTCTTAAAGCTGCGACAACCGATAAGAAGGAAATACAGAAAACAAAATTATACTGTTATATGGATTTTTCCTGACATTTTAGGGAGAATAAAGTGACACATAAAAATCAAATCATGGAGTGATGATCCATTGATATTCTGTCAGAACTTCAGTTTATTCCTTGAAGAAAGACACAAGTTCATATGGTTGTCTCAGTCCAGCAACATCTTCATGTGCCTGTCTCCGGACAAACTATTACACTGGTTGGGATGCAAAACTGATTCACCAGGATATTGCCTGGGATGGAACTGCTGTGAAGTGAGACTGGATAAGGTTGTTTTCTTTGATGCAGAGAGGGTTGAGGGGGGAACCACCTGATGAAGGAGCAGCACTCTGAAAGCTAGTGCTTCCAAATAAACCTGTTGGACGATAACCTGGTGTTGTGTGATTTTTAACTTTGTTCACCCCGTCCAACACTGGCACCTCCAAAAGAGTGAATTGAAGCAGCTGTTCCCCTCAGTTGAAGGGTCAGTAACAAGGGGGCATAATTTTAAAGTGAAAGGCAGGAGCTTTAGAGGGGACTTGAGGAAAATATTTTTCATTCAGAGGAGGGTGGAGGGTATGGACTGTCTGTCGGGCCCAGGGGGAGGGAGGTGGTAGTGGTGGTTGTTGATGTTGGTCAAAGGGCCTCTTTTGTATCATTTGATTCTATGGTTCTGTGATTCTACTGCAGCCATCAACAGGTTCAGAGGAATATTTAAATCTGTACGATATGTGGTTTGTTTCAACAACCAAGATAGTGCATGAAATTTGGGTCACATGGAAACCATGTTCTACAAGAGGACAGTAAACATGAGAAAGCCAATCACAAGTCAAAAAACCAAGCCATGACATCACACTCTGCAGTAGCTTGTGAAGAAGAGCCATCGAAGGAACAATGTCAAGGAAGCGCCCAGAATTCCATCTGCGACACACAAGCATGTCAATAATTTCCGAGAGACAATTGTGATGTTACAGCTTGCAGAGCACTTGCAGACTCCAGTCAGACAGTACATGTGATGATTGTAACAACCCTCACATGGTCATTGTCAGTAAAACCTGAAGTCTCTACCTTCAAACAAGTTATCTCCCTCAAAACAAATGGACAATATGAACTTAGGATAAAATAATCAATGCTAATTTAATTTCTCCATGCAGCTCACATGAGATATACTCAGGAAACTGGCATAGCATGATGCAATCTACACAAGATAACCGTAGTGTACCAAAAGGTCTGACATCCCATGCATTGGCGTTATTTATCATAAATGCCAATACAAACCCTTGAGTTGAACTTGTTGACAAATAGCCTATCATGTGTGTGAGTCTTTGATTTGGTGTGTAAATTGTTATTGTTGTTAATAAACTTCAAGAAATCTATCTCAAAAAACTCTGATTCTTTGTAGTATATGTCACAAAGGATGGTGTAGAAAACCATAAAGCATGTCTCCCCTTTTTATGAACCAAATATGATCATAAGGGCATAGTGGTCACTTCAAAATTGAGTTTCCTATAATACAAACCTCTGTGAAATTGTGTAACACCATATGTGTTGGCTAACATTACTTTCTCAACTTCTGAATAATTTTGCAATGACTTTATGTATGTGAAGTAAATTGTGCATTTAGAGTCTTAGAGTCATACAGATGTACAGCATGGAAACAGACCCTTTGGTCCAACTTGTCCATGCAGACCAGATATCCTAACCTAAACTAGCCCCATTTGCCAGCATGTGGCCCATATACATCTAAACCCTTCCTGTTCATATACCTGTCCGGATGCTTTCTGGAATCTTTCTTGGATCCATAGCCCTGACTGTGGGAAAAATGCTACAGAAGTGGGATTTGTGGTCTGGGTTGTTGCACTGTCAACATATGTGCCGCAACTTATGTGCCTTAGCCTTTTATAGTCTCTATGCCAACATGCTGTCAACACATGCCAACTCATTTCCTCCACTCACTATCCTTTGCCCTTATACTAACAACACTGACTCACACAGTAAGGGTGATTCAGGGCCCATGCTGGGTAAAGAAAATAAAATTGAAGTGTCTACTTCTAAATTTACTTTAAACAAGCACTCTCATTATAAAAATCCATTCATTCCATTTACAATCCTACATTATTAAAAAAACCTAATATTTCATACAAGTGCTTTAGTCCCTTAAGAAGATAAGCATTGGAATTAATAGTCCCACTTCAAAGAATCTATAACCATTTGGAGCTGTTAGTCAGACTGTGAAATGGCAAGTACTCCATTATGATAATTGAAGGTTGCGAGATCAGTCATTTGCCACTATTTTGGTAATGATAACCTTCAGGGTTATGTCAACATATAGAGTCAGAATGACTTCACCTGATGAAGGAGTAGCACTCCGAAAGTTTGTGATTTCAAATAAACCTGTTAGACTAGAACCTGGTGTTGTATGATTTCTGACTTTGTCTACCAGAACCTCCAAATCACAACACAGAGTGAAAGAGCAAACAAATACTATTTTTTTTAACATCCTAGATAGATTCATTTCAAATATTTAAAAGTATGAGTGAAAGGAAAATACCTTGAAAGTCAATTTGAAAGTTCATTTGGACAGATGATTTTAAGACTTTTGATAAGTCCTTTTTACAGATTAATTTTGTTCTCATAGAGCCATAGAATCATAAAGCAGGAAAACAGACCCTTCAGTCCAACTAGTCTATGCTGACTAAGTTTGCCAAACTAAATTAGTCCCATTTGCCTGCACTTGGCCCACATCCCTCTAAACCTTTACTATTCATGTATCTATCCATATGTCTCTTAGATGTTGTATTTGTAGCTGCATCTACCACTTCCTCTAACAGTTCATTCCACATACAAACTATCGTCTGTGTGAAAAGGTTGTCCCTCAGGCCCCCTTTAAACCTTTCTCCTCTCACCTTAATATTATATCCTCTAATTTTGAACTTCCCTACCATAAGGGAAACATCTTTCCTATTTACCTAATCTATGCCCCTCATGCTTTTATAAACACCTGTAAAGTCACCTCTTAATCTACTATGCTCTAGTGAAAAAAGGTCCCAGCTCATCCAGCCTCTCATTAAAAATTAAACCCATCAATCCTGGTAACATATTTCTAAATCATCTCTGCACCCTGTCCTATTTAATAATGTCCTTCCTAAAACAGTATGACCAGAATGGCATACAGTACTCTGAAAATGGTCTCACCACAGTTCTATACAACTCCAACATGATGTCCCAACTCCTAAATTCAATAGTCTAAGCTATGAAGACAAACATTCCAAATACCTTCTTTATTACTCTATCCAACCGTGACACCATTTTGAAGGAACTCTACAGTTGAATCCCTAGGTCTCTCTTTCTACAACACTCATTTACTGTGCCCTTGTTTGTCTTACCAAAATGCAACACCTAACATTTGCCTAAATTAAACTCTATCTCCACTACTTGTCCCATTGTCTCAGTTGATCAAGACCCCTTTGTAATCTTAGATAATGTTTCTCACTGTCTACCAAACCATCAAGTTTGGTGTAAGCCACAAACTTACTAACAATGCTTCCTATATTCTCATCCAATTTGTTTATATTACTGACAAACAACAATGGATCCAACATTAATTCCTGTGGAACACTGCTGGTCACAGGCCTCCAGTCTGAAAAACACCCTCCACTATCATCCTATGACTCCTACGGTCAAATCAATTTTGTATCCAATTGGCAAGCATTCGCTGAATCCCATGTGATGTAACTTTACTACCCAGTCTACCATGTGGAGCCTTGTAGAATGCCTTACTAATGTCTATGTGGACAACGTCCACTACTCTGGCCTCATCTATTGTTTTGGTCACATCCTCAAAAAACTCAGTCAAATTTCCCAAGCACAAAGACTATCTCTAATCAGTCCTTGCTTCTCCAAATGCATGTAAATTCTCTCCCTCATAATTCTCTTCAATAACTTGCCCACCACTGATGTCATATTCACAGGTCTATAGTTTCCAGGCTTCTGTTTGCAACCTTTCTTAAATAAAGGCACAAAATTAACAAACCTCCAGTCTTCCTACTACTAATGGACAGGTAACAGGACGTATTCCGCAATACCACTAACTTCACCTAATATTAAGAATACCGTTATTGTAATAACTAGTCAGTTTCAGACCAGTTTTGGACAAGGAATGTGAATTAGTTTTTTTTCTACTCTCTCTTTAAGTTATCACGAACTGTTGCAGCAGCATCAACAATAAAAATAAGTTCTGAATTTTATTTCAAAGTGGTATTTGAAAATGCTTATTCAGCATCATTACTTTCAAGTTCCTTGTACAGTTTCTCCTGCTCTCTGGATGTCCAGCAGCTGTAATATTTTACTCAACATGCTTCCAATTAGCAGGACCATGAAATTACACAACTTCATCTGAGTTGGTGCACAACTACTAGCTTTAATGCAATGCTACTAATAGTCATACAAAAAGCTTCATTTAAATGCATGTGCAGAACCATCTTCCAGTGTTGTGAATAATGTGAAGAGTCTTACCATGGCTATCTATTAATTACTTAGGACATACAACGAAAATGGTAATCATTTAGAAGTACTGGCAGACAGCTCAGTTAGCTTAGGTGGTTCAAATGTATTGCAGATTAATGCCATGATGTGGAATGAATCCTTTCTAAGCAGACAGGGATCTTAATGTCTACATCCTCATCTTGTTCTTTTGTGCATTAAGCCATGATTAGCAACCCTGGGAGAATGGTACATGAAGAAACAGAAGATACTAGCATGCAAATAATTAATATGTTCATATGCCCTTTGTCTAATATTTTAATGTACATGTAAAACAATTTCAGTTTTTAGGCTCATATTCCACAATGTAATCTTAAACTCTGACAACTATATAGACAATGTACTGAAACGTTTTAGGTGTCTCTGAGTATTGCTAACTTGGTGGAAATATTTATCAATCATGCTTATTCATGAAGCTTTGCTGTGAAGGAGAAATTTGAAAATATTAACACACTCTCTAAAGCAGACTGGATTTAACAAGCTTCATCCTGACTGCCATAACAAATGGAATTGGAGAACAGCCATCGTGTTATCTCTGCGAAGTCTGCATTTTTAATGCTAGTGAAAGAGTTTGCATGCTTGCCACTGGGTGTAGATAGGCATTAGTTCAGTTTCATTGAACTGTGTTTTTAATGTTGACAGTATAGTTTTTTGGATTATGTTCTTGCTGAGAAGTCTTTGCTCCAGCTACAGCAGGCCAAGCTTGGTAATTTTTTGAGTGATTCTTTATTAGCATTAATCCAGGCCAAAGGCTCTGTATAATAAAATATGAAGTCAGTCAGCAAGAATAAGTAAGGCAAAGGCTTTTTTAAGTGTTGAAAGTTTAGTCCCATATGTTAAACAAAGTGAGAAATAGTGTGGTAGTACTGAACTTGAGACTTACTGAAAAAAGACTGCTTTTCATCTTGCACCAATCAAAACAATTCACAAAAAATTCCACTGTAAGATAAAACAAGTGTTTTAAAATAAATAGGAAGAGACTGCTAATTGGTTGGCAGGTGAACTCTGATTGGTAGAGTTGTTGCAGATGACAGCAAAATTGGAGGTGTAGTGGACAGCGAAGAAGGTTACCTCAGATTAAAATGGGATCTTGTTCAGATGGGCCAATGGGCTGAGAAGTGGCAGATAGAGTTTAATTTAGATAAATGTGAAGTGCTATATTTTGGGAAAGCAAATCTTTCCAGGACTTATGCACTTAATGGTAAGGTCCTAGGGAGTGTTGCTGAACAAAGAGACTTTGGAGTGCAAGTTTATAGCTCCTCGAAAATGGAGTCGCAGGCAGATAGGATAATGATGGCAGCGTTTGGTATGTTTTCCTTTATTGGTCAGAGTATTGAGTACAGGAGTTGGGAAGTCATGTTGCAGCTGTACAGGACATTGGTTAGGCCACTGTTGGAATATTATATGCAATTATGATCTCCTAACGGAAAGATGTTGTGAAACTTGAAAGGGTTCAGAAAAGATTTACAAGGATGTTGCCAGGGTTGGGGGATTTGAGCCATAGGGAGAGGTTGAATACGCTGGTGCTGTTTTCCCTGGAGCGCTGGAGGCTGAGGGGTGACCTTATGGAAGATTATAAAATCATGACGGTCATGGATAGGATAAATAGACAAAGTCTTTTCCCTGGGGTGGGGGAATCCAGAACTGGAGGGCATAGGTTTAGGGTGAGAGGGGGAAGATATAAAAGAGACCTGAGGGGCAACCTTTATGTGCAGAGGGTGGTACGTGTATGGAATGAGCTGCCAGAGGAAGTGGTGGAGGCTAGTACAATTGCAACATTTAAAAGGCACCTGGATGGGTATATGAATAGGAAGGGTTTGGAAGGATATGGGCCTGGTGTTGGCACGTGGGACTAGATTGGGTTAGGTATCTGATGGCATGGATGAGTTGGACTGAAGGGTCTACTTCCGTGCTGTACATCTCCATGATTTTATGGCTCAATGTTGCTATGAGAATTCACCAGTTAGCGATGACTAGTAGTTAACTGTCAAATTTTGTTTAATTTCTAAACAAGACAGGTTGACTGATTGATTAATGTACTTCCCTAAGAAACAGATCAGTGAATGGCTGTCATCTATTTTATTGAGTTATAATAGTGTGTACATATTCATAGCATCATAAAATCATTGACTCATAGAATTATAGAAACTCTACAGTACAGATAGAGGCCACTCAGCCCATCGAGTTTGCACTGACCTTCTGAAGACCATTCACCCATTGTATCCCTGTAATCCCACACTTACCATAGCTAACCCACCACACTGCACAATCCTGGACATTGCAGGACAATTTAGCATGGCCAATTCTCCTAGCCTATACATCTTTGGACTGAAAAGATCTGTAGAGAACATCTGCAAAAAAACAGAGCTTTGTGCATTAGTATATTAATTTCCATACAAGTGCACCACATTACGAATTTGACAGACAATTCTAAATTGTTGTGGTTCTGCTCGCCGAGCTGGAAGTTTTTGCTGCAAACGTTTCGTTCCCTGGCTAGGGAACATCATCAGTGCGGTGGGAGCCTTGTGTGAAGCGCTGCTTTGATGTTTCTTCCGGTATTTATATTGGTTTGTTCTTGCCGCTTCCGGGTGTCAGTTTCAGCTGCAGTGATTTGTATCTGGGGTCCAGGTCGATGTGTCTGTTGATGGATGTTCTTGCCGTTTCCGGGTGTCAGTTTCAGCTGTAGTGGTTTGTATATGGTGTCCAGGTCAATGTGTCTATTGATGGAGTTTGGGGATGAATGCCATGCTTCTAGGAATTCTCTGGCTGTTCTCTGTCTGGCTTGTCCTATGATAGTGGTGTTTTCCCAGTCAAATTCATGTTGCTGGTTGTCTGAGTGTATGGCTACTAGAGATAGCTGGTCGTGTCGTTTTGTGGCTAGCTGATGTTCGTGGATGTGGATTGTTAGCTGTCTTCCTGTTTGTCCTATATAGTGTTTTGTGCAGTCCTTGCATGGTATTTTGTAAACTACGTTAGTTTGGCTCATGCTGGGTATTGGGTCCTTTGTTCTAGTGAGTTGTTGTCTGAGCGTGGATGTTGGCTTGTGTGCTGTTATGAGTCCTAAGGGTCGCAGTAGTCTGGCTGTCAGTTCTGAGACACTCCTGACGTATGGTAGAGTGGCTAGTCCTTTTGGTTGTGGCATGTCCTTGTTCCGTGGTCTATCTCTTAGGCATCTGGTGATAAAGTTGCGTGGGTATCCGTTTTTGGCGAATACCTTGTATAGATGTTCCTCTTCCTCTTTTCGCAGTTCTGGTATACTGCAGTGTGTTGTGGCCCTTTTGAATAGTGTCCTGATGCAGCTTCGTTTGTGTGTGTTGGGGTGGTTACTTTCATAGTTTAAGACTTGGTCTGTGTGTGTTGGTTTCCTGTGTATCCTTGTGGTGAATTCTCCGTTGGGTGTTCTCTCTACTAACATGTCTAGGAATGGGAGTTGGCTATCCTTTTCTTCTTCTCGTGTGAATCGGATTCCTGTGAGTGTGGCATTGATGATTCTGTGTGTTTTTTCTATATCTGTGTTTTTGATGATTACAAAGGTGTCATCAACATATCTGATCCAGAGTTTGGGTTGGATTTGTGGTATGGCTGTATGTTCTAATCTTTGCATAACTGCCTCTGCTATGAGTCCCGAGATTGGTGATCCCATGGGTGTTCCGTTGATTTGTTCGTATATCTGATTGTTGAATGTAAAGTGTGTGGTGAGGCACAGGTCCAGTAGTTTAAGTATGCCGTCCTTGTTGATAGGTTCGGCCTCCTGTGTTCTGTTATGTATGTCCAGTAGGTTGGCTATTGTTTCTCTGGCTAGGGTTTTGTCAATTGAAGTGAACAGTGCCATCACGTCGAATGATACCATGGTTTCTTCTTTGTCTATGTGTGTCTTCCTGATGACGTCCAAGAATTCCTGTGTTGATTGTATGGAGTGTTTGGATCCGCTGACTAGGTGTTTCAGTTTTTGTTGTAGTTCTTTGGCCAGTTTGTATGCTGGTGTCCCTGGTAGTGATACTATGGGTCTGAGTGGGATGTCTGGTTTGTGTACTTTGGGTAGTCCATAGAATCTGGGGGTGTTGTTGCTTTCAGGTTTCATTCTTTGCTGGTCCGCTTTGGTTATCTGTCCGTTTTTTTGTAGATTCCTTAGTGTGTTGATTATTCTGTTGGTGAGTTGTGGTGTGGGGTCGGAATCCTTCATTTGGTAGGTGTTGGTGTCTGCGAGTAGTTGTTGTGCTTTACTGATGTAGTCTGATTTATCTAGGATGACCGTCATTCTGCCTTTATCTGCCGGTAGTATGATTATGTTTTTGTCATTTTTCAGTGCTTTCAGTGCTTCCCTCTCCTTGGTGTTGAGGTTATGTGTTTGTCGTGGCTAGGGTTTTGTCAATTGAAGTGAACAGTGCCGTCACGTCGAATGATACCATGGTTTCTTCTTTGTCTATGTGTGTCTTCCTGATGACGTCCAAGAATTCCTGTGTTGATTGTATGGAGTGTTTGGATCCGCTGACTAGGTGTTTCAGTTTTTGTTGTAGTTCTTTGGCCAGTTTGTATGCTGGTGTCCCTGGTAGTGATACTATGGGTCTGAGTGGGATGTCTGGTTTGTGTACTTTGGGTAGTCCATAGAATCTGGGGGTGTTGTTGCAGCTGAAACTGACACCCGGAAGCGGCAGGAACAAACCAATATAAATACCGGAAGAAACATCAAAGCAGCGCTTCACACGAGGCTCCCACCGCACTGATGATGTTCCCTAGCCAGGGAACGAAACGTTTGCAGCAAAAACTTCCAGCTCGGCGAGCAGAACCACAACAACGGATACCCGAGCTACAAATCTTCAATCAGATTTTAAATTCTAAATTGGTTGTCAACATCATTATTTGCACAGTCAGGACTACTTAGTAAATGCTGTCCAATCATGAAGTAATATCAAACTTTGAAGCATTGCATTGTGAGTTTTGAAAGCATAGGCCGGTTGGTTACCTTTTGTGCTGTGAAGAACAGTTAGGATATGCTGTTTGATACAACCTGCCCATCTTTGGGACTTATGACATGCACATCTGGCATCACATTGGCACTGATATTCATCTGTCACATTACTCTCATGCATGGAAAGCGCATCTTTTTGACCTGATGAAAGATCTTGCTGGTGGAGATACCATTTGTCTTGCTATACAGAATACCAGGGTAACCATCTACTTTCACTTGTTACTCAATGTATTTGAGATACCTGACCCTTCCATGCTGGGTACTTTTCAGCCAATACAGATTTTTGCTTGTTCATAAATTTGTACAATATACAGTATGAAATGACCTAATCAGGGCAACCACTAACCTGCAGGATGGCTCTGAAGTGGCTGATTTCAGCATCAAGCTTGCAAAATGAACAAGCCTTAGCTGCAATGTACCATTAGGCCAATCTCATTGTTCATGGAACTGTAGGAATCTTGATTTATATTTTGACCAGTGAAGGTAGGTTCATTATAGACAATAATTGAGAAACCTGGCCAATATCTCTACTAGAAAATCTGGTAATGCAGCTTATTTGACTGCTTCTTTTCAAGGGTAAATTTGAGCATAGGATAGAACCCATTAAGACATGTAAGAAAATCCTTACATGCAGCCATGGATTCAAATATAGCAAAAATATCATTGACATATTAGAAAGCTGTCAGGAGTAGGAGGTTAGGTGTCATTCCATTGAAGGCATACTTCTTACTAGACCATGTTTTTTCTCAGTCATAGAATCCCCTACAGTGGGGAAAGTGGACATTCTGCCCATCAAATCTGAACTGACTGTGAGAAGACCATCCACCCAGAACTAGCCCCTGACCATGTCCCATAAGCCAGCAATTATCGTGGGTAATCTATGTAGTCTCCAAATCCCTGGACACTACGTGCTAACCCAGCTGGCCAATCCAGCTAACCTTCGTGTCTTTGGACTGTGGGAAGAAATAGGACTTGGACGAAACCCATGCAGACACAGGGAGAACATGCAAATTTCACACAGTTGCCCAGGGCTTCAAATGAACCTGGTCTCTGGCAGTGTGAGGCAGCAGTAATAACCACAGTGCTACCATGCCAGCATAATTGCTTTTATTTTTCCTGGGATCAGGGTGTTCAGGTCTAGAGGGCATAGGTTTAGGGTGAGAGGGGAAAGATATAAAAGAGACCTAAGGGGCAACTTTTTCACGCAGAGGGTGGTACATGTATGGAATGAGCTGCCAGAGGAAGTGGTGGAGGCTGGTACAACTGCAACATTTAAAAGGCAATTGGATGGGTCTGTGAATAGGAAGGGTTTGGAGGAATATGTGCCAGGTGCTGGCAGGTGGGACTAGATTGGGTTGGGATATCTGGTCGGCATGGATGAGGTGGACTGAAAGATCTATTTCCGTACTGCACATCTCTATGACTCTATACTCTATTTATGGAGACCAATAAAGATGTTTGTGAGAGCTGGGCTTAACAGGGATTCTGTAGTATCACTTTCTTTTCTGGGCATAGGGGATGTCGTTAAAACTGAAGTCAATTGCGAAAATTACTGAGTAGTTAAGTTCAACAAATCTGATTCACATGATAATGGTGGGATGAGATTGCAATGATATAGCTCTGTATTGCAAATGTCTAAGGCTTCATGTATG
The DNA here is from genome assembly GCF_020745735.1 of Hemiscyllium ocellatum. NCBI lineage: Eukaryota > Metazoa > Chordata > Chondrichthyes > Orectolobiformes > Hemiscylliidae > Hemiscyllium > Hemiscyllium ocellatum. The sequence continues at coordinate 56,129,061 of NC_083410.1, read as the reverse complement.
GTCTTCACAAATGTGAATGAATCCGTTCCTGTGTGTGTGAAGAACTGGCTCTAAACCAATTGTAGTAATTTACCCAACCACGTGGCCAGTTCATGCTATTCAGAACTAATCATAGATAAGACAAGGCAACTAATATAAGGGTTCATCACTTCTGTATGTCAGGGTTGCTCTTACATTCACGAAAGCTGTGAGCTATGAGTACAAACCCTTTTGCATAAATACTTGTCATGCCATTGCTCTTCAAACAAATCCAGTAAACATTGCTTGGGATTGCTTTTGAATATGGCCACTCTAGTCATGCTGAGTGACAGGTCTAATGGATAGGAATTTGAACCTGTTATTAAGACTGGAATGCACTTTGAATATATTGTTACACTTGTTATGGATGATTATTCCAGTTTTATTTTCAGATTTACTGATACACGCACATAGATTGGACTTAAGGCCTCAGAATGGATATCACATTCATATCACATCAGTATATCAGATAAGTCATTCAGAAGCTTGGACTAGATCAACTGGATAGCATTCAAGATTCACTGTCTTGAGTGGATATTGATTTGCATCATGACGACATACCATAACCCTAGATCACCTACAGACAATTTGAATTTTATTTCCACTATTTGCTTTTTAAACACTGATGGAGCCAAAATGACTTTAGATACAAATGCTGTGGTTGCCTAGACACACAAAGCGAGAGAGAGAGAGAGAGAGACTTCAATGTGAAATGTCACACCTGACAACTTGTCAAGGAAGCTCCAGTGATGGACATTAAAGGCAAGAAGTGCACTGCAAACTGAACTGCAATTTCCTGAGAGTTATCTCAGATTGTGTACATGATGGGAGAAAGGTCATCAGTCTGGGTAGGTGACAAGTTTTCTGTCTTTCCCTTTCAAGATTATGGAAGAATAGAGCATAAAAGCCAATTCACCTTTGGTCTGGCTGTTCTAGCAGCAGAAGGTGAATTGCTCACCTCTCTTTGAAGGTCAAAGCTAAAGAACCACCCACTAGTCACCCCTTCATTAATTAGCAAAGCAGTTGACAGGAAACAAAGCAAAAGGATTTCAACTAACCTGTAAAGCTAAAAATCCTGAAATTGATTGCTCAACTATCAATGTTTCACTATCTACTCCTTGTGAGTGGATAGAGACTGATCTGTGTATCTGGATTTGGTTCACATTTCTAATCTGTGTGGATGCATGTTATTATTTCTTCTCATGTTTAATAACTAATAAGCTTAGACTTTGGCTAAATTGGCCTCTGTTAAAACATACAATAATTAGCTCTGGGAGAAAGGTACGCACAAGGGAAAATTAACCTTGTTGTGAACAATCAAGGGGGCTGAGTGAATAATGTATTCCAGCCAGCTCATCTCTCCTTAACTGGGGCATGGCACATCCGTGCAAACCATCTGGAACTGTGGTAGCATGAGGGATCTCACTGAAGATATGGTCATAATAAATTGAAGGCTCATCTGGAATTTGAATTCCTGCACCTGTGATTCCCATACCTATTTTTTGATAACCATTCATTGGGGTGTTACTGGACAGTGTGGGACACCTGCCTAGAAGAAAAGGGGGCCATTAGCATATCCTTCCCATCGTAAACGTGACTATCCATTTCCCAGAGGTCATTTGTTTTCCTGAAAACTGTTTCAGCCAAAACTGATTTATTTCTCCATAGGATATAATCTGCACTGAGATCCAGTATGACAGGATTCAAATCTCAGATCTTTGTTGTTCTAGGAAGTCGTGAGTAACCTGGGCATGGCCCAGTGAAATTCTTCAACATATCATACAAAGGCTCAGGGGTTGCTAGAAAGAGATCACCCAACTTTGGCTGGGAGAATGTATGTGAGCAGGTTTGCATTTTATATATTGATTTTTTTTCATTGCTTTTTAGAAAAATGAGAATCGCTCTCATTTCATTCATGTGTAGGTGAAAAGAAATGACCATAGGTCATTTACCAATTACCTTGGCTCACCTATGTACATATCAGACTTGAATTCCAAAATGTGTTTTCTAAAGAGGTCTGATATGGCCAAAACGACGATGGCTATAAGTTCAGTGGTTGTCTGGAGGGAGAGAGAGAGAGACTCTGATATGTCAATACTGATAAGGTGTTAAAGAAAACTCAAAACTGAACTTATGCCTTAAAAATCATTGCGCACTATGGACACAAAGGGAGAAAAGGCATTAGTTTGGGCAAGAGACATTTTCTGTATCTTCCAAGACCAGAACCAAGGATCACAGTCTAAGGAAACAGGATAGGCCATGAAGAACTGAGATGAGGAGAAATTTCTTCACGCAGAGAGTGGTGAGCCTGTGGAATTCTCTGCCATAGAAAGCATTTGAGGCCAAAGTATTGAATTTTTTCAAGAAGGAGTTAGGTGTAGAGTTAAAGGCATTCAAAGTTATTTTTATTCACTAATAGGATATGGACATCAATGGCTGGATGGCATATTATCGCCTATTCCTAGCTGGTCTTGAGAAAATGGTGGTAAGCTGCTTTCTTCAACTATTGCAGTTCACATGTTGTAGGCTGACCCACAATGCCCTGCGGAGTTTGACCCAGTGACAGTGAAGGATGGCGATGTATTTTGAAGACAGAATAGTGAGTGGCTTGGAGGAAATTTGCAGGTGATGGTGTTCCCACGTACAGTTTGTTTTGTTATAATGTGCATTTTGCCAACACAAATTTGCTGTAACACGAAGAACGAATTGGGGATGCTGTTTCAAAAGCGCAAACTTTTAAAATGTGTGTTCGTTGTAACGTGATTACATCACCAACACTTTAAGTGCTGTTTCTAAAGCACGATTTTTCTAAAATGTGGTGTTGCACAAGAACGCAACCATTGCTTTATAGAACAACTGACTGTATCTAGATAGAAGTGGTTGTGGTGCTGTTTAAGGATCTTTGGAGAATTTATGCAATACATCTTGCAGATAGTACTCACTGCTGCTATTGAATTGGTGGTAGAGGGAGTGGATGTTTGTGGGTGTAATGCCAATAAAGCAACCTGCTTTGTCCTGAATGGTGTCAAGCCTCTTGAGTGTTGGTTGAACTGCACTCATCCAGGCAAATGTGGAGTCTTCAATTACACACCTCATTGGAGAGTCAGGTGGTGGGTTTGTCATTGCAGTATTCCTAGCGTCTGACCTGTTCTTTTAGCCATTGTGTTTATGTGACAAGTCCAGTTTAACTTCTGGTCAATGATAATCCCAAGAATGTTGATAGTGGTGGATTCAGTGATGGTAACACCATTGAATGTCAAGGGCAGTGATTAGATTGTCTCTTATTGGAGATGGTCATAGTCTGGTGTTTGTGTGGCATGAATGCTACTTGTCACTGGTCAGTCCAGGCCTGGTATTGTCCAGATCTTGTTGTGTTTGATTGCTTCAGTATCTGAGGAGACATGAATGGTGGTATAAATGGACCAAGTCAATAAATGAAATAAAGGTTGTTTTCACTTTCCTATGTTATTTCTTGCAAATTTTCCTGATGAGTACACACTGAAGATGTTCCTGAAATTCTGTGGAAGTAATTTGACTATAGATTAGACAAGAGTAGAAGCATTGATTTTATATAGGTTAAGCTTTTTGATATATTATACCATCTGGACTTCTAAAATGCTATTTGAATTTATTTTCTAAACATTGACAGAAAATCAGTCATTGACTAGGCAATGCAATATCTAATGTGGGAAGGAACTGGGTAAGTCTGACAGTTTGACATGAAGTGTATTTCAAACATGCTCAGTTTTATGTCCAGTTTACTGTTTTCTTGCTTTATGCAGCAGAAATGCATTATTCTTCCACTTTTTAAATCAATGTTCCCCTGTCTCCTATTAATTCTCAGGAGATAGACATCGCTGGCAAGGCCAACGTTTGCTGACCACTCTCAGTTGGTTTTGAAAAGTTGATATTGGGCCACCCACTTGAATCCTTGCAGCTTGTGGGATGAAGGTGATTCTGGAAGACTGCAAATTAATTAAGAACTAGCAGAATTAGCTTCTCTGATAGGACAGTGATATCCTCAAGGGTAATGTCTCATACCAGCTCCATTTTTAGATTAGAACTCCTGGACGAACAATCCAGAGATGTGTGTTCAGGAGTTGGGGAATTTAAATTGAATTAAAACAATACACCTGGAATTAAAAGTTATCATTTGAATTGGTGACCACAAAGCTGCTGAATTGTCATAGATGTTCTTTTTTTTAGGGATGGTAATCTAGTGTTCTTAACTACACTGGTGAATATGTACCCAGCAGCAAGATGGTTGACTCTTAACAGCTATGTCATTAGTATAACTCCGTGGCTTTCAAGTTGATAGTGGGAAACTATTTAGTAGGCAGTGATCATTGTATCATAAGGTTAAGGATGATGGTAGAATATAATATTGGCCAATCTAGAGTAAGAACAATTAACTGGTGAAGGCCAGACTTCAATGGGATAAGACAGAACTGGGACACATAGAATGGAACCAAACGTTGTTGGGAGATACAATAGCTAAACAATGGGCTACCTTCAAAGCAGAGATGGGTTTTGGCACAGTCAAGGTATATTTCCTCAAAAGAGAAAGCTAGGACAAACTAATCTGGAGCTCACTGGATGACAAAGGAGATGTAAAGGATGTTAAAGAGGAAAAATTGTACTTGTGACAGTTGTCAGGTGGTAATTGCAGTTGAGAACCAAGCTGAATGTAAAAGGTTCAGAAGGATTTGAGAAAGCAGATGTAAAAAGTAAACACAGTTTATGAAAAAATACTGGCAGTTAACATAAGAGAAAATCTTAAATTCTTCTATTAGAACACAGAGTCATTCAGCATGGAAACAGACCCTTCGGTCTAACTCATCCATGCTGATGACCAAGTTTTCCAAACTAACCTAGTTTCACTCAAGAGTAAAAGAATTCTGAAAAAAGGAACAGGGCTGATTAGGGGCCAGAGAGCAGATTTACACTTAGAGGCAAGACACATGGTTGCAGTGTTGAATGAATACTTTGCATCTGTGTTTATCTTTGAGACTGATGCTGCCCATGCCATGGTGATAGAGAAGGAAACTCAGTCACTGGATGGGTTTAAAATTGATAAAGATGAAGTATTGGATAAGCTGCAACTGATAGATGGTAAGATATTGGGACCAGATGAGATGGTCCAAAAATATTGAAGAATGTGAGAGTGGAAATTCTGTCACAGGCAACAATTTTTCAAACTTCCCTGGAGTCAGTGGTTGTGTCAGAGAATATGGCAATTGAAAACATGATGTCTTGTCCATAAAAGCTTGCAAAGATCAGCCCAACAGACCAATCAGTTTGATTTCAATGGTGGGGAAGCTTTGAGAAACAATTAGTTGGGATAAAATTAACAGTCAGATGGAAAGTGTGTAATGTTTTGAAGGAGTCAGCGTGGATTAATTAAGGGAAAGTCATGTATAAAAATTACTAAAGTTTTTTGAAGAGGTAGATGAGCTTTGATGAGGGACGTCCAATGCTGCAGCATACATGTACTTCCAAAAAATATCCCATTCAGTGCCACACAACAGACTTGTGAGGAAGTTATAGGTCATGGAAAACAAGGGGCAGTAGCAACGTGAATGTAAAATTGACTGAAGGATCGGAAACAGAAAGTAATGGCTCATAAGTAATTTCTGGGATGGAACAAAGGTTTGTAGTGGAGCTTCTCAAGGATATGTGAATGAACTCTTGCTTTACCTTTTATATATATACATACATATATAGAAAGTGTTCTAGATCTTGGAATGGAGAAGGAAATTTCAAAGTCTGGGAGAATTGTAAACTGTGAGGAGGGCAGTGTAGAACTCCCAAAAGGCTTTGACATGTTAATGGAGTGGGCAAATAAGTTGTAGATGAAGTTCAAAGCAGAAAAGTGTGAAGTGATGTACTTTGGCATTAAGAACATGTTAAGACAAGTACTAACTTCAGATTCAGAAGCACAAGAGCAAGCGACTGATGCTGAACTTATGGAAGGCACTTGTTGCATCTCAGTTGGAGTATTTTGTACAGCTTGGAATGGCATACTATTGGGAATATGGGAATGTATTGGAGACAATGCAGAAGAATGGTTTCAGGAATGAGGCACTTCAATTAGGCAGACAGATTAAAGAAGTTAAGACTATTTTCTGCAGAGATGAGAAAGCTAAGAAAATATTTGACAGAAGTTTGCAAAGCTTTGAGAGGTCTTCACAGAGTGGACAGAGAGATACTGGTCCTACTTGTAAATGGATCAAGAATCAAAGAAGGGAAAAGTAAGTGCGAAAAACTTTCGCACAAACAATTAGTTGGGAAATGAAATTCACTGTTTGGAAGTATGATGGAGGCAGGTTCAACTGAAGCACTCAACAGGGCATTGGATAATTATTTAAAAAGAGAGAATGCGCTACTTTTTGGGGAAAAGACAAGAGTGTAGCACTAAGTTAACATGTTGAGAGCCAGGTGCAGACATGCTAATTGAATGGTCTCATTTTGCACCTTAGTAATTCTGTGATTCCTATAAATGTCAGTGTGAAATGATACAAACAGTAAGTAAATGAAGAATAACTGGAAGTTTATAATTTTAAAACAGATACAGGAACAGGGAGACATGCTCTTTTGGGCAACCAGATAAACAACAGAATAAACAATTAAATAACCAACCCTATTGATAAACAGCATGACAGAACCAACCTTGAAAGGAAACATACCAAAATCAGACTATTTGTTTTTTTAGGGGTGCTGATGGTGCCCTGCAGCTTCTTGGACCCTAATGAATTCAAGCTTCAGGTGGACACTGAGCTTCCTCTCTAGGGACAGCTGGGTGTGGATGTAACTATGGAAAAGAGTTAAGTACTTGGGATGAATGATCACTGTTAACTTCCCAATACCTGGATTTGTTAATGTTCATTTGGCCAGGCCCAGGAGCTGGTTAACAACTATGATCTCTGTGGATTGGAGAAGCAAGGGATGTTCTGCTGGAAGAACAGCATGTTAAGAGGTGGTTTGAGAGAGGAGTTCAAATCTTGAGTGATCTAAACAAAGTTAAACTGTTCACATTGTCAGAAGAGTTGAAAACCAATGAATACTGCTCTTAAGTGATTCACAAATGAAGCAATGGCAGCACAACAAAAAGTACTTTTATGCAGAAAATGGCTAGAATCCATCAGAGATTATACAGGAATCAGGTTCAATTATGGCTTTGAAAAGTGAATTAGATAAGTAAGTGAAGAGAAAAAATGTTATCGGGCCACTTGCAATGGCAGAGTTGCTCTTGCAGAGACTGGGCATGGACAAATCAGGTTCAATGGCAGGAAACCATTCTGTGCTATCCCCATTCTATAACTTGATTATGCTATTGAAATTAGTATCATAGTTTTGAATCTATTCTTGAGAACCACTGGATTACATGGTTTTTGGACGATTGGAAAACACTTTTGCAATATACAAGGTATTGCAATTATGTTGGGCAGGTTGGGAGGATTAGTGTTCTGTTCATCAGTGTTCATATTTATTCGTTTTTTAAAAAAGAAAACAACTGTTAGCATGTAATTTGGTTCAAGCACAGATAAACTGTTATTTGGAGTACATTTTGTTTACACATTGGAGCTTTCAGAGGTTCATAACTCAACACATTGAGAAATATCATTCATGAGATTGTCACTTATGGAAATGAAAATATCAACCCTCAGGGTTGATATTCCAAAATATAGTTTGGTCCTTTGCTAGAGCTCTAAGGAGTGAGTTTTAAGCTATACCTGACCTATGATGCATGGAATGCTTGATGCCAACAATAGGACAGGTGCTATATAAATCCCATTCTCAACACTGAATAACCACCTTGAGAGTAAGTAGCTAGTCCAACAACAACAATTTCCTATGAAAGAGTAGAAATTAATTTAAAGTGTGAAAAAACTTAAAGCAAAGTTAAAAATCACACAATAGTCCAATAGGTTAAAACAAGTTAGCTTATTATTTGGAATTTCACTTACATTTACAAATCCTTACATATTCGTTTTTTGATTTTAGTCACATTATGGCACTATGGAGTGATCGTGAGAAATGGAGGAAGCACTTGTTAAGATTAAGTGTTTTTGTTGTAGAGAGAAAAGGAAAATTGGCAGTTGTTAGACTATAATCTTCTACTGAATGAGTAAATGGCAGAGCCCTGGGGTGCCAATTGATAGGGCATCAGGAAACGAGTTATTTGCTGTAGAATTCAGCATAAAATTTATCCTTAAGCATTAGTTATGCCAAGTAAATGCTACAATTTCTTTCTCTGTTTTTCAAATTATAGTTTCATTGTCTGTGTTACTATTCCTTTTCTTACCATCTCTGCTTTATCAGCCATTGCACAAGGACATTGGATTGATCTGTTGTCCTTTGATCAGCCGCAGAATAGGGTTGGGGGTAAAAATGTATATCAATTCATTATCTCTTAAATGTACCTCTTATTGCACTTGTGTAATAAACATTTGAATTGATCTTAATCTTGTTGGTTTACACTATTGGCCATAATCAAAATTAGAGTCATCGTGTCATAGAATCATAGATTCATAGAGCATGGAAACAGATCCTTCCTCCAACTAGTCAACGTTAACCATGTTTCCAAACTAAAATAATCCCACCTGCCTGCACATGGCCACGATCCCTCCAAACCTTTCCTATTCATGAACTTATCCAAATGCCTTTTAAATGTTGTAACTATACCTGCATCCACCACTTTATCTGGCAGTTCATTCCATACACAAAACACTCCCTGTGTAAAAAAGTTGCCCATCCTCTCCTTTTTAAATCTTTCTCCTCTCACTCTAAAAATATGCCCCCTAGTTTTGAACTCCCCCACCTCAGGGAAAAGACCCTTGTCATTCACTTTATCTTCCCCTTTTTTTGTCTTCACTATTTATTAAGCTAGCCATTGGGTTTTACCAGGCAATTTTCTAAATTAAAAAAAAACTCAAAAAGGATAAACTGTGCAATAGATATATTAGAAATGAAAGCTACTATTATTTTAAAGACCTAAATGGGGCTACCTATTTTTAAATGCTTACTTTTATTAAAATTTATCCTATCACCATTCGTAATGGCTGTCTGCGGATGATTTCTCAGCTCCCACTAATGAGCTCCCAAATGATACACCAGGAAATTGTCCAGATTATATTAACAAAGCTGATCCCACAAAATTAAATAAGCCCATGAATTTAACAGTCCAATAATGCTCTTTTGACAAATGCCTGGTGGGAGGTGTACTTACACATTTTCCTGGAAAATTGATCTCAATATGTCTCACTGACAGAACAGTGTTCAATTGGCTGCGATACCAGGAATGTTCAGATTGGTTTCCAGTTCTTGCATATAATTTATACATTGAATACTGAAATAAAACCACTGATTCAGCTTGGCAAAGTTACCTATTATCGCAGTCCAAATTCATATTTCAGATGGAACATGAAATACAGTTTCCAAGCTGAGCTGAATTTGATGTACAATCAAGTGACAGACTGGAAAACAATCTAAACATTTCTACCCAATTTGTACAGTAGCATAATTGCAGAGCACAGCATAAGGCTATTCAGCACATTGTGCTGAAGCTGACATTTTAAAGAACTGTTCAGTTAGTCCTACTCTGTCCTTTATCTGAATTTATCTTAGCTCCTGTAGCTTCTTCCTTTGATAAGGAAATATATCCAATTCCACATTTTTAAAAGTATCTTTATTGGAAAAGAGATTTTTTTAATATTACAATAAACCAACAAAAAAAATAACACAACTCAAAAAAACTCCAGAAGAACAGAACTACACTCATGTACATATATGTATAAAGAAATACGTCAGTTAACAAACAAATAAATATGTGATAAATAATACGGCTCAGCGTAACAAAACAATAGCTTGCAACCATTGAGAGTGTTAACTGATACACATTCACCTGTTTGTAATCCTTCCTCTCAGGATACCAGATTCATTAAGCACACTTGTCACGGCTGTATAAGTGCCCTTAGTAGAGTGACACATAAGTCTGCATTCAAGTAATCCAAAAAGGGCTGCCGCTTCGGCGGGTCGGTGTGGACTTGTTGGGCCGAAGGGCCTGTTTCCACACTGTAAGTAATCTAAAAAATGTCTTGTAAAAATTCTCAGGTTTTTGTGCAACATACTTGTAAGAAAATCCAAAGGGATATGCTCCATGACTAACTTACGCCAACCTGAAAGACGTGGGGTGTGGGGTGTGGGGGTGGTGCGGAGGGGATGGTTTTCAGACACCCAAACATAACAAAATGTTTTTTCTTGCACAGAAGACAAAGATATTAAAAGGTTTTTTTCCAATGCACGTCTAAAGGAAGCACACTGGGCAGCTCAGGAGAAGACAGGTTGGGCCCATCTCCAATTCAATCCCCAAGATGCTCTCTATTGCAACTACTACATCACTCCATAAGTCTGGAGCCTGTGGCAATGAGTGAGAGTACCTGTGCTCATTTTACTTTAAGGATATGTTGAAGATACTCCCACTTCAAACTTTGAGAGGCGATCTGGGGCAAGATGGACACTGTGGGGAATCTTCAACTACAGAGCATGAGTCCAATTGCAAATCAAAATCTTTCTTGCATTTTCCCAAATGTCCTCCCGTGTCTCAGATGGGATTTTGCCGCCAGCTGGCACTCACAGACCTCACGAAGCCACTCAGTCTCATCCGAAGGGCCACCCTCCAACAAATGATAAAGAGTGCTGACAAAGAGTGTGTTCTTAGAACTAACCACCCTCTTCCCTGTGTCAGATCTGTAAGGGTTGATTAAAAGTGTGGTACTTTTTTGATTAAAATCCCTGATCTGAAAAAAGTGGAAAAGGTCTCCACTAGATAGTCCATACTTACTCAAAGGACATCATTGTTTCTCCCTCAAATAAGTCACCTAGGAAAGACACACCCCCAGCTGCCCAGAGTTTAAACCTGGAGTCCGTTATCCCTGGTTGGAAACCTGGCATACCAATTATAGGGGTAGGAAATGATGTTTTGGCTATCTTGCCCTCGATCTGCTGCATTGTCCTCCATGCTTCAACAGAATTGATAACAGAATTGGATTATGGCAATATTCCTTAATTGTCTTCATTTTGTCTAAGTACTAATGAGGGGACACTTTGCCTGTGAAGTTTCGATATCTAACCATATTGAAGCAGAGTCCCCTCCGACCCAGTCACTAACATAGGATAACAGAGAGCTTAATTGGTAGATTTTAATATCTGGAAGGCCCAGTCCCTCCTGTTTGTGGGACAGTTGCAATTTGGTTAGCTTGATAAGGGGCCGTTATGGTGCCAAATAAAAGAGCTGAATTAGCCATTAAGTCTCCTGAATGTTTGTCTTGCAAAGATCAAAGGAAGTTTTCACATCGAGTATAACAGACATGGCAGGACATTCATTTTAGTTAGAGCTACCCATCCTAACCAGGATATTGGAACCAACTTCAAAGGTCTTGTTTGATTTTGTCAAATAAGTGGACAAAGTTCACCCGAAATAGCTGATCAGAGACAGGAGTGATGAATATACCTAATAAAGGAACCCCCCTGCCCACTTCCCCGTGACCACGTACAAGGAAGCTGAGATTCACCCTCAACATCAGATATTTTTTGGAGACTCCTGCCCATGGGCTTGGCCTCTGATTTTCTAAAATTAACCCTATAACCCAAAAAGCACCAAATGAATTCATACATTGTATCAGATGAAGTACCGAAACTACAGGGTTCGACAGAAAGATAACATCATCTGCATACAATGTAATAGAACATAGAACATTAAAGCGCAGGACAGGCCCTTCAACCCTCAATATTGCGCCACCCTGTGAAACCAATCTGGAACTGATCAAACTTATACTATCGAGTAAAAAATGAGGTCTGCAGATGCTGGAGATCACAGCTGCAAATGTGTTGCTGGTCAAAGCACAGCAGGTTAGGCAGCATCTCAGGAATAGAGAATTCGACGTTTCGAGCATAAGCCCTTCATCAGGAATTCCTGATGAAGGGCTTATGCTCGAAACGTCGAATTCTCTATTCCTGAGATGCTGCCTAACCTGCTGTGCTTTGACCAGCAACACATTTGCAGCAAACTTATACTATCCCATTCTCGTCCGTATGTTCATCCAATGACCATTTAAATGCCCTTAAAGTTGACGAGTCTATGACTGTTGCAAGCAATGAATTCCACGTCCCTACTAGTCTCTAAGTAAAGAAACTACCTCTAACATCTGTCATAGCGTCATAGATAGAGTCATAGAGATGTACAGCATGGAAACAGACCCTACAGTCCAACCTGTCCATGCTGACCACATATCCCAACCCAATCTAGTCCCACCTGCCAGCACCTGGCCCATATCCCTACAAACCCTTCCTATTCATATGCTTATCCAAATGCCTCTTAAATGATGCAATTGTACCAGCCTCCACCACTTCCTCTGGCAGCTCATTCCATACACGTACCACCCTCTATGTGAAAAGGTTGCCCCTCAGGTCTCTTTTATATCTTTCCCCTCTCACCCCAAACCTATGCCCTCTAATTCTGGACTCCCCGACCCCAGGGAAAAGACTTTGCCTATTCACCCTATCCATGCCCCTCATAATTTTGTAAATCTCTATAAGGTCACCCCTCAGCCTCCGACACTCTGGGGAAAACAGCCCCAGCCTGTTCAGCCTCTCCCTATAGCTCAAATCCTCCAACCCTAGCAACATCCTTGTAAATCTTTTCTGAACCCTTTCAATTTTCACAACATCTTTCCGATAGGAAGGAGACCAGAATTGCACGCAATATTCCAACAGTGGCCGAACCAATGTCCTGTACAGTTGCAACATGACCTCCTAACTCCTGTACTCAATACTCTGACCAATAAAGGAAAGCATACCAAAGGCCTTCTTCACTATCCTATCTACCTGTGACTCCAGGAGCTATGAACCTGCACTCCAAGGTCTCTTTGTTCAGCAATACTCCCTAGGACCTTACTGTTAAGTGTATAAGTCCTGGTAAGATTTGCTTTCCCAAAATGCAGCACCTTGCATTTATCTGAATTAAACTTCATCTGAAACTTCTCAGCCCATTGGCCCATCTGGTCAAGATCTTGTAATCCGAGGTAACCATCTTCACCCCCCTTGACCCAACACCGATCCTTGTTGCACTCCACTGGTCACAGGCCTCCAGTCTGAAAAATTACCCTCCACCATCACCCTCTGTCTTCTACCTTTGAGCCAGTTCTGTATCCAAATGGCTAGTTCTCCTTGTATTCCATAAGATCTAACCTTGCTAATCAGTCTCCCATGGGGAACCTTGTCAAATGCCTTACTGAAGTCCATATAGATCACATCTACAGCTCTGCCCTCATCAATCCTCTTTGTTACTTCTTCAAAAAAATCAAGTTTGTGAGACATGAGTTCCCACGTGCAAAGCCTTGTTGACTATCCCTAATCAGTCCTTGCCTTTCCAAATACATGTACATCCTGTCCCTCAGGATTCCCTCCAACAACTTGCCCACCACCAACGTCAGGCTCACTGGTCTATAGTTCCCTGGTTTGTCCTTACCACCCTTCTTAAACCAAGGCACCATATTAGCCGATCTCTAGTCTTCCAGCACCTCACCTGTGACTATCGATGATACAAATTTCTAAGCAAGAGGCCCAGCAATCACTTCTTTAGCTTCCCACAGAGTTCTAGGGTACACCTGATCAGGTCCTGGGGATTGATCCACTTTTATGCGTTTCAAGACATCCAGCACTTCCTCCTCTGTAATATGGACATTTTGCAGGATGTCACCATCTATTTCCCTCCAGTCTATATCTTCCATATCCTTTTCCTCAGTAAATACTGATGCAAAATACTCATTTATTATCTCCCCCATTTTCTGCGGCTCCGCATAAAGGCCGGCTTTCTGATCTTTGAGGGGCCCTATTCTCTCCCTAGTTACCCTTTTGTTCTTAATGTATTTGTAAAAACTCTTTGGATTCTCCTTAATTCTATTTGCCAAAGCTATCTCATGTCCCCTTTTTGCCCTCCTGATTACCCTCTTAAGTATATACCTCCTTCCTTTATACTCTTCTAAGGATTCACTCGATCTATCCTGTCTATACCTGACATATGCTTCCTTCTTTTTCTTAACCAAATCCTCAATTTCTTTAGTCATCCAGCATTCCCTATACCTACTAGTCTTTCCTTTCACCCTGACAGGAATATACTTTCCCTGGATTCTCATTAACTCATTTCTGAAGGCTTCCTATTTTCCAGCTGCCCCTTTACCTGCGAACATCTGCCCCCAATCAGCTTTTGAAAGTTCTTGCCTAATACCGTCAAAATTGGCCTTTCTCCAATTTAGAACTTTAACTTTTAGATCTGGTCTATCCTTTTCCATCATTATTTTAAAATCATTAGAATTGTGGTCGCTGGCCCCAAAGTGCTCCCCCACAGACCCCTCAGTCACCTGCCCTGCCTTATTACCCAAGAGTAAGTCATGTCTTGCACCTTCTCTAGTAGGTACCTCCACATACTGAATTCAAAAATTGTCTTGTACACTCTTGACAAATTCCTCTCCATCTAAACCTTTAAACACTATGGCAATCCCAGTCTATGTTTGGAAAGTTAAAATCTCCTACTATAAACACCCTATTTTTCTTACAGATAGCTGAGATCTCCTTACAAGTTTATTTCTCAATTTGCCACTGACTATTAGGGGGTCTATAACACAATCCCAATAAGGTGATTATCCCTTTCTTATTGCTCAGTTCCACCCAAATAACTTCCCTGGATGTATTTCTGAGAATATCTTCCCTCAGCACAGCTGTAATGCTATCTCTTATCAAAAATGCCACCCCTCTTCCTCTCTTGCCTCCCTTTCTATTCTTCCTGTAGCATTTGTATCCTGGAACATTAAGCTGCCAGTCCTGCCCATCCCTGAGCCATGTTTCTGTAATTGCTATGATAACCCAGTCCCATGTTCCTAACTATGCCCTGAGTTCATCTGCCTTTCTTGTTAGGCCCCTTGCATTGAAATAAATACAGTTTAATTTATTAGTCCTACCTTGTCCCTGCCTGCCCTGACTGTTTGACTTGCTTCTGTTCTCAAATGTACCAGCCTCAGATTGATCTCTTTCCTCACTATCTCACTGGGTCACATCCCCCCACCATACTAGTTTAAATCCTCCCGAGCAGCTCTAGCAAATTTCCCTGCCAGTATATTAGGCCCCTTCCAATTTAAGTGCAATCCGTCCATCTTGTACAGGTCACTTCTACCCCAAAAGAGATTCCAATGATCCAAAAGTGTGAATCCTTCTCTCATACACCAGCTCCTCAGCCATGCATTCATCTGCTCTATCCTTCTATTCCTGCTCTCATTAGCTCGTAGCATCAGGAGTAATCCAGATATTACTACTCTCAAGGACCTCCTTTTTAAATTTCTGCTTAACTCTCTGTAATCTCCCTTCAGAATCTCAACCTTTTTACTTTCTATGTCGTTGGTTCCAATGTGGACAATGACCTCTTGCTGGCCCCTTTCCCCCATGAGAACATTCTGCACCCTCTTTGAGACATCCTTGATCCTGGCACCAGGGAAGCAACATACCATTCTGCTTTTTCACTGCTGGCCACAGAAACCTCTGTCTGTACCTCGAACCAGAGAATCCCCTAACACAGTTGATCTCTTGGAACCCGATGTACCCCTCGTTGCATTAGAGCCAGTCTCCATACCAGAAACTTGGCTGTTCGTGCTACTTTCCCCTGAGAATCCATCACCCCCTGCATTTTCCAAAACAGCATACCTGTTTGAAATGGGTATATCCACAAAAGACTCCTGCAATAGCTGCCTACCTGTCTTACGTTTCCTGGAGTTAACCCATCTATGTGACTGTATCTGAGACTTTCCCCCATTCCTGTAACTGCCATCCACCTATATTTATCACTCCTCAATTTAAAGCTATGCCACCTCATGCTAGCCATCATGATCTGAGGAAAAAGGCTTTCACTTTCCACCCTATCTAATCCTCTGATTATCTTATGTGTCTCAATTAAGTCACCTCTCAACCCTCTTCTCTCCAACGAAAACAGCCTCAAGTCCCTCAGCCTTTCCTAATCAGACCTTGCCTCCATACCAGACAACATCCTAGTAAATCTCCTCTGAACCCTTTCCAAAGCTTTCACACCCTTCCTATAATACGGTGACCAGAACTGCAGGCAATACTCCAAGTGCGGCCACACCAGAGTTTTGTACAGCTGCAGCATAACCTCATGGTTCTGAAACTCAATCCCTTAACACACCATAAGCCTTCTTAACCATCCTATTAAACCTGGGTAGCAAGTTTGAGGGATCTATGTACGTGGACACCGAGATCTCTCTGCTCATCTACAGTACCAAGAATCTTACCATTTGTCCAGTACTCTGCGTTCCTATTGCTCCTTCTAAAGTGAATCACCTCACACTTTTCTTTATTAAACTCCATTTTCCACCTCTCAGCCCAGCTCTGCAGCTTATATATATTCCCCTGTAACCTGCAATATCCTCCTGCACTATCCACAATTCTACCGATCTTCGTGTCATCTGCAAATTTACTATCCCATCCTTCTCTGCCCTCATCCAGGTTGTTTATAAAAATGACACACAGCAGTGGACCCAAAACAGATCCTTGCAGT
This sequence comes from Hemiscyllium ocellatum, assembly GCF_020745735.1. Classification (NCBI taxonomy): domain Eukaryota; kingdom Metazoa; phylum Chordata; class Chondrichthyes; order Orectolobiformes; family Hemiscylliidae; genus Hemiscyllium; species Hemiscyllium ocellatum. The sequence goes on along the minus strand of NC_083410.1, from coordinate 56,112,422 downwards.
ACACTACTATTAACTGAACTCCAGGATGAACATTTCCTATCAACCACCACCCTCTGTCTTCTTTCAGCTAGCCAATTTCTGATCCAAGCTGCTAAATCACCCTCAATCCCATGCCTGTTTTATGTGCAATAGCCTACCATGGGGAACCTTATCAAATGCCTTACTGAAATCCATATATACCACATCAACCCGTTTTTGTCACCTTCTTGAAGAACTCAATAAGGTTCGTGAGTCACAAAACCATGTTGACTATCCCTAATCAACTTATTCCTTTCCAGATGATTATAAATCCCATCTCTTTTAATCTTTTCCAACACTTTACCCACAACCGAATTAAGGCTCACTGGCCTATCATTACCAGGGTTGTCTTTACTCCCCTACTTGAACAAGGGAACAACATTTGCTATCCTCCAGTCTTCTGGCACTACTCCTGTCGACAATGATGACATAAAGATCAAAGCCAAAGGCTTGGCAATCTCTTCCCTGGCTTCCCAGAGAATTCTAAGATAAATTTCATCCAGCCCAGGGGACTTATCTATTTTTACACTTTCCAGAATTGCTAATACCCCCTCCTTGTGAACCTCAATCCCATCTAGTCAAGAAGCCTGAATCTCAGTATTTGCCTTGCCAACTTTGTCTCTTTCTAGTGTGAATACTGACAAAAAATATTCATTTAATTTTTCCCTTGTCTCCTCTGACTCCATGCACAACTTCCCACTACTATCTTTGATTGGCCCTCATCTTACTCTCTTCATTCTTTTATTCCTGATATACCTATCGAAAACCTTAGGGTTTTCCTTGATCCTATCCATCATCGACTTCTCATGTCCCTTCCTGGCTCTTCTTCACTCTTTCTTTAGGTTCTTCCTGGCTAACCTGTAACTCTTAGGCTCTAACTGCGCCTTCACATCTCATCCTGACCTAAGCCTTCTTCTTCCTCTTGACAAGAGATTTATCTTCCTTAGTAAACCACAGCTCCCGTGCTTGACAACTTCCTCCCTGACTGACAAGTATATACGTGTCAAAGACCCGCAGTAGCTATTCCTTGAATAAGCTCCACATTTCAATTGTGCCCATGCCTTGCATTTTCCTTCCCCATCGTATGCATCCTAAATCTTACCTAATCGCATCATAATTACCTTTCACCCAGCTATTACTCTTATCCTGCGGTAATATCTACCCCTTTCCATCGCTAAGGTAAACATTACCAAATTGTGGTCGCTTTTGCCAAAGTGGTCATCTGCCTCCGAATCTAACACCTGGCCGGGTTCATTACCCAGAACCAGATCTAATGAGGCCTTGCCCCTTATTGGCCTGTCTACATACTGTGTCAGAAAACCCTCCTGCACACATTGGACAAAAAAAAGGACCCATCTAAATTACTTGAATTATAGTATTCCCAGTCAATATTTGGAAAGTTAAAGACCTCATAACAACCACTCTGTTGTTATTGCTCCTATCCAGAATCATCTTTGCTATCCTTTCCTCTGCATCTCTGGAACTATTCGGAGGCCTATAGAAAACTCCCAACAGGGTGACCTTTCCTTCCCTGTTTCTGACCTCAGCCCATACTACCTCAGTTGCTGAGTCCTCAAGCATCCTTTCTGCACCATAATACTGCCTTGACTAACAATGCCTCACCTTCCCCTCTTTTACCATCTTTTCTGTTCTTACTGAAACATCTAAATCTCGGAACCTGCAACAACCAATCTTACCCCTGCTCTACCCTTGTCTCCTAAATGGCCACAATATCTAAATCCCAGGTACTAACCCATGTTAAAGCTCACCCACCTTATTCCAGATGCTCCTGGCGTTGAAGTAGATACACTTCAATCTAACTTATTGCTTGCCGGTGCCCTCATATGGCCTTAAAACCCTATTTCGGACGTCACTGCTTTCAACCTCCTGTATACTCAATCTACAGTTTGGGTTCCCATCCCCCCTGCTGAATTAGTTTAAACCCACCCAGATTTTCCCCCCAGGATATTGGTACCCCTCTGGTTCAGGTGTAGACCATCCTGTTTTTAGAAGTCCCACCTACTCCAGAAGGAACCCCAATTATCCAGGAATTTAAAGCGTTCCCACCTGCACTATCCCTGTAGCCACGTGTTCAACTCCTCTCCTTCCCTATTCCTTGCCTTACTAGCATAAGGCACGGGCAACAAACCAGATATAACAACTCTGTTTATTTTATCTTAGCTCTAAGCCTCCACCCTAGCTCCCTGAATTACTGCCTTAAATCTCCATCTCTCTTCCTACCCATGTCATTGGTGCCAATGTGGACCATGAATTGGGGCTATTTGCCCTCCCCTTCAAGGATCCAAAAACACAATCAGAGACATCACAAACCCTGACACCTGGGAGGCAACACACCAACTGTGAGTCTCTCTTGTTCCCATACAGCTTCCTTTCTATCCCCCTAACTATGGGGTTCCCAATGACTAATGCTCTGCTTCTCTTCCCCCTTCCCTTCTGAGCAGCAGGGACAGACTCTGTGCCAGAGACCTGTGCTCCATTGCTTACCCATGGTAAGCCGTCCCCCCAAAACAATATACTTGTTGTTGAGGGGAATGGCTACAGGGGATCCCTGCACTGCCTGCCAGTTCCCTTTCCGTTCTCTGATGGTAACCCATCTACTTTCTTCTTGTACTTGAGGTGTGACTACCTCCCTGTAACTCCTCTCAATAACCCCCTCCGCTTCCTGAATGATCTGAAGTTCATCCAGCTCCAGTTCCTTAATGTAGTTTTTGAGGAATTGGAGTTGGATGCACTTCCGGCAGATGCAGTCAGCGGGGACACCAGTGTTAACCCTGGATGGTGACCCTTACCACTAGTGGTAATCTTGTGTGAATTTAATCCCACCTTAGGTTGGGGTCCCTACAAATGGCCTCCGCCAGCGGCTCAGTCACCAAAATAAAAAGCAATGCAAGAGGGTACAACCTTGTTGGCTGCCCCTAAAAATATTAAATTTGCTGGATCGCAAATCATTGGTGAGAACTGCAGCCAGAGGATCACTATAAAAGACCCTTACCCACCTTATAAAGACTTCACCTACACCAAGCTGTTCAGGAGTATAGAAAAAATATGGAACTCAACCCGATCAAACGCTTACTCTGCATCTTGAGAGATCACTAATCCTTGTACAGGTTGTTGTTGACATGCTTGGATCATAATGAGTAATCTCCTAACATTGTTGGAAGATCTGCAGCCCTATATAAAGCCCATCTGGTCCTCTTTGACAATGGAAGGCAGCACGGTTTCTGACCTTAGTGCAAGAATCTTAGAAAGGATTTTGACATCAACATTTAAAAGTGAGATTGGCCTATAGGAGGCACAATCTTCTGGGGTCTTCCCTTTCTTAAGAATAAGAGAGAATAAGAATAATAAGCCTCTCTTAAGGACGGTGGGAGGCAATCGTGACTATGCGAGTGTTTGAACATATTAAACCTTGGTCCTGACAGCGTGTTTATAAATTCTTTATAAAATTCACTGGGCAGTCCATCAGGACTGAGCGCCTTTCTACTCTAAAGCTGATTCACAGGTTCCTGCACCTCCTGCACTGATAAAGGGGTGTTAAGGAAAGACTCTTGTTCGGTGGTTATACCTGGAAGATCCAGGTTCTTGAAAAAGCCTCCATCTTAACATGCCCATCCTCAAAGCCCTCAGACTAATATAATTCAGAGTAAAATCTCTGAAATGGCATGCTAATCTTTTGAGAATAGCAGGTAAGGGTTCCAGTCCCTTCCCTAATTGAGGTAATGTCTTGGGGGGGCACTCTTTTTCTTGGCAAGCTACGCTAAGTACTTGCCCAGTTAATCGGCATGCTCAAACAACCTTTATGTTGCAAAGATTCCTTCTTGGCTGTCTGTATGAGCATGGGGTTCAATGTAGACCAAAGTGCTGTGACCCTCTGTAACTTAGCCACTAAGGGTCTATTAAAATATGACTTCTCGACTGCCTTCAACCACGATTCGAGCGAGCATTGCTGCTCTGCTTTCTACCGCTTCCTATTGGTAGAATAAGAAATGATTATTCCCCTTGGCATAAGCTTTCGCAGTTTCCCATAGAATGGATGGAGTACTGCTGAGTCTGTATTAATAGTTAAGAAAGCCCTAAATTCATTGGAGAAATACTCAAAGAACTTACTATCCTTAAGAATAAAGAGATCCATTTGCCAGTTTCTCAGACCTGTTATATTGCCCTTAATCTTAACCGATAAGTATACTGCTGCGTGACCAGAGATGATAATATCCCCAATTGTACAAGATGGCACTGAGTCCAAGAGTGCTGCAGAGATTAGAAAGAGATCAATCCTGGTGTGGCACTTGTGTGAGTTGGAAAAGAATGTAAAATCTCTACCTGTGGGGTGGAGATGCCTCCAGACATCCACTAGCCCTAATTCTACACATAAATCGTTTAGACTGTAAAGGGGATCTGGGGGGGCCTTTGGGCGTTCTGTCTACTGTGGGATCCATAAGACAGTTGAAATCACCCTCTATGATAATGTGCTGCGATGCAAGGTTAATCAGTTTAGAAAATGCATCTACCAGGAATTTAAGGGGATGGGCTGGAGGGCAGTAAACATTCAAATATGTTGTTATTCTCCATATATTGAAGCTTTGAGAATTATGAACCTCCCATGCATGTCTTGAATGCAATCTAGTAACTTAAATGGGAGATTCTTCCTAACACGATTCTCCCCTACTCCTGGTATTAAAAGATGAAAAATAAAACCGATCAAACCTACCCTGTTGTAATTTCAAATGTCCCTTATCATTCAAGTGTATCTCCTCCAAAAAGGCAAAATACACCCTCTCCTTTTTGAGACAGAAAAGTACCTTTTTCTTCTTGACTGGCGAATGGCTCCCCTTAATGTTCCAGGTACCATTTAAACATGTCATGAGCCATAACATTCTGTGGCAAAATTTAGACTCCAGAGAGGAAGAACTTGAATTACAAATCTCTGAGCCTCAAAGAGCCTCTGGGTGGCACGGTGGCACAGTGGTTAGCACTGCTGCTTCACAGCGCCAGAGACCTGAGTTCAATTCCCGACTCAGGCGACTGACTGTGTGGAGTTTGCACATTCTCCCCGTGTCTGCGCGGGTTTCCTCTGGGTGCTCCGGTTTCCTCCCACAGTCACAAAGATGTGCAGGTCAGGTGAATTGGCCATGCTAAAATTGCCCGTAGTGTTAGGTAAAGGGGTAGGGGTATGGGTGGGTTGCGCTTTGGTGGGTCGGTGTGGACTTGTTGGGCCGAAGGGCCTGTTTCCACACTGTAAGTAATCTAAAAAGAGAATTCATGGAATCTAAAAACTAAACAAACTAAAACAACGACAGTTAGTAAAATTTCAAAACTTTCAAGAGCTATGTACAACAAGTACCACAAAACAAAATACTAGTCACCAATGGCATTGAATAGGGGAACTTGCCACCCTGCTTCCCCACCCACCCACCAGGGGCACCTATATATCCCAAAACCTTACCTTCTTCCCCATTGCTTGGCAATTGAACCCAAAAACTGGGTTTGAGCTGCCCATAGATAGGCATGTATTCATCACAGCCACCTTCTTCACTCCTTCTAGCTTGAGCCACACCACAGACACAGAAAAAAAAGAGGAAAAAGAGTAATATTAATGAAGAAGTTAAAAATGAGTACTCTGCCTGTCCCCACCTATAATTTGATACTGGTTAATACAAAAAAAACAACAGAACTTTAAGAGAAAAAAAACACACCATTAATAGTACCTATTAAACCATTCAGTCAAACTTAATGTGTCCACAAAATTTTTGGCTTTCTCTGGAAGGTTGAATGATTGTGCGGATCCAATGAAAGCAAGCCAAAGCCTGCTGGGTACCTTAAAGAATACTGAATCCCGGGTTCCCTTAGCCTTTTCTTGATATCATCAAAGACTTCCTTTTCCAAATCACTGCTGCTGAAATGTCCTGTAAGAACATAATTCTGGAGCCCTCATGAATTAAAACCTTTAGATCTTTTCCCTGCATTCTAGAACCTTCCATGACTCTTTGTTCGGCCCCTTAGTTGTGAAACTGCATGAGGACAGGATGGATATGCTGGTCTGAACCTGATCTGCGCGCCATAACCTAGTGAACTCTTTCAATTTTCACCCACTTCAACTTCTAAGTGAGGAATCTTGGCAGCCAGTTCTCAAAAAGACTCACTGCCTGACCGCCTTCCCTCCCCTCTGGCATTCCAACGATACGGACATTCTTCCTCCTGCCCCTATTCTCAAGATCGTCAACCTGATCCAATAAGTTTTGGAGCTGCTTTTCAAGGACTTAGATCTGATCTTTTGATGAACCAACCACAGTCTCTGCCACTGTGGATAGACCCTCGATCTCATCTGCTCAGTTCAAAAGGTTTTCAAGTTGATGCTCATGTTTTTGAATTATGGCGGAGAGTGAGTCCAACTTAGTATTAAACTTTCCTTCGATTGTGTCTTTGATCTTTTCACACAACTTGTGAGCTCCGTGACAAAGGCCTGGTTAGTAACCAGGTCCATCAAACTGGGAGGGGGTTTCACAGCCCTGGCTGTGAGCAAACTCAATGTTTCCAATAGGTGTCCCTTGTGCTGGGACTTACTCGATCCTTTTCCGTTTTGTTATTTCCAGTCGACACAAATGGGATTACTAAAGATTCTGTGACTATTCCAACACTGAATTTTAATGGAATGACTTGAGTGGTTTGGGTTACAGCGCTACATTTTGTGTGCTGTGATGCAGAGCCCATCAAAGCAGACCTTTCAGATCACTGCCGTCTTGGATCCCCCTCCAATTCCACTTTTAAGGGTATCACTGAAAATGCTTCGACTATCCTATCACAGAGTGCATTCCAGGCCAGGTCAACTTGCTGTATAGAGGTTTTTCGTAATATCCCTCAGGTTATGTTGTCAATTACCACAAAGATGTCCTCTGTTACCTACCCTTTGCCAGTAGAAACAATATCTTCCTATTTATCAAAATCTCTCATAATTTGAACATCTCGATGAAATCTCACCCTAATCTCCCCACCTGTAGGAAGAATGATTTAGCTTCTCCAGTTTCTCCATATAATCAAAATCTCTCTTTGATTTAGAACTTTAACCACAGGCTAATCTGAGAAAGCAGCACAAGTTTGCAGGACTGCATTCTTTTCCAAAGTCTGGAGCATTATTAACAGTAACCTGTGTCACCTCTATTTGGCAGTGATTGCTCTGATCAATATTTTTGAGGCTTTTTTTTGCATATCTTCTGGCTATGTATGTTAGTGACTTCTTTTCTGAATGCTCCCACGATATTTTTCTGTTAAGATAATTGTTCATGTTGCCCATATTTGATGGAAGAAAATCTCAGGAAGATCAAGGTATGCTAAGAAACCGTAATTACTGACAATTAATGTTCATTTTATTTGCTCTTTTTTCTGCAAGGCCTCTTTTTGCACTGCACCTTGATTGAGCCGTAGAATCCTGACAGTGTGGAAAGAGTTCATTCAGCCCATCAGGTCTGCACTGATTCTCCAAAGAACATCACACTCAAACCCAACCCCCTATCCTCTCCCTTTAACCCCATAGTTACCAGAGCTAACCCATCTTGTATGCACATACCTCAACACTATTGCCAACTTAGCATGGCCAATCCACCTGACCTGCACATCTTTGGATGCTGGGAGGAAACCAGAGCACCTGGAGGAAACCCATGCAGACACGGGGAGAATGTGCACAATCCATACAGACAGTCACCTGGGACTAGGATAGAACCCTGATCCCTGGTGCTGTGTAGCAGCAGTGCTAACTATTGAGCCACTGTACTATCTATATTTAACCAAAATTGGCAGGGAGTAATTAAAAGATTAAGATTGCAACACAGCTGTGCACAATTGAGTTTAGAATTAAAGTTGGTTGTATGTAGCCTGGGTATTTCATTGCATATTCTGAACAGACATACACAACTTAGAGGCCACAATGCTGATAACAAAGTACCAACCTTGACGGAACTAGAACAAAGTTCAAATGAAGGAATAGTATACCTGTACTGCTATCTGGGTAAGTGTGAACTGATTTTGGTTTATCTTACAGGACAAATGTTTCAAGGTTTACAAAATAGTTTTCATTTACTGCAGGCTCCATAATGGTGCACTGAAAAAGGGCTGCAGTCTGCACCACAATGTCAGGGAGGTTAAAACAGTAAAATGGTGAAAAAACTCATGAGGAAGTAAGATCAGTCCTGACATAGTAATAAGGTATGGTATACAGAGGAACCTTGATTTTCGGCAATTGTTTAATCGAATTTCGGATTATCCAAACAAGATTGCAAGGTCCCGATGCTGGGCTGTTATCTGGCATTCGATTATCTAGAATTCAATTAAACGAACGAAATACCCCCCATCCATGTCCTTCGGATAATCAAGGTTCCTCTGTACCAGTGATCAATTCTAGATGCATTTCCCTCTGCAAGTCTACAGGACTTTAATTAAGTTTGGTCACACAACTGCTTCTTACTCCTCTCTTTGGTTAGGATGAATTAACTCAACATCAATTCAAACTTTAAAAAACAAATGGAATAACTAAAGTGTCTAAAGTTGACCTTCCAATTTACTTCAGAGGAAAAAAAATTCATCCAGTGCAGTGGGAACTATACCTTTTTTTTTGGAAACAGACACATCACATCTCCCATTGTTTCATACTCAATCCTTCTAAAATCATTTCTTTCCATTTTATGACTGGTTCCTGTTCAGTTGTAACAAATAGCAAACAAGGATGCAACACAGTTTGAATTCAAATGCGTAAGATTTATTTCCTCTGTTGTACACTGTGAATCCTGGCTTGCAGCTATACCATGTTTGATACTTTGCTTCAGAAATGTGACACCTAGGGCTGCAGTTTCCTTTTGGGAGTGCACTCCTGACTGACATGTGATCTTGTCTAAAGTTTTGTTTGCTTTTTCCGCATAGTTTGGGGTCACAAAGTAATTTGCAGCCTCCAAAATAGGAAGGGAGGAGAGTGGGTGTTGAAGTGGGCAGGTGCTCAGCAACAGTAGCATTACTCCTAAAATTGCTTAAATTATCCCTAAATATAAGGCCTCACTCCCCCCAGCCCCAGCCAATCCTGCCCCTCACGTATCTTTTGTGCAACTGCATGTATATTCCAGAGTCATTCACATATTATCCATTATTTTGATTGATTGACTAATTTATTTCTGCTGTCACATGTACCGAGTGTTGTTTTTGCTCTTGATGCCTTTAGGGAAAGGTGGGGACTATGTGCATGGAGGGCTTTATTTCCTCCTCCAATTCTTTTTTGATTTAATCTCTACCCTCTCCCTTCATATAAGCATTGCTTTTATCAGGCTTTGTTTGTTACTTGTTCACTGGACACATGGGTGTTTTCCTGATGATGGAAGTATTGAATAAATACAAAAAAAAAGACAGTGTTATTTTGAATTCTATATTAGTAAATCACATATCAGTGGAAAATATTGTACCTATCTTGAAGAAAAATAAAGTATCTCACCATCTAATAAAGGCCTCTATTAAATATAATATCATTGATAATAAGAAAAATAAATGCATTCTTCCATGTGAAAATAACACTGTAACATTTGTAATTCTTTTATCTTGTGTCAACAAGCTGCAATCTACAATGATATTAAAACATTATTAAAACATGCCTAGGTGCTCAGGTGAAACTTTGGACTCTCATCTCCCACTCCTTCAAGGTGAATCCCTTTTGGAAGAATGAACTCTAGTACAAGTTGCAGAGTTTCACTGACTGCTTTAAGTCAAACACAATGATTAGATATTGCTGTTACTCACTGAATATGACATTACTTGGTAAGTGGTGAACCATGAATGCTTCTTCAATATTACTTTAGATGGTTAAAGGATTTCTGCTTTCAGCTGCTTGACAGAATTTAGTGCTGCACTGATTTGATTGACTAGCCTGTCATAAAGAAGAGGGTTTCTACAGCCGTAAATAGGAAATCTATGACTTAAACTGTATGAGAGAAAGGAAAGAAAGACTCACACTTAGTTAGAATCTTTCATCGTCTCGGGAGATCTAAGATACTTTGTGGTCAATTTTTGAAGTAAGTTTGAAAGGTAGTCATAGTTGCTGCAAAGTTGGAAGTGTGTCAGTCAAATTGTGTACAGCAAGCTTTCGTAAACAGCAATGTGATAATGACTAAATGACCCACATTATCATGAATTTTGATTGAAATATGAGAATCTTCTTCAGCATCTTCAAGTTTCTGAAGTGGAATTTGAATCTGCAATCTTCTTACTTAGAGACAAAATACTGCTAACTAGGTTACGGTTGTGAAATAAATTCTCTCAAGCATTTTAGAACTGAGTTAGCTTGTAGCCTTTGTGGAAAGTTCCAGCCTTCCAATGGAACACACTGACTTGATGATATTGACAATAGCTGTCATCATCTCAATAGTATTGTTGTAAAGTAAATTGGATTAAAGCAGTTGTTCCATTATTTCCTTCCAAGTTGAGCAGCCTCACTTACCTCGACAACCAGAAGCAGAATTTTCAGAACATTGATCTACTTGTGTGGACCTTTTGCAATCCAATGGGAAAATATCAGCCAGCCAAATAATTAAATACCTCAAGGAATAATTTGAAAAGTGTAGGAAATTTGTCTGTGGTCATGATCAGCACTTCTCCCACAAATATCAAAGAGGACAGATTATCCAGCTTTTTAGCTGCTGGTTTTTGTGGTATACATTTATCGACAACTAGCATCCATGTTTGCGTGCATAACTAACTGCACTGGATGATGTTTTTACCTCTGAAGTAGATTGGAAGGTCAATTTTAGACACTTTAGTTATTGCATTAGTTTTTTAAAGCTTGAATTGATGTTGAGTTAATTCATCCTAACCAAAGAGAGCAGTAAGAAGCAGTTGTGTGACCAACCTTAATTAAAGTCCTGTAGATTTGTAGAGGGAAGTAGGCGGGATTTTCACACAAGCGCTGTGCAATGTTTTATGATAGAGAATGTGAGAATATTGTGTCAGGAGAGAACTAGATTTTGCTGTGATGCCTCTGTGGGAAATAATTCATCAAAATTATCATACAGAAAAAATAATCGCTTCTGTGAGGTAACTGAGGACACCCAGTGCAGAACGAGGGTCCCCATAATAAGGCAGTACCTTTGAGTTTAGAAGAGTCAAAACAAATTATCATTGAAAGATTTCAAATATTTCATACATCTGAAAATGTTCTATTTCCTACATCCCCACATTAACAATTCATCTATGTCTTTGGCTACAAACTGTTTGAAACTGAATAAACCATTATGTTATTCCATTTTAATGATTCTCAACTTTGGCATTTGAAATGTTATGTTCCACTAGTAATTCACAGTATCTGATATTTCAAAGTAATTTCATCTGGTTCTAGTTACTGTTGCCTAAATTTCATTCCAGTCTATGATGTACATTGCAGTAGCAAGCAGAAAACAGAAACTTGACCTTTATATTTCAGACAACGTGAAGGACTATAGGCAGAATTACCACCCCTATGTTAATGGCTGTATAAGAGATTGGGAAATTATATCTTTTAACTCTTGAAAAACTGGAGCTGATAAAATGCTAGTTAGACATGACCTGAGACTCTTTGAAGACTTCTCAAGTCTCCAAACCTTTACTTGAGTGAAGTATTTGAACCTTGAAGAGGAAGATTAACATCCCTAGTTGGAATGGCTCCACTGTGCATTAGAATCTTTAAAATAGTGCTTTTTTAGATTCTCAATAAGATCCCAATCTGCCTTTGAATGTTGGAATTTTGCTTGGTGGAGAGGTTAATTCTGATGCACTCTTTCAAGCACTGCTAGCCAATGTGCCAAGGCAAGAGTTTAGTTTGCATTAAGTGAGTATACACAATAGTTTCTCTCTGCCAGCAAAAGTTATGTCAATTGAGTGGGTCATCATGAATCTCCAGCCCAGGGATCCTTTGCCATGTTTTAAAATATACCAGCAAAGACAGTGCTGCAAGTGCAGTTCAGCTCAGAGTTATTTACAATGACAACCTTTCTGATAATTTAATTTTTCCAATTGCATTTGTCCTTTGCGGTAATCAACTGTGGATTATGTAAAGTGTCCACTTTGCATTAGACTGAATTCTAATTAAGATTCAGCATATCAATAATAACGTCAACCAATAAAAACTGTACATGAATTAATTAGTGTAGCAATATTTCTTTACATCCTATTTGTAGTTCTACATTAGATGCTTGAATGGTTATGGACCTATAATTATTGGATAATAAATATTAATGTATATCAGCATCAGAATAAAAGCCCTACAACAATGCTTAGCATTTTCTGTAAAATCACTTCATTAAAAAAGTGTAACTTAAGAGAATAATAATGTGGTGTGTAGCTTATGACTTTCTAAGCATTGCATAGAAAGTAAGTAAGCAGTCAGACATTGCCAATTCTACAAATTGCATATTGGGAACAATCATGCAAGTTTGTTTTTATCTGGACAGAGATGTCTGCAGTCTTAAACCAAATTACAGTTACCCTTACTAAGGTTTTATCCATCACTAACCTTCAGCACGCTGATCTTCAGTGAAATCATAGGAATGATATGGTGCTGGCCCATGAGAGCAATATTAACAAAAGGTAAAGTAAGAGCTCAATGAAAGCTCCCTGTCTCAGTCAACATCTGACATATTGCTCCACATTCAATGTCATAGTCTATATGTGGAAATGTTTTTCTCCAAAAACATGCTCTATTTATAAAATGTGTAAACAAAAACATTTTAATTTGAGTATTACAAGACTATGAGCAAATGGTTGCTTTATGATACCATCAACTATGTCCTAACATTCCCCCCCCTTCCTTATCTGGCAGGTGGAACCAGTCTCCAAAGGCTCAAATAAGAGCTCAACCATGTGACAACCTTGACATTAATCTATTTCTCATCTCAGATACATTTAGGACCCAAAAGAGTCCTGATTCCTATTTCCAGCCTCTGGTGGAGAATTTGAGCCTCTTGTTAACTGTGACCTTTCTTCTATTTGCATAAGGTAATTAATCCAAACTGGTAAATGCAGTTATATGATATTAATGTTTTTATTTGAGATTTCACAATACCATTGTATTTATTTTGCACTCTAAAGTTGTTGAAAAATAAATGAGATATAATTTTCCATATGTGCCTAATTGTTCAGTGCCCTTGCTCTCAAAGCTGGAGAGTTCTAATTCACAAAGCCCTTTGATCATGACTTGGTAATAACTCTGAGTAGGTTTTAGGAAATCAGGCAGAAAACATTTCCTTTTTGTGAGCATAAACCCAGGTTGATGATCTCCTGCTGTTGACTTTTGTCAAAGAGGACTATCGAAATGACTTTTTGAAGATTTATAGCAAATGGAATTTCACACATCAGAACAGTTTATGTGCTGGTCTCTCATGGATGCCCATAGTTCAGGAACTGCATTTATGTGCAAGGATTGTATGTCAGAGTGAATTAAACAATAATGGACATGGCTGTGTTCTGAACTGAAAAGGTGCTGCATGACTGAAGGATATGTCTAAATGGCAAATCTATGAGTCTTAAGCCGAGCTTCAAATTGTCAATTGGTACCCTGTTTCCTAAATACCATAGATTCAAAGTTTCTACATTTTAGCGTCACTTTCTGATGAAAGCGTACAATGTACTTGTGTTCCCCAATGCCTTAAATTCTGAATTAAATTTATCACTGTAGCATTATAAATAAGCCGATAACTAAACTGCTGCTTTACTATTGACACATTATGTACAATATGTACAGATGCATAAAATTCTGAAGACTTCTTATTACTGCTGGTAGCAGGGAGGCACAATACGTGGGTATTACAAATATAGAATGTACCCCCAGACGCACACATACACACACGCCTACAGACACAAACACTCATGCAGACCCTCTCTCATACACTCACACATACACTCCTACATGCACCCTTTCATAGACATATACCCCTTTATACTGCCACTCACACACATACACATACTCTCTCACAGACACCAATAACCTCTCCCACAACCCCACACACATCCATATGCACACACACATTTATCAATTTGTGGAGTGAATCTGTACTTGCAGAATTACATTTTACTTTGCTCAAAAACTGCATGAATCCATGTACGATTCTGTAAATCCATAAATCAGTCTGACCATTGTGGCACAGACAGTCTCACGTAGGGAAGCTTACACCTTCATTGCATTATCTGGGCCAACATGACACCAATTGTTAAAGTTCACTTGAGTACGTAACGTTTAAAAGAATATTGTGATTTAAATGTGGAAGAACTGAAACCAGCATGGTCATTCTAACAGATGAGAAACTTAAACAATCCAGGTCTTTTTCAATACATAATTTCAATTAAATCACACTGTAAATTTTTGCTATAAATTTTGAGTCTTCTAATATTATACTCCATTACCTCCTGATGAAGGATCAGTGCTCCGAAAGCTAGTGCTTCTAATTAAACCTGTTGGACTGTAATCTGGTCTTTTGACTGTGTTTGAGTCTGTGGGAGTGCTTAGTGATGGAGTAATTGGTTGAAATCATTGATGTTTGCAGAGAGTGGTACTGTGCATGAAGTATAGGAACGATTCTGAAAGTGTTAATATTGAAGTTGTATTGGACTGCATCCAATCTGAAGATATTATACAGTTTTTGGTGGAAAATTAGGCAGTTTGGTGTGATGAAGATAAAATGCCATCTCTAGCCCCAATTGTCTTAAGTAAATATGCTTAATTAGTTCATGTAACTTGTGCCTATTGCTACAATGCAATAAACTGCCTCTTTTTACATAAGACAAGTAGTTCTACTTCATTCATAGATATTTCTAATTAACCTATTCAAGTATGTCATTGTACATTCCAGTGTAGGTGGAATTTGAACCCACACCACCTGGCTCAGAGGTAGGGACAATACCATTATGCCACAAGAACTGCAGCTCTCCATCGTAGCATGCACTACTTGTCTGTTCTCCACTGCTGATAATCAGTTAGGCTCTTAAACTAAGCAGAGAAAAGGATGTGGGATAAATAATGGCATGGTGGAAATGTCACTGGACTTGTAAACCAGAATGCAGACTAACGTTGAGAGCTCTTGTGGTGTCATGGTATTGTCCATACTTCTGAGTTTGGGTCCTCAAGCCCAGAGCCATGAAATGTTCTGTTATTCTGCTATGATTTTGTATCTTTGAAGGCCTGTAACGTTAAGCTTCTTATTTCTTTATTTTTCTAATTTTTTTCTAAGAATTTATACACAACACCTGTACTCAGGTACCTTTATACCTAAGATAGCGCCATAAGTGACCACTTGTAAACTTCTTGCTGTACTCGTGAGTACATGTGTCAATTAAGTTAATTCAATTCAATACAGTTTCTGACACGTCTGATGAGTTTCTCCAACACTTTCTGGCTTCATGTCAAATTTCCATCATCTGCTTTATTTGAGTGTCTAAATAGTGCAAGATAGCTTTAATATTCTATTTGACCAATAATCTATTGGGTACAAAACTAAAACAATAACAGACATTGCTGGAGAAACTCAGCAGTTCTGGCAGCATCTGTGGAGAGAAATTAGAGTTACCGTTTCAGGTCCAGTGACCCTTACTCTATTCTGTAGGTACTGGTAAAAGTCAGCAAGGATGAGAAACATAGTCAGCAGGATTTGAACTCAGAGAGAGAGTTAAACCCTGAACTCATAACCAAACACTTCAACCACTCAAATTACAGACACCAAGCTTATTTTAATATGTGCTGGTCTCACACAAATCTGACACCCTGCTGATGCATTCAAGCATTCAACAGTACTCTTGTGCTTAGTGGTACACCATGTGAAGATGTGGAGGTGCTGGTGTTGCACTGGGATGGACAAGTTAAAAATCACACAACACCAGGTTATAGTTCAACAGGTTTATTTAGAAGTACAAGCTTTCAGAGCGCTTCTCCTTTGTCAGGTAGCGAGTGGGGCAGGATCATAGGACACAGCCAGGTGGTGGCTCAGTGGCTAGCACTGCTGTCTCACAGTACTAGGGCCCCAGGTTTGATTCCAGCCTTGGGTGACTGTCTGCGTGGAGTTTGCATATTCTCCCCGTGTCTGTGTGGGATTTCTCCCACAGTCCAAAGATGTGCAGGTCAGGTGAATTGACCTTAGTGTTCGTTGCATCATTCAGAGAGGAAATGGGTTTGGGTGGGTTACTCTTTGGGGGATCGGTGTGTATTTGTTGGTCTGAAGGGCCTGTCCCGCACTGTAGGGAATTTAATCAGGCGCGCTCCAGAAACTTGTGCTTCTGTTGGACTATAACCTGGTGTTGTGTGATATTTAACTTTGCATACCATGTGAAGTTTGCATGTAACCTACAGTATGTTGAACAGAAGTGGGCTAATTGCATGTTGTTAATCTTGCCTCACTTTTGAAGTCATTAAAACGTTAGCCCAGAATTATGTTTGAAGTTTATAGACCATAAGGCATAGTCAACAATGTAGGCCATTCAGCCCATTGAATCTGTTCTGCCATTCAATGAAATTGTGGCCAATCTGATAATCCTCAACTCCACTTTATTGCTTTTTCTCCAGGACCCTTCTTGTCTATCTTGGCCTTGAGGGTCTCGATCTCTGTGGTGGTCCCCCAGTCCACCTTCCCACCTTACTCCCACTTCCTTCTGCTGACATGTTCTGTAGGACCAACTACAACAATAGGGAATGATGGCCATTGCTGAAATTACAACTTCATATTGAAGTAGGTCTGTGGTTAGGGCTCTGAGTCAGGGGATGAAGGGTGTAAAGAACGCTCTTTCAAGAGATCAGAGGGAAGGTTCAAATGGGTAGATATTGTCTGCATGGTCCTCCAACTAGTCCACAAGCTCTGACAGAGGTTCACCATACAGCTTATGCAGCTCAAACTGTTGGACTCCCTGCAAGTCATGAGCCTCCACCAACCTGGGTAAAATACTGGTGACAAAGGGATGGGGCCCTGAGTTATCCATTAATTGGCCACTTAAGAGTCTCAATATAAAGACATACCCTTCGGTCCAATTCATCAATACTAACCAAATGTCTGAAACTGATTAAGCCCCATTTAGAGTCATAGAGATGTACAGCATGGAAATAGACCCTTCGGTGCACCCCATCCATGCTGACCAGATATCCCAACTCAATCTAGTCCCACTTGCCAGCACCTGGCCCATATCCCTCCAAACCGTTCCTATTCATATACCATCCAAATGCCTTTTAAATGTTGCAATTGTACCAGACTCCACCGCTTCCTCTGGCAGCTCATTCCATACAAGTACCACCTTCTGTGTGAAAAAGCTGCCCCTTAGGTCCCTTTTATAAATTTCCCCTTTCACCCTAAACCTATGCAGTCTAGTTCTGGACTCCCCCAATGCCAGGAAAAGACTTTGTCTATTTATCCTATCCATGCACCTCATAATTTTGTAAACAACTATAAGGTAACCCCTCAGCCTCCGAATGCTCCAGGGAAAACTGTCCCAGCCTGTTTAGCCTCTCTCTATAACTCGAATCCTCCAACCCTGGCAACACCCTTGTAAATCTTTTCTGAACCCTTTCAAGTTTCACAACATCTTTCCAATAGCATTTGCCAACATTTAGCCTGTATCTCTCTAAACCCTTCCTATTCATGTACTCATTCAGATGCCTTTTAAACATTGAAGTTGTACCCACCTCCACACCTTCTCTGACAGCTTGGTCCACATATACATCACCCTCTGTATGAAAAAGTTGCCCTTCAGGTCCCTTTTAAATCTTTCCGCTCTCACCTTAAATGAACGCCCTCTAGTTTTGGATCTCCCTAACCTGGGAAAAAAGATCTTGGCTATGTACAGGACCAATGTGAACTAGAGCTGAAAATGAGTTGCTGGAAAAGCGCAGCAGGTCAGGCAGCATCCAAAGAGCAGAAGAATCGACGTTTCGGGCATGAGCCCTTTTTCAGGAATGAGGAAAGTGTTTCCAGCAGGCTAAGATAAAAGGTAGGGAGGAGGGACTTGGGGGAGGGGCATTGGAAATGTGATAGGTGGAAGGAGGTCAAGGTGAGTGATAGGCCAGAGTGGAGGTGGGGGTGGAGAGGTCAGGAAGAAGATTGTAGGTTGGGAAGGCGGTGCTGAGTTCGAAGGATCTGACTGAGGCAAGGTGGGGGGGGAGGGGAAATGAGGAAACTGGAGAAATCTAGGTTCATCCCTTGTGGTTGGAGGGTTCCTAGGCGGAAGATGAGGCACTCTTCCTCCAGCCATCATGTTGCTATGGTCTGGCGTGGAGGAGTCCAAGGATCTGCATGTCCTTGGTTGAGTGGGAGGGGGAGTTGAAGTGTTGAGCCATGGGGTGGTTGGGTTGATTGGTCCGGATGTCCCAAAGGTGTTCCCTGAAACGTTCCGCAAGTAGGCGGCCTATAGAGGCCAATATAGAGGAGGCCACATCGGGTGCAGAGGATGCAGTAAATGATATGTGTAGAGGTGCAGGTGAATTTGTGGCGGATATGTCATCACCACCCTGTCATCACTATCCTGTCATCACCACCCTGACCCTTACCAAGATAGATGCATTGGAAATCAACAGAATTGTGAAATGCACTGGACATAAAGGAGAAAATGTTTCTGATCTGTTGCTAGCCTTCCTTGATCTGTACCTCATAAGGTTAGAATTAATCCCAATGTCTTCACCAAATATTTATTCTTTACAACTCAACATCTTCTGATTTGTTACACTTTCTCTTGGACTCTACTCACTGTTGGAGATGCACAGCATAACACAAGTTGCTCTCTGGACATTGAATACCTGACAGTAATATGTAGCCTTGGGATAAAAGGTAGGTATCACAACATTTGTATTCTTTCCAGATAAGGCAATGGTAATTTAGTTAATCTGTCCTTTCCTATTCCAGAATATTCACAGATGCAGTTAGCCTGTCAGGATCCAGGGGATGGAAGAGCAGCCGTAGGCAGTAGAATGCTGTGACTCATTGTGCAGGAATGAAGGTGGGAGCTTTTGCTTGGATTCAAAAGATCAAATTTTGAGTGGTTAAAAAAAATGGATGATTGACCTATCTTTAACCAGAGGGAGAACCTTTTGGATTATCTGCATAGTGAAAGACAGTCCTGGAGTTCAACATTTCTCAGCTGGGAAAGAAAAAGACTGAATAATTTTGAGCTGTGCCTGGAGTATTGAATAACGATGTAAAGAGCAGTGTACAGTGTGGTTTCGTGATTGTCCTAAAAAGCTTTATTCTGTCGTTTAATGTCTAAATTACTTACACAAAGCATGCCAGCATTTTCGTCTGCTTGGTGCAGTAAAACAAGAAATTTTATCATATTTATCTGTTCAACTATTAGCTGGAAGTTTGAATTTCTTTTAAAAAATATTGGTATCCACAGGATCATGATACTCCATGCAAATGGCATTGGACATAATTTTGAATATGAGACATACCCACCAAAAGTGATTGCTTTGTACCATTCTGGCATAAACAGTCCTGGTTACATTCTAAAAATATTCCCAACATTCATTAGATTTGCTATCTCCACTCTAGAGAGCACGATCCAGACATCTCCCACATTCTCGGATGCAGGGAGGTTGACTAATTATTACTTGAGCACAGAGATTTCAACAACACCACTTTCTGGCACAAGTTCTAACATACTGTCCTTGGAATCAGTGAAAATCCATGATGCTGCATAAAATATTGGCCACACATAACATGAGTGTTCTCTGGATAGCTGTTCTTTTGTCTTTAACATCATAAATGTGGGTTGAGCTACACTAAACGTTCACAAGCAAAAAGTTCCCACAGAACCAAATTATCCTGACTTGTTTCACACCAAGAGTTCAGTTTAGAAGAAAAGGAAAATAAATCAAGCTTAACAGCACCTTAAGGTTGAACATCTTCTAAAGCTGAGCTCGTGCTGAGTTTAAATCCCATAATCCCCTGGTTTCTCAGATGCTACTGCTGGTGATACATAGTATAACACAGGTTGCTGTCTGGACAGCAGATACCTGCTGGCAGTAAATATATATGGGCCTTGCATCGGAAGTTTATACTTGGTGCAAAAGGTAATTAATACAGGGAGGAATGTGACTGACATTGGCTATGGTGAGGAATACGGCAGAATTGTGTGAGAAGTCCGGCAAAGTCTATGTTGGTGTCAGAAACAACTCGCTGGATATTTTTAACAAGTTCCAGATGTTGAGCAGAGATTCTCGCTAGGCAGCAATGAGTTGCCTACTAAGGGGGATTATTGCTTGTTAATGACCTTATTAACTGCATAACTGATCTCATTAACATGCAGCTTTCTATTACACAATGTCTACAGGGCCAGAAACCTAGCTCTCAGACTGGACTTCAGGGCTGCTCACTTGTTCTGATAGAGCTCACTCACTGGTGGCTATCTGCATGCTCACAGTACTCCTGCCTCGCATTGCCGTGCTAATTATCACAAACATACAACTAAACAGTTTGCCTGGCTGGTTAGAGTCCTCAGTCAAGCGGGTGTGGACAGCCTGCAATTGACAGTGTACTACGTCAATCTCAGACCTGAACCACGTGCCAGCAGATTTCACAGCAAACCACTGTATGTGGAGGAAGCAGGCAATATTTCTTAACGTTTCGAGGCGTGGGCCTCACTGAAGTACATGGAGGCACCAGTCAGTCAGGGGTTCCAGCATGCTATGTCAAGGGCAGCTTCCCATATCAGTCCAGGGAATTGGCCGTGGTTCATTCTCAGTCAGTGGATCTGGGCCTCTGCAATCAGGCAGTGGATCAAGGTCAGTGCTGTGGCTCTATAGGTCAATGCTGTTGGGAGATGTACAGCCATCAGTAGGGGTCTGGGTGAAGGTGATATGTCATGGTCAGTCCATTGGATCCTTGGAAAGAAATGGGTGAATGTGTGGGGTATGCTATGTTCAAAATGGGTCACTGCTGCAGGAAAGAGATTCAGAAATCTATACATCAGATTTGGGGACTGCAGGTAGTGAGGATGGCAGTTGTGATGGAGGATGGTAGTTGTGATGGAGATTACAGTATTTGTAAGGGGGGAGAAAATGACCATATTTGGCATGGTCATCTCAAATGTCAGAGCTGCGAGGTAATGTAAACGGGTTGGGAAGGGACCTAGTGCGAAGCTGAGAGGGTTCACAGGAGGGGCTAACAGGAAGGGGATCTGGACGTTTGGGTTCTTATTGATGTGTAGAGAGCAGGCTGGAAGCCACTGACCAAAGAACGTTCATTATTTCCTTCCATCATGCTGGAAATTGAAAGTACACGGTGAGTTAGATAATGGCTGTGATCTCAGCTGGAGACAATGGGTGAAGTGTCTAAATTTTTGAGGACAGTGGCTGCAAGACCCACCGACATGAGGTTGTTTAGAAACCAATATTTCATCCAGAGTCATGCAGTGTACTGGATATAGAACTCCCAGATATTACTAATGCATTGGCTTCCTGTGTGCTGTCCACTTCCCTGCCCCAGACGTTGCTGACAAATTCATTCAACAGCAACATTTATGCGCACAGAGGCTATAGAAAGAATAAGGATGCTGATGACAAGGGCAATGATGCCTGCAGAACCCATTGCCCTGGATATATCTTATTCATTTTGATACCACAGCAGGAATAGTGGGAGGCACAGTGGCACAACGGTTAGCACTGCTGCCTCACAGCGCCAGAGACCTAGGTTCAATTTCCGCCTCAGGCAACTGCCTGCATGGTTTGCACCTTCTCTCCATGTCTGAATGGGTGTGCTCCGGTTTCCTCCCACAGTCCAAAAATGTGCAGGTTAGGTGAATTGGCCATGCTAAATTGCCTGCAGTGTTAGGTGAAGGAGTAAATGTAGGGAAATGTGTATAGGTGTGTTGGTGTGGACTTGTTGGGCCAAAGGGCCTGTTTCCATACTGTAAGTAATCTAATCTAATGCTGCAGCAGGGTCTCCATGCAAGCACTGATCCATGGCACTCTCTGCATGGACATGATATTTGGCATCAAGTTGGTGATTTTACATTTGGGACAACACAGTAACTCAAACAGATATGATGCCAAACTGATAATATTGATCCAAGATTAATATTATACATACATTGTGCTTGTGATTTTTGAGAAGATTTGTAGCTCAATTTATGGATCAGGATGTAAATTTGCTCACTGAGCTGGTTGGTTTGTTTTCAGATATTTCGTCACCATGCTAGGGAACATTATCAGTGAGCTTCAGGTGCAATGTTGGTGCTCTGCTCTGCTTGCTATTTATCTGTCTCAGGTCATTGTGGTGAGTAATATCATTTCCGGTTCTGCTTCTGAGAGATTGGTAAATGGGGTCTAAATCTATATGTTTGCTAATTGAGTTCTGGTGTGAATGCCAGGCCTCTAGGAATTCCCATGCATGTCTTTGATTAGATTGTCCCAGGATGGATATATTGTCCCAACTGAACCGGTGTCCCTCTTTGTCTGTGTGTATGGATACCAGTGATAGTTGGCTATGTCTCTTGTCAAAACCTAGTCAAAGAAACACTGGCCTCATTGCTGGATGAACCAAGGACACAAATGCCTGACAACACCAACTCCATCAGCAAGGACAACATCCTCAAACCAGTAGACCTGTGCCTCACAACCTACTTCACCTTCAATGACAAGATCTACGAACAAATCAATGGGATACCTATGGGATCACCAATATCAAGACTCTTAGCAGAAGCAGTTATGCAGAGGTTCGAATGAACAGGCCTTCCCATGATCCAGCCCAAGCTTTGGGTCCATTATGTGGATGACACATTTGTCATCATGAAGAGTAACAAATTAGAAGAAACCCACAAACACATAAACAAGATCCTTATCAGTATAAAGTTCACCAAAGAGGAAGAGAGCAATAACAAACACCATTTCCTAGACGTCACAGTAGAACAAAAAGCCAATGGAGAGCTGTGGAGCCACGTCTACAGGAAAGCCACACATACAGACCAGATACTCAACTACAAGAGCAACCATCCCAACATCCACAAATGAAGCTGCATCAGGACATTATTTAAATGAGCCACAACACAATGCAGCACCCAGGAACTATGAGAACCCAAGGAAAAACCCCTGTACAATGTATTTAGGAACAATGGTTACCTGATAAGCACAGTCTGCCAATTCTTACACAACAGACCTAAACAAGAAGACACAACACGCCCAGAGACTGTAGCCACCCTGCTATACATCAAAGATATCTCAGATATGACGACCAGCTAATCCGGCCTCTCAACATCATGGTAGCCCACAAACCTACCATCACAATGAAACAGTGCCTGATGAATTTAAAGGACCCCATACCAACAATCAGCAGAATGACTATCATATACAAAATACTCTGCAAGGATTGCAACAACATTACATCGGACAGACAGCCAAGAAACTAGCCACTAGGATACATGAGCACCAACTAGCCACCAAAAGACATGACTAGCTATCATAGATGAAGAGGAAACGAGTTCGACTGGGACAATGCATCCATCCAGAGACAAGCTAAACAAAGACATGCACAGGAATTCCTAGAGGTCTGGCATTCACACTGGAACTCCACTAACAAATAGATAGATTCGGACCCCATTTACCAACCTTTCAGAAACAGAACGCGAATGATATCACCCACCACAACAAACTGAGACAGATAAGTAGCAAGCAGGCAGAATATCTACGCTTCATCGGAGGCTCACTGATTATGTTACCTAGCATGGTGACGAAACATCTGAGAACAAATCTACCAAATCAGCGAGCACATTTATGACCTTATACATTGTACAGTCATCCTACGCCAACAAAGTGCTCTCAAAAGAGTTTTTACTTTCTTTCCCTCCTCCTATGCCTAGAGAACCCCAGGCTTTCTAGTTGGACTGAGGGGAACCATTCAGCAGTGTAGCCTGTTGGCTTTCAATGTGCAACTGGAGAACTATTGGGCCATTCTTGTCTGGATGGCCCAGACAAATTTGAGGGCCTTCTTGCCAGAAACAAGCGGACCTTCCTCAGGTTCAATGTTCAGGGGATGGAAGATGGCAGGCAGGGTACAGGCTGTCAACCAAGCCATTTCTGGACCATCCTGAGTGGGTGTGATTCCTTCTCTGGCTGCTTCCTATGGGCACTGCCCTATGCTCTTGTGAGGAAAGGGATGAGAACCAGCTTTCCCATCATGCTGTTCCTATGCTGACGACCAATGGCTGGGACACTGGGGTACAGTGTGTGCAAACCTCAGCAAGCCCAGAGGCTGCTGGACCTGGCACTCCATGACAGCTGCTAATGTGTCCATAGAGGCAGATAGACACTCACTTGCTTGAAGCAACGCTCTGTGCAATGTCTGCACTCTGTTTCTACCCTGTTATGGACTGGAATGAGAAGAGAGGGAGGAGTTGAATGAGATGAAAGTGGGTGGCACAACCATTAATGCTGGTGCAGGTAATCAAAAGGTGGTATAGCAGAGATAGAATGAATGTGAGGCAACAAAGAGAAGTATGGTACTTGCTCTGGCAAAGCGGTGAAAGTCATTGACGTTTGTTTGGCACTGCTGATGATTCCTCTGGACTGTAGAAACTGCATGGGCCCAGGAGATGATCGTAGACCAGGCTGCCAGTAATCTAGTGTCAAGGTTTCTTCTATCTGTCTGTCTTCTCGGAAGAGGACATCTCTCCTCTGCGCTACACTGTCCATGAGGGCCTCCAGGTCTCTATTGGAGAATTGTGGCAGCCATCTTCTTCTCCAATATCTTCTGACTGAATGTCCTCACAGAATGCCAGTGCATATGAGCACTGGGGCTGTGGTCTTCTGGCGGTTATTCAGTGAGTAGTGATTTCTTCTGGAAACAGTACATGACGGGATGGGGCTATAATTGGATAAGGAGCAAGATAGTGATAGTGTGGGAAAGTAATAAGACAAATGTGGTTGGATATGGCAAGAGATCTCACTGGGTCTCTTAGTGAGAATCCCTCGAAAAACCTCAACAAAAATGACATTTCGCCAAAATATTCTGCTGATAAAACTTGTATTCTTATCCAATAAAGCCACAGAACTTTGCCAATAATTTGATAACTTTTGGATAACAACACAGTGTTGGAATGTTTGAAAGTGTAAAATTGCTGGCTAAAATTAGAAAAGATAGGGAAGATCACTGCATTAGGTTTTAAACACACGTAAACCATTGAATATAATTTATATGATCTACCATGTACTGTGCCTTTATTGAACTGATTATAAAATATTTGACTGCAGTGAGTACATTATGTTAGAGTTCACATGACTGCTGCAACCAGGAGTATATGAATACAGTCTTGCTTTTCTATCCCAAACAACCTATGTTAGAAAGGAGTCGGTAATGTAACAGATGCACAATCCATTTTATAGCTTCAGAGATTTAGTGAAATCAGTTCATTATAATAATTTGGCCACCTAAGGAAGGAGCAGTGCTCTGAAAGCTAGTGCTTCCAAATAAACCTGTTGGACTATAACCTGGTGTTGTTTGATTTTTAATTTTGTACACCCTAGTCCAACACCGGCACCTCCAAATCATAATAATTTGAGTGTGCTGTTGTATATTTTCCATGAGTGCAAGTGATGCAAATAAATGCAAGGTTTCGGGAATTCAGAGTGCAGTCACTCTTGAAGATCTGCTTTTCCAGCTATAAGACCAAATATTTTTTCGAAAGTCTGGCTGAACCTTGGTCTGTTGGCCAGTAAAGTGTCTGCTGGCTGATTCGTGTGTTGGTAGACTTGAGGCTGCCGAATATGGCAAATATCAGCAATGCCAGTTTGATTGTGTCATGTCATGTAAAAGTACAATGTTCAGGGTGTCTATATGGTGATGCACAGGCTTGTCCCTGTGGATTTCCTCCGGATATGGGACTTGAAGAATTTCTGTGACAGAATCGTGGAGCACAGATGGAAGATACAAGGCTCTTGGGATGAGGGTGACAAGACATCAAGTCCATGAACTGCTCTTCATCCACAGGATTCCTAGCTGCCATTGTGGTGCTCAGTTGAATTTCCATAGACAAGATTGATGGCTGCCAGCTGCTGTCAGACGTAGTGCAGGAAGAAACAAAAGGAATCTTTTACTGCGTGAAGGCATTGAAAACACCAGCAGCAAGTGGTACATTACAGATGGCACTGATATGTCTGTGTGTAAATACTGCATTAAGCTGTTAATCGAACCTTTAAGAACTAAACATTCAAAACCTAGGGCAAGAAATCTGAACAGCATTCATTTTAAAAGTGTGATAAGCACTGATAGAATGAAATAGGAAAAGGAAGTACATTTTGTGCTGGGACCAATGCAAATATGACTACCTATGATGAACAAAGAATTAACACTCATGAACAGTACAAGCTTTTCAAAATGCACTAAAATTGATCCTACTGAATTTAGAAAGTATATCAAGTAGATTCATAGAGTCATAGAGATGTACAGCATGGAAACAGATCCTTCGGTCCAACCTATCCATGCCAACCAGATATCTCAACCCAATCTAGTCCCACCTGCCAGCACCCGGCCTATATCCCTCCAAACCCTTCCTATTCATATACCCACCCAGATGCTTTTTAAATGTTCAAATGTATAAGCCTTCATCCTTTCATCTGGCAGCTCATTCCATACACGTACCACTCTCTGCATGAAAAGGTTGTCCCTTAGGTCTATTTTATATATTTCCCCTCTCACCCTAAACCTATGCCATCTGGTTGTGAACTCTCCCACCCAGGGAAGAGACTTTGTCTATCTACCCTATTCACACCCCTCATGATTTTATAAACCTCCATAAAGTCACCTCTCAGCCTCCGATGGTCAAGAGAAAACAGCCCCAGCCTGTTCAACTTCTCTTTACAGCTCAAATCCTCCAACTCTGGCAACGTCCTTGTAAACCTTTTCTGAACCCTTTCATGTTTCAGCATTTCCTTCTGAACGGAAGGAGACCAGAATTGCACACAATATTCCAAAAGTTGCCGAACCAATGTCCTGTGCAGCCATAACATGACCTCCCAACTCTGACAGGAAAGCATACCAAACGCCTTCTTCACTATCCTATTGACCTGAGATTCCACTTTCAGGGATCTGTGAACCTGCACACCAAGGTCTCTTTGCTGAGCAACATTCACAGGACCTTACCATTAAATGTATATGTCCTGCTAAGATTTGCTTTCCCAAAATGCAGCATCTTGCGTTGACCTAAATTAAACTCCATCTGCCAGTTCTCAGCCCATTGTCCCATCTGATTAAAATCCCATTGTAATCAAAGGTAAGCTTCTTTGCTGTCCACCGGTGTCATCTGCAAACTCACTAACTGTACCTCTTATGCTCACATTCAAATCATTGATATAACTGACGTAAAGTCGTGGATCCAGCACTGATCTTTGTGGCACTCCAATGGTCACAGGCCTCCAGTCTGAAAAACAACCCTCCATCACCACTTCTACTTTTGAGCCAGTTCAGTATCCTAATGGCTAGTTCTCCCTGTATTCCATGAGATCGAACCTTGCTAACCAGTCTCCTTTGGGGAACCCTGTCGAACGCCTTACTGAAGCTCATATAGTTCATGTCCACCACTCTGCCCTCATCAATCCTCTTTGTTACGTTTTTCAAAACACTCAATCAAGTTTGTGAGACATGATTTCCAACACACAAAGTCATGCTGACTATCCCTAATCAGTCCTTGTCCAAATACATGTAAATGCTGTCCCTCAGGATTCCCTCCAACAACTTGCCCATCACCGACGTCAGGCTCACTGATCTATAGTTCCCTGGCTTGTCCTTACCACCCTTCTTAAACAGTAGCACCACGTTAGCCAATCTCCAGTCTTCTGGCACCTCACCTGTGACTGTCGATGACACAAATATCTCAACAAAAGGCCCAACAATCACTTCCCTAACTTCACACAGAGTTCTAGGAAACACCTGATCAGGTCCTGGGGATTTATCCACTCTCATGTGTTTCAAGACATTCAGGACTTCCTCCTTTGTAATCTGGACATTTTTCAAGATATCACCATTTATTTTCCTGCATTCTATATCTTCCATGTCCATTTCCACAGAAAACACTGATGTAAAATACTCATTTACTATCTCCTCCATCTCCTGTGGCTCCATATGAAAGCTGCTTTGCTGATCTTTGAGGGGCCCTTTTCTCTCCCTAGTTACCCTCTTATCCTAATTGTATTTGTAAAAACTCTTTGGATTCTCCTTAACTCTATTTGCCAAAGCTAACTCATGTTCCCTTTTTGCCCTCCTGATTTTCCTCTTAAGTACACTCCTACTGCCTTTATACTCTAAGGATTCACTCGATCTATCCTGTCTATACTTGATGCATGCCTCCATCTTTTTCTTAATCAAACCCACAATTTCTTTAGTCATCCAGCATTCCCTATACCTACCAGCCTTTTCTTTCACCCTAACAGGAATATACTGTCTCTGTACTCTCAGTACATGTATCTCATTTCTGAAGACTTCCCATTTTCCAGCTATCCCTTAATCTGTAAACATTTGTGCCCAATCAGCTTTTGAAAGTTCTTGCCTAATACTGTCAAAATTGGCCTTTCTCCAGTTTGGAACTTCAACCTTTAGATCTGGTCTATCCTTTTCCATTATTTTAAAACTAATAGAAATATGGTCTCTGGCCCTAAAGTGCTCCCCCACTGACACCTCAGTCACCTGCCCTGCCTTATCTTCCAAGAGTAGGTCAAGTTTTGCACCTTCTTTAGTAGGTACAGTCACATATTGAATCAGAAAATTTTCCTGTACACACTTAACAAATTCCTCTTCATCTAAACCCTTAACATTGTGGCGGCGCCAGTCTATGTTTGGAAAGTTAAAATCCCTGACCACAATCTTGATTCTCTTCAATCTTATAGAAGTTTATAAAATCTTCAGGGGCATGGATAGGGTAAATAGACATGGTCTTTTCCTGTGTTGCAGGAGACCAGAACTAGAGGGCATAGGTTTAGGTTGGGAGGGAAAGACATAAAAGAGACCTAAGGGCCAACTTTTTCACAAAGAGGATGGTACGTGTATGAAATGAGCTGCCAAACGAAGTGGTGGAGGGTAGTACAATTGCAGCATTTAAAAATCATTTGGAGATGCCGGTGTTGGTCTGGGGTGTACAAAGTTAAAAATCACACAACACCAGGTTATAGTCCAACAGGTTTAATTGGAAGCACACTAGCTTTCGGAGTGTTGCTCCTTTATCAGGCGATAGTGGACGGCTCAATCCTAACACAGAATTTATAGCAAAAATTTACAGTGTGATGTAACTGAAATTATACATTGAAAAATTGATTGTTATTGAGTCTTTCATGTTTGAATATCATGATAGTTTCACTTCTTTCATGTGTAAATCACAAAACCTTTTTTTAAAAGTTGCATTCTCAGGTTAGCTGTTAACTATGGGTGATAGCTAGACAATCTGTTGAAGGTGTTAGCTCCCTGTGTTCTCTGTCTATGCCATGATATTTAGATTGATTCTAATCTAAAAAGTGAGATAATGGAGTTTTACATTAATTCATGCAGTTTTTGAGCTCAGAGTTTTACATGAATGCATGCAGTTTTTGAGCAAAGTACAGTGTAACCCTTCAAGTACAAATTCACCCCACAAAATATATGTGGGTCTTTGTCTATCTGTGTGTGCCTGTCTGTCTGTCTGGGTTGTGGGTTCTGAGCGTGAAAAAGTGTGTGTGTGTGTGTGTGTGTGTGTGTGTGTGTAGTGCAATGGTGGGTCACCTGTAATGTGACATGAACCCAAGCTCCCGGTTGAGACCCTCCGTATGGGTACCGAACTTAGCTATCAGCCTCTCCTCGGCCACTTTTCGCTGAGCAGAGGCTGATAGCCAGGTTTGGTACCCATAGGGAGGTTCTCAACCGGGAGCTTGGGTTCATGCCACGTTACAGGTGACCCACCATTGCACAATACACACACATAGATTGATCTCTTTCCTCATGATCTCCCTGGCTCCCATTCCCCAACTTTCCCAATTTGCTTAATTCAGTCAAGTTTACTAGGGGTTTGTTTTTGTTTTATTTCAAAAGTATGCTTTATTCATAAAATATTTTAATGGTTTGTACAGTTGGACATACCATACATATGTCAACATTCCATTTGTTTGCATACCAAAACAGAGTGATCATTCCTATTTACAGGTCTGTACGGTTACATTTTTAGCTGAGGTGTTAGCAGAGCCCAAATGACTGCGCGGACCCCCTGTTCTTTGTTAGGCAGGCAGATGTTACACGGTGGTCTTTCCCCACCGCGCCTTGGCGGCAGCTACCTCAAGCTTCAGCTTGTCCCTCAACACGTAGCCCTGGACCTTGGAATGTGCCAGTCTGCAACACTCAGTCGGGGTCAACTCCTTCAGCTGAAAGATCAACAGGTTTCGGACCGCCCAGAGAGCGTCCTTCACCGAGTTAATGATCCTCCAGGCACAGTTGATGTTCGTCTCGGTGTGCGTCCCGGGGAACAGGCCATAGAGCATGGAGTCCCACGTCACGGTGCTGCTTGGGATGAACCTTGACAAATACCACTGCATTCCTGTCCAGACTTCTTCTGCGTACGCACATTCCAGAAGGAGGTGTGTGACAGTCTCGTTCCCCCCACCCCGTAGCCACTTCGAGGGCAGCGTGTGGTGCAGCTGAGAGTCCGGGCATGCATAAAGGATCTCACAGGCAGAGCCCTTCTCACCACCAGCCTAGCCATTTTGAACAGCTGCTGTACGATGCAGAGTGATGCCAACAACATGAATTCAATTCCTGTATTGACAATCCTCTCAATCTTGCCCTCTGTCGCAGACATGGTGACCCTCCAAGTTAAGCCATCATCAGTTGTCTTTGTATAACGAGGAAAATGTCCTTCGGGATTATGGTGACTCTGCCTTTACTCTTGACATGAAGAAGGAGTGTCCCATCTCATATTGGCCTGTTCATTTTGTAAACTTCATTATCTTTCAAATGAGTTATTGTAAATTCTGATAATTAAATGCAAGCAGGTAAATATGATCACATATTAATTACTGATGAATGGAAAGTGCTCCTTTCTTAATATTGGTGTATCTCCAGTCACTGCTCTGGCAAAGAAGTTGGCATCATGCACATGGATCTGGACACTGGTGCTGACTCTATCCCATCCATGCAAGTGCAGTGCTACTGAGAGCCCAAGTAAAGCTCACCACCCTCAGTCTGCTTGAGTCTCTGTTCAGTGCCCTGTTCACTTGTTCACTCAGAGCCCCACGCTCCTGCTTGCCAGTTCACTTGATGCCCCAATCTCTTCCTCACCTTTTCACTCAGTGTCCTACTCACCACCCTGCCAACCCCTCATTGACTTCCCTTTCACTTGCTGATGTCATTAGAAATCACTGTTGTGGTTTGCTATGGCTTTGTTTGATTTCCGCCAATGCTTAAATTTAACCCATTCTGTTGGGATCTTCAATCTCTGAGACCACATGCAGCAGCCACCATCCCCACGGTGATGGATGGCGTAACTTCCGCCCCACATCATGGCGACTTCCACAGCCACTTCTGCCCCTCACAATTCCTCATGCACCACATGTGATATCACTTCCGCCCTCACATCATCGCTGATGTCACATGCTCAATGACTTCCGCCCTCCCCGCTGTGTTTGCCACTATTTCCGCCCCCACCTATGCCACTCACCTGCTTTCTGCTGACGCGCCCCTGACAGATCCCACTGTCACCATCCCCGCCCCCCAGAACCTGAGGGGAACACCACCCCTGCTCATGACTCCACCCCATCCGCCCTAACACCATGCCTACTCCAGTTACAAGCTCCGCCCCACTCCCAACTCCACACCCACACCAGGTCCTAGCTCCCAGCCCTGCTGAGCTTTCACCATTCCCCTGACATCCCCCTCACTGAGGATGAATGATCAGTACTCAGCAAAGGCCTCACCTTTATCCCCCTCTGCCCACGCATCAATGAATTAATCCACGTCGTGACGTTGAACACTTCTTCCGCTGCCTCCGCCTCCGAGATTACTTTTACAATCAAGATTCTCACCCACCTTCTGAGAACCCCTTCACCTGCCTCCAACACAACTGCATCCAACTGGACGTCCCGCGCTGGCCTGTTACCTGCCCTCGATCTCTTCATTTCCAACCGCCTCAACCTGTCTACCCTGCTCCCTCACTCCACAACCTCTCACCCTCACAACGCGCAGCCCTCCAATCCCGACCTCACCATCAAACCAGCAGATAAAGGGGGTGCAGTGGTAGTTTAGCTCACTGACCACTACACCACTGAAGCCAGACACCAACTCAAGGATACCTCCTCCTACCACCTCCTCCACCATGACCCCACCCCCCATCACCAAACCGTCATTTCCCAGACCATACAGAAGCTCATTACCTCAGGAGATCTCCCACCCACAGCTTCCAACCTCATAGTCCGGGAATCCCGCACTGCCGATTCTATCTCCTTCCCAAGATCCACAAGCCTGACCACCCTGGCTGACCCATTGTCTCAGCCTGCTCCTGCCCAACCGAGCTCATCTCTACCTACCTTGACACTGTCCTATCCCCCCTAGTCTAGGAACTCCCCACATACATTTGAGACACTACCCACACCCTCGACCTCCTCCAAGACTTCCACTTCCCCGGCCCCCAATGCCTCATCTTCACCATGGACATCCAATCCGTTTACACCTCCATCCGCCGTGACCAGGGCCTCCAAGCCCTCCATTTTTTTCCTCTCCCTAAGTCCCCAACAGTACCCTTCCACTGACACTGTCACTTGTCCTCACCCTTAACAATTTCTCCTTTGAATCCTCCCACCTCCTCCAGACCAAAGGAGTAGCCATGGGCACTCGTATGGACCCCAGCTATGCCTGTCTCTTGTCTCTTTGTTGGCAATGTAGAACAGCCCATCTTCCATAATTACACCGGCACAATTCCCCACCTCTTCCGCCGCTACATTGATGTCTGCATTGGCGCCACCTCATGCTCCCGCGAGGAGGCTGAGCAATTCATCAACTTCACCAACAAATTCCACCCTGACCTTAAATTCACCTGGACCATCTCTGACACCTCCCTCCCTTCCTGGACTTGACACTGACATTTTTTACAAGCCCATCGACTCCCACAGCTATCTGGATTATACCTCTTCCCACCCTACCTCCTGCAAAAATGCCATCCCTTATTTCCTAATTCCTCTGCCTCCACCGTATCTGCTCCCAGGAGGACCAGTTCCACCACAGAACACACCAGATGGTCTCCTTCTTTAGAGACCGCAATTTCCCTTCCCATGTGGTTAAAGATGTCCTTCAACGCATCTCGTCCACATCCTGCCCCTCTGCCCTCAAACCTCACCCCTGCAACCGTAACAAGGACAGAACCCCCTTGGTGCTCACCTTCCATCCTACCAACTTCGCATAAACCAAATCACCCGACGAGATTTCTGCCACCTCCAAAGGGACCCCACCACCAGGGATATATTTCCCTCACCACCCATTTCCGCTTTCTGAAAAGACCATTCCCTCCATGACTACCTGGTCAGGTCCACGCCCCCAACAACCCACCATCCCTTCCTGGCACCCTCCCCTGCCACCGCAGAAATTGCAAAACCTGTGCCCACACCTCCTCCCTCACCTCCATCCAAGTTTTACCTGTACATCCACCGATATCATTTATGGTATCTGTTGCTCCCGATATGGTCTCCTCTAAACTGGACACCTTCTAGCAGAGCGCTTTAGGGAACGTCTCTGGGACACCCGCACCAATCAACCACACTGCCCTGTGGCCCAACATTTCAACTCCCCCTCCCACTCTGCTGAGGACATGCAGGTTCTGGGCCTCCTCCACCATCGCTCCCTCACCACCCGATGCCTGGAGGAAGGAAGCCTCATCTTCTGCCTCAGAACACTTCAACCCCATGGCATCAATGTGGATTTCACCAGTTTCCTTATACCCCCTTCCCCCACCTCACCCCAGCTCTAACCTTCCAGCTCAGCACTGCCCTCATGACCTGTCCTACATGTCTATCTTTCTTTCCACCTATCCACTCCACCCTCCTCTCTGACCTATCACCTTCATCCCCACCCCCATTCACTCATTATACTCTTTGCTACCTTCCCCCACCCTCTTCTCTGACCTATCACCTCCATCCCCACCCCCATTCACCTATTGTACTCTATGTTACTGTCTCCCCATCCCCATCTCTATCTCATTTAT
This sequence comes from Hemiscyllium ocellatum, assembly GCF_020745735.1. NCBI lineage: Eukaryota > Metazoa > Chordata > Chondrichthyes > Orectolobiformes > Hemiscylliidae > Hemiscyllium > Hemiscyllium ocellatum. The sequence continues at coordinate 56,078,231 of NC_083410.1, read as the reverse complement.
CTCTCCACTCTGCAGGCACCCTGCCTGTATTCCTGATGAAGGGCTTTTGCCCAAAACATCGATTATCCTGCTCCTCGGATGATGCCTGACCTGCTGTGCTTTTCCAGCACTACTCTAATCTAGACTCTCTACTTGTAAATGGATGTCAATTTAGCTCAGTTGGCTAGACAGCAGGTTTCTAACATCAGTGGCACCAACAATGTGGGTTAAATTTCCACATTAGCTGAGGTTATCATGAAGAATTTACCTTCTCAACCCCTTCCCTCACCTGAGGTGCGGTGACCCTCGGGTTATGATACCACCAGTTGTCTACCCCTAATGTGATAGCAGTCCTATTGTATGGTAAGATAATGGTGATTACCTTTTACTTGTATATACTTGTGTGATTACATGTCAAGAGTAAAAATAACTACTGTCACTTGTTATGAGCAAATGTGAGTTTGGAAAATTATATTACAGAAACCTGCTGAACCTATTAGGTATTCATTATCTGTAGAAGATGATATTAAACTGTTTAATTCTTGGGTCTCGAGAAACAGAATACAACGAATACCTGTTTTGATTGTATTGTTGAAATTGTTGTGGTTCTGTTCACCGAGCTGGGAATTTGTGTTGCAGACATTTCATCCCCTGTCTAGGTGACATCCTCAGTGCTTGGGAGCCTCCTGTGAAGCGCTTCTGTGATGTTTCCTCCGGCATTTATAGTGATTTGTATCTGCCGCCTCAGGTTGTCAGTTCCAGCTGTCCGCTACAGTGGCCAGTATATTGGGTCCAGGTCGATGTGCTTATTGATTGAATCTGTGGATGAGTGCCATGCCTCTAGGAATTCCCTGGTTGTTCTCTGTTTAGCTTGTCCTATAATAGTAGTGTTGTCCCAGTCGAACTCATGTTGCTTGTCATCTGAGTGTGTGGCTACTAAGAATAGCTGGTCATGTCGTTTCGTGGCTAGTTGGTGTTCATGGGTATGGACCGTTAGCTGTCTTCCTGTTTGTCCTATGTAGTGTTTATTGCAGTCCTTGCATGAGATTTTGTACACTACATTGGTTTTGCTCATGCTGGGTATCGGTCCTTTGTTCTGGTGAGTTGTTGTCTGAGAGTGGCTGTTGGTTTGTGTGCTGTTATGAGTCCTAGTGGTTGCAGTAGTCTGGCTGTCAGTTCAGAAATGTTTTTGATGTATGGTAGTGTGGCTAATCCTTTGGGTTGTGGCATGTCCTCATTCCATTGTCTTTCCCTTCGGCATCTGTTGATGAAATTGCGGGGCTATCCGTTTTTGGCGAATACATTGTATAGGTGTTCTTCTTCCTCTTTTTGCAGTTTTGGTGTACTGCAGCGTGTTGTGGCCCTTTTGAACAATGTCTTGATGCAACTTCTTTTGTGTGGGTTGGGGTGGTTGCTTTCGTAGTTTAGAACTTGGTCTGTGTGTGTGGTTTTCCTGTATACCTTTGTGGTGAATTCTCCGTTCGGTGTTCTTTGTACAATCACATCTAGGAATGGGAGTTGGTTGTCCTTTCCTTCTCTCTAGTGAATCTGATCCCTGTGAGTGAGGCGTTGATGATCCGGTGTGTGTTCTCTATTTCTGTGTTTTTAATGATTACAAAGGTGTCATCTATATATCTGACCCAGAGTTTGGGTTGAATTTGCGGTAAGACTGTTTGTTTTAACCTTTGCATTACTGCTTCTGCTATGAGTCCAGAGATGGGTGAGCCCATGGGTGTGCCGTTGATTTGGTCATATATTTGGTTGTTGAATGTGAAGTGTGTTGTGAGGCTCAGGTCCAGTAGTTTGAGTATGCAGTCTTTGTTGATAGGTTCCCCGTCTTGTTGTCTGTTCTGTACGTCCAGTAGGTTGGCTATTGTTTCTCTGGCTAGGATTTTGACGATAGAGGTGAACAGTGCCGTTACATCAAATGAGACCACAGTTTCTTCCTTGTCTATGTGTATATTTCTGATGATGTCCAAGAATTCCTGTGTTGCCTGTATAGAGTGTCTAGATCCGCTGATCAGGTGTTTCAGTTTCTGTTGTAGCTCTTTAGCCAGTTTGTGTGATGGTGTCCCTGGTAGTGATACTATGGGTCTGAGTGGGATGTTTGTTTTGTGCACTTTAGGTAGTCCATAGAATCTGGAGGTGTTGTTGCTTTCAGGTTTCATTCTCTGTAGGTCAAACCTGGTTATCTGTCCGTTTTTTTGTAGGTTCCTCAGTGTGTTGTTTATCCTATTGGTGAGCTGTGGGGTGGGGTCAAACTCCCTCTTTTAGTAGGTGTTGGTATCTGCAAGTAGTTGTTGCGCTTTTTGGATGTACTCTGCTTTGTCCAGGATCACCGTCATTCTGCCTTTGTCTGCTGGTAGCATGATTATGTTCTTATCGTTTCTTAGTGCTTTTAGTGCTTCCCTCTCCTTGGTGTTGAGGTTGTGTGTTTGTCTTTTCCTTGTTATCAGGGGCACAATACTTTGTCTCACTGTTTGTTGTGTCTCTTCTGTCAGTCCATTATTTCAGAGTGTGCATTCTAGTGCTGCTAGGAAGTCTGCTGTCTTGGCATCCCTGTGGTTGTAGTTGAGTCCCTTGGCCAGTGTTGTTCTTTCCGTGTCTGTGAGCTGTCTGTGGGAGAGGTTTCTAATCCAGGAGTGTATTGTGGTGTCCTCTCTGTTGTGTGTTAGTTTGGCCATTTTTTCCTTTAGTGCCGTTTTTTTGCGGTGTGTGGTCCTGTTCTGTACTATGGTGATAGCCTGTTCTATGGTCCGGGTCCATTCCTGATTGGTGGTTTTTGAAATTAATGATTTTTGGCGCGCAGTTTCTTGTCTGTATTTGTGGAGTCTGTTGTGAGCATCTGTAATCATTACCTGGATCATCCTGAATCCATTCTGTCTGGCTGTGTCCCTGGTTTGTGGATTGTTGACTGGTGGTCTGTATCTGACACATGGTGGAAGGATTCGATTCTTTCGGCACTCGTGCAGGAACTGGAGTTATTCGTGTGTGGTGCTAAAGCGGTTGGCACAGGATTCCCATTTCCTGGCTTGTCTTAGTATCTCTCGCCCGTAGGTGTTCAAAGTTTGGGAGAAGATTTGTAGCTTGGGCGCTCGTTGTTGTGGTTCTGTTCGCCGAGTTGGGAATTTGTGTTGCAGAGTTTCATTCCCTGTACTTGGGAGCCTCCTGTGAACCGCTTCTGTGATGTTTCCTCCGGCATTTATAGTGATTTGTACCTGCCGCTTCCAGTTGTCAACTTTCGGAGCAACGCTCCTTCATCAGGTGATAGTGGAGGGCTCGATTGTAACACAGAATTTATAGCAAAAATTTGCAGTGTGATGTAACTGAAATTATACATTGAAAAATTGATTGTCTGTTAAGCCTTTCATCTGTTAGAATACCATGATAGTTTCACTTCTTTCATGTGTAAATCACAAAACCCTTTTTTATAAAGTTGCTACACTTCTCCAGCTTCCACCCAAAACATATTAAAACAGCCATTCCCTACGGACAAGCCCTAAGCATACACCGGATCTGCTCAGATGAAACACCTGGAAGTACTCAAGGATGCCCTCACAAGAACGGGGTACAATGCTCAACTCATCAACCGCCAGTTCTGATGTGCCACAGCAAGGAACCATAATGACCTCCTCAGGAGACAGACATGTGCTGCAACTGACAGGGTACCCTTCGTTGTTCAGTACTTCCCAGGGGCTGAAACATTACGCCATGTTCGTCATGACCAGCAACACATTATCAATGAGGATGAGCACCTCACCAAGACCTTCCCCACACCTCCACTACTTGCCTTTAAACAACCGCCAAACCTCAAACAGATCATTGTTCATAGCAACCTGCCCGGCTCTCAGGACAACTCCATACAACCCTGTCACGGTGGACGCTGCAAGACGTGTCAGATTGTGGACATAGATACAACTATTACAAGGTGGAACACCTCCCACCTTGTACATGGCAGGTACTCATGGCAGCCAACGTTGTCTATCCTATACTTGCAGGCAAGGATGCCTGGAAGCATGGTACACTGAGGAAACCGAGCAAAGGCTACGACAATGGATGAATGGGCACCGCACAACAATCAACAGACAGGAGGGTTCCCTCCCAGTTGGGGAACACTTCAGTGGTCAGGACATTCAGCCTCGGATCTTCGGATGACCATCCTCCAAGGTGGGCTTCAGGACAGGCAGCAGAGGAAAATGGCCGAGCAGAGACTGATTGCTAAGTTCGGTACCCATAGGGAGGGCCTCAACCGGGACCTTGGGTTCATGTCACATTACAGGTGATCACTATTGCACTACACACACACACACACACACACACACACACACACACACACACACACACACACACACACACACACACACACACACACACACATATTCCTAAACACATACACTCTCACATACACACGGACACAGGTACACACGGATACAAGTACACACAGACGCGCACACAGACACCCACACACACCCATATAGACACACACGCTCCCACACTCACACATGCACCCCCTCACAGACTTAAGACACTCTGCACCCACTACACACACACACACACACTTTCTCACATTCACAACCTCCACCTCAGACAGACAGACACATTCAGACAGACAAAGACCCACATGCACACATATATTTTGTGGGGTGAATTTGTATTGCAGAGTTACATTGCACTTTGCTCAAAAACTGTATATATTCATGTAGAACTCTGAGCTCAAAAACTGCAGGAACTTATGTAAAACACTGTTATCTCACTTATTAGATTAGAATCAATCTAAACAGCAGGTCATAGACAGAGAACACAGGGGGCTCACACCTTCAACCTATTGTCTAGCTATCACCGTTGTTAACAGCTAACCCGAGAATGCAACTTTAAAAAGAAGGGTTTTGTGATTTACACATGTAAGAAGTGAAACTATCATGGTATTCTAACAGATGAAAGGCTTAACAGACAATCAATTTTTCAATGTATAATTTCAGTTACATCACACTACAAATTTTTGCTATAAATTCTGTGTTACAATCGAGCCCTCCACTATTAGCTGATGAAGGAGCCTCGCTCCGAAAGCTAGTGTGCTTCCAATTAAATCTGTTGGGCTATAACCTGGTGTTGTGTGATTTTTAACTTTGTACACCCCAGTCCAGCACCGGCATCTCCAAATTGTGAATAAAGAGGCTAGTGTAGTGACTGTATTTCAGGATTCTATTCTCACCTCGAACTTGTGCTACTACGGTTGCTGAATAAAGAGGGTATTTTTGCCACTCACCAGTTTCGATCATTATTTGAACCCACAGTAGGCTTGAAGAGAAGATGAAGGGGTGATCTAATTGAGGCATTTAAGACGATTAAAGAAAGTGATAAGGTCGAGAGTAACTATCAGGGGCTCTTGTAGTGCAGGGGCAGTGACCATACCTCTGATCAGGAGACCTGGACCAAATCCCAGTTGCTCCTGAGATGTGTAATGACAGGCTGAATAGGAAACACGTAAAGCAAACCTATTTGCTCAGCTAGGGAGCCAGTAAAGGGATATAACTTTAAAACAAACCTATTCAGTGTTAATGCCAAGGAGTAATGGAAAGCTGTTGATGCTAGGTCAATTGAAATTTTCAAAACTGTGATTGGTATGTTTTTATTTGGCACAGGTATAAAGGGTTATAAAACCAAAAAAAAATGTAGATGGACTTAAAATTCAAATCAGCTACAAGCTAAGTGAATGATGGAGCTGGTTTATAGGCTGTTTGGATTATTTCTGTTTCTGATGTGATTATCTGGTGCTATAAGACCCAATCCTTATGGATCGATTAAAGGGCAACACTACCACTGTTATGCCTGCATCTATCTCGTCATCCCTCAGAGTCTGCTATAATTGTTCACTAAGGAAAGCAGCACATTAGTTGGAAGAGTTTGCCTTAAATTCTGACAATATATTACATAAATCAGCAAAATAGCAATATGCCTTAAATAGAAAGATGCTAACTGAAAGAGAGAGCTGCAATTATTGTGCAGTGTCAGTTTTATATGGGCTTTGAGCATCTGGAGTTCCAAACTCATTACAGGGATGTCCCATAATTTAGACAAAATCAGGTTGTAAATGCCACTTTAATTTCGGGGTTGTGTAATGATTTTTGTTGGACAAGAAGACTGCATATACAATAGAAAAGGAAAAATTGCATTGTAATGAGGAAAGGAGAAGACAGTGGGACTAACATGAATTGACACAGGAGTAGGCAGCACAATTAATTGATTAAACACCTCTATGTTGTGAGATTCTTTGATACTTAGATCTCAATTGCAGAGATGCTATCCAATAGAAAGTATCACTATGGATGCCAGAGATCATAGCATGCCGAACTATGAATAAATGACTGGAATTTAGGAATAGAGTGGAGTTTATTTAATCTTTCAGAAGATGTTAGGTAAGAAAAATAGTGAATTGTGAAGGGGAAGGTGTGTGATTGCAAAAGAACATAGATAGGTGGTGAGTTTCCCAAATGGGGGAGATCTGTCTCAGAGAGAGATTTCAAAACATGGTTAAGAGGAGAGTGTAAGGTGAATACTAGCTGTTGTTGATCCATATGGCCATATGAATTGAGGCAGGAGCAGACCAATTAATTCTTGAGCCTGCTCCATAAGATCATGGTTGATCACATTGTAATCTCAGATCCATATTCCTACCTACCTGGGATAGCCATTTATCCCCTTTGTTTAACAAGAATCTAACTACCACTGCCTTAAAAATATTCAAGGACTCTGTTTCCACCATTTTTTCAGGTAGAGTGTTCCAATCCCTTGAGTGAAAAAAATTCCCCTCATCTCTGTTTAAATGAGTGCCCCCTTGTTTTTAAACAGTGAACCCTTGTTCTAGGTTTTACCATAAGAGGAAACATCCTTTCCACATCTGCCCTGTTAAGAGTCCTCAGGATCTTACATATTTCATAAAGTCACCTATACTCTTCCAAGTTCCAGTAGATACATACCCAGCGTGTCCAGCCCTTTTCTGTAACCTCTTACTCCAGGTAAACCTTCTCTGGACCACCAATGTATTATTTCCTTCCATAAGCAGGGTGACTAATACTGATCACAGTTCTCCATGATGCAGTTTCACCAGTGCCCTTTATAACTGAGGCATAACTTTGCTACTTTGTATTCAACCTTCCCTCCTATCCCCCCACCCCCCACCTTCACCCTCACGCACACTCAGTGAAGTAAAACATTCTATTAGCTTCCCCAATTCCTTGCTGTAATAATTAGCCAATATTGCCTGGAATACATATTAAATTCATTGGTACAAAACCCCAAAATTCTTGCAAACATTTCCAGTCTTTAGATGTTTTCAATACTTATGAGTATAAAGTTTCATTAATTTTTATTTTTCAGAGTAAAGTTGTTTTCCTTCTGATTTCTACCTCTGCAAAACATACATTTCTTTCTGGAAATATTTTGAAATATAAACCATAAGTATTAAGTTAGCCTGGTACATTGTTTTGTAGAGGAATTAGACAAGACTATTTTCTAGATCTGCAGATTGGAAGAAGCAAAAATGGCCCTTAGTAGAGTGATAAGCTCTTCTTGTTGGATATGGGAGTTTAGGGACAGTTTACATGTTACTGAGGATTATATCTGCAATAAATGCTGTTGGTTGCAAATCCTATGAGATTGAATGGAATGGTTGGAGAGGCAGTCAGAGGCAAAGAGAAATTTACAAGATCAAGAGGGTGTGATGGATGGCAGTTATAGGAAGGCAGAAAAGTCTCAGATACAGTCCCACTGATGGGTTAACTCCAGGAAAGGTAACAGAGGTGGGCAGCTAGTACGGGAGTCTTCTGTAGTTATCCCCAATTCAAACAAGTATGCTGTTTTGGAAAATATAGGGGGCGATGGATTCTCAGGAGACTATAGCATGAACAGCCAAGTTCTGGTATTGAGACTGGCTCTAATGTAATGAGAGGTATATTGGGTTTCAAGAGGTCGATTGTGTTAGGGGACTCTCTAATCGAGTCACAGATAGACGTTTCTATGACCCAGCAGTGAAAAATCAGAATGGTGTGCTGCTTCCCTGGTGCCAGGATCAAGGATGTCTCAGAGAGGGTGCAAAATGTTCTCAAGGGGGAGAGGGCCCAGCGGGAAGTCATTGCATACATTGGTACCAATGACATAGAGAGAGAGACAGACGGATAACATTCTGAAGGGAGAATACAGAGGGTTAGGCAGGATTTTAAAAAAGAGGCCCTCAAGCATAGTAATATCTGGATTCCCCCGGTGCTACAAACTAGCGAGGGGAGGAACAGGAGGGTAGAGCAGAAGTATGCATGGCTGAGGAGTTGGGAGAAGGATTCACATTTTTGGATCATTGGAATCTCTTCTAGGATAGAAGTGACCTGTGCAAGAAGGACAGATTGCACCTAAATTAGAAGGGGACTAATATACTTGCACGGAGGTTTGCTAGAGCTGCTTGGGAAGATTGGACCCAGGGAGATAGTGAGGAAAGAGATCAATCTGAGACTGGTACAGTTGAGAAAAGAAGTGAGCCAAACAGTCAGGGCAGGCAGCGACAAAGCAGACAAGGTAGGACTGATAAATCAAACTGCATTTATTTCAATGCAAGGGGCCTAACAGGGAAGACAGATGAACCCAGGGCATGGTTAGGAACATGGGACTGGGATGACATGGCAATTACAGAAATGTGGCTCAGGGATGGACAGGACTGGCAGCTTAATGTTCCAGGATACAAATGTTACAGGAAGGACAGAAAGGAGGCAAGACAGGATGGGAAGTGGCATTTTTGATAAGGGATAGCATTACAGCTGTGCTGAGGGAAGATATTCCCGGAAATGCATCCAGGCAAGTTTTTTGGGTGGAACTGAGAAATAAGAAAGGGATGATCACCTAATTGGGATTGTATTATAGACCCGCTAATAGTCAGAGGGGAATTGAGAAACAAATTCATAAGGAGATCCCAGTTATCTGTAAGAATAATAGGGTAGTTATGGTAGGGGATTTTAACTTTCCAAACATAGACTGGGACTGCCATAGTGTTAAGGGTTTAGATGGAGAAAAATTTGTTAATCATGTACAAGATGTTTTCTGTATCAATTTGTGGATGTACCTACTAGAGAAGGTACAAAATTGACCTACTCTTGGGAAATAAAGCAGGGCAGGTGACTGAGGTGTCTGTGAGGGAGCACTTTGGGACCAGCAACCATACTTCTATTAGTTTTAAAATAGTGATGGATAAAAATAGATCAGATCTAAAAGTTGAAGTTCTAAATTGGAGAAAGGCCAATTTTGACGGCATTAGGCAAGAACTTGCAAAAGCTGATTGGGGGCAGATATTTGCAGGTAAAGGGATGGTTGGAAAATGGAAGCCTTCAGAAATGAGATAACGAGAGTGCAGAGACATTATATTCCTATTAGGGTGAAAGGGAAGGCTGCAACGTATAGGGAATGCTGGATGACCGAAGAAATTGAGGGTTTGGTTAAGAAAAAGATGGAAACATACGTCAGATATAGACAGGATAGATCAAGTGAATCCTGAGTAGAGTATAAAGGCAGTAGGAGTATACTTAAGAGGGAAATCAGGAGGGCAAAAAGGGGACATAAGATAGCTTTGGCAAATAGAATTAAGGAGAATCCAAAGGGTTTTTACAAATACATTAAGGACAAAAAGGTAATTGTTGTGGTTCTGTTCGCCGAGCTGGGATTTTGTTGCAAACTTTTCGTCCCCTTTCTAGGTGACATCTTCAGTGCTTGGGAGCCTCCTGTGAAGCGCTTCTGTGCTGATTCCTCCAGCATTTATACTGGTTTGAATCTGCCGCTTCCGGTTGTCAGTTGCTGTCCGCTGCAGTTGTCGGTATATAGGGTCTAGTTCAATGTGTCTGTTGATAGAATTTGTGGATGAGTGCCATGCCTCTAGGAATTCCCTGGCTGTTCTCGGTTTGGCCTGCCCTATAATAGTGGTGTTGTCCCAATCGAATTCGTGTTGTTTGTCATCTGAGTGTATGGCTACTAGGGATAGCTGGTCGTGTCGTTTCGTGGCTAGTTGGTGTTCATGGATGCGGGTTGTTAGCTGTCTTCCTGTTTGTTCTATGTAGTGTTTTGTGCAGTCCTTGCATGGGATTTTGTACACTACGTTGGTTCTGCTCCTGCTGGGTATTGGGTCCTTTGTCCTGGTGAGTTGTTGTCTGAGAGTGGCTGTTGGTTTGTGTGCTGTTATGAGTCCTAGTGGTCACAGCAGTCTGGCTGTCAGTTCAGAAATGCTCCTGATGTATGGGAGTGTGGCCAGTCCTTTGGGTTGTGGCATGTCCTCATTTCGTTGTCTTTCCCTAAGACATCTGGTGATGATATTGCGCGGGTATCCGTTTTTGGTGAATACCTTGTATAGGTGTTCTTCTTCCTCTTTTTGTAGTTCAGGTGTGCTGCAGTGTGTTGTGCCCCTTTTGAATAATGTCCTGATGCAACTTCGCTTGTGTGTGTTGGGGTGGTTGCTTTCATAGTTCAGGACTTGGTCTGTGTGTGTGGCTTTCTGTATACCTTCGTGGTGAATTCTCCATTCGGTGTTCTTTGTACCATCATGTCCAAGAACGGGAGCTGGTTGTCCTTTTCTTCTCTCTCGTGAACCGGATTCCTGTGGGTGTGATGTTGATGATCCGGTGTGTGTTCTCTATTTCTGTGTTTTTAATGATTACAAAGGTGTCGTCCACGTATCTGACCCAGAGTTTGGGTTATAATTGCGTTAGCACTGTTTTTTCTAACCTTTGCATAAATGCTTCTGCTATGAGTCCGGAGATCGGTGAGCCCATGGGTGTTCTGTTGATTTGTTCATATATCTGGTTGTTGAATGTGAAGTGTGTTGTGAGGCACAGGTCCAGTAGTTTAAGTATGCCATCTTTGTTAATAGGTTCAGTGTCCTGTTGTCTTAGGGAAAGACAACAAAATGAGGACATTTTGTCTGAGGGAAAGACAACGAAATGAGGACATGCCACAACCCAAAGGACTGGCCACACTCCCATACATCAGGAGCATTTCTGAACTGACAGCCAGACTGCTGCGACCACTAGGACTCATAACAGCACACAAACCAACAGCCACTCTCAGACAACAACTCACCAGGACAAAGGACCCAATACCCAGCAGGAGCAGAACCAACATAGTGTACAAAATCCCATGCAAGGACTGTACAAAACACTACATAGAACAGGAAGACAGCTAACAACCCGCATCCATGAACACCAACTAGCCACAAAACGACACAACCAGCTATCCCTAGTAGCCATACACTCAGATGACAAACAACACGAATTCGATTGGGACAACACCACTATTATAGGGTAGGCCAAACAGAGAACAGCCAGGGAATTCCTAGAGGCATGGCACTCATCCACAAATTCTATCAACAGACACATTGAACTAGACCCTATATACCGACCACTGCAGTGGACAGCAACTGACAACCGGAAGCGGCAGATTCAAACCAGTATAAATGCTGGAGGAATCAGCACAGAAGCGCTTAACAGGAGGCTCCCAAGCACTGAAGATGTCACCTAGAAAAGGGACGAAACGTTTACAACAAAAACTCCCAGCTCGGCGAACAGAACCACAACAACGAGAACCCGAGCTACAAATCTTCTCACAAACTTTGAACAAAAAGGTAACTAGGGAGAGAATAGGGCCCCTCAAAGATCAATAAGGTGGCCTTTGTGTGGAGCCACAGGAGATGGGGGCAATACTAAACGAGCATTTTGCATCAGTGTTTACTTTGGAGAAGGACTTAGGAGACATAGAACGTGGGGAAACAAATGGTGACATCTTGAAAAATGCCCATATTACAGAGGAGGAAGTGCTGGATGTCTTGAAACACTTAAAAGTAATAAATCCTCAGGACCTGATCAAATGTACCAAAGAATTCTGTGGGAAGCTAAGGAAGTGATTGCTGGGCCTCTTACTGAGATATTGAAATATTGATAGTCACAGGTGAGGTGCCAGAAGACTGGAGGTTGGCTAATGTGATGCCACTATTTAAAAGGTGGTAAGGACAAGCCAGGGAACTATAGACCAGTGAGCCTGACATCGGTGGTGGGCAAGTTGTTGGATGGAATCTTGAGAGACATGAATTATATGTATTTGAAAAGGCAAGGACTGATTAGGGATAGTCAGCATGGCTTTGTGCATGGGAAATCATGTCTCACAAACTTGACTGAGTTTTTAAAAGAAGTAACAAAGAGGATTGATGAGGGCAGAGTGGTGGATGTTTGGAATATTGCATGCAATTCAGGTCTCCTTCCTATCTGAAGGATGTTCTGAAACTTGAAAGGGTTCAGGAAAGATTTATAAGGATGTTGTCAGGGTTGGAGGATGTGAGCTATAGGGAGAGATTGAATAGACTAGGGTTGTTTTCCCTGGAGCGTCAGAGGCTGAGATTTATAAAATCATGAGGGGCATGGATAGGGTAAATAGACAAAGTCTTTTCCCTGGGACGGAGGAGTCTCGAACTAGAGGGCATAGGTTTACTGTGAGAGGAGAAAGATATGAAAGAGACCTAATGGGCCACGTTTTCATGCAGATAGTGGGGCATGTGTGGAATGGGCTGCCAGAGGAAGTGATGAAGGCTAGTACAATTGTAATATTTAAAAGGCATCTGGATGAGTTTATGAATAGGAAGGGTTTGGAGGAATATAGACCGGGTTCTGGCAGGTGGGACTAGATCGGGTTAGGATATCTGGTCTGCATGGATGAGTTGGACTGAAGAGTCTGTTTCTGTACTTTGCATCTCTATGACTCTGATAACCTTTCAGCTATTGAGAGGGAAAGACTGTAACATTTCAAATATCCCTTCCTCCATCTTTGTATCAAAAATCTGTAAAACCATTAGTTCAAAATAATCTGAGAGCAGAAATCTCTATCAAATTGTTGCTCTCTCAACTACCTTTTTACCCTGTGTTTGTTACCTGCAGCTCTGGGCTTAATTTCCAATACTGGAAGCCTCTGAAAGAAAGCAGAGTACAATTGGTTCTGATATAGCGCAGTACTTTCATTCTTGTGCAAACTCGTGTTATAAAAGAATCGCACAGTATTCACATCATCTAAACTAATGAGGCTGGAATCGTGTTATAGCCAATACGTGTAAGGAAATTGCATTCTCTGAATAACTGTTTAAATGCTTCAATGGCGTTAAAGCCAATTCACATTGAAGAAACGCACATTATAGCAGAGCTGACTGTGTCTTTAGTCTAGCTGAACTCTTGTTGATCTCTGTCCAGTATAGACCCATGGAATATCCACATGAACATTCAAATAGAAAGACTGAAAAGGAAGAGACAATGGGGGGGCTAGCTATCCAATCCCTCTCACCAAGAAGCCATCTACAGCAAACATGCTAGTGTTTTACCCTGCCAGAGATATTTAAAAACAATACAGGTTGAAGGTAATCTTCAACCCTTATGCGCGGTGTTAATGGCCTGACATCGTATTGATTGTCTAGAGTACTGTGATGATCACAGTTTTGAGAACAGCCATGAAACCCCTCTGCAAGGCATATAAGATAATGGAAAAGGCACTGTCTCAATTTGAGGCCTGTAAGCCAGATAATGTTGAAAAATACCTGGTTAAAATTATTTTGAACAACCTACAAATAAGACAAAGATCTCAAAGTTGATTCCTCACCCGACTATCAATATTTCATAATCTAGCCATTGCAAGTGGCACAGAGAATGATCAGACATTTCTTTTAACATTTATCTTTTTACACTGACTTACTATTCCTAATCTATGTCCATTACATTATTACTTATTGTGGTTAGTAATAAGCTCTTTTAACTCTCATTTGAGAAATGCCTAAAATGGCTCATTTTTAAACCTGACTTCCTGGGAGAAAGCTATAAAGGAAGGGATACCTTTTAAATTAACCTTGACATGAGCAAATGAGGGATGAGTTCATCTCTTCTCACCAGGGAGCTTAATGATGTAGGGTATCTTATTTGGAACTGTGACAAATTTTGGAATCTCTCCTCGAGACTGGTTGATAACACTGGCAAACTAATACAATAAGCAAGTTGTGGACAGTGCCTGATATCAGGTAATTAGAGAATTTAATATCTTGAGCAATTATCAGATTATTAAAGGATTGAACACTCTGGCAGCAGGAAACATGTTTCCGCTGATGGGTGAGTGTTGAACCAGAGGACACAGCTTAAAAATACGGGGTAAACCATTTAGGACAGAGATGAGGAGAAACTTCTTCACCCAGAGAATGGTGGCTGTGTGGAATGCTCTGCCCCAGAGGGCAGTGGAGGCCCAGTCTCTGGATTCATTTAAGAAAGAGTTGGATAGAGCTCTCAAAGATGGTGGAATCAAGGGGTATGGAGATAAGGCAGGAAGCGGATACTGATTAGGAATGATCAGCCATGATCATATTGAATGGCGATGCAGGCTCGAAGGGCTGAATGGCCTACTCCTGCACCTATTGTCTATTGTCTATTGTAGACAATGTGCATCCTCCAGGATAAGTTTGGCTTTGACTATTTGGAGACTGGATGATCCATACCATTCTTTGTTTGGGTTCTGCAGGACTGTGGAAAATTTGTTCTTCTTTGGCCTTGCGGCAAAGTCCTCATCAATGCTTGTGCCCCTGTGAGGTTTAGAGGGAAGAGACAATTTACCCTCCTTTGAAAACTTACTGGCCTTAAAGTATTTCACTAATTCCGTGCTCTGCTCCTTTCTGGAATGTTTATTTTGCCTTGCTTGAAGTTTATCTCACTGTATACTAGATGTCACCTTAAACTGAGAATAAATTAGTAATAGCCTGTGCCCTTGTGAGATTTTGACACTTGCTTCAAAATACTTTATTGCCTGCAAAGGAACCTAATGATTCATTATTTCCCACGGTATCTCCACACATGCCTTGGATTAATTACTCTGTGTCCTATCACTATGCAATCCAGCAATTTATTATTCCACATCTTGCACCAATCAATGTAACCATAGATGTATTCTGGGTTTGTTGAATCCTCAGCTTGAGATAGGTGTCACCGTCAAACTTCTATTCATTTTATACTGCCATTGTAAGTGTGATTTGAATCTCTTTATACTTTGCTAGCATTACTGTCCTGAAAACATGGTGGGAAAGCTCTTTTTCATTTGTAAGCAGGGTTATTGGTGCATATTTGCCAAGTAATGTCAGTGAAGGGAGCAAATCCAAGGCATTTTGTTGTGAGTGATTTCCAACATCGTAATAAGTGGGATTCCATATTAAAGCTCAAAAATGAAAGAAAGCAGAACTAAAATAGTTAAGGTGACAACTGCTTAAGGAGTCTGGATTACCAACTGCATCTACATTTACAGCAAATATAAGGGATTAAATTGGATAAGGCCCTGAAAAATAAGACTGGGTTTTGCAATTGGCAGTTAACACGTTTGCTCATTGATATGCAGGAGGCTGCACCCTAAATCTATGCTACCTGCTGTTTTCATTGATTGCTGTATCAAACCTGCACTCTCTCTCTCTATTCATTGTTGCGCACAACAGCAGGGAGCATGATTATCACAAGTCACAAGTGCTATTTAAAGGCAGCCTGCATCTCTTAAGCTGGTGATGCATTGTGGCTGCATGAGAGCCATCTACTCTGAAAAGTGACGAGTGGTTTTTCATGCAAGAACATGATCGTCACGATTTCCTGACAATACACTAGTTGTCTTTCTGCAAGATTATCTTGGAAAGAAGAAACATTCTGATTTCACTCACAGATGCTCATGAAGAGAAAATGCCAGGTGCTTAATTCCTAGAGCACAGATGTAGTGCAGGAAAATTTTAAAATTCTGACCTGAGCTGTGAAGGTAAATTAATGCATATTCAAATGACATAACATGCAATTGCAATTCACCCATTGATCAACACTCTTCACCTCAATCATCCACCTATTAACAATCAAGATCACTCAGCTAAGCTTCCTGCATCAAAATGATTATATCAGAAACAGACAAAGAATAACTGCTGTTATTCCAAACAATGCTGTAAAATGAAATGTTTCTCGATCATTGAGATGCAGGAAGCCAGCCAGTCTGTTGCAAACAGAAACACATTGACAGAGCCCAGGCCCCCAGAAGCAGGTGGCAGTGAGGTGGTCATGTGCCTCTTTAGCTCATTACACCAGAACCCTGTCATCTAGGTGTCTAGGAGAGTCCTCCTGGGCCATCTCCATATCTTCACCACCAACCTCAGAGAAAACACTGCTTATTCATCTCTACGTCTTAAAAGGCAGTCCACCTTTGCCAACTGAGGTTGAGTATGGCTCAGCAAACAATATGAGGACAATCCATCTGGGATGCACAGCATTGCACTATCTGACCTGTCCAAGCATTTGAACCTGCTCTTCAGGAACCTTGTGAGGGACATGTACAGCATATGCTCGATATAGGACAAATCTGAGGATCCCTGACAGGTATCATCAGTCAGGGCTTGAGATGTAACCCCTATTGCAGACCAACTATCCCTGTGTGTGCTGAGGGGGCTGAAAGATGGAGGCACCAATGGTTGTTCCAGAATATAGGCTTCCTAGATAACCTGCATTGGTTATTGGGTGTGGTCACTGATGATCTGTACATGCTTGGGGACGTCTTTCCTATCCATGGACATTAGTTGCTGTTAACGTGCTGCGAGGTCTATGTGGCCACAGTTACTTGCACTGTTCCCCTGAGGAAATGCTGCGACAGAAGTAAAGTGTCCTGCCCTGAGTGCCTGTTTCCAGAACTCCAGGGGAAATCGATAAATAGGTAAGACTTAACAAAGAAACTATTAGGAACCTCCCAGGTATACTCATGACTGGATACCTATTAGAGAACTGTCCAATTATAAATAGAGGCCACAAACAGATCTTGTGAAATTGACAAACACTGGTTTATTTCTCACGATATTGTGGGGAAGAAAAATTGGCTGGACTGAAGCACAGTTAAGTCAAGGGTTCTCTTCCCTGATCTTTAGGTGCAGACAGTTCTTCTAGGGTTACAGTAGTGAAATATTAATTACAATACAGTACAGTTTCAATTACAGTTAATAGAAAATAATTGTTTGTCCAGTAGTATCCATCAGTTAACAATTGTAACAGGAGGTTTAGCTAATCTGCAGAAATGGGTGCTAATGGCTAGCATCCTGGCTTCAGTAGGTCCCTAGAATAGTGTTCATTATTGTCAGGTGACTTGGTGCCACCTAGTCTGCGTGGGCTTTGTGGGGACTTGGGGAGACAGGGAGATTCAGGAGCAGTGATACTATTGTGAGGTTGGAAAATCAGTTAACAGATCATTTAATAGTGTATTCCTTCAGTCAGGAAACTGCTTAGGTAATGTCTCATTTCACTGTTAGCTCCTGAGCTGAGTGTGGTCAAGTTGGGATGTCAGTGGCATTATGGATAGGCTCTGTTTGGCTAAGAACAGACATGGTTTCTGTGAGCAAGTGGTGAGCAGGCAGAGTGGTTTGTTTTTCTCCCACAATATCTATGAGATTCCACAGAAGACCTTCCCAATGATCCACTGGCTGTGAAATTGAGGCTTGTTGATATTTTCAAGGAAATTGGAATGTGAGTCCCTCCTGGTGCAGGTACTCATCCAGAGGCTGGCAGACTTAGGAGACACTGTTAACATTGACAGATTGTTATTGGCAGATTGCTATACTGAAATCCCGGGGATGTGGTTTCCATTAATGTTTGTCTTTATGTGAGCCCTCCTGTATAGTCTGGTCTTTATCTGGTGCCGTTAGCCTGGTCTACAGCTTTGTTGGGTTCTGCTGCTGCAGTTCCTGTTTCCACTGAGACGGAAGAAAATTGGAGAATGGCAGAGCTGATCTCTGCCGCTACTGTGTCACTTGAAGGAGATTTCCAGAGATAGCAACATCGTTTATTCCCTCATGGGATGTGGTCATCAATGCTGGCCAGCACTTATTGGATGTTCCTAATTGCCCTTGAGAAGGTCGTGGTGCGATACTTTCTGAACTGCTGCAGTCTATATGCTATAGGTTGACTTAAAATGGGGTTAGGGAAGGAATTTCAAGACTTTGTCCCATGGACAGTGAAGGAATAGCAATATATTTCCAAGTCAGGATGGTGAGTGGCTTGAGGGGGATGGTCTACATGATGGTAATGCACATTGCTCAGGATACTGAAAGCAATAGTCAGCTTCTTTTCAGGGAGGTTTAAGCAGAATGCTGCAGACCCTCAGCACTATGTAACTGGCAGACACCATGACATCTGAAACTTACAGTCCTTCCATTGGTTGACCTTTACCAATGGTGCAGCTTATAGATTGCATTTGTCTCCCTTATTGCATTGTTAATGCATACCTGAGAGATCATGAGGTGGCAATGAGCTGAAAATATTATTTGGCGATAAATGACTTTAGGAGATCCTGTTGGAATGTGATACCTTGTGTATTGTCAATTTGCCAGCATGATGACAACTTAGGGTAGAGACATAGAGTCATAGAGATGTACAGCATGGAAACAGACCCTTCAGTCCAACCTGCCCATGCCAACCAGATATCCCACCCCAATCTAGTCCCACCTAGCACCTGGTCCATATCCCTCCAAACCCTTCCTATTCATATAGCCATCCAAATGCCTCTTAAATGTTGCAATTGTACCAGCCTCCACCACTTCCTCTGGCAGCTCATTCCATACACATACCACCCTCTGTGTGAAAAAGTTGCCCTGTAGGTCTCTTTTATAATTTTCCCAGGTGCACTCCCATGTCCAGTGATACATGAATTCAAACATCAAAGGTAGTAACTATGCAGGTTCTCTCTCTCTCCTGCAGTAGTTCATCTGATTGTTCATTCATTGGACTCCAGATTAATACAACATCCTTCATTTGTCCACATGCCTTACCCCATTAAATCTCCTTGTCCTGTGTGTGCAGCTCTTTCTTCGAGTTTGAAAGAGTACTGTACAACAAACTTAGAGAAAGTCATGGAGTAAAGTTACATCACATGGGATTCAGGGTGAGCTTGCCAATTGGATAGAAAATTGTCTTGATAGTAGGAGACAGAGGATGGTGGTAGAGGATTGCTTTTCAGACTAAAGGCCTTTGACCAGTGGTATATCACTGGGATTGGGATTGGATCCACTTTTGTTTGCAATTTATACAAATGGTAGATGAGAATATAGGAAGTATGGTTAGTAAGTTTTCAGGCAAAGGTGAGTACTGCAGATACTGGAGATTAGAGTCAAGATTAGAGTAGGATGAGCAGGAAAATCAACACTTCAGGCAAAAGCCCATTCCTGATGAAGGGTTCTTGCAGAAAAGTTGATTTTCCTGCTCTTCGGATATTGCCTGACCTGCTGTCTTTTTCCAGCACCACTCTAATCTTGACTCTAGTAAATTTGCAGATGACACCAATATTGGTGGTGTAGTGGTACAGTGAAAAAGATCATTTAAGATTACAAGTAGATTTTGATCAACTGGGCCAATGGGCTAAGGAGTGGCAGATGGAGTTTAATTTGGATAAATGTGAGGTATTGCATTTTAGTAAACCAAAGAAAGGCAGGACTTGTACCATTAATGGTAAGGTCTTGGTAGTATTGTAGAACAGAGAGACTTGGGGTTTCAGATACATAATTCGGGTCACAGGTGGTTAAGAAGGCATTTAGCATGCTAGCCTTCATTTCTCAGACCTTTGAATATAGGAATTAGGAAGTCATGTTGAGATTGTACAGGACATTGGTGTGGTCTCTTCAGGAATATGTGTGAAGTTCTGGTCATCTGCTATAGAGAGGATATTATTAAACTGAAGAGGATTCAGAAGTTTTGCCAGGAATTTTCTGGGAATTGAGGGCTTGAGTTATAAAAATAGGCTGGATAGGCTGGGACTTCCTTTCATTGGAGCATGGGAGATTGAGGAGTTACCTTATAGAGATTTATAAAAACATGAGGGGTATGGATAAGGTGATTAGCAAAGTTTGTTTCCTAAGGCAGAATAATTCAAAACTAGGGAACATTTTTTAAGGTGAGAGGAGAAAGAGTTCAAAAGGAAAAGAGAGGGAATTATTTTACACAGAGAGTGGTTAGTGTGTGGAATGAATTGCCAGAGGAAGTGATGGATGCAAGTACAGTTACAACATTTAAAAGTCATTTGGATAAGTCCATGAATTGGATTTGTAGGGAAGTGTGCCAAATGCAGCGGGTGGGGCCAGTTTAGTTTGGGAACATAGTTGGTGTGGATTAGTTGGACCAAAGGGTCTGTTTCCCTGCTGTATGACTAAGACTCTATGAGACTTCATGATGATGACATCGCTACAACAGCCTGAGTACTCAGCACCAACTCTTAATCTTCAGGCACCATCCTTTAACACATCTGCTTCATTCTTGACTGCAATGTCTTCACCTTCAACAACCAGTTCTTCAGCCAGACACACGGAACAGCTAAGGGGACTAAATTTGCACCCCAATACACCGACATTTTCAAGCGCAAGTTCAAGCAAGACTTCTTGGCTGTGCAGGATCTCCGACAAACCTATAAACCAGATACATTGATGACATTTTCTTCCTTTGGTCTCATGACAAGGAATCACTGAAACAACTACATAGCAATATCAACAAGTTTTATCCCACCATCAGACCTACCATGGACTACCCCTCAGAATCAGTTTCATTCTTGGATGCATACATCTTCATCAGGGATGGACACCTCAGTACCTCACTCTGTGGTAAGCCCACGGATAACCTCGTGATGCTGCACACTCTAGCTTCCACCATAAACTTATTAAAGAAACCATCCCTTCAGACAAGCTGTGCACATACCCAAGATCTGCTCAAATGAGGAGGAACGTGATGGACAGCTGAAGATTTTGAAAGACACCCTCATAAGAACGGGATAAGATGCCCAACTCTCAGTTCTGATGTGCCAGAGCAAAAACCCCCAAAATCTCCTCAGAAGACAGAAACAGGAAAGGACCACAGAGCACCCTTTGTCGTCCAGTACTTCCTGGGAGCAGAGAAACTCCACTGTGTTCTTCACCGCCTTCAACATTGATGATGTTGAGCATCTTGCCAAGATGTTCCCTATGCATCCATTTCTCACCTTAAAAAAAAACGCCAAATTTTAAAGAGACAATTGTTTGCAGCAAATTACCCAGCCTTCAGGGCAACATCAACCACAATAACATGCAATTCTGCCGTGGCCACCTCTGCAGGACATGTCAGATCATCAAGGTGGATACTAACATCACACATGGGAACATCACCCACCACAGCAGATACTCATGTGACTCGGCAATGTTGCCCACCTCTCACGCTTCAGACAAAGAAGCTCCGAGGCCTGGTATATTGGCGAGATCATACAAACACTATGATAATGGAGGAATGGACGCTGCGCAACAATCACCAGACAGAGGTGTTCCATCCCAGGTGGGAAGCACTTCAGCAGTCAAGTGCATTCAGCCTCTGATCTTCAGGTAGGTGTCCTCCAAGACAAACTTTGAGATACACAACATCGCAGAATGGCTGAGCAGAGACCGATAGCCATGTTATGTACCCTTGAAGATTGCCTCAAATGTGATCTTGGGTTCATGTCACGCTACAAGTAAAGCCAACATACTGTTTTGTATTTGTAAAACCTTCCTTAATGTCCTGTTTTGACAGCATCACCTTGACAAATTGTTATGATCACTCTACCTTCATCAGTTTGTAGTTTTGAATGACTTATTATACTCTCACACACACTCTCACACACATGCACACATACACATACAAACACACACACTTTCTCCCACACAAACATGCTCATACATACACATACTCACCCTCTCTCGCACACTCATACTCTCTCAGAAATATATTATTTCTCACACTCACACACATTCTCTCTCAAACACACACACACACCCACACACACACTCTCTCTCACACAGACACAGACACACACGCGTGCACATATAAGTCTATGGGGTTTGTTTATTTGCAGATAGATGCTATTTTGTTCAAAAAATACATAATATGTATTCACAGTCATTCAATGTGGCATCTTATAAATTTCAGCTTTCAGAATAAAACCAGCCTGATTCCAGGCATGAACTCAGACAGATTCTGAACAAAGCCTCATACTCACAATTCAGTATCAGACCTGAGATGTCAGCTTTTGTATATTCCTATCGTTCTGCCTGATTGTCATGACAGCACAGCACTGACATTGACTTTATAACAGTTTTCACACCGTCCAACACGCTTGGTTCACCTGCAGACATGCATTATCTAATACTTCACTCACACAGTCATATGGTCTTTTGATATCTCTGCCCTTGATCTCTCTGCCTATGTACTTTGTATGTTCGTGCTGCTCTTTCACTGCATCTGATGAAGGGGCTGTACTCTGAAAGCTTGTGATTCCAAGTAAACCTGTTGCACTGTAATCTGGTGTTATATGACTTCTGTCTATGAGAGATTACTCATTGAGCTGTTTGATTACCAAACCCTGTCATCCATTCTGTGCTATCACTTGTTCACAGTCCCCGATGTTCCTAAGGCCTTTATCCTTGCGCCCACTCATCATTATAAGGTCTGAATTTCCAAACTGCTCCAAGAGCCCCTCATAATTGAGACTCCACTGCCCCACTGATGTTTACTCTTCCCTTGATCAAAGCTACCTGCATCCTGATGTTCCTTGATACCACCACCTCCCATGCCACCAAAGAGATTGTCTCCTTTTTAACTCTCTACCTCCAATTCCCAGAGCTTTAACATGGAACTGGGTGACCATTCTTTCTGCTTCATCAAGTTCCTAGAGGTAAGCTGGTCTCAGTATGAAGGATGACCTGGACAGGTCTTTTACCACATCCACCCTGCAGGCTAAAATCAGCCCCCATCCCAGACAACCTGGAATCCAGTGTGTTGAAGGATTGGAGGCCAAGATCCTGGGACAGACTGGAGCACAAACTCCCTGGACTGACGAGAGCACAACACTTCCAAAATCTTTTTTGTCTTTCCCGTGATTAAGTGTCCACCCTTCTGCCACCAGCTCTGGGAATGGAACATCCTGCCCAATGTTTCAGACTGATGTGCTGAGGGTGGGTAGGAACAGGATGAAGGAGAGCTCTGTTGTAGGGTGAAAAGTATGAGAGACTGAAGGATAGATTTCACCTTCCAGGACAAAGGAGAATAGAAATGGGACAAGAAAGATACAAAGGGAATTCAAGACATACTTACAGTGGTGTGCTATTGACTGAAAATAAGGAACTGAAACATGCAAAGGAAAGGACACAAAATAGGGTGGCAGCGATAATGGTCCAAAATTCTTGAACTCAGTGTTGGAAGATTAGCTGCTGTTCCTCAAGCTTACATTGATACTCACTGGATCAAGGCATCAGGCCCAGGGGAGAGATGGCAGAGCAACCACAAGTTGGAGAATGGAGATGATGGATAACTGGAAGCTCAGGGTTGCACTTGCGGACTGAACAGAGGTGTTCCCCAAAATGATCACCCTGTTCTCCTTGATGTATGAGAGACCATATTGTGAACAGTGAATACAGTAGTCGCCCACATCGAAAGAAGAACAGGCAAAACCCAGCTTCATCTGGGGGAAGTAGGTTCAGGCCTGACCAGGGAAGCTGTAGTTGCTTTCCTGCCAGGCTACACCAGGTCAGCAGCTGAAGGGAAGGTTGAAGACACCCTCCAAGGAAGTCAACGGATGTTCATTTATGAGAAAGGAAACAAACTGGTGACATTTAAATAATGCCAGGCATGGCTTCTGGCAGACAGGAAATTAACTCCTCAGAGCAGTTCTCTTGACAGAAGCTGCTTGCAGCTAAAATTCACTGGTAGGAGCTACTAATGATTTTGATTCATATTGTTAGAGCAATTCAGGTCCATGTTAATTAATCACAAAGCCACAGAATGTATCTGTCACTAGAGTTTCAGAATTTGATTTGAGGTGAAAATGCATCGAATGATAATGTCACCAGTGCAGAAGATTTCTGGCGTTGGCGTGAAGCCATTTCATTAATTAACAAAGTATGCTTGCTGAAGTAGTGCTCTGCAGGGAGCATGCTTCCATAGCAACAAGTGAATATCATAGGACTAAAGATGTCTGAACATACAGAATAAAATTGGAAAGGGGAGGAATTCCCATCGATCCTTCTAAACCTTCCCTTCTGTTCTTCAGCATCTCCTTGTAGTTATCATACATAGATGTTGCAGCATGTGTTGATGTACTGTCTGATGAATGCATGACCATGGATGGTGTGATTATATTTTTACATATCCTTTTGATAAATGTTCATAATATTATGTTATCCTTATCTTAGAATCATTTAAAACTTTTGCTGAATTATAGTAATTCAACATTATACCTAATTCACAAACAATTGTGAGAAAGAGACATTGATTGAACAGAACGCTTTAATGTTACTGAGAGCATACATTTTGACTGATACTGAAACACTTTTTTCACATTTATTTGTGAGATATGGCTGCCTAGCTCTAATTTTTTCATTCATATTCTTTCATGGGATGTGGTTGTCGCTGGCTGGGCGGCATTTATTGCCCATCCCTAGCTGTCTTTGAGAAGGTTGGTGGTGAACTACCTTCTTGAGCCTTTACAGTCCATTTGGTGCAGGGAGACCTACAATGCCATTAGGGAAGGAAATTCAGAATTTTTACCCAGTGACAGTAAAAGAGCAGTTAAAAAATATCAAGTCTGGAAGGTTTGAGCCTTGAAGGGGATTTTGCAGTTGATGGTGTTCTCATGTATCTACTGCCCTTCTCCTAAGTGGTAGTGGTTTTGGGTTTGAAAGGTACAATCAAAAGAGGCTAGGTGAGTTAATCTGGTGCATCTGGTAAATGGTATACACTGCTGCCACTGTACTGTACGTTGAAAGTGCTGACTTAGACAGCACCTTCCAAAACAACTTCCACGTGGAAGGACAAATGCAGCAGATACATGGAAACACCATCAGCTGCAAGTACCCCTCCAAAACATTCACCATCCTGACTTGGATTCCTATTGTTATTCCTTTAGTGTTGTTGATTCATATTCCTGGAATTGTCTCCATAATAGCATAATGAGTCTACCTATAAAACATGGTTTTCATTGGTTCAAGAAGGCAGTTCACCACCACCTTCTCAAGGGCAACAAAGATTCATTAACAAATGCTGGCCAAACAAGTAACAGCCCATGAGTGAATGTTTTAAAAGTATGATTGATGGTTTGAGTTGTTTGGCTTTTGTTAACAGGATGTACCTGGACAATTTTTCATACTGCTGCATAAATGCCAGAATTGTTGGAAGAATTTGGCTAGGAACACAGATAGTTCTGGAACACAGGTACTACTGCTGGAAAGTCGTTAGATTTCTGGTATTTACAGCTTCCAATGCCTTTCCAGTATCCAGTGCCTTCATTTGTTTCTTGATATCATGTGGAGTGCATGTTTGACCTGATACCATGAGACTTCATGGGGTTCAGAGTCAGTGTTGAAGACTCCCCTGGGCAACACCCTCCTGTTTGTATATCACTATGGCACCATCTCTGGCGGATCTATCTTGCTGCTGGGACAGGACATAACAAAGGATGGTGCTGGTGGTATCTGGGACATTATCAAAGTTACAGAATTGTACCTTATAGACAATGTCAGACTGTTGCTTGAAGAATCTGTATAATAGCTATCCCAATTTCAGCACAAATCCATAAACATTGTTAAGGAGAACTTTGCAGCGTGAACAGGGCTGAGACTGCTGCTGTGGTTTCTGGTGCTTAGGTTGATGCTGGGTAGCTAATCTGATTTTCTTCCTTTTTTAAAGCTTTGTTGCAGTCTTGATACAATTATGTAACTTGCTCGGCCATTTTACAGGACAGTTAGAAAACAACCAAATTTGCTATGGATTTGGAGTCTCACATCAACCAGACCGGGTAAAATCAACATTTCGTTCCCTAAACAATGCTAGCAGATTAGGCTTTTGTTAAAAATTATTACACGGTCACCATTAGATTAGTTGTAATTACAGATTTTCTAGAATTAGAGAAATCAAATTTCACCATCTGATTTGGTGACATTCAAACCCATGTATCCAGAGTACCAGCCTGGTTCTCTGTATTATTGATCGAGTAACAATGTCACAACACTACCCTTTCTGCTAACAACTCGACTGAATACTTGTTGATCTTATCTTTGAACTTGTTTTATGCCCTGTACATACTCATGGGTTAAGGTTAGAGTTGCAGGTGGGTGATTAGTAGTTTACTAGCCTACTTCACAATTCTAACAATGAGCTCTACATTGAATCATGCCTCTCAGAAAAATGAGGATAAGTTCAGAGATTTAAATCTGCAGTGTTCAAACATACCTTCCAGCAGGTGGCTCAAGAACAACACGAACAGAGTCTTAGATATATGTTGCCTCCCTGTATTTTCCAACAGTGAATGCAATGATCTGGTCGTGAAAGGACAGAAAGAACAAAACTTATACAATGAAGAGAAAAAAAATGTCATATTTTTAAACTTTAATTTATTACAATCTTTACTAAAATGATACAGCGACGGGGAGAGAAATTATCCAAGCATTTATTTCCAGCAATTGAAAACGTGACGGAGAATTAATTAAAATGTTCAACTGGAGAAAACATCTGGTTTGAACTCATAACAAATGAAGGTTGCTATAGCAACTCTAAGGCAAGAGTTTCAAAATAATTTGGCTTTTCGATCCTTTCAGTCTGTGTAAAACACATCTGAAGTGAGGGACCAATCTCAAACAGAAACTTGCAATGTATTGATTGATTATCAAAGTGAATTTTTTGGGGGGTGTTGTAATTGGATTTCTTAGGTGGACAGCTTTTAATTATTTTAAAATTCCAGAATTTCATCAACTTAAAAGGAGTGCTCAAGCTATTCATCATCTCATTGATAATGAGAACTTGTTCTTTCCCTCTGATGCTCATAAGCCCGCAGAATTCTCTTCCCAGACAGTGGTGGCAGGGTCATTGAATATTCAAGCAGAAGTAGATAGATTCTTGACTAGCAAAAGGACTCCAAGGGGGGTGTGGGTGGGAGGGGGGAGGGGGGGGGGAAAGAGGGCTGGCAGAGTCAGGAAACAGGGTTGAGGCCATCATCAAATCAGCCATGATTTTACCAAATGGTAGAGCAGGTTGGAGGGTCAAATGGTGGACTACAGGTCCTAAATTTAACCTTGATTTGTATTGTTTCTTAAATGGGGGGGCAGTTAACTGGACTGCTTGTGAGGAATGCCAGCAGCATAAACACTGGCTGAGTTTACCATGATGGTCCCACCTACTCAACCTAGTGGGCGGCACGGTGGCACAGTGATTAGCACTGCTGCCTCACAGCAGCAGAGACCTGGGTTCAGTTCCTGACTCAGGCGACTATGTGGAGTTTGCACATTCTCCCCGTGTCTGCGTGGGTTTCCTCCAGGTGCTCCGGTTTCCTCCCACAGTCCAAAAATGTGCAGGTTAGGTGAGTTGGCCATGCTAAATTGCCCGTAGTGTTAGGGATAAATGTAGGGGAATGGGACTGGGTGGGTGCGCTTCGGCGGGTTGGTGTGGACTTGTTGGGCCGAAGGGCCTGTTTCCACACTGTAAGTAATCTAACCTCTTACCTGAGGCACGGTGGCTCTCAGGTTAAACCATTACCATTGCCATCTCTCTCCAATAGAGAAAAGTACTCCTCTGGGACTACACTGATTTATCTTTGTTGTCTCCTTGGCATTCATCCAAGAGGTTCTGGCAAATGGAAGGCAAAGTATATCATAGCTTGATTGGTCAGGGAGTGCTTCAGGGATAG
Source organism: Hemiscyllium ocellatum (assembly GCF_020745735.1). NCBI lineage: Eukaryota > Metazoa > Chordata > Chondrichthyes > Orectolobiformes > Hemiscylliidae > Hemiscyllium > Hemiscyllium ocellatum. The sequence goes on along the minus strand of NC_083410.1, from coordinate 56,050,493 downwards.
CAGTTGTACTTCTTGTAAAACTGCCCCAATTTCAGATGAAGGATTTTTGCCCAAAATGGTGTGCCTACTTGGCACACCTTCCTCATTCCTGAAGAAGGGCTCATGCCCGAAACGCCGATTCTCCTGCTCTTTGGATGCTGCCTGACCTGCTGTGCTTTTCCAGTAACACATTTTCAGCTCTGATCTCCAGCATCTGCAGTCCTCACATTCGCCTTTTTGCCCAAAATGTCAATTCTCCTGCTCCTCGGATACTGCCTGACCTTCTGTGCTTTTCCAGCATCACACTCTCACTCTAATCTCCTGCATCTGCAGTCCTCACTTTTGCCTAGTCAATTTCAGCATTGTGGAGTGCTTCCAAATCTCTCAGCTCTAAGTCAAAGCAATGCACATTTAACTTCTTGGCTTCCCTGTTTTTTCAGTTGACAAAGATTATTTCTCTATTTGCACAGAGTGATACAGTAATCTAACATCCTGTCGTCTGAGCAGCGTGTTAATATTTCATGCACTTTGTTTCTTGTTTCTGTTAAGATAAATGTACCTTTGGGAGCAGGTATAATGTAATGATGAAAGAATTATTTATTCCTTGCATCAGCACCTTTGACATTTGAAGCATTATTCTGGACAACAAATGTACAAATGTAAAAGTCATTCTCTCAGGGCCGTTATGTTACATTGTCACCAGTTTGAAATTCTCATCTGATAATTATAATTGGTTTTTCCTTTCTTCTTGTCTCTGTTTCTTATATTTCTGCTTTTGTTTTTTTTGTATCTAAGATGGTTGCTTCTGTTAAATTGTTTTTTAACATACGATGGCAATGGAGAATGGAAACTTTGTTCATATTTCACTGTAGTCCTGTATCCCTGTGCTTGAATACGCGTGACAGTAAAATCTAATTCTAAACACTAAATTCTAAAATCTAATTCAGATCCCAATTCCAATCCTAATTCTAATTCTAACACTGAGGTGTACAAACCTGATTGCAAAGCCTGGAGGTTTATTTTGACAGTGACCTGAAAGGAACTATTAGCTGATTTTAATCATTGTAATGAGAGCAGCCAGATGGACATCATAGAGTATGAGTTCCCTGATTGGGGCTGTTAGTTTTATCCAATCAGGGAGCCCTGCCTGACAGATAAGAACAGAGAGCCTCACACAGCATTGCCCTTTGATATGAAGGTCATGGCTTGTCACAGGCCACAAGGGTGTTTCTTACCTTCCTGGTGGTGGAAATTAAATAAAGATTTGTGCACTTTGTGTCTCTCACTGTGTCTCACAGCTGCACACACACACACACCATGGGTGCTGGGAAAAATAAGCACTACCGCAGTTAGGCGGTAGTGTGGGGTGAAGAAAAAAAAAGAAAAGAAAAAAAAAAGAAAAAAAAAGAACAGAGAGCCTCACACAGCATTGCCCTTTGATATGAAGGTCATGGCTTGTCACAGGCCACAAGGGTGTTTCTTACCTTCCTGGTAGTGGAAATTAAATAAAGATTTGTGCACTTTGTGTCTCTCACTGTGTCTCACACCTGCACACACACACCATGGGTGCTGGGGGAAAAATAAGCACTACTGCAGTTAGGGGGTAGTGCGAGGGTTAATTAAAAAAAGAAAAAAACCCACAAAAATACAAAAAAGAAAATAAAAAAAAAGAAGAACAGAGAGCCAAATAAGCACTACTGCAGTTAGGCAGTAGTGCGGGGATTAAATTAAAAAGAACAGGAATTCTAGAAGCTCTGTTCACTCTGAAAAAAAAATATAAAAAAAATTAAAAATTTTAAAAAAGCACTACTGCAGTTAGGCGGTAGTGTGGGGGTTTAAAAAAAACACAGAAGTGTCAAAAAAAAAGAACAGCGAGCCATAGAGTCATCGAAATGTACAGCATGGTAACAGACCCTTCAGTCCAACTTGTCCATACCGACCAGATATCCCAACCCAATCTAATCCCACCTGCCAACAGCCAGCCCATATCCCTCCAAACCCTTACTATTCATAGACCCATCCAAATGCCTCTTAAATGTTGCAGTTGTACCAGCCTCCACCATTTCCTCTGGCAGCTCATTCCACACACGCACCAACCTCTGTGTGAAAAGGTTGCCTCTTAGGTGTCTTTTATATCTTTCCCCTCTCACCTTAAACGATGCCCCTCTAGTTCTGGACTCTCCCACCCCAGGGAAAAGACTTTGTCTATTTATCCTATCATACCCCTCATGATTTTATAAATCTCTATAAGGTCACCCCTCAGCCTCCGACACTCCAGGGAAAACAGCCCCAGCCTATTCAACCTCTCCCTATTGCTCAAATCCTTCAACCCTGGCAACATTCTTGTAAATCTTTTCTGAACCCTTTCAAATTTCACAACATCCTTCTGATAGGAAGGAGACCAGAATTACATGAGTGTCAGACTACCTGTTAATTTTGAGAGCTGGCTCTGGAGGAACTGCATCAGTGTCAAGGACTCTCCATAAGTAAATCAGGGTGACTTGGCCACTGTGGAGTTATTTCAGTGGCAATGGGAGAAAAGCATGCTCATGAAGAGAGTTGGGGTAAGCATTTCTGGCATAATAGTTTTATTTGGGTAGCCTGACTCGTTCGATCCTGCTGTCGAAGCCTGGATCCAGTCTGAGGAAATTACACTGGGGCAGATGAAAAGCAATGAATAATTCTCCTGAAAGCTTGTGGATCTGCAGCTTTTTAGTTATTAGGAGCCTAACATTCTAAAACTTTCAACAGTTAACGGACTTAGTTAAGGGATAATATGACCCCAAGTATCCTCTAATTCTGAGGTGCTATTGGTTTTATTCAGCAATTCAAGAACCAGGGGAATCTGTATCAGGATTTTTGACTAGATTAAAATGGCTAGCAGATGCATGTGGCTTTTGTTTAACCCTTAATGAGATGCTGAGAGACCATTTGGTTAGTGGGATTAATGATGTAACCATCAAAAAGTCAACTAGTTGAAGCCCAACTGGACTTCAAACAGGCACCACAACTTTGTCATTGGAAAATGTGGAAAGTGGAGCATATGAGTTGCAGCGTATTTGGATGGAAGTGCACACTCTTGCCAGTCTGACTGAGCTTGGCAAACACCAATTGACTGAAGGCAATTGCATAGCCTCACTCAGACATATCCTGAACAGAGGAACTCTAGGTCAGTTCACAGGAAAAGTCCAAAACGAAACCAAGCCTTGACCAAGGTTAACATTTTCTTCAGGATCCGGGCCCGCAAACTATTGTAGTTGCTGTCAGTATGCAGACTGGAGAAAGCAAAAGAGTCCCACTAAACTAAAATGGAGTAAAGGAACTAATGGGTCAGTATCCAGGAGAGTGTACACCCTGGAAAGTCCACCAATATCTGCTTTAAAACAGATGGATTATGTGGCAATGCCCAAATCAGAACTAATCAGAACAAACACTCAGGATTTTTGACTAGATTAAAATGGCTAGCAGATGCATGTGGCTTTTGTTTAACCCTTAATGAGATGCTGAGAGACCATTTGGTTAGTGGGATTAATGATGTAACCATCAAAAAGTCAACTAGTTGAAGCCCAACTGGACATCAAACAGGCACGGGTGGCACAGTGGTTAGCACTGTTGCCTCACAGCGCCTGAAGACCCGGGTTCAATTCCCGACTCAGGCGACTGACTGTGTGGAGTTTGCACGTTCTCCCCGTGTCTGCGTGGGTTTCCTCCGGGTGCTCCGGTTTCCTCCCACAGTCGAAAGATGTGCGGGTCAGGTGAATTGGCCATGCTAAATTGCCCGTAGTGTTAGGTAAGGGGTAATGTAGGGGTATGGGTGGGTTTCGCTTCGGCGGGTCGGTGTGGACTTGTTGGGCCGAAGGGCCTGTTTCCACACTGTAAATCTAATCTAATCTAATCTAAAAAAAAACATTTGGTTAAATGGTCACCTGGTTCTAATGGAAATTGATACAGATGCAACTGTTTCAGTGATTACAGAGTCAGTCTTTCACAAAATTTTCTCTGGACTCCAATCCTTAAGTTTGTGCAAGGTCTCAGCTAGACTGAGAACTTATACTATGGAACCTTCATAGACTAGGGGGACAGCTTTAGTTCCGGTCTCTTGTGAGAAGCAGTTGGTTCAGTTACTGCTGATTGTAATAAAAGGCTCAAACTTAATGGCCTGAAATTGGTTGATGAAAATTCACTTGGATTGGCTCAACACTTTTTGATTAGAAAATGGCTGTCTGAGTGAGGTCCTAATTAAACACCTGGAAGTTTTTCAGGAAGGTCTAGGGACTATCAAAGAAGCCAAGGCCCCCTTGCATGTTAAACAGGAAGATAGTTCATTATTCTGCAAGGTCTGCCTAGTGCTATTTGCCTTATTGGCAAAAGTAGTGGCAGAAATCAGAAGGCTGGAAAGCAAAGGAATCATCAGATCAGTCCTGTTTGTGGAATGGGCAGCACCAGTCATACTGATTGTGAAGCCTCACATGTCGATCTGTCTTTGTGAGGACTTTAACCAAACAGTAAACTGCTTCTCACAGCTGGATAAATACCTAAACCTTCGCATAGTGGAGTTATATGCAAAACTGGCAGGTGAACTGTCCTTCATGAAGCTGAACATGAGCCATGCATACTTTCAATTATGGTTGGATGAGGCTTCCCAGAAGTATGCCACAATTAGTACCCATAACAGTTTGTACCATTTGGGGTATTGTCAACCTGTGTAATTTTTCAGTGGATGTTGGAGAACATTTTATAAGGTCTACCCCAGATCCCCATTTATCTGGATGATATGCTAATAACAGGGAAAACCAATAAGGAGCACTTAAAGAACTTGGATATAGACTTTAGCCATTTCTCACAGGTAGTTGTACACCTTAGGAGGGAACAATGTATGTTCCAGGCACCCCAAGTGACCTAATTGGGCTACAGAGTCAAGATAACTGGGTTAAATCCATTAGAAAATAAAGTAAGGGTGATCAAAGGCTCCCACATCTGTCCTGGAGCTTAGGTCATTCCTTTGGCTGATGTATTTTAATGGAAAGTTCATATATAACCTGGCCTCTAACCTGGGACCTTTGCATCAACTCTTAAACAAAAGCCAGCCTTGGAAATGGTCGTGTAGCCAAGCCAATGCTTTCAGAGAAGTGAAGAAACAATTATCATACTCTAAGGTCTTGGCAGACTATAATCCCAAGGGAGACCTAGTATTGACAAATGACGACTCACCATACAGTATTGGGGTCGTATTAGCTCATAGGTGGTGCAATGGAGAGGAATACTCAACAACATTTGCATCTAGGACTGCTGCTAATGCAGAGTATAAGAATGCCCAGATAGAGAAAGAAGGTTTGATCGTCATATCTGGAGTCAGGAAATTTCACCAATACCTTTATGAACATTAATTTGTAATAATTATGGATCACAAGCCCCTGCTAGGTCTAGTTAAAAAGGACAAGACAGTGCTGTCCATAGCTTCAGCCCAAATTCAATGGTGGGCTCTAATACTAAGTGAGTATAATTGCAAGTTAGAACACAGTCCAGGAGGCCAAGTAGCAAATGCGGAAACATTGAGTCCCCTCCCACTGGCAGATACATCACCAGTGGTATTGCCACTGGAAAATTCCATCATAGTATTAAATTTTCTGGCCACATTTCCAGTCACAGCTGACAATATCAGACTTTGAACGCAGAAAGGTCCTGACTCATCTGAAGCAGCTGGTGGCGATGGAAGAAACCAAAAGGTCATCATAACAAAAACTGAAACCTTTTTGGAGAGACCAGATTACAGTAGAGGATGGCATATTATTATGGGATGCAAGAGTGATTGTCTTGAGCAAAGGTCGCTGCCAAATACTGGCTGAACTCCACAAGGATTATGCACGAGTTTCCAAAATGAAGATGTTGGTGAGAAGTTGTGTGTAATGGTCGGGATTTGATACAGACATAGCCACATTGGTGGGGCAGAGTCCAGAATACCAACAAGAACAAAAAATACTGCCAGCAGCTTCCTGACATTTGTGAGATTGATTGGGAAAACTCTGGACTCGGTTACAAGTCAACTATACAGGTCCTATCAATGGTTCAGTGTTCTTAGTCGTGTGCTCACCCACTCAAAATGGCTGGATGTACAGTTCATTCATCGAATGCAGAGAAGAAAATAGAAAAATGCATGCACCTTTCACAATACACAGACTCCCACAAGTGTTGGTCACAGATAACAGGCCATCATTTATCAATAGGGAATTCAAGTATTTCCTAAAGTTGAATGGTACTCATCACATCAGGATAGCTTCATACCATCCATCATCCAATAGACTGGCAGAAACCTTGAAGGCAGGCTTAAAGAAACAGTCCACTGCTTCACTAAATACCAAATTGTCCCGGCTCCTATTTGATTATAGGGCCACCCTTCAATCAACTACACGGATAGCTCCAGCAGAGTTGCTAATGGGGAGAAGACTCCGCAACAGGTTAGATCTGATATTCCTAGATCTTGGAGTGTGAAACAGCATCAGGAACTCCAGTGCTGGTAAAAAGGCTCTGCTAAGCGAGAGAGACAACTTATTTCAGGGGACAAATATTGGGGAAGAAATCACCAGGGAATGACGCTGCATGGGTAAAAGACATGTATGATGTGAGGTTAGTTCCAGTGATGTATAAAATTTGGGTTGGGGCACGAAGGTTCTGAACAAGCACAAGGAGCATACGAAAGCTGCAAACATTGCAGAAGCACAACGTGCCTGGGTTTTCCCTCTCCAAGTATTGAAGTTACCTCAGAATCTGAGATAGACACAGCAATGTCGCCGTCTTGATGCCTTCTCCAGCTGAAGAGGAGAATGAGCTTCTTCTGAGATGCTCCAGGCACAAGAAGTGATCTACTGCGTGTTACATACTGCCTATATCAGAGGTGGAGTTGGATAGACTTGACCTGGTGCTAAAACACCTCATGAGGAGCTACTAAAAGGAACCAGCCTATGTTGGAATCAGTGGGAGAAGGATGTAGTGATTGGAATGAGGTTAGTCAGGTAGACCTCATGGAATGAGTGCCCTGATTGTATCTGTCAGCCACACTACCTGATTGGACCAAATTAACAGAACCAAACACAACCTGAGCCACCTCCGGAATTTTAATTTTGTCCCTTTTAAGGATGTAAAAAGGCGGGCCCTGTATCGACTGCTGCTGCACACTGTCCACCTCTTCTCCCTCATCCACCGTCTGGACACGCCTTGGCGTGCCCATTTGCCAGCGGGCGGTGGGGATCCCCAGTGGAGGGCTCTCTATGCAGGAGTCCTCCCCCTTTCTCTTGGGGATCTGGGGTGGAGGATGCTGCACGCAGCAGTCCCCTGCAACCGCAGATTGCGGTGGTTCACGGACTCCCAGCCCAACTGCTTGTTCTGTGGCGCTGTGGAGTCCGTGGGCCATGTGTATATTGGGTGTGGGCGTTTGCACTCCCTTTTTGATTTTCTTAAAAACCTTCTCCTCTGCTTTTGGTTGCACTTCAGTCCCATGCTCCTGGTCTTCGGGCACCCGGTACAGAGGAAGGAGGGCAGGTCTGAAGACCTCCTCGTGGGGGTCTGCTCCTGGGCCTGGCCAAACTGGGGGGGGGGTGGGCGGGTCGTTAGGGTCAACTGCCTGCCCCTCTTCTGTGGTTACGTTAGGGCCTGGGTGTCTTTGGAGAAGACACCCTGCAGTTGTTCAGGGAGAGGTGGACGCCGCAGGGAGTGGAGTGCATTATTTCCCCATCCAACTCTATTTTGATTTAACCTCTGCCCTCCCCTTCATTGTTTGATCAAACAGCATTGTCCTTTTGTGAAGGGCACTGCTTGTCACTGGGCCACTCAGGTGTTTTCCCTCACTTGAGCTGGATCAGTGCGAGTGTGTGCAAGGACTCTCCTCCTTGAAGGTGTCAGAAGGGAAGGGGACTATCCCTGAACCAGCTGCCCCACATTGAGAGAGCTGAAGGAAGAAAGAAAGAAGACAGAAGAAGAAGAAGGAGGAGACAGAAGGAGGTGAGAGCTTTGAGTCCTGGGCCTACTTTTGGAGCTGCAGCCTGGGCCTCGCCCAGGTCAAGGGAGTGTTGCCGCTGACCTGGGGCCCACTCCCACTGCTGGTCTCTGGGACCCCGCCCGGGCCTGCCTCCACCACCGCTGCCTGGGACTCGCCTGGGGCCCCTTCCCACAACCTCCACCACTGCTGTGACCTGAGGCCCACCTCCACCGCTGCTGCCTGGGACTTGCCTAGAAGTCCCTCCCCAACAGGTCTGCCCCCAATGCTGCGACTAAGGGCCTGCTTGGGATTCACCAGAGGCCTGCCTCCACTACTGCTGTCGTCTGAGGCCTGCCTTCACCACCACTGCCTGGGACTCGCCTTGGGCCCCTCCCCACAACACCACTGCTGCGACCTGAGGCCCACCTCCACTGCTGCTGCCCGGGACTAAATTTTGGGGCTGCCTGGGACTTGCCTGAGGCCTGCCTCCACCACCGCTGCCTGGGACTCGCCTTGGACCCCTCCCCACAACCTCCACCATTGCTGCGACCTGAAGCCCACCTCTGCCACTGCTGCCCAGGACTAAATTTTGGGGCTGCCTGGGACTTGCCTTGGGGACCCTCCCCAACAGCTCTGCCCTCACCGCTGCAAACAAGGGTCTGCTGGGACTTGCCTGAGGCCTGCCTCTATTGTTGTTGCCGGAGGCCTGCCTCCACCACCGCTGCCCGGGACTTGCCTTGGGGACCCTCCCCAACAGGTCTGCCCCCACTGCCGTGACCAAGGGCCTGCCTGGGACTTGCCTGAGGCCTGCCTCTATCGCTGCTGCCTGGGGACCTGGCCCGTGGAAGACAGCAAAACGTGGCGAGCCCAAAGGTCGCAGGGCCCAGCCGAACCTATGCCGAGGTAGCCGCTGCCTTAGGCTCGGCTGCTCCAACCCCGGCTGCAACCGCAACCCCCTTCAGGCACCTGACCAAACGCCTGGGGGTAAAGGCCTATCCCCATCCCAATATGACCATCGAGACCTGCAGTAAGGCCATGGCTAGTGTGGTCGGCCCACTGGCCATCGACGCTACGGCCCGGATGTACGGGAAGGCCGTTTTCTTCCTGAAGACCGAGCAGGAGGTCCACCTGGCCATAGAGAGGGGGCTCACTGTGGGCAGGACACATCTGCCCGTCGACCCTTTGGAAGTCATGGCCCAGAGGGTAGTGATCTCCAATGTCCCGCCCTTCATTGCCAGTGAGCTCCTTCTTCCCTACCTCACCACCTGGGGGGAGATCCGGTCAGGTATTCAACCGCTCCTGCTCGGTCTTAAGGACTTTGCCCTCTGACACATATACTCCTTCCGACGCCAGGTATTCATTTGCCTGGCCCGGGAGGAGGTCACCGAGGGCTCTTTCACTCTCCTCCACGAGAGCGCGGCCTACCGCGTCTTCTGGACGGCTTGCGGTGCCACCTGTGCTGCGAGGTGGGGCACGTTAGATAAAAACTGCCCCACCCAGATGGCTGCCCAGCCAACACCAATGGCTGAGGGTGGCGCCGCTGCACCCATTCCCCCCTCCCCCGAAGTCAACACCATACGCCCCGGCACCGGGGGCTAAGCCGGAGGCTCCCAATGCCTCAGCTTCTGGCAGGGAGGGGGGGTGAGTTTGTGACTGGATAGAAGGCGCCCAGGAAGACGCAACGATCAGGCCCACCCATGGAGAAACCACCCTATCCCCTTCCCCGACACCTAGTCCATGACCCAACCCGGCACGACAACGCCCCTGCGGCTGTGCCAACGTCGCCCTGGCGCGGGAACCCTGATCCCCGAATCTCCAAACCCATACCTGATCCTGGCCCCACTGACCCCACACCCAACTCCCGCCCTGTTATGGAAACCCCTGGGGCTTCAACGCCTGCCCCTGGCGCCGCAACACCCGACCTGGGGGCCCCGGGGCCCCTGAGCCCCTGCCCCACCCAGCCATACCCTGGCACTAACCTGGGGGGAACCACCGCTGCCTCACCACCTGCAGCAACCGTGTCTCTGGGCCCCAGAGAGGGAACTGGTCCCCTGCCCCACCTGCCATCACCTGATAAACCAGGGGTGGGGCAGGGAGTGACATGGCTGACCCTCCCCACCCTGGCCATGCCCCCGCCTTCCCCCAGCCAATCGTATTTTGGGAAAGGCTGGGGGGAGGGACCTTGAGCCCCATGACCACCAAGGCGGGCAGGGAGGGGAAGGCCCATAAATTCCGCCTCCCCCCCACCATCTCTTTATCTGGGGAAGAGGTCCCTCACCCCAGCCCTTGGAGGGGAGAGATACTCCAGCAGCGCGCTGGTGGTGCTGCCCCTTTCCAGGGGATAAACCTACAGTGCCTCTTGATTGTCCTCATTGTGGCCTGACCTGCCCAAACCCCCCAGGGGCTACAGTGGGACCCTCCGCTGCCATAACTCCTCTGGCCCCTGGGGGGGGCACTTTAATAACCACACGGGCTGTGGTGCGGGTGACAATGATTAATTCTCCGCTGGGTTGTTGAGCGGTGGAGGGGTGGAAGGTGCTATCCTCTCTCCTCCCTCCCAGACTGTTTTTCCAGGGGCCTTGGCTCTGGGGGAGGACCTTATCCCCGAGGAGCTGGGCGTCCTGGTGTCGGGAGAGGAGCGGGGCCCCGAGCCTCTGCCGCCTGACGATCCGAACTCAGGGCGTTCTGGGAAGGGGTGTGCTGAGGAAGGTACTGCTGGTGACCCTGGGGGTGGGGTTGCTGGGGGTTTGAGGCCAGTTGGTGGTGTCAGACCAGCCCCCATTCTCTTGGTGGGGGAGGGGTCGGTGAACGAGGGCGACCTCCAGGAGGAGAGTTCAGGATCGGTGGCGGACACTTGGGATGATGTGAAGTCCATCTCCAGGGACATTTGAGTCCCAGGTGCCTCCCACCAATCTCCCCCTCATCCCCCTCGAGGAACTCTGGGAGTTTGTTGAGGAAACGCGGAGTCGCTGGGATCGAGCCCAACTGGCGCTCGACCGCTGGAGCTCCTTTGAGAGAGTTTACTGGTTGGTCCATGCTGCGTACCAGGCGCCCGGGCTCGACGTGAATGAGCGAAAGCGTGTCAGGAACTTCCTGGGGCACTTCTGGTGAGGGCGAGGGACTTCTGTGCCCCTCTCTCGTCCTCCCAGTATATATATGTATATGTGTATATATAGTTTTTTTAACTGTACTGGTGGTGGTTGCACTATGCTTCTGACATGGAGACAACTATAGCCAAGGCAAGCGAGCTTCTTCGGAGAAGTGTCCGCTCATCTCTCCTCCATCGACGAGAACCAGTGCGTTGTCCTCGGGGGAGATGTTAACTGCATCCTCAAGGATAGGGGCCATGGCAGTGCCTGCACCAGTTGGGTGTCGGGGAGGAGGTTGGGGGACTTGGTCAAGTCCTTCGACCTGGTGGACATCTGGCAGAATCTCCATCCTGGCTCCATTGTCTTCACCTTTGTGAGGCCTGGGGTCGGAGCATCCAGAATCGATCGACTGTACGTTTTGTGGGCGTATGCCTCCTGTTTTCTGAAGACCTCCACGCGGCAGGTGTCGTGCACGGACCATCACCTGGTGTGGGTGGAACTCCTTCCGTTCGGTGCCAGGCTGGGCTCCGCGTCCTGGCACTTTTAACAAGCTGCTGCTGGAGGACGAGCGGTTCCGGGACTCGTTTCGTCATTTCTGGGCCGGCTGGAGAAGGAAGCGGGGAAGCTTCCCCTCCCTGAGGCTGTGGTGGGATGTGGCCAAGGCTCACGTCCACGTCTTCTGTCAGGAGTACGCGAGGGGGTCGACAAAGAGGTGGAAATCCAGGATCGGGGAGTTGGAGAGGGAGATGCTCGACCTGGAGTCACGCCTCAGTCAGCCCGACGCGGACCCAGCCCTGCGCGGGGTGTACGAAGAGGAAAAGGCCGCACTCTGGGACCTGCAGCTTGTCGGGGCTTGGGGTGCGTACGTGAGATCGTGGATCCAGCTCCTCCAGGACCTGGACCGTGGCTCCCTCTTATACTTGCTTGGAAAAAAGGCGTGGCACCCATCAGCAGCTCCTCGTGCTGCTGGCTGACGACAGGTCCCTCATATCGGATCTGAAGGGTATCAGAGCCCAAGTCCGGAGCTATTACACGGCTCTGTTCTCTCTGGATGCTCGCAGAGTTCTGTGGGAAGACCTGCCGCAGCTCGGCCCGGAGGACACCAGGAGGCTCGATGCTCCTGTCACCTTAGAGGAGCTGACCAGCGCTCTCGATCGGGAAATCCCCGGGGCTGATTGGGCTTACTGTGGAATTCTTCAGGGCGTTCTGGGACGTCCTGGGGAGTGACTACACACAGGTCCTGGGGGAGTGTCTAAATGCCGGAGAGCTGCCCCTTTCTTGGTGCAGGGCAGTCATCGTCCTGCTGCCAAAGAAGGGGGGACCTTCGTTCTTTGAAGAACTGGCGTCCAGTCTCCCTCCTCAGCACGGGCTACAAAATCTTTGCCAGGGTATTGTCTTCTCGCCTGGCTTCCGTGCTGGCCCACCTGATTCACCCGGACCAGACCTACACGGTCCCGGGCCGGAGGATACACGATAATGTCCACCTGGTCCGGGACCTAATTCATTATTATCGATGGGCTGGTCTACCGAGTGCCTTCCTTTCTCTCGATCAGGAGAAGCGTTCGACGGGGTCGATCACGAGTACCTGCTCAGGAGTCTGTGGGCATTTGGGTTCGGGATGCAGTTCGTCACCCGGATTCGACTTTTGTATGCCACCGCAGAGTGTCTGGTTAAAGTTAACAGGTCCCTGATGGCTCCCCTTCGCTTCGGGAGAGGAGTGCGTCAAGGCTGCCCCCTGTCCGGCCAGCTGTATTCCCTGTGCGTGGAGCTTTTCCTGCGCCTCTTGTGGAGGAGGTTGTCGGGGTTGGGGTTCTGCGCGGCGCGGGCACGGGGGTGATCCTCTCGGCCTACGCCGACGACGTGCTCTTCACTTTCACCGACCCGGCTGACCTGGGGAGGGCGCGTGAGTGCCAGGCCGTATACACAGCAGTGTCTTCCGCCAGGATCAACTGGGCCAAATGTTCCAGACTACTGTTCGGTCCGTGGCGGGTGGACTCTCCCCCGGTATCGGCTGGTCACTTTGGTCCCCCCTCCTGGCTTTGTCGCTGACATCCAGAGAATGCTGGTCGACTTCTTCTGGGAAAAAAGATGCACTGGGTCGCTGCACAGGCTCTGAGTCTCCCTATTGAGGAGGGCGGTCAGTCGCTGGTGTGCGTCCGCACCCAGGTCGTGACGTTCTGCCTTCAGACCTTGTGGCAATAACTTTATGTTGAGTCTCCTAGGTGGTGTGCCCTCGTGACATATTTTTTCCGCCAGGTGCGTAACCTCAACTACGACACGCAGCTCCTGTTCGTCGACCGTGACAATTTGGAGGTCGCCGTCAAGATGCTGCCTGTCTTTTACCAGGACCTGATCACTGTCTGGAACATGGTCGAATCGCGCCGCACCTATCCTCTGGCAGGAGTAATGGCTGTTGTCAGGGAGCTGTTGCTCAGGAATCCGCACCTCCGTACTCGCGGGTTCGAGTGGCTGTTGGAGGGGAGGGCTGTGGCGCCAAGGGTGACCAGGGTCGGGGACGTGCTGGGTGCCGGGGGCTTGGGCTGGGCGCTGCTGCAGGACTTAGTGAGCAGGGCAGCTATCCGACGCCTTAAAACGGCGGTGCTCGGACCCGACATAGTGTACCAGTTGGAGGACGCTCAGGTGTGCAGTGGGATCCATCCATGCTCACCCCAGCCTGGACGGAATTTCACATTGGCCCCAAGGTACCGTACTTCCCACGGGAGCCTGTGCCCCACAACCTGACCCGCCTCCGGAATTTTAATTTTGTTCCCTTTCAGGGGATAAAAAGGCAGGCCCTGTATCGACTGCTGCTGCACACCGTCCACCTCTTCTCCCTCATCCACTGTCCGGACACGCTTCCCCAGTACCCAAGGTGTGTGTGCTGGGCAGTGGGGATCCCCAGTGGAGGGCTCTCTACTCGGGAGTCCTCCCCCTTTCTCTCGGGGATCTGGGGTGGAGGGTGCTGCACACAGCAGTCCCCTGACACTGCAGATTGCGGTGGTTCACAGACTCCCAGCCCAATTGCTTGTTCTGTGGTGCTGTGGAGTCTGTGGATCACATGTATATTGGGTGTGGGTGTTTGCACTCCCTTTTTGATTTTCTTAAAACCTCCTCCTCTGTTTTTGATTGCACTTCAGTCCCATGCTCCTGATCTTTGGGCACCCAATACGGAGGAGGGAGGGCAGGTCTGAAGACCTCCTCATGGGTCTGCTCCTGGGCCTGGTCAAACTGGCCATAAACAGGTCCAGGCAGCGGGCCGTGGAGGGGGTCATTAGGGCTGACTGCCTGCCCCTCTTCTGGGGTTAGGAGCCCGGGTGTCTTTGGAGAAGGAGCACGCGGTGTCCACCAACACCCTGGAGTTGTTCAGGGAGAGGTGGGCGCCGCAGGGAGTGGAGTGCATCATTTCCCCCACCAACTCTATTGTGATTTAGTCCCTGCCCTCTCCTTCACTGTTTGAGCACACAACATTGCCCTTTGTGAAGAGCACTGCTTGTCACAGGCCACTCGGGTGTTTCCTTTCTTGCTAGTGGTGGAAATTGAGCAAAGATTCATTTGCCTTGTGTCTTTTACTGTGTCTCACACCTGTGCACAGACATAACAGGGGTGCTGCGGAAAAAATAAGCACTGCCGCAGAAATAAAAATAGGGGTTCTGTTCACTCTGAGAGCTGGCTCTGAGGGAGGTGGAGCAGTGTCAAGTACATTCCACGTGTAAATAAAGGGTGACTTGGTGATGGGATACCGGTCTCTTTGGAGTTACTTCAGCCCCTGACTTTGGACTTCTTCACAAATATAGATATCGTCACTATATCTGCCCTACTGAATATGTAAAGAAAAAATTAAAAATCCTTAGCAGAAAATTCTCTTCCAATGATTAGATGATCTGGAGCGCACCCTCATAGCTTGACAAATTCCTTGTCATAAGAAAAAAATAAACAGGAGCATCCCCACAACCTGAGTCATCTCTGGAATTTTTGTTTTCTCCCTTTGAATTACGTAAAAAGGCGGGCCCTGTATGGACTGCTGCTGCACACTGTTCACCTCTTCTCCCTCATCCACCGTCTGGACACACCTTGGTGCCCATTTGCCACCGGGCGGTGGGGATCCCCAGTGGAGGGCTCTCTATGTGGGAGTCCTTCCCTTTCTCTTGGGGATCTGGGGTGGAGGATGCTGCACGCAGCGGTCCCCTGCAACCGCAGATTGCGGTGGTTCACGGACTCCCAGCCCAACTACTTGTTCTGTGGTGCTGTGGAGTCCGTGGACCATGTGTATATTGGGTGTGGGTGTTTGCACTTCCTTTTTAATTTTCTTAAAAACCTCCTCCTCTGCTTTTGGTTGCACTTCAGTCCCACGCTCCTGATCTTTGGGCACCCGGTGCGGGGGAGGGAGCCAGGTCTGAAGACCTCCTTGTGGGTCTGCTCCTGGGTCTGGCCAAACTGGCCATAAATAGGTCCAGGCAGCGGGCCGTGGAGGGGGTCGTTAGGGCCGACTGCCTGCCCCTCTTCCGCGGTTACATTAGAGCCCGGGTGTCCTTGGAGAAGAAGCACGCGGTGTCCACCAACACCCTGGAGTTGTTCAGGGAGAGGTGGGCGCCGCAGGGAGTGGAGTGCACTGTTTCCCCCTCCAACTCTATTTTGATTTAAACCCTGCCCTCCCCTTCACTGTTTAATCTCACAGCATTTCCCTTTGATGTGAAGGGCACTGCTTGTCACTGGCCACTCAGGTGTTTCCTTTCTTCCTGGTGGTGGAAACTGAATAAAGATTTGTGCACCTTGTGTCTTTCACTGTCTCACACCTGCATGCACATAACAGGGGTGCTGGGGAAAAAATAAGCACTACCGCAGTTAGGGGTTAGTGTGGGGGTAAAAAAGGGGAAAGAAAAAAAATAAAAAGGAGTGTCTTGAATAGAAAAAAGGAACTAAAGGAACAGGAGCATCAGTCATCTGTTCATGCTGTGAACTGATTCTGAGGAAGTTGAATCAGTATCAATCTCCATGTGTAAATAAAGGGTGACTTGGTGACGAGATTCCGGCCTCTGTGGAGTTCTCACTTACCATCTTGGATTTGACATGAGCCAAGAATACTGTCAATTAAGATTTAGAAGGCTATAACCTTCATTTTCTCACACTTACAATACTAGCAGCACAAAGTTCGTTACAATATAGGCTATCTAATTGGAACTCTCTCTTGATGGGAACATCCAGGAAGATATTAATGTCTGATGCTTCAGAGCCAAAGGAAGCCCCATATATTGAGCAGTGGACAGTGTCCAGAAACCATTAAGAAAGAGAATTGAGTTTCTACAATCTCATTCAATGTTGATAGATGGTCCTTAATTCAGTTTCACAACCTTTTTGAATGGCTTTTTCACATCAACTGTTGTAAAAAATCTGAAGCTTTCTAGCATGTACTTCCCGCTTGCTGCACAGGCTTTTTCATGTTAGGAGTCCCTTTAGGGAGCATTTCCAGCAAGCAAAGAACCATTTACTGGCTTTTAGAGGCTACTAGGAGGCATGCAGAATATCTCATGTACAATAAAGGTTTATTCGATGTTTTAAAGTCAAACCATTGACTTTACATGTGAGTTAATTCTTTTCAGCAATAACTGTAACAACTCTCAATGTTAGATTTGAAACTGAGTTTATGGCGACTGATTTGTTCTGGTAAAACTGTGTAAAATCTCAAAGTATTTGCAGGAGAAATCGACATATGAAGTAAGTTGAAAACACTTACCTTTTAATAGTGAAGTTCCAACTAAGATCAGGTCCCAAAAATTACAAATGGTTGATCTGACAGTTCAGCTGAACAAGAAAAGGTAACGTCTTTGCAGTTATATTTAATTGACTAGCTTTCCATCGTAGGATCAGAAACAGGAAGCAGGTGTTGAGTATTGATATTTTGTATGTGCACAATGGAGCTGGCGTTTCACCGACAGAGAACAAAGTCTCATAGAAATCATGAGAGTGAGGTTATGTAGCTTGTGAATTTCCAGTGCTGGAGTGACAAATAGCAGTCTGACTGGCTGAGCGCTTTTTTCTTTGAAGGTCACTCTCTCAGGGATGAGACTTGCAAAAGCAGCTCTTAAAAAATTGTGATTGGTGAGATAATACGCAAAGACAAATTAATATAAAGGGTTACTCCTCAAGATCTAAGATTATGAGCTGTGTTCCTTCCTCATGAACATAATTCCTCACTGGACGATTGCAGAGTCACTGCCATAACAGCAAAACATGGAATTTAAACCGGCCTTCTATTTCAGTTTAGAAAGGAGATTACAAATGTATTTCCACAACTGCTTTGTAGTTTAATGCATGAATTTAATACTTTCCAATCTCACAGGATGGCAATGGAATTTGAAGTTTGCACAAGTGGAATCCTATTACAATTGCTTTGACCACACCCCAAAGAATGAGTACATTTAAACCTTCAGGTTACAACTTACGCATCAGGCAGGAAAATAAAGCGATTATTTTCCTTAATTTTCTTGCTAATGTAATTACAGCAAAACTGATTCTTGCAGGAGCACAAAGCGATGATGCTTATTCTTCACCCGCCAGAATACTTGTTATCATATAATCATAAAATCACGCAGTACAGAAGACGCCCTTCAGTCCATCAAGTCTGCATTGCCAAAACATATACTTCTACCAACACTAGTCCCATTTTCCTGTACTAGGCCCATAGTTTTGAATGTTATGACACTTCTAGTGCTCGTCCAAGTATTTTTAAAGATTGTAAACTTTCCCACCTCAACTACCCACAGCGTTCCAGACACCCATTACCCTTTGGGTGAAAAGGATTTTCCTCACATCCCCTCTGAACCTCCTACCTTTGACCTTTAAAACTTTGCTTCTTGTGTTTACCCTTTAACTCAGAGGAACACCTTTTTTCTATTTACCCTGTCCGTGACCCTTATACACCTCAATCAGGTCCCCCTCAACCTTCTCTGTTCCAATTGAAATAACTAGAGCTTACCAAACCTTGCTTCATAGCTGAAATGCTCCTTTCCAGACAACATACTGGTGAATCTCCTTTGCATCCCCTCCAGTTCAGTCACATCCTTCCTCTTGTGTAGTGACCTGAACTGCACACTGGACTCCAGCTGTGGCTTAACCAAAGTTGGTACAGTTCCAACATAATCTCTCTGCTCCTATAATCTGAAGAAGGGTTTATGCCTGAAACGTCGATTCTCCTGCTCCTTTGATGCTACCTGACCTACTGCGCTTTTCCAGCAACACATTTTTCAGCTCCTATAAACTATGCCATGACTGATACGCAAATATCCTGAATATCTTCTTAAATACCATAATAACCTGTCCTGCCATTATCAAGGATGTGTGGATGAACACCCCAAGATCCCTCTGTTCTTCTGAGCTTCCCAACATCCTGCCATTCATTAAGTATTCCCTTACTTTGTTCCTTCGTCCAAGTGAATCTCCTCACACTTATCAGGGTTAAACCCTATGCCGTTGATTTGTCCATCTGACCAATCTATTTCTATCTACCTGTAATCTAATACCTTCCCCCTCATGTCACAAAGCTGGTTCTTTTTTTCTAAAAGCTATTCCTTTTATCAAGGATACTGTCTCATTGGCTCTTTTCAGAGAGGTCATAAATCCCCCCGGCTCTGTTTAGACTAGTTTGGTACAGAGATGAAAAAAGATTTTGAGAGGCCTTTTGTTTAAATGTAAACAGATGAGACTTCAGAACAAAGTGGTCATGTTTTAGAAGTGACCTGTATAATGAAAGTGGAGCGGTCTAGCTGTGCAGTTCAGTCCAGAACTAGTTAAGAGTTCAGCTGTGTGGATCAGGCTGTCTCTCTCTCTCCTTCTGCCCTTCTAACTTTAACCTGTAAGCATATGTTCCATTTTTACTGTTTTTGAAGGGGGTTTGCTTATTGGGACTGTTGTGTATATTCGGAACAGCATAATTAAGTCTAATTTAGATAGACTGAGTTCTCAGAAGGCTAAAAGTAGGCTTAGTGAGGAAGAGAGTGAGGATGAGCAAGCCCCTGGTAGTCAGAAGCCAAGTGAGAAACTGTTTCAGTATGTTCAAGCATTGCTTAAATTTGATGAGAAGGATGTGGAAGTCTTTCTTATCTCATTTGAAAAGGTGACTCAACAAATACAGTGGCTAGTGGCAATGTGGGTTTTGTTGATCCAAGCGAAGCAATTAAGAAGGGCTAGTGAGGTATTTGTATCCCTATCAAAGGAGGTATCTGGGGAGTATGAGGAGGTGAAAAAAAACTGTTTTAAGTGCATATGAACTTGTACCAGAAGCCTATAGACAATGTTTCAGGAACCCAAGGAGGGACCCCAGTCAAACCTACATTGAGTTTGAAAGGATCAAACAGAGTAATGTCGATAGATGGATAAGAGCTTTAAAAATTGAGCAAACCTATGACGTCCTTGGAGAGGCAATTTTTTTGGAGGAATTCAAAAATTCATTGCCTGAAGTAGTGTGAACTCATGTGGAAGAAAAGACAGTTAAAATGCTAAGGTTAGCAGCTGTAGTGGCTGATGATTATGAGCTGCTCCATAAAACTTGGTTTGGCCTCCAGAATCAATTTCAGTCCACGAGGGATAGAAATTGGGACAATGGGCAATCTTCACGTGTAAAGGGAAAGGTAGATCTCAGTGAAGATCATAAGGATAACTTACCACAGGGTAATAAAGAAACCCTTGAGGGGGATAAAGATGTTAAAAGTCTCCGGTGTTTTCATTGTAATAAAGTGGGCCACACAAACTTACAGTGTTGGTGGGCTAGGAGAAAGTCAGATGTAGGAAAACCAGACAAGCCTGGAAGTTTTGTTGGATGAGTAACAAAAAGCAGAAGGGAAATCAGACAACTGCCTCAGATTGTACAAGAAGAGGTTGACTAAGGAAGTGCCAGATCTGTTTAAAAAAATATACATGCAAGGGTAAGGTTTATTTACATAGGTCAGGAGTAACAAGTAAAGAGGTTACAATATTAAGGGACATAAGATCCTCTCAGTCTGTAATGCTGAAGGATGTGGAACTATTTACTCCTGAGTGACTATTGCCAGAAAAGGTACTGGGAAGGAATTCATGGTGAGACAAAAAGCGCTCAGTTATGTAAAGTGAGGCTAGAGAGTCCAGAGAAAAGTAGAGAATTTGTGGTAGGAGTACAGGACAAACTCTCAGCTGCAGGCAGAGATTCATCAAATTATTTTGCCAGAAGGGTATAGAAAGGACGTGCTGTGAGTGGTGCATGAGCTACCACTTGGAGGTCATTCAGGAGTGAGGAAAACACAGACTAAAATACAAAGACATTTTTGCTGGCCTGGATTACACAAGAATGTAATTGAATTTTGCCAGATGTGTCACACATGTCAGCTAATTGGAAAACCACATGCAGTAATAAAACTTGCACCATTAATACCTATTTCAGCAATTGAGGAACCTTTCTCAAGAGTCTCCACTGATTGCATAGGTTGCCTACCTCAAACAAAAAGTGGGAATAAATATTTATGAACAATAATAGATGTGTCAACTAGATTTTCACAGGCAATCCAATTATGCAAAATTTCAGGTTTGCAGAAGAATTACTTAATTTTTTTATGAGATACGGACTACCAATTGTGATCCAGTCAGATCATGCAAACTATTCAAGGAGGTCATGGATAACTTGGGAATAAAGCAATTCAAATCTACATCTAAATGTGCAGGGAGCGCTAGAGAGATGGCATCAAACATTAAAGACCATGTTGAGGGCTCATGGTTAGGATTATCCAGATGATTGGGATAAGGGAGTTCCGTTTGTGCATTTTGTGATTAGAGATGCACCAAATTAATCTACTTGAATTAATTTTTGAGCAACGTTCAAATTGATTAAGGCAAAATTAATAAGTCAGAATTCAGAGACCACCCATTTGGACTGTGTGTCAAATTTTAGAGAACAATTAAATAAAGCTAGAGAGCTGGCTAGACAGCGTTTAAAAGAATCGCAGCATATAATGAAACAGGAAGCAGAGAAGAACTCAAAATTTGTAATTTTGCAATTGGGGATAAAGTATTGGTGTTACTTCCAGTGACAGGTGAACCTTTAAAAGCCAGGTTTAGTGGACCATATCAAATTGAGAGGAAATTGAGTGAGGAGAATTATTTGATAAGGACTCCAGACAGGAAGAATTGCACAAAGTGTGTCATGTGAATATGCTCAAAAGGTATTTTGATAGGGAAGGAAAGCAAGAGGAGAAGGTGTTAATGATTACAGCACAGAAGGAAGAACCAGGTTCAGAGGATTCTGAATTGGACATTCCTCAAATCAAATTGGACACTGAGGAGGTTGCTATAAATTGGGATAAATTATTGAGTTACCTTCTGCAAGAAAATTTAAATAACCTGAAAAGAGATATTATTATCACATAGGGAGATATGAGGAAATACACTGGGAAATACTAACCTAATTGTGCATAATGTCGAGATAGGAGATGCTGTTCTGATTAAGCAACATCCTGATCGGCATAACCCTCTAAAGTTGGCACAGGGTTGGAATGGTGGGTGGATGGCGAGCTGAAGGCATTCCTTTTTCAGTAGTATGTGGTGGTCACTCAGCCAACATGGCATCTTTATCAGGGTATGCATTGAAGCTAAATGTGGATGAATGCTAGACCCTTATCATCAAGGTCCAGAATGTCTCACTGTACAAAGAAGTGTGCTTAGCCTTTTCCTGCAGGATATGCCAATAATGCTTCTTCCAAGACCTAAGATCTGAGATGTTTCATATCTTCCATTTCAAAAGGAGGTCACTTCAACTGAGAGTGCTATGTCTGACTGATAGTCATTGTAGATGTGTTCCTCAGAAGGAGCAGGCAGATACAGGAGGGTCAGGGATGCTGGCAAGCCCAGGAGCAGCGGATGGAGATGTCACAGCTGCAGGGCCACTCAGGATGTGTGGGATCCATAGAAGGACTAGAGCATTTCAGCCTTGACTCCATTTCCTGGGGATGAGTGAGGTGCAGTGACAGTGGAGGCTACGTATTTCCTGGGGCAATGTAAAAGAACTTTGCCTGATACTGGAGCAGGATTGGAGTGTTAGAGGAGTGGGAGACCATCCTCTCCCTCTGGCTGTGAATGCAACTATCACTTTGAACATCAATGTGACTGGCTCCTTCCAGGGGTGACAGATGACCCATGTGAAACCTCTCAGTGTGCACCCACAAATACATTAGGACTGTGACTGATGCCATCTGTGTACTTACTCCTTTCCATTTTGTTTTCCTATGACAAGGTCAGGGCTGCAGCCTGGGCCACTCGCCTGGCAGCTGGCATGACTTTGACATCCTGAAATAGTCTCCTGTGCCCAGTGAGTTTGAGAGTCCAGGTGCCCTATAAGGTTGGTTGGGGGGGGGCGGGTGGGGAGGCTGGGAGGCAAGGACTACTGACTGTGACAATGGCTCATAATGTCATTGCACAACACCTGATTAATGCAGAGCATAGATTCCATGCTGCCCAGGCTTCAACCATGACCATGGTGGAGCTGACAATAGGCTGCTGAAGACGGGGTTCTGCTGCTTGGACCAGTCTAGCATGGAGTTGGATAGGGCTCTCCAGTATTGTCCAAAAAGTGTGCCACATTATCCTGGTGTGCTGTGCTTTGCACAATTGAGCAAGCAAAGCAGCAATGGCTTGGATGATGAATGGTTGTGGAATAGGAGCAGTCTTCCAAGGAAAAGAACAAGGACATTGTCCATGTCAGAGTTCACCTGTGACAGTGTCTATGATTCAAATAGAACCTCATTGATGCTTTCTACCAATAAATGGGAGCTGGGTGCAGCAGAACATTGTGACTGTAAAATAGTCATTGGTTATGATGCCAAAATCAGCTTTGCATTGTCCAAATGCTTGCCTGTATTTGATGTTCCCCTACTGTAGGTCTACAATAGGCATTGGCCACAAAGCAACGGATAGATCAGCTGTGTCGCATGGTGAATAGATAGTGGCAAGAGTAAGAGAATGGGGTTGCATGTGTGAGGGAGTGCCAGCTTGACCAGCTATGTGTCTTGAGCAATGTAGCTTTGTGGCTGCTGTGCAATGACATTGCTGGTGAGGGGTAATACCAGATTGCCAACACTTGTCCTGGTATCATGATGCAAGGGATGCTGCTGTTTTGGTGGATATCTGCTGCTTCGTGAGTTGTTCTGAGACTGATGGGGTCAGAATTGGATGTGACGGATTGGGGCTGGGTAGATTGGGTGAGTTTGGTGAGAAAACTCACATAGCCTCGTGGAGGAAATTCCTCAAAAAACACTCGATGCCACTCGAACTTAGCCAAAAACAATCACAGGATTCAGTCAACTCTCTAGACGATCACCACTCAGTTTACTTACTCCTTTCCATTTTAAATGCCTGCATGAAAGTTTATTGTGCTTTCAGATTACTAGCTAGTTTTTCTCATATTCCACTTTCTAAGTTTTGCATTGTGGTAATTCATGCATGCTAACACTTCAACCATAGCGGCCATATAATGTCCAACTTACTGTTAGTTGAATGGGTAACTGTATAGGGGTGGGTTGCTCTTCGGAGGGTCGGTGTGGACATGTTGGGCTGAAGGGCGTGTTTCCACACTGTAAGTAATCTAATCTAATCATTTCCACTTGGAACCAGGGATTCCCTGTTGTTTAGAATGCCTATGAAACTTGCTTAACCACAATCGCTTTCAAAATGGATTTTCATCATGTTCAATATGCCTACTCCCACAATGCATTAGGGAAAGGATTGCTGATTACAACCTTACTACCTGTTCATGGAGCATAAAATCATGCGGGAGGGTGGAGGGTGGTTTCTGGAATTGGGTCCGATATGCTTCTTTTCAATTCGTATTCTGGCATGGATGAAGGCATGAAAAATCAGACCTAGTAAGTTTTTGAGCAAATTGCAAGAGCTGAATTGGATGATTGCATGTAGTGAGTGATAGACTTATATGTATCAAAAGAGTTGTGTAAAGTGCCATAGTCTGATCATTGGATAAAAATGATGTTTAAGTACTGTCATCTCACTCTCTAGTTCCTGTTAACCTGACGGGTGCCAGTACTATCAGCACATCTCATCAGGAACACTATCCTTATACTTCTTTCTGGCAATTACTTCATCATCCCATTTGCTCCTTTGCAGGTTGTGGAACAGCTTTTAGTGACCCATGAGCAATCGCACATTTAGATTCAATTCCCATCTGTCATGCTCATGTCAACATTTGATTACCTCATTCCTTGTTAAGTGAAATTGCACATGCCATCTTTTCATCACCGGCTTAATCTAAATTCTCTAGCAATTTGCTGCTCTCTCAATAAGTTATTACTCATAACTAATCTGAAATAGCTCCATCGATTGAGGCTACTCGTCCACATTGCAAATGATTCAGTTAAAAAAATGTAAGATGTAAGTTTCCAAGCCCATAAACACTGAATATTTCTCAGGGAAACTTGGCACATGGCCATGAGATGTTGATGATTTTTTGATCATTTTCCACTTTGGGAATGGTTCATTGTTTTATTATTCTTTTCTAGATTAGATTACTTATAGTGTGGAAACAGGCCCTTTGGCCCAACAAGTCCACACCGACCGGCCAAAGCACACCCACCCAGACCCATTCCCTTACATTTACCCCTTCACCTAACGCACCTAATGCAACTAACACTCCAGGAAATTTGGCATAGTCAATTCACCTAACCTGCACATTTTTTGGACTGTGGGAGGAAACCGGAGCACCCGAAGGAAACCCACGCAGACACGGGGAGAATGTGCAAACTCCACACAGTCCGTTGCCTGAGGTGGGAATTGAACCCAGGTCTCTGGCTCTGTGAGGCAGCAGTGCTAACCACTGTGCCACCGTACCGCCCACTTGTTACAACTAAAAATCATCCCAGTCCTAGTTGCTCTCATCATTATTCATCTTGACTCAAGCATCCTTTTACTTTCTGCTTACCACTGATTCGAGTCGTCCTCACTTAACATTACCACAGAAATATTTATTACATCATTCAATGTTTGTTTGCAATCCAATAACTTTTTTAAAAAATAGATTCTGCATTTAGACTGATTCATTTTAATAAAGTCCACTCATTGACCATAATTCTGAGAAAGGGTCACCAGATTTGAAATGTTAACTCTGATTTCTCTCCACAGATGTTGCCAGACCTGCTGAACTTTTCCAGCAATTTCTTCTTTTTGTTCATCATATTACGGTCAGTATTCACAAAATGTTATAAATAGATGTCCATCCTGTTCATTATGCATCAACCCTTGCCTGTTCTGATAGCTGATTAGAAACATACTGCTGTGAGACTATCTTGAACATACAATATTCAATAAATCTACTTCCTTTCCTACTCATTATGATTAATTTCCCAAAATATCACAAATCACAATCTTTATTATTATCATATTATCCTTCTTACAAGCATCTGTAATCTGCATATATACATGTTGCATGGTGAAATTATTGCAGTCAGAAAGCCTATAATTTACTAATAGTATTTTGCATCTCCTCCTGTCACTTAATTTGTTTACATATTTATTTATGTGAAGTGGGCATCACTGGCTGGGCCAGCCTTCATTGATCATTTCTAGTCATGCTTGAGAAGATGGTAGTTATCTGCCTTGTTGACCCATACAGTCCATTTGGTAGACCCACAATACTGATAAGGATGGGGTTCCAGGATTTTGATCCAGAGACACAGAAGAAATGGTGATACATTTCTAAATCAGAATGGTGAGTAGTTTGGATGGGAACTTACCAGTGATGATATTTCCATATATCTACTGCCTTGTCCTTCTTGATGGAATTTGTCATAGCTTTAGAAGGTGCTGTCTAAGGAACCTTGGTGAATTTCTGCAGTGCATCTTAAAGATGGGGCATAATGCTGCTACAAAGCATCAATGGTGGAGGGAATGAATATTTGTAGATGTGGTGTCAGTAAAACATTCTGCTTTGCTCTAGATGGTGCTTCTGATGCTTCTTGAGTATAGATGGAGGTGTACATTCCAGGCAAGGGGGAGTATTCTATCACTCTCCTGACTTTTCCTGTAGGTGTTGGACAGGCTTTGGAACATCACAAGGTGAGTTATACCCTGATGTCAATGCTTTGAGTGTCAAGGAAGGATGATTATATTTTCTTTTGTTGGAGTGGTCAATGCTTCATAGTTTTATGGTGTGAATGCTATGTGCTACTTAACTGACCAAACCTGGATATTGGGAGAAAGTGAGGATTGCAGATGTTGGAGATCAGAGTCAAAAAGTGTGGTGCTGGAAAAGCACAGCAGGTCAGGCAACATCCGAGGAGCAGGAGAGTCGATGATTCATCAAGATATTGTCTAGGTCTTGTTGCATTTAGACATGGACTGCTTCAATGCTTGACGATTTGTGAATGATGCTGGACATTGTGCAAATATCAATGAACATCCCCAGTTTGGACCTTTATGTTGAAGGGAAAGTCACAAATGAAGCAGTTGAATATGGTTGGGCTTAGGTTTCTAAATACCAGAACATGCAATCACACTTCAATTCCACAAAACTGTCTGTGCTTATTTAGATTCTTCCTTTCTTGATAATGCATTTTCTTAATGCTTCCAGATACAGCTCAAACCTCCAACCCACCATTCCTATTTTACTGTCACTTTGAAACATTCTATACCCTGATACAAGTTAATTTCTTGTCTTACCATGGTTCCAGATGGGTCTCTGTAATGATATGGCTGAAAATGTGTTGCTGGAAAAGCGCAGCAGGTCAGGCAGCATCCAAGGAGCAGGAGATTCGATGTTTTGGGCTTAAGCCCTTTTTCCTGAAGAAGGGTTTATGCCCGAAACGTCGAATCTCCTGCTCCTTGGATGCTGCCTGACCTGCTGCGCTTTTCCAGCAACACATCTTCAGCTCTGATCTCCAGCATCTGCAGACCTCACTTTCTCCTCTGTAATGATATACCCTATAAGCCTGATTTATGGTTTTAATTCCTTGATTTTATTTGTAATACTAGCAGAAGATAATTTTCGAGATAACTTTGAAATGGAATCAATTGATTATGCCTTGGATCTAAATAGGAGTACTTGGGATTTGTCTGTACTTCCACGTCTCTGTACAAAAGTAGTTTCATGACATCTACTATTTTGATGGCTGAAACCTGCTCACCAATTCTTACAACATTGTTATTTATGTTGGAGATGGTGCTAGACTTTGCCATGTTACTGCAACTGAACACTTTCTTAGGATGCCCAGTAATCTTCTTTGGATTACATGAACTACTCACAGAAAACTCAATCTAATCCTTATTAACATAATGACAAGTGACTGTTCTAGTTAGATCAGGAAGTGATCTAGCAAGTCTTGTAGTTTCCTGTACAGAAAGATGATGTGAACGCTATCTTCATCCTGAGCAGAAATTTACACTGCAGAGTGAGTTGGCATGTCCATACAACAGACTCCTTGCTCATGAGATTCCCAGAGGATCTATTGTCCACTTTACAATCTTACCAGCTCATACATTCCGTACCCTGTATTTGACAAGGTAAGAAAACTTTTGCGCTAATGAGTAAAGGCCAACCAGGGGCTTGTGCTCTGTTCCAGCAAGTTATTGTCCTAAGTTTTCAAAAGTTTCATTGCCCTCACTTTATTGTTCTCAATGCATAGTTCCAATAACTTGTTGGATTAAATCAGTTCAGGCAGAAGGGTGTGGGAAGAAGTTTAATTAACAGGACATATTCCAGCAAGATTTGGGCATCACTCTCTCTCTAACTCATTTGACTTTAATGCTTTTCCTAATGCATTAATATTTAGCTTCACCACACAAAGCGATGGGTATTATTCTGGGGTTGCAGCATGGGGATAATGACATTGCAATGTAAAAAACATATGGGCAGAAAGCTGAAGAAGAACTGAGGAGTCAAATCCGATTTTCCAGCTCTCAGTCCATAGCCTTGTAGGTTATGGCATTCAAATGCCCACCTACATATATTTTAAAAGTGTCACTACCATCCATTCAAAGAATTCCAGAGCCTTTCGATTAAAACAACCTCCTAAAACCTCTCTAGCCCTTCTTGCTAATTACTTTAATTCAATGTTCCATGGTTATTAACCTCTTTGTCAAGGAAATTGTTGCTTTCTATTCACTCATTGCTGATAGAGTTTACGAGATAAAAAGGGCTACTATTTAAAATAGCAACATTTAACAACCAATATTGAAGGCAAACACATAGTTCTCTTAGTTCACTTCAATTATTAACTGCTTTTCTTTTAGATTCACATTACGTCACAAAGATAAATATCAACCTAGTATAAGATTTTGCAATAAAATCATTATTGTAAATAAAATCTATCCTTATTTGATAAACTGTAAATATTTGCTTAAATTCAACATTAACAGTATTTATATTTTCACATGGAAAAGCTTAACAAGCAAGCGTCCTATTAATCAGAAGGGAATATTATGACATTTCATTGACCTCCATCTTGGTTTTCTATCCATTGGCTATGAATGGCTAATCAATTATCATAACTTTCAAAGGCTAGAAATCACTTTTGGCTATATTACTGTGTGAATATTTCTTGAATTCGCATTAAATTCTTCCTTTCACTGTTTTAAGTGGGGCAATTACCTGTGAGAAATAAACGTATTAATGCCTCCATTGTTGTAGCAGAGAAAGAAGTCTGACAATTTGTGCATTGTGTTTGCAAAATGCCATCAAAATAATTTCTAGGGTACAATTGCAAAGTGCATTTATATTCACAGGTTTCTTACACCTAGTGGGAATATTTACATCTTAGTCCATAAAATGTTTCACTACAGTTTTCTGGCTTCATTCGATATGACTTTAATTGTCAGAGCAATATTACGTTACAATTATCATCTAAGATGATCTGTCAGTTACATTTCAAGCCTATTGAATCCAAGCTTATGAGAATTCCATTCTTTCCTAGCCTCTGACAGGTCAATATAATTGTGGAGAAGAGGAATTGTTTTTATGACTGTTTAAGATATTTCCAGTTCATTCTCATTCCCCATGAAATCAGCCAAATGGTCCATTGAGAAGCTTTTTGTTGATTGACTATTCCTTACTGATATGAATATATTATTGTATCATCACAGAATCCTGAAAGAAGCAGAAGGGTAATAACTAAGATCTCTATGAATTTGTTATTTCCAGTGTTATTTTGTTTACTGAGACTTGGGTGTAGATAACAACCAAATTATGATTCTCTCCAACAATTAATGACTGCTCTAAGCTATAGAAAATAGACTTCATTATTTGTAGAGATAGCTTCATACATAGAAAGGCTTCTGTATGATGCTACAGCCATCTCAGGAAACTCAGCATTTTTGTAAAATACTAAATAAACATTGAAATAATTGTGGATGCTATAAATCAGGATAAAAAATAGAAATTTCTGGAAAGGTTCAGCAGATTTGGCAGCATCTGTGGATAGAACTCAGAGCTTAGCATTTCGTGTCTCGTGACCCTTCCTTAGAACAGACCTGCTGAGCTTTTCCAGCAATTTCTTTCTCGTCTCTTTTGTAAAACACTATTGGGCAGTTGTTTTCAGCTGGCGTTCATTTCTTGCCAGAAAAGCAAATGGAGACAATGGGAAGTCAAGGTGGTTGGAAGGAGGAAGTTGAGATAGTTTGCTGCCAAAAGTAAATTGGATTCTATGCTTGTTGGAGGATCCTGCAGAGAAAATTAATTAACTTGTAGTTCATTTTGGTGGCGATTCCAATCCATAAGAAATTTGTCCATTATAAAAAATAGTCAGTTGACAGTATAGAACTTCTGTATTGAATTTTGTAACCATGGGGTGTAGTCAGTATTTTGCTGTTATGACCATCTGAAGGGATAAGGTGCTTGATATGATGCACCAGGTTTTGGAACTAATGGTCTCCATATTTCTCATTATACTGGTGGTATTAAAATTCATATACCATATTGATAATTTGTGATAGAATGTCTTTTTGGTTTGAAGGCAGTTTCCTGTTACTTGTCTTGCTACTGCATTGCAGCAATGTGAAAAAGCTGCAGGTTATTGGCAATTTCTGATCAGATCATTTCTCACTGCATATTGCACAGATTCATGAATGACTCTGACTATCACAACTAGTCCCTGCAAAGCCTTCTGTTCATTTCAGATTACCTTGGAGACTATCTTAGTTTGAGCAATGGGTAAGTATGATGCATCTGTGTGTACAGAAATCTAATAATACACGGGGCCCTGGTCTTTACAGATATTTAGCGTATGTGCACACACTGTGTCTTTTTTCAAATCAACAAAACAGCTGATAGATTTTCTCTGGTCATTTCTCACGGCAATTCCTTGATCAATCTCAGTCAATGTTTCCATGCTGTATGACTCTAAATCACCTGCATTAAAATTTAAACAAATCTTGTCACTTGATTGGGTGGCATGGTGGCTTAGTGGTTAGCATTGTGGCGTCACAGTGCAAGGCATCAATCAGGGTTTGATTCCAGCCCTGGGTGACTGTCCATGTGGAGGTTGCACATTCTCCCTGTGTCTGTATGGGTTTCCTTTAGGGGCTCTGGTTTCCTTCCAAAGACGTGCAAGTTAGGTGGATTGGCCATGCTAAATTGAAAATGGTGCCCAGGGTTGTACAGGCTAGGTGGATTAGCCATGAGAAATGAAAGGTTAGGGAGATGGGTCTGGGTGGTTTGTTTATCTGTGTAGACTTGATGGGCAGAATGGTCTGTTTCCACACTGTGGTGATTCTAACTACAGTTATCATTAATTAGTGTATTCTCCATGGCAACACCTCTACAAATCAGAGTTCATTTGCCAATGTATCAGCACTCTCCATTTATATAGTTTTCTCTATAGTCTGCTGTTTCTTGTAAATTGTCCTGATAACTGCAAGATAGAAAGCTTCAACTAAATATTTGTTTTCAGCAATTCAAAAAGTGTGAAGTGTCGAGACATGAGTCTAGAATGAGCATGTGAAGAAAAGAAGTATTAGACACTACACTAGAGAGCTGTATTTGATAACCTAGTATGTGCACATATTAAAGGAGTGTTACAATACATATGGAGTTGAAGAACTGGGGGTGACACAGTGGCTCAGTAGTTAGCACTGTTGCCTCACCTCACCAGGGACCTGGCTTTGATTCCCACCTCAGATGACTGTGTGGAGTTTGCACATTCTCTCTGTGTCTGCATGGGTTTCCTCCCACAATCCAAAGATGTGCAGGTCAGGTGAATTGGCCATGCTAAATTGCCTATAGTGTTAGGTGCATTAGTCAGGGGTAAATATAGGGTACGAGAATGGGTCTGGGTGGATTGCTCTTTGGAGGGTCAGTGTGGACTTGTTGGGCCAAATGGCCTGTTTCCATACCGTAGGAAATTTAATCTAATTAAAAAAAACTTACTTAGTTATAAGGTGCAAGTAGTCTCTGTAACAATATGTGCAGACACTTTAAAGCCCAGAGATAATCCAGACCCATACCTGAATGTTCAAGGAGCGGTATTAGATTCAAGCACAAGATATAGCATGATGTCAGCTCATGTAAAATGAAATATATGTTCCCAAAGCAGGAGATAGGACACCACCATAAATAATGGTTGTTGTGATCCAACAACTTGAACAGGCACAATCAGATAATTCTTTCTGTTTGGAACCTATTTCATTGTCAAAACGGTCAAACTCTCAAACAAGAATAAAATTACTTCACTATTGTTCTTCTTGTTTGTGACATTTTGAGTTTATTCACTCATCATATCTGATGACAAAACATGGAATTATTAGAAATAAAAGAACTTGACCAATTTTTGAGACTGAGGAATGTGAATAGATTTGGACAACTGATTTCTCTCAACAAATTCCTTACACATGCTGTATGATGGTAGACCTGGGGCTAATGAGTAATGCTGCATAGGAAATTTTTAATTTGTGCAAGACTGAATTAAATTAATTTCAGACAATGTCACACTGCAGCATTGTGTTTCTGCGCATATGTATTTGTTAGAGTCATAGAGTCATAGAGATGTACAGCATGGAAACAGACCCTTTAGTCCAACCCGTCCATGCCGACCAGATATCCCAACCCAATCTAGTCCCACCTGCCAGCACCTGGTCCATATCCCTCCAAACCCTTCCTATTCATATACCCATCCAAATGCCTCTTAAATGTTGCAATTGTACCAGCCTCCACCATTTCCTCTGGCAGCTCATTCTATACACGTACCACCCTCTGTGTGGAAGAAGTTGCCCCTTCGGTCTCTTTTATATCTCTCCCCTCTCATCCTAAACCTATATCCTGTAGTTCTGGATTCACAGACTCCAGGGAAAAGACTTTGCCTATTTACCCTATCCATGACCCTCATAATTTTGTAAACCTCTATAAGGTCACACCTCAGCCTCTGACGCTCCAGGAAAAACAGCCTGAGCCTGTTAAGCCTCTCCCTATAGCTCAAATCCTCCAACCCTGGCAACATCCTTGTAAATCTTTTCTGAACCCTTTCAAGTTTCACAACATCTTTCTGATAGGAAGGAGACCAGAATTGCACGCAATATTCCAACCGTGGCCTAACCAATGTCCTGTACAGTCAGAACATGACCTCTCAATGCCTGTACTCAATACTCTGACCAATAAAAGAAAGCATACTAAACGCCTTCTTCACTATCCTATCTACCTGCAACTCCACTTTCAAGGAGCTATGAACCTGCACTCCAAGGTCTCTTTGTTCAGTGATACTCCCTGCTAAGATTTGCTTTCCCAAAATGCAGCACCTTGCATTTATCTGAATTAAACTCCATTTGCCAAATCTCAGCCCATTGGCCCATCTGGTCAAGATCCTGTTGTAATCTGAGGTAACCCTCTTTGCTGTCCACTACACGTCCAATTTGTTGGCGTTGCTCCACCTTGCAGTGATATTGCTCCTAAACATAGAGACGGAATGTCATCCACAATGTGGATATGAAGTTAAAATCAAATCAAGTCAAATCATATCTGTCAGGTGGTGTAGTGCATAGGAATGGCCACCTTTATTGAGAGCTTGCTATTTCCTCAACTATTTGAGTACACGAAAGGCCCAGAGTGAACCAAGAATGTGCACAGTTTCAGTGTTACAGATAACTTCAGACTTACACATGAAGGAGCAGAACAAACAAATTAGCACATTTTTATTTAATATAACTCCCAATAAATGGAATTCTGTTAAGGCAAGTTGTGATAGAAAACACTATAGACTGTTAAGCATTGATTAAAATGTTCAATGTGTAACTTAGCCCACAAGAAATTTAGTGATAGAACATGCAAGATTTAATTAGCAATCTCAGTGTTTGGGAGAATCAATAGAAGGCTTTTTAATGGATGCATTTTGTCTAGCAGGATGTTGTGGGTACATAGCTTTGAAGGATGAATTCATTGGAGACTGTATTATGGTCAGTGTAAGAAATGAGAAGCTGTCTGGCTTACCTCAATTTAAGGAGGATCTAACATTGGAACAGGCAACATTGGAACTGCACAGACTGAAATCAAGGCCCAAAATTAGTACAAGAGACACTAGCCCCAACACAATATTGCCACTCTCCTCAAAGCCCACTAAAATGCTCCAAAAGCAGGAATCAATGACATCAGCAATGTTAGGCTGGACAAGATAGCCAACTCAAAGTCATTTTAATTACTACATTGGTTTGTCTTCATATTCACTTTCAATAAATAAAACTTCCAGCAATTAGCTTTATTATTTCCAATCTTATTACAATGGAAATATATTATTTTATTTATATCACTTTTAGATTCTAACATTTTTCCCTTTATTATTTTGTCATCCTTCTGTTTATTCCCCAAAGCTAATGTCGTTTCCATTCCCAGATTTTCTGCTCTTCCAGTTTCTTTGATGGTTCCATGTGACCATTTCCCCATATGTAATTTTCTCTCTGTGATATCATAGGTATTCACCAGGGCTGTCACTTCCCAATCTTTGATACTTGTCATTCATCTAAATGAAGTCTCAAGGACTGTTAAAACATTGTTTTGGAATTCTTCCATCATCATGGATACTCAAAAATCTTAAACTTCAGTGATCAAAACCACTCATTCCACATCATTGCTTTTCCACTTTCAAATTCTGATTAGGGTTCTTTTCTACATTCCTCAACTTTAACTAATAAATGTCAGGGAAAATTCATAAGCATTGAGTATTGCTTATATTTTAATAGTTTCCTTGTCATAAGAGCATAAGAACAAAGAGTGAGTTGGCAATTCCGCCCTTTGAGCCTGCTCTGCCATTTGATACAATCGCGGCTGATCTCATTTTGGCTACAGCTACACTTACCTTCCTGGTCTCCACAATCCTTGAACCCATTGCTAAATACAAGTCTGTCTATCTCCTCCTTAAATGTATTCAATGTCTCAGCATTCCCCCCACTCTAGGATAGTGAATTCCACAGATTCACAACACTTTGAGAGAAGTCATTTTGCCTCATCTCTGTTTTACATCTGCTACCCCTTATCTTAAAACAACAGAAAGCAGCAGAGTTACTCGACACAGAGTGAAAACCTTGTCAAACATTAATCCAGGATGGAGAGTCTGGTTAAGGAACAGAAAATCAGCAGCTATGGTCATCAGAGAAACAGCAACTGAGATGGTTTGTTGTCAGAACCCCTGAAGGGACAGTCAGGATGAATAGGCACATGCTGATCTTACTCAAGGCAGGAAGTGACTCTGCAGTGTGATTATTACAGGATGGGGATAACCATATCTATAGTACTTCAGGCATGATACAGAGTGTTATAACAATTCTAGCTACAGTATAGCACCATCACCCTAGTGCTGAATTTAACTGAACTAGATTAGGATATCCTGTCAATATTCCAGATCAACCCCCCCTGCGATATTTGGACCCTAATTCCTTATCCTATGGCCTCATTGAGCACCAGGATGCACAGTTTGGGAACTCCTGCTTGAACAGTTGTTGGATAGATTGGTCTGGGTTTTTCTTATTTCTTCTCTGCTGGAGTTGTCTGTTCTCAGTGTTTCAGAAAGGAATACAACGTGGTTTCCTCGCACTGTCCCTTTAATTTGTTTCTGCACTACTGATTCATGAAGAAAGGCACCTTGCACAGCCCTGGTGAACAGTCTCATGGACCTTATCAGGATTCCAGAAAGGGTCCCTTGTTTGAACAAGTTTAGCTGAAACTGCACTTTCTCATGTAGAAGTGTCTTTCAACTTATGCAGTGATTATTCACTAATACTTCAATTAAAATTCAGTCTTTCTAATATAATTATGAATTCATTAATGCATTCAATACAATATAACTCAATCAAATTCATTACTTTTGCAATTATTTGTTTCAGAAATGGCTCCTATTAATACACTGATCTAAAATACAATGACATAAATGAGTTCTTCAGTCACATTTTAATATCAAATGGCTGTGATGACCTTGTTGCTTATGCCTGTGAATGTACTATGAGAAAGGTCAAGTTAAAATCTAACTACATCAAGCCCAATTCCACCTCCTTACAGTTTTTGGATAAATATGAGCAATGCATGTCCCATTCACATTGCATCTACAACTTTCAAAGGCACTGCTGATGGCTCCTCTTAAAAATTTCTTTTGGAGAACTGTGTTTTTTTAAAATTCATTCACTGGCTAGGCTAGCCTTTATTGCCCTTCCCTTCTGACCCAGAAGGCAGTTTAAGATTCAACCAATTGTTGTGAGCCTAGAGCCACATATAGGCCTGACAGGTAAGGACAGTAGTTCCCTTCCCTAAAGGGCATTAGTGAACCAAATAGGTTTTTTACCAACATTCGCTTCACAACCATCATTAGAATCTTAATTCAGATTTTTAAAAATGAATTCAAATTCCACTGTCTGCCATGGTAAGATTCAAACCCAGGTCCCCAGCATATTACCTGGGTTTCTGGATTAATAGTCTAGCAACAATGTCACTAAATACACTTCCTGAATATTAAGATGAAATGAGCATGAGGTGAAGCACAAAGAGGTGTCAAACCAGATGTTGTGAGATTTTTAAACTTTGTCCATCCTAGTCCAACACCGACATCTCCACATCAAAACTGAAAGGTAAATTGGTGAAAGCAGTGAGATTTTCAACCAAACAGACCCTGTTCCTGAACACATTCAGAGGTACTAATGGATTGAATAAATTTCCCAATGAAACTGGGAAAAGCCTGCCAGTAAAACTAAGACGCTGTGCCTGGAGGGAAGAAGGAGGTGTGCAGCAAACAGATTATGGTGCTATGCTCTTGGATTCAAAGCCCAAAGTGGGTTAATGGCATAAGAATGACAGGAAAAGTAAGTATAGTGGTATCCTGATGAACATATTATCCAAATCCCTTGATTTGGTTTTTCATGCTTAATCCAGCGCTGCATTCTTTCATAGTGACTTACATTGCAGATGTATATAGCCTTTCTCTCTTTGTGCTTCCTCACATATTTGCTCATTTATCACTCATACTAGCCCTCATCTTTTTGCAATATCATGCAGTTTCTTCAAAGTCACCCGAAACAAATGTTTTCCATCCAGCAGTGCAACATATGTCATTATCTTGCTTATAGGTCTCTTGATGATTTGATGTCAGCAACAAGTGAATTTTGATCATATGCATCATGCTTACTTAAAGCTTTCTTACCTTGACAGCTCCATTTTATGTTCTTAATTTCCTACGCGGTCTTCAAGTGAATCATGGGAACTGGTGGAGGTTGCATCATGTTCTTCCAGCTTATCATTTTGTTTCTTCTCAGTATTATGTGAAAAGGCTCTGTGCTTGGTGCCTTGTTCCTCCTGCTGGTCCACACATCTTGGCTGTGTAATGTTGTGCTGAGTACAGTACATTTTGACGGTTCTGGAGATGGAGGTTGGTAAATACTCAATGGATCTCCAGATATCTGGAGAAACCTCAGCATATTTTCATTATGTTGATTGCTTGGTTGTTTTATGGATTTCATTATATTGCGGGCTGATTTGTTGAGTTACCATTATACCATTGCATCTGCATTAATCCTTCTGCAATGACATCACTTCCCATTTTGGCACTGTGCCCACCAATGATTTGGCCTTAGCCCACTCTTTCTTCTCTTCTCTGTGCTGCCAGTCAGCAACATTTTCGCAAAACACAGCATCAGTTGCTGCATCTATATTGATTACATGCGGCTTTGTGATACCGCCACCTCTCTCTCAAGCCCTCCCCTGTTTTCAAGTTGTCTGACTGCTGTCTATCATCCAGCATTATATGAGCAGAACCTTCTTCCCCAACTACATAGTGGAAAGACTGAAGCCATTGTTTTCAGTCCCTGATACAAAAATCCGTTCCCCCGTCATTAACTCTATCCCACTTCCTGGCAACTCTCTGACCCTGAACCAGGCAATTCCAGCATTTCTCCTCAAGATGACTTTCTGATCACATATCCATACCATCACTAATTCTTTTTATTTTAGCTCCAAACATCAACCACATTCCCCCCACAGCTCCTCTGCTAGTGAAACAGTAATCCATGCATTTGTTACTTTCAGACTCAACGAGTCAAATCCACTCCTGCAATGTTGCCTTCTTTCCAGTCTCCAAAATCTTTCTTGTTCAAACAAAGCTGCCTGTGTCCTAATTCACACCAAGTCTCATCCATCCATCAACCCATGCTTACCAACATACATCTGTTAAATAATGTCTAGAACTTAAAACGCTTCTTGTTTGCGAATCCTGACTTTGAGTGCCCTAGCCACTTCTGTAGTCTATCCTTCCACAAAATCCTCTGAGGTATCTGTGAGGTGTTTGCATTCATGAATTCCTACTCTTGAGCATCCTAATTTTAGTAGTGGCAGTACCAAGGCCTTAAGCTGTGGAGTTCCATCTCTATGCCTCACCTTATCTCTTTTTTCTTCTTTAAGATGCTGGTTCATAGCATCTGTCTTCTTTGCAGTTTTTGATTATCGAACATTACAGCGCAGTACAGGCCCTTCAGCCCTCAATGTTGTGCCGACCTGTGAAACCAATCTGAAACACATCTAACCTACACTATTCCATTGCCATCCATATGTTTATCAAGTTTTGTTATTTTTCTTTTAATTTATCTCTCAACTGTATTTGTTTCTTTGCCAGCTTTTTGTGTGAATGGGACTGACAACAAAGGTTATTGGGTTCACATCCTAGACATTAATTAGATTACCTTATTGTTTCACTTTGCTCTGCTATTATTAATAAGTTGTTCCATCTTTTTTAAAGCTGTAAAGTTGGTGTCCAATGTCAATTATTCACAAAGTCTGGGACTGGTTATTTAGAAAAAAATTATGCTTAGGAACAATTTTGGGGTCAATATTGAGGATCACTGAATATTCTAGTTTTTCTATGTCACGAATGCAGAGGCAGGAAGGCTGATTCGATTTGGAAGTATGTTTCTGAGTTGTAACAATGGTTATGCCAAAAGGAAGGTGTTGAATCCAAGATCAATATTTTCCATTCTAGCAATGAATAGTTTGAGTCACTAACTTCCATTCCACAGTGAAAGCCCTGTTACATCATAAGTGCATCAGGTCATTGCACCATTCTTTTTGCAGTGTTTTGAATAATTCACATGTGATAATCCGACCACCTCAAATAACTTATCTACCATACAATAAAAATGTAAAAGTAACTCATAGAAAAGTTAAGAAATCAATACATGTTTACTAAAAATAACTCCTATCGATTTTAAAATTACAATTTTCTTTATTTTGGTACAATTGTACAGGTCATTTTTGTGACCACATCTGGAGTATTGAGCATAGGTTTGGTCTCCTTATTTAAAAAAAGATACAAATGCATTAGAAGATATTCAGAGAAGGTTTACTCAACTGATACTTGGGATTGAGGGAGTAGGAGTGTATTTTATGAGGAAAGTTTGGACAGACTGGACTGTCTGCATAATATTGTAGTGTGGCAGTTCCTGTATCCTTTGAGATTTAGAAGAATTAGAGATAATCTTATTAAGATATATTAGGTTCTGAGAATGACCTGACATCCTGGATGCGACAAGGATGTTTATTCTTGTGGAAGGGACTAGAACGGGACATATATTGTTTAAAAATAAGGGGTCTTCTACAGTTTGTGATGAGGAGATCTTTTGCATACATGGTTAAGAGTCTTTGGTACTCTCTTTCCCAGAGAATGATGGAGACAGTCATTTAATATTTTTAAGGTAGAAGTAGGTAGATCCTTGACTGACAAGGGAATCAAAGGTTATTGGTGAGAACATGGAGTTGAGTTGCAATCAGATTAGTTATGATCTTATTCAATGGTGGAGTAGGTGAAGATCTAAGACCCCTCAAGAGGGTCCTCTTGGTTCGAGATTGGTTAAAAGAATCAACGAATACGGTCTGTTCTAAAAGCAAAGGTCATTAGTTTATTGAATTAAGGTACCTTGACGCAATTCTATCCAGCAACACAGAGGTTAAGGCTTTTGTGTTCCATAGTGAAGTTGAGCAATTAAATTTGAAAATTACACATTATTTATGGTTTTTTTAAGAGGTAGTACAGCCTTAATTACAAGAAAGACCAATCACATATAATAAGGTGACATGATTTACAGCAAGTTAATCCAATGATATTTCCTGGGAAAGGGTTCTTAATTACAAGAAAAGTCCAATCAACTGTAATATGGTGACATGATTGACCACAGGCTAATCCAATGGTATTCCTTGGAAAAGAAATCTTATTTACGTAAATTTTCATGCCATGTATCAGTTGAAGGTTAGTTTGAATGGTCAATTAATGTGACAGTATTCATTTTATGAAAACTCTATTGTCCTCTCATCTTTGAATTTCAGCTTAATTCTACAAATCAGTAGTACAGGTTCACAAGGTTCAATCAGTATTCTCAGCCATTTTATAGTATTTTTTTTTAAATTGAAAAACTATTTTGTGGTTAATAAAAATCTACATATACTGGTTGCCTAAATTCAAATTTTAGGTCTACATTTCCTCCTTTGGTCATTCTGTGACCACACCATAAAAACACGGATCAAATTAATCCAATTCAATGGCAGCAAAAGACTGCAATAATGCGTCCTCACCATGATTTAAGTGGAGAAGAAGCATTTTCTGGTTGGAACCAATATTGTCAATAGAAATTAATATTTTAGCAATAATACACTTAACTATAGCAATGCCAAAAAAAAGTCCAATTAAAACAACAGCACCATACATAGCCGTATTAATTAGCCAGTTGTACCATGAGCCAAAACCCCAATCTCCCCATCCTGCACCTTCATTCAGTTGGTTGACAAAAGTGCAAATACTATCGATATGTCTAGTGATGTTTTCAATAAGATCAGTGACCCCCATAATGCATTTTCCTTTAACTATAGCACAAAATCCACCTTCCTTCAGAAGTATGTAATCGGTTTTATTGGGCAAATAGGGCAATTCTGACAGCATGTCCCTAATTTCTATTCAGGCAGCAGTTGTCTCATTTCACAAAATCATGAGTCTACAAATGACATAATTATGGTTTTGATGACTAATAATTCCTGAAGACCCTCCTAATGAAAGAACACTAAGAGCTGCATATGCCAATGAGTGTGTTTTACTTCTTGGTATGGCCTTTGGATTCTTCCATTCTGCACAGCAAAATAAAGAATTTAGATTCGACTCTGAATCCCGAGACTATGTCTAGCATACCGACTCTTTTTGAGGATTGGGATTTTGTTCTTGTATACCTGCTGAGCCCTTAACATTTCCCGATTGTCCCCAGCCTTAATTTAAATCACTCACTTGTTACAAACCTTTCCGTTTTTTTTGAAAATGAAGCATCCAGCCTTCATAGCCGATATCATGGGGATGAGTGACCTGCGCCATCCTAAACCGGGTCCCATCCCAGGAACTAGAGTTATGTTAATGAAACATGCCCCTAGTTGTAAGACCAAACCAGCCACATTTGCTCAACATGTCCAAGGTGATGCGAATGTAAATGCAATAAAATTCAGTGAGTAGCCTGAATATGAATGGCTTGTTTTACAAGACTGAAAGATGCACCTATCTGTCTGATGGAAGTGACAAACAATTGAATAATAATCAAGAAGCTCAATTACCTTTATTTAACCCTACTCTTTTGCAATGTTTTCCACCTGGAGTCACTGACAGGATCCAGACCAACAGTATGAACCAGTCCAGGAATCTTTAGTCGCAAATGAGGTGAGCAGTGGTTTTCTATTGGGGTGGCCAGAACCGGACTGAACCATGATGCAAGTTACAGGTAAAACAAATTATATTCAGTGTCCTGGCGATCCCAAATGCTGTATGTCAGCCTTGATAGGGTTGATTGGAACCAGGATACCCACTGGGGGTAGAACCTACCTCATGTGCTCACCTGATGACCACTGCTGGACAATCTTTTCCTGAGGGGATCCTGAAAATGGGGACAGGCAGGCTCCAACATTTCATCTTTGAGACTGGCAACACAAGATCAAAAACCCCAGGGGTAAATGCCTAGCCCTTGCTTTAACTGTTGAAGTGTGGCCAATGGGGAGTAATGTGTCTTTAATGTTAACTCGGAGCCGGCGTTGGGAATTGACATGCTTTCATTCTATCAAAAGGAAAAGCTACTAATATACACTGACTTGTCATTGTACTTTTAATATGACCCATGATTTTAGAGCCTTGGGGGAACATTGAAGATTTTTAACCCCCAAGGGGTCAGCGTTATAGTAATGCTATTTTGTCCAATCAATCTGACAGTTATCAAGATGTTCGGCTCATGCTGATGAAACTGATACAGTTTCCAAAGTAGTGGGCAAGTATATGCAGCTGCCAAGCAGGCAACCTTACACCCATTCTGATCCCATTGGTTAAAGAATTTAAATTTAAATTTAAATGAAGAGCTAAGACCCCTCAAGAGGGGCCTTTTGGTTCGAGATCGGTCAAAAGAATCGACAAATGCGGTCTGTTCAAAAAGTAAGGGTCATTAGTTTATTGAATTAAGGTACCTTTATGCAATTCTATCCAGCAACACAGAGGTTAAAACTTGTTAAATATAAAATAAGTGTCTGGCTGAGCTATTATCTTCACTTAGATCTTTAATACTGAACAGTGATGGCTTATAATTTTGAGATTGTACCAATATCTAAATTCTGGGGTTAGCTCAATATTAGAAAAATTTCAGTGTGGTTTGTGTCATGTTACCATAATTTGGGGGCAACATTGCCCTCCAGCCAATATTCATTACCAACTTTTCTGCTCAAAATTAACATCAGGTTTCTACACTTAATTCTAATTATTGTTAACTACAGCTGTAGATCAGGCCATTTAATTGGGCACAATGTTAACGTTTTTTTTAAAAAAAGAGAATACAATATATTACAGAACTAATCTAAATTTTAGATAATATAGATGTTTTTTAATAGCAAAACTTCAAAGCGTATTACATTCTAGCAAAGCTGGATTTATAGAAATAGGTTTGCTTCATTCGCCCCTGCCTGGGCTTTTCAATATAAAATAAGAAGATAATAGGTAGGAAGGAAATCTCTAGTGCAGACTTTAAAATGAATGATCTGTTTGCCAACATGGGCAATGTATTTACGCCAGTGGGCTATTTGAGTTTGATTAATTTGAGAATTACTTATTTCAAAATTGCTCTTAGGGCTTCTAACCTGCTGAAGAGCACAAATTATGGCCTCAGATAAGGTACTCCCGTGATACTCAAAGCAGAATGTGGGTGACCTCTACTAGATTAGTTTGTGTTACTTTTTTGCTGCTGCCTATTTTGATCAACCATGTGTATATTGTATATACTCATAAAAAAGGAGGAAATGGTTTCTACTTTATTACAATGGACACTCCGCAGTCTCCAACTTTGCAAGGGGGAAGATGATAAAAATCGAACTTGAGCTGCTGTGTGGACTTGGCATTGCCAGTATTGGTGCTCAAGAAGGGACAGTTTACCTGTGCGGTCCTGAGCAAACAGAGACTGTATACGAACTATGCCAGGAAGATGTCCTTGTGTGCCGAAAGTCTGAATGTTGCCAAGAATGACTATTGCCATGATCAACTGCATCAAAAAGATTAACGGTTCATTTTTCAGAATGTCTTTACCATGTAAAGGTGTTGTGTGCCAGTTTGATTACATTTGTACTATGGGCATCCCTCATAAGCCTTGTCCCCTTTCAGTTAGATCACGTAGTAAAAGAGACAAAGGGGGGATGTTATCCTTCACTAACAATTTGTTTCTAGAAACCCACAATAAACTATTTGGAGAGAATGAAGTAATTTTGTTATGCCCTTACTTCAGCAAGAGACCCCTTTAATCCTTCCAAATTCTAGCACGGGCATACGAATGGTACTAAAGTATTTACAGGACATAATATCTCTTTTAGCTATTACCTATCCTCACCTGCTATTTGATTATGAACTTCCTCCAATAAATCTGCAATATTCTACCTAAATTGCTATAACGGTAAGGGATGGGGGTGCGCTTATGTAAGAGTGCCTAAAATTATTCCCTGTGCTATGATTAAATGTACTGGTCATCACTGTTTTTCTGAAGGACCTTGCATCTCATGTGTATTCCTTAATGAAAAATGTATCCCTATTACCACTGGAATTCAAACTCGATGTGGAGAGGGTAACAACACGCACTTTCATTATGATTCCCCTAACAGCACTAACATTTTCCCAGTTATTGGATGGATAGACCATTTTGGGATGTCGACCATGTTTCTTATCAAGAAACTTACCTCATTTGATTAGATGATTTTCACCCTCAGCACCCAGGGCCAAATTACGTAATCATGGGTTATCCACATAGGCTCCAGGGATTCCTATTCATGCTCCTAGTCTGTATATTCATATGTTCATCGATGCCAGATTACGAAGAATTAACAGCATATTTAATAATAAAACATTGCTTTTGAAGTTACTGCTTTCATTTATTTCGTAAATTATGACTTATTTTATACAATACGCATGTGTGTGCCCTTCATTGTTTTATTTTAATACTCTTCCTTTCTGAAGAATCCATTTACATTGGAATATACCACCTCAGGTTTCAGGTACCATTCATTCCCATAGCATGTGATCATCTTCACCTGTAAGCAGTAAAGACTGGTGAGCTATTCAAATATGAAACATTACTCTTGGCTATAATTCAGTTCCCAACCAATATCTATCGAAGTGTTTTACAGGTGTAGTGGACGGATGTCGCTACATAATCTTCTGATGTGGCAGTCCTTGCTAATATCTCCTTATGTGACTTATTGTCAAGTTTTGTTTTATAGCACACTTCTGAAAAACCTTGGAACATTTTATTATATTAAAACAAATTACCTAAATATACCTCTTCTATGAGATATACATCAGCACCATATTGTGAAAAAGGCACCCTTGAATTTGATGAGTGTGCCTGGGTGATTGAGGGTAACCTTACTTGTAACCTGCATGCAGTCAGCAGGCTGTTCAACATTAGCCAGACCTACAAA
The DNA here is from genome assembly GCF_020745735.1 of Hemiscyllium ocellatum. Taxonomy (NCBI): domain Eukaryota; kingdom Metazoa; phylum Chordata; class Chondrichthyes; order Orectolobiformes; family Hemiscylliidae; genus Hemiscyllium; species Hemiscyllium ocellatum. Next base: position 56,006,023 of record NC_083410.1, on the reverse strand, counting down.
ACCAAGCATTCTCTCTCCTCGACTGGCATCATTGGTAAAATAGATGTTATTTTAGAAAAACCAAACATTCAGTCACCTCTTTTTAAGCATTATATGAGCTGCTGATTGAGAGAGTTTGTAAAGTCAAACAAGTTGAGGGGGTGGTGTCTTTGACAACCTGATAGCTAACATACTGGAAAAACATGCCATCAGGTCCATTTGGCGCCAGGTCTTGTTCCAGCAGGTGGCAACTTTTTACCACTAACCAATAGGAGATGCCGAATCACCTGAAACACTAGTTTTCAGAGATGATGCAATGTATCTTGATATGGTGTCATGTGAGCAGTACTTCTATCTGGCCATTCCCTTTCTTTGATAAAGCTACAATCTGAGAAGTGAGATTTATTGCGCTTGCTGTTCCTATTGTGATGATGAGTATTTGGCAAATTGGGTTCTAGAATGGACAGAACTATGTAAGTTTCATTTGTATTACTATACTGTATGGGTTAAGAAGGATAAGTCATTGTTTTAATTTCATTTTGAGTTCTGAGTGGTAATTGGTGTTTGTAAAGTTGTTTCAACGCAACTAAATGAGCCTTTAAAAAAAATTGAATAATTTTTGAGTTTAGAAAATAAAGGTTTAAGATAACAAAAATAATGTGCTATTGCCTGCCAACAAGGTATCCTATTGAACAAGGATACAGGGACAGAAATGAGCTTCTTTTTACAAAAAGAGAGAATCATCCAGAAGGTTCGTGAATGAGTAAGCTTCTTTAAGAGAAAAGCATCTCATTCAGAGAGAAACATCCTGTAACATCAACAGTACACTTTAGCAGTCTCGAAAATATGCAGGCAGAAAGAGAGAGTCTTGATTCATTTAGAAGTTAGTGAGAGAAACATTTCAGAATCCGAAGGCATGAAGGTATTAGTGAGGAAGGCATTCCACAAGGCTGTTGAATAATGAGTTTAAAAGAGCCCATGCTAAGGAATAACTGTGCTGTGTTAACAGTTTGTTTAAGGCTGTCATGAAGAGACATTAACCAATGAAGACAGCATCGAGTGAATGCAGACCTTTGCTGGAAAGAAACCATTATAGCCCTGGCAACTGAACAAAGTAATTTAAAGTGGATGTAGGATGAGCATTCACTGAGGTTTGAGTACCTCTGAGAGTTCTTGTTGAGGTAAAATGGTTGAATCTCTATTTGTGATGTTTGGAATAAGATTGTTTCACTTAGTTCTTCTTTACTAAAAAAAGTTCATTTTCCACAGTTATGTACAATAAACCTTCATATTATTTGATTAGAAGAGCTGGCACGGTGGCTCAGTGGTTAGCGCTGATGCCTCAGAGCACTGGGAACAGGGGTTCGATTTCACCCTTGGGCGACTGTCTGTGTGGAGTTTGCACCTTCGCCCTGTGTCTCCCTCTACGTGCTTCAGTTTCCTCCCATAGTCCAAACATGTGCAGGTTAGGTAAGTTGCCATGCTAAGTTGCCCATTGTGGATAGGTGGGGATTAACCTTGGGAAATGCAGCATTACAGAGATAGGGTAGAAGTGTGGGTCTGGGTGGAATGCTCTTTGGAGGGTCAGTGTGGACTCAATGGGTTGAATAGCCTGTTTTCATATTGTAGGGATTCTATGATTCTAAGCACATTGGCAGCCTCTTGTGAATATCTTCAGTGACTGACCACCACAGTAAGCAAATTGTCAAAATAAAAAATCTTATTTGTAAAGCCAGTTACACCATTTTTGCTGCTTTTTTTGATGGTGCATCGTAGACATTTTTCCTTCTGCTCTTGTGGAATCTGCTGGTCATCATGGTATCATCCAAGGTCCAAAGTGAAGCAGCATAAGCACTATTCATGCTGATCTGGTAAATCAGAAGCTCAGAGTGGAAATGAGACATATGGATCTCTAAAATTGTGAAACATAGCGTCTCAACCCAAGCAAACAAAAGATTTCACACACAAACAAGCATCTGCCAGGTGAGTACTGTTGGCATAATCTCCTGTAACATTTTCAATCTCCCTCTTTCCTCCTGTCTCTCATTAATTGATGCGGTGTTCCTGATTCACTTTGACTGTCAGCTTCCAGGAAATGTGTAAAGATAGCTGCTTGTATACAAATTATCCCGCTGCATTTAAAAGCAGAATTCAGTGGAGCTGGTTTCTAATTTCAATGCAAAACCATGTGCTTTTAACCCCCACCTGCTCCCATACACACCTGCTCATGCAGGTTAAGATTCATCCCATCATCTTTAATGAAGTGGCAGTTTGCTAAATTGTTATTTTAATTTTTGAAGCAAAAAATATTGAAGGTACAAAATGTAAAATTGCAAAATCTTCCACTTGTCTCAATGCATCCTCTAGCTTTAAATAACCATCTTATAGTTACTTGATGACAGGTGTCCAAGACAAACATTATCAGCTTTGGTATGCTATGACATTCCCAGGTAAAATGACCTAGTGATCAAAAAGCTCTTTCAGATGGAGCTATCAAGAGTCATTAAGATACAATCATCTCTGCAGTGAAGAGGAGCTTGGAGAAGATATAATCTGTCTTCATTTTCAGCACTTTAACACTTCTGAATCAAATATTTCGAAGTGAAAGCTCTCACATTGTGTAGTCTTCTGCTGAACAACACATTAATTATCAGTGGTATCTTTTGTTCCCTTGCTCACCATGAATGTGGCAACTTTAGTCCTGACAATCAGGAAGCTGAAATGATTATTCCATACAGTGACATTCTTAAAGCTGAAAAACCACAGGCAGACCTTTCAAACTTGTGCCAAATTAAGGTAAAACAATGCAGATCTTTTTTGGAAAGTTTGATGTCTGTAAGCTTAATGGCAAACTCAAATTTAGGGGTGGGCATTCAACATAAATCTCAACTAAATGTATACCTACCTTTGGGAGGATTTTTAACCTGGCTTTTCTCCGAATTTCTAGACCGGCAGCTAAGCTACTCAGTCAAAGTTGATAGGGTCCTAATTGAAGGATGGGGGGAACCGAAGAGTGTTACGGCCTTTATGAACATCATATCTCCTCTCCCCCAGATACTTATCGATCCTGCTGTGAGACCAATGGAAACCCAAGTTCTTACTTATCTGGGTGTTGTTGGGTGAATAAGGGCTATCAGATTTTGTGTACAATGTTCAGCACCATTTGCAAATCCTCAGGTACTAAAGCAATCCATGTTCAAAAGCAGCAAGACCTGGAAAATATCCAGCTGTGGGTTTACAAATGGTAAGTAATACAAACGCAAGACAAAGACCATTTCTAACATGAGAGAATATAACCATTGGCCCTTGTCATTCAATGGTATTGCCACTAATGCATCCCCCACTCTCAACCACATGGAAGTAGTCATTCTCCGCCCATCACTGTCCTATATGGTATAAAAGTGAGGCCTGGCATTTAAAACAGCTGTGAGCACATGCTGGCAGGCAAGAGGATAAGTGGCTTGGAGGGGAACTTGAAGATGGTGGTGATTCTGTGTATCTGCTTCTCTTGTCCTTCTGTAAGGAAGTTGTTGAGGATTTGGAAGGTACTCACTAAGGAATCTTGGTGAGTTTCTGCAGCGTACCTTATAAGTGCTGCTCCAAAACATTGATGGTGGAGGGAATAGACACTTGTGGATGTGGCACCAATCATATGCACTGCTTTATCCTGTGTGGTGTCAAGCTTCTTGAGTGTTGTTGGAGCTTTATTCATCCAGGAAAGTGGTAAGAATCCCATCATATTTCTGACTCATGCCTTATAAATGGGGACAGGCTTTAGGAAGTCAGGAATAATTTCTCACTGCTATATTTCTATCCCCTCACCTGCTCTTGTAACCACTGCATTTATATGGCTAATCAATGTAACTTCCATGTAGTTGATTGTGGGGAATGCAGTAGTGGCAATACCATTGAATGACAAGGGCCAATGGTTATATTCTCTCATTAGAGATGGTCTTTGTCTTGTGTTTGTATTACTTACCACATGTAAACCCACAGCTGGATATTTTCCAGGTCTTGCTGCTTTTAAACATGGATTGCTTTAGTGCCTGAATATTTGCAAATGGTGCTGAACATTGTACAATCATCAATGAATTTCCCCATTTCTAATCTTATGATGCGACAAATGTCATTGATGAAAAGTTTGGGCCTGGACAACTAAAATGAAGAACTCCTGAAGTTGTCCAAGAAATGAGTTGACTGACCTGCAAACATTATTACCATCTTCCTTTTTCCCATATATATTTCTCCAATCAATGGAGATTTTTCCCAAAATGTCCATTGACTCCAGTTTTGCCAAGGTCTCCCTGATGCCACACTCAGTCAAATGCTTTATGTCAAGGACAATTACTCTCATTTCAACTCTTGAATTCATTCCTTTTGTCTATGTTTGAATCAGAGCTATAACAAAGTCGCTAGTTGTGTGGCCCTGACAGAACCAAAAGTGAGCATCATTGCACTTGATAGCACTATTGATGACCACTTCCATCGGTCTACTGATGATTAACAGTAGACTCATGGGTAGTAATGTCTTTGGTTGGATTTACCCTGTTTTCTGTGAAAGGTCATACCTGGGAAATTCTCTACATCGTTGGGTAGATGCCAGTCTTGTAGCTATACTGGAAGAGCTTGGCTAGGGATGTAGATTCAGTTATTGGGATATATATATATATATATGGTAAATATTGATTCTTTCTTTGAAGAACTGAAGCTCTGACAGAATGTCAATGCATTGCGAGTTCATGGTGAGATGTTTGAATTCTATTTTTTGTTTTTTGTGGCTGTATGCTGTCTAAAACTATTGGAATAAGTATCTGAAAAATAGTATGGCACCTTTTTTTAATGCTTTTCTCTTCTTTTTTGTCATTCCAACTTCAAGATTTACTACGCCTTTAATAGTTACATGCTAGTGCTATATGTAGCACCTGTGCTCAAAATGAGTGAGTTGCAATGCCAGACTCAACGTTTCTCTCTGTCTTTGTGTCTTTTCTGGGGAGAGACGGGAAAACGTGGCAGAACTAAGCAATCACTGTAAACAGATAAGCATTTTACTTATATAAATGGCATTTTCCTGGTGTTTTTTGTTTCTCTGAAATTAGCTTAATAGATTGGAGATGCTGTTTGAGCACCTTTTAAAAGCTTATATTTTAATCAGTTGTCCTTCTTTCAAACTGCCAGATTTAAAAATGAAGTTGCATCAACTAGAACCTGTTTGCATTTCTAATAAAGATAGACAGAGGTAGAGTATTGGTATGGGCAGATTCCCATTGGGGTGAATTGAGCTTTTAGCTCTCAGTCCACTATGCGTTTTGACATGGTTGGTGGGTTGCTGTCTTTGGGATCCTCCCACTACCTTCATTGTAGTAGTGAGCTTAGAGCTATGTTGGAACATGATGGGCTGGGCACATTTTCTATTTCATGTGCACCCCTCTCTTGAAAACACAGCAAGGAGGGGCATATAACATCCTGCCATTGAGATTCTTTTTGATGATGTTGGTTGGCATGTATGTTGGTGAGGATCCTTGAGAGAATATCTAACTTAAAATGGAATAGTGTCATGGGATCCACCTTAAGAGGGCAGATGAGGTGTCAGTTCAACATCTTATCTGAAAGATAAAATTTTTGCCAATGCAGAGTGTGTAGGAGAGTGCTCCTGCCACACAGAATCCAGTTATTAACATGTTGCCAGTACATGGTTTCACCTGTAAGGAATGTAGCAACAGTAGGAGATTATTTTGCCATGCTAAAGTGTTCCACTATTCAATAAGATAGTGGCTGATCTGTGACCCAACTTCATCCCTTTGCGCCATGTCTCATAACAGTTTTGATGAACAAAACACTATCAATCTCAGTTTTAAAATTAACAACTCATCTAGCATCAATTACTGTTTGATGAAGAGACTTCCAAAATGCATTCCTGTGTAGATATACTTCCTAATTGCATTGTGAACAGTCTGTCTCTTGTTTTTCAGCCATGTTTTCTAAGTCTTTGAGTTCAAAAGTAATGGAATTAGTTTCTCCATATCCGCCCAATCTGGTTCTCTTGAGTTGTGAGCGAATAACTCCTGAACATTTTAATTTCAATGGATTACAACACTAATTTGTGTAATCTATTTTCATAATTTGGAATCCAGGGTCTATTCAGGTTAATCAGCACAGCAGTACCTCCAAGACCAACACATCTTCCCTGAGATCTGATGCTTAGAATGCACACAGTAATCCATGGCTCTATGTAGCTGCAGTTTTCTTATAGATATAAAGACCAACATTCTTTTAACCTTTTTGATTATTTTCTGTATCTGTTCCTGACATGTCAATGATCTATGTTCCTGACTGTCCTCCAAGGCTGTTTGGACTTCTCTTTCTAGATTTTCATCACAGAAGATATCTTATTCCATCCTTTTGAGGTCTAAAGCAGATAATGTCACATTACCTACTTTGTTACAAATTTAAGGCTTTAAAGAAAGCTATTGTTTTAAACTGTCCATTCCAACATAAGAAAATGCAGCATGACCTGGAGTAGTGAGTGGTGTGTCAAAATTTCTAATCTAAATGAATGTCTTTTGAATGCAAGAGAATCATAGAATCCCTGTAGTATGGAAACAAGCCAATTGGCCCATCAAGTCCACACTGACTTTCCAAACAGCATCCCACCCATACCCACACCCCTACTCTATAACACTGCATTTACCATGGCTAATCCATCTAGCCCACACATACCTGGATACTATGGACAATTAAGCATGACTAATCCACCTGACATGCACATCTTTGGACTCTGTGAGGAAACCAGAGTACCTGAATGAAACCCATGCAGGCATGGGGAGAATGTGCAAGCTCCACACAGACAGTTGCCTGAGGACGGAATTGAACTTGAGTCATAGAGTCATAAAGAAGTACAGCACAGAAACAGACCCTTTGGTCCAACTTGTCCATGATGATCAGATATCCCAACCCAATCTAGTCCCACCTGCCAGCACATGGCCCATAGCCTTCCAAACCTTCCTATTCATATATCATCCAGAAGTCTTTTAAATGTTGCCATTGTACTAGCTTCCACCACTTCCTCTAGCAGCTCATTTCATACACGCACCACCCTCTGAGTGAAAAAGTTACCCCTTAGGTCTCTTTTATATCTTTCCCCTCTGACCCTATGCACTCTAGTTCTGGACTCCCCCACCTCAGGGAAAAGACTTTGTTTATTTATCCTAACCATGACCCTCATGATTTTATAAACCTCTAATAGGTCACCCCTCAGCCTCTGTACTCCAGGGAAAACAGCCCTAGCCTATTCAACCTCTCCTTATAGCTGAAACCCTCCAACCCTGGCAACATGCTTATAAATGTTTTCTGAACCCTTTCAAGTTTCATAACATCTTTCCAATAGGAAGGAGACCAGAAGTGCATGTAATATTCCAACAGTGGCCTAACCAATGTCCTGTACAGCCACAACATGACCTCCCAACTCCTGTACTCAATACACTGACCAATAAAGGAAAGCATACCAAATGACTTCTTCACTATCCTGTCTACCTGCAACTCCAATTTCAAGGAGCTATGAACCTGCACTCCAAGGTCTCTTTGTTCAGAGTCCCTGGCATTGAGAGGTAGTAGTGCTAACCACTGAGCCATCGTGTCAATGGAAGACTATATTTCAATGATCTGCGAGCTTCTTTTTTACCTGATAGGGAGAGCATTAGGTTTTGGAAATTTTCACTTTTTAGTGCTATCTTTGGCTTGATTTATGCTATTTGCATTAATTCTGCTGAGTGGTTGCTGTCAAGCTGGGGCTTTGCTTGGAGTCAATGTTGCCAGTATAGGCCCTAGATGCTGGAAAGTCAGAGTGAACAAAGTGTGGAGCCAGAAAAAGCACAGCAGGTCAAGACGAGCAAGGGAGTCAATGTTTCAGATTGGAACCTTTCATCAGGGCCTTGGTCAGGTTCGCTGCATATTGGAAAGTTGTAGGCATGACCACCTTGATTTCCTAGCCAATAGTTAAAGTTAATGACAAGAAAGCCATGAGAAGTGTAGCTGTGATTACTTGACACATATCTGATAATGGGCTCAATCCAGTATTTCCCAATATGTTCAACTATCCACAGAGCTCTACCATTGGATATTCTTCCCTATCCCTCATGGAGTTGTGTCTAGTCTGTGCCTTGGCTACTTTCTCTTTTGAAGGAATCCCATTATTCACTTACTGTTCATTATCTGTCAATCCATTTGGGCCCATCCCATTTCAACTCACTGAAATTAAAGCTCCTTTAGTTAAATATTTCAAAGTTTGATTTTATTTCTCATTCCTTTCCATGACTAGACAAAATGCAATATATTGTGATGATTGCTTCCTGAATATTTTCCACACAACATGCTCCCTTTGCTCTATGTCATTTCCCAGACCCAGACCCAGCACTGTTTCTTGTTGCCTGGATATGTATATGTGTGTGTGTATACACACATATATGTATCGTTTTGCAACTTGCCTGTAAGTTTGCTGCTCTATCACCTTTCCACTATTTGATGATCTCTATTGTGCACCCAGCAGCAGAATAGCTCTTCTACACTTCCTTGATTTATAACCTCTATCTTTAAACCCTTAAGCACATAAACACATATTTAGAGATGAGTATCTTGAAATAAAATGCAATTACCCTTTTATCTTCTGGCCCCAGATTGTGAATACATTGTAGCCAGAAAAATTAAATACCAGGTCTCCATTATTTCCCTAATTTCAAGACCAGATGGGCTTCTTGTGCCTAAAGGTCAATAACATTTCTTCCCGGATGTGATACAATGCACCTTAAATCCTCTATAATCTGCTTTGTCTTTTTGCCCTGTCTAATTCCTCCTATTTCTGAACTATTTAATTCTAATGTTGCTGGTCTCTCTTGGTCCCCAAGAGCTTCCCTGTTGTCAATATTGGTGAAATTAGGTGAAAGTTTCTGGGGAGTTTTCACTGTGGCCTTGCAAGCCCAACCTATTTTAACTGAAGGCTTCACAGCCATTCCACAGACAAACTGGCTGCCTGAGGTGGGCAACCCTAGGCAGCTTGCTAGCTGAGGGGTTACTATGATCATGCAACAGAGAAGTCAAATCTCTGGCTGTCAGATCAATTACGTTAGTGAAGTCTGGGGAAGCTTTTCTGAATAAAATGGGAATTACCATTTGAGTTGGAATGTACCACGTCCATTCTGTGATCCTTGACTTACAGCGCATGAACTGAGTTTTAATGAGTGGAACGTTTACTAATAAAAAGTACCAAATAAATACAAGTTATCAACTCTGTAGATAGAAATGATTGGATACTGACTTTTTATGTGTTGATGAAACTCCTACATGCATTATTTAGACACTTAAATTATCCAAAAATACAGCAGTGTTAAAGTAACCATGGTATGAGAGCCAAGCAATAGATATATTCCTATGACTTAACCACATTTCCGAGTCAGCCACCACTTGAGTTTCTACCAGCCTAATTCATGGTTAATTTCTCTATTTAATTCTAGTCTATTTGAATAGCCTCTCTACTTAACTGGATAGATTACAGTCTTGATTCAAAACTCAGCTTTTATGTAAATATAAGTCAATTCGCACATGATGAAATATACAATTAAGGGTTTTAAACACTGTTGAAAGGAATCAATTTAATTGTATGGAAATAACACTCTCTACTATGTGGCGTGTTCAAGATTAAGAGTGGAAAGACATTTATAATCTAATTCCACATTCTTACAGCTTACCAAACATCTTCCGTTGAGTCAGACTGAAGATAAGCTGGTGCTTCTCATCTTCCCAGATTTATCAAATGATCTTACAGAAGAAAGTGATCACCATGGCAACAAATGATTGTCACATAGTACCAGTGTAACAAATTTCAATCTGTTTCATTTCAATCCACTTTGTGTCTTTCAACCTTTTTTAATTTGAGAAAATTGAGAGAGCTATATTTGCTGGGCTGATGATGCAGTACTGCATCAGAGTTCTGGGCAATTGAATGAATATTGAAACAAGTGGCCTTTCCTTTCTGGGCAGAATTCACATCTCTTTTATACACCATTATGTAGAAGGCTTGATTAAAATTCCTTCCTGTAGAGATTATTTTCACTTCCAGTGTTGAAAGTGACTAATCCAGATGAGTATTTTATGATTAATGCTAGACTAAGCAAATAAACAGCTGTCTTGATTTGTAAACTGCTTTGATGACAATATTTCCCAGAAGCTTATCTAAATCATCAATGCTCTGCAATTCGGAGAGGCCTATCCTAGCGATTGTCAAAATATTTTACTTTTAATTCGTAATAAGTGAAAATTCCACATCATACCATGGGTTTCATCAGCCTTTAAATATGAATAAGAAAACAAAAAGTAGTGTTAATTTTAGCCTTAATCATAGAATACCTACAAAGTGGAAACAGGCTATTAGGCTCAACAAGTCAACACCAACCCTCTAGTGAGTATCCCACCCAGATCCATTACCCTACTACTCTACATTTCCCCTGACTAATGCACCTAATTGACATATCCCTGAACACTATGGGCAAGTTAGCATGGCCAATTCACCTAATTTGCACACTTTGGGCTGTGTGAGGAAACTAGAGCACCCAGAGGGGACCCATGCAAACACAGCGAGAATGTGCAAACTCCACATAGACAATTGCCTGAGGCTAGAATTGAACCTAAGTCCCTGCTACTGTTAGACAGCAGTGCTAACCACTGAGCCATTGTGCCAACCCATCATCTAGTGTTTTCTGAGTGATAATTTGATCAAAACAATTAATCTAAAATCCTATATCATCAGCTATTCTGAATTTTTTTGTGGCTTGTTAATGAACTTACTCCCTTTATAAAAATAGAGCCATTGTAATTTCATTACATGATCAAAATTTCCACCAGTTTTTCCTGTAGATAATGAGTCTAATGGTCATTTGTTCCTCAGGCTACTTACAATTGTCTCCATGGCCTCACCCTTCCCTTGCATATTAATCTTGTCTGAATGAAAGGTAGAGCAATTGAAACTGGGCATGCACAAGAAGCATGGTTTAGTGCAGACATCTCAAACAGTTTTAGAGCTGGAAAGAATTATAGAGATAGGGAGGAGTGAGGGTTTTTGCTATCCTCTTGCAATTGTGGGTTTAATTGTCTTTGGTGTCTGCTATCTGTAGGATGTATAAAGCTAGCTATGTAGCCCTGCCTAATAAATAATCATAATGGTCAGGAATTACATAGAAGGTCTCTTCAGTCTTTTTTTATATGTTGTAGTGAAGTGTAGTGTGCACCTACCATCTTACTCTAATTGTATTTTTCTTTCCAGGCCTCAAAGTTTAAAGTAGAGTACTTGGTCTCAACCATGACCCAGCATCTGAAAGGATCAATACATTTCTTACGGTATCTAATTCAAGCTCGTCTCTCTGTCATTTAGCTTGAACTTTGCATTCCAAAAAACCATCATGTGAGTCTGCATCAGTCAAATTCCTTTTGTGGGCCCATCATACACACTACGAAGAGTTTATCCTGTCAATCTTATTGCTGGTACCCGATGCAGATTGCAGTTATCTGTGTTTGATTTTAAGTGCAGCTACTGCTGTAACCTTACTCTAGTCTCTGTTTTGGACAGCTGGCTCTCAATAAAACTGGCTGAGTTGAGTTCCTGGCTGTGAGTTCATTCATGACTTGAAAAACATTCTGTTACTTCATGTGTTTGCCATTGTGTATCTGCTGAATGATCATTTTTTCCTCAGCATTGTAAGTACTTTTCTTTCTGTAATATTTTACCTATTTTGGGCAATTGATTTGTTTCCTGTTACTCCACAGTGTACTTTGGGCCTTCTCCCATACTTGAATTTATGAAAGGACAGGCAGAAGTGTGGTGAGGTAGAATTGGTGGTAGTAGATGGAATAAGTACAAGTGATTTTGAATCAGAAGATGTGGAATCGATATGGTTGGAGATAAGAAGTAAAAGGGGAAAGAAAGCACTACTAGAAGTTTTGAATAGGGTGCCTACAATTAGCTACTGGTTGGACAGAGAAAAAAATCAGAGATAATGAGGGCATGTAACAAAGGCAGTACGTTAATCATGGGTGACTTTAATCTTCATGTAGATTAGGACAGTCAGATTGGCAGAGGAAGCCATGAGGAAGAATGCATAGAGTGTATTCACGACAGTTTCTAAGAACAATATGTTATGGATCCAGTCAAGTGTTATGCTGTTTTGGATTTAGCGATGTGTAATGAGGCAGATTTTAGTAAATGCTGTCAAGCTTAAAGATTCTGTAGGAAATAGTGCTCATTACATTGTAGAATTTAACATTCAGTTTGAGTGGTCATTGCAAGTTGCAAGTTAGACTAAATAAATAAGGAACAAGGGAGTGGACTGGAGTGGACTGGGAAGAAGTTTAGCAGCAAAAACATTTCAGTATGAATGGCAGATGTTTAAGAAAATAGTTCATGGCTCACAACAAAGATATATGCCAGTGAGAGAGAAGAATTCTAGGAAGGGGATAAGACAGCCATTTTTAACCAGGGAAGTTAAAGATAGCATCAGATTAAAAGAGAAATTTTAGGGGTAAGCTGGAAGATTGGGAAAATTTTTAAAACTGATGAAAGTGACCAAAAAGGAATAAAAAGGGAGAAAATAAACTTGGAGGATAAACCTGCAAGTAATATCAAGAAAGACAGCAACATTTAAAAAAAAATGACAAGGAAGAGAGAAGCCAAATTGAATATAGATTCTTCAGAGAATAAGATGGGGAAATAAAAAATAAGGAGTCAAAAAATGTCAGAAGAGCTGAACAAATACTTTGAATCAATCTTCACTAATAGTTATCCAAAATAACTAAATATTCAGAGGGAAAAAGGACAGGAAATAAATGCAGTAATTATTAATAGAGAAAAAGTTACTAGGAAAACTAATGCGGCTCACAATTGATAAGTTCCCTGGTCCTGATGGGATGCATCCTAGGATATTAAAAGAAGTAGCTATAGAGATAAAGGTCATAATCTTTCAGGCAGTGTCAGAGTTTGGAAACTTCCAGAGGATCACAAAACTGCCACTATGCCACTTTTATTTAAAAAGAGATGGTGACTAAAAAAGTAACTTAAACAGTTAGCTTAACATCTATTATTGGGAAAATATTAAAGTCTATTAAAAGGGATATAATAGCAGAGCAATTAGAAATTCATAATATGATGAAGCAGAGTTAGCATGGCTTCATGAAAGGGAAACTATGCCTGGCAGATTTCCAGAATTCTTTGAGGAGGTAGCAAGCAGATAGATAAAATTAAAACAGTGAAAGAGTAAAACAGCAGGATAGAATAAGGCCCTTTAAGAAACAATGTGGCCGTCTATGTGTGGTACCACAGGAGATAGGTCTGATACTAAATTAATAGTTTGCACCGGTATTTACTGTGGAGAAGAACATGGAAGGTAAGGAACTTAGGGAAATAAAGAGTAATGTCTTGAAAAGTGTCCATATTACAGAGGAGGTACTGAAGATCTTAAAATGAATAAAGGTAGATAACTTCCACAGACCTGGGAAACTAAGGAAGAGATTGCTGGGCCACTTCCTGAGATATTTGTATCATTGATAGCCATGGGTGTGGTGCCGGAAGACTGAAAGTTGGTGAATGTGGTGCCATTAGTTAAGAAAGCCTGTAAAGAAAATCCAGGGAACTATAGGCTGTTAAGCTTTACATCAGTGGTGGGTAAGTTGTCGAATGGAGTTCTGAGGGATAAGATTTACACATATTTTTAAAGGCTAGGACTGATTAGGGATAGTCAACATAGCTTTCTGCGTGTGAAGTATGGATAAAGAGTGGAGCTGGAAAAAGCACAGCAGGTCAAGCAGCGTCAGAGGAGAAGGGGAGTCAATATGTCAGGTCGGAACCTTCCATCAGGACTGGGGGAGGGGAAGAGGGTTGAGGCTGGAGGAAAGGTGGGTTTGGATGGTGACAGGTGGATGCAAGTAGGACATGGCTGTAACTGGTCAGTGGGAAAGGTGATGTGGATCGGTGGGAAGGAAGATGGACAGGTAGGGTCAGTTTAAGGAGGCGGGTGGAGAGGGAGGGCCAGGCATAGGATGAGGTGGGGGTTGGGAGATTTGGAAGCTGGTGAATTCTATGTTGAGACCATATGGTTGCATGCTCCCAAGGTGGAAGGTGAGGTTTCTTCTTCCAGTTTACATGTGGCCGTGTGTTAACAGTGGAGGAGACCCAGCATGGACATGTCGTCGGGGGTGTGGGAGGGAGAGTTGAAATAGTTGGCAGCTGGAAGGTGGGGTTGATTGGAGTGTACGGACCGTAAATATTCCCTGAACCAGTTGCCGAGTTTGGACTTGGTCTTTCAGATGCAATAAATCAGGTTAGATAAATCATGTCTCACTAACTTGATCGTATTTTTTGAAGAGGTAACAAAAAGATTGATGAAGGCAGAGTGGTAGACTTTGTGTATGTTTACTTATGAGAACATTTGATAAGATTCCACATAGTAGACTGGTTGATAAGTTAGATCACATGGGATCTGGGGGAGCTAGCCAACTGGATACAAAATTGGCTTGAAGGCAGGAGACACAGGGTGTTGGTGTAGGGTTGTTGTTTTGGACTGGAGATCTGTGACTGATGGTGTGCCTCAACTATCAGAGCTGTTTTTTTCTCATTTGCATAGATGTCTTGAATGTGAGTGTATGAGGTATGGATAGTAAGTTTGTAGATGACTCAAAAATAGTGGTGTAGTGGATAGTGAAGAAGATTATTTCAGAGTATGATGGGACTTTGATTAGATGGGCTGATGTGCCGAGGAGTGACAGATGGAGTTTAATTTCAATAAACATGAGGTGTTCCATTTTGGTAAGGCATACCAGGGCAGGACTTATACAGTTAATGTTATGACCCTGGGGAATATTGCTGAACAAAGAGATCTAGGGTTTAGGCTTGAAAGTGGAGCCACAGGTGATGAAGAAGGCATTTGACAAGCTTGTCTTCGTTGAACATAACACTGAGCATAGCAGTTGTGATGCCATGTTATGGCTATATAAGATATTGGTGAGGCCACTTTTGGAATATTGCATTCAATTCCAGTTGTCCTTTTCTTAGGAAGAATACTGTTAAACTTGAGAGGGTGCAGACAAACTTACAAGGATGTTGCTGGGACTGGAGGGTTTGAGTTACAGGGAGAGGCTGAATAGGCTGAGGCTCTTTTCCCTAGAGCGACTGAGGCTGAAGGGTGACATTATTGAGGTTTATAAAATCATGAATCACGGATAGGGTGAGTAGCCAGTTCTTTTTCCGAGGTGAGGGACTCCAAAACTAGAGAACATAGATTTAAGGTGAAAGGGGAAAGATTTTAAAAGGACCCAAGGGGTAATCTTTTCATGAAGAGGGTGGTGTGTGCATGGAATGAGCTGCCGAAACAAATAGTGGAGGTGCGTACAGTTATAAAATTTTAAAAACATTTGGATGGGGACATGAATAGGAAGGAGAAAGTGAGGACTTCAGATGCTAAAGATTAGAGTCAAAAAGTGTTGCGCTGGAAAAGCACAGTAGGTCAGGTAGCATCTGAGTAGCAGGAGAATCGACGTTTCAGGCATAAGCCCTTCATTCCTTATGCCCAAAGCATCGATTGTCCTGCACCTTGGATGCTGCCTGACCTGCTGTGCCTTTCCAGTGCAACATGTTTTCACGTGAAAAGGAAGAGTCTAGAGGGATATGGGCCAAATGCTGGCAAATGGGACTAAGTGAGATTGGGATGCCTGGTTGGCACAGATGAGTTGGACTGAAGGGTCTATTTCTGCGCTGTATGATTCTATGACTCTATAATATATTTCAATTTTCAGTAGGCATCTATTAAGGTGCCACACATTATGTTACATAATAAGACCTCATGGTATTTTGGGCAGTATTTTAGCATAGGGAGAAGATTGGCTAACTAACAGAAGTCACAGAGTCAGGTTGGGTGGGAGGCATTTTCAGACTGACAACCTGTAACTAGTTGCCTCTGGGAACAGTGTTGTGGCCACAATTATTTACAATATATATTCATGACCTGGATGACTAAAACGAATATACTACAGCCAAGTTTGTGGATGACACAAAAGTAGATCATAGAATCATAGAATGACAACAGTGTGGAAGCAGGCCCTTCCACCCAACAAGTCCACAACCGACCCTCCAAAGTGTAACCCATCCAAGCCCATTCCCCTATCCTATCACTCTACATTTACCCCTGATCACTATGGGCAATTTAGCATGGCCAATTCACCTAAGCTGCACATCTTTGGATAGTGGGAGGAAGCTGGAGCAACTGGAGGAAACCCATGCAGACATAGGGAGAATTTACAAACTCCACATAGACTGTCGCCCAAGGCTAGAATCAAACCTGGGTCCCTGGAGCTGTGAGTGGAAGACAGATATTAAGAATGACACAAAGACTTTGTTGACAGATATAGATAGGTTAAGTGAATGTTTAAAAATTTGTCAGATGGAATATAAAGTGAGAAAATGTTAGTTTTGCAGTTTGGCAGGAAAAATGGAACAGGGGGATTTGGGAGTTCTTGTCCATTAATCACAAAAGGCTAGCACCCAAGCTCAACATGAAATGGGGAAGGAAACTGGAATATTGTTTTTTATTTCAAAGGGATCGGAATATAAAAGTAAAGAGGTTTTCCTGAAACTATACAAGGTATTATTTAGACAATAACTAGAATATTGTGAACAATTTTAGTCTTGTTATCTAAGGAAAAATATATTGGCATTGGGACAGTCCAGAGGAGGTTCATGACATTAATGCCATGTATGGAGGCAATGTCGTCCCATTTCCCCCCCAACCTGCCCCTGTCAGATGAAGCAAAATGCTCAGAGACACAGTATAATTTTAATCTCTTTGTCTTTATTCCGGGCTCTGGAGAGATAGAGAACGATCGCCCATGTGCACAGGGACATGAGTTCACGGTCTTCTTTGGAACAACAGTTTCTCAATGAACATTATAGTCATTTTACAGGGAGGAGCATCCAGATAAGGCAAAATACATATTGATGGTGTGGCCGTTATAACCAGTGAGTGTCAACAGTAAAGATTAAGCCATCTGCTATTATGTAATGAATAACGAACTTCACATAATGATTACTTTTCACCTTGTTAACTGACTTTATATACTGAATGCTACATCATCGTGTTACATGGCTCTACATAATGAATGCTTTTCCATCGTGTTAACCCATTACCCTTGCCTCCAGCACTCCATTGTTAACTGTAAGTTCTTATCTGATCTGAGTCATGTTCAGCTGAACCTTTTGTTTCACAAAACTTAGAACTTAACTCTTTCCCTGCCTGCTTATACCCTATACATGTTCTCATTCCCTCCTTTTATCATTTCATGATAACCACCGAGATGGCACTATCAGCTTTCATGAGACTCTGACAGCTAGTATTTAAGTAAGTTATTGACACACAGCAATGATTATAACGACAAAAATTACTAGTCCATTACAGTAATTAGAATTTGAAGAATCCTCCCATGTGGAAAAGAAAATGGCCAGTAAAGTTCTTAAATCCACAGCCTTAGTGACTCCATCCCCTCCAATTCAAATGGAATTAAGCCAGTTATCCAAAATCTCCTTCAGTCAAGTTCAACTTGAAAAAAAAATTCAGTCTGTCCTTGCATCACTCCACAGAGAAATCGGATTTCTTGGATAAGGGCATTTAAATAGATAGCAAAATCAATAAGACTTCCTTCCTTCTGGAGATGCTTCAAGTGGAAGATACCAGTGCATCTGAGTGTGCAGTGCAGCAGCTGCAGCAGCAGGCTAGGTGGATGCAGCATTCTTTGTGGCTTCTGCTCCTGCTCTGCTGTTAAATGTAACAAAGCCAACTGGCTGTTGTGATGTTAGCTTGATCAGTGAACTTTCATATCCCTTAAATGATTGAAAGACAAGGAAAGCTCATGTGGTTTAATATCCATAGGAAGGCTACTGACTAAAAGCGTATCAATCTCCTCTTCCCTGTTAGTTTCTTCATTTTTTGTGCTCATGACTGGGGAGCTGATTGAACCCATTGGATCAGGTTGTGGAGGGATGGGCAATGGTCAGAAGGCATGCTTTACCTGTGAATTGAGAAACTCTAGAGAAGATGTTAGCTGCTGAAAGTATCTCTGCATTTCCTCTCTCATTCCCTCCTTGCTAAGTTGGTTATCAGTTGGAAGACAGTTACACATTTAACTATACTAAATTGTGTCTGCCTATTTCAACATTCTTTGAATTCTTGAAGGCTATTAC
Organism: Hemiscyllium ocellatum; assembly: GCF_020745735.1. NCBI lineage: Eukaryota > Metazoa > Chordata > Chondrichthyes > Orectolobiformes > Hemiscylliidae > Hemiscyllium > Hemiscyllium ocellatum. The sequence continues at coordinate 55,987,782 of NC_083410.1, read as the reverse complement.
ACTGTTTACTATTTATGACATTATCAAGTTTTATACAATCCATAACATCTAGATTATACTGCCTAAATAATTCAGTCAAGTATAAACAACAATCATTAGTCCTAAAATCAAACCCTCGGGTGCCTCCATTCAGGTTATTCAAAAATTTAACAAATTGAGACTTGGTTAATGTGAAAGCTGTCAAGAAAAGCACTTCAAAAGTCTGGAACAGCAAGAAAACAACAAAATGTTTCCTGTGCTTTAGCAATTGAAGGGGCAGTTTCAGTTCAGATTTAAATCTCAAATATTCATGAGAAACAAGTGCTGTATATTTTAAAATATGTTCTCCAAATGAAACTTCCCAAATAAAACAGTGAAAGTTACTGTGGCAACTTTGGTAGAGATCAGCATTGTTTGAATTTGCAATATAAAGGGTGCCAATGAAGTCTTAGCATTAATTAACAGAATTTAAAAAGTTCAACCTTACGTTCTAATATTCTCTGAAATCTTAATAAAAAAATCAAACTCCAATGTACTCTTCTTTTTATGAACACTGCACGAAAAACACAGCAGCAACAAAGATATTATAATACAATGGTCTCATTTGGCTAAAACATGACCACTGACCCAATTGTTTTTTTTAAGCAGGCATTGTAGAATTTCAAATAAATCAGGAGCTCAAGGGACTCAATTTGTTTTAAGGTTATAAGTTTGAAAATTTTAAAAAGGACATAATGCTGTACAATTTTAAAGTAAAAACAAAATCTGCCCCATTATATAGCCCACAAAACACATTGAATTGAGATCCTGATTCAAACAAGGCAAAACAGTTACTTAAAAGGATTTTCCAAACCAGTATTTGAACAAACCAACATTTTTAAACATCAAACACTCTCAGAACGGCACAATCTATATTGAAACTTTCCTTTCTCAACCCAAGTATTAGTACAACCTTAAGTTTAGCGTTTCTCATTTTTTGTGCATCCTCTCACTGAAATTATGCTTCTAATAAGTGAAAGCCCCTGCAGCAGTCCAAGCCACTCTCTTTCCCCATCTTTAACTGTAAGTTCTTATCTGATCTGAGTCATGCTCAGCTAAACCTTGTGTTTCTCAAAACTCAGAACTTAACTCTTTCCCTGCCTGCTTATACCCTGTACACATTCTCAGAGGAACTAATTGTGTGGAGAGATTGAGTAATTTGGGCAAGTACTCATTAGAATATGGAAGAATGTAAGATGATATTATTGAAACATTAAACATTCTTCGAAGGCAGAAAATGGGGGAGATACTAAATGAATATTTTGCATCAGTATTTACTGTGGAAAAGCATATGGAAGATATAGACTGTAGGGAAATTGATGGTGACATCTTGCAGAATATCCATATTACAGAGGAGGGAGTGCTGGATGTCTTGAAACGGGTAAAGGTGGATAAATCCCCAGGAGTACCAGAGAACTCTGTGGGAAGCTAGAGAAGTGATTGCTGGGCCTTTTGCTGAAATATTTGTATCATCAATAGTGACAGGTGAGGTGCTGGAAGACTGGAGGTTGGCAAACATGGTGCCACTGTTTAAGGAGGGTGGTAAGGACAAGCCAGGGAACTATAGACCAGTGAGCCTGACGTTGGTGGTGGACAAGTTGTTGGAGGGAGTCCTGAGGGACAGGATGTACATGTATTTGGAAAGGCAAGGACTGATGAGGGATAGTCAACATGACTTTATGTGTGGGAAATCACGTCTCACAAACTTGATTGAGTTTTTTGAGGGAGTAACAAAGAGGATTGATGAGGACAGAGTGGTAGATGTGATCTATATGGACTTCAGCAAGGCCTTTGACAATGTTTCTCATGGGAGACTGATTAGCAAAGTTAGATCTCATGGAATGCAGGGCGAACTAGCCATTTGGATACAGAACTGGCTCAAAGGTAGAAGACAGAGGGTGGTGGTGGAGAGTTATTTTTCAGACTGGAGGTCTGTGACCAGTGGAGTGCTACAAGGATCGGTGCTGGGTCCTCTACTTTTTGTTCTTTACATAAATGATTTGTATGCGAGCATAAGAGGTACAGTTAGTAAGTTTGCAGATTACACCAAAATTGGAGGTGTTGTGGACAGCGAAGAGGGTTACCTCAGATTATAACAGGATCTGGATCAGATGGGCCAATGGGCTGAGAAGTTACAGATGGAGATTAATTCAGATAAATGTGAGGTGCTGCATTTTGGAAAAGCAATTCTTAGCAAGACTTATACACTTAATGGTAAGGTCCTATGGAGTGTTGCTGAACAAAGATACCTTGGAGTGCAGGTTCATAGCTCCTTGAAAGTGGAGTTGCAGGTGGTTAGGATAATGAAGAAGGCATTTGGTATGCTTTCCTTTATCGGTCAGAGTATTGAGTACAGGAGTTGGGAGGTCATGTTGCAGCTGTACAGGACATTGGTTAAGCCACTATTGGAATATTGTGTGCAATTCTGGTCTCCTTCCTATCGGAAAGATGTTATGAAACTTGAAAAGGTTCAGAAAAGATTTACAAGGATGTTGCCAGGGTTGGAGGATCTGAGCTACAGGGAGAGGCTGAACAGGCTGGGGCTGTTTTCCATGGAGCTTCGGAGGCTGAGGGGTGACCTTATAGAGGTTTACAAAAGTATGAGGGGCATGGATAGGGTAAATAGGCAAAGTTTTTTCCCTGGGGTTGGGGAGTCAAGAACTAGAGGGCATAGGTCTAGGATGAGAGGGGAAAGATATAAAAGAGACCTAAGGGGTAACTTTTTCACACAGAGGGTGGAACGTATATGGAATGAGCTGCCAGGGGAAGTGGTGGAGGCTAGTATAATTGCAACATTTAAGAGGCATTTGGATGGGTATATGAATAGGAAGGGTTTGGAGAGATATGGGCCGGGTGCTGGCAGGTAGGACTAGATTGGGTTGGGATATCTGTTCAGCATGGACAGGTTGGACCGAAGGGTCTGTTTCCATGCTATAACATCTCCATGACTCTATGACTGGACAGTGTAGATGTGGAAAGGTTGTTTCCTCTTATGGGACACCCTAAGACAAGAGGCATCATCTCAGAATATGTCTGGGTCATTAAGCATATTCGAGGTTGAGATTTTTAATCAGTTACGGAATCAATGTTTATGGGGAAAAGGCAGGAGAGTGGTTTTGAGGATTATTAGAGCAACCATGATTCTTATTGAATGGTGGAGCAGGAATTATGGGCTCAATGGCCTACACCTGCTCATATATCTTCTGGTCTTATGATTCTTGTCTTTTTTCAGTTTCTATGGGAGGCCTTTCCACGCAGTGTAGTGCTTAACTATGTCTGAAATCTATCCCTACCACCACTGAACATCTTTCGGGAATTTTCCCAGCTTGGGTTTGGATCACGAAGCAAGCAATGTGGTTTACTGTAACTGGTCTTCACTTCCCTCCCTTGGGTCGAGTTCTGTGGGTCTGGTGGATGTTGCTACCCTTTTGTAAATTGAGATTTACACTCTTGCAAGGGAACAACAACAGACTTTATTGAAAATAATTGTATAAAAAACATGGTAAGAGAGGATATTATAATCCAACTTGGCACTGCCCTCTTGAACTGTCCTACCTGTCCATCCTCCTTCCCACCTATCCACTCCACTCTCTACTCTGACCTGTCACCATCACCCTCCCCACCTTCATCCACCAATTGCATTCCTAGCTACCTTGCCCCAGCCCCTCCCACCCTCATTTATCTCTCAGCCCTCTTACCACCTCCCCCCCCCCCACATTTCCGATGAAGAGCTTATATACGAACTGTGGACTCTCCTGCTCCACGGATGCTGCCTGACCTGCTGTACTTTTCCAGCACCACTTCCTGACTCTGATCTCCAGCATCTGCAGTCCTCACTTTCTTCTTGGAGTTTGACAGACCCAAGCTCCAGTTATATGTGGTCTAACATCACAATGACATGGCTCCCTCCACACATATTCAGCAGCATAGTCAAAGTGAAGAATCTATTCCCTATAGATATTAATCTTTTGCCTTCTGTCATATTGATAGTTGGATTTTATCCCAGCTCTGTTTTTCTGTCTTGAAGCCAGCTAATTATCCATTCTGCTAATTATCTTCTGAATCAACATAATCTAACCTGATTTAGAATATTACAATGTCCATTATCAGAGGCCTTACGGAGCTCGAGATAAAAGACATCCATTGTGTTGTGCTTTTTACACTCTTGGTCACATTTTCAAATAATTCAGTCCAGTTGGTCATGCAAGACTTGTTCTTTTGAATTCTATGTTAATTCTGCATTATTGGGCTGAATATTTGCTGTGGAGAAAGTGAGGACAGCAGATGCTGGAGATCAGAGCTGAAAATGTGTTGCTGGAAAAGCGCAGCAGGTCAGGCAGCATCCAAGGAGCAGGATAATCCATGTTTCGGGCATGAGCCTTTCTTCAGGAAATCCCTTTCCTGAAGAAGGGCTTATGCCCGAAACGTCGATTCTCCTGCTCCTTGGATGCTGCCTGACCTGCTGCGCTTTTCCAGCAACACATTTTCAGTTCTGAATATTTGCTGTCTTTGGCTATCATGGTCAGATTGCCACTCTGCTCCTACTTTTTATCTGTTAGGAGTCGTTTCACGTTTTTACTAGCAATTATTGTTCTAGCTCCATCAAAAAAATGCAGAGCATACCTGAACTCCAACAATTCTCTCATAGTGCAAGTTAATTGGGGAAAGTCAAACAATACCCTTTCTCCACAGCAGGAGATGTCTTTTCCTATGATTTAAATGTCCAACTACACAGCTGGTAAGATTTGGATACTTCGTGAAAGGGCAATTATGTAGTTAGCTGTTGGAGTTAGAGTGTCAGGTGGTAGAGAGCCAAGGTGCCAGATATGTAGGATGCCATCAAGTAAGTAGGATGCCAGGTGGATAGGACCAGTGATGGAGTATTGAGGATATGTCAGGGCCAGGCAGGGGAGTGTCAGGAGTGGCAGCAGGAGACAGGGATTTGCATTCCAGATCTGGCCAGTGGCCTAGGTGGGTGTCAGTCTGATGGTGAGGGAGAAAAGCAGCTCGAGTGAAGGGAATAATTGTTAGATCCAGTGGGGAGATGGACGTGTCAGATCTGATTATTGGAGTAGGGGGTGCCAGGTCCAGTGCAGGCACGGGTTGTCAGATCCAGGGAGGGGAGTAGGAATGAGTTGATGACTTTGGATGACAGCAGGATGTGTTGGGTCCTGAGTTAGAATCACGCTGACTCAAGGGGCTCTGGTTAGGCTGGATGGTTGTCAGGGTTTGTGGACTTGTAAAGGATTTGGGGAGGTGTAGTTGGGAGGGACTGAGCGGTGAATTTGAAAGTCAGTTTAATATTTACTCAGGAGCTAGACTAGGTCTTCTACTAACACAGGGATCATTTATCAGAATCTTGAAATTCTTGGCCATTCCCATGGAGTTTGCTGCCTTTGAGATTCTACAAAATGGAACTTCATTGTCCTGCTCCAATGACAATCTGGACATTGGAATATCTGAGCCAATATTTTTTGCTCACAAAATGTGTTTCTACTTTATCGGAATTCCATTCCTGTTGCTAATGCTCTAATCTATAGCTCTCTGGAATTGGTCTAGCTTTCTTTTTATGTAATATGATATCAGTTCCCCCACATTACATCTTATCCTAAAGAATCATTAAGTATGTATAATTGTGCCTCAGCTAACTATGCAGGGAAGTACTTTCTCTGACCTAAGGGTTTCATTCTTTTTGAGTTTGTTTGCCTAACCAATGTCCTGTACAGCCTCAACATGACCTCCCAACTCCTATACTCAATGCACTGACCAATAAAGGCAAGTGTATCTAAAGCTTTCTTCACTATCCCAGTCTACCTGCAACTCCACTTTCAAAGAACAATTAACCTCCACTCCAAGGTCTCTTTGTTCAGCAACACTCCCCAGGACCTTATCATTGAGTATATAAGTTGTGCCCTGATTTGCCTTAATTGCCTTATTCTTAGCCCGAATTTCCTTTTATGATTCGCATGCCTGCAGAATATTTTAGAATGTTGTTTTATATTCCTTGATATGCTAATTTCACAGTTTCTCTGTGGCAAGTAAATGCAAGACCAGAACCCAGGCATGGCTAGAGTAGAAGCACAGGTAGGGAATGATGGGTCTAAAATGGATACATGATAAAGATTGGTGAGATCTTTGAGGCGATTTTAGCAACAAGGTTTTAAATCCTAGATTTGATTCACTCTATTACTGGAAGCCAATGTACATTAAAGAGAACATTATTGGCAGACAATTGGGAATTTCAGGTTTACACATCATTAGCATTCTCCTGGCCTATGGCAATGTAATATTGACACTTACTGGGATATTCTTGTGTTGAATTCTGACTTTGGTATGAATTAGGAAACGATGATGTGATAATAGGTTTGAAGAAGGCAAGAAGATCTTTTGTGAGGTATCTAGTGATCCTGAAACCCTTCAGCTAAATAAGTGCTGCTGGAAAACATAGAATAAACTGTGGACTTCAACCTCCAGTCCTTGCCCTTACCTCCATGCTGGTGAGCAAATATGTTAAAGGCTATTAATTGATTGAAGATGGATGATGCTATTGTCACAGTGATGTGGGACTGCTTGCTGCTGTTGGCAGAGTCAGAAACATGACCAAAAGGATTAGGATAGTAAGGTTTGGGTATTGATCTAAAATGTGAGAAATACACTCAACAATCTAAGTGAAGGAAGCAAGGCTGAATATAAATTTTGTAGTTAACAAGAACGCAGGGTGAATTTTGTAACGATGGTGGGGCCAATGCTAGTTTTAAAAGAAATGAAGGACACTACCTGAGGAGAGAGAATGATCAACCACTATATCTAAAATGGTGCCAAGAGTGAAGGTTGGGTGGCCTGGAGGTTTGCAGTAATAAAATCAAGAGAGCAGGAGATGGGTCTCATGAACAAGATGTACTTGGGGAGTGATTGGGAGTTGTGGAAGGGATGGTGAGCCAGAACTGGGGGAGGGGGAATAATGTGGGTTATTGTTAACCAGAGTACTGTGAACCAGAGGTTGTTGCAATGGTAATGTGGAGGTTTGTCATTAAATTGGAATAGTGACTACAAATCTAGAGAAGCAGTAAAAGTAGCTTTAAGAAGATGGATTCAATTCTTTTAATGAATAAATTGCAGTTATCATTTTCCTCTAGGATGATCCCAGAATTGTACATGGCTTTGATATAAAATGCAACCTGTTGCAATTCATATTACTGCATCTATTCTGGTAATAGATAACTTAACCAAATGTGAGCCAATTAATTTGTTTCACAATTTTTATACGTAGTGGACTGTACCTAAGGGAATGAAAAGGATATCTGTCTTGCTCAGAATAAAATGATGGATGTCTAGGAATGATTCCGATTAGCAGCTACAGATAGTTTCAGCTCATTAAGAGTAGAAGTCTGGTGGGAAGTTTCAATGTGGCAAGGAGAAAAGTCAAATTCAAAACGATTTATGGAGATGCACTAAGCAGATGAGCAACAAATAATATTCAGTATTGACACATGTAAGTGTATTGCAAATAGGCTCTGCAGATTTTAATATCAGAGTCAGATGGCTGCAGCCATGCATGCAATAGAACAAAGTAGTTTGTTTCATCATTTTATCCATCAGTAAACCAATTCCACAAGACAAGATAGTAGTTGCTAAATGAAATACAATGCTTACTAAACCTTCACCCAGTGGATTTACATAAGCTGTTGTATGATGTTTATTGAGAAAATGTTGGCATATTCGATAATGGAAATGTGTCAGCATTGCGAAGTAGTTTGACAAAGAACATATAATAGCATGGTCTTTTCCAGGTGGTTTCATGGATATTTGTTGTTGGGCAGGTACAGGCAATGGAGTCTCCCAGGGCTTAGGTTTCTGGTCAGTGTTCTTCTGAATATACAAAAAAAATTGCCCTTGGATCAATGAACAGAATTGCATTTTCCCCTGAATGATGGCTAGCAGACCATGGTGATGAGGTTGGTAGTGATGAGAAATTCATTTAATTTATTTTGAAGGTGCAAGATGGAGATCGGGCTGCTTTTTTGAATATGTCTGATTAAATACAAGAAGTTTGAGGATGACCTTCCCATCACAAAGGCCATTTAAGGCCTATAGTATATTTAATGCTATCGGATCAATACACAGATAACACTAGCTTCTATGTAACAAATTTCATTCAACGTGTTTTAAAATATCAATTCCATGATTTGACTCTGGTTTTCACCTGCTCTAACAGCTCGCTATATTTTGTTGTTTTATCAACCGTAGGGCAATTGGACACTACAGGCCCTTGTGGTCGCTTGAGGGCATAATCTGCTGCTTTTGGTATCAAACCAGTGGCTGGTGTTGGTGATGGCATGTGGACAGCATTCCAGGTTAACTCGGGCAGATTTGTCTGAGGCACAGTGAGTGAGGGGACTGGGTGAGAGAGGCATGGTTTCCTTCTACTTGAGCAGCCCATGCCAAACAAAGAGAGCTGCTGGAGACATAGGCTGTCCACGGGAGAAGACTGCACTCTTTATAAGCAACCTCCTCTTCTCCTTTGCTGTGTGGTCCCCTGCAGAGTCAGGTGACCCCACTCACTAACCCCACAGCAGCAAGATTGCACCTTGGGCCTCCTGCTGTACTGAGGTAACCAATTTGTCCCATGACACTGTCAGAACTGGAGAACTGCCAAGCTTTTAAATGGCAGATGATCATTAATTGTGACAATATTAGGCTTTTATGACATCAAGTAAAACCCAGTTTAATTGTTTCCATCATCCAAGCATACTGCAGCATTCTAAGTCTTTTGTTTATAATTTATAAGAATATATAAACATAAAAGGAAAGTAGACCACCATCCCCCTTGAGCTTGTTCTGTTTTTCAATATCAATGTGACTGATTTTCTGCTTCAAACTGGTTCCCCCACTTACTTCCATATCACTGAGAGCTCAAAAATCTGTCCATCTCAGCCTTGAATATATTCAGCCATGATGCATCCACAGTCTGAGAGTTAGGATAGTTTCTCCTCATCTCAGTCCAAATTTCTAGAGCCCTAATCCTGAGTTTGTACCCCATCCCGTAAATGTCCAACTAGGAGAAACAATAATTAAGTATCTATCCAATCAAGCTCCTTCAGAATCCTTCAGTGTAGGCCCAATTTGCTCCACCTCTAATTATGGACTAACCGCTCAGACCAGGCCTTTGTTGCCTTTGCTCAATGTGAATGTATCATTTCTTAGTAATTGGAGACCAAAAATGAGCAACCAAACTCCTCGACAATCATGGGAAGAATTTATTTTTCTTGTATCCTTGCATCAAAATCTTTAAATGAAGGCCAACATTTATTATTTACTTGCATACAAATTTTGATGTTCATTAAATTATGAAAATTTTTTGGCATTCATTATGTGATAAAACTCCTAGAAACAATTATTTGCAATAGAAATAATAGTCACATGGATAAAAGTGGGCAGATTTAAAATGAGTCAGCATGAATTTCTTTCATAGTTAAATTATTTGGTGGAGTTTTTTGAAGAGATAACAGAAAAAAAGTGATGAGGTTTGCATGGATTTCCAGGTGTTTGATATAGTGCCATACAATAAACTTGTGAGAAAAGTTCTAGCTCATCGCATACAAAGGATGGTGGCAATGTGAATATGAGTAGGCCGGTATGGTGGCTCAGTGGTTAGCACAGCTGCCTCACAGTGGTAGGATCCTGGGTTCAATTCTAGTATCAGGTGACTGTCTGTATGGAGCTTGAGAATCCCCATGTCTACATAGCTTCCTCTCACAGTTCGAAGATGTGCAGGTTGGGTGGATTGACCACGCTGAATTGCCCAGAGATGTCCAGGCTGGGTGGATTAGCCATAGGATATGCAAAGATGGGATAAGGAGGTTGGATCCTCTTTGGAGGGTTGGTGTGATTCAATGGACCAAATGGCCTGCTTCACATTGTAGGGGTTCTATGAATGATAGAAAAGAGAATAATTTCAGTGAATATTTTTGAAGTTGGTGGAAATCTTTTATTGGGGAAGTCTCCAGCGGTCAGTATTGGGATCCTTGCCTTTCCTGATATATATGAATGATCTGAATGTTACTGTGCAGTGGACAATTTCCAAGTTTGTCGGTGATATTAAACTTAGAAGAATCATAAATTGTGAGGAGCGCATTGTATGGATCTTCAAATGGACATTGACAAGTTGGTACAGCGAGATAAAACAAAACAACCCTGTGACTTTCCCCAAGTTCTTTACAGATTGGGAGGGATGTTCATGTTGATGACATTTTCTGTGTTGTAGGTAAACACCACTGAAGGTTTGAGATAGTCGCTAGTTTTGTTTTTTTAATGTCCCACTCAACCTGGCAATGACCTTCGGATTGGTTTCAGGGAGGAGAACTGATTCACATCAATCTAGAAAGTCATTTTATTCCATCTTGAGACAAAAGTTCTAGTCCTTATAAGAAAGCAAGTGAACACCAGGCAACCATCTTTTCCAGCCTTTGTGTCAAGTTTAAAAATATAAAGTGTAATTTGAACTTCAGAATAGGACAATCTGGTTCTGTGCATGACAATATTATGGTTTTCTAAATGCATCATTAAAACATTAATAATAGAAATAAGCTTTTACCCTAGGTTATTTGTCAATCCCATCTTCTTTTCCCCTCCCTCTTTCTTGAATAATGGTGTTATGTTTGCTAACTTCCATTCATTGTAGTTGTTCTATAACTTGGAGAACCTGTCATTTCTGCAGCTACTTCTTTAGAATTCCAGGATATAGGCCTTCAGTTCTAAGAATCTGTTGGCCTTTGGCTACTTATGTTTCTTGAATATCCTGTGGTCTCTGCTGATGTTAATTAACTTAGGTTCTTCAACATTAGTATTCTTTGGGTTGCATTATGTTTCTTAAGTTGTTTGTGGATTCTATTGTAAAGGGAGGCACAAAACGTTAATTCAATTTCTCTGATGATGCATCAGAATCATAAATGGAGGAAGAGAATGTGAGGACTGCAGATGCTGGAGATCAGAGTGGAGAGTGTGCTACTGGAAAAGCACAGCAGGTAAGGCAGCATCCGAGGAGCAGGAGAATTGACGTTACGGGTTATGCTCAAAATGCCGATTCTCCTGTTCCTCGGATGCTGTCTTACCTGCTGTGCTCTTCCAGCACCACACTCTCAACTCTGATCTCCAACATCTGCAGTCCTCACTTACTCCTCCTCCATTTATGGCACATTAGTCATGATTCAATGTTTGTTTAATCCTCTCCCAAATGCTCCCAATTTCTGACAATAACTAGTTTGCTACTAATGTTGTGACTTTCTGGGATAGTGTGCTGGAAATCAAGCCCCACTATTTCCAGATTTGTCATGAAAGTCAAATATTTTAAAACGAGTACACAGAATTCCCCAATTTACCTGATTTTTAGACGTTGAGGGATATAAATCATGGACCAGGTGTCTGAACTTAGCAAGAATTCCTATTTATTACAAGTAATCAGATTTTGTGACAGGTACACTGTTTTAAATTATCAACATATAGCATTACTAATCAAAACTTTAATCCCTTTATGAATGCTCTCCCTCCCATTTACACTACTCACACACTCACTCACTCTCACTCTCACTCACTCACTCACTCTCACTCTTTCTCACTCTCTCACTCTCACTCTCTCGCTCTCTTGCTCTCTCACTCACAAACAGATGTATAGGAAGAAAACTATATGGATGAAGGGGCGAATATACAAAATGGGTCTTATCTGCTTGGCAGGATGTGATGAGCGAGATATTGCAGGAGTCAGTTTTGAGGTGACAGCTGTTAATAATTTATATGAATGACTGAGGCGAGGGGAGAGAGGGCATAGTAACTACGTTTACAGGTGACACCAAGAGAGGTAGGAAAATACACTGTCAAGAAGAAGTTTACAGAATGGTGAGGGGCATAGATAGGGTGAATAGCCAAGGTCTTTTCCTCAGGGTAGGGGAGTCCAAAACTTGGGGTTAAATGTTCAAGGTGAGAGGGTAAAGATCTAAAAGGGACAACATTTTCATGCAGATGGTGGTACATGTGTGGATTGAGCTGTCAGAGAAAGTGGTGCAGGTTAGTACAATCAAAACTTTTAAAAGGTATCTGGTTGGGTACATGAATAGGGAAGGTTTACAAGGATATGGACCAAATGCTGGCAATGTGGGTAGATTAATTTAGGATATTTGGTCAACATGGATGAGTTGGACTGAAGGGTCCGTGCTGTACAGCTCTATGTCTCTAAGGTGCAGAGGAGGCAAAAATCGAGCACAATATGAGATAATGAGATTGTTCACTATGGTAGAAAGAATACAAATAGAGAGTATTACTTAAACTGAGAATGACTGCAGAATTCTGAAGTGCAAAGGGATTTAGTTGTTCTTTGCCTGAGTCACAAAATGTTAGTAAGTAGTTAAAACACATAATCAAGAAGGTCAACAATTCTCTCCTTTATTACGAGAGAAGTCAAGCATATCAGTAAAGATCTTGTGCTTCAGTTGTTCAGGGCATTGTAGAGATTGCAACTCAAATCCTTTATGTGGTTTTGGTGGTTCATGTGGTTTTGGTCTCCTTATTTAAGAAAGGATGTAAAAGCAATGGAGGCAATTCGGAGGAGGTTTACTGGACTGGTGCCTCAGAATGAGTGGGTTGCCTTATGAGTTGGGCAAGCTGGACTTGTTTGGTCTGGAGTTTGGAAGTGTGAAGGGTGAAATGATTGAAGTGAATTAGCTCCTGAATAAAGTTAAAAATCACACAACACCAGGTTATAGTCCAACAGGTTTAATTGAAAAAATTAGCTTTCAGAGCGCTGCTCCTTCATTAGGTGGTCCACCTGATGCTAGTGCCTCTAGTTAAACCTGTTGCACTATAACCTGGTGTTGTGTAATTTTTAACTTTATAAACTCAGTCCAACACCAGCATTTCCAAATCAGAGTTCCTTAATGTTCTTGACAAGATGAACATGGAAAAGGTGCTTCCTGTTTTGGTCAATCCAGAATTAGGGGCCACTCTGTTAGAACAGGACAGAGATAAAAATTGTTTCCTCTTTGATGGTTGTGTAACTTTGGCACTGTCTTCCTCGAAAGGCAGTGGAGGTCTGGTCATTGAATATTTTTAATGCCTGGGTAGATAGATTCTTGTTGAACAGGGAAATCAAGGATTAATGGGGGTACACGGAGATGTGGAATTTGAAACACAGACTGATTAGCCTTCATGTTTTTGAACAGTGGAAGAAGTGTGAGGGGTTGGACAGATTATTTCCACATCTACCACTAATTGACGTATTTGTAAGATTGGTGAGGAGCAAATTTGCAGTGCCATTATTGATAATAAGAGTTGGGCATAAATATGGACATTAGAGAACAGTTAACCTTGCATTCATAATGGGAACATGCGTAAAATCATTCTACAGAGTTCTATAACTGAACATCTATTCAGCTTTAGTATTATGGGCTCTGTCCTTTCTGTGGATTGCCACCTTTCTGTGATGGAGAGGTTTGAGTATTCTGTTGCTACCAAGTGTGATGTCATCAGGAGCCATGATGGTAAGGTCAGAGGCAATGAAACAGACAAAGCAAAATTCAAAGTAAGTCTTTAACAGCAATCCAGGCAGAAGATAGTCATGTGACCAAGGAAATCCCTCAACTCCCATCAAAAATGATTTTGGGCTCCCACCTGGATTAGATTAGATTCCTTGCAGTATGGAAATAGGCCCTTCAACCTAACAAGTCCACACCAACTCTCCGAAGATTAACCCACCCAGACCCATTCCCTTATCCGATATTTACCCCTGCCTAATACACCTCACAGTGTGGTCAATTTAGCATGGCTAATTCACCTGACTTGCACATCTTTGGATTGTGGAAGGAAACCCACTTATACACAGGGAGAATTTGCAAACTCCACACAGACAGTCGCCCGAGGCAGGAATTGAACACGCGTCCCTGGCTCTGTGAGGCAGCAGTGCTAACTGCTGAGCCACCGTGCCACCACATTATGGCAGAACATGAAGCCACCATTAGTTAGAAGAAGAATGAAAACGTCATAGGACTAGGTGGAATTGCAGCAGAGATTTTCCAACTTAGAGGAGCAGAGCTAACGTGCTACCTCTATCCATGTTCCTGAAAATCTGGCACAAAGAAGAAGTCCCTGCCGATCTCAGAGATGCTGCAATCACCACTGTCTTCAAGCAAGGAGATAAAGAGGACTGTGAGAATTACTGAGGAATTTCCCCCCTCTCCATCATCAGGAAAATCATCAACCAAATCCTGGTAAGGTGCCTTCTCCCAGTCTTTGAAAAAAATCCATCCTGAAAGCCAGTTGTGGCTTCCGACCAAACTCTGGAACTATTGACACGATTTTCACTGTTCAGCAATTTCAAGAGACATGCCAGGAACAGCATCAACCATTCTACATGGCCTTTATTGACCTGACCAAGACCTTTGACTCAGTCAATCACAATGGAATGCCCTGTCAAAGGCCAGATGTCCAGTGAAAGTCATCCATATCTTCCATCTCCCCCACAACAAGATTTTAGCAATGGTCCTCATTGATGGTAATATGATAGAATCCTATGAGGTTGAGACAGGAGTCAAGCAGGGATGTGGTATCACCCCCACCTTTTTAATCCATCTTCATCACTACCATCCTTCATCTTGTCTTCCCAGTGATGTGGACATTGTATACAGTATGGACTGAAAACTTTTCAGCCTCAATCAGTTGAAATCCAAGAAGAAAACAATACTGACATTGCTTGTGGAACTTAAGTATGCAAATGATGTCATCACCACACTCTCAGAGAGAACCTACATTTGCCGCAGTATACTGAAGAATCAGTCCCAGTCTCAACATCCAGAAGATTCAACCCTTTACCAACCCATTCTAAATCAATCCCTCCATTCATGTCAATGGAGAATTCCTCCCAAACATGAGACATTTTCTACCTGGGAAGCTGACATCAATGTTGAGGTTCAACAATACATCCAAAATGCAAGCCCCATGGTGACAGTCTTCAACATATCTGACATCTGTGCTGAGATCCTTGTGTATAAGACAGTCATCATTTGGACTCTGCTTTCTGATTCTGAAAGTTGGACTATGTACAGACATCACCTCAAGACCCTCGAGATGTACCATCAATGTTATTTGAGATGGATTCTCTGCATCAGCTAGGGGGACTGGCATATTAACATCAGTATCCTTGAAGCAGCCAACAACACAAGCATTGAGACGATGGTAATCAGAAACCAATTCCGCTAGTCTGGCCACATGCTTGTATGCAAGAGTTCTGATTGCCAAATCAAATGTTCTTTGCCCAGCTCACAGAAGGCACTCAAATGAGAGGATGACAAAAGAAGACTCTCTGAAGGCTTTCCTAATGATATCCAGTATAAATATCAGTGTACAGGAGACCTATTTTCAGAAGAAACCAACCTGGAGGAAACCCCTATTTAAAGCACACAGTTCCTTGAGAATACCAGTCAATAATAGGAAGTACAGAAAAGCATCCAGAGCAACAAACCCAAGATAGGCCTCATTCCTGATGCTGCCTGACCTGCTGTGCTTTTCCAGCACCACATTTTTGACACAAACAAACACAAGAACAACTACCTGGAAACAGCTGCCAAGTATTTGGTTGGAGACACACGTCCAGGTTTGCATTCAGCAACCACTAGGACCCACAGAACCTTTAACCAATGATACTGAATTTCCTAGATGAACAATCATACTCATTAGTGAGTGATTGCCAATGATGATGACAATAGAGAGTGTATAGTATATTTTTACAAGTTGTCAGTCATTCCTTACAAAATCCTTCTGAGCAAATAACTTAGCTAACGAATGAAGGTATCTCTGTGGATATAATTTATTTAGATTACTTCAGGAGTGATTAATAGAGAAGGTTACATCTTATGCAATAAATTATGAATTATCTGGAAGTATTGAGAATTGACTTAACAAGAGAAGGCAGCATATAGTGATAAATAATAAATTCTTCACAACAGTTGAAAGAAAGCAGTGAATGTTCCGCATGGAACTGCTCTGGGATCTATACTCATCGGTATTTGTGAATGATATGAAACAGGCTGAATTTTGGTTGACGGGTGGTTGATTCTATTCAAACAGTCTACAACCAATTACTTGATATGTATATTGGGACATGTTGAATTTTAATATGGGTAAATGTGGGGGGATTCAAGATGACGGCGACTCAACAGGTCAGCTCTATTGAGCTCTGCACCAGAACCCAGACAAAGTGGTGCACTCACCCTCCCTTTATTACCATTGTGGTAGAAACTGTTAGTTTTTGACCTCCAGAATAGTTCTGTGTTATTTTAAAATAGTTAAAAATATGATGAAAGGGAAGGGGCCTCGAGGATCATAACTGGCAGGGCGCCCCTCTGTGAATGCTCCGGGGGCATACCTGTGAAGCAGAACCTGGTCTTGGAGTTTGTGCAACTCCAAAAGAAGATTGATTTAGTGATGGAGGAGACCTGGGCCAGGCTGGAACCGATCTCAGCCATGCTGCAGAAGCATGACCAGGAGATCCAGCATTCCGGGCAACGTGTTGTGGAGGTGGAGCAACGGACTGCGGCCTCCGAAACCACGGTCAGGTCCAGGCCCTGGAATGGCAAGTATGGGCCATCCAAAGAACACCTGTCTGGTGGTGCTTCTGGAATGGGAGGTAGAAGGCCAGCTTGTCAGCTTCTTGGAGCAAAGGCTGCCACAGTTTTTGCATTTGGAATTTGGGACAGGCTGGATGCGGGTTGAGCAGGCCCACTGGGTTGCTGTGTGCAGGCCTGGTTCGGACATGCACCCCCATCCAGTCCTAGTGCAACTCCAGCATTACAGAGATGAGCAAATGGTGCTGGAAACCTCTTGAGCACTGGGGAAGGATCCACAGGCTCAGATATACAAAAGATTATGAATTATGCTTTTCCAAGTCTTTTCTATGGTTGTGATTTGCAAGAAGATGGCCTTTGATGACATTAAAAAGGCAGCTAAGGGACTTGAAGATCCAATATTCTGTAAGATATCCGGCAATATTATGTTTCAGCCACGGAGGGTCAGTGTTTAATTTTGACTCACTGGAAAAGGCAAAGGGCTTCCTGGATACTTTAAAATTGACTGGCTGGCTCAAATAATATGGGCAGTAATGTTTACTTTGTCTTTCTTTGTAATTTACCTGGTTTATCTGGTTGTCGGGTTTTCTTTTAATATATGTGTGGATCCGAATTGTTGATTTTTTTCTTTTTCTCTTTCTTCTCTCCTCTTTCTCCCCTCCCGTAAACCTTTGGCCTTTTTTCTCATTATTTCCTTTTTGTTTTTCATGATTGTTATGGGATGGGGGGAGGTGGTTGAGGGAAGCAAGAGGGGGTGTTCTGTAATTCTTTTCTACCAGGAGTACCCAGGGTTGAAATATGGATGGGAAGGGTTGTGCGCCCACTTTTAACTTTCTTGCTATAAAATGTGTGTAACTTTGTGTTGGGGCATGGCTTCAGCTGGAAGGAGCCATGAGGGGTTAGTGAGTAGCGTGAGCGCCCCCTGTGGGCAAGGGGGAAAGTCTCCTTTCATTTGTGTTATCTGTTGGTCTGTTGTAGAAGTAGTTGTTAGAAGTTTTGATTTGGTAGTTGCATTTTTAAATTTATACGAGCTGTTTGCTGTTTATAATTGGGGCGCTATGAGTTGGGTTCTTCCTCCCAGGGGGTCGCGGACTGTCTTGGATGGCTATGACTAACCATTCATTTAAAAGGTCCACCTGGAATGTTAAGGGGAGTCATTCACCAATTAAGAGAAAAAGGATACTTTCAACCCTTGGAAAAGAGAGGGTTGATGTAGCCTTGCTGAAAGAAACATAGTTAGCCGATAAGGAGCACTTGAAGTTACAGCAGGGAGGGGTCGGATGGGTGTTTTTCTCATCCTTTAGTTCAAAAAGAAGAGGAGTTGCAATACTCCTCCAGAAGATTTTCACATTTCAACTTAAATATAATGAAGGATGAGCATGGGCAGTTTATGATTCTTAAAGCTTTAATACACAGAGAGCAGTATGGGATTTTGAATGCATATTGCCCCCAGCACATCCTCTCAAATTTTCAATGGATGCACTTTCCAGGCTGATGGCCCTTGAGGTATGTCATACAATTATAGGGGAAGACTTTAATTGACTTATTGACCTCAAAGTGGACAGGATGCCCCAGGGTCTTATGGGTATGTCCCCGCAATCCAGGCAGTTAATGAACCCGAACAGGGAGCTGGGGTTGGTGGATGTGTGAAGATGTCTTCACCCTGAAGATAGGTATTTCACCTTTTTCTCTAACCCACACAAAATGCTATACTAGGATTGACAATGATTTTGCCCCATCAACCTTTTTGAATTCGGTGCTGTCTTGCAGAATTAGGAACGTAGCCAATTCTGATCATGCGCAGTGTATGTGGAAGTCAAGGGACAGGCTCGCGGCACTGACTTATGGATCCTGTCCTCTTGAAGGATAGCAAGTTTATAGAGTGTTTTTTGCCGGAATTTAAAGTCATTTGGGACTTTAATTTGAGTATGGCCAGTTATCCATCAGTGCTCTGGGAGACTGCCCAGGCCTATGCATGGGATTTGAATATTTCTTACCTTGGCGATCCGGAAGCGGCTGAAGGGAGAGCAGCAGCATTTGCTCGAGGTTGGTCTGAAGGCAGATGAGTTAGCGTACTTTGACAGGCCATCTGTAGCCAAATTGCAGCGAAGTATAGCCCTCAGGGCTATTTTGAATGCTGTGCTCACCCAGACAGCAAAGAGGGAAATCTCTTCTGGGCAACAGATATGGTGATAAATCAGGTATATATCTAGATAATTGGCCAGGCAGAAGAATGCTTCCCAATCTATCACATCCATTAGAGAGAGTACTGGTACACATATTTGCGATGTCAAAAAGGTTAATGCAGCAGTTAGGAAGTTCTCCTTTGAGCTGTAATGAATGGAGGGCTCTGAGGACAGATTGGCGAAGGTGGACTCCTTTTTTAAGACCCTGGATCTTCCAGGTGTAACTTCAGAGCAGGTGTCTTTTCTGACTGCCTCCCTGACAATCCAAAAAATACAGGGGGCAGTGGGGTAGCTCCAGAGTGGTAAAGCACCCGGCCCAAATGGATTTAAAATTGAATTTTACAAGGAGTTTATAGACATGCTGGCCGGGCCACTGTTGGATATGTACAACTACTCGTACAGTCAGGACTGCGCCCCCCCATCCTCTCTGAGAGAAGCAAATACTTCTCTTATTCTTAAGAAAGGGAAAACCCCAGAGGATTACACTTCGTACAGGCCCATATCATTACTGAATGTAGATTTTAAAATTCTGTTGAAAATGCTGGCATTGAGGTTGGAGAGGGTTTTGCCCTTCATTGTAATGGAGGACCAGACAGGTTTTATTAAGAGTCGTAGGTCTACTAATAATATTAGAAGAGTATTAAACATGGTCCAGGTATGCCAGCAAGGGTCGATTCTGGGTTTGGTAATCTCCCTGGACGCAGAG
The DNA here is from genome assembly GCF_020745735.1 of Hemiscyllium ocellatum. NCBI lineage: Eukaryota > Metazoa > Chordata > Chondrichthyes > Orectolobiformes > Hemiscylliidae > Hemiscyllium > Hemiscyllium ocellatum. Next base: position 55,968,265 of record NC_083410.1, on the reverse strand, counting down.
AAAGCACTTGACTGGGTGGAGTGGCCGTATCTCTTTTATGTACTGGTTTGTCTTGGAGGTGCTTTTGCCAGGTAGGTGGCAGTGTTATATAGTGATCCGAAAGCAGCAGTTCTCACTGATGGTATAAGGTCGGGCAATTTTAGTATCGACAGAGGCAGTCGACAAGGGTGCCCTCTCTCACTGCTATTCTTTACATTGATGATTGAGCCTTTGGCAGAGGCCATCCAGAGGGACCCCAACATAATTGCCCCAGAGGTAGGACCAGGTAGGCATAAGATCACCCTTTACGTAGATGATGTTTTTCTTGAACTGATCTGGTGACATCTATGCCCTGTTTAATACAAGTGATTAATTTATTTGGCTTGTTTTCAGGGCATGAAATTTAGTTTATGAAGTCGGAGGCCATGCAAGTTGGGGGGGCCTTACTAGAATCTCTGATCTTGGGGATGGAACCCGTTTCCCTTTCAGATGGTCACAGGAAGGTTTCTTGCATTTAGGCATTTTTATCACCCCGGCCTTCGATCAATTATATAAAGTTAACTTTGCGCAGTTGCAAGAGAAGATTAGACAGGACGTTCAGCGTTGAGAGGATCTGCCCATACTCTGGTTGGGTAGAATAACTCTGGTTAAAATGAACGGTCTTCCTCGTTTATTATATCCCATGCGAATGCTCCCTTTGATGCTGCCTAGGCAAGCACTACGAAGGTTTAACAGTTGGCTTGGGTCTTTCATCTGGCAGGTGGAAGTGGGGACTACAGATTTTGGAGATTAGAGTCAAGGTTAGAGTGGTGCTGAAAAAGCACAGCAGGTCGGGGAGCATCAAAGGAGCAGGAAAATCGACATTTCAGGCAGGAGCCCTTCATTCCTGATTCCAGCACCACTCTAATCTTGACTCTTTCATCTTGCATCATAGGCGGCCTCTTATTAAGCTTTCCAAGTTGTAGCTTCCATTGGGCTTGGCAGGTTTGGATTTCCCAGATTTTAGGAAATACCCATTGAGCTCCTTACTATCCTATGTGGGTGACTGGGCTTGCCAGGACCAGTAGTCAATCAGATTGGACATTGAGGCCTCCCAGGCAAAACGCCCCCTCATCAATTTGTTGTTTATGGACAAGATGAAGACTGTTATGGACCATTGCAGAAATCTGATTGTCCTTAACATGGTTAAAGCATGAAGAATAATGCGACAAGGTGAGGGCAACTTACAAAAACTTTCCCTTTCACTCCCATAATAGGAATGTTAGGATTTCAGCCATGGTTGATGGACTCTGGCTTTAAACTCTGGGAGTCTAGAGGAGTCTCTTATTTGGGAGATTTATTTGATGGGAAGGTCATGATGTCTTTTGAGCAGCTGAGTCATAAATATGAGCTATGTCAGAGGGACCTTCCTCGTAATTTTCAGGTTAGGGACTTTATACAGAAAAAGATTACATTGGTGGTTAGTCCCTATAAGTTGGATATGGAGAGGAGAGTGCTTCGGTCTGTGGCGCTTTCTTGGTCAGCACCCTCTATCAGTTGTTAAGAGGTAATGTTTCGAAAGACATTGAGTGGCTGTGTGGAATCTGGACTCAAGAATTGGGAGTGGAAATCTCGTCAGAGACACGGGAGGACATTTGGGAAAACGTAAAGAAGATTTTGATTAGTAATAGGACACACTTTATGCAATTGAAGATACTCCACAGGGCTCATTTGGCACTGGAGAGGCTTGCAAAACTTAAGACAGGAGCATCCCCTGTGTGCCTCAAATGTAAAACAGATGTTGGCATTCTTCCTCATTGCTTGTGGTCATGCCATAAGCTTCGTAGGTACTGGGGTGCCATAACAAGTATTTTGGAAGGGGTCTTGGAAACTGAGATTAAGGTGGATCCGGAGTCCCTCCTCTTGGGTTTGCCAAATCTCCCTTCTTCGGACGCGCATGGGCTGAGACTGTTTAATATTCTTTTGTTCTGTGCAAGGAAGAACATTCTAATGAGCTGGGTGTCGGAGAATCCCCCGGGACTCTTGGGGTGGTGCAGATTAGGTATGGAGCAGATCCCCTAAACTTCCTTATGAGTATGGTGCACCAAAAAACTGAACGGTTTTATAGAACATGGCAGCCCTTTCTGAATTATTTAGATGTAGACTTGTTGGCTATATTGGTCAGGGCCTTTGTGTAGTCATGAGGGCTATGTCTGGCAGTCTGGGGGCTGGGGACTGGAAGAATTCCAAACAAATACTAGCTTGCATACTGATGCTCCCGTTGGTGGGGAGTTTTGGTGGGATTGCGCTGAGTGCGATAATTTAACTGAATATAATTTAATTTACCTTGCTTTAAATTGGTTTAGCTTAGTTTTCTTTTATTGAATTGTATTTTTTGTAGGTTTTTTTTCTTTTTCTCCTCAGAGGTCTGTGGGGTAGAGCAGTGGTCTGTTTTTGATATTGTTGTTATGTTATGAGGTTGTTATACTGGTTTGTAGTGACGTAATTTTGTAAAATATTTAAAAAAAAATTTCTCAATAAAAATATTGACAATGATGGGTAAACGCAGACTAATGTGTTTGGAACAGACAGCAGTAATTGTGTACAATATAAAAGATGTGTAATATAACATCTGGCTGTTGACAGAGGATTACATTGAAAAATATTTCAGGGTGATCAGTGATCACACCCTGAAAGCAGTTGACTATTGTGGAGCAATTACCAATAAAAGAAATAACATGTATCCGGACGTCCAAAAATTACAAGCAAGAACAAGCTGCACACAGATGTGGAGGATAATTATGAGTTTGTGCCACTTGTGCTACTAAAGGTATTGATGTGTTCGCAAAACTTGGAAGAGTTTCTAGAATGATTCCATACCTTGTTATCTGTAAAAGTTCAAGTGACTTTAGGTAAGTGAATTCACACCTCTTCTGATACACATTAAACTCTGAGGCCTGACCTGAACCTGTTTGAGTGGACAGAATAGTCAAGGATCTCAACCTAGGAAGCATCAATATTTTTCCAACAGACTGTTGAATTATTGATAACACACAAGCACAAACAATCTTTTCAAGTTAAATCAACACTTAGATCTGCTGGTCCCATAACTTCTGAAGTGCACTTACTTTGTTGCTGTCTCCAATGAATATGTTCTCATGTGTGTAGGTAATCAATCCTGCCCATTGTTAACCTTGTCCATGAACGCTGCCCTTGTTCCTAAATACTTGATGCTTATAGTGCAAAAAGCACATTTGTGACAATGATTGCTGCCAATACCACTCGGTTTTGATTATACCTTCTTGCATTTTGCAGCAATTGTGGGATTGTAAATAGATAATTGTTTTGATGGGGAAGATCTTAGTTTATCAGAAGCATCAGATTAGTGATCGAGTTTCACTATAATATAATTTTTTTCTGAGATTATCCTTTCTAAGTAGTGTGGGTGCATGCCCAAGCATAATGAAACAACAGCTTGTTAACTGGTAAGTATTATTAACGGTTCTACAGTTTGTGCATAGGAGTTCAGTGGTTGATTCAAATAATTTAAATTTTGGATATCATTGTTTTGTCTGACGATTTCTTGACGATTATGTTCACCAAGTCACTTTGTTGTATCTATGTTTTGTTTCAAGGCTTTTTTCAAAGTCCTATCAAATGGAGGGAGGCAAATTGTTGCCATTTTTGAACAACTATCCAACATAATTGTCCCTTTTTATTCTCAATTCCATTTTCCTGAATACTGAATTTCCTTCATGTTTAATGTGATCTTACTGAAGAGCTGGTAACATGACTGAAGTATTCCTTTTGCAGTACGGAGCTTGCTATACAACTTAAAATAATGGAAGGTTTTGAAAAGGTTCAATTTATAGCAAACTGGAAAGATTTATTAAGCATGAGGAAGTTGCAGTGAACTATGCAGTAATGAACATGTCCCAACAAGTGATAGTTCCTTTCCTTAGGAAATTAGAAGCCAACACCAGATCAGCCATGATAGTATCAAATGAGAAAGCAGGCTCGAGCACCCAAATAGTCTAATCCTGCTCCTAATTCATGTGTTTGTATATTGACAATCTGGACAGGATTAGTCCCATAGACTTCTTAAACTTTGCAAGAGGTGCAGTGATAACATTCCTTTTCCCACAACTAATCCAATGAAATTCCACATTCCAACTCCCAGAAATAAAGATGGGAGAGAAGACAGCTTACTCTTGTCATCTCTATGGATTTCTGGATCCTGTTCAATCTTGGACTTTGCAGATCATCGCTTGAGATAGTTCCTCTAGTTCGATTTGTTTCCTTTCCACTGTAATGGTTTCAACCATTAAACCCTAAACAGTTAATCAGTTTACTGCTTTAAAACATGAGAGCCAATTGATCAATTGCCAGGGCATGTTATTGATTGACTCTGAGCATCTAATTCCTGATGAGGGGCTCCTGCCTGAAATGTTGATTTTCCTGCTCCTCAATGCTGCCTGGCCTGCTGTGGTTTTCCAGCACTACTCTAATCTTGACATCTGGTGTTAGCACATAATTTTATTGCATTTTTAAAAATATTTCAGGCATTCAGACATCACATCAATGTTTATTCAAGTTATGGGGAAATGAGGACTGCAGATGCTGGAGATCAGGGTTGAGAGTGTGGTGCTGGAAAAGCACAGCAGGTCAGGCAGCTTCTGAGGAGCAGGAGAATCAACGCTTCAAGCAAAAGCCTTTCATCAGCCCTTCAAGTTATAACAAGATTAGTGCAGCTAGAGGCAGATATACAGCTAGGGTTCACTTCAACTCTATATCATAGAGGTTAAAATTATATAAATGTTTGTGAAAGGCACACAGTTTTAGTACAAGGTTTAATTATTTTACAAAGTGTCATTGCTAAGGCATGGTTTTCTCATAACAGAGACATTAAAAAGCAAAATTTCACAAGGATTTACACTAATGGAATAGATGGAAAAAGTAGCTGATTTGGAGCTAACTAACGCTCATACAGGAAGCTGGCTCAAATCTACTGAGAAGCAGGCCTGAGAGAGTTAAACATTTTAAGAGAAATAATTCATCTTTCTTTGAGACAGATGTCAAGAGTTCTGCTTCCAGTGGATTAATTTACCTGATGTGGCAATTCACCTTTCTAACATATAAAAAAAAGCCCAGGTCAACATTGAAGAGTCCAACAGATATTTATAAAGTCTGTTCAGGTATACAAATGCTACATTCATAGCATATCAGTGTCTGGGCTTACATTAAGCTATGCATTATAAAGAGCAGTATACGTTTAGCCAGAGACCCGGGTTCAATTCCCGACTCAGGCGACTGACTGTGTGGAGTTTGCACATTCTCCCCGTGTCTGTGTGGGTTTCCTCCGGGTGCTCTGGTTCCCTCCCACAGTCCAAAGATGTGCGGGTCAGGTGAATTGGCCATGCTAAATTGCCCGTAGCGTTAGGTAAGGGGTAAATGTAGGGGTCTGGGTGGGTTGCGCTTCGACGGGTTGGTGTGGACTTGTTGGGCCGAAGGGCCTGTTTCCACACTGTAAGTAATCTAATCTAATCTAACTAAGACATGTAATGCAGCATCTCCATTTTTGCAAGACTGAAAACTTATCCCAATCAGATATACATTGTTAAACATGGGTTTGTGTTATCAATTTGATAATTAATCAAATGAAACAGAGTTTGCAAAGTAAAAAGTTCAAATTTCAATGTGATACATTTGGAAGTTTCACCACTCATCTTGATCTGGCGATCAATTACCCACCTGGAGAGGGTATTGTTCTCTATTGCAATTGTTTGACAACTTCATTAACTTGTTGCTGGTTGCTGTCATCAACATCACTGTGCAATTATCACCACCAAAGTATCCTTTCTCATTCTCTCTGTGCATGATTATTGTACCTTACAATGGTGAAAGCTGACTTCTGTGCCTTTGTAATGTTGCATCATGGTCAGTAGTTACATTGTATGGTCTAGGCTGATTTCAAATTTTAGAAACCTCTGCTGGAATCCAAATACTTGTATTAGCTTGCTAATTCCCATTCTACCTAGCGTGCAGTTTGGCGGTTCATGTCTTGCTTACTCATCATGTATCTCTTTCCTGTTTCTCTTTCTTTGAGGAAGAAAGTCTTCATAGAACATAGAACATAGAACATAGAAGGATACAGCGCAGTACAGGCCCTTCGGCCCTCGATGTTGTGCCGACCGAGTCCTACCTAACCTATACTAGCCCAATAACTTCCAAATGCCTATCCAATGCCCGCTTAAATGAACATAAAGAAGGAGAGTTCACCACTGATACGGGCAGGGCATTCCATGAACTCACAACCCGCTGTGTGAAGAATCTACCCCTAACATCTGTCCTATACCTACCACCCCTTAATTTAAAGCTATGTCCCCTAGTAACACCTGACTCCATTAGCGGTAAAAGGTTCTTAGTATCTACCCTATCTAAACCCCTAATCATCTTATACACTTCTATCAGATCTCCCCTAAACCTTCCCTTCTCCAATGAGAACAGCCCCAAGTGCCTCAGCCTTTCCTCATACGATCTTCCTACCATTCCAGGCAACATCCTGGTAAACCTCCTCTGCACTCGTTCTAAAGCTTCCACATCCTTCCTATAGTATGGCGACCAAAACTGCACACAATACTCCAGATGAGGCCTCACCAGAGTCTTATACAACTGCAACATGACCTCAGGACTCCGGAACTCAATTCCTCTGCCAATAAAGCCCAGTACACCATATGCCTTCCTCACAGCACTATTTACCTGGGTGGCAACTTTCAGAGATCTGTGTACATAGACACCAAGATCCCTCTGCTCATCCACACTACCAAGTAGCCTACCATTAGCCCAGTAATCCATCATCTTGTTATTCCTACCAAAGTGAACGACTTCGCACTTAGCTACATTGAATTCCATTTGCCACATTTCCGCCCAGCTCTGCAACTTATCAATATCCCGCTGTAACCTACCACTTCCTTCCTCACTATCCACAACTCCACCGACTTTCGTGTCATCCGCAAACTTGCTTACCCAGCTTTCAAGTCCTTCCTCTAGATCATTTATAAAGATAACAAAAAGCAATGGTCCCAAAACAGATCCTTGTGGTACACCGCTAGTAACTGCGCTCCAAGATGAACATAATCCATCAACTACTACCCTCTGTCTCCTTCCAGCCAGCCAATTCCTAATCCAAACCTCTAATGTATCCTCAATGCCATACCTCTGAAGTTTTAGCATTAGCCTACCATGGGGAACCTTATCGAACGCCTTACTAAAATCCATATACACAACATCTACTGCTTTACCCTCATCCACTTCCTTAGTCACCTTCTCAAAGAACTCAATAAGGTTTGTGAGGCACGACCTGCCCTTCACAAAACCATGCTGGCTATCCCTGATCACGTTATTCCTACCCAGATGTTCATAAATCTTATCCCTTACCATTCTCTCTAAGACTTTGCCCACCACTGAAGTCAGACTCACTGGCCTATAGTTACTAGGGCTATCCCTACTCCCTTTCTTGAACAATGGGACCACATTCGCTATCCTCCAGTCCTCTGGTACTATTCCCGTTGACAATGACGACATAAAAATCCAGGCCAATGGCTCTGCTATCTCCTCCCTAGCTTCCCATAGGATCCTGGGGTAAATGCCATCAGGCCCAGGAGACTTATCTATATTCATCCTTTCCAATATTCCCAAAACCTCTTCCCTGCATATTTCCAGGGCATCCATTCTAATTATTTGTGATTCCATATTCACATCAGCAACAGTGTCCTGTTCCTGAGTGAATACTGATGAAAAGTACTGATTTAATGTCTCTCCAATCTCCTCCGCCTCCACACACAACTTCCCACTACTATCCTTGACTGGACCGATACCTACCCTAGTCATCCTTTTATTCTTGACATACCTATAGAAAGCCTTTGGGTTTTCCCTAATCCTACCAGCTAAAGACTTTTCATGTCCCCTTCTCGCTTTTCTTAGCTCCCTCTTTAGCTCCTTCCTGGCTACCTTATAACTCTCAATCGCCCCTACTGAACCTTCACGCCTCATCTTTACATATGCCGCCTTCTTCCCTTTCACAAGGGACTCCAATTCCTTACTAAACCACGGCTGCCTCACAAGGCCCTTTACACCATGCCTGACTGGTACATACCTATCGAGGACACGCAGTAGCTGCTCCTTGAACAATCCCCACATCTCATTAGTGTTCTTCTCTTGAAGCCTGTTTTTCCAATCCACACAACCTAAGTCATGCCTTACTGCATCATAATTTCCCTGCCCCCAGCTATAGCTCTTGCCCTGCGGCGCACGATTATCCCTCTCCATCACTAAAGTAAAAGTCACCGAGTTGTGGTCACTGTCCCCGAAGTGCTCACCTACCTCCAAGTCTAACACCTGGCCTGGTTCATTACCTAGAACCAAATCCAATATAGCCTCCCCTCTTGTTGGCCTGTCGACATATTGTGTCAGGAAACCCTCCTGCACACATTGTACAAACACCGACCCATCTAATGAACTCGAGCTATAGCTCTCCCAGTCAATATCTGGGAAGTTAAAGTCCCCCATAACAACCACCCTGCTACCTTCACTCTTTTCCTGAATCATCCTCGCAATATTATCCTCTACTTCTCTAGGACTATTAGGAGGCCTGTAGAAAACACCTAACAGGGTGACCTCACCTTTCCTATTTCTAACCTCAGCCCAAACTACCTCAGATGGCAAGTCCTCTTCCATCGTCCATTCCACTGCTGTGATACTGTCTTTGACAAGTAATGCCACGCCTCCCCCTTTTTTACCCCCATGTCTGATCCTACTAAAACATTTGAACCCTGGAACGTGCAACAGCCATTCTTGTCCCTGTTCTACCCACGTCTCTGTAATGGCCACAACATCGAAGTCCCAGGTACCAACCCACGCTGCAAGTTCACCTACCTTATTCCTTATACTTCTGGCATTGAAGTATACACACTTCAATCCTCCTTTCTGGTTACAGGCACCCTCCTTAGAGATCGCTGCATTATTCCTAACCTCCCTACACTCAAGGTCCTGTACCCTAAAGCTACAGTCCTGGTTCCCATGCCCCCGCGGAGTTAGTTTAAACCCTCCCAAAGAGCACTAGCAAACCTCCCCCCAAGGACACTGGTGCCCCTCAGGTTCAGGTGTAGCCCATCCTTTTTATAGAGGTCCCACCTTCCCCAGAAAGGACCCCAGTTGTCCAGAAACCGGAATCCCTCCCTCCTGCACCATCCCTGTAGCCACGCATTTAACTGCTCTCTCTCCCTATTCCTTGACTCTCTATCACGTGGCACGGGTAACAAACCAGAGACTACAACTCTGTTTGTTCTAACTCTGAGCTTCCAACCGAGCTCCCTGTAAGCCTGTCTGACATCCTCACCCTTCTTCCTACCTATATCGTTGGTGCCAACGTGGACCACGATCTGGGGCTGCTCCCCCTCCCCCTTAAGGACCCGGAAAACACGATCAGCGACATCACGTACCCTTGCACCTGGGAGGCAACATACCAAACGTGAGTCCCTGTCGCCCCCACAAAACCGTCTGTCTGTACCCCTCACTATCGAGTCCCCAAGAACTATCGCTCTACCTTTCTCCACCCTACCCTTCTGAGCAACGGGGCCAGGCTCCGTGCCAGAGGCCTGAACCTCGTTGCTTGCCCCTGGTAAGTCATCCCCCCCACAAGTATCCAAAATGGTATACTTGTTCTTGAGGGGAATGACCGCAGGGGGTCCCTGCACTGGCTTCCTCCTCCCACTCCCCCTCACTGTCACCCATCTATCTTGAACTTTCGGAGTAACTACTTGCCTAAAGCTCCGATCTATGACCTCCTCTGCCTCCCGAATGATCCGCAGTTCATCCAACTCCAGCTCCAGTTCCCTAACACGGGTTTGGAGGAGCTGGAGATGGGTGCACTTCTTGCAAGTGTACTCAGCAGGGACGCTAATGGCTTCCCTCACCTCATACATGTTGCAAGAGGAACATTGCCCTCTCTGCACTGCCATCCCTCTAAAAGTAAGCTTTCCTTTAAAAAAAACAACAAAAACCAACTAAATCTAAAGAAACAAACAAGGAAAATGCAGCACTTACCCGCTAGTCACAATTGGTCTTATTATTAGGTTAGAGGAGGTGGAAGGGTGGGAGGCACTACTCGTGGAGTGCCTCGGGTGACTCGCCTACGCCTTTAAATAAGGGGAGAAAAAAAAACCTTACCCAGGTAACCTAGCGCGCCTTCCGGGTCTGCTACCGCTTTTTTTTAAAAGGAAAACTTTAAATTTACAACTATTAAATAAGCGACCAAACTTACCCACCAGTCGTCGCGAAGTCTTCCGAGAGACTGAGACTATTCATCTTGGAATAGTGAGAAAATTGTTTGCTGCGGAAAGTGTATTGCACTGGACAATTGAGCATAAGTTATGGTTTCGCACAAAAATGCAGCAATGCAATACAAAAATCTTGATTTGTTGCTCTATTCTTGTTGACCATTGATTTGATTATATATACCAACATTTTCTAGACTATTTGAGCATTGATAGTGGGGTAAAGATGTGATAATGGGTTCTTCCTCACTTAATATACAATTTGAAATTGTTTGCAGGTGATTTGTGATCTATTTTGATTTACTATCTTTTCCAGGATACTGAATCAACTGGAAATAATGGATATTGAGTCAGTAAAGGTCACATTCATTGTGTTACAAAGTCGCCCAACAGAGGAAAACTTGGAGAAGTGATCAATCACTCAAATGTAATCTCCCCTATACACTGTGAAGAGGTTTATTGCTAATGTAGAATTCCTATAATCTGGGAAGAGGCCATTTGGCCTATCAAGGGCACTGACCCTCTAAACAGCATCCTATCCAGACACACACCCACCAGTGTAACCCCATTTTTACTGTGGCTCACCCGCGTAGCCTGCATATTCCTGGATACTATGGCGCAACATAACATGACCAATCAACATAATCTGCACATATTTGGTGAAAGATAATTGCAGCATCTGGCAGAAACCTAGATAGATACAAGGAGAATGTGCAAATTCCACACAGACAGTCACCCAGGGTGGAATTGAACCCAAGTCCCTGGCACTATGAGATAGCAGCACTAACCATTGTGTCACCATGCCTCTACATGGACGGAACATGGTATGAATGTAGAGGTTTCCTTCACTGCTGGGGTTGATACATCCTGCTGCCTAACATTCAGCCCTGGCCAGTACACAGACACATGATGTGATTGTCTTGTGTCTTCAATACTCACGTGTACCTGGCATAACTTGCACAGGATGTTTTGGCAAAGGGCATTTAGCATTAAGAACTGTTTGCCATTGAAAATAACCTATTGTGAAATATCAAGTTCATGCCAGTGTGGCCAAAATGAACAAATGTTCTCTGGTCCTTCTTTAATACTGTCAATTCATCCCTGGATAATTGTCTTTGCAATTCTTGTATTTTCTCATATTTGGCAGCTGCTGATTGAAACTGTTCAACTTGGTTCTGGCCAAAGTTCAAACAGAAAAGTCTTGAGAACATCTTCAACTTTGTAAATCAGGAGGAGGCTCTTGGTCTTTGTGTGTTTTTGGGTAATATGCTGAGTGTGTCAGAAAGCCATTCTGATACCTGACTTCATGTCTCACTTCAAAGTCATACTCTTGCAAATTGTTGATTGATTTGATTGTGCCATGTTGTGGTCTGTTCCATTACAGGGGGTGTGGTTTGAATCTCGTGAATTGTGTTGATTCTGAGATCTGTACATGCAGGTAGTCCTGTCGTTGCTGGATTACGCGTAACCACCAGTAGAAGTCTTTGAAAAGCCAAAATGAGTTTGCATATTAGTACAGCAGTGTGATTCTGCCCAAGTATGGACTTAGTGATCAGTTGGGTATGGTTAGATGATCTCTTTTGGTTGTGTTATGGTTTTCCCTATTGTTGCTATAGGACAGGTCAGATTCCAGACCAAACTTTGGTTTGATAGATCATATTTTTATTTGTTTTCATTCTAATAAAGTAAACTCTCATTTTTAACATATGTACACAAGCAGATTTTGATTTCATGGAAATGCAAATAATGTATTAACAAAAAGTATAATAAACCCAACTATCTACTTATAACAGAAATTTGAACATATTTAAATATGCAGAAAATCCATAATTTCATTAATTACTCTTTTTATAAATTAAAAAGAAACAAAACTGCCTTTGAAAAGTAACCAAAACGCACTCCTAGTATCAATTTCAAATAACATTCTTAACAATGCTTACACCAGAGTTCCTGTATCAAACACTTTGTTAGGTTTGAGTCACTTGTGACTTCAAATTTTAGACGAGAGCTATAGATAGTTTCATACTGGAACTATCATACACCTGTGTTTCAATATACCTAGTATATTAAAATAGCAGCTCTGGTGTTTTATCCCAACAGTTATGGCTTGTGACTAACACTAATGCCTTACTCTAAGCTAACCTAGTTCACAGAATATTGTCCTCTTCTCAGGAGCATGAGTCTGTGCAGCCGTCTGTTCCAAAGGCTTCACAGAATTGCTCCATTTAGTATGAAATATGCCATGCCAAAAGTCTCCCTCTTTAAGGTGTTTTACTTAAGCTTTATAAAAAAACAAGTTCTAGAAAGGGCGGCACGGTGGCACAGTGGTTAGCACGGCTGCCTCACAGCGCCAGAGACCTGGGTTCAATTTCCACCTCAGGCAACTGTCTGTGTGGAGTTTGCACGTTCTCCCCGTGTCTGCGTGGGTTTCCTCCGGGTGCTCTGGTTTCCTCCCATAGTCCAAAATGTGCAGGTCAGGTGGATTGGCCATGCTAATTTGCCCGTAGTGTTAGGCAAGGGGTAAATATAGGGGCATGGGTGAGTTGTGCTTCGGCGGGTCGATGTGGACTTGTTGGGCCGAAGGGCCTGTTTCCACACTGTAAGTAATTTAAGTAATCTAATCTAATCAAATCACTGACAAATATTAAGGCCCCTTAAATTATCTTGCTGGGTCACTGTGAGATTTAGATTTGCTTTATTATGCAACAAGAAGCTATTAAGATGTGCATGGTACCCTAGACATTTAATATACAACCAAACTAAATATGTGGTATGTCTTGCTACTTTATTTTATATATACTGGCTGTTTTATTTTAAGGAAATGTTAACGTTTGGGCTAATTTACGTAAAGATTGATCTTCTAACGATCAGTATTGCAATGTAAGCAGTTAGTAAGAAAAACAAGCTAGCTGGGGGCAAGGGGTCAGCTTTGAAAAATAACGAAACCTTGAGCGAGACAATACTTCTGCTAATATGGTGCAAACACAACCAGATAAGAGTACAAGGTGCGAGACGGTTGCTAAGTTCAAGGGCTGAAAATATCATTAGACAGGGAAGTGGGTTATGCGGCTGGAGTTCGAGACAATGAGGACATGATCATATGCTTTCTCTGTAAGAAATGAGATCATTGTAAAGCAATGACCCTCGTGACCTCTAGGGGCCATAGGGGAGGCTCTAAATTGCTATTAAGAAAGATTGCTGTAATGCTTGGGTACGCTTTTCTTTGGGAAGGCGTCCAATTCTGCAGAATTTGTTAATAAAATCTTTGTTCTCTTGAATTTGTCCAGAGCGATTATTTAGAAGTGAATTTTCATTTCTAACAGTCACGAAACAAGCAAAAATAAACAAAAGTCAAACAGTGGCACACACAAAAAAAATGCATTCATTCAGAAGCTAGGCCTCCAAACTATTTTAGAAGAATTCACTATGGCTACAGAAATACTTACAAGTTAATTATTAACTTTAGATGCACAGAAAATCTATCAATTATTAACTCAAAAACCAGAAATACAAACTTAGAATAAATAATGTTTTAAAAAAATGGAACATGTTTTACATCACAGCTATACCACGAAGTGCCACTTGCTAAGGTTGATGTCTTTCAGGATGCGTACTGTAACGTGTTATCACAAGCTCCTGTGTCAATTTTATCTTTTAATTTGTGTTAACCTGTCTTCGGGATGTGTGACATTAATGGCTGTAAAAGCTTCCAATCATATTATGCAATTAACATGTTGTGTGAGGTTAACAATATGGAAAGTTCGGCGATCTTCTGAAATTTGCCTTTTGTCCAGTTGACTCTGAGCCTTACTGATATATTTGTATTTCTGCACCTTTGTAACACTTTCCTTGCTGCTGATGCTGTATTATTCTGTCTTGTTGGTCACCTGTGTTTTGCTCTGGGATCTGGCTTAGCCTTTCAAATGAGATTACATGCCCAATATTCCTCTGTATCAAGTGATTTAAAGATATCAACAAAAATGGACATCTTTTGCATTGGCACAACAAATCACAATTGTTACAGATTTTTTGGTTCGATGTTCTTTGCTGACTGTAAGAATAATGTTATTGCAAGTAGTGCAGCTGAAATATGGGTTCATTCTTACTTTCATCGTCAAGTATACCTCTATGGTATGGCCCTTTGCCTTGTCCAGAACATTCTTCCTAAAGGCTTTAATTGGTGCAGAGGCAATGATTAAGTCAAGGAGCCTCTTTGATAGATCCTCTTAGAAAGGTTCCATTTCCTATTCTATGCTGCAATATCTTACAACAAATTAGTCAATAGACTCTTGCGATTACATTGTTGAAAGTGAGGACTGCAGATGCTGGAGAGTACAGCCGACAGTGTGGTGCTGGAAAAGCACAGCAGTTCAGGCAGCATCCGAGGAGCAGGAGAATCAATGTTTCAGGCCTGATGAAGGATTTTTTTCTGAATCATTGATTCACCTGCTCCTTGGATGCTGCCTGATGTGCTGTGCCTTTCTAGCATCACACTCGTGACTCTTGGGATCACATGATATCTGTTAACCCCAAAGTAATTCTTTACCATGAGCAGGTCTTTTCTGGATCATTCTAATCATCCACAGAAAGACAGGATATGTTAATACTCTGAAGCATCTCCTTTCAATGGCAAGCAAGCCTTCAGAGCTCTTCTCTCAGAATTGTTGATTGTTTGATTCATAAAATAGAGTAAAATGGGTTGTTTGTACAGTCATAGACATGTCTCTGGATGTCCAGTCCATAAGTAAGTGTACACTTTCCATTTCTCTTTGCAAGCCATTTTGTTTCAGAGGTAGAATGAAGTGCACTGTTTGTTCATTTCTTTTACCAGTTTTGCTTCTCTCTCCCCTTTTACATTTTCTGCTATTTCTCTTTATTTTCCACACCTGCTTCTGAAATACTGGTCTTGACCCAATAAGACTGTTGCTTTAAGGTCTGGTGGTGTTTGCACCAAAAAGGTTATGATGACCTTAAATGAACTTTCCTTTACTTCATACTGATTTGTGAAGGAAAATTGCAGAATCGCCACTGGTCTTATTAAAAGTAAGCTTTCTTGATATCTAAAATCACTTGTTTTTGAGCTGTATTTTCTTCCAAAGAGCAATAGCTTCCTTATTGGAGCAGTACTATGAAGACTAATTGTCATTTTGTTTTAAATTGGGAAGACTTGGCTCTCAGTTAAACAGAGAAAGGGAGAGGTAGAGGCTTCGCCTTTAGTTTTACTTGTATTCATAAATTTAGCTCTTTAGAAGTTTCTTGAAATAACTTAAAGTTTAATCAAAAGGAAATTAGCTCTTCTGCTTGTTGGCTAATGCTTATCTAGGTACTATAGTGTTGCTTGTACCCACAGAAGCTAATGCTGCTGATTGAATTCTTTGATGAAGAGCTTATGCTCGAAATGTTGACTCTCCTGCTTCTCATATGCTGCCTGACTGGCTGTGCTTGTCCAGCACCACACTTTTTGATATTGAATTCTCTGATGTCCAGTGTTATTACGACTTATTCTTTCATTAATTTTCCAATTGTCTGTTACTGAAATCTTAGGATTTTCTTACAGATGATCATTGATATGGCTTCTGCCTCAAGCAGGGCATTTTCACCTGGTGCAGCATTGCTTATGTAATCATGTGTAACATAAGAAACTAGGCTTTGATAATCTGGTATTGAAGAATCCAACAAAATTTAATTACAGCTTGCTCACTTGCACAAGTATTATATTCACAGACAAAACAGTGTCTGGGTTCATGCTATGTGGTTGCAAAAAGCAGTGTGGTTCTATTACTGTGCTGTGTTTCAAGTGATCCGAGCTAAGATGGAGTTTGAGAGCTTGATAGATATTTTGAATAGACCTGTTCAGACAAATTTCTGGAGTAGCTGAGATTTGAACCTGGGCTTTCTGGCCCCGAGGGAGGACATCGTACCAGAAGAGCTTTTATGCAACCTTAATGACTTAGGTCATGGGCTATGGTACAATAATGATACTTTGTCTCTTAAGTATATATTGATAGAGTGACCATGAATCATAACACACCAATAGATTGGAAAATGAACATTTGCTGAATCTTCTGGAGACTTGTCTGGCCTGTCCATTGACTATAGATTTTGCTGAAAAACCATGGAAATCCAAACACTACAGACGTAATATTTCCTTTGGGATTATCCAATTGGATTATACCCTTTAGCATCTCTACTAAAGAGCATGATCAGATATGGGGAAAGCTGCAGAATAATGATATGGGGGTTCTGAATGAAGCAGACTTGATGGACTGAATGATCCATTCAAATTTCAACACATCAATTCTTAAGTACACATCAGGACAGATTGAAGTTGAAATGCTTTAAAACATTAATGGCCCAAGATCTGCCATACATATTCGATGAGCAGTTAGACCTGCCTTCCCTATTTAATCTCCCTGATATTTTGTGCTGCAATTTGCTGGAATTGTAAGACAGAAATAAGTCAGTGCCCTTTACAAGGCATCTTTACAACTAACTTGATTGAAGGATTATAACATTAACAGGGCAAGTACTGAGAAGGAAGTCCAAGTTAGAATGGATGTGTAGAAACATAAGCAAAGATAGGGTAAAGATGTTTGGATAGAAAGAGAAGAGGGAAATAAAAACGGACATAAGTAATTGTACTTTTTTTTATAAATCTGGAACAACTTAACCCCAAAGGAACTTTTCCTGCAAGAGAAGTCAATGGGAAATAATTAACACCAATCAAGCCATAGATGCTTAGATTATAGATGATTAGACTTAACTTCTTGTAGCAAATTTACTTTGTTTTTACTGTTTAATTCTAGGAAGTAGACACCACGTAACACATTTTGAAAGATGATTCATGTGAAACAAAATGGGATGGCATAAACCCATGAAGCAACTTTTTGATTTCTTCAGTTAATTGTACACCTATCTTTGCCTAGTGTCACTGTGCATTATATATTTATCCCCAGTTTAACTTTACGACAGTGTTTGCATTATTGCAATGGAAGCGCATTGTAAATAATTGTTAGTAGTCAAAGGGTTAAATAACATGGATTCACTTGAGGTATATTGGATGTGATATATTTAAACTCAGATTCAGCCTTTGTCTTGTTGTTGTAGAAAACTACTTCTCAGCATTTTAAGTGCGAGACGCAGATTTCTGTGAAATCAAGGGTGGCTGGCAGCTTCTTGAGGGCCTCATCTATAACCAGTGATATTTCCACTGGTCTCTTTTTGTGAAATTCTTAATTTAATATTATGTAACTGCTAGTCTTTGTTAAGAGCAGCAGCAATAAATCAACAAAGCAGAAAATCTGGCTGACTGTACCCTTTTAAATATCCACCTTGTGAAAGATCCTTCAAGCATCAAGCCTCTGACCTTGCGTTATTGCAGCCTCCACAAGGACTGACAAAAAAGTCTTAAAGCAATTCAGTAACGGCTTAATAACATAAATCCATGTCACACACTGCAGAGATTTGGATGGGTTTATTTAAAAAGAGTTATTTATGCCTGATTGCAAGTAACTCAATTCTTCAGTAATTTGTTTCAATTTAATCAGGTTTGAACAAAATTTTAGACCCATAAGGTAAAGCTGGATTCTCAGGCTACAAATTTAACAGATATATTTAAAAATGAGCCAGTTAAATGCAAGTGCATGAGGGATTTGTATGGGTAAACCCTCTTCAACCGAAAAACAGAGTTTACATTCAACATCATGATCGATTCACCACCTGCTTTCTGAAACAAGCACATTTCAGCTTTTTACTGTACTCCACATCTAATGGTGCACTCTCCCATGATCAAACCAATGGTGCTGCTGTCTGTAAATAACCTCCCTCACATTCTGCACGATCCCTTTCCCTTCAATGCTCTGTCATTTTCCTCTCACATTTCAAGTTCTGCCTTCACATAATTATACTCCCCTCTGCATCCCAGTATTCTGCCTCTAATTGTCACAATTTAAGATCCCCAGCTCCCTTCCCCAGCACAGGCTCCTGATAATATGATTCACCCCTTCCAAACCCCCTTCCCCACTCTGGTTGACTTTTAGTGTGTAGATACCCCATCCTTGCAACTCCCCAGACTGTAGAGGTACAGACTCAAAGACCTGACAATAGCCCACCTCCCTGCACTGTTGATGGACTCATTCCCTGAATCAAACTGCCTCAAGCTGATTGTACTCAGCCCCGAGACTGATATCAGAGGCTGCCCTTAACTTACTGTGCCAGAATTCCCTGCCTGAAAAATGTCTACCTGGGCTTTGCTGACACTGACTCACCTAATGGCTTGAGACATGGCCACTTGTTTGAAACATATGCAGTGTATCTGGTGTGTCCATGGCTGGCAAATGGTGCAGCTATAACAATGATGTAGCCTGGTATGTAAAATAACATGGCCATTCCCTGACCAATGTGGAATATTAATTGTTCCAGTCCTACTCCAACCCCTACCCACAACTCTTTCTCTGGTATTCTGATGATATCATTGGTGCTGTTTCCCTCTCTCATCCAGAATCGGAAAAGTTTATCAATTTCACTTCAAATTTCCATCCTGCTCTCACCTTCACTTTGTCCAACTCTGACTCCTCCCTTCCCTTCTTCGACATCTCTGTTTCCATTTCTGGAGATAGGCTGGCCACCAATATCCAACTGACTCCCATAGTTACCATGACTATACATCCTCACAACCTGCTTCCTGTAAAGACTCTATTCCATTCTCCCATTTCCGCCATCTCCATTGCATCTGTTCTGATGATGCCTAAAATACATCAAGGACATGAAAGATATAGAATGTGGGGAAATAGATGGTGACATCTTGAAAAAAGTCTATATTATAGAGGAGGAGGTGCTGGATGTCTTGGAACACATAAAAGTAGATAAATCCCCAGGACCTGATCAGGTGTACCCTCGAACTCTGTGGGAACCAAGGGAAATGATTGGTAGACCCCATGCCGAGATATTAAATCATCGATAGTCACAATGAGGTGCCGGAAGACTGGAGGTTGGTTAACATGATGTCACTATTTAAGAAAGGGGTTAGGAAAAGTCAGGGGACTATATACCGGTGAGCCTGACATCGGTGGTGGGCAGGTTGTTGGAGGGAATCCTGAGGGACAGGATTTATATGTATTTGGAAAGACAAGGACTGATTAGGGATAGTCAGCATGGCTTTGTGCATGAGAAATAATGTCTCACAAACTTGACTGGGTTTTTTGAAGAAATAACAAAGATGATTGATGAGGGCAGAGCAGGAAACGGGATCTGTATTGACTTCAGTAAGGCATTTAACAAGGTTCTTCATGGGACACTGGTTTGCAAGGTTAGTTCTCATGGAATACAGGGAGAACTAGCCATTTGGATACAGAACTGGCTCAAAGGTAGAAGACAGAGGGTGGTGGTGGAGGGTTGTTTTTCAGACTGGAGGCCTGTGACCAGTGGAGTGCCACAAGAATCAGTACTTGGTCCACTGCTTTTCATCATTTATATGAATGATTTTGATATGAACATAGTAAGTTTGCAGATTACACCAAAATTGGAGGTTCAGTGGACAGTGAAGATGTTACCTCAGATTACAATTGGATCTTGGTCAGATGGGCCATTGGGCTGAGGAGTGGCAAATGGAGTTGAATTTCGATAAATGTGAGGTGATGCATTTTGGAAAAGCAAATCAGAACAGGACTTATACATTTAATGGTAAGGTCCTGGGGAGTGTTACTGAACAAAGCGACCTTGGAGTTCCTTGAAAGTAGAGTCTCAGGTTGATAAGATAGTGAAGACAACATTTGGAATGCTTTCCTTAGTTGGTCAGAGCATTGAGTGTACATGTTGGGAGGTCATGTTGTAGCTGTACAGGACATTGGTTAGGCCACTTTTGCAATATTGTGTGCAATTCTGATCTCCTTCCTATCGGAAGGATGTTGTGAAACTTGAAAGGGTTCAGAAAAGAATTACAAGGATGTTGCCCAGCTTGGAAGATTTGAGCTGTAGGGAGTGGCTGAATAGGCTGAG
Organism: Hemiscyllium ocellatum; assembly: GCF_020745735.1. Lineage (NCBI taxonomy): Eukaryota > Metazoa > Chordata > Chondrichthyes > Orectolobiformes > Hemiscylliidae > Hemiscyllium > Hemiscyllium ocellatum. Next base: position 55,947,977 of record NC_083410.1, on the reverse strand, counting down.
GCTGTTTTCTCTGGAGCATCGGATGCTGAGGCAAGACCTTATATCGGGCTATAAAATCATGTGGGGTATGGATAGGATAAGTAGACAATGTCTTTTCCCAAGGGTGGGGGAATCCAGAACTAGAGGGCATAGCTTTAGGGTGATGGAGGAAAGCTATAAAAGGACCTAAATGGCAACTTTTTCATGCAGGGGGTGGTGCACATATGGAATGAGTTGTCAAAAGAAGTGGTGGAGGCTGGTACAATTTCAGCATTTAAAAGGCATCTGGATGGGTATATGAATAGGAAGGGTTTAGAAGAATATGGGCTGGTAAATGGGACCAGATTAGATTGAGATATCTGGGTGACATGGATGAGTTGGACTGAAGCGTTAGTTTCCATGCTGCACATCTCCATGACGCTATGCCAACTGCTAGATTTGAGTGGTGCTGGAAAAGCACAGCAAGTCAGGCAGCATCTGAGGAGCAGCAAAATCGACGTTTCGGGCAAAAGCCCTAAATCAGGAATCATGACCTGACCTGCTGTGCTTTTCCAGCACCACTCTAATCTAGACTCTGATTTCCAACATCTACAGTCCTCACTTTTGTCTTTCTGCTAACTTCAACAATGGAGCCTCTGAAATATCCACCTTCTTCTTCAACTGAGGATTTCCCAACACCGTAGTTGACTGGACCCTCAGCCAGGTCTGATCCATCTGCCAAACCTCAGCCCTCAGCTCCTTTCTTCCCTCCCACAACAGTTGTAGGGTCTCCCTGGTCCTTGCCTACCATCCCACTAACATACATATCCAAAGAATCATTAGCTGCTATTTCCGTCACCTCCAGCAGGATGCTGCTACCAGACACATATTGCCTTCCCCTCCCATGTCTGCCTTCCACAAGCATTCTCTCTGGGACACCTTGGTCCATTCCTCCTTCACTTGTAAACCGCCCCCACCAACAGCCCATGGCATCTTCCCCTGCAATCGCAGAAGGTGTAACACCTGTTGGCTTGAGGTTTGGTCCAATGACCCTGATGACATTTGTGGCTAGAGAGCACAGACATGTTGAGTCATGTGTGTCCTGCCCAGAGCCATGCATGTCCTTCTCATTTTGAACTACCACAGAGCTGAGGGTGGCAGGGAGTGCGAAGGTAGAAGGCAGGGCCACCCCTGCATGGCCCTGAGACAATGGAGAGGGTGGGAGAGAGGCTGCTGTGTGTGGTTCCACCTCCATCTGGGTACCTGATAACACTGCATCATCTGTTTGTGAGGAGGGAGCACCTGGAGTTTGCTCAGAAAGTCCTCATCATCCTTGGCCTTACCACTGGTGCTAAGTACCGATGTCTAGAGTGATGGAGTGCAGGTCTGTGCACATTATCTCTCAGACTCTGAGACTGATGGAAATGGCTCTTCATGGCAGCCACTAACTGCCTCTGAAAGCAGTCAGATTGTCACGTTCCTGAGGCAGCTTGGATCTTCACATTCCTGAAATATTGCTATAGTCCTTGAAGCCTTTGGGTCAGGTTGTTCAGAGGCCCCCAATCAGCCTGCCTGCTGCTCCTATGTCTACTTGTAAACACAATGGGGCCCCCTCTTACACTGAGGCCAGGTAGGTGCTTGGTCTTCAGCAGCCCTATAAGTGCCAATGCCTTAGGGCATTTCTTCCTCGACCAGCTACGGAGACATGACAATGAAATGTTCGCCAGTTCCTCACTGCAATCTAGATTAATTACTCACCGAGGTGTTAGTATCTGAGCTGTTGGAGGTTGCAGGAGACAGCCATATTGGGCATCCTCTGCTACATGCATACTGTCTTGCTCAGAGGTGGAGGAGGGGATGTCTTGCAGAGCTGCTCTCTTGATCTCCAGGATTGGTCCCTGTATAGAGTCAAAAGGGAGAATATATGTTGGTCCAGGGGAATTGTGTTTTGTTGGTATGTGAACAATAATTTCACAGTAGGTGGTAATGATTAGATTAGATTACTTACAGTGTGGAAACAGGCCCTTCGGCCCAACAAGTCCACACCGACCCGCCGAAGCGCAACCCACCCATACCCCTACATTACCCCTTTACCTAACACTACGGGCAATTTAGCATGGCCAATTCACCTAACCTGCACATCTTTGGACTGTGGGAGGAAACCGGAGCACCTGGAGGAAACCCACGCAGACACAGGGAGAATGTGCAAACTCCACACAGTCAGTCGCCTGAGTCGGGAATTGAACCCGGGTCTCCAGCGCTGTTGGGCAGCAGTGCTAACCACTGTGCCACCGTGCTGCCCACAAATGAGAGGGTAACACAGCAAAGGACAATATTTCTTATTTGGCTGCTAGTAAATAAATGTTCCTGTGACTTTACAGGACCTGTCCCAGCATTTGTCAGCAAAGGCCAAATTTCTGTCCCTCAAAGTGGTTTAGAGTCACTAGGCTGACAGTGGGCTGTTTTCTCCTGGAATGAGAGATAGGAAGGAATTGAGTGAGAAGCATGTTGTGGACACAGTGTGAATGCTGCTACAGGTGGGAGAAAGGTGGCCAGATATCACAAGTGAATGAATAAATATCCCAGAAGTCTTGCAGAGGTTTCAGAGCTTGGGATAAGCATGACTGAGTGAGAAATGATGCTCCAAAAAAAAGTGACAGTGATAGAGAGGAGCATTTGGTGCAATAATAGAGCTAAAGTGAGTGTACTCTTGCAGAAATAAATTGGTATCTCTTACCCTGGCAGAGGGGAGAAGGTCATTGACCTTCCTGTGGCACATCTGGCAGGGTCTGGTGTTTCAGTCTCCTATCAGTCATAGAGTTATAGAGATGTAGAGCACGGAAACAGATCCTTCAATCCAACTTGTCCATGCTGACCAGATATCTAGTCTAGTCCCTAATCTAGTCCCATTTGCCAGCACTTGGCACATATCCCTCTAAAGTCTTCCTATTCATGCATCAATCCAGATGGCTTTTAAATGTTGCAATTGTACCAGCCTCCACCACTTCCTCTGACAGCTCATTCCATACATGCACCTCCCTCTGGGTGAAAACGTTGCCCCTTAGGTCTTTTTTATATCTTTCCCCTCTCACCTTAAACCTATGCCCTCTAGTTCTGGACTCACCCACTCCAAGGATAAGATCTTGTCTATTTATTTTATCCATGCCCCTCATGATTTTATAACCCGATATAAGGTCACCCCTCAGCCTCTGATGGTCCAGAGAAAACAGCGTCAGCCTGTTCAACCTCTCTCTAAAGCTCAAATCCTCCAACCCAGGGCATCCTTGTACATTTGTTCTGAACCCTTTCAAGTTTCACAATATCCTTCTGATAGGAAGGAGACCAGAATTGCACACAATATTGCAAAAGTGGCCTAACCAATGTCCTCTACAGCCACAAAATGACATCCCAACACCTAAACTGAATACTCTGACCAATAAAGGAAAGCATACCAAATGCCTTCTTCAGTATCCTATCTGCCTGAAACTCTACTTTCAGTGAGCTATGAACCTGCACTTCAAGGACTCTTTGTTCAGCAACACTCCCTGGGACATACCGTTAAGTATATAAGTTCTGCTAAGATTTGCTTTCCCAAAATGCAGCACCTTGCATTTATCTAAATTAAACTCCATATGCTACTCCTCAGCCCATTGGCCCATCAAATCAAGATCTCGTTGTAATCCAAGGTAACCTTCTTAGCTGTCACTACACCTCCAATTTTGGTGTCATCTGCAAACTTACGAACTATACCTCCGATGTTCACATCCAAATCACCTATCTAAGTGACAAAAATAGTGGACCCAGCACTGATCCTTCTGGTATTCCACTGGTCCTGGGGGAATAGGTCATGTGATTTTAGTCAAGCACCTGGGAGAATATCTGTAGTGTTGATGAGTCGAATACTTATACTGCTAAGTTTTACCATAGGCCTGAGGCATAGTTTAGCATTTAACTTCCGTTCAGAAGAATCAAGAGTTCAATTCAGAAGGGAGAAAAAAATTGTTTTACTGCAGGGGAACCAGTTACCTTCTCTCCCAAATTAGTGTTAATTTGTGGAGTTTCCAAAGTGGTTGAGACCATCAGAAATGTGAAAGGGTCACAGCAGCAGGCTAGGAAATGAATTATAAAAATACTTTAGCAATCCATGGAAATGGAATTTGAAAGAATCAGTTAAACAAAAATTTTAAGTGTGAAGATAAGGCTGATATCTCTCAAAGATAGTGTTGGGAAATAAACCAAAACTTTAACTTGCTGCTGGTGTTAAGGTTGTTTTCCTGTCCGATGTATTGCTTTGTTTATTTATTTATTTTATGTGATCAACTTGTGTCCTGTTGTGAAAGAACATTTGCAGCTTTGTGAATATGTTTCAGAGACTAACTACTGCAGTAATCAAATGAAAAAACTAAATATAGGATCTGTCAAGTCAGGTTTCATTCAGTGACCAGAGTTGTCCAACATTACCATCAGCTGGAATCATAGCACTGCATATGGTAAGCAATAGCCTTTTCATGCTATTTCAGATTTGGCTATTGACGTCTTATTGATTGATGTGATGATGCTCTCAATTTAAGAGGTTACTTTGTCCTGGTTTTAGTTCTGAAGAGAGGTTGTCAGGCAGAGGAACCAAGCTGTCTACTGAATAGCTTTTGAATAAATATCTTGGAATGCCTTGGGTTATTTTAAAATGCAGCCTGAAAGGGTATGGTCGGCTCTCACAGATCTGGATAACATTAGAAGCTATTGGGGTCTCAAAAGAGATGGGAGCTTCAGTGAGTGTCTTTTGGTTGTTGATCTCTTTGAATTTTCTCTTTTTTTTCCTCCTGGATTGGAGAACTGCATGTGAGAATCTGTGTCTGAATATTCTCATTTTCTTGCCAAAGAGTGTGTTTATGAGATATTACTATATTGGAACAGTTAATTGGCAATAGTTAGTGTATCTATTATTCTGTTAAGTTTTCCAGTAGAGTTAAATTCCTCTTTCTTTGGCTGTATTTTAACTAAAGTTTCTAAACAAATTATGTTTTGTTTAATGTCAAGTAGTTTGACCAATTGCATTGCATCAGAAACAGATACTTTTCATTTGCCTTCACAGTTTGAACAACTTAGAGTCTAGGCTACCTCCTTAGAATATTTTGAAGGAATCTGTTCTGGTCCATAATATGAGGTTTATTTGGAGACTGAACTGGTTATGGGTTTGGTAGCAATGGGGTGTCAACTCAAGATTACCAGTGTCATGTAGAGATATTTTATTAAGCATTGGTTTGGTTTGCAGCAAAATACACCCTTAAACATAAAGGATTGCAGAAATCCAGCAGCAAATGACAAGAAAGTTGGACACAGAAGGAGGTTTGGAAGCCGTACACTCCTGAAACTTGGACTAATTTAAGAAGGTTCGCTCAACCAACTAGCACCAGCAAAGGGACCAGGAGGTTCCAAAGCCTTATGAGGCAGTAAACCTGTGAGATTTAGGGTAACTCAGGAAGAATGACTTGATTTAAAGAGAGCTGAAGCCAAGCCAGAGGTAGCAGAAAGATGCAGAGGAAGGTAATAGAGGTGGGGAAAGATCAATAACTTCAAATTATGTCAAGACAGGACTAAACAAGTGACCAAAGATGGCAGACAAAGCCAGAAGACTTGTTACAAGTAAAATATTGTGAATGCTGGAAATCTGAAACCAACATAGAAAAGGCCAAGAAAATCAGCAAGTTTGGCATCATTTGTGGAGAAGGAAACAGATTTGATGTTTTGATTTTAATATGATTCTTCTTCAGAACTCTGACGGTCTCCCAATCACTTGGTTAATAGATACCTTCATGATAACTATTACAAGACCACCAATAGATTTTTTAAACAGATCATATGATAGTGCAAGTGATGCCTCACTGAGTAGAAGAGCCACATAGAGTATACCAGAAGCTGATTAAACCATATGATAATAGTTCAGTTTTTCAAGGCAATTGGAATAGGTTAAGGAAAAAACTCACACACAAAATAAAGAGAAAAGGGAAAAAGTAGATTCTGCAATAAATCCCACTTGTGGAGATCCATCATGGACAGAGAGAGAGGTTGAAAGAAAACAGGGTTATCCATTGGGTAGTACTAGGGATAGAACAAAGTCTCAAACTTTAACCAGTGAAATCAGGTAGATAAAAAGTTAAATAAGAGCAAGGGTGCAGGATGCAAGTCCAAACATCTTCCAGGAGGTGTGCATCTGAATACCAGTCACCAACCTCCTATAAGACAAATAAGAAAAGATGCCTGAATTTGGTACCTCCTTTGAATAAATTATTCATGGGAAATGGGGCTTTGCTGGCTAAGCCAGCATATATTGCTCATCCTTAATTGCCCTTGAGAATGTGGTGCTGAGCTGTAGTCCATTTGGTAAAGGTACAATCACAATGCTATCAGGGAGAGAGTTCCAGGATTGATTCAGTGACACTGAAAGAATGGTGACATATTTCTAAGTTAGGAATGTGAGTGGATTGAAAAGGGATTTGCTGGTGATGCTGTTTCCATGTATCTGCTGTCCTTGTCCTTCTAGATGGTAGTGGTCATGGGATTAGAAAGTGCTGTCTACGAAGACTTGGGTAATTCCTATGGTACATTTTGCAGATCATATAAACTGCTGCTATGGAGCATGATAACGAATGGACATTTGAGGATGTGGTGCCAATTAAGTAGGTTAATTTGTCCTGAATACTATCAAGCTTCTCAAGCATTGTTGGAACAGCACTCACCTAGGAAAGTGGGAAATATTCTATCACACTCCTGACTTGAGCTTTGCAGATGGCTTTTGGGAGTAATGAAGTAAATTATTCACTGCAGGATTTCTAGACACTAACCTGCTCTTGCAGCCACAATAATTATATAGCTAGTCCTGTAACACACAGGATTTCCTGCCACTTTTACAACATGATTGATACTTGCTGCTTGTCAGTCCAAGTCTGGATATTGGTCAGGTCTTTCTGCATTTGGACATGGACTGATTCAATGTTTAAGAAGTCTTGAATGGTGCTGAGCATTGTGCAATCATTGGCAAACATTCCCACATCTGATCATCTGATGGAGGGAAGGACATTGATGAAGCAGCTGAAGATGGTTGAACTGAGGACACTACTCTGAGAAACTCCTGGAGAGATGTCCTGAGGCTGAGATGACAGACCTCCAACAACCACAACCATTTTCCTTTGATTGTGGTGTGACTCCAAGCAATGGAGAGTTTCTCCTGATTTTCATTGACTCAGGTTTTGCTGGGCTCCTCACTGTCACATTCTGTCAAGTGCTGTCATTCTCGTCTCACCTCACCTCACCTTTGGAGTTCAGCTGTTTTGTCCATGTTCGAACCAAGACTGTAATGAGATGAGAAGGTGCATGCTCCTGGTGTAATCCATACCGGGCGTAAATGGGCAGGTTGTTGTTAAGTAAATACTGTGCTGTACCACAGTTGATGATACCTTCCATCAGTTTAGTAATGATCGGGAGGAGACTGATGAGGCATTAATTGGCAAGGTAGGAATTGTCCTGCTTTTCTGTGTGCAAGACGTACCTGGGCAATGTCCCACTTTACTGGATGAATATGAAATTTGTAGCCAACAATGTAGTGATCATGCTGAAAATGGGCTATCAATATTCCACCACTGTCATTTGGTTTTAAATTCTTGAGACCTTTATAGACTAAAGTGATTTTGAAGAAACAATAAATGCTGCCCTAAAATGTGATCATGTGATTCAGATTGAGGCAAGTCCAGGTTACCTACGTGAATTGAATGAAATCTATCTGTGCTGAGATGACCATGTCGTCTGAAGACTGAAATGAGCCAAATGACAATTCACATGTTTTTAATTTCATTTTTCTGGTTAATTATATATATTGGGCATCAAAGTGCTGCTTTCATCTGCCAACTTATAAGGACAATGGAACAGTGAGAAGGCATTTAGCATACTTGCCTTAATTGTTCAGACCTTTGAGTATAGGAGTTAGGACATTATGTTGATGTTGTATAGGACAGTGGGGAAGCCTTTTCTGGAGTACTGTGTTCAGTTCTGATTGCCCTTTTATGAGAAAGATATTTTTAAACTGGAGACTCAGAAAAGTTTGGCCAGAATTTTACCAGGATTGGAGGATTTGAGATATAAAAATAGACTGGAAAGGTTAAGACTTGTTTTCACTGCAGCATAGAAAGTTGAGGGGTGACTTTATTGAGGTTTAGAAAATCATGAGGGGCATAGGTAAGGTGAATTTCAAGGGCCTTTTCCCCTGTGTGGGGGTTCAAAACTAGGGGCCTATTATTAAAGTGAGAGGGGAAAGATTTAAAAAGGGTATGAGGGGCAACTGTTTTTATATACACAGAGTAGTTCATGTGGAATGAATTATCAGAGGAAGCAGTAGTTGCAGATATAGTTACAACATTTAAAAGATATTTGGATAGGTTTGTGAATAGGAATGGTTTGCAGGGATATGGGCCAAGTGCAGGCTTGTGGGAGTAAGTTAGTTTGAGAATATGGTTAGCATGGACGAGTTGAACCAAAGGATCTGTTTCTATGATGATGACTTCATGACTCCTGAATAAACTATAATCAATAACTACTTAGGTAGCAAAGCAGAGAGAACAAGAACTATGAAGTGATAATGACAAGATGCCCAAAGTCTCTCTTAAATAAGTCAGTGGCCTGCGGAAAAACAAACTGGGACAACAACAGTTCATCAAAACTCAAGATCTATAAACCTGGTCACTACTGCAGATTATGAGTCAGCAATTATTCAACTGGCCTCAGGTTTTAAATCTAACATTCAAGACTCCAACAACTGTTAAGAACTGTGTAGCGTATTATTCCTGACCATCCCGGAACTTTGTCCTGAGAAACTTACTTGTGTTTGTGTATGTGTTTGATTTTGTGTTCCATTTTACTTTCTCATTCTATCAGTCTAGAAACTCTGATGATGTGACTCCTTCATTTTGATCCAGCTAATTAAATTTTAATTTAAATGTGATAATCTATGTGCGCGAGAAGAAAAGGAAAATATTTATTGCAACTGACTGACATGGTTAAAAAGACGGAAGCAATTTCCCCCTCCTCGCCTGCCATTAGGTTAATTCAATTAGTCTTAAGCGGTTTGCACAATTTTTCTCAGATAGGAATACAATGGAAGTGTTTAATGTATTTCTCCTATCTAACCTTGCACAAACCCTCCATTGATTCTACAATCTTCAGTTCTGAATAAGGGTAAAAAAGGCCACGAAGAATTCACTGTTAATTGTTCTTATCAGATTTCTTCTTACAGAAACTGCATACTTTCTTACAGAATCTCTACACTTAACATTCAAAATTAAAATTTGGAATTTAAAAATAATTGAGTTTTACGTATTAAATCTTCAATTATAATGAATTGAAGCTAAGTTTCACATGCAATCATCCACTTCTGACTGCCATCTAATTAGTGTCATTCTTTGATTTATTATATTTGACTGATTACAGACTGTCCAATGGCTTCTTCATTAAAGATGAGTCTCAGGATGGCTTTGGCCATCTTAACTTAGGGTGGCAGGGTGAAGGAGGAAAAAGGGAGTTGTGCCAGTTGAAACCATTGGTCAACATGGCCTCTTTCTGCAATGCCACCATTCTGTAATTCTGTAAGTATAAAATGAAACTAGCCTGAAATGGTCAAGTTCTGCTAAAATCACAATCCAAACCCATGAAAAAATACAAACACTTTAAAATAGTTGTAAAGATTCAAACTGATATAAATCCATAAATGTAACTAATGTAACAGAATGCTGCATTGTTACATGATCAGGTGACCAATGACCTCCAGGGTTTTTACAGGAAATATTGTTATTTTCTCATAAGCATGGATAGAAGCTCAATATATAGAAGCCGAATACTGTGTTCAGTTCTGATTGCCCTTTAAGATATTTTTAAACTGGAAACTGCTCAGAAAAGTTTGGCCAGAATTTTACCAGGATTGGAGGATTTGAAATATAAAAATAGACTGGAAAGGTTAAGACTTCGACCCCCGCGGCTACCGGGAATGACAACGGCTCTTTTGTTGCCACAACCATTTCCGCCCCTTCAGCTGCTGTCGCCGCAGCCACTTCCGCCCCCACTGACATCACTAACCTGCATGATCGCAACGCTTCAGGTGTCTCCTCCCTCACGCCGACTTGCCGGATCTTCACCATCCCTCCAGACCTCCCCCTCTCTGAGGATGAAAGATCAGTCCTCAGCAGAGGCCTCACCTTCATTCCCCTACGCCCTCAGATTAATGAGTTCAACACGTGGCGAGATATTGAACAATTCTTCCGCCGCCTTCGCCTCCGTGCCTACTTTTACAACTAAGACTCCCCCCCACCCTCTGACGACCTCTTCTCCCGCCTCCAACACACCCCATCCACCCGGTCATCCCGTGCTGGCCTCTTACCCGCCCTCGATCTATTTATAGCCAACTGCCGCCGCAACATTAACCGACTCGACCTGTCCACCCCTCTCACCCACTCCAACCTCTCACCCTCAGAACGTGCAGCCCTCCACTCCCTCCACTCCAACCCCAACCTCACCATCAAACCGGCAGACAAGGGAGGCGTGGTAGTAGTTTGGCGCACCGACCTTTATACCGCTGAGGCCAAACGCCAGCTCGCGGACGCCTCCTCCTATTGCCCCCTTGACCATGACCCCACCTCCCACCACCAAACCATCATCTCCCAGACCATCCATAACCTCATCACCTCAGGGGATCTCCCATCCACCGTCTCCAACCTCATAGTCCCACAACCCCGCACCGCCCGTTTCTACCTCCTGCCCAAAATCCACAAACCTGCCTGCCCCGGCCGACCCATTGTCTCAGCCTGCTCCTGCCCCACCGAACTCATCTCCGCATACCTCGACACGGTTCTGTCCCCTTTAGTCCAAGAACTCCCCACCTACGTTCGGGACACCACCCACGTCCTCCATCTCCTCCATGATTTTCGCTTCCCCGGCCCCCAACGCCTTATCTTCACCATGGACATCCAGTCCCTGTACACCTCCATCCCCCATCAAGAAGGACTCAAAGCCCTCCGCTTCTTCCTTTCCCGCCGCACCAACCAGTACCCTTCCACTGACACCCTCCTTCGACTGACTGAACTGGTCCTCACCCTGAATAACTTCTCTTTCCAATCCTCCCACTTCCTCCAAACTAAAGGAGTTGCCATGGGCACCCGCATGGGCCCCAGCTATGCCTGTCTCTTTGTAAGATATGTGGAACAGTCCATCTTCCGCAACTACACTGGCACCACCCCCCACCTTTTCCTCCGCTACATCGATGACTGTATCGGCGCTGCCTCGTGCTCTCACGAGGAGGTTGAACAGTTCATCAACTTTACCAACACCTTCCATCCCGACCTCAAATTCACCTGGACTGTCTCAGACTCCTCCCTCCCCTTCCTAGAACTTTCCATTTCTATCTCGGGCGACCGACTCAACACAGACATCTTCTATAAACCGACTGACTCCCACAGCTACCTGGACTACACCTCCTCCCACCCTGCCCCCTGTAAAAAATCCATCTCATATTCCCAATTCCTTCGTCTCCGCCACATCTGCTCCCAGGAGGACCAGTTCCAATACCGTACAGCCCAGATGGCCTCCTTCTTCAAGGACCGCAGATTCCCCCCAGACGTGATCGATGATGCCCTCCACCGCATCTCCTCCACTTCCCGCTCCTCCGCCCTTGAGCCCCGCCCCTCCAACTGCCACCAAGACAGAACCCCACTGGTTCTCACCTACCACCCCACCAACCTCCGTATACAGCATATCATCCGCCGCCATTTCCGCCAACTCCAAACGGACCCCACCACCAGGGATATATTTCCCTCCCCTCCCCTATCAGCTTTCCACAAAGACCACTCCCTTCGTGACTCCCTCGTCATGTCCACTCGCCCCACCAACCCAACCTCCACTCCCGGCACCTTCCCCTGCAACCGCAGGAAATGCAAAACTTGCGCCCACACCTCCTCCCTTACTTCTCTCCAAGGCCCCAAGGGATCCTTCCATATCCACCACAAATTCACCTGCACCTCCACACACATCATCTATTGCATCCGCTGCACCCGATGTGGCCTCCTCTATATTGGGGAGACAGGCCGCCTACTTGCAGAACGCTTCAGGGAACACCTCTGGGATGCCCGAACCAACCAACCCAACCACCCCGTGGCTCAACACTTTAACTCTCCCTCCCACTCCACCGAAGACATGCAGGTCCTTGGACTCCTCCATCGCCAGACCATAATAACACGACGGTTGGAGGAAGAGCGACTCATCTTCCGCCTGGGAACCCTCCAGCCACAAGGGATGAACTCGGATTTCTCCAGTTTCCTCATTTCCCCTCCCCCCACCTTGTCTCAGTCGATTCCCTTGGACTCAGCACCGCCCTCCTAACCTGCAATCCTCTTCCTGACCTCTCCGCCCCCACCCCCTCTCCAGCCTATCACCCTCACCTTGACCTCCTTCCACCTATCACATCTCCATCGCCCCTCCCCCAAGTCCCTCCTCCCTACCTTTTATCTGAGCCTGCCTGGCACCCTCTCCTCATTCCTGATGAAGGGCTCTGGCCCGAAACGTCGAATTTCCTGTTCCTTGGATGCTGCCTGACCTGCTGTGCTTTAACCAGCAACACATTTTCAGCTCTGATCTCCAGCATCTGCAGACCTCACTTTTTACACAAGGTGAATTTCAAGGGCCTTTTCCTCTGTGTGGGGGTTCAGAACTAGGGGCATAATTTTAAAGTGAGAGGGGAAAGATTTAAAAAGGACACGAGGGGCAACTTTTTTTATATACACAGAGTAGTTCATGTGGAATGAATTATCAGAGGAAGCAGTAGTTGCAGGTGCAGTTACAACTTAAAAAAAATTTGGATAGGTTTGTGAATAGGAATGTGGGGGTTCAAAACTAGGCCGAGCCAGACTTTAATTTGCAAACTTTGAGGCAGTACTCATGCAGCTAGGCCTTGGACAATCAACTTCCTGTTGAAATCAGATAGGCCTGGAACTGCCTGGCCAAGGGCTAAATGCCACATTGCTTTTACCTCCAGCGAACCTCCTTTGTTAGATGAATGCTATGTAGACTTCTCGGCACCCAGCTCAGTAGGAGGTCAGAGGCACAATGTGACAAGGACAGCACTTGACTGTTGAAGGTTCAAAACCATGTTCTGCATCCTCCAAATACAGAAAGTCATCACCTCATTGGATCTTCCTGCCCCCAATCCCTGTCCGATATGAATGTTGGGCACAGCGACAGGGTCTTCGAAGGGTGTACAGAGGGTGATTAAAGGGGCTCCAGCCTTTTGCATCTTCTTCAATGGTGTAACCAGAGAGACCACCTCTGTGAGACAATCCAAATACAAAAACAAATTTTAGATAAGCGGTAAAACCCAAATCAACGACTGTAGATCCTGAAACATCAGCCAACCCTCAAAGACCAAGGGATAGCCTTTCCCAGGATTGTGAATGAGTATTATCAGTCCTTTCCGTTCAAGTACAGTGGTTGGGGCCAGTAGATAATTTCTGCAGATATGAGACTGTTTACTTAAAAATTTAAGACTCTGTTTTTTGAAGAGTCATGTGAAGAAATTGATAGAGATGAATTAGAGTACAATAGTAGACTCTGATAAATTTTGTTTTTCCTTGATAATGTGTTGAAGAAAGAGGTGTAGAACCTTCTCCGGCTCCTTGTCTATCTCACCTCCTAACGTGTCTGAGTTAAAGTGTTACTGCAAACTAGTCAAGGTTAGTCAGTGCATATTTACCCACTTCTTACTTTACAACAGTAAATATGTGCAAGAAATAATGGAAATACTCAGCAGACTAGCCAACATAATGGAAAGAGAGATAATTAAAAACGCCTAGGAGTGGAAGCTCGTTCACATAGTTAAACATTTTAAACAGAAGAACAAAACAGAACCATGCAAATTTTATGACATTATGATTTTAATGTTCTGTATCATACAACTTTATTTTGTGAATAGCACATTAAAAATAACATGAAAGCTGAATTAATGTGATGTAGTTAGTTTGTACAATGTTTATAGGAGAGCCCTTTGTCATTGTGTGGAAGAAGCCACATGTTTGAAGAATTCTGGGTGACTTCAACTATCTTTGATGAAAATGGCAACATAATTTAGAGCAGACATTAATCCCCTCATCAGCATATGCAAGGACCCAATGCCAATTTTAGCCAGGCACTTGAAAACAATCCAACTCAATTTCAGGTCAGCTATTTTTCAGTTGTTTTTCTGTGCAGGATATAGGACCCTGAAATTGGGTCTAATTGGCCGCAATTATGTCCAATTTCTGTCCCAATCTATCCTGCACATTGAAGAATGAACATTGGTTAGGGAAATGACTGCTATTCTGTGAATAGTGCCATAACATTTTTACATCCATCTGAACCGGCAGATGGAACCTTGGTTTAATATTCTCATTTAAAGTGCAACACTCCATCACTGTATTGAAATGTCAGAGCAGATTATTTTCTTTAATTGTAGAGAACATCTCAAGGTGGAAGATAAGAAAATAAATGGAATGAATTAAGAAAAGTGGCTGAAAACTCATGGAGAGAGAAGTGGCAAGGTAGATGAGTTTAGGAAGGAAGTTCCAGAGAAAAGTTACGGTGACTGAAAGGCGAAAGTAAATAAAGGTCTGTTTTCAAAGAAAAGACCAAAGAAATAAATAGGGCCACAGGCTAGAAAGATTCACAGTGATAATATGACTACACAAGAATTTGAATTGCTTGATTCAGTTCTCTGCAGAAATGGAGACAGCGTTGGCAGTTAAGAATGAGCAGGACTTAATGCAGGACAAGAAATGAACGACTGGGATTTGGACAAGTCAAGATTTCTGATGATACAATACAATACACTATAGCACAAGAACAGGCCGTCAGCCCACCAAGCCTGTGGAGATTCCTAATCCTTATTTAGCCCTGCTACTTATTGCCCATTTGTGGTATCTATTTGTGTCCTGTTCATGTGTCTATAAAGAAGTGCCTTAAAGCTTGCTAACTGCCTGCGTGAAAAATTTTCCCCGCTCTTCTCCCCCAAAATCTCCCCCTTCTCCCTCTTATAGTTGACCTTGAACAAAATGTCAGTGGTCTGATTAGTCAGTTTGTAGATGACACCAAAATTGGCAGAGTTGCATGTTGTGAGGAACATTTTCAAAGGGAAAAAACCTCTGATTATTCACCCTATAATTTTGTTGACCTCTATTAGGTTGCTCCTCAGCCTGTGTCTTTCCAGTGAAAACAATCCGAGTTTAACCAACCTGTCCTCATAACTAAAACCCTCCAGATGAGGCAACATCCTGGTAACCTTTTCTTTCCAAAGCATCCATGTCCTTCTGGTAGCGTGGCAACCAGAACTGCACACAATATGTCAAAAGTTTTGTACAGCTGTAATATAACTTGCCAACTTTTACATTCAATGGCCTTGCTGAGGAAGACAAGCGTCTGTACGCTACCTTGACCACCTTACCCACTTGTATTGCCACTTTCAGGGATCTGTGGACCTGAAATTTCAGATCCCTCCAGTATGTCAATGCTTCTAAGAGATCTGCCATTTATTGTACAACGTACACCTTAATTTCATTTTCTAAAATGCATCACTTCACATTTGTCTGGATTAAATTATAGCTGCCATATCCCTGTCCACATTTATAATCTCTCTATATTCTGCTGTATCCTTTGACAATCCTCCTCACTACCTGCAACTCCACCAATTTTGGTGTCATCCACAAATTTACTAATTAGACCTCCAGATCATTTATATATATATATGACAAACAACAAAGGTCCCAGCACTGATTCCTGTGGAACATCACTAGTTGCTGTGGTCATTATTCCAAAATAATACCCATTGAAACTTTAAGCACCTGGCCAGGCTCATTTCCTAATACCAGTTTCAGTGTGGTCCCTGCCTTGTTGGACCATCGACATACTGTTTTAAGTAACCCTCCTGACACACTTAACAAATTGCACTGCATCAAACCCCTAGCATAAAATGAGCCCCAGTCAACATGGGGGATGTTAAAATCACCCACCACAACAATCCTGTTAGTTTTACATCTTTCCAGAATCTGACTGCATATCTCTTCCTCTAGCTCCCGCTGGCAGCTGGAAGATCTGTAGTACAATCCCAGCATTGTGATTACACCCTTCCTATTCCTAAGCTCTACATAATGTCTCACTGCAAGATCTCTCCAGGCTGTCCTGCCTCAATATAGCTGTAATATGCTTCCTAACCAGTAATGCAACTCCCCCACCTCTTTTCCTTCCTCCTCTGCCTCATCTAAAACTTTGATATCCTGGTATATTAAGCTATCAATCTTGCCTCTCTTTCAACCATGTGTTTGTGATAGCAACCACATCATGAATGCATTAATCTAGGCTCTAAATTAATCCCTCTCACGTACTAAACTTCTTGCATCGAAGAAAATACAGTCCGAGCCTTCAGTTCCGCTAACCTCAGCAACCTCCCCTTTACTGCTCTCCCTCTTAGTTGTATTTGCCTTAGGCACCAGCTCTTCCCCAATCTCGAATTACTGATTTAGTACTCCAGTTCCCACCCCATCCTGCCACACGAGCTTAAATTCTCCCAGGTGACACCATCAAATCTTCCAGCCAGGATATTTGTACCCCTTCAAGTTTAGATGTAACCCATCCTTCATCATGTTCCACCTTCCCTGGAAGATTATCCAGTGATCTACATATCTGAACACCACCGCCCCAACCCCCTGCACTCCCACTGCCCCCCCTCCCCCCCACCTCCGAAAGGGCAGGGCAGGAGATCTGAAATTTTAATTTGTTTACTCGTGAAACTCTTAAATGCCTTCACATCTTTCCTAAAGTGTGATAACCAGAAGTAGACCCAATACTTGCTCTCTTTAGGGTCCATGCCCTCAGAAGGCATTGTTAACCATGGACGTCCATTGAATTGGTCCATGATTATGTTTAGTAAAGGAATGTTCTTACATCGTCTCTTGAGCTAGGACTCATATTTGCCACTTTTCAAATGGTGTGGGCCTCCCCTGTATCTCAAGATGTGGATAATTCGGCAAACCTTTTACCATATCCACTGCAACTTCCTTTAACGGTTTTAGCAAGCTTTTCGAACCTAGGCTACTTCATCATTTTAGGTGTAAGAAGCTTTTCTAGTATATTTTGTTTATCAATTTTCATCCCATCCATTACCTCTGCCATCCACCCTTCTACCAAAAGCTAGTCTGAATTCCTTAGTAAACACTGATATTAAATCTTCTAATCTTGCCCTGTGTCTCGAAGCATGCCATCATCGCCTTAGGGTTACTTATGATATTATGGTAGTGCCCCTCTCTCTTGTCCCGAAGTCCTGAGTTCAGGCCCACTTGCTCCAGCAATGTGTCATAATATGTCTGAACAGGTTGTCTGAAAATATCTAGACCAAGTCCGATTTGAAGAGTTAATTAACTGAGGGGAATTCATGGCACTTGAACTAGTAGTTGGCAAACTAGTAAATATAATACTCCCATGATGGCAGCTGGTGGAATTGGAATTCAAAAAGATCTGAAAAAAGGATTTGTGGCATTGTGGAAATATTCCTATCTGTAAGCCAGCAGGCCTGGGTTCAAGGCCCTCCAGCAAAGAGGCATGTAACAAATTTCTAAACAAGTTGATTTCAGTTTAAAAAACTGGAGCGTTGGTGGTCTCTCAGTTTGTAACTTGTTAACTGAATATTTTAAATATGCCAGGCCACTCAGTTGGCAGAGCATAAGACCCTTAGTTGTTGGCTCAGCAGGCCATTGTGGCGCAGTGGTAGTGTACTTACCTCTGGAACAGGCAGTCCAGGTTTAAGTCTCATCTCGTTCTTAGGCATGTCATTATATGTCTGAAAATGTTGACTGAAAATATGTGACCACCTTCTTGGTCTCTAATGAGTCCCACAAAACTCCTTATAATTTGCATGCATTTAGAAGACTTTTGAGTTGTCTTTCTGTTGACCAGCAGACCATTTACATATTCTGTCTTTGCCAGTTTTATTTTCCTCAAAAGCTATCATATTTGGCCTGATTATTGACTAAAGAATTTAGTAAACAACAACCTCTTTATTTGTTTCATCAAATTTTATATCTCTCATGCCATCTAAGGAGCTTTGGTTTTGGTTATTCTATAGTTTTGTTGCTGGACCTACCCAGCCCACACCTGAAACATTGTTTGCATAATGATCACCTATTGGGCTGAATTTTGGGCTCTCCTGAGTGCCCTCCTGAGTTTGGAGATGGGGATGTTGTGGAATTGAATTGTATGGGGTAGTGCTACATGTGTCCCTGCCACTTTCTCAACTCTGCCCCAATTATGTCCAATGTGGAAAGGCTCATAGAGAGTTTTGTAGCTCCACCATTCATTCTCACCCTTGAGTGGCAAATGCATGGTGGAATTTGGTCACAGGTAGCTGGGTAAGTTACCATTTGGAGGGAACTGAAGAGCACATTCTCTTTCTCCAGCACCCACACCCTGTGACACCCATCCCAACAACACACATTTGTGGCCTGGCTCCTCCACTGATCCAGGGGCTCTGGTGAATGCATTACTACCTGCTACTACCTGTTGCTTGGTAGCATTGCCCGCAATGATGAGCTGGTGGCCTATGATCTCATGGGATGTGATTTCCAAACCTGGGATCCTTGATCTTTTCTCCTTTGTAAAACCAGGAGACCTTATTATTAAATAAACCAATCTAAACAACAAATATATATTCAAGTCATTTCTAAGAGCTCAACTTGTCTATTTTCTGAACAAACAGACCTTATATGAGCAGGAGTAGCCCATTTGAATTCCTCTGGATGCCCCTTGTGGTCTCATCCCCACATTCCTTGATAATCTTCGATTTAATCAAGAATCTATCATCTTCTGCCTTAAAAATAGTCAATGATTTACCTGTCCACCACCTCTGCAGAAGAGAATTGCAAAGACTCTCAAGTCTCTGAGAGGATAAAAATCTTCCTCATTTCTTTCTGAATTGGAGACCTTTTATTTTCTTTGTTTCCCATGGTTCTAATTTCTTACACAAGAAGAAACCCCCTTTCAATATCTATCCTGTCAAGTTCCTTCAGGATCTGATATACTTTATTAAGATCTCCTCCTAAATTTCTAACTATCCAATCTTTCCTCATAAGATTACCCAAATCCCCTTTCTAAGTATCCATTGAGTGAACCGTCTCTCAGCTGCTTCAAACATGTTTGTTTTCTTTCTTTAATAAGAGACCAAAACTCTATATCATACTCCAGGTGTGCTCTCATCAATTCTCCATAAAACTTTAGTAAAACATTGCTACTTCTATATTTCATTCCCCTTTTAATAAACAACGCTTCAGTTACATTCCTAATCACTTGATGTATCTGCATAATAAATTTTTGTGATGCATATATCAGGACACCCAGTTCCCTTTGTACTTAAAAGTTCCACAACCTCTTTCTATTTAAATAATATGCTTTTACTCTCTTCTTCCTGCCAAAGTGGACAAATTTACCTTTTCGCACTTCATAATCCATCTCCATCTAAATACAAAAGTAGTATTGAGATTTGAAGGTTTTTGATAACAGTGGAGACATCATTGCAATTTAGGTTGTGATCCTGGATGATCAACTCAATGTATTCTTGTGGGGAACATAACTGTACCTGTAAATTTCCTTAAATCCAATGATGAATGAGGACACCGGTACATACGGTTCCTTGCTTTCGATCAAGTTAATTTGTCCTTTGATGTGGCCTACAAGTTTGAAGCCAAGCCTATCAAAACGATTTACCCCATCAGGCTTCTGCTTTTGGCTGCAGAGAACATGAACCTGTTCAGGATAACAATTTTCTAGCCTGCTGTAACTGTGATCATTGCAAAAGCTGGAATACGTAAGTCGAAGTAAGCTTGTGAAGCATCTGTCACAGGTGTGTGACAATGTTACAAAAAGAACTATGGTAGAGTTTGTTGCTCAATGTAGATAAATATTCATGAATATTGATGTGAAGAAACACTAGAATACCTGTGATGTTGACTGGGCAATCCTTAAATGAACTGCTGCTTTAGCTTGTATAATATTATGCTCATGTTGTACCTCATTCTCAGGAAGCGTCAACTTCATATGTTAAACTGATGGAGTCCTAGAAAAGCAAGAACAGACAATTTGAATGCCCAAGCCTGCTGCATCATTCAATTTGATCATAGCTGGTCATCTAGCTCAATACCCTAATCCCGCCCTCCCCTTTCATCCTTTGATCCCTTTAACCACAAGAGCTACATCTACCTCCTTCTTGAAAACATTTAATTTTTGACTTCAACTACATATTCCACATTCTGGATTAGTGGTGCCGGAAGAGCACAGCAGTTCAGGCAGCATCCAAGGAGCAGTGAAATCGACGTTTCGAGCAAAAGTCCTCCATCAGGAATAAAGGCAGAGAACCTTAAGCCTGGAGAGATAAGCTAGAGGAGGGTGGGGCTGGGGAGAAAGTAGCATAGAGTACAATAGGTGAGTGGGGGAGGGGATGAAGGTGATATGTCAGGGAGGAGAGGGTGGAGTGGATAGGTGGAAAAGGAGATAGGAAGGTAGGACAAGTCCGTACAAGTCATGGGGACAGTGCTGAGCTGGAAGTTTGGAACTAGGGTGAGGTGGAGGAAGGGGAAATGAGGAAACTGTTGAAGTCGACATTGATGCTCTGTGGTTGAAGTGTTCCGAGGCGGAAGATGAGACGTTCTTCCTCCAGGCGTCTAGTGGTGAGGGAGCGGCGGTGAAGGATGCCCAGGACCTCCATGTCCACATGTTCACCACTCTGGGTAAAGACATTTCTTCTCATCTCAATCCTGGTGCACAAGGACACCCAGACCTCATTGGACAGTCACCTCTCTCAATTTACAGCCATTTAAATAATAATCTGCCTTCCTGCTTTTGCTACCAAATAGGATAAATACAGTTATGCACATTAAACTGCATCTACTATGCATTTGACCACCAATTTATCCTGCAACATGTCTGTGTCCTCCTCACAGCTCACCCTTCTGCCTAGTTTTGTGTCATCTTTAAATTTTGAGGTATTACATTTAGTTCTTTCATCCAAATCATTTGTATATATTGTGAATAGCTGAGGTCCTAGTATCAATGCCTGCAGTAGTCCACTAGTCGCTGCCAGACATTCAGGAAAAGATCTATTTATTCTTATTCTTTGCTTCCTGTCTGCCAACTAATTTATATCCTTTCAACATATTATTCCCAATCTCATTCAACTTAATTTTATGCATTATCCCTTACACAGGATTTTGTTGAAAGCTGTCTGAAAGTACAAATAAAGCATATCCACTGGATCTCCCAATCACTCTTACAGTTACATTCTTGAAGAATTCCAGTAGATTTGTCAAGCCCATGAATTCCCTTTTGTAAAGACATGCTGACTATGTCTATTTCTCCCACTGTTTCCTAAGCATTTTATTACAAAATCCTTGATAATGCACTCTAGCATTTTCCCACTCCCAACAAGACTATTTCATTGGCACGCAGCCCAAAATTTATGTCATTCATTTGATCGACATACTTTTCTTTGGTCCAATCCTTATTTTTTGTGCATCTGTATCAAATGTAGAAGCGTCTTCAGTGAGCTGATCAAATATTTTGCTGGCCTTCTTCTCTACTGTAGTACATTCTTACAGTCCCCATCTACATCCGAACTATTCATTCCCACTGAAGATGAATAAGCCTTGAACTCCAAAATCCACTGATTTTGTGGCAAGGGTGAATACCCCAATGGATTAAGGTATTTGCATACATGCTTATAGCAGCTTTTTGACAGGTTCGTTTATTTTTGAGTCACTACATTCAGGCTTGACTAATCAGATACATTGAAAAGAATCCAGACGCACAATCAAACACTGAACAATTGAATACTAGAAGGAAAAGAAAGAGACCAAGGATTAAGAGGTTTTTTTTGTCAGATTCCAAAAGTGATTTCAAGAGGATTAAGCTCTATTTAGATAATTGCCTATGGACCTACAAGTGGGCAATGCTCCACACCACATTTCAGGGATGAAACCATTGGTGAGTTGGATTGAGATGCTTCAGAGATCTTTGATTAGTCACTTTAGAAAAATCAGTTCTTCTTTTGCACCTTCTGTCAAGTACAAAATGAGACAGCAATTAAATAGCTTGTTATTTCTTCCCATGCACATATCCAAACTTGTAAATTGTTGGAGGTGAGCACTGAAGTCACTGATTATTCTTTTTCTTCAACACTGCTTCCTGATTATAAAGAACATTCTGTATTTGCAAAATGCCCCTTTCAGATTTTGCATGTTGTTAGCTCAATACTTTTATTCCATTTTCTTTTCTGAGTTACTGCTTGTTTGGTGTTTGAAAGGTTCATTTTGATTTTCTGCTTGTTAACAGACTGAACTGTGATTGCTGTGCTGCATTCTGATAAGCTGATATCAGAACTTTTGGTTTCAAAGTTTTGAAGTTGTTTTTCTCAGGGGGTCATGTAACTTTGCAACCCTCTGCCCCAGAAGGCATTGGTACAGTGCAATTGAGTATTTTTGAGGCAACAATTTTTTTTAGACAGGGAAATCAAAGATGATAAGGAAAAGATGGAAATGTGGAATGCCGGTCACAAACAGATCAGTCATGGTCTTACTGAATGGTAGAGCAGACTTATAGGGCTGAATGGTCTGTTCCTGTCAGGTACTTGAAGTTTGCTGTTAATCTAGTGTGAACATGTGTCCAAAGCATTTATCATAACTGAAACAAGAAAGCACCTCTAATATTAATTGTAAAATTATACGGTGTGAGTTTAAGGACATTTGAATGTATTGTTTTCAATTCTTCACATCTCAGGACAATGAGGACAATGTTAAATAGTTTAAAAATTACAAAAGAATATAAGTAACAGGTGGTAGAGTCAGCCATTTGGCCATTTCAACCATATCTGCAATTCAACATAGCTGATCATAGCTGATCTTCTAATTTGACTCCAACTTCCATTATTACCTTCATTTCCCTTAATATTCCAAAATCTACCAACTCCCATCCTGAAAATACTCCATCAACCCCTCATTCCACATGGTCTCTGCTTTGCTAAACATCAAGCCCATGGCTCCTTCATTTGTTTCTGGATTCTGTTGCCTGCCTCCACATATATCACCCTGGTCTCTGGATTTTGACAGCCAAATTTCTCAATTAACCATCCTTCGGTAAAAGTTGAAATATACATTGAAAAGGCTAGGAACATTTTTATTTCTATTAGCTGTGTGCCTTTAAATTTGCTCACCAATTACTCTTGTAGGCAAGTGCAGCTTTCAGGACATTTCACAAACCATCTCAGATACAGCACCAGACCCGGTATGGATCAGGAGGTATAAGTGGAGATGTTGTCATCAAATACATTCAGGTCCACACACAAACAGGGCTGGAAAGGCTGTGAGTTATTTCTGGCTGGTCATAAAAATAAATGTCCTCAATCATCACGATCACAGATATACAATATTCTTATTTTGCAGCATTTTTTTGCATGTCTGCCCCATTCCTTGGATGAAGTTATTCAGTTCACGTTGTCTGTGAATCTTCCTCCTTCAAAGCTTGAAATGGGTTCTTTTGTTTCTCAAATTTCTGATCATAGCTTTTGATCTATTTACTCAGCAACTCTTTTAAAGCCTTTCTGTTTCTGAGTAAACAATTCCAGCTCTTCTCATCACTAAGTTAACTTAAGGTAGCTCTACACTTAAGAGCTTTTTTCTGCACTCTCTCTGTATATCCTGCATCTATTGGAGTGACCTGAATTGTGTCTGTACCACCACAGATTCATTATTACCTCTTGGGATTTGTGTTGTAATCCTTTTGCTATGTATTCCAGTTTAGTTTTCTTACTGTCACACCACACTGCACTGATCCATGGCCACTGCATCTCTGTATTGTGACAGTCCACAAACTGGATGTATTAAGTTATATTTCCAATGTTTACTTCCCTTCTCTATACCCAATGCATTGTACTTGGTCACATTTTGTGTTATTTGTCATTGAGGAGTTCGTCATTACAACATATCCAAGTGACACTCCATTTACTTTTTCCCCTTTCATAATATTTGATCTTCCAACCTTTAACTTGATATCAGTTGTAAACTTTAAACAATATTGTTCCTGTCCCCTACTTCTATAATCATGCATGTATTGTATAAACTAAAATGGTCACAGTCCTCCATCAGGCATGCCATTTTCATTCAATCAATAAGATACTAATCACACAGTATCTGACTAGCACTCAATCAAAGGCCCCATCTCTGTGTAGACTATCCAGGTTGTAGTATTGGAATAAGATACCATACAATCATTACTAATATCACACAGAACCATTTCAATTCTGAAGCAATTTTCTGTCTGGAAAATAAGACTGGAGCCAACAGCATATATTTAAAGATGTTTGAAGAAAGTATTTAGCATCACCTCACCAATGTACCATGAATATATAACCCTGGAAAACTAAAGGACAATTCGTACAAATTTACATTAAGTGTGGCAGATGTTAGAAGGATCTGAGTGTAATATTGTAGTAATGATCAAACCTCAATGATCTGTATTTTGTGTTTATTTCAAATGTGAAGACTTGAGACATGCAAACAGAATGATTCAATATAAAGCAAAAAATACAATTAAGCCTCACAAGGACTTGATCAGGCCTTGGTTTGATACAATTTTGAAAACTCTTGTTCCATTTGTTAAGCAAGCTAGTGTAGAGTACCAGACAGAGGTTCTGGTGCAGTTTGCCAACTGTTGTCTCCAAGTCTTGCTGGGGTAATTGCCAGGTAAATTGCTATAGTAAGTAGCAGTGTGTCCTCAATTAATTTTATGGATTCCTGTTCATCCACAGCCCTAAAACATAACTTATACTTATCTTTCATGAGGCTGTTTACTATTTTCCATAATAGGTTCAATTTACCTATTGTATGTGGTTCTGATAGAGTTTTTGTAAAGTTGCATTAAGATCCACCCAATCCAATATTATTCTAGAGTCTTTGGCTGTGGAAGTCTAACATGAGGTTCCTGTCCACTCTGGCTCATTACAGTTGTAAATATGTCTAACCATCCAATTCTACCTATTGCCTTGTTATATAAGATAAATGCCTTTTTAAAACTCTCATTTAGAGGGCATAGAAAGTCATTAGATTGGTACTTAGTGTAAAGACATTCAGTTGGCTCAAGAGCTAAAATATTGTTGATCTCTATCACGGATGTCCAATATTTAAGTTACGAAACATAAAAGTAGTTCAGATATTAGAAGGTATTTCTTCCTAGAGGGATTGGCAGATCTTTGCAAGTGGTTAATAGTATACATAGGAAATGTTCCAAACATTCAAAAACACTCTGGACAAGTTCTGAGGTATGACTAGCATAGAAGATAGATTGGCAATATGGGGTTTACATCCCAGTCTGATCAACCCATTGGAAATAGATAATTTTCAGGATTAGAGAAGAATTTCTCAAAACATTTTAAAAAATTGACCCATGCATTTATTCTTCTTTCTGCAGTTTGTATAGCTGGTGAATAAGTGAGGATGGTTGCCACTGATTGGGATGATTACTGTATAGAATTTATATGGTAAAAGTATTTTTCAGGACCTACTGGAGTATTCCCACCTTTTGTTATGTATTTTCATGTTGTTAGAGAAATGCAAAAGGGAATTAATTCCATGTGATTGGGGCCTAGTCACTATGAGGCTGTGCTCCCTAGGTAAATTCACTCAGCATTTGTGGTAGTGTCCGTGCCTCTGAAAATGTGAAAAGTGCAGCAGGTCAGGCAGCATCCAGCAACACATTTTCAGCTCTGATCTCCAGCATCTGCAGTCCTCACTTTCTCCTCTGAGCCATAAAGCCTGAGTTGACGTCTCACCTGCTCTGGAGGTCTATCAAGCCATCTCTGATTAAGTTAATTGGGAAGCTTTTTTTTTACAATGTCTCCCCATTCCTTCCTTCATTCCAACAAATTAAATTGAAAGGGCGAATAGGCTACTTCTGTTCCTAACTTATTTTTTTCTACGTCTTTTTTTTCTTTTTACTTCTGCACAGTGTTCATTACTCTTTGCATATTGCTTGAATTTGTCTCTTTCACTGTTCAGGCGGGACTGACTATGTTAGATGTTTGTATCTTTGTGTTTCTGCCTCTTTTTCCTCATTTGTACATACATACCTCTATTTCTATTGTCTCATGTCTCCTATTAGAAGACTGTGTCTATCTCCTTATCTTCATTCCTGATTTTGTTTCTGTTCCATATGTTAGTGTCTGCTTCATGAAAAATGTTGTGGTAACCTTCTGTCTTCTAAGATGAGTTGTGAAGATAGGCTGGATGGTGAACTTTTTTTGCTGGAGTTTGGGAGGTTGAGGGATGGTCTTGTGGAGGTAATAGAATGATGGGAGGCAGAGATACAGTGGATGGCAGGCGTCTTTTTCCAAGGTGGGGGTTCGGTGGGGGGGGGGGGGTCGGAGTTCAAAATTAGGTGGCTTATTCTTAAGGTGAGAGGAGAAAGATTTAAAAAGGACATGAGGGGCAACTTTTTTCCACACTTTTCCAAAAAGTGTGTGGAATGAACTGCAGGTACAGTTACAACATTTGAAAGACATTTGAATAAGTACCTAAGTAGGAGAGGTTTCATGGGCCAAATGCAGGCAAGTGCAACTAGTTTAATTAGGACTAGTTGGACCAAAGAGTCTGTTTCCATGCTGCGTTACTCTTTGATAATTTGTGACATACACATCAAGCTGTAAGTAAAACACAAGGCAAGAGGATAGTGGCTGGAACCTGAGGGGTAGAAGAGTAGCACTTTGAGCCAGGCAGTGAGGACATGGGATTGTTGATGTAAACTCAACAGATTTCAAGTGAAGCAGTATTGGTTTGACCTTGGGAAATTGGAGAGACAAACACAGTGACAGCACAATCCTGGAGCAGAGATTCTGATTCAGTGAACTTGGTGAAGGAAGGGATGAGAAGTGGTACAATGTTTTCATAGGGTTGCAGTTTAAAAACAAGAAAGCCCTGTTGCAACTTGTTGGTTTTGGTGTTGGTGAGGCTGCAAGTAGAGTATTGTTTATAGATTTGGTCACCTTATTTAAGAAAAGGATATACTAGGATTGGAGGCTTTTCTAAAGAACTGATTCCTGGAATGAAAGGGTTGATTTATCAAGAATGGCTAAACAGGTGAGGCCTTTGTTCATTGGAGTTTAGAAGAATGAGGGGTAATCTTATTGAAACATACAAAACTCTAAGGATAATTGACAGTGTAGATGTTTAGAGGATGTTTCCATTTGGGGGGGGGGGGAACATGTCAAACAAGGGGATATAGTTAGAGAATACTCATTTAAAACTGAGAAGCAAAGGAATTTGACAGAAATTTGCCAGGCCCCTCTGAACATTGTTTGAGAAAGAGGCAAAGGTAACTGAGGAAACTACAGACCTGTCAGCATGATACCAATAGAGGGAAAGCTGTTGAAGGTCATAATACACGATGAGGTAAATATACACTTAGAGAAAAATACGTTAGTACTAGACATTGAACATGACTTTGTTAAGGGCAGGTAATGTCTGACAAATTTGATTGAGTTCTTTGATGAGGTGACACTGGCAGTAGATGAAGGTGGTGTTGTGGATGTCATATATTTGGACTTCAGAAAATATTTGATATATTGGCACAAAACAAGGTGGTTAGCAAATTAGAAATATATGGGACTGATAGATCTTTGGCAGCATTGAATACAGGTTGGCTAAAAGATAAATAGATGGACATTTCTCAGATTGAAGACAAGTTGAAAGCAGTGTCCCCCAGGGATCTATGTTGCAACCCTTGCTTTTTCTGATTTATAGATAAGATTTGGAGATGAATGTTCAGGGCAAAATCTCTAAATTTGCAGATGATACTACACCTGTGAGGATAGTGCAGAGAAAGATAAGGCCATGCATTTTGGCAGAGGAAAAGTGGTGAGACAATCAGTACAGGCTCAGTGGTACAGTATTGAGGACAGCACAGGAACAGAATGTCCTCCGTGTTCATGTACATAATTCTTTGCAAGAGACCAGGCAAGTTGAAACAATTACTAATAAGGTTTATTGAATCATTGTATTTATAAATAGAGGCATGAAGTGATAAAGCAAGAAAATGATATTATACCTCTACAAATCATTGATCAGGCCTCATTTGAAGCATTATGTTCCATTCTGGGCAACATATTGAAGGAAGAATGTTAAAGTGCTACAGAGAGTTCAAAGAAAATCTCCCAGAATGATACAGGAATGAAGGATTTTAGATATAAGGAAAAATCAGAGAAATTGGGCTATTTCTCCTTGGAGCAGAGAATATCAAGAGGTATTGTAATTCTTCTATTTCCTGAGGGGAAACTCGATGAAGCAGAAAAGTAGTTCACCAAAGATGAAGGTAATTAGCTTCAAGATAACGTGCTAGCCTTTAATTTCCTCTTTCAGGAAAGTGTAGAAGAGAATGAAGATTCTACTAATGGTGCTAATTTATTTGAGGAGGAGCTCTAAGTCCTGTTTTGCTTTTTGAAGTCACTGTAGATGGTGCCAGTAATAACCCAGATATCTCTGCTGGGGAGGATCAGCATATTATAGAAAAGATCTTGGGCATTACCAGAAGACTACTAAGAAAATATGGGTTCTAAACAAGAAATTTAGAAGCACACTTGACTGGCAAAAGTTTGAGGAAAAGGACTACATAAGAAACTAGTACTAGATCTATACAGGAGTTATACTATGGAAAATGCTGCAGGATAAGTAACTGAACCAGAATGTGTTTGAAGGAAGAAATTAATACATTGCACCATCCTCCTATACGTGAAGAGTTGACAACAGACTGCAGTCTTCAGAGAGTACAATTGCAAAGTGCTACTGCTGCTGTATCAATACTCAGTGCAACAAGAAATAGAAGAGAATCAGCAGAAGAGAGAAACTACCGCAAATAACCTGTCCACAAGGCGGTGTGGCATATTGTCACTTCATGGCTTAGCCGAGCAAATCAAAAGCATTCTGCATCACATATGTCCTCAACCAAATTGTGTGAACTGTTCACCAATCACTGAAAAGCTATGTATGCAGCAAGAGGTTCTAGGTAAGAGGATTTCTCCAGAAAATCGACACTCTGTTTCACAACAAGATTGTCTAGGACATGTACAAGGGGAACATGATTTCACAAGAAAAAGCAGTCACACAGCACTCTCAAGTGAGAGGGGATCTCACATTCAAAATGTTGGAGCAGGAGAACATGAACACATTGCAGTAGATGTGTTTTGAAATGGTATTTGCATATGAAGAGATCAAATGATCATCAGTGGAACATGTTAGTCTCAGAGCAAGTAACTAAAGAAGCACCAAAATGAAATGAGCTTCCTATGACCAGTTTTGCACTTACAGAGGAAATGCCTAATACTAATGGGGAACTTTCAATCAAATTTGGGGCTCAGAAAGTATGGAAGAGTTTCTCATATATCCTTGTCCTGATGAAAGTGACCAAGAGTCTAATGACCTTAAATATGCAATTATATTCAATTGAAGATGGTGAGATCTTACTTTCCGTAAGAGGTCCTGAGATATTATTGTTTACAGGGAGGCAATCTCAAGCTGACAAGAGTACAGAAATAGTATTTAGCTTGTGAATACATTTTAAAAATTATGTGCGTGATTGGCCAGTATTTATTTCCCAATGGTTAGTTAAGAATCAACCATATTGTTGTGGGTCTGGAGTCACATCGGGGCCAGAGCAGGTAAGGATGATAGTTTCTTTCTCTAAAGGACATTCGTGAACCAGATTCCATTTTTTCCCCCGAAAATTGGCAATGGGTTTTGTGTTTATCATTAAACTCTGAATTCAACATTTTCACAAAATCTGAAATTAAAATTTCACTATTCCAGCATTCAAAGTCAGGTCCCCAGAACATAACCTGGGCTTCTGGATTAATAGCTTAGTGTTAAATCACAAGGCCATCAGCTCTCCACGTTGCTGGACACTGAAGGGAAAACTCTAACTCTTGGAGCAGTAGGAAACTCATAGTGTCACAGAGTCAAAGAGACGTACAGCATGAGAACAGACCCTTAGGCCCAACTTGCCCATGCTGACTAGATATCCCAAATCAATCTAGTCCCACCCTGCCCACATCCCTCCAAAACCTTCCTATTCATATACCCATCCAGATGCCTTTTAAATGTTGCAATTGTACCAGCCTCCAGGACTTCCTCTGGTAGCCCACTCCAAACATGCACCACCCTCTGTATGAAAAAGTTGCCATTTAGGTCCTTTTATATCTTTCCTCTTTCACCCTAAAGCTATGCCCTCTAGTTCTGGACTCCCCCACTCCAGGGAAAAGACCTTGTCTATTTACCCTATCTATGTCCCTTATGATTTTACAAAACTCTATAAGGTCACCCCTCAGCCTCTGACGCTCCAGAGAAAACAACCCCAGCCTATTCAACCTCTTCCTATAGCTCAAATCCTCCAACCCTGGAAACATCCTTGTAAATCTTTTCTGAACCCTTTCAAGTTTCACAACATTTTTCCGATAGGAAGGAAACCAGAATTGTACCCAATATTCCAACAGTGGCCTAACCAATGTCCCAACGTGACATCCCAACTCCCAACTATAACCAATAAAGGAAAGCATGCCAAACGCCTTCTTCACTATCCTATCTATCTGCAACTCTACTTTCAAGGAGCTATGAACCTGCACTCCAAGGTCTCTTTGTTCAGCAACACTCCCTAGGACCTTACCATTATGTGTATAAGTCCTGTGAAGATTTGCTTTACCAAAATGCAGCACCTCGCATTTATCTAAATTAAACTCCATCATCCATTCCTCAGCCCATTGGCCCATCTGATCAAGATCCCATTTTAATCGGCGGTAACCCTCTTTGCTGTCCACTACACCTCCAAATTTGGTGTCATCTGCAAACTTACCAACTGTACCTCTTATGCTCACATCCAAATCATTTATATAAATGATGAAAAATAGTGTACCCAGCATCGATTCTTGTGGCACTCCATTGGTCACAGGCCTCCAGTCTAAAAAACAATCCTCGAACACCACCGTCTGTCTTCTACCTCTGAGCCAGTTCTCTATCCAAATGGCTAGTTCGCCCTATATTCCATGAGATCTAACCTTGCTAATCAGTCTCCCATGGGGAACCTTGTTGAATGACTTACTGAAGTCCATATAGATCATGTCTACCATTTTGCCCTTTGTTCCTTTTCCAAAAATCTCAATCAAGTTTGTGAGAAATGATTTCCCACACGCAAAACCATGTTGACTATCCTGAATTAGTCCTTGCCTTTCCAAATATATGCAAATCCTGTCCCTCAGGATTTCCTCCAACAACTTGCCCACCACCGAGGTCAGGCTCATCGGTCTATTGTTCCCTGGCTTCTCCTTACCACCTTTCTTAAATAGTGGCTTCACGTTAGCAAACCTCCAGTCTTCCAGCACCTCACTTGTGACTATTGATGGTACAAATATCTCAGCAAGAGGCCCAGCAATCACTTCCCTCGTTCCCACAGAGCCCTAGGGTATACCTGATCAGGTCCTGGGGATTTACTCGCTCTAAAGCTTTTCAAGACATCCAGCACTTCCTCTTCTGTAATATGGACATTTCTCAAGATTTCACTATCTATTTCCCAACATTCCATATCTTCCATGTCATTCTCCACAGTAAATAGTGATGCAGAATACTTGTTTAGTATCTCCCCCATCTCCTGTTGCTCTACACAAAGGCCGCCTTGCTGATCTTTGAGGGTTGCTAATCTCTCCCTAGTTACACTTTTGTCCTTAATGTATTTGTAAAAACTCTTTGGATTCTCCTTAGCTCTATTTGCCAGAGCTATCTCATGTCCTCCTTTTGCCCTCCTGTTTTCCCTCTTAAGTATACTCCTACTGCCTTTATGCTTTTCTAAGGATTCACTCGATCTATCCTATCTATACCTGACATATGCTTCCTTCTTTTTCTTAACCAAACCCTCAATTTCTTTCGTCATCTAGCATTCCCTATACCTACCAGTCTTTCCTTTCACCCTAACAGGAACATACTGTCTCTGGACTCTCATTATCTCATTTCTGAAGGCTTCTCATTTTCCAGCCATCCCTTTACCTGCGAACATCTGCTCCCAATCAGTTTTTGGAAGTTCTTGCCTAATACCATCAAAATTGTCCCTTCTCCAATTTAGAACTTCAACTTTTAGACCTGGTCTATCCTTTTCCATCATTATTTTAAATCTAGTAGAATTATGGTCACTGGCCCCAAAGTGCTTCCCCACCGACACCTCAGTCACCTGCCCTGTATATTGAATCAGAAAATTTTCTCATACACACTTCACAAATTCCTCTCCATCTAAATGCTTAACACTAAGGCAGTCCCAGTGTACGTTTGGAAAGTTAAAATCTGCTACCATAACTACCCTATTATTCACCCAAATAACAGATCTCCTTACAAATTTGTTTCTCAATTTCCTGCTGACTGTTACGGGTCTATAATACAATCCCAATAAGGTGATCATCCCTTTCTTATTCCTCAGTTCCACCCGAATAACTTCCCTGGATGTATTTTTGGGAATATCCCCCTTCAGTACAGTAGTGCACCTTTCTTCATTTTCAGCACCCAGACTGTTACGGGTCTATAATACAATCCCAATAAGGTGATCATCCCTTTCTTATTCCTCAGTTCCACCCGAATAACTTCCCTGGATGTATTTTTGGGAATATCCCCCTTCAGTACAGTAATGCACCTTTCTTCATTTTCAGCACCCAGACTGCAATATAGGGAGAATGAATCTATCTGATTCATTCCTGGATGAGCTGTGGCATATTTATATTCTTATCATAGCAGCAACACTGTTGTGAAGTTCTTCATGAGTGTTGAATTTTTTAAAATCCAAAGCTTTAACTTTTCCCAAATGTGCACAGAAAAGGAAAAGATTGCAATTGAGAATACCAGGATGAAGCTGGATTAAATGTATTTAATTGAGAACTAATTTTGGTGTCATCTCCTCTACCAAGTAAATCGGAATAAATATTGAAAGACAAAGCTGTCGTGTAACAGTGGTACATCTTGAGAAAGGATGTGGTTTGAGTTTGATTGATGTGCATGTTCGCGAAGGGGAAATGTGCAATAACCAAAGGCAAAGCTCACGAGACGGTGAAAGATCTAGTCAGAAAGAGATGGCAGACGAACTGTGTATGACAGATGTCAAGTTGATAATACAAAGTGATGGTTGCCCAATATTCAGAAAGTGAAAAAAATAACAAAGTGAGACAAAGAGAAAGCATGAGAAGTGATTAGCAATAACTGTAAAGAGGAATCTAAAAGGTTTTCAGTCAGCATATACATATCATGTGGAGGTGCCAGTGTTGGACCGGGGTGGACAAAGTTAAAAATCTCACACCAGGTTATAGTCCAACAGCACATGTGTAGTTTTAATATGTTTTTCCTTCTTGGGGGGGGGGGTCAACGGACAACTATACATGAGGTCTATGCAGAGAAGCAGAGAGCATAAATTAGGTTCTAAATAAATACTTTACATCTTTCTTTGACAAAGATGCTGCCAAAATCATATGGAATGAGGAAGTAGTCATGCAACTGGTAGATTAGATTAGATTAGACTTACAGTGTGGAAACAGGCCCTTCGGCCCAACAAGTCCACACCGACCCGCCGAAGCGAAACCCACCCATACCCCTACATTTACCCCTTACCTAACACTACGGGCAATTTAGCTTGGCCAATTCACCTGACCCGCACATCTTTGGACTGTGGGAGGAAACCGGAGCACCCGGAGGAAACCCACGCAGACACGGGGAGAACGTGCAAACTCCACACAGTCAGTCGCCTGGGTTAATATGTTTGTGAGGCGAATATCGATGAAATGAGTTGGGCTGTCAACAAGGTGTTTAATGAGTATTAATTCTCATCAATTGGCAACTCCCCACTGCCAAGCAATAATCTCACCAGATGATTGGCATAAATCTTAAAAGATGGTGTGAGTTGCTCTCAATGCAAGATGGTCTTGCTAGGCTTCCTGGTTGATTCTGCCATACATCTCACCATTGCCCATTTTGATTATCCCCTTGTATGATTCCATCCAAAGTATCCATGGGCATCGAAAAGATGTTGATAAAATAATAACTTGCCAGAAAAGATAATCCAGATCAATACAGTTATAGAAACAAAGTCAGGTGACTGACAGAAACAGGCAACTGTAGTGATTGGTTGCATTTCTGACAGGAGAAGGTTATAAAATTGTGATGCACAAATGTCATTTCTCATTACTGATTGTTTTAAAAGTGTATACTAGTGAGATAGAATTGGGCATACAGAGCACAATTTCAAAACTTGCAGATGACACATCACTTGTAAATGATGTGAACTATGAAGAAGAGAGTGGTAGGTATCAAAAGGTGTTAAACAGATTGGTGGAAATGGTGAATGTGTGGCCCATAAAATTTATTGCACTAAACAGTGAACTGATATGTTTTGAAGGAAGGATGAGAAGAGGTAAATAGTATAATTTTAACATGGCTTTAGAAACTGGAAGATGTGAAGTTTATTTTCTTTGAAGGGAAGATTGAGAACATATAAAAAACATAATGGATATTGACCTTTATAACTCAAGGCAGAGGTCAGAATCTTTTAGGGGTCTGCATGATGTAAGCTATGACGAGATTGTAGTAGAATTTGGTGACAAGTGCAGCAAGGCCCAGCTCAACATTGAGATCATCTTTCTTTATCTTTAATGCTTTTCACAAGTGCATATGCAGCTGTTCTCACCAGGGAGCGGCGAGATGCCAGTTGACACTTATCGTTGTTATGTGCCTTGTTAATGCCACAACTCATCTCATGAAGGTTCAGACTCCTGTTTTATAACAAACTCACCAAACATGTTCGACGTCAGGAAACCCGAAAAGGACACCAGACAGGGCATCTAGTAGATTCAACTTGCAGCTTGATTCGAAAGAAGCTGGGCTCTTTTCATAGCGTGTTCTAATGGGTACTTGCTACGTGTACCCCGTATCCATGGAAATGTGCCATTCTCAAAAACTTTCATGGGACATCTCTGATTCACTTACAGGTCTCTTCTGTGTGTCTGCACATCAATGCTGAATCATGGGATGTACTGCAAACTATCGTTGTAATACTGCAGCAAGGACACTGTCCACTCAGGAACCTCACTTAGCTCATGGAACGGATGAGACTGCATCTCTTGGCACTTTGGTCACTCACCCACTTTGACCCTATCTGATGCTCATACCATCCAAGATGCACCCACCATGCATGACTTTGACTTGCTTTCTTTCACCTCATCCAGCAATACCAAGCTTACATTGTTGCCTCTCTTGTCCTGTCCTTTAATTCAAGCACAAAGCAACAAAGCTTGTCATAGTTGTCAGCAGGCCTTTGCTCAGGGGTCTGTGGCACATGAAGTCGATTGGGTAAGATCTTAACTGCTGATACCATGATGGTTCTCTCCTGCTTGGGGTAAAAGAGGTGCCTGGTCTCCAACAATCCCCTGAGTACCAATGATCTGGGGCATTCTTTTCTCAATCAGTTGAAAAGTCATAGCAGAGAAGTGCTTACTAGTAGATGCTTCTGAATCCAGTCTATGTAACTATCCCCCCTACCCCGAGGTTTCTGTACCTAGGCTGCTAGAGGAAGCCTTGCTGGTGCTTTCTCTGAGCCATCTGAATTTAGCTAAACAATAATTCCACAGTGAAAAAAACATATAACTTCTTTACTCGATTCTGAAACAGACATGAACTGTTCACTGTTCTGTTTGTGTAAAACTTAAAAAGTAAACACCCATCTTCCATAACTCAGTACTGTGTGACTGATAGTATTTCAGCTGTTTTGGTGTTAGCGTGTAAAAAACAATGCTCTATGTTTAAACTCTCTATATTTAAACTATTTTTAGAAAGATTGATGCCAGTGACTGTTACATTGACAACATACAAATGGAAGTTTTGAAATACACAATCTGCTATGATTATGGACAGAAGGGAAGGGAACGGGGATTTCAGTAAATCTGTTCCTTCCCTGTGCATGACATACAGAAAATTGCCATAGCCCCAGAGGACCACAGGGCTGCTGCCCCATTATAGAAAGATAATTGGAGAGGTTTAACTTGAGGGTCACCATGCCTCAGGCAAGGGGTGAAGTTGACAAGAAGATGCCATCATGGCAACCTCAGCTGCTGCATCACTCTACATCGCAAACCAGAATCCAACCAACGAGCTACCCAACCTATAACACAGAGTAGATACATAAATATAGCTAAAAATGCATGGTTCAGCAGCCAACGTTTATACTTTGGCTGAGAATTCCAATCAACTGTGGAGGTTGGAATAAAACTGGTACTGCTTTACCACCACTTAAAGGTCTCTCAGTAACCAGTCCCTCCAATTTTCAAAATGAATGTAGGAGCTAGGAGTTCAGAAGTGCCAGCCTTCAGTTAATGGTCTGTTATACTCCTTGAGGGCAGATCAATTTCCTTCAAAAGGTTCCCTGTCCGCCATATAGTCTTTCTGAGGAATTCAAACAAGACAGAGTCAGCCTACTCTCTCTGGATGCAGTTTTGAGGTGGCAATGGAGATGGGTGAAGGTTGACATAGAGTCATTGAGATGTATAGCATGGAAACAGACCCTTTGGTCCAACTCATCAAAGTGTCAATCTGACTTTGGCTCTACAGTATCAAAGCAAAAGGTCCAAATAAATATGAAGAATTGAGGAATAAAAAACATTTATTGAAACCTCGCAAAATCTCATATAAACAGGTTTAGTAGATAATTAGGCTCCTCCATCGCCAGACCATAGCAAAACGACGGCTGGAGGAAGAGCGCCTCATCTTCTTCCTAGGAACCCTCCAACCACAAGGGATGAACTCAGATTTCTCCAGTTTCCTCATTTCCCCTCTCCCCACTTTGTCTCAGTCCCAACCCTTGAACTCAGCACCACCTTCCGAACCTGCAATCTTCTTCCTGACCTCTCCGCCCCCACCCCCACTCCGGCCTATCACCCTCACCTTAACCTCCTTCCACCTATCGCATTTCCAACACACCTCCCCCAAGTCCCTCCTCCCTACCTTTTATCTTAGCCCACCTGGCACACTCTCCTCATTCCTGAAGAAGGGCTCATGCCCGAAACGTCGATTCTCCTGCTCCTTGGTTGTTGCCTGACCTGCTGCGCTTTTCCAGCAACACATTTTCAGCTTAGTAGATAATTAGGAAGGCCAATAGGATGCTGCAGTTTATTGTGAGAATTGAATACAAAAGTGGAGAGGTCATTCTTCAGCTACCTAGTACACTGGTGAGATCACATCTGAAGTCCTATGTACGTTATTGGTTTTAAAAATAAAGAATTTTAAGGCAAAGGTGAGGACATTTTTTTTCCTGAAGGTTGTGAGTCTTCGCAACTCAAAGGGTTAATGGAAGTAGAGTCTTTGATGATTTATAAGCTAATGGTGGATAGATTTTCTTTTTTATGTTTTATAATCACATTATTACATATTTCTGGATCAGGTGGGACTTGAACCTGGACACTACCACTGTACCACAAGAGCTCAGATAGATTCTCATTAAGTAAGGTTATCAGGTTTTCTGGAAATGTGCAGTTGATGTTACAATTGGTTTAGCTTATTGATCTTATTGAATTGTGAGCAGGCGTGAGGGGTCAAAATGGCTACATCTACTCCTAACTCGTATATGAGTCAATCAAAACTTCACTTCACTTCACAGTTCACAGATGGCCTGAACTCCAAGACTCATGAATAGATTAACTCAGCAGTGGTATGTTTCCACAGGTAATGTATAATGTTCATTTTTAACCAATAGTTTATTTGTTCTCTGGTGCAGACTGGATCAGTTGACATCCAGAATGCAAGGAGCCATCGTAGATGGTCGAAGGCATAGGACACCTTCTGGGAATAGACTGCATAAAGGAATTTGGGGCTTGGAAAGGGGAACAGAACTTAGAAGGGTTTATAATCACCAATAATCACAGATTAGGCTATATCAAACTCAAGTCCTTTTATTTGTTTAATATGAGTTCTCAACATGGTGAATTGTAATGAAGAAGGAAGCAAACCCAAGGTGTTACTTCAAATGCTATTCCATACTCTCGAAAGTCTGAAACTTCAGCTAATTTCAATGCTTGAATGTAAAATAAACATTTAGAAATGTTGAAATCTCTTAAATATCCAGTTTAATGGCAACAAAGTAAAAGAAAAAAGCTTACTAACAAGAATCAACTTGACACGAACCTACTTGTCTAAGATTAGGTTTGAGTTTTATGTTGTGAGAGGTACTGCAATTGCAGCATTCTGGGTTTAAGATTGCAATCCGACTTCAATTCACAGCGCAAAAAGACATTGATATGTTAAGACAGCAAAGTGTTATGAATCTCAGTGGAAATCTTTCTAATTTTTGAAAAAAGGGAATTTTTTTATCAATTATCTATGCACCAAGTTTAACTATATCTGTTGTAACTTGTTGGAAGAATCATTTGCAGCTGTTTTCTGGCATCCCCAATGTAAGAATTGGAGGATAAGATTTCACATAAATGAGACTTCTTTAGTGTAATTAACAATCATTTCCATGTGAGTCGTTTGGCAGGTGATCACTGAATCCTCCAAAGGAGCAATGGCCATGAATTTCCTTGAAGCTGCTCCTGTTTAATTGTTGAAATGGGATCCCTTGTGTATATACGATGAAGTTACTGCAGAGAGTAGAGAAATGTCACGGAAAATTACAGCCAGAATAAACAACTGCTTACATCAATTCGCAGACTTGTTATTAATTTTCTCCCAATGTTATGACAGGATATCATGGGTACCTAATGAACATTCAGGGATTTTTAGACTTTTGCTTTACACCTCAATGGACTTGTGAAGGGCACCTAAAAAATAGAAATAAAGGAAATCGAGTTCATTTCAAAAACTAAGGAGAAAACAGAATAGAACAATATGCTATAAATTTAAAAAAAATTTCAAAATATTTAGGAGAAGATGGGTAAAACTTGTATTCCTCACATAATTGCATTCCTTTAATAGCTTATGATCTAATATTGCATCTATTCTGAGTCTACTAATAGAGTTTGTTTTATTGTAACTGATTTTCTTTGTGTCACAACATGTTAACTGTAAACAGATAAAATTATCTCTTTTTTTTGCTTTGTTTTATTGAATGATGATGATAGTAGCATAGAAAACAATCATAAAAAGGTGGCACAACTGTATCAATTAAGTATGCACTCAAAGGCAAAATTAAAATGATTAGTTATGGGATTAATGGTAGTTCATTTTTAATAGCTTGGCAGCTGTACTTTAAAATGCTTCTAATAATTAGCAGAGGAAATCTCACATTATTGTAAATTATAAATATGTCCTTTCAAATATCATACGGATCCTGAGATGTCTCAAATGGATTATTTCAAGTTCATTATAACATAGCTTGATCACTTTCGATTTGGATGAGTCTATCTTTTTGCAAATAGTTACTGCCTAAATTGGCCGACTATTTCCATTCAAATAGACTGGAAATGATATGTTGAAGTATACATTCAGGATTATTTGCA
The DNA here is from genome assembly GCF_020745735.1 of Hemiscyllium ocellatum. Classification (NCBI taxonomy): domain Eukaryota; kingdom Metazoa; phylum Chordata; class Chondrichthyes; order Orectolobiformes; family Hemiscylliidae; genus Hemiscyllium; species Hemiscyllium ocellatum. The sequence continues at coordinate 55,908,385 of NC_083410.1, read as the reverse complement.
TATTCTTGTTCAATCAGCACGGCAATTGATATACAAATGGCTACACCTCACGTCTGGAGTCAATTGGTGATGTAAACACTTGTAACTTTACCCCGGCCTCATCTGCACTGCTGTGTTTTGCACCCTGAACCACGAAGGCTCTGCAGCTGGCTGTTGGGATGGAATGCAATAACAAGTGGTGGAAGGCTGTTACCAGGGACCAAAGTAAAAGTGCTGACACTCAGATAAGTTATAAGTAGGGAGACCTGGGCAGGCAGACTCTGACCCAGACAAGGGTTAATCATTCTAAATGTCCAAAAGAAACACTCCTGCTCCTTTTGGACCTTCTGTTCTTACATCTTTTTAGTCACTTCTGGCCCTTTATCCCCATGTTGAATTGATCACTTCCCCATTCAATTATACAGTTAAAATACCAATTGGGTCCTAATTATGTAACTGAGTCTCTAGCTGGGATCTGACCACTCACTGGAAGGTGTTGGAACATGAGATGGCATTTTACAGCTGGCAGCTATTGATGAATGTAGTGGATAGGATGATTGTCTCAGACAGAAGTCTGAGGACTACTAGGCCAATTTGAGAGTTGCTGATTCGAAAATCACAGCAGTGTCAATGGTGGAGAAGTCTGCTGTGAAAAATTACAGTGTGACGGAGAGTGCACTTCATTTGAAGGTGTTGTCAAAGTGAAGGTAAGGTTGTGTGTGCCTGGCTGATGAGTGCTTTGACTTCAGCAAGGTATCTGCATCTGATGCAGTGATCGTTATGTGAGCCTTATAACATCAGAAACTAGAATGTGAATAACGTGATATCTAAAGACCCGCAAGTATCTATTACAGCTTACTAATGAAAACAAATATTACATTCATGATCAATTATTTGCTTGGGCTAACATTAAGCTATTTGATTATGAAGAATAACATGCTTCCATTAGTGGGTCATGCTTCAAGCATGGAGTCTGAGCACTTCTCTTAAAGGTTTACTGACATTATGGCCATGAAACAACATAACACCGACAATCAGGTGAGCACTCTCCATTGGCAGTCTGGCAGCTATTGGCAGCCGTTGCCTTCGCGTAGGCCTTCCATGGGTTTGGAAAGCTGCCAGGTTCAGGATTAAGAAAACTCCATGATTAAGAAAACAGAAGTGAGAACAAAAGAGAAAAAAAAATGTTTTGAGAAATGTTAGGCACAGAATAAGACAGTGGAAGGGCAAAAAAATAGATAGAAGAAAATGGATAGTCCTGAAAATGGACAGAAGAAATGCAAGGAGAGAGATTCAGGAAAGCTTAAAGGTTAACCCAAAATTCTTACATGAAAATATTAGAAGTAAATGGATACTTTAAAAATATTGGGGCCAATTCTTCTTCTGTTATTGGCATAATTTACAACATCGATGATCTTGGTTCCCCTGATTTCATGGTCCCCGATAATAGCAAACATATTGTTCTCAAATCTTACTCTTGCTATGTTCCTTAAGCTGTTGGTGTATTTCCACCTTTTTCTTCCTCTTACTGCACTAAACTCAGTTTTACTAGTCACTTCCAGTTTCTCTCTCCTAAGTATGTACACAAAGAATTGTACTTATCCATTGGTGATTATTTGCAAAGATTCTTCCTGCCTGCATTTCTTAAACTTTCCTCATATTGTTGTGTTGACTATGTGATTAATCCACATCCTATCTCTCAGAAATGATCTGAATTCCACAGGTGGAATCTTACAGGGGCCTGAGCGATGTGGGCTGTCATGAGATTTATGGCAGAATCCCATGAGAAACTGTGGGCGGCACAGTGGTTAGCACTGCTGCCTCACAGCGCCAGAGACCCAGGTACAGTGCCTGCCTCAGGTGACTGACTGTGTGGAGTTTGCACATTCTCCCCGTGTCTGCGTGGGTTTCCTCTGGGTGCTCTGGTTTCCTCCCACAATCCAAAGATGTGCAGGTTAGGTGAATTGGCCATGCTAAATTGAGAGTAATGTTAGGTGAAGTGGTAAATGCAAGGGAATGGGTCTAGGTGGGTTGCGCTTTGATGAGTCGGTGTGGACTTGTTGGGCCGAAGGGCCTGTTTCCACACTGTAAGTAATCTAATTGTAAAATCTGACAAGGCTTCCTCAATGCAGCTTGTTGCAAGTTTCATATATCTGCCAGGCGTCAAGTTTAACTTGTGAACAAACTAGACGCTGAAAGGTTTTCCACATTGAGGTCAGAATGAATCCCTGGTGACTTCAATCCATTTCTGGCTATGAAGAACATCTATGTTGCTTACCAAGAAACAGCATGTCATGGCATGCCATGATCACAGTCATCATCAGGATCCTCATTGCCCTCTGCGATCCACTTTTTTTTTAGATTAAAAACAGTGTGGAAACAGGCCCTTCAAGTCCACACCGACCCGTCAAAGCACAACCCACCCATACATTTACCCCTTACCTAACACTAGGGGTAATTTAGCGTGGCCAATTCACCTGACCTGCATATCTTTGGAATGTGGGAGGAAACCCACGCAGACACAGGGAGAATGTGCAAACTCCACACAGTCTGTCGCCTGAGTCGGGAATTGAACCCCGGTCTCAGGTTATGCTAACCACTGTGCCACCGTGTCGCCCACAAACTTTGAAGACAGTTAGTAAATACAGATCTGCATTGCATGGATCACAGGCAACTAATATTAACAGGCTGTTACAAGGACATAACGTGTCCAGCGCCAAGTACCCAGCTCACAGATTGGATCAAGCTGCATCTCAGAGCTGCTCATTTAATCTCTTAGCACTCCTTCACATAGTACCTACCTGCATGCTTGCTGTATCCATGCCCTGTCCTGCTAGTGCATTGATTCTGCATGCATGTTGTGGTTTAACATCAATGCATTAGTGTATAAATGCTATTCAAAAGTGATTTTACCATGCTTTTGCACATCTAACATCTCAATACTGCAGGAGTTAGCAGCAATGGCTTAAAAAAACAGGCAAATGCGGACCAAATGCGAGCCATTACTTGTGAAACTTCTAATGGTGCTATGGGACACCGGGACCATTGTTTCATTATATATCATGTATGGTGATGGACTGATGATCCATGTAGGTCTGGGATGGGAAGGTGGTCGGAGCTCAGCATGCACTCCCATTTTGATGTAAAGCATTGGTCTCTCAGCCCCTGTGGCACCTTCACCAAGGTGGTACACTTGCTGAGACCGGGACCGTGATGGAGCAGACAATAGGGCTTCTGAAGATGTGGGCCCACAGCCTGGAGTGGTTTGGGGGAACCTTCCACTATAGTCCAGACAGAGTGTGCTGCATTCTCATGGTGTGCTGTGCTCAGCAACATGGGAGTAGACCACTCATCCCACACGGACTCCAGACCACTTATAAACCAGCAGAGTCCGGACCCGGAGAGGACAAACAGTACTGACTACAGATTCAAAAACACCAGCAACAGTTCTCCTTCCACACTCGCAGCTGAGGGCCACACTCTCTCAGAATTGCAAAGGACCCACTCTGTACTACATCCTCAGGAGAATTCAGACTCGCAACAAACAATATTTCAATTCCATCTTAAACATCAAAAACTGTAAGTACAACAAACTTTTATCTACCCACCTCCATAACCAGCGCTCCTCAAATATTCCAGAAGATTCCCCTGGCCTTGGAAACGACTCAGACGCCATTAGCCATGCGGCTAGTGCAGCTACCATCCCCCATACTGATTGTTGATGTCACTTCCGCCCTCATCATGGCCACTCCCACAACTACTTCTGCCCCTCACAATTCCTCATGCATCACACGTGACATCACATCCGCCCCTCACATCATCGCTGATGCCACACGCTCAATGACTTCCGCCACCCCTACTGCCGTGCCTGCCACCACTTTCGCCCCCACCAACGCCCCCCACAGATCTCACTGTCACCATTCCCGGCCCCCAGAACCCTGAAGGGAACACCACACCTGCTCATGACTCCACCCTCACTCCCCCCACCATCACACCCACTCCAGTTACAGGTTCCACCCCCACTCCCAGCTCCACACCTAGACCAGTTCCCAGCTCCCAACCTGGCCGAGTTTTCACCATCCCTCCAGACCTCCCCCTCACTGAGGACGAACGATCAGTCCTCAGCAAAGGACTCACCTTCATCCCCCTTCGTCCACGCATCAATGAATTTAATACATGCCGTGACGTCGAACAATTCTTCCTTCGCCTCCGCCTCCGAGCTTACTTTCACAATCAGGATTCCCGCCCACCATCTGAGGACACCTTCACCCACCTCCAACACACTGCATCCACCTGGACACCCCGTGCTGGCCTATTACCTGCCCTCGACCTCTTTATTTCCAACTGCCGCCGGGACATTAACCACCTCAACCTATCTACCCCCCTCCCCCACTCCAACCTCTCACCCTCCAATCCCTCTGCTCCAATCCCAACCTCACCATCAAGCAGCGGATAAAGGGGGTGCAGTGGTAGTCTGGCACACTGACCTCTACACCGCTGAAGCCAAATGCCAACTTGAGGACACCTCTTCCTACTGCCCTCGACCCATAACCCCACCCCCCCATCACCAAACCATCATCTCCCAGACCATACAGAACCTCACCACCTCAGGAGATCTCCCACCCACAGCTTCCAACCTCATAATCCGGGAACCCTGCACTGCCCAGGTCTACCTCCTTCCCAAGATCCACAAGCCTGACCACTCTGACCGACCCATTGCCTTAGCATGCTCCTGCCCCACTGAACTCATCTCTACCCACCTCAACACTGTCCTATCCCCCCAGTCCAGGAACTCCCCACTTACATTCAAGACACCATCCATGCCCTCCACCTCCTCCAAGACTTCCGTTTCCCCGGCCCCCAACGCCTCATCTTCACCATGGATATCCAATCCCTCTACACCTCCATCCGCCATGACCAGGGCCTCCAAGCCCTCAGTTTTTTCCTCTCCAAACGTCCCCAACAGTACCCTTCCACCGACACTCTCATTCGTTTGGCCGAACTGGTCTTCACCCTTAACAATTTCTCCTTCGAATCATCCCACTTCCTCCAGACCAAAGGGATAGCCATGGGCACACATATGGGCCCCAGCTATGCCTGTCTCTTTGTTGGCTATGTAGAACAGTTGATCTTCTGTAATTACACCGGCACCACTCCCCACTTCTTCCTCCGCTACATTGATGACTGCATTGGCGCCACCTCGTGCTCCTGCGAGGAGGTTGAGCAATTTATCAACTTCACCAACACATTCCATCCTGACCTTAAACTTACCTGGACCATCTCTGACACCTCCCTCCCCTTCCTGGACCTCTCCATCTCCATTAATGATGACCGACTTGACACTGACATTTTTTACAAACCCACCGACTCCCACAGCTACCTGGATTACACCTCTTCCCACCCTATCTCTTGCAAAAATGCCATCCCATATTCCCAATTCCTCCGCCTCCGCCATATCTGCTCCCAGGAGGACCAGTTCCACCATAGAACACACCAGATGGTCTCCTTCTTTAGAGACCGCATTTTCCCTTCCCACGTGGTTAAAGATGCCCTCCAACGCATCTCGTCCACATCCCGCACCTCCGCCCTCAGACCCCACCCCTCCAACCATAACAAGGACAGAATGCCCCTGGTGCTCACCTCCCACCCTACCAACCTTCGCATAAACCAAGTCATCCGCCGACATTTCTGCCACTTCCAAAAAGACCCCACCACCAGGGATATATTTCCCTCCCCACCCTTTCCGCCTTCCGCAAAGACCGTTCCCTCCGTGACTACCTGGTCAGGTCCACACCCTCCCTACAACCCACCCTCCCATTCTGGCACTTTCCCCTGCCACCGCAGGAACTGTAAAACCTGTGCCCACACCTCCTCCCTCACCTCTATCCAAGGCCCTAAAGGACCCTTCCACATCCATCGAAGTTTTACCTGCACATCCATTCATATCATTTACTGTATCCATTGCATCCGATGCGGTCTCCTCTACATTGGGGAGACTGGGCGCCTCCTAGCAGAGCGCTTTAGGGAACATCTCCCGGACACCCGCACCAATCAACCACACCGCCCTGTGGCCCAACATTTCCACTCCCACTCCCACTCTGCCGAGGACATGGAGGTCCTGGGCCTCCTTCACCGCTGCTCCCTCACCACTAGACGCCTGGAGGAAGAACGCCTCATCTTCCGCCTCAGAACACTTCAACCCCAGGGCATCAATGTGAACTTCAACAGTTTCCTCATTTCCCCTTCCCCCACCTCACCCTAGTTCCAAACTTCCAGCTCAGCACTGTCCCCATGACTTGTCCAGACTTGTCCTACCTGTCCATCTTTTTTTCCACGTATCCACTCCACCCTCTCCTCCCTGATCTATCACCTTTATCCCCTCCCACACTCGCCCATTGTACTCCATGCTACTTTCTCCCCACCCCCACCGTTCTCTAGCTTATCTCTCCACGCTTCAGGCTCTCTGCCTTTATTCCTGATGAAGGGCTTTTGCCTGAAACGCCTATTTCGCTGCACTTTGGATGCTGCCTGAACTGCTGTGCTCTTCCAGCACCACTAATCCAGAACCTGGTTTCCAGCATCTGCAGTCATTGTTTTTACCTAACAAGGCAATCTGTTGAATGCTAAGGAAGTGGGAGCAGTCTTTCAAAGTGAAGGATGAGGACATCGTGGAGCAAGAAGCTCTCCTTGTCCATGACAGAGGTCAGCTGTGTTGGGCAGTACAAGCTGGTCAGGACCTGATTGACCCTCCTGTTTCAGTCAATGGGAGACAGGCACAATAGATCAGCATGGAATGTAAAATACTTACTGGTCATCATACCAGCATTCAGTATGCAGTGTGGAAGCAAACTGCAATCTTTATTCACTTTGTTTCTGTTTGCTTTTCAGTACTGCTGACTGTAAATAAAAGCACACGTTTGGAATTGTCTGATTTTATGACTGTATGTGATGTTGCCCTATTGGACAATGCCAGACTGTGGGTCTCCAGAGGACATTGGGGAAGAAATAGCAGTGACTTAGACAGATGTTTACATGGGATGTACTATGAACAGGTAAAATTTGTGGCTTGGGGGCTTAACTGTAGTAATGGTGAGAGAATGGGGTTGGATGTGAGAGGAAGTGTTGTGAGCAGTGTGGTTACTGTGCCATTATGTTACCAGTCAGTGACAGCAGCAGATTGCCAAGATTTGTTTGGGTGCACATTGTCCTTTTAAAGACACAGACATTCCTGGCACAGATACCATCTCTCATGAATGCTGACTCATACTGAGAATAGCATGTGGTAAGATTGGGAGGAATCAGATGACAGGGTTGCTATACAGCAGGGTAAGTAGTTAACAAAGCAAATAACCACAGATGCTGAAATCTAAACCAAAATCAAAAGCACCAGAGAAACTCAGCAGGTCTGGCAGCAGCTGTGGAGAGAAAAGCAGAATTAATGTTTCAAGTCCAGTGACCCTTTTGCAATAGGTAGTTAATACATTTGGTAAGATAGGGTGAGAAACCTCACTTGGCCTCTTAGTGAAAAACCCTCCAAAATACTCAACTGATACAGCCAAAGAAAGAGAAGATTAAACTCCATCTCTGCTGTCTTTATTTTATCTTCTGCCATCATGCTTCCACATGCAGGTAGGAATGTTGACCAAATAGAACATCTTACACAATTCATTCTACTTTTTAGAGATGTTCTTATTTCTAAATAGGTCCTTTAAGTGATTTTTTTTTGTTTTCCAATGTATGCATTTCCTGATATCTTAATCACTTTCCCTATCAGATGCCCAGAGATGAAAATTATTCTTAGTTTTATTTTTGTATCTCATTATAATCTTTTCTTTGACATTATTATACATAGCATTTTGCTGTAGTTTAACAATATTCTATACTTTTACTATTTGTTACAATTTGTGTCTTGGAGACTTCATGGATCTTGTTCAGTATCACCATAATTATAACGTCAGTCACATTTCTCAATTAAGAGGCTGTTAGGGTCAAACAGCAAGTATACCTCTGTGAAGGCAGACAGTATGGTTGAGGCACCAAATAAATAATTCCACAAAAGAGCAGAATGCAGCGAGTGTTGTCGTAGTGGAGGTGCCAAAGAGGATTGGATTCTGTATAGACTGCTGGGATGAGACCAGACCAAGTGTCAACTGAACTTGAAACAATAGACAATAGACAATAGGTGCAGGAGTAGGCCATTCTGCCCTTCGAGCCTGCACCACCATTCAATATGATCATGGCTGATCATCCTTAATCAGTATACATTTGTGATGGTATAGCTCGGTTATTAAATAAGCTCAGGAGCACTGCCAAAATTCCAATCAGTTTAACCTGCATCTGATACTATCTTAAATCCCGGAATAGGTTGCTCCTGTCTCATCAGAGGCCCATAGCTCGACTTGAGCACCACTCGAGATAAACCTGTCTGACCAACAGATTATCTGTCTCTTACTATCTGTCACGGGCATATTAGAAGGAAGATTTTTGGCTATGTTATGACCACACCTTCCATGCGGCATGCTGGCTCAGTGGTTAGTACTGCTGCCTCACAGTAGCAGGGACCCAGGTTCAATTCCTGCCTTGGGCAACTTTCTGTGTAGAGTTTGCACAAACTCCCTGTGCCTGCATGGATTTCCACCAGGTGCTCTGGTTTCCTCCCACAGTCCAAACAGGTTAGGCGAATTGGCCATGCTAAATTGCCCATTGTGTTAGGTGCACTAGATAGGGGTAAACGTAGGGGAATGGGTCTGGGTGGGTTGCTTTTCGGAGGGTCGATGTGGACTTGTTGGGCTAAAGGGCCTGTTTCCATGCTGCAGGGAGTCTAATCAAAATAAAAAGTGCTGGAGTAGGACTTTCGAACAGAACTACTGGCTCAGAGGTTGAGATGCTGCCCCGAGTGCCACAAGATCTCCATATGATGTGGAAAAGATTATTAGCAATATGTTTAATTCAGTACTTTAAAACATATTTGTATTTGTCTAATTCCATCTCAAGTGGTACAATCACTTCTCCTCTTGACCAGATTTACTGTTCTCTTTCTGTGACTTTGAAGGCTGGGGGGTGCTACAGTCGAGAAAGCACAGCAATGCCTATACTTCCTCAGAAGGTATCCTATCCAAATGCATCACAGCTTGGTACGGCGACTGCTCTTCCCAAGTCTGCAAAAGATTATAAGAATTGTGGAAACCAGCTTTCCTTCCATTGATTCCATCTGTACTTCCTGTTGCCTTGGCCCATGTGATCAAAGACCCCTCCCATTCCAGATATATTCATGTCCATCAGGCAGAAAATACAAACTTTTCAAAACACATTCCAACAGATTTAAGAACAGCTTCTTCCCCATGATTATCATACATTAGAATTGATCTTTCTCTGCACCTTCTCTGTAGCTGTACCATTATATTCTGCATTCTGTTTTATTACCCTGGTGTACTTATATAAAGTATGATTTGTTTGGATAGCATGCAATACAATACTTTTCACTGTATCTCAGTACATGTGACAATAATAAATCAAATCAAATTATTGAATGCAGTGGCCAACCTGACTTCTACATACCCTCCTGCCCCTGCTACAATTATACCAGAAGTGGGGATAGTGTTGTCAAAGCCCATATCAGAGGACCAATCGATGCTCTCAAGTGGGCAATTAATGGCTTCGTCTGGTGATGGAAAAGGCCCACCTCAGCAGATTTCCCTGTGCAGCCTGGTAATGGACAGTGGGGTATCCTACCTTACTTGATACCCTAGTTTCACCAAGTTCCTCTCCTCCTTCTACCTTCTGATTTATATGTATTATAATGAAGTCAGAAGAAAACATGTTCATTTTATCCACGATGCACTATTAACTCCCCATTCTCAATCTTCAGGGCACCAACACTCACTTTACTTTCTCTCTTCCTTTTATAAATTACCCGAGAAGATATGGAACATGGAAACACTTATTCCAGAATTGGCACTTCTTCCCTTGTTTTTGGTTATGTTTAATAAAGCAGTGGATCAGATGCCTCACAAACTATTCATAGTCAGGAGAAACTATTTTGGCATTGAAGATGAGATTGATTGGATGGATGAAAAAAATGGGGCAAGATACAGTGACAGGATGGGTACATGTGAATAGGACCAATTTATCTCTGGGAGTGTAAGCATGAAAACAGAAATAATTTGACCAAATAACTAGTTTCTATGTGAAATTTCTATGCAGATGAAAAGTGATTAAATGATGTTGAAAGTTGATACTTCTCAATGACAGAAACAATCAACAATTTGATTGTTTTATTAATTGAGAAACATCTTGCATCTATTTTGGTTCCTTACTGCCAATGAATACAAGGGAAATGTAAAACTGAATTAAAAATCTGTGAAGTGGAAAGGTTTGACTAAAGTTGCAACAGTCAAATTTTTAAATGAAAAAGTAATGCTATTTATTGTGATTAAGGGTTTAGAAACAATGACCGACAGTTAGAAACTGTCTTGTTTGTGTTGAGGAAAATGGCCCAATGGTGGAGGAAAACAAGTTAAGGGCGGCACGGTGGCACAGTGGTTAGCACTGCTGCCTCACAGCGCCAGGGACCTGGGTTCAATTCCCGACTCAGGCGACTGACTGTGTGGAGTTTGCACGTTCTCCCCGTGTCTGCGTGGGTTTCCTCCGGGTGCTCCGGTTTCCTCCCACAGTCCAAAGATGTGCGGGTCAGGTGAATTGGCTATGCTAAATTGCCCGTCGTGTTAGGTAAGGGGTATATGTAGGGGTATGGGTGGGTTGCGCTTCGGCGGGTCGGTGTGGACTTGTTGGGCCGAAGGGCCTGTTTCCACACTGTAAGTAATCTAAAAAAATAGTGTGGTCTTTATTTCATGATGTATTCAATCATAGAACCCTACAGTGTAGAAGCAGACCATTTGGCCCATCCAGTCTACCCAATCTTCCCAACAGCATCTCAACCAGACCTACCCCCACCACTGTATTCCCGTGACCCTGTATTTCCCATGGCTAATCCACCTAGCCTGAATATCCCTGGACACTATGGACAATTAGTATGGCCAATCCACCTAATGTGCACATCTTTGAACTGTGGGAGGATACCAAAGCACCCAGATTTCCAACAACCACGGGGAGAATGTGCAAACTCGACATAGTCACCTGAGGGTAATTACGTGATTTTGCTCAACTATTGCTTATGAATTTTCTCTGTCTCACCAAATATTTCTTCAGTCTACATTCAGAAAAATCAAAGAAACATCTGTGTTAAAGACTCTGTATTTAATAAGCAATTGGATGTGCACTTAAAATATTAAAGCATTGTAGGCTATGGTCCAAGTGCAGGTCAATGGGATTCATATAGATTGGCATTTGTTGGTCAAGATAGACATAGTGGGCCAAAGGGTCTGATTCTAGGCTGTATGGCTCTATGACCCTATGAATTTTCAGTTCAATTAATATTATTGTTACACCTTGGATGCTTTATATTTATATGAAGATGAGGTGTCAACCTGGTGAAGCCACCAAACAGGATTACTTGTATGCCAAATAGCATCAGCAGCAAGTGAGAGACAGAGCTAAGCCATCCCACAACCAATGGATCAGATCTAAATTCTGCAGTCTTGCCACATCCTGTCATGAATGTTTGTGGACAATTAAACAACTCACTGGAGGAGGAGACTCCATAAATATCCCCATCTTGAATAATAGAAGAACTCGGCACATCAGTGCAAAACATCAAGCTGAAGCTTTTGCAGTAAACTTCAGCCAGGAGTGCCAAGTGGATGATCTATCGCAGCCTTCTCCTGTGGTCCCTAGCATTACGGATGCTACTCTTCAGCCAATTCAATTCGCTCTACATGATATTAAGGAGCGGTTGGAGACATTGGATACTGTAAAGGCTATGGGCCCTGACAACATTTTGGCAATGGTACTGAAGACTTGTGCTTCAGATCTTGTCCGTTCCCCTAGCCAAGCTGTTCCAGTACAGTGACAACATTGATATTTATCCGAAAATGTGAAAAATTGCCCAGGTATGTCCTGTACATAAAAAGCAGGACAAATCCAACCTGACCAATTACCGCCCCATCAGTCTACTCTCAATCATCAGTAAAGTGGTGGAAGGTGTCATCAACAGTGCTATCCTCAGCACCTCAGTAATGCCCAGTTTGGGTTCCACCAGGCCCAGTCAACCCCTGACCTCATTACAGCCTCAGTTCAAATATGGTCAAAAGAGCTGAATTCCAGAGGTGAGGAGGGAGTGACAGCCCTTGACATCAGGCCTGCACTCGGCTGGGTGGGCCACCAAGGAGCCCTCACAAAACTGGAATCAAAAGTATCAGCTGGCAAACTCTTTGGTGGTTGGAGTCATGCCTGGCACATAGGAAGATGATTATGGTTGTTGGAGGTCAGTTATCTCAGCTCCAGACCATCTCTTCACGATTCCCTCATGGTAGTGACCTAGGCCCAACCATCTTCAGCTGCTTCATCAATGTCCTTCCCTCCATCATAAGGTCAGAAGTGGAGAAGTTCATTGTGCAGTCATCAATGTTCAGTACATTTTGTAACTCCTCAGATACTGAAGCAGTCCATGGTCAAATGCAACAAGATCTGGACAACATCCCGGCTTGGCAGTGGCAAGTAACATTCAAGCATTGCAGATGCCAGGCTATGACCAGCACCAATAAAAGACAATCTAATCATCACCCCTTGACATTGAATGGGGTTATCATCACTGAATCCCCCACTATCAACACCCTGGGGGCTATTATTGACCAGAAACTCCACTGGACTCACCACATAAACACAGTGGCTACAAGAGCAGGTCAGAGGCAAGGAATACTATAGTGAGTAACACGCCTCCTAATTCCACAAAGCCTGTCTGCATCTCCAAGGCACAAGTCAGGAGTGTGTTGGGAAAATCCTCACTTCCCTGGATGAATGCAGCCCCAACAACACTCAAGAAGCTTGACATCATCCAGGACAAAGTAGCCCACTTGATTGGCTCTGCATCCTCAAGCATTCACACCCTCCTCCACCAATGTTCAGTATTATCTACAAGATACACTGCAAAGATTCAACAGACAGTACCTTCCAAATCCATGACCACTTCCAGTTGGAAGGAAAAGAGCAGCAGATATATGGGAACACTATCACCTTAAGGTTCCCTTCCAAACCACTCACCGTACTGACTTGGAAATGTATTGCTGTTCCTTCACTGTTGCTGGGTTGAAATCCTGGAATTCCCACCCTAATGGCACTATGGGTGAACCCAGAGCAGGTGGACTGCAGCAGTTCAAGAAGACAGCTCACCACCACCTTCACAAAGGCAACTAGGGCCAGGCAAAAAATGCTGGCCCAGCCAGCAATGCTCACATCCGACAAAAATGAATGAATAATTTTTTTAAAAGAGTTAACGCCAACTAAGTGAGACAGTCAGGTTCATTATGGAGGCCAGTGACCAGGCCTTAATGTATAATGGAGCACTTGCAGGAAATCTCAGATATGTTCCCCACTATTTATTGTCCCTTATAATTGGAATATATTGGAACTGAACCCACTTTTACTAAGTAAGTAATTTTATAAAATGGATCTTACTTGGTCTTTTTGCACTCGACTGAATTGCATTGTTTTCTTAACACCGATGCTGAGCATATTGGTAACTATATGTTAAGTATTTTTGACTGTGGCGTACCAGTTGTAATTTTTTTTTCTGTTTGAAATGTGTGAGAAAAACAATTCAAATATTTTCACACAGTTTGGAAAGTACTTTATTACGGAACAGTTGTACCTCTGCCCCTATGGAATATCTCTCCTCCTCCGCATGGAAATCGTTCCTTAAAGTTAACTTCTGAAATGTCTCCGAGGAATGCTGTTTATGCATACAGTTACGACTGAAAGAACAGAGTTTTCTTGCTGAATTAATGAAGCTCCTGAATGTTGAATGACAAGTGAGAAAAATTGGTGGTGTTATGAAATCAGAATTATTCTGAGAGAGGGTTACTCATGGTAAAATATTTAGAAGAGCAGTGAGACTATGAAGAAACACAGAGGAATGTTTCCATTTTCACAGATATAGCTGTTTACTACCGTAAAACTGTCAAATGACCATGGACTCCTGGCTGTGCACAAATCCCTTCCCAAGTTATATTGTTCCTCTCCAAACTTTTTTGTATCTCCCCCCACCTTACAATTATAGTTACATTCTTGACAATTATCATCTCCCCTTCATCCAGCCTGCAGTCCCCAGTCACCATGAATCAGTTCCCACGGTATCCCTCCTGTGGCAGTGGTACAAACACACACAGTGACTCGCGCCTACACACATACTCATGGGTGCATGCTCACACACGTACACACACACACACATGCACGCACACAGGCACGCACACACACACACGACCACATGCACATGCTGTCACACAAAGATACATACAGAGACATAGAGTTATACAAGATGGAACCTTTGGTCCAACTCGCCCATGCAGACCAGATATCCTAAATTAATCTAGTGTTACTTGCCAGCTTTTGGCCCATATCTCTCCAAACCCTTCCTATTTATGTATTCTTCCAAAAGCCTTTTAAATGTTGTAATTGTACCAGCCTCCACTACTTCCTCTGGCAGCTCATTCCATACCTGTATCACCCTCTTAGGTCACTTTTATATCTTTCCCCTCCCACCTTAAACCTATGCCCTCTAGTTTTGGACTCACCTACCCTGAAAAAAAAATTAATCATCCATATCATCGCGTAACTGAGGCAAAGATAAAGCCTCTACTTGCTTTTTTTCACAAGGCTTACCAGGATTCTTTTCTTAGCAGCTCCCATTGGTGTATGTTGTAACAATTTACAAATTTATACTCAATTTACTCATTTCTGCTAGGAACACATTTGCTTTAACCAAATTTGGAGTGGAGTGAGATATAAGACTTCCAGCTGGAGTTTGCGTAAGTTTAAAAAAAAAGGTTTTTGCCTATTTGTTTCTGGGGGGAGGGGGGCAGTGCAGATATAGAATTTGAAACTTCTTCTATATGGAATGCTGAAGACAAAATCATTTCTGGATTTCAGATTTCTTGGGATTATAGAATGATATTAGCATACCTTTTGGAGGCAGTTGGAGGAGATACACTAGACTGATTCCAGAAATGAGAGATTTTCATAGGAAGAGGGATTGAACAACTTGGCCTATACTCTCTAGAATTTAGAGGAACAAAAGAAGATCTAATTGAGGCACATAAAATGCTAAAAGGAACTGACAAAGTGGATTTTGAAAGGGTGCTTTCTCATGTTGGGCGATCTAGAATAAAATATCATAGTTTTAGGATAAGGAGTAGCTGATTTAAAACAGGAGAGAAGTTTCTTGTCTCTCAAAGAGATGTAAATGTGCCGAATTCATTACCCCAGTGAACGATTGATGCCAAGACATGAGTAAATTTAAGAAGGAGATAGACAGATTTTTAATTAGTAATGTGTTGAAGAATTATAAGAATGGGCAGTAAAGTGGAATTGAGACCAGTTTGAGATCAGCCATGATCGTATCAATTGGCAGAGCAGGCTCGAGGGGCTGAATTGCCTAGTCTTGTTCCTAGTTCTTATGTTCTAATCTCCCATGTGAAGTTGAAAACAGTGCAGATATAAATAAATAGGTACCTGAGCCATAAAATAATGCTAAAATCATTACAAAACAACCATAAAAAAATCTTTATTCATCCAAACACTGTATCTTTCATGATTCTTGTTGGTTGATGAGATTTATGTAAATCATGATATAGCCGATCACATAACTCTGACAGAGCCAAGACGCTAGTCTAGAATGGCCATTTAAAGAAACTTGTCTTAGACACTGCATTAGAGAATTATATTTGGTATAAATAAAGGAGTGTTAAAATACATAAGGAGGTGAAAAGCCTTACTTAAGGAGCAAACAGTCTCAGGAACAGTGTATTTGCAGATACCCAAAGCCCAGTCTTATTCCAAACCAGTATCAAAAATGTACAGGTGCCAGTATTAGCTCAAAATATCAGTGGAAGATAATAATGGAAACCATTGACTATCATCTATTTTGCCTATCAGTAGACTTGACAAAAATACCATAAAACTAAATGAAAATAGTTGAGCAAAGTGCGACAAAAGTGGTGTAAAACAAACTGTCAACATCATAAAACTGAATAATATTCCAACAATGCAGTAAAATCAATATTAAATCCAACAACAAAGACATAAAACCTAATATCCATGCAATAAAGTGGTAACATAAAATTAAACTATAATCTTAGCATAAAGATGTACTATTAAACCCATAGCAATGTGATATATATTACAGTATACATCCAATTGGAATATATAAGTACAGCACACAGTAAAACCAAACAACTGTGTGACAAAGCATAATCATAACCAGCCTTGCTTCAGTAGTGGCACTTTTGCCTCCCAGTCAGAAGGATTGTGAATTCAGTACTACTTTACAGAATTGAACATATAATCTCAGTATGTGATAGAAGACATACAGCACTTTCAGAAACACCATTTTTTTGGATGAGATGTTAAATTGTGGCCCCCATCTTCTCTCTACAGTGGCTGCAATAGATCCTGTGGCACTTTATGAGAACTTGAAACTTCTCTCCAGTGTTCTGGCAAATATTTTATCTCTTGGCAAACATGGCAAGAACAGCTCAACTTGTCATTTATCTTGTTGCAGCTTGTGGTATCTCCTTGGTGCAAATTGAATGGCATGTTTTTTACATTGTAACCCAAATCCACATGTCCAAAGTGCTTAATTGGCTGAAAAGTGCTTTTGGACCATAATGGTTGTGAAATAAACAACAAGATTTCAAGTGCATTATTTACTATGTGACAATTACTTGCACTTCAGCACAATGTCTATGTGTCAGTAGCTCCAGATGAAAATCCACATTTGTACTTCCCCTAGTACGTCAAACTAGTTCATCTCAGCAAGACTTGAAATTTGCTTATGTGCATATATGGAGTTTCACTGACAATAGTGGCTTTTAAACTGATGTTTGTATTGTTGTTGAGACACATGAAATAGATGCTTTGGATGTTTGTATAACTAATTAGAAAGGAAGGGGCAGCATTTCAATATTGAGGATATTTCAATTTTGGTACTATGCCAACTGTTGAAATTCACTTCTGAAGAAAAGTGTACTGGATACTATAAGTGTCTAATGCTTCCGATTTCATTTTGAACTTAGGAAATAATTGCAAAATACTTTAATATAATGAGTATTCATGGCATGTCCTCTTACAGTCCCCATAGAAACCCTTCCTACTTAGAAATACGGCATTTCATCAACTGTGTCTATGTCACCTTCCACTTGAACAAATTCTTCTAATTACTGAAAAGAGAGACAAGTTGTTGAAAATTTTTGTCTTAATTTCACCAATATAAATACAAGAGTGCCATGTGCCATTTGACCAAATGAGAGGAAAATGAAAAGCTTCGGCAACATCACAGAAAAACCACAGAAGCATTAAGGCATTGAAGGAAGCCATTCTGTTCATCATGTTGGCACTGGCTCTTCAAATGAGCGTCACTACCTGCCAATTTCCTGCTATTGCCCATTGCATGTTTCTCTTCTCAGCAGTACTCAAATTCTGTATGAACAACCAACAGTGCTAAGTATATTTTACAATTCAATTCTGACATACCTTCAACCCTTTACCTTCATCCACTTAACCCATGTCATAGAGTTATAGAGTTATACAACATGGAAAAAATTCCTTTAGTTCAACTGTCCATGCCAACCAGATATTCTGAACTAATCAAGTTCCATTTGCCAAGACTTGGCCCATATTCCTTTAAACCCTTCCTATTCAGTACACATCCAGATGCCTTTTAAATGTTATAATTGTACCCACTTCCACCATCTTGTTCCATACGCGCACCACCTTCTGCTTGAAAAAGTTAAAATATTTAAATATTTCCTCTCTCACCTTATGCCTATATTCCCTAGTTTTGAATATTGACAATTTTTGTCTGCTTCAGCAACCACTCCTAGAAATGGATTCCGCACCCTCACATCTCTGTGTGAATAAAATGCTCTTGGTCTCTAATTTAGAATTTACAATTATTCTGCTGATTCTTCACTCATTAGGAGTTGGAAACCATCTCTTCGACTTATACTGTGTTATTCTTTTATTAATAAGTACCTCCATTATGTCATCATAACCAGGATTGTTCAACAAAAACAACACACAAACAAATCTTTCTTCATTTATGTATTTGTGATAGATGAAGTCAAAATTCTCATGATGCATTTTTCTCAAGTACGGGTAAAGCTTAGCAGGACGTGAATGAGCAATTCTGCCCCTCTGTTATGATTTGTATTTGTCACACTGCCTAACTTGTTATGTTTTGATCTGTTTTAAATCCCTATTTTGTAACACAGACTCTTGGGGGCTGAAGAACCAAAATAGAAATCATAACATTTTTGAAAAATATATTTGAACAGTTTCAATTTGTGTGATTAGAATGGTTGTAATCAGATATCTGTGCTAACCAAATTGATTAACTGAAGGGAACCTGATCATTTAAATCAATCTTAATGTGTAAAAGATAGATTGAATGTCAGGCCGACAGGTTTAAGTATGATACATACTATTTGCAAAACTTTAACTTTTTCAGTTGAGGAAGGAGGAACCAGGAAGAGTATCTGATTCAAAATAAAAAAAAACAAAGTGCTGGAGAAACAAATCAAGTTTGGCAGAATTTGTGGTGAAAGAAACCAAATTAATTGTTTGAGTCCCATGATTCTTCCTCAGAACCTCTTTCTCCACAGAATTTCTCTTGCACTTTCTGGATTTTACTTTAGATTTCCATCATTTGCAGTAGTTTGCTTTCATTAGTGTCTGATTTTCCTTCCTCCTGCCTGAAATTCTGCCAAATCCAGCTCTGGTCTGCAAGACCTGGCAGTAGTGATAGAAGAAATTCTGCTCATTTCATTTCCAGAAGGGCAAAGTTAAAAATCACACAACGCCAGGTTATAGTACAACAAGTTTATTTGGAAGTATTAGCTTTCAGAGAGCTACTGATGAAGGAGCAGCGCTCCGAACCGTCGTGCCTCCAAATAAACCTGTTGGAGGTTTATTTCTAACTTTGTCCACCCCAGTCCAACAATGACTCCTCCACATCATTTCTCGTAGGAAAAGGCACGCTTACTCGCATCTCTTCCTTGTTTCTAACTTTATATGTTCTCAGCCACAGCCCTTCCTCTGAATTTGTGGTAAAACCAACAGGATACTTTCAGTTCTTTTTCATTGAGTTTCTTGCTTTCTTGTAAAAGCTGTCTAAGTGCATTTCCACAGGTTTTGCCTGAACTTTAATAGAAGCTGGAAAAGCTCAGCAGAGTTGGCAGCATCGGTGAAGAAAAGTCAAAGTTAACATTTTGGGTCAGGTGCTCCACTCTATCTTGAGTTAGAGAGTCATGGAGTCATAGAATTATACAGCACGGAAACAGACCCATTGGCCCAACTCATCCATGCTGATCAGATATCCTAACCTAATCTAGTCCCATTTGTCAGCATTTGGGCCATATTCCTCTAAACTCTTCCTCATCATATATCCATTCAGATGCATTTGAAGTGTTGCAATTATACCAGCCTCCTTTATTTCCTCTGGCAGCTCATTCCATACATGCACCACCATCTGCTTGGAAAAGTTGCCCCCAGGTCGCTTATAAATCCTTCTTCTCTCTCCTTAAACCCATGGCCTCTAGTTTTGGACTCCTCACCCCTGTAAGAAGACCTTGGCCATTCACCCTATGCCCCTCATGATTTTATAACCCTCCATAAGGTCACCCTCTCAGCCTCCAACCCTCCAGGAAAAATAGTTCGAGCCTATTCACCCTCTCCCTACAGCATAAATCCTTACGACTCAAATTGGTCATGGAGATGGCTGCTGAAAATGTGTTGCTGGAAAAGCGCAGCAGGTCAGGCAGCATCCAAGGAGCAGGAGAGTTGATGTTTCGGGCATGAGCCTTTCTTCAGGCTCATGCCTGAAATGTCAACTCTCCTGCTCCTTGGATGCTGCCTGACCTGCTGCGCTTTTCCAGCAACACATTTTCAGCTCTGATCTCCAGCATCTGCAGTCCTCATTTTCTCCATGGAGATGGTTGGAATTGGACAGTTAATTACCTTCCCAATGGTGGTGAACTCATTACTAATAAAATCCAGTCCACCTACCTTGCCAAAATCCCCAAATCATATTATGGCCATTATGCACTGTTCTCCATTCTTCTAATAGTCAACAACTCATATTTGACTATTTGTAGTTGTCTATGAAATTAATAATTTTAGTAAACTGAAATCGTTTGTAATTTTAAATTAACTTTTGACCCCTGTCAACCATTCTTGGTCAACTTTGATACTCTTCCCCATTAGCAATTGTCAGAGGCAGGGCATTTTTGGTGCCAATATAAAGTTTCTTAGAATGAGCAATGATATCTCAAAAATGGCTGCACTGAATTTCTTAAAGTATTTTAATGAGAGAGATCAACATTCAGTCTTTTGTTTAAATTAGCATCTTCTTCAGTGGAATCCTACATGAAGATTGGTTCATCTTTAAATAAGATGTGAGAAACTCCTCTCAGTTATATGAAACAATGACTGGGAAATAAAAATTTAAATCCTAAAGGCAAAGACATAAAACCAAATATCTCAATGGAATTATGATTTCACCTGGATCCTTGTGAATGAAGTTTCATTAAAATTTCATCAATTAGTTTGGAATAAAGAATGTACAGATATGTTGACGTATGAATTGTGATAAATTGATAAATTCACCCTCCCAATGCACCTGCCTCAGGTGTGGAGATCAACAGTCCTGGCTTGATAATTTTATGGAACTCACTAACCTTTTCCCCACTCCCAAATGATCCAAACATGCTGACATGTGCTCCATGTTTGGAGCACAAATTCATAAAATTACTTTTAATATACAGTTCTTAATATTATCGCTGCTTTAATGAAACAATCATAGCTGAGAAGAAAAATGTATTTGAAAATTTAATTTTCATTTTGTCAAAATGGTCTAGAAGTAAAGATACAATGATGGTGTTTGTCCTTGTGTCACAGAGTGAGAGAATGAATAAGGATCACAACAGAGACGATACTAGCTGGATTTTGGTAGAAAGGAAACCCTGGCCAAAAACATGGGCGGCATGGTGGCCGAAGATGTGCAGGTTAGGTGAATTGGCCATGCTAAATTGCCCATAGTGTTAGATGAAGGGGTAAATGTAGGGGGATAGGACGGGTGGGTTGCTCTTCGGAGGGTCGGTGTGGACTTGTTGGGACGAAGGGCCTGTTTCCACACTGTAAGTAATCTAATCTAATCTAAAAGGACCTTTGTTTTGCTCCTCAGCTATGGAAGATGTTCCTGCAATCAGAGTTTTCTTACAACACGCATTCTCTTGCATGTTTGCTGCACAGAATCAGATTGAAGATTTGTAGCTCGGGTATCCGTTGTTGTGGTTCTGCGCGCCGAGCTGGAAGTTTTTGCTGCAAACGTTTCGTTCCCTGGCTAGGGAACATCATCGGTGCGGTGGGAGCCTCGTGTGAAGCGCTGCTTTGATGTTTCTTCCGGTATTTATATTGGTTTGTTCTTGCCGCTTCCGGGTGTCAGTTTCAGCTGCAGTGATTTGTATCTGGGGTCCAGGTCGATGTGTCTGTTGATGGATGTTCTTGCCGTTTCCGGGTGTCAGTTTCAGCTGTAGTGGTTTGTATATGGTGTCCAGGTCAATGTGTCTATTGATGGAGTTTGGGGATGAATGCCATGCTTCTAGGAATTCTCTGGCTGTTCTCTGTCTGGCTTGTCCTATGATAGTGGTGTTTTCCCAGTCAAATTCATGTTGCTGGTTGTCTGAGTGTATGGCTACTAGAGATAGCTGGTCGTGTCGTTTTGTGGCTAGCTGATGTTCGTGGATGCGGATTGTTAGCTGTCTTCCTGTTTGTCCTATATAGTGTTTTGTGCAGTCCTTGCATGGTATTTTGTAAACTACGTTAGTTTGGCTCATGCTGGGTATTGGGTCCTTTGTTCTAGTGAGTTGTTGTCTGAGCGTGGATGTTGGCTTGTGTGCTGTTATGAGTCCTAAGGGTCGCAGTAGTCTGGCTGTCAGTTCTGAGACACTCCTGACGTATGATAGAGTGGCTAGTCCTTTTGGTTGTGGCATGTCCTCGTTCCGTGGTCTATCTCTTAGGCATCTGGTGATAAAGTTGCGTGGGTATCCGTTTTTGGCGAATACCTTGTATAGATGTTCCTCTTCCTCTTTTCGCAGTTCTGGTGACAGCGACCCTTAGGACTCATAACAGCACACAAGCCAACATCCACGCTCAGACAACAACTCACTAGAACAAAGGACCCAATACCCAGCATGAGCCAAACTAACGTAGTTTACAAAATACCATGCAAGGACTGCACAAAACACTATATAGGACAAACAGGAAGACAGCTAACAATCCGCATCCACGAACATCAGCTAGCCACAAAACGACACGACCAGCTATCTCTAGTAGCCATACACTCAGACAACCAGCAACATGAATTTGACTGGGAAAACACCACTATCATAGGACAAGCCAGACAGAGAACAGCCAGAGAATTCCTAGAAGCATGGCATTCATCCCCAAACTCCATCAATAGACACATTGACCTGGACACCATATACAAACCACTACAGCTGAAACTGACACCCGGAAACGGCAAGAACATCCATCAACAGACACATCGACCTGGACCCCAGATACAAATCACTGCAGCTGAAACTGACACCCGGAAGCGGCAAGAACAAACCAATATAAATACCGGAAGAAACATCAAAGCAGCGCTTCACACGAGGCTCTCACCGCACTGATGATGTTCCCTAGCCAGGGAACGAAACGTTTGCAGCAAAAACTTCCAGCTCGGCGAGCAGAACCACAACAAGCACAGAATCATTGCAAATTACAGCATAATAGACTGTAATTTGACCCACTGAACCTATGTCAACTCTATGAAAGAGCACTCCATTTAGTCACATTTAGTGATCTTTTCCTGTGCCCTTTTAAAAGTACTTTATCAAATATTTATCTACTTTTCTCTTAAAAATGATTAAATGTTTCCAAGACTTAGTGACCTTCTGTGTATAATATGTTTCCAGCTTTCACAAAGGGCCTTGCAAAGGAAACATCTCGTCTGAATTACAGACGGTACTAATCGTACACCCCAGCTTTATGCCGGCTTAATTAGGGGGCTTCGAACTGAAATTTTGCAGATGCTGAAATCTGAAACAAACACAGAGAAATTTGGCAAACCTCAACAGGTCTGGCAGGATCTGTGGTGAGAGAAACAGAGCCAAAACGGTCTTTCAAGTCTGTTGTGGCTCTTTTAGGGAAACTCATTACTTTTCTCAATTTTTTTTTTGGTAAAACTAAGGATTGATCTTTGAACAGCTGAATGCTTTAAAAGAGAAGAAAACAAATGCAGATGATTGCTATGGGCGACTGGTCTGAAAGGTAATACAATTTAATTATTGATATAAGGAACACTGATGATGACTTGACACTTTGTGTTATCATGCTTAGGGCTGGCACCTGGTTGGATGTTGAGCTGGCCAATCAAAGGAGGACAGATGCTAACCAGCTAATCACAGAGAGCATTGATTTAAAAAGAAAAGGAGCAACTTGCTATTGTATATTACTCTCTAGTTTTCTGTCCATAGAGTCATAAAACTTAAAGATTTGTTGAATATTCTGAGAAAAGAATCCCAGTCTATACAAAATAAGTTAATTAATTCTGGAACTCTACTGAACTGGTTGTATTCACTGGTGACTTCTGAATTATACAGTTGTGTGTCTATGAATAACCCATTTTACAAAAATTTTTTGAAAGCTTAGCATCCATTGGTTGAAGCTGTTAATTTATTTCTCTTTTTCATTTATCCTTTAACTGTGTCTGTGTGTGTAATCAAAGAAAATTAGTCTTAACTCATATATATTAATTGGATTATCTTATAACTTAGCTATGTCTTGTTAAAGCATTAATAATAAATTCAATTTTATTTAGAATTTAAACATGATGTCCCAGATTTGGTAGTTGTACTGTTTGGTTATCAACAATTAGATGAACTTTCAGGATTATTGAATACTTTCATTTCACTGTGTTGCAAATCCAGTCATTGTAACGTTGATTTGGTTTGCCTTGCTGTGCCTTATCATAACATTTCTTCAGAACTCCAGAAATTCAAAATGGTTTGAAAGAAGAGTCAAACCTGTCTTAAAACATTAACTCCAGTTCTCTCCACAGATGCTATTGGTTTTCTCCAGCTTTCTTGGTATTGTTACATTTATGAGGCAATTTGCACACCCTCTAGATCAGAAGAAGAAAAAGCTACTTATGGGACTGACTAGCAAGGTTGAATCCAAGGCTGTCCACAAAAGCTGAAATATTACCAATATTAAAATGTGCTCCACGTTTTCAATTTATTCTCACTATCCACTGGTTATCAGGCCCTTATCATCTTGTCATGACACACATACCCAGGCATGGAAATCTATAGCATAGAAAGAGACCAATTAGTTTATTTTGTCTGTGCTGACTCTTGAGCTAGAGCAAGCTAGAGCAAAAATTGATCACACTTTCCACTTCTTTTCATCGACCTGTATCTCTCTCCCTGCTTCAAATATTTGTCTAATTCTTTTCCTCTAAAGATACAATAAGCTGTGTCTCAATTGCTTTCACTGTAAAGTATTCCATGCTCCAATGATTCTCTGTAACAGAGAATTTCTTCTGACTTCTGAGCTCACTTCTGTTGTTATTATTTTAAATTAAACTTTGCCCCTGATTCCCAAAGCACTTATACTCATTTTAATAAAATCATCATATTTATATCAAATTTACAATTAGAATGGCCATGTCACTAATGGCCTCTGTGTGAATACTTGGAGAAGTCACCATTAAACTTGTATTTATGTTCCCAGGCTTAATAACAAAAATGTGTCCTCTATTCAGTACAGTACTGCATATATTTCTTATTTTGCTTTTTATGTCTGCATCAGGTTTTTATTTTGCCTGATTCTTCCTTGCCATTCTAACAACTTTATTAAAGTGTATCTCATGCGCCTGTCTTCATCCCTCTGAATCTTTGAACTCTCTTTGCATAGGATTTATCCAAGTCTATAAAATAAAGTGTTTCATACTTTTACTTAGCATCCTCAACTACCTTTGAGAAGTCCTGGTATAGAATTTTAATAGGACGTTGACAAGTTGCTAGAATGAATGGACGGTTGCAGATGTAGAGTAACATGAATTGATTTATTTTTGATACAAAATGTGCATTTCTAAAGGTAGTGCTGGAGCAGAGAGACCTGAGAATACATGTGAATAAATCATTGGAGGTGGTAAAATATTTTGAGAGGGCAGTTAATACAGCATATGGCATTTGGGCTTTATCAATAGCACCATAGAAACCAAGAGCAAGGAAGTTATATTAAATCCATATGAAACACTGTCTTGCTTCAACTGGCATATTACAACCATTTCTGGGAATCACTTGTCAGAAAGATTGTGAACCCATCACAGAGGGTGCAGATTCTGGGTAATCCAAGATGGAGGACGGGAAAAATTTCTGACGGGAAGAACTGCTCCTTTTTATGAGGTATTTTAGGTGTTGGAAGTGATTTCCTTGAATTCCAGGAGCAGCAATTACTGTTTTATATGTTGTTGCATTGTTTTGGAACTTTGGGAAAAAAAGTCAAAACAACAGCAGTTTTAAAAGGGGGAAGAGCAGATAAAGGAAGCACATGGTGAGGACAGCGCAGGAGAGAGAGAGAGAGAGAGAGAGAGAGAGAACCTGCACAGTTACTGCCTTGCTGTTTGAATTTGTGTATTGCTGGTCATTGGAGTGCATCTGGGAAAATTAACAAACAGTGAAATTCACAACTAATCTTGGAGGAACTGTTGGGCGAAGTTCACAGCACAGAATCAGATAAGTTAATCGTTGTTTTAAGTCTGTCCAAGAGAAAGGCTGCAGTAGTGAGTACAGTGGATTCTTTCTTGATTATATGTTTTTGGAGATAAGTCTCTTAATTAAACTTAAAATAGAACATAGAACATAGAACAGTACAGCACAGAACAGGTCCTTCAGCCCACGATGTTGTGCCGACCACTGATCCTCATGTATGACCCTCAAATTTCTGTGACCATATGCATGTCCAGTAGTCTCTTAAATGTCCCCAATGACTTTGCTTCCACAACTGCTGCTGGCAACGCATTTCATGCTCTCACACCTCTCTGCGTAAAGAACCCAACTTTGACATCCCCTCTATACTTTACTCCAACCAGCTTAAAACTATGACCCCTCGTGTTAGTCATTTCTGCTCTGGGAAATTGTCTCTGGCTATCGACTCTATCTATGCCTCTCATTATCTTGTATACCTCAATTAGGTCCCCTCTCCTCCTCCTTTTCTCTCATGAAAAAAGTCTGAGCTCAGTCAATCTCTCTTCATAAGATAAGCCCTCCAGTCCAGGCAGCATCCTGGTAAACCCCCTCTGAACCCTCTCCAAAGCATCCACATTTTTCCTATAATAGGGTGATCAGAAATGGATGCAGTATTCCAAGTGCGGTCTAACCAAAGTTTTATAGAGCTGCAACAAGATCTCACGACTCTTAAACTCAATCCCCCTGTTAATGAAAGCCCAAACACCATCTGC
Organism: Hemiscyllium ocellatum; assembly: GCF_020745735.1. Lineage (NCBI taxonomy): Eukaryota > Metazoa > Chordata > Chondrichthyes > Orectolobiformes > Hemiscylliidae > Hemiscyllium > Hemiscyllium ocellatum. The sequence continues at coordinate 55,881,729 of NC_083410.1, read as the reverse complement.
TTTCTTAACAACCCTGTCCACTTGGGTGGCCATTTTAAGGGATCTATGTACCTGCACACCAAGATCCCTCTGTTCCTACACACTGCCAAGAATCCTATCCTTTATCCTGTACTTAGCTTTCAAATTCGACCTTCCAAAATGCATCACCTCGCATTTATCCAGGTTGAACTCCATCTGCCACCTCTCAGCCCATCTCTGGGTCCTGCCAATGTCCCACTGCAGCCTACAACGGTCCTCTATACTGTCAACGACACCTCCAACCTTTGTGTCATCTGCAAACTTGCTGACCCATCCTTCAATCCCCTCATCCAAGTCATTAATAAAAATTGCAAACAGTAGAGGCCCAAGGACAGATCCATGTGGAACACCACTCACCATAGACTTCCAGGCAGAATATTTTCCTTCTACTACCACTCGCTGTCTTCTGTTGGCCAGCCAATTCTGTATCCAGACAACTAGGTTCCCCTGTATCCCATTCCTCCTGACCTTCTGAATAAGCCTACCATGGGGAATCTTATCAAATGCCATAGCTATTAATTTAACCTGGGGCAGTGATTGTAGAGGAATAAAACGGTGTTATTTTCTGGGTCTGTAGATTGTGAAGGAGCAAATATGGCCTTTGCAGTGATATGTACTTCTTGTCAGATGTGGGAGTTTAAAGAGAGTTTAAGGGTTACTGCGGATTATATCTGCCATAAATGCTGTTGGATGCGAATCTTATCAGATCGAGTGGATCAGTTGGAGAGACAAATAGAAGTGATGAGGAATTTGCAACAGCAACAGTATGTGATGGATGGCAGTTATAGGAAGGGGGTGGGGGGGAAGTCTCAGATACAGTCACATAGATGGGGTAACTTCAGGAAGGGTGAGAGAGATAGGCAGCTAGTGCAGGAGTCTTTTGTGGATATGCCCATTTCAAACTGGTATGCTGTTTTGGAAAATGTAGGGGGTGATGGATTCTCAGGGGAACGTAGCATGAACAGCCAAGTTTCTGGTGTTGAGACTGGCTCGAATGCAAAGAGGGGACGTTAGCTTGCAAGAGATCAATTGTGTTAGGGGATTCTGTAGTCAGAGGTACAGACAGAAGTTTCTGTGGCCAGCAGAGGAAAAGCAGAATGAAGTGTTGTTTCCCTGGTGCCAAGATCCAAGATATCTCAGAGAGGGTGCAGAATGTTCTCATGGGGGGGAGGGGTCAGCAAGAGGTCATTGTCAACATTGGAACCAATGATATAGGAAGCGAAAAGGTTGAGATTTTGAAGGTAGATTACAGAGAGTTAGGCAGGAACTTAAAAAGGAGGTTCTCAAGGGTAGTAATATCTGGATTACTCCCAGTGCTACGAGTTCGTGAGGGCAGCAATAGGAGGATAGAGCAGATGAATGCATGGCTGAGGAGCTGGTGTATGGGAGAAGGATTCACATTTTTGGATGATTGGAATCTCTTTTAAGGTAGAAGTGACTTGTACAGGAAGGACGGATTGCACCTAAATTGTAAGGGGACAAATATACTAGTAGGGAGATTTGTTAGAACTGCTTAGGAGGATTTAAACCAATAAGGTGGGGAGGGTGGGACCCAGGGAGATAGTGAGGAAAGAGATCAATCTGAGACTGGTACAGTTGAGAAAAGAAATTAATCAAACAGTCAGGGCAGGCAGGGACAAGGTACGACTAATAAATTAAACTGCATTTATTTCAATGCAAGGGGCCTAACTGGGAAGGCAGATGAACTCAGGGCATGGTTAGGAACATGGGACTGCATATCATAGCAATTACAGAAACATGGCTCAGGGATGGGCAGAACTGACAGCTTGATGTTCCAGGATACAAATGCTACAGGAAGAATAGAAAGGGAGGCAAGAGAGGATGGGGAGTGGCATTTTTGATAAGGGATAGCATTACAGCTGTGCAGAGAGAAGATATCCCCAGAAATACATCCAGGGAAGTTATTTGGATGGAACTGAGAAATAAGAAAGGGATGATCACCTTATTGGGATTGGATGATAGACCCCACAGTAGTCAGAGGGACATTGAGAAACAAACATGCAAGGAGATCTCAGCTATCTGTAAGAATAATAGGGTAGTTATAGCAGGGGATTTTAACTTTCCAAACATAGACTGGGACTGCCATAGTGTTAAAGGTTTAGATGGAGAAGAATTTCTTCATTGTGTACAAGACAATTTTCTGAGTCAGTATGTGGATGTACCTACTAGAGAAGGAGCAAAACTTGACCTACTCTTGGGAAATAAGGCAGGACAGGTGACTGAGGTGTCAGTGGGGGTGCACTTTGGGGCCAGCGACCATAATTCTATTAAATTTAAAATAGTGATGGAAAAGGATAGACCAGATCTAAAAGTTGAAATTCTAAATTGGAGAAAGGCCAATTTTGACGGTATTGGGCAAGAACTTTCGAAAGCTGATTGGAGGCAGATGTTCACAGGTAAAGGGACAGCTGGAAAATGGGAAGCCTTCACAAATGAGATAACAAGAATCCAGAGAAAGTATATTGCCATCAGGGTGAAAGGGAAAGCTGGTAGGTATAGGGAATGCTGGATGACTCACAAAATTGAGGGTTTGGTTAAGAAAAACAAGGAAGCATATGTCATGTATAGACAGGATAGATTGAGTGAATCCTTAGAAGAGTATAAAGAAAGTAGGAGTATAGTTAAGAGGGAAATCAGGAGGGCAAAACGGGGACATAAGATCGTGTTGGCAAATAGAATTAAGGACAATCCAAAGGGTATTTACAAATATATTAAGGACAAAAGGGTAACTGGGGAGAGAATAGGGCCCCTCAAAGATCAGTAAGGGGAGCCACCTTTGAGTGGAGCCACAGAAAATGGGGGAGATACTAAATAAATATTTTGCATCAGTATTTACTGTGGAAAAGGATATGGAAAATATAGACCATAGAGAAATAGATGATGACATCTTGCAAAATGTCCAAATTACAGAGGAGAAAGTGCTGGATGTCTTGAAATGGTTAAAAGTGGATAAATCCCCAGGACCTGATCAGGTGTATCCGGGAACTCTATGGGAAGCTAGAGAAGTGATTGCTGGGCCACTTGCTGAGATATTTGTATCATCGATAGTCACAAATGGGGTGCCTGAAGACTGGAGGTTGGCAAACGTGGTGCCACTGTTTAGGAAGGGCGGTAAAGACAAGCCAGGGAACTAAAGACCAGTGAGCCTGACCTCGGTGGTGGGCAAGTTGCTGGAGGGAATCCTGAGGGACAGGATGTACATGTATTTGGAAAGGCAAGGACTAATTTGAGATAGTTAACATGGCTTTGTGCGTGGGAAATCATGTCTCACAAACTTGATTGAGTTTTTTGAAGAAATAACAAAGAGGATTGATGAGGGCAGAGGAGTAGATGTGATCTATATGGACTTCAGTAAGGCGTTCGACAGGGTTCCCCATGGGAGACTGATTAGCAAGGTTAGATCTCATGGAGTAAAGGGAGAACTAGCCATTTGGATACAGAACTGGCTCAAAGGTAGAAGACAGAGGGTGGTGGTGGAGGGTTGTTTTTCAGACTGGTGGCCTATGACCAGTGGAGTGCCACAAGGATCGGTGCTGGGTCCTCTACTCGTTGTCATTTACATAAATGATTTGCATGCGAGCATAAGAGGTACAGTTATTAAGTTTGCAGATGACACCAAAATTGGAGGTGTAGTGGACAGCGAAGAGGGTTACCTCAGATTACAACAGGATCTTGACCAGATGGGCCAATGGGCTGAGAAGTGGCGGATGAAGTTTAATTCAGATAAATATGAGGTGCTGCATTTTGGGAAAGCAAATCTTAGCAGGATTTATACACTTAATGGTAAGGTCCTAGGGAGTGTTGTTGAACAAAGAGACTTTGGAGTGCAGGTCCATAGCTCCTTGAAAGTGGAGTCGCAGGTATGTAAGATAGTGAAGGCGGTGTTTGGTACGCTTTCCTTTATTGGTCAGAGTATTGAGTACAAGAGTTGGGAGGTCATATTGCGGCTGTACAGGACATTGGTTAGGCCACTGTTGAAATCTTGCGTGCAATTCTGGTCTCCTTCCTATTGGAAAGATGTTGTGAAATTTGAAAGGGTTCAGAAATGATTTACAAGGATGTTGCCAGGGTTGGAGGATCTGAGCTGCAGGGAGAGGCTGAACAGGCTGGGGCTGTTTTCCCTGGAGCGTCAGAGGCTGAGGGGTGACCTTATAGAGGTTTACAAAATGATGAGGGGCGTGGATAGGATAAATAGGCAAAGTCTTTTCCCTGTGGTTGGGGAATCCTGAACTAGAGGGCACAGGTTTAGGGTGAGAGGAGAAAGATATAGAGGAGACCCAAGGGGCAACTTTTTCACGCAGAGAGTGGTACGTGTATGGAATGAGCTGCCAGAGCATGTGGTGGAGGATGATGCAATTGCAACATTGAAGAGGCATTTGGATGGGTATATGAATAGGAAGGGTTTTGAGGGATATGGGCCGGATGCTGGCAGGTGGGACTAGATTGGGTTGGGATATCTGGTTGGCATGGACAGTTGGACCGAGGGGTCTGTTTCCATGCTGTACATCTCTATGACTCTAATAAGGAGCTTTGGTTTCATTGAAATATTGAAGAAATTGGGACTGTCCTCTATAAAAATACAGAGGTTAAAACGAGGTATTTGATAGAGGTATTCAAATTCATGAGGGGTCTGGACAGAGTAGATGGAGAGAAAGAGAGAAAAAAATCCCCTTTCTGAAAGGATCAAGCACTCAGGTTTAAGGAGATAAGCAAATGAAGCGATGATGATTTGATTTTTTTTCAGTCTTATAAGTTGTTAGGATCTGGCACGTAGTACCTGAGAGTCAGTGGAGACTGGTTCAATTGTGGAATTCTAAAGAATATTGAGTCATTATCTGAAAATGAAAGATATGCAGGGATGTTGAGGAAAAGGCAAGGGAATGGTGCTAGGTGAATTGTTTCTGCATGCTGGCATAAATAGAATGTACTGAAAGGATGTGCTGTCAATGAAGGACGTGCTGATGGGGTGGCATGGTGACTTAGTGGTTAGCACTGCTGCCTCACAGCGCCAGGGGCCTGGCTTCAACTCCAGCTCTTGGGCGACTGTCTGTGTGGAGTTTGCATATTCTCCCTGTGTCTCGTGGGTTTCCTCCGGGTGCTCCAGCGTCCTCCCACAATCCAAAGATGTGCAGGTTAGGTGAATTAGCCATGCTAAATTGCCCATAGTATTCAGGGATGTGTAGATTCAGCGCCTTAGTTAGGGGGAAATGTCGAATAATAGAAGAATGGGTCTGGGTGGGTTACTCTTTGGAGAGTTGGTGTGGACTTGCTGGGCTGAAGGGCCTGTTTCCATACTGTAGAAATTCTAATGCATAATTCTTGTAAACATTCTGTTATTCTTTGATTTATAGAAAGTTAACTGGCTGTTATGCCTGTGTTTGCCGCACTCAGCTTTTAATCAGTGACCTGGTAAATACCTTACCTTTAAATGTAAGTCCAACTCCTAGTTGAAAGTATTTATGGAATTGGCTTGCATCACCTCTTCAGTTGGAGCTTTCTAGCTGAGAGTAAAATAAATTCACCTCATCTCTCTTGAGAAGGGTCAAATGGATGACGGGAGTAGGGTACCAGGGACATAGAGAGGGTTGGAAAGTAGGAATCCTGAACTTAAACCTAGCACCTCTTGTTATTGCTTCATTCATCAGAGGGAATAGTTTCTCCTTATCTGCTTTCATCGTCTAGAATTTGATTTAATCAGAATTTTGGTTCACTTGTGATCTCCATGGTATTTGGTATCTGTCTGTGATCATGGCCCAGAAATTCTAATAAGGTTTGGAAAGCCTATTTTGGTCCCATGCGTACTCACATACAAATACGCTCGTGCGTACGTCTGCAACCAAAATTTGAAATAACCTGTCCTCTGGAAATTCCTGATGAGATTCTCCTGTCACGAAGCAGTCAAGAGCTGTCCAAGAATCCTTGTAGCCTGCAAGGCAGAGTGTTGTCATGGAAACCATGGCCTGTTTTGCAGCTGTTAGCATGCTGCGACCTTGATTTAAATGTTCAGCAGTGCAGCCAGATAATTTGACAGTTTCTGTGGAAGGATTATTAAGATGGTACATGGAAGAGGTGTGTGGTTAGGGTGGTAGGTGAGAGGATAGAGGGTAGGGGGCCAGCTCTGAAGAGTACCCACCCAGGAGGAGGTAGGAGGTAGGTGTCAGTTGGCTGATGTGGATGGGGTGGTAGTTGGGCAGAGAGGGTAGGGAGAAGTAATACAAGGAATACTATGAGGCTGGTAGGAGCCAGGTGGGTAAGGCGGTAACAGTGCCACATAGGGAAGTGAGTAGGGTGGTCAGTAAATGGATGAGTGTTTGGAGTAGACTGAGGAGTTTGATGGGGTTCAGTGTATTTGGCGTCATGGGACAATTGTGGGAGTGGAATACCAAGTATGGTGTGATTGTGCGTGGAGCAGGGATGTCAGCAGAGTGGAGTTACTCTGGTGGGGACAATGTGACAAGAGTTAAAATAAGGAGAATCAGTTGTGTGCCAGGATTTCAATTTGATAGTTGGCCGGGAATTAGAGTCGTTTTTTAATTCTCCTAACTTTTCCTGGGTGATTATTAAGCTGAAGTATGTCAGAATGTTCTAAAATATCAATCTTTAAGGTGCTTCTTTGTAGAATTCCATATGCAATGGAATTACCCATTAGAACTTTGAGTTTCTGGCATAATTCCCTCAAAGTCAGGATTTTTGCACAACTCCAACCAACATTGCTACAACAACGATCTGACTATTTTAAACTCTGGTCCTTTGTGTTTCTATAGAAGGTAATCAGATAAAGCAGCTCTGTTTATTGGTTCCCTCCTGATGTATGTTGACCTGCAAATTAAAATAAATCTTCCATATTCATGCTAGCAATAGAGTCAAACGTTATGCAGCATATAACTCCTCTGGGTTAAAGTGCCATATCACTCTATGAAAAGATGGCAAAATATTGTTTTTCTGGCAAATATGACGTGTCATTAGCTCTCTGCTTCGATGTATTGAAGAGTGGCTAATTTATAAAATACTGACACTGGGAATTGGTGGGCTGACATCAAACTTTACCTTCATGGGAACTTCTACAGGCAGAAGTGCCACCATGCTGAAGATTATTTCACATTGAATTCTGTAGAGACATTGGTTCAACAAAAGGATTGCATGTGAAATTGAACCTACCTGGTATATTTAGTCTTCACATGCAGCTGCTCTGACAAGGGCGTTTATGCTGAATCACTTTAATGAGGGATCAATTTGCATGAGAATTCTGTACAGTAGGAGGTCTAATTAAACTTTTCATCACATTCTTGCAAAACATCAAATAAAGATGAATGTATTTCTGAATTTGACAATTAGTGATGGGGCTGTACCAGCGGCTTATGAATGCTATCACAATGGTAATTTGATCGGGTACTCTAAATGTATGAATAAAATTCCAAATTGTAGCTTCTGTGTGAATTGCACACTTTAATGTTTACATGCTAAGGAGTTATACAATATAATACAATACAATACAATACAATACAATTCTACCAAGCCTGCACCATTTCCTAATCCTCATTTAGACTTGCTACTTATTGCCCATGCATGGTTTCTATCCCTCTGTTTGCCTCCAGTTCATGTGTCTAGCAAGACATGCCTTAAATGTTGTTCATGTGCCTGCATCCACCACTTCCAGTGCACTCCAGACACCTACTACTTCTTGCCTTGCCTTCTCCTCACCTTGACCCTGTGCCCTCTTGTAGTTGACCTTTCCACCATTGGAAAAAGCCTCTGGCCTTCCATTCTTTCTATACCTCTCAACTTTAGACCTGTATTAGGTCATCCTTCAGCCTCCATTTTTTCAGTGAAAATATAATTTATCCAACCTCTCCTCATAATTAAAGCCCTCCAGACAAGGCAACATCTTGGTAAACCTTCTCTGCACTCCGTCCCATGTATCCACATCCTTCTGGTAGTGTGGAGACCAGGATTACACACAATTTTCGAAATGTAGCCTAAGTAAAGTTTTATATAGCTATAATGTAACTTCCAAACTTTTATGTTCGATGGCCTAACCAATGAAGGCAAGTGTGCTGTATGCCTTCTTGACCACTTATCTATTGGTGTTGCCATTTCCAGGGATCTGTGGACCTGAATGCCCAGATCCCGCTCTATGTCAATGCTTCTAAGGGCTCTACTATTTATTGTATAATTCACACCCAACTTTGATCTCCCAAAATGCATCACCTCACAGTTGATTGGATTAGACTCCATCTCCCATTTCTCTGCTCAAATCTACAATTTATCTGCATCTTGCTTTATTCTTTGACAATCCTCTTCTCTATCTGCCATTCTCCCAATTTTGGTGTCTTCTGCAACTTACTAATCAGACTGCCTACATTTTCCTACAGATAATTCATATATATTATAAACAACAGAAGGCCTACCACTGATCCCTGCAGAACATCACTTATTGATCTCCATTCCAAAAGCACCCTACATTTTGTACCAGCCTGCCATGAGGTACTTTATCAAATATTTTACTAAAGTCCATGTAGACAACATCCAGTGCCTGTCCTCATCAATTATTTTTGTCACATTCTCAATCAAATTAGTGAGACATGACCTTTCCTGCACAAACCCAAGCTGCCTATCACCATTTGCTACCAAATATGAATAAATCCTCAAAGTATCTTCTCCAACAATTTCCCATCACTGATATCAGGCTTAACGGCCTATAATTTCCTGGATTCTTTAACAAAGGAACAACATTGATGATTCTCCAATCCTTTGGAACATTGCCTGAGGCCAAAGAGAATGCAAAGGTATCTGTTAAGGCCCCAGCTATTTCCTCCCAAGGTATCCTGGGATAGATCCAGTCTGGCCCTGGGGACTTGCTTCCTTTAAATATATTTCAAGACAACCAACACCTTCTCCTTCATTATGTTGATCTGCCCTAGGGTATTCACACACTTTTTCCTAAACTGAACATCCCTTACAGCCTTCTTTTTGGTGAATACCAAAACAAAGTACTCATTAAGGATCTCATCCATTTCCTCTATCTCAACACACAATCTTCCTCATTTACCCTTGAGTGGGCCAACTCTTTCCTTCACTACCTTCTTGCTCCTAATGTATGGATAAAATGCCTTGACATGCTCCTTAACCCTGCTGGTTAAGGACATTTCATAGCTCCTTTTAGCACTCCTGACTCCTAATTGATCTCCTTCCTATTTGCTCTATATTCTTTAATAACTTTGTTTTTAGTTATCTAGACCTTAGATGTGTTTCCTTTTTTTTTGAGAAAGCTGATAATTTCCTCTGTCATCAAACGTTCCCAAATCCTGTCATTCTGCTCCTTCATTTGCACAGGAACATGCCTGCACTTTAATCAACTGGTCTTTAAAATACCCCCATGTGCCAGATGTGGATTGGCCCTCAAACAGTTGTTCCCAATCCACATTCTCCATTTTTTGCCTAATTCAGTTATAGTTGGCTTTTCCCCAATTAAACACCTTCATCCAAAGTCCACCTCTTGTCCTGATGGATAAGTATTTGAAAAGTGACACAATTATGGTCACTATTCCCAAAATGCTCCCCACTGAAACTTTGATCACCTGGTTGGGCTCATTTCCCAATACCAGGTCCAATAGAGCCCTGTCTTTCATTGGACTATTGACTTACTATTTCAAAAACCCTGCTGGACACACCAAATAAATTGCTCCCCATCAACGTCCCCAGCACTAAGGGAGTCCCCATCAATATAGAGGAAGTTAAAATCACCAACCACAACAATCCTGATATTTTCACTGCTTTCCAGAATTTAACTTCATACTCTTCCTGTAACTCTCACTGACAGTTGAGAGTCTGCAGTACAATCCCAGCATTGTGATTACACCCTTCCTATTCCTGACCTCTACTCATAATGCCTCGCTGCAAGATTCCTCCAAGATGTCCTCCCTCAACACAGCTGTGATATGCTCCCTAGCCAATCCTGCAACTCCCCCACCTCTTTTGCTTCCTCATCTGTGTCATCTAAAACATTGATATCCCAGAACATTAAGGTGCCAATCCTATCCCTTTCTCAACCATGTCTCTGTGATAGCAACAAGATCATAACTGCATGCATTAATCCAAGCTCTAATGCATGCATTCATCTGTCTTACCTGTTATATCTCTTACATTGCAGCAAATACAGTCAAAATCTCCAGTTCTGTTGAGTTTAGCAATCTCTGTCTGACTGTTCTTTTTTGTTTAATTTCAAGCCCTTACCCATTCTATATACTCACTGACCTGCTGCTCTGGTTTCCCAACACCCCAGCTCACCCCACAACAGTAGTTTAAACTCCCAATATTGCTTCAAAATTACTGGGAAATTTGATTTCACTACCTTTGAAGCACTTAGTATGGTCTGTTATATTCAGTTGAAAAGGCAATTTAAAAAAAGATGTAGTTAATTGAAGGAACTAATTGAAACCTTGGCCTCAAGTTGTAGGACTCCACTTGTCTTACATACTTGTTCCTGTCAACAGCATTGTAATTTATTTTTTGCTGGGATTATACCTTCCACTTTTTTTCTGCATACTAAGCTGATAAGGAGGAACAATTTTTCACTGGTCTGTCTTCTCAATTCACAGTATCTTCCTCAGTCAGAAAGTCATGCCATTCAGCTCCACAGATATAAGAATGCCACAGCTGAGTTATAAGCACGAAATTGATGTGGATCTACCTTGAGATGCAGGTAGTGATATTCACATTTTCACAATATAAGTTTGAATTTACCACTGTGCACAATAAGATTCAAAATTGTATCTTATTCAATTTGAAAAATGGAGTTGAGGGTTATTGGATCAGCCCTGGTCTCATTGATAGCAAATTTGATGGGCTGAATGGACTGTTCTGCACTATGTCATTTGGTCTAATCATTTCTACTAAATTGTCCAAGAAAAGATTTTTCTTTTATTCTTCCACTGCCAAGCTAAACTTTGTGACAACTTCAATAGCTGACATTGACCCATGCAGTGGTAAAATGGCAAACATATGCTGTAAATTTCACTGTCTAATGCAATTACCCTATCATTGTTAACCTACTCCAAATGTCCCCAGCCTTCTAATTAAATCAACATGCAGTTTGATGCAATGTTTCAAACTGGCAGCAGCAAAGCAAAAGGGCATTTACAGACTTGGATTGTTTATTATTTCTTTGGCACATCCATAATACATCTTTGCACATGGATAAGATTCACAAACATTGAATTAAATCAGATGGACTGTTCATTCTCAATAAAATTTAATTGAGGTAATTTGAAAAGATCAGGCCTTAGAATTTATGTGCTGGTGTCTGCAGGATGCAAATAGCTTAAATGTAGAGGAGTATGTTGAAAGGGCAAACACTTAAATAGTGAAACTTAAACCTTTGATTGTGTTTTATAATCCAAATGATTTAATGTGGATTAACATGTGCAGCAAGCTAATAGGTAGATATGCAACCAATATCGTCCAAGTTCTTGTTTATTTGAATTTAACTTAATATAAATTGGCTTTACTAATTTATAAATGCTATGAGTATTTCATATGACACTTCTCATTTGTTAATTTATCAGAAGATCACCAGGTTACCTGTATCATTATTTTTCAGTCTGAGTAATAACACTGTACAAACTGACAAAATTGCAGAAAATTCTTGATCACCATCAATTTTACTGGAGACAGAGCAAGGCTAATTACTTTTGAAATGTTTTCAGCAAGGATAACATCAGCACTCTGAACCAATTCCTGGAAATTATGGAATAATTAATTGTGTAAGGCACTTGCTCCATATTTTTCTCTTCCTTTTTGCATCATTCAAGAGTTTCTTTGACGTAAATAGTGTGAGATCAAAATGATCAGTATTTCCAGGAAAATCTGGGCTATTATGTTTATTCATCCTTAAGCCCAGCAAGTGCAACTAAAATTCACAGTGGTGTATATTCCTGTCATTGGTTCTTCTGGAACTAAGGGAGAAAATTTACATTAATGAGGGTCATTAATGGGGTGATAGTGTTTTTATTGTTGAATTGTGTATTTTCCCCTTGATAAATTTTCATTTGTCTGACAATAGACTCAAAGTTAAAAGTCACACAACATCAGGTTATCATCCAATAGGTGTTGGTGTTAGTGATAACCTGATGTTGTGTGATTTTTAACTTTGTCCACCCCAGTCCAACACCGGCACCACCGAAACAATTGACTCAAACATTATGTTGCACCCATCATGGGCATGCTAATGAATCTGGGACAAACCAACATGAGTGACCTCACATATACTGTTAGGCACCTGATTACAATTATGTACTGTAGAGAGAGATGTGTGATAAAACAGTTGGCTGATCCATTGCGAGATGGAACAAATAAAGGCTAAACCTAGGATTATAGTTCAAGCTATCTGTAACACTCTCTAAATGTGTTCTCATCAGGAGGAAATGCATTATATATGGAAGAAGCAGATCCTGAGGGTATTGGATCACAGGACACGAAAAAATACCAGCCATGGTAGTGAGCATGCTGAAGGTCAAGAATCCATCATCCTTTCCTTAAATAACAAAAATGGAAATCAAAGAACAATAAAACAGGAAATCAATATCAATAGCTTCTGCAGGATTAGAGTTAAACCTTGCGGAGGGATTACTGTTAAATCCTGTTGGCTTTTAAATGGCATTTCTGTATATTCTGTTAGTGTGAAAAAAGCCTGGGAGCTACTTCCTTTCAGTGCAGTGACCTTTGTAGTGGTTTGCCTTCAGGCACAGTATTAATGAAAAAGGGAGGAACCATTCTCATTTTCCTATGATTGATTAAATTTGCATTACAGGAGAAGCTACTTGGTGATATATACAATTCCTTGTAAACTTTTGGAGTCTAACAAACTTTTATTTATACAAATTTGAAAATGCAATGAACTGAATTATTCCCATTTTAGTGCTGTGAATAATTTGCGATTGCATTTCCTTCGGGCAAAAATAATCACAAGCTTGTTCTCTTTATTTTCTCATAAGTATGATCACTTATTGCATTTAAGTATGGAAAATGCTGTGTGTTGATAAGTTTCACAGTGTGAATATTGGAATAAGTAGTAATCCAGTTTAAAATTCTGTAATTTGCTTAGTTCTGTATGATGGAAAATGTTGCAAATAGTACAAATGGGATATATAAGTTAAGCTGGCATTTTGATGTATCTGTAATACGAGAAACAATGTAGAATTTGGGTTTTGAATGAATCATGGGTAGTTAACAGTTTTTTTTAAATGTTAGACTCAAAATGTCAGCTCTTTTTTCTACTTACAGATGCTGCAAGATTTGCTGAGATTTTCCAGCATTTTCTCTTTTTTGGTTTCAGATTCCAGCATCCAGCAGTAATTTGCTTTTATCCAGTGTTTAACTCACTGCCACCTCTCTTCCAGGAATGTCTACCCTGAAGAAGTACTGCTCTTCTCTCCGACAGGATTTTCATTTGTCTCTCTCCCCCTGTCCACCTTCACTGCTTTCCTTTTCTCTCTCAGTGTTAGACAAGGTATTTACTAAGACTCGCTTCCACAGCCATATTTCCTTCCTCAGTGTCTGTCTTTGCCTTCGACTTACTCCACGTGGATTTCAACTCAAATTCCACCCTGCATACGGTCTCCAGGATTACAGGTACTTGCACGATATACAACATTTTTTCAACTGCTGTTCTCACCGCATCCTAAAAGCCACACTCAGGGCCATGCACCGCCACATGAATGCACTTAACACCTCTCTCCAGCAGCACCAACTTACTCTCTCTCAAAGCTGTCCTGGCCCACAGTTTCATTTCATCCTTTGTATTATTCAACGCCTTAACCCCAAACTTTTCCTGTTTCTTGCAGATGTTAAGGAAGGCAAGCTTCAACTTCTCATCCACACCCCCGCCCACCCTTCATCTTCCAACAGTCCCAATCCCTTGAACCCCATCTCTTCCAGCCCCAGCCCTTGCCGTGTGTTCACCATAGCCTCTGACCTTCCCCTCTCTGAGGCTGAGCATGTTGTTCTCAGCAAAGTACTCAGCTTTGTACCCTTACGTCCCCACCTCAATGAATTCCGGGCTTGACATGCTGCTGATCTCTTCTTCCGTCGCCTTTGTCTTCGTGCTCACTTCTTTGGGCAAGAGTCCTCCCCCTGCTCCATAGATCCTTTCACCTCCCTCCAACATTCACCTTTAATTGGACACTCCCGCCAGGACAATTTCCATTGATCTTTTCATTGACAATTGTCGACGGGACATTGGCTACCTTAATTTCTCTGCCCCTCCTACCCATTCCAAGTTCTCTCCATCCGAACTTTCTGTCCTTCGCTCCCTTAGGTCCAACCCCAACCTTGTTATCAAGCCTGCTGACAAAGGGGGTGCTGTTGTTGTCTGGCGTACTGACCTCTACCTCACAGAGGCTGAGCGCCAACTCTCAGATTCCTCCTCCTACCTCCCCCTGGAGTATGACCACACGACTGAGCATCAAGCCATTGTCTCCAACACTGTGACTGACCTAATTTCCTCCGGATGCCTCCCCCCCCACAGCTTCCAACCTCATTCTCCCAACCCCAGACATCCTGTTTCTACTATTCCCCAAAATCCACAAGAAGGACTGTCCTGGTAGGCCCATTGTGTCAGCGTGCTCCTGCCTCACTGAACTTATTTCCTCCTACCTTGACTCCATCCTTACTCCTCTGGTTCACTCCCTCCCCACCTACATCCGGGATTCCTCTGTACCCTGTGACACATTGACAGCTTTCAATTTGCAGGCCAAAACCACCTTCTATTCACCATGGATGTGCAATTTCTTTACACCTCCATCCCACACCAAGACGGCTTGAAAGCTCTTCGCTTCTTTCTCGAAAAGAGGCCCGAACAATCTCCATCCACCACCACTCTCCTCTGCCTGGCTGAACTTGTTCTCTCTCTCAACAACTTCTCCTTCAACTCATCCCATTTTCTCCAAATCAAAGGTGTAGGAATGGGTACCCGCATGGGTCCTAGCTATGCCTGCCTTTTCATGGGTATGTGGAACAGTTCTTGTTCCAGGTCTACCCCGGTCCCCTCCCACAACTGCTTTATCGGTACAGCGATAACTATTTCGGTGCGGCTTCATGCTCTTGTCCTGACCTGGAAAAATTCATCCCTCCATCACCTTCACCTGGTCCATCTCTGACACTTGCCTTCCTTTCCTTGACCTTTCTGTCCACATTTCCAGCAATAGCCTATCCACTAATATCCATTACAAGCCCGCTGACTCCCACAGCTATCTGGACTACAGTTCTTCTCACCCTATGTCCTGTACGGACTCTATCCCTTTCTCTCAGCTCCTTCGCCTTGGCAATTAATGTTAAAAAATGCAAGTGACTACCTACAGAGCACATCAAATATAACCGAGAGAAATCTCATGGAATTTTCAGCAATTCACCAGATGTTGGTGACGTGTTACATCATCAAATCTCACAAAACCTTTATAAGATATTACAGTACTTCACTTTGGCGATCTTGAAACTCAGTTAAGAGCCACTCTGTTATGAACTTCCTCGGTGAATGCATATGTTATACACCGCTACACTTCCTGGGGCTACACTGCCCTAGATTCTACAATCAGCTCTTAGAATTTATAACTTTTCATTAATATTTTTACCAAACTATTTTTGCCCCTGGATTTTTCCCTTAGATCTACACTCCCTTGCTCACTAATGTCGTGTGATTGTCTTCTCAGCACTCCAGCTGCACAGCAACATTGTCTGACCTGAAGTCTATATTGGTTTGTCTCACATACTATCCTTCTCTTCAATGCCTACAAACCTTTGAACTGCTCTTCGGTGAACCTTACATATTTGAATAACCTGTTGAAAACTTTCCAATAAGCCCCATCTATATTGACTGGTAGATCTAAAAGTGACAACACTGGAACTGTTCCCTGGATGTTAGTGTTAACAGTGTCTTTGTTTTATAGCTCAAATTGCAGATATTTTCTAATCAAACTTCCCAGAGATGTTATTACATAGGTTTGGCACATCTAAGAATAGAACACATGCCTGATCGCTCAAAGATAGGAACAGTACTACTGCAAGAGCATGACACAAATTCATTGCACCAAAAAGTAATGGATTCAATCACAGTTTTTAATTGGGCTTAATTTGGTTCCATTGATTCCAAATGAGACTCTGACTAACACGGGGTGTGGGAGTAAATTTGGAAGCTATTGACTTGTAATTTTTAAATCTGTGAATGAATGTAAAACTGAGTCAAGATTGGTTTCTGGTTTCCTATTTCACTAACAGACTGTCAGGAGTTTAGCAATTATCAAGTGACATCAAATCCAACCTAAAACACCCTCTGCAAAGTAACTGTGTCACATGTGATTCAGGGCCAGCAATAAGTATCCTGAACAAATTAATTCATTCACATGTGCTTTTTGCTTGTTAATGCATCAACCTGAGCTGTTACCTTGGCAGTTGTCTGCCTGATTGTCCAAGATTGTGTTTTGTGCAGTCTCTACATAGAATCTTGTACAACACATTTGCCCTGCACATGATGGGTATTGGATCTTTATTGGTGATTTGTTATCTGAGTGTGGCTGTCCGTTTTATGTGCTGTCATAAATCTGAGTGGTTGGAGGAGTCTGGCTGTCATTTCTGGCATGCTTTTTATATAAGGTAGAGTGATTAGTGTGTAGGGTTGTGGTATGTCATCATCATTTTTATCTGCCAGGCATCTGTGGATGAACTTGCGGGGTTTCTATTCTTGGTAAAAGCTTTGTAGAGGTATTCTTCTCTTAGCAGATCAAGAGTGCTGCAATGTGTTGTAGCCCTTTTGAACAGGGTTGTTTTGTGTGTGTTGGTGGTTCTAATTCAGGATCTGGTCTATGTGTGTGTGTGTGTAGTTTTCCTGTTCACCTTTTGTTGTGTATTCTGTTTTATGTTATTTCCTCCTCATAAATTTGATCCTTGTGAGCATGGTGTTGATAACTCAGTGTGTGCTCTCGCTCTCTGTTTGTTTAATTACAAAAGTATCGTCTATGTATCTGATCCAAAGTTTGGGTCAGATTTGTGGGAGGGATGTTTGTTCCAGTCTTTGCTCCTAGCAGAAGCAGTGATGCACAGAGATGGGTGTCCCATTGATTTGTTCATGTATCTGGCTGCTGAATATGAAGTTTGTCATTGAGCACTGGTCCAGGATTTTAGTTCCTTGTCATGTTGCCTGTTCTGTTTTGCCAAGAGGTTGGCTATTGTTTCTTTCACGAAGGTTCTGTCAATTGAGGTAAAAAGTGCTGTTACATCGAATGAGACCATTGTTTTGTCCTTGTTTATGTTCTTGATATTGTCCAAGAATTCCTGTGATGACTGTATAGAGAGTTTGGGTCTGCTGATGAGATATTTGAAGTTTTTCTGTTGAAGTTCTTTGGCCAGTTTATGTGATGAGGTGTCACAATGAGTCTAAGTGATATGCCTGGTTTGTGTACCTTATGCAAGCTGTAAAATCATGTGGTTTTGGTGCCTACTGGTTTCATCTTTTGTAAGTCTGTCTTTGGTTATCAGTCCATTTTTGTGGAGGTTCTGTAATGTTGTTTTATTTTATTGGTTAACTGGGGTCTGTGCGTGTGTGTGTGGGTAGGTATAGTATCTGCAAGTAATTTCTCTGCCTCTGTACATCGTCTGTTTTGTTCATGATCACTGTCATTTTGCCTTTATCCACTGGTAGTATAATTATATTTCTGTCCTTTTGAGTGTTTTTAAGGCTTCTCTCTCCATTGTGTTCAATTTGTTTGTTGGTTTTCTTTGTTCGTAAGGGTACAATGGTTTGTCTGACCATTTGCTGTGTCTCTTTTGTTTGTTTTGTTTTTAGATGAGATTCCCTACAGTGTGGAAGCAGGCCGTTCAGCCCAACCAGTCCACACTGACCCTTTTGAAGAGTAACCCATCCAGACCCATTTCCCTACATTTCTCCCTGACTAATGCACCTAACACTATGGACAATTTTACATGGCCAATTCTCCTAACCTGCACATCTTTTGGACTGTGGGAGGAAAGCAGAGCACCCGGACGAAACCCTTGCAGACACTGAGAGAATATTCAAAGTCCACAGAGATAGTTGCCCGAGGCTGGATTCTGAATGTACATTCTAGTGCAGCTGGGAAGTCTGTATTTTTGGCATCCCTGTGGTTGTAGTTGAGTCCTTTTTAAGCAAGTACTTTTTTTTTTAAATGTCTATAAGCTGTCTGTTGGAGAGGTTTCTTGTCCAGGTGTCTGTTGTATTATCTTTTTTTTGCTGCTGAGTAAGTTTTTAGTAATTTTGTCTTGTAGTGCTATTCTATTTCTGTTTGTGGTTCTGCTCTGTCCTGTTGTGACAGCCTGATCAATTGTTACATTCTATGTTTGAGCACCTCTGAAATTAATAATTTTTGCCGCACAATTTCTTGTCCATGTCTGTAACCATAAGCAAGTCATAGAGATGTTCAGCATGGAAACCGACCCTTCGGTACAACCTGTCCACACCGACCAGATATCTCAACCTAGTCTAGTCCCACATGCCAGCACCTGGCCCATATCCCTCCAAACCCTTCCTATTCATATATCCATCCAAATGTCTCTTAAATGTTGCAATTGCACCAGCCTCCACTACATCCTCTAGCAGCTCATTCCATACAAATATCATCCTCTGTGTGAAAAAGTTGCCCCTTTCTTCCCCTCTCACCCTAAAGCTATGCCCTCTAATTCTGGCCGGTTCCAGGGAAAAGACTTTGCCTATTTATCCTAACCATGCCCCTCATCATTTTGTAAACCTCTATAAGGTCACCCCTCAGCCTCTGACGCTCCAGGGAAAACAGCCCCAGCCTCTCCCTATAGCTCAAATCCTCCAACCCTGGCAACATCCTTGTAAATCTTTTCTGAACCCTTTCAAGTTTCACAACATCTTTCCAATAGGAAGGAGACCAGAATTGCATGCAATATTTCAACAGTGGCCTATCCAATATCCTGTACAGCCGCAACATGACCTCCCAACTCCTGTACTCCATATACTGACCAATGAAGGAAAGCATACCAAACACCGCCTTCACTATTCTATCTACCTGCGACTCCACTTACAAGGAGCTATGAACCTGCACTCCAAGGTCTCTTTGTTCGACAACACTCCCTAGGAACTTATCATTAAGTGCACAGGTCCTGCTAAGATTTGCTTTCCCAAAATGCAGCACCTCACATTTATCTGAATTAAACTCCATCTGCCTCTTCTCAGCCCATTGGCCCATCTGGTCAAGATCCTGTTGTAATCTGAGGTAACCCTCTTCGCTGTCCATGACACCTCCAATTTTGGTGTTATCTGCAAATTTACTAACTGTACCTCTTATGTTTGCATCCAAATCATTTAAGTAAATGACAAAATGTCGAGGGTCCAGCACCGATCCTTGTGGCACTCCACTGGTCACAGGCCTCCAGTCTGAAAAACAACCCTCCACCACCACCCTCTGTCTTCTACCTTTGAGCCAGTTCTGTATCCAAATGGCTAGTTCTCCCTTTACTCCATGAGATCTAACCTTGCTAATCAGTTTCCCATGGGGAACTTTGTTGAACACCTTACTGAAGTCCATATAGATCACATCTACTACTCTGCCCTCATCAATCTTCTTTGTTACTACTTAAAAAAAAAACTCAATCAAGTTTGTGAGACATGATTTCCCACGCACAAAGCCATGTTGACTATCCCTAATCAGACCTTGCCTTTCCAAATACATTTACATCCTGTCCCTCAGGATTCCCTCCAAGGTCTTGCCCACCACCGAGGTAAGGCTCACTGGTCTGTAGTTCCCTGGCTTGTGTTTCCTGCCCTTTAAACAGTGGCACCACATTAGCCAACCTCCAGTCTTCCGGCACCTCACCTGTGACTATTGATGATACAAATATCTCAGCAAGAGGCCCAGCACTCACTTCTCTAGCTTCCCACAGAGTTCTTAGCTACACCTGATCAGGTCCTGGGGATTTATCCACCTTTAACCATTTCAAGACATCCAGCACTACTACTTCTGTAATCTGAACATTTTTCAAGATGTCACCACATATTTCCCTACAGTTTATATCTTCCATATCCTTTTCCACAGTAAATAATGTTGCAAAATATTCATTTAGTACCTCCCCCATTTTCTGGGCCGCCTTGCTGATCTTTGAGGGGCCCTGTTCTCTCCCTAGTTACCCTTTTGTCCTTAATATATTTATTAAAAACCCTTTGGATTCTCCTTTAACTATATTTGCCAACGTTATCTCATGTCCCCTTTTTTCCCTCCTCATTTCCCTCTTAGGTATGCTCCTTCCACCTTGATACTCTTCTAAGGATTCACTCGATCTATCTTGTCTATGCCTGACAAATGCTTCCTTCTTTTTCTTAGCCAAACCCTCAATTTCTTTAGTCATCCAGAATTCCCTATACCTACCAGCCTTTCCTTTTCACCCTGAAAGGAATATATTTTCTCTGGATTCTCATTATCTCATTTCTGAAGGCTTCCCATTTTCCAGCTGTCCCTTTATCTGTGAACATCTGCCTCTAAACAACTTCTTGAAAGTTCTTGCCTAATACCATCAAAATTGGCCTTTCTCCAATTTAGAACTTCAACTTTTAGATCTGGTCTATCCTTTTCCATAATTATTTAAAATCTAATAGAATTATGGTTGCTGGCCCCAAAGTCCTCCCCCACTGACACCTCAGTCACCTGCCCTGCCTTATTTCCCAAGAGTAGGTCAAGTTTTGCACCTTCTCTAGTAGGTACATCGACATACTGCATCAGAAAATTGTCTTGTACACACTTAACAAATTCCTCTCCATTTAAACCTTTAACACTGTGGCAGTCCCAGTCTATGTTTGGAAAGTTAAAATCCCCTGATATAACTCCCCCTATTACTCTTACAGATAACTGGGATCTCCTTACAAATTTGTTTCTCAATGTCCCTCTGACTATTGTGGGGTCTATAATACAATCCCAATAAGGTGATCATCCCTTTCTTATTTCTCAGTTCCACCCAAATAACTTCCCTGGATGTATTTCCGGGAATATCCTCCTTCAGCACAGCTGTAGTGCTATCCCTTATCAAAAATGCCACTCCCCCTCCTCTCTTGCCTCCCTTTCTATCCTTCCTGTACATTTGTTTCCTGGAAGATTAAGCTGCCAGTCCTGCCCATCCCTGAGCTATGTTTCTGTAACTGCTATAATATCTCAGTTCCATGTTCCTAACCATATCCTGAGTTCATCTATCTTCCCTGTTAGACCCCTTGCATTGAAATCAATGCAGTTTAGTTCATTAGTCCTACCTTGTCCCTGCCTGCCCTGACTGTGTGTGTGTTTGTTTGATTCATGTCTGTTCTCAACTGTACCAGTGTCAGATTGATCTCTTTCCTCACTATCTCCCTGGGTTCTGCCCTCCCACCCCAACCTTTACTAGTTTAAATCTTCCCAAGCAGTTCTAGCAAATCTCCCTACCAGTATATTAGTCCCCTTACAATTTAGGTGCAATCTGTCCTTGTCGTATAGGTCACTTGTACCCCAAAGGAGATTCCAATGATCCAAAAAATGTGAATCCTTCTCCCATACACCAGCACTTCAGCCATGCATTCATTTGGCTCTATCTTCCTATTCCTGCCCTCATGATCTCGTAGCACTAGGAGTAATCCAGATATTACTACCCTTGAGGACCTCCTTTTTCAATTTCTGCCTAACTCTCTATAATCTCCCTTCAGTATTTCAACCTTTTCCCTTCCTATATCTTGGCTCCATTGTGGACAATGACCTCTTGCTGGCCCCTCTCCCCCCGTGAGAACATTCTGCACCCTCTCTGAGACATCCTTGATCCTAGCACCAGGGAAACAACACACCATTCTGCTTTTTCTCTGCTGCCCACGGAAACGTCTGTGTGTACATCAGACTGCATGTTTTGTCTGGCTGTTTCTCTGGCTTGTGGGTGGTTGATTGGTGGTCTGTACCTGACAACAGGTGGTAGATTTTGATTCCTTCAGCATTCATGCAGGATTAGGAGTTGTTCGTAGGTAGCGTTTAGATGGTTGACATAGGATTCCCATTTCCTTGCTTGTTTTAGCATCTCTCTCACTCGTAGGTGTTCAAGGATTCGTAAAGATTTGTAGCTCAGGTGCTGGTTTCAGTTACAGACCTAGAGGGACCTGTACCGCTGGGACAGTCTCCTCCTGAACTGAACTGGAACCAATGTTTTCACTTTTAAATGGAGTAGGGGGGACAGCAAAGGGATAACAGCAGGAAGTCTAATGGCAAATGAAAAGGTAAGCAGGCAGGTTAGCACGTGTGCACGAGGGTTTAAGTAGAAGGCTGTGAAGAAGTAAAAAGGAAGGATAACTCGGGAGACATTATTAGATGTTGTAAATCATGATATTAAGAATGCTAGCATAAGGGCACTTTACCTGAATGCTCGTAGCATCCGTAACAAGGTAGATGAATTAACAGCACAAATCATTGCAAATGAATATGATTTAGCAGCCGTTACGGAGACTTGGTTACAGGGTTAAATATCCAGGGGAATCGCACTATTCAGAAGGACAGACAGGAAGGTAATGGAGGTGGTCTGGCTCTGATATTTAAGAATGACATCTGGATGGTGCTGAGAGATGATATAGGTTCTATGGAGAATAAGGTTGAATTCATTTGGGTAGAAATTGGAGATTCTAAGAAGAAAATGTCACTGATAGGCACAGTCTATAGGCCACCAAATAATACATCACATTGGGTTGGGCAATAAACAAAGAAATAACTAATGTCTATAAAAATGACATGGCAATAATCATGGGGTTCTTAATCTAAATGCTGATTGGTCAGTGTAGCCTTGAGGAGCAGTTTAAGTGTCTCTGTGATATTTTTCTTGGACAGTATATAATGGAACTGATGAGGGAACAAGCTATCCTAGAGCTGGTCCTGTGTAATAAGACAGGAATATGTAATGATGTCATCGAGGGATCCTCTTGGAAGGAGCGATCACAGTATGGTTGAATTTAGAATACAGATGGAGAGTGTGAAGATAACACCAGGGTCCTGTACTTAAACAAGGGGGACTACAATAGAATGAGGGAGTTCTTGGCTAACGAAGACTGGAAACAAAGATTTTGTGGTGAGCTAGCTGACTAACAGTTGAGGACTTTCAAAGCAATTTTTCAAGGTGCTCAACAAAAGTATATTCCATGAAAAGGAAGGACTGTAAGAAAAAGGGTAATCTGCCATTGGTATTGTAAGAAATAAGGGAGGCTATCACATTGAAAGAGAACGCATACAAAGTGGCCAAAAACAGCAGGAATCTAGAAGGTTGGGAAAGTGTTAAAGGTCAACAGAGCCACAAAAAGAGCTATAAAGAAAAGTAAGATAGAATGAGAAGCTAGTACAGAATATAAAAATAGATAGTAACAATTTCTACAAATATATTAAAAATGAAATAATGTAGCTAAAGTAAACATTCATCCTTTAGAAGATGAAAAGATGCATTTAATTATGGGATGTAATGAAATGGCAAGTATTTTGTATTGGTCTTCACAGTGGAGAATACTAATCAG
The DNA here is from genome assembly GCF_020745735.1 of Hemiscyllium ocellatum. Classification (NCBI taxonomy): domain Eukaryota; kingdom Metazoa; phylum Chordata; class Chondrichthyes; order Orectolobiformes; family Hemiscylliidae; genus Hemiscyllium; species Hemiscyllium ocellatum. The sequence goes on along the minus strand of NC_083410.1, from coordinate 55,858,148 downwards.
AAACTATTCTAGTGAGGATCTGGAAGTAATTATAATGGAAGAGCTAGTGTTGGGTAAGAGAGTGGAGCTAAGGATAGACAAGTCTTCTCGCCCTGACGGAATGTGTCCCAGGCTACTAAACGAGATGGCAGGAGAAATTAGCAAGTGCACTAGTAGTAATTTTCTAAAATCCGATTGGAATGTGGGGCAGTTCCAGCAGATTGGGAAACTGCAAATGTGATGCCACTGTTTTTAAAAGAGAGGTAGACAAAAGATAGGGAATTATAGACCGGTTAGCTTAACTTCTGCAGAGGGGAAGATGCTTGAGTATGTTATCAAGGAAGAAATAGCAAGACTTTTCAATAGAACTTGTCCCATTGGGCAGATGCAGCATGGGTTCATGAAGGGCAGGTCATGCTTAACAAATATTTTGGAATTCAATGAAAATATTATGAGCAAGTTGGAAAACGGAGACCCAGTGGACGTGGTATACCTAGATTTCCAAAACGCCTTTGACAAGGTGCCACATAAGAGGCTGCTGCACAAGATAAAGATGCATGGCATTATGGGTAAAGTATTAATATGGATTCAGGATTGGTTGATGAAGCGGGAGCAAAGGATGGGGGATAAATGATTACTGATTGTCAGCCCAAATAGCAACTAGTGGTGTGCCTCCAAGATCAGTGTTGGGACTGCAATTAATCACAATTCATAGATGATTTAGGGTTGGGGACCATGTGCAGTGTGTCAAAGTTTGGAGATGATATGAAAATGAGTGACAGCAATGTGTGCAGAGGACTGTGAAACTTTGCAGAGGATCATAGATTTGGTGAGTAAATGGGCAAAGGGTCTGGCAGATGGTGTACAATGTTAAAAAATGTGACGTCATACATTTTGGTAGGAGCAACAGTTTTAAAAAAAAACCTGAATGGTAAAAAGTTTCAGCATGCTGCTATGCAGAGGGACCTGGGTGTCCATGTGCATGAATCGAGAGGGTTGGTCTGTAGATACAAGTAATTAAGAAGGCAAATGGAATTTTATTCTTCATTGCTAAAAGGATTGAGTTTAAAAGCAGGAAGTTGCAGCTGTACAGGGTGCTGGTGAGGCCACACCTGGAGTACTATGTTCAGTTTTGGTCTCCTTACTTGAGAAAGAATGCACTGACACTAGTAAGGTGCAGAGAAGGTTCATAAAGTTGACTCTGGAGTTGAGGGGGTTGGCTTATGAGGAAAGACTGAGTGCACTGGGATTATAATATATTCATTGGAATTCTGAAAAATGAAGGGGATCTTATAGAAACATAAAATTATGAAAGGAAGATAAGATAGATGTAGAGAGGATGTTTTCACTGGCAGGTGAAACTAGGACAAGAGGGCATAGCCTCAAGATTAGAGGGAGCAGATTTAGGACTGAATTGAGAAGGAACTTCTTCACCCAGAGGGTTGTAAATCTATAGAATTCCCTGCCCACTGAAATAGTTGACGTTACTTCAGTAAATGTTTTTAAAGCTAAGGTAGATATTCTTTATTGTTCAAAAAATAAAAATGTAGTGAGAAGGCCAGTAAGTGAAGCAGAGTCCACAAAAAGATAAGCCATGATCCTATAGAATGTCAGAGCAGGCTCGAAAAGTGAGATGGCCTAGACCTGCTCCTAGTCCTTATGTTCTGCATGCTTACCGAGCTGGGAATTTGATTTGCCAAAGTTTTGTCCTCTTGCTAAGTAACATCCTCAGTGTTGTGGAGTGCTACTGTACTGTCAGTTGGAATTTAATACTGTGGTATTAAGTCTGCCTCAGCCCTTCTGGGAATTGAACCCAAGCTGTTCTTGTTGTTGTGAATACCACCCTAGTCATTTGGCTAACTGTATTAATTAGTCATGATTTTGGAGATGCCGGTGTTGAACTGGGATGTACAAAGTTAAAAATCACACAACACCAGGTTATAGTCCAACAGGTTTAATTGGAAGCACACTAGCTTTAGGAATGCTGCTTGAAGGAGCGGTGCTTTGAAAGCTAGTGCTTCCAGTTGAGCCTGTTGGACTATAACCTGGTGTTATGTGATTTTTAACTTTGTATTTATTAGTCTTCTCTTCAAAAAGTAATATTGAAGATTCTTCACTGGAAAATGCAAGGAAGAAATGCATTCACCATAGTGCTGCTTTAGTCGTGCAATATGGATGCCTGTGCTTCAGTGAAGGTATTGTTATTTCTGAGCTTTGAGGTCCAAGTACAAGTCTCGCCTATTGCAGAAGATCAGTAAACTTGTGTTACATTCCAAGTGGTGGAAGTACTTGAGCTGCTACCTGTGGACCACTCTCCATTGGTGTAAATGAAGACCAGGTGGACCTGCTTATCCTGGGAAATCTACATTGTGTCACTTCTTCCAAGGTGTGAATTTATACTTCATGGTTTAACTTTTAATTCACATATGGGAAGCAAGATAAAAGGAGGGAACAAAAACTGAGATTTGTATAGATATGCAGAAGAAGTTAATAAAAACGTTGATCTTCAAAATAACTTTGAAGGAACCAGATGCCACATCTGTAAAATTAAATTGAGGGCTCTGCCAGTGCAGTACATGAGTTGAAAATACTATCAATTTATCTGGGGGGGTGGTGGTAAAAAAACTTCCCTTCACCATGACTCTGAGTCGTAATAAAGTCTCATTTTAGTCTTCACTTTTGTCTCTTGCCTTGCATTTACTCAGCAGTACTTAACTATAAGTAAACCAAAGTTTTCAATTCTAGATTTAAGGTTTAATCTGCTAACTTTTGGAGGTTGTTACGAACATATGTATTCTAGTAGTCTAATAAGGCCAAGATGCCATTTATGTACGAGCGTAACATATTTGAAAGAAAATATTATACACTGCCACACAGTCACATTATCTTGACATTGACAAATTAAAATTGAGTAGCAAGCAACTACAACAGTACTAGAAGAAGCGCAGTAATTACACTGCAATTGAAGAATAATTAATTGCTAATCACGATTAAATGAATGTCATATTTTTTATTAATTTCTACTAATTAAATTATTCACCCTCTGTATGGTTTGAAGGCATTTCCAGTTTGTTTAGGACTCCTTTTAAAGGATGGTGAAAACTGGCTCATCTGAAATATATTGAGGAGGCATGGAATTTTTTTTTTCTTAGTTACTGAAACCATTTTTTCTTTCGATCCTGTTCCTTTTTCTAAACCAAAAGTTATCTGGAACACTTCATATCTTATCATTTCAACTTCAAGAATTATGTAGTGAATTTTCTTGTTTTTGTAAAGTTTATCTCTGCAAAGAAAGTTTCTTTAATTGTGTGTGTGCATGTGTAATTATTATAAATGGTGTGTATGTGTGTGTATATTAAATTATGTACTAATAAGCTTTGTACCTTCATTGAATAAGTCTTCCTTCAGAATAAATCAATAATTTTCTTTATGAAAGAAATCCAACTGGCTTACTAGTTTTGAATTGGATGAGTTAACATATAATTGGTAAAACAATTTTTTAAAATGTGTTATAGGTCGAGTAATGGAACCAGAGAAAATGCATTCCTCGAATCTCTGCCAAAAATGATTTTTTAAAAAAAAAATATTGCTGTAAATAGACAATGGGAATTGATTGAGGGAAGCACATCTAGCATCTTATTTATAATATTGACCTTGGGTCTAATGATACAGGGACCTTTCTGAATAATTATTTGTTCATTTTAAAGATAAGGTGGACATTATGAAATGCTTCATGTCCTTGGGGTAAGAGTCCACGTATGCTCATGATCAGATGCAACCAAATTGACTATTACCATATTAATAGCAATTTATATTTGAACTTTCAATTAAGGAGGCTTTATACAAAGAGGATATGAAAATTTTAATATGAATTTAAATTAAATTTAAATGAAATCACTTGAGAGTTCTGCATATATCTGTGGCAGTTGATGTTTGGTCATGCCTCAGACTGGGATTTCTATCCATCCAAGTGAAGGCAGTTTTTAGTTATATTTCATCAGGGATTTTCTGCCAGCCTGAAAACTGGAGGAGTTTTACCTTGGAATGAAGTTTTCTGTTCATAAGTCAGGTTTTGGCTACTTTTGTCTGTCTTCTGTTTCTGATAAGTATAACAACATTTCTGTCATTTTATTACTTAAATAATCTTTTGTTATTGGAGAAACGTCTTGTTTTATTTGATCACACTTGATCAAGTTTGATTATTCATTGATCAGTTTTCTGGTCTTGATTATTAAATCTGAAGTATTGGCATTATATACTTTGAAGAAGCTAGCTTGACTTTAATTAGGTATACTCAAATTATCTGAGTACCACATTAAATCTGACACAACTGATTAAAGTGGCTGGACCTTACAGCCCTCTGGACTCTATGGTGTTCAATAATTTTAGGGCCTGAACTCTCCCATGTCCCAGCCCCCTACGACACACACCTGGCCTTGTTATCACACAGTCTGCCATTATACACTACCTATTATTAGCCACTAACAGTCTCTATTAACAGCAATTCACCCTCCCAGCCAGGTAGTTATTGACTCCTTTGTCCAACTGTTCTTCCCTCGCTTTTGGGCTCTATCCCTGCCTATCACTTCCCACACCACCACCTATCAAAACAACATTTTTCTACCTATCATCAGTTATGAGGTAAGGGTCACTGGATCTGAAACGTTAACCTTGATTTCTCTTCACAGATGCTGCCAGACCTGCGGACCTTTATCAGCAACTTCTGTTTTTGTTGCTTTTAGTTCCCGCCTCAGGCGACTAACTGTGTGGAGTTTGCACGTTCTCCCCGTGTCTGCGTGGGTTTCCTCCAGGTGCTCCGGTTTCCTCCCACAGTCGAAAGATGTTGAACTGTGGGAGGAAATTGCCCATAGTGTTAGATAAGGGGTAAATGTAGGGGTATGGGTGGGTTGCGCTTCGGCGGGTCGGTGTGGACTTGTTGGGCCGAAGGGCCTGTTTCCACACTGTAAGTAATCTAATCTAATTCGGAGAGCAGACTGTGTAGGTTACTAGTAACTCTGATCATAACATCTGACTTTCTCATTTTAACCTTAGATTGGATTTACAAAGTCTCATCGGTAATCTCATTATAAAATGTAGATGAACATTACTTGCACACTTTCGAGTCAGGATGATGAATCATCATAATTTTTGGAGAAATCTAGGTCTTCTGCACCAGCACTAGGGAAGGGCACTGACTGTTACCCTTGAAGACTTCCATCAAATACTATACAACAACAAAGGTGAGCACCCCACCAACCTAAAATATAGCGTCTACTGCCCCTGCTCATCATAGCTTTGGGATTGGTAAAGCTTTCTCATCTGTGATAGGTCATATATTTCTTTCATATCTAAACTGCTGCTTAACAATTAAATAAACTATGAAAATTATTTCCAGCTATCATCTGCTTACATCGGAACTCAAAATATGAATTCCATGAGATCCAGTAAGTTGCTCCTGATGCTTGCGTTTGCTGTAATTGGTGCCTTGATTGAACTTTTTTGCTTTTCAGTTGTACAGGAGGATTAATGACTTTCAGTCTGTTACGAAGAGTTTTCCTCTTCACCATCCACTGCACATTCTTCAAAAACTGAAGCAAAGAGGAGACAGACTAGGCACCTTGCAAACTTTTTTTTTGAAGTTAATTTTGAGTTCAACATTTTCAGATTGAGCCCACTCCCATTCCTTCCCTTTTTTTCTTTTTAGCTTTACTTGTTGTAATCTCCTCTCTATACCCTCTGTTTTGCCCCCCCCCGCCCCAGTGGAACGGTGTTCTTTCCAGTCTAGACAAGCTGGAGACTGGAAGAGCACAGCAGGTGGAGAAGTCAACATTTTGGGTGTAACCCTTCTTTAGGACTGGGGGAAGCTGCAGATAAAGGGGGTTGGGGCGGGGGGGTCAGGGTGGTAAGGTGGGGATAGGTGAACACAGGTAGAGGGTATGACCTCTGGTTGATGAGAAGAATGGAAGAGAGTCAGTGATGGGTAGGGAGATTGAGTTCCCCAATTTCATTGTCGAGTCCTTTGGGCTGTATGCTGCCCAAGCAGGAAATGAGTCTTTGTGCACGAATCACAGAAGGTAAGTTTGCAGGTAGAAAGGGTAATTATAGAACATAGAAAAATACAGTACAAACCAGGCCCTTTGGTCCTCGATGTTGTGCTGACCTGTGAACTATTCTCCGCTTGTCTCCCTACACTATCACATCATCCACATGCTTATCTAAGGATTGTTTAAATCTCCCTAGTGTGGCTGAGTTAACTACATTGGCAGGCAGGGCATTTCATGTCCTTACCACTCTCTGCATGAAGAACCTGCCTCTGATATCATCATCTGTCTTAAATCTATCACCTCTCAATTTGTAGTTATGCCCCCTTGTACAAGCTAACGTCATCATCCTAGGAAAAAGACGTTCACTGTCTATCCTATCAAATCCTCTGATCATCTTGTATGTCTCTATCAAATCCTCTCTTAGCTGCAGCCTTTCCAACGAGCACAGATCCAAATCTCTCAGCCTTTCCTCATAAGTCCTTCCCTCCAGACCAGGCAACATCCTGGTAAATCTCCTTTGCACCTTTTCCAATGCTTTCACATCCTTCTGGAAATACGGCGACCAGAACTGTACACAATATTCCAAGTGTGGCCGCACTAGTGTTTTGTATAGTTAGGAAGGTAAATGGGATTTTGTCCTCCATTGCTAAAGGGATTAAGTTTAAAAGCAGGGAGATTATGTTGCAGCTGTACAACGTGCTGGTGAGGCCACCTCTGGAGTACTGTGTGCAGTTTTGGCCTCCTTACTTGAGAAAGGATGTACTGGCACTGGAGGGGGTACAAAGGAGGTTCACTAGGTGGATTCCAGAGTTGAGGGGTTTGGCTTATGAGGAGAGACTGAGGAGTAATTATTTTAATTGCATTCATTGGAATTCAAAAGAGTAAGGGCGGGGGCGGGGCGGACCTTTCTTTATAGAAACATACAAAACTATGAAGGGAATAGATACGATTGACATAGAGAGGATACTTCCACTGGCAGGTAGACCTAGGACAAGAGGGCATAGCCTCCAGATTAGAGGAAGCAGATTTTAGGACTGAATTGAGAAGGAACTTCTTCACCCAGAGGGTTGTAAACCTATGGAATTCCCTGCCCAGTGAAGTAGTTGACACTACTTTACTTTAGTAAATAGTTTTACAGCTAAGATTGTGTGTTTTGTTTTGAACAATGAAGGAATTCAGGGTTACGGTGAGAGGATGGGTAAGTGGAGCTGAGGCCACAAGAATCTTTGCCATTCAATAAGATCATGGCTGATTAGGTTCGCAGGGCCAACGGCCTACACCTGCTCCTCATTCTTTTATTCTTTGTTTCTCCAATTTGCAGTTTGATTCACTGTGGCAACAGAGGAGGTCAAGGATGGTCATGTTGGAAAGGGAATGTGAAGGGGAATTGAAATGGTTGGTAACTGGGAGGTCAGGTCGACCCCTGCTGGCCTGGCTGAGATGCTAGGCGAAACATTCCCTTAGTTTCTGTTTCTTCTCCCCAATGTAAAGAAGACCATGTTGTCGAGTAAACTGGGGAGGGGAGACAGGTGAACCTCTGTTTCACCTGGAAGGACTGTGTGGAGCCCTGGGAGATGGTGTGCCTGCAAGTTTTGCATCTTTTTCAGTTTCATGGGAAGGTACCTGGGGTTCAGGGTGTTGGGGGTGGGACATTGGGGAAAACCAAGGATTGGTGAAGGGAACAGTTCTTGTGGAAGGCAGAGAGGGCTGGGGAGAAGAAGGTGTTCTTGGTGGTGGGGTCTAGTTGGAATTGGTGGAAGTGTTTTAAGGATGATGTGTTGGATGTGGAGACTGGTGGGGTGGTAAGTGAGGGCAAGGGGGACCTTGTCATTATTGCATTTGGTTGGTGGGGGAATTTTAGAGCAGTAGAATGGAGGTGGTGCAATGGAGGGCTGTCTGGATGACAGGGAGGAAAAGTGCATTCCAGTCCTCCCATTGACCAATCAGTTCATACCCTCTACCTGTGTTCACTTATCTCCACCTCACCACAGTGCACCCCCACACCCTTTATCTGCAGTTTCCCTTATACCCACCCCCAGTCCTGAAGAAGTATTACATCTGAAATGTTGTCTTCACCACGTCTTAATGCTGCCTGGCTTGCTGTGTTCTTCCAGACTCCTGCTTGTCCACCTTGGATTCCAGCATCTGTAGATTCTTTTTTTTTTTGTCTCTAACCATGTTCTTTCCAGTTAGACATTATTCTGCCATTTTCACATTCCAATCCCTTAATCTGCACGGTCAGAACACTTTTCTCCCTGAGCACTACACATTCTCCCTGAAACCACTGCTCCCCCAAATTCTGGACTAGTGAGCCCCAAATTAGTGATTGGAAAGAATTCTTAGGGATAAGATTTACACACATTCGGGAAAGTGCAGCCTAATTAGGAACAGTCAGCATAGTTTTGTGCGAGGGAGATCATGTCTTACTAATTTGATTTATCATCTCCTCAAAATTCAAAGGTGATCAATGTGGGTAGAGCAGTGGATGTTGTCTACATGGATGTTAATAAGGCTTTCAACAAAGTCCCTCATGATAGGGTCATCCAGAAGATTAGGATGTACGGGATTCACTGTGCCATGGCCATATGGATTCGGAATTGGCTTGTCTATAGGAGGTAGAAGTAGTGGTGGAAGGGTGTTTTTAACTTTTTTGGGGGCTGGAGGTCCATGACTGGTGTTCTGCAGAGATACAGATCAGTTGCAGATCTGGACGGAGAAATAGCAGATAGAGTTTAATCCAGGTAAGTGTGGGGTGCTGCACTTTGATAGGTCAAATGTTCAGGAAAAATACAGTTCATGGCAAGATCCTGAACTGTGGTGTTCAGAGGGATCTTGGGGTTCAAATCCATACAAGTGGCCACACAAGTGGATAAGGTGGTAAAGAAGGCATATGATTTGAGTTTTATTGATCAGGGAATTGAATGCAAGAGTCAGGATGTCATGTTGCTGTTTTGTGTTTGGTTCGGCACAATCAATATTGCATTCAATTCTAGTTGCCAAATTACAGAAGTAGAGGCTTTGGAGAAGATCTTTACCAGGATGCCGTCTGGATTATAGGGTATGAGCTACTTGGAAAGCTCAGAAAAACTCTGGCTGTTTTGCCCTGGAGCAGTGGAGGTTGAGGAGAGACTTGACGGAAGTCTATGAAGTTGAGATGCATAGATAGGGTTGTTGGTCAGAATCCTTTTTTCCCCCAGAATTGAAATATCTAAGACAAGGGGAATGCATTAAAGTGAAAGGGGGCAAGTTTATTTTGAGTGGTGGTGGAGGCAGATATGATAGACTTGTTTTAAGAGACTTTTGGATCAGCACTCGAATATGCAAGGGATAGAGGGATATGGACCAAGGGCAGGCAGAAGGGATTAGTTTAATTTGGCATCATGTTTGGTAAAACGTCATGGGCTGAAGGGCCTATCCCTATGCTGTACAGATCTATGTTCTTTTGCATAAATGCTGTGCCGACCACACTTCATGTCTGCTCAGTTTGCTGTCTACATGGATGCTGCCTGACCTGTGATTTCCAGTATTTTTCATTTTCCTTTGCAGTAGGAGAAAATCCAACACCTTTTCTGCAATTTTGCTGTCTGTGGAAAAATCTTCAACCTGCCATATTATAACAGAGCACCCCTGGCCAAGGTTGCCTGTATTTTGAGGCATCTAGAGTTCATGAGTGGCAATGCCCAGAAGGAATACAGGTCATTGGTGAACATGCACATGTACCCCTTTGCTTGTAACTCCTATGGCTAAGTAATCTATTGAGACGAGTTTATAATGGAAAATCATCCAGGATTTTCAATGTAGCACTTAAGAAGTTGCATCAAGATTCTTTTTTGATTTTTTTTTAAATGTTCTTTTTGGGGAGTCTTCTATTATTCTACATTCCAACACAAATATTTGAAGAGAGAATTCCCAAACCATACAAATGTAAAAAAGACATAGGAATCAAAATATTTTCAGTCAGTCAAGGGAAAATAGTACATTGCAGAGTAATGGATTATTTTGAGTTTGAAACTAATGTCAATTTTGCTGAGTTTCATTGACTTTCCTATTCAGAAGGAACCTTTTTTGAGGGGATTAAAAATAAACTCTCTCTCCCTGTTCTGGAGATGAATGAGCTGATCTGTAGTGAGAGTGGGAAGTTATGAAGATTGGTAGGTGTTATCAGTTAAGATGTTTGCACACTGACTGTTCAACACTTTAAATACTCTGATGAAACAATCACTCTCTCCATTTCAAGCTTCATTGGAAGCCACTTTCCTAATTACCATGTTTCAATAAACAGCCTGTGGATAAATGGACATTTGAGCATAACTTGATTACTTTATCAGCTAAAGGAAATAATCCAACTAGTCACTGACAATGTTGACTGGGCTACTTAGAACACTGATTGCATCAACTTAGGAATTTCTTTCCTGCCTAATGTTCATAGATGAAATTTAGAAATATTGATTTTGATTATAAAACAAAACAAGCTCTTTCATAGAGATTGAATTCCTCACAAAGATGGTCTTACACCTAAACTATTTGACTAATATACAAGTCTAAATAGAAAAACAAATCTTAAGTCAGATTCCAAATTAAAGGGAAATTTTTTTGTTCATTAATTTTTGTCTGTTAACATTTGCTTCATTTTCTTTCTTTAATGTGAACCTTAACTTTTCAATTTAACATGGATTTTACAAATCCTTCGAAGTAATTGTGATCATTTAAACCTTGTGCTACGAGCATTTGGTAACCCTTAACAGAAACCTTCACATTAATTGCCTGGCTTGACTACTTCTTTGAGCAGGAAATCTCGAGGTACATGGGCAAGATGCTTATGAAAATGTTAACAACTTTCCAATATGATGCAGCCAAAAATTTTTGAAATTTCAATTAAAGCATCAAATGTTTCTAAACGAGCTTGGAAGGAAAGCTAGAGTTAATAACTGAACAGTAATAAATAGCCAAGCCAAGCAGCCACCACTTAATGAAAGACAAAATGAACAGAGGCAAATTAGCTCGGATAATTGTGTGAAAGATAGTACACTTTATGCCGTGAAGATTCTGAGAACAATTTTTGACACAGATGGTCAAATAATGAGAATAAATAATCACATTGAATGCTAATATGGTTATTTGCAACTCAATTAAGAGTCACTATATAAGTATCAGCTGTATTTATGTCACATCAAACAACTGATTGACCAGATGAGCAGTGAATCAATGAGCTTGGAAGGTTTACTTCTTTTAATTAGGCCAGAATATCCACACTTAAAGGGACTCTTGTAACACTGATTATTGTCCCAATTTTGGGACCTGGACCTTTTTGGGTTCATTTGCCCAGATGTGTCCATAAGTTTCCAAAGATAACAATCCTGCTGCACTAGGTTATAGTCCAAAAGGTTTATTTGGAAGCACTAGCTTTCGGAGCCTCGCTCCTTCATCAAGTGGTTGTGGAGTATAAGATTGTAAGGTGCAGAATTTAGAGCAAAAGTTTACAGTGTGATGTAACTGAAATTATATATTGAAAAAGACCTGGATTGTTATGTCTCTCATCTTTTTAGAATGACCATGTTGGTTTCAGTTCTTTTCATATAGTTCAGGGATTTACATAAGTTATGCTCTCAAATGAACCTTTAACAATAGGTGCCATGTCAAGTCAGATAATTCATTGAGGGTGTGAGGTGCCCTGCGTGAGGCATTATCAGAGCTGACATGGCATCTATTGTTAAAGTTCACTTGAGAACGTAACTTATGTAGAAAACTGTTCTGGGATTTACATAAATTATGCCATCAAGTGAACTTTTAACAATAGATGCCATGTCAGCTCAGATAATGCCTCACACCTTCAATGCATTATCTGACTTGACATGGCACCTATTGTTAAAGGTTCACTTGAGAGTGTAACTTATGTAAATCCCAGGACTATATGAAAAGAACTGAAACCAACATAGTCATTCTAAAAAGTTCAGAGACATAACAATCCAGGTCTTTTCAATATGTAATTTCAGTTACATCACACTATAAGGCACAGAATTTTAGAACAAAAGTTTACAAACACATGAAGGAGCAGTGCTCCAAAAGCTAGTGTTTCCAAATAAACCTGTTCGATTATAACCTGATGTTGTGATTTTTTAAAAAAACTTTGTACACCCCAATCCAATACCAGCACCTCCAAATCGTAATATCCAACTTACAGTTGTTTTTAAAATATCCAATTTTAATTGAAACAAATGCACAGAAACAGACTATTCAGTCTACTTTTTCATAATACAACAATGCCTTCCCTAAATCTGATTAGCTTTAACCACTGTTGTGTATATCTCATGTAGATACCTAATAAACCATGTCAAAAAATCATGTCTAGGCTTCAACCATACATTTGTGGTTATTTCCACACTCCTTATTCAGTATAAAGGAAATTCTCTTAAATTAACTCTGGATCATTTCCCATTTTATGCCAATTCAAGAAATTTCTTTCACTTGTTCGATTGATTTTTGAATTGCAGTCGTTGTAGGAGTAGGTAGGTCATTAGGCCTCTTGAGTCTGCTCGGCCAGGCAGTCTGATCATGACTGATCCTCTTTCTCAAATCTGTGCTCCTGCTCTCTCCCCATTCCCCTTGACACATTTAGTACATACTTAAGAAATGGATAGATACCTTTATGTTGAGTGACAACTTTCCCAATCTTGTGCTGGGGAATTCCACAGATTGATCACGCTCTGAGTGAAGAAATCTCTCCTCCTCTTAATCCAAAATTGCCTACCTTGCATCCTGAAACATTGACCCTCCAGATCAGGGAAGCATCGTGCATGCCCTCTGTCTAGCCTATTCAGAAATTAATACATTTGTTTTCTTTCCCTGGGCTCTGAATCCATGACATTTTTTTTATTATTACTGCCAGTGCTATTAATCAATGAATGCACATTAAAATCCCCTCTGATTTTGACATAGGTGTTAAAGTCTAACATAACACTTTCTTTTAAGGAAAAACAAAAGATTTTGATATGAACTCCTGCTTAAACATCAGTAAAATGGTATTGCTGCTATGATATTCTTAGTATACAACTTTCTTTTAGGGCTGTTTATATTGCAATGGTAGTGTCCCTACCTCTGAACCTTGACGGCTGGATTCAAATTCTACATGAGCTCGTGGTGTGATAATATCTGATCAGACTAATTAGACAATGTCCATAATTTCCATTCATTGTCATGTTTTTAATTAACAGATGTAAGACCTTGTCTAGACATTAGCCTTGTGGGGGTTCTATAACTATGTCAGTCAGGCTTTTTAAACAAAGGTTATACTTTAATTCACCACAATCTGCACAGCATGATGGTTTAGTTTTTAGCACTGCTGCCTCACGGTGCCACGTACCTGGGTTTGATTGCACCCTTGGTGAATGTCTGTGTGGTGTTTGCATGTTATCCCAGTATCTGCGTGGGTTACCTCCCTGAGTCCAAAGATGTGTGGGTTATATGGGCAATTTACCATGCCCAATCCATATGTCTGGGATGTGTAAGTTAGATGGCTTAGATTACTTACCTAGTGCGGAAACAGGCCCTTCAGCCCAACAAGTCCACACCGACCTGCCGAAGTACAACCCGCCCAGACCCATTCCCCTACATTTACCCCTTCACCTAACACTACGGGCAATTTAGCATGGCCAATTCACCTAACCTGCACATTTTTGGACTGTGGAAGGAAACTGGAGCACCCGGAGGAAACCCACACAGACACGGGGAGAATGTGCAAACTCCACAGTCAGTGAATTGAACCTGGGTCTCTGGCGCTGTGAGGCAGCAGTACTAACCACTGTGCTGCCCATGTTTTTGACCAGGGTTTCCTTTCTACCAAAATCCTGCAAGTATCCTCTCTGTTGTGATCCTTATTCATTCTCTCACTCAGTGACATAAGGACAAACACCATCATTGTATCTTTACTTCTAGGAGAAAGTGAGGACTGCAGATGCTGGAGATCAGAGTTGAAAATGTGTTGCTAGGAAAGCGCAGCAGGTCAGGCAGCATCCAAGGAGCAGGAGAGTCGATGTTTCGGGCATGAGCCCTTCTTCAGGAATTTACTTCTAGACCATTTTGACAAAGTGAGAATTAAATCTTCAAATATATTTTTATTCTCCGCTATGATTGTTTCATTAAAGCATCCACGGCATATGCTGGAATAGTATAGGAGGAGTCGTGAGTCTGGATAGAATGCTCTTCAGTGGGTCAATGTGAACTTGCTGTGTTGAATGGCCTGCTTCCACACTGTAGGGAGTCTATGGAGACGAGGTTTTTTGCTGATGCTGGTACAGCTCCATAAGCTGGAAGTCTCATGATATTTAGCTTGAAATCAAATACTGTCTTTAGTCTCAGTTACATCAACAAATCCTAGATACTTAAGACAAATAGAGCAGATCCTGGAAAAAAAACAAATGTTGGAAATTACCCAGGTACATGTCTCTCTATCTGAAATGGGACTGCAACACAACTGCACTGGAAGTAGCAGTGACTGCTGCTTTTATTAATTATTTTGTCGGCCTGTGTTTCTGGCAAGAACAGATTTGATGTTCACCTTTTGAGAAGGTGATGGACTGAACCACTGCTGATCATGTAGGTGCAACCACTGTACTATTGGGAAAGAAGGTTCAGGTTTTAAATGCTGGCATTTAAGTGGGTCCTTAGTGTAGTGGTACTGTGCATACTACAGACTAGGAGGCCTGGATTCAAGTCCCACCCTCTCCAGAGGTGTGGAATAACATCTCTGAACAGGTTGATTAGGTATGGTTTGCATGGGCGATCTTGTTTCTGATGCCCATGCCCTTTTTGGTAATGGAGGTTGCAGGTTTGGAAGGTTTTTAGGGTTAGCAAACTGCTGTAGTAAATGTTATATCTCATACACATGATGCCAATGTGTTTTGGCAGTGGAGGGTGTTGATATTTAAGGTGGTGGATAGGATACTGATTTAAGTGCAGTACTTTGCTCTGGATGGTATTGAGCTGCTTGTGGTGTTGGAGTTTATCTTTCAAGGCAAATGGACAGTATTCTATCAAGTTTCTGACTTGTATTGGAGACAGTGGATAGACATTTGAGAGTCTGAAGGTCCATATTTGCTGCAGATTTCTTAATATCTGAACTGTTCTTGCAACCACAATATTTATATGGATGATTCAGAAATGTTTCTGGTCAATGGTAACATCCACCATGTTGAAGGAGCGGGATTTGATGAAAGTAGCAACATTAAATTTCACGGGTATTACTTGTCAAGGGGAGGTCTTGTTCGAGGTTATCATTGCCACATTAAATTGCGTGTCACACGTGATATTTTCCTCCTGACAAAGCAAGTATGAATGTTATTCAGTACTTCTGACTTGGAAGTACAGAGTTCTTGAGTACCTGGTATGATATAGGGAAGATCGCCAATGAAGCATAGGATGATAGTGTCCTAAATTTAACTATCTGAAGAACTTCTGAGGTGATATTCTGGCTCTGAGTTGATTGGTCTCCACATGGTTGGGTGTTTGGGTGTCGAGTTGAGTCCAGTCAACAGATTGTCTACAGCATACGTCTCCAAGCATGTTATCAGGGTGAGTAGTCTGTTATTTCTAGTGCCTTCAACTGTTTCTACATATCATACACAATGAATTGAGTCTGAAAACTCTGTCATGCGTTACTGGAGAGACCTTTAAGAAACAAAGATGAATCAGCTAGGTGGTTGTGACTGCTTTAACCTCATCTTTACTGATAGGAGGATCCTCCCAGCATTGCGGATGGGGATATTTGCTGAACATTCTCCTCCTTTTTTGATCGTTTTAGTGACAGACTGTCATTCATAACAGGAGATGGCCGGACTGCAGAATGTTAAACTAATCCATTCATTCTGGGGTCATTTTCCCTTTTTTTATATATAAGAAGTGCTGCTTGCAATAAATTAATACACCTTTTACTCTCTTGTATCCACTAAAGGTCCAAGAGACGGTCACTTCGTATTTGGGCCAAGGTAATCATGGCTGCACATATCTGAGTAGGTAGTGAGGTGGGTCGGGTGGGAACTAGGAAGAAATCTTTGATTTGCTTTGTCACTGAGCTCTCCCAGGTTTGAAGTAGGAGGAAATCTCAGTTTTGATTTTTCATCTGATTGAAGTCATACACACTTCTTCAGAAATGATTTGGAGATGCCAGTGTTGGACTGGGGTGTGCAAAATTAAAAATCTCTCAACACCAGGTTATATTCCAACAAGTTTAATTGGAAGCACTATCTTTTGGAGCGCTCCTCCTTCATCAGGTGGCGGTGACAATTGTGCTTCCAATTAAACATGTTGGACTATAACCCGGTGTTGCGTGATCTTTAACTTTGTATACTTCAGAAAGGGCAATTGAATGTTAGTAACAATGAAAGGTATTGATGATTATGGTGATTGCTTCCAGGGTTTGATAATGACGGACAGACAGTTGTCACATCAAGCCGATTGGAACTGATACTAGAGGCACAGCTTATGAATTCAAAATTGTACAAATGATTTCATACATTATTTCTGATATTATTGGAGTCTTACAACAGATAGGGAAGAAGTAGTATTTGGAAGAAAATCTTTATCTTTCAAGTTTAGTAAAAGTGCTCCAAATGTTTGAAGATAATCCCTTTAGCTCAGTCTTGAAAACAATTTTTTCCTTCCACTTGTAATATATAGATTATACATCAAAAAAATGTTCAATGATTTGGAAAGTTGACTAAAGTGATGTGCCTTCAGGATTAGAGAAAGATACCAGCTGGCCACTTTTCACAGGGCTATCTATTAATTTGTCTGGAAGAGCTACAGATAATGTAGCTTGACTGAAAAGACAATTCTATTGCAATCTGTTCAGTATATTATCATTTATTTTCAGTGATACTCCATGCCCATTTTCTATTTGTTGAATTAGTGATGGAGTGGTAATGATTTTTTTAAAAAAAAACAATGCAGTATAGTACTTACTCCAGATATCTTATTGCCATTTCATTTATTGGGGAAACCATTTAAACATTAAAGTGGAGGAACAAAGTTTGTTAAGTTATATTTTCAGTATACAGCAAGCAATGTGAGTGCAATGCTAACATTTAATGGTAAGGATTCTCATTAAATAAAGCCCGTTGGCCCTCGTAAGAGCAGACTTTCATATGTTCATGTCAGGATGATGATTATGTAACCATGACACTCATCTGAGTGTGTATTGACTACAGGCTTTGCTATAGACTGCCATTACAGCAGCTTAACGTTTTTCTTCATAAACACATCTGTCATCTATTAACAAGACTGTCACCAGCTGGAATTTTGAAGGTGCTTAAAGTCTGGTTTGTAACATGCTCAGATGTGCCATTTTGTAAGAGCAGCCAATTAAGTCCCAACTATAGTGTCTCTGACATGATAAGAAAAATCAAGCTGTGATCAGGCATCATTTTACTTAGTGCAGCTATAACTGAACTCTCCACAGAAACACATTTAAGCCAGTTTTCATCCTCCGTTAGGAGAACAATTCTTCTGATTAACATTTGGATGCTATTCCATCACGATATGCTTGACTAATATTTACATCACTATGATATATAACAGTGACACTACAAAAATAGATTAACTGGATTATTTTTCGCAATAGTGGGTAGGATTCAGTTGACTCCTAATTGTGTTTGATTACATAACAGGATGTCAAATGTACTAACTTGTGTGAAGTTCTTTGGGATGTTCTGAGGATGTAAAAATGCTACGTAAATTCAAGTTTGTCTGTTTTCTTGCTTTAATGCAATAATCCAATTTTGAGCATCTATTACTGATATCTCCAAGAAGTAATTAGAAAATATAGGTTTGAAGAATAAACATCTTAATTGTTTGTTACCTTATGTTTGAACTATTATATAGGGTAATAATTGCCAAGAGAATACTGCAACATGCTGATCAATGAGCTAATTATGAAAGACGTTTTTGTTCAAGACTATGTTTCACTTTCTGATTTTATTTTTAATTTATGATTCTCACATCACTTTGTCGTGCAGCACTTGGGGGGAAAAAACGACTTCTGATTAAAATTCAAAACATTTGGTATGTTACCAACCATTTGGTTGGGATATTTGATGGTTCATTGTACCAAATTCTCTTTTTATTCAACCTTCCCATAAACAAAGGACTGTAATATCTCCACTAGCTGAGGAAATGAGGCTTGAATAAATTGAACCAATAAATTGGAAATTTTTATTAAATGAATAAGATCCATTTACTACTTTTTATGTTAGAAATATTAACATTCAATCCCATAATGCCAATGCTACATATATTGTAGTTTTTAAGTAATTGTGACCAACGGCCCTATTCCAAACTATTCATATATATAATTATGCATGATACATTTTATTTATGAAAACTAGTTATAATTTAGTTATTTTTGAAATTAATTTTGATTTAAGTATTTACGGTTATGTTGCAAAACATGATTCTGTGTAGAGTGGAAAATCTCTCCATGATACTGGTACAGATTGAGAGTCTCTAACTCGGTATTGTGAAGGGCTCAGTCAAATAGACTGATTTAATTCAGGAATCCTGTCTTTATTATGACTACAACATTATCCTTAAAGGGATATTTTCACTGCGAAAGCATTTCTTTCTCACTTACAACAAGATATTTATATGCTTCTAATGGATGGTTTTATTACATTAATTCCATCAGAGCTTATCAATCCTTTCTCTTTGTTTTGCAAATATGGTTTTATATACATTCTGTCAAGTATTGGACTTGCCAACGATGCCAAAGTCAAATAAAGAAAACAACAACAGGATATGTGAATCACTGGCAAAATTAACATTTATTGCTCATTCTTAATTACCCCTGAGGGGGTGTTGGTGAACAGTCTTCTTGAACTGCTGCTGTCTGTCATGTTGTTACCTGGCAGTGCTTTGAGGGAACAAGTTCCAAGATTTTGACTCTTTAATGATTATAGGACTGTCAATATATTTCTAAGTTTGCTGCATAATTAAAGGGAAACTTGGAAGTGGTGGTGCAGTATATCTTGTAGAGGTGTGTCCAGCTTTGATCTATTTGAGAGCAGGGGCATATTTTAATTCTTTTCTTGAATAAGCCAACTTCACAAAGACTAACTTTGGCATTTCAGAGTCAAAATGATTCCAAAGCAATAAATTGATAGCAAAAATAATAAAATGACCATTAATGTAAAGCGACAGTTAATTACTAAAAGATTTATTTGCCATATTAGTTTGAAAAAAAAGAACAATAAGGAAACAGATTAGACCTCCAGTCCTGAATAGCAGGTACGTAGAGGGATGGGGCTACTTTTTTAAGGAGGTGGATTGAAGTGATTCTGACCTTGCCATCACTTCTGGTGGTGAACAGACCAAAATCGCCTTAGCAGATGCATTTGAAAATGGGGATGAGAAGCAGGTTCACAAACAACTTGAGTTTCCTCCTGCCCCAGCTTGCTTTCTGTAAATATTCTCAGGGGATGCAGAGCAGTGGAACAGATCATTTAGTTTCAATGTTTTCGCTCTCGCACTTTTTTTTCCCCCTTCCCTTCCACACATACACATACATTCCGTCCCTTCCACCAACACATACAACAATACCTTATTGCCTTCCAATCAGAGGCCTGTTCTCCTCTGTTTGGCTCCACTAATCAGCTGCAAAGGTGGGGGAGAAATGACCTCTGAGTAGAGGAACAGCTTCATCTGAACAGAAGTAGGACATTCAGACCTTTGGGCCTGCTTTGCCATTCAATAATATCATGGCCAGTCTGTGCCCATATGCCTCCTTAGGCAACAACTGATCCACCATCCGCTGCCATTTCTGGAAGAGCGTTCCAAACATCTACCACCCTTTGTGTATACAGATGTTTCCTCAATGGCCTGGCCCTAATTCTTACACTCTGTCCCAGTTCTAGAATCTTCAACCAGTGGAAATAGTTTCTCTCCTTCCCTGCAAATATATTAAAAACCTTGATTGAATCACCCCTTAATCCCCTCCATTCTACAGAATAAGTGCCTAATTTGTCCAATTCCTCTTCGCCACTTAACCCCTGAAGTCCAGGTAATACTTTGTAAACCTGTGCTGAATTCCCTCCAGGGTCAAACATCTTTCCTGATCTGCTCAGGCTTCTGTAAGTGGGGTCGAACCAAGGGCTTGTATAACTGCAGCATATCTAAAGGGCTGGAATGTAAGATGTAGGTATGTAGGCTAACCCATGTTCTGCACCCATGTGTGGCATTCTAAAGAGCTATACAACTGAACCCTCAAATCTCTTGAGTCTTCTAGAAAGTACCCTAATCTATTCATTTCAAACTGAAAATGGATAACTCTACACTTGCTCATTAAAATCAAAGACCTATTGCTTTGCGAATTCACTTAACCTATCAATATCCTGTTCTAATTTTATGCTGTCATCAACACTGTTTACCATGCTGTCCAATTTTGTCAATAGTAAATTTGACCTTTTATGCTGTTATCCAGGTCGTTAATTAATATTTTGAATACTTGAGACTCCAGCACTGGTCCTATGGGACACTACTAGCCATGTCACGTGAATTTGAGTACTACTTCACTTTTTCAATTCTGGTTGCATTGCAGGAAACCATTTCCTGTCCATGTCAGTAAATTTCCCTCCATTCCATGGGCTTCCAAACTGATAACAGTCTGTTGTATGGGATTTTATTGAAAACCTTCTGGAAGTTCAGATAAACAGCACCCACTGACTTAGCTCTGTTCACCATCTTTGTCACCAATTTAAAATACTCAGTTTGTCAAGCATGACCTACTCATCGAGAATCTATTCTGACTCTCCCTGATTAGCTGAAATTTTTCAAGGTTAACCATAATTCTATCATTGATTTATATTTAGAATTTTTATATATCTTTAGGAAAGAAAATGGGTTGGTGCACTAGATATGCTTGGTTTAGATAGTATAAGGAAAAAGGGACACAAATGTCTGCAAGACAAGAACAGAATCCATATTGATAAAGATAAAAGATCGTAAAATATCACTCATTCCATAGATGAAGTGTGGAGACCATTTAATAGTGCAAAAGAGAAGGGGGATATCTTCGAGACAGATCAGTCATTCAGATCATAAATAATAATCATGGGGATTTCATTCACCTTTTATCGTGTATTCGGAATCTGAATGGAAATCTTCCCATGCATACAGAACTTCTTTCTAACCCAAGTAATAAAAAAATCTCGAAGGGAGGATTCACTATGGATCTAGCAATGGAGAATGAACCAGAGCAGAGCAGACATGTAGAAGTTATAGAAAATAAGCAATAGTAATCACAAAATTATTATCTTTTTAAAGCTGTAAATGTGACAAAACATGATTGATTAAAGAAATGCTAATTTTAGATATGCTGAGAACATAACTTGAGAAATATTAAAAGTCTTTTAACTGTGATAGGTGAAATGCAGTAATAATCTCACCCTACATATGAGTTGTACCTTTTTAGTATACATGTTTAAGTTCAAAAATGAAAATGACCACTTGTTTGTTTTTGATAAGGCTATTCAGGGTAAAAACAAAAGCCTTTTATTAGGCTTCATCAATGAACTCCAAGCAATCTATTTATGATTAGGCAGTTGTGCCATTTATTTTAAGGATACTTAGGCAATAATCCAGAGTTAGAACTTTATCCTCACCTTTTTTTTTAATCCTAAACAAATGTGTTTCCCTCGTGCACAGGACAATAATAGCTTTGTAGTGATAATACTTCGTAAAGGGAAAAAAAGCAATGTTCTATAAAACAAACTATGTTAGGGTGATTAACTCCTTACAGTCCATTTGACTTTAATTGTTGTAGAAATAAAATTATTGACAGATGTATATCTGTAGAAAATCTTTTGATTGAAACTTCAATTTAATTGGTAAAACTGGTTCCAAGTGTTTGAAAAATGGTCACAGCTCCTCTTCTGATTTTGCAAGATGGTTTTTTTTAAAAAAAAGTTTCAAATGGTCCTGTCTCTACCAAGTTCCAAAATTTCAACTAGCAGAAAGGAGAGATAGACAGCCGTCCTTCCTCTTTCTGATCCTTCTCCCCTTCTGACTCCCCAGGTCTTTGCGGCAGATGTCAAACCCAGCCAGGGTTGCTAGGAAGCAATCAGTCTGGACAGCAATAAAAGCAGTCCACCCATTTTTATTTCAGAAAGTGTCCAAGCATTGCAATTTATATTCTCAACAACTATATACAGCAATAATAGAAAACCTTTAAAACCATTGGTAATGTGGTGCAGAAACAATTATGTTGGTGTGGGGAGCAGGGACAAGAGAGGAATAAGAAATGAATTATTAATAGGGGTTCTCTAATTGGGGGCGAGAGAATATCCTCTGCAGCAAAGATTGAAAGTCTTTGATCTGTTTAGTTGATTACCACATGCCAGACTAAGGGATAACTCATGTTGACTGAGGAAGAACTTTGAAAAGGAGGAATAAGTTTGGCTGTTTTTCGCCCCATGATGCGACAAACAAATTGCACCAAAATCTCCTCTTTGAGTTAATTTCCTGAGTTAGTTAAGCACCCTATTGGTGTACCATCTCATCAAGTTTGACACAAAAGTTGGTATTTGTCACTCAATGAAAATGTTCTTGCTGCAGGCTCACAAGGATTTTAGGGAAGAAACATTCAAACATATTGGTTGAAACTCCAACATATTTCTGAGGGAGTAGCGGTCTATCAGAAGCACCATCTTTCAGAACTGAAACCAAGGCTCTGATTTCTAAGGTGGGCATTAAAACATCCCATGATACTATTGGGATCTATCCTTGTGATCTGGCCAATATTTTAGCCCAAATCAAAATCATTAAATGAAATTCCTGATCATTAGCATATTGCTGATTGTGGGATCTTGCTGTTTACAAGTTGTTTTATGCTAAAATGAGTCAAAGACGACACTTTTTTAAAAAAAAAATCTCTAGTTTTATTGTAAAAAGGGGTTTTGTAACAATTTGAAGTAATGGAGGATAGTGTATTGATGTATCTTTCTCCTTTTATTTTGGAAACCTGAAGTTTAATTCCAGTGCAAAATATTGATATTGAAGTTTGCATTATTAATACTTCATTGATAAAATTATTAACAAAGGAACTAGAAACTTCTCTCTGAATTCTTTTTCTTCACATTTTTAGCAAGAAGAGATTAGCTATCCAATGTTTGTTAGTTATTCTGGATTATTTGAACCAGCTCCAATACTGATTCAAGATCTGGGCATGATGACATGCACATCTTTTTCCCATTGACTACATGAGAATTTGGAGCTGGAGTAGGCTATTTGTTCCCTCAAGCCTGCTCTACCACTTGAAAAGATTGTGGCTGATTTCAAAACGAACCTTAACTCCACTTTTCTGTCCACCTCTTGGAATTCTTGATTTGCCTACTGGGCAAAAAATCTAACTCCATTTTGAATATATTCAATGACTCAGCCTATACCACTCTCTGCAGAAGATCATTCTTCAGATTGATGACCCTTGTGAGGAAAAATAATTGTCCTCGTTAAAGTCTTAAATGGGGAAACCCCTAATTTTGAATATATTACTTATTTCTGAACTTCCTCACAAATGGGTAAAAGCCTTTCAGCAGACATCCATAGCCTACTTTATCCTTCCCAATTTTATACAGTGCTTGGTTTCCCTTGCATTCACTGCCAAATTCCATTTGCATTCTTAATCTCTTCCTGTACCTACATGCTACTGTTTTTGTGATTCATATTACAGGGCATCCAGATCTTAGTATGCTGCAGACTGTTCACATTGAATTACTTTTCTGTTCTTCATGCCAAAATGGACAAATTAACATGTTCTCACATTATATACCATCTGCCAAATGTTTGCCTATTTACTTGACCTATCTAAATCACAATGTGGATTCTTTATTTGCTCTTGACAACTTACTTTCCTGCCTATCTTTGTGTCATCTGTGTATGTAACTGCCTTACATTTGTACCCCTCATCCAAGTTACTGAAGTGTATTGTAAACACAGGTAGCTAAGCCCCTAACATTGATCACTTGGGCAATCCACCAGTTAGTCTATAAACCCAAAAGCGAATCCATTTATCTTTGCTTCCTATTAGCTAACTAATTCTCACCATACTAATATGTTGTTTCCTTTCCTCAGGTAGTTTCCAATCTTCTTAATGTCAAAGTATGATCTTGATTTTAAGTGAAACCCAGGATTTACCCCAAAGAAAATATAGATTGAAGAACTTATTAAATAACTCCTTTTTTTTTTGTCCTCTACTTAGCCTCAGTGTGACACTTGTGACCACACCATCTGAGAGTGCCTGGGTTGTAGTTGGAGTTTACTCTTTGATACAGTCTATCAAATGATCTGTGGGGTCAGTACAGTACTTGGACTTGATTATCTTCACTGGGGGGAATGCTGTCTCATAGTGGGTGGAGTCAAAGTAAGCTTTTAGCTTAAAAGACCAGGATGAAAGGAGTGAGTATTTTTCTGTTTTGATTCCTGGGGACTCGTAGTATACCCTGAACTGGCATTTAGCTCAAACTTACAATGCAATATGATGATCTCCACAGCAATTCCACTGATTTGTACATCAGACACCTGATGGAATTTGGTAACTGATACAAAAATATAGAAAATAGGAGCAGGAGTAGATCAGTTGGCCCTTTGAACCTGCTCCACCATTCAATATAATCATGGCTGATTATCCAACTCAGTACCCTGTTCTTGCATTCTCCACAAATCCTTTGGATCCCTTTAGAGTTTTAGGCTATATCTAACTTCTCCTTTTAAAAACATTCAAAGTTTTTTGGCCTTAATCACTTTCCGTGATAACTAATTCCATAGGCTCACCACTCTCTGGGTGAAGAAATTTCTCCTCCTCTTAAGCCTAAATGACATATCCTGTACCTTTTAGACTGTAACCGTTCATTCTGGATTCCACAATCACAGGGTAAACACAGGAAGGATGTTCCCACTCTCATGCTGTTGGAATATTATGGGTTTGAACTCTGCATTGGGTGACCCACCAAACTGAGACAAAGAACAAAGAAAATTTACAGCCCAGGAACAGGCTCTTCAGTCCTCCAAGCCTGAGCCGATCCAAATGTACTGTCTAAACCCGTCGATCAATTCCTAAGCATCTGCATCCCTCTCTTCTCACCTACTCATGCATTTATCCAGACGCATCTTAAATTAATCTATGGTGCCAGCCTCTACCACCTCTGCTGGCAATGCATTCCAAATGCCCACCACCCTCTGTGTGAAGTACTTGCTGTGTGTATCCCCCTTAAACGTTCCGCCTCTCACCTTGAAAGTGTGACCTCTCATTACTGAATCCTTCACCCTGGGAAAAAGCTTTACTCTACCCACCCTGCCTATACCCTTCATGATTTTATAAATCTCAATTAAGTCCCTCCTCAATCTCTCTTTTTCTAACAAAAATAAACCTAGCCTACTCAACCTTTCTTCATAGCTAGCACCTTCCATACCAGACAACATCCTTGTAAACCTTCTCTGCACCCTCTCCAAAGCATCCGCATCCTTTTTGTTAATTTGGTGCCCAGAACTGTACACAGTAAACTAAATGCGGCCGAACCAATGTCTTGTACAATGTTAACATGACTTGCCAGCTCTTGCACTCAATACCCCGTCCAATGAAAGCAAGCATACCATATGCCTTCTTGACCATTCTATCCACCTGTGCAGCAACCTTTAGGATACAATGGACCTGGATTCCCAGATTTCTCCGCCCATCAACTTTTCCCAAGGCTCTTCCATTCATTGTATAATTCACTCCAGAATTAGTCTTGCCTAAATGTATCACCTCACATTTGTCTCGATTGAACTCCATCTGCCACTTTTCCGCCCAACTTTCCAGTCTATATCAATATCCTCCTGGATTCTCTGACAGTCCCTTATGCTTTCTGCTACTCCACCAATCTTCATGTCATCTGCAAATTTGCTGATCGTACCAACAGTGTCCTCTTCCAGATCATTTATGTATATCACAAACAACAGTGGCCCTAACACTGACCCCTGTGGAACACCACTGGTCACCTTTCTCCATTTTGAGAAACTTTCTTCTACTACTGTCTCCTGCTGCTCAACCAGTTCTTTATCCACCTAGCTAGAACACCCTGCACACCATGTGACTTCACTTTATCTATTAGTTTGCCATGGGGAACCTTCTCAAATGCCTTACTAAAGACCATGTATATGACATCAACAGCCCTTCCTTCATCTATCAACTTGGTCACTTCCTCAAAGAACTCTAAGTTGGTAAGGCACGATCTCCCCCGTACAAAACCATGTTGCTTATCACTGATAAGCCCTTTTATTTTCTCTACATAAATAGATCCTATCCTTCCGTACCTTCTCCAGCAACTTTCCCACCACCAACATCAGGTTCACTGGTCTGTAGTTACCTGGAATATCCCTACCATCCATCTTGTACAGGGAGACAACATGAGCAACCCTCCAGTCCTCTGGCACTTCACCTGTATTTAAGGATGCCACAAACTTGATGATTTGTTCCATCACATACAATTTCTAAAATCACCTGTTGAATTTCTCTGATAATGTCCTCAGTTGTGCACAAAGTTTTCGGAGAGGAAACGTTTTGACTTGAATTTTTTTCTGGCATTTCTCCAGACTCAGGAAATTTTGCAGTGTTTCTTTTTAATTTGGGGGGGACTACAGACCCAGGTACAAGTTGAATGCAGTTGCTGCCCTGATCAAGTGCTAAGTCTCTGCTCTACCTCTGCAGTTCACAGTTTAGCTCGTGCAGTTTTACCATTCTGTCCGTAAGCAACCACTCATTATCTGACCACTCGCTGCTCAAGTCATTCCTTGGGGATTTTAAGAAAAGTGATAATTTCAGACATCAGATCTCCAAAATCCTTCCAGAACCTTCCCTCAACATAACCGCCTCACATCAGTGTGGAGAGTTTTTTTTTAACCATAGGCAGCATCAAGTTTGCTGAGTAAGCATTTAAGCCAAAGGACTTTTGTTCAAATCAAATTGAGAAAAGTCCATAAATTTACTCCATAATGCTTGCTAGTGTATTATACTGCAGTAACTGATGAGAGGGGAAATCAAGAAATCAAATGAAAATGTGTTGTGAGGAACCATCACTGTGCTCTTTATTAGAAATTATGTCCTTAAAAGTCATACACAAGAAAACAATCAGCTGGACTGTGTCTGCCATGTCAATAGATTTATCGAACTACAGTGATAAGCATTCATAATACTGCAAGTCCTCTTGTAGTTCCTGAAAGGTGCCTTTATGAAAAGTATCCACTCAGCTTTTAGAATCATAGGATCCCTCCAGCATGGAAAGAGACCACTAGGCCCATTGATTCTGACCCAACCCTCAAAAGGACATCCTACCCATTCCAAAACCACACCCTATCCCCATAATCCTGCATTTATTGTGGCTAACCCATAGTAAATGACCCACATCCCTGCACACGATAGGGCAACTTAGTATAGCGAATCTATCTAACCTGCGCATCTTTGGACTGTGAGAGGAAACTCCTCTAGGCACTGGGAGAATGTACATACTCCATTTAGATATTCAGCCCAGGCTGAAATCAAACTATGGTCTCTGGTACAATAAGCCACTCTGCCGATAAAATTAAACACAAAAGAGAAGCAAGTTTCTTTCTATTGTGGAAGCATTCAATAATATGCACTGAATTGCTGTTATTTGTTCTTTGTTCTTAAATTCGTTGAATAAAGAATTAGCAGCCACGTTCATTGCTTCTATAATTACTTTGTCAGCCATGAATGACTCTTAGTGTTTCCCACCTTCTAGAAAAATACAAAATGATTCTTCGGTACAGATCTTAACCTTTTTGCTGCTGGTTTAGTAAAAGAATGACTGTTGACCTTTCAAAATGGCCTTCAGTTCTTAAACTTCATTTGTCCAAAGCATGTTGTTCTGGGGTAAACAATCCTTGACTTTACTATGCATCAATCCGTGGAGTTGTTCCAAATTTCCCTGTTTACTACTTGATATACTTTGACGTATCAGGCAAACAACATCAGCCTTACTTTTGATGGAGCCCCATGACGAGTCACTTTGCATAGGTCTCTGAAAACCATGATGTTGTATCATGCACCAATATCTACTTGACAATCGAGGTTGACTTGCTGTTCTCCTTCTGCAGTCATCATTCCACAGCCGCAAGTTATCAATCACCCATTGAACTAACTGAACCAGATTGCTGTATGGTGCAAAGTGATTTTTGGCTGATGTCTTTCCAACAGACCTCTGTACCTGCTTGTTGTGCTTCCTTCCAGTCAAACTCATGCATACAAAATGATTTGGCTTCTTGCATTGAGAACATTACATTAACCCATGGGGTATTCTTTCTTTATATTTGGAGTATTTACATCCTGTTCTTCGTCCAGAAATTTTCAAAGAAACATAGAAAATAGGAGCAAGGTGAGGCCATTTGGCCTTTTGAATTTGTTCTGCCATGGCTGATCAGCCTACTCAGTATCCTATTCCTGTTTTCAAGAATTACATCTTGAAAGCATTGTGTTTTGGTGGCAGAGAATTTTGCAAGTTTATGGCTGTTTGGGTAAAGAAATTTCTCTTCCTCTCAATCCTAAATGGTCTACCCATATCCTAAGAGTCTGATTTCTGGGCCTGAACTCAGTTATTGGGATCATCTTTTGTGCATTTACCCTATCTAGCCCTGTTGAAACTTAATCAGTTTCTGAGATTCCCCCTCATTCTTCTAATACTCAAGTGAACATAGTCCTAACAGATCCAGTCACTTTTCATATGTCAGTTTGTTGCACTCCCTGCATAGTCTCAGATAAGGAGAACAAAATAACATGTAATGCTCCAGGTGAGATCTGACCAAGGCACTGTATAATTAGTGTACTGCTGTACTTCAAACCTCTAACTATGAAGGTCAACATACCGTTTGTCTTTGTCATACCTGCTTCATTGGAATGCTTACTTTCAGCAACTGGTGTACAAAGACTCCCAAGATCTTGTTGCACCTCCCCCTTTCCCAAACAATCACTGTCCAATTAATGATCTGTTTTCTGGTTTTCCCAATTCAAGTGGATAACTCCACATTTATCCACATTATCCTTTGCCTGCCATGTATTTGCCCACTCATTCGAATTGTCCAAATCACACAGAAACATCTCTGCACTCTCCTTGTAAATTACTTTCACCCAGCTTTCTCTTGTCTACAAGTATGGAGATATTACATTCACTTCCCTCATATTGTGAATAGTTGGAATCCACTAGTCACTGGCTGCCACTCAGAAAATGATTAATTTATTTCAAGTTATTGCTTTCTGTTTGCCATCCAGTTCTTTACACTACGCCCAATCCCATGCACTTTAAGTTTGCATTCCAATCTCTCATGTATGTCTTGCTGTCATTTCAGTCTTGGTGGTCTCTCAACATAATGCAAGTTCTGATCTGTTCTGTCATGAATATGTTCTAGCTGCCAATTCACTACCTCAGAACCTCAGCAAATATTGATTTGAATGTAGGCTTCTCCTCACTCAGTTGAAGTGCTCACAATGTGGGCTCTTTAGGCCTAATACAATCCTTTTATCAATTAGACCACCTAATTGCACAAATCCAAATAATTCTGTAATCTGTGTTAATGTTGACACATGTTGGTCAATAAATTTGTTTTTGATATAGAGCCCGCTTGGAGTTCAAAGTGTGCCTTTTAGGCTTTCAAATGTTCTTCTGTCTATTGTGTTTTATTCTTTGGAGAGACTTAAAGTGGAATAGACTTTGTAACAGTCTCTCCTTGACAGAGTTAATAGTGTGGCTATTTGTAGAAGCTCTGGCTTGTTAATTAATTCTACCACAGTTTTGTAACTTTGCCATGGAAATAGAAAATCCACTAGTTTAGCTTCATATCACTGTTTATTTCAGCGGGAGCTATGAGAGGAATATTTTCAGCTGTTGTGTCTTAGCTGCTGCTTACAGCTCTGGTTTCCTGCACCTTTTGGCTTTTAGCAGTTTTCAGAAGATCTGAACACTCCTGTATTCCCATTTAGTAGCTGTATTCAACACAGTTCTTCAACATTTAATCTCAGCCACACACTGCATAATACAGGACAATGGTCTCACATGTATTGAACTCACATGTGTTGGAAGATGGATGCTGGCAGGAAAGTCACATGACTATGTCAAGCCAGGAGGCACATTAGCACAACATATTGAATTTATATTCCAAACACAGTCTGTAAAATGTTATTGTTCTCATTAATATGAACATCAAACTATGCTAGTTTCTTCCCTTTTGTGCCTTTGGATAGCAGTTGTTCATGAATCTACAGTTCACTCCTTGGATGGGCCCAGGTTTTTGTGTTGGAGGCCACATTTGTCAAGGGCAGGGTGTGTCTCACAAACCTCATTGAGTTTTTTGAGAAGGTGACCAAGCATGTAGATGAGTATAGGGCAGTTGATGTTGTATACATGGACCTCAGTAAAGCCTTTGATAAGGTTCTACATGATAGGCTGTTGGAGAAAATGCAGAGGCATGGGATGGAGGGTGATGTAGCAGTTTGGATTAGGAACGGACTTTCTGAAAGAAGGCAGTGAGTGGTGGCTGATGGAAAATATTCAGCCTGGAGTCCCATTACTGGTGGTGTGCTACAAGGATCTGTTTTGGGACCACCAGAGACATAGGTGGGTGGATTAGTAAATCTGCAGATGACACTAAAGTCAGAGGAGTAGGAGTCAGTTTGGAAGAATGTTACAGGTTGCAGGGGGACTTGGATAAACTGCAGAGAGGTGCAAATTGAGTTCAATGCAACTAAATGTGAGGTGTTGCACTTTGGGAAGAATAACAGGAAGGCAGAACACTGGGTCAATGAAAAGATTCTTGGTAGCATGGATGTGCAGAGGGATCTTGGAGTCCATGTACATAGATCCTTGAAAGTTGCTACCTAGGTTGATAGTGCTGTTAAGAAGGCAAATGGTGTGTTAGGTTTCATTGGTAGAGGGATTGAGTTCCAAAGCCACAATATCATGCTGCAGCTATATAAAATGCTAGTGCGGCTGCACTTGGAATATTATGTACAGTTCTGGTAGGCATATTTCGAGAAGGATGTAGAAGCATTGGAAAAGGTGCAGAGAAGATTTACCAGGATGTTGCCGGGTCTGGAGGGAAGGTCTTAGGAGGAAAGGCTGAGCGACTTGGATCTATTTTCATTGGAAAGAAGGTGGCTAAGAGGGGATTTGATAGAGACATGCAAGATGATCAGAGGATTAGACAGAGTAGACAGTGAGAGTCTTTTTCCTAGGATGATGATGTGAGCTTGTACGAGGGGCCATAACTACAAATTGAGGGGTGACCAATTTAAGACAGATGTCAGAAACAGTTTCTTTACACAGTGGTAAAGGCGTGGAATGCCCTACCTGCCAATGTAGTTAACTCAGCCACAGTCGGGAGATTTAAACAACCCTTGGAAAAGCACATGGAAGATGATGGGGATAGTGTAAGGGGACAAGCTGAGAATAGTTCACAGGCCAGTGCAACATTGAGGACTGAAGGGCCTGTTCTGTGTTGTATTGTTCCATGTTCTATATATAGATGTATAGCACAGAAACAGACACTTCAGTCTAACTCATTCGTACCAACTAAATATCCTAAATTAATCTCATCCTATTTACCAGCATTTAGCCCATATCCCTCTTAAACCCTTTCTATTCATGTACCCATCCAGCTGCTTTTTAAATGTTGTAATTGTACCAGCCTTCATCACTTCTTCTGGCAGCTCATTCAATACACACACCACCCTTTGTATGAAAATGTTGCCCCTTAGGTCCCTTTCAAATCTTTCCCCTTCAACCTATGCCCTTCAGTTTTGGATTCCCTTACCCTAGAGAAAAGACCTTTGCTATTCACCCGATCCATGTTCCTCATGATTTTATAAACCACTATAAAGGTCTGCCCTCAGCCTCCAAAACTCGAGGGAAAACAGCCCGAGTCTATTCAACCTTGTGTATAGCTCAAATCCTCCAATTCTGGTAACATTCTTGTAAATATCATTAAACTTGAAAGCATTCAGAAAATATCTTTCCTGTAATGGAGACCAGAATTCAATGCAGTATTCCAGAAGTGACCCAACCAACAACTAGACCTCCTAACTCCTATACTCAAAACACTAACTAATATCATGGCCTCTACAAACTTGAAGGATAAAGAGATCCGAAGCATGGAAACACCTCCATTCACAGGTTCTCTCCAAATCTCTCACAATCCTGATATTACCATACCTCCACTGCCCCTGGGTCAAATTTCTGGAACTGCCTTCCTTACAGCTAGGTAGCATAACTACACCACATGGACTGCATCAGTTCAAAATGGCAGCTCACTAACACCTTCACAAAGGTAATCAATGTTGGTTTAACCAACGGCTCCAGTACAAAAACAGGGACAGCAGCCCCAGAAGCAGCTCCTCAGAGAGACAAAGCAGCTCTGCTGGCTCTGTAGCCTCCATGGTGCAGGGAAAGTACAAATAAAATGGTCAGATTCACCTCAATGGAATCCAAGGCATTTGGAAAGTAGCTGACACAGATCATGTCCATCATACAAACCAGCCTCAATCTATTTACTCCATCAACACTTCCCACTGCCTTGAGAAAACATCCAACACAATCAAAGACCCTTCCCACCCTGGTTATACTCTCTGCCACCCTCTTTCATCAGGCAGAAGATCTAAACATTTGGATGTATGTGCAAATAGATTCAAGAACAGTTTCTTCCCCACGGTTATCAGACTTGGGAATTTCTCTCTCAAATGCTCATTCTGATCCTCTCCCTCTCTCTCTCTCTCTCTCTCTCTGCAACTACTCTGTGGCTGTAACACTGTATTCTGTACTCTGTTCTGTTACCCTGCCGTACTTTATATGGTATGATCTACATGTATAAGCACACAAAACATTTTGCTCTGTATCTCCTTACATGTGATAACAATAAAATCAATCAATTCCAGTGAATTTTGACTGAAAACGTGCTCCTGTCAACCCCAGCCTTTTAATATAACATCTCTCAATGTGAGCAAAAGAGGAGAAGTGATCCCTGAATTCAGGAAGAAAGGAGAAGGGCATGTCCCTATCTACATCAATGGAACTGAGATGGACAGGGTCGAGCGCGTCAAATTCCTAGGAGTGATGATAACTGACAATCTATACTGGACAACCCATGTAGGTGCAACCATTAAGGAGGGACAACAATGCTTCTTCCTCAAGTGACTTAGGAAATTCAGCATGTCCGTAAGGATCCTCACCAACATTTACAGATGCACTACTGAAAGCATTCTATCCGGGTACACACTGGCCTGGTATAGCAATTGCTCTGCCTAGGACTGTAAGAAACCACAGACCGTTGGGGTTACAGCCCAGACTGTTACATAAGGGAACGTCCAATCGATGGACTCCATTTAAACATCTCATTGCCTCAGAAAGGCTACTAGAATCATCAAGAACCCCTCCCACCCCAGTAATGCTCCCTTCCAGCTTCCATCAGGCAGAAGGTACAGGAGGCTGAAACACTCATACCTGCAGGTTCGACGACAGCATCTCCCCTGCTGTTATTAGACTGCCGAATGGACCCCTCAAATTTCAAATCATGTTGATCTTTGCTTTGTGCATCTCCTTTGTAGCTGTAACCTGTGTGCCTCATTCTGTTTAAACACCCTATAATCTGTCTGTCCTTGTTTGCTATGATCTGTTTGTATTGCTCACAAAACAAAGCTTCTCACTGTACATATGTACATGTGACTACAATAAATGAAATTTCTGAGACTGGTCCCAGATTTACTGATTTCAGGCTTTAACTGTTGATCTTAGATCATTTCACTCAGCAATCAGTTCTCACTATGCACATACTTTCTCTAATCCGGTGAGGTGCAAACACAATGTGGAACTGATGTGCTATGTGCAATCCAAGGTTTAAAAAGTGTTTTTCCATGCCATTTTAATTGGTTCAATGCTTTTCCATCAAACACAAGGAGATTTCCTCTGGCCTTAGGATCATACCCTAGGGAAAACCAGGTGGTGAGGGGCTGTTATCATGGGGTGGTCCCAATGTCAATTCAAAGGGATTTAGTTCCTCACACATCTGAAAACTCCATCTCTGCTTGAATGGAACAGCTCCTCCACATCCCCCCCCCCCCCCAACAACAACACACATTTATTCTTGAACATATTCTTGTCACAGCTTGGATGCGATTTTTTTTTCTGACATATAAAGCTGATGAATCATACCCTGAGTGTCTTGTAAAATTGCATTTTATGCATTTATAGCTTTGGGAACATCTAGACTGAACAAAACTTAAAACAAATTTATTTTCTATGCCTTTGTTGCAGCTTGAACATTATATCAGATCTATTTTATACTGAAAACAGTACATACTGTTCTCCATTCTATGAATCTTTAAATACTTGATTTTGGATGTGAACAAATCATTTTGGACTCTATGGTCTATGTGTAACAGTGACTTAAATGTCCTTTGATATAGTCTGTTATTCACCAGTAACATTTCAATGAGTCACTGCTGTGAAAGTTATCATTTGGAAACTTTGGTTCTAAAGTAGAGTGATATGGAAATGCAAACAATAAAATTTACAGTCTATCAAGTCAGGCTTCACTCTAGGATCTGACTTGACCAATATTACTATCAGCTGGGATCATAATACTACAATATTTTGTCCTCCATATTTTGCTTTTAATTCACCTGCCAGACTTCCATTTCCCTCTTCACTGGGTTGAATTTCATTGATCCAATAGTAATGAGGTTGAAAGCAGGAGTGCCAGTACAATTGGCAGATTTTGGATAAGTGTGGGCGTAGTAGGGTTGTTGTAATGGGTGACTTTAACTTTCCCAATATTGTTTGGAACCTCCTTCGAGCAGAAGATTTGAATGGAGCTGTTTTTATAAGGTGTCTTCGGGAGGGTTTCCTAACTCAGTACGTTGATAGGCCAACGAGGGGAGAGGCCATTCTAGACTTAGTGCTCGGTCACGAGCCAGGGCAGGTATCAGATCTTGTGGTGGGAGAGCATTTTGGTGATAGTGACCACAACTGCCTCACATTCTACATAGCTATGGAGAAGGAGAGGACCAGGCAAAATGGGAGGATATTTAATTGAGGAAGAGGAAACGATGATGCGATTAGACATGAGTTAGAAAGCATGGATTGGGAGCAATTGTTCCTTGGTAAAGGCAGTATAGACATGTGGAGACTGTTTAAGGAACAGTTGTTGCAAGTGATGAATAAATATGTCCCTCTGAGACCGGCAAGAAGTGGTAAGATAAAGGAACCTTGGATGACGAGAGCGGTGGAGCTTCTCGTCAAAAGGAAGAAGGTAGTTTACATAAGGTGGAAGAAGACAGGGTCAAGCTCAGCTCTACAGGATTACAGGCAGGCAAGCAAGGAGTTTAAAAATGGTCTGAGGAGAGCCAGGAGGGGGCACGAAAAAGGCTTGGCAGAACGGATTAGGGAGAACACAAAGGCATTTTACACTTATGTGAGGAATAAGAGAATGGTCAAAGAAAGGGCCGATCAGGGATAGCATAGGGAATTTGTGTGTGGAGTCTGAGGATGTAGGGGAAGCCCTAAATAAGTTCTTTACTTCTGTCTTTACAAAAGAAACAAACTTTGTAGTGAATGAAACCTTTGAAGAGCAGGTGTGTCTGCTGAAATGGATAGAGATAGAAGAAGCTGATGTGCTGAAAATTTTGTCAAACATTAAGATTGACAAGTCACTAGGCCCGGACCAGATTTGTCCTCGGCTGCTTTGGGAAACGAGAAATGTAATTGCTTTGCCACTTGCGAAGATCTTTTCATCCTCGCTCTCCACTGGAATCGTACCTGAGGACTGGAGAGAGGCAAATGTAATTCCTCTCTTCAGGAAAGGAAATAGGGAAATCCCTGGCAATTACAGACCAATAAGTCTCACATCTGTTGTCTGCAAGTTGTTAGAAAGGATTCTGAGGGTAGGATTTATGACCATCTGGAAGAGCATGGCTTGATTAAATGCAGTCAACACGGCTTTGTGAGGGGGCAGGTCATGGATCACAAACCTTATCGAGTTCTTTGAGGATGTGACTAGAAAAGTTGATGATGGTCGAGCTGTGGATGTGGTGTATATGGACTTCAGCAAGGCATTTGATAAGGTTCTCCATGGTAGGCTCATTCAGAAGGTCAGGAGGGATGGGATTCAGGGGAAGATAGTTGTCTGGATACAGAATTGGCTGGCCAACAGAAGACAGCGAGTGGTATTAGAAGGAAAATATTCTGCCTGGAAGTCTATGGTGAGTGGTGTTCCACAGGGCTCTGTCCTTGGGCCTCTATTGTTTGTAATTTTTATTAATGACTTGGATGAGGGGATTGAAGGATGGGTCAGCAAGTTTGCAGATGACACAAAGGTTGGAAGTGTCGTTGACAGTATAGATGGCTGTTGTAGGCTGCAGTGGGATATTGACAGGAGGCAGAGATGGGCTGAGAGTTGGCAGATGGAGTTCAACCTGGATAAACGTGAGGTGATGCATTTTGGAAGGTTGAATTTGAAAGCTAAGTACAGGATTAAGGATAGGATTCTTGGCAGTGTGTAGGAACAGAGGGATCTTGGTGTGCAGGTACATAGATCCCTTAAAATGGCCACCCAAGTGGACAGGGTTGTTAAGAAAGCAGATGGTGTTTTGGCTTTCATTAACAGGGGGATTGAGTTTAAGAGCTGTGAGATCTTGTTGCAGCTCTATAAAACTTTGGTTAGACTGCACTTGGAACACTGCGTCCAGTTCTGGTCGCTCTATTATAAGAAAGATGTGGATGCTTTGGAGTGGGTTCAGAGAAGGTTTACCAGGATGCTGCCTGGACTAGAGCGCTTATCTTATGAGGAGAGGTTGACTGAGCTCAGACTTTTTCCATTGGAGAAAAGGAGGAGAAGAGGGGACCTAATTGAGGTATACAAGATAATGAGAGGCATAGACAGAGTCGAGAGCCAGAGACTATTTCCCAGGGCAGAAATGACCAACATGAGGGGTCATAGTTTTAAGCTGGTTGGAGGAAAGTATAGCGGGGATGTCAGAGGCGGGTTCTTTACACAGAGAGTTGTGAGAGCATGAAATGCGTTGCCAGCAGCAATTGTGGAGGCAGGGTTGTTGGGGACATTTAAGAGACTCCTGGACATCCATATGGTCACAGAAATTTGAGGGTGCATACATGAGGATCAGTGGTCGGCACAACATTGTTGGCTGAAGGGCCTGTTCTGTGCTGTACTGTTCTATGTTCTAATAAGCAGGGACTTTTGAAGCATCCTGTCATTTGGGAATATTTCTTGGGAAGGTTGAGACTAGAATCAATTGTCACCCTAGTGACACAGACAACCAATTGAGATGATGAAAGCCCCAAATTGGGAATATTTCAGAAGGCCCTCTAGCATTCTGATACTGCTGGAGTATTACACTGACTTAGCCACTCCACGTGTGACAATAGAGATGACCTGGAAGGCTATTGGAGGCAGGAACCCAACGTCCCAGTGAAAGTCCCATGAGCTAAGCTATTCATCTGAAAAGTTTTTCCCCTCACTGCAAAAGGCCAAGCTGCCTCACTCCTTCCACTCTCTGGACCACATCGATCAGTGGAACTGTGGATATTCCAAAGCTCGTTGACCTCAGATTGTTGCAGCAGTATCAGGATCCACTCACCGTCTTCAACTGGATGGTGAAAACAGAAGCAGCCAATTAAGAGGCCACCTCCCGAAAGATTGCACGAGAGAGTATTTTTCGACCAAGTGTGGACTGTGGACCCTTGTTTATGTCCTAAGCCTATTGCATGACCCAATGCAATGGACCCAAATTGTTTTCATTCAAATCATCCACTCTAACAGATGGACTTGATTGAATGGATGTGTAGTTAGTTTAAATGAGAATCAGAGTTGGAACTTTAAAAAGGACAATAATTAAAAGATTTGGCCAACTGTGATAAAAGCTGAGACTGTGACAATAACTTTGTTCCATTATTTTTGTTGCTAAACAGTGTTCTTTCTTTGTTCTTTTTTTGGCTAATTCACAGACGTTGTTCCTCAGCCTGTTCTGATCTCCTTCTGCTGATATCTAAGTGTTCCTTTCCTCAATCAGCCTCCATTTCCCAAACAACCCAAGGTTGCAGTCTCTTTGTCCTAATCTGTTCACGGCTAAGAATTCAGAGTTACAACCCACAACTATCCTGCCCCCAACCCCACAGCACATGTCTCAGAATTCTTGAGTTTTGTTTTTCCTTCCAGTCAGGCACTGTTGCAAAGAAATACAAGCTTGGAAACTTACATTAGTGATGACAAATGCTCGCACATCTCCTCTGTTGGTCTCGGAGACAGGAGATTTCATGATATCTTGCTTAGATTTGAAAGAAATAAATTAAAATATTCACCACCTGATATCAGCTTACTGAGTGCAGTATGGACTTTGAAGTTGGTAACTTCCTGATTTATAATGTTATGGACCAGGCCAGATCTCCCCCCTCAAAATATTTAAAGATAGCCCAGACTATAACACTTCCTTATTTAAAGGCAGATATGAAATGGGTGTTCCAGGTGTAATGCAGCAGGTCAAACCATTTGATTTTAAGCAAAACACAATTTATTTAAAAGCTACAATTAAAACACGAACTAATGAAAGCAGAATTTAGAGTAACATAACTATTGGAAACCTTAGCCCAATATTCAATACCTTTACCTTAACTAATTATTTGTTCCAATACAATAACATCTCAACAACACACCCCTTGAGTTCCAGCTAATCCATCCCCTTGTTCTCGTAATTAGCCAGCCATTATGCTGCCATGTCTTCTCATGACAAATGGAGAACATACAGAGTTTTGTTACTTAGGCTGTTTGATTGACAGTCAAGACAAATTTAGCTTTCTCCCATCTTCAAAGCCTTTATAACTAACAAATGAAAATATTTCAATAAAAATGGAAGAGGATTGTTCTGGAGATTAGTTTTTAATTCCTAGAGGCTCCAATTTGATCCAGACTGAAATTCTAACTCTCAGCAGATTTATTTTCATATATTTATGAAGCCATTCACATGGCAATTGAAAGGTTACTCCTAAATTCAACCTGAATTTACAATGTTACTGAAAACGTCAGAGACTGGTAACTATAGTTGTGGTGTAAAATGGCATAAGGACCAATGCTCTGAGAAGGGAAGGAGATAGTGAAACTAGATTACCTTGGAGTAAAGAATTAAACATCTGGAAATGATTAGATTACTTACAGTGTAAGTAAGTGGAAACAGGCCCTTCAGCCCAACAAATCCACACTGACCTGCTGAAGCGTGACCCACCCAGACCCATTCCCCTACACCTAACATTAAGGGTAATTTAGCATGGCCAATTCACCCAACCTGCACATTTTTGGACTGTGGGAGGAAACCCATGCAGACACGGGAAGAATGTGCAAACTCTACACAGTTAGTCAACTGAGGCAGGAATTGAACCCGGGTTCTGGCACTGAGAGGCAGCAGTGCTAGCCACAGTGCCACCGTGCCATCTGGTGTAGTATCAGTATCAGACAAAAAGATAAAATCTTGAGATAAAAACCAGGAATAAAATGCTGAAGATGCTACTTCAAGCTGAGTATGTTTATGATAAGGGGCCTAGTAACTCCAGGAAGAATGTATCTACAATTCCAAGGCACAACTTGTAGACTTTAATGATTTTGATCTGTCAAGATGTCAGGAAAGGGACTCTAGTGTGGTGTACAAGTGACATCCTTGAATATTATACAATTTATATCTCGGGTATTATACAAAGGCTGAACAAAAGTAATCAACAAAATGCTCAAAAGTCGAAGTAAAGCTGAAAAAGCTCTTCTGAAAGCAATGGGTGTTTTCCTTAAGCATAAAAGAAGCAATGCAACAGAAATCCATATCAAACATCGAAACTCCATTATTTACTTTGCAGGGTTTCAAAACTACGTAAAAGAAGGTAAAGAAAATCCATTCGTTATGCATAAAAATTCATTAGTTCTAAAGTTAGAGTTGAAAAATTCTTTTAAAAAACAAAATTGCCATGACTACAAAAAACATGAACAAAACTATGTTACTAACTCAAAAACCACAATTTCCAGTAAATGATATTAAAAGTCCATTTAATTGTGAGTTTACATCACAATTTAGTTGACAATTTAGCATTAGTTAAGCCACTTTTGGAATACTGCATTCAGTTCTGGTCTCCCTGCCATAGGAAAGATGTTGTGAAGCTTAAGAGAGTTCAGAAAAAATTACAAAGATGTTGTTAGGTTGGATGGCTTGAGCTACAGGGAGAGGCTAAATAAGCTGGGGCTCTTTTCCCAAGAGCATCGGTGGTTGATTGGTGACTGTGTAGATGTTTATAAAATCATGAAGAGCATGGATACATTGAATAGTCAAAATCTTTTCTCCAGGGTAGTGGAGTCCAAAACTAGAGGGCATAGATCTAAGATGAGAAGGGAAGGACTGAAAGGTGACCTAAGGTGCAAAGTTTACATGCAGAGAGTGGTATGTACTGTCAGAGGTGCTAGAGGCAGGTACAATCACAACATTTAAAGGATATCTGGATGGGTATATGAATAGGAAAGTTTCAGAGGGATATTGGCTAAATGCTGGTAAACGGGACTAGATAAACCTAGAATATCTGGTCGGCATGACTCTATTTGGGAAGGAAGGGCTAATGAACGATTGGATAATTTTGTGTTACTTACATCATTATTAGAAGGAAACCTAAATTAAACACTAATTAACACAGGAACTTTTGAATTCTGTTTCTTTGCTCAATGTTTTAGTAGAAGTGTAGAGGCATCATCCTGATTACTTTAAGCACTCTTCAATTAAACATGCATGCAATGATTTCCCAGATGAAGTTTTGTGAAATGTATTTTCGTGAAAGGTGATGAATTAGAAGTATAAAATGAACTTTAGTGTGATTTAACTGCATGATAGATGTTCCTAGGAAAGATGCTCCTATCCACACAGGACATGAAAGGCAGAAAATTTTGACAGAATTCTGAGTTACAGTTTAAGTATTGTAAATTCAGACACAACAATTTCACCAACGCAAAAATGTTAGGTCTTCGTGTCATCACGTTATACTTCTGAGAGTATTCATATTTGTATCAAAAAAAAATTCCACTGTGACATCTACCATCTGGCAATTGCCTTACGATATCAACACCAATGATTACAAATACAAATGATGCTTGCCAACTATCTTGCTTTTCTGATGAGGCAGTCCCATGGTATTTCAGCTTACTGACTCTCTATCTAAGAGCTACCTCAGTTATCTGCCGCTGCTCTGATAGCTTTTATTGATGTTTACTTGGCCTCAGTAAAACTTCAGCTCATTCAAACAAACCGGCCACAGCCTGTCTTAATCCAAGGCATATTTACCTGTCACACCTCTCCTTACTGACCTATATTGAGTCCCATTGCCTGCTAGCCAAGGGCTACACCAGAATAGGTAACAGCTATGTCTTAACAAGGGTGATAGGAAAAGTGGCCAACTTCACAGGAACAATAGCATGTTGTGCAAAGCAGGACCAGGCACTGCTCATTAAGCAAGAATTGGGTGGTAAGTCTTCTAAGAGGCTGCTCGACCTTCATGGTTATCATGGCTACTAAATTAAAGATAGAAGAGAGGACAGTGGAAAGATGTATACTGTCTATGAAACCCTTGGATAGATGATCTTAATGTCACAAGGGTCATAGAAGTCAAACTTTCTGGAAATTTCAACAGAAAACATTAAAACATTTAAAAATGAGGTTTTGAAGAAATTGGCAGTACAAACTACGAATGGCCATCACAGATTCAGGACATGAGCTCAGAGTTCAAAGAATACAGACAGATCCAGCTGAGTGACTGAATCCTGGCCAGCTATCCCTCAGAGTGCAGGTAAAACCAGAGTCTCAGTAAGGATCTGGGGCAATTTTGTTTCTAACCCGATACAACTTTATACTGTAGTGCTAAACTGACTGAGTTTAAATAAAGAAGTAATTGCTGTAACAGTACAGGCAGTAATCATTGTATATACTGGCATTGATCCAGAAAGGGCAACAGACAACAGCCCTATGTGAAATCAAGAAATCATTGACTGTGGCAGATACAAAGACAATGAATCATGCTAACATCTTGACTGCAGTGCTGAATACATGTATTTTCGAACTAGCTGCACCAACAACCAGGGTGTTCCAGTTCAGCTAGTGTATTGGAATCTACATGACAAAATGGAAAACTGTCTTAACTAGGTCCTGTTCTTTCAGAAACAAACAATCCTACCAACCTATCAAATAATACAGGTACCTATGAACCAAACTCAGAAGTTCTTTCCTTAAGTTCAGGGCATAGGGTTAGGGTGAGAAAGGAAAGATATAAAAGAGACCTAAGGGGCAACTTTTTCACGCAGAGGGTGGCACGTGTATGAAATGAGCTGCCAGAGGAAGTGGTGGAGGCTGGTACAATTGCAACATTTAAGAGGCATTTGGATGGGTATATGAATAGGAAGGGTTTGGAGGGATTAGATTACTTACAGTGTGGAAACAGGCCCTTCGGCCCAACAAGTCCACACCAACCCGCCGAAGCGCAACCCACCCATACTCCTACATTTACCCCTTACCTAACACTACGGGCAATTTAGCATAGCCAATTCACCTGACCCGCACATCTTTGGACTGTGGGAGGAAACCAGAGCACCCGGAGGAAACCCACGCAGACACGGGGAGAATGTGCAAACTCCACACAGTCAGTCACCTGAGTCGGGAATTGAACCCGGGTCTCAGGTGCTGTGAGGCAGCAGTGCTAACCACTGTGCCACCGTGCCGCCCACAGTGGACCTGGTGCTGGCAGGTGGGACTAGATTGGGTTGGGATATCTGGTCGGTATGGACAGGTTGGACCAAAGGGTCTGTTTCCGTGCTGTACATCCCTATGACTCCTTTGCATCACTATATCTCAGATTTTTAAAAGAACTTTCATTAAAATATACCAGCACACATGCCTTTGTTATTTGTTCCTCTGTAAAGCTCTTTGGAGCCCTTAAATACATTGTATGGTCAGGAGTAGTTATTATTGCTATTTAATACTGCTACAGTAATCATGGATGATTTTAATTTTCACAGACTGGGCAGATCATAATAGTAATAATACTGTGATCTCAGCCAATATTATTACTGGAAAAGTCAGGTCTCAGCCTGAAATATGGCTTGATTGTTAAATAAATAAACAAAAAAAAAGTATGATCAATGTAATCTCTCACTTAAACATGAGCATAAAATGCTACAGATCTGATTTCAATAATAAAATTAAAGTGTAATATGCAAAAGGTCAATAAAATAAAACGTATATATAAAAACATGCTGTGAAAGATTTTAAAACAAGAAAAATACAATACTTCCTTCTATCTCAATTGTATTTATTTACAGTATTCAAATTCCCTCCTCTACCACAATCATTGTTTTGATTTAACTGTTCCTTTCAATTTAGTCTTAAG
This sequence comes from Hemiscyllium ocellatum, assembly GCF_020745735.1. Classification (NCBI taxonomy): domain Eukaryota; kingdom Metazoa; phylum Chordata; class Chondrichthyes; order Orectolobiformes; family Hemiscylliidae; genus Hemiscyllium; species Hemiscyllium ocellatum. The sequence continues at coordinate 55,814,638 of NC_083410.1, read as the reverse complement.
AATTTGATGAACTCTTCCATAAGTATTCGCTTAACCAAATGTAGAATTCCTCAGCTTCAATTAACCCCATCAGTACTATAACTAAACACTTCTGGTCTGGAGTTTTCAAACTAAAACTATTCAATGAGATAACCTATTTTATAACTTCTCAGAACTAATTCCTTTCTCTAGGAATAACTGTTTCTTATGTTAAAAATTCATGTAGGACATCTTCCAAATTAAACAAAAAGCTATTCAAGCAATGGGCACATCCCCTAAGCAAAATAAATTCCTGAGACTTTTCACTAAAAGCAGACTAATATTTCTCAATGATTATTCTGTCCAAGGTAAATGTCTCCCAACGCAAATATTCCCATTCGCACTCGGGACCATTTCCCTCACACAACCTTTCAGAAAAAAAAACAGAATCCAGAAATACTGACAGAGCAAAGCCCACGTGCCACCAGTTAGTAATCCAAACTCAAATAAATTATTTAAATAGATATAGGTCATGCAGCCTCCAATACCGTGGGCAGGGTGATTTCGATCAGAGGATCTGTGCTTCTGCATGCCATGGAGTGTGTCAGGGTCAGTCCTGAGGAACCATAGCAGATAGTTGAGTGATAGACAGGTCCAAAATAAGTTCAGAGATGTAGAGGCATCAGTCAGGCATCTGGGCACTTCTCATCGAAGGCTGTCCATTTAGATTGCTCAAGGCACGATCACTCCAATAGGCTCATCCAAAGAAACTATGGGAAAAGGGGAGATGGGGGAAGGATGCTGCTTTGGAAAGGAGATTCAAGAACCAGTTCATGGGAATGAGGAACTGCTGGCTGTGGAATAGCAAAGCAACAACTGTATTTAAAGGGTGAGAGGATTATAGTAATGTATGGATAGGAATGGAGTAATGCAGGGAAGAGATGGGGTCATGATCAGGAGAACCCTAGCTTCACGACTGAGATAGTGAATGTCCACCTGTGGCATAGTCATCTTATTTGCCAGAGGCTGGGGGCATTAAAGTTGAACAGGTCCAGGCTCACATAGAGAGGTTGGGTAGGGACCTGAGGAGGTGAGATGCCTTTGGGTTTTACAGGAAGGGTTATCAAGAAGTGGGTGTGTATATTCAAGGCCTCAGTGACATATCCAGGCAGAGACCAGATTATACCGTCCAAACAGTGTTCACTGTCATCCTCGATCCTGCTGGAAATTGAAAGAGCACAATGTGTAAGAAGATGGCTGTAGCACAGACTGTGCAGGGGAAGTTTCTAGACTTATGAGGGTGGAAGTTGGGAGACCCACCAATCTGCAACATACCCAAGAGACCCATGCACTGCATAGGAAACAGATCTGCAATGACACAAATCCCTAACAAAGTGATTGCATTGGCTTTGTGTGTGCTGTTCACCTCCCTGCCGCATACTCCAGTGACCACTTCATTCACATCATTACTTTCATACACAGAGGCCAGAGAAAAGGTAATGGAGAAAAGGCAGGAAAGAGAATTTGAGAATCATCAGATCAGCCATGATCTCATTGAATGATAGAGGAGATACAAAGGGCAGAATGACCTACTTTTGCTCCTATGTCTGACAGTCTTGTAGGGACAATAAGGATATTTGATCACAAGGAACAATGTGTCAGCAGAACCCCTTGCCCTCTTTGTAGCCTGGGCCCATTGCTTCTGTATGCTGCAGAAGGTTCTTGACATTGGATTTGATCCATGGTATACCCTGTATGGACATAACTGACAGTTACATTTGGGGCTACTCAATCAAACAAATGCATTGCAGAACCAAGATCATTTAGAACTGTGGAAATCATAGAAACTGGGAGTAGGAGTCGGCCATTTGAACCTTCACCATTCAATATGATCACAGCTGGTCCTCGATCTCAATGCTACCTTCCCACTTTCTCCATACCCCTTCATCCTTTAACATCTAAAAATCTATTTTTCTCTTCCTTAGGTCACGTCAATGGAGGCGATCACATGCCTGTAGAAGCTGAGTCCCCGTGATATAGCTACACTCCTGCAGTTTCTGGATTATGAGGGGCCCCTTACTTCCCACAAACCTGCCTGTCCTCTGATTCCACCCTTGGTCCTCTCTTGCCTGGGCTGAGCTGGTGCCCAGTGTCCAACAGTCCTCCACTGGCCTGCAATATTTCCTCTCTGGCCAACTAAGACGCTGTCGCAGTGATTATGCTCCCAAATGTTCTAAGGCTGATGCATCCACCTGAGCTGGTGGAAGGTACAGGAGCTGAAAATGTGTTGCTGGAAAAGCGCAGCAGGTCAGGCAGCATCCAAGGAACAGGAAATTTAATGTTTCGGGCATAAGCCCTTCTTCAGGAAGGTACAGGAGGCAGCATTAGCGATGTCTTTTCCTCAGAGATCAAGAAGCGTCAAGACCAATGATCACTGTGACCTTGTCTTTCTGACATGCCTTCTCTGTTTCCCAGTACATGTTGCGCCCCAGGTCCTGACCACTGTTAGGAGGTCTGCACATAACTCCCAGTATGGTTTTTTTGCCTTTGTGGTTCCTCAATTCCACCCACACAGACTCCACATCATCCGACGCTATGTCATTCAGTGCCATAGATTTAATTTTGTTCTTAACTAACAAGGCAACCCCACCCCCCTCTGCCCGCCTCCCTGTCTTTTTGATAAGTTGAAAATCCATGGATGTTTAACTGCCAGTCCTGACCCCCCTGTAACCACATCTCTGCGATGTTCTCGTGAAGAGGATAAATAGGGTGGTCAGTAGGACTTTAAACTCCTGAGTTGGGGGGAAGAGAAAGTGAAAGCGACAGGGAGTATAGAGTTAAATGGAAAGAGAAGCAGCAGGATAGCATGTATAGCTTGAGGCCAACTGGGAATGCAGCAAAAAGGAAGGATAACTTAGGACATCTTATGACTTTCAATATCTCTAATGATAAGAAAGTTAGCATTAAGGCACTTTACCTGAATGCTCGGAGCATTCGTAACAAAGCAGATGAACTAATGGCACAGTTCATCATGAATGATTATGATGTGGTAGGCATCACAGAGATGTGGTTACAGGGGGGTCAGGACTGGCAGTTAAACATCCATGGATTTTCAACTTATTGAAAAGACGGGGAGGCGGGCAGAGGGGGGAGGCGGGGTTGCCTTGTTAGTGAAGAACAAAATTAAATCTATGGCACTGAATAACATGGTGTTGGATGATGTGGAGTCTGTGTGGGTGGAATTGAGGAACCACAAAGGCAAAAAAACCATACTGGGAGTTATGTGCAGACCTCCTAACAGTGGTCAGGACCTGGGGCGCAACATGTACCGGGAAATAGAAAAGGCATGTCAGAAAGGCAAGGTCACGGTGATCATGGCAGACTTCAATATGCAGGTGGACTGGGTAAATAATGTTGCCAGTGGATCCAAAGAAAGGGAATTCATGGAATGCTTACAGGATGGCTTTTTGGAACAGCTTGTCATGGAGCCCACAAGGGAGCAGGCTATTCTGGACCTAGTGCTATGTAATGAACCAGACTTTATAAAAAATCTTCAAGTAAGGGAACACTTAGGAAGCAGCGATTATAATATGGTAGAGTTCAGTCTGCAGTTTGAAAGAGAGAAGGCAAAATCGGATGTAATGGTGTTACAGTTAAATAAATGTAATTATGAGGGCATGAGAGAGGAACTGACGAAAATAGACTGGAAGCAGAGCCTAGCGGGGAAGACAGTAGAGCAAAAATGGCAGGAGTTTATGGGTATAATTGAGGACACTGTACAGAGGTTCATCCCCAAGAAAAGAAAGATTATCCGGGGAGGGATTTGACAGCCATGGCTGACAAAGGAAATTAGGAAATGTATTAAAGAAAAAGAGAGATCCTACAAAGTGGCTAAGAGCAGTGGGAAATCAGAAGGTTGGGAAGGCTATAAAAATAAACAGAGGATAACAAAGAGAGAAATAAGGAAGGAGCGGAACAAATATGAAGGTAGGCTAGCCAGTAATATTAGAAATGATAGTAAAAGTTTCTTTCACTACATAAGAAACAAATGACAGGCAAAAGTAGACATTGGGCCACTTCAAACTGATGTTGGAAGCCTAGTGATTGGAGATAAGGAAATAGCTGGAGAACTTAATAAGTACTTTGCGTCAGTCTTCACAGTGGAAGACATGAGTAATATCCCAACAATTAAAGGGAGTCAGGGGGCTGAGTTGGGTATGGTTGCCATTACAAAAGAGAAAGTGCTAGAAAAGCTAAAAGGTCTTAAAATTGATAAATCTCCTGGCCCCGATGGGCTACATCCTAGAGTTCCGAGGGAGGTGGCTGAGGAAATAGCGAAGGCGTTGGTTGAGATCTTTCAGAAGTCACTGGAGTCAGGGAAAGTCCCGGATGATTGGAAGATCACTGTTGTAACCCCCTTGTTCAAGAAAGGATCAAGACAAAAGATGGGAAATTATAGGCCAATTAACCTAACCTTGGTTGTTGGTAAAATTCTAGAATCCATCATTAAGGATGAGGTTTCTAAATTCTTGGAAGAGCAGGGTCAGATTAGAACAAGTCAACATGGATTTAGTAAGGGGAGGTCATGCCTGACAAACCTGTTGGAATTCTTTGAAGAGGTGACAAGTAGGTTAGACCAGGGAAACCCAGTGGATGTGGAGTATCTAGACTTCCAAAAGGCCTTTGATAAGGTGCCACACGGGAGGCTGCTGAGCAAGGTGACGGCCCATGGTGTTCGAGGTGAGCTGCTGGTATGGATTGAGGATTGGCTGTCTGACAGAAGGCAGAGAGTTGGGATAAAAGGTTTATTTTGGAATGGCAGCCGGTGACAAGTGGTGTCCCGCAGGGTTCAGTGTTGGGGCTGCAGCTGTTCACATTATATATTAATGATCTGGATGAAGGAACTGGAGGCATTCTAGCAAAGTTTGCTGATGATAGGAAGTTAGGTGGACAGGCAGGTAGTACTGAGGAAGTGGGGAGGCTGCAGAAAGATCTAGACAGTTTGGGAGAGTGGTCCAGGAAATGGCTGATGGAATTCAATGTGAGCAAATGCGAGGTCTTGCACTTTGGAAAAAAGAATACAAGCATGGACTACTTTCTAAACGGTGAGAAAATTCTTAAAGCCAAAGTACAAAGGGATCTGGGAGTGCTGATCGAGGATTCTCTAAAGGTAAACATGCAGGTTGAGTCCATGATTAAGAAAGCAAATGCAATGTTGTCATTTATCTTAAGAGGGTTGGAATATAAAAGCACCGTTGTGCTACTGAGACTTTATAAAGCTCTGGTTAGGCCCCATTTGGAGTACTGTGTCCAGTTTTGGTCCCCATACCTCAGGAAGGACATACTGGCTCTGGAGCGTGTCCAGCGGAGATTCACACGGATGACCCTGGAATGGTAGGTCTAACATATGAGGAACGGCTGAGGATCTTGGGATTGTATTCATTGGAGTTTAGAAGATTAAGGGGAGATCTAATAGAAACTTACAAGATAATACATGGCTTGGAAAGGGTGGACGCTAGGAAATTGTTTCCGTTAGGTGAGGAGACTAGGACCTGTGGACACAGCCTTAGAATTAGAGAGGGTCAATTCAGAACAGAAATGCGGAGACATTTCTTCATTCCGAGAGTGGTGGGCTTGTGGAATTCATTGTCGTGGAGTGCAGTGGAGGCCGGGATGCTAAATGTCTTCAAGGCAGAGATTGATAAATTCTTGATGTCACAAGGAATTAAGGGCTACGGGGAGAATGCGAGTAAGTGGAGTTGAAACGTCCATCAGCCATGATTGAATGGAGGAGTGGACTCAATGGGCCGAATGGCCTTACTTCCACTCCTATGTCTAATGGTATTAAGGCACATTTGGATAGTGCAGGCTATTTCTCTGCTAGGATCACAGACATCTTATTGGCAGCTGCAAGAAATAAGGGACAGAAGGCATAGCAGTCAACGGTTGGAATTATGTGCCATGAATGACACCAACAGTGGAATTACTGTGAGAGTTACACTGGAATGAAGAGTACGTTACAGTCAAAGTCATACTGCATGGAAACAGACCCTTTGGTCCAACTCGTCCATGCTGACCAAGTTTTCCAAACTAAACTAGTCCCATTTGTTTCTAAACCTTTCTTATTCATGTACATGTCCAAATGTCTTTTAAATGTTGTAACTCTACCTACATCTATTAATTTCTCTGGCAGTTCATTCCACATACAAACCACTCCTCTCTGTGTGAAAACGTTGCCCCTCAGGTCACTTTTAAATCTTTTTCCTCTCACCTTAAAGATATGCCATCTGGTTTTGAACTCCCCGATCCTAGAGAAAGGACTTTTGCTATTCACCTTATCATGCCCCTCATGATTTTAAAACTCCTACAAAAGGTCACCGCTCAACCTCCTATGCTCCAAATAAAAACATCCCAGCAAATCCAGCCTCTACTTATAACTCAAACCTTCCTGTCTCAGATATATCTTTGGAGAGAGTTCAGAAAATATTTATAATCAGTTGGTAGGACATGGATAGCTTGGTATTCTGGCAGAAGCAGTCTTGATCTTCTAATGAGAGGAACAGGATTTCGTCTTCTGATGGGTAAGGAGTCTGATTTGTAAGTCACTTATCTATTAGTTTAAATTAGGATAATTAACCTGAACCAGATGGACTTCACCCCCCAGGGATTTATGAGAGATAGTTGAAGAGCTAGTGAAGGTGTTAGTGCTGATCTTTCAGGAAGCACTAGAATCAGGAAGGGGCCCGGTGGCTAGAAAATTGCTAACATGGCACCCCTATTTAAAAAAAAGAGAGTAAGACAAGAAAGAAAATTACAGACGGATTAACCTAAACTCAGTCATGGGTGTGATCCTGGAATTCATTGTGAAGGAGGAGATTTCTGAATACTTGGAAGTCTATGGTAAAATTGGGCAAAGTCAGCATGGTTTCATCAAGGGGAGGTCACGTCTTACAAATCTGCTAGAATTCTTTGAGGAAGTAATGAGCAGGTTAGACCAAAGAGAGCCAATGGATGTTATCTACCTTTGACAAGGTGCTGCACAGGAGGCTATTGAGTAAGATAAGGGTCCAAGGTGATAGAGGCAAGGTGCTAGCACGGATAGAAGATTGGCTGTCTGGCAGCAGGCAGACAGTGGGGATGAAAAGGTCCTTCTCAGGATGGCAGCCAGTGACAATAGGTGTTCTGCAAGGCGGTGTGTTGGGACCACAACTTTATATATTAACGATGAAGGAACTGAGGGCCTTCAGACTGCATTTGCAGATGATAGAAAGATAGATAGAGGCTCGAGGCTGCAGACGATTTGGACATGATAGGAGTGGGCAAAGAAGTGGCAGATGGAGTACAATTTGGAAAGTGAGAGGTCATGAACTTTGGTAGGAAGAAGAATAGGCATGTACTATTTTCTAATGGGGAGAAATTTCAGAAGTCTGAAGTTTAAAAGGATTGGGGGGGATCTAATTGAAACATACAGAATACTGAATGGTCTGGACAAAGTAGATGTTGGGAAGATATTTCCATTGGTAGGAGAGACTAGGTCCTGAGGGCATAGTCTTCAAGTAAAGGGAAGACCTTTTAGAACAGAGATAAGGAGAAAATTATTCAGCCAGAGAGTGGTGAATCTATGGAACTCTTTGCCACAGAAGGCTGTGGAGGTCAAGTCATTGATATATTTAAGGCCGAGATAGACAGGTTCTTGAGTATCAAGGACTATGGGAAGAAAGCAGGAGAATGGGGTTGTGAAAATTAGCCATGATTGAATGGAACAGCAAACTTGATGGGCTGAATGGCCTAACTTCTACTCTTGTGTGTTATGGTCTTGTAGTTTCTTTCTCCCTTTTTCTCTTTGAACTCTGAAAGATAGAGAAAACATTTATAAAGGTCAACCTGAGACTGTGGTTCTGGATCACTGGAGTAAAATATCATCTTCCTTTGGAGTTAAGTGAAGAATTAGTTCTATGTGATCATTTGTTACTTCCATTATCCATCAGTTAAGGTGACACTACTATGAAAGTTCAGGAGTGTCTGCTGTCAGGCTCACCACCAGTCACAGACCAAGTGATAGATGAAATTTGAAATGCCAATACATTGTGAAGATGCAGCATTACTGAAATAAGGTCACTTAGCTTTTATCCATGGAGACAACCTCAAAAACAGTCTTTGCATTTGTTTCTTTTTACTTAATGCTCAAGCAACACTGTGCGAGAATAAGTTAATTTTCCATTTTATATTTACTGATATAATTTACTACTATGTTGTCACCAGAAGATACAATAGACAGTTATCTCCAACCTCTGATTGTAAAGTTAAAATCTAATCTACTATGAGCCCTCATTCATTTGTCTATTTTTAGTTTTGAACTATTCGATGTATTAGAACCACATCTGTGGAGTTAATGGAATGTCATGCTGGTTAGTTATCTGTACCCTTATTGCTGATATATTCTTCTACCCGATCTACTTTCCTTTTCCAATAAGTTTAAGTTAGGTACACTCTGTGTGTCATATCTGCCTTTAATTTTGTTCATTTCTCTCATGCTTCCTATTACTTCATGCTATCATCACTTCTTCCATTAAATCATTCCTGTTTTTCATTTAAACATTTTGTAATTCATGCTGTATCTGTTTCTGGGTGTATGTGTTTTCCCGTCCTCATTTTTCTGGACGTTTGATAATATGGTTTTCAACCATGCTTTCCCAAAGGTCAATACCCAAAATCGGAACTGGTTTGTTCACTCTACACATGCTGCCTGATGTAACAAATGTTTCCATCAATTTCTGCTCTTTTTAAAAGATTGGAATAGTAAGACCCAAAATGAATATAAACATGGTTTGGAGTGAGTTACTTGCACCTGCAAAGAGATATGATCTATTTTTACAAGATGCATATGGTGCCATTCTCACTGTTGGTAAGCGCCCAAGAGTAAGTTTGCAGATAGCAGGAGAGACAACTGTAGAACAGGAGGTAATGGCAATTACTCTGGAACTGATAATAAAGCATTCCTCCTCCTGCTGACAACACAGGAATCAATTTAGAGTTTTGTTCATTAAATGAACTTTTGTTGGTGGTTGGTAATTTAGCCTACAGCAACTGATCAATCACCTCTAGATTTGACTAAAGGGCCCAATAGATGTTTTTTTTTAAAGCATAAATACATGAAAACTTAGCAAGCCCAATATTGGTTTGGCATTTTTACAGGTGATTTTTAGTTGAATGGGATATCATTCCCCAAATTGATTGTTTCTGTATCTGTTGAATGGCCTGACGCAAGTCCAGTATCTATCCCTAAATATACCTATTCTCATAATCCTCTTCACACTAAACTACCGATCATCCAACCAATCCTCCCCATTTCCATTTTGGTTGATATTAGAAATAGTTCTTTCTCCTTGGATTTTTTTCTCTCTTCTTTAAATTTGCCATCAATGCCCCCTTCCCAAAAGGTCAACTCACCATCCTTGCAAACTGACATCTCATCTTCAACTTTCCAAAGTCTAAATAATGTTGTGACATTCCAAATCCATCCCTATACCTCCCAGAACTTATAGAATCATAGAGTCAGAGTACAGCATGGAAACAGACCCTTCAGTCCTACTGGTCCATGCCAACCAGATATCCTAAATTAATCGAGATTTACTTGCCAGCATTTGGCCCATGTCCCTCTAAACCTTTCATATTTACGTACCCATTCAGGTGCCTTTTAAACATTGTAATTGTACCTGCTTCCACCACTTTCTCTGATAGTTCATTCCATATATGCTCCACCCTCTGTGTGAAAAAGTTGCCCTTCAGGTCACTTAAATGTTTCCCCTCTCACCCTAAATGAATGCCCTCTAGTTCTGGACACCCCTACCCTGGGAAAAGCACCTTTGCTATTCACCTTATCCATGCCCTCAAGATTTTGTATAGAGAGCTCCCCTCAGCCTCTGACACCCCAGGGAAAATAGCCCCAGCCTATTTAACCTCTCCCTATAGCTCAAACCCACCAAACTCAGCAAAAGCCTTGTAAATCTTTTCGGTACCCTTTCAAGTTTCACAATATTTTTCCTATAGCATGGAGACCAGAAGTGAATGCAGTATTCCAAAAGTGACATAACCAATGATCTATACAGCCACAACATGACCTTCTAACTTCTATACTCAATGCACTGACCAATAAAGGGAAGCATTCCAAACATGTTTTTCACCATCCACTCTAATGTTTTGTTTTAAATCCTAAAGTCAAGTTTCTGCCCGAAACAGTATTAAAACTTTTCTTGTTAAAGTCATAAATGACAATGCACCTAATGCCTCGAAAAGCTGTGTGGAAATGCTCTCAACTGGTTTCTTTATTATCAGCATAGCTACCTAGAAACCGAATTGCAATGGTTTTCTTCCTGCTCCTTCTCCACGACATCTGTGATTCCCAAGGTTCTATCTTTAACCTGCTCTAATCATCATCTATACACTGGTCCTTGGCAATTTCATTCAAAAATAATTTAATTTATACATTCACATTGAGAACAGCTTTTCTATATAATTTATATCTCAGCTTTGCAGAGATTACACCAGTTTCCATGTGTGTATAGATTGTATTTACAGTGCTTTAAATTGTCTGTCCTCATGCTTCTAGCTTTTAGCTCCATCTAGCAGCCCAATACAGTGTGTTACTTTTGTCTGATAACATATTCAGGCTTTATCAATCACATTGATCATCAATTGTAAACAGCCTTACATAATCAAATACTAACACTACTTCCTTCTTCTGGGTAAGCTAAACACCTTACTTTCAGTTAAATCATTCCACATAACAAATACATGCAGACTGAGTCATTTATTGTTACATTGGTCAGTTTCATTCTAAGCAAATGAATAGCGGTTGAGATACAAAGGTCTCCAATCACAGCACTGTGAGGATGTGGTTTTGTGTGTTAACTTTGGATGTATGAACTTGTGCAATACACAGCCTCAAAGTTTTCCAAATGAAGATGATCTGACCATCTGTAGATATTTAGAGGTCAATGACCAGGTCCTGGTAAAGCTAACAATAAAGTCTGCATATAACGTAGCACTCAGCATAGAGTGTAAACTTGGTACTATAGGGGTATTATTCACAAGCGTAGGTACATGCTCTGGCTTCTATTTCTGAAGCAGAGGATTTGCATTCAGTTCCTGAAAACAGTTATGATGCATAAGTGATGGGTCACTTCCTTCAATGGACCTTGAAAGTACAGTTCCAGTTGTAGTTCCTGACAAAGCTGTTGTGACACGCATGTTTCCATGGATTGTATATGCTAGGATTGGTGGAGATGCTATCTTTGCCATTAACGTAGAAAATTTTGTTTCCCGGCAACTGTTCATTCAATTTTTGCAGTAGCTTTCAGATAGAGACCACCATGTCTGTGTGCTTTGGAAATAATTAATGGTGTTACATGACAGTACCAAGGAATGATGCTAGTCTTTAGCATAAGAAAGTTTCAGAAGTGTATGAATAGCTTTGACATTGATGTGTGTAGGTTTACTCCAGCTGTTGCCACCTCTATGCTTTAAGAAATCAATTTTGGGTGCCACAAATATGCATTCATCGCTGTTAAATGTCAAATTGTCTTGAGCAGTTAAGTGAGCACAATTACTAACTACTAATCATACTCCACCTTGTCTCTGCAACAGACAACAACATAATCTCATAGGTTGAGCATCTCCTCAACTTCGGAGAAATGGGTCTTCTGGAATGCACCAAGTGTTGAACTTCATCCATAGGGCAAACTGTAATATCAAATCAAAATGGAGTTAATTCATTCTACCAAAATCTTGTATAATTTTCTATATTCTGATAGTTTCAAATCATAAATAAATTGAAAGCTCTTAATTTGTCACACACTCTAAAGAGACAGAGCTTAATGTATATCCAGATGGACCTCCGAGAAATGTTGTGGTGTAACTATGATCTCAATATTCATGTGAAAGAGACAACTGCTAAAGAAAAGCAGCTTAGGACTGAGATGCCTATTGTATGATCCACCTGTACATTCTGTAATTAAGTATATACACTGAGGCCTGATCGGAGGTTATCTAGTAGATCAAGCCATGTTAAAACTTTCAATCTGACACTCTGACCCTAACCTTCCTCTGAATGAAATTTTAACAACGCTCTAAAATTTTCCAAACCAATCCCCACAGATATGACAGCCTTAGCTTTAATTTCCAATAATTTGCCTTCACACTTCCTCATTTCTGACAAATAATTGGAACCTATCCTCCATATCATCTGCCTTTTCATCTTTTCTTTCTTCATCAGTGTGATTTTACAAATAGCTTGTTTCTACTCACATTCTTAAGAGACATTTCATATTGTCAATCTTTAAATTAGTGTCATTATCTTAGAAAATATCTACACCTTCTAGATGGGGCCAGATACCCACAGGAATTCCATTTTTACATTCATTAATTAAGAGGACCTCTAATGTTTTCAAAATCTGGTTTAGTCTTCATAGCCTTTTGTCACTTATCAAATATTATTTTCTTTTCTTCAGCAAACCACACAAATATTGATTGGTTTCTTTCTTAAATTTCTAAATATTTTGCCTGTGAGCTCTCCAACACAGCTGCTTCACTGTCCCATAATCACATTGTATATGTGAAAGAGTTGATTACACTTCCAACATTTTCTCCATGACAGACATTGAAATAAAAAAAAGTCCAATTTTCTTTTCACCATTTCAGCATTGTCACAATTTTCTCAAATAACATGAAATATATTTCAAGTTCTCCCTCATTGTTTTAAGCATTAATAAAAAATTTTCCTGGACAGTCACATACCAGGGGTTAAATCTGGAATAGAATGTTTTCCTACCATCCCTTTGAAATAACTCCACAGAGGTCAGTATTCCATCACCAAGTCACCTTTTATTTACGCATGAATAGTACTTGCTACTGGTCTGGCTTCCCCAGCTTTCGGAATGAACAGAACTTCTGACTTTTGTTTTTTTTTCCCCCTTTCTTCACAATAAACAATAAAGAAAAGCAAAAATTCAAAATAAACTCTTCATCAATAGGAAGACACCAACAGCAGTAAATAAGATACGCTGACTGGGTGGTTCCAGGCTGTGTAGAAGTTCCTCTCCTCTCTTCTCTCCTATCCTATACAGGAAAGTGGTGAGTCTTTCACTCTCACTCATCCAGCTCAGTCAGAGCCAGCTCTCAGTGTCAGATTGTCTGATAGTCCTCTTTTTTTTCTTATTTTTTGTCGTGTGTGCGCAGGTGTGGGACACGGTGAAAAACAACAAGTGTGTAAATCTTTATTTAAATTGCACCATCAGGAAGAAAGGAAACACATGAGTGGCCAGTGACTAGCAGTGGCCCATATTCTATGAGGTCCATCAGGCTGACCTTACTACAATCACTATACCCCTATTTGTGTAACCTAACATTTTTGGGTTGACACCAAATATTTTTCACTTTGGAATTGGTGTGTTTTGGTTTGGTATTCACAGTTTTCCTATTCTTTTGCTCCTTAGAATTCTAATTCAAGTTTATATGTTTCTCTTTTGATTCAAGTCTTTTCATTTATTTTTCCAAACCTAATTAGTTCATTTGCAACTGAGTTTTAGCTGAATCAATGTGACTACTGTTGGGACCACCTTTTTGTTCCTCAGTGTTCAAAGTTTGAGCCAAAACTTCAAATATCTCTGCCTTTTCAGTCTTAACTTTTGATTCTGTTCACATTCCCCCTGCTACTGCTTTCAAATTAACTTCTGTTGAATGTTGTAAGGCTATTTCTGTCAGGTTCACACCTGACAGGCTGCTACAAAAGGTAGAGTGCTGGCTAGATGGATAGAGAACTGGTTTGCTCACAGAAGACAGTATCAGTGGAAGGGTGCTTTTCGGGCTGGAGATCAGTAAGGTCCTCACCTTACAGAAATGCCTGAGCAATACAAATAGCCATGCTGAAATGTTAAATGCATACATCTAAAGGCATTTAAATTGTTCATTTAAACCCTGGCAAATTCCAACCTCAGTATTCATCTGGGCAAGAGCTGCCAATTAGTCAGACATCCTCTGGAGGCTAATCAACATTTAAAATAATACTTCAATACCCAATGACTGACTTAACAGAATCACATGATGAAAATTTAACATTTTAAGACTTTTACTGTAACTAAACAAAAAACTAAAACCAAAATTGACTGGGCATTATTTAATAGGAAACTAATTTCCTAAACTATAGAAAAGATATCAAAACCAAGCTTCCTAACAGAACTGAAAACAATAAACTTCATTTATATATTCCTTCCAGAAACCGGTTTAAAGTTACTGCCAGATTCCAGACCTCCTCCCTATTTAGCTGAGTTGTTTTGTTCATTTCCAACCAAAAGTAATTTCCCTCAATCTTCAGAGAATCATCAAAATCTACTTTCAGCAGCAAGACAAATTCCATGTCCCTTCCCAGCCACAAAAAGGTCAAATCCTCTCATGTCCTTAACACTCTACAAATTCTAATTTTTCAACCAGAGACCTCATCTCTGTCCTAAATGGTCTATCTCTTACTCTGAAACTAATGTCCCTTGGTTCTATTTATCTCAGTCAAGGGAATCATTAAGCCATCTAGGCATTTTGCATTTTTAATGAGATCACCACTTCTAAATTCTAGAGAATACAGGTCCAACTGTACACAATACTCCAGGTAGCATTTAATCAAAATTCTAAACATGGGGAGTCCAGAACTAGAGGGCATAGGTTTAGGGTGAGAGGGGAAAGACATAAAAGAGACCTAAGGGGCAACTTTTTCAGAGTGGTAAGTGTACATAATGAGCTGCCAGAGGAAGTGATGGAGGCTGGTACAATTGCAACATTTGAGAGGCATTTGGATGGGTATATGAATAGGAAGGGTTTGGAGGGTTCTGGGCCGGGTGCTGGCAGGTGGGACGAGATTGGATTGGGGTATCTGGTCAGCATGGACAAGGAGGACCAAAGGGTCTGTTTCCATGTTGTACATCTCTATGACTATGACATGTAACCAGGTATCTTTACTCCTGTTCTCAAAATATTATTGCACAATTTTGCATTCCCTAAATGCCTGACCAGGACAACTGAAATTTATGTTAACTAGAATATTCCAGATTGAAACCATTGATTGTATGAAGCGATAATTGCTAATTTGTTTCTTCTGCCAAATCACCTCAAATGTGTGCCCTCTGGTTCTCAACTCTTCAATAAATGGGAACAGTTTCTCTCTATCTACTCTGTCTAGTCTCATGATTTCAATAGCTTTATCAAATCTGCTCTCAATCTTCCCTTCTCTAAAGGTGATTTTCTCCAATCTGTTCACTGAATTTCCTCATCACTGGAATTATTTTTGTGCATCTTTCTTTGCAGTGGGAAGCAGTTAGAGAATATTCTGAGAGACAGGATTTATTCACATTTGAAAGTGAATGGACTTGTTGGTGATAGGTTTGTGCATGGCAGTTCATGTCTCACCAACTTTGAGTTTTTTTGAGGAGGTGACAAGAATGATTGATGAGGGAAGAGCAGTGGATGTTGTCTATGTGGACTTTAGTGAGGCATTTGTTCTGGTACCCCATGGCAGGCTGCTACAAAAGGTAGAGTCTCATGGGGTCTGGGGGTGTGCTGGGTAAATAGAGAACTGGTTTGGTCATGGAAGACAGTAGCAGTGGAAGGGTGCTCTTTGGGATGGAGATCAGTAATTAGTGGTGTTCCGCAATGATCAGTGTTGGGGCCTTTGTTATTCGTAGTACATATATAAATGATGTGGAGGACAATTAAGTGATCTGATTAGTAAATTTGCAGATAACACTAAATTGATGGCGTTGTCAAAGATATACTAGGATATAGATAGACTGCAGATTTGGGCAGAGAAATGGCAGATGGAGTTTAAACTGGACAAATTTGAGATGATGCATTTTGGAAAATCACATTCAGGTGTGAATCATACAATAGATGGCAGAACCCTTAGAAGCATTGACATACAGAAGGATCGGAGTGTCCAGGTCCATGAAAAAGTGATAACACATGTGGATAAGATGGTCAAGAAGGCATACCTCATCTTTTCCAGCCAAGGCATCAAACATAAAAGTTGGCAAGCTTTGTTACAGCTGTATAAAACTTTAGTCTGGCTACCTTTAAAATATTGCGTGCAGTTCTGGTCATCCCACTACCAGAAGGACATGGATGCTTTGGAGAGGGTGCAGAGAAGGTTTACCAGGATGTTGCCTGGTCTGGAGGATTTTAGTTATGAGGAGAGGTTGATTAAGCTCACATTGTCTTTCCAGTGAAAAGAGGTTGAGGGGCGATCAGAGAGATGTCGACAAAATCACAAGAGGCATAGATAGAGTGAATACTCAGAGGCTTTTTCCCCAGGGTGGAACGGTCAACCTCAAGAGGGCACAGGTTCAAGGTGAGAGGGAGAAAGGTTTGGGGAGAAATGCAAGGAAAAGTTTTTCTCACAGAGGGTGATAGGTGCCTGGAACACACTGCTAGTGGAGATGGTGGAAGCAGACACATTAACAATGTTTAAGACATGTCTTGACAGATAGACCAAAACGTCTGCGTTTTTTTGTCCCCATGCTTCTGTCTAGAACACCCAGGATTCTATATACCTTGCTAACCATATGTAAATCTGTGCTGCCACCTTTAACAGTCTTCGCACATATAATACTAGGGCTCTCACTTCCTGCAGTTCATTTAGTTCATATTACCTCTTCTCAATTTATAATCAAAATGTCTCACTTCAAGCTGCTTGGCATTAATTTTCACCCATCATCACCTATTCCGCCAGTCTGTCTATTTCCTATGGAAGGTTACTACAGTGCTCCTCACAATACCTCCACATTTTGTGTCATTTGCAAGTCTTGAAATTGTGACCATGTCTGGAGTATTGTGTCCCAAGAGAAAAATACTCATCAAGCATCCCTTATGTGAAAAAATATTATTTCCCATTGGGTTCAGTTCTGCTCCATTTGTTGTAAAATATTTAAATATAAAGGATTTTTATAACATTTAGGCAAGTACAAACTTGAAGCAATTGTTTTTCTCAAATAGATATTATTGGCTCTCTAATTAGGATTTCAGACAATATAGAGGTTCAGTTAAAATATTAATGGGTGAATTATGCTTTATATTAAGATAAATTTGAAAATAACATTCAAAATGTCATCTTCCCAACTGCACTAATGTTCATTTTGATATAAAGCTATGATATAGTCTTTGAACATCCATAATTTTGTATCTGCTTTCCCTTTCAGTGAAATGCAATTTGAACCAATTAGCTCCGCCATGTTAATTATAGTGATATGAATCACAAGGGCATGTAAATGATGCGTGGGCTGTACTCACATGTGCAGGCTGTAATTTGCTTCTTTGGAAAATATTCAACTGGCAGAAATAGCAGAAACAGTTGCTGAGTCACCGCAGAAGTTAATTCTGCAGCTCAAAGGTTGAGATCGTGACAAAAATCATGAAAGCAAATCTGGGCCCATCTGTATCGGTTTCATTTTGGATAAATCAATTTCATGAAGTTGTAGTCTACATTCCAAAAGTGCCCAAAATATATCTGAACTAAAACTGAATCAGATACTTTATCAAATCCTCCTTGTCGTCACCTACCCTTATTGATAGGATTAAGGGTAAGGTTTCTCTTAATTGAAAGAAGCGAGGGCAGTACTGGCTGTGACTAAGTACCAATTGCCTATAAAAAAGTGGCATAACTGTGAGTTGGAGTCAGGTGTCCTCCTCACTCCCTCTCCAACTCAAATGCTCCTTCAGACTGCTTGCAGTTGGCATCATTTCTGTTGTCTTAACCATTGACCCCGGAGGGCTGCTGACAATTAGAAATGGCGAGGAATGGATTCCTTCAATCGGTCCTGTGTCTTTGAGTGACTCAAAGCAGCTCAATCAAATTATTGTAACATGTTTTGTAGTCCAATTGAAAGTGAGCTTGAGCCTTCTGGTTGTTCACTACATTCCAGGAAATAGACAATGGTGAATTTCACGTACAAACTTAAAGAAAATAACGAACTTTGATGTAAATAGAAGTCTAAATATATTCATCCACGCATGTAAATTACTGTTCTTGGTAATTTGAATTTTGGAAGATTCTTTAACAATTCTGTTTTTGTTTTTAATGTTGTGACAGATTCACACTGGACAGAGAGTCATAGAGTCATAGAGTCATAGAGATGTAAAGCACGGAAACAAACCCTTCGGTACAACTTGAGCATGCCGTCAGATATCCCAATCTAATCTCGTTCCACTTGCCAGCACCCAGTCTATATCCCTCTAAACCCTTCCTATTCATATACCCATCCAAATGCCTTTGAAATGCTACAATTATACCAGCCTCCACTTCCTCTGGCAGCTCAATCCATACACGTACCACCCTCTGAGTGAAAAGATTGCCTCTTACGTCTCTTTTATATCTTTCCCCTCTCACCCTAAACCTATGCCCTCTAGTTCTGGACTCCGCGACCCCAGGGAAAAAGACTTTCTCTATTTATCCTATCCATGCCCCTCAATTTTATAAACCTCTAAGGTTACTCCTCAGCCTCCGACGTTCCAGGGAAAACAGCCCCAGTCAATTCAACCTCTCCTGATAGTTCAAATCCTTCAACCCTGGCAACATCCTTGTAAATCTTTTCTGAACCCTTTCAAACTTCACAACATCTTTCCAATAGGAAGGAGACCAAAAATAGCATGCAATATTCCAACAGTGACCTAAACAATAATCTGTACAGCCGCAACATTACCTCCCAACTCCTGTACTCAATACTCTGACCAATCTTTAAAATTTGATGGATGTCAGCAGTTGCCATGAAATACTATTTACTTTTCTCATGGTGCAACCTTGTGCTATTCAAAACTTGTATTCAGTCTCTCCTTCTGTATGAAACAGCACATGCAAACACTTCAGCTAAGGTCATACGTTAAAATGAAAAAAATAATTCTTCCAATTTCCAAACATTTATCTTAAATGGAGACATTTATCAATATCATCTTACCTCTTTGTTCTTTTTGTTGCCAGTTAATTTAGAAAAAAAAAGAAATTATGTTAGCTTGCTGTATACATCAATATAGAATCTTACAATGGAAAGAACAATGATGAAAATTAAATACATGTAAATAATATAAATACATTTGTTAAAACATCTTACCACTCTGACTCCTGGCAGTGCTTCATACATAAAGTTCTGCCCATTCTTCACACGTTCATCTCGCATGAATGCCAGTTTTTCATGTATTAAGGATTTTAATCTTTAAAACACAGAATTGCTTCTTTATGTCTTTTCATACACCTATGCTCATTTTAAAAAGGTATCCATTTGTTTAACAGAATATGTATGTGCAAGCAAACTTGTATAATGCAAGTAGTTCTAGAACTGTCTCGCTTAAGTGAAATATTAAATAGCATTCGCAGGGAAAAGATAACACTATCTGCTTACTTTAAAGTAAAGCAAGAAATGAAGGCCGGAAGACATAAATGAAAGTTAGCGATATGTAAAATTAGAGCAGTTACCAGAAGCACTCTACTTGAGCAAGGTAGCAAAAATAAAATTATTGATAATATTCTAAGTATAGTTTCTCGAAAAAATGGGAGAGATTCAGGGTACTAGAGGAATGAGCTTTAAGAGGGCTAAATGGGCTTTCCTTTTCCTTGACTTTTCTTCTATCAGGCCATGTTGGGTTACTGCGTTTTGATCAGAATGTTCTGTTAAAATGGTCTCACATCATTTGCTGAACAAGATGCCATTTGTTCAACACTTCATTCCTGAATTATTACAGTTTCAATTTCTGGATAGGTAGAAACCAGATGTACCCTGAAAGATGCATGCCTGGACCCTTCATAAGTCCTGAGACACTGACTTTGTAGTAATTGCCAGGTTCAGTAGAGTGATCTATGAATTGTATTATTATCATCAATTTATCCCAGTTTTAGATTAAAAAAAACTGTTCCAATTTTTAAAAAAAAACAGCAACAAGGCTTTAATTGTAAAGATAAAGATAAGTTTATTTACAATTATTGCTCTAAAGCTGGAGTAAAATGTTGATACTGCAATTAGCCAAAAATACAGATACAAAAGATCAAAAGTAGGTATGATTATGTGTTATTTATAAAGATTGAAGTATCGTCAGTCTGTTATCATTGAAGGCCTTTTATTTGCTTGGAGATTCTATCTCTGAAGCGAAGGGGTTAGAAATTTAGATTCAGAATTTGGAAATATGATGTCTTCTGTATTCAAATACAGATACAGAGTTTTATACCAATGGACTCAGTCGGTAGATCAGGTTTTGGGAGAGCACAAAGTTTCTTGTTCCTCACTAGTTTTTTGATGACACCACTTGTAGATTGGCTGGACATTTTCAATAGAGCTGCTGTTGATTTCTGAAATCCTTTTCCTGCTATTCCCTTTGATTCAGACCTCAATGTTTTCCTCGTTGTCCTTCCTGGGGAGTTGTGCTAAAATAGTGTCTTACATCCTATCTCATACAGATGAAAATTTAAGATCACAGCTATGTTAACTTTGACAGATCATGTTTACACAAAGCAAAGTTAATGATGCTGAATTTTCCTTTAGTATCTTTCCAGTTTCCTTTTCTCTCAGAAGCCTTAAATCTCAAGCCTTTTGAAGGAGCCACTATGTGTCCAAATATTTATCAAATTCTGAATGTCTCCTCTTGAAATTTACATGGAGGTAACGCAGTACTTTTTTTTGACTGAGTGAATTAGCAAGAGCAGTATTGTGATTTCTGGGAACCAGTACACAAGATATTGCTTCCACTTTGAAAACCCAGAACAGCCTTCGTCACAAAGCACATGTTACAATAGCACAGTCACAGTGAAAGCTTTCAGTCTAGTTTAAGATTACTCCAGCACCTGCACATTAAGCTGTAGCTCCATCCATCAGCACCTTCATTTCTATGAGATACTTTCAAATTTTCAACTCTCTCTCCAGCACAAAGGGGGTAATGAAGATCAGATGCTAACTTAATGCTGCTCTCGGAGCTGAAGCAGCAAGTGCCTCTCTCTCTCTCTCTCTCTCACTGTCTGAGAGAGATGCCTATAATCCCTCATAGACAATGGCTAATGACATAACTTGCTGCACTCTTACATTAGTGTTGCCCCCAATGGCAGTCTGTCAACTCCAGAGCCAAAATAGGTTGTCAGCAGTTGAGGAGAAAGAAAATGCTTGAAGTGGGCTCAGCTGGATTTGTTCCGAACATTAATATTGGGTATAATCGCTGCCCGTGCCAGTACAATCGAGTTTATGATACTGTGTCAACATATGACCTCAGAAGTGATTTAGCTGCTCAGATCCAAGCTGAAAGATTGTGAGTAATAATTGTTAGACTATACACGAAGGGGCAGTACAGTGATTTATCTTGTCACTGAAAAGTGAACTGTAAATATTTCCTGACCAAAACATGTTATGAACTTTGTGAATCACCTTAACATTAATACACTATTTCTAGAACTGCAATTGCCAATACAGCTGAAATTACTAACCGTCCTTTTATCATCAGGAAATGTGCTGCAAAATGTCAGTGCTCCTGTGAATTTAAATGCTACAAGCATCTAACAATTAAGTCATTGTAGCTAGTAATACTGCAGCAGGAGCTGAGATTTTAACTGTATACTAAATTGGATCGGTTAGAAACTTAAGATATTTTTAGCATCATATTTTGGTGATAGATACAAACAAATCAATAAGAGTCCATGCATCATATGGTATTGGCCTGTCATAGCGGATGCTCGAATTTAAGACAACACCAAAATTGGCTATATATCATCCCTTTCAAATTGATGTGGTGGTTTAAAGTAAATGCCTCCTGGACGGCATAAATCCATTTCTCCTGTTATTTCTTTCCTCATGTATTAAATGAATGAAGCAATTGCAAACAGTTACAAAAATAAAATAATGCAGATGCTGGGAATCAAATGAAAAGAGAAAATGCTGGAAATAGTCTACAGGTCTGGCATTATCTGTAGAAAGAATAAACCAAATTAATACTTCAGATTGATCGTTTTTTGTCAGAGCAGGATGATGATGACGATGATGACGACTTGTTCCCATTTCTTCACTTTCCTCAGGACTGGTGAAGTGTCATGAATTTGAAACCTTAACTTTGATTTTCTTTCTTGATAGACAGCGGAGTACTTCAAGCGTTTTTTAAAATATTTTTGATGCAAACAGATGTCTATCAGCAAGAGATTAATTATATTCAATTTAACAACTGAGTGAACAATATGTACTGTACCCATTTGCAGTTTACTTCAGTTTGAATTTCCACTGCACTGGAACCTGAGCAGTGAAACCTGCTGTTTCCTTCAATTTGAAGCCAATTGTCAGATGCTGAGGTGTGACAGATCCCCAGATCTGAACACTGGCATCAGCGAATAGAAACAGAGCAGTTAAGAACACGCTGAACTACAATTGGAAAACAAAGCAAAGGAAAGCCAGTATAATATGTGAAGGGTGGCTGATTAGCTCAGTTATTAGTCAGAAAATGGAACAAGTAGTCATCAACCAGCTCTGACAATCCATGTTTCAATGGAATTAAACTCCGAAACTGTCTCCTCACTGTGCCTATTAAAATGTTAGAATGCTTTGCCACAGTTCAGCAATCAATTGTCCTACCTTCAGGCAGTGATCTCAAGCAGAAATATGTAGAAGAGCTAACAGACAATTGAAGAAAGTTATACCATATTAATCAAGCATCACTTGAGCTGTTAAGGAAGATAATAACAGATCATTTGCAAAATCATAAATCTGATCAGGCAAAGTTAAGAATCACAACACCAGGTTATAGTCCAACAGGTTTAATTGGAAGCACTAGCTTCTGGAGTGCCACTCCTTCATCAGGTGGTTGGTGAAGGAGCGGTGCTCCGAAAGCTAATGCTTCCAATTAAACCTGTTGGACTATAACCTGGTATTGTGTGATTTTTAACTTTGTACACCTCAGTCCAACACAGGCATCTTCAAATCCTAATCAGGCAAAGTCAATGTGGCTTTGCGAAAGGGAAATTCTTTTTAATTAACTCATCTGAAATCTGAGGATGCAACAAGCAGGTGGATAAAGGGGAACATGTAGATACGGTGCATTTGAATTTTCAGAAAGCATTCAGCAAGGTGTCACATTAAAGACTACTACACAAACAAGAGCTCCCGCATTGTAAATGCTTCTGACAGTTCATCTCACTGCCAGCTTATGTCCCCTCATTGCATGCATACTAATTACCATACCACCACATGAATTCTGCTTCCAAAAGCCATCAAGCGAGAGAAGACTTCATGCTTTTAAAACAGGCTTTACCAGCTTGTTGCATCATGTTTCTGTTTGGCCCTGATAGATTGCAGTAAGTTTTGTGGTGGTGACATGAACAAGTTAATAGAAAATTAGTTACTGATGTGTAAATTCAGCATATTACAATTATAGGGTTTCAGTTTGTGGTCAGCAATTTGCTGATCTTTTAGGTCGTTCAAATCACCCCCAGATTCCTGGTTCTAGACACTGGACTTATTTAGGGAATGTGAAATGAAGACGACAGGTGTTTCAGGGCAAAATAAGCTCTGTGTTTATTAAATACAAAACATAAGTATGATACAAGAAATAAAGGCAAATGTAATAAACAGTGAATTGACACAAGTGACTTCTCAGAGGAAATAATTAAATACACTATTAAATTAAACACAGGTTAAAGACTGTTAGAAGCTAAACAGCAGTTTTAATCACAAACTTTAATCAGGCTTCTTACCCTGTCACAACCCACCTTCCGCTGCCTGCGAGGTAGCTGAGAAATTTTGGGGTCTCAGGAGTTTCAGCTCACCACTGGGGAAAACATGGTTTTGAAGTAATGGTAGCTATTCCTACTTGCTGTACCCAATGCCTTGAAGACAACTTCAGTCGGAGTATGCCTTTAGTCTGGATGAAGTTTGCTGATGTGATTGGATTCATATTGAATTTATTGGGTAAGTACTTGGTTTTCCTCACTTTCTGGTAATTGTGCAGGCCCGGTTTTCACCTCAGGATGTGCCTAAGGCCTTGTGGCGTTGGTTGATCAGTGCCTTTCAGAGGTTGTCAGTTCTCAAGTCTGTAGGTCATAGTCGGTTACCATTAGTTCCACTAGGGCGGAACAGAACGGTGTTGATAGGTTTGGAATTGCTGTCAGGGTCCCCCTTCCAGAGATACCTCTTGGAAATAGTCACTGTAATTAGTGTTGGAACTTTTTAGATTTAGATTAGATTAGATTTACAGTGTGGAAACAGGCCCTTCGGCCCAACAAGTCCACACCGACCCGCCGAAGCGAAACCCACCCATACCCCTACATTTACCCCTTACCTAACACTATGGGCAATTTAGCATGGCCAATTCACCTGACCCGCACATCTTTGAACTGTGGGAGGAAACCGGAGCACCCGGAGGAAACCCACGCTGACACGGGGAGAACGTGCAAACTCCACACAGTCAGTCGCCTGAGTTGGGAATTGAACCCGGGTCTCAGGCGCTGTGAGGCAGCAGTGCTAACCACTGTGCCACCGTGCCGCCCACAAGGGAGACAACTTCTTCTGGGATTAGTTGCCAGAGGATCACTCTCATGAAGATAACTTTTTGGGATCCGTCTTCTGCAGACAGCTGTGGGGGTCACTCTATAGGTGAGGTTGAAGCCTGCAATTATACTGTTTGTGGTCCTTTGGTCTTCACACTAAATCTGCGCTTGCCATGGTGCTGCTGCTGTTGTCAATTGGCCTCCCAGTATTTAACAAGTATTTGAAAATGTATTTTGTTGAGATTGAATGCCTGATATCTCTGACAGAATATTGATTGAAGTTGAAATTCTGATATCTGTATAGGTTCCATAATGTCTGGGCTGGGTAGTCAGAGATGCAAACGCTGGTTTCAGTCAAGAGTGAGAGGTCTGGCTGATTGTTCTCAGAGTGTAGGTTCAAGTTGGATTTCCGGTCTGAACAACGTCCAAGACTGAAATCATTCTGGCTCTGTGTGTATCTGTTGCAGCTGGAGTTCAGGTTTTTGTTCAGTATTTTAGAGGTTAGAAAAGTCCAGTGTTTTGGTCCAATATTGTAGAATGAAGGGATTTTTGCTCAATCCTACACAATACTTAAAGCATAGGAGGCGAGTCAGCCTATCAGATCAGTGTGGAATTGATGCAAGAGCACCTCAGCTGGTTCTGTTTCTGCTTCTCCACTCCTTCTCTATGGACCTGCAGTTTATATTCTTCAGCTGTTTATGTAGTAGGTCCATGCAGGATGAAGAAAAGTTACAGGTAATGCTGCCGTGCCCCACATTTAATACTCAAATTAGGCAAAGCAACCAGGGATGCCAGAAACAAATTGCAACCACAGAAATTACCTTCTGTATCTCCACACTTGAAAGCAGCCAGCAATTTTCTGGTATGTTCCAGAGGCACGTGTTGTGTTGGAATGACATCACAAACTACAAGGTGAAGCAATAATAATGTGATGAACCTGGACTACCTGAAAAAAATCCAAAAATGTACAAATTCCACACGGTACGGGAAAATATGTTTCTGTTCACAACTGTAAAAGACAGGAGAAAGACTCAAGAACACATCTTTCAGACTATCAAGTCTGTTCCAGCATCCAATACAATCATGGTGGATAATCCATGTCAATATCTTCTTTCCAAGGCTATCCGCATATCATTGGATCCTCACAGTGCATTTAGCCCCCTTCAAAGAGCATCCCAATCAGAACCAGCCCCATAATCCCCTGCTTTTACCATAGCTGACCTACCTAACCTGCATACTGCTGTACACTGGAGGGCAATTTAGC
Source organism: Hemiscyllium ocellatum (assembly GCF_020745735.1). Classification (NCBI taxonomy): domain Eukaryota; kingdom Metazoa; phylum Chordata; class Chondrichthyes; order Orectolobiformes; family Hemiscylliidae; genus Hemiscyllium; species Hemiscyllium ocellatum. Next base: position 55,788,881 of record NC_083410.1, on the reverse strand, counting down.
ATGGCCAATCCAACTAACCTGCATATCTTCGCACCGTGTGAGGAAACTGTAGCACCCAGCAGAAAACAGCATACAGATAGCATAAATGTGTAAACTCCACACAGTTGCCCAAGGCTGGAATCAAACAAGGGTCCCTGGCACTGTGAGGCAGCAATGCTAACTACTGAGATACCTTGCCTTCATATCATTGACAAATTTCAATGTTAACCATATTCCATGACACAACCTCATAGCCCTCTGGGGTGGAAAATCCCAAAGATACATGACCCTCTGGGAAAAGAAAATTTCCTCATCCCTGTCATGAGTGGATTCGTTGAAGTTGTGTCCCTTGGTTTTAGACTCACCACCCAGGGAAAAGATTTTATCTGCACTTACTCTGTCCATTTCTTAAAGTACTTTGTAGGTTTCAATGAGATTACTTCGCATTCTTTAAAACTCTAAAGATTACAAGGCCTGTTTGCTCAACCTCTTATTATAGGACAATTCCACCATCCTGTGAAAAAAAGGGCCTGAATACTGATCCTTGAGGCACCCTACTAGTTACAGCTTGCTGATATGAGATTGACCCCTTTATTCCTATTTTCTGCTTTCTGCCTGTTGGCCAATCCTTAACCTACATCAATACTTTACTTCTTATCCCATGTACTTAAACTTTTGATTCCAGCCTCCTATTGGGAACTTTATAAAAAGCCTCTGAAAATTAAAGAATTCCACATCTGATGAATTCCCTTTATCAATCCTGTTAGTAACTTTCTCAAAACGCTTTAACAGGTTTGACAGACATGTTTTCTGATGCTCTGATCCTTGCTGACTGTGCACAATCAGATCATTATTATCCAGGTGTCTATTTATCACATCCTTCATCATAGTTTTGAGCATTTTCCCCATTATTGATGTAAGCCTAACAAGGCATTAGTTCACTTTTTTTTGCTTTCTCTCTCCATTCTTAAATAACAGGAGGACATTTGCAAATTTCTAATCTGTTGGAACCATTCCAGAATCTATAGACTCTTGAAAGATAGCCACCATTTCAGTTGTTATCTCCATTATCTAACTCTTTCAAGATTCTAGGATGTGAAATACATGTTTTGGGATTTATAACTTGCAGTCCTGATATTAGTTTCCTTCGTTTCTTCATTCTCCTTAGTCCCCTTGGATTTTTGATTGTTGGAGATCACCTGTACTTTCCTCAATGAAGACAGACTCAAAGTAATCACTTAGCTACTCTGCTATTTCTTTATTCTCCATTACAACTTCTCTTCACTCTGCCTGTAATGGATACACATTTGAGTTAAGCAATTATTTCCATCATATGTATCTGTGAAAAATTTACATTTTTAGAAAGCTGTTTGCTAGTTTACATTCATATTCTATTCTTTCTTTATTGGTTTCTCGGTCCACCACTGTATTCTAAAACTCCCCACAGTCAGGTTTATTACTATTACTGTCAATTTTATAAGTCTTTTCTTTTAATCTAATCCCTAATTCCCTCAGTTGACTGACCTATTTTTAATTTTTATTCCTTAAAATAATGACGCTTTGTTTTAAAATTATGCACTAATTGTTTAAAGGTTATTTATTATATAAGTACTGTCATACCTTTTAATGCAACTCAGCCAACTTGCCCCATACCTTCATAATTTGACTTGGTCAAATTAATACCAACTTCAGATTTAACACCCTCACTTTCAACCATAACGAAAAAAATTATGTTATAATCAATCATCCCAAAAGGTTTTTTCACAGCAAGTTTATTAATTAGTCACTTATTGTTACATTATACTAGATCTTAAATAGCTTGCTCCTAGTCAGTTCCTCAACATGCTACTCTCGAAAACCATTGCTAATACAATCCTGAAAATGATCCTGCACACCATTAATGCTCATTAGGTTAACCAGTCTACATGTAGATTAAATTCTCTCATGATTACTGTGTTATCCAAATTATAAACTTTCCTGATCATCCGATTAATTACTTGCCCCACACTACCACTGCTGTGCAGTGACCTATAAACAACTCCTATCAATGTTTGAAGCTCATTGTCATTTCTTAGTTCCATCCAAACAGATCCCACATTTTATTCTTCTGATCATAGATCCTTCTTTACTAAGGTATGGATGCCATTTTGTATTATAAGTACTACAACTCCTCCTTCTCTTGTTTTTCTCATCCTCGAATGTTCAGTTTCCAGTCTTGGTCACCCGACAGCCATATTTGTGGAATGGAGATTAGGTAATATCCATTTACCTCTATTTCTGTCTTGTTGCGAATGCTGCATGCATTCAGTTAGTGTCCTTAACTTTGTTTTTTGATATTATTCCATTATTGTAAGCTTAGTTGGTGTTTGCTTTCATTTTGCCTGTCTTTTAATTTCACTTGTCACTTTGCTACTTTCTGTTAGCAGCTTTACTTTCTTCCAATTTAAGCTACCTCTCAGATTGCATTCTGACTGAGAAGCTTGCTTAAACCCTTCCAACAGCACTAGCAACTCTCCCTGCAAGACTATCAGCACCACTCTTATTCAGTTGTAAACTGTTCAGTTTGTACAGCTCCCATCTGCATCAGAATTGGTCCCAATGCCTCAGAAATCTGATGCACTCCTTTTTATACTAATTCTTTAGGCATATCTTCAATTTATCAGTCTTCCTTTTCTTTTGATCACCAGTAGGTGACACTTGGTATAATCCATGAAAACTGCTCTTGAGATCCTGCTGTTTAATTTCCTTTCTAACTCCCTTAAATATGCTTTCAGGATCTTCCACCTCTTTTAATGAACAATTTGGAGCATGACCTCTGGCTGGTCATTCTATCCCCGAAGGACAACTTGCAGCTGCTTTGTGACATTTCTGATATGTACACCTAGGAGGTAACACACTATCCTAATGTTTACCACTGCAGAGATGTCTGTCTAATCCTCTGACTACCACTATTGCTTTTCCACTGCTCTTCTTCCTCTCCTGTACAGCTGAGATTCCTGCAGTTATATAACCTTGGCTATTGTCACACTCCCCTCAGGAATCATCACTCTGACTAATATCCAAAATGGAAATCCACTTAGCGAGCAAGATCGACTCGGGGGACTCCTGCACTGCCTTTCTCGTTCTCTGTGACTATTCAGTAGTCACACATTCCCTTTTTTCCCGTACACTTTGACTTGCAATGTGACTACTTCCTTAAAAGTGGTAACCTGTATTTCTCTGCCTTACAGATGCACAACATTGACTCCAGCCACTGCTTAAGTTCCTTTGCTTTGAAATTAATCTTGTGCAGGTTGGGGTTTTGATGTAAGTTTGCTGGCTGAGCTGAAAGGTTCATTTCCAGATGTTTTGTTACCTTGCTAGGTAACATCTTCAGTGGACCTCATGTGAAGCAATGCTGAAACGTCCTGCTTTCTATTTATAGAAACCCAAACATATAAATAGAAAGCAGGAATTTTCAGCATTGCTTCACATGAGATCCACTGAAGATGTTACCTAGCAAGGTAACAAAACGTCTGGAAATGAACCTTTCAGCTCAGCCAGCAAACCTACATCCAAAATCTTGTGCAGCTTGTGCTTATATGTTCACTTTGGATGCATGGGTCATATCCTTGATTTCCCATGTACCACAGAATGTATATTCCACATGGACAAGTTGACCTGCCATTCCAAAACTTTAAAACAATCAGAATAAGTAGAATAATTTACCAGTAACTTGCCAATCAGCTTCTTCTCCTGTACCAAATTAAAACTCAATTACTGAAGGCTGAAAAGATTACAGAAAGGAATACCTCTTTTCCCATATTGCGCTTCATGTAGATAAGGCAACCCTCAACATTTTTTTAAAAATTAACCTGAGCATGTGGCTGACAACTAGTTAACATGTGAATAACAGGTTATAAAATTCAACATTACACAGAATCCTATCCCTGATCATAAGATAAGGCTCAGGCAGCAATGAAATTTACAAAAAGAATCATAACCAAAATTAAACAATTGCAGCACAGATGTGTATAAGGCAATCCTTGAGTGGAGAAACACACTCACTGAAAGCACAAAAAGTAGTCCAATGCAAAATTAATTTGACACTACATACAAGCTGCTGTTTCATTAGCAAAAAAAAATCTATAAGTAACAACAGATATGAATGACAAAATCAAGGTGAAATGGTCAAAAGCCAAATTTCATTGTCATAACGTTGACAAATCATTTCCAGAGGTGAGCATTGGAGTGCCAGGAGGAACAAATTTTAATGCTCTCAGCAACAGTCAGCCCAAGTGGCAGCTTAGTTGTACTGAGGGTGGCATGGTGGCTCAGTGGTTAGCATTGCTGCTTCACAGCGCCAGGGACCTGGGTTCGATTCCAGTCTTGGATGATTATCCAAGTGGAATATACATATTCTTTCCTTGTCTGTGTGCATTTCTGCTGGATGCTTGGGTTTCTTCTCCAGGTCCAAAGATATGCAGATTAGGTGGATCAGTCATGCTAAATGTGAAGTTCCACAGATAGGGTTGGGGGGGGGTGCAGGGGGGAAGTGGCAGGTCTGAATGATGCTCTTCAGAGGGTCAGTGCAGACTAGATGGACCACGTGGCCTCTTTCCACACTGTTGGGGTTCCAAGATATTGCATGTGTACAAGTAATTGACCAGATATATTGTTGAGACCACAGGCACATACACACACCTAGAGAAACTGATCTTTCACTTCAGGCAGCCAATCAGGAAGGGCTAAACTTTCCATCAGGGATCCACCATCAGTTCTGAGGTCCACAGTCCTCCAATGGAAATGGAACAACAAGAGATACCAGTGCAACTCTAAGTTACACAGGAATAACATTCCCCAGAGAAGGAACATCACCTTGGGAGAAAAAAAGCAATGACAAACATGTACATGTACCATTGTGATGCTAATACAATTTAAAGGTGGAATATTCATCCTAAGATTATGCAGCTGTTCCAAGGGTCTGTATGTGCTGATTGATGTGCTAATGCCATTCCTAACATTTGGTTTCAGATGTCACTCTGCAGGTTCACACAGAAGGATAAATAATTAGAGGGAATATAGGGCACAAGTCAAAGTGGGCAGTACTCAAATAAAAAATGGAACACAAGTTCAGAAAACCTGGAACTGCTTGCTTCAAAACAATTCACAGTACCAGGTAAAATGAGAAAATCAATGTAGTTGTTGTGATCTAAAGTTGTTAAACCTGATGTTGAGTCCACAATTTTTCAAGGTACCTAATTAAAGGATGATATGCTATTCCTTGAGCATTTGATAAGCTGTACTTGTACTACAGCTGTTCTTTCCTAATTGCTCTCCCACTGTGATATCAATTATTTGTCCCATTTCTTTTCCCAGAAAGAAATCAATGAATGTTTCTATCCAGGTTGTGCTTAGGTCTCTCTAACCTTGGAAGTAATACTAAAAATCATTCTCCACTTTGACAACAGCCAATAGCTTCATTTCACTCTCTTGTGCTTTGTTGATCTCTTACTCTATCTCATCTCAACTGTTTGGTGAGTGGTAATGTAGAGCAAGTGTTGTTATTATTCCTTAATTTCATCCATGTGGCTGCTGTCTTGACACATTGGTTAATGCACTGTTGGAATTTTCATAAGAATCCTTTACTCACATTGCCACTGCATTTTGTTTTGTTGTTTTCTGAAGCTCTCCTGGAAATATTGTAATCAGAAAGGTTAAGTTTCAAATCCTATCTAAACAGTGTCAGTTGTCTCAGTGGTTCTTTTCTCACTCCTGAGGTTGTGATGTTAGCCCTGCTGCAAGATGTAAGTGCAATATTTTGGGATATCCTTTAGCAAAGTAGAGAATTCTGCATTGTTGTGATGTGATGTGAAATGATAAATTAGCACATTGTCTGCTTACTCCAGTGTATTGTTTGACTAATAATGGGATATCTGATGCAATGGCCAATGTTTTTCTCTTTAAATCAATACTAGCAAAGCTGGCCATTTATCCCATGTTTGTTAATACTGTGTGAAATGCAAATTTATTGCTACATTTGCCAAGTTATTAATAGCAACTATCCTCCAAAACTAAATTCAATAGGATTAACAATCACACATGAATGACCTGAGATTATGGAAGTTGTGATGAAAAGGATTTTAATTTATACCATAAGAACTATTGTATGTTATAACACAATAATATGACATATTATATCATTCTTTCATTATGAAACCTCCTAACACTGCAGTTTTATTTTAGCACTGGATAACTCAGATTCCTAGAGGCACTTGGCATATCTGTCCATAATTTTATTTTGACAATTTGGTTACTGTAGTGGTCAGGAACTGAACATTTTAAAGCAAGACTTTCACTGCATTTTTAATAAATGTACACAATTTCATTACAAAAGAAAATTTTAAAAAGCTCTCTCTATACATGGAAGTTTGGGAGGGTATTAGCATAAACATTAAAAAAGAAGGAATGAAACCTTTTTCCAGTGATATCCTTCACAGAGACTCAACCCCATACATAATTTCACTTCCAATTTTTTTGCTGAATCAATTAGATCATAAACATTTGGCATCTTTTTAAGTATTCATCAGATGTAATTTTTCACCATTAAAATTTCTTCCCATGGCTAACTCACTGACATTTCTCAATGAACTGAGAAGTAATCTCAAGGCTTTTAATACTTCAAAGCTGCTAAATAACACACATGTTACCAAACTTTTCTTCCAAACCACCATTAGCTTCTGGCCCCTGACCTCTCCTTCTGTTGGCCATAGAAGCTCAAGTCCACAACGTGTAGTAATTATCACACCAGGTACCAAGTTGCATCATTTAAGACATATGATTTCTTAGAAAAGTTGTTTTTAGCTCATTGTTTCAAATGAATTTCTAATCCTCAAACAAATGATAGATCTGTATTTGTGACAGCACTGATAACCAAAACAAAACATTTACCTCTTCTTCAGAATATAAGTTCCTAAATATTATTTATATATTAAAAACCTTCATCACAATTCGTAGACACATTATAGGAGTCCACGTTTTAGGACATAGACATTAATTCTTTATATTGGTTTCCTGATTTAATTTGTTGATACCCCATATTCTAATCTCGATCAAAGTCAGAAGTCGCATCATGTCAGGTTTTAGTCCAACAGATTTATTTAAAATCACACATGCTTTTTGTTCACCTGGTGAAGGGGCTATGCTCCGAAACCTTGTGATTTCAAATAAACCTGTTTTCATGTGACTTCTGTCCACCCCAGTCCAACACTTACACCTCCATATTTAATCTAGATCACTTTTTATTTCTCGCTATCTCAGTGTTTCTTCCATATGTTTTCTCCTTTGAAACATTTATGAGAAAACGTTATTTTAAGCAAGAGTTCCTGCAGCTTTAATAAACCCCTTGCTCTGTCCCAAACATTGCCTTTTTATGTTTTGCTTAAATTCTCACCATTGCTCTACTTTCTCTTTTCCACAAAGGCATTGATTTTTTTTCTCAGTTAGCATGAAAGCCATAGCTTCTGTATTTCTGTGGACTATTGTTAGGTGCTTAAGAATGGAAAAATGTTCAGTCCTCCACCTTTCTTGCAGCTACGCATTGACTCTCGTGAAACTGTCTAGCATATGACCCACAAACATTACATACATCTTTTAAGTTTTGCTTTTGAATTTATTGCCTCTCTCCTTAAACACCATCTGCAGAAGTTTTTTTCATTAGTTTTGAGATAAATTATGACTTTTGGCTGCTCCTACTTTTCTCATTTTTTTTCTTCACTTGTTTAATGATCTTTTTCTAGGCACTGGGAAGGCAATATACCATTAAGCATTACTGGCCTCAATGAGAGAACAGGTTGTTTATACATTATTTTATAGGCTGTCCCAGATTTACTAATTCAGGATGAGTTAAAATTCTTTTGCAGTAGTTCCGTTATTTTAATTATTCAAGACATTTATCTTGGGAATGGTGTTATTCAAATTAACCCAAGCAGATTGATTTTTTTTTGTGAAGCATGTCAATATTTTTGGATTTAAGTTTAAAGTTTCAATAAAGAGAACATGTTTTGGCTCTAACCTTTGCCAATGATGAATTACTTAAGCAAAGGAATTTTCAGGGTGGCAACTACAGAAGATAATTTACAGTATGTCAAAGTAAGCAACTATGAGCTAACTGCAGAAAATTAGTCATCTAAGCAGTGTACAAGAAAATACTGCACTAGATTGTGAAGATTAAAGAGAAACAATGTTGCTGTCCATAAAATCTTATAGTTAGTAACCATTTGGGAATTGTAAAGTAAATTGTGACATGAAAAAAGGCATCCTTTATACTGGGCAAAACCCTGACTCTTGTGACTAGATAGAGGTATGTGCCTACGTAGCAATTGTAGGGTCAAATTCAATATAGAAAATGCACTCATGTTGTTAGAAATGTTATGTTTGAGAGCTTAAGTGAATTCCTCATTTGGCCCATGGAGTCTGCTCCACCATTCCATCATGACTGATATGTTTCTCAACCCCATTCTCCTGCCTTCTCCCCATAACCCTTATAATCAATAAGTCTCAGAGGCCTGAATCTTATGTAATAGTTCTGAGTGATAACTCTACTTTATCATGATCACAAGACTGCTTATTAAAAACAAAGTTATGTTGCAATCTCCTAATTGGTGAGTTGTAACGTTCTTCTGACACTGAATGCTGTATGTTGGAGATGAGACTTGCTCCCATTTGATCTTGCACTTCTGCTTGGATCTCTGCAGAACTAATTGTGAATAGAAATTTAAGCCTTAGTTTTCATTCTTCCAACAGAATTTCAGCTGCCCATCCAATAAATGGTTAATATTCTATTTATTATTCATTAAAGAAGTTTTATTATTTCCAAAATCATTTCTGTTATCTGCAGCTTCAAATCACCATGCTTGACACTGTGATTGGAAAGGGATTACAATGGGGACAATGCAGGGAGCATAAATTGCACCCCTGGCCCCATCTGATATTTCCATATTCAACTTCTAAATGAGTTATTCATGATTTTAATATGAATGTTTTTAGTTATGCATTGACTTATTTCAAGATTTCCTATTGTCACCTTCTTGCTTAATCCATTCTGTTTTCTTTAGCTTCATTACTTAGGAAATTATAGGTAAATACTCATATATTTCTCTGAAAGCAGTTTTATGTTTTCTCTTTCATAGCTATGAAGGATATTAAATAGCAAATGAGCTGAATCAGAAACAAAAGACGAAGTGTGATGATATGTTTAATGTAATTCAAATACATCACTTTTTTTTATAATAACCATAATTTTTCCCTGCAAAGATACTGTGCACATATATGCCTGATTCTGTAGCCCCCCCAATTTAAGAATTGCTGCTAGTTGTGGGTTTATTTTGGAAGAATTCTCAGCTAACTGATGCTGGTGTTTTTAACAGCATGTGCATCTTTAGTATTTCTAACAAGATGACCAAAAACAAGAACTAATTTGGATTCACAATAAACATTTTTACATTTCTCAGTATCTCTAAATGTATACCACATATACTGATTTCTTTATGAATTCAGTCATGGTGGTATTTAACGTGACAACCATTCGACACAGAAACAAAGAAAAACATCACCTGATGATCTTGTTTTGGTAGGTTAGGTTGAAGGTAAAATGTTGAGTAGAAAATCTTCAGGTATTTCTTCATGTGGTGTCATGGAATTTTAATATCCTCCTGAACAGGAGGGAATGGTTTTGCTTTAATATATCCTCAATATTCACCTTGACCTCATGTCATTGTAAAATCAACTTGCATTAATATTATGTAATCTAAGCCACTTCATACATGCATACTCACTCAAACACAGATGGAGAGCCAAAGGATTTGCTACAGCGAGTTAACCAAAATCTTTGTTTGAATTGGTTGATTTTAGGGAAGATGGTGAATAAAGAGAGGAAAGGGAAGAGGTAAAGGAAATTTCACAACTGTCAGGAACACTGCTGCCAATTGAATGGAATACACAAGTGGCCATCCAAATGAATAACTTTGAATACATTGGAGAGGTGAGATAGTAAGGATGGAAGAGATTACTGGTCTAGAGAGAGACAAAGCCATGAAGATGGAAGCAAATTGGTGAGAATATTATATTTTGATGTGTTGGACACACAGGAATGCGTTGGTGAATCATCATAATTTCATGGACGAGAGTGAACACACAAATAATAGACTCAGAGGTTATTAGCTACTTTCTGGAACGGCTTTCCCAATTTTGGCACACCACCAAGAGGTTAGTCAGGAAGACTTTTCAAGGTCAACAGGGTGGACTTTTCTGTTGTTTCTGGTGCCTGTTAATGTTGAATGACTAATTCAGTTTCATTCCTTTTCTGGTTTGGTACAACTGATTGTTCACTTGGTTCATTTCAGAGGGCAGTTAAAAGACAATCTCACCGCTATGTGGTGATTGTAATGTGGTCAACCAGGTGGATCTCATAGAATATAAATTCCCTGATTGGATCAGATTAACAGCCCCAATCTGGGACCCCTGGCTGACAGATAAAGAGGAGTGTTAGAGGTTCTGTCACTCTGTGAGCTGGCTCTGAGGAAGCTGGACCAGTGCCATGAACTTTCCATGTGTAAATAAAGAGTGACTTGGTGATGGGATACTGGTGTCTGTGGAGTTATTGCACTCTGGATCTGGATTCCCATATAAGGTCAGCAGATTTCCCTGTCTCAAGGATATTGATGAATCAGATGGGGTTTTTAACTACAATCAACAATGGTTTCATGCTCTACATTAGAGTACCTTTTAATTCCAGATTAATTATTAAAGTTCCTCCAGCTATTGTGGTTGGATTTGAACTCATTTGAACCAGATCACTAACCTTGATCCTGGATTACAGTGCAGAATCATCTAACTTCATTAGCTAGGAGCAGACAGTGGTAGGAAGTCTAAATTAAGTTTAACATGCTATATGTAAACACATAGAATGGGGAAGTAAGATTGTGGTTTACAGGCACATATAACCATATATAGAAATAACATTGATGTATAAAAATTGGATATTAAATGTTCTTCAATAAAATATCCAGAAAAGATAGAGAAGGAAAGAATGGAAGGGTATGTAACACTAATTAAAGAGAATATCATAAAGCCAGGGAAAAATAATGTCCATGAGGGGGCCACTGTTGTATAAGGCAATGGTTCAGAAAATGTTAATAAAATACTAAAATCTACCCATTCTGATGCTGTCGTACCAACTTGCTGTGGAATCTTCTCAAGGTCCCAAAGAAGCCAGATACATCATATCTGGCTCACAATAATCTTATTTATTATGTTTCACTAGCTATTGTAACTAGTAACCATTGCTAACCTGCAATAAACAACATTATTTTAAGAGGAGCTCCTCTTCTTGTTCAGAATCACCAATGATTCGTGCCCTGCACTATTAATTAAACAGCCCTTTAGGCCCAGTATAAGAAGTAGGATTAGTGCCAGCACATTACTCCAAACAGTACCTCGTACTAATTCATTTCATAGCACTTGATTGACGGGCAGGCATTTGAGCAGAACCGATTAAGAAAGAAAGTGGCTGATTCATCAGCTTGAGATCAGATTGCTGACTTAACATTGTTTACAACACACAGCAGGTCTGCAAGAGGATGCCACATTGAGAATGCAATATTCTTTCATGCCAAATGCCATGCTCACAACCTGAGATTTACCAAAAACAGCTTAAAAAGCATTTCCATTGCAGTCACGCAAGAAAGAAACGGCCCACAGAATGCTTACCATAAGAAGTCATGTTGCTGCACACTTTTAATGCAGCTTGAAACTGTTTTGTATCTGTGTGAACATTGGTCACTGTAGCAAGAGAAATCTTAAAGTACTCAATTCTTATCTTGCTAATGAACAATCTGAGACTTACTAATCAGCCTGGCTTTGCAAGTAAATAATGCTTACATTTGGTTTTCCAAGCTGTCTTACATCACTTGATTCAAATTGGATGTTCATTTAGCTGTCTGACACAGAGGGCTTTTATGGGACAGTGGTGGTGTGCTTATCTTTGAGCTAGGATGCCTGGGTTTAAATCCCACCAGTTCGAAAATGTGTCATAACATTCATGGACACGTTGATTAAAAAATACTCTGACCCACAGTTAGCACTCACACAAGCTACTGAAGGAATTAATCTTCACTTGTACATTAGCAAAACTGATGAAATAAACAAGACAGAAACACCTATATGGAAAAAAAACGGACTTTGATTTGGTTAACATATAGCACTTTTACCCTAATAAATGTCCCCAAAGTGCTTCACTGGAGTGCTCATTGCGCCACATGAGACAATACTAGGGCAAATGGTTAAAATCTTGGTGCAAGGTATAAGATAAAAGGGACAAGTAAGGTAAAGAGGTGGAGGGATTGATGAAGGGAAGTCCAGCCTTAGTAGCTAAGAACAAGTCCACTTAGAGTGGAGCAACTGAAATTAGGGAATTTCAACAAGTAATCAAGGGCAGATATTGCAGCTACCAAAGATAGTAATTTTATGTGCTTTAAGGATGTATAATTGCGGATTATTTGTGTAATTTTCTTATTTCAAGGTTCAATGACAATCTTAGGAAGCAAACTGCTTTTCTTTGAATCTTAAATCCTTGTTTCTACTCTCTAATCCTTTACAGTGTATTGCCATGAGAATTAACAATGATTCTAGTGTTAACAAACTATGTTGAGGGCATTTACATATGCTAGAGCTTCAGACCATTCCGGTAAATGTGATTTTTACACATAAATTAAAAAAAATTGAAATGTTGATAAAAGTAGGCAAATATCAGTTAATTAGACTCATCTTACTGCACAAGATAACCAGGATACATGACATGATACTTAGAAGAGCTCTTGCTTATCCTCAATTAAACAGTCTCTTGAAATATAAGGCATTGATTGTGAATAAACTATGAATCTCAACATGGTCTTAGTAACAGAATGAAACTGTATCTTTAAGATATGGCAATTTCATATGGAATACCCATGCTTACTCTTGAATGAATTAACAAAAAGATCTTGAATGAAGGCTAAAATTTGCCTTAAACTTCTTTGAAGCAACATGTGAAATTCACAAATTTATACTCAGCGTATTTTTTTGACCAGATAAAACACAAATAAAAATGCAAAGCTCTGAATACTATAAACCTTGTCATCAGCCAAGTATAAGAAGCATATTGTAATATCTCACCTGATTACTTTTATACATAGTACCTAGCCAGACACAAAGCAAGAAGGAAACTACATTTCTCACCAATGTCATCATTACCTGATCCCCTAATGTGGGAATAGTCAAAAACATAGTACAGTCAATTGAAGTGAAGTCACTTTGTGATGTGGGAAAATATAGCACTATGTTGCATGTAAAAAGGTCTCACAAACAGAAATGTGATAAATGAGCATGAAATGCAGTTGTTGAGATGTGGGTTGACTACAAGTTACCTTTGTTTGGATCTGGAGCGAGCAGAAAAATCACCCAGCCCCCACATTGCAATACTGCTTAATTGTTCCTTGGTATGTGAGCATCGCTGGCAAAGCTCGAACTTATTGCACACCTTACTGACCCTTGAAAAGGATGGTTATGGGCAGATTCAGCATCTCTTTAAACTCTCATTGGATGACAAAGTAAGTAGTTGCCTCCTCTTGACCTATATTTCTATCTGAAAATCTGGTATTTGCAATTAACAAAACTAAGGAACCAAATTCACAGACACCAAAGCAAGTCATCCTGCTGGGGAGGGAGAAAAAAATATTTAATTCTCATCTGGAATCTGATGAAATTTTTGAATAAAATTAAAACAGCATAAATTTCTTGATTAGAGTTTCTGTAGTCCAAATTAAAATGTAAGTTGAGTGATTATTAGTCTTTCACGATGATTAATATTGATAAGTTGTCCAAAATACCAAATTATGTTCATTGTGAAGAATTAAGAACAATAATACTATTGAAGAGTAAAACTATAATTAAAACTGTGCAAACAATTATTTGCATTATTGAAAGATGTACATATAAAATAAATCACTTTACTTTCTTTGCAAGTTATGTCTAGGACAATTTCAGGACAGTGAACTGTAACTACATCCACTAAATATATCAGTGATATTTAATAATGTCAATGTGAAGTTTATTACCAACATGAACAATGAGATAATCATAGACAGCTGATTATGTGACTATCCCACGGGCTTTTTGACTTTATTTTATCAAATAAGGATAATACCCACCTTGTAAAGAGCAACTGCCAATTTCCAGCACTCACCTTTTAATGACACATCAGTTATCAAACAGTCGACATTAAAATGTAATATTGCAGCTCCTATGGTAATTTGGTCAATTTTTCAAACCGCAATAACACTGCCTTACCATTACAAATTAAAAATTCAATTAAGCAGATACATAATTGTGTTAATAAATTTCTTTGGCTAAAACTCTTTTCAGAACTGTGCTAATATGCTTAGAAGATAATAGCAGGAAGTATAATGCCATCTGCAAAAATCTAGGGAGATGGATCATACTTAAGACCTTTGAGAAGAGTATTGTGCCTGCAGAAATTTTCTGATTGAATTTGTATGATTTTATTCCGGACTACCTTCATTCAGGTGAAAGGTTATTGTTGTTATCCCAATCTGAATAATTGCAAGGCAGAGGCTACAAAATTTAATTTTGTATCCCTTACATTTATTTTTCAAAATTAAACCTTATTCATAACATTTGAAAAAAAATTAAAAAATAGAGTTCTATAAAGTACAATACTGTTCAGTTTATTTCTATACCTAAATGGCTCTCTGAATTGATTCACTAAACTAACAATTGTATGTTATATTCAGGATGACTTTTTTTTTGTGGAAGACTTGCTACAGGTGCCATTCCAGTCCAAACTGGAGAAAATGTGCTCACTACTTATGCAAGAGAGCACCATTTTAGGAACCCTGATTTGATGCCACTTTTGACCTGAACAATACAGCAACACCCTCTCTTAATCTCTCACAGCTTCACATGGGTTCAATAGCTGGAAAGAAAGGTAAGTGCAACTGGAAGCAATTCAACTCCCTCAATGTCCAGGTGGTGTGTGACCATAGGGAGTGAATCACACAGGTCAGTGTCTGACATTCTGGCAGCAGTTATGATGCCTTCATGTTGTGCCAATTACATGCCATCTTCAAGGTAGGTATTTTGAAATGGGGATTATCTGCCAACCACATGGCTCATGATTCACCTACATATGTGAGCAAAAAACATAAAACAAATGCCATACTAGTATGAAAAATATCATAGAGCAAGCAATTGGGCTTCTCAAGCAAACCTTCAGCTGTGTGAACCACACTGGAAGTACTTACAGCAGAGTGATCCCCTTTACTGTGATGCCAGCACCAAACTAATTTTTTCCTTTCCTCTGTTTTCTACATCGCAAAGTACTGTTTACTCTGCAACACTCTAATCCACTCATCTCTGACACCACAGCACTTTCCCATTCAATTGAAAGAGGAGCAACATCTTCCCTTTACCTCCCTATTCTCTCTTTACTCTCCAAGACCCAACCACTTCTTCCAGCTGAAGCATCTACTTATTCACACTTCTTTCAGAGTAGCCAGTTATGCCTGCTCTGCCATTCAACATGATCATATCTGATGTTCTATATCAATTCCTTACTCCTACTCTCTTCCCCTAGCCCTTGGAACCTTGTAGCTTCTGCAAATCTATTTCTTTCTTAAATATATTCAATGACTTTGCCTCTACAATCTTTTGTGGTGGAGAGGTCCACAAGTTCACATCCTCTGAACGAAGGAATTTCTCCTTATCTAAATCTAAAATTGCCTACCATGTATACCCTGAAACTGTGATCTCTTATTCTAGACATTTTAAATAGGAATCATTATCCATGCATTTAATCTGTCTAGCCATGTCAAACATTTTATATACACATACAAATCCAGAAATTGCTGGATAAACTCAGAGGCTCTGAATAAGAGTCACTGGACCCGAAATGTTCACTGATTTCTCTCCACAGATGCTGCCAGACCTGCCAAGTTTTTACAGCAATTTCAGTTTCTGTTTTGGGTTTCCAGCATCTGCAGTTCTTTTTTTTTGTCCAGTGTCTCAACATTTTATATATTTCAATGAGATCCCCTCTTATTGATTTAACTGCAGTGAATACAGGCCCATGTTCGACACAATCTCTCCCCATGCCAACCCAGAAATCATTCTGGTACACTGGCGAGTCTGGGAAATTGAATGATCAGAGCACTTCCACTCAGTGCACAAGTCTGGTCCTAAGAGTATGTTTGTTTGCCATTTTACTTGAGCAGCTTGCTCCCATGTTCACATTTCTATCCTTGGCCTGTTGCATTGTTTCTGTGAAGCACACAGAAGCTTGAGGAACAGCGATTCAGCTTTTGATTGAGCACTTTTAATAACTCGTGGACTCAATATTCAGTTCGAATTCAGACTGTGAACTTTAACCCTGTTTTATTGTTGTCATGCACCAGTCTTAATCTTATTTGTCATATATTTTGTTTTTGGAGCCAGGTTTTCCTTATTCTTCCAATTGCATTCACTCTGGACAAAAGCTGTATTCCAACCACGTGGGATCCTTTCTCTAGTTACCCGCTTGCTTCTTATCTAAGAATAAAATGCTTTGGGATTTTCCTTAATTCTGCTCGCTAAAGCTATTTTATGACCCCTTTTAGCCCGCTTATAACGATATAAGTAAAAAAACGAGATGAGGTCCTGAAAGCAGAATTCAGGGAGCTAGGAGAGAAGTTAAAAAGGAGGACCTCAAAGGTAGTGATCTCGGAATTATTACCAGTGCCACGTGCTAGCCAGTGTCGAAATGAAGAAATAGGCAGGATGAACACATGGCTTGAGGGATGGTGTGGCGGGGGGTGGGGGGTTCAGATTTGTTGGACATTGGGACTGCTTCTGGGGAAGGTGGAACTATTACAAAAGGGATGGTCTACATCTGAACCAGACCGGAACCAATGTCCTTGAGGGAGTTTTTGCTACTTCTGTTGGGGTGGTTTTAAACTAATGTGGCAGGGGGCTGGGAACCAGAAGTGAAAACAAGTAGGCAGCGAGGTGGAGATTTGAGACTGTAAGAATTATGAAGATAGCATTAATAAAGGGAAGAATAGGCAGAGAGCAGGTGAGCGCAAAAGAACTGGTGGCCTGAAATGCATCTGCTTTAATGCAAGGTGTATAGTGTGTAAGGCAGATGAACCTAGGGCTTGGATCGGTGCCTGGGAGCATATATTATTGCCATCACAGAGACTTGTTTGAAGGAAGGGCATGATGATTGGCAACTGAATGTTCCAGGGTATAGACGATGCAGACAGGACAGGGAGGGAAGTAAAAGAGGGGGTGGAGTTGCATTGCTGGTCAGGGATGATATCACGGCTGTGATAAAGGAGGACACTATGGCGGTCTTGGGTAGTGAGGCATTATGGGTGGAGCTGAGAAATAAGAAGGGTGTAGTTACATTGTTGGAGCTGTATTACAGGCCTCCCAACAGTGAACGTGAAGTAGAAGAACCAATAAGTAAACAGATTATGAATAGATGTAGAGGCAATAGAGTAGTAGTGATGGGAGATTTTAATTTTCCCAACATTGATTGGGATACACTTAGCATCAGAGGTCTGGATGGAGTAGAATTTGTAAGAAGCATCCAGGAGAGTTTTCTAGGGCAGTATGTCAATAGTCCAACAAGGGAAGGGGCCATATTGGACCTGGGGAATGAGCCAGGACGAGTGGTAGAGGTTGTGGTGGGGATTTCTTTGGGAACAGTGACCACAATTCTGTAAGTTTTACAATACTCATAGATAAAGAAGAGAGTGGTCCTAAGGGAAGAGTACTAAACTGGGCCAAGGCCAATTATATCAAAATTAGGCAGGAGCTGGGAAATGTGGATTGGACACAGCTATTTGAAGGGAAGTCCACATTTGACATGTGGGAGGCTTTCAAGGATAGGTTAACAACAGTGCAGGATAGGCATGTCCCGTTGAAGGCAAAGGATAGGAAGGGCAAGATTTGTGAACCGTAGATGACAGGAGAAATTGTACGACTAGCCAAGAGGAAAAGGGAAGTGTACATAAGGTCCAGGCAGCTGAGGACAGAACGGACCCTGGAGGAATATTGGAAGATTAGGACAAGTCTTAAACGAGGAATCAAGCGGGCTAAAAGGGGTCATAAAATAGCTTTAGTGAGCAGAATTAAGGAAAATCTCAAAGCATTTTATTCTTAGATAAGAAGCAAGTGGGTAACTAGAGAAAGGCTTGGTCCACTAAAGGATAATGAAGGAAAGCTGGGTGCCGAACCTGAGAGAATGGGTGAGATTCTGAATGATTACTTTGCATCGTGTTCACTGAGGAGAGGAACATGATGAATCTTGAGATTAGAGATAGAAGTTTGATTAGTCTGGATCACGTTGGCATAAGTAGGGAAGATGTGTTGGGTATGCTAGAGGTTATTAAGGTGGACAAATCCCCAGGACCGGATGGGATCTATCCCAGGTTGCTGAGGGAGGCGAGAGAGGAAATAGCTGGGGCCCTGACAGATATCTTTGTGGCATCCTTAAATACAGATGAGGTGCCGGAGGACTGGAAGGTTGCTCATGTTGTCCCCCTGGACAAGAAGGGTAGTAGAGATATTCCAGATAACTACAGACCAGTGAGCCTGACGTCAGTGGTGGGGAAGTTGCTGGAGAGGGTACTGAGAGATAGGATCTATTTATATTTGGAAAGGAATGAGTTTATCCGTGATGGGCAACAAGGTTTTGTGTGGGGGAGATTATGCCTTACCAACTTGATAGAGTTCTTCGAGGAAGTGACCAGGTTGCTAGATGAAGGAAGGGCTGTTGATGTCATATACAGACTTTAGTATGATGTTTGATAAGGTTCCCCATTGTAGACTAATGAAGAAAGTGAAGTTACATGGTGTGTAGGGTGTTCTAGCTAGGTGGATAAAGAACTGGTTGAGCAACAGGAGACAGGTAGTAGTTGAAAGGAGTTTCTCAAAATGGAGAAAGGTGACCAGTGGTGTTCCACAGGGGTCAGTGTTGGGGCCACTGTTGTTTGTGATATACATAAATGATCTGGAAGAGGACACTGCTGGTATGATCAGCAAGTTTGCAAATGACACGAAGATTGGTGGAGTAGCAGAAAGCATAAGGGACTGTCAGAGAATACAGGAGGATATACATAGACTGGAGAGTTGAGCGGAAAAGTGGCAGATGGCTTTCAATCCAGGCAAATGTGAGGTGGTGCATTTAGGCAAGACTAATTCTAGAGCAAATTATACAATGAATGGAAGAGCCTTGGGAAACGATGATGGGCAGACAGATCTGGGAGTGCAGGTCCATTATACCCTGCACAGATAGATAGAGTGGTCAAGAAGGCATATAGTATGCTTGCTTTCATTGGATGCGGTATTGAGTATAAGAGCTGGCAGGTCATGTTAAAATTGTACAAGACATTGGTTCGACTGCATTTAGAATGCCATGTACAGTTCTGGTCGTCACATTGCTAGAAGGATGTGGACACTTTGGAGAGGGTGCAGAGAAGGTTTCTGAGGATTATGTCTGGTATGGAAAGTGCTAGCTATGAAAAGAGTTTGAGTAGGTTAGGTTTATTTTCACTACAAAAAAGGAGATTGAGGGGGGACCTGACTGAGGTTTACAAAATCATGAAGGGTATAGACAGGGTGGATAAAGACAAGCTTTTTCCCAGGGTGAAGGATTCAATAACGAGAGGTCATGGTTTCAAAGTGAGAGGAGGAAAGTTTAAGGTGGATACACGCGGTAAGTACGTCACACAGAGAGTGGTGGGTGTTTGGAACACGTTGCCAGCAGAGGTGGTAGAGGCAGGAATGGTAGATACATTTAAGATGTGTCTGGACAGATGCATGAGTAGGTGGGGAGTAGAGAAATACAAATGCTTAGGAATTGACCAACAGGTTTAGACAGTACATTTGGATCAGTTCAGGCTTGGAGGGCCGAAGGGCCTGTTCCTGGGCTGTAAATTTTTTGTTCTTTGTTCTTTTTTTGACTCCTCCCTGCATTTCACCACAATCGGTATCTCTCTCTTTTATGTCTTGTTGCATTAAATCTTTTTCACTTAATTTCTCCTGGCCTGTATACTATTCCAGACTTTCCTTTTGTTCCTCCTCTACCTGAAATAATTGAACATATTTTTAACTTCCTTCAGTTGTGAAGAAGTCTGTTTTCCCAATCCAAAGATGCTGTCGGATTTGCAGAGTATTTCCTACCTTTCAGTTTTTATTACTTAAGTGTACACATAGGTTTAAAGTTTCCCAAGGCACTTTTATTCGAATTGTGCAAAGATTCAATGTCTAATATTACTTGTACTCCACATCCTTTTTGCATTTTAATTTGTTTATTTGAACCAACAAATTAATTTATTTTATTAATAAACTGCAATGGAAAAGAGCAGGCATTTTTCAACATTTTATCACATCAGAATTAACTTGTGTTGTCATTAGTCATACAAATGTTACTCCAATCTCTTGAGATAATTGAATGTTTGTGCTTGCAATATTAATTCACTCCATCTTAAAAATTACTTTTCTCTAACTATAGAAGCAAGCAAACTGCCAATTTGTTTCCGGTTTTCTGGAAGGTAAGCAATTGCAGTGTAAGGTGATTCATCATCTGATTTCATCTCTTGCTATGGAAGGCAGCATCTCCCCTTTTCAAATTGAAGAATGGCCTGACCAGTTGCAGGAACTCATCATGGGAAATAAGAAAAGCAAACTCAGGCTTCCAGGTCTCAATGAAATTTCACTCTGGACCACAAAAGCATAACAGTGTGGACCAAAAAACAGTTGGAAGGTTCTGCTTATATCCATCAAAATATTTCACTTCCCTTTTCTTTGAACTCAATGTTTGAAACAGATCCATCAGAGAAAGGTTAGGTTGGTAGTGATCAGTGTGTTGACAGCCTTAGTACTGACATGAATATGTGCTCAGTCCCAGCAGAAAGCCATTCAAGCCTGCAAAAGATCATCAATGTCATCGTCAACAGGCGAGGGAATTCATCCCTTTGTGATAGATAGCTTCAAGGCAGCACATGAGGAGAGTTAATGAGTCCTGTTATGTTGCTGGACTCCCGGAAACATGGCACTGCAGACTGCTACTCTGATTCCAATTCTTTCAATTTTCAAATTGTCTGTGTTAATCTACAACAAAACTTGTATGCCATTGATAAATTTAAAGGGAGTCGCTATTCCATATTCATCCTGAGAGAATCTGGACCTGCACATGTAGTGAAGAACTCACTGAAACAATCAGGTGATTTCCAATATGTATTTTGCCTCCAGCAGGGTATCTTTACATAACACAGACATGCAAATTTATTATAATTTAGGACACAGGCAATATAGTATTAAAATAGCCAATATAATGTATTATATCACTCTGATATTCGCAAGCATTTCTGAACCTCAGAAAAAACAAAGAAAAACGAACGGTACAACACAGGAGCAGGCTGGTCGGCTCACTAAGCCTGTGCTCACATGTGATGGTTTTCTAAACTAGAAACCCTTGATCCGTGGGTCTCCATTCCCTGCCAAGTCTTGTATCTGTCAAGATGCTTCTTAAATATTGCTGTGTATCTGCTTCTACCAACTCCTCTGGCAGTGCATGCCAAGTCCTTACCACCCTCTATGGAAGAAAACTTGTGTCTCACATTCCTTTTTAACTTTCCTTCTTTTACCTTAAACCTATACCCCCCAGTAATTCATATTTTTACCTTGGAAAACAGTCTCTGACCATCCAGGCTATCCATGCCTCTCATAATTTTGTAAACTTCTATTAGGTCATCTTTCAGCCTCTGATGTTCAAATGAAAAGAAATTAAGTTTATTTGTTCTCTCCTTGTAGCCTATACCCTCTAGACCAGGCAACATGCTGGAAAACCATTTCTGTACTCTCTACAAGACCTCCACATCATTCTAGTAATGTAGTGATCAGGATAGGGTGGCACGGTGGCTCAGTGGTTAGCACTGCTACCTCACAACACTAGGGTCCCTGGTTCGATTCCAGAATTTGCACATTCTCCTTGTGTCTTGTAGAGAATCTTATCTAATCTATACAATATTCCAAGTGTGGTCTAACAAAAGTTCTAAACAGCTGTAACAAGACTTGCCAATTTCTATACTCAATGCCCTGACTAAAGAAAGCAAACATGCTCTCTGCCTTCTTGACAATCTTATCTACTTGTGTTGCCATTTTCAGGGCACTGTGGACCTGCATGCCTAGATCCCTTTGCATGATAGTGCTATCAAGTGTTCTGATGTTTACTGTTTCTACACTCCTGCATTAGACCTTCCAAAATGCAGCGCCTCACATTGTTCCAGATTAAATTCTATCTGCTCTTTAAGACACCAGGCTATCTATATCCTGCTGTATCCTTTGGAAATCCACCTCACTATTCACAGCTCCCCCAATCTTTATGTAATCCACAAATTTACTAATTGGACCACTTCCATTCACCTCCAAATTATTGATATTTATTACAAACAACAGGGCTCCCAGCACTGATCCTTGTGGAGCACCACTGGTCACAGATCTCCAGTCAGAAAAACACTCTTCCACTGCAATTCTCTGTCTTGCAGAAGTATGCTAGCTCTGTATCCATCTTACCAGCTCATAGTGCACCCCATGTGCATTCACATTTGTATCAGCCTGCTATGCTGCACCTTGTCAAACAGCTTGCTGAAGCCCATATTGAAAACATCTATTGCCGTGCCCTCTTCCATCAACTTTGTCACCTCCTCAAAAAACTCAATCAAGTTTGTGAGACACAACCTCTATCGCACTAAGCCAAGGTGCCTATCCCAAATAATTCCATATTTTTTTAATCATGAGCAAATCCTGTCCCTAAGAATCTCCACCAATCACTTCCCTACTTCTAATGTAAGGCTTAATAGCCTGCAATTTCCTGAGTTATCCCTGTTTCTCTTCGTAAACAAAGAAACAACATTAGCTATTCTCCAATCCTCTGGGGCCTCTCCTCTAACTAAAGAGGATACAAAGATTTCATATTGCTCTCCAGCAATTTCTTCCTGCAGCTCCCTCAGCATTCTGAGGTAGATTCTGTCAGCTCATGGGGACTTGTCTCCCTGAATACTTTCCAAAACACCCAAGATCTCCTCCTTTTTTACACCAACATGCCCCACAACATCAATACGCCCCTCAATAGACTCACCATCCATGACATCCTTCTCTGTGAAGTAATGCAAAGTATTTATTAAGGATCTCATCCACTTCATCAAGTTCCATCCATAAATTCCCTCCTTTGTACTTGAGTGGACTTACCCTTTCCCTCTTGCTCCTAATATACATATAAAATGCCTTGGGATTTTTCTTAACTGCATTTGCCAAGGACACTTCGTGGTGCCTTTTGACCCTCCTAATTCCTTACTTAAGTTCTTTCCTGCTATCTTTATACTCTTCAAGGGCTCTGTCTGTTTCAGTTTCCTAAGTGTTACATATGCCTCCTTTTTGTTTTTGACTATGCTCACAATTTCTTTTTGTCATTCAAGGTTCCTGAATCTTGCCGTCCTCCTCCTTCATTCTCACACAAACATGTTGGTCCTGAACTCTAATCAACTGACCTTTAAAAGATTCCCACATGATAGATATGGATTTATCCGAAACAGCACCCCCAATCTATATTCCCCAGTTTCTACTTGATATTTTGGTAATGAGTCTTTCCCCAGTTTAATACTTACAGTGGAGGACCACCCTAATCCTTATCCATAATCAATTTGAAACTTACAGAATTATGGTCACTGTTCCCTAAATACTCCCCCATTGAAACTTTGGCTGCCTGGCTGGGCTCATTCCCCAACATCAGGTCTCCTTCCCTAGTTGACTATTTACATATTACTCCAAGAAACCCTCCTGGACACTCCTAACAATTTCTCCACCTATTAAAGCCTATGGCACTAAGAGAGTTCCAATCAACATAAGAGAAGTTAAAAACACCCACTAAAGCAACCTGTTGCTTATACATTTTTCCAACATCTGTCCACGCATCTGTTCCTCATTAAACTGTTCATAATAAAGACTTGTAATCATACATTGGTGTATCATGCTTCAAGAAACTCAATTTAAGATGAAGTCAGAGACCATTACACTCTCAGGTCATAACCCGAATCTCTCTCTTAAAAGTATACTAACATGTTAACTATGAGACATAACACAACAATTTCGAGGTTTCAAGGACGACTATTTTGCTTCCAGATTCAACAGCAGACCCTCTTTACAAGGAGGCAAATGTTTTTTTTCCCTATCTTGGTTTACAGAGGATTATTGATTTTTGAAACAAAATGTAACTTTAACGAATGCACAAATAATTAGTGATGTTACAATGGCCTGGAAATGTTTCATTACTGTAGTTTTAGTTTCATTTCTAAGTTCTGTACACAGTGATGGGCAACATTTTGTCTAAGCTACACAGTGATCACCTTCCTGGGATTGTATTATAGACTCCCTAATAGTCAGAGGGAAATTGAGAAACAAATTTGTAAGGAGATCTCAGTTATCTGTAAGAATAACAGGGTGGTTATGGTAGCGGTTTTTAATTTTCCAAACATAGACTGGGACTGCCATAGTGTCATAGGTTTAGATGGAGAGGAATTTGTTAAGCATGTATGAGAAACTTTTCTGATTCAGTATATAGATGTATCTACTACAGAAGGTGCAAAACTTGACCTCTTCTTGGGAAATAAGGCAGGGCAGGTGAGGTGTCAGTGGGGGAGCACTTTGGGGCCAGTGACCATAATTCTATTAGCTTTAAGATAGTGAAGGAAAAAGATAGACCAGATCTAAAAGTTGAAGTTCTAATTTGGAGAAAGGCCAACTTTGACGGTATTAGACAAGAACTTTCAAAAGCTGATTGGGGACAAATGTTCGGAGGTAAAGGGATGGCTGGAAAATGGGAAACCTTCAGAAACGAGGTAACAAGAGTGCAAAGACAGTATATTCCTGTTTGGGTGAAAGGAAAGGCTGGTAGGTACAGGGAATGTTGGATGATGAGAGAAATTGAGGGTTTGCGACAGAAAAAGAAGGAAGCATATGTCAGGTATAGACAGGATAGATCGAGTGAATCCTTAGAAGAGTATAAAGAAAGTAGGAGTAAACTTAAGAGAAAAATCAGGAGGGCAACAAGGGGACATGAGATAGCTTTGGCAAATAGAGTTGAGGAGAATCTAAAGGGTTTTTACAAATACATTAAGGATAAAAAGCTAACTAGGGAGAGAATAGGGCCCCTCAAAGATCAGCAAGGCGGCCTTTGTGTGGAGCTGCAGGAGATGGGGGAAGTACTAAAATAGTATTTTGCATCAGGGTTTACTGTGGAAAAGGACATGGAAGATATAGAATGTAGGGAAACTGATGATGACAACTTGAAAAATGTCCATATTACAGAGGAGGAGGTGCTGGATGTCTTGAAATGCATAAAAGTGGATATCCCCAGAACTTGATCAAGTGTACCCTAGAACTCTGTGTGAAGCTAGGGAAGTGATTGCTGGGCCTCTTGCTGAGATATTTGTATCATCGATAGTCACAGGTAAGGTGCCGGAAGACTGGAGGTTGACAAACATGGTGCTACTGTTTAAGAAGGGTGGTAAGGACAAGCCAGGGAACTATAGACCAGTGAGCCTTACCTCGGTGGTGGGCAAGATGTTGGAGGGAATCCTGAGGGACAAGATGTACTTGTACTTGGAAAAGGAAGGACTGATTAGGGATAGTCAACATGGCTTTATGTGTGGAAAATCATGTCTCACAAACTTGATTGAACTTTTTGAAGAAGAAACAAAGAGGATTGGTGAGGGCAGAGTGGTAGATGTGATATATATGGACTTCAGTCAGGCGTTCATCAAGATTTCCCCATGGGAGACTGGTTAGTAAGGTTAGATCTCATTGAATACAGGGAGAACTAGCCAATTGGATACAGAGCTGGCTCAAAGGTAGAAGACAGAGGGTGGTGGTGGAGAGTTATTTTTCAGACTGCAGACCTGTGACCAATGGAGTGCCACAAGGATCGGAGCTGGGTCCTCCACTTTTTGTCATTTATATAAATGATATGGATGCGAGCATAAGAGGTACAGTTAGTATGTTCACAGATGACGCCAAACTTGGAAGTGTAGTGGAGCACGAAGAAGGTTACCTCAGATTACACTGGGATCTTGACCAGATGGGCCAATGGGCTGTGAAGTGGCAGATGGAGTTTAATTCAGATAAATGAGAGGTGTTGCATTTTGAGAAAGCAAATCTTAGCAGGACTTTACACTTAATGGTAAGGCCCTAGGGAGTGTTGCTGAACAAGAGACCTTGGAGTGCAGGTTCATAGTTCCTTGAAAGTGGAGTCACAGGTAGATAGGATGGTGAAGAAGGCATTTGGTATGCTTTCCTTTATTGGTCAGTGTGTTGAGTACAGGAGTTCGGAGGTCATGTTGTGGCTGTACAGGACATTGGTTAGGCCACTTTTGGAACATTAGATGCAATTCTGGTCTCCTTCCTTTTGGAAGGATATTGTGAAACGTGAAAGGGTTCAGAAAAGATTTACAAGGACGTTGCCAGGGTTGGAGAATTTGAGCTATAGGGAGATGTTGAATAGGCTAGGCCTGTTTCCCTGGAGCGTCGTAGGTTGAGGGGTGACCTTATAGAGTTTTATAAAATCATGTGGAGCGTGGATGGAATAAATAGACAAGGTCTTTTCCCTGGAGTGGGTGAGTCCAGAACTATAGGGCATAGGTTTAGGGTGAGGGGAAAAGATATAAAATAGACCTACGGGGCAACTTTTTGATGCTGAGGGTAGTACATGTGTGGAATGAGCTGCTGAGGAAGTGGCAGAGACTGTTGCAATTACAACATTTAAAAGCATCTGGATGGGTATATGAAGTGGAAGGGTTTGGAGGGATATGAGTCGGGTGCTGGCAGGTGGGAGTAGATTAGTTTGGGATATCTGGTCGGCATGGACGGGTTGGTCTGAAGGGTCTATTTCCGTGTTGTAAACCTCTATGACTCTCTGGCTGTGTTGAATTTCTGTGTATGTGGACTGGTGTGTTGATGAATAGTTCCTGTTTCTGAAAGCTTCTTCGATACATGGACCTCAGAATCCACCCAGTGACAAAAAGACTTTATAAGGAAATGGGGAATGTTGTCCCCTCCTCATTTCACTTCTGCTGAAGAGTCATCTAGACTCAAAACATTAGCTTGCTTTTCCATGAATGTTGTCTGATTCGCTGTGACCTTGAGCATTTGTTGTTTTCAGTACTCATTTCCAGCATCTGCAGTAATTTGTTCAGATATTACCCGAAATTTTGGTGGTGTGGTTTCTGGAACCTTGTTTGTTTGCATGCATTTTATTACGGTGGTTAAAAGCTTCAGCTAAACATTTCAGCACATAGTGAACAAAGCATAGGAGGAAAATGTAAGGGCCATTGCCAAGTGACAGAAGGTCAGTCTCTTACAGTAAGACAGAAACATTCAGAAACAATAAGGCTTTAGTCAGACAGAGGTCCTTTGCAGCAGAAGTGCTGGTCAATGCTGTTTCTGTAACAGACATGAATGGAAAACTAAGTCCTGAGCTGCCTGAAGAAAACTTTGTATGCAGAAAGCTATGTTAGACATGAATTTAAGCACCCCATGCTAAATAATAAGTGAGTAAAAAGTGAGGTCTGAAGATGCAGGAGATCAGAGCTGAAAATGTGTTGCTGGTTAAAGCACAGCAGATCAGGCAGCATCCAAGGAACAGGAAATTCAACGTTTCCGGCCAGAGCCCTTCATCAGGTCGAATTTCCTGTTCCTTGGATGCTGCCTGACCTGCTGTGCTTTAACCAGCAACACATTTTCAGCAGTAAATAATAAGTGACCATGTTAGCAGCTTAGGTGTCTCAAGAAAAGACATTAACTAAAGAATATACATTGAATGAAAGCAGAAATTTGCTGAAAAGAAAATGATTGTTGTATAGCCAGTTGAATAAGGAGCCGTAAAATTGTAACATCTTCACTGAGGTTTAAATGTCTATCAGGTTGTTTTTGAAGGTAAAGCTATTGATTCTTCCTTTCTGATCATCGTGACAAGACCATTCTTGTATAGTGTAACATAATTTTATCTTTTCCTTTCTGTGTTATAAACTTTCATGTTGCTTTGTTAAAACTTCATTAACATATATACAGTAACTACCATCACAGTGAACAAATTGCAAAAAATAAAACTTCACATCTACCAAACCCGATTTGCTTCTGTGATCGGACTTATCCGGTATTGCAATCAATTGGGATCATACTTGTGGCACATAACTTCAAAAGAACTTCCCAAAATCTTCAGGTGGCTTGTAGCTTAAGCAGGTAACAAGAGGCAGAATTAATCCTATCAGGGGCATAAAAGTGATTGTATACTCAGAAGAGCATTGCAAAGCTTGAATATTTGATTAATACTTTAAATCAATGTTTACCAAGAAGGCAAAAAGTAACCAAATATCTGTGGACACAGAGATAGTGGAGATGATGAATGCTAGGATTATGCTCTTTGGGGTAAAGGTGATTGAGAGTTTACAATGTTAGGACAGGTTTAGAAAAGGTAGGCAAAAAAAACCTGTTCCTGCGCGTTGATAGGACAAGGAATAGGGAAAGAGATTTATGGTTTTGGGCAGAGGATATTCAGAGGGAACTGGTGAAGAAGAACCTTTTTTGATGTAGCAGGTGCTAATGAAATGAACTGCTAACTACAAGACCAATGGAAGTGGGGATGCTCACTGATTTCAAAAAATAATTGGCTTGGCTCTTTAAAGAAATAAGCTTTCAGGGTTACGAGGATAGAACAAGGAAATGGAATTGATCGGATTATTGTACAGAGGGGCAGAACAGATTTAATGGATTTAAATAAAGGTGGAAGGGTAACAAAGATGTGAAGGATGAAAATGTGTGTGTAAAGTAAGAAGCCAATGGTTGCATTATCGGTTACTTGTACTTCATGCTGCATGAAAGAATGAAAATGAGGTGGAAATTGAGAAAAAGCATATGATAGGAACTTATTTTGAATGAGGCGGAGGGGTGACCTTATAGAGGTATATAAAATCATGAGGGACATGCATAGGGTAAATAAACCAGAACTTTTCCCTATGGTTGGAGAGTCCAGAACTAGAGGGCATAGGTTTCGGGTGAGAGGGGAAAGATATAAAAGAGACATAAGAGACAACCTTTTCATGTAGAGGATGGTATGTGTATGGAATGAGCTGCCAGAAGAAGTGGTAGAGGCTGGCACAATTACAACATCCAAAAGGAATCTGGATGGGTATATGAATCGGAAGGGTTTAGAGGGATATGAGCCAAACACTGGCAAATGGGACCAGATTAGGTTAGATATTGGGTTGGCATGGAAGAGTTGGACTGAAGGTTCTGTTTCCGTGCTGTACATCTCTATGGCTCTTGGTGATAGTAAATGAAATGTCCTCCTTGCAGCTGGATGATCAAGATGGGGCTCAGGAATTGTCAGTGTGCTTCTGTGATTCTCTGCTATCTTAGCCTACAACTTCATCTGACAAGAGAATGAAACATGTTGGTGATTATATGCACTATATTTAGAAGGTGTACTTGCAATAGCTGAATAACTGGAAATGGATAAATATTTTAACAGTTTGGTGTGAGTTTGGCGCCATCAGAAGTTGTCTAGATTTGTGGTTGAGCACCTGAATGTTTGGACAGCGGCATGTATGATATGAACTGTTGCTGCAAGAGTGATGAGGTTGGGGTACATTGAGCAATATAAAAGGTTGGCAGTGTGGTGCATGTGAGATTTTATGTGAAATGCATTTGCTGACTTTGGCCATCAATGTGAGGTCATTCAACTATACAAGGCTGTACTGCCAATCCCCGGGACCATACTCTGTGGATTGACTTTCTTGACTATTTGTGGTTAATTCACTTTGGAAGAGGTTCTTTGTAAGGGCTTCCCTGGAGAATGTGATCTCTCTCTTTCCAGCATTAAGGCTTCCAGTGCCACATGGGGCAGCATGATGGCTCAGTCGTTAGCACTGATGCCTCACAGTGCCAGGATCCCAGGTTCGATTCCCGCCTCGGGAAACTATCTGTGTGGAGTTTGCACATTCTCCCCGTGTCTGCATGGGTTTCCTCCAGGTGCTCCGGTTTCCTCCCACAGTCCAAAGATGTGCAGGTCAGGTGAATTGGCCCCCTGCATGGGTTTCCTCCAGGTGCTCCGGTTTCCTCCCACAGTCCAAAGATGTGCAGGTCAGGTGAATTGGCCATACTAAATGCACGGTGGCACAGTGGTTAGCACTGCTGCCTCACAGCGCCTGTAGACCCGGGTTCAATTCCCGACTCAGGCGACTGACTGTGTGGAGTTTGCACGTTCTCCCCGTGTCTGCGTGGGTTTCCTCCGGGTGCTCCGGTTTCCTCCCACAGTCACAAAGATGTGCGGGTCAGGTGAATTGGCCAAGCTAAATTGCCCATAGTGTTAGGTAAGGGGTAAATGTAGGGGTATGGGTGGGTTGCGCTTCGGCGGGTCGGTGTGGACTTGTTGGGCCGAAGGGCCTGTTTCCACACTGTAAGTCTAATCTAAATTGCCCGTAGCATTAGGTGCATTAGTCAGAGGAAAATGGGACTGGGTAGGTTACTCTTTGGAGGGTCGGTGTGGACTTATTGGGCTAATCTAAAACTTGGAGCTATCACCCCTTCCTGCTGCTTTATTTGTTTACCATCTACTTGCAATGAAATGCATTTCAATGTGTAATAACTGGCACTCTATTTTAAGGCTGCCCTTGAACCTGGAGGTAGCTGATACATGAACTGTCTTCATGTACTGCCCAGACCCTTGTACAATGTGTAGATATCCAGCAACATGGATTCCTTGTGACTGAACACTCCAATCTTAGAAATGACAAGATAGCATGTGCTTCCTAATGCCTGCCTTAATGGGAAATAACATGTGCAGATCAAAATACATGGTGAAGAATGTGAAGAACTTAATGTTTGGCTCCAGATGGTTTCTATCATGAAACAGATATTTTATGTTGTTTTCATAATTTTCCCTGCAGGCTAAATGTGGGAGAAACCTGAGCCATCGACTGCCCACTGTATTTTTTGAATCCGTTTGGATGCTTGTTTTTCCCAGCTCCACAAATATATTTTTTCAAAAACGCTTTGGAGGCTTTTCTAGCATGACTAGAATTTATGCGTCTCAGGTTCACTGTTTAGGTCACTCAAGAACAGGAAACATGCAAAGTCTGCACTGTGCATCGTCTGTCCCCGAAATGTTATATTGCCCCAACATGGACAGAAATATTTATGCAAAGGGCAGTAATGCTCAGCCTACATGTGGAATTCAGCTTTTCTGTCTATGTTTGAGAATTCAAACTGGACATTGGTGAACATCTTATGGCTGATTTCAATGATGCACAGTAACATTTCTATCATTTTTCATCTGTACCTGCTGGATGATTAAGAGGAAACTGATGAAGCAGTAATTGGGTGGATGGGTTTATCCAACTTCATGAGGACCAGACGTATCTACATGGTATACTTTGCTGGGATGATGCCAGTGTTATAGCATAACTCACTGTTCTTTTGCCCAATTCAGATTTGCCAATGGGTGCAGCTAGTTCTGTTGCATAAGTCTTCAGTGCTACAGGCAATATTTTTAGGCTTTTTATAACTAGCACATTAAGTCATTCCTTAACATTAATTGGCTTGAATTAACTTGAGTGATACAGGCACTTGTGATACTGGGGACCTCAAGAGGAGGACAAGGTGAGTCATTCACTGGGCACTCCTGGCGGAATATGGATGCAAACTTCAACTTTTTATTGTAGTATATGCTGGATTCACTATCATTAAGAGTGGCATTTTAATGTTTGCTCTCATATTTGTTTTTTATGTGTCCACCATCAATCACAAGTAGATGTGGCAAGATTGCAGAATTCAAACCCAGTCTCCTGGTTGTAAAATCATGTACCTCTGTCGGTTTCATGCTGTTCAGCATCATGTAGTCATATGTGGTAGCTTTAACAGGTTGATTTTTTTGTCTTAGGTATGTCTGGTGTTGCTTCTAGAGCATGTTCCATGCAGGGAACAACTGCTGGTCCCTTGGCTTGATGATAATTTTAGATTGAGTGAAATGTCAAATCATGAAATTATAGTGGAATTCAGTTTGTATTTGTTCTATAAGTCACTCTTTGTTGAAGATATTCTGACCCAGAGAATATTTTATGATGTTGCCACCCTCTGTGCTTCTTCCAAATGATGTTGAACATGCCAGCATACTGACTCAACAGTTGAAGGGGGGTGATAGTGTAATCATCACCCTCTTTTACCTGATGCCATGAGACATCATAGACACTGCGATCAACCTTAAGGATCTAGGACTAGACCTTCCTGATTGTACTTTACCACCACCACCAATTGGTCTGATCC
Organism: Hemiscyllium ocellatum; assembly: GCF_020745735.1. Taxonomy (NCBI): domain Eukaryota; kingdom Metazoa; phylum Chordata; class Chondrichthyes; order Orectolobiformes; family Hemiscylliidae; genus Hemiscyllium; species Hemiscyllium ocellatum. The sequence continues at coordinate 55,756,451 of NC_083410.1, read as the reverse complement.
AACGTAGAGTAGCCATATTAGAAACGAAAATGGAGGAGCTGGGAGGTTGGCTGAAGAATATGATTCATGGGGAATGACTGACAGGTTATTACTTGCCTCATTTTCAAGGACTTAAGCAAACAAGGTCTCATATTTGCCTTTGTTATATTGCAGAAGGAAATTGAAATGAGTACAATTGAGTCTCCAACTTTTATTAAAAAAGAGTATCTGACTCTCAGAGACTTGAAAATATTGAGAAAATATCATTTTCAGACTGTTGCAGACATAAGCTCAGGAGGTTTAACATAAGCTCAGGAGTTAAGACAGACTGAATCTTTGAAGAATTCATGAGGAAACCCAGGGTCTGAGGAAGAAAGGACTGGCTCGATGAGTAATCGAGTAAAACTGACCAGAATCAGTAAAAAATGAGAACTAATAAAGATTGACTTTGAAAGAGAAAAATGGTGTAAGGAAGGAAAGCCATTAGGAAAAGAGATAAGAAATGAGAGGACAGAAATGAAAAGAATGACAAAGCTCTAACACTTGAAAAGGTGTTTGCATTCTAATTACATGAACTTGAATTGATGAGAAATTGAGGGGGCTCAGCAAGAACTTCTGTTAATTTTGCCTTTGTGAGCAGTGGGTGAAGATACACTTTGTGTCCTTTGAGAAACTTGCCATAAATCTGAATTGGGCAAAAGATCAGTGAGTTACGGTCCTACAAATCGTTTAGGTTGTGATAGCTTTGGAGATGCACTCTTCTCTCTCAGCACTGCATTCATGTGATTATGAAGATTTTACTCAATGCTTGTGAGTGTGATGCCAAAGGCCAGGGATAAAGAAACTATGTTTGTTATGTGGTATATACCAATGAAGAGGAGATAGAAATATAATTACCTAAAAAAGAGGATTTGATGAAGGACTGCTAAAATAGGGCTGAATTTTCCCATTCATGGAGGGCTTCTCACTGTGAACTCTGATAGCTTGTTTAAATTAGATTCCCTACAGTATGGAAACAGGCCCTTCGGCCCAACAAGTCCACAGCAACCTTCCATAGAGTAGCCCACCCAGAATGATTCCCTCCCCTATATTTACCCCTGACTAATGCACCTAACAATATGAGCAATTTAGCATGGCTAATTCACCTGACCTGCACATCTTTGAACTGTGGGAGAAAACCCACACAGACACAGGGAGCATGTGCAAATTCCACATTGACAGTTGCCGAGGCAGGAATCAAACCCATCTCCCTTGCGCAGTGAGGCAGCAGTATTAATCACTGAGCCACCATGCCACCCTGTGGGAAAGGGAATTAAATGGTTGGTAACTGAGAAGTCAGGTTGACCCCTGCAGGCCTGGCTGAGATGTTCAGCGAAACATTGAACACTGATCATTGAACATTGAACAATACAGCACAGAACAGGCCCTTCGGCCCTCGATGTTGTGCCGATCTGTGAACTATTCAATCCCTTACACTATCCCATCATCATCCATGTGCTTATCCAAGGATTGTTTAAATTTCCCTAATGTGACTGAATTAACTACATTGTCAGGCAGGACATTCCACGCCCTTACCACTCTCAGAGTAAAGAACCTGCCTCTGACATCTATCTTAAATCTATTACCCCTCAATTTGTAGTTATGCCCCTTGTACAAGCTGACATCATCATCCTCAGAAAAAGACTTTCACTGTCTACCCTACCAAATCCTCTGATCATCTTGCATGTCTCTATCAAATCCCCTCTTAGCCTTCTTTCCAATGGGAACAGACCCAAGTCTCTCAGTCTTTCCTCATAAGACGCTCCCTCCAGACCAGGCAACATCCTGGTGGGCGGCACGGTGGCACAGTGGTTAGCACTGCTGCCTCACAGCGCCTGAGACCCGGGTTCAATTCCCGACTCAGGCGACTGACTGTGTGGAGTTTGCACATTCTCCCCGTGTCAGCGTGGGTTTCCTCCGGGTGCTCCGGTTTCCTCCCACAGTCCAAAGATGTGCGGGTCAGGTGAATTGGCCATGCTAAATTGCCCGTAGTGTTAGGTAGGGGTAAATGTAGGGGTATGGTTGCGCTTCGGCGGGTCGGTGTGGACTTGTTGGGCCGAAGGGCCTATTTCCACACTGTAAATCTAATCTAATCCTGGTAAATCTCCTCTGCACCTTTTCCAATGATTCCACAACCTTTCTGCAGTGGGGTGACCAGAACTGTACATAATATTCCAAATGTGTTTTGTATAGCTGCAGCATGATATTGCAGCTCTGGAACTCAATCCCACTACCAATGAAATCTAACATGCCATATGCCTTCCTAACAGCACCATCCACCTGGGTGGCAACTTTCAGGGATCCCTGTACATGGACGCCAAGATCCCTCTGCACATCCACACTACCAACAATCTTTCCATTGACCCAGTACTCTGCCTTCCTGTTATTTTTCCCAAAGTGAATTACCTCACATTGAACTCCATTTGCCACCTCTCAGCCCAATTTTGCAGTTTATCCAAGTCCCCTTGCAACCTGTAACATGCTTCTTCACTGTCCACTACTCCACCGACTTTAATGTTGTCTGCAAACTTACTAATCCATCTACCTATGCTTGAATCTAAGTCATTTATGAAAATGACAAGCAGCAGTGGTCTCAAAACAGATCCTTGTGGCACACCACTAGTAACTGGACTCCAGGCTAAATATTTTCCATCAACTGTCACTCGCTGCCTTCTTTCAGAAAGCCAGTTTCTAATCCAAACTGCTAAATCACCCTCAATTCCATGCCTCTGCATCTTTCCACGCTTCAGGCACTCTGCCTGTATTTCTGATGAACGGCCTTTGTCCAAGACATTGATTTTACTGCTCCTCGGATGCTGCCTGAACTGCTGTGCTCTTCCAGCACCACTAATCCAGAATCATCATCCTTAGCTACAAAGCCATGCTGGCCTTTACACTTATGATCACTCACTTGGCATACTTCCCTGCTTTTCCTATTCCTTCACTAACTGTAACCACACCAGCTCTTCTAGCTGCTTTCATTTTACTTTAACCCTCCTTTTGCCTCATTACAGGAGGAACATTCTCTTAAATGTTGACAAAATGGCAAAGATGGGAATTAGGGTGGCTTGACTTTTGTATGCCATGAGGAGAAGTAGTTGAGTAAACATGAAAGGATCAAGACCACATGATTTGTGGATGACATATCCATGTCCTGACAGTCAAGTAAGCTTCATTGTGCTGTGCTGCTGTCCTATTACTAGCACTGTGAATGTATTCACAGCCTGTCCAAGCTCCTATTCCTCGAGAGACTTATGCAGCACCAGTTGGTACCCATACGCGTCACCCAGAAAAGAGCTACCTCTCTGGTCCTCAGCTCCTCCTGCAATACTAAGGGAGAAGTCTCATCCTTTAGCTAGATCAGACTTAGGCACATAATCTGGTGAGCACATCAGTGGTACGTCTCTGCAGCTCATGGAGGGCGAAACACTCTGTCACTCTGACACACGGAGGAATGCTGGTGATCAGGTACCTGCTCAGTCCCAGGCAGCAAACACCCCTGGACTGTTAATCCTTTAACAATGTGCAAATACACAGATACACACAGTTGCGGCAGTTGAAAAGTGTGGTGCTGGAAAAGCACAGTAGATCAGGCAGCATCCAAGGAGCAAGAGAGTTGACGTTTCAAGCATAAGCCCTTCATCAGGAATGCCAGGGCAGAAGGGAGCTGATAGATAAATAGGAGGGTGAGGGTGGGGTTGGGGGGGAAGGTAGTTGGGGAGGTGATAGGTATATGCAGGAGCAGTAACCAGAATTTTTGGATACTCTTGGTAAGTTGTGGATCAAAGGTTGGTGGAGTTCACCGACGTTATCAGTACTGTGCTCATTCTGACATTTATGCATCTTGCTGTCTCCATGGATGGGTTGGCAGATGTCATCGTAGGCCTGGCCCCGCAGAATGACCAACTGGAACTGCATGCAGACCTGCGCTCCATCACATGAACTGTTGTTGCTAGTATCAACAATAAAGTGAGAGAAGTTGAGAGACCTCAATCTCACTCCAGGTGCTCGTAAGACTGTAAGACCAAAAGGTGAAGGAAAAGAAATAGGCCATTCGGTCCCTCAAGTCTGGTCCACCTTTCGATCCTGGCTGATTTGTTTCTCAACTCCATTTTCCTCATAAACTTTGATCCCCTTGCCAATCCCCTAACCTCTGTATTAAATGCACTCAATAACTTGACCTCCACAGCCCTCTGTGGCAATGAATTCCATAGATGTACCACCTTCTGGCTGAACTAATATCTTAGTTCTAAAGGATCATCCCTTCACTATGAGTTGGTGCCCTTGGGTCGTAGTCTCTCCTACAACTGGAAATATTCTTCATGTCCACTCTATCTAGGGCTCTCAGTATCCGTAAGTTTCAATCTGATCCTTCCTCATCCTTCTCAACTCCATTGAGTACAGACCAAGAGTCATCAATCTCTTTTCATTTGACAAGCCGTACACCCCCAGAATCATTCTTATAGACCTCTTCTGGACTCCTCCAAGGCCAATACATCCTTTCTTAGCCCAAAATCATGCATAATATTCCAGATGTGTTCTGGCCAGAGGTTTATAAATCCTCAACAGTAACTCACTGCTCTTGAATTCTACCCTCTCAAAATGAATGCTAATGTAGCATTTGCTTTCCTAACTACCAACTGAACCTTTATTTTAACCTGAAGAGAATCATGAACCAGGACTCCTTAGTCCCTTTGTGCTTCAGATTTCCAGAGATTTTCCCCATGTAGAAAATATTCTACGCCTCTATTCTTCCTACCAAAAGCGCATAACCTCACACTTTCCCACATTGTATTCCAAGTGCCACTTCTTTGCCCTCTCTCCTAGCCTGTCTATGTCTTTCTGCAGCCATTTGCTTCCTCAACACTACCTGTCCTTCCAGGTAGTGTTGTGTCATCTGCAAGCTTAGCAATAATGCCCTCAGTTCCTTCATCCAGATGGTTAATGTATAACTTGAATAGTATTCCCAACACTGACCTCTGCGGAGCTCTACTAGTCACTGGCTGCCATCCTGAAATAGACCCCTTTATCCCTACCCTCTGCCTTCTAACAGTCAGCCAATTCTCTATCCATGCCAGTACTTGCTCTTAACACCTCTTATCTTTTAATATAGTTTTATAGAACATTGCAGCACAGTGCAGGCCCTTCGGCCCTCAATGTTGCGCCAACCCGTGACACCAGTTAGCAATCTTCTGTGCAGTATCTTCTCGAAGGCCTCATGGAAATCGATATAGATCCTGTCCACTTGCAGATGGAGTTTAATCTGGACAAATGTAAGGTGATACATTCTGAGAGGTCACATACAGTTGGAAATTATACAGTGAATGGCAGAACCCTTAGGAGTACTAATATGCAGAGGGAGCTGGGTGTGCAGGCCCACATATCCCTGAAGGTGGCAGTGCAGGTAGATAAAGTAGCAAAAAAAGGCCTATGGTGTGCTTGCCTTCATTGGCAGGTGCATTGAATATAAGGATAGACAAGTTATGCTGTAGCTTCGTAGAACTTTAGTGAGGCCACACTTGGAATATTGCGTACAGTTCAGGTCACCACACTACCAGAAAATGTGGATGCTTTGGAGATGGTACAGAAAAGGTTTTCCAGGATGTTGCCTGGTATAGGGGCTTTTAGCTGTGAAGAAAGATTGGATAGGCTGGGTTTGTTTTCACTGGAATGCAGGAGGTTGAAGGCTGACCTGATAGAAGTTAATAAGGTTGTAAATGGCATGGATAGAGTGGTAAGTAAGAGACTTTTTCCCAGGGTGGGGGAGTCAATTACTAGGGGACACAGGTTCACGGTATGTGGGTAGAAGTTGAAAAGAGATGTGCAAGGCACGTTACTCACACAAACAGTGGTCAGTGTCTGAAATGTGTTACCAGAGGAGGCGGTGGGAACAGATATAGTAGCGGCATTCAAGAAACACCTGGATGAATACATGAACAGGAAGGGAATAGATGGATGCAGATCCTGTAAGTGAAGACAGTTTTAGTGTGGAAGGGCAATATGTGTTGGTGTAGGCTTGGAGAGTCAAAGGGCCTGTTCCTGTTTTGAATTGTTCTTTGTCTAATCTGCTTGTTCTCTCCTTCAAGAATTCTAAATAATTTGTCAGGCATTACCTCGCCTTGACGAAGCTATGTCGACCGAGCCCTATTTTATCTTGCACTTCTTAGTGCTCTGCAATCTCATCTTTAATAGTAGACTCTAAAATCTTATCAACAATCGAGGCCAGGCTAACTGGCCTATAATGTCTCACTCCCCTTTTAAACCAAGGTGTTACGTTTGTGGGTGGCACATTGGCACAGTGGTTAGCACTGCTGCCTCGCAGCACCAGAGACCTGGGTTCAATTCCCGACTCAGGTGGCTGACTGTGTGGAGTTTGCACATTCTCCCCGTGTCTGTGTGGGTTTCCTCCGGGTGCTCCGGTTTCCTCCCACAGTCCAAAGATGTGCAGGTCAGGTGAATTGGCCATGCTAAATTGTCTGTAGTGTTAGGTAAAGGGGTAAATTAGGGGAGTGGGTGGATTGTGCTTCGGTGGGTCGGTGTGAACTTGTTGGCCCAAAGGGCCTTTTACCACACTGTAAGTAATCTAATCTAATTAGCCATTTTCCCTTTCCCTGGGACCCTTCCTGACTCCAGTGATTCCTGAAAGATCATCACCAATGCTTCTACAATTTCCTCAGCTATCACCTTCAGAGCTCCCTTTTGTAGATTAGATTCCCTACAGTTTGGAAACAGACCCTTCAGCCCAACAAGTCCACACCGACCCTCCGAAGAGCAACCCACCCAGACCCATTCCCCCACACCTATCACTATGGGCAATTTAGCACGGCCAATTCACCGAACTTGTACATCTTTGGACTGTGGGAGGAAACTGGAGCACCTGGAGGAAACCCACAGGGTACATGTACAAACTCCACACAGACAGTTGCCCGAGGTGGGAATTGAACCTGGGTCCCTGGCACTATGAGGCAGCAGTGCTAACCGCTGAGCCACCGTGCCACCCATTTGTGTAGTCCATCTGGTCCGAATGATTTATCCACCTTCAGACCTTTCAGCTTTCCTAGGACCTTTTCCTTGGTAATGGCCACTACAGTCACCTTTGTCCTTGGCTCTCCTGAAATTCTAGAATGCTACTGGTGTCTGGCATGTGAAGAAGAGAGTGGTGCCAGCAGGCAGGCAAATGGCAGTTTTCTGATGGTGTCCCAGGGCACCTTCACTCTATGCCTGTACTGACCTTTGGTGACCTGGAAGAAATGACAGCAAGGTCAGTCTTCTACACCTCCTCCACATCTTGGTTGGGATCTTCTGTCATGCTTCTTCATGTTGAGGTTGTTTGGTGTCTGCTCTTTTTCAGCTTACTGGTGCCTTTGATACTCTTTAATGCACTAACTCTGTATGTACATTAATGCAACTGTGATAATAGTATCTGCGGTTGCTGGAGATATATCTAGGATGTGTCAAACTCGTTATGTGGGGAATTTCAGAAACATATCACCTTCTCAATGATATCACATCAAGCACAAATGGGGCTATAACACATGGAGGCTTCCTAGAAGGATTGCCATGAAATACTTCTCCGTGGACACTTCATGCAGATGTATGAATGACAGACTTTGCTGCACAAATACATTTAGATCTTGCGTTTGTGGTCACAATACTGCTTCTTTGCCCCCACCCTGCCTATCATGCACAAAGTGCAACATTTGACATATGGCCCACGTTCCCATGTAGCTACACTTCTCTTTGTGGAGAAAACAGCTCCACAATCTGTGGGGCTCAGAGATCTTTCGAAATGTGTTTATAAATTGAAGAATTGCAGATGGCATTTTAAAATTTGCCTCCCATGATTTTTGCTTCACAAAATGTGATTGGTTTAATTTATCATGATGAGTGACATTGTTGTGATTGCTTGTGACCAAAATGTGTAATGTGAATTACTGGTGAATGCATGAGCCGCACGTGCAGGTACACTTCATGTCAGATGTGTGTCGTTACTGAATCTATGGGAATGCCTGATTAACACAAACCCCCCTGAAAGGCCTCATATCACCCAGAATTGTACCTCATTCCCACTGAGGAAACAAAACAAATTTACTCTGCTCACTGAGAGTGTATTGGCAACCATTTTCTGTCCTTATTGTACAGTTGAGATTTCGTGGAAGACGGAACAATATCCAAACTGCACTCATGGGAGTGATTACCAGGCTCTGTCTAAAAGTCAAGATTCTCCAACAATCTTCCATATGCCACTTTTGTGTCACTGTCCCTCTCAACCCAGTTAGCTTTCAGGCTCCGACAGTCCCATCCAGTCTTTTTATTTAGCTATCTTTAACTCATATAGCAGCCCCTGCTCCCTGGGGCTGTGTCCATTGTTACTATCCATTGTCCCATTGGTGGTGACTTGAGAAAGTTGCCCCCATCCAGAGTATCCCTTGCCCTCTTGTCTTATCTCAGATCCCATTCTTAAATTGCAGTTACCTCCCTAACCCATCTTTATCACCAATGCATCTCCGTGTGATGGTCTAATCCCCACATGGCTTTCCTCAATGCAACTGGGAAAATGGCCTCCGACAAATCTCTTTGAAGTCTACTGCACAAACCTCCACGACTGACCGTGACTCACTCCCCAGACTGATTAATGAGGGCAGACCTGAGTGATGTCTCTACTGCTAGTGGACTGCCTTACCTGTGAACTCTAGTCTGGCCTGACTTGATCTAAAAGACTGACCATGGCCTAATCCCTGGACTGTACAGACTTGGATCCCTGGAACATGGCCAGCACCCTGGACTGAGATCAGTTGATTCCATTGACTAAGTGTGTCAGCATGTCTGACTGACTACTTAGATAGATACCCCACCTTAGACAGTCAGATATGGCCATTTGATTGAAACATTTGCAATGTTTGCTATGAAAGCTGCTAGCAAAAGCTGTAGGTGTGACATTGATGTGGATTGGCACCACACAGCAACATGTCCACTTCCTTGACTTTTCGGTGCTAGCAAACATGACAAGCTGCCTACCTCTCTGTCTGCACTAAAAGGCAAGGCAAGGCCAAAATGCTGTGAGCCTGCAGGTTCTGAAGTGATATTGTGTTAAAAAAACAACATAAGGCAGAGATACTGTGAGTATCCAAGTGAATGTAAAGTGAGTGAATTCAAAGAAAACCAGTTAAGAACGTTCAAATGTGTTCTGTGTAGATGGATAAGATGGATTTGTGTTCCTGCACACAGAGACGTGGCAGGTGCATTGCAATGGAAGGTGTTGCTGAGCTTCAAAGTGCAGAAAGTCTGAAATCGGCCATGATGAAGTGATGAGGCTGGTTCTTCACTGATGCTGAAGTCTGTGAATGGAGAGTGGAGGTGATTGCTTGAGAAAATCCATGGGGCTTTAATCTTCTCATTGTGTAGAATCTCATATTCCCATTTTTCACCACATTCTCCCACAGTTCTCATCATTGCTCACATTGCTCAGAGGTTGGAAGATTTTACTGCAGTCTCTGCTGAAGGACTAACTTGGAAGACCCTAAAGTCCATCAAATCAGGGAAGCCTCTGTCATAGTAAGTGATAATGAATTAACTTATGAGATTATTAGTAACAAGCACCATTTTGGAACCTTCTGGAGAAACTGGAATGAGAGCAAGATCAATGATGAGTAGAAATCAAGCTCTGCTGAGTGAAGTGGAAAAGGTGAAGACACAGACATTTTTGAAGGCTCAGAAACCAGCTTTAGTTTTAGTGGGCCAACATGCTACTGTTTTCATGAGAAAGGTTAGCAGAAGGCTGAATGCTGAAAGTTAAAAACTAAACATGTTGCATTTGTCCAGTCAAGTTATGTAATTTGATTTGATTTGATTTATTATTGGCACATGTACCTAGATACAGTGAAAAGTTGTGTTTTGCGTTGAGGCAGATCATACCATGCAACGTAATACACTGAAGAATACAATGTTACAGCTGCAGAGAAGTTGCATAAAGAGCGAACTCAACAGCACACTTAAAATTTGAGAGGCCCATTCTGAGGTCTGATAACAGCGGGGATGAAGTTGTTCTTGAATCTATTGGTAAGTGTGTTTAAGCTTTTGTATCTCCTGCCCAATAGAAGTGGTTGGAAGAGATTACAGCTGGGGTGGGAGATTATGTTGGCTGCCCTTCCTGTGGCAGTGAGAAATAGTTCAGAATAAGCAGAAGTCTCCCCACACTTGTTCGGACGATGAATGTAATGATGGAAAACTATAGGGTTTTGATTTGCTTGATGTTTTATGCCCTCGTGTAAATTGGTGAGGCAGGTAAATTGATTATGTTAAGAAATACGTAAGGGGCACAGCCATTCATATTGTCAGGCAACATGAATCTCTCCCCAAAACATTTACTGAATATAAAGATATCAATTTGGAGCACTGATTGGAACAGTTTATCTGCTTTTTTAATTAGAATGTAGAACTGGAGATTGCTTTTTCAAAATATTGGGTCACAATTTGTGGTGAAGACTCACAACATTTATTTGGAAACTTAGGCTCTAAAGTGGAGGAAATATGGATTCAGTTCTGTGAAGGTCTTATCTTTTTGTAGAAAGGGCTAGAAAATAATTTTAAACAATAAGCTTATGTCAGCATTTCCAATACTTTATGTGATTTTAATAAAATGACTAGCAAGCTCATCAGGGAACTAATTGACAAGGTGTTTGCTGAATTGAAGTTTACGACTCAGAGAGAGACAGGGAAAGGGTCCCGGTTCATTTGGAGAGGAAAGGTGTTTGTTTAGGAATCCACAAAGCAGTCAAGGCAGAAAGGGGAAAATCCTGAACTGCTTAGAAAATATGGGAAGGACAAGGCTATCAGAAAAGAAAACCTCTTACAAATGCATTAAATATGTAACTTTAAGGAACCCATGATGGAATGATCTGAGTTAGCAGCTTGCTTAAGAGATCTTTAGGAGAGACATTAATTAAAGAGAATAGTATTGAGCAAATGCACAGATTTTGTGGACAAGCAGGCAAGCCAGCTGAACAAAGAGATTTATTATGGAGGTAAGGATGACACCACACTGAGGTTTGAAATTTTGTGGGGCCATTGTCATGGAGACAGTGGTGTAGTGATAATTTTACTGGTTTTGTAACTCAGAGACACAGATTAATGATCCAGGGAATGGGTTCAAATCCCAATATGGGGGCTGGTGGAATGTGAATTCATTTAATGAATGTGGAACATGAAGCTACATCTGTAATGGATGACCACACGCCCTCATGGATTGTTGTAGAGACTCATCTGGTTCACTAATGTCCTTTAGAGTAGGAAAACTTTAATCATTAACTGGTCTGGCCTACATCTGATTCCAGACTCACAGCAAGGTGGTTGACTCTTAATTGCCACTTGAAGTGGCTAAGCAAGCCCCTCAGTTCCATTCTCCTGCCTTCACTATTTAACACTGATCGCCTTACTCATCTCAGGGACCTCGAAGTAAAGGAGCCATTGAGAAGTAGTGACCATAATACAATAAGCTTTAATCTGCAGTTTGAAAGGGAGTGGGTAGAATTGGAAGTCACAATATTTCAGTTGAATAAGGGGAACTATGGAGCTAAAAAGGAGGAGCTGGCCAAAGTTCAATGGTGCAATACCCTGGCAGGGATGGCAGTGGAACAACAAGGCAGGTATTTCTTCTTCAAAGACCGCAATTTCCCCCCAGACGTGATCGACGATGCCCTCTACCGCATCTCCTCCACTTACCCCTCCTCTGCCCTTGAGCCCCGCCCCTCCAATCACCACCAGGACAGATCCCCACTGGTCCTCACCTACCACCCCACCAACCTCCATATACATTGTATCATCCGTCGTCATTTCCGCCACCTCCAAACGGGCCCCACCACCATAGATATATTTCCCTCCCCTCCCCTATCAGCATTTCGAAAAGACCACTCCCTCGATGACTCCCTTGTCAGGTTCACACCCCCCACCAGCCCAACCTCCACTCCCAGCACCTTCCCCTGCAACCACAAGAAATGCAAAACTTGTGCCCACACCTCCCCTTTACTTCCCTCCAAAGCCCCAAGGGATCCTTCCATATCCACCACAAATCCACAAATTCACCTGCACCTCCACACACATAATTTAGTGCATCCGCTGCACCTGATGTGGCCTCCTCTATATTGGGGAGACAGGCCGCCTACTTACGGAACGTTTCAGAGAACACCTCTGGGACACCCAGGCCAACCAACCCAACCACCCCGTGGCTCAACACTTCAACTCCCCCTCCCGCTCCACCAAGGACATGCAGGTCCTTGGACTCCTCCATCGCCAGACCATAGCAACACGACGGATGGAGGAAGAGCGCCACATCTTCCGCCTAGGAACCCTCCAACCACAAGGGATGAACTCAGATTTCTCCAGTTTCCTCAGTTCCCCTCCCCTCCACCTTGTCTCAGTCAAATCCCTCGAACTCAGCACCGCCTTCCTAACCTGCAATCTTCTTCCTGACCTCTCTGCCCCCACCCACACTCTGGGCTATCACCCTCACCTTGACCTCTTTCCACCTATCGCATTTCCAACGCCCCTCCTCCCTACATTTTATCTTAGCCTGCTGGACACACTTTCCTCGTTCCTGAAGAAGTGCTCATCCCCAAAAGGTCAATTCTCCTGCTCCTTGGATGCTGCCTGACCTGCTGCGCTTTTCCAGCAACACATTTTCAGCCATGATACAGAAGATGCAGGATCAGTTCATTCCAAAAAAGGAAGAAAGATTCTAAGGGGAGGCAGGGGTGGCTGTGGCTGACGAGGGAAGCTAAGAACCATATAAAGACAAAAGGGAAAAAGTATAACATAGCAAAGATGAGTGGGAAAAAGGAGGACTGAGAAGCTTTTAAAGAACAACAGAGGATAACTAAGAAGGAAATACGCAGAGAAAAAATAAGGTATGATGGTAAACTGGCCAAAAATATAAAGGACGATAGTCAAGGCATTTTTAGGTATGTGAAAAGAAGAAAAATGGTTAAGACTAAAATTGGGCCCTTGAAGACAGAAACAGGTGAATTTATTACGGGGAACACAGAAATGGCAGAAGAGTTGAATTGGTACTTTAGATCTGTCTTCACTGGGGAAGACATGAGCAATCTCCCAGAAATAATAGTGGCTGAAGGACCTGAACTGAAGGGAATTTATATTTGTCAGGAATTGGTGTTGGAGAGACTGTTAGTTCTGAATGCTGATAAGTCCCTGGGACCTGATGGTACATCCCAGGGTACTGAAGGAGGTGGCTCTAGAAATTCTGGATGCATTGGTGATCATTTTCCAATGTTCTATAGATTCAGGATCAGTTCCTGTGGATTGGAGGGTGGCTAATGTTGTCCCACTTTTTAAGAAAGGAGGGAGAGAGAAAACAGAGAATTATAGACCAGTTAGTCTGACCTCAGTGGTGAGAAAAATGCTGGAGTTAATTATAAAGGATAAAATTACGACACATCTGGATAGCAGTAACAGGATAGGTCAGAGTCAGCATGGATTTATGAAGGAGAAATCATGCTTGACTAATCTTTGGAATTTTTTGAGGATGTAACTCTAAAGATGGACAAGGGAGATCCAGTGGAGGTAGTGTACCTGGACCTTCAGAAAGCCTTTGATAAAGTCCCACATAGGAGGTTAGTGAGCAAAATTAGGGCACACGGTGTTAGGGGCAAAATACTGACATGGATTGAAAATTGGTTGGCTGACAGGAAAAAAGAGTAGCGATAAACGGCTCCCTTTAGGAATGGCAGGCAGTGACCAGTGGGGTACCGCAGGGATCAGTGCTGGGACCACAGCTTTTTACAATGTACATTAATGATATAGATGAAGGTATTGAAAGTAATATTAACAAATTTGCTGATGACACAAAGCTGGGTGGCAGGGTGAAATGTGAGGAGGATGTTAGGAGAATACCTAACCTGGACATGCAAGGCATAGCAGATGTAGTTTAATGTGGATAAATGTATGGTTATCCACTTTGGTGGCAAGAACAGGAAGGCAGAGTATTACCTAAATGGAGTCAAGTTAGGTAAGGGGGCAGTACAAAGAGATCTGGGTGTTCTTGTACATCAGTCAAGGAAAGCAAGCATGCAGGTACAGCAGGCAGTGAAGAAAGCTAATAGCATGCTGGCCTTCATAACAAGAAGAATTGAATATAGAGTAAAGAGGTCCTTCTGCTGCTGTATAGGGACATGGTGAGACTGCACCTGGAATATTGTGTATAGTTTTGGTTGCCAAATTTGAGGAAATACATTCTGGCTATTGAGGGAGTGCAGCATAGGTTCACGAGGTCAATTCCTGGAATGGCAGGACTATCTTACGCTGAAAGATTGGAGCGACTGGGCTTGTAAACGCTTGAGTTGAGAAGGCTGAGAGGGGATCTGATTGAGACGTATAAGATTATTAAAGGATTGGACACTCTGGAGGCAGGAAGCATTTTTTCGCTGATGGGTGAGTCCTGAACCAGAGGACATAGTTTAAAAATAAAGGATAGGCCACTTAGAACAGAGTTGAGGAGAAACTTCTTCACCCAGAGAGTGGTGAGTGTATGGAATGTTCTGCCCCAGAAGGCTGTGGAGGCCAAGTCTCTGAATACTTTCAAGAAAGAGTTGGATAGAACTCTTAAGGATAGTGGAATCAAGGGTTATGGGGATAAGGCAGGAACAGGATACTGATTGAGGATGATCGGCCATGATCATAACGAATGGTGGTGCTGGCTTGAAGTACAAAATGGCCTACTCCTGCACCTATTGTCTATTGTCCTTATTAATCAAGAACCTATCTACTTAAACACACTCAATGACTTGGCCTCAACAGCCTTCTGCGGCAATGAGTTCCATGGGTTAACCACCCTCTGGCTGAAGAAATTACTCCTCATTTCAGTTTGAAAGGGTCGTTCCTTCACTTGGAGGCTTTGTTGTCAGATCCTAGATTCTCCAATTGGTGGAAGCATCTTCTCCATGTCCACTCTGTCCAGGCGTCTCAATATTCTGTACATTTCAGTGAGATTCCCTCATTATCCTCTGAACTCTAGTGAATACAGATCCAGACAGCAGCTGCTTCTCATTTGACAACACCATGTGACAAGCCTGGATCATTCTTGGAAACCTCTCCTGGACCCCTTCCAAAGCCAGCATATCCTCGCAATATTCCAAATGCGGTCTGACCAGAGCCTTATGTAGCCTCACAATACACCTCTGCTCTTGTATTCTAGCGCTCTTTGATTTCATTTGATTTATTGTAGTCACATGTACCTAAATACAGTAAGAAGCTTTGTTGTGAGCAGTACAGGCACATCATAACAAAAAAGGAGATACAGATCATAGGGTGCTTCGACAGACTGAGGCATGCGAGTAGACAGTGAAGTCTGCAGCTGCTGGAGATCAGAGTTGAGAGTGTGTTGCTGGAAAAGCACAGCAGGTCAGGCAGCATCCGAGGAGCGGGAAAATCGATGTTTCAGGCCATAGCCCTTCATCAGGAAGGCATACAAGGTCACAGCTGCACTGGAGGTGCACAAAACAAGATCAACATTACTTGAAGTTAGAGAGTTCATTCAGCAGTCTAATAACGGCAAGGAAGAAACTGTTCTTGAACCTATTGGTGCATGTGTTCAAGCTTCTGTGTCTTCTGCCTGATGGACAAGGTTGGAAAACAGTATTACCAGGTTGGAAAGGGTTTTTGATGACGTTGGCAACCTTTCTGTGGCACCAAGAAGTGTAAATAGAGTCCATGGATGGGAGGTTTACTTCCGTGATGGTCTGGATGTGCACACAACTTTCTGTAGTTTCTTACAGTCCTGGGAGAACAGTTGCCATACAAATGCTTACATTGCCAGCAATACGCTTGCCCCAGGAAAGAATAAAGACGAGTCGATTTGTTTTCTTTATGATATTCTTGAGACCATTTCAAATAGATCTTATATAGACTGATGCAGATTTTGCTTTTTTCTGTGTAATAATTTTCTGTCCTTTTACTTTTAACATTTTGTCTGTCTCTTGTAAACATGTTCATTGACTGATCCCCAGAGGCAAGTGTAAGAACTTTTGATTCAGAAGCACTATGATAAGGCACATTTTTAAAAAAAAAATCTGTGAAATCTGTCATTGTTATTAAGAATGCTTGAAAAGGACTTTTAAGAGTCTGCTTCAAGTATGAAAGAATTAACTGCAATTTTCTTGGATAATTTAAAAAATACTGATCCATACAATTTGGTTACACCTTACCTGGAAATAACACCAAAGGCAAGGAATTTAGTTCCGATGGCAAGGAAGGAGAACTAGAAATGGGAGAGTTGGAAGCTGGTGTCAGTCAGCACTTAGATGCAAACAAAAGGGTAAAGAAGACAGAGATAGAAAGCAGAATACTAAATTTGTGTGATGGAAAGCTAGTAAAGCTCTTTATGAAATGACCATTTCACCTCTGGCAGTAAGACAAAAAATACAGTTTTGTAGATCCAGGGTATATGAGGTATAAACAAGTTACAAAGGGCTGAGTCCTAAAAATGTTATGAATAGCCAGGTATGTGAAAGAACAGAGTTTTACCTCAGGAAACCAGATCATGAATCAAGTGTTTGGTTGACCTATTGAAAAAGGAATTCTAGAAAGCAATACTGATGTGACCTGAGTGAGAAAGGGTTGGTAGGTGAACACCATTCAATGTGAACCATATCTGGTGACCCCTGCTGGAATACTTCTGCCAGTAAATATGACTCAATGGCCAAATTAATTGAGTTGTAGGGAGAGTGATGCAGTTGTAGATGGTTCAGTTGGATATATCAGTTGCGTTCACTATTTAGATGTTTTGGTTCATTTTAACTCTGAGAGTATGGGACAAGTCCAGCAATGGCAGTGACATTGAATTCAAGGGGAGATGGTTAGTTTCTCGTGACATTGAATTCAAGAGGAGATGGTTAGGTTGTCTCATGTTGTAGATGGTCAGTCAGTTAAATTGAACATCACAGTGGTTTAATTCTGGAACTTCAGAAAGTGGCTTATGGAACAGTGAATCTAATTATTGGTACACTCTTCTCAGTTGAATCATAACACAGGATAGACAATTGCTTCTCACCCACAAATATTTTATTTTCCTGAGATAATGCAGTCATCTGATCAGAAAATTGATTTCAGCAATTTCACATGTGACTGTCTACACAGTGGTCATTCAGTTTCTCCAATCACTCTTGCAATCTGCTCCCTGTTATATCTTGTTTTGTTACCCTTCAGCTTCCATTGATCAGGAGAGACATTTTTATGTTGCAGTTTGGTTGATCCTTGTAGTATCAATCTTGAAGCATGTTTATTCCTGGGGTATATATAAACGGGCTGCCTAGCCATAATAAGCAGGAATGAAATAGAAAACAGTAAAGATCTAATCTCCTCCTGGAAAGTCCAGCAGAGCAACTTGGAAAAGAAACAATATACCTGGGCCATAATTTGGCACAGTATTGATTGCTATTAGGAGTTACTGCAATTCCAGGAATCAACGGTTCTCTATTAACCTGGTGTGTGATTTGATTTCCATAAACGGAGTATACCTTTGTCGTTGGAATTAGGGACACACTAGAGTGAGAAGGGTGTCTGTTCTAAAGAGAAAAAAGTTCACTAGTAAAATGTTGGCCAACTTTCAGTGATAATGTTGTAAATCTCACCCATTGTTAACCCCACAATGTACATTGTTCATACCAGCACAACAGATTTAAATTGGGACTCTTTTTTTTCTTGCTACTTTTCATGTCCTCACTAATTTTTCCTTTATATTGCATCATAGAATCCTGCAGTGTGGAAAAAGGTTATTGAGTCAGTACTGACCCTTTGCATAACATCCCACACAGACCTACCCTATTCCCATAACCCCAACGTTACCGTGGCTCCACCCAGCCTCCACATCCCTAAACACTGGATAATTTAGCCTGGCCAATCCACTTAACCTGCACGTCTTTGGACTGTACTTTTGGAGGTTGAGGAATCTGTAGGCATTGAGGGGGTCTTGTAGTGGATTGGTAGCCTTCCTACCTCTAAGCCAGGAAGCCTGGGTTCAGGTCCCAACTGCTCCAAAATGTGTAATAACACCTCTGAACAGGTTGTTTAGAAAACATCTACTTTTGTGTGTTGATTAGTACTTTTCATAGAAACATAGAAACATAGAAAACATAGAAAAATACAGTGCAGTACAGGCCCTTTGGCCCTCGATGTTGCCCACGTAACCCACACTAGTCCACAATCCTCCATATGCCTATCCAATGCCCGTTTAAATGCCCATAAAGAGGGAGAGTCTACCACTGTTACTGGCAGGGCATTCCATGAACTCACGACTTGCTGAGTAAAGAATCTACCCCTAACTTCTGTCCTATACCCACCACCCCTTAATTTAAAGCTATGCGCCCTCATAATAGCTGACTCCATACATGGAAAAAGGTTCTCATTGTCAACCCTATCTAAACCCCTAATCATCTTGTACACCTCTATCAAGTCACCCCTAAACCTTCTTTTCTCCAATGAAAACAGTCCCAAATGCCTCAGCCTTTCCTCATACGATCTTCCTACCATACCAGGCAACATCCTGGTAAACCTCCTCTGCACCCGTTCCAGTGCCTCCACATCCTTCCTATAGTATGGCAACCAAAACTGCACACAATTCTCTAGACGCGGCCGCACCAGAGTCTTATACAACTGCATCATGACCTCAGGACTTCGGAACTCAATTCCTCTACCAATAAAAGCCAGTACGCCATATGTCTTCTTCACTGCACTATTTACCTGGGTGGCAACTTTCAGAGATCTGTGTACATGGACACCAAGATCCCTCTGCTCATCCACACTACCAAGTTTCCGACCATTAGCCCAGTACTCCATCTTCTTGTTACTCTTACCAAAGTGAATCACTTCACACTTACCTACATTGAACTCCATTTGCCACCTTTCTGCCCAGCTCTACAGCTTGTCTATATCCGCTGTAACCTGCCATATCCTTCCTCATTGTCAACAACTCCATCGACTTTCGTATCATCCGCAAACTTGCTCACCCAAACTTCTAGCCCCTCCTCCAGGTCATTTGTAAAAATGACAAATAGCAATGGTCCCAAAACAGATCCTTGCGGAACACCGCTAGTAACTGCACTTCAAGATGAACCTTTACTATCAACTACTACCCTCTGTCTTCTTCCAGCCAGCCAATTCCTAATCCAAATCTCTAATGCACCCTCAATGCCACATCTCTGTATTTTTTGCAGTAGTCTACCATGGGAACATTATCAAACGCCTTACTAAAATCCATATGCACAACATCTACGGTTTATCCTCGTCCACCTCCTTAGTCACCTTTTCAAAGAATTCAATAAGGTTTGTGAGGCACGACCTGCCCTTCACAAAACCATGCTGACTATCCTTGATCACATTATTCCTATCCAGCTGTTCATAAATCCTATCCCTTACAATTCTCTCTAAGACTTTGCCTACAACAGAAGTGAGACTCACCGACCTATAGTTACTAGGGTTATCCCTACTCCCCTTCTCAAACAAGGGAACCACATTTGCTATCCTCCAGTCTTCTGGCACTATTCCTGTTGACAATGAGGACATAAAAATCAAGGCCAATGGCTCTGCAATCTCCTCTCTTGCTTCCCAGAGAATCCTAGGATAAATGCCATCAGGCCCAGGGGACTTATCTATTTTCACCCTTTCCAGAATTTCCAACACCTCTTCCCTACATACGTCAAAGCCATCCATTCTAATTAATTGTGACTCAATATTCACATCGGCAACAATGTCCTGTTCCTGAGTGAATGCTGATGAAAAGTATTCATTCAGTGTCTCCCCAATCTCTTCAATCTCCACGCACAACTTCCCACTACTATCCTTGACTGGACCTATTCCTAACTTAGTTATTCTTTTATTCCTGACATACCTATAGAAAGCCTTTGGGTTTTCCCTAATCCTACCAACCAAGGACTTTACATGTCCCCTCCTTACTGATCTTAGCTCTCTCTTTAGATCCTTCCTGGCTACCTTATAACTCTCAATCGCCCCAATTGAACCTTCACACCTCATCTTTATGTAGGCCGCCCTCTTCCCTTTAACAAAGGATTCTAATTCCTTATTAAACCACGGCTCCCTCACACGACCCTTTCCTCCCTGCCTGACAGATACTTATCAAGGACACTCAATAGTTGCTCCTTGAACAAGCTCCACATATCAATTGTGCCCTTCCCTTGAAGCCTATTTTTCCAAGTCACACATCCTAAGTCATGCCTCACCGCATCATAATTTCCCTGCCCCCAGCTATAACTCTTGCCCTGCAGTGCACACTTATCCCTCTCCATCACCAGAGTAAAAGTCACCGAATTGTGGTCACTGTCCCCAAAGTGCTCACCTACCTCCAACTCTAGCACCTGGCCTGGTTCGTTACCTAGAACCAAATCCAATATGGCCTCACCTCTTGTTGGCCTGTCTACAGATTGTGTCAGGAAACTCTCCTACACACATTGGACAAACACCGACCCATCTAACGTACTTGAGCTATAGATTTCCCAGTCAATAAGTCCCCCTTAACAACCACCCTATTACATTCACTCTTCTCCTGAATCATCCTCGCAATCCTTTCTTCTACGTCTCTTGGACTATTAGGAGGCCTGTAGAAAACTCCTATTTCTAACCTTAGCCCAAACTACTTCAGATGGTGAGTCTTCATCCATTGTCCTTTCCACCATTCCAATACTAACCTTGACAAGCAATGCCACACCTCCCCCTCTTTTACCCTCACCTCTGACCCTACTAAAGCATTTAAACACTGGAACCTGCAACAGTCAATTCTGTCCCTGTTCTACCCATGTCTCTGTAATAACCACAACATCGAAATCCCAGTTACAAACCCATGCTGCAAGTTCACCTACCTTATTTCGTATACTTCTCGCATTGAAGTATACACACTTCAAGCCACCTTCCTGTTTACAGGCACCCTCCTTCGAGATTGATGCCATGTTCCTAACCTTCCTACACTCAAGGTTCTGCACCCTAAAGCTACAGTCTAGGTTCCCATGCCCCCGCAGAGTTAGTTTAACCCCCCCCAAAGACCACTAGCAAACCTCCCCCCAAGAATACTCGTGCCCCTCAGGTTCAGGTGTAGACGATCCTGTTTATAGAGGTCACACCTTCCCCAGAAAGAACCCCAGTTATCCAGACACTGGAATCCCTCCCTCCTGCACTATTCCCGTAGCCACGTATTTAACTGTTCTCTCTCCCTATTCCTTGACTCTCTATCACGTGGCACGGGTAACAAACCACAGACAACAACTCTGTTTGTTCTATCTCTAAGCTTCCAACCTAGCTCCCTGAAAGCCTGCCTAACATCCTCATCCCTCTTCCTACCTATGTCGTTGGTGCCAATGTGGACCACGACTTCGGGCCACTCCCCCTCCCCCTTAAGGACCCGGAAAACACGATCAGAGACATCACGTACCCTTACGCCTGGGAGGCAATATACCAATCGTGAGTCTCTCTCGCCCCCACAAAACCGCCTATCTGTGCCCCAAACTATTGAGTCCCCAATAACTATTGCTCTGCTCTTCTCCACCTTTCCCTACTGAGCAACGGGGACAGGCTCCGTGCCAGAGGCCTGAATCCCATTGCTTACCCCTGGTAAGTCATTCCCCCCACAAGTATCCAAAACGGTATACTTGTGCTTGAGGGGAACAACCACAGGGCATCCCTACGCTGTCTGCTTCCTCCCAGTCCTTCTCACTGTCTGCAATTTTTGGAGTTAGTACTTCCCTAAAGCTCCGATCTATGACCCCCTCTGCCTCCTGAATGATCCTAAGTTCATCCAACTCCAGCTCCAGTTCCCTAACACGGTCTTGGAGGAGCTGGAGATGGGTGCACTTCCTGCAAGTGTAATCAGCAGGGACGACCATGGCATCCCTCACCTCAAACATGTTGCAAGAGGAACATTGCACTGCCTTCACTGCTTTTCCCTCTAAAAGTAACCTTTCAAAAAAAAACTAGGTCTAAAGAATAGAACAAGCAAAATGCAGCACTTACCTGCTTACCACAATGGGTCTTATCATTAGGTTAGAAGAGGAGGGCGGGTGGGAGGCACTATCCCTGTAGTGCCTCAGGTTCCTCTCCTGCGCGCCTATATAGGAAAAACCTACCCAGGTAAGGTTGCGCGACACCAGCTTCCGGGTCCGCTCCGCGCTTTTGTCAAAAAAACTTTTAAATTTAAACCGTTAAACAAACGTAACCGCGTCTACAAGCAGACACTGCCAAACAGCCCTTATCTGCTCCACCGAGAGAGTGAGGCCTAGGCCTTGGTCTTGCACACCTTTACAGGAAAAAAAACCTACCCAGGTAAGCTTGCGCTACACCAGCTTCTGGGTCCGCTCCGCGCTATTTTTTAAAAAAAACTTTTAAATTTAAACCGTTAAACAAACGTAACCCTGTCTACAAGCAGACACTGCCAAACAGCCCCTACCTGCTCTGCCAAGAGAGTGAGCATCCCTCTTCCTACCTATGTCACATTTCAAAGACTTTTGAAATTTGTTTATAAGTAATTACAATTCACAACCTGTTAATAAAAATAGCTTAATTGTCTGTTCTGTTGACATGCACCTATTTCTTTCTTTTTCTTCTTCTCATATTTGTTTTGGTCAGTCTTCTTTACCATTCTTTTCCAGGATTGTCGTCACACCATTGGTTTGTGGTTGTCTTTTCAGGTTGTGTCAAGTCTTGTCTGTATTTTCAAATTTAAGCATGTTTGTTGTTTCTATATATATGTATACAGTAGTGTTCAAACCACTGTTATGATCATGGTGGGAGGAATACTCTGTACTACAAGTAGAATAAAAGTACTCATCAATTCAATTTCTTTAATAAGCACAAATTTAGTAATTTATAATGAAGCCAAACTCATTCAATGAAGATGCAGAATTAGTTAACACAGACAGTTTGTAATATGAAAATATAAATCTTTTTACTCTCAATAATCTAAAACACATACCAGATAATGGGAAATAAAGCAGATTTCTCTCTTCAGAGATGAACTTGCAGAGAAAAAAAATCACTTTTGGAGAATAATGGTATGTTCCTGAAGAAAACAAAAGGATAAGATATGGAGTGTTCACACGGCTGTTGGTTAAACATTCTGGCACATGTACACAGGTCATTAGAGAAGGCAATTGTCTCCAGCTTCTTAGGAGATTAGAAAATCCAGTATCAAGAAGTTTGCCAGTCACTCTTAAAGACTGAATTTATAACTAGGGTGCTTCAGAAACAGTAGAGATAAGTTGAGCAACCTATTCTTCAGCAAGCTTTCCATGGCTGAAAACCAAAATTTCCAATTGCCTACAAAACACCGTTCAGTCATAGCAGCCTTAAAACCAAGTTAAGTGACCTCTCACAAAAAAGTTAACAATTAACTGAAGCCACTTATTTTTCAGGAAACGTCTTTTGTCTAAATGAATTCCAACTCATACATTCATTGACATTAAATAAAAACTCTATCTCCACAAACTTGACATAAGTCAATTTTTTTCCAAAATCCTTCAAAATTAAAGTTCACAAATAATATTCAATATGAGGTCTTCATAATACCAATCAGGAATGATTCCCCTCAGAAAACTCTCCAAGCGACCCTGATAAATTAATCAAAGGGGCAACCAACCAGAGTATCTTTCCTCTGCACATGAAGAGAAGGAATCTGTGAGGAGTTGTTCCTCATGCTTCAGTTTCTCCCATGCTTATTGCTCCAGCTCTTCCAATTAGTGTCTTCTTTCTCTCTTGCTGCTCCTCAGCAGTCAGAATCCTGGATTGGAGGAGCAGCAAGAGAGGGAGAGGGAGAGAGAGAGAGAGAGAGAGAGATCGTGTGATTGCAGCAATTAAAGTTATTCTGGCTGGTCCCACTGCAGTGAGAAGTTCATTTCTAAGTGAGGGAGGAAATGATGTCTCCAGTCAGGCTTGGATATTCTAGACATAATAAAAAAAACAAATCCCCAATGTCACCCAGTGTTGATGTATCAAAATTTGAGTGAACCCAAAATAAGATAAAATCTTCTAGCTTTGCGTATATGCAATGAAAATGCATCAATTGAGATATCAGTAGTCTTCAGAAGCTGTATGTATATTGATGGCTTTTTGTGTGTCCAAACTTATGCCAATTATTTTAAAAGAAAAATATTTTGTTGCTAATCCATGCTTGGTGTTTCTTATGCCAATTTAAATACTCTGTCCAGGAAATTAAAGCTCCTTGTTGTGTTTAATGAAGAGGTGATGACTACTGAGGATATTGATGGATTCTTCAAATGCTGCTACTATGTGAGTCCAAATACCTCACACATCAATACAAATCCAGAAGGTAATTTTGCTGTGAGATTTCATCACCCAATAAAGAAGGTAGTCCAAATGAAAAAGATACATTTGAAATCTAAAATGTAGATACCAAAATCAAACAGTGACCCTCAAAAATTCTGAAGAATATATATGGAATGTTTATTGGTCATTGACTCTTATAGATATCGTTGTGGTTGCTGGTTCTTGTGAAGAATCGCTTTATGATGAAGAAGCAGTGTCAAGTATAATTGTTCATGCTATAGTGCTGAATCAACACCCTTGCATTCCCAAGATTAAGGTCATGTATTGCAATGTCTGAGCTTAATTAAATACATTTTTCTGACCTAGCCAATAAATGGAATGTTATGCAACTAGGGTTTTTTTTTTAAAAAAATGGCCATCAGAATGTCCTTTGAGAATTATATATTCATAGATCTCCCTTTCGATTAATAATTGTATATGTGTGTGCATATATACATGCAATATTTAGCAGTTGTACTTTGCTATTTGATATTGTAAAGAGGTATATGGTGTTCATTTGTTCCTAGTAATCATTGTCAAAACAGTGAAATGACTATGAAAATGAAATGCTGGTGAAATAAGATGATACAATTCAAATTGGCTTAGGGCAGGGCTCAAGTGAAGCAAAATTAATAGAACCAAAGAAAAGAGAGTTTCCAAATGATTTATTATTGAAAGTACAGTTGCTGTCCTCTAGGGAACAGCATTTCTCTGTAAAGCTAGCACAAGGTTGGCTTATGCCCTTTTGTAAATACAAAAGGGAAAAGCAGTGGTGCCTAGAGAGTGGATTTTAAATCCTTGTTTCTCCTGCTGGATAGGAATGGTACAGGAGAAAGGTTAAATCCAGCTGACTGCCAGAGGCAGCTCCACTCATATCTGATGACCTTCTGTATTCATCGACTTTGAAGTCATCCGAGTCTCCCACTGTGAATAGGTGAAGGGCTAATATCAGGCCAAAAGGCTGTGGTCCAATCGTGTCAACGCTGCTGGAATATGATTTTACACAGAAGCGTGATGTGGCTTGTATAATGTTACAATCTTAGGAGGAAGCAGTGGTACAATGGTATTGTCATTGGATGAGTAATGCAGAGCACAGGCTGATGTTCTGGAGGCACACGTTCAAATGGCAGCTGCTGAAAGTTAATTTCAATTTATAAGATCTGCAATTAAAAGCTAGTCTAATAGTGAACATGAAATCACTGAATGTTGCAAAAACGCATTCACTCATGTCCTTTAGGGAAGGCATCTGCTGAGCTTATCTGGTCTGGCTAATGTGACTCTTAACTGTGCTCTGAAATGACCCAGCAGGTTACTCGGTCATGTGAAATGGTTACGTATTCTAAGGAAAGAAATGAAATTTGGCATTTGGCATCATTTGGCATTGACCTAAACTCTGTACATGACAACAGCAAATACAACTTCCTGCTGACTACCACCTACTGTCCCATCTTGGCTGATAATTGGTGCTGCTCCCTGCTGACCTCCAGTTGGTAGAAGCACTGAAGGTGGTAAAGACACAGAAGGCACTCTGGGTGGGAACTTCATTGTCCATCCACAAGTGTGTCTTTGGCCTATCATTCTCGACTGTGCTAGGTGAGTCATAAAGGACTTCACTGGATAACTGGATCTGTGGCATGTGGTAAGGGAACCTATAAGACAGTCATTTTACCACCTCCTCAACAATCTACCTGATGTACTAAGTGCCTGGCAGTGATAGGCATGACTGTTGCATAGTTCTTCTGGAAATGAGGTCCTCTCTTTAAACTGAGGGAAGTCTAATTGTGTTGTGTGGTACCACCACTATGCTAAATGGGATAGATTTTGAATAAATCCAGCAATACTAAACTGGACATCCATGAGGTACTGTAGGCCATCAGCTGCAGCAGAAATATATTTACCCAGCCTCTATACCCTGACAACTATCATATACCCCCTTCTACCATTACCTTTGAAAGCTAGGCCAGCAAAGAGTGTGGGTGAGTGAGGAGCTCTGCAAGACATAGTGAAAAAAAGTGTCAATATGGTGAAGTCACAACACAGGACGTTTTGCATGCTAAACATTGGAAGCTTCATGCAATAAGCAGGACTAACTGATCTGACAACCAACAGACAGGTATTGCATTTTGGTAAAACAAGCAAGGGCAGGTCTTATACAATTAATGGTAGGGCCCTGGTAGTATTGTAGAACAGAGACTCATCAGATTTCAAGTACGTAATCCTTTGAATTTTCTATCACAGTAAAACAGGGTAGTTAAGAACGCAATTAGCACACTTGTCTTCATTATTTAGACCTTTGAGTATAGGAGTTGGGATGTCATATTGAGATTATACTGGATGTTGTTGAGACCTCTATAAGTCATATAGAGGTGTACAGCATGGAAACAGACCCTTCGGTCCAACTCGTCCATGCCGACCAGATATCCAAACCCAATCTAGCCCAATTTGCCAACATTTGGCTCATATCCCTCCAAATCCTTCCTATTCAAATACCCATCCAGATGCCTTTTAAATGTTGCAATTGTACCAGCCTTCACCATTTCCTCTGGCAGCATTTTCCATATTTGCACCACCCTCTGTGTGAAAAAGTTGCCCCTTAGGTCCTTTTTATATACTTCCCCTCTCACCCTAAATCTATTCCCCATAGTTCTGGACTCCCCTATCGCAGGGAAAAGATCTTATGTATTTACCCTACCCATGCCCCTCATGATTTTGTAAACCTCCATAAGGTCATCCCTCAGCCTCTGACACTTCAGTGAAAACAGCCCCAGCCTACTCAGTCTCTCTCTATAGCTCAAATCCTCCAACCTTGGCAACATACTTGTAAATCTTTTTTGAACCCGTTCAAATTTCACAACATCCTTCCGATGGGAAGGAGACCATAATTGCATGCAATATTACAAAAGTGGCCTAACCAATGTCCTGTACAGCCACAACATGACCTCCCAACTCCTGTACTCAATACTCTGACCAATAAAGGAAAGCATACCAAATGCTTTCTTCACTATTCTATCTACCTGAGACTCTACTTTCAATGAACGAAGAACTTGCACTCCAAGGTCTCTTTGTTCAGTAACACTCCCTAGGACGTTACTATTAAGTGTATAAGTCCTACTAAGATTTTCTTTCCCAAAATGCAGCACCTGGCATTTATCTGAATTAAACTCCGTCTGCCACTGCTCAGTCCATTGGCCCATCTGATCAAGATCCCATTGTAATCTGAGGTAACATTCTTCACTGTCCACTACACCTTCAATTTTGATGTCAACTGCAAACTTACTAACTGTACCTCCTATGTTCGTATCCAAAACATTTATATAAATGACGAAAAGTAGTGGACCCAGCATCAATCCTTGTGGCACTCCACTGGTCACAGGCCTCCAGTCTGAAAAACAACCCTCCAGCACCACCAGTTCTGTATCCAAATGGCTAATTCCCCCTGTATTCCATGAAATCTAACCTTGTTAACCAGTCTCCCATGGGGAACCTTGTCGAACGTCTTAAAGAATCCATATAGATCATGTCCACCGCTCTGCTCTCATCAATCCTCTTTGTTACTTTTTCAAAAAACTCAATCAAGTTCATGAGACATGACTTTCCATGCACAAAGTCATGTTGACTATCCCTCATCTGTCCTTGCCTTTCCCAAAACATGTAAATCCTGTCCCTCAGAATTCCCTCCAAAAATTTGCCCACTACTAATGTCGGGCTCATTGGTCTATAGTCCCTGGCTTATCCTTACCACTTTTCTTAAATAATGGTACAACGTCAGCCAACCTCCAGTCTTCTGGCACCTCACCTATGACTATTTCAGCAAGGGGCCCAGAAATCACTTCCCTAGCTTCCCACAATGTTCTAGGGTACACCTGATCAGGTCCTGGGGATTTATCCACCTTTATGAGTTTCAAGACATCCAGCACTTTCTTCTCTGTAATGTGGACATTTTTCAAGATGTCACCATCTATTTCCCCACAATCTATATCTTCCATGTCCTTCTCCACACTAAACTCATTTAGGATCTGGCCCATCTCCTGTGGCTCCACACAAAGGCTGCTTTGCTGATCTTTGAGGGGCTGAAAATGTGTTGCTGGAAAAACGCAGCAGGTCAGGCAGCATCCAAGGAGCAGGAGAAATGACGTTTTGGGCATGAGCCCTTCTTCAGGGCTCATGCCCGAAACGTCTATTCTCCTGCTCCTTGGATGCTGCCTGACCTGCTGCGCTTTTCCAGCAACACATTTTCAGCTCTGATCTCCAGCATCTGCAGTCCTCACTTTCTCCTAATCTTGGAGGGGCCCTATTCACTCCCTAGTTACCCTTTTGTTTTTAATGTATTTGTAAAAACCCTTTGGATTCTCCTTAACCCTACTTGCCAAAGCTATCTCATGTCCCCTTTTTGCCCTCCTGATTTCCCTCTTAAATATACTCCTACAGCCTTTGTACTCTCCTAAGGATTCATTTGATCTATCCTGTCTATTCCTAATGTATGCTTCCTTCTTTTTCTTAACCAAAACCTCAATTTCTCTCGTCACCCAGCATTCCCTACATCTACCATCCTTTCCTTTCACTCTATCAGGAATGTACTGTCTCTGGACTGTTGTTATCTCATTTCTGAAGGCTTCCCATTTTCCAGCCATTCCCTTCCATGGAAACTTCTGCCCCCAATTAGCTTTTGAAAGTTCTTGCCTAATACATCAAAATTAGCCTTCCTCCAATTTAGAACTTTAACTTGTAGATCGAGTCTACCGTTTCTATCACTATTTTTAAGCTAATAGAATTATGGTCGCTGGCCCCAAAGCCCTCCCCCACTGACACCTCAGTCACCTGCCCTGCCTTATTTCCGAAGACTAGGTTCAAATTTTACACCTTCTCTAGTGGGTACATCCACGTACTGAATCAGAAAATTTTCTTGTACACTTTTAATGAATTCCTCTCCATCAAAACCCTTAACACTATAGCAGTCCCCATATATGTTTGGAAAGTTAACATCCCCTACCATAGCCACCTTATTATTCTTACAGATAACTGAGATCTCCTTACAAATTTGTTTCTCAATTTCCCTCTGACTATTGGGGGGTTAATAATACAATCTCAATAAGGTGATCATCCCTTTCTTATTTCTCTGTTCCACCCAAATAATTCCCTGGATATATTTCTGGGAATATCCTCCCTCAGTACAGCTGTAATGGTATCCCTTATCAAAAACACCACTTCCCCATTTCTCTTGTCTCCCTTTCTATAACATTTTTATCCTGGAACATTTAGCTGC
Source organism: Hemiscyllium ocellatum (assembly GCF_020745735.1). NCBI lineage: Eukaryota > Metazoa > Chordata > Chondrichthyes > Orectolobiformes > Hemiscylliidae > Hemiscyllium > Hemiscyllium ocellatum. Next base: position 55,726,840 of record NC_083410.1, on the reverse strand, counting down.
CAGTCCTGTCCGTCCCTGAGCTATGTTTCTGTAATTTCTATGATATCCCAATCTCTTGTTCCTAACCATGCCCTGAGTTCATCTGCCTTCCCTGTTAGGCCTCTTTCATTGAAATAAATGCAGTTTAATTTACCAGTCCTACCTTGTTCTCTGCTTTCTTCTGCCCTGGCTGTTTGACTGACTTCTGTTCTCAACTGTATCAGTCTTAGATTGATCTCTTTCCTCACTATCTCCCTGGGTCCTCACCACACCCCCCACACCCTCCACCTCACCCCACCTCCCCCCCCCCGCCCACCTTACTAGTTTAAATCTTCCCAAATAGTTCTAGCAAATCTCCCTGCCAGTATATTAGTCCCCTTCCAATTTATGTGCAACCATCCTTCTTGTATAGGTCATTTCTACCCAAGAAGACATTCCAATGATCCAAATATGTGAATCCTTCTTCCATACACCAGCTGTTCAGCCACACATTCATCTGCTCTATCCCTCTATTCCTACCATAACTAGCTCATAGCACTGGATGTAATCCAGATTTTACTACCCTTGAGGACCTCCTTTATAAATTCCTGCTTAGCTCTCTATATTCTCCCTTCAGAATCTCATGCTCTTCCCTTCCTATGTTGTTAGTACCAATGTGTACAATGACCTCCTACTGGTCCATCTCCCCTTTGAGAACATTCTGCACTCTCTCTGAGATAATCTTGATCCTGGCACCAGGGAGACAACACACCTTTCTGATTTTTCATTGCTGGCCGCAGAAACATCTGTCTGTGCTCCTGATTAGAGGGTCCCCCAGCACACTTGATCACTTGGAACCTGGTGTGCCTCTCTTTACCTTAGAGCCTGTCTTGATACCAGAAACCTGGCTGTTTGTGCTACAGTCCTCTGAGAGTTCATCACCCCCTACATTTCCCCTACAAAACAGCATACTTGTTTGAAATGGGGATATCACAAAATAGTCTGTACTACTTATCTACCTCTTCTAGCGTTAACCCATGTGACTGTATCTGCAGCTTTTCTTCCTTCCTATAACTGTTATCCATCACACTCCCTAGCTCTTGTAAATTCCTCATTGCCTCTCACTGTTGCTCCAACTGATCCATTCGATCAGACAGGATTTGCAACCAATGACATTTATTACTGATATAATCCTCAGTAACCCTTAAACTCTCCTAAAATTCCTACATCTGACAAGAAGAACATATCATTCTACTGAAAGCCATTTTGCTCCTTCCACTCTACAGACTCAGAAAATAGCACTGTCTTATTGCTCTATAATACACTGCTCCAGGTTAACTTAATACTTACCACCTATATTTTTAAAATTTAATCAAGAGACAGATCCCAATAAAAATATATAATCAAGAAAGAATCCACTCACTATTGTAGATTTTCAGCAAGGCTATACTGAAAACTCTGATGAATTGTCTGCAGTTCAGTTCACCTTGTTATAGGAAGGATATTATTAAACTGGAGAAGGTACGGAATGAGATCTACCAGATGTTGCTGGGAACAGTGGGCTTGAGTTACAAGGAGAGGCTGGATCGGCTGGCACTTTTTTTACCTGGAGGAGGAGGTTGATGAGTGACCTTATAGAAGTTTCTAAAATCATGAGGGATATAGAATAGCAACAGTCTTTTCCCTGAGGTGGGCAAATTCAAAACTACTCAACATATTTTTAAGATGAAAAGCGTAAGATTTAAAAAGGACACGAGGGGCAACTATTTTACACAGAGAGTGGCTCGTGTGTGGAATGAACTGCCAGAGTAAGTGGTGAATGTTACAACATTTAAAAGACAATTAGATAAGAACATAAATAGGATAGGTGGGATGTGGGGATGTGAGTCAAATGCAGTCAGGTGGGACGAGTTTAGTTTGGGAGCCTCGCTGGTGTGGACTAGTTGGACTGGATGGTCTGTTTTCATGCTGAATGACACTATGACTCTAAGTGCCTTAAGCTCTGAAGTTCTGCAGTCTCTAGCAGTCAATGGTAGTGGACAATTAAACAACAAATGCGAGGAAGAGACTGCACAATTATTCCCCAACTTCATTGATGGGGAAGCCCAGCATATCAGTGCAGTAGAACAAAGCTGATGTAAATTGCCCAAGTATGACTCATGGATAAAAATAAGATGCATTCAACCTGGCCAATTAGCACCTTTTTAGGGATTATTCCATTACCAGCAAAGTGATGGAAAGGTTCAGTATGAAACAAAACTTACTGAGTATTAACCTGCTCATTAACCCTCAGCAGAGGTAGAACTGTAGCCAGTCATCTCCTGACCTCATTACAGCCTTGGTCCAAACATAGACAAAAGAGTTGAACAGAAGTGAAAGTGACTGCCCGGGACACGTGGGCAGCATATGGATAACTATGGCATCAAAGCCTCCTTAAAAAAACCTGGTCAACAGGAATCTGGGGGAAACTCTTCATTGTTTAGAGTTACATGTGGAATCATTGTTCAGGATAACCACATATCTTGTACATTTCTGCACGAGTTCCTTAGGGTAGTGACCTAGGCCCATTGTAAGGTGAAAAGTGGGATGTTCACTGCTGATTGCACAATGTTCAGCACCATTCACAGTACTCAAATCATGAAACAGTTCATGCTCACATGCAGCAAGGTCTGGACAACATCAGGCTTGGGTTGATAAGTGGCAGGTAATGTTTACACCATTCAAGTGACAGGCAATGACCATCGCTTGAAATTAAATATCATTGCCATAGCTGAATCCTGCAATTTCAAAATCTTGGAGTATCAATTGTCTAGAAACCAAGCTGGACAAGCCACATAAATGCAATGTCTGCAAGAACTCATCAGGCATTAGGAATTCTGCAGAGAGTAACTCGCTTTTAAAATCTTCAAAACCTGGTCACCATCTACAAGGGACATGTTAGCAACAAATAGGAATGCTCCTTATTTACTGAGATGACTGCAGATTGAACAAACCTCAATTATTTTCTATATACACTCCCCCTCACCACCCACTCACAGTAATAGCATTGCACATCATATAAAAAGTGCACTGCACAAAGTTACCGATGGTCCTTGGACAACACCTTTCAAACCTGGGAACTGTGCCTTTTAGAATGACATGAGCGTCAGATGTATGGGAACACCATCACCTGCAAGTTTTACTCCAAGTCACACACATTCCTACCTGGAATTATCTTGCCACTCTTTTACTGTCACTAGATCAATATCTTGAAGTCCCTTCAATCAGCACAGTGGATATACCTATACCCCAAAGATTGCAGCAGGTCATGATGGCAGCTCCCTACCACTTTCTCAAGGGAAATTCGGTATGTGCACAGGCAGCGATGTGCACATCGCATGAACAAATTAAAGGAATCACACCAACATTCCTGGCAAGGTGTTGGAGAATTGTTAGAAGAGACCTTCTCTTTTGAGACTTCAATGAACCTTGAAACCTGTCACTATTTTGTCTCTACTGCCAGTAACTTTCTCTTCAGGTGTTTTCCCCACCATTTTGTTCATATCACTTTGGGCTGTTCTTGTGCTTTACTCAAATCATTGTACAGTGACTGGGCTTCATTTTAGTCTCTTACTGCCACTGCCACCAACTCCATGGGTCTGGTCACCACTGGCACCATGTAGTAGTATGATACATACACTCTTCTCTATAATTAACAGCAGCTAAAATTGAAAGTATCCTTTGTATATGGTAATGAAGTGAGGATCTCTTACCTAGAACTTTACAGAGCCAGGCTCCAATTCCATTTCTTTGGGGTAAAGGTGCCTTCTGCTGTTTAGGCTCCAAAATCTCTAAGTCCATCCTTAAAGCTGTCCATCACTCTCTTTTTTTAACTTCTTTATTAAAATTGTGAGGATTGTCAGAGGATACAGCAAGATATAGATAGACTGCAGATTTGGTAGAGAAATCTAATCCAGAGAAATGTGAGCTGATGCATTTTGGAAGATCTAATGCAGGAGGGAAGTATACAGTAAATGGTAGAACCCAGTGAAACTTTAACATATGGAGAGATCTAGGGATTCAGGACCACAGTTCCCTGACTGTAGCAACACAAGTGGAGAAGGTGGTTAAGAAAGCATGTCATGCTCGTTTTCTTTGGCTGGGATATAGAGGATAAAAATTGGCAAATTATATGGCAGCTGTATAAAACTTTTGTTCGGCCACATTTGGAATATTACGCGCAGTTCTGGTCACCACACTACCAGAAGGAGGCTCTGGAGAGGGTACAAAAATGATTTACTACGATTCTGCCTGGTTTGGACGATACTAGCTATGAGGAGAGATTTGATGAATTGGCTTGATTTGTTGATTCACGATTTATTAATTTGATTTCACTTGAATAGTTGAGGCTGAAGGATGACCTGTTAGAAATTTCCAAAATAATAAGAGTCATGGATATTTGGACTCTTCTTCCCAAGGTAGAAATATTAATTACTAGAGGACATTGGTTTAAGATAAAAGGGGGAAATTTAAAAGGAAATGTAAGAGGCAAAGTTTTTGCGCAGAAGGTAGTAATTGCCCAGGATCTTCCACCGGAGGAGGTGGTAGAGGCAGATATAATAGCAATTTTTAAGAGGCATCTTGATAGATACATGGATAGACAAGGAATTGAGGGATACAGATTATGTGGAGGCAAAAGATTTTTAATGGCATCATATGTTAACACAACCGAGGTAGGCCGAAGAGCCTGTTCCTCTGCTGAAGTGTTCTTTGTTTTTACTTCTTTGACAAAACGTTTAGTCACATGCCCTAAAATCTTCCTTTTTGACAGGGCATCAGCTTTCATCTGCTAGCACTCCACAGCAGGCACATGTAGAGAATTTAAAGTTTCCCAGATTTTAGTGGTATTCATTTTACTACTGAAATGCCAACTGTCCCCTGTGGGGATAAATTTGATTTCATTTTAGTTTCATTTCATTTAGTTCGGAAAGTATTCCAGTCCTTTGGCCATCTCGAATTCTGGTTGACCTTTTCTCGCTTCAGTTTTCTTTTTGTTGTAGGGTTCAAATTATGGGTTGATAACATTTTAAGAGCTCAGAGTTGAGAGGGTTAATTTAACTTGGAGGGGTTGGTGCAAAAATACACAATCTTTGGGTTGGCTCACTGTTAGACATTGCTTTCCACTTTTTCTTGTTGTTGGTTAATGAAAAGAAACATCAGGTAGGGTGTGTAATGAATGGTTGATTCAATACTTCATGTTTTACACTATATACCAAAGTCAAATTTACTCCCAATGTGTGATGTTGTGTTCAGAGTGGCTCTTAGCATCCGGATAATACTCTTTGTTCATAATATTCTCTGAATCAATCAGAAGCTCTACAGTGTGGAATCAGGACATCTACACTGCCCCTCCAAACAACATTCCACCCAGATCCACACCTTATCATTTAACTCTGCCTATTCCATAGCTAATCCATGTAGCCTGCAAATCCCTGGACACTATGGGTAATTGAGCATGACCAAACCACCTAAGCTGCACACCTTTGGACTGTGGAAGGAAACCAGAGCACCCAGAGGAAGCCAATGCAGACATAGGGAGAATGTCCAAATATGACACAGACTGTTGCCTGAGGTTAAAATCAAACCCAGGTCCCTGGTCCTGTGAGGCTGTCTTGCTAACCATTGAGTCACCATGCTGTGCTACTCAAAGTACTTCACAACTCCGAATCTTTTCTTTGTGATATTCTGATATACAATTACATCCTTTAAAGCTGATGACCTATGGTTCTTCCTCAATAACAGAAGCAATTCTATATAAGATATGTCTCCTAAAACAACAAGTCATAAATCATTGTAGACATGATGTATATTGGATATGCTTTAAAAGTAATTTAACCCTTTGACCAGAGTTTGTGTTTCACCTAGCAAAATATACTGTCAGGTTTTCTTTAGAATGTTTGTAGTGTTACAAAAATAAGCAACATGCACTAAAAACATAAAATGGCAAAGATTGCTTAAGGGATAGTTTGATTGTGCTCAAGCAGTACTTCCTCATTTACAATTCTGCAATTGAACAAGTAATATCCTCTAATGACGTATTCTTTATTCTATTAGATATGATTGCCTTAAAAGTCTACTAAATTTCTTTGCGGAAATAGAAAATAGAAATGCAGAGAGTAAGATATTTTCAGTGACCTTAAAAGTCTATGGTTTATCAGACACACAGTCAAGTCCATAAAATATCCCTTTCAAAACAATATATCTTAGAAATCCTAGGTTTTCTTAGATCATTTACACAAATGGAACTATGTTTTCAATTGCTATTGGGTTTGGAAATAGACTGGTGGCTATTTACATGTTAGTGACAGTGGCATCTTCATTCTTTCTGCCCTGAATCAGCTTTCCTGAAATTACAATTCAGGGCTCATTTCTTTTCTGACTCTGAGTTAGTGGGTTATGAATCAAACATTCCATTTCATTCCAGCTGCAAACCTGGCAGATGTTTACTACATTTTTGCAAGTGATGGCTTTCAGATCAGATGTTAAACTGAGTTACTGTCTGCCCTCTCACATCACCCAAACCATTCCATAGCATTCAGAGCAAAGGATTTCTTATGTGACTATTATGACCAACATGGCAGGGTAGCATTGTCTCCCTCTAGTCTCACTACTCCTTGACTTGCAACATAATTTTACCCAGTTCCTATATGGCCAAGCATATATTTTTTTTCTATATCAAACTTAAAATAGTAAAATCCATCCACTGTTGTTTTTCTAATAAGCACAACATTATTTATTTATTATGAAACAAAATTGATTTAATGAAAACTGGCTAATGGCTACAGTTTGTAATAAAAATGTATAAATGTTTTATTCTCTAATTAATGCAAAACATACAGACAAAAGGGAAAGAGGGAAAGATGAACTCATTTCTCTTCACAAAAATTCATTTTGGAGAAGAAAACGCTCTTGGTCATTCATGGTTAGTTCTTGAATAACAAAAAGGACACGGTGTGGAATGTTCAGATGGTTGTTAACCTGGTAATCAACAATACATAAATGTCATGAGATGTGCAGTTGTCTCTGGGATCTGACAGATGCAGCTTGCTCAGGAAATAAACATAAAGAAGTCATTCAAATGCTCTTTAAGGAGATAATCAGGTTTCACACTGAGCTCACATCTAAGTTATCACAGAAAGGCTAAGAAATTACATGGACATTCTTTTTCCTAGCAAGCTTTCCCACCAACAGAAAAATCACAAAACTAACACTCTCAGAGTCATAAACTCAGTCATGTGTTTTCTCAGAAAAGAATAAAAAATAGTTGCATGAAATCACATGCTTTCTTGGAAATGTCTTGTTCAAAGAAAATGCTTTAATGTCCCAAAGTGACCATTCAGTAATACCTTTAAAAATCCAGATTGTCTCCCCAGAACGTTACATAAATTAATGTTTTCACATTTTTTAAAAAAACTTAATTACTCAAAAATATTAAATATGAAACATTCATGATATATCCAAACCAGCAGTCATATCTCAACCACCTCTGCAGCAGATTATCTGGTCATTTTTCTCAAAGCTATTTTTGGGACGCTGCTGCATGCAGCAGTCTTAATGTGCAACAAAGTGGCTTTTAAAGTTCCCCACACAGCAACAACGCCTGTCTTTAACAATCAAAATTGTTCTTTTTTTGGAGATCCATACTCAAATCCTCTGTGAATGACTGCTCATTTAGAATATTGTAAACTTTTTCTCAATGGCTTGAAGTCCTCTTCTATCACTTCTGAATTCTTTAAACTTGAGCAGCTTATTGACGGCCATGAATTTGACAACAAAATTCTCATTTCCATTTTCAAATATCTTCATCGACCAAAGCAGCAACTCAAACTCGAAGACAGGATGGCCACCAAGGTATTTCATAGTTTAGTCTTGTATGTGAAGTTGCAATGGATGATCAGCATTTTTAAAAAAATCTGACCATACCTGTTTATTGTTTAACTTATTATATATTTATTTGGTCATTGGGTCTCTAAAATGCAAAAAGTTTATTTTAAGTAAACCAGTTGCATTTGTGTTATAAGTTTCATAAAGTTCTATTTTTAGTGATGGTTTATCTTCTTCATTTATCAGCTTGGTTTATTTAGAAAAGGTTCTGATGTTGGTATTTTCTTGAATGCAGTATTTTTTTTAATCGAAATGCAGTCTTGCTAACCTAGTTTTTAATTCATTGGCAGCTTCTTGTCACAGTAGCAAAAAAGATGCTCCTCTTACTGTTCCTCCATTAAATGGGTAACAGTGCATATTTTTTGCTGCTGCTGAAATTGCCTAATCTCTCATTCTAGACTCCAATGAAAAGATTGAGTACCTGCTAATCTCAAACAAAAAGCCTGTAAATTCACTATGTGCTTGCAATTTAGAAGAGGTGAGGCTAAATACATAATTTTGTCTTGCTGTAGAGAGTCCACAGTGATACCCTAGAATGTTTATGAAACCCAGTGTTACGAAGTGAATTAAGAAGTAGTTGCCATAGGAACACCAGCTAATGGTACTTGGATTTGTCACTATTAGTGTCTGAGACAATACCAACAGCTGAAATCTAACCATTTGCGCAGGAATGGCATTTTGCAAAATAACACCACACTTCACTCGAGTGACAGAAACACAAGTCATGACCTTTTGCAGAGGACAGTTTTAAAAGGAGAACGTGTAAATGTCATATCAAAAAATAATGAGCAGCATCCTGCTTGACCACTCCTGGGTAAAGCTGTTAGGATTGCTTTCCATTAATAAATGAGAAATGTTAGAATGGTGAATGGGTTTTCACAATATTCTGAACATTAACATTCGATGCTTGCTTCTAAATGCTTGCCATTACAGCCCTGATAGTGAGGCACAGTGCAAATTTAGCCCTGGATATATTGCTTTCTCATAGCCCTAGAGAAGAAAAGACTCGATGAATCTAGACTGAACGACAGTGTATTGGTAGCATTGTGTGATAATGATCAGGCAAGAGGGCCTCAATAATTTTATGTAAAATGATTTCATGGATGTCAAGATACATTTGCATTATTATCTTAAAGGTGTCAAGGCATCAAACTTGTTCACAGACATGGCTTCAGAATATGCCTCAATGATAAGCCCCAGTGTTGGCTTGCCTAGAGTATGTGCAGGATATCTAACAAGCAAGCACTCGCGTGAATGTGACTCAAGGCCACTCCGAGGGCATTCGTCACTTCTACTTTGGATTCATTGGATGAGCATGTTGTTGACAAGCCTGGAACCTGTGGTTCATTCCTAATTGCCTTTATGCAGGTTGATTTATTGTAATTTTGTGATATAGTTACACTTTCAGTGCTATTCATTCAATGAGGATAAAAAAGTGATGATACATTTTCAAATCTGGATGATGTATAAATTGGAGGGAAACTTCCGGGTGACAATGTTCTCAAGCAGTTGATATTCTTAATCTTCTACGCAATCAGAGCTCTGAGTTTGGGAGATTTTGTTGAAGATTCCTTGTTAGATCTATTTTTCATTCTGAAATTGATGTTGGTTATTGTAACTACTGTGAAGTGATGGAAACACCAATAAGTCTGGGTTAAGGGAGGACAAGCTGTAATTTCAATTGGTGGTGATAGACTGATTTTGCAACTGCAGCATCATATTTAACACAATTCCATAATCATTTCATTGCAAAAACTAGCTACTTCCAACTCCAAGTGATTGTCCATCTCTATTCCTGCATCAGCTATCCCATAATCCTTATCTCTACTTTGCTAGCCTATGTTCCACTTCCATAAACTTGAATACATCTAAAATAATACTGTCTCTGTTCTAATTAATGTGTTACCCTAATTCATAGAATCCATTCAGTAATTATCTCTGTGCTCACTGATATTCATTGTCATTCTCAAGTTCCTCCAAGGTCTTGCTGCTTCCAATCTCAGTAATCTTCACCAGCTCCACAATCTTGCAAGTACTCTTCCGACTCTGAACTCTTGTGTCATCCCCACTTCCTTTGCTCTATAATAGGCAGCTATATCTTCAGCTGTTGAAACTATAAACCATAGAATTCTCTCTCTCCATATCTCAGTTCTCCTTTTCGATTCTCCTTAACACCCATTTCTTTGATCATATTTGTTGTTGTAATATCACTCCTTTCTCTCAATTAATCTGTGTCTGGTTATACTCCTGTGAAGCACCTTGAGACATTTTACTACATTAATGGATCTATATAAATACATATTATGGTGGAAATTTCTGGTGATGGCGCAGCTTTTTCGATGATCTTTGAACTCTATGGCTCTGCGAGAGTGACTAGCAGAAATCATGAACTAAATAATCCTTTTTGCCCAATAACTAGCCCGTAGCCAGGTGACCTTGTTGGAATAAAAGTGGCTCAGAGGCGGGTGTAAGATTTATAATTACTGCCAGGAATCCAGGCACATCACTGAATGATGTGCCCTCTATGATCTCAAGCAGGTTGGATTGCAGAGTGGAGTCCATTTTAATTGAGAAAGAATCAGGTTGCTGATAGAAAAGATAGTAGGTGTCTGTGATACATTGAACTCTGAGGAAGTTTGCAAATGTGGGCATACACTGTCACTCATTCATGCTGCATTGCTTTGTCTGCAGGAAAGATGGTGATTGTGCTCTTCTTGGTTTAGAGGGCCTTATTTAATAAGTGTAGGATCCTTATTTACATATTTTAAATATTGATTTTAATAGTTCTACTGTGCACATTAGTCTTCTGCAGCCTAATTCTATTTGTTGGGTGATTTATTTCTCACTCATAATTAATGTGTACACCTTACCTGCCATTTTGACTGTTAAGCTGCCAATTTTGCATCTTTGAAACAACCACAGTGTTATCAAATTGGTACACCATTATATATTTTCATTGTTAAAGGAACATTAGTTTTTTTCTTGAGCTAATAAAAAGTGCTACACTATAATAAAAACAATACAGACGCTCAAATAATGAGATTAAATGGATTTTCAGATATGTGTTGATCGTTGCTTGACTAATTTGAATTCAATTTCTCTGGCATTACCGTTTACAACACTACATGAATGACAGAACAAAGGCAGCTTGCTGTCATGAATATTACATATTCTCCCTGAAGTAATCTTTTAAGTGCACTGTGACTCTTATTGTGTATAATAAGACGCACTAATCTGCAATACTTTCATGTTGGAATGGCCGAGCTGCAGTGTGATTCACTGCATAGGTGGTAGAGAACTACTTCATGTAAATGATTCAGGACAAGTATTGATGAATTTTAAAAAGAGGACTTTTAATGGAGGGCTTCTCTCATTAGGCTGTCACTTCATATACAAATGTACACTGCACATGAAAGCCACAAAGAGATTTATGGCAATTCTCTCATTGGTGTTCCATGTTATTTCTTGCATGCTTGCCTTCAATTCTTTGTCAATCTAGTAATGCAATTTTTAGCAATCCTTAGCTTACTGACGCAATCACTGTAGACATTAAAGTATTGAAAGCTTCCATTATATCTGGAAAAGAATGTGACACATTTAACTGTATCTGATGATTTTCCTTTGTCTTTCCAATATCAATACTCAAAGATAAAATTGATTAAGACTGACCATTTACTAAGGCATTTATTCACATTTTATTGTTAAGCTTGTCAACAAATTTGAAACCTATGGAATAAAAGTGTCTGGAGTAGTAAGAATACAACATTGACTGAGTGAGAGTGGTGGAGAATAATTGCCCATTAGAATGGAGGAATGCGTACAGTGGGGTTCCTTAGGGTTGGTTATAGGAACATTACTTTTCTTGATCCATGTTTCATACGTAGATGTCAGTAAGTGGAGGAAAGATTCAGCAATCCTTCTACTAAGAAATGGAACTTTGAATTGTGAGACTTGTTTTTAGTTTTCTATAATTTTGTGGGATGTAAGTTAGTGATCTTCAGTCTTTCCTGAGCAGTCGTACTATTGTGTGCATTTTTTTTGAGACTACCAATGGTCTCATCTCTTGAAACAAACTTGGAAGTTACTTTTTCTAATTGTAATCATGCAACATTTGCACCCTTGTGCTTTCATGAATATTAAATAAACACAATAACAGTTGAACAGTATTTGTGTAGAACTTTTTCATTTCCTTGTGCTTCCAGTTGGAATGAGAGAAGGAGGCACATTTGGGAATTTTGGAATATTTTATTATAATGTTTACATTGTGCCTTTAATACATTGTTGTTTCAAAATCTTTGCAATTTCTATCATTATCCTCAAAATAACTTGGACCAGTTTTCATCTTTTTGTGATATGGTTGTCGTTGAAGTACCTCAGATATAGAGGTAGTTGAGATAGTACTAACTAAAAAGGCAAGCTGACACATTGCTATAGACCTTGGCAAATCTACTTGCCAATGATAATTTTAAACTACATGGGGTTGTGGTTGAACAGGTTTATTTGAAACTGCAAGTTTTTGGAGCCCGGCTCCTTCCTCAGGCAACTAGTGAGAGAGAATGTGTTGGACACATACTAATCAATCGAAACCTGCATCTCCATTCCTCCTGATTAAAGACATAATAGCCATCTAGGTTTGTTTAATACAATCACATAAATTGTATGAACCTTTGTTCTTATAAACTCTGTGTCTGATAAAGTCTCTCTTACTAGCTGCCTGAGGAAGGAATGGGGGTCCAAAAGCTTGTGGTTTCTAATAACCTGTTGGACTATAACCCACTGTTGTGTGATGTTTGACTTTGTCCACCCCAGTCCAAAATGGGCACCTCCACATCATTTTAAGGTAAGAATTGTACCTTTTTTGTAAATATAGTAGAATCGTAGAATCCCTGGAGTGTGATCCCTACAGTATTTTTATTGAGAATGTGCGAACGCAGCAGTGCCACAGTGACATTAGATCACATGGAACTGGAGTAAAAAGTGAGGTCTGCAGATGCTGGAGATCAGAGCTGAAAATGTGTTGCTGGTTAAAGCATCAGGAACCAATGAAGGGCTCTGGCCCGAAACGTCGAATTTCCTGTTCCTTGGATGCTGCCTGACCTGCTGTGCTTTAACCAGCAACACATTTTCAGCACATGGAACTGGAGCCCACATCTCCAGATAAGATACCCTCACTTACCATTCTTTGTTTATAGTTACGTTCAATAAGGCCTGTTGCTAATCACTCACAGGAGTGTAGCTGTCACATGGCAACAACTGCAACATAGTCTGTTTCAGGATGTGGGACTATTGGCAGCGAGAGCAAGAACATGCATAGCCTTCCTACCCAACAAAAGATAGTACTGATGATGGATGGTGTCATGTTTCATGTAGAGCCCAATAACTGTTAAAAGAAAGAAATTCCCACAAATATAACAGAAATAAAACTGATGTACAAACTTTCAATTTTATAACTAACTGTAGCTAATTAAAAGCAAAACAATTCAAATATTAATTAAGAAGTGGAGGATATTTCAAATAAGTCGTAAACTTTAAATAATTGATATAACAAGAAGAGATAATTAGAGGGAGTTCTATTTGACCTCATGTACAGTCTCTCAGTATTTCCAACATGGCCTTTACAGAGAAGGATTTCTTTCTTTCCACTCAATTATATCAGCCCTTGAGTCACATTCACCAGCAGCCATGTTCCATTGGATGTCCTTGGACGTGGTTAACATTGACTAGGTGCATCGACAAGGTTCATGTACCCTCTCTCACTCAGGTCATGACACTCCTGATGGGACAGAATCCCCAGAAACATCTTTCTTGACCCATCTGAGCAGCCAAGTGGGCTCTGGCAGCATTGAGTCAGCAGCACTGGAACTTCATGTCTTCAGCTCTGTACTCTTTCCAGTTGCATAACACAAACAGTAATGTAATTGCTAACTTATTCAAAGATTCCCACTTTAACACTGTAAAATGTTCAAAGGTTGCTTGTTTCCTCTTTACACTAATTTTAAGTATGTTCTGAATAGCCAACAGAAATCTCTGACTAAACTGTGGCTACTGCAATTAGCTTTCTATTTATCCTATCCTTTTTAGCTGTTCATCCCTATGGCAACCTTAACTTTCATTGTCATTGCTTGGAACCATACGATGCCATGATCAGGAAACACTTACGCCTCTTACAGATTACTTTCCACACCATATTGATCTTCAAAGGACATCACACATCATAACATTTCCAATAAAGTTTCAACGTTAAATAAGCATTGATCAACATGATCAGCGTTTTGATTTTTTTTTGCTGCTCAGCGTATCATGACAAGGATACACCGCTGAAGCCAAATGCCAACTCGAGGACACCTCTTCCTACTGTCCCCTCGACCATGACCCCACCCCCCCATCACCAAACCATCATTGCCCAGACCATACAGAAGCTCATCACCTCAGGAGATCTCCCACCCACAGCTTTCAACCTCATAGTCCAGAACCCCGCACTGCCCGGTTCTACCTCCTTACCAAGATCCACAAGCCTGACCACTCTGACCGACCCATTGCCTTAGCATGCTCCTGCCCCACTGAACTCATCTCTACCCACCTCAACACTGTCCTATCCCCCCAGTCCAGGAACTCCCCACTTACATTCAAGACACCACCCACGCCCTCCACCTCCTCCAAGACTTCCGTTTCCCCGGCCCCCAACGCCTCATCTTCACCATGGATATCCAATCCCTCTACACCTCCATCCGCCATGACCAGGGCCTCCAAGCCCTCAGTTTTTTCCTCTCCAAACGTCCCCAACAGTACCCTTCCACCGACACTCTCATTCGTTTGGCTGAACTGGTCCTCACCCTTAACAATTTCTCCTTCGAATCTTCCCACTTCCTCCAGACCAAAGGGGTAGCCATGGGCACACATATGGGCCCCAGCTATTCCTGTCTCTTTGTTGGCTACAGTAGAACAGTTGATCTTCCGTAATTACACCGGCACTACTCCCCACCTCTTCCTGCATTGGTGCCACCTCGTGTTCCCGCGAGGAGGTTGAGCAATTCATCAACTTCACCAACACAGTCCACCCTGACCTTAAATTTACCTGGACTATCTCTGACACATCCCTCACCTTCTTGGACCGCTCCATCTCCATTAATGACGACCGACTTGACACTGACATTTTTTACAAACCCACTGACTCTCACAACTACCTGGATTACACCTCCTGCAAAAATGCCATCCCATATTCCTAATTCCCCCATTTCTGCCATATCTGCTCCCAGGAGGACCAGTTCCACCACAGAACACACCAGATTGCCTCCTTCTTTAGAGACCGCAATTTCCCTTCCCACGTGGTTAAAGATGCCGTCCAACGCATCTCGTCCACATCCCACACCTCCACCCTCAGACCCCACTCCTCCAACCGTACCAAAGACAGAACGCCTCCAGTGCTCACCTTCCACCCTACCAACCTTCGCATAAACCAAATCATCCGCCGACATTTCCGCCACCTCCAAAAAGACCCCACCACCAGGGATATATTTCCCTCCCCACCCCTTTCTGCCTTCCGCAAAGATCGTTCCCCCTGTGACTACCTGGTCAGGTCCACGCCCCCCCTACGACCCACCCTCCCATCCTGGCACCTTCCCCTGCCACCGCAGGAACTGTAAAATCTGTGCTCATACCTCCTCCCTCACCTCTATCCAAGGCCCTAAAGGAGTCTTCCACATCCATCAAAGTTTTACCTGTACATCCACCAATATCATTTATTGTATCCGTTGCTCCTGATGCGGTCTCCTCTACATTGGGGAGACTGGGGCGCCTCCTAACAGAGCGCTTTAGGGGATATCTCTGGGACACCCGCACTAATCAACCACACCGCTCCGTGGCCCAACATTTCAACTCCCCCTCCCACTCTGCCGAGGACATGGAGGTCCTGGGCCTCCTTCACCGCCGCTCCCTCACCACCAGACGTCTGGAGGAAGAACGCCTCATTTTCCGCCTCGGAATTCTTCAACCCCAGAGTATCAATGTGGACTTCAACAGTTTCCTAATTTCCCCTTCCCCCGCCTCATCCTAGTTTCAAACTTCCAGCTCGGCACTGTCCCCATGACTTGTCCGGACTTGTCCTATCTGCCTATCTCCTTTTCCACCTATCCACTCCACCCTCTCCTCCCTGACCTAGCACCTTCATCCCGTCCCCCACTCACCTATTGTACTCTATGCTACTTTCTCCCCACCCCCACCTTCCTCTAGATTATCTCTCCACGATTCAGTCTCTCTGCCTTTATTCCTGATGAAGGGCTTTTGCCTGAAACGACGATTTTACTGCTCCTCGGATGCTGCCTGAACTGCTGTACTCTTCCAGCACCACTAATCCAGAATCTGGTTTCCAGCATCTGCAGTCATTGTTTTTACCTCAAGGAAAAGCATGTACTCCTGCAGAGGTATACCAGAAAGTATAGTGTGTCAATGATGGCTTACATGTGTCTAAGCTGAAGCCTATTCTGGATGTCAGGAAATGGAAATGTTTGTGTTCCAGTGGTTTTGATGGAAGAAATTCATGAAAAATTGTAACTTGAGGTTTGGATATGCGTAAGATACCAGGAAAATATTGCATGTTTGGATGAAGAATTGGTATGGTCGAGCACCAAATATTGAACAGAACAATGCCCCATTTTATTTACCATGTGGGCATCCAACTGATACTGTTAGATAGGCATGTCTTGCAGAATTTATTAAAGAATAATACTTACCTCATATCAGTCCTCATGTCCTGTAGGGCTGGCACAGTGATGCCATTCTCTGGGGATAGTGGTTTTGACCATAGGGAAACTAAAAGTGACTCAGTTTTACTCTTAACACCAGTAAGTGTACTAGACTTATTAATCATGCTGAGCTAAGGATAAGATTGACCTGGGTTTATGATTCAATGCATCTGGCAAGTTTGATTAATTAATCTGCTAGCATTGCTTGCATACACTGATCCTGGTGACTTTTCTTTCAAAGATAGAACCACTGCAGAAATAATGGAAAGTAAGAAATTGTGGTATTAAACTGCAGATAAAAAGTTCAGGATGACAAAATCTACAAATGATTACACTATAGCTCTCTCAGTATGGAAATTGCTGTATAGCAAAGTGAAGGTGATCATTTCTTCCTATATTTATCCTTAAAATCTTCACAACTGCTCTTAACAACATATTTTTACAGTTTGTTTAATAGGAATTAAGTAACTTAAGTTGTACCTTTTGCTGAGAGTCTATTCTGCATCCAAGATGGCGGCGGAGTAGCAATGCAATGTGTGGGCTCCTCAGCCCAGGAGCCTGGAGCTTGTCTATTCAGTCTACTTCGTTATTTCTTTCCTTTATATGCTCTTTTAATGCTTCCATTTATTATGCTATCTTACCTTCTTTCAATGACTTTGGCAGATGGCGTCTTCCCACGGCCCAGGTCCAGCGACACAGTCGCTTCCAACGGCCCAGAATTGAGGTATGGGCCTGGCACCTGGCAGGATGGTGACCCCTGGTGAGGCAGACCAGTCCAGGAGGGGCGGTCTTGGCCTGGCATGGCAGTCTTATCCCAGTGTGGAGATCCCGTCCCGTCGTGGAGGTCTTATTCAGCGGATTCCAGTTATTCCAGCAGCCTGGCGTGCAGGCCTATTCCTGCTGTGGAGGTCTCCTCTTGGCTTTGGAGCTGGCTTCTGGATCTTCCAGTGGTCCAGTGTGGATGTCTAGTCCTGGTGTGGAAGTCTCAGCTTGGCCCTGAGCGGTGGTTTTAGCTCGGTCCTACATAGCAGTTTCCGCCTGATTTTCCAGCGTACCCCGAACATGTTTTTTCTTCTTATTTACAACTTCTGTCATTAATTTAGGTACTATGGTATGGCAACTTCTAAACCTTTTCGCTGAATATTTTTTGTAAAAATACATGTGACAATAAATTGCCATTCTATTCTATGTAATGAGTTATGCAAAGAGGAAGATTCCTTTGATCACTAGATTAAGTTGTGTTAGTCCCAGTCAGTTGGCAACTCTGTTTTCTTTGCATCAAAAAGTTGTGTGTTCAAGTTCTAACTTGAAGTCTTGAATGCCAAAAATTTCAGCTGACACTCTAGAGTTTTACTGAGGGAATGCTATAATTTTGGAAGAGCTGCATATTGGACAAGACAGTAACCAAGGCCCAGTTTGACATTTAAGCTAGACTTAGAAGCTCCCACAGCGAGCCCATGTAAAAACAACAGCGTTATCCATAGTGTCTTTGCCAATAGTTTTCCTTCAATAAGCATTGCGCAAAAACAAATTATTTTGTCTTAACATTACTGTTTGCGGAAGGTTCTGGGCCCTTGTTTGGTGGCTTCATGTCCTGTAATGAGAATGTAATGGTAATGTTACAGGACCAGTAATCCGGGGACCTAGACCAATGCCCTACAGGTATAAACACAAAGTCAACCATGGCAGCTGCTAGAATTTAAATTAAATTTACAATAAAAAAAATTATCTCAATAATGTGACCATGAAACTACTGGATTGTTGTAAAAGTCAATCTGATTCACTGCTGCCCTTTAAGGGAGGAAACATTCTGTTTGGACCCAACCTGTCCTAAATACAAGTTGTTATGAAGTTAAAGATGCGTACTTGTACCTTTAAGAGAGAGTGAATGCTGTTTTGCTGACACCATTGATAACGCTGTTGTTTTTACATGGGCTCGCTGTGGGAGTTTCCAAGTTCAGCTTAGTCAAACTGGGCCTTGGTTATCATCTTGTCCAATGTGCAGGTCTTCCAAAGTTGTAGCATTCCCTCAGTAAAACTCTACAGTGTAGGAGCTGAAATTTTTGGTATTCAAGACTCCGGGTTAGAACTTGAACACACAACCTTTGGATGCAAAGAAAACAGAGCTGCCAACTGACTGGGATTAACACAATAAAAGACAGAAAATGGCCGAGGGAGATCTTTAGGTGGAAGAAGAAGGACACCTGAAACAACAGCCACTGTGTGGTTTTGAAATTAAGTTGATGTAATTTTAATGCCTTTTTTTTATTGGAATGATGTATTGTTATAGAGTTGAAAGCAGATATCAAACAATTTTTTTCAAAGGGACTTAGAGTTGTGAATAGTTATTTAATACTCACTTTAGAGTTAAGGAATAAGTCGATATTAATTTCTTTAAATAGTGGAATTTGGGAGTTCCCTGTCACTCATATTTTAATAGATAATGAGGTGAGGTGAGCTTTTCTGGGTGTTTGGTTGAATTAACAGAGGGATTCAATGCTGTGTTGTAACAAAGTTCAGACCCCAGCAACGCAGTGGATGTTCAACTGGCCTCTGACATGGCCTAGAAAACCACACAGTTGTAAAAAAAACTACTACAAGAAGGTAAACAAACAATTGAACTGGATGGAAATTCTGGCAGTAGAATTAACCTAGGCATTGGAAGCAATAAGGGCTCATCTTCCTCAGTCACTCTGCAATGTTTGCCCTTCAAACACTTGGGGACACATCTGAAGAATGAGAAAGCTGTTTAACAAAATAATCAAGCAAGATCCTGGCATATTCATAGTCACAAAACATACTTTTCAGCTACTGTCATGGATGGCTCCATTAACATGACTAGGATTGTAGAGATGTCAGTACAAAGACAGAAAATGGTTACATGTTTTGTGACATCCTTCTCTTCCTGGCCAATGTGGCATGTTGGGATATATTCTTTGCCAGATTTGGTAACACAAGATTCTCCCATTTGACTAAGGTGGCCTGGATGGAGATCATAGAGGAGATGATCAACGGTCCTGTGGCATCCAGCAATCCTGCTATCCGAAAGCCCCCTGTGCCTGGATCTCCTCTGTCTCTTGGCTTTAGGGTGACCAGGGGTGGAGACTGAATATTCAGGGGTGTTCAGTATTTAGGAAGCACAGACAAAAATGAAAAGGGCCGTGGAGCTGGATTTCTGGTGTGAGAGGAATTTTATACTATACTGGGGAAGGATACTAACTCCAATGATGTAGAAACTGAATGGATGGAAACTGAAAACCACAAAGGAGCAAAACCATTATTGAGAGTTGTACATAGACTCCCAAACTGTCAGGGTGATGTCGGGAAAGGCATTAAACAGTAAATTACAGACTTGTTAAAAAAAACCTGGAATTAAGGGTGACTTTATTTTGCATTTGGATTAGGCGAATCAAATTTGTAACAACACTGAAGAAGAAAAATTCCTGGAGTGTATGTGGAATGATTTTCTGGGAAAACCATTTCACATCAAGGAACCAACTAGAGAACAGGCCACCCTAATCTGAATGCAAATGGAATAAGAAGGGAATAATTGCCAGTTTAGGCATGTGAGGTCCCATGGGGATGAGAAACCATAATTGGATAGAGTTCCTCATCAAGATAGAGAGTGATGTAATTGATTCTGAGATTTGTGTCCTGAATCTAAACAGAAGAAACAATGATGGTATAAGTCAGGAATTGGCTGTGATAGTTGGGGAACGTTACTTAAAAGTTTGGTGGTGGAAAGGCAATGCCAATCATTCAAAGGGCACATGGGTGAACTGTAATATTATTCATTTCTGTCCAATGCAAAATATAAATGGGAAATGAGGCCTTACCATTGCTTACAAAGAAAGTTAGAGTGAGCATTCTACCCAAAGAAAAGGCATACAAATTTGCCTGAGAAAAAAATGACAGACCCTGAGCACTCAGACTAGTTTATAATTCAGTAAAAAGGAAGGCAAAGGGATTGATTAAGACGGTGAACATAGAGTACTTGAGTATGCGCATGGAGAACATAAAACTGGAAGCTTCTACAGGTATTTGAAGACAAAAAGATAAACGTCATTCCCTTGCAGAAAGAAAGAAATTTATAATGGGTAACAAAAAAATGAATGACCAACTTATTTTTGTCCTGTTTTCATAAAGGAGGACACATAAACATTCCAAAAATGTTGGGGAACACCGGGTTTAATGAGGTAATGAAGGAATTCAGCATTATCAGGGAAATGGGACTGAGGAAATTTATGTGATTAAAAGCTGACAAATTCTCAGGGCCAGAAAAGTTACATCCCAGATTAATTAAGGAAATAGCCCAAGAAATGGTGGATTCGTTAGTGGTCCTCTTCAAAGATTCTACAGACTGGAGAATAAATCATGTAATCCCACTATTTAAAAAGGAAGAGAGAGAGAAAAACGGGAATTATAAACTAGTCAACCGGGCATCAGTTGTGGGGAAAATACTGGAGTCCATTACAGAAGAATTATATCTGAGCATTTGGCAAACAGTGACAGAATTGGATAGAGCAAGCAGGGATTTACTGAAGGATAAGCATGCTTGACAAATCTCCTGGAATTCTTTGAGGATGTAACTTGTAAAATTGATGAGGCTAAACCAATAAATATGGTTTATTTGGACTTTCATAAAGCTTTTGACAAAGTCCCACAAAAGAGATTAGTGTGCAAAATTAAACTGTGGGATTACGGGTATTGTGCTGAGATGGATAGAAAAGCCGGTTGGCAGACAAGAAACTGAGAGGAGGAATAATGAGGGTTTTTTTGCCAAATTTCTGTGGTGTTTTTGATTTCTGTTGTGACATCTTTCAGATCTAACACCGCTGGCAAGGTCTTGTTTCAGGAGCCTCATTGGAAAGGTCATCCCTCCATCAATGCAACACTCCCTTACATAGAAATGTCAGCCAAGATGATCTGCTGAAATCCCACACTTAGGCTTGATTCCATACCCTGCTGACTCTGAGGGTGGAATTTAATTTGGCCTCTGGGAGCAGGAAACCTGGTGGGTGGGGGATTTAATTACATATGATATGAAATTTTTTTATGAAGAAAGGTTGAAATGTACAGATTAATTTAGTGAGCTGAACCCTACGCTACTGGGGATAACATTCCTATTTCAATACATCTCAACCACTTTGATGCTCATGATAGCAAAATGTTTTCAAATTTAGTCCTAACTTTGAGATTAAGCCAGCAGTGTGTGGAAAAGAATGTGGTGCTGGAAAAGTACGGCAGGTCAGGCAGCATCCATGGAGCAGGAGAGTTGATGTTTCGGACATAAGCCCTTCATCAGGAATGAGGCTTGTAGGCCAATGGGGCTGAGAGATAAATAGGAAAGGGGTGGGGGGAAGGTAGCTAGGAATGCAATAAGTAGATGCAGGTGAGGGTAAAGGTGATAGGCTTGAGAGGAGGATGGAGCAGATAGATGGGAAGGAAGATGGGCAGGTCGGACTATTCAAGAGGGTAGTGCTGACTTGGGACTGGGATAAAGTGGTGGGAGGGTTATGGCGAAACTAGTGAAATCTACATGTGGTGGAGGGTCCCAAGATGGAAGGTGATGCGTTCTTCCTCCAGGCATTGGGTTGTTAGGGTTTGGTGATGGAGGAGGCCCAGGAGCGGGAGTTGAAGTGTTTGGCCACAGGGCAATGAGGTTGGTTGGTGCGGGTGTCCCAGAGATGTTCTCTGAAATGATCCGCAAGTTGGTGTCCTGTCTCTCGAATGTAGAGGAGACCACATTGGGTGCAATGGATATAGTAGATGACGTGTGTGACAGTACAGGTAAATTTCTGTCGGATGTGGAATGATCCTTTGGGGCCTTGGACGGAGATGAGGGGGAGATGTGGGCGCAGGTCTTGCACTCCCTGCAATGACAAGGGAAGGTGCCAGGAGGGGGTTGGTAGGGAGTGTGGACCTGACAAGAGTCGCGGAGGGAATGATTTCTTGAAACGCAGATAGGGGTGGGGAAGGAAATATACTTCGTGTGTTGTGGTCTGTTTGTAGGTATCAGAAACAGCAGTGGATTATGTGGTGTACCCAGATGTTGGTGGGGTGAAAGGTGTGCTCTAGGGAGGCTTCTATCCTTGTTGCAGTTGGAGGGTTGGGTTCAAGGACGGAAGTGCGAGAAGTGGAGGAGATGTGCTGGAGAGCATCGTCGACCACTTGGGAGGGTAAATTGTGGTCTTTGAAGACGGAGGCCAGCTGGGATGTTTTATGGTGGAATTGGTCCTCCTGGAAGTAGATGTGGCAGAGGCGGAAGAATTGGGAATAGGGGATAGTGTTTTTTTTGGAGGCAGAGTGGAGGAGCTGTAGCCCAGATAGCTGTGGGAATTGATGGGTTTATAGTGGATGTCTGTGCTGAGTCGGTCTCAACTCCCACAGCCACCTGGACTACATCTCTCCCACCCTGCCTCATAACCATCATGGAAGCACAGATTGGCATTGCAGGATGCACTGGCAACTAGAATTGAAAGGCTGTAGCGGGGACACTCTGCATGCATGATCAGGGACCAAGCTCACAGACTGGACCAGACAGAACCCAAGGGCTTCTCACTTGTTCTTTTAGTGCTTTCTCACTGAGTGCCTACCTGCACAGCATTGCTTTGCCTTGCCTGGTTTTGCTGTGCCAATTAGTGCAGTCACACCACCAGGTAGATCTTGGTCCTCAAACAATGGGGCAGACATCTTGCTGTATGACAGTGTACTATGTCAAACACGCACTGGCACCTTGTGTCGGCAGCTTACATGGCAAACAAACTGCGTGTGCAACAAGCAAACATCTATGCCTCAAAGTCTCAGTGAAATCCATGGGGGCTGTTAGTTAGTGGGGAGGTGGCAGGGAGATCCTGACACAGTAAGCAAAGGCAGCCTCCCATACCAGTCCATGCAACTGGCCACATTCAGGCATCAGTTCAGGATGTTATAGAGTAGGACAGGCTGGGGTCTGTGTTTCTGCAGCTTAGGGACTGGGTCATTGACAGTGCTATGGCTCCTTAGCCACCATTTTGAATGCTTTTGAAATGTACTGCCTCAGTGTCCAGGCCTGTCTAATTTTATTGATCAAGGTGGTGAACAACAGTCAGTCCATTGCATCAATTCCATTGAAATGGAGGGAAATAGCTTTTGTGGGGCTGGAGTGATGGGGACATGACAGGGGCTGCTATTGCTGCTTTAATGAGATTTAACACTTGGTCTCCAGGACTGGGGGCTGCAGGTTGGATAGAATGGGGGGATGACAAGATGTACGAGTAAAAAGTGAGGTCTGCAGATGCTGGCGATCAGAGCTGAAAATGTGTTGCTGGTTAAAGCGCAGCAGGTCAGGCAGCATCCAAGGAACAGGAAATTCGACGTTTCGGGCCAGAGCCCTTCATCAGGAATGAGGAGAGGGTGCCAGGCAGGCTCAGATAAAAGGTAGGGAGGAGGGACTTGGGGGAGGGGCAATGGAGATGTGATAGGTGGAAGGAGGTTAAGGTGAGGGTGATAGGCCGGAGTAGGGCGGGGGCGGAGAGGTCAGGAAGAAGATTGCAGGTTAGGAAGGCGGTGCTGAGTTCAAAGGAATCGACTGAGACAAGGTGGGGGGAGGGGAAATGAGGAAACTGGAGAAATCTGAGTTCATCCCTTGTGGTTGGAGGGTTCCCAGGCAGAAGATGAGGCGCTCTTCCTCCAACCGTCGTGTTGTTATGTTCTAGCGATGGAGGAGTCCAAGGACCTGCATGTCTTCGGTGGAGTGGGAGGGAGAGTTAAAGTGTTGAGCCACGGGGTGGTTGGGTTGGTTGGTCCGGGCGTCCCAGAGGTGTTCCCTGAAGCGTTCCGCAAGTAGGCGGCCTGTCTCCCCAATATAGAGGAGGCCACATCGGGTGCAGCGGATGCAATAGATGATGTGTGTGGAGGTACAGGTGAACTTGTGGCGGATATGGAAGGATCCCTTGGGGCCTTGGAGAGAAGTAAGGGAGGAGGTGTGGGCGAAAGTTTTGCATTTCCTGCGGTTGCAGGGGAAGGTGCCGGGAGTGGAGGTTGGGTTGGTGGGGGGTGTGGACCTGACAAGAGAGTCACGGAGGGAGTGGTCTTTGCGGAACGCTGATATGGGAGGGGAGGGAAATATATCCCTGGTGGTGGGGTCCATTTGGAGGTGGTGGAAATGGGGACTGATGATGTGATGTATATGGAAGTTGGTGGGGTGGTAGGTGAGGACTAGTGGAGTTCTGTCCTGGTGGCGATTGGAGGGGCGGGGCTCAAGGGCGGAGGAGCGGGAAGTGGAGGAGATGTGGTGGAGGGCATCGTCGATCACGTCTGGGGGGAATCTGCGGTCCTTGAAGAAGGAGGCCATTTGGGCTGTACGGTATTGGAACTGGTCCTCCTGGGAGCAGATGCGGCGGAGACGAAGGAATTGGGAATATGGGATGGAGTTTTTACAGCGGGCAGGGTGGGAGGAGGTGTAGTCCAGGTAGCTGTGGGAGTCAGTCGGTTTACAAAAGATGTCTGTGTTGAGTCGGTCGCCCGAGATAGAAATGGAAAAGTCTAGGAAGGGGAGGGAGGAGTCTGAGACAGTCCAGGTGAATTTGAGGTCGGGATGGAAGGTGTTGGTAAAGTTGATGAACATGCAGGTCCTTGGATTCCTCCATTGCCAGAACATAACAACACGACGGTTGGAGGAAGAGCGCCTCATCTTCCGCCTGGGAACCCTCCAACCACAAGGGATGAACTCAGATTTCTCCAGTTTCCTCATTTCCCCTCCCCCCACCTTGTCTCAGTCGATTCCCTTGAACTCAGCACTGCCCTCCTAACCTGCAATCTTCTTCCTGACCTCTCCGCCCCCACCCTACTCCGGCCTATCACCCTCACCTTGACCTCCTCCCACCTATCACATCTCCCTCGCCCCTCCCCCAAGTCCCTCCTCCCTACCTTTTATCTTAGCCTGCCTGGCACCCTCTCCTCATTCCTGATGAAGGGCTCTGGCCCGAAACGTCGAATTTCCTGTTCCTTGGATGCTGCCTGACCTGCTGCGCTTTAACCAGCAAGACATTTTCAGGATGACAAGATGGGCTTGTACACAGCCAGGAGTACTCTGGCTTCAAGGGGGCAGGGGTGGGGTCAGTGAAGGACCATATCTGGCCTGTTTCCCTATTGCGCCAGGGGCTGGGTGGGAGAGATGGTCATGTGTATGTGCACACAGACAGTTTGGGTGGGGAATTGGAAACTTGTGAAGTCTGTGGTGGGGCAGGCCATATGGAAGGGAATGTGAATGTTTGAGGACTTAGCGACATGTTCAGATTAGACTGGAGGTCACTAATAGAGCAACTCTCACTGACACCTTTCACCAGCCTTGATACCAAAAACATGCTCTGGTGATGAAAATAGCTGTGCCATCACTCAGAGTGGGTGGGTTCCATGATTTGACTCGTCAGTGAGGGTGCTACAGCACCCACTGATATTTTAAATGGAAAGAACATTGAACACAGGGCTATTAACTGAACAGGGTACAAAGGTGCAGAATCCTTTAAAGTCCTAAAGTATTGCCCCCTCTATGTGTTGTATGTCCACATTTGCAGTTGGATTTCTGGCCCAGAGGCTGTGAAACAAAAAAGATGTTGAGCAAGGAGGACAAAATGACCTAATGCCATATTTACCTATTGTTCCTCTTACTTCAAGATGATACGACAGCCTCTCAGCACAGACTTGGAGCCTAGTCTGTGTCTATGATGCTGTCACCAAACAATTTGGGCCTACACAGAAAGACAAAAAAACTAGATGTAAGTTTAAAGCAGTAATGTTTATACAAAAGTGAAAATTCAATTATAATCCATTGTCTCCCATACCACCAAACTGTCCTCAAAGGTTTTCAGTCTCCCCTCCTATCACTATGTCTTCATGTACTCCCTGATTGCACAGATGATGTACAGGAAAGCTGCTAAACAATGAAGTGTATTGATCCAGGAGCTTTGGTTGGGCTACCGCGGGACACTTGTGTCTGGACAGCACAATATGCTGAAGGTCTTCTTGCAAAGGACAAGTGGACCCTCCTTGACTTGAATTTCCAAAACATGAAGTGGTGGGGGATGCAGAGAGTGAAGTTTGGTGACAGGCAACTTGGAGGGCAAAGTCATCTATGGAGTATGTTTTGAGTTCTAAGACTTCAGAATGGCCAATGACTGTGTCTTTTTAAACTCTGTCTGGGTGCATTCGGTCACTGTGGGAAAGGGCACCAGCAGTACACGGTACATTTACTGTCGCAATACCTTTGGTTCTCGGACCAAGTGCTATTGCGATATAGTACATATTTGTACACATCTCCAGCAGAACCATGGATACGGGGCTTGGGTCTCCATGGCAGCAGGTAACCTGTTCCTGGAGGCAGATCGATGATCACAGGATTCGTTGGACTGATGGAACCATTGCTTCCTACATAGGCACAGAGGGACATTACCTGTCTGCTGTCTGTTCTTCCCTGTGCATGCAGATGCACTCCCTGATTGCCAATTCCATAGAGTCCTCTCCTGCCTGGGGCTGAGTAAGTGCCTGGTCTTTGGCAGTCCTCTGAGTCTCGTCAGCCTGGGGCATTTGTTCCTTGGCCAGCTGCAGAGCTGCCTTTGTACAATTGACAAAGGAAGGAAAAGCAGGCAAGTAACTTTATAAGACAATGCACCGACCCATTGCTATTGGATATTCACTCCTCCTAGGTGATAAAATGCTGAAACAGGAAATTGTCTTTAACATATTTTTGTTCAACATGACCACATTTGATATTTCTCAGTAGAATCGATAGTTTTCAGTCAATGAAAAACTGGGACCCCATTGGTAGCTATAGGGTTCTTTGTTCTTTACAGTTTAATTTTGTGTTTAAACATCATCTTTTTTAAAAATTTCCTATGTGAGATTCCTTTGATTTTGACAGTTCAGTTATTAATAGCATATTAATGATTTCCAACATGAGTGGTAAATTATTTGTAAATGTACAAGTTCTCCCAGGTATGTGAGTGATTCCACATCAAGGATGATAAACTGCATAATATTGGTTTTTCCTGTTACCTACTTGTCAATTTCAGGCTTGTTTAAGTTCAACAAGCCCATCAATCTCTGTTTACTCTGGCTGGTTCTGAAGCTGGACCATTAGTGAATGAATTGCTGCAGTATAATTATTTAAAATAAAATGTGAGCACTCAACACAGTGCAAATCTCCCATGGAGTGTAATTTGTGTTCGAGGGTATGTCCTTGCATCAAGCTTTATGATGGAAATTGACAAGTTAAACATTCTGTTGGAGTTTTATTTCAATATTCTCATAACAAGTCCTGTTAAATTGTTTGAATCATGGGACAATTTATTAATTTTACCCATGCACATAATTAAGTAACGTGACAATCTGAATCTGAAAGTGACTCCAAAGGATCTTTAATTTATCTGGGGAAAACATTATCTTGTTCGAATACTGCCAAGGTTATGTTTTATTTATTGTGCAGGTATCATCCAAGACAGGAGTTTGGGAATTACTGATGATGAAGTTAATGCATAAATGTTTAACAGATTCCTAGCAAACCCGTTTCACTATTATCTTAATGTAAAGCTTAAATTGTCTATAATGAATGGTGAGAGAAAGTACATTAAGTGTTCTTACAATAATATGATTCTCCACGCTTTAAAGACTCAATTTTAAACATAGTCTGCAGCTAGCTATTCTATTCCTGACACTTGATGAGATTGTTCCTATTCAATAAATACAATAGATAAGACAGAAGATGAAATTTACAATTATATATATATTTTTTCCCTGTTCACTGTGTAGTTCTGGCTCAATAATGCTTGATATATAAAGAAAATAAGTTGAGGGAGCATTCCAACAAAAGTACAATGAAATACTGCAATAATATTTAAATTAATATCTTAAATGCATCAATATTTGATTGTTTGTAACAAATGCAAATTCACAAATAGAACTTCATTTACCCATTGAATCTGAATGGAGCGATGCAGCAACTTAATAAATAATGCAATTCTCAGTTTCAACCAGTTTATACTACATTTGAACTCTTAGAAATTTTCCAGTTCTGAAGTAGGATCATTGAATTGGATAAGCACACTCTGCTTTTTCTCCACAGATGCTGCCAGATCTGCTGAGTTCCTCCAGCAGTTTCTGTTTTAGTTTGAAGTTTCTCCTGGGCCTGTCCACTGGCCTAATACTGTAGATTGTGACCTTTGCCTGATTGAACACTGTCCCAAATTCTGGGGATGAGAACACTGATCAGTTGGCTTGCCTCTGGAATAGGAGGGAAGATAATATTTCACGTCTCATGTATCTTTGAAACTACAGGTCATTTACACCTCAACATGGAAGCATTTAGAAATGCAGCAATTTTTTGTTTATGTTTCTGATATTAAATAAAATATTGTCCCACACAAACAAAATTTAAACAAACTTTGAACACCTCAAAGAAAATAAATATATCCAAGATTATATTAAGGTAATAAAAGAAAGCTGTTTGTCAGAGTTGTCACACTTCATAATTCTCCCTCAAATTAAGCAAGAGTCTGATATATTTCTACAACGATTTATACATGTCTGAGAGCCAATGTTCTTTGCCTTAATGCAGTTGGAGGCTTTTCTTGGTTGACCTTCCTCTGTTGATTTTGTCTGACGTAGATGGAACTGTGTCAGATTTGCATGTTGCATTGGGGAGAGTAATCAATTTAATGTGGCTTGATAAGCAATCAAGGCAACATAACGGCCTTACAAAACTCTTAAAAAGTCTTCAATTTAGACTTGGTTTTGTTAACCAGGTTAATTGAATCACACTTTTAATGACATGACTTCCTCAGAGACTTGATGAGTGGCCTTCAAATTGCTGAATTACCAGAAGGATTTCAGGTAATTCAGGAGCATTCTGTGAAATGCTCCTATAAATGCAGATCAGTATAACTGGATAAACTTAAATGTACAGTGTCCTTTGTAACCACAACAACCTACACAAGCATTTTGACATCAGGGATACTTTTATGAAAAAATGTTCTTGGAAAAGTAGCTTTTCCATTGGGAGTTCATGTCTGAAATTTAGACATATGCTTCCCATCAATTTTTCTATCCTCTTAATTCAAAATTTCTGAAGTACAGTCCCAGCAGACATTGTAGTTTTTCAGGAGTGAGAACTGATAAAATTGCCTCTAATAATGTGCAAATTATATGCTTTGCTATTCTCTTTAACAACGCAATACAATTTCAATCAGTCAAATACCCATGTCCAGTGAGCACAGTCCAGATGCTCAGGTGCTTCTGCACAGAGAGAACAGAAAACAGAAAAGTACATAGAAGTAGCACATTCTCATCAAAAGTGATATGTATCTTTCGGGCCTTTATTTCCATGACAGAATAAATCTAGTGCAACTTATTTTCTGCATAAGGTTACTAGCTGTGTTTTGGGGACCACACTTTGCAATTTCACTCCAGCATTTTGATTTGGGGGGACCAGGTTCTGACACAATAGAACCTGGAGAAACAAGCTTGAATGACATTTTGTTTGAGAGTTGTGCATTTGTCTGGTGAGGTACTTGCAATCTATGTGGATGACAGCAGGACGCCGAGATGATGGCCTTGTGGTATTATTGCTTGTCTGTTAATCCGGGGACCAGGTAATGTTCCCACTCCTGAGTTTGAATCCTGCCACAGCTGATGGTGGACTTTGAATTCAATAAAGATCAGCATCTCATAATGACCATGAATTCTTGTTGACTGTTGGAAAAACCCATCTGGTTCACTACAGCCTTTTAAGGAAGAAAATTTGCCATCATTACTTGGTCTGGCCAATACATGACTCTGGATCGACAGCAAAGCGGTTGACTCTTAACTGGCTTCTGGGCAATTAGACACTGGCAATAAATGTTGGTCTTGCCAGTGACACCCATGAATGAATTAAAAGAGAAGGAAATGCTGCAAACTCCTTGCAGCACTATGATAAAAGGTTGGGAAATGTGAAGGAATAGTACTAGTGATGGAGGGCAGTGTACAGAGGAGGATATGTAAAGTTCTCTGCAGCTAAGAGTGTGACCATCAAAGCCTGGTGGCTGTGTTAAGTAGATCTGCTTGGAGCTAAAAATTTGTAGTTGAAAGGGAAAAGTTGTTAATGTTGGGATCCATGTATATGAAAGGCATAAGATGATGGAAAAGAAGTTCTATAGAGAGAGTATGAGTAGCCAGAAACTCAATTGACTCTGGATGACTAGAGGAGCAAGATTTAAAAGGGAGCAGATAGGTAACATTTTCACATGGAGGGTGATGTATGTATGGAAAGAACTGCCAGAGGAAGTGGTGGAGGCTGATACAATTACAACATTTAAAAGACGTATAGATTGGTATATGAATAGGAAGCTTTAGAACAATATGGGCCAAATGCTGGCAACTGGGACTAGATCATTTTATGATATCTGGTCAGCATGGATGAGTTGGAGCAAAGGGTCTATGCTGTATAATTCTATGCCATTAATTTGTTCATTGCAAATAAGGACAGTGAGTTGAAAGTGTCGCTCAAGAGGAATGAATTTCAGTTCATGGACTACTGGCACTAGTACGAAAGAAAGAAGGAGCTCTTCCATTGGGGTGACTTCACTTCTACTACGCTGGTATCAGTATCCTGGCAAGTCAAATAACTAGAGCTGTAGAGAGGGCTTTTAACCAGGGGTGTTGCAGGGGTGCATGTGGTGGTCTTGATGCAGGACTTAAGTAAGGAGAAGTTTAGCAAATTATAGAGAAAGGGTAAGACAGTGGAGCAGGATAGTGATAAGGGTTAAGATAACCAGAGTGCAGTGGTACAGAGCAGAGTGTAAAGTGCACGAACAATGATCTGAATAAGGTGAATTGTAAATTCATGCAGTGATCAAATTATAGATGAATTTAAGGTACGATTTGAAAGAAATGAGTGTAATATGATAGCCATTTCAGAGACATGGCTGAAAAGTGATTAAGGATGGAAGCTGGGTATCTGGAAAAACTTGATATTTTGGAAATATATGCAGAAAAGAAAAAAAAGTTACTGTATAGCTTGTTTTAAAAAAAAGTTGAAATCAGATAGAAACAGTCTTGCCACAGAAGATCAAAATGCAGAATTGGTTCATATGGAAATAAGACATAACACGGGACTGAAGACACATTGTGAATGTTCGTATTGTGCATAGCCCCCCCAAGAGTAGCTACAATATTAGATGGGGTATAAATCAATAACTAATGGTGGCTTGTAAGATTAGATTAGATTACTTACAGTGTGGAAACAGGCCCTTCGGCCCAACAAGTCCACACCGACCCTCTGAAGAGCAACGCACCCAGACTCTACCCCCTACATTTACCCCTTCACCTAACACTATGGGCAATTTAGTATGGCCAATTCACATAACCTGCACATTTTTGGACTGTAGGAGGAAACCGGAGGACCCAGAGGGAACCCATGCAGACACGGAGAGAATGTGCAAACTCCTCACAGGCAGTTGCCTGAGGTGGGAATTGAACCCGGATCTCTGGCACTGTGAGGCAGCAATACTAGCCACTGTGCCACCCACAAGGAAGGCACTGCAATAATTGTGTTTTCAAATAAATTGTATAAATCAAATTGGCACAGGCAGTCTTCAGGCTGAGTTAGTAGAAGAAACTTGAGACAAGTTTCGTAGAAAAATAAATTGTGGAACATACCAGGCAAAGAAGGTTATAATAGATTTGATAACATGTAATGAGAGCGAATTTATTAATGATCTCACTGTGAAGGATCCTCTGTGGAAGAGCAATCATAATATAATGGAATTTTACATTTCATTTGCAGGCACTAGGGGCAGCATGGTGACTCAGTGGTTAGCACTGCTGACTCACAGCACCAGGGTCCCAGGTTCGATTGCAGCCTCGGGCAACTGTCTGTGTGGAGTTTGCACGTTCTCCCTGTGTCTGCATGGGTTTCCTCCGGGCTCTCCGGTTTCCTCCCACAGTCCAAAGATGTGCAAGTCAGGTGATTTGACCATGCTAAATTGCCCATAGTGTTAGGTGCATTAGTCAGAGGGAAATAGGTCTGGGTAGGTTACTCTTCAGAGGGTCGGTGGACTGGTTGGGCCGAAGGGCCTGTTTCCACACTGTAGGGAATCTAAAAAAAAGGAGTAACTTGCATCTGGGATCAATGTCTTCAACATAAGTAAAGTATTACAAAGTTATGAAGACAGAATCAGCAAAAGTAGGCCTGGAAAATAAATTAAATGGCAAGGCAATAGCTTAAATAAAAACATTTATCTGGATATATTCTTGATCTCAACAAAGATATATTCAGTTGAGAGTAAAATTTCAAAAGAAGGGTATATCATTCATGGCTAAACTGAGGAATTTAAGGATTGTGTCAAATTGAAAGAAAATGCATATAATGTTGGGAAGTTTAGTGGCTAGCTGGAAGGTTAGTAACATTTTAGAAGTTAGCAAAGAATGAGTAGAAAAAATGAAGAGGAAAAAAATAGATTATGTTATTAAACTAGCAGCAAGTATATAAAACAAAATTAAGATAAGACTTTCCACAAGATAAAGAGAAAATATCTAAACTAAATGTTGTTCCCTCGGAGAATGAGACAAGAAATAATAATGAGAAACAAAGAAATGGCTCAGACTTTGGACAAATATTTACTATTTATCATCATGGTAGAAGATATCAAATCCCAATTACATATGAAAGAACTGAAACCAACATGGTCATTCTAAATGATGACAGACTTAACAAACAATCCAGGTCTTTTTCAATATATAATTTCAGTTGCATTACACTATAAACTTTTGCTGTAAGTTTTGTGTCTTACAATTTGATGAAGGAGCAGCGCTCCGAAAGCTAGTGCCTCCAAATAAACCTGTTGAACTATAACCCGGTGTTGCGTGATTTCGTACATCCAGTCCAACACCTACACCTCCAAATCATCACCAATTATAGCTGACATTCTCAGGGAAAAAAAAGGGGAATTTAAAACTATCATTTCCTCAAGTAAAAAGTGTTAAGTGAATTAATCGGACAAAAAAAACCAGACAAGTTACCTTCGCCTGATAATTTGAATCTTAGCTTTGACTCAAACGGCAGATATTCTTTTCTGGACAACCAAAAGCCTCAATGATTCTACTGCAGGAATTTAAATGAGCTCCAGGTTCAACTGACCCACCAGTATTTTGTTCCTGCTAGCTCTTAGTGGTCAGGAGACCTAAATTCTATCAAGGGACCACTCTTGTGGAGGTGAGTTCCTGTTTTCTACTTCTGTAATGGAATCTGTAAAGGGATATAGATTGGTTAGTAACTGGGCAAAGAAAAAAGGCAGATAATGGGAGAAAGTATAATGGGAGAAAATTTGAGGTTATTTTGGTCAGAAAAATAGAAAATTAAAAAGTTAGTTAAATAGAGATTATAGAATGTCATAGTACAGAGGGGTCTGGGTAACCTCACACAAGAAACAGAAGGAGTCAACATGCTGGTACAGCAAGCAATCAGGATCTCAAATAGAATGTTAGACGTCAGTGACAGGGGTCAAAATATAAAAGTCTGGATGTCTTCCTGCAACTGTATTGGGCTTTGCAAGGTCACACCCAGAGTGATGTGGTCAATTTCAATTTCCTTATTTAAGGAGGCAGTTCAGAGTATGTTCAGTAGATTGACTCCTGGTCTGAAACCGTTTGTCTTGTGAGAACGATTAAACATGTTGGTCCTAGATTTATTGAACTTTAAAGGAATAAATGGTGATTGCATTGAACTTATAAGATTCTGAGAAAGTAGATGCTGAGAGGAAATTCATCACGTTGGGGAAGCTAGATCTTACAAGCATATTTTCAGAATAAGAGGCTTCCTAATGAAGATGGAAATGAGGAGGAAATCCTTTTCTGAGCATTGTTTGCCTTTAGAATTGTCTGTACTTGGAGCAATGGATTCTGGGTCATTGAACGTATTTGATGACAATCTAGAATTTTGAGTCATTGGGAACAAAGGGTGATAAGGAACAGGCAACAAAGTGCAAGTGAGACCAAGATAAGGTCGACCATTTTGAATGGTAGAGCAGGTTCAAAGTTTTGTATCGCTTGCTGCTAGTTCCTATTTCTAGTGTTCTTACCTGTGTATTGTTATAAAAAGGGAAAAGAACCAATTTTGATCTTCAGGCATTTAAAATAATTCACAATGTATGAGTGTGGTTGGACAAGTATTTGTTGTCCATCCTTAACTGCTCTTGAAAAGGTGATAGTGAGTCAATTTTATGAATCACTGAAGTGAACATAACATAACATCTGTTGCACCTTCTGGGAAAAATGTTCAGTTTTTGGATACAGTAACAGTAAAGTAATAGTGATACAGGCCCAAGTCAGTATGGTGTGAATGTCGGAGGGGAACTGAGGTGATGGTGTTCCAATGGGACTGTTCACCTTGTCCTTTTCGGTGATAAAGGCCACAGTTATGGAAACAACTATGGTACAGCATGTAGATGCTACACATTGATGCAACTGCATGATGTTGATGGAGGGAGTGAATATTTAGTGTGATGAATGGAGTTACGATTAAACATGTTGTATGGTGTTGGACTGTGATGAGCTTCCTAAGCATGTTTGGAGCTGCTGTCATTTAGACAATGAAGAGTTTTCCATTACACACCTGACTTATCCATTTTAAGTCATGGATATGCTTTGGAGAGTCAGATGTTCAGTATTTTGCTGCAGGGTTTCTAGTCTCTGACTTTCTCTATTAGCCCAGAGTATTTATGTCGTTGTTCCAATTCAGATTTGGGTCAATAGCAGCCCCAAGAATGTTGACATTCACATCTAAACAGCTTGGTACTTGTGTGGGGTGTGTTACCTTCCACATATCCATCCAAGCCAGGATGTTTTCAGGTATGAATACATGCAGGCTAGACTGTTGAAGTATCTGAGATGTTCTGAATGGTTCCGTGCACTGAACAATCATCAGCGAATATCCCCAACTTGGCCGAACGATAGGGGGAAGGTCATTGATAAAGCAGCTGAACGATGGTGAATCAAAGACACGATCGGATTAATGCCTCCAGAGATGACCTGGACTTCAAGAATAAAAACACTGTCACTTTGTGGTATGTATGACTCTATCCTGTGGAGAGCCTTTTCATGAGTAAAGATTGGACAAACTAGACTTGTAACCCTGCAGTTTAGAAGAGTGAAAGTGAATTGATTGAAATACATCAGATCCGAGGAAACATTGCAGGCTCTTGTGGGAGAATCCAGAACCAGGAATTACTTTTTTTAAAAAGTAAGCTGGAGCACTCTTTAACTCCAATCTCACGAATTGTTCTGAAAAAATGGATTGGTCCCTTCCATATTGCTTGTCTATTCATCCGACCACCATTCTCATCACCCGACTGTGCTGTGGATCATTCCTTATTACGTCTCCATTAATTTTTCTCCCTCCTGTTTTTAAATCTGAAATGTTGATTTCCAATGACTTGCCTGAAGATGCTCAGCATGTGTTACTTAATACAGGCTTAAGGTTTAATAGTGGGTACTTTAGAGATCATTCTCCATGGTTAGATCATGCTGATCATTTTCCTGCACCAAGGATGTAAAAATAATAAAGGCACTTACGGATTCAATAGTCTTGACACTATCCAATGTTAAATAAAGGCTAATGTTTGAGAAGCAGCTGCATATTAACAACTTAATAAACTAATACCAAACATGGTTTCCAAAGGACCCAACCATGCTAGATTAATGAAGTATTGCATTAAAAAGTACTGACTTTTCATGAAGTATTGCATTCTTTTAAATTTTTTAACCTGCTGGCAGTCTAGTAAAACAACTTTTTAAAAAATATATTGTTTAGAAATTCACAGGGATCCATTTAACAATGTGCATTTATTGCAGGAAGTATGAGACTGGCTCTGAATTACCCAAGCCACTTAGGTTTTGGTCTCAATCCTTCAACAAGGAGCTTATCATTTACAGACAACCAACTTTGTCCTGCTTGCACCAGAGATAGCAACCTTAAGAAAGTGTCAGGAAGAGCGGGCAGGATATCAGGAGGATGTTTACCATAGCTGGCAAAAAGACCAAAATGCAGCAAGAGCTGTGCTTCTGCTCTTCCTGGCTTTCATCAATTAAAGCATCATCATCCTTCCATGTTATGCTCCACCACATTCACATCTAAAATATCTGTCAAAAACAGACAGTCCAATTTCTCTAAAGAGTCCTAAACTAAGCATATGTCTGAAAATCCTCCACAATATCAGAATGGATGTTATTCAGATATACCCACAGGGCAGGGTGCAGCCCTGAAAATCTGATGATTTTTGGCACCTTTATTATTCAGAAAATGGATACAATATTCATAAATTTATACCTTTTATGTAACTGAGAGGAATCATCTCACCAGGCACCCAATTAATGACAACCTCCTGGGAGTCCATGGGAAGATGAAATTTTAAAACACGCAGTTACAAATAGTCACAAACATGTGGAATTAACTTTCTGTTTATGTTTAATGTATTAGAAATCAAAATTCCCTAAGTCTATAGAATTTTGCACCATCTGTAATGCATAATTAAGCACTGTTGGAGGTTGAAGGATTGGGCAATGAGCATCATGTAGGTTGCAGAATATCTGTTGCACCAGTACAGATTCTTTATATTAATACACCCGTGTAAAACTACACTTGAAACAAATGCTACTTCCTAAGGCAATTTATCTGCTGGTCATAACCATGTCTGCATTTTTCTTAAGGCTAGCTCCTTATGCAGGCAGATGAAAGGATTATGGAAAGAGATAGAGTGGGTGTAGGTGGGCAACTTGCCCTCACCCACATTGGCAGCATGCATCTGAGGATCAAGAAAAACGCAGAAGACAAGTACTGAAGGTGAGTCCAGGGTAACAGTTGGGTCAATCAACTCCATAGAAATTACATATCCTCCTATTGACCCCATCAATTCTATTGAGGTCCAAAACGGAGGATCATAGGGACAAGCCCCTGGAATGATGTCACATAGAATCTCAGTTCTATCTGTATAAAGAACAACTGATTATATAAGACTGTAAGGGTCTGAAAGGGCTAATACTGAGGCTACCCATTATAGTGTTAGCTGGATCTAGTGAGAAACCCACTTAGGATCTTAAAGGAGTCAGATCTTCCATCTGGGTCCTCCTCAGTCTCTATAACTGAGTCTCTCAAATCCATATAACTTGTACATTATTGATCCTGTGCAATAAAGTTCCTCTTGTTCAAGAGAAGAAAAGGTGGTTCAATGGTTAGCACTGCTGCATCACAGCGCCAGGGACCCAGGTTTGATTCCAGCCTCGGGCGGCTGTCTATGTGGAGTTTGCGCATTCTCACAGTGTCTGTGTGGGTTTCCTTCAGGTGCTCTAGTTTCCTCCCACCAGATGTGCAGGCCATGCTAAATTGCCCATAGTGTTCAGGGATGTGTAGGTTAGGTGCATTACTCAGGGGTAAATATAGGATAATAGATTTGGGGAAAAGGGTCTGGGTGAGTTATTCTTCGGAGGGTTGGTGTGGACATGTTGGCTGAAGGGCTTGTTTCCACACTGTGGATTCTAAGAAATGACTCTTGTTGGACACCAAGTGATTCGCCTCTACCATAATAACTCAAGGAGG
The DNA here is from genome assembly GCF_020745735.1 of Hemiscyllium ocellatum. Lineage (NCBI taxonomy): Eukaryota > Metazoa > Chordata > Chondrichthyes > Orectolobiformes > Hemiscylliidae > Hemiscyllium > Hemiscyllium ocellatum. Next base: position 55,688,614 of record NC_083410.1, on the reverse strand, counting down.
CCCTGTAGATCCTTACCCTGTAAAAGGATAGTGGCAGCAAATCTAGCTTATAGTGGGCAATGAACAGAGCTCAGACCCCATAATATGTAGTGGTACAGACTGCTCATATGGCATACACAATGGAGGAAATGAATAGTTTCACAGATAGATCAACATGATAACTTTAAAACATCCAAAATTGGATGTAAATTACAATAACCATTGTATTTAGTTCATTGGCAAGATATATATTTAGAATAAGCAGAACCAGGAACTTCAAGGCACATACCTTGACTTCAGTAAAATATAAGATCCTTTAAACAATTGTTAAAGAAGCCCTCTGTGATTTGAAAAGAAATAATAGTTTGCAAATCTTAAAAAAGTTACCAGACTGAGGTATGAGGGAACTCAGTAGATATTGTCTGTCCGAACTTTGTGAAAATCTTTAACAAGTTACCTCATAAGTGGCTTACTGACAGGAATTCTGAAAGAATCTACCTTTGTGCAATGAAAGTTTAGTTAAATGGTCAACCAAAAAAAAATTATTGTCAATGAGTCTGCATTATTTTCATTATGTATAGGTGTTGATACATTGTGTTGTATAAGGTAATGGTTGTGATAAGGTGAATATTTGACACTGCATTTAGACCCATCCAGTTTGATGATATCATAAGTAAGGCAGTAAATAGTGTCATGGTTGGATTGACATGATTGGATGAGGATAATGCAGAACATTATGGGATCTTTTGGATTGAAGATCAATATCAAAGTCTTTTTTACTATTCACAGGTAATTTCACACACCACTGAAAATCTTTTTGACTACCAAATCCCATTATTCTAATTACTCAAAACATTTACAAGCACTGCTGAATTGGAGGAGCCCCGTCATAGTCTTAGTAACAACGTCTATTGAATTTATATAACTTGTACCTAACTTCAATTAATTAAGGCACATGTCTCTCCTTACTAAGACTCACAAACAGTTGTTCTTCTGGCAAGATAGATCAAGTAAATGTTTAGAGCTGAAAATGTGTTGCTGGTTAAAGCGCAGCAGGTCAGGCAGCATCCAAGGAACAGGAAATTCAACGTTTCGGGCACAAGCCCTTCATCAGGAATGGTGATGAAGGGCTTGTGCCCGAAACGTCAAATTTCCTGTTCCTTGGATGCTGCCTGACCTGCTGCGCTTTAACCAGCAACACATTTTCAGCTCTGATCTCCAGCATCTGCAGACCTCACTTTTTACTACAAGTGAATGTTTAGACATACTCAAGGAGAAATGGTAGTTTAGGATTATTACCTTTCGGCTGTAGATCAGGGATTACACACTGCTATGTCAGATGTTGGAATTTGAATTCAATAAAGTATAAATTTGGAATTAAGATTCTAATTCTGACTATGAAACTGTTACTGATTGTCAAAATAACCAAATTTGTTCACTCATGCTCTTTCAGGGAAGAAAACTGCTGTCCTGACCTGGTCTTGCCTACATGTGACTCCAGGCCACAGCAACACCACTGACTCCTAACTACCCTAACTGGGCAATTATAGTTGAGCAATAAATGCTGGCTTAGTCAGCAATGGCCAAATCCTGTCATTAACATAGAACATCACAGTACAGGACAGGCCCTTCGGCCTCCGATGTTGCCCTGACCTGTGAACCTAATCTGAAGCCCATCTAACCTACACTATTCCATTTGCATCCATGTGCCTATCCAATGAACATTTAAATGTCCTTAAAGTTGGTAAGTCTACTACTATTGCAGGCAGTGCATTCCACACCCCTACCACCCTCTGAGTAAAGAAACTACCTCTGACATCTGCCCTATATCTATCACCCCTCCCCTTGTGCTAGCCATCGCCATCTGAAGAAATAGGCTGTCACTGTCCACTCAATCTAACCATCTGATTATTTTATATGTCTCAATTAAATCACCTCTCAATTGTCTTCTCACTAACGAAAACAGCTTCAAGTCCCTCAGCCTTCCCTCATAAGACCTTCCCTCCATACCAGGCAACACCCCAATAAATCTCCTCTGAACCCTTTCCAAAACTTCCACATCGTTCCTATAATGTGGTGACCAGAACTGTACACAATATTCCAAATGTAGTCTCACCAGAGTTTTGGACAGCTGCAGTATGATCTCATGGTTCCAAAACCCAATCTTTCTCCCAATAAAAGCTAACACACTGTGTGCCTTCTGAATAATCCTATCAACCTGGGTAGTAACTTTCAAGGATCAATGTACCTGGACACTGAGATCTCTCTGCTCATCTATACAACCAAGAATCTTACCATTGGTCCAGTACTCTGGATTGCTGTTACTCCTTCCAAAGTGAATCAACTCACACTTTTCTGCATTAAACGCCATTTGCCACCTCTAAGTCCCGCTTTGCAGCTTATTCTCTAACCTACAACATCCTTTGTCATTATTCACAACTCAACCAACCTTAGCGTTATCCACAAATTTACTAACCCATCCTTCTGTACCTTCATTTATATAAATGACAAACAACAGTGGATATGAAACAGATTCTTACAGGACCCCACTAATAATTGAACTCCAGAATGAACATTTCCCATCAACCACCACCCTCTGTCTTCTTTTAGCTAGCTAATTTCTGATCCAAACCGCTAAATCACCCTCAATCCCATGTCTCTGTATTTTGTGCAATAGCCTACTGTGGGGAACCTCATCAAACACCTTACTACAATCCATATACACCACATTAACTGATTTATCTTCATCCACCTGTTTGGTCACCTTCTCAAAGAACTCAATAAGGTTTGTGAGGCACAACCTACCCTTCACGAAATAGTGTTGACTATCCCTAATAAACGCATTCCTTTCTAGGTGATTATAAATCCTATCTCTTATAACCCTTTCCAACACTTTACCCACAACCAAAGTAAGGGTCACAGGTCTATAATTTCCAGAGTTGTCTCTGCTCCCCTTCTTGAATAAAGGAACAATGTTTGCTATCCTCCAGTCTTCTGGCACTATTCCTGTAGACAGAAAGATCAAGGCCAAAGGCTCGTCAATCTCCTCCTTAGCTTCCCAGAGAATCCTAGGATAAATCTCATCCGGTCAGGGTACTTATCTATTTTTACACTTTCCAGAATTGCTAACATCTCCTCCTTATGCATCTCCATCCCATCTAGTCTAGTAGCCTGTATCTTAGTATTCTCCTCAACCACATTGTCTTTTTCTAGTGTGAATACTGAAAAAAGTATTCATTTAGCGCTTTCCCTATCTCCTCTGACTCCATGCACAACCTCCCATTACTGTGCTTAATTAGGTCTAATTCTTTAGTCATTCTTTTATTCCTGATATAGCTATAGAAAGCCTTAGGGGTTTCCTTGATCCCATCCGCCAATGACTTCTCATGTTCCCTTCTGGCTCTTCTTAGCTCTCTCTTTAGGTCTTTCCTGACTAACTTGTCACTCTCAAACTCCCTAACTGAGCCATCACATCATAACCTAACATAAATCTTCTTCTTCCTCTTGACAAGCGATTCAACTTCCTCCACCACCACCTCCTATTTATCTCTCAGCTCCCGCGCTCGACCATTTCCTTCCTGCCTGACCGGTACATACTTACCAAGGACCCGCACTGGCTGGTCCTTGAACAAGCTCCACGTTTGTATTGTGCTCATCCCCTGCAGTTTCCTTCCCCATCCTATGCATCCTAAATCTTGCCTAATCACATTGTAATTGCCTTTCCCCCAGATATAGCTCTTGTCCTGCAGTATATACCTATCCCACCTCCAAATCTAACAGCTGGCCGGGTTCATTACCCAGTGCCAAATCTGATGTGGCCTTGTCCCTTGTTGACCTGTCTACATACTGTGTCAGGAAACTCTTCTGCAAGCATTGGACAAAAGCTAACCCATCTGAACTACTTGAACTATAGTATTCCCTGTCAATATTTGGAATGTTAAAGTCCCCCATAATAACTATCATGTCACTCTTGCTCCTATCGAATATCATCTTTGCTATTCTATCCTCTACATCTCTGGAGCTATTCGGAGGTCGATAGAAAACTCCCAACTGATAACCTCTCTTTTTCTGTTACTAATCTCAACCCATACTACCTCAGCAGAGGAGTCCTCAAATGTCTTTTCTGCCACCATAAAACTATCCTTGGCTAACATTACCACACTATTTCCTCTTGAACCATTTTCTCTGTTCTTATTCAAACAGCTGCAATAACCTGCAATAACCATTCCTGTCCCTTCTTTACAGTTGTCTCTGAAATGGTTACAAGATTGAAATCCCAGGTACCAACCCATGCTGCAAGTTCACCCACCTTATTCCAGATGTTCCTGGCATTGAATTACATACACTTCAAACCAATTTTTTGCCTGCCAGTGCCTTCTTGTGATCTTGAAATCTTAGTTCTGACCTCACTACTCTCAACCTCCTGAACTACAATTTCAGTTCTCATGCGTGTGCTGAATTAGTTTAACCCCCACCCGAAGTGTATTAGCAAATTTTCTCTCCTGGATATTGGTACCCCTCTCGTTCAGATGAAGACCATCCTGTTTGTAGAGGTCCCACCTATCCGAGAAAGAGCCCAAATTATCCAGGAATCTAAAACCCTCCTTCCTGCACCATCCTGTAACCACGAGTTTAACTTCTCTCTATCCCTAGTCCTCACCTCGCTAGGACATGGCATAGTCAACAAACCAGAGATAACAACTCTGTTTGTCCTAGCTCTAAGCTTCAACCCTAGCTCCCTGAATCGTTGCTTTAACTCCCCATCTCTCTTCCTACTTATATCATTGGTGCCAATGTGGACCACGACTTGGGGCTGCTCACCCTTGCCACCAAGGATCCGAAAACACGAACAGAAACATCACAAACCCTGACACCTGGGAGGCAACACACCAACTATGAATCTCTCTCATTCCCACAGAATCTTCCTTCTGTCCCCCTAACTATGGAGTCCCTAATAACTAATGCTCTGCTCCTCTTCCCCCTTCTGTTCTGAGCAGCAGGGAGAGACTCTGTGCCCTATTGCAAACCCCTGGAAAGTCATTTCTCCCAACAGTATCCAAAACAGTATACTTGTTGTTGAGGGGAATGGCCACAGGGGATCCCTGCACTGCCTGCCAGTTCCCTTTCTGTCCTCTGATGGAAACCCATCTAGCTTCTTCTTTTACCTGAGATGTGTCTACCTCCCTGTAACTCCTCTCAATAACCCCATCTGCCTCCTGAATGATCCGAAGTTCATCCAGCTGTAGCTCCAGTTCCCTAACGCGATTTTCAAGGAGCTGGAATTGGGTGCACTTCCCACAGATGCAGTCAGCAGGGACACAACGAGTGACCCTTAACACCCACATCCTGCAGGAGGAACATTCAACTGTCCTAACCTCCATTCCCACTATTCTAAATTCCAAATGAGCCGACTAAAAAACTAAAAAAAAAACTAGTCACCTTACCAATTGGCGCACAGAACCAATCTTTTGGTTAGAGGAGGAGGACATTATGAGTGTTTCAGGAAATGCAACACCCAAATATAAAGCCTCACTTACCCAGCAGTCCCATGTCCACTCCTGCTCAGTGTGGGCTTCACCAGTATACCTTCCCATTGGGCCTCTGGTCCTCGCTGTCCCTCCTCCCACTCCAAAAAAAAGTGATTAAGTTAACAAAAAGGAAAGAGAAATGATTGCAGAATCCTTCCGCCCAAATACCACATAATTATCAGCATGGGACATTGTTACTTAATTGCACAAGGTAAAAGGGTAATAAGATACTGGAAAAGACATTTCCGGAAGACCAAGTGAAAGTACAGCTTTAAAACTGCACATGTAGATAGTCAGTTGCTGCAAGTGCTTGAACAAATAAGCAGTCAGCAAGAACTGATGAAAAAGATTAACAAAGGAGAAACAGCACACCAGGCTTAATGTCTTTATTTCAGACTGAGCTAAAAATGCAGAGGTAGCAATGTGAGCTAGAAAGACAAGTCATACCTGGCAGTTACAGACTTCATAAAGACACAAAGACTTGTCCTAGAATTCCTGGTTAGGGATTCATCTAAGAAGCAATCTTTGTGGGGCAAGGGGAGGAACTCCAAATTAATGGGTAGAATTTAAAACAACAGGATACTTACAACTCACAATAAGCTATTACATGAACATGATATGACATGTCTATCGTGGGAGCTGTGCAGCCAGAGAGCAACTGGGTTAGTCAATGCCCCTCTCCTGGGGTAATACAGCAAGAGATATGGAAGGACTTGCCACTTCTGGGACTTTGTGGCATTTACACCATTGGTGACATCTTTATCAATGGGTGGCATGTTGGGTCAGTGGTTAGCACTACACCAGGGACCCAGGTTTGATTCCACCTTTGAGCGACTATCTGCGTGGATTCTGATCTGGTGGTGCCGGTGTTGGACTGGGGTTGACAAAGTTAAAAATCACACAACACCAGGTTATAGTCCAATATATTTATTTGGAAGAACTAGCTTTCGGACCTTCATCAGGTAGCTAGTGAGGCAGGATCATAGGACACAGAATTTATAGCACAAGATCATAGCATTGTGCAACTGATATAATATACTAAACAAACATAGACTGCTGTAAAGTCCTTCATCTTTTAGAATGGGTTTCAAGATTCGATTAATTAATATGTAAATCCCAGAACTTCTTTCAAGTCACATTGCCAAGATAACTTAAGATTTTATGAAAAGAGGTGACATCTCAGCTCGGACAATGCATTAAAGGTGTAAGGTTAGCGTCTGTCTGTATTTCAACCTTGAGTCAGACTGGTTCTATTTACAAAGTAGGAATTTATAGAATGTCACATGGATTGACTGCCTGCAGATTGCAGGCTTTTTGAACAAAATAGAATGTATCTGCAATTATATAAATGATTTGGATGCCAGCATAAAAGTTATAGTTGGTAAGTTTGCAGATGACACCAAAATTGGAGGTGTAGTGGACAGCGAAGAGGGTTACCTCAGATTTCAATGGGATCTTGATCAGATGGGCCATTGGGCTGAAAAGTGGCAGATGGAGTTTAATTTAGATAAAGCGAGGTGTTGCATTTTGGGAAAGCAAATCTTAGCAGGACTTATACACTTAATGATAAGGTCCTTGGGTGTGTTGCTGAACAAAGAGACCTTGGACTGCAAGTTCATAGCTCCTTGAAAGTGGAGTTGCAGGTGGATAGGATAGTGAAGAAGGTATTTGGTATGCTTTCGTTTGTTGGTCAGTGTATTGAGTACAAGAGTTGGGAGGTCATGTTGCGGCTGTACAGGATATTGGTTAGGCCACTGTTGGAATATTGCATGCAATTCTGGTCTCCTTCCTATCAGAAAGATGTTGTGAAACTTGAAATGGTTCAGAAAAGATTTACAAGGATGTTGCCAGGGATAGAGGATTTGAGCTATAGGGAGAGGCTGGGGCTGTTTTCCCTGGCTGAAGGGTGATCTTATAGAGATTTACAAAATTATGAGGGGCATGGAGAAGATAAATAGACAAAGTCTTTTCCCTGGGGTGTGGGAGTCCAGAACTAGAGGGCATAGGTTTAAGGTGAGAGGAGAAAGATATAAAAGAGACCTAAGGGGCAACTTTTTCACATAGAGGGTGGTACATGTATGGAATGAGCTGCCAGAGGAGGTGGTGGAGGCTGTTACAATTGCAACATTTAAAAGGCATTTGGATGGGTATATGGATAGGAAATATTTGGAGGGATATGGGCCGGGTGCTGGCAGGTGGGACTAGATTAGGTTATGATATCTGGTCAGCATGGATGGGTTGGACTGAAGGGTCTGTTTCCATGTGGTACATCTCTATAACTACAATTCAGCAAATGCAAATTCATACTTATATGTGTGTGTGCGTGCATGTGACAGTGGGGAGGGGGATGATGAGGGGAGAGAGAGAGAGAGAAAGAGAGAGAGACAGAGACAGAGACAGAGAGACAGAGACAGAGACAGAGAGACAGAGAGAGAGAAAGTGTGTGTGTGTGGGTGTCTGCGTGTGTGTGTTTGTGGGAGAGAGTACAAGTGTGAGTGTATGTGTGTGTGTGTGCTTGGTAGAGTATGTGCATGAGTGTAAGTCCATGAGAGGGTGTGCGCATGGAAGAAGTTCCGCTTGGGTGTGAGTGTGGGGGTGTGCATTTGTGTGTGTCTGAGAGAGAACATGTGTATGAGACAGGGTCTATATGAGCATGTGAGTATGTAGTGTGTGTGTGTGTGTGTGTGTGTGTGTGTGTGTGTGTGTGTGTGTGTGTGTGTGTGTGTGGTTTATAGTAAAGTGGGGTCACATGTAGTATGACGTGAGCCCCAAGTCCCGGTTGAGACCATCTACGTGGGTTCCAAACTTGGCTATCAGCCTCTGCTCAGTCACTCTGCATTGTTGTGTATCCCAAAGTCCACCTTGGAGGATGGTCACCCATAGATCTGAAGTTGAATGTTCCTGACTGCTGACGTGTTCCCTGACTGGGAGGGAACATTCCTACTGATGACTGTTGCGCAGTGTCCATTCTTCAGTTGCCGTAGTGTCTTTTTGGTCTCACCAATGTATTATGCCTCCAGGCATCATTGCCTGCAGCGTATGAGATAGACAATGTTGGCCGAGTCACATGAGTACCTACCAGGGGGTGAATGAATGGGCAGGGATAAGGCAGAACATCTTTGTATCTAATAGAGTGTAGACCTATATCTATAGTAACAATATTTACCTCACTGATGTAACTTGTACCTGATTGCTAGCATGCAATGAATTCTATCTTGTTTAGACAAGAGCATCTGCTGGTTAATAGAACATAGAACATAGAACAATACAGCACAGAACAGGTCCTTCGGCCCACGATGTTGTGCCGAACATCTATCCTAGATTAAGCACCCATCCATGTACCTATCCAATTGCCGCTTAAAGGTCGTCAATGATTCTGACTCTACCACTGCCACGGGCAGCGCATTCCATGCCCCCACCACTCTCTGGGTAAAGAACCCACCCCTGACATCTCCCCTATACCTTCCACCCTTCACCTTAAATTTATGTCCCCTTGTAATACTCTGTTGTACCCGGGGAAAAAGTTTCTGACTGTCTACTCTATCTATTCCTCTGATCATCTTATAAACCTCTATCAAGTCACCCCTCATCCTTCGCCGTTCCAACGAGAAAAGGCCGAGAACTCTCAACCTGTCCTCGTACGACCTATTCTCCATTCCAGGCAACATCCTGGTAAATCTTCTCTGCACCCTCTCCAAAGCTTCCACATCTTTCCTAAAGTGAGGCGACCAGAACTGCACACAGTACTCCAAATGTGGCCTAACCAAAGTCCTGTACAGCTGCAACATCACTTCACGACTCTTGAATTCAATCCCTCTGCTAATGAACGCTAATACACCATAGGCCTTCTTACAAGCTCTATCCACCTGAGTGGCAACTTTCAAAGATCTATGTACATAGACCCCAAGATCCCTCTGTTCCTCCACCTGACTAAGAACTCTACCGTTAACCCTGTATTCCGCATTCTTATTTGTTCTTCCAAAATGGACAACCTCACACTTGGCAGGGTTGAACTCCATCTGCCACTCCTCAGCCCAGCTCTGCATCATATCCAAGTCCCTTTGCAGCAGACAACAGCCCTCCTCACTGTCCACAACTCCACCAATCTTCGTATCATCTGCAAATTTACTGACCCACCCTTCGACTCCCTCATCCAAGTCATTAATAAAAATTACAAACAGCAGAGGACCCAGAACTGATCCCTGCGGAACTCCACTTGTAACTGGGCTCCAGGCTGAATATTTACCTTCTACCACCACTCTCTGACTTCGACCAGTTAGCCAGTTTTCAATCCAATTGGCCAAGTTTCCCTCTATCCCATGCCTCCTGACTTTCCGCATAAGCCTACCATGGGGAACCTTATCAAATGCCTTACTAAAATCCATGTACACTACATCCACTGCTCTACCCTCATCCACATGCTTGGTCACCTCCTCAAAGAATTCAATAACACTTGTAAGGCAAGACCTACCCTTCACAAATCCGTGCTGGCTGTCCCTAATCAAGCAGTGTCTTTCCAGATACTCATAAATCCTATCCCTCAGTACCCTTTCCATTACTTTGCCTACCACAGAAGTAAGACTAACTGGCCTGTAATTTCCGGGGTTATCCTTATTCCCTATTTTGAACAGGGGCACAACATTTGCTACTCTCCAGTCCCCTGGTACCACCCCCGTTGACAGTGAAGACAAAAAGATCATTGCCAACGGTACTGCAATTTCCTCTCTTGCTTCCCACATAATCCTAGGATATATCCCATCAGGCCCGGGGGACTTGTCTATCCTCAAGTTGTTCAAAATGTCCAACACATCTTCCTTCCTAACAAGTATCTCTTCTAGCTTACCAGTCCGTTTCACACTCTCCTCTTCAACAATACGGTCCCTCTCGTTCATAAATACTGAAGAAAAGTACTCGTTCAAGACCTCTCCTATCTCTTCCGACTCAATACACAATCTCCCACTACTGTCCTTGATCGGACCTACCCTCGTTCTCGTCATTCTCATGTTTCTCACATACGCATAAAATGCCTTGGGGTTATCCTTGATCCTACCGGCAAGGATTTTTCATGCCCTCTCTTAGCTCTCCTAATCCCTTTCTTCAGGTCCCTTCTGGCTATCCTGTATCCCTCCACTGCTCTGTCTGAACCCTGTTTCCTCAACCTTATGTAAGCCTCCTTCTTCCTCTTTACTAGACATTCAACCTCCCTCGTCAACCAAGGCTCCCTCACACGACCATTTTTTTCCTGCCTGATAGGTACATACATATCAAGGACACGTCATATCTGCTCCTTGAAAAAGTTCCACATTTCCACCACATCTTTCCCTGACAGCCTATGCTCTCAACTTATGCTCCTCAAATCCTGTCTTACAGCATCATAATTTCCCTTCCCCCAATTGTAAAATCTACCCTGTTGTGCGCACCTATCTCTCTCCATGACCAAGGTGAAAGTCACAGAATTGTGGTCACCATCAGCAAAATGTTCACCCACTAACAAGCCCATCACTTGTCCCGGCTCATTACCGAGTACCAAATCCAATATGGCCTCCCCTCTGGTTGGACAATCTACATACTGAGTTAGAAAAGCTTCCTGGACACACTGCACAAACACCGCCCCATCCAATCTACTTGATCTAAAGAGCTTCCAATCAATATTTGGGAAGTTGAAGTCACCCATGACTACGACCCTGTGGCTTCTGCACGTTTCCAAAATCTGTTTCCCAATCTGTTTCTCCACATCTCTGCTGCTATTGGGGGGCCTATAGTAAACACCCAACAAGGTGACTGCACCTTTCCTATTTCTGACTTCAGCCCATACTACCTCCAAAGGCAGATCCCCCTCAAACTTCCTTTCTGTAGCCGTTATACCATTTCTAATTAGCAATGCCACCCCCCCTCCTTTTTTACTACCCTCCCTAATCTTACTGAAACATCTGTAACCAGGAACCTCCAACAACCATTCCTGTCCCTCATCTATCCACGTTTCCGTGATGGCCACAACATCATAGTCCCAGGTACCGATCCATGCCTTAAGTTCACCCACCTTATTTCTGATACTTCTTGCGTTGAAGTATACGCACTTTAGCCCATCTCTGTGACCGCAAGTATTCCCTGTCAGTGCTACGTTCTCCACAGCTTCCCTACATTTTTGGACATCCCGAAACACAGCTAGCTTAATTGCTGGACTACAAGTCCGGATCCCATCCCCCTGCCAAATTAGTTTAAACCCCCCCGAAGAGTGCTAGCAAACCTACCCCCCAGGATATTGGTGCCCTTCTGGTTCAGGTGCAACCCGTCCTGTTTGTACAGGTCCCACCTTCCCCAGAATGCAGTCCAATTTTCCAAATACCTGAAGCCCTCCCTCCTACACCATCCTTGCAGCCACGTGTTCAACTGCACTCTCTCCCTATTTCTTGCCTCACTGTCACGTGGCACCGGCAACAACCCAGAGATGACGACTCTGTCTGTCCTAGCTTTTAGCTTCCAGCCTAACTCCCTGAGTTCTTGAATGACCTCCCCACCCCTCTTCCTACCTATGTCGTTGGTGCCAATGTGCACCACGACTTCTGGCTGCACACCCTCCCCCTTAAGGATTCTGAAGACACGGTCCGAGACGTCTCGGACCCTGGCACCCGGGAGGCAACAAACCATTCGAGAGTCTCGCCCATGTCCACAGAACTGCCTGTCCGTACCTCTAACTAGAGAGTCTCCTATAACTAGCGCTCTCCTGCTCTCCCCCTTTCCCTTCTTAGTTTTGAAGATTCACTAGTGGTTGCTGCGCTGCTGCTGTAAACCAAATAGGCCCTTAGACCCAGTCAAGGAAAGAGAAATAGGAACTGCACCCTTCTAACCACAAATACCACAGATTGTTCTGCAAATCTGTGAAGGAAACCAAGTCTTGTAGGTTCATACAGACTTTAATATGTTTAGAGCTAGATCTTTACCTGGCAGGCAATGTTTAAGTAATAAGAAACTATAGTGTTATGCCCGTGAGATAGTCTAATGCTAAGTATATATTCACCCCCTTGTGGAGCATAATGGAAACCAGCTGTATGTGTAAAGAATGCACATGTTAATGTACTTGACTCTTAAAAGGTTCATGGTTAATATCATAATGCAGTTGCTAATCTCTTGCGATTGGTGTCAGTTATATTAAAGGAAAATTGGCTATGAAATTAAATGGTGGGATAACCAGGGTATAGTGGTTGAGGCACAATTGCTTTGGTGATACTTCTGCAGGAAGTATCAACAGAGCACCCTTCAGTCAAAAGTACTGCCAAAGCAATACAACTACAAGATAGTAAGAGAAATATAGAAAATAAGAACAGGAGTAGACCATTCGGCTCTTCGAACCTGCTCTCCTATTCCATACGATCATGATTCATCATCATGCTCAATACCCTGTTCCTGCTTTTGTTCAATTTCCTTTGATCCCTTTTGACCTAAGAACTATATTATAGAGTCATAGAGTCATGGTTAGTTCTTCCTGTATTCCATATGACATAACCTTGCTAACCAGTCTATCAGGAGGAACCTTGTCCATATAGATCACGTCCACTATTCTGCCCTCAACAATTCTCTTTGTTACTTCTTAAAAAAACTCGATCAATTTAATGAAACATGATTTCCTATGCACGAAGTTACGCTGACTATCCCTAATCAGTCCTTGCATTTCCAAATACATGTAAATCCTGGCCCTCAGGCTTCCCACCAACAACTTGCACATCACTGATGTCAGGCTCATCCGTCTCTAGTTCCATTTTTTCCCTACCACCATTCTTAACTAGTTGCAGCACATTAGCCAACCTCTGGTCATCCTGTACCTTGATGCCATTTCATTTCTAACATAAATCTGGAAGTGGGTGCAGAAGAAATTTGCAGAACAATATAATGTTAATGTAGATTTTTGAACATAATTTTGTCATAATTAAAATGTATTGATGTATCAAGGTGTATTAATGCCATTTTAAAGAAAGTATAATGCAGCATCATAAAGGAACAACACATTATTCAAGAATCAGGACAGGCTGGGGTACTTTGCTTTGCTTATATTTACCCAGTGGCCCAGAAAATATGGCAAACTCACTGCTCACAAACGTAACTGTATAAGGTGTCTTACTGCTTTAAATATTTGCATAACCTTTACCACATAGATTGCAGCAGTTCAAGATGACTCACCATCACTTTTTCAAGGACAGTTGGGAATACGTAATGAATGCTGGCCTTGCCAGTGATGCTCACAGTTCTGGAATGAATAAAAAGCACATATCTCTTACACACTCGAATTCAATGTATGTCCTTTATAAAAATTCCCTACTTTCTTGATTTGTTTCCTTTTATGAGAATTTTTTAATGCAATTTTATTTTATTCTTCCAATCTTTAATCATTGTTTCACGCAATAATTGTTTCTTTCATTTTATGTGATTAGCCTTATCAATGAACACTTCAAGATGTTCAAATGAAGCAAATCTTTAAAGGTCTGAAGCAACAGCTTCCTGCTTCTTTCCAGATTGCTCAACAATGAGCTTCTTTTGAGAAAGTTATCTCTGGACCCTTGCTTTCCTGCACTGATCAAAAAAACATTTATTTTTCTTTTACCTTCAGCTACATAGCACGTAACCTTATACACTATTTATAGCACAGATACAGGTTGGATGTATATGCTTTCCATCAGCTTTGTCTCACTGTACTTGATTTAACCCCATTAACATATGCTTACAGTTCCTTCTCCCTAACATTCTTATTTAAATTTCTCCTAAATACATTTATATATCGAGCTCATTCAGTAACTCATTGTTATATTGGTTACCGTATTCTAACCATTCCGATTAAAGATGTTTTGCCTGAATGTTTTGAGATTTATTTTTGACTATCTTATACTAATGACTCATAGTTCTGAAACTGTCTCCACAGCTGGAAACATCTTCTCTATGCTTATCCAATCATGCCCTTTCATAATCTTAAAGACCCACTGTCAGGTCACACTTAGGTCTATTTTCTAGAGAAAAAAAGTCCCAGCATGTTCAATATATCTTGATTGGAATAATCCTGATATAATGCTGGTAAATCTTTTTGCTCTTTCTCCAGAGCCTCAATGTCCACTCCTTACATTATGGACACCAGGCTTGTTCACAATTCAATGTAGTCTAACCAACCTTCTAGTTTTATGTAGGAGACAATGGGGACTGCAGATGCTAGAGAAATCAGAGTTGATAAAGCGTGGCGCTGGAAAAGGCACAGCAGGTCTGCCAGTATCTGAGGAGCAAGAAAGTCGACATTTCGGGTATAACCCTTCTTCAGGTCAGGGCTGGAGGAAGGGGTTTGAGGGATAAATGAGAGGAAGAGGGGTGGGGCTAGGGGGAAAGGTTGGTGAAGATAGGAGGTGATAGTGATAGGTCGGTGGGAAATGTGGAGCAGATAGGTGGGAAGGAAGATGGACAAGTAGGTCAGGTCGAGAGGGCGGATCTGAATTGGAAGGTTGGATCTAGGATTGGGTGGAGGGGTGGGGAGATTTGAAAACTGGTGAATTCACTGTTCAGACCATGTGTTTGTAGGCTCCCAAGGTGGAAGATGAGGTGTTCCTCTATCAGTGTGCGGGTGGTCTTGCGTAAGCTGTGGAGGAGGACAAAATGGATATGTCCTTAGGGGATTGGGATTTTAAAGTCTTAATAAAAGTTCACTTGTTTTGAATTTTTTGGCTCCAGAAATGAATCCAGCACTTCCTTGTGTATGTTTAATGAGCTGAGAAGCCTATGTTGTTACTTTCTGTACATCTCTACACCTGATCCCTCTGATTCTGCATTATAGTTTGACACTTACTCTCCAAGGAACATGTGCTCTTCTCGTATTTCCTTCCAAAGGATACCACTTCTTTTTATTCATTCAAGGGATAGGGGTGTTGTTGGCTGGGCCAGCATTTATTGCCCATTCCTAATTGCCCAAAGTTCTTTTATGAGTGTGGTGCTGGCAAAGCACAGCAGGTCAGGCAGCATCGGAGGAGCAGGAGGATCAATGTTTCCAGCATAAGCCCTTCATCAAGAATGACCTTTGGCAAGCTTAGATTGGTTTTGGTCTGATCAATGCACGCATCCCCACATAGGTCAGTGCTCATTCCTGATGAAGGGCTTATGCCCGAAATGTCGATTCCCCTGCCCCTCGGATGCTGCCTGACCTGCTGTGCTTTTCCAGCAACACACTTTCCACTCTGATTCCAGCATCTGCAGTCCTCACTTTCTTCCAATGTTCTTTTATTGCAGCCTGACCCTATTAAAGCCTTGGTTCAAATATAGACAGAAATGTTGAATGACAGAGGTGAGGTGAGAATGACTGCCATTGACATCAAGATCCCATTTGATTGAATGGGGCATTCGGGATCGCTTAACAAAATGGGAAACAATGGGAATCAGGGGAAAATTCTCCGCTGATTGGAATCATACCTGGCACACAGGAAAGTGGTTGTGCTTGTTGGAAGTCAGTCATCTCAGTTCAGAACACTTCTGCAGAAGTTCTTCAGAATGCACAATTTTCAACACTGTTCATGTCTCCTCAGATACTGAAGCAGTTCATATATAAATGCAGAAATGTCTGGACAATATCCAGGCTTCAGTTGAAAAGCAGCAATTAGAAAAAAGTGAGGACTACAGGTGCTGGAGAGTAGGGGTCAAAAAGAGTGACGCTAGAAAAGCACAGTTGGTCAGGCAGTGTCCAAGGAGCAGGAGAGTCATCGTTTCAGGCATAAGCCCTTCATTGTCTGTCCTCCACCACCAAATCAAAGTCACCTAACAATTGGAGGAAGAACGCCTCATCTTTCACCTTGGGATCCTTCAACCACGTGACATCAACATTGACTTCACCAGTTTCCTCACCTCTGCTCCCTCCATCTCATCCCAGATCCAATCCACCAACTCAGCACGGCCATCTTGAACTATCCGACCTATCCACCTTCTTTCCCACCTATCTGCTCCACCCTCCCCACTGACCCATTACAATTACTCCCCCATTTGCATCCATCTATTGTCTTCTCAGCTACTATCCCCCACCTCTGACCTCACTCTCTTATTTATCTCTCAGCCCCCATCTTCCTCCACATTCCTGATGAAGGGCTTATGCCAGAAAGATTTACTCTCCTGGTCCACGGATGCTGCCTGACCTGCTTTGCTTTTCCAGCGCCACACCTTTTGACTATTCTTATTTCCATCTGGATGTCTTTTAAATGTTGTAATTGTACCAGCCTTCACCACTTCCTCTGGCAGGTCATTCAATACATACACCACCATCTGTGTGAAAATGTTGCCCTTAGATCCCTTTTAAATCTTTCCACTCTCGCCTTAAACCTATGCGCTCGGGTTTTGGACCCACTATGTCTAGGGAAAGACCTTGGCTATTCAGCCTAAATGTCATGATTTGGAGGTGCCGGTATTGGACTGGGGTGTACAAAGTTAAAAATCACACAACACCAGGTTATAGTCCAACAGGTTTAATTGGAAGCACACTAGATTTCGGAGCGACACTCCTTCATCAGGTGATTGTGGAGGGCTCGATCGTAACACAGAATTTATAGCAAAAATTTGCAGTGTGATGTAACTGAAATTATACATTGAAAAATTGATTGTCTGTTAAGCCTTTCATCGGTGAGAATACAGTGATAGTTTCACTTCTTTCATGTGTAACTCACAAAACCTTTTTTCTAAACTTGCATTCTCGGGTTAGCTGTTAACAATGGTGATAGTTAGACAATATGTTGAAGGTGTTAGCCCCCTCTGTTCTCTGTCTATGACCTGATGTTTAGATTGATTCTAATCTAAAAAGCGAGATAACAGGGTGCCTGTGTGCACGTCTGTGTGTACCTGTGTCCGTGTGTATGAGAGTGTGTGTGTGTAGACATATTTGTGTGTGTGTGTAGTGCAATGGTGATCACCTGTAATGTGACATGAACCCAAGGTCCCGGTTGAGGCCCTCCCTATGGGTACCAAACTTAGCTATCAGCCTCTGCTCGGCCACTTTCCTCTGCTGCCTGTCCCGAAGTCCACCTTGGAGGATGGTGACCCGAAGGTCCGAAGCTGAATGTCCTCGACCACTGGAGTGTTCCCCAACTGGGAGGGAACCCTCCTGTCTGTTGATTGTTGTGCGGTGCCCATTCATCCGTTGCCGTAGCCTTTGCTCGGTTTCCCCAATGTCCCATGCCTCCAGGCATCCTTGCCTGCAACGTATAAGATAGGCAATGTTGGCTGAGTCACATGAATATCTGCCATATACAAGGTGGAAGGTGTCCCCACGCGTAATAGTGGTATCTATATCCACAATCTGGTACATCTTGCAGCGTCCACCGTGACAGGGTTGTATGGAGTTGCCCTGCGAGCCGGGCAATTTGCTATGAACACTGATCTGTTTGAAGTTTGGCGGTTGTTTAAAGGCATATAGTGGAGGTGTGGGGAAGATCTTGGTGAGGTGCTCATCCTCATTGATAATGTGTTGCAGGTCACAAAGAACATGGCGTAATTTTTCAGCCCCTGGGAAGTACTGAACAATGAAGGGTACCCTGTCAGTTGCAGCACGTGTCTGTCTCCTAAGAAGGTCATTACAATTCCTTGCTGTGGCACGTTGGAACTGGCGGTCAATGAGTTGAGCAACGTACCCCATTCTTCCAGGTACTTCCAGCTGTCCGTCACGTTCTCCTCATCTGAGCAGATCTGGTGTATGCATAGGGCTTGACCATAGGGAATGGCTGTTTTAATATGTTTTGGGTGGAAGCTGGAGAAGTGTAGCATTGTGAGGTTGTCTGTGGGTTTGCAGTAGAGTGTGGTGCTGAGGTATCCATCCTTGATGGAGACGCACGTGTCCAAGAATGAGACAGACAGTCAAGAGTAGTCCATGGTGAGTTTGATGGTGGGATGAAACTTGTTGATGTCACTGTGTAGTTTTATCAGTGACTCCTCGCCATGGGTCCAGAGGAAGAAAATGTCATCAATGTTCAATGTCGGTTGGAGACCCTGCATAGAGAAGAAATCTTGTTTGAACCTGTACATAAAAATGTTGGCATTTGGGGTGCAAATTTGGTCCCCATGGCTGTTCCGTGTGTCTGGATGAAGAATTGGTTGTCAAAGGTGAAGATGTTACGATTGAGAATAAAGCGGATGAGTTGTCGGATGGTGATGGAGACTGGCAGTTGTTGGTGTTAAGTACTGAGGCTGTTGCCGCGATGCCATCCTTGTGGGGGATGCTGGTGTAGAGTGCAGAAACGTCCACTGTGACGTGGAATGTTCCCGGTCCATGGATGCTGAGTTTCTGTAAGAAATCCGTAGTGTCGTGACAGAAGCTGGAGATACCCTGTACAATAGGTTTCAAGATGCCTTCCACATAGCCAGATGGATTCTCACATAGGGTCCCATTGCCCGACATGATGGGACGTCCCAGTGTGTTGGCTTTGTGTACCTTTGGAAGGCAGTAGAAGTCGCCAACACGAAAAATACGTGGGATGAGGGCACGTAGGGAACTCTGAAGGACTGGATCCAAAGTTCTGATCAGTGTATTTAATTCTTGGGTTGTTCTTTGGTCGGATCAGCTGGTAGTTGCCTGAAGTGTTCCTGGTTGTTCAGTTGTCGGTACATTTCCTTGCAGTAATCTGTTCTATTCTGAATGACAATGGCTCCTCCTTTATCTGCTGATTTGATGACAATGTTGTCATTGGTTTTGAGAGCCTGGATGGCATTGCGTTGTGAATGGGTGATGTTTTTCTTTACCTTGTGGGTAAGGCTGATGAATCTAGCATTTATATATTTCCTGACAGTTTGAACATACATGTCAAGCCCAGAGCAGCGGCCCTCCGGTGGGGTCCATGTTGACACCTTCAACCGGGACCTTGGGTTCATGTCACATTACAGGTGATCACCATTGCACTACACACACACACAAATATACCTACACACACACTCTCACATACACACTGACACAGGTACACACAGACGCGCACACAGACACCCACACACACCCTTATAGATACACACACTCCCACACTCACACATGCACCCCCTCACAGACTTAAGACACTCTGCACAGACTTAAGACACTTACACACACACACACACACACACACACTTTCTCACACTCACAACCCTCACCCCAGACAGACAGACACACACAGACACATATATTTTGTGGGGTGAATTTGTACTTGCAGAGTTACATTGCACTTTGCTGAAAAACTGCATACATTCATGTAGAACTCTGAGCTCAAAAACTGCATGAATTTATGTAAAACTGTTATCTTGCTTTTTAGATTAGATTAGATTAGATTAGATTAGAAGGAGTGTCGCTCTGAAAGCTAGTGTGCTTCCAATTAAACCTGTTGGACTATAACCTGGTGTTGTGTGATTTTTAACTTTGTACAGCCTAAATGTGCCCTTCATGATTTTACAACCTTTTATAAGGTCATCCCTCAGTCTCCAATATTCGAGGGAAAATACCCTCAGTCTAATCAGTTTCTTCATCTAGCTCTAACCCTCCGATTCTGGCAATATTCTTGTAAATCTTTTCTGAACCTTTTCAAGCTTGGCAACGTCCTTTCTCTAGGAAGGAGATCAGAATTCAGAGGAATATTCCTAATGTGTAATGAGATGTCTCCTCTTAATAACCTAATTTGGTTTTGATCCCTTCAAATTCCTGGGAGAGACAACCCACTGTAATTTTAAGAAATGTAATGGAATGCCAAATGTCTTGTTACCTGTACCTCACATATCCCAGAAAGTGAATATTGCTGAATAATCATGCTTGGTCAAGTCTTTCCTTGGTGAGAGTGAGTTTTGTTTTATAAGATGTATATAAGAATATATTCTAAATTTTAGCATTTTCTTTGTGCACACAGTTTAGTCATTAATTCCTGCATTGTGCTGTCTTTCATGTCAATGCAAGTTAAACAAAATACATTGTAGCATGTTTTCTGCGTGTTTTTCTCTCATTGGTGAATCCATACTAATTTTGGAAGAAGTCCGAAACTTTTATTAGTGAACTCTTTTTGCCCTGCTATTATTTCAAAAAGGAACCTTTTAAAACCTTTGCAAGTTTTTTTTACATAGAAACATAAGTACTTTACTCATAAAACCTTCATTGTGGTCATATCACACAGATTCCTTCACACAATGACCACAATTTTCAACTGTCTATTTTTATAGGGGGGAAGGTCAAATTACTCCCCAGTCAAAGTCTACTATTTGCATAATATTAAATATGTCAATATATATTTAACAGATTCCCTTCTGTCTGAGTCAAAAATAGAATTAATATAGACAATCCTTTTTTCACTCATTCACAGGATATGGACACCATTGGCTAGGCCAGCATTTATTGCTCATCTCTATTTGCCTGGAAGGCAGTTAAGAGTGAACCACATAGTGGAGAGTCTGGAATTATATGTAGAGCACACCGGGAAATATGGCAGCTTTCCTCCCTGAAGGAACCAGACACCAAACAATGGTTTCAAATTTAACCACCTGCCATGGCAGGATTCAAAGCTGGGAGGCAGAGCATTATGGGTCTCTGGATTGTTAATCTAGCAATAATTCCACTCAGCCATCACCTTCCCAAAAAATAACTCAGAACGAATTATTCACATCCACTACATTCCTTTCACTGATATTCATTTTGCAAAGCAATCAAGCAGATGACTCACATTCAGTTATTTAATTTTTACAATTTCCTTTCTCTCAATTATGTGTTTCAGGAGGATCAATTTATAAACTCTTCACTCACAGTTTGCATAGAGTGCATTAACCCACAACAAATGAATATCCAATAACATTCAATCAGCATTCAATTCATCTATAGTATGCCCCAGGCACAGGATCTCACTGAAATATGTGACATATAGAATACTATATCCTTAAGAATCAGTGCATCAGCAGCCTAAGTACTTTTTAACAAACCTCTTTCCATTTTCTTAACTTACCAGGATTAGTACATTTACTGTTTTCACCCATTAAAAAAATATGAAACTAGTTGTATTAAACTATCTACCAGGAAGATTAGATTGTGAAGTGTTGAAAAAAAGCTTAATTTCTTTGGAACATGAATGGATCAAATATTTGGTACGGATTTGTTTTGGTTGCTCATAAGCAATTCCCTACTTCAGAGTACTTCATCATAGAGTTAACTCATATTTACCAAGGCCAGTTTCTAGACTGGTTTGAGTGTCCAATAACTAAAGTTAACTGACAAAGCAAGTTGTCAATGTGACTTGAAGACAATTTGATTTTTTGTCAATCCATATTTTATCACCCAATGTCATTATTATTTTTTCCCCAATATACTGATGAGAAAATTTGGCTTCTATTTAGAGGTGTAATGATGTCCTGATTCGATAAATTGCAGATCCACTGACTTGCCAAACTCAATTGCCTTGTTATGTTCCATATCAAATTACATTCTGTCTTTTCCATAGAAGTTTGACTTAACATCATAAGTATCTCACTTGATATTAAATAAGTACTTATAAAATGCCCAACCTCAGCTATTTTACATAGAATTACATCCCTGTTTAGTAAACATAGTATGTTGCCATTATAAAATTGAAAGTAAGTCATGCTTTAATGTTTATTAACCTTGTAATGACCTCCTTTCTTAGTGAGTCAACGTAACAGTTTAGTCAGTCGATACTGTTGAGGTGCAAGTGCCATTTCCCAGCACTAAGTGAAACAGGTCTCTGACAACACAGTCAAGACAGGACTAGAATTTCATTCTCTCTCCCACCATTGACCTTAATTTAATTGGTCTCTTGTTTCCTGGACTTGTTCTGATTCTGATTTTAAATAGAGGACTCACACACCTCTAGCAGAATTCCAATAAATTGATAAATGCATATACTTTTAAGGTATGAATGTGCAATCCATCCATACCAAATGTCTCATTCTAATTTTTTTCATCAACTTTTTTTTAACTATCTCAATATCTTTGTGAATCTCTTCTCCATGGCATTATGTTAATCTTACTGGTAGCGATCAAGACAAAGTGATGATTTAACAGCTTTGCAGTCTTTGTGTTGTGCCTGTGAATTTATTTTGTCTCTCATTCCATGGCCCTATTCTTATTCTCATGGGCCTTGGTATTTATGTGTCTGGACAATACTTTATTTAGTTTTAAATTCCCTGATTGTGCAATTCTTCTTTCCTATTTGTAAAAAATGTTTTTATAACCTTTTTTGCAATTCCTTTTAACATTTCCCCATTATTGCTAATGTACTTAGTTTCAACGCCGCCTTCGTTTCTCTATTTATCTGTGCTACATCATTATTGGCTAGCTTGTTCTTATTTTTAATGTTATATATGTTCTTTTCCTATACTCCATTTTAAATTATTTTTGCTACAGTTCTATTGTTTTGTTAGACAATAGAAGTTTCCAGTCTGTTTTCTCTCAATGCATCTTATCAGCTTAAAATAACTTTTTTTTCAATAATTTGTCTTATTTATATCTTTCTCAATTTTTATCTTAAATCTTGCTCAGTAGTGTGTGATCAAATTCACTGGGTTTCCTCTTCTCCACCGTTCACTGAGGTTGTACCATACTGTATAAAATCTGTTCCATTTGATCTTGAGCTGAGCTTCAAATTCCCTATTACACGAATACATAGATATAATTTATTCACCTCCAAGGCATTGCTTAGCTTTGCCTTTATTGCATTCCTATTGGTGCTGCAACTACACAATTCCACCAAAGTCCTTTTTGCTGGACCCTCAATCTGAGCTGTTCATGAATTCAAACTGGTACAAAATTAGCCTATTACTTCCTTAGGTCACTTGGCTGCCATTCGCTGCCTAAACCCATCACAATGAATTTAAGGGGCTCAGCTTGTCCAGCTCTCCAACTTACATCCCATCTTGCACCATTTGTAATGTTGATCCACCACTGTTCTATACTCCTGTTCATCACAACCCTCTAGTTCAACACTAACAGCTGATTTTTCAGCACTATAACTCCATCTTTAAAACTCTTTTCTGTCTTGAGAAATCTTCTAAACATCCAGGTTTTTCACCAAATGCTTTGACATATTTCCCAAGGCCTCTTCCAGGGTTCTATGTCTGCTTCTTTAATCCATTTTCTCAACTTTTATCTTGGTTCTCCTTGGAATCTTTTCAAATTGAAGGCATTCCACAAGTACAAGTCATTGTTGTTGAAGGCAAGATAACCTGCAGTATTATAAATTCTACCAAAATCCATTTTCAAGATTTACCCGTGAATAATGTCCAGTTGGTCAAGGTACTGAAGAACATTTGGCACTCTTAAGGGGCCAGAGGAGGTGATGGAGGCTGGTACAACTACAAAATTTATAAGGCATCTGGATGGGTATATAAATTGGAAAGGTTTAGAGGGATATGGACCAAATGCTGACAAATGGGATTAGGTTAATTTAGAATATTCAATCACCATGGATGTGTTGGATTGATGGCTCTCTTTCTGTGCTGTACATCTGTATGACTCTACGCATTAAGTTTTTCAGAACAGGAACATGTTGATGGAGAAAATTGAAAAGTGCAAAATAATTATCAATGATGTAATGACTAAAGCTTCACAGCAGCCATCTTAAACTGAGATTATTAATGTTTGAAGAGAGTTAGAAGTCTAGGTTTGGTCTCTAAACATCTTTGAATTTTCAGCTCAAAATTGCACCAAGCAGTTTTGCTGTCAAAAGCAAGCTGTCACACTCAGCAGGTGAAGTCATTCAAATCCCTTGCCAGTTTATTCTTTCAAATGAATGAATCACTGATCTGAGAAAGCTCTTTATATTTTTCATATTAGAATCTTTTAATCTGTTTTGGCATATCTTCCATCTACATTTTATGATAAGGTATTTGATTATATTCTGGAAAATATATATTTACCTGAGAAAAAAATCTTACAATTTTGCAGAGAATGAATTCTATTTTAGCTAGGTGCTAATTTATGGTGTGGCCTCATCATGAAATCACAACAAAAAATAGGCTGTATGATACAACAAAATAGGATGACAGCAACTGGTATAAATTCACATGTGTTCTTTTCCTTCAGGCCAAAGTGAAGTGCCAACCACATTGTTACAGAACTGGAGTCACACATAGCTCAAGTCAGGTAAAGAGAGTAGGTATCAAAACCAAAACCAAAAACAGGAAATGCTAGTGATACTCTGCAGAAATGGCAACACCTGTGGAGAGAAATAGAATTCATAGGCTAAATCTTACCAGGGATTGACTGAGTGTCAATATTGGCAAATTCCATGAGCTCTGGCAAGTTTTCTTACTCTGTTCTCTGTAGCTTGCCTCATTAGTGATGCTTCATGTTACTATGATGCCATGCTCATGGTATCATCCAATCAACAGTGATGGAAATACTTGCCACTGTTGGAACCTCCTGGGATCCTTGAAGTCAAGCACAATATTTGAAGCACTGGTCACGCACTGTCAGCCAGGATCTACACGCACAGTCCATATAATGGGAAGGAATTAAATATAAATGCTTCTGAGGGCACATAGGTGGCTAGGTTGATATTTCATTGTGATGAAATAAGTGCACTTTCATAAATGTATTGCTATTTAAGAAACAAGCTACACAGTTTACCCTTCCTTTGTGTTATCCCATCTTAGAAGCTCTTCCCACATTTTAGCATTTGGCCTCTTGTCTGGTGCTGCCAAATGTCTTTCCATCCTTCAACTTGCAAACATCATATAAAGGAAAGCCTTCACATGATTGAAAATGTTTGCTTTTATTCATCAACTACAAACATGAAGAAAGAACAAGCAAAGAAATGTTGAATTTGCTGCTAGGAGTATACAGAGACAGTTTGCTTTTTGAGCAGCAACAAATTGACAGTCAATAAGTGATCACTGCACCAGCTCTGATGAATTGGAAGAAGCTGCAAATTAAGTCCTGTCTGGCTCATTGTGCCCAATGTTGCAGCGTTCTGTCACACAGAATATGATGTTCCTTCGAAGGAGCTCCTTGTAAGGAGGGAGCTGTCAGTCTCCGTACCCTTCAGCATCCATTAATTCCCCTCTTTGCACATCCCAGTTGTGCAGAGCCCAGCATGCTCTGGCTATTCAGCATATTCTGGCTGGACTGTACTGCAAATTCTCCATCGTCCAGACCATTGCAGCATCAGAACTTCATCCTCAGGAGGCAAAACCACGGCTTTGGGGAAATGAGCTGAAGCAGTGGGATCTGGTACAAACTGCACCAGTAACAGCCTCAACACATTGGTGGAATCCTACAGAGATGTCCATGGATCCCTGGAAGCAGCCAGTGGCAGAAAGCTTCAATACTGCAGGCAGTCTGGATAGCCCTTCAATTCATAAATCCCAACTCCCGCAGAGGGCGTAGTTCTGTGACAGTGTCCTTGGACCTCCTCTGGCTACAGTGGCATTGAACCTCAGTCATGTGGATGAAATGACATTGTGGATGACAGACTCTGGCCCTCCTCCACCTCCTTGCCATCCTAAAGGGATCCTTCAGCTGTGACTTCTTCATGTTTGACAATGCTGGAAGTTGCTGCTGGTCCGTGGCTTCTTGGTACATCTATTCCTCTTGCATTCCTCTGTGTGCCTTTGCAGCAATACATACAGCAAACGTGACAATGACCCCTGTTGAGCCTGGATCCATTGGACATGGTTCCAATGAATCTCTATGGGGAACATCAGAAATGAAACAGATTGTTGGTAATGTGGTCAGTCAACATCCACATCCTCCATAAAGTGAGACATGAAGACTCCAAGAAGGGCAGTCACAGAATACCTCAACATGGATCTTTGACATTGGTGATGTTATTCCAATAGATAATTACTCAAACAGGACTGACTTCATTTTAGGGTTAGATTCAGTCCCAAAATCGGCATGTATCCAATTATACTTCCATGAAAAATATTGTGCAGTTTGTACAAAATCTAAAATTAAATATTAGCTGTTCTTTTATGGGATAGTTTCAAGCTCTCTCAATTATAAATTGATCTTCTATCATTGCTAATATTTTGTTATAGCTTATGTTCGGTTTCCTCAGCAATATCACAAATGGGTCTGCGTAAATTATTCATAGTTAACAAACATAGTCATGGAAGTTCTATTATTTAACATGACTAGTTCTGCGACCAGGAGAAAGTGAGGACTGCAGATGCTGGAGAGTCAGAGTCGAAATGTGTGGCACTGGAAAAGCACAGCAGTTCAGAAGCATTCGAGGAGCAGGAGAATCAATGCTTCCGGCATGTGCCCTTCATCAGGAATATGGACGGGAAATGGGACTGAGAGATAAATAGAGAGGTGGGGGTGAGGTGTGGGTTGGGGGAGATAACTGGGAAGGCAATAGGTAGATGCCCTGACTGTTCAGTGACTTGTAGGCCTGACTGATTTTAGTGCAGCTCCCTGACTAACATCAAAATCCTTGGGTGGGGTTGCACTGAACACTATGGGACTGACTGTGTCCCACTCCTCTAAGTGTAATGATCCAGAATCCTGATCCTGACTGCCTAAGTATTAAACTCACTGTGTCAAACACCTGGACTAAGGGATTGGACACTGCCCTTGACTGACTGTGGACTGACAAGAGTCCTCTCTGACTGTTTCACTTCAACATTGGGACATTTGGTAGGAGCACATGCAGTGTGTTTTCTCAGTAAGCTGCTACCACATGCTGAGGATGTAACACTGATACGCCACGAGGATGTGATGAGATGGTGACTATCCTATGCTAATCACTGTGAACAAGGGGCATAGCTGGTTGCCATACATGAAACTTAACCTGAGATGTCAGGCATTGTTGTCCATGATGGAAGCCTGGAGGAACAAGCAGCAAGCTGGAGTTTCTAGGTACCCACTCTGACTTCCATGTTGGGAACTGTCACCATCTAGTTTCTCTCCAGTGCATGGGGGTACAGGAAACTGCATACCAACAGGGTGTGATTAGATTGATAGCACAGTAAAGCACCAGATAGACATCTCAAAGTTCACTAGATAGATTCATGTTCAAAAGACATTGCAAAATGGGCCTTTCTTTCTTGACATTGAAAATCGAATTTTTTTCAATTCTGTCATATTTTCCCAACTGATTTGCCTTTGCTGTCATTATGTAGTAGTTGGAAGATTCAGATCTATGTCTTGAAAACCACAAGAGACCCTTCTCTTTAGACCAGGAAGTGGTTTTCCTCTGCCACACTCAACCAAGCAAGTTCTGTAGATGACTATATCTAAAGAGGATGGCTGCAAGAACCATTATCATGAGTGCATTGGGCTGGTCTGCAGAATACAACATAAGTGATAAAAGAATTTGGCAAGGCCAAAAATAAAAGAGGTTTGAATAACAGAAAGCTTGACAATTGAAGGTATGGTGAAAAAAGCAAAACTTAAATGAGGAAGGGAAAAAAGCAAGAAACACAAAGCAAAATTAAGACAGAGATCTTGATCTCAATCCGTTGTACTCAATATTGAGTTCAGAAGTCTGTAAAGTAGCCAGTTGAAAAATGAGGTACTGTACCTCAAGTTTGAAGTGAGCTTTATTAGAACAGTACAGAACCAAGGTCGGCAAAGTCAGAGTGGGAGTAAGATGGCAAATTAAATTGTAAAGGGATTTGAAGTTCAGGGTCACACTTTAAGACTGAATGAAAATGTTCTGCAAAATGTTCTGGTCTCTCAGTCTGCCTTTGGTCTTCTGAGTGTAGAGGAGACAACATTGTGAGTGATGAATTCACTTTACTAAGTTGAGAAGTTTAGTGCTTCTAGATCAGTGTTTCACATGGAAGGAATATCTGGGCTGTTACACAGGGAGAAGGCAGGAATTAAAAGGACCAGTGTTGCATTTCCTGTACTTGCACAGAAGAGTTCTTTAGGAAAATGAGAGGACATGGTGAATGACTGAGAAGTGACCAGGGGTTCAGTAAGGAAATGATCCCTTCACAATGCTGAAAAGTGAGGATAAAGGAAATGTGTTTAGTGGTGACATCATGCCAGATTCAGCAAAAATGGTGGACAATGATCTTTAAATATATTTTTTGCTTAGAAGGTCAGGGTGGGATGAACACTTTTGTGACATTAGGAGGGGAAGTGGAGAGAAGACAACTGTGAGAAATAGAATGGATGTGGTTGAGGGTCATGCCAATCAAGTTGCAGAAAAGGTTGCATCTTTTGATCAGAAGCAATGATGACAGAGTAATTGGGAGAATGGAGTAGAGGTTTCCAGGGAGTGAAATATAAGGTTGTGGAGTCAAGGTAGCTGTGGGAGTCAGCTTATAATAGATTAGATTCCCTGCAGTGTAGGAACCGGCTCTTCAGTCCAACAAGTCCACACCAACCCTCTGCAGAGTAACTCACCCAAACCCAATTCCCTCTGATGAATGCACCTAATACTATGGGCAATTTAACATGATGAATTCGCCTGACCTGCACATCTGTGGAGGAAACCGGAGCACCCAGAGGAAACCCACACAGACACAGGGAGAATGTGTGAACTCCACACAGACAGTCGCCTAAGGCTGGAATCGAACCTGGCTCCCTAGTACTGTGAGGCAGCACTGCTAACTAATGAGCCACATGACGCCCCTTTTTTTGAATAAATAGTGATTCATAATTTAAGTTACTTTCTTATTTTTTGATGTAAATGCACCAATCATACACAAGAGTTGGTGAAAAATGAACATGGGTTCTTTATTTAAAGAGAAGAAAGTGAGGACTGCAGATGCTGGAGATCAGAGCTGAAAATGTGTTGCTGGAAAAGCGCAGCAGATCAGGCAGCATCCAAGGAACAGGAGATTCGACGTTTCGGGCATAAGCCCTTCATATGGATAGTGCTCAGTGCTGCAAAGTATATGTCTGCCCTTAATCACTGTTGCTAACTGACTGGCTACAAATTATACAATGAATGCAACATGTCCTGCTGTGGTAATAATGCTTGATGGTAGTGTAAGTTCTGCACCAATCACAACAACCATCCACAGAAATGGAAAGAGATATCAAGGAGAGAAAAAGTTGGAAATAGACCATGTGAAATTAAAGAGCAGGGGAAATTGGAAGCAAAGTTGTCAAAACTTTCCACTTCAGAATAGAACAGGAAACATTTTGGATCCAGTCATCATGTACCAGAAAAAAGGTTGAGAGATTAGGCCTGAGCAGGACTGAAACAAAATGTTCAAAATATTCCATGAAAAGCAGGTAGTGCTAGAACTCATGCAGGTTCCCATAGTAATCCTTCAGCTAAGCCCTGTACATCACCAGCACCTAGCAGGATGTTCTGAGAGATCGCCACCTCTCCCTTGAATGGATACCCAACACATCCCCACTAGCCACCTTCTGTATTTATTCGCTCATTGAACAACGTTTTCTCCAACTCCACTCACTTCATCCAAATAAAACATGCTTGACACTTCCATGGCCACAGCCTCTTTCACCATTTTCTCTCTCATGGTCCAACTAGAACTCCCTGCAAGCAGTGAGCTGGACATCTGTGAAATACTGAACAGTCAAGATTGAGATTTTCTATTGAAGGGGACATGCAGAAGTATAAGTTATTAGTAAAGGCACACCAGCCATAACACCCATATTCAATACTTCAGGTAGTGGTGATGTTTTCCATGAACAGAGTTCATTGCAATGCCATGTGAAGATCATGTCTCCAATATTTCACTCAGACTCCTCCAGTCTCTCTGAAGGTCTGCATGATGCAAGTAGAGCATCTGCCTGTGTATTGCTGTTGATCCAGAAGTTAACTCTTCAGGAATAATCTCTAAAATTCAGTATTTGCCTGTTGCTGACCAGAATCTGGATTATCCTGCGTTCTTTGATGCACCGTGGTCTCTGTCTTCCAGCAGCTGCTGTTGTTCAGCTGAAAACCTACCGAACTGACATGCTGGTTCTACCAAAGTGTTATTATCTGAGCTGGTGCCCGGTTTGTGGGACACAATGGGTCCTGCAGAAGATTGAAGACTCTAAATAGATAGAGGGTCATCTCTGTTTCTCTGCTTCTCTCTGACCTTTTGTATTCTCCCGTCCTGAAAAATGGGAAAGAAGAATAATGGAAGGTAGATGGATGGACAGATGGGTTTTGAGGAAGTGCATAGACAAAGCACTGGGTGCAGCTACAAAGTAACTTGGTGTGAGGGTTGATGTGGAGGAGCAACTTGGGAAGGCAGAGTGAAGAGGTTGGTGTTATGTGTATAGCAGGATGTAGTTGAGTTTGTCATTGTACTCACTGTTCTCCTACACCGCTTAGATCATTAAATTACTGCTGGCACTCTTTCCAGGAACATGACACCAAGGTCCTGTTGCTAAGCTATTGGCAATCTGCCTTTGACACATTTCTTCCATTTTTAGCAGGAATTGCTACCTCGTAATGGCCCCTTCCAGGTTGCAGTAATAGGTGTGACCCTGCCACATTGCGATTGCATGATCTTCCTCTGCTTCCCCCTCTTCACAATTAACTTTTCAATATCCATTCAGGTAGTGCAGCATGGTGGCTCAATGGTTAGCACCGCTGCCTCACATTGCCAAGAACCTGGACTCCACCCTTTGGTGACTGTCTGTGTGGAGTTTGCACATTCTCCCTGTGTCTGCATGAGTTTCCTCCGAGGCTCTGGTTTACTTCCCAAAGATGTGCAGGTTAGATGGATTAGCCACAGAAAATACAGGGTTACAGGGACGGGGTAGGGGGGTGGTGACTCTAGATGGGATGCTTTTTGAAGTGTTGGTGTGGACTCGATGGGCCAAATGGCCTGCTTCCACACTGAAGGGATTCTTGTTCTATTCTATTATGTGATTCTAGTTCTATTGACATTGACTGATCTGATCTGTCCTTGAGCCATGAGAATGAATTGTTCAGGAAACCTGGACATCTGATACAAAAACAATAGCTGGATTAAAGAGCCACGAACAGATGGATTGCGTTTACTTCCTTGTTCCTTGTGTGATGCCGGGATCCCTCATATTCCACATTTTTGCTGCATTGAAATCTCCCCCAGCGTCGGGGCACTGGAGAGTTTGGCCTGGTGAGGATGGGGATGCAGATTTCATGCTGTGGGATGCTTACAAAGAAACAGGCGGACAGTTCCCTTCAAAGATTTGAACTTTTGGGGAATTTACTGAGGAAAGGGTTGATTACGACATCGTCACTAGCAGGATCTGACAGCAAGCTGAGAATGATGCAGTATTTATTGAGGCAAGGAGTGCACTGAAATTAAGATTAGCAAATTATGGATGATGATTTAAAGTAGGTAGACTGAAATAACAATGGTGATGAGTAAAAGTTTGGTAGAGGATTTGATGAAGCCTGGATGTCAGATGAATGACAGCCCAGAAGCAGCAGAGGGGTCAGGAGGTGGAGATCTAGTGCTAGGTATCATAAGTTTCTTTCTACATGCATCAGATATTGTTGCAGATATGTAAGTTTTCCAGGATAGATCTGGGGAGCTTCATAATGTGGAACAGGAAGGGAAACCATTGCAGGCAATGCTCTGGCTATAAATATGGAATGGAACCATCGCAGAGCAGGCTGCCTGAGAAGACTCACGAGGGGGGAATGACGATGAAGGAGGAGGAGGTTAGGAATGTCATTAGCTGCAGATAGTGCCTATGAATTACACAAAAGGATAATGCATCATGACCATGGCCACTAGAAAATATCTCTCACAATTTTAACCAAAGCTGACATGCAAGGACTTAGTTTTGATCCATTTAATACCTACTTGATTACACAGAGTTAAAATCAGATTCAATGTGGTGCTATTAGCACGTCAGAAACTTGTTTGCAGATTTTCAAACAGGGAATCATATGAGAGATGTGCACAGATATTGAAGGGAAATATGTTCAAGGATTTTAAATACAAAAGGAAGGTTTGTGAGAAGGCAGTAGTTTGAAATGACAGAGGGAACATAAGTGAATACTTCGAAAAAAAACAGTGGTCAAGGATAATTGCAGTTCTGAAAGCAGGCAACACTGATTCAAAGAGAGAGACCCATTTTAAAAAGTGCTGTCATTTTATTGAATTCTCAGTAAATACTTTCCACAATATTTAATATTTTAACTTTATTAAATGTGAGGCCATTACAGCTAATACAAAATTCAGGATCATTACATTTCATGGGCATATGTACAAAGATATGAATTAGTTTTCTTAATGTTTTAGGATAAATTGCTATTTCTTAGCCAGTTGGAAATTACACCAAACTGCAAGGATAAAGTGCTGACATTTAATGAAAAGATTTCCCTTGATGTAAACTTATATCCAGCTTAACACAGATGGCAAGTCATTAGCATGGATCATGAAAAGCAACGGGCCAAAGATTTAGCTTTGGCGTAGTATACAGCCTCAGGCTTGGATATAATATTGCCTTAAATAGGTTACAGGTTTTATTCAACTCACAAAATTCAATTTGAACAACAGAATTGTAAGAATATTATAATTTAAGGTAACTACTTTTATAGCATGTCACTATTATTCATTGTGAGGGGAGAAACTTGCCTTAAGCCAGATTGATGTCTTCCACCAGCACATCCCCACGTATCCTGTCGCAAAACCCAATCAGTACTCAGCAATAACAGTGGGCTCAAAAGTATGGTTGCTATGGCGAAATATCCACTAAAGACAAGCACAAAACTACATTGAGAACCTGAAGCGAAACAAATCAAAGCATTGCAGATTTATTTTTAATTCTTTAAATTTGCTTGGGTTTAAATTCAGCGGCTTCTGTCCTTGCAGTCTCGAGATGCTATGTGACTGCATCTTAAAGGCCAAATAGTATTCCATAAGCCTGTTCTACTGTGGATATTCCAGGATTTCACATTGCACATGAGAATCACGTTCTGAGGGAGTGAGAATCAGATCATGGGGCCAACAGAGTTACTGACTTATTTCTAACTCGCACATTGAGACGAGTACAGCCTTTTCAATGTGGAAGATGTGAAATTATCCCTTACATCTCAAACTTAAGAGTGAATGAAAATAGCTTAATGTTTTTGTTTTAAGAATTTATTCAAAATTTTCCAATTTTAAGCTCAGCCTCATTCATCCAAATTTCATTTTAACATTTTGGGTATAACAGAGGCAATTTGTCTTCACATGGAGCACTGTTTCATACTGAGGCCACATAGAGTGACGTGAACCAATTCATCCCATTTTAGAGTCGTCCCCCACTACCTGGCCTACTCCCTTGCTCTCTCCAACTCCTGACTTTTCTCACTTGACACTTCTCTACTCAATCCTTCACCTTATCATTTCCCTCCCTGTCCTCCCATTCACAACTCCATTTGCTTCCCCTTCTCTCACCTCAGGAAAGAGCGACAGCAGTTGGGAGAGGCAGCGAGAGGGAGGGTCAACTAGCAGGAGAGGCAGAAAGCATGAGGAAGTGCAAGAGGGAAGCAGGAGCAGATGAGTCAAGACATTTGGGAAGCAGAAGAGGGATAGAAACTGGGAAATAGTTGGAGAGTGGGAGAGACTGATGAACAGGAGAGGTGGTTAGTGGGATGTAAATGGAAGGAGTCAGCGCATTTCTTTTATTTCATTTTGAAAATTATTTCATTTAAGTAAATATGCATTAAGGGATGCAAAATGTTTTAATTGATGTAATATAATGTATTAATGTTTTTTTTCTGAGTGTAAATGCCCTTCGGAACCTAACTATAGATTTTACATTGGTTGAAATGGGAAAACCTGACTTGCTCAAAGTCATTTGACTTAAACTTACCTTTTTCAAGAACTACAACATTAAGTGGGAAATTATTGTGGTTTAATGTAAAGTGGGTTGGACACTATTCCATTTGCAATTGGAAATTGCAATGGTTGAATGTTGTAAGTTCACATTAGCCTAGAAATATGGTATACAGGTGAGAATTGGTCAATTAGTTTTCTTATAAGCAACAGGAAAGTTGAAAACCAAGATTCACGACAGAAAATAGGGACACTGATTGACACTGGTATACAGCTAAAAATAAGATAATAACAACTGGAATCATGAGCTAAGTAGTGCTTACGTTTCATGGCAGTGCTGGTATATGCCAAAAAAACAATCTTTTGCCATGTTTTGCACATCAGTTGAAGTTGAATAAGAATGCAGGGTACCTTTCTGTGGAGAGGAGTGCACTCTTAAGGGCTGAATTTACACTCCCAGGTCAGGAACTCTCCCAAAGTCAGGGTATTTCTTGGCTCCATAAACCCAGCTTGGGAGAAGTCCCTTGGGCTTTCAATTGGTTGTGATTGTCTCTCCTGACAGTTGGTCTGGGTGTTGCAGAAAGAGGGCAGAGGTTTCCAAGTACAAGAGAAGTCTGGGCTGAAGACCCGTGGTAGGGCTCCAGCTCTGTTTGGAAGAATTTTTTTAAAACAATGTGAACCATTCTTATCATGGGGTAAAAAATGAGGTCTGCAGATGCTGGAGATCACAGTTGAAAATGTGTTGCTGGTTAAAGCACAGCAGGTTAGGCAGCATCCAAGGAATAGGAAATTCGACGTTTCGGGCATAAGCCCTTCATCAGGAATCTTATCATGCCCCATATATGCTAATCTCATCACCACCACCCACTCCAGGATCCTTCACTTTCCCCAACCAATGTATGTCCTACCAGGCAACTCTAATCTTCTGACAAACACTATCACTAGGCAAACACAAAGACTCCTGTGGAGGTCTTATTGTTATTTCCTGCTGTGTACAGTTTTTACAGCATTCAGTCCACATCTGATTGCCTGTGTTAACACAACCATTCACCTCTACCAAAATATTTTCAATTGACTGATAGGAAGACTGCTCATTTTTGGCAAAAAAAACTGAAAATTAGTTTGTATTTTTTATTTGCCTTTAATTTATAGCCTTCAGGCCATTCTTAAAACTACATGCGATCCTAGCATTGACTTTTGTTTATTGTGGTTGCCAGACGGACTCCAGGCCAAAATCAAAATGCGTCCCAGCTTCAACTTCAATTCACGCTTAAGATTTTTTCTTTCTGAAAAATACATTGAGAGTATTTTGTACTTAAGGAACTGTAACTTAATGACTTTTTAAAACTGCATACAAATAATACATATATTGTAAAGCTGTCCTTTACTAAACATGCGCATAGTACAATTTGACAACTTAAACCTTAATAATTACACAAACATGTCAATGAGGGAAGTGTAACATTGCTAGTGCAAAGGAAGTCATGAAATAAGTCATGCAGAACTAATCTAATAATAATAACCCTCAGGGTTATGTCAACAAACAGAGTGAAATAGTATGTAATGAGTTTTTGTTAACACTCCATGCAGAGTTTGGTTTTGCACATTTAAAGAACAGGAGAATTAAATGTCTTGCTTGACAGTTTCCTTTGGCAGTTCATCTTGACAATTTTTCTTAATACTTTTGGGAATTCCTCTTGACAGTTACAGTGAGTTTATGCAACCTCTACATAAATCCCTCCTTCTTTTAACAATCCCAGAATATGCTGTTGGAATAAACTATTTCATAAGTTTCTATGAACTCCTTTGCCCCGTCTGATGTTTTCCAGCCTATATGTAGATTAAACACCCTGTGATTATTGTCATCGCTTCCTGACAAATTACCACTGTTCCAAACTACTGTTGTAAGGAAACCTGTTTTACACTTCCACATTTTATTGAACCTTAAACATTTCTTATCTATACTCAAACATCTTCTATATCTTGTTTTCCTGAATGTAAGTCATCCCTCTGCATTTTACGAGTACATTCATAAATTAACAGAAGTACCTTTACTTTGATTCTGTCTTTCATAAATGTTTTATAACTTTCAATATCAAGGTCCCAATTTATAATATCCTGCAGTAATATCTTTCTAATTACTATTCAAGCATACTTATTTATTTCTATGTGTTTATCTTTTTTGTTCCAAATACTAAGTACATTCAGACACACAGCCTTTTGTTTTGTTCTTTTATTATTTGTGCAACCTCAAGACTTATCTGTTGATTTGGTCTTAGATATGTAATCTTTATCTCTTCCTGTTATGGTCAGTTTATCATTTCCCATGTTATTAGTTTGCTTGCTATTTAGCCTCTAATTTACCATGTCTTTCCAAATTTATCCCTTGCTCCAGTATTTAATTTATCCCTTGCTCCTTCCCAAGTTATGCAGCTCACTAGAACACCAGCTGCAGCACAGTTCAGGTTGAGACTGTACCATCTAATATCCCCTTTCCCTAGCACAGGTACCAGTGCCCCATAGACCAGAACACACTTCTCCTGTACTAGTCTTTGAGCCATCTAATCATTTCTACAACCTAATTTGCCTTAAACCAATATGCTTTTGGCTCAGACAAGAATACTGGCATGATTACTATTAAGATGCCATTTTAAAATGCCCAGAGACTGATTTATCACCTATAGAGAGCACCATCTCTTCCATATCCTTTTCCTGTTGATGTGGTCACCCAAAGTCCTTGAGAAACGGACTGAACATTCCTGACTGTAGAAGACATAGCAGTCATCATAAGTCAGATGATGTGCTCTGGGAAATACAGTAGGTTGCCCTTGTCTGGGTAGTTTAAGAATGCCAGCACCTGTTTCATGACTTTGCTTGTCACAACATTGCTGTCACTTGAGGGGAGGTGTGCAGCTGTGGCCAGTAGTAGAGGATGTTCATTCATCACAATATGATTGTGTTTCGCTCATGATGTTGAGCAAGTTTGGTACATTGAGATAATTTTACTCAAGATTTGACTACAGCCAATATGATGGGTGGAATGGGTTAATCAGAGTTTAAAACTCAACTGAACACATTAGTTTACAACACAAATACATGACCATTATGAATAGTTTGTATGTATCCTGGTCAGGCAGAATGGCTGGATGTGCAAAGAATCTCCCTCCCACCTTTATCTCTTCACAATTTCCCAAATTGTCATGGAGAGCTTCTGTAAGCTGCCGACTGCACTGGTCTCTAAAGTCTTTTACCTCATTTCCTTTGTCAGATTATTGGTAAAGTCTTTTCACTGTAAAAAGATTTAATCTGTTATTAAGCACTCTATAAATCAATGAAATATTTACCTTCTCCTGTTGAATGAACTGTCCATCAGGAGCAACTCAAGCTTATAGCTCATGGCAAATGTGTGGATGCATCGCAATACAGGACAAACCTATCTGTTCATGTACAGAATGTATCACAAAGTATGGCCTCCACCTTTTCTGACTATCACATCTCTCTTCTCATTTTGGACTAAGGAGAGAACAT
Organism: Hemiscyllium ocellatum; assembly: GCF_020745735.1. NCBI lineage: Eukaryota > Metazoa > Chordata > Chondrichthyes > Orectolobiformes > Hemiscylliidae > Hemiscyllium > Hemiscyllium ocellatum. The sequence continues at coordinate 55,650,947 of NC_083410.1, read as the reverse complement.
TTATCCCTTTGAGTCTGTTCCAACATTTAATAAAATCGTGACAGAACTACACCTCAAATGCATTTACACTTTCAATCAATTTGCTGATAGCTTTATCAAACAAAAGATCTACCAATCCTTATTTGAAAATTGCAATTGATGTAGCTGCACTAGCTTTTTGGAAAATAAGTTGTAGTTATACATTATCTGTTGTGTAAATTATGCTTCATGATGTCATTCCCAAAGAGTCAAGACTCAGTTTTTAGATTGTGTCCTATGGCCTAGCTTCTTTGAACAACTTCTATTGGTATGTGCCTTCACAAAGTTGTTTGACATTTCACATCCCTCAATTAAATCCTCCCTGAACCTTGCACACTGAAATGATTACAAGCCAAAGTAAGTTAACTTGGATAATTCTCTAACCCCTGGCTTAATTTTGGTGAATTTGCACAATGCCGAAATGTGAATGTAAGAAAACATTTGGATTTATTCCAATTCAGCAAGGTTCCACCAACTTGGTTTTATTCATCCATGAAATTTGTGAACAAGCGTTAGGCCAGCTTGTTGCCCATTTGAGAAGGTATCTGGGTTCAATGTCCTACTCTGCTGCAGGCTATGTGAATGTAGGTATTCCCACATTACTGTTAGGAAAGCTCTTCCAGGACTTTGACCTAACCACAACGAAGGAAGAGTGAATTAGTTACAAACTTAGTTTAGATTACTTACTTACAGTGTGGAAACAGGCCCTTCGGTCCAACAAGTCCACACCGATCCGCCGAAGCCCAACCCACCCAGACCCATTCCCCTACATTTACCCCATTCACCTAACACTACGGCAATTTAGAATGGCCAATTCACCTAACCTGCACATTTTTGTACTGTGGGAGGAAACTGGAGCACCCAGAGGTAACCCACGCAGACACAGGGAGAATGTGCAAACTCCACAAGTCAGTCGCCTGAGACAGGAATTGAACCCAGGTCTCTGGGGCTGTGAGGCAGCAGTGCTAACCACTGTGCCACCGTACAGCCCACAATTTAACTTGTGAACTTCACACCATTGTGAGCTCTTTGTTATTTTGCTTCCTTTCAAAATGCATATGGCATTCTAATCCAGTTGTCAGAGTGCTGCCCTTTCAAAATTAATAGATTAATAGACAGTCCATAGACCAATTGGTGATTTAACCCTCGACTGTTTGTCTGACAATGCGTATAAATTTGTTGGTATCCTGTCCTACATGATATGCAAACATACAAATTAGGAGCAGAGTGACACATTTGGATCTTTGAGCCTATTCCACCATTTCATACGATTATGGGTGCTTTGATTGTTACCTCAAGTCCACAGATTTTTTTGCCTAACATTGATAACATTTCACCCTTGTGTCTCACAAGAAGCTACCTCCAACTGTCTTAAAAATATCTGCCTCCACTGTCATTTGAGGAACAAAGTTCCAAAAACTCTCAAAATTCTAGAAAAAAAAACTTTTCCTTATCTCCACCTTAAATGAGCAACCCCCCTCCCCCATTTGTAAATAGTGTTCCCTAGATTCTTCCATAAGAGAAAATATTCTTTCCACACCTACTCTATTAAGATCTGCCCCCCCACCTCCCCCCAGGATCTTATATATTTCAATCAAGTCAACTCTTCCTCCTCTAAACTGAAACTGATATAAACCTCACCTGAGCAGACTTTTCCTCATAGTACAACCCTATTACAGGCGAAATAATTCCACAGAAGCTGCCCGTTGTTTAACATGAACAGACCTTGACTATAACACTGCTTCGTACCAAGTCAAACCCTGGACTCCAACCTTTTCATGTCATCACTGTGATTGAACCAGATTAATAGTCTCAATCAGGAAACTCATATTCTTTGAGGTCTAGCTGGTTGACCTTATTACTATCAGTACACCAGGTATTAATATATGAAACCTTCTGGAACTACAGCTGTGACTGTACTTCTAAAGTAAGGTATTGGTCATAAAACACCCAATACTGTAGTGAGGGCTTAAGAGGGCCTTCAGCAACAAACACATTCTTGCAAGTTCTTTACTTTCTACATGCTTAGAAGGTAGATTACATGGAACAGAAAATAATGGTCAATGGCAGTGTTTGCTTTCTTCATTTTTGTCACCTTACCTGGGTTTGAGGCATATTCTTTTAATAGCTTGAAAGGGTTGGACTTCACCATCCTGCAGGTCATTGCTAATCAGTGCTTAAGGTTCAAGGTTTGGAAAAAAAATGAAGTGAAAAGTCTTCTGTTGGAAGTCCATCAATTCTCAGCTGGTTATGCAGCAGAAGTATCACGATATACGGTAGGCATTTGCATTGTTTTCAGCATTAGTTGACTGTAAATTGTAGCTATTGTTTGCATAGAGTTCTTGGAATGCAGCTATTGATGATATATTTGTTTACTTTTTGTGATGGAGGATCACTGGAGCCTTTGTACGGCATTTTGAATAATTCTAGAATCTTTGTGCAACTTGCCAATAATAATTTAATAATCCACAAGTGTATATTTTGCCTTTAAGCCTTCACTTTTGAGAATTATGGCTCTAGCAGGCAATGTAAATATGCACTCCCAGATCACAAAAGTGATATATTCAACTGTTTTATTGATTTGATGTTCCTACAAGGCGCTTAGCAAATGATATTAGAGATTGAAGGAAAAAAAGGGCACTTCTCCGACCCAATCTCACATTTATTAATTTACTAACATTTAAAAGTTGCTGCCTAGTAAAATATTAATTGTTCTGGTTTGAAAATGAATTATAGACAGTTAGAAGGGAAAAGTGAGCTGATAAATATAATACCGCATCACTGATGGTACCTTATGGAAGTTCCTTCACATGTGAGAAAGACTATAAATCATAAGCTCTGCAGGCATAACTGACTTATGATTGTCTTTGACTTGAATGAAAGAGCATTTGTAATACACTGTCATTGAAGCAGTGCTCAATTTATTCTCGAGGTTCGCTTTATATGTGGTTTTCTGCTTGGTCTGGACTACTAAGTGAAGGTTGACTGCAATAAACTGCTGTTTTCGATTTTGTTAATAGCTACATTCTTGGGAAACAAAAGTGTCTCAAAAGTCGCTTTGAATAGAAAGAGTAGGAGCTATTATGGATGAGTGTACTACTTTGGCTTTGAAAGTTACACTTCCTTTAACTAACCGGGGTAAAATCATCAGACTAAATCATCATTTCAAACGGACAGTGGTCATCATTAGTTCTTGCTTAATAGGCAGTAGAATCCTAATTCACTTGGGATTTAGTTCTAATAATGCAAATATGGATAAATTTGATGCAGTGAAATCAGATGATAACAGAGTTTTCAGAACAGCAATTTAAAAGTTTTTAATGCGTTTTTTAAACAGGAATATATTGCTAAGATCTGAATGTTGACTCAAAGCATGAAGAGGGACGGAGGAGGGTATTCTGACATATTAACAACATAATTTTCTTTGCTTGATAACCAATTCACAGGTTTCCTTAGCAGAAATGAGGGTGTCCAATTGTGTGGCAGATCCGTGAAGTTATGTCATTGCACCGTGTCCTGGCAAAATATTTCAACAGACTGAAATTTTCTGCAGCATTTCAGGAATTTCAGGATAGTATTCTGGCATTTTGCTGTCAGTTTTACTGTCTTCAGTGCAAAGAAGATTTTGACTCTGGAGTTATGCATGATGGCATTGTTGTTAAAACACACAATTAAGTACTTTAGGATGCCTGAGGCCATTAAAGCTGCTACAAATACCAATTGAAATTCTTCATTAATTAATAAAAATCATTCTGAGATAAGTTGCTAACTTACTTATTTAGATCCATTTGACTTGAAGATATACTGGCAGGAATTTTCAGATGGTGTGGTTCCTTACGCAACCTTTCCCCCCGAAAAGTCAGTGGGGAACACATGTTCAATACTCACATCAGCCTGGCACCCATTTAATGCTCTGAGCAGTGTTCATCGGCTGGAGACAGGACTTTCCCCACCCCCCCCGCCTCATCCAGGCAGAATTCCTATCTCAGAAAGCTGCTGACCAATCTGATCAGGCAGCAGTCCTGTAAGTCCCAGCACCATCAGTAAAAGCAATAACTACAATTGAATGACAACCATATTCCAGGCTCTAAGTCTAGGAGTTCAAGAACCAGGTAACTGTGGGAGTTCTCACACTAGTAAGGTGTGATGAATTTTATGGCATTGAAGGCGTGCATTGTACCTTTAAGAGAGAGTGAATGCGTTTTCCACTGAGAGCTTACAAGGACCGAGGAGAAAGGGAGGACTGCAGATGCTGGAGGTCAGTCAAAAAGTGTAGTGCTGGAAAAGCACATCAGGTCAGGCAGAATCCGAAGTGCAGGAGAGTCAACGTTTTGAGCATAACCCCTTCATCAGGAATGTGGGGGTGGAGGTGTAGGGGTGCCAAGGGGCCTGAGAGATAAATGGGAGGGTTTGGGGGATGGGGGAAGGGTAGCTAGGAATATGATAGGTAGATGAAGGTGGGGGGTGATGGTGATAGGTTGGACCGGAAGTGTACTACATAGGCAGGAAGGAAGATGGACAGGTAGGACAGTGCATGAGGGTGGTGCTGAGTTGGAGGATTGGACCTGGGATAAAGTGGGGGAAGGGAGATGAAGAAACTGGTGAAACCCACATAGATCTCGTGTGGTTGGAGCGTCCCAAGGTGAAAGATGAGACGTTCTTCCTCCAGGCATCAGGTGGCTTGAGTTTGGTGATGGAGAAGACCCAGGACTTGCATGTCATTGGTGGAGTGGGATGGGAGGAGACCACATCGAGAACAATGGATACAGTAGATGACATGTGTGGAGGTGCAGGAAAATATCTGTTAGATGTGGAAGGATCCTTTGGGGCCTTGGATGAAGGTGAGCGGGGGGGAGGGGAGTGTGGACACAGTTTTTACACCTCTTGCGGTAGCAAAGGAAAGTGCCAGGAGTGGAGGGTGGCTTAGTGGGGGGCGTGGACCTAACAAAAGTGTCGTGGAGGGAATGTCTCTACAGAATGCAGATGGGATGGCCACCTGTCATATGACTAGTTAGGAGTCTCAGAGTGTACTGGAAAATTGAAAATATGTAACATTTGGCTATGAAACAAATACCTGCATTGGTTGCTATTTTTGGCAACAATTCAAATTTAACTAGTCAGTTTAATTTATGCCCCAGGATACTAAACCCCAATCAATTTTGAATTTATTGTTTTGCCAACATTGAACCAATGAGACAATCCGATGTTAGGGGGATAAAAGAGACAGACAGATTGAAAGTTAGACAGAGAGTAACTATCATCAAGAGAGACTGCCATTCAAAACACTCTCTATCAAAGGTACCTTTTTCATATGAAACATCTTTGCAGTAGAAGACCGAAGGTGATTCAGGGAGATCTTCAGCTGAAAGAAGGAGGGCACCAGAGACAACAGTGCTGTGTGGTTTTGAAATTAAGTTCATTTATTTTTAATATTGGCTTTTAATGGAACAGTATATTAGTATAGAGTTGGAGGCAGATAACAAACATTTAAGAGAAAAGTGGCTTAGAGTTGTAAATAGTTGTTGATTAATGTTCACTTTTAGAGTTATTGAATGTTTGACATTATTTTCTTTAAATAGTAGATTTTGGAGTTCTCAGTCACTCATACTTTAACAGATAATGAGGCTAGCTGTGCTTTTCTAGGTGTTTGGTTTAATTAACAGAAGGGTCTACCACCTCTCTGTATCAATGAGACCTGAGGAAAACAGTGAGAAGGGAGGAGAAAGTCATATCGGAGAGGCCAGAGCAGGAGGAATCACCCATGAGACTTCTCTGCATTCAAATTCCTCACACCAGGCTCAAAATTGCGGTGACTAATTGGCCAGTCCAAGTAAAAATGCAGATAATTTGGATTCGGGGGCAGGAGGGAGCAAGCAGGTGTAAGGCAAATACGTCACCCAGAGAATTTTACTAGCACTCTCTATCTATCTGCAAACATGCTGGCATGGAGCAATAGAATTTGAATCTAAGTCAACATATAACTTGAACTTTCTAATTGTCTGATTCCTTATGTCTTTTGTTATAGTTCAGATTACTGATTATTTACTCTAGCTTCAATAATCTGATTAAATGTCCTGAGCCTGTGCCCTTCTGACGTTTATATTAACATACACAAAACATGTATTTTCTTCAGGCTGCTCCCTATAACATAGCAACCTCTCCATCCCAACTTTCAGCACTCATTATTGCTCTTAACATAAACTTCTCAATTCAAACTTGTACTACAGTATTTGTCTAATAAATACTAGAATTTAGTTGTCATATAATACTAGCTAAGTTTTGGGTATGCATCAATAGTTATTTTTTCTACTACATAGGTGCGCTTTCAAACCACTCAGATTGGTTTTTCAGAAAGAAACTTCCAACCATACCCACAAATTATTTCTGAGCTGAGTTGTTGAACTGCAATCTAATTATTTGATGCCTTTCAGAACAAGGTATGTTATAAGCTGTAGTAGCTGATTGACCTAGTTGTCTTGCTGATGACAAGACTTTATGTGTGGCTTGCACTGAAGTAATAATCAACAAAGGAAAAAAGTTTTAACTTTTTGAGTCTTTTTATTACTTGCTTCTTCATAAGTTTGGAACATTCTTCACTTTACAATTGTATTAGTTGTTGTATTTCCATTTATCAGACAGATCCCTTGAGACAAAAAGTCACTGTATATTGTGGAGCATTGCTAACCAAATATCCCTAATCAAATTCCAACTAAATATTTTTGTTGGAACTTGCAAAGAAATGTATGATTCTTTGTGCAAAGTGTTTAATTTAATATTGATTTATACTTTAACTTAAATCAATTAACTTTTACATAATTTACAGGCTCTGTGTTCTCTCAACTCGTTTATGCAATTGCAAACGATTATCATGTGAGATTCTCATTGACATGAAACTGGTATTTTCTTACACTATTAGTACTCTCTATCACAGCTTTGTTGGAAACCCCATGTGTGTCCAAATTGGGGTTTCCTTCACAGTTCCAGAAAAGCTTTGCAGAAATTTGGAAGAAATTCTCAATGTGGTCTTGCTAGACAGTTTTTCTATTTGGGGCAAGAAAGCAACAGTTTGCAGAGTGGAATAAAATAATCACCACCAGCTCTACGTGTCTTTGAATATTGCTGAACAGTAGATAGTAAGCTTAAATCATTAGAAATCTGTATTCACAGCAATGCAAAAATGTATGCATTGCCATTGCATGTATTCCAGTCACATGAGAAGTTAAGGTTGAATATCATGGTCGCCTATCAGAGATGATGTTGTATGCTGTTTAGTAACCAATGCTTGAGGCCTGAAGTAGAGTTGCCAACTCTAGTTTGACTCCTTCCATGAGGTTTTATTATATGATCTCCCATATCCAAGTTTTTGAAACCAATAATTTTTTTTTAAAAACAGCATAACATGCTCTAACTCTCTGGTCATTATATTCCTGGGTTTTGCTTGTGGCAGATTCCTGAAGATTGACCATTAACCTCCCACAGACTATAAAGCCAAAAAACCATAAGCTGCAGATGCAGAAGTAGGCCAGTCAGCCCATCGAGTCTGCTTTACCATTCCATCATGGCACACATGCTTCTCAACCCCATTCTCTGGGGGCAATTCTTGAAGGTTATCAGCTAACTTAGATTAAAAAAAAGATTTATGTTGGCCCCTGACAGTATTGTAAAGGGTTGTAATGACATTTGCTCCACTTCCATTAGTTGGATTAGGAAATTGACACACACAAGTTTTATCAGGGAGCCTTGTACATTGTATATTTAGTGCAGGGGTGATGCAGTAGCTCTTAAAGGAACAGTGTCCAAGGGAATCTCTCAAAACTAATTCTGTTTTAATTCTGAAAATGCCTCAATGTTATGAAATATGGAGTGATTTGATTTTTAATATTGCCATATATTAATATAAAATTGACTAGGTTTTATTAACATGCAAGACATAGTGCTGGATTTTCACACTTGTCTAGGGAGAGCAGTATCAGAATAATTGGAGGTTTTCCTTTTGGGATGACACAACTCCGTGATGGTTGGGAAAACTCAGAATGTGTGTGGACGCTGCCAGGTATGGAAGGGGGTTTCTGTTGCACTGGCACTGTGTGAAATTGGATAATGAAAGAATAAACCAAATATCATTTCTCCAGTTCTAATTTTTCAGGTTCTCTCCCCCTATCATCTCCCTCTCCCATACACACTCCATGCCCCATCTGTACCTATTCCTCATGACCCTTCATAATCTCTATCCAAGCCAGTGTTCTCCCGCCCACCCACATGTCCCCTCATGCACTCCAGAGCAACTTATATCCCTGTACCTCCATGCCCCTTTATAGTCCCTATGCCAGCTTATGCCAATCCGCACTCCCCAGCTATCACCATTTGTTTTTAACACCTACCAAGTCAACTAATCTAGACCTTAGCACCCATACTTAAATGAAATATATATAAAGTTCTATAAAATAAAGTTTGAAATATTTGTCCTGGACTTCATCATATTGAGAATAATTCTCTCATAAATAAAGAAACAATGTTATTGCATTTACATTCGTTCAAGTAAATGAAGCCTTGTAACAACAAATATTTCACTCAAGTGCACAGTCCTTTAAAATAACAAGCATTGGACTTGATCGTAGCAATGTTTAAAATTGTCTTGGTGGATTGTCGGTCTTTGGAACTCTGTTTTGAAAAGCAGTGAAGCAGGGGCCATTGAATGTGAAAGATATGGTATGTCAGAAGATTGCATAGAATATAAAGAACAATGGAGAATGATGAAAAGGTTAATCAGAAAGAATAAATTGGAGAAATATACAAACTTATAGCAAGAATTTCATCGAGTATTTAAAGAGGAAAAACAGTAAATAAAGTGTATGCTTAGTGACAAGACAGTGAGATTGTGGTAGATAATAAGGAAACGATAGATTAAATAAATCAATTTTTTTTCATTGTTCAAGACGAAACACCAAAAATACATTTCCTACCAGAAAGCTGAAAAGTGAAATGTGAATCAATATTGAAAAGCAAGGTTGTGAAGTGATTTTTCTCATTAATTCTTACTTTACTATCAATGGATTGTGCTTTTATTTGTCTTACTCAATACAGAGAAGCTGAGATGAGCAACTATACCAATTATTTTTATATTGTTGAAGGACATCTCTTTGTGGATTTATGTACAGTTAATCTTTCACTATTCTCTGGTGATATTACGGCAAATCCCATCATCCATCTTGAATGCTACACAATGATATTTTTCTGCTGTTAAAAGTATGATTCAGTGAAACTAAATTGGAAAACACCATATATTTACAAATGCTTTGATCATTGACTACAAAAACAGTTGTTCTAAGGGAAAAGAACTCTGTGTGGTTTCTTCGTAAACTTTCCATGAAAATTGAAGGCTTATGCTTATTCTAGTTAAAGCTATGAGGAGGAAAATGTAACATTTTGGACTCACATTTTATTTATAAGTGTACTTTCAAGAAGCAATACTGAATTTTTACTGTAGTAATAATACAAGTCAGGCAATATTGATTGACAATTCGATTTGCACTCTATCCATTTTATTGTGCAGATTGTCCAATAGGTATAGATATGCCAGAAGTTATAGATATAGTCACACATTAGGATTAAGATTCCATATTGACACCCAGGCATATATGGATAGCAGCCCCCGCCCCTGTCTCAAACCCCTATTCTCCTCCTGAAATCATATCCCACTATGCCATGGATGTAGAAGCGCACTGTTGGAAAAGTATCAGTGGCAGGTTTGAAAGGCACTGAGGTCAGCAGTAATGAGCTTAAGGGCACAAGGTCCATCTAGCATTAACCCTGTTGCTGGTAAAATTCCAGCAGAGGCAGGTAAACAATAGGCATAGTGCCCTTTGTCCTATCACACAAATTTCTATAACCATATCACCCAGGTGTTCCTGGGCAAGAGGTAGAGACAAAAATTCTGAACTTACTTCCATTTATCATATCAAAAATCCAAATTGTTCAGTATAAGAACATAAGCTGTAGGAGCAGCATTAAGCCATTCAGACCATTGTGTCTGAAGGGTTACACCCAGAATGTCAACTTCTCCACCTCCTGATGTTGCCTGGCTTGCTGTGTTCTTCCAGCCTCCTGCCTGTCTACTTTACATTCCAGCACCTGCAGCTTTTTTGCCTCCTGCCATTTGTTCATGGCTTATATGTTTCTCAACCTTATCCTTTTGCCCTCTCCCCATAACCCTTGATCCCTTTACAAATCAAGAACATAACTATCTCTGTCCTAAATAACGGACTCTACAATCTTACCAACAATCGAGGTCAAGCTAAACAGCTTATAATTTCCTGTCCTCTGCCTCCCTCCCTTTTAAACTGGAGCATTATAGTAGCCAGTTCCTAGTCCTGAGGGAGCCTTCCTGACTTTAGTAATTCCTGTAGGATCACCATCATTGTCTCTACAATCTCCTCAGTTATCTCATTCTGAATTCTGGAATGTAGTCCATTTCTTCTGAGTGGTTTATCTACCTTTAGACCTTTCAGCTTCCCAGCACCTTCTCTTAGTGATGACCACTACACTCACTTCTGCTCCCTGACTGTCTTGAAGATCTGGTATGCCGATGGTGGCTTCCACTGTGAAAACTGTTGCAAAGTACTTATTTAGTTTCTCTGCCATTATTTTGCTCTCATTTGGTGGCACAGTAGCTCAATGGTTAGTACTGCTGTCTCACAGCACCAGGGAACTAAGTTCAATTCCAGCCGTGTGTGTGTGTGTGCGCGTGTGTGTGTATGCATGTTTCCTTTGGTTGCTCCAGTTTCCTCCCACTGTCCAAAGATGTGCAGGTTAGGTGGATTGGCTATGCTAAATTGTCTATAGTGTCCAGGGATATACAAGCTAGTTGGATTAGCCAAGGGAAATGCAGAGTTACAGGGATAGAGTAAGGGTTGGGTCTGGATGGGCTTGATACACTGAATGACCTGCTTCCACACTGTAGGAATTTTATGATTCTTTGATTACTGCTTCTCCAGCCTCATTTTCCAGTAGTCCAATATCCTCTAATGCCTCTCTTTTACCATTTAAATATTTAAATAGCTCTTGCAATCTTCTTTCATAGTATTAGCTAGCTTTCTCTCATATTTCATCTTCTCTCTCATTATTGCTTTTTTAGTTGTCCTCTGCAGGTTTTTAAAGACTTCCCAATCCTCTGGCTTCCCTCTAATCTTCACCGTGTTGTATGCTTAATTAATTGCAATGAATGCTGAATATTGCAAATAGTTTCCTTTTAAAATGTCTTCTTTAACTTCCTGTGAAACAAAGTATTGTAGAGGTCACATTAAAAACTTTCAGCCTGAGGACAGGCTTATGTAGTTTGGTTGCCATGGGGAAGAGATCCAAATGGAAACTTGTTGAAGTATCAAGTAACAGATTCTGTACCTGGGGACCGCTATTGAAGAGAGAGAAAGAGAGAGAGAGAGAGACAAGGCGAATACTGCTGTTTGGGGGGACTAGTCCGCTGCCACAGAGAGGAGGAGGGAAGGATTGTCTTGTGTTAACAACTAAGCAAGATACTAGTTAAAGTATGTTATACGTTAAAATGAAAGAAACAGAACTTTAAGAAAGTTACTAATGTTTAAGGAGCAAGTAGTCTCTGAGGTGGACTTTCATGGCAGAAATTCATTTCTGAAGGATTCTGCCTAAGTAGAACAACTTTTGAAGGACACTAAAGTATTGAACTCATAAGGAAAAGGGAAGTGAGTTGGAAGAAAGTTGGATGTGTTCTTGTACTGCTACAGATCTGCCTGAAGTAAAGTGGCCAGTGAGAAGGAAAACAACGTGTATTAGCTAGTTAATGTATTAATAACCTTTTCTTTATTTTGGTTTATTAGTTTGTGAAGTGATGTTTCATCTATATTGAAGTTAGTCTGTTTGTTATAGTTAAATCTTAAATGTGAAATCCTGTCTTTCAGTTATTTCCTGCTCACTGGGAAATTCATTTATTTTAAACAGTTGTTTGTCTCTACAGTGATTCAAATGTAATTGCTTGGTCAATCGGTCCTACCATCTTCAGAGATTACTGCACAAACATTTCAGTTTTCCGTACTCCAGTGTCTTCATTAAAATTGTACAATTTAGTTTGCATTGACTCTTCTCATTCCTTCTTACTGAAATGCTCCATTCACACCTCGAGATATTGATTTTCATCAGATATCTGTCAATTCTACTAACTCATTCATCACTATCTTCTGCATTGTTTAGTATTCTTTCAAGTTATGTGTCACATGAAAATATCAAAACTGTACCCATGCTCCCAAATCCAAGTCACTACTAAACATCATAAACAGCAATGTTCCTTGGGGATCTCATTGTATCCATTCCTCCAATACGAAAATGATAACTCATCTTTTTCAATTTTAGCCAATCTTCTACATATGCCACTTTTCCTCTTTGATTCCTATGGTTGTAACTGTTGATAATCTGTTATTATAGTCTTACCAACCCATAGGGCTGCTCTCTCCTTAAACAAAGATGATTGGTGTTGATTTAAGATGAGGGTCACCACATCGCTAGTGAGGGGCAAGATTGACAAGGGCAGTCCATTAAGATAAACACAACTGGTGCAGGACTCTAGTGTGTGTTACTTTGTCAAACATCAATGTGAAATCTCTCCACACAGTAGTTACTGAACTTTCTTCATTTGTCTCATCCAAATGTTGTCAAATTATTCAAACATGATCTACATTTAACTAATATGTACTGACTCAATTCATCCACTCTAATTAATTTTTCCCAGATTATTGTTTCTTATCAGAACTGTCTTGCTTGTTATTGCCAAGTACATTTGTTTCCTTTATCTGGAATGAGAGTAAAATATTTACAGTTCTCTAGTCTTTTTTACATCAACTCTGTAGCAAAGGAGGACTGGGAGATTGGGACTTGCATCACTGCAATTTAAATCCTTAATTCCCTCAGCAAAAAAAGGTTGCATCCCATCCACAGGTTTAGTTAAAATGCCACCAATCTTTCTAGTATCTCCTCTTTACCTGGTTTATCTTAACCAACATCATGGCAACCTCCGTGTTCACTATACTTTTGGCAAAATTCTCTTCCTTGCTAAATACTACTGCAAAATTCACTTGACATCTTCACCAGTCATTCTGCACCCCCATACTTGTAGATCTTCTTTCAGTCCTAAGGAACCTCACCACTCCTCTTAAAAATTGCTTATTGATAATATCTTTTGAATTGTAAAAAATTTTTATTAGCTTGTTTGGATGTGCTAAAACACTGCTTCATAGTCATCACATTTGGAGGTGGGACTTAAAATTTTCCAAATTTTGTTCTAAATTATCTATTTATTTAGCTCATTATCCTTGATAAAATGAAATAATATTTCTTTGCTGATAGCTTTTGAAGCTGTTAAATGATATAACCTTTAGATGGCTTCCTTGCACTTCATTTTCTAAATGAAATGCAAAGTCACGAATGTCGAGGTTTTCTACATTCCATTTACACTGATGTGTTCCCACTGGTAGGAAGGACAATAAGTAGAGGTGACAAATTTAAGATAATGTGCAAAAGTCCAGGAGGGGAATTAAGAGAATATTTTTAATTTTGCAAGTTGTAATGATCTGGAATTCACTATCTGAATGGGTGATGGAAACAAATTCAATATTAACTTGCTCAAGGAAATTGAAAATGTTCTTGAAAAATAAAAATATAGGCAATTAAACAGGAGAAATGTCTTACAAAGAGCTTGTAAAGCAGCATTGATTTTAAAGGCATCCTTTTTTTTGATTCTATGAAGCTATGATATATAGTCTTGAAATGTTTTTAATTGTCTGCTTCTAAGGCATGATCCATATGCTTTCCTTTGGATTTTGGATCCATATAGATTAATTTACAACTATTGTGTAGGTTGTTTGACCTCAATTGATCCTGATGTGTCACGTAATCAATTCATCTCTGTCTTCTGCTGAGTTAGCTATTTACATACAATTCTATGAGAACCATCTTATGGTATAGTGTGGTTAGATCAATGACAGAGTAATAGTCTCTGACAAAATTCAGCTCTTAATTGAAATGAGGAACTGATCAAGTTACAATGGTCTAAATAGTTGAATACAATGTAATATTACTCAATTATTTGGTTATTGGGATTGCTACTAGAAGAGCAATTATACAACATAGAGCTGCACCTTCTTTTTGGCAAAGTCCTGGATGTGTTGAGTTAATTGGAGGATTTGTTCCCACGAAGATTAATAAGTTCTTCCTCCCTTTCTAACCAAATTGACCTCATTAATAACTACTATTGTTATAATGGCATTTCTCATAACCAAAATCTGCTCTATCAAACCACACAGCCCCTCTGCAACAACTTGGTACTCAGTAGATATACTCCTGTCATCTTCAAAAGTGCGGTGAGCTCTCGGTCCAACAGTCAGTCTGTGGTTACAGATATTTGCTCTGGAAATGGCAAGCAGGGAATTTCTGCCCTGCTTTGTGGGCAGGGACCTAGAGGTCCTGCTGAATGGGATGATGCTGACGTGGGATTTCCTCCACTGCCAGGACCAGCAGAGGAGTCCACTCATCAAACCATGCCAGCCATATCCAAGGTTGCTCCCTAAGCACTCTCAGCCACCCGGACGAATGCCTAGCACTTTAGGAAGAAGATCAATGTCTTTCTCCACTCTATCTAAGAGCCACCATCTATTCTCTGATACCTCATACTCACTCTTTTTCAGCTATTGTACCCACCGCCTACCAAGATCCATCCCCTACCACTCTCACTGTTGCCTGAAACATCCTCACCACTCACTGTCACCACTCAAACTCCCAACATCACTAACCCTGCATTGCCTCTGCAGTGCGTACACATTCATCTGGGGCACCTACCCACCTGCACCAACAGTAACAGCTGTACCACCCACTTTCTCATTGAATAACCGTCTGTCTCTCTCACTCTCCAAGGAAAACTGTCCGTGATAGGACAGAAAGGGTTAAGGGGGGTGATGTGCAGCCCTTCCTTCAACTTTTCACCCTTTATGAGGAGAAAATCCCAATTCTGACCACACCAAGCAGAACTTGTAGTAGTACCAGATGTTGTCCTGGACTTACTCTGCTGGGATCCATTGGGCAAGGCCCAAGCTACTTGAATTGACTGAAGGTGACTGACGACTATGTTATGGAGGAGGCCAGACCTCCTCAAAACATTTCAACAAGATAGCCTAGACCCTAACTTTGCTAGTTGTTATAAGCAACTGTAAAGTGGGATAGTTTAGGAGAGATGCCACTTGCCTTAACTTTGAACAAAACAGAATTTATTTACAAGGTTACTGAATAAAGCACAAACAACAGAAAGCAGAATACCGAATAACTTAACCTCTGTGATAACCCAACAGATCATCCCGACTTAATGATGCTGTTTCAAATACTTGCAACAATTCCCATAAACATCCCTTGGCACAAAAGTTAAAATCAAACACAGGTTCTTACAGGATGGAAGTTAGAGAGAGAGAGAGTACCAGCCTGGACCTGCTTCTTTGTGTCCACCAGCTTTTCCACACTCCTGCTAAGTACCAAACCAAGCCAGCAAAAAGCTGAGCTGGGAGAACTGGCCATTTCCCTTTCATTGTACAAATGTTTTTTTTTAAACTTGAAAGCCTTCTGCCTGAGACACTATCTCTAGCTATGATCAACTTGGCCCAAAAACCCTTCCACCCCAGATTTCTCAGAGTCTGTGTTATTTATGCCTCTCTGAAAAAAAGGCAAGGGCAGCATAACCTTGTTAAAGAGATAGCTTCATCACAACTATGACAAGTTCCTTGGCATTGTACCTGCAGTAAACAGTAAGGAAAGAGAGTGGCAATATGAGCCTGATATATTTGGTTGAGGGGTTAGCAGATACAGTATACACTGTCAGTGAGTAAGAGACAGAGATACAGCCTGGTCCAGTCCATGAGTTGGTGTGTGTCCCTGAGAGCACTAGTGACCTTGCAACAACATTACTATAATGATAGTTGTCTGTGCAGCCTGACGTGCTGCACTGAAGTACAGTAAGTGGATTGGAAATGAGACATGAGGGTTCTTAGAGGCTGCACTATACCTATGGATCTGGGTGGGAGCATGTGGCTGATTTCCAAGGACTAACCTGAAGCTTTGATGCCATTTTCCAAAATAGAGCTTGTTTAGAGCAAACAGTAAGTTGAATCTGTCATGGGCATGCTTTAGTTTCCATGTCAAGCCTTCTCGGCATTGAGACTGTTTGGTGAATTTGATGAGGTGGAATATGGAATATTGATGAGGTGCATTGGGCTGTTAACTATACCTTTAACAAGCAATGAGCGCTGTCATTCTGAGGTAACTCCTCGTGATGGACAGTGAAGCTCCATCTGAAGTATATTCTATACCTTTGCCACTGTAATTGCTTCTTTCAACATGTAGGAGCATTGATTCATCAGCTGAGGTGGTGGAGGGGATGTGGTTTGTGCTTATCAGCAGGTTGTTCCCTTGCTCAAAGGTGACTCAATACAAGGAAACTTAACAGGGTCCAACGGCATTGTTAACTGCACCAACAGTGCTTTGAAATCTGCTGGATCTGTCCTGTTAGGGATTGTGTTGAAGGAAATTTGGACCTTGACTGTAAATTATGATTTGATGAATAAAACAATGCCCTTGGACTATGGGGAAACTCTAATATTTTTTCCACAAGTGACCACATATTAATGAGAAAAGCTTTGCAGGATTGACAGGGCAGGGTTTTGTTTGAAGTGCCTAGATCATTTATATCTGGTTTTATTCTATTTTAAATGTCTGCAGCATTTTGATATGACAGAATGGCTTACTCGGGTTTTTCAGAAGGCAGTTAAAACTCAAACATAATTGAGGGTCTGGAGTCACACCTAGGCCAGATCAGGACAAGACAGCAGATTTCCTTTCCTTCAGGCCATTAAAGAACCAGATGAGTTTTACAACAATCCAATCATTTCATAATCATTATCATTGAAGTGAACTTTCTATTCCAGATGTTTCATGATTTTAAATACATTGAAATTTCCATGGATTTCATGCTTCTCTGAACACACCATATCTCAAGCCTTCCAGTTCATGAGTTCTGTATCATGATCACAATGATTTCCCTGTCCCTTCACTGTCACTGGGTCAAGTCCCTCCATACCTCCCTTTCTAAAAGCATTGTGATTATATCTATTCCACACAGGCTGCAGCAACTCACCACCAGCCTCGCAAGGGCAATTAATAAGAGACACATCTGTCCAACTTCTCAAAGACATTCACAGCCCATGAGTGAATATTAAAAATATTGTGCTGTTTATTTTAATTGAAGTTAAAATGGATTCTAATTACTTCAGGTTTTCAGTATGCTTGAATGTATGGTCTAATTCAGCTTCCATGAAAAATTCTTGGCCAGTTAGCGCTTATCTGCTCCAATGCTCATTTTGCCCCTTTCTAATTCTTGTATTTTTTGAATTTCCCATGAGGGAGACTAAAACACACAGCTGAACGGTTCTTCAGTACATTTTACCAATTGACTGCTCATCTGTGAGCTGTTGTGTGCAACTGAGTTTCCAATGATTAAAATTAAATCAGTTGTAATTAATGACTGTAAAATCAAGAGCAGCATTTTGAATGTGCTGACCTGTGTGTGTCCACCAAACAAGGCTCCGAGTTGGAAAGGTTTACAAAATATATCCTCGACTATAAAAGACATGCAGCTCTCCTTGTTTCTAAATAAAATATAAAACACCATGCAACAATTAACAAAGTTGTATTTGCAAATTACCTCATCATAAAAATGTATACCACTGTATTACAATGGGTTGAAATTTGCGTTTTATTGACCAACACTTTCTTGAAGGATTTCACACTGCAAGACCTAATAAGATCTCTCACTATATCCTACCAAAGACAGCTCATTGAATACCTAGCCCTCCCCTTTGGTACCCCTCCCATCTGATTCTAGCCCTATCTTGCTGTGCATCGATCCCAGAAGAACTCACCACTCACTGGATATCTGCTTGAAAAGCCATCATGATGCTTGTCCCATATTTAAAAGGTCTCTATGCCATCTGGCGATGCAGCCAACAGTGCCTCGAGAAGATCAATGACCTTCTTTGCACTGCGAGGGTAAGTGCCACACTCTGATACTGTACACTCACTCCATCTCTGCTATTTCACCCATCTCCCACAAAGGTTTGTTCTCTGCCACTCCCACTATTGCTTGCAGTATCTTCCTTCAATTGGTCTCATTCATCACTCCCCAGCCCATCACACCACTAACCCATGGAGGCACCCATCAGTCAGGGGTCCCGGCACAGTTAGTCAAAGGCAATTTTTGATACCAGTCCAAGGGATTGTCCTTGGTCAGACATCTACTCGGGGTGGTCTTCATCATGGGATTCCTGCCCCTGCAGTCAGGGAGTGGGCCATGGGCAATCTAGAGGTTACAGCAAATGTGGTCATGGTAATATATAGACAACATTCAAGGGTTTGGATATGTCTGGACCAGGTTGCCCAGTTAGGTCACTAAAAGGGTTAAGACAGGATCAGGCGATAGCGTACATCTACAGAAACAATGGGGAAAGATAGGCAGACAAGAGGAGCCTCCAACACACAAAGGAAATTTGACAAGTTACTCTTTAGGATTGGTTGCTATACACTGAGGGACAGTGGGATGACATCTCTGAAGAGGGCAACAGTATCTACAAGGAGAGAGGGGATATGGTAAGGTATGGATGGGAAGGGCTTCATTCAGAAGGAGGGCAGTGCTCATTTACAGTTAGGAGCAACTTGGCCTTAAAGGTGAGGAGCATTTGGCATGGCCATCTCTTAGGCCAGGGGCTGGTTGGGATAGGTGAGCAGGTTCAGGCTCGTGTAGACTGGAGTGATCCTGGGGAGGTTGAAAGCCTATGGAGTTTACAGAAAGGGTTACCAGGAGGAGATTGAATGTTCGAGGTCTCACTGAGGTGGAGGATGTCAGGTCCTGGTCGAAAACCCCGAACTGTCTGTCTTCTATCATGTTGAAAATCGAAAGTATGCACTATGGAATAAAGCACACTGTGACTACCCTTTGAGCAGCAGGGGTAAATGATTCAATCTCGGAGAAAGGGGGTTGCAGGACACATTGAAGTTACAGCTTGTGAAGAGGAAGAACATTACACAAAGACCCCTGCACTACACAGGACACAGAGCTCCTAATACATTGGTCGGCTGTGCATTGTCACCCAAGACATGAAATTGCCTTCAAAAATTTTTTGTCCACTCTGACTTGGTGCACTCGCTGGGTCCACAGCTGGGATGGAGGGAGATTGCTCAGCTCCAATTCATTGGTCCTGAAGGTATGTTCAGGTGATCCTGGGGTGACTTGTATATGGGTGGGACAAACATGCTGAGGGACACTTGCCAGGGTAAAGTTGGCCATTTTCAGCTCAAACCTCCAAAGCTCAGAGAGGGGTTGGTAGGCAAAGGTGGAGGTCTCAGCCATTGTTGGAATGTCCTGAAGGGAAACATCTGATTTGTTGCATGTGGTGGGCCCTCTGACTGGATGCAATTGTCTCCTTGTGAGGAAGGAGTGACAAAAGGGTAACTAGGAAGAGAATAGGGCCCCTCAAAGATTGGCAAGGCAGCCTTTGTGTCGAGCCACAGAAAATGGGGGAGATACTAAATGAGTATTTTGCATCAGTATTTACTGTGGAAAAGGATATGGAAGATATAAACTGTTGGGCAATAGATGGTGACATCTTGCAAAATGTCCATATTACAGAGGAGGAAGTGCTGGATGTCTTGAAATGGGTAAAGGTGGATAAATCCCTAGGACCAGATCAGGTGTACCCTAGAACTGTTTGGGAAGCTAGAGAAGTGATTGCTAGGCCTCTTGCTGAGATATTTGTATCATCAATAGTCACAGGTGAAATGCTGGAAGACTGGAGGTTGGCTAATGTGGTGCCACTGTTTAAGAACGGTGGTAAGGACAAGCCAGGGAACTATAGACCAGTGAGCCTGACGTCGGTGGTGGGCAAGTTGTTGGAGGGAATCCTGAGGGACAGGATTGTACATGTATTTGGAAAGGCGAGAACTGATTAGGGATAGTCAACATGGCTTTGTGTGTGGGAAATCATGTCTCAAGATGTTGTGAAACTTGAAAGGGTTCAGAAAAGATTTACAAGGATGTCGCCAGAGTTGGAGGATTTGAGCTACAGGGAGAGGCTGGGACTGTTTTCCCTGGAGCGTCAGAGGCTGAGGGGTGACCTTATAGAGGTTTACAAAATTATGAGGGGCATGGATAGGATAAATAGACAAAGTCTTTTCCCTGTGGTCAGGGAGTCCAGAACCAGAGGGCATAGGTTTAGGGTGAGAGGGGAAAGATATAAAAGAGACCTAAGGGGCAACTTTTTCATGCAGAGTGTGATACATGTATGGAATGAGCTACCAGAGGATTGGTGGAGGCTGGCACAATTGCAACATTTAAGAGGCATTTGTGTGGGTATATGAATAGGAAGGGTTTGGAGGGATATGGGCCGGGTGCTGGCAAGTCGGACTCGATTGGGTTGGGATATCTGGTTGGCATGGATGGTTTGGATTGAAGGGTCTGTTTTCATGCTGTACATCTCTATGAATCTATGACTCTATAAGTGACAAAGAGAATTGATGAGGACAGAACAGTAGATGTGATCTATATGAAATGCAGTAAGATATTCGACAAAGTTCCCCATGGGAGACTGATTAGCAAGGTTGGATCTCATAGAATACAGGGAGAACTAGCCATTTGGATACAGAACTGGTTCAAAGGTAGAAGACAAAGGGTGGTGGTGGAGGTTTGTTTTTCAGACTGGAGGCCTATGACCAGTGGACTGCCACAAGGATCGGTGCTGGGCCCTCTACTTTTTGTCATTTACATAAATGATTTGGATGCGAACATAAGAGGTACAGTTAGCAAGTTTGCAGATGACACCAAAATTGGAGGTGTAGTGGACAGCGAAGAGGGTAACCTCAGATTACAACAGGATCTTGACCAGATGGGTCAATGGGCCGAGGAATGGCAGATGGAGTTTAATTCAGATAAATGCGAGGTGCTGCATTTTGGGAAAGCAGATCTTAGCAGGACTTATACACTTAATGGTAAGGTCCTAGGAAGTACTGCTGAACAAAGAGACCTCGGAGTGCAGGTTCACAGCTCCTTGAAAGTAGGTAGATAGGATAGTGAAGAAGACGTTTGGTATGCTTTCCTTTATTGGTCAGAGTATTGAGTACAGGAGTTGGGAGGTCATGTTGCTGCTGTACAGGACATTGGTTAGGCCGCTGTTGAAATATTGCTTGCAATTCTGGTCTCCTTCCTATTGGAAAGATGTTGCAAAACTTGAAAAGATTTCCAAGGATGTTGCCAGGGTTGGAGGATTTGAGCTACAGGGAGAGACTGAAAAGGCTGGGGATGTTTTCCCTGGAGCGTCGGAGGCTGACGGGTGACCCTATAGAAGTTTACAGAATTATGAGAGGCATGGATAGGGTAAATAGACAAAGTCTTTTTCCTGGGGTTGGAGAGTCCAGAACTAGAGGATGTAGGTTTAGGGTGAGAGGGGAAAGATATAAAAGAGACCTACGGGGCAACTTTTTCACACAGAAGGTAGTATGTGTGTGGAATGAACTGCCAGAGGATGTGGTGGAGGCTGGTAAGTGGCATTTGGATGGGTATACAAATAGGAAGGGTTTGGAGGGATATGGATCAGGTGCTGGCAGGTGGGACAATATTGGGTTAGAATATCTGGTCGGCATGGACAGATTGGACCGAAGGGTCTGTTTCCATGCTGTATATGACCCTATGACTCTATGAGTGCTTACACAGATACCCTGACCCCCTTTCTTCATGTCTTCAGTCCTGAGGACGCATGCTGGGCTGATAGAGTAGGTGTTTGCAGACTCTGAGACTGCTTAGCCAGTATCTCCATGGCAGCCAATAAACTGTCCATGGAGAAAGTCGCATGATCACTCCACTGTTGCAGCTTCTGGGCAATAAGTCTCTCAGCTTCCCACATGCCAGTCTGCCACTCCTGTTCCACCCTATGCAAGATTTATTATCATCTTTCACTGGGGATGCCTCAATCCCTAAATTTGCCGTTGCACACTCATCTTGCTTTCACTGATGAAATGCCTTGCACTGTCTCAGCACTTTATTTCCTTTCTATGCAAACAGCTATCATTCTCATTGAAATTCATCTTGAAATGAAATCTTCCAAGAACACAGAAGCAAAGAATCCAATCAAAGAGCTGACATACTTCTGAAAACTGGACCTAATATCACAGTGGTTTTACTGTCCACATTAATATTTACAATGCATGTTTCATTGTACTTTTGACACATTAATATTTATTCATTGTAGCATTCTTGCATTGCCATTTAGCATTGTTATTAAACTGATTCAGATACTCCAGTTAGTTGCTACGTGAGGGCCAGGGTTATCTGTGGTATTTGGCTGTACTACAATGTCATGATCCCCTAAGGACTGAAGTGATCTGTTTCTTGGTGCTCTCAATCAGAGAAGGACACTTTCACAAGTTGCATTACCACTGCTAAAGTACCAACAGACAGGCCATCTCTCTTTCCACTTATGTGAACAAGCATCTGAGGAGGCCAACTCAAATGTTCACCTAAGTTGTGTACAGCAATTAAAGCAGGATGATGAGGACAGATTTTTTTGCCACATTATCTGTGTTAGCTCCTGGTGATAACCACATGATAACAGACAGCAGATTGTACTTACTGTCAAACGTAGCAGCGCCAAAACACACAGAAGACAGATCCTATTACTGTTTGGACGAGGAGATAGTAGCTCACAGCACCAGGGAGCTTATGTTCAATTCCACCCTCAGGTAACAGGCTGTGTGGAATTTGCACATTCTCCCTGTGTCTGCATGTGTTTCCTCCGGGTGCTCCAGTTTCCTCCCACAGTCCAAATATGTGCAGGTTTAACAGTCCATGGTGTCCAGTGATGCGCTGGCTAGGTGGATTAACCTTTGGGAATGCAGGGTTACAAGAACGGGGTAATGGATGGGATGCTATTCGGAGGGTTGGTGTGGATTGGCCTGCTTTCACACTGTAAGATTCCATGATTCTTAAACGCCCTGAAACTTGGAGGTCAGAAGTCAATGTTTCCACACTGGAATCATTAACTGATCTAGACATTTCTCGGTTTCAGGAACATAGATCCTGTGATTCTTGAGGCTGCAATTTGAAGTTAGCCTTCACTTGAACTGCTCTGGGACCAATGTCCTCGCAATTATATAATTTGGAATAAAGCTATAGAGTCATCATAGATGGGAGCTTTAAACTAAACAGTAAAGCCAAGAGGACAGCTTACGTAAGGAGAGTTTTGAAGTTAATGAGAAAGGACAAGGTGTTCTGGGGAAAGAGAGCCAGAACTTGACAGGAAGAGACAGAGTGAATCTGCAAATAGGGTCCAATGAGGGAAATTTGGAAAAGAGAAAAATTCAAGGCTCTTCATCTGAATTCATGCAATATTCATAGCAATATAAATGAATCGATGGTACTGTTAAAATGAGTGGGAATGGTAACCAATACAGAAATATGATTGTAAGATGTCCAAAACTGGGAATGAAATATTCAAGAGTATTCTATATCTCAGAAAGAAATATCTCCAAGAAGTATTAATCCAAATGGTAAGGAAAAATGAAGATTTGAAAGAAATTAGAATCAATGAGGAGATTGTACAGAAGAAATTAATGACGCTGAATGTTGATATACCTCAGGACATGATGTTCTTCATCCTAGAATGTGGACGTAGGTGGCTATAGACATGGTCAATGCATTATTAATTATGTTCCAAAATTCTATAGATCTGGAATAGTGCCTGTGGATTGGGAGAGAGCAAATATCAGCTCGTTATTTAAGAAAAATGCTAATGAGAAAACAAGTAAAACAGGATGGTGTGATGGCTCAGTGGTTAGCATTGCTGCCTTACAGCACCAGGGACCTGGGTTTGATTCTTACCTTGGGTGACTGCATAGAGTTTGCATCTTCTCCCTGTGCCTGTGTTGGTTTCCTCCAGATGCTCTAGTTTCCTCCCACAGTCCAAAGATGTGCAGGTTAGATGAATTGGCCATTGTAATTGCTCATGTTGTCCTGGGATATGTAGGCTAGGTATGTTAGCCATAGGAAATGCGAGGTTTCAAGGGAATGGTAGGGGTTTGATCGAGGTGCATTGGTCTTTGGAGAGTCAATCTGGACTTGATGGACTGAATGGCCTGCTTCTACACTGAAGGGATTCTATGATTCCATGAAACCACTAAAGATCTATTAGCCATAAGCAGCAGTGGGGAAATGCTGGAATCTATTATAAAGGATGGGATAAGTGGACATCTGATTGATAATGATTTGATCAGGCATAGTCACCATGGATTTGTGAATGGGAAATTGTGTTTGATGAGCTTTTCAGAGTTTTATAAAGATGCAGCACTCAAAATTGATAAAGAATAGCCATAACATACTTAGATTTTCAGAAGTCTTTGATAAATTCCCTCACAGGAATTTCCTAACAGGTTTGAAAGATTAAAACGTGTGATTGATAGTAATGTATGCATGAACAATTGGTTAAATGAGAGAAACAAAGAAGCGTACCTAGTGGGGTACCATTACGATCAGTACTTGAGCTCTTGCAGTTCATAATCTACGTCAGTGACTTAGGGGTGGGAACTAAATGCAAAAATTCCAAATTTGTGGATGAGATAAAGTCAGGTGGGATTGTGTTGTAAGGAAGACACAAAGTAGCTTCAGGAGGATTTGCATAATTTTACTGATTAGATATAAATATGGTGGCTGAAATTGAATGTGATAAAATTAGATGTTACCGACCTTGACAGGAGAAACAGACATGCATGGTATATCTTAAATCATAAGAGGTTGGAAAATGTCAATACAAATGTACCTGGATGTTTAAGTCAATAAGTCATTGAGGACTAGCCTGCAGGTACAGGAAACCATTAGGATGGCTGACAGAATGCACGACTTTATTGCAACAGAATGTGAATGAGAGAGTAATGAAGTCTTGCATCAATTATATAAGAGTGGCTCAACTGCGCCTGGAGTAGTGTGTACAGTTTATTCTCTTTTTCCCAGGAAAGATGTTATTGTCATTGAGAGTGCAACAAAGGTTCACCAGAATTTTTCCTGGAATGATGAGATTGTTCTGTGAAGAGAGATTAGACAAACTGGGCTTGCATTCTTGGAGAGTTTCAAAGACTGAGAGGTGATCTCATAGACACCTACCAAATATTCAATGAATAGGCAGTGCAAATTCAGGAAAGATCTTTCTTCTGCTTGCAGAGTCAAAAAGCAAGGGCACAATTTAAAAATAGGGAGATATTCCTTTGGTCTGAGATGAGGAAAAATTATTTTACTTAGTGAGTTGTGAATCGTTAGAATTGTCCACCTCAGAGGACTGTGGAAGCTCATCTTTGAGTGTTTTAAATTAGATTGATAGATTTTTAATTACATGGTTATGGAGATCGGTGAAATGTTCAATAGCCATGATTGTTTTAAATACTGGGGCAAGCTACATGTGTTGAAAGTCTTACTCCTGTTTCTATGTTCATATGAGGTGAGGTAGTTCTGTTGATAGTAGATGATCAGCTGAATGGTGAGAAATTATCTTGATTTAGATTATCAAGATCAGGAAACAATTTGGGTGAAAATAAGAATCAGTGAGGGGGTGCAATCTTTAATTTATAAGCTAACAGCAGTTATTCTGTAAAACAAAGCATGAATCACAAAATTATTGTGAGGAAGGTCCTGCAGTTATCATGGGTGTGTTTATTTCTCCATGAATTAGAGAAACAAATTTGACAGAAGGTGAGTTCATAGATTGCACTCAGAATAGTTTCTTAGAACAGTACATTCTGAAACCATTCACAGGACAAGATATTTAGACTTGGTCATGAGGGAGGATAAATTAACAGTGCTGTAGTAAATGGTCCTCTAGGCAAAAATGAACATGGCTTGATAGAATTTTACATTTACTTCGAAGGTGGGAAATCAGGATTGTAAATTAATGTCTCATGTTTAAATAAAGGTAATTGCAAAGATATAGGGACAGAGTTGACTACAGTGGACTGGCAAAGTAGGTTAAAAGGTAAGATGATGGCAAATCATTAATAGATACTTAAGGAGATATTTCATAACTCTCAACAAATATATCCTCAATTGAGAAGGAAGGATCTCAGATGAACATTGCATCACTTGACCACCAGGCAAGTTAAGAACCCAGCTCTTTTGTGTTTGCGTTTTCATATTTTGTTCCACAACTATTATACACAAAAGCAACAGCATAGCTCTGTTGCACTGCTATAGCCTCTGGTTATAAGGGTCCTTGTCTGCCACTTAACTCTCTGCTACCCCTGCCATTGTACCGACTGTACTCTGACAGTCCTCCGAGTGCCAGCACAAAATGAGCATTTCCTCCCTGACCGGTTATGAAGCTGTCATAGAGAGTGTGATGGAGAATACCTAAACCTGATATTCCCATTGAGATCAGTATGTGATTTTGTGGGAGCCACAGGAGGCAGACTTGCTAAGTTTTCCTCTGAGGCCTCAGATCCCTCTTCCTCAGAGGTCAAGATGGTGCCTTCTGGTGGAGTAGTCTGTTTGCCACCAACGCTGTGCATTACTACTGGCAGCTGAATTAGTACATGGGAAAGAATGCGTCTGTGTCAATGGTTAGGCGTAATGTGAGATGAATGGCACTGCAGTGGGGTTACTGTAAGAACTGCAATAGTATGAAGAGTGGTACTTACTCAGTTGATGAGACTTGGATGTTTCGGCGTTCCCGCAGGAGTGATCCTGATTTTCTCCTGTAAGGCCCAGGGTTCTCTCCTCAATGAGAATGAGGAGCCTAATGTTGGCACCCCCACCACCACCCCGCCCCCACATCTCACCCATCCTGACTCAGTCCCTGTTGTGGGTGATTTTCTCCTGTAATGGGAGAGAAGGAAGCATTGAGTGAGATGAATGAGGTGGCACAGCTGGTGGTGCTGATGCAGGGTGGGGAAAGGTGGCAAGGTGTCCTGGGCAGAGTGAGCAGGCAATGCAGAGAGCATGCAGGGTTTGTGGTGTGAGAGGGTGAGGGAGCAGGCTGGGATCAGGTGATGGAAGATGTTGGAGGGAATAGTGAGAGTGACAGAGCATGAGCCTTGATTTGAGGTGGGTGCAGTAGCAAAAATAGATTGAGTGTGCGGTGGTAAGAAAATTGTGTCACTTAACCTGACAGAGTAGTGAATGCCATTGACTTTTTTTGTGATACTGCTGGTCTTGCCACTGGACTGTAGCTGTTTTCCTTTCCCCAGTGTTGCTCAGGCCAGCAGGTTTCGGATTCTGCTGATGGAGCTAACGATCTTTTGTGGGACTGATTGTCCTCCCACAACTTTGATGATATTTAGTCAGTGCATTTAGCATCCTGTCTCCATTTCCAATATGCAGTGCTGGGATGGGGAGCCTGGTGTGCGCCCTGCTCATCTCTGAATATTAAGACCCGAATGGAGGTGTAACACAAAATGGTTGACATGCAGATGTCGTACCATCCAACTGAATTTCTGGCCATTGATGTGTAGTGGGTTAGTAATAGACAGTTGGTGTAATATACAGACCAAGTGAGGAGGGATGAAATTATTTTCTTGACAAACTTGCAGAATTTGGATGGCAAATTTTCAACTTTAACATTCAAATAGAGATTAGAGGGGATCTACAGAGTGCTTCATCAGCAAGTAGAATCGCTCCAATCCACTGACAAGGCTTAAAAAGAAAGGTCAGCTGGCTTTGCAGAGTCTCATTAGAAAGATAGTAGGATGGCAGAGAAAATGAGAGCAGGCTTTAGAGAAACAATTGCCAGGCTGAGAGAATGCTTTAGTAATGGTGAGAGAGAAACTTCCAAATGGCTCAATGGTTCAATTGTCAGGTAGGACGTGACTGGATAATGATCAATGCCTGATGAGCAGGTAGGATGCCTTACCTGTGGAATGGTATATTGATTGGAAACAAAGCAGTAGGTCATACTTAATCAAAGAATTTCTCAAACAAGACTGTGAAGAGAAGAAAGAGAGAAGGCAAATATAGGGAAGTGAACTCTCTGATCTTTGATTAAATGATATTCTGGATTAGTGGTGCTGGAAGAGCACAGCAGTTCAGGCAGCATCTAAGGAGCAGCGACATCGATGTTTCGGGCAAAAGCACTTCATCAGGAATAAAGGCAGAGAGCCTGAAGCGCAGAGAGATAAGCTCGAGGAGGGTGGGGGTGGGGAGAAAGGAGCATAGAGTACAATAGGTGAGTGGGGGAGGGGATGAAGATGATAGGTCAGGGAGGAGAGGGTGGAGTGGATAGGTGGAAAAGGAGATAGGCAGGTAGGACAAGTCCGGACAAGTCATGGGGACAGTGCTGACTGGAAGTTTGGAATTAGGGTGAGGTGGGGGAAGGGGAAATGAGGAAACTGTTGAAGTCCACATTGATGCCCTGGGGTTGAAGAATTCCGAGGCGGAAGATGAGGCATTCTTCCTCCAGGCGGCGGAAACTGAGGCCGAAGATGATTATCCATCTTGTTAGAAATAAGAAGTTTTTTTGGTCATTTCTGTTTTGATGGACCAGGCTTTAGACGCAAAATGTCAACTTTGCTTTGAATAGCAACTAAAGATTTGGATATTTACTGGACAGGTTACATAGGCTAAGAGTGATGGGAAATTCAGACTTCCATGATTTGTGGAGTCATTGATTGTACCTTTTCAGCGAAACAGAAGTTAGCATCATTAGATTAGTTTGGTTGTTAATTCTCCAGAGAGGTCCATGATCAATCATAGGTAAATATGCCTGATCTAAAACCCTTGGTTTGGGATAAAGTTGGAGGAGGAGATGGGGAAATGGAATATCGATCCCAACACACGTGGAACTTTTCTCATTTTACCTTTCCTCACATCCCAAACCTGCATCCTCTTTCCCTTCAAAATTCACACCAAAGTGTTGACAGCAAAGAACCACAGAGTAGAAAGTAAGGTCTGCAGATACTGGAGATCAGAGCTGAAAATGTGTTGCTGGAAAAGCGCAGCAGGTCAGGCAGCATCCAAGGAACAGGAGATTCGACGTTTCAGGCATAAGCCTGAAGAAGGGCTTATGCCTGAAACGTCGAGTCTCCTGTCCCTTGGATGCTGCCTGACCTGCTGCGCTTTTCCAGCAAAGAACCATAACTCAAGATGGCAGGAATGTAATGGGTTAACTGTGTTTTTGTTTTAATCAATCTACCACCAAATTATCTGTGTATCTAACTACATGAACAATTCACAAACCCTGATCACCAGAGGCAGCATAACAATAACAAAAGGGAGGAATAGGGAAAGAGGGAGGGAATTAAATTGAAATGGAGTTGGAGGGGGCCAACTCTGCATACTCCGGCCTATCTCCCTCACCTTAACCTCCTTCCATCTATCGCATTTCCAACACCCCTCCCCCAAGTCCCTCCTCCCTACCTTTTATCTTAGCCTGCTTGGCACACTTTCCTCATTCCTGAAGAAGGGCTCGTGCCCGAAACGTTGATTCTCCTGCTCCTTGGATGCTGCCTGACCTCTGTGCTTTTCCAGCAACACATTTTCAGCTCTGATCTCCAGCATCTGCTGTAATCACTTTCTCCAAAATAATACAATACACAGTTAGACCACAACTGGAATGCTGTGAAGACTTTTGGTCTCCCTTTTATAAGGATAGATATGCTGGCATTAGAGCAGTGTACAAAAGGTTCACTGGGTCCATCCTTGGTATGGAATGCTTTTTTTCATGTGGCAAGGTTGAATAGTTTGGGATTGTATTAATTGGAATTAAGAAGAATGAATTATTGAAACATGCAAGACTTTTAGGGGGCTTGACAGGTTAGAGTGGGTAACCTGTTAGACTATGAGGTCTTTTCTACATTGGGGAGACAGGACACCTGCTCGCAGAGCACTTCAGAGAACATCTCTTGGACACCGCACCTCACCGCCCTACGGCCAAATATGCCAACTCCCCCTCCCACTCCACCAAGGACATGCAGTTCCTGGGCGTCCTCTGTTGCCACTCCTTAACCATCTGGTGTCTGGAACACCTCATCTTCTGCCTTGAGACCCTCCAACCCCACAGCTTTAATGTGAATTTCACCAGTTTCCTCATTTTCCCTCCCCCCACCTTATCCCAGTTCCAACCCTCCAACTCGGCACCACCATGATTTATCCTACCTGTCCATCTTCCTTCCCACCTAACCGCTGCACCTTCCTCTCTGACCTTTCACGATTACCCCCACCTCCATCTACCTATCACACTCTCAGCTCCCTTCCTCCAGCCCCACCAACATCCCCCTCCCTCCGCACCCCCACCCCCCCTCACCATCCCCCCACCACTATTCATCTCACTGCCCCCTTGGCTCACAACCTCATTCCATATGAAGGGTTTTTGCCCAAAATGTCGATTCTCCTGCTCCTCAGATGCTGCCTGACCTTTTCCAGCACTACACTCTCGACTCTAATCTCCAGCATCTGCAGTCCTCACTTTTGCCAACCTGTTCAACTATAGCCTGTTGTTGTGTGATTTTTAACTTTGTCTACCCCAGTCCAACACCAGCACCTGCACGTCACATACCCCCATTTGGGAAAGTCTAGGACTAGAGGGCATAAACTCACAGTGAGGAGTCACCCGTTTAAGACAGATGAAAAGGACTTCTTTCTCTCAGCCTGTGGTGAACCTGTGCAGCAGAGATCTGGAGAGATTGGTAATTAAATATATTCAAGAATATCTGAGAAAGACAGATTAATCAATAAGAGAATCAAAGTGTTTGAAGTTAAGGCAGGAAAGTGGAGTTAAGTGTTATTGGACTCGCCATGATCTCATTGAATGGCAGAGTGAACTCGATGGGCAAAATGGCTTACTTCTGCTCCTGCGTCTTATGGTCTAATGTGGTGACAGATGTTCAAGATGGAGGGTCAGAGGAGCAAACAACAAACTGGAATTGTCAGGTAGCCACTCTGACTTCCATGTCTGGAATGTTCAGGTCTAGTTTTTATCCAATGGTGGGAGAATGAGAAACTCCACATAAATGAGTTGAGATGAACTAATAATTAAATGTTCATCTGTGCAAATGTACACAAATAAGTTTCTTGCCTCTCATTAGTGAGATTCTCATCTCATCATTCAACGCTTGTGTTGAGAATGTGGGATTTTTGCTCTTGATGAGGAGAATCTCTTTATGACTATTCTCACCTTATTTCCTCAACTTTCTTACCAATGCCCAAGTTGTTTGGAAAGTTTAGATTGATTAAGATGTCAAATAGCCGGGACAGAAGTTTGTTCTCTATTAGGTCTGTCATATCACTTGTTCTCTGACTCCAATGAAAGTTTGGGTCATGCAAGGTTAACTTTTACTTTTGAATTACCCAATCTTTGTAATCTCCCACTCTCCTGGTTCAGCGCAATCCCTAATTGGATACCATTTTTACCCCATGACAAAAACCCATTTTGCTGGACTTTCCAATTGCTGTGTACAATCAATACTTTTTAAAGTTAGGAAGGATTTTTTGAGTTAATCCATGACTTTACTGTGGTTGCCTCAAGCAAAAAGAGCACTATCAAATTAAAGATTCATTTAGACCTAAAAAAGGTGGAGCTGAGTTATTGAATTTATAGGCCTATGGTTCCTTTCAAAAACTGTTTACTGTCTACAAACTCTAATTTCATCCAAAATACAATTTCTGCTCCCAGATCACAGATAATTTCTTTGGTGATTCTGGTCAGGTTAGAAGAAGCATATAAAAGCTCCTGTGCTGCTGTGGTGGTGACCCTGTCTTTCAGGCAGGAGGCCTAAACTCAAGTCACAACTGCTCCAGGTGTATAGTAACAGCTTGATTAAAAAAATGTAAAAGAAACACCATGCTTAATAAAAGATAGATTTTTTTCTGATTCTCTATCTATCATAACCTCTCTTGCCTTTCTCTGTTTTTGAAAATTTCATCTTGACTTTTACCAAATATTAAACTTCAAATGTGTATTTCAAGTTACTTTTGGATCTCTACAGTGAGGTTGTACTGTGCAATGGCTTATTTCACTCTTGGGTAATGGGTTACTCACTCATGGTTCAATACCATGCATAGTGGGAAAGCAATGTTGACCATTAAAGGCAAAAAAGACACTATAGAGCAGTGAGCATGACCTCAGTGGTGGGCAAGTTGTTGGAGGAAATCCTGAGAGATAGGACGTACATGTATTTGGAAAGACAAGGACTGATTAGGGATAGTTAACATGGCTTTGTGCGTGGGAAATCATGTCTCACAAATTGATTAAGTTTTTTGAAGAAGTAACAATGAAGATTGATGAGGGCAGAACAGTACATGTGATATATATGGACTTCAGTAAGGCATTCGACAAGGTTCCCCGTGGGAGACTGATTAGCAAGGTTAGGTCTCATGGAACACAGGGAAGACTAGCCATTTGGAAACAGAACTAGCTCAAAGGGAGAAGACAGAAGGTGGTGGTGGAGGATTGTTTTTCAGACTGGAGGTCTGTGACCAGTGGAGTGCCACAAGGATTGGTGCTGGGCCCTCTACTTTTTTGTCATTTATATAAATGATTTGGATGCGAGCATAAGAGGAACAGTTAGTAAGTTTGCAGATGACACTAAAATTGGAGGTGTAGTGGACAGCGAAGAGGGTTACCTCAGATTACAACAGGATCTGGACCAGATGGGCCAATGGGTCAAGAAGTAGCAGATGGAGTTTAATTCAGATAAATGCGAGGTGCTGCATTTTAGGAAAGCAAATCTTAGCAGGACTTATACACTTAATGGTAAGATCCTAGGGAGCATTGCTGAACAAAGAGACCTTGGAGTGCAGGTTCATAGCTCCTTGAAAGTGGAGTCGCAGGGGGATAGGATAGTGAAGGAGTTGTTTGGTATGCTTTCCTTTATTGGTCAGAGTATTGAGTGCAGGAGTTGGGAAGTCATGCTGCGGCTGTACAGGACATTGATTAGGCCACTGTTGGAATATTGCGTGCAATTCAGGTTTCCTTCCTATCGGAAAGATGTTGTGAAACCTGAAAGGGTTCAGAAAAGATTTACAATGATGTTGCCAGGATTGGAGGATTTGAGCTATAGGGAGAGGCTGAACAGGCTGGGGCTGTTTTCCCTAGAATGTCGGAGGCTGAGGGGTGACCTTATAGATGTTTGCAAAATTATAAGAGGCATGGATAGGATACATAGACAAAGTCTTTTCCCTGGGGTCGAGGAGTCCAGAACTAGAGGGCATAGGTTTAGGGTGAGAGGGGAAAGATATAAAAGAGACCTAAGGGGCAACTTTTTCATGCAGATGGTGGTCCATGTATGGAGTGAGCTGCCATTCATGGTGGAGGCTGGTACAATTGCAACTTTTAAGAGGCATTTGGATGGCTATACGAATAGAAAGGGTTTGGAGGGATATGGGCCGGGTGCTGGCAGGTGGGACTCGATTGGGTTGGGATATCTGGTCGGCATGGACAGGTTGGACCGAAGGCTCTGTTTCCGTGCTGTACATCTCTATGACTCTATATCCCACACAGCAAATGAACAAATCTACTTTCCTCTATTTCAAGAGGAGTTGCTGATAGATAATATCAGAATGCTGTATTGCTTGTGGGAAAAACTTCTCTAATAACTTTGAAATTAATTTTTAACTTCTAGAAATCACTTTACTGATGTGCAAACTCTGGCCTCAGTTGCCAATACATTTGTGTAATACTGGAAACTTTCCCTTTATACTAGTTGACTGTACTTTGTTGTTGAGTACACATTTCAGTCGTTTACAATTGCATTAAAAACATCAATATATTGGCCATTTTAGACTGCTCAATGATAATGACATTTTAAAAAAATAATGCGGTTTGTATTAAAGACAAATGTGTTTAAAAGATTCTATGGTGAATCTCACGGAGGAAAGGTGACCAGCTGATCCCCTACATTGTGAAAAATTTGTCGTCAACACTTCACAAATTTAAATCTGACTGCCTGCAGCAAAAATCTGAGGACAGCAGCCTTTATTGCTGAATAACGAGCCTTAAACCCACACAATCAGGATTGCAAACAGCTCAGTAGTATCAATACTGCCAGAAGACAGTTGTGGCCACTATAGGCCGGCGCCAGGAAGGAGGATGTCTCCTGAATGTGAAGATAGTGGGCATTTTTGGGATGTGCAAGGATTAGAGATGCAGGTGATATGCAAAGAGGAATGGAGGAATATCATTTTGGATGCCAGGATGGGAGGCACATTGGGAATTATCAATCTTGAGGGTGGTGTGATCATAGGAGACACTCAAAGGAGAAAACCTCCTTTTTTCCTGAGTGCAGCGAAAAGTTTGGGTAGAAAGGCATTGGATTGACCAGCTGCTGAACTTTTCACACCTCCTCTCTGCTGCCCTCCAATGTGCTAAAAACAATGACTGGAGATTCTGGAAAACAGATTCTGGAGTAGAGTGGTGCTGGAAAAGTACAGCAGTTCAGGCAGCTTCCGAGGAGCAGGAAAATCCGACGTTTCTGGCAAAAGCTCTTCATCAGGAATACAGGCAGAGTGCCTGAATGGTGGAGAGATAAATGAGAGGAGTGTGAGTGTGGGTGGGGATGGAGGTGATTGGTCAGGA
This sequence comes from Hemiscyllium ocellatum, assembly GCF_020745735.1. Lineage (NCBI taxonomy): Eukaryota > Metazoa > Chordata > Chondrichthyes > Orectolobiformes > Hemiscylliidae > Hemiscyllium > Hemiscyllium ocellatum. Next base: position 55,616,280 of record NC_083410.1, on the reverse strand, counting down.
AGGAGGGTGGGGGAAGGTAGCAAAGAGTACAATGTGTGGATGGGGATGGGATGAAGGAGATAGGTCAGAGAGGAGGGTGGAGTGGATAGGTGGCAAAGAAGATAGGCCAGTAGCACAGGTCATGGGGACGGTGCTGAGCTGGAAGTTTGGAACTTGGATGAGGTGGGGGAAGGGGAAATGAGGTAACTGTTGAAGTCCACATTGATGTCCTGGGGTGGAAGTGTTCCAAAGCGGAAGATGAGGCATTCTTCCTCCAGGTATCGGGTGGTGAGGGAGTGGTAGTGAAGGAGGGCCAACGCCTCCATGTCCTTGGAAGAGTGGGAAGGGGAGTTGAAATGTTGGGCCACAGGGTAATGTGGTTGATTAGTTTGGGTGTCCCAGAGATGTTCCCTAAAGCGCTCTGCTAGGAGGCATTCTGTCTCCCCAATGTGGAGGAGACAGCATCGAGAGCAATGGATACAATAAATGATATTGGTGGATGTGCAGATAAAACTTTGATGGATGTGGAAGGCTCCTTTAGGGCCTTGGATGGAGGTGAGGGAGGAGGTGTGGGCGTAGATTTTGCAATTCCTGCGGTGGCAGGGGAAGGTGCCATGATGGGAGGGTGGGTTGTTGGGAGGGCGTGGACGTGACCAGGTAGTCACGGAGGGAACGGTCTTTGCGGAAGATGTAAAGGGGTGGAGAGGGAAATATATCACTGGTGCTGGGGTCTGTTTGGAGGTGGCAGAAAAGTCGGCAGATGATTTGGTTTATGCAAAGGATGGTAGGGTGGAAGGTGAGCACCAGGGGCGTTCTATCCTTGTTATGGATGGAGGGGTGGGATCTGAGGGCGGAGGTGTGGGATGTGGACGAGATGCTTTGGAGGGCATCTTTAACCATGTGGGAAGGGAAATTGTGGTCTCTAAAGAAGGAGGCCATCTGGTGTGTTCTGTGTTGGAACTAGTTCTTGTGGGAGCAGATACGGCGGAAACGGAGGAATTGGGAATACGGGATGTCATTTTTGCAGGAGGTAGGGTGGGAAGAGGTGTAATTCAGGTAGCTGTGGGAGTTGGTGGGTTTACAAATCCACCATCCACATTCTGCACCTCTGCCCTCAGACCCCACCCCTCCAACTGTACCAAGGACAGAACCCCCCTGGTGCTCACCTTCCACCCCACCAACCTTTGCATAAACCAAATCATCCGCCGACATTTCAACCACCTCCAAACGGACCCCACCACCAGGGATATATTTCCCTCCCCACCCCTTTACACCTTCTGCAAAGGCCATTCCCTCCGTTTGTACCTGGTCAGATCCACGTCCTCCAACAACCCACCCTCCCATCCTGGCACCTTCCCCTGCCACCGCAGGAATTGCAAAACCTGCGCCCACACCTCCTCCTTCACCTCCATCCAAGGCCCCAAAGGAGCCTTCCACATCCTTCAAAGTTTTACCTGCCACACCCACCAATATCATTTATTGTATCCGTTGCTCCCGATGGGGTCTCCTCTACATTGGGGAGACTGGATGTCCCCTAGCAGAGCGCTTTAGGGAACATCCCTGGGACACCCAGACCAATCAACCACACGCACTGTGGCCCAACATTTCAACTCTCCCTCCCTCTCCCACTCTGCCGAGGACATGGAGGTCCTGGGCCTCCTTCACCGCCACTCCCTCACCACCCAACGCCTGGGGGAAGAACGCCTCATCTTCCGCCTCGGAACACTTCAACCCCAGGGCATCAATGTGGACTTTACTATTTTCCTCATTTCCCCTTCCCCCACCTCACCCCAGTTCCAAACGTCCAGCTCAGCCCTATCCCCATGACCTGTCCTACCTGCCTATCTTCTACCTATCCACTCCACCCTCCTCTCTGACCTATCTCCTTCATCCCACCCCCATCCACCCATTGTACTCTTTGCTACCTTCCCCACCCTTCTCCCTGACCTATCACCTTCATCCCCACCCCCACTCACCTATTGTACTCTATGCTACCTTCTCCCCACCCCCACCCTCCTCTCATTTATCTCTCCACCCTTCAGGCTCTCTGCCTTTATTCCTGATGAAGGGCTTTTGCCTGAAACGTCGGATTTTACTGCTCCTCGGATGCTGCCTGAACTGCTGGACTTTTCCAGCACCACTCTGCCCTCCAATGTACCAACAGGGGGCTGAACTGTTCAACCCCTGAATTTAAAACTAATGAAGTGCTGAGCACATTATGTCCTTTACCTTAGAAAAAATTTGATTAACTTCCATAATGGCATGAACATTTTTCTTTTAATTATTTTTCCATTAGGTTTTAGTCAACCAAGCAACATAAACATATCCATAATGTAAAATTGAACAGAAATTTGATATATGCATTCTGATTCGATTCCATTCATCCCATAAGGTATAACTGTAGGTGGCACAACAGACTATAGAATTAGGAAGAAGAGAATAAACTCAAGAAAGAGAAGTGAAATTTCATATCAGTTATTCACAACGTACATAATTACTTTAATTGCACCACCCCAGCTCCATGTAATAGCTGAAACTATGTTGTTCGTATATCGTATTCCACAAAGATCAATTGAATATAAATATGAAATTAAATTGTAAACTATGACTAGCTCAAGTGATTTATTTTTTATTCCTGCAGCAATTCGCTGATAAATACATCAGTGGAAAAAAATTGGGTACTTTACATTCCGAATGGGTTTGAATATATCCTGTAGAGTAAACAAGTTCCCCTTCTATGATCAGTCAGTACCTAAAGATCTTTGCTTCATAAATTCCCAAACCAAAAGAATCACAACACCTGTTCCAGAACTAGTGAAACTGTCCCAGTACAGCTCCATCACTGACATCCAGCTGACATTGAAAAATTGCTGAAGTATGGTCCTGTGTTACAATGTGGGAAAAAACATTGTAAGGATTACAGAAAATAATGAGAAGGGTGTTCGGAAAGATGATACTGAAATAAAAAGAAAGCTTTGCAAGTCGTATGAAAAGAAATATAATAAGGGCTTTTAAAAACACTGAAAATGCTTTTAGCCATGGTTTAAAAAGTGTAGAACCGCTGAGGAAGAATCCTAGTTATAGAGTTGAAAACATGGCACTGGATTTTTCTGTAGGCTGTAAGGTCCCATGTTGGAACCAAAACGCTGGTTCCAAGCCTGCAATTGCTAAAAGTGCAAGTTCCTCAGGGCTTGCTGTCCTTGGCAGATTATTGCTGCTCGAGGCCCAAACAGTGAGCCAATAGCTCTGAAATTTTGACAGTCCCACTGGCAAATGTGATGGTGCCTCATATGGAGATGACATGGGAGATAGTCATCAAATTAAAAGCTGAATACAGCTAGTGCAGATAAATAAAAGCACACTCAAGTTTATCAAATTTAGTAGTTTTGTTCAAAGTGATGCCTAATTGGATCCATCAAGGGTTGTATTTGATGTGGAAGCTGTACATATATACGTTTTCCAAACTCAATCAACATAATCCTTGGCAGAAAGGTTCAGCCGCTGTAAATATAGAAGTGCAGCAATGCCACTGGAAAGGTGGCTGGCAAATAGAAACAAAAAGAAGATGGGATAAATGAGTAGCACTTGGGTTAGAGAAAGTTTTGAAACTGTATCCAGCAAGTCAGTATTGGATCTATTTTTGTTCTCCGGTTGTATCAACAATTGCACATGTGCAGAAAGTGTTCAGTCTTGAAAGCTGCTGAGAACACAAAGAGACAGAGTTAGCAAACTGTGACAAAGACTTTAACTGACAAAGAGTTCAGGAGATAATAGTATCCGTGTTAAATTGTATCTGCTTCCTATCTGCCATCCTGTTAACCTGTGAGGTTGGAAGGGAAGACGAGGAATAATGATGAAGAAAACCACTGAAAGAGTTCAAAATACCATTCTCTAAATGCATGCAGCCATGAAAATGAACAGTAACATTGTGATTTTTGTAAGTAAGAATAAAGAGTGTATGAGTAAATAATAGATTGTATATGGATCTGAAAGAGTCTAAAAGGATTAATATCAGTTGACTGAGAGCCAGAAACACTAACCGCTGTAATGGAAACTTGGTCCAAATAGGCCAGGAAGAGAACAGTGTTGTCTGTCAGATCTGAAATGCCTTCTGTGTCATTCTCTGAAACATTCTTCTGTATTGAGTAGGACCAGCAGGTTTGAGGGGTACACTGTCATTAGTAATTGCAGTATCTGATTTGACAAAGGCTGGTGTGCCAGTACAATTTAAACTTAAAATATTATACAAAATTGGATATCCTGCAGAAAACAATTATTGAAGTAAAGGATAGCTTCTAATATGGACATGAAAACAGAAGTTCAAAAAGTAAATACACTTTGACGGACAATTGGATGTATAATAGATGATATTATTCCTTACCAATGGATAAGTGAAGCATCAGATAAGCCCTTTGAAAACCCTTGGCATTATGTCAACTTTAGAAGAAATATATTTGCTGAAACTTCAAGATTCAATGAAAGAATGGAACAATCTAAAGAATCCTTGATGATCTCTATAGGTTCATGGAGTGATGCAACCATGGTGATGTAAAATTAGAATTCATTAAAGGTTGGAGAGCTGCAGATAGTTGAGATAATAATTTGTCTTTTTTTTGCAGTCTAAAGACAACCTAGTTCTCAAGAAAGCCATTCAGATGGTGAGTGAAGCAAGAACTCTGGAAACAAAACAGAATAATTCTAAGAGGGGAAGGTAAAACTAGGCATAGAAGTTCAAAACCATGAAAAATGAACAAAATAAAAGCCAATGCAGCAGATAGATACCAGATTATGACACCAAAGGTGTGTAAATTGGTAGGCTCCAACATTTGCTAAACTTGTCTGTATGGAAAAAGGAAATCTCACGGGCATGAGCAGCGTACAGTTTTTACAACAAAATGCTATTAATGTAAGAAAATGTGCTTAAGCAAGCTACAGCCGCAGAAGAGCAAACATAAAAAGGAACTATCCACTCAAAGAGATAAATCAGGTCGTTTCCATAGAAGATAAATCCAAAGATTTCCTGGGCATCTTTAATGGCCAGATCAAACATTTAGGAGTTGAGACATGGGAGGAAGCATCAATATTTCATCAGTTAATGAACCTTCATTGACAAAACACGGCTTACTAGAGACAGATGTTCAACTGTATTGTCTAAGGAGCATCATGGTCAACATTAAAGGCAACAAGCAATTCTCCAACAAAGAGGAGATCAATTACCAGGAATTAAATGATTTGGAGATGCCGGTGTTGGACTGGGGTGTACAAAATTAAAAATCACAACACCAGGTGTTAGTCTTCCAATTAAACCTGTTGGACTATAACCTGGTGTTGTGTGATTTTTAACCCAGGAATTATATACTTCAGAACTAACCATCTTTATACATGAGAAGAAAGGCATGTTTTGCTCTCAAGATCATTCAAAAATCAGAAGAGAAAAATGATCAAAGGTCAAGGAAACGCTAATAGAAAATGTTGCTGGACTCCATATCTTCACAGTGGAACATTCAGAAAAGGTATCCACAGGTTAATCATGCTGGACTAAAACAATCATTTCATACTGATGGAAAGCTGTGGCTGCACTGGTGTGGTTGAAATATTTTCCAGTTACAACAAAGCTGAAGAGAGTTTAGATTCCAAGCAGCAACAAAGTTCAAGATGAAGTGCAAGTGAAGAGGCAGCAACTGAAATGTCTACACTACTCAGAAGCAATATAATGAGAGACAGACAACGGAAGTATTTGCAAATACATTGAATCAGATTGCCAGATAGCAAAGTGAACAACTAGCTACTCCAGAGTCAAGACTGCTATTAGGGATTGAGCTGCTTAGGAACAGACAAGTTCAATCACACTCTTAACCACCTTCTCAAAAGCAATCCCCAACAACAATAAAGGATACCGCATCATGACAAATGTATCCCCAAACGAGGATAGGAGCAAACTGGTTTATAATTCAAATCACCAAGAAACAAGGACAAAGCCTGGGATATTCCAGAAATGAAAATAATAAATTTACTTAAATAAAAGGCAAAATACTGCAGATGCTGGAAATCTGAAGTATAAACAGAAAGCGCTATAGAAACTTGGCGGTCTGGCAGCAACTGTGGAGAGAAAGCAGAGTTAACATTTTGTACCTGATCTGACTTTTCTTTTGAAACGTCACACTGAATGTGAAATATTAACTATGTTTCTCTCTATATAGATGCTGCCAGACCCACTGTATTCCTCCTGTACTTCTGTCTTAATTTAATAAATCTAGCTGCTTCAGTGCAGATCTTCAGGTGGAATAAAAATAAAATTCCATTCATCGAAATTGAAGATACAGGCTGAATTTTCTTATTTGGAATGTGAGTGTGATGGAGAGTGAATTTCTTGACAGGGGGTTGGCCCATGGCCTGGTTAAACTTTTTCACATCATCTTCCCCCTTTCACCTTCAAGTATATAACTGTCCCATTGGACACATTTCTCAGAGAATGACTTGGGTAAAGAATGGAAGTGCTCAGGTGCCTCTGGTCCAATAGTTAAAGCTCAGTTGCGAACTATTTGCTGCAAGCCAAGGACTGCCCAATGTGGTCAACTGGTCAAGGGATCAAAACTGGAATCTCGAAAATGACCCACAGCTGGAGAAATTGGAACTGACAGAAAATTGGCCAAACTAAATTAGAGAGGAGCCAATAGCAATCAGCTACAGACAACAGTGGAAACCAAGGTCTCAACACTTTAGGGGTGGGGGGAGCAGTTACAACCAGGCTGTGGTTGTATATTGAAGAAGTATTGATAAAACTTTCTGGCATCTTGACTTCTGGCCAGTGCCTGACGACATGAATTTTAGATCTCCCAGCATGGTAATAATGATGGATGTTGGCATGATCCCATGGGAAGCTTTGAACCTCACTCATGACTCATTTGCCAAAGGCCACAGAACATTCAGGAAGGTATGGGATGGGGGAAATAAAAACACACAATGGAAGATACCCCCTCAGTGAAAACATGCAGCAAGACCCTTGGTGGAAGACCGTGCAGCAGCAAATAAAGACCCAGAAGAAGATCAAACCTGACTGTGAGACCTTCCTTCCTGGAAGAGATATAGATCAATGTTAGAGAGGAAGGACTTTCCACTAGCCCAGCTCATACATACGGAGCCTTGTAGGTAAGATCCTTTGTGAGATGGATAGAACTGGATAGAGAGTAAATATTTTGGGAATTTAGGAAAAGCACATTGTGGTTTTGATAAGGATACGTTATTTATAAAATTGAGTTGAACTACAAACCACATTTGGTGTCCCTTTGTCCACCTCACTGGTGGGAGCACTCAGGTAAAGTGTTTTTAATACATAAACTGGTCAAAATGTACAAATGTACAAAATGTCAAAATGGACAATACAATCAAACTGCAATGCTCAGCTCTGAAAATCTCTCAGAGAAAAAGCAAGTTAGCTCACTCCCTTCCATAACGGGCATTTAGAGGTGCTGGTGGATGTGGTGCTAGAGAGGAGGGGAGTCCTTTATACTGCCGACTGCCAAAGGAGCCCTTCTACTAGGCCCAACCACATTGGACTGAAAGTGCAGCATGAGTCAGTGTGTCAAAAGGGATACCCAGCAATAGTGCAAGAGGTTACTGATCTGTTGTATTTTGAAAGAATATTTTCCACCAACTCCTCTCTCCTATCTCACATTCACAGTGCCATGACTCACCCTAACTCTGCCACTGCACATATCCCTCACCAAGGTGAGTACAACTCTCACTAATGCATACATTATGTTCACTCAAAGGTTAACATCCACCTCATCCTGACCCTTCATTACTGGAGATACCTCACCACCTTTCTGTCTCATGTCTAATCAATAACTGCTTCTGCATCTACTTCCATTGTACACAAGTTCTCCCACTCCCCTGTCTCATTGCAGAAGAACTGCCCCTGCTCCAACACTGATGCCCCAACTGACCTACCTGTAATCCCCAGTCTGGTTTCTCATCATCTGCAGGACTGAGTATGTCCTTTGACCAGGCCCTCTGGACTGAAAACAGATTAAACCCCTTCACTGGCAGTGGTGGCATCCCCTCCCTGACTGCAGTGTTGTGTGTTTGCCAAGTAAGCTCCTATGCTCTTGTCATACCAGGGCAGGGAAATACCTACTTCTGCTCCATGCAACTCGATATAAGACACCAGTAAGAAGAAACAATGTGCAAAGAATCAGAATACAGCCAAAATTCAGAATACTGCAAAGAAAAAGAGTTGCTGCAATGGCAGGGACCACCACAATATCCATACAAAATAGACGTTGATCATCAAAGTTCTCCACCAATGAAATACAATGAGATTAAAGACTTCAGTTCAAGAGAGAACTATGGACCTGTTGGATTTATTGACTGACTGCTCAGTGCTTCCCATCCCTCTCAATCTGCCTGCATTTCTCTGAGTGCTCCACAAGCAAAGTGAACCACAGAGGATGGCAGTCCGTAACTCAGGGCTAAAGTCAGTGTGAGCTGGGAAAACAATGTGAAATAGACAGAGGCTGGCAGCCACCATCCAAGCACTAAAGGGAATGCATATTAAGAAAGCTAGGAGCCATAAGATACTTGTGGCCATGTCAGTGCAAAAGGATCCTGTAAGCATGCATGGAATATGTAGGTGTCCCCAAGTCACAAAGTCACCTAGCAGAATCATGTAAGATGTAGGTGTCCATCCAAAATCAAACATTGTTGGCCTGAAGTGTTGTCTGATTTGATTTAAGGGCAGACACAATGATATGGTGCAGCTGATGGTTGTTGATGTGGAGTTGTGTGAGTGGGTGGGGTGGGTGTGTGGGTGGTGCGAGTGGCAATGGAATATGCAGGGAGGTGATTAATTGTATGATGGCCAGGACAGGCAGCTGCCAGGTACCTGCTTCTGATGTACTGGTTGGGAATTCTTCCCATCTAGTTTCTTGGTGAAGTAGAGGTGAATTAGTAATGGGATCAAGTAGAGTGAGTCAGGGCTTTCATAAGGTGTAAATGTATGGTAATAAAGGGTGAGATTCTCAAGTTGCTGTTTAAGGCTTGAGAGGAAAATTCAACAAGTTTCCTTCACAGCTAAAAATTTGATTGGTTCATTCTCAGCCTATTTTGTAACCAAACTCACTATAACTCACCAATACTGCGGACATCCGGAACTAGCGGAGAGGGCATCATGGTCAGCATGGACGAGAATGGACAGAAGAACCTATTTCCATGCTGCATTACTCTGACTCTATCACCGTATTGCTCTTGTCATACCAGGGCAGGGAAATACCTACTTCTGCTCCATGCAACTCGATATAAGACACCAGTAAGAAGAAACAATGTGCAAAGAATCAGAATACAGCCAAAATTCAGAATACTGCAAAGAAAAAGAGTTGCTGCAATGGCAGGGACCACCACAATATCCATACAAAATAGACGTTGATCATCAAAGTTCTCCACCAATGAAATACAATGAGATTAAAGACTTCAGTTCAAGAGAGAACTATGGACCTCAAACCATATGGAAGACAGTCCAAATTAATTACCTTCTACCCAAAATATACCCATTCTTCCAAGGTGGAAAATGAACACATTCAGAGAGCATAGAAACAATTTAAGGTCATCTGAATTTATAAAGTCAACCCCTTGGGGGGGAATGAAGCAAACAATATGAAAGTAGTTTATAACATCCACTGTGATGACATCACAGTGACTTGGTCAGAGCTGAAAGGGCACAGACTTGAGTGAATCATTCACGTGTGAAGAGTTAAGGAGTGGAATTTAACATCTGCAAGGGAAATGGTTGGGAGGCGAGGCAATATAACTGGTAGGAAAATGTAGCTCAAAGATCCTGTCATCTTTCCAACTCTCTCTGATTATGTTGGGACAGGGAAGTTTGAGAATGGCCTTCCAGAACCTTGCCTCCCCTGGTGGGATGCCCATGGGGAGAACCCATTCTACATAAGTAGGCTGTCAGAGATAAATGCGATGAATTGCTTGTGGGCTTGAGTGCAGGGGTTGCTCCTCATCTCCAGTGCCCAATGAAGGGCCTCTGGGAGCCAGAGCCATCCCCACTGAAAGCACTGTCTGTTCCATCCGTTTGAAGATATATTCCTAGACCAGGGCTTTGCTGACTGCCCGGCCACTCCCTCTCAACTCATCTGACCTCTGGACCTCCAGCACTGCTTCTAGTCCTAGGCCTTCTGCAGTCCCAGCAGAGGCCTCAAACCTCAGCATGCTGCTGGGACTGAAGAGCTGCTTGACCTTTGATTGGTGAACATCTCTGAGAGGCGGGTTTTCACTTCAACAAAGGTCTGGAACCCCAGAAGCGGGTAGCTAATGTGCTTGATTGTGATTTAATCCCAGGATTCTCAGAAACAGCCATGGCTGGGTATGCTGGGTTGGCCAGGGTGTCTGTGTCTTTGTGGCTGGTGGAGGGGGCCATTGACAAAACCACTAACTTCAGGCTCTGTGTTCAGTTCTTTGAACATGATAAAGAGGATATTATGAATAAAATGAACAAAATTGAAAGTGTACAGCATATGCTCATCTGAGTGATATCACAGATGTGCATTGTATTTATGAAGAAGATACTGGGAGTATTTTTGATAGCTGAGAGGTTGTTAATCAGAGCTTTAACATGCTTTTCAAGCTACAGAAGGTTTTTCTATTGTGAATAAAAGAAGACTACAATATTTGAATGAGGAGATGATGATGAATTGTCATCAATTTATATATATTGTTAAATACTGAGGAGAGAGGTTAGACAAATTCATTTTATACGGAAGGTTATTGCAATATGAAATGCATTGCCACAAGGGATGGCTGAGATGGAGACTACTGTTCCTTTATAGTTATGAATATCTGAAGCAGACGGAAACATAGAGCTGTGGGTTTGGTCTGATTAGATTTGGATGGCTCAAACACAGAACAGGCACAAGCACTGAACAAAGCAGCAGCCCCCCCCAGTGTTGTAAACTTCTATCATTCAAAGATTAAATGGCTTTTCAGTGCTTATCCTAATGAAATCAGTTGGTCTCAAAATAAATAATCCTGCACACTTTGATAGTTAATTGCATTTTTTGAGAAATGGATAGCAATGTGGAGACATCAATCCATTTTGATAGTGCCTTGACTTAAGAATAATTGGGTGTGTTTCCTGTGCTAGCCCTCACAGAAGCACTGATGAAATTCCTTCAATTCTAGAGTGGCCTTGTGATTGAAAGAATGTAGGGAACAGTTGAAACAATGTGATTGGGTATTTTAAGTGGATTTTCTTCCTCTATCCTTTGAAGTGAATAGAAATGAATTTTGCTGCAGGAATTGGACTTTCAGACAGCTGCCAATGACGAAGTTTTAATTACAAGCCAAAAACAATTTGCGCATCTGCAGTGATTGAATTTATGTAAGAATTAAATGATAACTCTACCAAGGCTTGACACCTTGCCAATTTTCCCGGTTCCGTGGGGATGGACTAAGAGGTAGAACTGAGAGAAAAATGTGAGATTCTCACACTGGGGCAGCTCCCTGACACCTCCCACAGTTACTTTGAGAAAATATTGCCATAGGTAGAGTCTGAGCTGAACTGATTCCCTGTCCACCAGTGATAGCTAGCCAATTCAGATCAAAAGAGTCTCTATTTGGGTGTAAGGTGTGACACTGCTGTGACCTCTATAATGACAGATGGGCTAATGCCTTGAAGTAGCCCTCCCAGGTTTAGGCCAGGACGCCATTGATATTTTGGGGGTAATTACACCGGCACCACTCCCCACCTCTTCCTCCGCTACATTGATGACTGCATTGGCGCCACCTCGTGCTCCCGCGAGGATGTTGAGCAATTCATCAACTTCACCAACACGTTCCACCCTGACCTTAAATTTACCTAGACCAGCTTTGAAGCCTCCCTCCCCTTCCTGGACTTCTCCATATCCATTAATGGCGACCGACTTGACACCGACATTTTTTACAAATTCACCGACTCCCACAACTATCTGGAATACACCTCTTCCCACCCTACCTCCTGCCAAAATGCCATACCCTATTCCCAATTCCTCCGCCTCCGCCGTATCTGCTCCCAGGAGGACCAGTTCCACCACAGAACACACCAGATGACCTCCTTCTTCAGAGACTGCAATTTCCCTTCCCACGTGGTTAAAGATGCATTCCAACGCATCTCGTTGACATCCCACACCTCCGCCCTCAGTCCCCACCCCTCCAACCGTCACAAGGACAGAACGCCCCTGGTGCTCACCTTCCACCCTACCCGCCTTCGCATAAACCAAATCATAGAACATAGAACATAGAACATAGAAAGATACAGCGCAGTACAGGCCCTTCGGCCCTCGATGTTGCGCCGACCGAATCCTACCTAACCTACACTAGCCCAATAACTTCCAAATGCCTATCCAATGCCCGCTTAAATGACCATAAAGAAGGAGAGTTCACCACTGCTACTGGCAGGGCATTCCATGAACTCACAACCCGCTGTGTAAAGAATCTACCCCTAACATCTGTCCTATACCTACCACCCCATCCGCCAACAGTTTTGCCAACTCCAAATGGACCCCACCACCAGTGATATATTTCCCTCCCCACCCCTTTATGCATTCCGCAAAGACCGTTCCCTCCATGACTACCTGGTCAGGTCCACGCTCCCCTACAACCCACCCTCCCATCCTGGCATCTTCCCCTGCCACCGCAGGAATTGCAAAACCTGCGCCCACACCTCCTCTCTCACCTCCATCCAAGGCCCCAAAGGAGCCTTCCACATCCATCAAAGTTTTATCTGCACATCCATCAATATCATTTATTGTATCTGTTGCTCCTGATGCTGTCGCCTCTACACTGGGGAGACTGGATGCCTCCTAGCAGAGCATTTTAGGGAACATCTCTGGGACACCCGCACTAATCAACTACACTGCCCTGTGACTCAACATTTCAATCTTCCTCCCACTCTGCCGAGGACATGGAGGTCCTGGGCCTCCTTTACCGCCGCTCCTTCACTACCAGAGACCTGGAGGAAGAATGCCTCATCTTCTGCCTCGGAACACTTCAACCTCAGGGCATCAATGTGGACTTCACCAGTTTCCGCATTTCCCCTTCCCCTACCCTACCCCAGTTCCAAACTTCCAGCTCAGCACTGTCCCCATGACTTGTCCTACCTGCCTATCTTCTTTCCCACCTATCCACTCCACCCCCTCCACTGACCTATCACCTTCATCGCCTCCCCCACTCACCTATTGTACTCTATGCTATTTTCTCCCCCCCCCCCCACCCTTCTCTCATTTATCTCTCCACCCTTCAGGCTCTCTCCCTGTATTCCTTATGAAGGGCTTTTGCCTGAACTGCTGTGCTTTTCCAGCACCATTCTAATCTAGACTCTGGTTTCCAGCATCTGCAATCATTGACTTTGCCATTGATATTTCCTTTAACTCCACCTCCACAAGATGACCTGACATCTATGGCCACATTTTTTTTTAGAATTTTCAACATTTTCAGAATACGTTTCACTCGTATGAACGTCTCCTGGTTCTTCAGGTTCTCCTGCCCACCTCACTTGGCAGCCAGAAATTGCCACTGGTCCTCCCATTGGCTCTGAATTGAACCTTGGGTCCAATCCTGGTGGATGAGGGAGTGACAACATGGTGGCTCAGTGGTTAGCACTGCTGCCTTACAGTGCATTCAATTCCAGCCTCAGATGACTGTCTTTGCGGAGTTTGCATGTACTCCCCCTTTCTGCAGGGTGGTCTGGTCTCCTCTCACAGTCCATAGATGTACAGGTTAAATGGATTCACCATGCTGAATTACCCTAAGGACTCCAGGGATGTGTAGACCAGTTGGGTCAGCCGCGGTAAATATGGGGTTATGGGGATAAGTGGAACTAAGTATGGTGCTTTTCGGAGTCAGTGGGGACTTAATGGGCTAAATAGCCTCTTTCCATACTGTAGGTATTCTATAAGTAGTTTCTTATTTGGTTGCCTTTTGAAAAGATTGCAACTGACTTCAGCACATGGCAGCTTTCAGCTTCACAAATTGGAATTAGAGAGTTCTTATGCTTGATTCTTATTCTTGATTCTTATGCAATTCTCTCTGCAATGAATAATCCTCTTGGAGAAACAGAGAATCACTGAAAGCAACTTCTGGATTTTCACTTTTGCTTTTCATTTCCAGGCAGAAATTCCTAGACCAAAATTTATTCCAGGTTATACTGCTCCTTGATTTTACAATTACTTTTTGAGTACATAATAACAATTGAGAAAAAAGTTGCTCTGATGCAGTAATCTAATTTTAATTAAAATAAGTATTAAAACTATTCCAATGTAGTTGAAATAAAAGTCAGTAAGAGATTTTTGGGTTTAATTTGAAACTGTAGACAATAATAGTTTGAATAATTATGGCAAAATCTAAAGAGTCACTGTGGGTCAAAATTCCAGGCCCATATGCAAACATATAAGTGTGTGCTAGCTTGTTCCTTCTTGATTTCAATGGGAAAATTATTAGATTAGAAGATCATCTCAATCCAATCAAATGATCAATTATTGAAGTACCAAATATATGTATTAAAAAATAAGAAACATGTCAGTTTAACCGTTTCATGGAGCGATTCCTTGGGATCAAAATAAAAGCTTATTTTCAAAGTAGGTAATCTGTACCCTGGCTAAACAGGTCTAGTATTATTATTGAGCACAGTAAATAATAGGAACCATTCTAAGCAGTGGCTTAAAAAAGTACTTGAATAACAATAGCATAGCCAGAAGCATCCACAAGGGAAGATAATGTTTAAAAAGCTTCTCAATTTCTTTGAGAAAATAAGACACCTCTTTCATATAATTTATCTGTAATTTTGAAAAGTCTTTGACAAAATCACCAAGAGGATTTTTAATATAAAATAAAAGCAGAGGAATAAAAGACAGAGTGTTGGGATGGGAACAGGGTGCATTTTCAGGATGGCAGCCTATAATTATTGATGTGCCACAATGATCAGTGATGGGACCACAATAATTGGCAATGTGTATATTAATGGCTTGGACTACAGGCAAGTTGGTGGATGACACAAAAATAGATGGGAAGGCAAATGGTGAAGATGGCACAGAGTGGGCAGATGGATACAGACAGTTTATAGCAAGTAGGCAAAAACATGACAGTGGTATTTAACGTGGGAAGTGTGAGGTTATGCACATTGGTGGGAAGAAAAGAACAGCTGAATACAATTTAAATTAAGAAAGATTGCAGAAAGCTACAGAGCATAAGAATTTGTTGAGAAACTCTCACCATTTATGAGAAAAAGCTAGTATCCAGGTTCAGCAGGTTCAGCACAAATGAAATATTCACCTCTATTTCAAAGGTGCAAAGATATCCAAAAGAGTTGGAAGCTTCATTGAATGCATCCTGGCTGCTACTCTCATTGAATTTTCTCTTGATGTTTATTCCTCCTGGATTGGAGAACTGCATCTGAGAATCTGTGTCTGAATTTTCTTTTTATTGCCAAGAGATGTATTCATGCAATGTTGATATATATTGGAACAGTTAATTAGTAATAGTTACTGCATCAACCTTTATTTCAAATGTAGGGACATATTGTTCCAACTAAACAGGGCACTAGTCAGAGCACAGTTGGAATATGTAAACAGTTTTAGGCTCATAACAATGGAAAGATTAACCAGCATTGGAAGCAGTCCAGAGAATATTCACTAGGCTAATACCAGGTACAGAGAGATTGTCTTATTAGGAAAGGTTGAGCAGATTGAATCTGTACTGATTGGAATTTGAAAGAATGAGAGGTGACCTTGTTGAAACACACACAATTCTTAAATGATTGGTCATGGGATGTAGAAAAGTTATTTTCCCTTGTGGGAAAGTCTAGGACTGAGATCATCATCTCAGAATAAGGGGTTTCACACTTAGGACAGAAATGAAGAGGAATTTCCTCTTTCAGAGGGTTGTGAATCTGTGGAATTCTTTACCTTGGAGGATTGTAGAGGCTGGATCATTCAGTATAATCAAGTCAGAGATAGGCAGATATTTAATCAGGAAAGGAATCAAAGGTTGTGGGAAAACGGCAGGAATGGAGCTGTGGATTATCAGATAAGCCATGTTCTCATTGAATAGCAGAAGATACTTGATAGGCTGAATGGCCTACTTTTGCTCTTATAACCTTTTTATTCAGGTTGGCTTGAGGGTTACTGGATCATTTCTGATAAATGATCATTGAACTGAAACTCCTTTCACAGATCCCTCCTGACTGGCTGAGTGTTACCCATAATTTTCAGTTTTTATTTCTAACATGTAGCATCCTCAGTATATTGCTTTTAATTCACTGGATAAAAATAGGAAAAAAATTTTTAAAAAATTATCTTGGGTTCTGCATTTAGCTGTAGTCAGTTCTGCAACAGCAAATGCAATAAACATCAGCTAGAGGAAATGTATGTCAGAAAGGAGTTCTCTTAACTTTCTGTCCATTAATCTATAGTTGGTGCAGAAGATGCAATTTCAAAGATGCACAAATATTCAACAAATTATGCAATTGGCAAAGATATTGAAAATTAATATTAAAGTTTACAATGCAAATATATATCAGACAATAGAATAAACAACATAGACAACAAAGGGAGTTTGCACAGGAATAGTTTGAGAAGACCTGAAAGTGATTTTAGACATTTCATTTTCAATGATGGCAAAATATCAAGAACAAATGAAAATGCAAATTAAGTGTTAGGCTACACAACCAGAACAGTCTAATGAAGTTATGCCAAGTCATTATTATAATTGGTCTGACCTTATCTGGAGTATCTTGCCCAAATATATTTGCTATGCTTCAAAAGACTATATGTACAACTCTTGCATGTGCTGATAATGACAAGAAAAATGAAAAATAGAAGAGGCATGAGAAAAGATTAAAGGAGAATAAGCTCTATATTTTCAGAACAAGTTTAAGAGTCATCATTGGTGTATATTAATTATTAAACCGCAGCAAGTGAATCCAGAATATTACTTCACTGTAAGTTAGTACAGTTGGACAATACACCATAAATATAAGTTAAAAGCTATTTGTAACAGACACTCAATGGGTGGTACTTTGAAATAATCAGCGCGATCATCAAGCCAAAGCTATCAAGGAGTTTTGGGTATGTGGTTGGGTTAGATGAACTCAATGGATGGAATGGCCTTCCAAAACTGTAAAGAAATAACACCACAGAGGCCAGTATTCCATCACCAAGTCACCCTTTATTTAGACATGCACAGTACTTGACACTAGTTCAGTTTCCTCAGAGCCAGGTCTCACAGTAAGCAGAATCTTTGACACTCTTTTATTATTTTTCATATTTTATTAAACAATTGACAGTTTACACAAACAATTAACATTTACAGCTGTATACAGAGAAACAGCAAGTTTACATGGGAGAGGAATGGCAAAGCCAGGCCCCAAACCCTACTGTTTCAAACAGTTTTCAGGGAAATGAGAAACCTCAAATCCCAGTTTTAATCATTATAAAACAGTAACAGTGACACTTGTACATGTAAGACAGTCCAATTACACAAGAAAAAGTGCATCAATACAGACCCCAGCAAACACAACAAGCCCCCCCACCCCGGTCCCTCCCACCTTCCGGCTACTCTAAGGCAGCCCGCCCCTACACACCTTCCGGCTCGCAGTCCACCCCATGCCCCTTCCAGTTCTCGGTCCGCCCTGACACACCTTTCAACCGCCTCTAGGACAGCCCCCCTGGTACCTGCCCGGGGTACACTCTTTTATATCTGCCAGTCAGGGGTCCTTGATTGGACCATTTTCTATGAGGTCCACCTGGCTGACCCTGTTACAATTGGTATATCCCACCTCCTCTAAGTCCAGGGAGGTAGACCTGTTTTTTATATTGCAGCCTATCCTGGGGCATTTTCACAATTGGGTCTAGTTCCTCCATCTCAGCCTTGGATACAGGCACCATATACCGCATTGTAGCCTCGTGTATCTTGGAAGAAATTCATCATCTTCTTCTGGTGGTAAAGGCATCTTGGCTGTGACATCAATGTGTTGATTTCAGATTCTGAGATTTCTTTGATGCTGGACAGTGGGGGAGAACCCATGGTTCTGACAGCATTCTCAGGGGTTGGGTATGTTTCACTCCTGTCCCATTTGTGAGTTTGCAGCCTTCATGTGGTCCACATGCTTGCGCAGTACCATCTCACATACCCAAACATTGTATGTCATGGGACCTGACCTTGCACGACCATGCCTCTTACCCATGCAGTGCCATTCCCGTGGTTCCTGTACCAAACATCATCTCTTGAAGTAAACTGTCTCTCTCAGAATCTTGTGTCCTGTACTGGCTGTTTCACACTGCCAGTCAGGTCTGGGAAGATCAGATTTAACCTGGTGCAGGTCTTTTCCCCATTAGCGAGTCTGCTGGAGATGTCCCTGTAGTTCCATGAGGGGTCGTCTGATAATCAAACAGGAACCCAGTACTATTTGGTATCAAATTAACTTAAAGGCTGTTTCTTTAAGTCTGTCTTTAAGGTTTGGACTGCTCTTTCCACCAAACCATTGGGCAATGGATATTAAGGAGCTGTCCTTTTATGGCAAATGCCAGTTGACTCGAGGAAATAGTCAAATTCTCAGCTGGAATGATGGCCCATTGTCTGCGACCAACACTTCTTTATGCGTTGCAAAAAATGCTTGCAGGTTTTCTGTCACTGTCCCTATGTTTGATGGATGAACTCTGTACATGTCCAATGGCTCTGAATGGGTATCCACAATGGCTAAGAACATTGAGTCCATGAAAGGGCAGGCATAGTTGAAGTGTAACTGAGTCCAGGATTCACCCAGCCATTCCTATGAATGAGAGAGATCTGCTGGCAGTAGTTTTTGTCCTTGTTGGCCCATCAACATGGCTATGTCTGCATACAGTCCTGGCTGCCAGACATAACCTCTCACTAACATCTTCATTTTGGACAGCCCTACTGGAGTTCAACCAGTTTCTGGCAGTGACCTTTGCGTGGGATGATCACTCATGCCATCCTCTACTGGCAGGCTGTCATTCTCTCCGGATCCAGAAAGGTTTCAATTCTGATAGTGAAGGGTCTTAGGTTTTCCCCATTACCACCAGCTGTTTAGTTTTGTCAGAACCAGATCTTTTTGCGTCCACATTCTGATATTGTCAGTGAATGCCTAGAAGGATGTCCAGAAAGTTTAAAACCAGAACGGACTCTTCCAGTGATGGCACCACCGGTATTATATCTGCCAGTGGGAGGGAGCTCAAGGCATCCATGTTTGCTATTTAGCCTTCCGGACGGTGTTTGAACTTGGAATTGTACACAGTTAGAATGAGAGCCCACTGCTGAATTCAGCTTGAGGCTATGGGTGGTATGGCTTTGTCCTCTTATTCAGTGCAACTAATCAATCTTCATCTGGAATTTCTCTGGATCAAGGTAATTCATGTTCTATGAGGTCTACTTAGCTGACTTTGTTATAGTCACTACACGTGACTTCACTTGTTAAATGATCCACAAACACAAGACCCTGAATTTCTACAGCAGTCCTCCTATTTGTCTGCAATAACATTAACATCAACTTCTTGCAATTTCTGCTGATCCTCTGCTAAATTAATCCTGCTTGATCCAGAGAAATTCCAGATGAAGATTGATTAGTTGCACTGAATAAACTGGGATATGTACTACTATTGGCGTACAATTAACAGCCTCAAAGAGTCAGTGGATTAGTTTATACATAATCCACTGATTGAGATATAGTACTTACAATGTTGTAAACAACCGGGGCCATGATATATGTTTTCATGAATCTCGGTTTGTAAAAATTAGATACCTGAATATCTTTATCCCATATTGATACTCTCATGATGAAAATGTTATTGAACAAAAGACCAAGATTATGATAACCCTTATTTCCATATGATAGTTTATGCTAGATTTAAATATGTTAGTACTGATTTTTCCCTTGCCTTGTGTATTATATTCAATAGTAATTTGGCATAATATCATACTAGCCTTAAGGCAAAATTTATCCTGCCAAGACAAGGATAATGTTTCCAGCAGAGGACAATACAATGCATTCATTTTGAATGAAGCAATTATCAACTCTAAGTAGCATGGTTAAGCTTTAAATGGCTGTCATAACAGGGGTGACTCTGTTGTTCTCAGCATGAAAGAATGGAATATAAAAAATTGTTTAACTTCATGCACATTAGATTCTATTACTGAGAGTTAAAATGCTAAAGAGATCAACTGTAGGGGATTGAAGTGGCTATTCTTATTCCAGAATGTTCTTATGTGATTATTAATGATGGCACACCAGAATTACTGCTCACAAGCTATTACTTTAAAACAGCTCAATTCTCAAAAAAAAATCAAAGACCACGAATACCATTAAAGCATGCTCAGTATCTGTTGACTATCGGCAATGATATTTTCCTGCCTTGAGTGCAGTGTCACTTGAATCCAACTCTCCGAAGATTAGCATCTGGGAGGAACAGCAGGTTAATATATTGTTACTTCTCTTTTAGGAACTGGATTTATGCTCAGTCTAGACTGATAGGGTAAAAGCCTTCTGTCAGATGGATGTTAGATAACCTCAAGTGTGCGGCTCCTTGCAAGCATAGACACACAACATTATTAGGTACCAATTCAGTAGAATTATTAAACTGATCAACACTTTCAAATATGACTGAAGCAAATCTGATATTTGAAGTCGTTTGATAAGAAAGAACCTACAATTATATGGTGTTATAATAAAGTAATGGTTAATGTTGAAACTGCATTAAGCTCCAACTAACCTGATAACGTTAAACAGTTTTAGCAAGAGAACAAAGGAGATGAGTTATGTGGTCTCAATGGAGACAGGCATATTATTTCTTGCTGGAGACAGTTTTTTGTAATCATGCCCAACTAATCAACACAACTTGTACTTCTTGCTATCCTGCAACAAACCACATTTTGTTGTGTAAGACAAATAGCTTTTCTTTGGAGACACAAAAGAGATTTATCCTCCACTATTGTTAATCAGATTACTTACAGTGTGGAAACAGGCCCTTCGGCCCAACAAGTCCACACCAACCTGCCGAAGGGCAACTCACCCAGTCCCGTTCCCATCCACCTAACACTACAGGCAATTTAGCAAGCCAATTCACCTAACCTGCACATTTTTGGACTGTGGGAGGAAACCCACACAGACACGGGGACAATGTGCAAACTCCACACAGACAGTCGACTGAGATGGGAATTAAACCCGGGTCTCAGACGCTGTGAGGCAGCAGTGTTAACCACTGTGCCACCATGCCGCCCACAATTAGATAGGCCTTCAGCCTAACACAGAGAGGAGGATGAGTGGCAGTACTCTCGTCTGACTGCAATACACCAGTCGATTCTACCAGAACATATGACGTGGTAATCAGCATTAATATTGCAATAACAGTGAAAATAAAAGTCTACCCAGGAAAAATAATTCAGAAGCCAAATGAATGAGATACTTTAAGAAGAGTACAGCTTTAAGTAGACTCAGTCTTCAGCAGCTGAGAACACAAACAGACCAGTAGTCAATCACACTCCTGGAAACAACAGCAGCAGAAGTACGGTACTACAGAACAACCTCACCTAGTGCTGGTAAAAGCTGCAGGAAAAACAGTGTGGTTCAGAACGTGAGAAAAATCGAGCCACAGTAGTAAGTGTCAGAATCCTTTCAGAAGAAAGATACAGAGGCAACAGTTTGCATCTCCTTGAGTAAAGTTAGAACTCCGGACAGGCTGGGGTGGGGGGGTGGGGGGAAATAAGTTTTAAAATAATGGTGCAAAAGACCAAGTTGGAAAAGGTAGGAATACTCACCCTACAAAATGAGCATTGCAGGCATCATGAGCAACCTCCATAAGGCAAGGCTGCAGTAGACTGAACAAGAGCCAAAATTAAAACTTATACTGAGGCAGAGTATCGGAAAGTTCACAGTGTACATTTATGGTAACAATAGGGGAAGTTACAAGATTTTGAAGATAGAATCTAACTGAAGAAGAAAAGAAGAGTAATTTTAAAATTGGAACAGCGTTTTAGAGTCATAGAGATATACAGCACGAAAACAATCCTTCTGTCCAACTTGTCCATGCTGACCAGATATCCTAGACTAATCTAGTCTAATTTATCAGCACTTCACCCATATCCCTCTAAATCCTTCCTATTCATAAACCCATCCAGGTCCCTTTTAAATGCTGCAATTGTACCAGCCTCCACCACTTTCCCTGGCAGCTCGCTCCATTCATGCACCACCCTCTGTATGAAAAGTTGCCCCTTAGGTCTCTTTTAAATTTTTCCCTTCCCACCCCTAAACCTATGTCCTCTAGTTCTGGTCTCCCTCACCTTAAGCAAAAAAACCTTGTCTATTTACCCTATGATTTTAGAAATCTCTCTAAGCTCATGGCTCAGTCTCCGATGCTCCAGGGAAAACAGCCCTAACCTATTCAGCCTCTCCTAAGCTGAAACCCTCAAACGCTTTGTGTAATTTTTTTCTGAGCTCTTGCAAGTTTCACAACATCCCTCTGATAGGTGGGAGAATAGAATTGCACTAAATATTCCTAAAGCGGCCTAACTAATGTCTTGTACAACTGCAACATGACCTCTCAACTCCAATACCCAAAGCTCAGATCAATAAAGGAAAGGATACTTCACTATCTCATCTACCTACAACTCTACTTGCAAAGAACTATGAACCTGCACTCCTCGGTCTCTTTATTCAACAATACTCCCCAAGACCTTACCATTAAGTGTATAAGTCCAGCCCTGATTTGCTTTTCCAAAATGCAGCATCTCACATTTATCTGCATTAAACTCCATCTGCCAATCCTCAGTCCATTGACCCATCTGATCAAGATCCCATTGTACTCTGAAGTAATCTTCTTTGCTGTCCACTACACCTTCAATTTTAGTGTCATCTGAAAACTTACTAACTATACTTGCTATGTTAACATCCAAATCATTTATATAAATTATGAAAAGCAATGACCCGGCACTGATCCTTGTGACACACTACTAGTCACAGGCGTCCAATCTGAAAGGCAACCCTCTATCAACACCCTCTGTCTTCTACTTTTGAGACAGTTCTGTATCTAAATGGCTAGTTGTCCTTGTATTCCAAGTGATCTAACCTTGCCAACTGTCTACCATGAGGAACCTTGATCGAACACCTTATTGAAGTCCATACAGATCACATTCACTATTCTGCCCTCAGCAATCCTCTTTGTTACTTCCTTAAAAAACTCAATCAAGTTAATGAAACATAGTTTCCTATGCACAAAGCAATGTTGACTATCGCTAATCAGTTCTTGCCTTTCCAAATACATGTAAATCCTATCCCTCAGGATTCCCCCCAACAACTTGCCTACCACTGATGTCAGACTCACCAGTTTATAGTTCCCTGGCTTGTCCTTACCACTCTCCTTAAACAATGGCACCACATTAGCCAACCTCCAGTCTTCCAGCATCTCACCTGTGACTATCGATAATACAAATATCTCAGCAAGAGGCCCAGCAATCACCTCCTTAGCTTCCCATAGAGTTCTAGGGCACACCTGATAAGGTCCTAGGGATTTATCCACCTTTATGCATTTCAAGACATCCAGCACTTCCTCCTCTGTATTATGCACATTTTGCAAGATGTCACCATCTATTTCCTCACATTCCATATCTTCCATGTCCTTCTCCACAGTAAACACTGATGCAAAATACTCATTTAGTATCTCCCTCATCTCCTGTGGCTCCACACGTAGGCTGCCTTGCTGATCTTTGAGTGGCCCTATTCTCTCCCTAGTTATCCTTTTGTCCTTAATGTATTTATAAAACCCTTTGAGATTCTCCTTAACTCTACTTGCCAAAGCTACCATATGTCCCCTTTTTGCCCTCCTCATTTCCCTGAT
Organism: Hemiscyllium ocellatum; assembly: GCF_020745735.1. NCBI lineage: Eukaryota > Metazoa > Chordata > Chondrichthyes > Orectolobiformes > Hemiscylliidae > Hemiscyllium > Hemiscyllium ocellatum. Next base: position 55,592,416 of record NC_083410.1, on the reverse strand, counting down.
AAGTATGCTCCTATTGCTTTTATATGCTTCGAAGGATTCATTTAATCTCTGCTGTCTGTACATGACATATGCTTCATTCTTTTCCTTAAACAAACCTTCAATTTCTTTAGTCATCCAGCATTCTCTACACATACCAGTCTTGCCTTTCACCCTAACAGGACCATATTGTCTCGGGCTCTCTTTATTCCATTTTTGAAGGCTTCCCATTTTCCAGCTGTCCTTTTACCTGCAAACATCCGCCCCTTTTGAGTGTCCTTGCTTAATACCGTCAAAATTAGCCTTCCTCCAATTTAGAACCTTAACTTTTAGATACAGTATAATTTGGATAAATGTGAGGATATTCACTTTGGAAGCAAATCCAAGGCAGCAGATTACTACCTGAATAGCTGTAAATTGGGAGAGAGGAGAGTGCAGCGGGATCTGGGTGTCCTCATGCACCAGTCGCTGATGGTAAGCATGCAGGTGCAGCAAGTGATAAAGAAAGCAAATGGGATGTTGGCCTTCATTGCGAGAGGTTCCGAGTACAAAAGCAGGGATGTGTTGTTGCAGTTATACAGGGCCTTGGTGAGGCCACATCTGGAATATTGTGTGCAGCATTGTTCTCCTTTTCTGAGGAAGTACACTCTTGCTCACAAGGCAGTGCAGCAAAAGCTTACCAGGCTGATTCCGGAGATATCAGGACTGAAATATGAGGAGAAGTTGACTAGGTTAGGATTATTTTTAGCTGGAGTGTGAATGGGAATACATTGCCACAGAAGGCTGCGAAGGCCAGGTCATTAGTGTATTTAAGACTGAGATAGATATGTTCTTGAGTGTCAAGGGGATCAAGGGCTACAGGGAGAAAGCGGGACAACAGGGTTGAGAAACTTATCAGCCATGACTGAATGATGGAGCAGACTCGATGAGCTGAATGGCCTAACTTCTGCTGCTATATCCTATTGTCTAAAATCCCTCAAAAAGCTAGCAGCTCTTAGAACCACAACTTTTTTCCTATCTTCCATCTTGTAATAAAATCAGAATATTCATAATTTAAATTATGGTTTTGGCGGGAAAATTTATTAAAGTAGCAGCCACAATAGATTATTGAAAATATTGTGCAAGGGAATGACATTTGTATTTTAGACTGTGAAAAACAGGAAAACATCCATTTTTACCCTAAAGAATTGGGAAAATTTTTCATCTTGGCTGCAGAAGGCAGAACAACTTGGAAAATGTAGGAATCCACCATTTTGATTGTGAAAAAAAAAATGAGGAATCCCCAGTATTCAGTACAGAGATACAAGGTTGCTATTTATTAAAATTTGAAATGTCAAAATACTACAGCATTGCCATAGTGGAGAATTTAAAACTTTCTTAGAATAAAATACTGCAGCGTTGCTAAAATAGATAAAAATATTTGCAAAGAGCATACAGTTATATAGCATTAAAGGTTTGCAATGTTGTTTAGACAAAATAATTAAAACAGCTTTGATTTAATGCAAGATTATGAGCTTTAAAATCAACAGTACTTTATATTTGCTTAGCCATCAAATTGTTACAGGAAACAAAATACCAGGTTTGAAATGCTACAGATTTAATACAGCTTCAAAGAAATCAGCTAAAAAGAACCACATTAAGAAGAAATGAAGGAGAAGTGATACTACCAAAAAGATAATGTCTCAGAAATTCTGATCAGGGTCAGAAAACCTTTTCCTGAATCCTTGCGTACCAAAAAGGAAACACATTTTGATCTGTACTGTGTTGAGGATTCCTGTGTAGAGTCTCTTGTTTTCAATAGAAACCTAACTAGCATCCTTGCAGCCAGGTGCTAAGTCTGTGGATAAGTCCATGGTTACGAAAATTATTTCATTGGGGGCAGATATGTTGTGGGGTCAGGGTCAGACAATTTGTCAAGTTGTGAAAGGGAGTGTCTATTCGGGAAGGACAATGCTTGATTGGGGGAATGTTAAGTCAGGAGTTGAGATTGGGAATTATTGGATTAGTGGGGAGCTTGTCTCATTCAGCCTGTCCTGATCAGGTGGATGTTGTCAGGTTAGAAAATTGATGGGTGTGTGGATCAGTGAGGTGTCAGATCAAGCAGGAATTGGGTGAGGATTGTGGTGTTTGGGGGTGTCAGGTGTAGAGGTGGGTATTGGAACAGCACGGTGGCACAGTGGTTAGCACTGCTGCCTCACAGCGCCTGAGACCCGGATTCAATTCCCAACTCAGGCGACTGACTGTGTGGAGTTTTCACGTTCTCCCCGTGTCTGCGTGGGTTTCCTCCGGGTGCTCCGGTTTCCTCCCACAGTCCAAAGATGTGCGGGTCAGGTGAATTGGCCGTGCTAAATTGCCCGTAGTGTTAGGTAAGGGGTAAATGTAGGGGTATGGGTGGGTTGCGCTTCGGCGGGTCGGTGTGGACTTGCTGGGCCGAAGGGCCTGTTTCCACACTGTAAGTAATCTAATCTAGAGGGGTTCAGGTTGAGTAGGGTGAGGTGTCAGCTTAGGGGTTTGTCAGGTACTGGGAGCTAATGGATGTGTCACGGTGGCTCAAGTCAGCAAGTTATTAGGTCAGCAAAATGGTGGATCAGGGATGGATATTGGGTCTGGGGTGGTATAGTTTCTGTACTGGGCTGAGAGGCGTATTTGATTGTGTGTTGTGGCAATGTGTGAGGTGGGTATTATATGGAAGTTGATCTGGTTAAGGTTTGGTGTCAGATCAGGAATGTCACAGCTTGGCAGGTGGTCATTTTGGGGAAATGTTGCATTTGGCCATTGGGAACATAGAGTGGAGAATTTTTATTTCAAAAAATATACTTTATTCATAAAATCATCTGTAAGTATCTATACATATTATAAATCAGTTCTGACAGTCTTTGCAGAGAAATAAAACAATAGAACAGTGGAATTTTGTCACTTCTCAGAGCTCCTGCACACATGCAAAAAACACATGCATTTTCTACTTATGCATGAAACTACTTATGTTCATTTTGAGACAGAGGGTGTGACAACTGAATGAACACTCATTATAATTTGGCAGCGGTCTTTCACCACTGTGTATTGACAGCAGCTACCCAAGCTTTCCTGCGTCCCTCAGCACATAATGCAAGACCTTGGAGTGTGCCCATCTGCAAAACTGAGTCAAAGTCAACTTTTTACACTGGAAGACCAGCACATTTCAGGCAGAACAAAGAGTGTCTTTCACTGAGTTGATGGTCCTCCAGGAGTAGTCAATGTTTGTCTTGGTGTGAGTCCCAGTGAACAGACAGTAGAGCCCAGAGTCCTGTGTCACAGAGCTACTCAGGATGAACCTGGACAAAAACCACTGCATCTTCCTCCTGACATTCTTTACAGAGGCACATTCCAGAAGGAGATGAGTGACAGTCTCTTGACTGGCATAACTGCTTCGAGGGCAGTGTGTGGTAACACACAGAGACTGGACGTGCATGAAGGATCTGATGGGCAGTGTCCTTCTCATCACCAGCCAAGCAATGTCTTGGTGCTTGTTCGGGTGATAATGTGTTCTGCAAATGGCTTTGACAGTCTGCTCAGGGAACCATGCAACAGGATTCACCATCGCCTTTTCCCATGGGATCTTGAGGATGCTACACGCTGACCACTTCCTGATGGACTTGTGGTCAAAGGTGTCTCTCTTTGCAACTTTTTTCCACAAATGACAGGTGATACAGAATTGTCCAACAATACCACTCCTTCGCAACTAGGCAATGGCCTCGTGAGATTATCACTAGACTATTAATCCACTCACTCAGCTAATGTTCTGGGACTTGAGTTTGAATCCTGCTACAGCAGATGGTGCAATTTGAATTCAATAAAATATATGTGGAATTAAGAATCTGCTGATGATCATGAAACCATTGTCAATTTTTGGAAAACCTCATCTGGCTCACTAATGTCCTTCAGGGAAGAAAATCTGCCGTATTTAACTAGCCTGGTCTACATGTGCCTCCAGACCCACAGTAATGCAGTTGACTTGCAATTGTCCTCTGAAATGGTCTAACAAGTTAATTTGTTCTAACAATCACCACAAAATCTAAAGAAAAAACGAAACCAGACAGACCACTTGCTGTCAATTAGGCAAAAACAGCTCTGTTAATGTGCCAAAATTGGGAAAGCTGTCTCACAGCCTGACAAAGTCATACTCATGGAGCTGTACCTGACAGGCAATGTCTCAGACACAACCATCACCATCCTTGGATATATCCTGTCCCACTGGCAGGACAAACCAAATAAAGATGGTGACTGAATGGTATACAGTCTGGAGAGAGTTGCCCTGGGAGTCCTCAACATTGACTCCAAACCCCAGAAGGTTTGTGGCTTCAGGTTAAACATAGGCAAGGAAACCTCTGTCCTCCCTCAGCTGATGAATCAGTACTTCTCCATGTTAAACAACGCTTAGAGGAAGCATTGAGGGCACAAGATGTACTCTGGGTGAGGGATGTCAATAAATTCTCTGACCAGTATAACTGGCCTGGAAGTTGGCAGCATCAGTGGGAGCTGCTGCAGGATAGCCAGCCACTCACTCTTTACCACTGGGATGTACATGTTAATCAGTTTCAGCGGAATGTTTCTTTACATAATGTCTGCCAGTAGGAGGCGTCCACCGCCCCACCCCCCACCATTAACCTCAGAGATGTTGAAGGTACCTCCTTGCAGCAGAATAGCCAGGCCATAGAACCAGCAACTGCTTCCCCCCCCCCCCCCCACAACCGATCGCAATGAATGCTGATGCCCCACAAGCTCGACACTTTCCTGTAGCTGACGAGCTGTAGTATGCCATACTCCTGCAAAAACAGAAGGTCTGCTTTGTCATCTTTGTTGCTGGCCCCTTAGGCCAAAGTGGAGACATAGGCTAAAGTGAGGACTGCAGATGCTGGAAACCAGAGTTTAGATCAGAGTAGTGCTGGAAAAGCACAGCAGGTCAGGCAGCATCCAAGGAGCAGGAAAACCAACGTTTCAGGCAAAAACCCTTCATCAGGAAGTGGAGACATATCATGCAGTGGATTTAATGCTCCTCCTGTTAATACTGGTGCTATGTTTTAGACCCATTTGATTACCAACTTCTCCCATGGTCTTGTTACTGGGGGGAGTCCCTGTACCCCCATGGTGTGGGCCAACTGTTGGACTGTTGCACAACTGAGGTAACCGTCCGGTGCCTCCCTGGGACTGCTGCATTGTTCAGGTGGAATAGGGTCAAGGAAGAAGCCCGTGATGCAGCCCAGGCCAGGGATCAATCTTGGAATTTTTCTGTAAATTGAGAAACAGAGTTAATGTTTGAGTCTAAAGAACCTTCTTTGGAACTGGGTAGAAAATAACTTGCCTCACACAGAGTAAGAAATAGAGTCAACAACCTGATGTGAATCAGTGAATATGTGACATGTAAATGTTTGATGATGCTGGTTTAAAGGAAGAAAATGGTGGAAAACATCAGCAAGTCAGCTAGGAATATGGAGAGAACAACATATTAATTGGTTAAAAATGCTACAAGGCCCATTAATGGACATTGGAATCACATGGAATGCACAATTAACCTGTGTCCATTGAAAGTAATGCAAACACGTTTGTTAGATCAACTGACATATCGTTTCTAACTTTCTGTCTTTCTCCTTTCTTGAATAAGATTGTCACATTTGATGCCTTCCAGTCTACTTGAATGTTTCTAGACCTAGGGAACTTTGAAACATGCAACTGAAATAACTCTACAAGGACAGTATCTCATTACCATGTCACCCTTTATTTACGCGTGGAGAGTCCTTGACACTGATCCAGCTCTCAGAATGAACAGAATCTCTAACACGTCTGTTCATTTCTTTTTTTTGTTTCTTTTTTTTTAATTAACCCCCACCCTACTGCCTAACTGCGGTGGTGCTTATATTTTCCCCCAGCACCCGTGTTGTGTGTGTACAGGTGTGAGACACAGTGAGAGACACAAGGTGTACGAATCTTTATTCAATTTCCACCACCAGGAAGAAAGGAAACAACTGAGTGGCCTGTGACAAGCAGTGCCCTTCACAAAGGGCAATGCTGTTTGGTCAACCAGTGAAGGGAAAGGCAGGGACTAAATCAAAAACACGTCTGTTCATATCTGTGAGCCAGTGCTCCCTGATTAGACCAAATTAATAGCTCCAATCAGGGAGCTCATATTCTATGAGTTTAGCATTCACTATGGCAACCATTGTATAGTGTTTGGCAATCAATTCTTTAAAGACCAAGAGAACAGGGCTTTCTGTCCAGAAGACTTGCCAATTTTTTTGTCACATTTATTTTCCTAGTACTTTTCCTCCAGTTAATATTGATTGTTTTAAGTTCCTCCCTCTGTTTTTGTCAATGATATCTGATTATTATTGCAATGATCTTAGTGCGCTCTTCTCAGAAAACAGCTGTAGAATTATTTTCCAGACTATTTGCCATTTTCTTGTTTCCCAAAACTATTTCCCCAGTATTATTCTCTAAAGGACTAATGTTTATTTGAGCTACCTTATTTCTTGGTGATTTATCCTCATAGTCTAACCTCACCTTTTTTGGTTATCTTGTGGTGTTTTGGAAAATGCTCCCAATCTTCTTACCCATCACTAATCTTCACAACATTTCACACAGTTTCCTTCAGTTTGATATCATGTTTACCTTTCTTTGTTCATCATGGATGAATTCTTCTTGCAGAAACTTTCTTGCTTAATGGAATATATATTTTTTTCAGATTTATTAAACAAGTTCTCAAATGTCATCCAGTGCCTATTTATTGTCTCATCAATTTTCCCATCTATTTTAGCCAACCCTGTCTTCATGCCTTAGTAATTGCCTTTGTTTACAATTAAAACACGACTTGCTAATTCACGTTTTCCTCCCCTCCCTCAATGATTGGAGTCCAACAACGTGCAAAAGGTTTGGCACCAACCAGTCCAAATCAATCCATCCACCCACCAACCCATACATTCACCTGCTCCACAAGACCTGCAGCAGAGGCCAAGTGAAAGATTTACTGCAGCAGCTCACTAATCTCCTTTAACAGCTCCATCCAAACTCATGATTTCTACCATCTAGAAGGACAGGGGCAACAGATGTTTGGGACCACTACAATTTCGACATTCCCATTCAAGTCACATATTATGCTGACTGAGATCAATCTAATAGCAGTCTGCTTGTACCTATACCAAATGCAGTATAGTGGTCATGAAAGTGGCTCACTGGCACCTTCTGAACAGCCATTAGAATGGGTAACAAATATTGGCCACCTTCCAAGAGAAAAAATGAAGACAAGCTTTAACATAATACACAAGCATGATTACTTCCAGTTCCCATACATTACTGAATGAGAGAAGTTATAAAATTAAATTAGAACGGGGGCCATTGTCATGCCCATCCCAATGGGGGAGGTGGGGTTTAACATTTCCCAAGTATTTTTTTTCTGTTATGACAAAACAATAGTGAAAAATAATGCAGCTTTTTTTTAATGCACAATATATCAAGCAGGATGCCTGAAACCTTCATTATTGCAGCATCTAACATCGACATGCATTGTGACTGATCAGCAACTCTGCATTGCTATTCATCTCATTTGCGGTCCTCCTCCCCAAGTTCAGCTTGTCTATCAGTGTTATATACAGGTTGCTTCATCCAATTTTCTGAACCATTTCCTCCAATTGGCATTGCCTGACCTTTGTTCTTGCAATTTAGCACGACAACAATTGTGCAATAAATAATGGCTGATTTGCTTGTAGTATTCCATATTGCTTTTCAAATTAATGTTTGGAATGCACAAAATCTCTGTTTTAGCTCACAGAAATAAATGAAGCTTCTGTTCCCTGCACAACATGCAATTAATTGGAGGACTGAGTCTTAGTGGAGCTGAGCATTTTTGGACTGATCTGAACTATATCAACGGCTTGACAACATGTTTCCTAGGCAGCAGTCTAGCTAGTACTCTGATCTGACTAATTGTGATATCTTTGGGCTAAGTATAAGAAGTACCAGCCAGAATGCAAATGATGAACGCTGTAAAATCAAGCCATCACTGTTTAATGCAAAGCTAATGGAGATGGGCATCAGAGATGGAATTTAGTGCACTCCTCCATTGCATGCTTGATTGTGGACAGTATCACATCCAACTGGAAGCTGTGAGTGGAGACTCCATCATATTACTGGCTCCATCCTGATTAAATTCATGGTAGGTTGGTGCATGGATGGTCTACCCACCATGATGGCAGTGAGACCCTAGGTGGGAAATTAATGTTCATTAAGGGCAGCATCCCATTGACAGTGGTACTATGTTAGTAGGAGGCAGTGACTTTCCTTGTGGGAAACATAACAAAGAAACCCTCTTGCTCTTGCTAGTGTTCTCCTAGAGCAATCTCTCATTTAAAGGCACTCTGTTCCTGATTGCTGGTCCTGGGGCAGGTTCTGGTCGATCCCTACATTAAGGAATGGAAAAGATCCTCTCAAATGTGGACATTTTCCTCTGGCTGGGGAGTCATGTCTCATCTGAAGTTGACATTAATGCAAAATCTAACACTGCAACCAATCCATAATCATCGCCTTTGGATGTCTAAGCATGAGAGTCTTCAATGACTACAATATTCATACCAATGCCAAGATCCCTGTATGGAAGGCAGTCAATTTTCCAACATTTCTATATGGTTCCAAATCTTGGACTGTGCATACGTACCATCTCATGGCCATGGAGAAGTACTTTTAACATTGCATGAGGCATATTCTCCGCATTAATTTGGAGAATAGGCACGCTGACATCAATGCTTTTGAAGCAGCCAATGGCACCAGCCTTGAGGCCATGGTCATCCAAAACCAAAACCGCTGGGCTAGCCATATGGTTAGGTTGCCTGCGTTTCAACTACCAAACGAAATCAACCTTGCCATGTCCAAGGAAGGCACTCAAACAAGGAAATGCTTCAAAGACTTTCTGAAGGCTTACGACAAGACATGGAACACAGGCAACAACGCCTGTGACACCCTGACTCAGGGAAAACCAATGTAGTCGGAGAGTTTAAATGAAGGAACACAACATTTTAGAAACACCTGTCAGCAAGAGGAAGGACAGAAAAAGAAGATGATAAAGCAATGCCAGTGATACAAAGCCAAGACCTAAGTCCATTTTCCAGAAACACCTGTCAAACAGGTGGTCAGAAAAGTGGCTCTAGGACACTTCAGCCACACAAGGACCCACAGATCCCATGGCCAGTGACACAGAATTTCCTCCGTGGATAACCATTCTCATTAGCAAGTGATTCCCAACAAAGACAATTTTCCTAAGTTTACCTATTTCCTACTTTGAAACTGTATCCTTATACCCTCCTCACAAAATGTGATCTGCCATAATAATGTGGATGTTGCATTCCCATTGCCATAATGGAGCAATTGTTCCTTTCTAATCATTGTTAAAAATGGCGCCATAATTAAGTCAAGTCACCACAGTCTTATCAGAGCATGGGGCTGCTCTCTCATTAGGGAAGGAGGACTTGTGGTGATTTAAGCTGAGTACCACCAAACCTCAGGCAAGGGAAAAGTTTGAGAAGGAGAGTACATCATGGAAACACAGCTAGGTGATGGGAATTCAACCCACATTGTTAGCATCACTCTGCTTTGCAAACCAGCTGTCCAGCCAACTAAGCTAAACCGATGCCCAATCCATTATACAGTCAGGATAGGTAAAGGAGAAGTTTAAAAAGAAAGGAGTAAATGAGGAAAAGGATGTAAAAATATTTGCTTTCTTAAATTAGTAGAAAAAAAATCTAATCACCTGTTCAGAGATGTCATTAAACACCTCTGGCACAAGTGGGAGTTGAGCCCAGGCCTGTTTTGAGAGCTAAGGGGAATTCAGTGATCCAATGAACTTGTTCAGGGATGCCTACTACATGACCATTTGTTCCCTTTGGACTTGAAGCAAAACAAAGGCTGTATGGGGAGTGGAAAGAAATGGAAAGAGAGAAGTTTTATCTGGTAACAAGGTCATGAACATTTGTTGAGGAAAAGTTTAACTATACCTTTACTACAAGTTGGTGGAGCTGGTGTTGGACTGGGATGGGCAAAGTTAAAATTCACACAACACCAGGTTATAGTCTAGGTTATGAACCTGTGGGACTGTAACCTGGTGTAGTTTTTAACTTTACTATAAGAATAGATACTGTGCATATATGAAAGGACATATGTCATTGTTATGTCACAAGGCATGATCTAGATTGTAAATTATAGAATCATTGTGTCATAGAATCATAAAGCACAGAAAAAAGACTCTTCTGTCCAATTTGTTCATACCAAGCAAATTTCCCAAGCAAAACCAGTTCCACTTGCCTGTGTTTGGTCCAGATTCCTCTAAGCCTTTCTGATTCTTGTGGCTGTCCAAATGTCTTTTAAATGTTGTAACTGTACCTGCATCCACCACTTCCTCTGGCAGTTCATTTCACATCTCAACCACCTGTTGTGTGAAAATGTTGCCCCTTGGGTCCCTTTTAAATCTTTCTCCTTTTACCTAACAAATATCCCCTGTAGTTTTGAATTCCCCTGCCCTAGGGAAAAGACCTTTGCTATTCACTTAATCCATGCCCCTCATTATTTTATAGACCTCTGTGAGATCACCTCTGAACCTCCTACAGTCGATTGAAAAAAGGCCCAGCCTATCCAGCCTCCCCTTATAACTGAAACCTTATAGTCCCAGCCACATCCTGGTCAATCTTTTCTGAACACTCTTCAATTTAATAATATCTTTCCTATAATGAAATGTATACAGTACTCCAAACGTTGCCTCACCAACATCCTGTACAACCTCAAGTTATTTTTTCTTTTAGAAAACGGACTTTGTTGGAATTTTATAATGGCAACTTTAGGTCATTGATTCACATGTTAGCAGCAGTTCCAGAAACTTTCAGCAACATAATTATGTAGACAACAATTAAGAAAATGTAGAGGAATGTCTCACCAGTAAATCGTATAGAACTGTAATCACAGTAAGACAATGAGAGCATGGAACATTCCACCTCCAGCTTGCACTGGTAACTGAAGTAGACTCATCAAAATTCAGTCTGCTTGCAAAGAAAGCCACCCTTACCTCCTCAAAGGTTTGGTGGATTTTGACCAGAGGAAAAATAATTTTTAATCAGCCTGTTGAGCTATATTATGAGGCACTTCCCAGGCACGTGGGACCTGAACTTGGCCCTGCTAGAGACGCCAACACTGAGCCATAAGGGCCGCTTGTGTGCAATTAAGTAATCACTTGTTAACCTAAATGACTCAACAGTGGGCAGCATTGCAGGACTAAAACTGCTATACAGTGTGGAAACAGGCCCTTCAGCCCAAAAAGTCCACACCGACCCACCACCCCCTATTCTTCTACATTTACCCCTTTACCTAACACTACGGGCAGTTTAGCATGGCCAAATCACCTGACCTGCACATCTTTGGACTGTGGGAGGAAACCAGAGCACCTGGAGGAAACCTATGCTGACACAAGGAGAATGTGCAAACTCCACACAGTCAATCGCCTGAGTCAGGAATTGAACCCGGGTCTCTGACGCTGTGAGGCAGCATTGCTAACCGCTGTGCCACCGTGCAGCGCACATTTTGAATGGTTTAATTACACAACATTCAAAATCTTGAATCAATCTGATTTCACTTTCCAGGAAAGGGATTATCTCCAAGCAAGCAGCAAGGCTACCCTGTATGCCTTCTCAAAGTCTGATTTCTGAAAATGTTCCTGCCTTTGTCTGAAAGGTAAATTATTTTCTGGTCTACATACATCACCTTGCATCTTTAAAATGACTTGACCAATAATAACAGAAGATAAGGTGAATAAAGGAAGCAAAAATAGAAATTGTTGGAGAAACTCAGCAGGTCTGTCAACATCTGTGGAGAGAAAACAGAGTGAATGTTTTGAGTCCAAATACCCTTCAAGAGATGGAGTTTGTAAGGTACTAGAGATGCCCTCTTTTACCATCCCCTGTATACAACAATACTCAATAAAGTTATCAATCATCACTCACTTGAGAATCGACCCAATGTTCTAGATGTTCTAGATCCAGAAGTTGTTCAGCAAATTGATAATTGTGGAAGTATCATGGCCAAAAGCAAGGCAGTCTCTATTGTGAAAATATGCACCCCCTTTTCTCAACAGTATCAGGAAAAATGGAATTTAATCTTCAGCTTCAATTATGCTTCACTTTATATTTTTACTATAAGAATAAATATTGTGCAAATGTGAAAGGAACTATGTCATCATTATGTCACAAGGCATGATCTCTATTGTAAATTATAGAATAATAGACTCTGTAAGGCACTAGAGATATCCTTTTTTACCATCCTCTGTTTACAATATATACCTTGAAATCTTCTCTATCCCCACGCTGCCCTGTGGCTGTCTTACAACACATTTCAAGCTCTGTGGGCCTGATTCCTATTTCACGTTGTTCCCCTTCAAAATAAAAATCTGACAATTTGGGTCACTTTTTCAAGGGTCTGGCTCATGGAGCTCAGAAGTGCTCTAACTCTGAAATTCAGGTCAATATTTCAAAAGTACTTGACTGGCTATTGAGATTTTTGGAACCCAGGGATCAACAAGGATATATTGTCTCATATCAGCTTTATATTTGCTTACAGAAGTGTTTCATATTTTATCTTGGAGTGCATTGATTTGTGATATAGTGTGTCATTCTTCACACTCTGAACTCACACATTTCTGCATCCATTTTATTTTCATTGATTGTTAAATGATATCTCCATTCCTTCCCTTCCTGGATCATGCTCAGCCTCTTCAGTTTCAGTTATTCTCCAGAAAGCAAGCTCTTTAACAAACTCCACATAATTGGAATGTAAAATCATTCTCGTTAAGCAGATGTCAAGTCTTTTAATTGTAAATTTGTGATGTAAATATTCACCCTTCCAAAAATATAATTCATATATATCTTCCTCCGTGCTCCTGACCTTATCGCTCGCAGTTACAAATGCTTCATTTGCACATTAATGAGTTTGTCACTGTCAGATGCTTGTATAATTCTTTACACATACTTTAAAGCACCTCTCAACACTGATTCTTAACTAACTGTGTTTCAGCAGATTTTGCATGGGCAACATTCCATGCAAATTTTGGGAGAAGATGTTGTAAATGTAAACAGTATCATTCTGAACAGCACAAGGAAATGATTTGTGAAAAATTATCAAATGGAATAGAATGTTAACATAGTAGTTATGTTACTGGGCTGGCAATCCAAAGGCCTGCACTGGGAATGTGAGATCCGATAGAGTCAAATTCAGTTGATGAGATTTAAAAAAACTATTTTTAGTAATTGTGATTGTGCAGCTACCAGAGGTTCATGAAAAATAAAACTCATCTCTTTCACTGATGCCCTTCCAGGAAGGAATTTTGCACCTATCAGGTCTGCCCTGTATATGACTTCAGACATACAATGATGTGATTGACTCCTAACTGCCCTTTGGAATTGTCTAGCAACACAACTGCATAAAAAACATTATGAAAATATACAAGAAAATTAAAACTAGCAAGATCCCCTGGCATCAACCTATGCACTGAACACATATTTGCTCACAGCTGGGGATTTGTGACAAAATTGGTAGAGCTGTACCACAGACAAGTCTAACATAGTCCTATTTCCTGAAACATATCTATCAAACGATATTCCAATTTTCCAGACTCGTTCCTCACTATCTGCTTCACTAACAACACCGACCCAGCAGAGGTGGTGACACAGTTTGATACATTCTGGAGGAGGTGGCTCTGGAAATACACAAAATTGTCTCCAGACCCCACGTAGTCTCATGGCTTCAGATCAAATTCCAGCAAAGAAAGCTCTTGCTGATTTTCCCCTAATGCCTTTCCTCAGCTGACTAATCAGTACTCCTCCAGGACAAAACAAAACACTTGGATGAAGTACCAGGCATATCAAAAGAATGGGATGTAATCTGGGTGGAAGGCTTCAACATCCATCAGCAAATCACAAAGCTGACCAAACCCTGAGTGACATGTCTGTAAGACCAGACTCTTGGCATTTGGTCAGGGAACCAACTTAGAGACGACCAATATAAGCAATTTGTGGATACTTCATACTGAGGACACTGTGCTAAATGGGACATTTTCAGATTAAATCCAACAGCTTAGAAACAGACATCATGAAGATCTGTAGGCAATCAACACAGAAGAATCACATTCGACCCCAAACTGTGACATTTACGCCTGGTATATCCCTCAAGTTAACTCTATCATAAAGACAATTGTCCAATCCTGGTTCCGTATGGGGTGTAAGAGAACATGACAGGATCAGCATGATATTTAGTAACAACAAATCTAGTCATGTACAAACTAAACAATGGATGCAGGATGTTGTAGACCAGGAGTTTGTAAATCTCTCTACACTGCAGGGTTGTGAGTTCTGATGCTGCACCGGTGACCATGGATGGTGGGATTAGTTATATGACCCTTTGATTTGTGCACACAGCTTTTTGTTTTTACTTGTAATTTGAACTGCATGACCCAAGAGATTTTTCTTCTGAGGTCACCAGAGCTTACAAAATGAAAATTGAAAACACCATCACTTTGGAATGCCGCCCACCACCCTCACCAACATTCCCACCAACTCCCCTCTCTGACCGATCTTCTTAGCATTCCCATCAGAATTCTAAGGTCACAGCAATTTTCAATTGTTGGAGTCACAGTGAGATAATGTTTGTGAAACACTAACTGAGACACAGCCAATTTCTCCCCGATCGATAAATTAGATCAATACTCTGCAATTCTGCCACATGTAACTGTGAATGATGATGGATAATTAAACAATTAATGTGAGAAGGAAACTCAATTAGCATCCTCATTCTGAAGAATAAGAGATCCGCAATGTTAGGAAAGAAGTGTCAAGTGTTTCCAATCACCTTTAGTTAGAAGTGCCAAATGGAAACATAGATACCAATCCATAGCCAATTTTATTAGTTCCACCTGATGTTAAAGAATAATTGAATGCCCTAGATACAGCAAAGACATTGGACCTGACAACATTGTGGCTGCAGTAATGAATATGTACTCAGAACTCGCCATACTCCCAACCTAGCTGTGTCAGTACAGTTGTAACACTGGCACGTATGGGCCAGTGTGGAAAACTGCCAGGCACACTCTTGATTACAAAATGTACATCAATCTGGCTAATTATTGCCCTATCACAATATTTTAAAATCATTGACAATGGAATGAAGGATGGTTTTGACAGCGCTATTCAATAGCACTTAGCAATAATCTGCTCACTGGTACCCAGTTTGGGTTTCAGTAGTTAAAAATCACACAACACCAGATTGTAATCCAACAGGTTTAATTGGAAGCACACTAGCTGTCGGAGCGACGGTCCTTCATCAAAAGCTAGTGTGCTTCCAATTAAACCTGTTGGACTATAACCTGGTGTTGTGTGATTTTTAACTTTGTACACCCCAGTCCATCACCGGCATCTCCAAAACAGGGTTTCAGTGGGACCACTTCACTCCTGACGTCATAAATGATGAACTAGGTCCAAATATGACAAAAGAGCAGAATTCACAAAGTGAGATGGGGATGATGTTAATTGCTGTTAAAATATCATTTGAGCAAGTGTGACACCAAGGAATCAGAGCAAAATTTAAGTCAGTGGAAATTCAGGGAAAATTCTCTCCTGGTTGGAACCACAATGGGCACCACAGAATATGGTTGTGGTTGCTGTCGGCCAGTTATCGCAGTTCTAGGATATTGCTACAGGAGATCCTTAGAGTAATGTCCTCAGCCCAATCAATTCCATGTGTTACATCAAAGGCTTTCCCTCCATTACAAAGCCTGAGGTGGAGGTTTCACTGAGAATTGCACAGTGCAGTTTTATTTGCACCTCAACTGGTAATGAGATAACCCAGGACCACATAGAGCAAGACTAGGATAATATTCAGGCTTGGGCTGATATATGTGTCAGGTGAACATGCTTACCACAAAAGTACCATCTGAATAAGAAAGACTCGAACCATCCCCATGCCACTCAATGGCATTTCTATCACCAAATGTTTTGCCAACGGCATCCTGTGGATGACCATTGACCAGAAAAGTAATTGAAACAGTTATAAATGCTATGGCCATAAGAATAGAATAGAGTTTGCTCATTTAGGGAGAGTATTACGTCTCCTGACATTCCAAAGCCTGTCCATCATTTATAAGACAAAATTCTGGACTTGAGTGGAATAATCTCCACTGGATGAATGAAATTCTAACAAGAAGCTCAACACAACCTAGGACAAAGTCCACCTGATTTGCACGCATCAGTCACCTAAAACATTGATTATGTCAACTGCCAATACTTTAGGATTGTATTGTGTGCCATCTACAAGATACATTGTTGCATCTTGCCAAGCTTCTCGAAAAGCATCTTACAAACATATGATTTGTGTACCTATAAGGACAACAACAACAGGTATGTGAGAGCACTTGAACCGTATTCCCTAATCTGACTGAAGACAGTTGCATTTTAACATGTGCAGCTTACTTCATTAATCATGCTTGTGCAAATCACACCCCAATGTCATTCGACACTCTATGAAAATAGTGTGGGCCGGGAGCAGGAAATCTGGATTTGGGCCTCCACTACCATTTCAATTGGATGGAGAGTGAGCCAGATGAAGCAGAATACTCACTAACAACAATCTGAAGTGGACAATAAGTATTTGCTCTGTGAACATTGCCTGCATGACACAAGCAAATGATTAAAACTATTGATTTTCCTGGAAAGTTGACAATTTTTGTGTTTTAGTTTAAACCTGTGCTGCGTGGAGATATGTGATTTGTTGTTTTAGGGAACTGTACTTATTTAAATGTGACAAAATATTTTGGCATGGTTCACCACCTGAATCGATTTGCTTTCTTTATATAAATGTATAGGTTAGAAAACTGAGAACGTTCAGTCTACTAACATCTTGATACTGAATATTATCCAGCATCATTTGAGTAGAACATTCCTTTGTGGTGTAGGAATCTTGCAGTGACACAGTGTCATAGTGTAATAAATAGAAAGTATGACTTGAATTTTCTGATGGTCAGACAGTGTTTACTCGAGTGAAGGTGAGAACTGCACATGGACACCAGCTGGACTCCTCCTTCATGGCAGCCATCAAAGGAATATTCCAGGAATTTAATATTTCACTGTGCAATTCCCTTACAGTTGATACCTTTTGAAATTCTCAATTTAAGTTGGAGACTAGGGATGGTTTTGATAAAATTAGGCAAAATTATAACTCTGGAAATGCTATTAAATACATACTCTAACTTTGGTACTGTGAGGCAGCAGTGCTAACCACTGAGCCACCATGCCACCCCATGGAGTCCAGGTATTATTTTGGCTAATCAATGCAGCATTCTATCCGTATCAATAAATCTTTTCTAAGGTGTGGTGCCCTGAACAGCAAACAGAACAAGAGACGCGGTCTAACCAGAGCTTTGTATAGATAAAGCGCAGCTTGGAGCATTTTGTAATCTATTCTGCTAGATATCAGATTAGCTTTCTATTAGCCCTTTTGATTACTTTCCGTTCATGACATTTCATGATCATTGTACCTAGACCCCTAGATTTTGGATTTACCTTGTTTCTAATTTCATTACTTAGAAAGGACCCTGTTTTATACCTTTTGTCTAAAATGTTTGACAACATTGAAACAGAGAGCTGAATTTGCCCATTTTTTGACAAGGTGAATATTTAGGAGGGTTTCATGGTGGTGGTCCATCATGGCCCATTTTATTTTTCTTGCACAGTTGTCTGCTCTTAAGTGCATTAACTAATTACTGCAATTGGCATCTATGCACCCAGTTTATACAATTGTGCAGCCAGAAATACTCACTACGGATGTGACTTTCGCTGGTGCTATGCTCAAACCTTAGCTCCAACAGCACTTCAGGTGCTGTGAACCAGGAATGACTACTCACATTCTGGACCTGCATGCTCCTCCTGATCGACACGGCCCAGAAACACAGCATAGATTTGCTGGCAGGGACCTGGAGGTGCTCACAGATGGGATGGTTGAAAGAAGCAAAGAGCTTTTCTTCCCTATTCACCCCCATAACACCAAAGGAGGCTATGTCACCAGATACAACCTGTATGGACAGAGATAGTGGCCCAGGTCAGCATGGTCCCCCAACTTAAAAGAAACACCAAACAGTGCACAAAGAACGTTAATGAACTTCATAGGTTCATCAGATATAGGAGCTGAGTTACGCCATTCAGCCCATCGAATCTGCTCTGACATTCAATCTTGGCTGATATGCTCCTCACCTCTATTTTCCTTCCTTCTCCCCATAACCCTTCAACCCATTATCAACTAAAAATCTGTTTAACTTCTCCTTAAATTCACTCACTGTCCCAGCATCCACCACTTTTGGGTAGCGAATTCCACAGATTCATAACACTTTGGGAGAAGTAGTTGCTCCTCAACTCTGCTTTAAATTTGCTACACCTTATCCTAAGATTATGACCTCAGGGGATCCCACCCACCTTGTCCTTCCAGATTACAAATACATCCTATTTTCTGCATTTCCTACTCCTTCATTGGGGATGCTTCACTATCTCTCCTGCTGCACTAATGCATCTCCCATCCACCCCATCATATTCAATCCCTCCCTTTGGGAATAAATGGCTCAAAACTGCCATCAGATGATAAATAATAGTTTCTTCACCCTGTATGAGTGAAAAAAGACTCCAGTTGTGTGGAGAAGAAGGTGACTCTTCATGGGGGGGATGCGGAGACTCAGACAGGGAACTAACTGAGTGGGTAGCATTGCATTGTAATTACTCTCCCATTGATGCCAGTGCTAACCTCTCCTTGTCCTGAATAAGTTTTTAGACAAGTGATGTACAAGCTGGTCCAAAAGCAGCCAAGACAATGCGGTGAGGCTGGTGGTTTGGTGATGCTCACTAATGTGGATGAAGGGTGGCAGAGGACAGTGGCCAATGTGTATGCAGGGAATTGATGGCGAAGGTGGAGCTAGATGAAGGTCTAAAAAACCAACAGCAACTGCTCCTGTCATGTCACAATTCTGACCTTTATGTCAAGAATGTGGTTCTCAGGGAAGGTGGGTAGAATTGGGAGCTGCACAGAAATGACGTTAACTAAGAAAGAGAAACCATCGCATGGAAGTAAGGTAGTCACTGCTCAACAGCACCATTTAAACCTTTGGTTAAAATTCTAACATATCTTCCTGACATTAGGAAGCTGATTTTTCCATTGTCTCCCAACTTTCACATCATTGCCCATGCCTTCAATACAACAGAAATTTGCAGTCACATTTGTCACTATTTTATTCATTCACTGAATTAATAGTCCTTTGTCATTTTATCTCTCTATTTATCATACTTACGAAAGTCATTCAGAGGAAGAATGCATAGAAATATATTTTAAAAATTTGAATTATCTCCTCATACAAAATTCACACCAGTTGCCCTATTCACTATTAGTCCTGCAGTACAATTTCACTCATGACAGCTGTTAATTCTATCGACCCTTTTGTTTAGTTCTCCGGAAGAGCTGAGGAATCACAAAAAAAAAATTCAGGACGGACCCACAAGAGAGTTTTCAGAACTGAGCTTTAAGGCTGCACAAAGCTGTGAGATATCTACACTGCAGCACAGTCAATCAATTATATAAGGCTTTTAATTATTCTTGGGGTGCTTACAACAGACCCATCAGCAATTTCATATTAAATTATTTTGTTACAATTTTTACTTCAATTATTTAAATTTATTACCACAGTTATAGAGGAAATTTTATTTGAATGCTTCACATTGCAGTAACTAATTTCAAACTTACTTTTACTTGAAGCATTGAAGACAGGATAATCAAAGCTGAGCATTTACCGAATGCTGCAGTATATGTAATTGGTATACATACTAGAGCAGACGTACATATTAGAACAGACATACATATTAGAGCAGACGTACATATTAGAGCAGACGTACATATTGGAGCAGATGTACATAGTAGAGCAGGCATACATATCAGAGCAGACATACTAACATTGTTATGTCACTTCTACATGGCTGTAAAAGACAGAAAACATTGCTATGTCACTAATGATATTCAGTAGCAAACGATACTCATGAGTTACTGTCATCTTTGCCTTCAAAATAAAACATCAAATTATCATAACTTCAAACTATGACTCCTGTTGTGTGGTTCAGCCTATTGCGTTTTTTTTCTGATTTGTGCAGCTAAGCAATGACGAAATTTGTTTGGATCAAATACGGCCATGTGGATTCAAAATGTTTGGGGGCCTGAAGCCTTTCAATTACAACAACATGTTGTAATTCCATTTGCCCCACCCCACTCTCCTCAAGTCATTTAGATAGCTTCTGTACTCTCTGCACTATCTGTTCATTCTTTTGATAGGAATTGTCCATTCTTTGTTGCTGATCCATGTGCAGGCAGATTATTATTTCAAGGAATACATTACTATGATTTCTGCAGTATGTGAACACATTCCTAGAATTTCTGCACTGTGTTCCTCACATAAAATGTAAACAGCAAAATACAGCATTGTGCTTGGAATGCCTGAGATTTCTAGACAGCAGTTGAGTGAAACTTGTTGGGGGTATCTGAGTGAGCCTGAATAGAAAGGTCCAAATCTGGTCCACAAAATAAAGTTCTCGGACCTCACCTAATTATTCTAAATAGGTTCCAGAGTCCATTTCAACTCTACAGCAGCTCATCTTCCTTATGGGAAAAATTGAGGATAGCTTGCTTTGGCATCAACAAAAGAAGTAGACAAAAGAAATTCTGTTCTTGAAATGGGGTGGATTTCTTCTTACAACACAGATAAACACAGGTGTTTATCCTTCATTTTACATTTTCCAAAATGTTAGAGTTTTCTTTAAGATGAAGGTCATTGTTTTAACCAGTTTCTTTGACTTTACTTAATTTGTGTCCGCTTCTGAATCATTGATGTTTCATCATGCTACTGGTGTCATGCTTTAAAAATAACTAACAGCTAATAATTGCAAAACACTTGTACATTCTGTAATTATTTTTGGAAATTAGCATTTTGTGACTATCAGGTTCATGTCAACTGTCAGGTCAATCTTCTTCATGAATCGTGGGATATTTCATAGCCCACTATTAAATTATCACAGCTTCGCAAAAAAATGATAACTGACAGTAGAAATCGTGAATTAAAATTTACTGGGACAGAATGATGCCTAATCACTTTGCTTAAAAGATATTTTGCAACATAAGATATATGGGGAATGTGTAATGGAGTTAGTGCAGTACCCATTGCAGAGCTCCTGAATAGAGTATCAGAAGATGTCTAACAGAAAGCCTGACTAGTTGATACGTAGTAGTGGATGTACACTGAGCAGTCCGGTTAGGAATGTTACAGAAACCTGAATAAAATGTGTTCATATTATTTTAACTGCATTAATATTGTTTAATGGTCAAGAATTCTTAAAAGTTTTTTTGTAACAAAGCAGTGCATGAACAATGTTTGAAAAGTAAAGGTCTTCGGCAAATATTTATTATTGCTCAAAGTTTGGGAGAAGATTTGTAGCTTGGGTGCTCGTTGTTGTGGTTCTGTTCGCCGAGCTGGGAGTTTTGTTGCAAATGTTTCGTCCCCTTTCTAGATGACATCCTCAGTGCTTGGGAGCCTCCTGTGAAGTGTTTCTGTCATGTTTCCTTCGGCATTTATAGTGGCTTGTCTCTGCCGCTTCCGGTTGTCAGTTGCTGTCCGCTGCAGTGGCCGGTATATTGGGTCCAGGTCGATGTGTTTGTTGATAGAATTTGTAGATGAGTGTCATGCCTCTAGGAATTCCCTGGCTGTTCTCTGTTTGGCTTGCCCTATAATAGTAGTGTTGTCCCAGTCGAATTCATGTTGTTTGTCATCTGTGTGTGTGGCTACTAAGGATAGCTGGTCATGTTGTTTCGTGGCTAGTCGGTATTCGTGGATGCGGGTTGTTAGCTGTCTTCCTGTTTGTCCTATGTAATGCTTGTGCAGTCCTTAACTGGGATTTTGTAATATACCGGCCACTGAAGCGGACAGCAACTGACAACCGGAAGCAGCAGAGACAAGCCACTATAAATGCCGAAGGAAACATGACAGAAGCGCTTCACAGGAGGCTCCCAAGCACTGAGGCTGTCACCTAGAAAGGGGACAAAACGTTTGCAACAAAAACTCCCAGCTCGGCGAACAGAACAACAACATTTATTATTACTGCTAATTGTTCTCTGATGATAGAACTATAATTATTGCTGTTGATGTTCTTCATCTATTTAAATCATCCAGTCAAACATTATTTGGAATGACTTTGAATTTGATTTTACTGTTATAACTCTATGCAAAGTAAAAATGACCTTTTTCCCCAATTTTTATTTAAAGTTTTGCCCTATCAATCTTCCAACATTTTTCATGTTGTTTCCTGGACAGGAGGTGAAGAGGCGGTCTGTTGTCAATTGCATCACTGTCCAAATAACTGAGTCACTAATGGTTGTCCCGTCATCTTGCCTTTTGGCTTTCTTATGGTTGGTTGGTGAGAGGGGCACTAAACTGTGTAACTCAAACACTGTTTATTTCTATTATTACTTTGGTTAATTAAGGGACAATCCTTTGTTGAGGGTAATTTTGTGCAATGTACACAGCATCCTTACAGCCACCACAATCCTTATGATCTTGCTGAACACACATGACAAAGTAGTTCTTGATCTGGCCTGCAATGATAACACCATCACCCCAATTGTCATCGGCTCCATTTGACATGAATAGTTTCGGATGCGCGGTTGTACACTTTCTGTGTTGCACTACTGGTCTTATGTGGTAGTATCAGCCACAATGTCAGAGGCTTGGCTTTGTCATCTAAGATCTTGCCATACCCTGATGAAGGCATCACACAGATTTGAGACATATAACAAAAGCAATATAAGTAGTTTACCAGTGAATTGCAATTTATGATCTGCATTATGGGCATTGCTAATGAGTGGCTCCTTTTCTTGCTGATGTATCTGACAAGCAATTGGGTATAGATTTTATTGATGGCACTTTGGAGAATCCAGTGAAATCATAGAATCCCTACAGTGTAGAACAGGCTTTCTGGCCCAACAAGTTCACGCTGACCCTTTGCTTAATTTGACTCAGAACCATTCCTCTGCCCTACATTTACCACTGACTCATACACCTAACTTATACATCCCTGAACACTGGGCAATTTAGCCTGGCCAATTTGCCTAACCTGCAAATCTTTGGACTGTGGGAGGAAATCAGAGCACCTGAAGGAAATCCATGCAGACACAGCGAGAATGTGCAAACTCCACACAGGCAGTTATCCAAAGCTGGACTCGAACCTGGGTCCATGGTGCTGAGGGCCAGCAGTGCTAACCACTGAACCACAGTACCACCCCATGTATTTGCCATCCAAGAGATTTAGCAAAAGAGTGAGACCAGAGCCCATATTTAATGTCATGATTTGGAGATCCCTATGGACAAGCCTTACAATGGATCTGCTCAGATGAGGAGGAACGTGACGGACACCTGGAAGTACTCAAGGATGCCCTCACAAGAACGGGGTACGATGCTCAACTCATCAACCACCAGTTCTAACGTGCCACAGCAAGGAACCATAATGACCTCCTCAGGAGACAGACACGTGCTGCAACTGACAGGGTACCCTTCGTTGTTCAGTACTTCCCAGGGGCTGAAAAATTACGCCATGTTCTTCGTGACCTGCAACACATTATCAATGAGGATGAGCACCTCACCAAGACCTTCCCCACACCTCCACTATATGCCTTTAAACAACCGCCAAACCTCAAACAGATCATTGTTCATAGTAACCTGCCTGGCTCTCAGGACAACTCCATACAACCCTGTCAGGGTGGATGCTGCAAGACATGTCAGATTGTGGACATAGATACCACTATTATGCGTGGGAACACCTCCCACCTTATACATGGCAGGTACTCATGTGACTCAGCCAACGTTGTCTATCTTATACGTTGCAGGCAAGGATGCCCGGAGGCATGGTACATTGGGGAAACTGAGCAAAGGCTACGACAATGGATGAGTGGGCACCGCACAACAATCAACAGACAGGAGGGTTCCCTCCCAGTTGGGGAACACTACAGTGGTCCAGGACATTCAGCCTCGGACCTTCGGGTGACCATCGTCCAAGGTGGACTTCGGGACAGGCAGCAGAGGAAAGTGGCCGAGCAGAGGCTGATAGCTAAGGTCAGTACCCGTAGGGAGGGCCTCAACCGGGACCTTGGGTTCATGTCACATTACAGGTGATCACCATTGCACTACACACACACACAGATATTCCTAAACACACACAC
Organism: Hemiscyllium ocellatum; assembly: GCF_020745735.1. NCBI lineage: Eukaryota > Metazoa > Chordata > Chondrichthyes > Orectolobiformes > Hemiscylliidae > Hemiscyllium > Hemiscyllium ocellatum. The sequence goes on along the minus strand of NC_083410.1, from coordinate 55,568,107 downwards.
TCTCACATACACACGGACACAGGTACACACAGACGCGCACACAGACACCCACACACACCCTTATAGACACATACACTCCCACGCTCACACATGCAACCCCTCACAGATTTAAGACACTCTGCACCCACTACACACACACACACACACAGACACACACACTTTCTCACACTCACAACCCCCACCCCAGACAGACACACACACAGACAGACAAAGACCCACATGCACACATATATTTTGTGTGGTGAATTTGTACTTGCAGAGTTACATTGCACTTTGCTCAAAAACTTCATACATTCATGTAGAACTCTGGGCTCAGAAATTGCATGAATTTATGTAAAACTCTATTATCTCACTTTTTAGATTAGAATCAATCTAAATATCATGTCATAGACAGAGAACACAGGTGGCTAACACCTTCAACATATTGTCTAGCTATCACCATTGTTAACATCTAACCCGAGAACGCAACTTTGAAAAAAAAGGGTTTTGTGATTTACACATAAAAGAAGTGAAACTATCACTGTATTCTATCAGTACTTTTCAACTCCTTGATCATCTGCCTCCTTGATTGAGGAGAACAACGGTTAACTTCCTGACTGGTTTAACAGACAATCAATTTTTCAATGTATAATTTCAGTTACATCACACTGCAAGTTTTTGCTATAAATTCTGTGTTACGTTCGAGCCCTCCACAATCACCTGATGAAGGAGCGTCACTCTGAAAGCTAGTGTGCTTCCAATTAAACCTGTTGGACTATAACCTGGTGTTGTGTGATTTTTAACATATTTAATGTGTTATTCATGGCCTGCTGAATACAGACTCTGGCAGTTCTCTGGGTGTTAAGGCCCATGATGCTGGTGCCTGACTGAATTGACTCGAATGGTTAAGTTTGAAGGTTATAGTTAACTTCATGAGTACTCTATGCCTTGTGGGAGCCAAAATGTGCCTGAACATCCTCACTGAAAATTTCACTGAGGCAGATTGCTCGCACATAGCTTGAATAACAGCCTTTCCAGTTGACTCCACTTGGGTGGTTAATTTTTCATGATAGTGAGAGTATGGGCACAGCATTTGACTCTCGCTTGTTCCTTGCACTGGCTACCATGCTGTAAAGGATGTATAAACAGTGGGAAGCCTAGTGGGAAAGACAATGTCCTCCTTTCTTTGTTCTGTATGTGTCTTTAACCTTTTCCAGAGCTGTTGATGTCACTTTACTGTGAAAATTTCTTACAATGTGGCTCTCACAGAAATGTGTTTATAGAATCTCTGACAGCTTCTTCTGAGTCCAAACCTAGTTTAATTTACATTGGCATTAAATTGTGCCAAGTCCCTTATGTCATTCCATTCAAGTCCTAAGTTTCAATGGCAAATTTATTCCATAGATATCTTGTCAATACAACTGAAAATATTCAATGCTATTGAATGACAAAAGCAGATGATATGCTTCTACTTCCATGATACCAACAGAGGAGTGATGCAACTCTAGACAGCAACTTTATAAAAACGGTGTCTAACCATGCATCTGCTCCATGAATTTGGTGTACTATTTTCACATGGACAGAGAGGACAGTGGAACTGACCATTATTGTAACAACAACTTTTAGCTCAATGTACGTCATTCTATCTTTCAGCTTTCACTAATTCTTGATCTCATAGGTAACGTACACTAAAGGAGAGATGAGTCAAAGGATGGTAGATGATACTATATAGCTAGTTCTGCAATTGAGTGCAGAATGGGAAGGTGAAAGAGGATTGATGTGTGAACCAGACTGGAACATACTATATCTTTGGGAGCTGTTTTGTACTGTATTAGACATTAGCTTTCCTTTATTCTTTCACATGGGATATGTACCTGACTGGCCAGGCTAGCATTTGTTGCCTCTCCCTAACTGCCCTCAAGCTGAATGGCTAGCTAGGGCCATTTTGGAATCAACAAAATTCCTGTGGGTCTGGAGTCACATGGAGACCAAGCCAAGTAAGGGTGGCAGGTTTCCCTACTAACAGTGAATTAGTGAATTAAATTTAGCTTTCATAGTAATCAATGGTAGTTTTTAGGTAACTTCTATTCTTGATTTATTAATTGATTATAAATTCCATCATCTACCTCTGGGCATGTGGATTACTAGTCCCGTGATATTAGCACCATGCCACCACCTCCCCTGATGAGTGCCTCCTACCTGATAGTTGTCATTGAGAATTCAGAGGAAATCTAGATGCAGATTCTGCTCTGTCACTTTGTGCCCAACTTAGTGACACGTTTGGGTCGCCTTGAACTCATTCAATGTCCAAGCATGGAATTGTTATGTTCTTGGAATTGGCAAGAGAAGTGGGAAGAAGGGGAAATAATTGAGTAAGTTGGCTTTGGAGAGAAACTCACCTTTACCTCTTAATTAAATCCGTTGGAGACTGTCATGACTCACCAACAATTAAGCCTTAATGTGAGCAATTGAAGTCATTTAAGGGCATCAACTTTTCAACTCCTTGATCATCTGCCTCCTTGATTGAGGAGAACAACGGTTAACTTCCTGACTAGGAAACCATGACAACCTCCCTGTTGGGGGTGGATGTCTACAACTGTCCCAGCTGCAGGCCCAGATGAGGGCCAAAGGGTGATGTCTAAAAAAAAGCTATCTCTACCCTAGCCTCTGGTCCTCGTACACATCTCTCCCCACTACACCCACCTCATGGTCAGCTGGCAGCCATTGCCTGGCCAGTAGCTTTCAACTATTTGATATACCAATGCAGTGCCTGACAGGACGAGAAAATTGATAGTGCAAAGCCTGTCTGTTATTAAGTGGGCTGAAAGATGTAGCATACAGAAAGTTGTCTTTCCAGTGAGGGCACTGTGTTTAGTGCCAGCTAACAACCACTCCATGCTTAGAAACAATGGGAAAATCCCAGCTCATGTCCTTAAACAGAGTTAAAATCAGGCCTGCTGAAATCGTAGTCAAAAGAGTTCTCATCTTTACTTTATTCTCATCATTTTTAAATACAAAAGTCTTTTACACATTTATTTCTCACAGAACATAATTAAAGACTCAGGAAAGAAGAATCCACAAAGTAACTGCAGGATAGAATTTCACATCTGCCTATACAATTCAAGATCAAAGTTTAGTGACACCACATTGCGCTCTTGTTCGTTGGAGTTGAATTCTCCTTCAGTTGTTTGGCCAATGAATGGGAATAGGGACTATGGAGCTGAATGGTGCTTTTGTGTTTTGTTAAGTGAGGATTGCGTCAAGTTATTAGGGGGAGTTTTTGTCACGAGGCCTAGTAGATTTCTGATTGTACCTTATCAACTTTGCCACATTGGCTATTTACCTCACCTCTCACACCTAATTTCGGCTAAACATTGCCAGCCAATTTACTACTGCCAAGATAAATAGGTGGCACGGTGGTTAACACTGCTGCCTCACAGCACCAGGGTCCCAGGTTTGATTCCAGCCTTGGGAGACTGTCTGTGTGGAGTTTGCACTTTCTCCCCATGTCTGCGTGGGTTTTCTCCAGTTTCCTCCCACAGTCACAAAGATGTGCAGGTCAGATGAATTGTCCATGGTAAGTTGCCCATAGTGTTAGGTGTATTAATCAGAGGGAAATGGGTTTGGGTGGGTTACTCTTCGGCGGGTCAGTGTGGACTGATTGGGCTGAAGGGCCTGTTTCCACACTGGAGGGAATCTAATCTAATCATAAATCTGATATAGGTGCCACCTTTCAAATCAAATTAAACATCGGGATAAATACTCACATACCCTGCATCCGTCCTCACATATTCCCCAAGAAATGGCAGGAAGGAGGATATTGGTGCCCTATCTTGTGGGCAGGAACCTGGTATTCAGGCTGGATGGGGTGATGCAGCTACAAGATTTCCTCTTTTCCCGGAACCAGCATGGAAACCATGACGCCAAGTCATGCCAGCCCACTCTGACATTGCCACTCAAGTTAGAACTGTCTTACCATCAGGAGGAAAGCCCAACACCTTCTTCACTTTGCCAATGTAAGTGCCATCACATTCTCTCCGATAAGGCAATGGAAGGAAATGGAAGGGCAGGCATGATGTGAGCATCCTGGTAGGGTTAAGTGAGTCTGTTCTATGTGAGACTTGTAGTGTCACTCTGCACCACAAATCATTCATCAAGCCAACAGAGCTAATGATGAATTTGCAAGTGGCAATGACAGGTTTTTGGAACTATTCATGCAGTGCTGGACACATTATAGATTTGTCATATAAGCATCAGAGAATCATACATTCATTAGAATGATATCAGAGATAGGAAGCTATCGTAGTAACGAAAACTTACAAATATTCCACTGGGTCAGGGAAGGTAAGATGAATCCTCAGAAAAAGAATATTCACCTGGTTGGAAACTCAGTGTGGAGGAGTCATCAATTTTAAAATGTTACTAAGCAAGTGAGAAGGAAGATTTTAAGAAATTGTTTTACAATGAGAACAGTTCAGTCACAGATTATTGCATCTTGAAAGGAGAAAATGAATTGATATTTTTAGCAGAGTGTGATGTGGACATATATGGAGAAAGCAGGGTATTAGGTTTAGAAAGGCCGACACTGAGAGAGAACAGACGCAGGCATCATCGGTGAAATGGCCTCCTCCGTAACATTTAGTTCTATGTTTTAGGTATGTTTCTTGGCTCAAGGCAACTATCCCCACTTGAAAATAAAACATAAATACTCAGCAGGACTCCCAATATCTGTGCTGAGAGTGAGAAGCCTTTATTGGACAGAACCTAGTTGAGGTGTTGGAGGTCTTACCAGCCTGATGGAGAATCAAAGGGAGATGTGTGCTGCTTTGATTTAGGAAGCCTCACTGAACCCCCAAGGCAATCAGGCATTGACAAGACTGCCTGTGGGTCTTTTCTTGGAATCAAGACCCCAGGGCTGAAATGTACCAAAAGCTGTCATCAATCAGATCTCTTCTGTTGAGCAGTGCCAATGGGGAGACCATGGCTGCTGCCCGAAGATTAGGCAAACCAGACCCAGGATTATAGAGTGACCTCGGTCACAATTACGTAATGTGGGCTGGAAGCAGTGGGAGGCTTATGGCGTGGGGTTCACAGACAGAGAGAGACTTAGGAGTTCAGCTGTAAAGGCACAGAGTTAGTTCTCAGCTATACTTCCTTCCTGACTTTGAATCCCTTAGTCAGGCACTAAGTGCCTTTGATTTAGGGAGACTGACCCATGGAGGTGACATGCTGTCCATATGGACAGTGCACTCCATTGGGCCAGCTGAAGCTGAGGTTACACCAGTGGCTGTGAGATGGGGACTGTGAGTGTTAACAAATGGCCACTTGAGGGCCTCGATTGGTGGTAATGGATAAGTCAACCATGGCTCTTCTTATACAGAAATGGCAATGCAGAACCTGGGAGGCAGCAAAACACTGTAAGCCCACCCAATCCACCTCCAAACTAGCCATCAATGAAAGCAGAAGACTCTGCACTTTAGTCTGTGATATCTCCTGTCATATTAACTCTGACCCTGTATCCAGGGACACTGCCTGATCTGCTGAGAAATTTGTTCACAATTTAAATCTGTGAAAGATTTGTTTTTGCTTTTGAGATCACACTCAGATATTTTAAATCAACCTGTTCAGACATCTTATGACACATTTTTAGAGCAGATGGGATTTGAGCCCACACTTCGCTGGCTCAGAAATACGGACACTACTGACTGCTGCTGCTGATTGACTTCTCCTGTAGTTTAAGACTTTGCTGATTATAGAGATTAAGGAGGGAATCCCTGGATATCAGCTGAGTTGATTTTAAAACAGATGATTTAATTGGTTCCTGAGGCAGGTAATACCAGTCAATGTTCAGATTGATCGTGGGAGTGATCTATTATGTGGAGTCAAATTGGTTCTTCCTCTATCAGAGAATTTTATTAGATTACTTACAGTGTGGAAACAGGCCCTTCGGCCCAACAAGTCCACATCGACCCGCCGAAGCGCAACCCACCCATACCCCTACATATACCCCTTACCTAACACTATGGGCAATTTAGCATGGCCAATTCACCTGACCCGCACATCTTTGGACTGTGGGAGGAAACCGGAGCACCCGGAGGAAACCCACGCAGACACGGTGAGAATGTGCAAACTCCACACAGTCAGTCGCCTGAGGCGGGAATTGAACCCAGGTCCCTGGCGCTGTGAGGCAGCAGTGCTAACCACTGTGCCACCGTGCTGCCAAGGAGTTTCTAAAATTAAAATTGAATCCATCTGGAGGTGACAGCCACAGTGGCCCTGCTGAAATTGAGAGTTTACAGAGCCTTATCAAATTTATGAAACCAAGTGTTTGATGGCCGCACCTATAAATTGATCTTCTCAAATTTAGTTGCAGGACTGACTCATCTACTGGTTTGGTGCATGTGGTGCCATGGCTACATTGAGTTTTTTTTGTACCCCTGATGCCAACACATTGCATTCCAAATTATGCCTGTGCTCCAGTTGTTAAACCTGAGATTGTGTTGACTTTCTTTGAGACTGTTTGATCACTGTTTTACCACTAGTCCTTCAATGACCAACTTGTGTCTAGTGCTTCTATTATACTGTAAAACTGCCTTTTTCTATAGACACAAATCCTTGAAACACCATTTGTAGGAAGACTCTGGGGTCACCTCTTGTCCATGATTTGCTGCTCTATTCTTCCCTCATTGCTATTTAATGTTTTCAGAAGCAGAGTTATTGCAACTCTTCTGGCAAACATTATTTCAATTCCTACTAACTTCTGTCCCCAATGTATTGCACGCTGATTGCTCAGTCAGTCATCAGTGTATACTCTTTAATCCTTTGTACTGTGTTTATTTTATTTTTGCACTGTGTTAATGTCATGAGTATGAGACTCAAGAATGATTTGTGGAAACTTTTCTTCAAAATATACTGCACATCTCTGCCATAGTCTAAACGGTGGTGTCAGCGCTCTGCCTTTGGGCCTGTATGTGGTTTTTGAGTCTACCCATATCATCACAATGCTCAACAGCTCAATGATCTTTGTAGGGGCTTCCTAATTGTGCTTGCCACCCTGTTAGCAGGGGAGGTGGACACTACCAAGGCAGATAAGTGACAGTGAGAGTGTCTCAATATGGAGGCAACCTTTGTCTGCAGCGAAGTCATCAAATAAAGTGTCCCTAGTGGGTAATGGGTAGACTAGACTAGACTTACAGTGTGGAAACAGGCCCTTCGGCCCAACAAGTCCACACCGACCCGCCGAAGCGCAACCCACCCATACCCCTACATTTACCCCTTACCTAACACTATGGGCAATTTAGCATGGCCAATTCACCTGACCCGCACATCTTTGTGACTGTGGGAGGAAACCGGAGCACCCGGAGGAAACCCACGCAGACACGGGGAGAACGTGCAAACTCCACACAGTCAGTCGCCTGTAAGGCAGGCAAACTGGAGAGGAAACCCTTCCGCAAGACTATTGCCCGACTTGACAGAATTCTTTCTTCTCTGTGACCTCAGTTTATTTCAGCTGGACTGAGCAGGCAATTTCCACCCTTGGTGGAGGGGTCAGTGCGATAGCAGGAAGTGCCAATGTCATCTGTAAGTGGGGCTTTAATTGCCGGAATGATCTGCCTCTGCTGTGGAGCAGGCAGATGACTCTGTACACATTCTACACCTAGCGTCTCCTGGGGGAAGGATGGTGCAAGGGAGCACAGCCAAGACCCTCCCCACATATCCTCTCTCCTTGCATCATCACCTTCAAACCTGTCTCCATATGGCTAGGAAATCCCAGCACAAAGAGTTCGAGCTGATATACCTTTAGCCTCTGTAACTTTAATCATAGGAACATTTTTATATATTTCTTAAATCATTCTGCAGCACAGCCTCCTCATCTACCGGATTAACTTTAACCAATTGTTCAATGTTGAGTTTCAATTCCAACAGTTTCCTTTCTTATGAGCAATCCCCAACTATTACAACCCTACTATTGTTACACATATCTGAGATTTTGGGTAGCACGGTGACTCAGTGGTTAGCACTCCTGCCTCACAATGGCAGGGACACGTGTTTGATTCCATCCTCAAGTGACTGTGTGGAATTTGGACATTCTCCCCACGTCTGCATGGGCTTCCTCTGGACTCTCCAGTTTTCTCCTACAGTCCAAAGATGTGCAGGTTAGGCGGGCTCGCCATGGGAAATGAAGGATTATCGGGTAGGGGCTGGGCCTGGGTGGCTTGTTCTTCAGAGGGATGGTGTGGACTTTAGATTAGATTAGATTAGATTACTTACAGTATGGAAACAGGCCCTTCGGCCCAACAAGTCCACACTGACCCGCCGAAGTGCAACCCACCCATACCCCGACACATACCCCTTACCTAACACTACTGGCAATTTAGCATGGCCACGGGGAGAATGTGCAAACTCCACACAGTCAGTCGCCTGAGGCGGGAATTGAACCCAGGTCCCTGGCGCTGTGAGGCAGCAGTGCTAACCACTGTGCCACCGTGCCGCCCACTTGATGGTCAAATGGTCTGCTTTCACACTGTAGGGATTCTATGACTCTATAGGCGTCTTCTCCCCCTCACTCTTGTCGAGTAGAATCAATCGTTTTGGCAATGAGAACATCTTTGGAAATGATTTCAATTCAGTTGGATTTACTTGCCTAATGTTACTCATATAGCATCAGTTTTCAAAAGTGAAGCTCATTTTATTTTCATTTTGTAAAGTTTCTTTTCTGTTGATGCTGCTCAGCTTGAGAACATTGCAGCAGATTTACCTGCTCACCTTGGGGCATATGAACATGAATAATCTGTCTAGAACATGGGTCCTAGTTATATCTCTGTGGGTCTAACAGCTATCTGCACCCTCCCTCTTCCCATCTCCACTCGAGCCTTGAATCCCTTGTAGATCAAAAACCTTTCTCATGCAGCCTTGAACATAACCAATGTCTTAGCCTTAACTACTCCCTTAGGAAGTGACCCTTCAATTCCTCCTTCAGTAGATCTTAGGTCCAATGGACAACTTGCTTGTGCCATACACTGTTCAGATGTGGCCGTCACATTGATATTCGATGCATTTGTGGCTTGGCGACCCAGAAATGCTGAGGGTGTCCTGGTTAGATGCAGATTCACCCTGCTCTGCTCAAACTCCCACATGTTTGGGGATTACTGGTAGGCTGAAAGTGGAGGGCCTGGGTTTCCTCGAGAAGAGACTTCCAGATGGGTTGCCTCTGGTCCCTTCTCTGGCCAGGCACCTTCTGGCACAATCCTGTCACGTTATAAGGATTATTTAGAATGAGGTCACAGTCCTTTGTCCCTCTTCTGCCTTGCCATTCATTTTGGGCAGCAATGACTAGACCAGTGGAGTGCAGGTCTGTACATATAACGAGGAGAAAGTGAGGACTGCAGGTGCTTGAGGTCAGAGCTGAACATGTGTTGCTGGAAAAGCACAGCAGGTCAGGCAACATCCAAGGAGCAGGAGAATTGACCTTTCAGGCATGAGCCCTTCTTCAGGAATGTACATATAATGACAGACACTAAGTATTTTGGACTTGGATCTCCATGGCAACTTATAACATGTTCATGGACATGTAGATGGCCAGAGGCAGCAGCACACAGATGATATCATGGATACTTCTTAGATCGATCCAGTTCATTGAAAGCCTTTGACAAGCCAGCTTGCTGATCTTGAGTCTGGCTGTGCATTTGGATGAAGTTATTAATGACAAGTGCCACAGGGTACTTTCTTGCCTGTGCCTGTTCTCTCAGTGCCAATGACTTGGGGCAGTTCTTCTTGACCAGCTACAAAAACATGGCACTGACATGCTCATCAGAATGAGCCACCATCTCTAATTTAGATACAACAACAAAATCAAAAAGTGCTGGAAAAACTCAACAGATCTGGCAGAATCTGCAAAGATGAAGACAGAGTTAACATTCCTGGTCCACTGAGGCTTTGTCAAAATTAGACAAAGCACCCAATGACGTGTCAGTATTTGGGCTGGTGGAGGGTGCTGAAGGCAGACTTGTCAATGCTTTCTCTGAGGAGTCTCCATCTTCTCAGAGGTGGAGGAGGAAGAAATGGTGTTTTAAGAGGGTGAAGGGAATTAAGTTGTCAAATTGCCTTTCCCAGGCACGTCTTTTGGAATTGCGCATTAGCATCTTGTGAATGGTTATTCCTGGCTTGATGTGGTACACAGTTGGGATTCAAATATGGTACCTACGACAAAGTCCTAGAAGTGCCTGACAGCCGGAATTACACCTGTCAGTCATGAGCATGTGATATTGCTGGAGTGGAATTGTGTGGCGTGGCGTCCATACGCAATGAGGTGAGTGGTGGAGAATTATATGAGAAAGCTCAGTAGAGCTCACAGAGAGAAACTGTACATGAAGCCTTTCAAAACTGACATTTCTATATTTTCTTTGCAAAATCCAGCCCTGAAGAAGTCAATTAAATTGATTAATTTTTGGAATTCACTCAATTGCAATTGGCAATGTAGGTTGCGGCCTCAGGATATTAGCTGGGATTACTGAATGAACGGTGCAGTTCTTTATTCCTACGCTCAACATCCTGTCTTGTACAATGGGTACATGAATCAATGTGCCTTGTTTTACACTACCTGGCAAATTCAAAATTGGCCCACTGAATCAGAAGTAAAATCCTGGAAATCTGAGATAAAATTAGAAAATGCTGAAAATATTCAGTCGGTCTGGCAGCATGCTATGAAAAGATGTGAAGAGGTGGAATCTTGTGCTGCTCCTTGGAGTAGGAAGTAAGTGAGCTGAGGGAGATTAAATTCTATGAAAGACAAAAACTCTGATCCCTGACTGCAGGTAGGTTCTCTGAATTTTATAGGCAGGTTGATCCTCTTGCAAGCAAGCTCCAGAAAAGTCCTCCTCCATGCATTTCCACATCACACTGGCTCACTGAAAAAGCATCTCGTCAGAATTAAGTTCCGGTGGATCCAAGGTGGCAATGATCTGAGAAGGGTTTGGATCCTATCTTTGGATGAACTGGCATCAGCTTCCACCACTGTGATCCTGTGCTCCAGCTCACCCGTCCTTTTCTTCCAGTCTCGAAGCTACTGCTCATTCTTCTGCAGCATGTGAGAGATTGGAACCAGCTTCTCTTCAATCTGTTTCCCCAGCATCTCACGAGATTTTGCAAGCTCATTCCCCAGGGCCTGAAAAGTAATCGGCTCCGAGGTTGCTGCAGGTTGAATTGCAGACTTGGCCTCGGTTGCTCCTCCTCCCTTTTTAGGCATCTCTGGATATAAGTTCATTTTTAGAGGTTTCTTGGGACTCCATGATCTTTCTGGAATCCCAAGGTATCACGATGGCCTGGGTTGGGTGGGTTAAAGGATCGTCCTGCTTGTGCTATCTATATATGGCTAGATATCTTGAAGGGCTTATCCCCGAAACGTCGAATTTCCTATTCCTTGGATGCTGCCTGACCTGCTGTGCTTTAACCAGCAACACATTTTCAACAGATATCAAAGCCTCCCTATCAAGGTTCCCCCTTATCAGTTTGCTGTTTTTGGACAAGATGAGGACAGTTAGGAAGTATTGCCATAACCCAGTAGTCATCAATACTGTTAAAGGATGGAGGGCAATTCGGCAGAGGCAATATTGGCATAACATCTTTGTTTACACCTTTAGTGGGAATGCTGGGTTTTCAACCAGGATGATGGATTCAGGATTTAAATGTTGGGCAGCTAGGGGTGTCTTTTGCATGGGCGATTTATTTGAGGAAGATGTAATGATGTCCTTCGATCAGTTAGTATAGAAGTACAAGTTATCTAATAGAGACCTCTTGTTTTTTTCAAGTTGTGGATTTTATTCAAAAGAAGACCACACTTTTGACTGATCCCTGCAAATCCGACATAGAGAGGGAGGGTGCTAAGGGCTAAGAGTGCACTCTCTGTCAGTACTTTATATCATCAATTGGGGGGTGTCACCTCAGACGAGTGTGATCGACTTTGCAAGATGTGGGAAAGAGAGTTGGGTGTTGAAGTCTCCTCAGAGGCATGGGAGGATATTTTGGAGAATGCAAGGAAGATATCAATTTGCAATAGGACCCATGCTTTACAGTTGAAGATTCTCCAGAGGGTCCAGACTGCTTGTCAAAATTTAAACCAGGGGTATCTTCAGCATGTCCCAAGTGCAAGGTCTGCACGGGCACTCTTACCCATTGTCTTTGGTCTTGCAATAGGCTTCAAACATATTGGATTGCTGTGGCAGGTGCAATGGAGATGATTTTTTGGGCCTGCCCACTGTATTTCCTGCATAAGGAAATCTTTTCAATATAGGTTGGATATCTGAAAACGCCCTGGACCTATTGGGTTGGCAGAAGATTGTTATGGAGCATGTTCCCCTGGATTTTCTCACAAATATGGTACACTACAAAACTGAGAATTTTTATAAGACATGGCAGCCCTTTTTGAAATGCCTTGACACGGATTTATCTGCCACACTAACAAGGGCTTTTATATAGCCGTGACAATTGTGTTTCACGGACCCAATATCCAGGGAGGAGGAACTGTGAATGTATGAGCATTTTGTTTGGCTGGGCTGAGTTATTAATATTTATTAGTTTGTTGTTGGTTATTTGTTTATTTAGTTAAATAGCCAGTTTGGTTTTTAAAAAATTCTGTATTTTTTCTATACGTGTTTATACATGTGTACATGAGGGAGGGTTGGGGATTTTTTTTATTATTTGGGTTTTTCAAAATAAAAATATATATTAAAAAAAAACCTCCCCTTCTCAAGTAAGGTCGCCATGTGCAAGCAATATGTGCCTTCAGATTCCCGACTGACTATAACTGACATACAATGAGCAAGATATTGGACTTAGTGGAGATGATGTTGTTTCTTTTGGGGATTGTTGTTCAAACAGGCATTGATTGTGACTGAGAATAGGGGCCAGTCCCAGGAGCATATAGTAAGATGTCTGGAGAAAATGGCTGCTCCTCCAGATGCACAGGGGATGAGGCTTCTCTACAGGGCTGGTGTCAAAGAGATACAAGGAACAAGAATAGGCCACTTGGCCCATTCAAACCTGCTCTGTCATTCAATAAGATCAAGGCTGAACTGATGTTAATCTTAACAACACATTCCTGCCTCCTCTTGATAATCTTTCATCTCCTTGATAAGCAAGAAACTATCTACCTCCACCTTAAAAATAGTTAACAATTCTGCATCGACTGCCTTTTGAAGACTTGCAACCCTCTAAGAGTGAAAACAAATCCTCATTTTGATCTTAAATGGGCAACCCTTATTTTTAAACAGTGATTCTTTATTCTAGATTATTCTACAAAAGGAAATATCCTTTCAACATCCATACAATCAAGTTGCCTCAGGATCTTATATGGTTTCAGTTACATCATCTCAGATTCTTTGAAACTCCAGAGGATAAAGGCCTAGCCTGTTAAGCCTTTCCCCATGAGACATTTTGTTCATTCCAGACATGAATCTTGTAAATTTTCTCTGAAGTACTCTCAATGCACTAATTTTCTTCAATAAGTACGATGACAGTATGTATACTGAATTCCAGATGTAATCTTACCAATGCCATGTATCACTGAAGTGTAAAATCCCAACTCTTCCCTCACAATGAAAAAAATACCATTCTATTAACTTTCCTGATTACTTGATATACCTGCATACTAATCACCTACAATTCCTGCTCTGGGATATCCAGATTTCTCTGCATCCCAAGAGTTTGCAACCTCTCACAATTTTGATTCATTTTTCATTATTTCTGACCAAAATGGGAAGTTCTACACTTTCCTACATTATTCTCCACTTGCCAGATCTTTGCCCATTCAACTAACCTTCCTATAACCCTTTGTCAGCTTCTGACATTCTCTTCACAACTCACTTTCCTTCCTACTTTTGTGTCATCAACAAATTTCACGATAGTATCTTCAGTCCCTTCTTCCAAATAATTTATGAAAAGTGTACTGATGCACTGGAGTAAACCAAGTACTGAAGGACAACTCCTCCTATCCAAGTGAGAGAGTCAGAGTGATCAAGGTAGCAGTTCTATGGGCTCAGGGTGTGGGAATCTTGGGGAGAGGTGAGTATTGTCTGATGCAAGAAATGGACCATGTAGACAATGTTTATGTGTGAAGGGTAAATGTACAGACAGATGGCGGGGAAATTAAGGATCATACTGGTAAGGATTTTCCTGAGGTTCTGAGAATTGTTGGAATCTCAAGCTCTACAAATGGAGTGCAGAGGATGTTGGGTGGTTGGTTGTGGGGTCAGAGGTGGGATTTGCAGCACCACTCTGCTGAGGTGTAACTTTAACAGTGTTAGGTTGCTGTTTGGGGCTGATAGGCAGAGTGGGTGGAAAGCCTCTGAAGCCAAGTCTAGTCTGTCAGATATGTCTCCAGTATGATGGAAGGAAACTAAAATGTGACTAAGGGAAGCGTGCTCAGGTATAGCTCACATCTGTCAGATTTTCATGCATTGTATAACTGAGAGGAGAACCTGTCTCTGCTTTTTCAGGATGGTCCTTATCATGGTGAGGTGAGTAAAGACAAGGATTTGACTGATTCTAGGTACAGGGCTTCTCATTGCCATAAAATCTCAGGGCCCTCAGAAAGAAAGCTGCAAAGAACTTGTTGACTAGATCAATTCCTGCAGATTGTTCATTGATGATAGTTACACATGATGCAAGGGCAAGTCAACCCTGGACTGTTGTACAGCTGAGGAGAGCATTATAATTTGTAATTATTTCTCTGCTCAAACCGTTATTCAGCTATTGAAACTTTACTCACATTGCTTCTCTGAATCTGTTGACATCCTTGATTACCTGCAAAGACTTGGTATGCAACCTGTCGACACTCTACTCACACCATTTGTACTTATCTGTTCATATTTTTAATTACCCAGAATTATCTTGCCATTATCTCTCCACCTACATATTCTGTGTCTGTGCGCCTCTCTCCACTTCACCTCATGATGGAGCAGTGCTCCAAAAGCCTGTCATTTTAAATAAACCTGTTGACTTTTGACTTTGTCCACCTCAGTTAAACACAACATCTCCACATTGAGGTGAACACAGAACAGGGTGGCTTAGACCAGAGCACAGCAAGAGGCAGAGTATTACGAGACAGCCCCTGCAGAGGGGTAGTAATGGGGTGAACATTGCTTGAGAGTTCGGCATAAGCGTTTCCAGGTCTCACATGCATAAATGATGCCCAACATTCAATTCTACACATGACATTGTACTCAGAAATATCTCCACTGATGATATGACACAATAGATAGTCAATATCCACAGTCAATGTCCATTGAGAATGAAAATGAAGAAAACATAATGCTTTGAAATGCATGCCACCATTGAAGCAACTAATAGTATAATGGAAAGACAATATATATCAGGAAAGTGCAATTTAATGTGCATTTACAAGTGATATTGAGTGAGCACTGTACATTCCTTATGGAGACAAATTCCTATTTTCATATTGAAGGTATCCTCCATCATGTGCTATCACAGTGTTAAGTGGGATAAAGGTGAAACAGATCCAGCAACTCAAAACTGAGCATCAATGATAGATAGAGCTAAGTTATTCCACAGCTAATGGATCAGATCAAAGTTCTGCAGTCCTGTCACATCCAGTTGGGATTGGTTTTGGATGACCAGATGGAGGATCCACAAATATATTCATCTTCACAAATGGATTAATCTAATTGAGATTGCCTGCCCTTGACATGATTTGACTGACTGTGATGTGAAGGAGTTGTCCTAGCGAAACTGGAATCAACGAAAATCAGGTGTAAAACTCTCCACTGTTTGGAGCCACACCAGGTAGAAGGGAAGATGACTGTGGTGTTTGGAAGTCAGTCATCACACCCTTGGGACGTCTCTGCAGGAGTTCCTCAGGGTAGTGTCCTTGGTCCAACCATCTTCAGCTGCTTCATTAATGACCTTCTCTCCATCATAAGGTCAAAAGAGGGGATGTTCACTGATGATTGTCGAATATTCAACACCACTCATGACTCTGTAGGTACTGAAGTAGTCCATTTCCAAAAGCAACGAAACTCGGTCAATTTCTAGGCTCAGGCAGACAAATGGCAAGTAACATTCACGTCACAGATTCTGAGGGTTACCGCTGACCAGAAACTGAACTGGACTAGCCATATAAATACTGTGATTGAAAGAGTAGGTCAGAGGCTATTCGTCAGTGCATAACTCACCATCTGATTCCCTAAAGCTTGTCCATCATTTAAAAGGTACAGGAATGTAATGGAGTGCTCCCCACTCACTTGAATGATTGCACCTCTAAAAACACTTAGCATCTTCAGGATAAAGCAGCCTGGTTGATTGGTACTGTATCCAGAATCATCCAGTTTCTCCACTGCCAATACTCAGTAGCAGCAGGTGTGTACCATCTACAAGATGCACTGCAGAAACTCACCAAAGCTTCTTAGATAGCACTTTGAAATGCACAAACACTATCATCTAGTAAGGACAATGGCAGCAGATACTTGGGAACACCAGCACCTGCAAGCCACTCACCATCCTGACTTAGAAATATATCACTGTTCCTTTACTATCACATAGCCAAAACCTGGAACACATTACCTAACAGTATTGTGATGTACCTACTTGTTTAAAGACTGCACTTGTTTAAAAAGGCAACACTGCAGCATCTTCTCCAGAGAGATAAAGGAACTGACATGAAACACTGGTGTAGTCAGCGATGCCGCATCATCTGATAAATAAAACAAAGAGATGGCTGTTCACCTCTGCCATCATGTGCCTGTATGATTGTTTAACCTTCCTTTTCCTATTATTACACACAGGTACAACCCCATTATCCTCGGCTGAATTGAACCCTGCTGACTGCCTTATTCCATTGCCTGCAATGATCTTGGCTTCTTTCCTTGTGTTCTCCGAGACCTGGAAGCCTCCAGATTGCTGATGTACCCCTGCACAGGTGAAGATGTAGCCTTCTGGGCCTGACCTGCTGGAGCTGACAGGCAGAGCTGAGGTGGAGCAGCAGGACATTCTTACAGTGATTTCCAATGAACCCTCTAGGGTACTGGAGTTGTGCCTCTTCAGTTCACTGCAAATGAAATCTACTTGACCTCTTGAGGGGGATAGGCATTTGCAGGATACTGCAGTGCCATCCTTTCTTGCTTTCTAGCAGTGGACATGTACCCAGTGGAACAAACGTTAAAGCACATTTTCAGCAGGCAGTAATGGTTCTGCTGGACCAAAGCCGTTACCGTGTCCATGGAGCCAGATAAGTGCACACGTGCTGGAACTATACTGTAGCTCTAATTCTGATGGACACCTTCAGCCTTCACTCTGGTCTAGATCTGATATCTCTGCTAAATGTTCTCCTGCCCATGTCTGCATCACCATCAGGTCACTTACCGATAAATCCAGGGGCTGGAAATTTGAATGGGACTCAGCAAGATCCTGTCTCCAACCTTTTTCCTGGGACTTTGGTGAAGACAAGCTGCATCAGCTGGGGGCCCCTGTTATGACCAGATTTACCAGGGAGGGATGCTGAGCTGAATCGAGAAGGTCAAGGGCTTGGCATTGGTGGGAGTGGATTCCATGATGGTGCTTCCCTGAGGAGTCTCCATTATCCTTAAGATGGTGTATAGGGTAGAGCAGGAGGTAGTGGTTGTCCTGAGGGTGGGGTAGACTCTCTCTGTCTCTTTTTGCCTCTTGCTGTATGATTATGGAGTGGACAACACACAGATTTATCTGATGGTTCCATGCACTTGCCTTTCTGAACAATGTTCTTGGCATTGGTGCTGTATGTCCATCTGTCAAAAGCAGAATGGAGGCATTTTCTCTGGATCTCTGTGAAACTCCAGTGTGACCATCAGGGCATGCTCAGTCCTGGTCCTCCCCAACATGTTCCACAGCCTCTTCCTTGGTGAGGATTCTGCTGCTCTGGGAATGATCCTTTCTCCTGCAGATATCTGGAAGGATTGAATATTATCCTAATGGATATGTAAACAGTTCCTGAGCTCTCCCCAGTAACTGATCAATGGCTGCCCTGTATTGAAACAATAAACACACCATGTGTTGACAGCCACCCATGCAGTATTTAGCTGAGACTTGCATATCATCCTCCTATCTAACATCCCTCTGCAAGTGCACTGGGATGCTGCCTGATGCTGCTATGTTGTCACTTTGCAATGACAAGATGGTAGGGGAAAATGAGTATTGTAGATGGTTTTGAGCATAAGCCCTTCATCGGGAATGAAACTCATTCCTGATGAAGGGTTTATGCTCGAAACGTCGATTCTCTTGCTTCTTGGATGCTGCCTGACCTGCTGTGCTTTTCCAATGACAAGATAGTATCACACAGCTTTGCAGAGCACAGAAAACCATTCACCTTTTGCAGCACTGAGTGCAGGTTTGGGATTGGCCCCACAGAGACAGATCCTCTTTTCAACATTCATTCAGACCACACAGAACTGCCTCCTGTTGCAATCTCTAGGAAGTATGACCCCCCACTTGCTCTGCACAGCTTGGAGGAGATACTCGGTGAGGCATTGCTGAATTGTAGGTCCAGTTTTGAAATTTCTCTGTAAGTAGGGACAGACCTGGTGATTATCCAAAGTGGAAGGACATTTTGCAGTTGGCCTCCAGATGGATTTTGCTCTGGGAATCAGTCTGTGAACCCTTTTAAATATGGTGCCAGGACCTTAGCATGAGATTCCACCTCGCTCTTCATCAGAGGCCCAATGAGTTGAGTTAATTAAAGATTTACATTTTGACGGAAATACAAGTTTGAGGAAAATTTACCTCATCGATGTTGATGACGAGTCACATTACATTCCATTTCTTTGGAATTTGCATTTAAAGAACTCTTTGAACCCATGTCATGTTAAAGAGGTGAGGAGCACTAATGTTATGGACTAGGCCAGACCCACTCAAAATATTTCAAGAAGGTAGCCTAGACTCTAACCTTTTCTTATTTTAAAGGCAGATGTAAAGTGGGTGTTCCAGGTGTAATGCAATTGGTCAAATCACCCAGTTTTAAGCAAAACACAATTTATTTAAATGCTACAGTTGAAACACAAACAAAAGAAGGAGAAATTTAGAATAACTTAACTATTGGAAATTTAATCGACCTGTACAATAGCTTAACTAATTCACTATTCCAATGCGATAACATCCTACAAGCATAACCCTTGGCTAAAAGATAAATTCAAACACAAATTCTTATCGGCAGGAGGGAACAACATCCAGAAAGAGATTTCAGGGAAAGTGAGAGGAATCCTTTACTGAAGCTTGTAACTCTTCTGGACCCATGCATCTTGTGACTGCTATGGCTAAAAAAGACTAGAAAAAAACCTGAACTGGGAGAACTGGCCACTCCCCTTCCATTGTTCAGCTGTTACTCCCTAGACTCTTCTGCACCTCTGCCTTTACAGCCTCTCTTCATAAAAGCCAAGGACAAAGTAACCATTGTAAAGTGACAGCATCATCACATCAAAGGATTGAAATATTTCAGCAGATATATTGCTCTTTTTAGGATGGTCACCAGCAGATTTTATTAAAACTTTTGGAGAGTAAATAGACAATATTGAAAATGGAGAAACAGTATGAAGAGCAATCATTGCTGAATGTTTTCAAATAAATGTGATTAGAGATATTTGTTGCTCTTTGAGTGTATAACAATCAAATGCCATATTTAAATGAAAGGGATACATTTTATACTAAACATCCTACGCAAGTATTAAAATATTAATTATTTTGTATTTCCCTAACATTGCATTGTTCCTGACTGAAGCCACTAAGAATAATTGTTTGATATTTTAACTGAAGTATCAGACCTGGTTAAGTTTCCATAAGTGAATTATGTCACAATATTTACTTAGTGTTTTATTTCCAGAAAAACAACCTGCTATGTGAATCCACAACGGTTAGTGCTCATACAAGCACGACTGACAGATTCCATTTCTTTAGAATAGAAAAATGAGAGGAGCTCATTAATATTTAGGAATAACCATGTTTAATGTTAAAATGTTATTGATCCATTAAGAAATGTCAGCTTAGCCCAATCTTTGTGCTCCATCTTCTGAACGAGTAACTTGCAGGTTCAAGCCCTATTCTAAGATGTGGATGCAGAATCAGGGCTGACATTTCAATGCAGCACTAATGAAGGACTGCATTATCATTCAGATGAGACATTAATAACCTATAATTTGTTCATTCACATCATGACACTTATTTTTATGGAAAAGAGTAAGATGCTCTTTTGGTATCTTTAGGTCACAATTTATATCATCTAAAATAAATTGGTTGGCTATTAATTTTGTGTCTGGGGTTTTACCATATATAAACTGTTGGCATTCAGAGGATTGACAGATACTATATAAATGCAAATTTTAAAAATAGAGGCTTGATCACAGAGCATAAGAAACAGGAACTGATGCAGGAGATAGCTTCTCAGTCCTCTTCCGTCATTCAATAAAGTCATAGTTACAGTCATGGCCTCAACTCCCTGTTTCTACTTTTTTCTTTAAGTCTTTTGCTCCCTTTTTTTTTCAAAATTGCTTATCTCAACCTTGAGCATATTGAATAATTAAGCCTCCACAGCTATCTTGGATAGAGAATTCTAAAGATTCATGATTCTCTGTGAAAGAATTTCTTTCTCAAATCCATTTTAAATGAAGATCTCATAGACTGAGAATATGGCTCCTGACTTTATATTCCCCGTGAAAGAAAATGTCGTCTTAGCATCTGCCATGTCAATCTCCCTCTCAATCTTATATCCTTCAATAAGATCTCTCAGAATCATAGAACCCCTACAGTGCAGAGGCCATTTGGCCCATCACATTTGCATCAACCCTCTGAACAGATCCCCCGTCCCTGTAACCCCGCATTTACCTTTAGTAATCCACCTAGCCTGCACATCCCTTTACACTATGGGGCAATTTAATATGGCCAATCCACGTAAACTATGCATCTTTGGATTGTGAGAGGAAACTGGAGCATTTGGCAGAAAACTGCACAGAAACATGGAGAAAAGGTAAATTCCACACAGCCAGCCACTCAATGCTGGAATCAATCCAGGGTCCCCGGCGCTGAGAGGCATCAATGCTAACCCTTGGCACCATGCGACCCATCTTATCTGACCTTTGCAATATGGTTGATTTTAGTTTTGTTCTCCAAGCAATTAGGGGTCAGAAATAAATATTGGCCAAGATAGTGACACGTATAGCCCATGAATTGATGAACAAGAAATTTTTTTCAAGAAATTTCCCTCATAAGGGAATTCCAGGAATTAACCGACCAACTTCCTTGAAGCTGTCCTCCAATGGAAGTACATCCTTTCTTAAATAATGAGACCAAATCTGTATATATCCTTCAAAAATAATTTCACCAGTTCCACACACAATTATTGCAAGACTTATCTATTTTTTTACATTGTCCCCATTGCAATAAATGCCAAAAATCCATTTTCTTTCTTAACTGCTTGCTGTACGTACATATTAATTTCTTGTGTTCAAGTATGTGGATATCCCATTTCTGCTGTACTGTAGCATTGTGTTTAAATAATATTTTGCTTTTATATTCATCCAGACAAAGAGAATAACCACACATTTTTCCATATATATTTCATTGGTCATTTTTTTGCTCTCTCATTTAACCTATCAATTCCTTAGCAGATTTTTTTGTGTCTTCCACACAACTTACTTTCCTACCTGAAAGCAAAATAAAAATACTGTCAATCTAAAATCCAAACAGAGAATCTGTAAATACTCAACTGGTCAGTCAGCACCTGTGCGGAGAAACAGTGTTAATTGTTTCAGGCCAATAATCTTTCATCAGAGTCATTCTTTATCCTACTGTCAGTGTCACAAAACATGGCAGAAATATTCTCCTGCCTCTGCCACATCTGTTTGGATGAGGAGACATTCCACTCCCAAGCATCCAAGATGTCCACCTATTTTGAACAACATGCTTTTCCTCCCTCTGTCATCCAGACAGCCTTCCACCGCACCACCTCCATTTCCTGCTCCACTGCTCTAACCTCCACCCCGCTTTAATGCAATAAATGCAGATTCCCCTTGTCCTCACCTACTACCCCACCAGTCTCACATCCAACGCATCATCCTTAAACACTTCTGCCAACTTTAACTAGACCCCTCCACCAAGAACATCTTGCCTCCCTGTCTTCCATAAGGACTGTTCCCTTCGACAGCCCTTGGTTTGTGCCACTCAACCCACCAACACCCTCCAATCCTGCCAACTCCCTGCAACCAGAAAAGATGCAAAATCTTCCAACATATCACCCCTCCACTCCCCCCCTTCCCCCCCCTCACCCCACACACCTCTAAGAAGGGCCCCAAACAGTCCTTCCAGATGAGACAGGGGTTCACCTGCCTCTCCTTCAACCTAATTTACTGTATCCAGTGCTCCCAATGTGATCTTCTCTACATCATGGAGACCAAATGTAAACTTGGGGAACACTTCACCGAGAATCTCAGCTGAGCCCACATGGGCCAATCTGATCGGCCAGTCACCACCCATTTTAATTCTCCTTTCCAACTCCCTTTCTGACATGACCATCCTTGACCTCTTCCATTGCCACAATGAATCAGATCACAAATTGGAGGAACACCACCTCATCTTCCGCCAGGGCAGCCTACAGCCTGGAGGACTCAACATTGAGTTCTCCAGTTTCAAATAACCTCCATTTCTATCATCCAACTCCCCTCCCAGCTCCTCCCCCTCCCTTCCAATCCTCTCATTGACCCCTTCCTTCGAGCCACCAACCGGATTCATTCTTTCCATTGACCAACCAGGTCAAAGCCTCTACCTGTGCTCACCTACCCCCACCTCAAAGCCTTGCCCCCCTCCCACCCCAGCCACCCCTTTTATCTGCAGCTCCCCTTACTCCCATTGCCAGTCCTGCGAAGGGTTACATCTGAAACGTTGCCTTCTCCCCCTCTTGATGCTTGGCTTGCTGTGTTCTTCCAGCATCCTGCCTCTCTACTTTGGATTACAGCATCTGCAGGTTTTTTGTCTCTAATTGTAGAAATATTGGCTGATATTAAGTACAATTACGTGTAACAATATTACTTTGAAACAGTCCTGTCAAAGCAATAATGTTAAAATTAATCTGATTTTTTTTTATTTGAAGGGGCCTTATAAAGGAAAGATAATTTATTTGAATTGATTGGAATTAGATGGTTGACACTTCTGTTTTTAGTAAATAACACCCCAGTTTGGAACTTGAACAGATTAGAATGATGTTTGTCATAGTCCTCAGTTTGAAGTGAGACTAATTTAGAATTATTAAAATGGCATGAATTTTATTGTTAAACCGTGTTAAGCTTGAATATCTAAATTGTATTTTTAACTCTGATATGATGCTGTCATAAAGTTGTCAAAATTAACAAAAGAAGATATCTGAACTGTGAGCTGTGAAGGCACTTCAGAAAGGTACACAGTATAAGTTTATTGCTGCATCATTCCAATCCACAGCTATTTAACTTATTGCCAGCAGCAATTTAAGGCATCCAATTGCATTTCCGTTGAAATTATCCAAATTTATCACTTGAACAAATGGAAATGAACCTCAGCTCTCAAGCAAATGTGCCTGACTTAGGGCAGTCTAGAGATAAAGGGCAAAAGGAAATAACAACAAAAGAGATGATACCATAGAGACTAAACCTTGTTAAAACAGAATTAGATAAGTGAAGCAATGCATGAAATTTAAACATGTTTTTCTCAAAAACCCAACAGTGTTGCAGATAACTGACAAACATAATATTGCCTGGGCAAACACAGCTAAAACAATTAAGCCTTCTCAAGATGCTAGAAATCAAAGATTTTTAAGTCCACATGGAAAATGCATTTTTAAATGGATTGCATTGAGTTCTTCAGCCTCAAATAAGTCTCTTAAATAGCTTGGAGAGGGATCACTTAAGATATTGAATTGCTTAGCTAAAAGGAGCTCACACATCCCCTCAAATTACCAAATCTG
This sequence comes from Hemiscyllium ocellatum, assembly GCF_020745735.1. Taxonomy (NCBI): domain Eukaryota; kingdom Metazoa; phylum Chordata; class Chondrichthyes; order Orectolobiformes; family Hemiscylliidae; genus Hemiscyllium; species Hemiscyllium ocellatum. The sequence goes on along the minus strand of NC_083410.1, from coordinate 55,544,166 downwards.
ACAACTGTTATTACTTTTTAAACAAACATACTCCTGAGTAAGAAATATATCAATGGACATAAAAATAACCGGAATAGATAACAACAGTCATAAAAGAACATTGGGGTACAAATATAGGGGTACATAATAAAATTATGCTTTATTATACATAATATTGTGAGAGGCTGGGGTGTTCCATTTATTTTTATTCATTTAAGAAATGTAGGATTTGCTGGTAGGGTCAACATACATTGCTCATGCAAATGTATCCTTGATAAGATGATGTGTTTTGAAATGCTGCCTCTGATATAGGCTCATCATAAAGTTGTTAGGAAAGGAGTTTGAAATTTCTGATGCAGTAATAGTTATGAATGGCAATACAATTACAAATCAGGATGATGCCTGACATGGAGGAAACTTGCAACGGTGTAGCACTTCCTTTCTTTTTTGCTCCTATCCTTCTTAATGGTAAAGGTTGTTAATTTGGAAGGTTTTATCGATGGAAGTTAGTAGTGCACCTTCTCAAAGACTGAGCGGTGACTTGATGGATCTCTTTAAAATTAGAAAAGATCATAGTAGCATGGATATAGAGAGAATGTTTCCTCTGGTGGAGATGAGATCATCGATATCACATAGACACCAAGAAATCCAATAGGGTTTTCAAAAGCAATATACTTACATAAAGAGTGGTGAAAATGTGGAATTTGTTATCATAGGGAATGATTGAAACCAATAGTGTGTAGGTGGCAGCTAAACAAACGTTTGAAGGAAAAATGAATAGACTGTTACAATGACAGGTTTATACAAAAAAAATTGGAAGAGATTGAAATGGAGCATAAATACTGACAAGCCCTGTTTGCACTTAATGGTGTGTTTCTGTGATGAAGATCCAATGTATGTACTTTTAAGTAGATAGTACACACTCCATCGGTGAGATCACTGCATGTTTACGGTTTATGCAGGTTTATGTTTGGTGGATGGATATCAGTTGAGTAGACTCTCACTTCACCTTAGGAAATCAAGACTTCAAATCCATTGCATCTTTGAATTGCAGAGTCATTATAATACAATGACGTGGAGGTGCCAGTGTTGGACTGGGGTGGACAAAGTTAAAAATCACTCAACACCAGGTTGTAGTGCAACAGGTTTATTTGGAAGTACAAGCTTTTAGTGTGGTGCTCTTTAGTCTACCTCCGAAAGCATGTACTTCCAAATAAGTCTGTTGGACTATAACCTGCGTTGTGTGATTTTTAGCATTATGACACAAAAGACACCATTTGGACATTGCTTTACAGAAAGCCAGTTTGGAGTCAATCTAGTCAGTTCCATTCTCAGCTCTGTACTGCTGGATTTGTGAGTTCATTTCCCTCAAGTACTGAAACAATTTTATTTTAGAATCATTGATTGTCCTCAGTTGTACTCTCCTTGTTAGCAATTCCCAGGTCATTACAAATTGTTGCATGATAGAAATTATTTCTCACATTATCCGTCATCTGTTTCCCAATACCTAAATCTGTATAGCACAGTCTTGTTACAAGCAACGAATAAGGCCAGTTTTCTTTATCTACATTGTATAAATTGCTTATAATCCTACATATTTGTCAAATCTCCTGTCAATCCTTTTGATCCAATGAGAGCAAACCCAACTTCTCCAGTCTAAGTGGGAGCTAAGATCCCTCATTCCTGAACCATTCTATTCAATCTTCTCAGTATCTCTGAAGGTCCTTCAAACCTTTCCCTACTTGTAGTGACCAGAACTGGGTGTAATGCTCAAGTTATGGTCAAATCAGGGTTCATAAAGGTTCAGTGTAATCTCCCTGCTTTTGTGTTTCACAGCTGAAGATATTGAAAACAGGATGTCATGGGTTTTTCTAATGACTCTATTTCCTGCTACCTTTAAATATTTATGCAAATGAACTTCCAGTCCCCGTATCCTTTCAAACTTTTTCCAATCATGTCATTAAGTTCTATTGTCTCTTCCTGTGCCAATAGGTTAAACATGGGAGTGTGCAGAAGAGTGAATCCTTTCAAGGATGAAGAGTGGATGTATGTTTGCTCGCTGAGCTGGAAGGTTCATTTTCAGACGTTTCATCACCACACTAGGTAACATCTTTGTCCGGAGGTTCACTGAAGATGTTACCTAGTATGATGACAAAACGTCTGAAAATAAACCTTACAGCTCAGTGAGCAAACCTAAACCCAGAACCTCAATCTGAGCTACAAATCTTCCCAAAACTCGCTAGGATGAGGCGTTTTAGCTCTGAAGTTAAGTTGGAGAAGTTGGGATATTCTCCTTGGTGCAAAGGGAATTGAGAGGAATTTGTTTGAGGCGCATATAGAGTCATAGAGGTGTACAACACGGAAACAGACCCTTCAGTTCAACTCATCTATGCTGACCAGATATCCCAACCCAATCTAGTCCCACTTGCCAGCACCTGGCCCATACCCCTCCAAACCCTTCCTATTCAAATACCCATCCAGATGCCTTTTGAATGTTGTAATTGTGCCAGCCCTCCACTACTTCCTCTGGCAGCTCATTCCATACACGCATCACCATCTGTGTGAAAAAGTTTACCCTTAGGTCTCTTTTATATCTTTCCCCTCTCACCCTAAACGTATGCCTCTAGTTCTGGACTCCCCGACCCCAGGGAAAAGATTTTCTCTATTTACCCTATCCATGCCCCTCATAATTTTGTAAATCTCTATAAGGTCACCTCTCAGCCTCCAATACTCCAGGGAAAACAGCCCCAGCCTGTTCAGCCTCTCCCTATAGCTCAAATCCTCCAACCCTGGCAACAACCTTGTGAATCTTTTCTGAACCCTTTCACGTTTCACAATATCCTTCCGATAGGAAGGACACCAGAATTGCACACAATATTGCAACAATGGCCTAAACAATGCCCTATACAGTCACAACATGACCTCCCAACTTCTGTACTCAATACTCTGACCAATAAAGGAAAACATGCCAAACACCTTCACTATCATATCTATCACTTTCAAGGAGCCATGAACCTGCATTCCAAGGTGTCTTTGTTCTGCAACACTCCCTAGGACCTTACCATTAAGTGTATAGGTCCTGCTAAGGTTTGCTTTCCCAAAATGTAACACCTTACATATATCTAAATTAAACTCTGTCTGCTACTTCTCAGCCCATTGGCCCATCTGATCAAGATCCTGTTATAATCTGAGATAACCCTCTTCGCTGTCCACTACACCTCCAATTTTTGTGTCATCTGCAAACTTACTAACTATACCTCTTATGCTCACATCCAAATCATTTATATAAATGATGAAAAGCAGTGGGCCCAGAACCAATCCTTGTGGTTATAGATGATTCAAATATTCCTGCTTGGGGCCTTGCAATTTCTTCCCAAACTTCCTACAATGTCCTGGGATAGACTTGATCAGTTCCATTCAATGTTTGGAAAGTTAAAAACTTACTATTAGAACCCAATTATTCTTACATCTATCTGAGTTTTGGGGGAGCATGATGACTCAGATACTACCACTGCTGCCTCATAGTGCCACAGATGTAAGTTCAATTCCAGCCTCAAGCAACTGTCTGTGTAGAGTTTGCACATTCTCCCTGTGTCTGCGTGGGCTTCCTTTGGGTACTCCAGTTTCCTCCCACAGTCCAAAGATGTGCAGCTCAAGTGGATTTACCATGCTAAATCACCCATAATGCCCAGGAATGTGCAGGCTAGGTGGATATGCCATGGTAGATGCAAGGTTAAAGGGATAGCATGGGGAATGAATCTGAGTGAGATATTCTATGGAAGGTCAGTGTGGACTTGATGGGCCAAAAGACCAGCTTCCGCACTATAGGGATTCTATAATCTATGTTTTCTCTACATATTTACTCCTCAATTTCCCTCTGACAACTGGAATGGGGGGAGGGATGGTGCTGTAGTACAATCCCATCAGGATGATCATCTACTTCTAATTTCTACTCATATAGTTTCACTGAATGATCCCTTGACTTCTCTAATTGACGTAGTAGTGTCTTCCTCAGTCAAAAATGCCACTCACCTGCCTCTTTTGCTTCCCTTTCTATCCTTCCTGTGGCATCTAAAACCTGGAACATTGAGCTGCCAGTCCTGTCCTTCCCTCAACCACGTTTCTGTAATCGCAGTGATGTCTCAGTGCCATGTTCCTATATATGCTCTGAGTTCATCAACCTTACAGGTAGGACCCCTTACTTTGAAATTAATTCTTCAGCTACTTCTTTCTCTGACTTGCTCTTATCTGCCTTTTCTAATTACTTTGCTTTTTTTTTCTGATTCAGAATCATCCTTGTCTGTCTTTCTGTATGTACTGCTACTTAGGAACTCCCCACCCCACTCTCTACAAGTGTAAAGACTCCCAAAATAGAACTAGCAGATCCCCCCACCAGGATATTGGTCCCTTTTCAGTTTGGGTGAAACCAATCCCTTTTGAGTAGATCCTTTCTGCCCAAAAAGAGATTCCAATGATCCAAATGTCTGAATACTTGCACATTACACCATCTCTTCAGCCATTGATTTATCTGCCCTATCTTATGACTCGCTAAAACATGACACCAGGAGTAAACCAGCGATTACTATCTTTTCAGGATCTGCTTTACAACCCTCTGTCTAACGTCCTATATTCACTCTGCAAAGCCTTAACTCTTTCCCTAACCATGTGGTTCTTACCAATGTGTGTAACAACTTTTGGCTTCTCACTCACCCCTTTGACAATATGTTTCAATTCCTTTGAGCTGTGTTTAAGCCTGTCACTAGAAAGGCAATATTTTATCCTAGATTCACATTCAAGGCTAGAGAATCTCCTGTCTATGCCCCTTACAGGAGAGTCCCCTATAACAATTATCCTTTTAAATCTTGACAAAACCCAGTGAACATAAGATTCATTTGTAGTGCCCAGGATCTGACTGACACTTCTACTTCCCTCTGAGAAACTACCCCCTTCAACAGTACCCGAAACGGGATAGCTGTTTGAGAGAGGAATAGTCACAGGAAACTTCAGCATTACCTTCTTACCTTTCCAGACAGTTACTCATCTATCTGACTGGCCCTGCTGTGTAACCATCTCTCTAAATCTACTTTCACACTCTATGTCTCTTGAATGCCCTCAGTGACTTTAAGCTGAAAAGTAAGCTCTTAAAAGAATCATATATATGAAAAAAATATCCATTCTTACTCCCAGATTTTAGTCTTAAGCGTGCTAAAGATTAAAAAAATTAGACATTTAAAATCTTAGCTGAAATTGTCATTAACTAAAATAAAGCCTCCTCCTTAAGTCCCTTATCAATCAGCTTTCAAATCTCCAGACAAGTAAAGGAGAAATCTCTCTCTGGAACCATTGAACAATCATGTGGCCTCTCCCACAAGCTCTGCGCATAAAATGCTTCTCATTGTTTATTTTTCATGTTTTTTTTAACTATAATCTCTCTCCAGATCGATACTCGGCAAACAAGTAAAGGGCTCTCCCTCAAATTCCGGTTGGAAAAAGTCTTTTCTTAACACTGAGACACTTATTCCTTGAGCCTCCATTTTGTCAACCATTTTTTTATATACGATACTTGTCAACAGTTTCCTTAACTCCACCAAAAGAAAATTGAATACATTCCCTTCATTAATCTTTTCTGAAACTTCATCAGAAAATTACGTCTTCAGTCAAGCATAATTTGCATTTTACAAATCTATTTTGGTTCCCTTTCTTTAACTCAAACGTGTCCAGTACTTGTTGATTTTTCCCCTTACTGTTGTTTCAAAAAGTATACCCAATGCTAAAATTAAACTGATCAACCTGTAGTTATGCGGAACGATCTTATACTCTTTCTTGAATAACTTAATACATATTTGGACCAAGCTACACCAATTGGCCCTAGTGCATCCCAAATTGAGCACCGGTGTGTGCTTGTTGATCAGTAAGTAACACTATATAGCACTGTTGACAACTCTTTCCATTACTTTCCTGAAGAATGGAGTGCAATTTAAATAAATTGAATTGTTTTTGTGCTGTTTTCTGTGTACAGAGCATACCTGAGCAATTTTCTATTTTGCTGCAGTTGTACTGGAACAAACTTGGCTTGAGATGCAACTAATTTCAGAGCACAAGTCTTCAGCAGTGCATCCAAAATGTTGTCAGAGGCTCTGAGTACAAGCCTTTTGTGTACCCAGTGAGTTCATCTATTGACAGTGACAATGTTGATTTCAGAACATTGAAACGGAATTGAATTGACTGAAAGCAAACTTTAATAATGTGGGGACCTCAGGAGGAAGCCAGATGTACATCATCCACTTAGCTTTTCTGGCTGAAAGTGATGTAATGATTCATCTTTACTTTATTCAATGTTTTTTGAATACCAAATTTCAGCCATTGGCACCTCGTAACTACGTTTCGAATCTTCCAAAAGGTCTAATAAATTTTCCTAATAATATTGTTATTTTCAAGTGCCATATTATGATACCCTGTTTAATATATTTTAATGTTTTTAACTTAATGTCAAACTACAACTGTCCTTTCTCACCCTCCAACCTTAAGGAGTGAGGTTATAATTTCTATTTTCCCATTCAGAGGGAAGAGTCTAGAACCTACGTAATTCTGAAAGATCAAAAACTATTTTATCTGTCTTAATACCCTAGAATGGAGGTCATCAGGTTGAGGGGATTTGTTGGCCATTTTCAATTTGTTTTCCTTTTATAAATATTAGTTTCAACACAAAATTCAGCACCTATTTCTTGCTGACTAAAAATGACTCCTGTGGTCTATAATGGTATCCTTGACATGGATTTTCAATCTGGTATGTGTCAGGCTTTATACTAAATTTATGACAACTTTAGCACACGTGCCATAGGTGTTTGGGGAGTATGTGAATTGCAGATCGTGATGCCAGTATTCTAGAGTTCTTTCAACTTATCTAGGTCCAGAGAAGTGGTGCATAAGTAATGATGGACTTGGTCATGATTTCATAGTTCCTATGGAAATGAATATCATTAAGGTAATTTCCCATAAGGAGGAAAGGAAAGCTAACTGAAGCAAGGCCTCGCTGGATGATGAATGAGATGAAGAACAGGATGAAGCAGCAAATGGAGGCATATGACTGATGTTAATTTGGTAATGCAAGTGGAGAACCTGGCTGAATATGAAAATGTTAGAAGGGAGTGAGAAAGAAAAAAGAGACAGACATGAAGTAAGTATGAAAAGAGGCTGGTGTCCTGCTGTGATAACCCCTTTAAGGCCCACAGGGAATCACTAATTAACCTTCTTACATGGAGCTCACTGAGTATGAGTTCCCTTGGTAACAGGCAATGGTCTGCCCAACTGGAACTGATCACCTGTGTCATTTATAAAGCAGACTCAGTTTCTGGGTATAAAAGAATAAAATAAAAGTAAACCAGACCCAGACCCCTTGCCGCTCTCCCTACCCCTCTTTCAGTTTCGACAGTTTGCATTACCCGTATTGGGGTTTGCATGTAGATTTCTAATTGGCAAAACAAGTGATTTACTGGTGGCAGTTCATGGTTAATACAAAAAGTCACAGTGATTAAGTGGTGGGAAAGCTCAATAGTGTGTCAGAGGGTTTCTGGATACAATAAATGACCTGGATTCTTTATAGCACAGTGTTAGTGTCCCTACCTCTGGACTATAGTAGTGTAGGTTCAAGTCCCACCTGTTCCAGAGATATGTTTTAACATCTCTGAACAGGTTGATTAGAAAATATTAAATAAAGCAGACCTAGGAATAGCCCTGCAGAACTGTCTGTGCTTTGCTGGAGCTAGCCTATGTATGCCATGGTAGTGAATCTATTTTGGTGTTCAACAGTAAAAGGTATTCTTTTCCAGTCAGGATTCCTGAGTTATTACATTAGCATAAGAAAATCCAAAAGTCTTCTGAAGGCATAAAAACAGAAAAAAGGACAGGAAGAGGAAGGAAGCTGATTAGTGAACAGCAAAGGATCTCGTATGGGGCCACTTCATGGTTAAAAGCATTTTTTTTATCCGTCTTCACCATGTAAGGAAATAGGACCAACATCATCATGGACTACAAAATGGTTGACAGCCTGCATGGATATATAGGACATATTAGAAAAACTGGCTGTATCTAAGGTTGATAAGTCAACAGGACCAGATGAGATTCATCTGAGAATTCTAAGGGAAGTAAAGCTGGAAATTCCGCTCATAGTAGCCTTAGATACAGGGACAGTTTCCGATCACCAAAGAATTTTGAAACAAAGTGCACAAAATTAAGGACAAAACTGCAAGCTATCAGTTTTATCACAGTGATAAGAAAAATATTTAGAAACAATAATCTGGGATGAAACTATTGTGGATTAATTCAGGAAAGAAAGCACGGATTTGGATTTGAAAGAAAGACAAATTGGGATTAACTAATTTGAGTTTTAGATGAAGTAATAGAGAGGATTGTTGAGAGTAATACAACTGATATAATGTAAATAGACTTCAAAATGATACTTGGTAATTTATCTCATAGTGGACTTGCTAACAAAGTGAAAGCTGTGGAATAAAAGGAAAATTGGTGGCATGAGTATGAGGTTGGCTGAATTGCAGGAAGCAAAAAGTAATACAGAACAGTTGTATTTTGAACTGGAGCAGTATATAGTGTGGTTCCTTGGATTAGGACTAAGACCACTGTTTTTTTTGATCTACAGCAGGGTGCTAGACCAGGGTGAGTCATGGAGCAATGATTCATTAAATGTTAACATCGCTGTTAAATCATCCTAAATGTGATCTTCACAAGACACTGTGACTCACCATTTTAAATTGAGCTTTCCAGGAAGGACTTTGCTTCCACACCTGAGATAGAGTTCTCACATTAAAAGGGAATCACTTTCAGACATTATTCACAGTTCTGCTGCAAGAGTCCAGGCCATCTGCAAATTTTACAATTCTACGGTGAGGAACAAGACATTTTATTAAAGTTTGCTGTACTAACTGAACACATCTGTACAAACAACACTATTCAATTACAGATACCACCATAGCTGCTGAATTCTGATTTCAAATTTTCAGTTTCGATAAGAGAATGCACAAGCAAATAACAGAACTGTAATAAAGGGGGCTGATCTGACTTTTACAAGCATTTTTATCCATATTTATATTGAATTTTTGCATCTGTATTTTATCTAATAGCCATCTTAAAGTTGTACTCAGTAACTTGCATCAACAGGAATGTAACAAATTAATTTTTGACCTTTTTCAAAACTGATACTGTTGCTGGTTATTTTTAAGTTTAAATTATCTACAAAAATGAACAGGGACTAAATAAGCTAGAGAATTTCCAATTCATAGATCCCTCTGTAGACACATCTACTGTAGTCACAAGAGCATGATCAGAAAACATGATGGAGCAAGATTTGATTATTACCTTTACAAGGAAATTAGACAAGAAAAACAATTTGCATTATTGCAAGCAAAGTATATTAGACTGAGATTGGTTAAATTGCTTTTGCAGAGAATCAGCATAGACTTGACTGGCTGAATTACCTCCAGTCTTTAACTAATCTATTATTCTACGGTTCTTTCATGCTAGGTATGAATCCAGTGAGAGGAAAGATTGTCCCAATGTTCCTTGTTGGCAGGTTGTTTGAATACTACCTTGAGGACAAGGTCAGTCACTTTCACCTCACCTCGTGACATCAGCTCTTTCGTCCATTTTCTGAAACAGTAATGAAATATAGATCAGAATGGGACCAACAGAACACCAATTGAACATCACTGAGCAGATTATTGGCAAGTATCTCCCAGTTACACTGTCACCAACACTTTCAATCATTTTGCTGATAATTGAAACTAGACTGTTGGGCAATAATTGTTTGAATTAGATTTGTCCAACTTGCTGTGGACAAGACATACTTTGGCAATTTTCCATACAGTTGGGTAAACACAGGGTTGTAGCTGTATTGAAATGGCTTGCCTGGAGACATGTTAGTGCTGAAGCACAAGTCATTGGCATTCTTGTCAGGATGTTATTGCAGTATTTTTTTGCTGTATCTTGTGTGATCAACTCTTTGACAGATATTTGACAGTGACTGCTGGTTGAAGAATGATGGGGTTATGAAACATTAAACCTGTCAGGTTATTGGTACATAAACAGAAATTTCCAGAGAAACTCAGCAGGTCTGGCAGCATCTGTACCGTGGAGAGAAAGCAGAGTCAATGTTTTGTGTCCAGTGACCCTTCTTCAGAATTTCCCAGCATCCACAGTTCTTTGTTCCATTTTGTGTTGTCCTTGGGGCTTGACTCCGAGCATTGTCCATCACCTCAACCTGAACCCACTGCCTTTACAAAATTAGATTAGATTAGATTACTTACACAGTATGGAAACAGGCCCTTCAGCCCAACAAGTCCACACCGACCCGCAACCCACCCATACCCCAACATCTACCCCTTGCCTAACACTATGGACAATTTAGCATGGCCAATTCACCTAACCTGCACATTCTTGGACTGTGGGAGGAAACCCACGCAGACATGGGGAGAATGTGCAAACTCTACACAGTCTGTCACCTGAGGTGGGAATTGAACCCGGGTCTCTGGCGCTGTGAGGCAGCAGTGCTAACCACTGTGCCACCGTGACGCCCACAATGTGTGTGTAGTGCCTCCTGGCTTCCTGTGAATGCAGCACATCCCTTGATATTTCTTGAGTAGACTTTCCTGTGTTGCGTTAGAGGTTCTTGGAGGCCCATCTTTCCAATATTGCATCATTCTTGTGTCTTTCCGAAGTCAGTCAACTATAGAATAACTTCCAGCATTTGCACCAGCATAATGCAATGCCCCTTTAAGAAAACACATACTGCATTTGACTATTACTCGCTATTCATGGTTTTGGGCCTTCTGTAGCATTGTGTGATCACTCAAAGCATGGCTCATACTGCCTTCACACTGAAATTGTACATTAGGAGGCAACTTGAGGATGGTACCCTGCTTGCATTAGAAATGACAGGTCAGGGTTAATCTCTCATTATGGTTTCAGTGCCCCACTTCAGACCCTATCAAATTTCACATTTTTAAGATACTCTATCTCATATTCTCAATCTTTTTTGTTGTGTCAGTAAGCCAGTAGCCCTTTAACAAACATGCCTGTGATGCCATCACTATTACAAAGCACATCACCCAAAGCTGAAGTAATGCAGAGTACTTCATCTAACTCTGCATTAATTGAAGCATGAGACTCTATTGGAACATGCACCTCTGTTTTAATCTAATAGCTGAGTATTAGACCAGATACAAAGTGCTTAAGGATTACATTGTTTGAATATAATTGTTAGTTGTGATAAATGTCGATTGTATTCTTCAATACCATAATATCTATACCCAGTTTCTTATTCTGTTGGAGATAATATAAGCATCCGGTAAAACATCCTATGGAGGCATAGTCAATAATTTCTGATGTTTCTTCTGTTTCTTCTACTGTCGAAGGCAGGATCAAAACAATAATTTAATGTCTTGACATTTCCTTATTTCTCATGATACTTTTTCCTACTGTCTGACATAAACTTAACCCTAACTCTGATCCTAACATAACCCTAACCACAGGATTCACCTGTACCTTTATTTATTTCTTCCCTTTTACAAACCCAGATCTTCTTGTGAAATGCTAACTTTGAAAATAAATTTTCTGTTAAAACACAATGTTTGCCTCATGCAAAGCTGAATGCCTGTTTTTGAATTTTCAATTATACATTACATTTATATTCAATGGCCTTGATGCTATCATATTATATATTTCATGTTTTACTCCCTTTATAGATTTGTATGTTTTTTAGTAGAACAATGCAATAATTATTTGATTTGAAATGTATATTACTATTTTGTTTTACAATTTACTGTATGCACAGTAGGTATGATCATGTACTATAGCAGTACATGTCTGGCTAATTGGCCATAATTTACCATGTGATTTCATGTTTTTTAGGTTTCCATACTTGTTTTGCCAGAAATGTAGCAGAATACTTCTTGCGCTCATGCCCCAATCTCTCTACCTTGGTCCCCAGGCTCTATAACCAGTCATACCATCAGTGGATCACCTGCCAGATGTCCAACCTCTTCCACCCCCTGAACCACTAACTTCAAATATATCTGCTTGAAGTTTGTTGCACCCCGAAACACTTCATCTTCTAGTAATAGATTGCCATTAGGAAGTCAGAAACTTTAGCAGAATACATTCTGTTTGTAACTTTCTACATTTCTTTGTCAATAACAGTCTACCTCGGCCTTCCCCCCACAATGTAACGGTAAGGTTTGCTGAGAAAGATTTAATGTTTTTGGATGAATACTCAACATAGACATAAAATAGTGGGAGTATGCATAGTTCTATACAGATGGCCTGGGAGACATAAGTCAAGATCAGGGCAGACTGACAGATGGAAGTCTCAATCTGTTCTGCTTCTGGTATCTGAGAAATTCCTTAGTGGTTTATAGGTTTTACAATTATTAATCTGGCATTAATCTATTCATGATGATATTTGCATAAAAATAGCACACATCAGAACATAACTCAAGCAAGACAAGCATTTTAAAAACTTATTTCACAAGAGGCAGATACCACAGGCAAGGCCAACATTTGTTGACTATCCCTAATTGTATGGAACTGATTCACTTGCTCTGCCATTTCAAAGGCAGGTTCGCGTCAACCACATTGTTGTGCATTTGGAGTAACATACAGCCCAGACTGGGTAGGATTGGCAGATTTCCATTCCTAAAGAATATTGGTGAATCAAATAACAGTTATAATTGTCACCATTACTCGACCAACTTTATTATTCAATTAAAGTTCCACCAACTGCCATGGTGGCATTTGAAACAATATCTCAAGAATATAGGATTGGGTCCCCTGAGTTATAGCTCCCATGGATTATCATTAAGCTACTGTTTCCCCATTTACAAAATACGTTGGTCAGGAGTTCAACCAGTTAGACCTTTTGTTTCCATTGCTTTTGTGCCTGGCACCATTTGCTTATCTCTTCCCAGGCAATTATCTATTTCAATTTAAGATCTTCAGAAATGTTGCCCTCTTTCTTGCACCTTTTCCAATTTAATAGATTTCTCTCACAAATATACTCTGCGGCACAAGGAAGTCTGCTTTAGTTATTGTTTTTCACTGTAGTCTTAATATTATTCACAGCCCGGCTGTGACACCATGCAATCATTTTATTGCATATCTTTGAGATTAAGAGATGTTTAAAAAAAAAACTCATATTGTTTTGTGGTATTATCACAATGTATCAATGAGATTGAAATATTTAATGTCAGATCTCATAAAAAAAGCATTTAACATACAGCCCTTAATCTGACAACAATGATTTAAAGCTCTATAATTTAAGTGGTTTCAAGTATTAAAATATACAGCGTTGTCTAATATGATAGGATCTGCATCTGATATTCAATTAAAGTGATGTTTCTAGTTTATTGGCTATAAATATTTACCCAAAGTTGGAACATGTTTTAGAGTATTCAGTATTATAATAATTTAAAGTAACATTTTCATCCATAACCTGCACAACAATAACTAAGTATAATATTCTAAGCTGTATGGATGTCCACCTCATCATTTTGGAAGATTACTATTTGTAAATTCTAACTGTGCTTAAATCCTATTAAATGCAAAAAGATTTTGTGTGGGATATTTGAAAATAATAGTTTCTCACTAGAAAATCATTTTGAATTACTGGTGTTGATGAAAAATGTACTGGCTTGATTTGTGTAAAAATATGCTAATATGACTGGAATATTAGTAAAAATGTAATTCTTAATAATATACTTAGATTAAAAATCTGTGAACTGACGGCTCCAGTAGACATCTAAGTCAAGTTAATCTAATTAATCAGAATGTGAGAGCTACATTTTATGTCTAGGCAACAGGTTCTGACATGGGGCTGGGAGTGGCAACAACTTTTGTTTGGGCAGGGTTTGATGGCCACATGCAATCTTGCAGCCACTAGACAACTGAGACTGAGGAAGTGCAGATCCCCGCAGTGTGAATGCGGAGACCCTGTACAAAATAACAGATGCTGTAAGGTGATACCATGGAGAGTGCTGGCTCCATATTTAAAGAGATTCCAACCCTGCATTTAATGGTGACTGCCAGCTTACTGGGAAAGCTGGGTATTTAAAGGAAACCCACAGCCATATTGATGGAAGGAAGGTGCTAGACTAACCCATAGTTCAGCCATGCATCCTTGAAGGATTTCATTCGTAACATGGAAGGTTCTTCTGGGAGGCAGAAGAAAGAGACCAGCCCACCTGATCAAGCAAACCTGAAAGGAAATCGCAGACAGTGTCAACAGCTGTAGGGCCAGCCCTTGGACCTGTACAGGGTGCCGGAAGTATATTGATGATCTCATTTGATTTGCCAAGTTGAGTATTCCATGCCTTTTATCCTTTAATGATTTGGATATGGTAATGTAAGAATTTGGGGCTTAATGGAAATGGTGTGACTATTCAGTTCAAAGTAATAGGGTCAGGTGTCGCATGTACTGCCAGAGACTCAGATTAATCTTGTTCTGAGATGACTGTCTGTTATTGAAATCCATTAAAAGATCCCTCAATGGCAGCTACATACAGAAGACATTTGCAGACGTTTGGATTGCCACAGCCTAGGTGTTGTGAGCTTGTCTCCATAGAGAAACAAATAGTTTTCACGACGTTCTACCAGAAGACAGTCTTTAATATGAGGGAAAGGATTACGACAGGAAGAGGGCTGCTGTACCATCAGATTCTGACAGTCATGGAGGAAGATTTTACCGAAGGTGGAGGAGAGCACAGTGCGTGCCATACTGCTGATGGCTAAGTACAAGCGTCTCACCCAGGAGAGGATGGGTGAGTGCAGGGCACAAGGAATGCATCAACACAAGGACATGATGCAATGGAAAGCTTCTAAATCTTTCTCTATTGTCTCTTGCAAGTCAGGGTTGGGTTGAAGAGCAGCCAGCTGGAGAGACCAGGGAGCAACAGTAAAACAATATTTTTCTGTGCTGTAGACCCTACGTAATCCTAAGAATGAAACCAAGGCAGGTGGTCTTTCACAGTGTGTTGCAAATAACTACCCGTGCCCTCAAGTGGTATAGCCCTGAGTTGTCTCTTGCACCTCTCCCCCCGCCCTCCCACCCCCCGATTGCAGTGTTGGCAGATTCTTACCACAATTGCCCCCATGGCTTTATTCCATAATGCCCTCATTGCTCCACCCTTCCTGGCCAAGGTGCCAAGTTGACTTCTTCTGTTGTTACCTAAGAAACCCAGCGCTAGGCTCACTCACCTCTTCCTTTTGTCGGGAAGGCATTGGAAAGCAGTCATTCTGTTCTCTTTAAAATTATTAAATTTTAAACAACTCATAACACTGCTGTCAATTGGCTTGTGAGTTGCTTTAGTCATCCTCCCATCATGCCCATGTGTAATGTCTCCCCTCATTTTCAGTTATTACCAGGGAAAATGTTTTAGATTACTTACAGTGTGGAAACAGGCCCTTCGGCCCAACGAGTCCACACCAACCCGCCGAAGCGCAACCCACCCATACCCCTAGATTTACCCCTTACCTAACACTACGGGCAATTTAGCATGGCCAATTCACCTGACCCGCACATCTTTGGACTGTGGGAGGAAACCGGAGCACCCGGAGGAAACCCACGCAGACATGGGGAGAACGTGCAAACTCCACACAGTCAGTCGCCTGAGTCGGGAATTGAACCCGGGTCTTAGGCGCTGTGAGGCAGCAGTGCTAACCACCGTGCCACCGTGCCGCCCACCAATGGAGCTTTGATTTGAAGATGCTGGACTTCCATCCTATTGGCATATCTGATTTTATGATCCCCATCTGTCTCAATATTTGTTCCTCAAAGGACTTGTCAAATTTTGGCCTATGTCTTAAAGACCTTAGACTAGATCAGAATTTGAGTCAAGAGTGTGGTGCTGGAAAAGTACAGCAGGTCAGGCAGCATCCGAGGCGCAGGAGAATCGATGTTTCAGGCAGAAGCCTTTCATCAGGAATGGCTCTAATTTCCAGCATCTGTAGTCCTCACTTTCTCCTAGATCAGAATTTGACTCCAGTTTATTTAAAATCAATAATTTACAGCAGTAAAGATGTCCCTTCCATGTTAATATGTGTTATTAAAGGGAGGCGATGGCCTAGTGGCATTATTGCTGGACTGTTAGACCCAGGTAATGTTCTGGGGATTGAATCCTACCATGGCAGATGGTGGAATTTGATTTCAAGAAAAGAAAATCTAGGTTAAGAGTCTAATGATGACCATGAATCCATTGTTGATTGTCAGGAAAAAAAGAAACATTTTTTCACTAATGGGTCAATGAAGCAAAGAGTCATCCTTACGTAGTCTGGATACGTGATTCTGGACCCACAGCAACGTGGTTGACTCTTAACTGCCCTTTGGGATGGGCAATAAGTGTTGGCCTAGCCAGCGATTCCCTCACCTATGAATGCATTTATTAAAAATTCAGTTGTCATGATTTGATTTTGCACAGAGGATATAGGATCTGACTACCATGCTGCATACTTCTCCTGGTAGTCGGTGAACTTAGATTCTTCCATTCATGTTTCCTCACAAACAGGAGAGAGGTGGTGTGGTAATGTCACTGGACAAGCAATTCAGCACCCTGAGGTAATGTTCGGGGAACATCAGTTCAAATCTAACCATAACAGATGTGAAATTTGAAGTCAACAACGGTAATCTGGAATTTAAATGTTGATCTAATTGTGACCATGAAGTGTTATAAAGACGCATCTGGCTCACTAATATTCTTTAGTGGAAGAAATCTGCCATCCTTGCCTGGCCTGGTCTATGTGTAACTCCAGACTCACAGAAGTGTGGTTGGTTCACAGCTGCCACTGTATTACTGCTACAAAGTCTAAACAACCTCATAGCCCAGTGTATTGTTACCATCAGGACAGGAGACCAAGCCTGGTTCAATGAAGATTGAAGGAAATTACATCATGAGCAGTACTGGATATATGAGAAAATGAAGTGTCAACCTGGTGAAGCTACAACACAAGACTATTTGCATTCCAAACTGTGGAAACAGCATGTAATAGATTGGGCCAACAGGTCAGATTGAACCTGTTCAGCCTGGCCAAATTAGTTGTGAATGGTGGGGAGCAATTAAACAATTAACAAAAATGGAGACTGCAAAATATTTGCATATTTGCAGTACAAAAGGCAAGGCTAGAACTCTCATATCCATCATCAGCCAAAAGTGCCAAGTGAATGATCCATCTCAGCTTCCTCCTTATGTCCCAGGCATCACAAATGTTGATCTTCACCGAATTTGATTCACTCCACGCGATGTGACGAAACAGCTGAAGACATTGAATTCTGCAAAGGTTTTGACAGATTTCCAACAATAATACTGTGTGTTTCAGAACTGAAAACAGACTTAGCCAAGCTGTTCCATGACAGCTACAACACTGGCATCTATCTAACAAGGTGGAAAATTGCCCAAGTGTGCCCTGTTCACAAAAAGCAAAACAACTCCAATCCAATCGATTAATGCTCTATTAGTCTACTCTCAGGCACTCAGTCTGGGTTCAGTGATGGCCAATCAGCTGCTGACTTCAAACAGCCTTGTTCTAAATATGAACAAAACAGTGAGACTCCAGAGATTAGTTGGGAGTGACTGTCCTTGACATCAAGAGTATGGCATCAGCAACCCTCAGCAAGACCTTCAGGGGTAAAGATCTCTGTTACTTGAATTCATAGAGTAAAAAATGAGGTCTGCAGATGCTGGAGATCACAGCTGCAAATGTGTTGCTGGTCAAAGCACAGCAGGCCAGGCAGCATCTCAGGAATAGAGAATTCGACGTTTCGAGCATAAGCCCTTCATCAGGAATAAGAGGTAAAAATTTCAACCTCCTCGTGGGAGCACGAGGCAGCGCCGATACAGTCATCGATGTAGCGGAGGAAAAGGTGGGGGGTGGTGCCAGTGTAGTTGCGGAAGATGGACTGTTCCACATATCCTACGAAGAGGCAGGCATAGCTGGGGCCCATGCGGGTGCCCATGGCAACTCCTTTAGTTTGGAGGAAGTGGGAGGATTGAAAAGAGAAGTTATTCAGGGTGAGGACCAGTTCAGTCAGTCGAAGGAGGGTGTCAGTGGAAGGGTACTGGTTGGTGCGGCGGGAAAGGAAGAAGCGGAGGGCTTTGAGTCCTTCGTGATGGGGGATGGAGGTGTACAGGGACTGGATGTCCATAGTGAAAATAAGGCGTTGGGGACCGGGGAAGCGAAAATCCTGGAGGAGGTGGAGGGCGTGGGTGGTGTCCCGAACGTAGGTGGGGAGTTCTTGGACTTAAGGGGACAGGACCGTGTCGAGGTATTGGGAGATGAGTTCGGTGGGGCAGGAGCAGGCTGAGACAATGGGTCGGCCGGGGCAGGCAGGTTTGTGGATTTTGGGCAGGAGGTAGAAACGGGCGGTGTGGGGTTGTGGGACTATGAGGTTGGAGGCGGTGGATGGGAGATCCCCTGAGGTGATGAGGTCCTGGATGGTCTGGGAGATGATGGTTTGGTGGTGGGAGGTGGGGTCGTGGTCAAGGGGGCGATAAGAGGAGGCGTCCGCGAGCTGGCGTTTGGCTTCAGCGGTATACAGGTCAGTGCGCCAAACTACCACCGCGCCTCCCTTGTCTGCGGGTTTGATGGTGAGGTTGGGATGGAGCGGAGGGAGTGGAGGGCTGCACGTTCTGAGGGTGAGAGGTTGGAGTGGGTAAGAGGGGTGGACAGGTTGAGTCGGTTAATGTCACGGCGGCAGTTGGCTATAAAGAGGTCGAGAGCGGGTAGGAGGCCAGCACGGGGTGTCCAGATGGATGGGGTGTGTTGGAGGCGGGAGAAGGGGTCGTCAGAGGGTGGGCGGGAGTCTTGGTTGTGAAAGTAGGCACGGAGGTGAAGGCGGCGGAAGAATTGCTCAATATCTCGGCGCGTGTTGAACTCATTAATCCGAGGGCGTAGGGGAATGAAGGTGAGGCCCCTGCTGAGGACTGATCTTTCATCCGCAGAGAGGGGGAGATCTGGAGGGATGGTGAAAATCCGGCAAGGCTGGGAGCTAGGACCTGGTGTAGGACTGGAGCTGGAGCTGGGGCTGGGGGCGGGGTTAGGGGCGGGGACAGAGATCAAAGTAGGGGCGGAGTTAGACGTGGTGACGTTGCTCGACATGGGGGCGGGGTCATGCGTCGTGACGGAAATAAGCGTGGGGGCGGGGTTACGTGAAGTGACGAAAGACGTTGTGGGGGCGGGGTTATGTGTGGTGACGAAGGTTTGCGTGGGGGCGGGGTTACGCGTAGTCACGTAAGGCGGCGTGGGGGCGGGGAAACCTGAGGATTTGTGTTCCTGCAGGTTAGTGATGTCAGTGGGGGCGGAAGTGGCTGCGCCGACGGCAACCGGAGGGGCGGAAATGGTTGCGGCGACGGAGGCGTGGTGGTCATTCCCGGTGGCCGCGTGGGTCGCGGGTCCGTCAGTGGTCGTGGAAGCGGTTGTGTGTGTGGTGGTCACCGGGGCAGTTGTTGGGGCGGCGATCGCGGGGGCTCCGAGGTCGGTGGGGGCGGAAGTGACGTCACGGTCGGCGGCGGCCTTTGGTGCCGCGGGCGCTGTAGCGGCCACATGTGTAATGGCGTCCGACAGGCCTATAGAAGATTCTGGAACAGTTGAGGGGCCACGAGTGTGGGGGTAAGTACATGAAAGTTTTTGGTACTTACTGTCTTTAATCTCTGATATGGCTAGGAAGAACTGTTGAGTTTGTGGATTCTTCTGTAGATGAAGAACAGCAGGGGTCCTTTGCAGGTCTGTGAGAGTGTTGTCCTGAGCTGGGGTAGGGCTAATTGCAGGGAGTGTAAGTGGCGACGCATGGCTGCAAGGGTGGAGCGGAGGATCCGGAGGGAGGTCTGTTGCTGGAGGCTTCGGATTTGTTGTAGGTACAGGTTGTCCTGGTTGGGTCCAAATTTTGTTGGTTGGAATGTAGTTCGGAGTCCGTGTGGGATCAGTCAGTTCCTTAGGCAGCTGCTGAGGAAGGAGATGTGGCTGTGGTAACGGGTCTGTTTGAGAACGTGGCTGAAGAGTTTCTGTGCAGAGGAGATGACCTGGGGGGGTGCAGTGAGAGAGGGACTCACTGAAATCCTTGTAGAGGGAGGAAGAGAGCTTCTTCAAGGAAGGCATCCTTGTAAGAGGATTCGCAGTAGGTTAAAATCTTCGAGTAAAAAATGAGGTCTGCAGATGCTGGAGATCACAGCTGCAAATGTGTTGCTGGTCAAAGCACAGCAGGCCAGGCAGCATCTCAGGAATAGAGAATTCGACGTTTCGAGCATAAGCCCTTCATCAGGAATAAGAGCAATTGAGTACTTGAATTCATAACCTAATAAAGAGAAGATGAATGTTTTTCCAGATCATCATCTCAGCCCAGTCCATGGCTTACGGTAGTTCCTGAGGGTCATGACATAGACCTAGCCACTTTCAACTGCTGCATCATACCTTCCCACCATCATAAGATCGGAAGTGGGGATGTTCACTGATAATTACGGAATTCACAACACCACTAGCAGACAATGAAGTAGCCTATGTCCATATGAAGCAAGACCTGGTTGATATCCAGGTTTGGGTCAACAAATGATGATCAAATTCACGCCACACAAGTGAGAAGCAATTACCTTCTCTAATAAGAGAGAATCTAAGCATTGTTCTTTGATGTTTAATGGCACTACTATCACTGATTCCCTTACTATCAATATTTGGGAAGTTATCATGAACTTGAAATGGGCTAGCCATTTAAATACAGAGGCTAAGAGCCTCCTGTCTCCCCAGAGTCTGCCAACTCTCTGCAAGTTACAAACGAGGAATGTGATGGAATACTCTCCACTTGTTTGGATGAGTGTGGCTCTGGCAATACTCAAGAAGCTGGACATCATTCAGAAAAAAAGTAGCGATTTGATTTGCACCCCTTCCACAATCAATAAAATTCACTCCCTTTGCCCCTTACACAGTAGAAGCAATGTCTCACACTTACAAAGTGAATTAAACACACAAAGCTCCTTCTACAGGCACTTCTGATCATATGACCTCTATCAGCTAGGAAAAGGACAGCAGGTACATGGGAACACCACCACCTGCAAGTTCCCCTCAGTTCACCCATCATCATGTCATGGAACTCTATCAACGTTTCTCCACTGTCACTGGATCAAAATTCTGCAAATTTCTTCCTAGAACAACATAGTAACTCAGTGTTTGGCATTGCTGCCTGACAGGGACGTGGATTCGATTCCCATCTCGGGTGACTGTCTGTGTGAAGTTTGCACATTCTCCCCTTGTCTGCATGAGTTTCCTCTGGATGCTGCAGTTTCCTCCCAAAGTCCAAAGCTGTGCAGGTTAGGTGGATTGGCCACATTAAATTGCCTGTAGTGTCCAGGGATGTGCAGGCTAGGTGGGTTAGCCATGGGGATTACAGAGTTATAGGAATAAGGTGGGTCTGGGTGGGATGTTTTTTGGAGGCCCAGTGTGGGCTGAACAACCTTCCTTCCACTCTGTAGGGATTCTAATAGCACCGCTGGTTTCTCGACAGTCTAAGGCCTGCTGAAGTTCAAGAAAGCAACTTGCCATCACTTCCTATTCACTAATAGAGATGGACAATTAATGCTGGCATAGCCAGCAATGCTCACATCTTAAGAACAAATAAAGCAATCACTTTGTCTCAATTTGGGCTTTGCGCTTTACATTTCCAGCCCGGGCTAATCTATAAAGCTCCATAATCACAGAGCGTGTCATATGTCTACAGCAAGTGATCCATTTAACCTTTTGTGAACCTTTCACTTCAGCAGAAAATAGGCAAATTATAATCATTAACAAATAGTCTTGATACCCCCTAATCAAATCTCACATTTGCTGAGTCAGTCTACAATGACAATTTGCATCTTCAGTAAAAGTAGCATTGAACACTGTTCATTATCTTGACCTTTGTAATAGAAAGGAGTACACTGTATTGACTGTCAGTACTTGATTGAACTTACACGTACTACTGCAATTTTTGACTAGGTTTATCTTAAGGGTAGGACTTCTTTGGGCCCACCTCGTATACTTTTCGAAGGGCGGGCAGGGAACATAATTGTGCATGAGGTAAAAATGAGATTTTCTAACATCAAGTTAAAGTTTTGCTGTTAAATTCTCAGAAACTTTGAGGTGTATCAGTTTCCTGATCCATTTGGTGGAAACCTGTTTTTTTATTCATTTGTCCATCATGGATATTCAATAAGAACCTAGCCTGCTGCAATTGAATTCATGGGCAAAATCCTGTCAGCTGAAAACAGGGTGCACACATGTTCACAAAACGAACTATAAACATTTATATACATATGTGTGTACTTGTTGGAGTAAATTGGTTCTTCCAAGCTCTGGTGACTACAACCTTCTTCATTAACTTGAATCTTTCGTAAACAAGCTGCTTCTTCGCCATCAGAATCCAATCTGGAAGAGTGCGTAGATAATCAAGCATTGCTAATCCACAAGCCAAGGTAACTGTGTATGAATCTCATTCAACCACAGAAATTATTGGACCTGATTGATGGCAATTCATGCTGGGTATTAAAATGAACGGGGTAAGTAACTACTTATGACAACTTATACTTACATTAACAAAATAACAATGAAGGCAAATGATTAATTACTAAATTATTACTATTAAACTTACTACTGTTTTACCCCAAACAAATACTCATTCACGAATAACACAAATGACAGTCAAGAAAACACAGTGCAATAAACGCCAGTCCAGACTCACAGGTAGAATTGTTTGCTATTTTCTTGATTCTTATTGATGTTGCGAAAAGTAATTGAGACACTCTGACAGATTGGGTAGACCTGGGGTCATTCTTTTTCCGTTATGTTTTAGAATCCTCTCTATTTGTTTCACTGAATGCAGTTTTTCTTGCCCTTTTGCCAGGAAGTGTGAAATTGTGCAAATGGTTAAATTGTAAAGGGCGAAGCTTCCCTGAGTCAACCAGCTCACGAGATGTCTCTGTCATATGCAGCCTGCATTATTATAGTTTAACACTTACAGAGTTAGGGATGAAGGCTCCTCCTGATGAGCAACTTGTGAGAAGTCCCAGTTAAGAGACTTTGCCTTCTTATCAATAAACATTTAAAATCACACAATACCAGCTTATAGTTCAACAGGTTTATTTGGAAGTACAAGCTTTTGGAATGCTGCTCCTCCATCGAGTAGCTTGTGAGGCAGGATCATAAGACACAGAATTTAGTGTAAAAGATGATAGGGTCATACAACTGATGTGAAGTATTGAACAAAACTACATTGCTGTTAAATCTTTAATCACTTTGAATGAGGGTGCAGATTTCAAGCGATTAATGTATAAATCTCAGAACTTCTTTCAAGTCACAGTCCCAAGATAACTTAAAGTTTTATATAAAAAAGATGACATCTCAGCTCAGACAATGCATTAAAGGTGTGAGGTTAGAGTCTGTCTGCATCCCAATCTTGAGTCAGAATTGTTCTATTTTCAAAGTAGGAATTTATAAAATCTCACATGGACTGACTGCGGACAGATTTTGTGCTTTTTGAACAAAATAGCAAGTGTCTGCAAATACAAATCTGCAAATGCAAATTCACCCCCAAAGGCGTATATGTGTTTGTGCGTGTGTGTGTGTGTGTGTGTGTGTGTGTGTGGGGGGGGGGGGGGGGGGGGGGGGGGGGGGGGGAGGGAGAGAGAGAGAGAGAGTGTGTGTGTGAGAAAGAGAGACTGTATGTGTGTGTGTCTGCATGTGTGTGCATAGTGTACTAGGGTAACCTGTAGTGTGACATGAACCCAAGATGCCAGATGAGGTTGTCCTCTTAGGAATATAACTTGGCTATTAGCCTCTGCTTTGCCACTCTGCATTTTTGCATATCACAAAGTCCGCCTTGGAGGATGGTCACTTGAAGATCTGAGGCCAAATGCCCCTGATCGCTGAAGTGCCCCCCAACTGGGAGGAAACACTCTGTTGTTGTGGTTCTGTTCGCCGAGCTGGGAGGTTTTGTTGCAAATGTTTTGTCCCCTTTCTAGGTGACATCCTCAGTGCTTGGGAGCCTCCTGTGAAGCGCTTCTGTGATGTTTCCTCCGGCATTTGTAGTGGCTTGTCTCTGCCGCTTCCGGTTGTCAGTTGCTGTCCGCTGCAGTGGCCGGTATATTGGGTCCAGGTCGATGTGTTTGTTGACATCCAGGGAATTCCTAGAGGCATGGCACTCATCCACTGATTCTATCAACAAACACATCGACCTGGACCCAATATACTGGCCACTGCAGCGGACAGCAACTGACAACCGGAAGCGGCAGAGACAAGCCACTACAAATGCCGGAGGAAACATCACAGAAGCGCTTCACAGGAGGCTCCCAAGCACGGAGGATGTCGTTTGCAACAAAAACTCCCAGCTCGGCGAAACAGAACCACAACAACGAGAACCCGAGCTACAAATCTTCTTCCAAACTAGGAAACACTCTGTCGGTGATTGTTGTATGGTGTCCATTCACCTGTTGTCATAGTGTCTGTTCGGTCTCACCAACGTACCATGCCTTGGGGCATTCTTGCCTGCAGCACATAAGATAGAAAATGTTGGCCAAGTCATACGTGTACACAGTGGATAGTGTTCCCATGTCAACTCTCTGATGCGTCTTGCAGTGGTTGCCACAATATGGTGTTGTGGTCAATGTTGTACTGAAGGCTGGGTAGTTTGCTGCGAACAATGGTCTGTTTAAGGTTTGGCAGCTGTTTAAAGGCAAGAGGTGGAGGTGTATGGATAACGTGTTGCAGGCTGTGAAGAAAATGGTGTAGTTTCTTCACTCCCAGGAAGCACTAGACAATGCAGGGTACCCTATCGGTCATGTCCTATGTCTGTCTTCTGCGAAGGTCATTATAGTTTCTCGCTATGGCACGTTGGAACTTGTAATCAATGAGTTGAGCATCTCCACATCATCATTAAATATATACTGTGTAAAAGGTGAAGGTAGACCAGCCCCATTATCCTGACAAAACTGGGCAGTCACACAGGCTGATTCAGGCAAATCCTACCATGGCAGACACACAGGTAGCAACTTAAAAGGGTGAGCAACTTAAGAGGGGGACCACCTGAAAGAGGGAATGACTTAAAAGAAGGATTAATATAAAAAAGGACTGATACAAAACAGGGACAGAAAGGTGACCTGCATGGGATGAAAATCAGTTGAAAAGATGTGGTTATTGGGACACTAAAGGATCCTGTCAGAGAATCTCAACAGTATGGAAACAGACCATTTAGCCCATCCAGTCCACATTGACCGTGCCAAGAACATCCTCCCCAGTCTGCCCCTCTACGTTTGTAATCCTGCATTTCCCATGGCCAATCCACTTCACCTGCATACCTTTGGAAACTGGAGCATCTGGAGGAAATCCATGCAGACACAGAGAGAATGTGCATACTCCACACAGTCACCTGAGGGTGGACTCAAACTTTAGTCCCTGGTGCTGTGAGACAACATTACAATCACTGAGCCACCGTGCTGCCCTCCTGTGGACTAGAGGCAACTTAAATACAAAGGGGAGAATAACTGTGTTGGAAGAATGGGGACAGTGAAGGCTGGAAGCTGTGTGTTAAAGGAGCAGATCATAATGGGAAATTCAAATGCGTTGGGGAAGGTGGAAAAGCAGTGGATCTAACGAACAGAGTGTGCCATGGTAAGACTGAACAAGGAGATCTGGATAGTAGTGAGATCATGACAAACAGTAGAGATATCCAGGGACATAATGAGAGGGCCAATTGTTATAGGGAGATATTGATAAAGGACAGAGGAGATGGAAGAGGAAAGTGCAACACCATCAAGGGTTATGGAGTAGAAAGTAGATTCTAAAGTGGTAGAGGGTGGAGGGTGAAAGACTCGAAGGAAAATTAACAACAATCATTTCTTGCCACTTTGTTTTCCAAAATAATGCCTCACAGGTATTGTGCAGAGGAAAAGGAAGGGACCACAGATCTGTTTCACATGTTAGTTAACTCACAACTGAGGCAATTGGAACAGCAAGTGGAAATATCTACTGCATGAAGACTCACTTCAAATATTTGCACAGAAGGGAAAAGCTCACTGCACAGTCGAGGTGTGAAAGGTTTTCAAGATTAAACAACCACCTCCCAACCATGGCTTGTAACCTTTCTCAATGCGAGCACCAAGCAAATATCAATAGTTCTGATGGTCCTCTGGGAGGGCCGAGTTAAGGTGTAGTATGTTAATACATGCAGGACAACTTAGAGACCCATGCATGTGAATATTGAGAATAAGGTGGTTTAGCCATCATGTGGGCTGCTCATTGCAAGGTTGTTAAGCTGCCTCACAGAAGACAATCTGGGGCAACGAGAGTAAGAGTTTGCTGAAAATGTGTTGCTGGTTAAAGCACAGCAGGTTAGGCAGCATCTCAAGAATAGGCCTATTCCTGAGATGCTGCCTAACCTGCTGTGCTTTAACCAGCAACACATTTTCAGCTGTGATCTCCAGCATCTGCAGACCTCATTTTTTACTCGAGAGTAAGAGTTTGCCTATCACCACATGCGTGTAAAGCAATGTGAATATGAAGAACACAAATGCATTCATATGCCAGCATCAGGAAAGGGAACTCCAGTCTTGAATCATGGAGCTTGAACCTTACTGTATAGAGATGGCTCTTACCCAACACACCAGTAGCGTGTAAAGGGCCCAAAGGGTACATTGACTATACCAAATTCTCACAAGAAAAGTTTCCAACCCATAACAAATACTCCTTCGGAGGTCAGTTTTTTCATGCCACATGTTTGATCTACCTAACCCAGCAACTGACTGAGCATTGTTAAGAAGGAGAAAGGTAGGAAGGGAAGAGCAAAGACAAACAGAAGCACAGACATGTGACTGAAGGAGTTGCAGATATGGATGATCAAGCAGTCTGTGGAAAGGGAGACCAGGACTTTTGGGATGTTGACCAGACCACAGAGAAAAAGCATAGAAGGCATACCAGCCATGGGTGAATGACAATGTTGAAGACATCTTCCTATGGCTGGAGAAGTCATCACCTACCTCTGCTATCTTCTGTAGGCAGGTCTGCAGCTGGTTGGCTTCGAAGGCAGCACAATACCAGTGGTACTAGAAATCTTCTTCACCATTGGCTCCTTTCAATCCTCAACTGGGGACTCATGCAGCATCTCCCTGTCTGTAGCCCACAAGTATGTGCAAACATTTACTGATGCCCTTTACAGGGAAGCTGTACAGTTTTTCCAGTTCACTATGGACCCAGACAGTCAATGTGAACAATGCTACATTGCAGCATCTGCATTCATTAAGGCTATCATTGACCAGACAAGGATGGTGATGGAGGGTTCTCCAGGTATACGGAAGTTTGTGGCATAGCACCGGTAACTCAGTGCATGTTAGGCTATGGAATGGGGGTTTGTGGTAGTGAATACCATCATTGCTTCCAAAGGGGCACTATTAAGGTGTGATGCCAAGTGGTATAGCACACTGGAAATCAAGCCCCACTATTCCCAGAGATATCACAAAAGTTAAATATTTTTAAGAGTATCCAGAACTCCCCAATTTAACTGGCCTTCAGACCCAGGTTGACAGAAACCATGGACCAGGCTTCCTTATTTAATAAGAATGATTATTGTAAGTAAACAGATTCTAACTACAGATAAATGATTATGAACTCTAGACCACTACAAGATTATAAACTTATAAGTCTACTAATTAAAAATCTGAACCCCCTTATAAACATCCTATCTATATGCACATACTGTCAATCATAGACAGTGACAAAAGTATGGGTATTATGTGGCAAAGGGAAGACAGCTCAGGTCTCTGTCCATCAGGTTTTCTGAAATGATTGTTTTATTGATTGGAACATTGCTTTGTGATCTTCCTTTCCCAGATATTTCACCTGTTTGCAGGAGACCGAGGATGACTGGCTCCCACTCATAAAGGTTTTGGATTTGCCAATTAAAACTCAGAGATTAACACAACTGTAAAGGGGAAACAAACTGCTTATCTTTAGGATTGAGTTTTTTTTACTGTAGAGCAAAAACACAGTGCCTTCTTCTCCAGAGAGCTCAATGGTTTGGCCAAAACATTCGTATCCCAAGCAATGCAGCTAATTGTTGGCAGGCAGATGGCTTTGCCATCAATGATTAGGCCAAAGACCAATTGTTTTGCCATCCAAAACTCTATTCATGTCCTTGGCTCCAGTTCATCAGCAACTTATGCTTTCACAACGACTGGAACAAGCAGCTGTGTAAACAGTGTTTACAACAAGTGCCCAAATTATTATTTTTGCAAAGGTCAGCAATCCTTAGTTTTGAAAACGATTAACTTCCCATTTCAGCCTGCAATCAAAAATAGAATAAAAAACTAAAAAGGTGCAGTATTTGCATGGGGCACAGGGAGCAAAGTGGAGGACAGTTATAGACAAAGATCAATGTGGTGGGTCTTCATATTAAGACAATGAATATGAATGGGCTGTTGGTGTAATGCATTGTGAACAGTGTCAGCAAGTCTGGGGGAGGGGGGGTTCGGTATCCAGCTGGTGTTCAGGCAGAGGCCCGTTACTGACTGTTCATTATGAGCTGTGGTTCTTTCTATCACTTGCCACTCTTGGTCTGGGGAAAGAGGGGTTCGGTATATACCTGACGACCAGGCAAAGTTACTGACAATGTTCATCATGAGCTGTGGTCATTGCTATCAGATGCCACTTTTGAGAAGCAAAGTGCTGCTCAATATTAGCTGGGACACAGCCCAGGGTGAGTGTAGTCAGTGTCAGTTTGATGGACAATTGTATATGATCTACGTTTGCTGGATGCTAGGACATTGAAGGAATAAATACATGCAGCAGCCTTTTACAAACCCCAGCTCTACTTAATTTGTAATAATTTCATTTGCTATGCATGGAGAGCAAAGGGACTTTGGGGTCAGCTGCTGTATGATGCCATTGGTGCTTGTATATTCAACATTAGCATTTCAATGATGGCAAAGTTTGCAGTAATGTCTTAAAAAACGAGCATTGCTGGTCAAAGGTGAACCATTCTATGTGCACATTCTAAGGATATTGTAGGAATCATACACCATTGCTCCATCATTGGTCATGTAGGTGCCCTGATGGTCTGTATTGAATGCAATGAGAGGTTGAATGTTGACATGGGCCTGGGATAGGATGGGATTTGAATCAGTCTCCCTTTTAATGCAATGCGTCGGTCATTAAGTCGGTGTAGCACCTTGGCCAAGCTGTTGCACATGTTGAGGTTGAAGCTGAGTGAATAATACAGTTGTGGTCCTCAATATTGGCGTGCTGCATGTCTCACTGCACAGTATGTCACCGAGAACTTTTCTGACAGCAAGAACCTCTTTCACTCCTTCTATTCCCAAGGCCGATCGTTTCTACTGAGAGTGCCGTACTTTGTCCTTCATTGGGTGCTGGTGACTATGTGACTGCCTTCCTCATATACAGGAGGACCAGGGCTAATGGAAAGCCAGGAGCAGTAGCAGGATGTGTGGAATCCACAGAAGGACCAGAGCATTTTGGCCCTGGCTCCATTTTCTGGGGGTGAGTGAGGTGCAGTGACAATGGAGGCTCCGCATTTCCCGGGGTAATGTAACAGAACTTTGCCAGATACTGGAGCAGGACTGGGAGTTGTGGGTGTTGCAGGAGTGGGAGACCATCCTCTCCCTTTGGCTATGAATACGACAGTCGCTTTGAACATCAATGTGATTGGCTTCTTCCAGCGGATGACAGATGACCCATGTGAAACCTCTCAGTGTGCACCCACAAATACATTAGGACTGTGACTGATGCCATCGGTGTATGGTCACAGCGGTTCATTTTGTTTTCCTATGACAAGGTCAGGGCTGCAGCCTGGGCAGTAGGATTTGGAAACAGTTCACTCTGCTAAAGTGTTGCACAGATTTGATACTGAGAGGGCCATATCATCATGATGTGGAGTTCATCAACAGGAAGGGCTTTCATTCAATTAATGCCCAGATATTCTGTGATCACCTTTACCACTTCCTGGAGGTGTGTGCCCACTACTCTGGCAGCTGCCAAGACACCTACATCCTGGAGCAGTCCCATGTGCTCAGTGCATTTGAAGGTCCTGGTGCCTTTCCAAACCTGGTTACTGAGAGATACCTGCTATGACCATGGCTCATTATACCATTTGATAACACCCTGATAGATGCGGAGTGTGGGTCCAATGCCATCCAGGACAGTGTTGGAGCAGATGATAGCAGATGAACAGAATAATTTGAGTTTTTAGATGGGATGTAGTTAAGTAGGAGGTTAAACAGCAACTAGGAGACAGTGAGGACTGCAGATGCTGGAGATCAGAGTTGAGAGTATGTTGCTGGAAAAGCACAGCAGGTCAGACAACATCCAAGGAGCAGGAGAATTGACATTTCGGGCCGGAGCCCTTCATCAGTATCCAACAAACAGAAACTAGGGTGAGAGAATGGGGATGTGCATGTGAGGGTGTCCCAAGCCATGCTGACTGATGTGTCGTAGGCAGTCTGGAGCTGCTGTTCCATTATGTTGCTTTTGAGAGACAATGCCAGTTGGTCAATGCTTTTGTGGCTGGATTGAGAGCTTTTAAAGATCGTACAGTTACAAACTCAACATCACTCACAGTTATCTAAAAACATGACAGATTTAACCTGAAAAGTCAAATGTCTCAACAGATTTAAAATGGTCACAGGAATAATGCATAGTATGCTGTACTTGTTTTAAATGCCATTCTGAGCAGAAGATTAATACTCATGCACCTAAAAGCTGGTCAGACCTGTATTTTCCTATCACTGCAGTTTTGTGCTGTTCCAGTTTAGTGCCATTACAGCCTTTCCTCCTCAATATCCACCTTCTCCTCAGAAGACTGTCCCCATTCCACCAGTTTCTCACTATCCAGTACATCGCCTACATATTTGCTCCAATTGTGCAGTGTACAGCATACCAGGATGATTCAGCACACTCCATCTGGACTGGACCCGAGTCCCTCACCGCATCCCATACTCCCCAGGTCCCCAACTCTAGCAGTGGATAGCTTGAAGAAGCCTGTGACTGCTTTGCTATTGTGTCTCAGGTAATTTTGGTGGGCATTTCCTCTTGGGTGTCAGCTTTGAAGACTCTGGCCTGTTGACATCTCTTATAGAGATGCAGATGCAACCACCTTAGCTGGACATGATGGAGGTATTTGGGGTGCTCCTGAGACAGGAGAGGTGATGTGATGGAGTAGATCTGGAGTGCCATGAGATGACAGTTCCTGGGTGCTTGTCTGTCATTCCTCCTTCTTGTTATCACATACTGGCATCTCCTTCATTGTTTGAGGGAATACAGCACTTGGAGGAAGATTAAGGATCCTTTGGGTCCCTCTTGCTTCATCAGTGAATGAATGCATCCATGGCTTGTGCAATGGAATGAAATCCTTTCATGTATCTAGCAAATCCTGCACATTCTGCAGGATGTGGCCCTTCACAGTGACTACCACCTGATCCAAGCAGGTAGCAATGATCTCATATGCCAGTACCACAACATTGGACAGAAGTTGGGCAGCCTCCTTTACCCTCCTCTTCAATCTGTGTGTGGCTGATATGATATTATCTGCTTGTCTGTACAGCTCCATCAGCTCAGTTCTGTTAGTAAAAAAAATTATTTTGACAATTTAATCAGCACTTTATATTCATAATCATGATGTAGACTATTGGAGAGATGGGATGAGGTTATAAGAATTATAACCTAGTCCCATAATAAGGAGCACTGTTTTGGGAGAAGTTATGAACCAATGGGCTCTGAATGAAGTCTATTCATTGTGGTCAAGGACCTTAAGTTGATGCAGAACAAGATTAATTTTCCCTAATATGTATACCGAATATCCTTGTGAAGTGTAACTTCTGAAGCCATGATTCGTGGCTGCATCCTTGCCCCATTGTAGCCCGTGGTGAGAATTGATCTGCTGTGTGGATACTTCTAGTTGGGTTGAAATGTCAATGAACTGATGGTGTTTGAGGTGGTTAGAGTTAGAGCTCTATTAACTGTGAACCTTGGCAGATGTGTGAGAGGCAGTTGCACTGTGGTGCAAGCAGTACAGTTTGGTTGGCAGAGTGAAGTGGCAGACAGTGATTACACATATAGCATCTGATGGCAATGCTTTGCACTCAATCTTGCATATGACAACCCTGTGTAGTGGCAAGTTTACACTAAATAGAAAGTATCACTTATTGGGGCAATGCTCAGCAGTTCACTCATCCTCTTGCAGTACTGTCTTCTGACTTTCCTCTGGTCCTCAAAGGCCACCTCAGTTTAGGCTGTTGTGGTGACTCAAGATGGCCGCTCAATCCTGACAAACAGCACATTCCTTTTTCTTTGCCATATGCAACCGGAGCACCTTTAGGGAGATGTCATGGAAGAATAGAGATGTTTTCTGGCGTGTCACCAACATATCCGGAGGGGGGATGAAGTTGCTGTTTGAGTCGGATTTCAACATGGCACTCAGAAATTGGCAACGAGAAGATCCTGGTAGTGGCAAAAACTTTGTGCCCACATAAAACTTGTAGTGAGCTCAGAAGAATGCAAACCTGCGAGAAAATGCACATGTCGCTCACACTTATAGCCCCATCTCCACACTTAGTCTCAAAAAGTAAATTTCTGCCTTGTAAATGGAGCTTTGTACATCATCCTTGCTCTTCCTCCGCCAGATAGTGGTGCCCTGGTCCCATTACTGTCATCAGCAAGTGAGATGTGTCTATCAATGATCCTGCTGTTGGTCTAATGAAGTTAGTTTGTCTACACTGAGGGACTCTCCAAATTGTATGTAAAGAAATGAATGGTATAAGGAAGTCACTCATCCAAAACTGGATAACGTCTGAGTAAATATAAAAACCACATGTTGTGAAATTGCTCAACAACATCTCATCACAACGCAGGAGAGCTTCTCTCTAATCTGAGAGAGGAAATCAAGCTTGCTACACCTACTGACCCAACTGATCACACAGCTGCTTGCAAAACAAATCAAGAGGCAGAAAGGAAAATTAACATCATATGCAGACCATTGATTCAGAGCTTAAACCATTCAAGAACAAAAATAGAGAACATGGAATTTGTTTGCTGAAAGAAATAAGATAAATCATCCGCACCAACAAACCTGAAAACCAGTGGTTAACATCAAAGGTTCCATGCTGACTACTGAACGCTGGATCATTCCACGACAACTAAAAACTCCTTTTGCTCCAAGGTGAGTAAAAGTCAAGATGAGACTGCACTTGTCTCTGATTAGAAAGAAGACAATCAGCTTGGGAAAATAACTTAAACAAAAATCTGAAGCCTCAGCTGATGTTGTCCCTGAATGCAACATACTGATCTATTAAAAGATTCAAAACTGAAATGTTGGGATTTTTCACCATTTCACCACTTTCAATGGTTTCTTGGTGGGAATTAAATAATGAATGATATTTTCCTTTGTTGTGTCACTGCCCACTGCACTTCTAGCTGCAATGTTCAAAATATCCTCTGATATTGAAACACAAAATAACTTTCATTGGAAAGAGGAGATAGCTGTCTTTTTATTAACTAGTCTAGCATTATGAATAGAGTAATAGCTTCTGGAAAATAAAGCCTCTGTTTCTCTTGCTCACTTACTGCTGTTTATAAAGGATGTCATACATTCCAAGAGATATTTATCCCAGTGACTCGACCTAACAGGCCGCAACCCAATAAATACATTCCAATTTAGCTCAAGTACTACCAGCATTTTCCAAACTCAACACCTGACTGCGACCACTTCCTGCTCCTGATAGCAGGAAATAGGAACAGGTGCATTCCATACTGCCCAACAAGGCTGCCCCGCCATTCAATAAGACTATACCCCCAGGACTCAACTACATTTTCATGTCTTTAGTTTCACCGAAATATCAAAAATCAATCCAGCTTCTCTTTAAATATTATCAGTGACCTAGCCTCTACGACTCTCTGGGACAGAGAATTCCAGGCATTCACTACCCTTGGGGAGAAGTAATTCCTAAACATCTCAAATTTTCAATGTGTTTTCCTTTATTCAGTAATTTTGTCCCTGAGTTTGAGATTCCCTCACCAGTGGACACACCTTCAGATCACCTATGCCACCATTCCCCTGATCACATATGATCCAATAAAATCACCCCTCAATCTTCTGAACCATAACAAAGGTAACTATCACACAACACCAGGTTATTGTCCAACAGGCTAATTTGGAAATACAAGCTTTTGGAGCACTGTTCCTTTATCGGGTAGCTATAGGGTCATAGGACACAGAATTTATAGCAAAAGATCAAAGTGTCATACAACCGATGTGATGTATTGAACAAACCTAGATTACTGTTAAGTCCCTTAATCGTTTAGAATGGATTCGCAGATTTTGATTCATTAATATGTAAATCCCAGAACTTCTTTCAAGTCACATTCTCAAGGTAACTTAAAGGTTTTATAAATAGCTCAGACAATGCACCAAACGTGTGGAGTTTGCATCCCAGACTTGAGTCAGACTGATTCTATTTCTAAAGTAGGAATTTATAAAATGTTACATGGACTGACCGCCTATAAATTGTGTGCTTTCCAGATAAAATAGAACGTATCTGCAAATACAAATCTGCAAATGCAAATTCGGCCCATAGGCTGATATGAGTGTGTGTGTGCGTGTGTGTGTGTGCATGTGAGAGACAGAGAGAGGCAGAGAGTGAGTGTGTGCGTGTGAGTGAGCGTGTGTGTGTGTGCTTGATACAGTGTATGCGCAAGTGTGATGGAGTATATGCCTGTGACAGGGTGTGCACATGAGTGTGAGTGGGGCTGTGAGTGTATGTGTGAAAGTGTATAGTGTAGTGGGGGTCACCTGTAGTGTGACTTGAACCCAAGCTCCTGTTTGAGGCCATCCACATGGGTACCGAACATGGCTAACAGTCTCTGCTCGGTCACTTGGCGTTGTTGCATACCCCGAAGTGCGTCTTGGAGGTCAGTCACCCAAAGTTCTGAGGCCAAATGTCCCTAACCACTGAAGTGATCCCCCGGAAGGGAACATCACTGTCTGGCAATTGTTGTACAGTGTCCATTCATTCGTTGTAGCGCCTGCTTGGGTTTGGGGATCCTTGCCTGCAGCCATGACATAGACAACTTTGGCTGATTCACATGAGCACCTTGCACGGGGTGGGTGGTGTCCCCAACTGTAATGGTGGTGCTCGTGTCAGCACTTTGACACGTCTTGCAGTGGTTGCCATGACAGTGTTGTGCGGTGCAGTGGTCGATGTTGTCCTGAAGGCTGGGCAGTTTGCTATCAACAATGGTCAGTTTAAGGTTTGACGGTTGTTAAAAGTGAGAACTGGAGGCGTAGGGAAGATCTTGCTGAGGTGCTCATTTTCATCAATAATGTGTTGCAGGCTGCAAAGAAAATGGTGTAGTTTCTCCACTCCCAGGAAATACTGGATGATGAAGGGTATCTCGTGTCTGTTGCCTGATGAGGTCATTATAGTTTCTCACTTTGGCACACTGGAATGGGCGAATCGATGAATTGAGCATCTTATCTTGTCCTTCTCAGGCCATCTCTCAGCATCTTCAGGTGTCTGCCGTGTTCCTCTTCATCTGAACAATCTGCGTATGTATTGGGCTTGTCCGTAAGGGATGGCTGTTTTAATATGTTTAGGGTGGAAGCTAGAGAAGTGCAGCATCGTGAGGTTGTCCATGAGTTTGTGGTAGAGTGAGGTACTGAGGTGCCTGTCCTGAAGGAGATGTGTGTGTCCAAGAATGAGATTGATTTCAAAGGGTAGGCCATGGTAATTCTGATGGTGGCATGAAACTTGTTGATATCACTGTGAAGTTGTTTCAGTGACTCCTCGCCATGGGTCCAGAGGAAGAAAATGTTGTCAATAAACCTGGTGTATAGTGTTGGTTGGACATTCCATGCAGCAAAGAAGTCTTATTCAAACTTGTGCATGAAAATGTTGGCAATATTGGGTTGTAACTTTGGTCTGACTGCTCGGCGTGTCTGGATGAAGAGCTGGTTGTCAAAGGCGAAGACGTGATCAAGAATGCAGTGGACGAGTTGTAGGATGGTGCCTGGAGATTGACAGTTGTTGGTATTGAGTGCTGAGGCTGTTGCAGCGATGCTGTCGTCCTGGGGGATGCTAGTGTAGTGTGCCGAAACGTCCGTTGTTAAGAGGAATGTTCCTGTTTTGACTGGTCCATGGGTGCTGAGTTTCTATAAAAAATCTGTTGTGACACATCAGAAGCTGGGGGTTTCAAAATGCCCACCGTTCAGCGTTCTTCATTTCGTTGGGGGCAGTTGGAGTGGAAGGAGTGACAGCGCGAACCAGAGGCCCAACGGGAATGAAAATTTTAAAAAATTTGAAAGATATAAAAGTTTACCTCATGTATAGGAGGAGCCCACACTAAGCAGGAGCGTACACGGGACTGCTGGATAAATAAGGCTTTATACTTGGGTGGTTGCTTTACCCGAAACACTACTCGGGTAGTGTCTTCCAACATTCTCCTCCTCTAACCAAAAAAAAAGTTCTGTTCGCCGGATTGGTAAGGCAACGAGTTTCTTTTTTTTTAAGTTTTCAGTAGTCTCATTGGGAATTTAGAATAGTGGGAATGGAGGTTAGGGCAGTTGAATGTTCCTCCTGCAGGATGTGAGAGGCAAGGGTCACCACTCATGTTCCTGCTGACTGCATCTGTGGGAAATGCACCCAACTCCAGCCCTTTGAAAATCATGTTAAGGAACTGGAGCTGGAGCTGGAGCTGGATGAACTTCGGGTCATTCTGGAGATAGAGGGGGTTATTGAGAGGAGTTACAGTGAGGAAGTCACACCTCAGGTAAAAGAAGTAGGGAGATGGGTTACCACCAGGGGACAGAAAGGGGACTGGCAGGCAGTGCAGGGATCCCTGTGGCCATTCCCCTCAACAATTATACCATATGGATACTGTTGGGGGGGGGGGATTGACTTACCAGGGAGAAGCAATGGGACAGAGGTCTCTGGCACGGAGTCTGCCCCTCTTGCTCAGAACGGAAGAGGGAAGAGGAGCAGAACATTAGTCATCTGGGTCTCTATAGTTAGGGGGAAGATAGAAGGTTCCGTGGGGACGAGAGAGACTCACATTGGTGTGTTGCCTCCCAGGTGCCAGGGTTCATGATGTCTCTGATCGTGTTTTCAGGATTTTGAGGGGGAGGTGGAGCAGCCCCAAGTCGTGGTCCACATAGGCACCAATGACATGGGTAGGAAGAGAGGTGGGGTTTTAAGGCAGAAATTCAGGGAGCTATGGTGGAAGCTTAGAGATAGAACAAACAGAACTATTTTCTCTGGTTTGTTGCCCGTGCCACGTGCTAGCGAGATGAAGAATAGGGAGAGAGAGGAGTTGAACACATGACTACAGGGTTAGTGCAGGCTTTGGATTACTGGATAATTGTGGCTCTTTCTGGTGTAGGTGGGACCTCTACAAACAGGATAGTCTTTACCTGAACCAGAGGGGTACCAATATCCTGGGGAAAAGTGTTTGCTAATGCTCTTCAGGGGCATGGGAACCAAATCTGTAGTTCAAGTGTACAGGAGTTTGAGAGTAGTGAAGTCAGAACTAAGATTTCAAGAGTAGAGTTTGCACATTCTCCCCATGTCTGCATGTGTTTCCTCCGGGTGCTCCAGTTTCCTCCCACAGTCCAAAGATGTGCAGGTCAGGTGAATTGGCCATGCTAAATTGCCCATCGTGTTAGGTGCATTGGTTAGAGCGAAATGGGTCTGGGTGGGTTACTCTTTGAAGGGTCATTGTGGACTTGTTGGGCCAAAGGGCCTGTTTCCACACTGTAGGGAATCTAATCTACAAAAAAGTCTAATCCCAAGAAGGCACTGGCAAGCGAGAGGTTGGTTTGAAGTGTGTCTACTTCAATGCCAGGAACATCTGGAATAAAGTGGGTGAACTTGCAGCATGGGTTGGTACCTGGTATTTTGATATTGTGGCCATTGCAGAGACATGGATAGAACAGAGACAGGAATGGTTATTGCAGGTTCCAGGATTTTGATGTTTCAGTAAGAACAAAGAAAATGGTAACAGACGGTGTGGTGAGGCACTGTTAGTCAAGGACAGTATTACAGTTGCAAAGAGGACCTTTGAGGACTCATCTACTGAGGAGTGAGAGTGTCAGGGTAATTGTTATGAGGGACTTTAACTTTCCAGATAATGACAGGGAATACTATAGTTCAAGTACTTTGGATGGGTCAGTTTTTGTTCAATGTGTGCAGAAGGGTTTCCTAACATAGTATTGAGATCAGTTGAAAATGTGTTGCTGGTTAAAGCACAGCAGGTTAGGCAGCATCCAAGGAATAGGAAATTCGACGTTTCGGGCATAAGCCCTTCATCAGGAATGAGAAGAGTGTGCCAAGCAGGCTAAGATAAAAGGGAGGAGGGACTTGGGGGAGGGGCGATGGAGATGTGATAGGTGGAAGGAGGTCAAGGTGAGGGTGATAGGCCGGAGTGGGGTGGCGGCGGCGAGGTCAGGAAGAAGATTGCAGGTTAGGAGGGCGGTGCTGAGTTGAGGGAACCGACTGAGACAAGGTGGGGGGAGGGGAAATGAGGAAACTGGAGAAATCCTCAGGGACGCCCGGACCAACCAACCCAACCACCCCGTGGCTCAACACTTTAACTCTCCCTCCCACTCCACCGAGGACATGCAGGTCCTTGGACTCCTCCACCGGCAGAACATAACAACACGACGGCTGGAGGAGGAGCGCCTCATCTTCCGCCTGGGAACCCCCCAACCACAAGGGATGACCTCAGATTTCTCTAGTTTCCTCATTTCCCCCCCCCCTACCTTGTCTCAGTCGGTTCCCTCAACTCAGCACCGCCCTCCTAACCTGCAATCTTCTTCCTGACCTCTCCGCCCCCACCCCACTCCGGCCTATCACCCTCACCTTGACCTCCTTCCACCTATCACATCTCCATCGCCCCTCCCCCAAGTCCCTCCTCCCTACCTTTTATCTTAGCCTGCTTGGCACACTCTTCTCATTCCTGATGAAGGGCTTATGCCCGAAACGTCGAATTTCCTATTCCTTGGATGCTGCCTAACCTGCTGTGCTTTAACCAGCAACACATTTTCAACTAGTATTGAGATCAGCCAACAAAGGGGGTGAGGCCACATTAGATTTGGTACTTGGTAATGAACCCGGCCAGGTGTTAGATTTGGAGGTAGGTGAGGACTTTGGTGATAGTGACCACAATTCAGTTATATTTACTGTATTAATGGAAAGGGATAAATATATACTGCAGGGCAAAAGTTGTAGCTGGGGGAAGGTATTTCCGATGCGATTAGGCAAGATTTAGGATGCATAGGATGGGGAAGGAAACTACAGGGGATAGGCAGAGTTGAAATGTGGAGCTTATTCAAGGAGCAACTACTGCGGATCATTGATAAGTACATACCGATCAGGCTTTGAAGAGCGCGGGAGCTGTGGTTTACTAAGGAAGTTGAATCTCTTGTCAAAAGGAAGAAGAAGTTTTAGGTTAGGATGAGATGTGATGGCTCTGTTAGGGTGCTTGAGAGTTACAGGTTAGCCAGGAAAGACCCAACAAGACCTAAGGAGAGCCAGGAGGGGACATGAGAAGTCATAGAGTCATAGAGATATACAGCACGGAACTAGACCCTTTGGTCCAACTCGTCCGTATCGACCAGATATCCTAACCCAATCCAGTCCCATTTGCCAGCACCCGGCCCATAGCCCTGCAAACCCTTCCGCTTCATATACCCATCCAGATGCCTTTTAAATGTTGTAATTTTACCAGCCTCCCCCACTTCCTCTGGCAGCTCATTCCATACATGTACTACCCTCTGTGTGAACAAGTTGCCCCTTAGATCCCTTTGATATCGTTCTCCTCTCACCCTAAACCTATATCCTCTAGTTCTCGACTCCCCCACCCCAGTGAAAAGATTTTGTCTA
The DNA here is from genome assembly GCF_020745735.1 of Hemiscyllium ocellatum. Taxonomy (NCBI): domain Eukaryota; kingdom Metazoa; phylum Chordata; class Chondrichthyes; order Orectolobiformes; family Hemiscylliidae; genus Hemiscyllium; species Hemiscyllium ocellatum. Next base: position 55,504,237 of record NC_083410.1, on the reverse strand, counting down.
TTTATGGTATCCATGCCCCTCATGATTTTATAAACCTGTACAAGATCACGCCTGAGCCTCTGACATTCCAGGGAAAACAGCCCCAGCCTATTCAACCTCTCTCTCTCACTCAAATCCTCCAACCCAGGCAAAATCCTTGTAAATCTTTGCTGAACCTTTTCAAGTTACACAACATCTTTCCAATAGGAAGGAGACCAGAATTGCATGCAATATTCCAAAAGTGGCCTAACCAATGATCTGCATAGCTGCAACATGACCCCCCAACTCCTATACTCAATGTTCTGACCAATAAGTGAAAGCATACCAAACGTCTTCTTCACTATCCTATCTACCTGCGATTCTACTTTCAAGGAGCTATGAACCTGCACTCCAAGTCTCTTTGTTCAGCAACACTCCCAAGGACCTTACCATTCAGTGTGTAAGTCCTGCTAAGATTTACTTTCTCAAAATGCAGCATCTCACATTTATCTAAATTAAACTCCATCTGTCACTTCTCAGCCCATTGGCCCATCTAATCAAGATCCCTTTGTAATCTGAGGTAACCTTCTTTGCACCTCCAATTTTAGACTCATCTACAAATTTACTAACTATACCTCCTATGTTCATACCCAAATCATTTATATCAATGATGAAAAGTAGTGGACCCAGCACCGATCCTTGTGGCACTCCACTGGTCACAGGCCTCTAGTCTGAAAAATAACCCTCCACCACCACCCTCTGTCTTCTACCTTTGAGCCAGTTCTGTATCCAAATGGCTAGTTCTCCCTCAATTCTGTGAGATCTAACCTTGCTAATCAATCTCCCTTGGGGAACCTTGTCGAATGCTTTACTGAAGTCCACATAGATCAGATCTACTGCTCTGACCGCATCAATCCTCTTTGTTACTTCCTCAAAAAACTCAATCAAGTTTGTAAGACATGATTTCCTACACAGAAAGCCATGTTGACTATCCCTAATCAGTCCTAGCCTTTCCAAATAAATGTATATCCTGTCCCTGGGATTCCCTTCAACAATTTGCCCACCACTGACGGTCAGGGTCACTAGTCTATAGTTTCCTGGCTTGTCCTTACCACCTTTCTTAAACAGTGGCACCACATTAGCCAACCTCCAGTCTTCCAGCACCTCACCTGTGACTATTGATGATACAAATGTCTCAGCAAAAGACCCAACAATCACTTCACCAGCTTCCCACAGAGTTCTAGGGTACACCTGATCAGGTCCTGGGGATTTATCCACCTCTATGTGTTTCAAAACATCCAGCACTTCCTCCTCTGTACTATGGACATTTTTCAAGATGTCACCATCTATTTCTCAACATTCTATATCTTCCATATCCTTCTTAACAGTAAACACTGATGCAAAATACTCATTTAGTATCTCCCTCATCTCCTGCTGCTCCGTACAAATGCTGCCTTGCTGATTTTTGAGGGGCCCTATTCGCTCCCCAGTTACCCTTTTGGCCTTAATGTATTTATAAAAACCCTTTGGATTCTCCTTAACCTTATTTTCCAAAACTATATCATGTTCCCTTTTTGCTCTCCAGATTTCCATCTTAAGTAAAATCCTACTGGTTTTATATTCTTCTAAGAATTCACTTGATTCCTCCTGTCTATCCCTGACATGTTTCCTTCTTTTTCTTAACCAAACCCTCCATTTCTCTAGGCATCCAACATTCCCTACACCTACCACCTACCTTAGAAAGGAATTAGTTGATTCGGGATAGTCAACACGGTTTTGTGAAGGGTAGGTCATGCCTCACAAACCTCATTGAATTCTTTGAGAAGGTGACCAAACAGGTGGATGAGAGTAAAGTGGTTGATGTGGTATATATGAATTTCAGTAAGATATTTAATAAGGTTCCCCATGGTAGGCTATTACACAAAATATGGAGGTATGGGATTGAGGGTGGTTTAGCAGTTTGGATCAGAAATTGGCTAGCTGAAAGAAAACAGAGGGTGATGGTTGATGGGAAATATTCATCCTGGAGTTAATTTACTAGTGGGGTACCGCAAGGATCTTTTGTGGGTCCCCTGTTGTTTGTCATTTTCATAAATGATCTGGATGAGGGCATAGGAGGATGGGTTAGTAAATTTTCAGATGACACTAAGGTCAGATGAGTTGTGGAAAGTGACAAAGGACCTTGTAAGTTACAGAGATACATAGATAAGTTGCAGAGCTGGGCTGAGAGGTGGCAAATTGAGTTTAATGCGGAAAGGTGTGAGGTGATTCACTTTGGAAGGAGTAACATGAATAAAGAGTGATGGGCTAATGGTAAGATACTTCGAAGTGTAGATGAGCAGAGAGATGTCGGTATCCAGGTAGAAAGATTCTTGAAAGTTGCGACCCAGTTTGATAAGTGCTGAAAATGTGTTACTTGAAAAGCGCAGTATGTCAGGCAGCATCCAAGGAGCAGGAGAATCGATGTTTCGGGCATGAGGCCTTCTTCAGGAATGAGGAGAGTGTGCCAAGCAGGCTAAGGTAAAAGGTAGGGAAGAGGGACTTGGAGGAGGGGCATTGGAAATGCGATAGGTGGAAGGAGGTTAAGGTGAGGGTGATAAGGTGAGGGTGATAGGCCGGAGTGGGGGTGGGGGCGGAGAGGTCAGGAAGAAGATTGCAGGTTAGGAAGGTGGTGCTGAGTTCGAGGGTTGAGACTGAGACAAGGTGGGGGGAGGGGAAATGAGGAAACTGAAGAAATCTGAGTTCATCCCTTGTGGTTGGAGGGTTCCTAGGCGGGAGATGAGGCGCTCTTCCTCCAGCTGTCGTATTGCTATGGTTTGGCAATGGAGGAATCCAAGGACCTGCATGTCCTTGGTGGAGTGGGAGGGGGTGTTGAAGTGTTGACATTTCAGAGAACACCTCTGGGACACCCGGACCAACCAACCCAACCACCCCGTGGCTCAACACTTCTGCCCACCCTCCCACTTCACCAAGGACATGCAGGTCCTTGGACTCCTCCATCACCAGACCATAGCAACATGATGGCTGGAGGAAGAGCATCTCAACTTCCATCTAGGAACCCTCCAACCACAAGGGGTGAACTCAAAGTTCTGCAGTTTCCTCATTTCCCCTCCCCCCCACCTTGTCTCAGTCTCAACCCTCGAACTCAGCACCACCCTCCTAACCTGCAATCTTCTTCCTGACCTCTCCGCGCCCACCCCCACTCCGGCCTATCACCCTCACCTTGACCTCCTTCCACCTATCGCATCTCCATCGCCCCTCCCCCAAGTCTCTCCTCCCTACGTTTTATCTTAACCTGCTGGACACACTTTCCTCATTCCTGAAGAAGGGCTTATGCCCAAAACGTCGAATTTCCAGTTCCTTGGATGCTGCCTGACCTGCTGAGCTTTTCTAGCAAAACATTTTCAGCTCTGATCTCCAGCATCTGCAGTCCTCACTTTCACCAAGGTTGATAAGGTTGTTAAGAAGGCACACAGTGTGTTAGCATTTATTAGAGGGATTGAGTTTTGGAACCATGAGATCATGTTGCAGCTGTACAAAACTCTAGTGCGGCCACATTTGGAGTATTGCATACAGTTCTGGTCACCACATTATAGGAAGGATGTGGAAGCTTTGGAAAGGGTTCAGAGGAGATTTACTAGGATGTGGCCTGGTATGGAGAGAAGGTCATAAGAGGAAAGGCAGAGGGACTTGAGGCTGTTTTTGTCAGAGAGAAGAAGATGGAGAGGTGAGTTAATTGAGACATATAAGATAATCAGTAGATTAGATAAGTGGACACTGAGAGCCTTTTTCCTCAGATGGTGATGGCGAGCACGAGAGGACATAGCTTTAAACTGAGGGATGATAGATATAGGAAAGATGTCAGAGGTAGTTTCTTTACTCAGAGAGTAGTAGGGGCGTGGAACACACTGCCTGCAACAGTGGTAGACTCACCATTTAAGGGCATTTAAATGGTCATTAGATAGGCATATGGACGAGAATGGAATAGTGTAGGTTAGATAGGTTTCAGATTGGTTTCACAGGTCGGTGCAACATCGAGGGCCAAATGGCCTGTACTGCACTGTAACATTCTATGTTCTATGCCCTTGATAATACACACCCACATCAGCCTATGGGTCTGCATTTGCATTTGTAGATTTGTATTTGCAGACACATTCTATTTGGTTCAAAAAGCACACAGTCTGTAGGCAGTCAGTCCATGTGACATTGCATAAATTCCTACTTTGGAAATAGGACCATTCTAACTCAAGATTAAGATGCAGGTGGACTCTACCCCACACCTTTAATGCATTGTCTGAGCTGAAATGTCACCTTTGTTTTATAACACCGCAAGTTATTTCAGGAATGTGACTTGAAAGAAGTTCTGTGCTTTACGTAGTAATGAATCAAAACCTGCAACCACATTCTAAGAGATTGACTTAACAGCAATCTAGGTTTGTTCAATTCATCACGTCAGTTGTATGACATTTTGATTTTTTTATTATAAATTCTGTGTCCTATGATCCTGCCCCACTAGCTACTTGATGAAGGAGCAGTGCTCTGAAAGCTAGTACTTCCAATTAAACCTGTTGGACTACAACCTGGTGCTGTGTGATTTTTAACTTTGTCCACCCAGTCCAACACCAGCATCTCCACATCATGGGAACCCTAATGTGTAAAGGCCTAACCTGTCTAGTCAATGTGTTGTGTCAATCACACACTTGTACGGTGTGCCAGCAGCTTATGTGGCAAATTGCATGTGCAGCAAATAGGCATATGTTAAAGTCTGAGAGGACAAGTCCTCATTGAAGTTTATGGAGGTACCCATTAGTGAGTGAGACCCAGCACAGACAACCCTGAGCAGCCTCCTTTCCCAGTCCAGGGGAATGGCCAAGCTGAGTCTTCTGGTTAGTATGTTGTCATTTGGGGGTCTGTGTCTTTTCAGTTTGTAGAGTGGGTCACAGTTAGCCTTGTGGCTTCATAGTGGCTCATCCAGTAGGGTAGCACAGTCGGGCACTTCTTACATGGAGCAGTTGCTTTGGTCTCTCAATGGGTAGACAATGTTCAGTCCATTGGTTCTGTCAACAGAAATTAATGATGAGGGAGAATGATAAGCGAGGATGAAGAAGCAATAAAAGGTTTCACTATCACAAGAAGAAAATTTGTGGAAACTTACTCTTTGAGATTGAGTGAAAGCTGAGGAAAAAGGGGGGTCATATTGTGAAGGGGGAAATGGTATTTGTAAAGGAGTGATATTATAAAGCATGACTGGGAATGAGGTTATACAGGTCTACCTGCTGTGAATTGGAGGAGAACTTCGAATTCCTAGCAGCTACATAATAAGGAAAAACTCTCTGGGAGAATTCAGAAAATTGAGAAAATGCAGAATACTGAAGGCATGATAGTTGCCTTCCGCCACAGCTGTTTATTGAAGAGAAATCCCTCTGAATAATCTAATCTTTCTTGTATTTACAGTGAGGACCAAATTACATCCCAGTCCTTCCACTATATCAAAAGCAAACACGCAACACCAAAATCAACATAAATGTGAATTAAAAATGCAGGGTCACCATTGGCTGCAGGAACACCCTCCACACCACAAGGACATACAGAATGGATTGTGCATGTGAAGTTCACATACCTGCTTCTGTGTCCTAATGGGGCTATCCAACAATGTAGCGAGATGGGAATTAAGATACTGATGTGGGTCATTCAAGAGATCATAAGATGTCCCTGTTTGGTGATCAATAAGACCACCAAATGGGAAAAAGACTATAACAATCAACAACATTTTGATATCTGCCAAAGCAGCCAGGCACAGCAGTACACTAAAACATTAATGCAAACTGGAATGTTTTGCTATAAATTCTGTATCTTATGGCCATGCTCCACAGCTACCTAATGAAGGAGCAGCACACCGAAAGCTAGTGCTTCCAAATAAAGCTGTTGGACTACAACCTGATATTGTTATGTGATTTTTTTTTAACTTTGTCCATCCCAGTCCAACACCGGCACTTCCACATCTTGCCTTCTTTGGAGATAGCATTGTGTTCCATTATTACTGCATCGCTGCCCTTATTGTTGAGCTGCAACTCTGAACAGTTTCTAACCTAGGGAGAGCAGATTCTAGAAGATGTGATTGAAATCTCTATTCATGAACCCAAAGCAGAAGAAATTGTTTCATTTAGAGTTGCATGAATCCCATAGCAGTATCTCTGAGAGATGGTACTGCTTGTGTGACAAGCAGCTCAGACTGGATGGGAGACAGTTTGCTGTTTCAGTTGCAGATCCATTGAAATAATCCCATTATATGGATGAATGCAGAGTGCCAGTTCCATGCTCTTGAATTTTATGTGGATTGGCAGCCAAGTGCACTATACTCCACAAGCTATATATGAAGCATTCTGCATTGATGCATTCAGAAAATGCTTATGCACAGATGCCTAGAAATTCAATCACAATGCACATGCCTTTTCAGATGGGTGCAGAGAGAACATGCTTTTGGCATCTTATTATGAAAGTTATCAGGCTGGTTGTCCCTGCTACCCATGCTGCTAAATTTTACATGCCTTTTGGGATGGGTTGGGCAATTGTTGGGAATTTTGGATGCTGCTTAAAGACAGTCAGTATACTTTAAAAAAAGGAGACATCCTCTGGCTGCATATAGCAGGGAAACCTTGCAAGCTGGATGAGATCTTAAGGTGTTGTAGAAGGAGCCATTGAATTCTTCAGTTTTGGAGGTTGCAATCCTGAGAAGTGGGAAAGACCTGCCGAGGAGTCGAATTTCTTCCAGGAAACAATTCTTGTTCTCAAAGCCACGAGAAATCTTTTAAACCGTTTTTCTTTAAAATCAATACTATATGGGTTTGTTACAATTCATTCTACTTTGCACAAGCTTTCTTTAAACATTGAGGTGCCTGAGTTATTCATGCACAACCTTGAAGGTTTTGTTGGGAAGGGGTTAACATCAGGTTTCTCATCAGAGTGTCGGCTTCCACTTAAAATTGAGCTAGTTGAACAACTGCAGGAAAATCAGCCTGAGCTCACACATACAGCTGTAGTAAATGGAACTCCCAGAAAATACAAAATGCAAACAATCCCGCTAAAATGGAAGCCCCAGTCCAATAACTTATCTCCATTTTCAATGTTGAATTTCATTATAGTGGGAAGTGAAGTCCAATTTAAGGTAAGTACAATTGCGAGATGGAAGACATTACAGTAGCTGTTATGATAGTAGCAGAGAGGTTTTTGGGATAAACAATTTTTTCCTAGTGCATTGGCATTTTATTGAAAGTTTTTAAATGTATGTTGTTACATTTGAAGGAACGGATTCACCCAGCATAAGACCATCTGTAATAGGAACAGGAGTAGGGCATTCCGCTGTACAAGTCTGCTTCACTATTCAATCTGGTCAAAGCTGTTTCGACATTCCTCACCTCCACTTTTCTGCTGTTTTCCCATAACCATTGATTCCTTGACTGATTAAGAATCGATCTGTCTCAGCCTTAAGTATACACAAAAAACTGTTCCCCAAAACTCTCTGTGGCAAGGAGTTCCAAAAACTTTAAATCTTCTGAGGGACAAATTCTTCCTCTCAGTCTGAAATTGATAACTGTTTATTCAGAGACCATAACTTCTGGTCCTCGACTCTTCCATGAAGGGAAACATCCTCTTGGTATTTACCCTATCAAGCCCTTTAAGAATCCTATGCATTTCAATGAGATCCCCTCTCATTCTTCCAAACTCTAGAGTAAAATTCCAACCTGTTTAGCCTTTCCTCATCAGACAACCCTCCCATATCAGGATCATCGTTGTAAATCTCTAAATTACCTACAATGAAGTATTTTTTATTAAATAAGGAGACCAAAACTGCTGAAAGTACTCTAGATGTGATCTCACCAGCACCTTGTACAGTCACAGTAAAACTTCCCCACTCTTATAGACCCCTTGAGATAAGGGCCAACATTCCATTCGCCTTCCTAATTACCTGCTGTACCTGTGTGCTAGCTTTCTATGTTTCGTGTGCAAGTGCCCACAAGTCCCTTTGTATTGCCGCTTTCTACAGTTTCTCTACTTTTACATAATATTCTGTTCTTTCATTCTCCCTTCCAAAATGAACAATGTTGACAGAACCACTGGACTGAACATTGTCCACCCATTGAGAGACCAAAGCAACTGCTCCATGGAAGAAGTGCCCAACTGTGCTACCCTACTGCTACAATACACCACATTATACTCTATCTGCTGACGTTTTGCCCACCTACCTAACCTGTCAATATATCTCTGCAAGCTTCTTGTCTCCCTTTTGTAACCTGCCTTTTCACCTATTTTTGTCATCTGCAAATTTGGCTACAGTACATTTGCTTCCACCCTCCAAGTTATGAATATATATTGTAAACAGTTGCAATCCAGGCCTGATCCTGGTGAAATCCCACTGATTACAAATGACCATCCTAGAAAAAAAGTACCTGAGTTGTGCAACACGAAAATATATTCACATAGTTTCTGAGGTAAGTTTAAATCTTTTTATGGTTTCTCACAAAACTCCAGAACAGTGCTGGTTGAAGATTTCCTACATGAAGCAAAATTGAATTTTTTTTTAGAGAGTGGTTATAACTTTATCTGCTTTTAAAAAGAAAATATTGCAAAGCTTTATAAGGTGAGACACTGGTGCCTTGGTTCAACTTTTCATACAATAACACTGAGACAATATTTTTTCATGATCATTTGTGGAACTAGCCCATGGCTTAAACAGTGTGGTTTCATAAAATTGCTGCCAGTGTGTCAGGATTTGTAGCTCAAGACTTTGCATAAATTAGAGTCAAAGTCATTCTTGAACAAATTAAAAGACAGATAGATCAACTGGGTTTATTCCTCACCAACAACTGCAGTAAAAAATCATTGTTTGGAGACCATAGGCTTGTCACAATTTCCCTAAGAGTATCCAGTAAAATGGACAAGGGCACATAAAATCAAAAAAGCACTTGCAGCAAAACCACAATAATTCAGTGTAAATGATATAGACCTCAGTAAATTATTTGTCACATTTCTTCCAGCTTTTCTTTCAGATTGTTATACTTTATACTTTTTACCTTTGCTTTCTTAAAAGCAAAATACTGAAGGTAAAGCTGGGTAACCTAAACCATGTGACTGTCTTTCCTACCCCTGTATAGTTATTGTGTTGTTTTATTGTCAGCTAGTAGAACTTATTTGTGAGCAGACATTTCTTCCTTCACCAGTATCTTCCAATGATGTGACCTTTATTACCTGGAAGGACAAGAGTAGCAGATGCATGGAAACACCAGGTCTACATTCTCTGCCAAGCTACACATGATCCTAAATTCAAATCCACATTACGTTTCCTTCATTGTCACCTTTAAAATCCTCGAACCACCACCACTACTCCGAACCCCACCCCCTCACCAATACCAGTCCTGGTTGTACCTGCACCACACGGACTCAGTGGTTCAAGAGGTAGTTCACTGCCATGCTCTCAAGGGAATTAGGTTTGGGTATAAGGCCTATCCAGCAATGCCCAAATCCCATGAAAGTATATAAAAAAGGAAATTTGACTTGGGGCTTGGTGCAGTCAATATTGAATAAAATAAAGACAGAGATGAAAATCACAGGCTGTGGCGCTGCTTCTGGTCTAGGCCTCTCCCCATGGCCCTTCCATATCTCAAACCTGACCATAATGGCCCTGCCCTCCATCTCCAGCAGGCCCACCTCCAAGCTGAGCACAGCAGTGTCCCTAGAAGCCTGGGCCATGGTTATTGGGCCCTGATGTGCCCCATTTCCTACCATTACGGGTCCAGGAATCGACCAACCTTATATGCAATATTTGATGTTAGATTTTATTGCAATGAAAAGAGTTAGACATCAGATTTCCTCACAACAGCTGACTCATATTTTGTGTCACCACTGCAGACAAACTGATAACCAAGATTTTCTGGAATAGTCAGTCATGTGAACTGCTGGATTGGTGAGGGGGAAATGTTAATTTTCTAGTGCTGCATTGCTTTATATTTGGCTTTTGTATAAAGCTTTAATCTATCTTGATCAGAAGAGGAATGTTGCTGTGCACCACAGTTTACAGATAAAAAAAAGTGTTTGTAAAGTTTTCTTCTTCATAACATGAACATTGATAGATTCTAAGAGAATGGATTAATGATTTTGCTGAATTCTGAGCAGAGAAAATTTCAAAACATATGAACGGTGTGGCCTCATATTCATCAAGAGAATTTCTAATCCAGTGAGTTTCACCTTTATAATCTGCATAACCTTCATACTTCTGCAGCCTAGGTGCTACAGATTCTAGCTCCTACAGCACCAAGCTTTGTGTGGATGTCAGCATTCTCCACTGGACTTTCTATCCCTTCCAACTAAAGGTCGGAATATCCCGCAGGGCTCTGCCCTTTGCAACCCAATTACTAACATGCACTTGTGGCATATTTAATAATACTGTCACATCATAACAATCCATTAGGGGCTAAACAAAGAACAATACCATCATATACTTTTTTCTCATTTATGAATGTAATATAATTATTTAATAATCGTGAACCTCTTCTCATTTTCATCAAGAAATGTAAATCGAGTATTACTGAGGTTTGTTTGTCAGTATATTGTTATTGTTTAACATTTCCTGCCAGGATAATCCATATCACAGGAGAATCTTCATAACGCATACTGATGTTTGCTTTGTTACTGAACGTGAAAGATATTATTCAACAAAACATTATTTTCTTCACATTCAAATTTTGAAACACTTGATGCTATGAGAGTTAAAAATCTGAAGGTGCAAGCATCGCTATACTTGTCAAACAGAATTATATTGGCAACGTTTAACTCAAGGAATGATGTGCATGAAAGATAACGCTTCATATGTTATCACTATGCCAGGTGCTCAAGCAACAAAGGGAACTGCCAATAGCTGGATATTTGCATATAGAAGAGAATGACCTGTCAAATTGTTTCTTGTTGATTTGTGACCTCATCAGAAGTGGCAGTGCAAGTTGAATCCTCTCTATGACAGTGTATACTAAATAAATTGAGATCTCAGTTCACCTAAACAGAAATATTTAACACAACATTGAGAATTTATTTATTGTGCTGCTGTTTCTTTAATAGAAACATACCAGATCAGAAAATATGAGGATACACATAATAATCCATCTATGAATCAATAGGTTAAAACGTAACTCTCAAATATGAGTAGGCTGGGGTTGTGCTTTCAGTAGTCCACACTTTCTGTAGCTTGTTCAGCACGAGTGAAACTTTTGCTATATAATACTTCGAGAACAATGTTCTAGATTCTGCATTCACTGCCATTCAGACTGTCATTCTTTCACCAGATGTTCCTTTGATTGAATCAGTGATTGATCAATTTAAGAGAACAAAACCAATCTGTCAAAAATTAGCTCTTAATGTATGCCTCCATAGTGGCACATTTCAGGTAGAACATACAGATCACTAATGAAACTATCTACTGCCTGTCTGGGAAGTTTTATCTGTTGCGAAGCTTGATCTTGTCAGAGCTTTATTTTCTCTCAAAGTGAAATATTGATCAAAATCTATTGGGAAGTTATCAAATGTTATTTGTTTCTCAATAACCTGCTGTCTATAATGCACATGTTCTGATATTTTTCCCATATAATAGAGAAGTTTGTTCCGTGTTCTGCCTTTGATTTGGGATCCAGTCTGAAGCAGTTTGAAATCTGAAGAAATACTTGTCCCACATTTGCAATTTGCTGATCTATCAAATGGATATGATGGTTTGAATTTCTCCGGTGGAAGGACTACACTGGTGAATTATGTTGTATTCTCCTTTTGCTGATCGACACTTGAAGTTGGAGGTTATTCTCTTGTAAAGTTCTTATTAGAATATTAACCTCTGTATAATTCACTCATTTTACTGCCTTATTGTATTCTCGGTTGATTAAAGTTATTCTTGAATCCTTTTTGCTGCAAAGATTGCAGTTGTAGTACTAAAACTATTAAAGTTACTACAAGCTGTTTCCAATCTAAAGTCTGGGCTTCCGTAACCAAAATGGCATCTTCACTGAAATTAAGGAAGAGATTATTTTTCCAAGATGGCAGAGAGTATCTGAGAATGGAAAAATTCTCAAAAAAGCATCAGTCAAGAAGACTAGATGTTTTCCTCACTGGATCAAAGTAAGCTGCTGTGATATAGTTCACATCAACTTTTTTTTTCTATTTCTATGTCTTTAGTATTGATACGATTTGTAATCTTTTTCTTTCTTTTTGATTTTGTGAATAAAATCAACAAAGCTTCTTCATTGCTGAATAAACCATGTATTTCTTGCTCATTTTGTCACAATAATAAGATTTAGCCATATCTTCACTCTTAAGGCTCTGCATCACTGAAATCGAAGAAATTAATTTTATTCCCAATTTTTTCAAATAGTTTACCGTAAGTCTGTTTCTGAAGAATTACTTTAATTTGTTTGTTGTTAACTTTATTATTTAGTAAATAATTTGGAAATGGCTAAATCCTATCAGAACTCTTAACTTTGTTTCCAGCCTGATTTTTCAAGCTTTTCTTCAAAGAAATTAAATCAGTTTTGGGTGTTGAGTAATAGACCGCTTTGCTTGAGTACTTGATCTGGTTCCTGATTTCCATCTATTTCTGGGATAGAGCTTGTATGTTTTATGATGAAGAGAAAAGCAAAATTCCCTCTCCAATTCATCTATCATCTCCTTATTTTCCATTATTAATTCTCCAGGCACACCTTTCACAGAACTCTCGTTCACTATGTTAATATTTTTCTTTGCAGAAATATTGATAGAAACACTAACTGTTTTTATATTTCATTCTTGCTTCTTCTTGTACTCTATTTTCTCTCTTTCTATTAACTTTTGGTCTTTCTTTGCTTTTTAAAATATTATATGCAATCTTCTTACCTGCCAGCCACCTTTACTTGTTAAAATGTTTACTCCTTAAGTCTGATACAATCTTTACTCTTTAAGTTAACCACAGATCTTGGGTCCTCCATTTGGATTTTTGTTTCTTATTGCAATGTATGTATTCTATGCTTCTGAAAAGTCCCCTCATTATCTGCCACTGTATATCTATTACGAGAAAGTGAGGACTGCAGATGCTGGAGACCAGAGTTGAAAAGTGTGGATTCCTGAAGAAGGGCTTATGCCCGAAGCTTAGATTCGCCTGCTCCTCGGATGCTGCCTGGCCTGCTGCTCTTTTCCAGCACCACAATTTTCAACACTGTATATCTATTGAGTTTCTGGTTGACTTTAGTTAGCTCAGCTTTTGAGCATTGGTAATTTCAACTTAAAATACTAGCCCTAGGTTCACTGTTCTCTCTCTTGAACTGAATGTGAAATCTTATCTTATCGTGGTCACCAGGCATGCCTTCAGTATGAGGTTGTTAACAATTCTTATTGCATTGCACATACTAGGTCTAGTATAGCCTGCTCTTTGTTCTTCAGACATGCTGTTTCAAAATAGAACAGCCTGAACATATTCTATGATCTCCTTGTTTAGGTGACCTTTACCGATCTGATTTTCCTAGTTTCTTTGCAAATTAATATTCTCCATGGTTGTAGCATTTTGACAAGCTCCCAGCATTTCTTCTTTCATACTCCATCTTACACTGAGGGAACTAGTCAGACCCTGTTCTCCACTTCCTTAAACACTTGTTATCTTTATCATTGTACAGCTTTAAGTAAAAAATGAGGTCTGCAGATGCTGGAGATCACAGCTGCAAATGTGTTGCTGGTCAAAGCACAGCAGGTTAGGCAGCATCTCAGGAATAGAGAATTCGACGTTTCGAGCATAAGCCCTTCATCAGGAATAAGAGAGAGAGAGCCAAGCCGGCTGAGATAAAAGGTAGGGAGGAGGGACTAGGGGGAGGGGCGATGGAGGTGGGATAGGTGGAAGGAGGACAGGCCGCTTACTTGCGGAACGCTTCAGAGAACACCTCTGGGCCGCCCGAACCAACCAACCCAATCACCCCGTGGCTCAACACTTTAACTCCCCCTCCCACTCCACCGAGGACATGCAGGTCCTTGGACTCCTCCACCGGCAGAACACAACTACACGACGGCTGGAGGAGGAGCGCCTCATCTTCCGCCTGGGAACCCTCCAACCACAAGGTATGAATTCAGATTTCTCCAGCTTCCTCATTTCCCCTCCCCCCACCTTGTCTCAGTCGGTTCCCTCAACTCAGCACCGCCCTCCTAACCTGCAATCCTCTTCCTGACCTCTCCGCCCCCACCCCACTCCGGCCTATCACCCTCACCTTGACCTCCTTCCACCTATCCCACCTCCATCGCCCCTCCCCCTAGTCCCTCCTCCCTACCTTTTATCTCAGCCGGCTTGGCTCTCTCTCTCTTATTCCTGATGAAGGGCTTATGCTCGAAACGTCGAATTCTCTATTCCTGAGATGCTGCCTAACCTGCTGTGCTTTGACCAGCAACACATTTGCAATTGTACAGCTTTACCCAAACTGTTGCTATGTCTTAGTTTTCTGAACTTAAGTCATCCCTCTTTATTGAGCTAATACCATCATCAGTCAACAGTGTTACCTCTTCACCTTTTCCTAGCTTCCTGTCCTTCCTAAATGTCATGTACCCTTTAATATTCAGGTCCCCATTTTTGCCATCCTGCAGCCATGCCTCTGTAACTGCTATCAGATTGTATCTACTTAATTCTATTTACACTATCACTTCATCTGTTTTCCTTTGAAAGCTGTGTGCATTCAGAGCCTTCAGTTTTCTCCTTTTATTATTTTATCAATCTCTATTCTTATTTGTTCAATTACTCTGATTTATGACCTGTCCATTCCTTGCCTTTATGGTCTGGTCTTATTCTCTCTTATTAATTTGCTACATTTTCAAAGATTTTGATCACTTTCCCCAACTAATTTAGTTTAAAGTTCTCTCTAGTTCTCTAGGCATATGGTCCACTAGACCATTGGTCCCAGCACAGGTCAGATGTAGATTGTTGTAATGGTACAGACGCTATTTGGCCCAATAATAGAGCCTGTGACCCAGGAACTGGAACTCACTTCTAATGCGCTATCTTCAAACCATGCTTTTCTATACACTATACACAGGAGCATGTGGCTCAGATAGTAATCCAGACGTCATTTACTTTGAGGTTTGGTTTCTTAATTTGCTGCCAAGCTCCTCATACCGACTTTGAAGAATCTCTTTCCTTGTCCTGCTAATGTCATTGGTACCTACAGGAACCACGACAACTAGATTCTCCCCTCCTCTTGTAATCTCCTCTCCAGCTCTGAACAGATGTCCAAAGCCTTTACAAGTAACCCAGCTTTCTGGACTCCCACTCTTTCTGAGCATCAGCCAGTTATGCTTAGTCTCAGGTAAGCACAAGAACAATATCGAGAAGGGTAGAATGAATGAGATAAGTGCTGATTCTAGTTCAGAAAGAAAGGTGTGTTTGCTTAAAGTTCAACAGGCTACTCAGTAAACACTCACTCTCTGACACTCTGGCTGGTCACCATTGGACGCCCCCAATCTGGTACAATCTGTAACATCCTCCCAACTGGATCTACCTGATCTCCTTTCTTCAGGCTTCCTATTAGACAAGCCTCTGACAAGTTAAACTGGCTTTTAACCTGAAACTGTTGAAAGAAAGATAGTCAGTAATTAAAAACTTCAGGACATTCTGGAACTGATTTCCAGATTGTAGAACATCAAAACAGGTCCTGCACCCAGAACATGCCTTCAGACTTATATTCAGGGCAATGGGGCATAACAGCAAGTTTAATCAAGTCACTCTAATTATATACACTAGTCATTGAGTACTGGTCACCAATGTACTTGAGTTTTCTGTCTCCTTTTGTATAAACAAAAGCTGTTGGGCATTTAAAAGTATTTCCGTTGCAGTTCAGATATGAAAGGTTTTGTCTGATATACTGAAATTGTTTATGTTGTGTGTTGACAGGGAACAAGGGGCCTTTATTGTTAGTCCTGCTTCAAACTTTAGACCAGTCTTCAATGCACTGACCAATAAAAACACATTCATTAGAATCATGAAGCAGCAAACATCATTCCACTGTTGATATGTTTCTTGACTTTTTTAAAAAAAACGTTGCTTTACCTCAAAGAATCAGAAACAGATGGTACTAATCCCCAGAGAATCAGAAAAACAATACCTTTGTCATCCTTGACTGACAAAAATTTTCCAATGCTGTCAACAAAAACATATTCACCCTTCATCCAATTACATCAATGCTGCTGGAGGAAATAGAAAATCCTGCTAGATCACCACATTAAAAACAATTCAAACCAAGCATCTCCTCTGTTTGGTGTTGCATGCATATTCACATTGAAAATATCTTGAAACTATCCAAATTAAAGCTCTTTTGAACAAAGTAACTGTACAAACTTAACACATCTTGTAAAGGATATGTGCCAGTAACAACTTATATCATGTGTGATTGGACCCTTTCTAATACCTTTCCTTTACAGATCTAAAACAATTAAGAGCCTGGGACTGCGAAGGGAGCAAGGAGAGGAATTCCAAACAGGAAGTCTGCTAATCAGGCTTCTTGATGTCTTTCAGCCCCATTGTCAGACTAGTTCTGGGAACATGGAATGGATATTGGATGCAGAGGTAACCTTATAGATGCCTTGAAGAAGTACTCCTGCTGTTCCTGGGTCACAATACTGCATAAAGGTGCTGCGCTGTGGACCTGACTTTTCCTGCATCCATTTACTTGCTGGGTTTTTCAGGCACAGCTGGCTTTAGTTAACAATATGAAAAAAAGGAAAAACTGATGCATGTGAGCATCTCCTGAAAGCATACACCTGACCTCCTGATGTCTGGAAGTGGAAGAGTTCAAAGTGGATATTGTTTTGAGATTTTTAAAAATTTTATGCATTTTTTTTAAACCTACTCATTTGTGGGAGTTCAAATGTATTTGTATAACTTGCTTTTAACTAAATAATCATTTTAAATAATTCATAATATTTCATATTGTTTTGATGCAAAATGCAAATGTAAATCTGAAGTTTAAAAAGATGATAGTGTTCAGGTTTCATCTGACCTATTATATATCGCATCTCAGCTATAGAAAGAAAAGAGGGAAAGTGTCACAGCTCAGCATGTCTCTTCTATGATGCATCAGGCAGGTACCATGGAACAATTACCGACTGGACTAATTACTTGGTTTCAGCTCTTATCCTCTGATGTAAAAGTTCCATCTTTAGCACAGCAGCAAACTGGTATTTTTGGATTGGCAAACATTTATTTTCATCTCCAGCAAAGTCAATACAATGAAAACTTGAAAGTACATATATTGTGGCCACTGCTAGTTTATTAGGAGAAAGTGAGGACTGCAGATGCTGGAGATCAGAGCTGAAAATGTGTTGCTGGAAAAGCGCAGCAGGTCAGGCAGCATCCAAGGAGCAGGGGAATCGACGTTTCGGGCATGAGCCCTTCTTCAGGCCTGATTCCTGAGGAAGGGCTCATGCCCGAAATGTCGATTCTCCTGCTCCTTGGATGCTGCCTGACCTGCTGTGCTTTTCCAGCAACACATTTTCAGCATTGCTAGTTTATTGCCAACATCCAAAGTGAAATCTACTCCCATATTTGGTTTATTTAGCAAATACTATTGCTTTGGATTCATTCTTTGCTGCACCATGTGAGTGATCATGTTAACTATCAAGTGTACAAGCAACTTTACATCTCCTTCAATTTCCCTCTGAACTGGATTGATTCCATTTCTGCAGCACATGAAATCTTGAATTTTTTTTTGAATATGCCTTACACATAGCATTGTTGGCTTATACCTATAATGTTCCTAACCATCTCCAAGTCATATGGAGGCCCGTGGAAACGTTATTGGATTTCCTCATCAAATTCAATTGCTCCTCCTCATTTAGTGCTATTCATAAGTCTGAACAAATCTCATTCATATTCTGAATCTAAGCTATTTAAATTGGATTCCCTTGAAAGGGATTGTTGGGTCTTAAAGGAAATGAAGCAAGGGAGTTTGTTTCTACAATCTGTGAACTATTAGTAATAGTAAGAAGTTACTTGAATCTATTGCCCTTTATTTGTGAAGACCATCACAATAATCAAGATTGACATCATTTTAAGCTGAACGCAGGACTTTTGTTCAGAATACAAATGATCTGTGGTAATATTTTGGATATCTGTGCCATGAGGATGTAAACAACAACATATAAATGACTTATGATTGTACTTGAAAAGGAAAATTGCATCATTTCTTCATTCCACACTTGAGTGGTTTCCTGAAACTTTGTCTGACAGGATCCTTAATCTTGCTGCACACCATGAATTTTTGTATGAAAAGAGGCCATATATCTGATGTAAATTAAGTAACTATGACACAGTAGGAAAGTCAAAGTTCTATTAAATGCCTGTTTGAAGTTGGTAGGGTTACGAGAAAGTGGAAATTGTTTTAGTGTGATCTTCATCAGTATGAAAAGAACTAAATTTATGATCACAAGAGGCATGTTGCCAGTCAGCTCAGCACTTGCAGGTTAGAGACTACACACCTGATCAGATTCTTATCAGTTTAGATATTAGCCTTGGTCTTCATTGCAAGTTGGCTGTCTTTCATAATGCTTAATGCATTATACTTAATAAGTATCATTGGTATTAAGTGGCCCAGATATTGACAGCAAGAGACTAAAAATAAGACTGGAAGGATCATGCTTGTCCCAAAATAACACCTTCTCATTCATAGTCTGTAGGTGGCTCATAAGTAATGTGAAGAAAATAGCATCCTACGTCTCAGGATGAGAGATGAGTTGATGATCCTTTGGTGAACGTGTCCCTAGTTAGCAGTAAATGTAACACAATTGAATTTTCCAATCAGTTTTAGGCAGAGAGGAGTGTGACCAAAACTTTTAAAAATATTAAATAATGATACTTATGAGGATAGGAGAGCAGAGCTGGGTGACAAGCTAAAAGGCTAGCTTAAAGGATAGATCAATGAGATGCAGTGCCAGATGTTTGAGGTGATATTTCAGAATAGATAGAATTAGTATGTTCCAAAGAGTAAGAAAAATCCAGAATACTGAACCATCATCTATGTTTAACTGGAAAGGTTAAAGATAACATCAAACATAAAGGAAATGTAAAGATATCATCAAGTGTAAAGCACACAATTGTTCAACAACAGATGCCAGGTCCAAAGTTTGGACATAACATCTGAAACAGCAAAGAATGACCAAAAGAATCTAGAAGAAGGAAAAATTTTGAGTTTGAGAAAAATCTAGCTGCAAAAATAAAGCAGAAGACAATGAGAGGCTCTCTATGTACCTTAAACAGAAGTTAACAAAGTCAGAGTTGGTCCTTTAAACAGTCAGTCTGGAGAATTGATAAAGGAAAATGCAGAGATGGCAGATAAATTGAACAGGTATTTTGCATCAGACAAAAAGAGATTGCTGGCAAAACTCAACAGGTTTGGCAGCTTTGTGGAGAATAAACAGAGTTAACCTGTAAGTCAATGACTTTTCTTATTTTGCACCAGTCTTCATGATCAAGGAAATAGGTGGCAGCAACAAATCAGGAAATAGAAAAAAGGGAGGAACTCAGAAAAATCACAATCACAGGTTAGTGGTGCTCTGAAGACAACTTTTATATCCTACTTGAAATATAAGCTGCAACAATCTCTGCGGTATTGTAGAGAATGAATTTGTTTTATACAACTTGAAGGAAAAGTAGATCAGTGTAATGTTCACTCATTGATTATACAATGCATTGTGAGAAGCTAGATTTTGATATTTTTGTGAGACACACTGGTACTTGTGTCTTTAGGTTAAAAAAACAACTGCCCAGTAACAACTTTTGGATTTGTTATAAATAACAGTTTGTCGCAGAATAGAGAGGAGTAGGATTCATGCATTCATAAGCCTACAAGTAAGTCAGATTACACTCTCTATCCCTCTGTGAATGGAAATTAAATAAAGAAATTGTTTAATTTAACACAACATCTAAGTCCAACTGACTAATTGAAGATACATTGAGGATCACTCCAATTGACAACGTGATAATCGCTAAAAACCAAAACAATTAAGAAAATCTCCTTTTGAATTGAACTCTTGATCCACCAACTTTGTTCCTTCTTGTCCACATTTTTCACATACAATATTTTTACAAAACTGTTTATCTCATTTGTCTTGTCTTTCCAATTTATGAATGAATGCACTTTTCTTTAAGGTGAATATTGCACATTAGTAACTAATGATCCACTTTGACACATCTTAAAGAATAGATTTCTTAGAATAAATGAGTTTTTATTTTTCCTTAATAAAGCTTAGATTTTCTTCTAACTTAGATAGCGGTCACAGTCAGATATCAAGCATTCTAACAATTAGGTTGATCGTGTTTCATATTTGTGATTTCTGATAGAGAAGTGGAGCTTGATTTTCAGCTCACTCATTGATCAGGGTCATGACAAAGGTTTGGGAGCTTGGTATGAGATCTTTTTAGCTCGCTGTTGAGTACCTGATCTCTCTTGAATTTCCAACAAACCAAAATTCTGTGCTAATGTTTTTCATTTGTAGATGCTTGCAAGAAATTTCAACTTTCACTCCTTTGTCAACCCATTGACCTTTGCCTTCATTAAATCATGCAACAGGTCAGGGGTAGTTCCTCCAATTTTGAGCTTATTATTCATTAAATTTGTAAAATAAAATGTATATATTGTTAATTTTGTAATTACTAATGTGCAACTTAATGCTCCCTCAACAAAAACACAGTCATTCAAAAATAGGATGGACAAAACAAACAAGACACATGATATTTGAATGCAGTTTGAGACTAATGTAGAAAAAAATTAATTGGTAAAAGATAAAATGACAGGCACTGGGTTTCTCATACAGTAAAATAAGTTGGCAACAGAAGCATTAACAGCAGTCTTTCAGATGGGAGAGATATCCCTGACTTTGTTACATGATTTAAGGAAGGTGAAGTCCACAGAATTGGTAAAGGAATGAATGGTGAAATTTCTTCCAAAAATCTAAGGTAAAAATTACTTAAATGTGACACAGCTTTTGACATTGTTAGAAAAGACCAGTGACTCATCAGAGAAAGTTATGACTGAGCTTGAACAACCTCTACCATCGGGGACAAGGTAGACATGCCTGAGCACACGCACCAGCCGGATTTGTAACAGTTTCTACCCTATTGTTGTTAGAATACTGCATGGACTCACAAGCGCTTAACATTCGCCTGTACCTGTGTTTTTGTATTTGCCACTGTTTACCTATTATTTGCTATCTATGCTACTTAACTATGTAATCTGCCGTATTGCTTGTGAGACAAAGCTTTTCACTGTGCCTCGGTACACGTGGCAATAAATTCAATTCAATGCAATTCAATTCAACAAAAAAAGACATGAGGGAGCTTAAGATAGAGAAGGAAAGAACAGTGTGATTATTCAAGTTGTTTCATATCCATCTATTATATAAGTAAATGTTAGCAACTATTATTAAAGAAGTTAAAGCAGGACATTTAGCTATGTTTAATTGTAACCAAGCAGAACCAACGTGGTTTTGTGAAATGGAAATCATGTTTGCCTTATCTACTGGAATTCTTTGAGGAGTAAATAGAAACTTGGTTAAGGGGAAACTGCTGGATGTACAGTAATTAGATTTTCATAAAAAGTTGATAAAGTGCCTTATCAAAGATTAATATGGGAAGTAATAGGTGGAGGTGGTCGCATATTTGTACAGCAAAAGTTTGAGAAGTTAAGAGGAAACTGAGAACAGGCATAAAAAGTGTCTTTTTCAGATTGGCAAGTCGGGTACCACATGGTTGATGGTGGGATTGCAACTGTTTACAATATATGGAAACGACTTGAATGAAGGTAGGGTCGCCAACTTTGCTGATGTCACAAAGAGTGTTAGTAAAGTAAGTTGTGAAGAGGATATAAGATATAGATAGATTAACACATGGACAAAAATGTGGCAAATAGAGTATCATGTTGGAAAATATGAAATTGTACATTTTGGCAACAATTAAAACAATTTAAAAAAAAGCATATTATCAAAATGGTGAACGATTTTGTAGCTCGAAGATGCAGGACGATCTGGGTTTCAAAATGTTAGTGTGCAGGCAGAACAAATAAGTAGGAAAGCTAACAGAATGTTTTTATTTACTGCAAGAGAAATTAGCACAAAAATAGAAAGGCTATGTTATAGTTGTCAAAAGGTATAGCACTGGAAAAACACAGCAGGTCAGGCAGCATCTGAGGAGCAGACAAGTCGATATCTCTGGCATAAGCTCTTCATCAGGAATGTTGGGCGATGGGGCACGGGGGCTGAGACATAAATAGGAAGGGGGTGGGGCTGGGGGAATGTGACTTGGAAGGCGACAGGCAGATGAAGGTGGAGGGTGATGGAGATAAGTCAGAGTGGAGGGTGGAGCAGATAAATGGGAAGGAAGATGGACAGGTAGTACAGTTCAAGAGGGTGGTGCTGAGTTAGAGGATTGGATCTGGATAAGTTGTGGAGAGGAGCAATGAGGAAACTGCTGAAATCGATATTGATCCCATGTGGTTGGCAGGTCCCAAGGCAAAAATGAAGTATTCTTCTTCCAGGCATCTGGTAGCTTGGATTTGGCAGTGGAGGAGGCCCAGGACTTCGAGAGGGAGGGGGAGTTGAAGTGGTCAGCCACAGGCTGGTGGGGTTGTCTGGTGCATGTGTCCCAGAGATGTACCCTGAACCATTCCGCAAGTTGGCATCCTGTCTCCCCAATGTACAGGAGATCACATCAAGAGCGACGGACAGTGTACATGAGATGTTTGGATGTGCAGGAAAATCTCTGCTGGATGTGGCAGAATTCCTTTGGGGTTTTGGATGGAGCTGAGGGGTGAGATGTGGGCACAGATTTTACACCTCTTGTGGTGGCAAGGGAAGGTGCCAGGAGTGGAATATGGGTCGGAGGGGAGCTGGACCTAATCAGGGAGTTGTAAAGTTTAAGGTCTCTCCAGAATACTGATAGTGCTGGGGAGGGAAATATATCTCTCGTGGTATATATCTCTGATTGTAAGTGGTGGAAATGGCAGAAGATGCAATGTATCCGGAGATTGGTTGGGTAGAAGGTAAGGACCAGGGATGTCCTATCCTTGTTGCGGTTGGAGGGGTGGGGTTTAAGGGCAGAGGTGCAGGAAATGGAGGAGATGTGCTGGAGGACATTGTTGACAATGTGGAAGGGACAATTGTGGTTCTTGAAGTAAGATGCCATCTGGGATATTCTGGAGTCGAATAACCCAACCTCTGTTCCCAGTACCTTCCCTTGCCACCACAAGATGTGTAAAACCTGTGCCCACACCTCCTCCCTCACCTCCATCCAAGGCCCCAAAGGATCATTCCACATCTAGCAGAGAGTTCCTGCATATCCAAACACCTGATCTCCTATGTCCATTGTTCCTGGTGTGGTCTCCTCCACATTATAGAATCCCCACAATGTGGAACAGGTCATTTGGCGCAACACGTCCATAGTAACCCTCTGAGGAGTAACCTACCTAGACCTATTCCATTATCGTATTACTCTACATTTACCGTAGCAGGTCATTCATCCCACCACATTCTCGGATTAATGAGTTCAACACGTGACGAGACATCGAACAATTCTTCCGCCGCCCTCGCCTCCGCACCTACTTCTTCAACCAGGATTCTCACCCACCCTCTGACGATCCTTTCTCCTACCTCCAACACATCCCATCCACCTGGATACCCCGTGCTCGCCTCTTACCCACCTTCGATCTCTTCATAGCCTTAGAGCCAACTGCTGCCGCGACATTAACCGCCTCAACCTGTCCACCCCTCTCACCCACTCCAACCTCTCACCCTCGGAACGTGCAGCCCTCCACTCTCTCTGTTCCAACCCCAACCGTACTATCAAACCTGCAGACAAGGGAGGCGCGGTAGTAGTTTGGCGCACTGACCTTTACACCGTTGAGGCTAAACGCCAGTTCGCGGACACCTCCTTCTACTGTCCCCTTGACCATGACCCCACCTCCCACCACCAAACCATCATCTTCCAGACCATCCATAACCTCATCACCTCAGGGGATCTCCCATCCACCGCCTCCAACCTCATAGTCCCACAACCCCGCACCGCACGTTTCTACCTCCTGCCCAATATCCACAAACCTGACTGCCCTGGCCAACCCATTGTCTCAGCCTGCTCCTGCCCCACAGAACTCATCTCTGCATACCTCGACACGGTCCAGTCCCCCTTAGTCCAAGAACTCCCCACCTACGTTCGGGACACCACCCACACCCTCCACCTCCTCAATGATTTTCACTTCCCCGGTCCCCAACGCCTTATCTTCACCATGGATATTCAGTCCCTGTACACCTCCATCCCCCATCATGAAAGACTCAAAGCCCTCCGCTTCTTCCTTTCCCGCCGAACCAACCAGTGCCCTTCCACTGACACCCTCCTTTGACTGACTGAACTGGTCCTCACTCTGAACAACTTCTCTTTCCAATCCTCCCACTTCCTCCAAACCAAAGGAGTATCCATGGACACCCACAAGGGCCCCAGCTATGCCTGCCTCTTTGTAGGATATGTGGAACAGTCCATCTTCCGCAGCTACACTGGCACCACACCCCCACCTTTTCCTCCGCTACATCGATGACTGTATTGGCGCTGCCTCGTGCTCCCACGAGGAGGTTGAACAGTTCATCCACTTTACCAACACCTTCCACCCCGACCTCAAATTTACCTGGACCGTCTCAGACTCCTCCCTCCCCTTCCTAGACCTCTCCATTTCTATCTCGGGCGACTGAATCAGCACGGACATTTACTATAAACCGACCGACTCCCTCAGCTACCTAGACTACACCTCCTCCCACCCTGCCCCCTGTAAAAATGCCATCCCATTTTCCCAATTCCTTCATCTCCGCCGCATCTGCTCCCATGAGGACAAGTTCCAATACCGAACAACCCAGATGGCCTCCTTCTTTAAAGACCGCAATTTCCCCCCAGACGTGACCGACGATGCTCTCCACTGCATCTCCTCCACTTTCCACTCCTCCGCCCTTGAGCCCCACCCCTCCAATCGCCACCAGGACAGAACCCCGCTGATCCTCACCTACCACCCCACCAACCTCCATATACATCACATCATCAGTCCCCATTTCCGCCACCTCCAAATGGACCCCACCACCAGGGATATATTTCTCTCCCCTCCCCTATCAGCGTTCCGAAAAGACCACTTCCTCCGTGACTCCCTTGTCAGGCCCACAACCCCCACCAACCCAACCTCCACTCCCGGCACCTTCCCCTGCAACCACAAGAAATGCAAAACTTGCGCCCACACCTCCCCCCTTACTTCTCTCCAAGGCCCCAAGGGATCCTTCCATATCTGCCACAAATTCACCTGCACCTCCACACACATCATTTACTGCATCCGCTGCACCCAATGTGGCCTCCACTATATTGGAGAGACAGGCTGCCTACTTGCGGAACATTTCAGAGAACACCTCTGGGACACCTGGACCAACCAACCCAACCACCCCATGGCTCAATACTTCAACTCCCCCTCCCACTCCACCAAGGACGTGCAGGTCCTTGGACTCCTCCATCGCCAGACCATAGCAACACGATGGCTGGAGGAAGAGCACCTCATCTTCTGCCTAGGAATCCTCCAACCACAAGGGATGAACTCAGATTTCTCCAGTTTCCTCATTTCCCCTCCCCTCACCTTGTCTCAGTCCCAACCCTAGAACTCAGCACCACCTTCCTAACCTGCAATCTTCTTCCTGACCTCTCCTCCCCACCCCCACTCTGGCCTATCACCCTCACCTTAACCTTATTCCACCTATCGCATTTCCAATGCCCCTCCCCAAGTCCCTCCTCACTACCTTTTATCTTATCCTGCTTGGCACATTCTCCTCATTCCTGAAGAAGGGCTCATGCCTGAAACGTTGATTCTCCTGCTCCTTGAATGCTGCCTGACCTGCTGCACCTTTCCAGCAACACATTTTCAACTCTACATTTACCCCTGACTTAATGCACCTAACCTACGCATCCCTGAACACTATGGGCAATTTAGCCTTGCTATTTCACCTAACCTGCACATCTTTTGATTGGGGAGACAGGATGCCAACTTGCAGAATGGTTCAGGGAACATCTCCAGGACACACGCACCCAACAACCCCACCGCCCTGTGACTGACCACTTCAACTCCCCCTACCACTCCGCCAAGGACATGTAAGTCCTGGGCCTCTCCCCTGCTGAATCCAAGCCACTCAATGGCCGGAGGAGGAACACCTCATCTTCCGCCTGGGACCCTCCAACTACATGAGATCAATGTTGATTTCACCAGTTTCCTCATCTCCCCTCACTCCACCTTATCCCAGATTCAATCCTCCAACTTGGCATTGCCCTCTTGAACCTCCCATCTAACCACTCCGCCCTCTGCTCCAACCTATCACTATCAACCCCAACTTCATCTACCTGTCGCTTTCCTAGCTACTTTCACCCCAAGCGTCAACCCGCCCCCCCCTTCCATTTATCTCTTTTGCCCCCATGGGACTGCCCCCACCACCACCCTCACCTACCCTCCACCCCACATTTCTGATGAAGGGCTTATGCCCGAAACATCAACTCTCCTGCTCTTCGGATGCTGCCTGACCTGCAGTGCTTTTCTAACGCCACATTTCTTTGCCTGTGATCTCCAGCATCTGCTGTCCTCACTTTTCTCCTATGTTATAGCTGTACAAAGAACTGGTAAGATCACATCTTGAGTACTGAGCACAACATTTGTAATCTTATTTGAGGAAGGATGTAAGTGCAGTATAAGACTTTCAAAGAAGAATTACAAGACTAATTCCTAAGTTGGTTCCTTATAAGGAAAGGTTAGACAAGCTGAGCTTGTATCAGCTGGCATTTAGAAGAGTAAAAGATAACTTGAAGAAACATAGAAAGTCCTGAGGGATCTTGACAGGGTAGATGTGAAAAGGAGAACCTAGAATGAGGTGTCACTGTTTAAAAATCAGGGATTACACAATGATAACATAGATGAGGTAACATTTTTTGCTCTGTGACTTTTTTTTAGCCTTTGGAACTCCCTTCCTGAAGGAAAGAGGAAGAATAGTCCTTAAGTATTTTCAGTGCAGAGGTAGATAGATTTTTGTTAAACAAAGTGCTGAGAGGTTATCAGGGTAAGCAGAAATGTGGACATGAGGTTACGATATGGTTCAACATGATTTGAACAAATGACTTATCAGGTTTGAGAGGCTGAATGGGATATTTCTGTTTCTTATTCATACGTTTGTAAATTTGTGAGTTCATCAATGTTTGATGTTGGAACAGAAGAAAAAAATCAGATAGAATCAATAACAAAATAAAATAAAGAAAATGTCACTGAAATTGGGATAAATACTTAGAGTGCAAACCTGCTCATGTCATGGAATTTCTGAAAGATTGTTTGCGATATTGCATCCGTAAAATGAGGTCCTTACATTCGGTAATATCAATTTTGACACATGTTTGTGCATCAGCAGCCACGATAAAAAGAACACAAACTTTTACTTGGTTCAGTGGCAGGCAATCAGAAATGAACTGGCTCATATATCATTGATCGGAGTGTCTTACAGTTTGGAGACTTGATGTGGCAGGCTTCCAGAACGCCTCTCCAACTGCACAAGTATGAATAGTTACAATGAGATATGGATTTTTTAAAAAGTTGTTTAATTTTTAATTAAATGCCTGTAGCAAAGGTGAGTGGTAAAATGAATCCTGGCGTAATGAAATTTAGTTTAAAAGCACAATGAAATTGATTAAACTCGTTAGCTTTTGTGTGGCTCAATGTTTCAATTTTATTCATATATTTAATGATCTCATACATGAAAGCTGAAAAGTTCCTGTATTGTTGGTGTATTTTTTTTATTAAAGGTGGAGCATGAAGGGACTGATTAAGAGTAGGTTTGGTAACATTGACCACATGCGTAGTGTTCTCAGACTAGCTAGATTTTTCCCATGTCCAACAGTATTTCGACATCTAATCTAATAATTAATTTTGACCTCATTTTTGACATCTTTTCACAAATTAATTATGCTTAACAAAGGAGATTTGTGCATTTATCATTCACCAGAATATGTCCATTTGTTACTTTCATGATCTTTGAGCTTTTTCATTCTCCAATGTACCTGGAGTTAACTCCAAGTACAAAGCTGAAGTTTTACTTTGGAGTTGGAAATGAAGTTGAGACTGTTTCTGGGCCATGGACCCACTCCCAGAAAAACAGGCATGTTTTGAGATTTTGACAGACACATTCTTTTCATTGACAAGGCAACAGGTTCTCTGTCCAGCTAAGGCCCAGGAGTGCATTCTCACAAATGGAGGGTTAGTAAAAGATAGAAATGGCACCCAGGTCATTAATGTGAGGTTTGGTGGAGGGGACAATCAAGCACACAGCAAGGACCTCTAAGCCTGTCTGCAGCACTGCCTGCTACTCCTCACCATTACTCAAAGGTCTGTCATTGTTCTTTCAGGCAATAAAACTACACATCCCTTCTCAGTTTGGGGAAACTGATTTCAGAATCTTCTGATTTCAATGCCTTGTTTCATTGTCTACTTTGTCATCTATTTGGAATATTGGTGCTTTTCTCCTGTCCATTGATTCAGATACAATACTAATCAATGCTTCATAATTCTCTTCCAGATTCTGGAACGATCAGCATTTGCTCCAATGCCACGCTGCTCAGTTTCATATGCTTGGCTTTGGAATAACAGACGTAGCAGATAAAATATTCAAAATATTGGTGCTTGATCCTTATAATTTCTGTGAGTGAATAAGTTTTCCTAGACTGACATGTTGTCCAACAACTCTGGGTAAGGAGATGATTTTTAATTGGCAGTTGAACATAAGATAATGCAGTAATCCGGGTAATGGGAAGGTTGAACTAAACATGGATAATATTCATGGTGTTCCTGAAATCATGAACTCTGAAGAACTGTGGAGCATGCACCAGGAGATTTGTTTTTGCTTTTAAAGATACAGAATCTCTCCTGTTTAGAAATGAAGTGTCTATGTTAGAAGTGTTAGAAGTGTCTATGAGTTGATTATAATTAAGAATAAGCAATAAATGCTAACCAGAGATGCCCATATCCCATGAATAAAAAAACCTCAAATATGAACATAGGAAAGTAGGAACAGGAGTAGGTCATTCAGACATTTAGCCTGTTCCACCATTCAATGAGGTCATGGCTGATCTGTGGCCCATACCTGCCTTAGGCTCGTACCCCTTAATATCCATGCTTAACAAAAAAGTGTATCTATCTCGGATTTAAAGTGAATAATTGATTCAGCATCAACTGCCATTTGTGGAAGTGCATACCAAATCTCTATTACTCTTTGTGTGTAGAAGTGCTTCCTAGCTTCTCTCCTGAATGGTCTGGCCCTAGTATTCAGATAATGCCTCCTAGCACTGCAATCCCCAACCAGCGGAAACAGTGGGAATATGTTTTCCTGTTAAAATCTTGAACACATCATTTGTATGCTGAAAATGTGTTGCTGGTTAAAGCACAGCAGGTTAGGCAGCATCCAAGGAACAGGAAATTCGACGTTTCGGGCATAAGCCCTTCATCAGGAATCCCGATTATGCTTATGCCCGAAACGTCAAATTTCCTGTTCCTTGGATGCTGCCTAACCTGCTGTGCTTTAACCAGCAACACATTTTCAGCTGTGATCTCCAGCATCTGCAGACCTCATTTTTTACCCGGACATCATTTGTATTCCTACATATGAGGAATATGAGGAAAGGCTGAGGCACTTGGGGCTGTTTTCATTGTAGAAAAGAAGGTTTAGGGGTAACTTGATAAAGGTGTACAAGATGATTAGGGGTTTAGATAGGGTTGACCATGAGAACCTTTTTCCACGTATGGAGTCAGATATTACAAGGAGGCATAGCTTTAAATTAAGGGGTGGTAGGTATAGGACTGATGTTAGGGGTAGATTCTTTACTCAGCGAGTCGTGAGTTCATGGAATGCCCTGCCAGTAACAGTGGTGGACTCTCCTTCTTTATGGGCATTTAAACGGGCATTGGATAGGCATATGGAGGATAGTGGGCTAGTGTAGGTTAGGTGGGCTTGGATCGGTGCAACATTGAGGGCCGAAGGTCCTGTACTGCGCTGTATTTTTCTATGTTCTATGTTCTATGTTCTATATAGGAGCTGATAAGCACACTGATTAGTGGGTGTAGAGGTCGTTGCACATATGTATTTCTGCAAACAAAGTATGTAATAATTAGTGTCCAGTCCTGCCTGGCTGTCTGAAATCAAACAGGTCTAATGAGGTTGGAAGCTTGTGTTCATCAGGCTGGATGGAGTTACGGAGAGGCTATAATGCCAATCTAGGGCAGACTCCTTACCAGTATGAAGCCCAATAGATTTTCTGTCCCACCACTCTGTAGGAAATGGTCAATCAGTTTTTCTCTCACTCACGTTGTAAAGGGTTTACTTTAGCATGGAATGAGCTGTCTCATTCAGACAGCTTTTGATTAATGTCTGGAAAAGGAAACATCGTAACAATCAGAGCAATTGTAAGCTTTATGAAACACTAAAGTTAGCAATGGTGATAAGCAGAATGCAATGTAATCTTTCAGAAACTTTTCTGAATTGTCTATGCCCCTTGATAAATAAAGCATTGTCTGAGTGCAATCACTGAGCCAAGAAACTGAATACTTATAACTGAAGCAGCTAGACACTCGTGATAGAACAGATATGCATGGGCTACATCTAAATCAATATTATTAAACAGGTCCAGAACAATATTGATTTGGCCTCCTCAGTGCTGAAGATTACATGGAGTTTGTCCAGTGACAATCCAACTCTACCTGTTGAGCAGGTGCGGATGAGGTTCCCGGCATCATTTAACTGGAGCTCATACTTCTCTGGGGCAGATGGTGAGTTAACTGATGACTTGTCGCACAATTTGCAAACAAGTAAGAGCAATTAACATCATTGTGGAGGCAACTCTCAGTGGTGTTACATGCATCTCAGAATTTTAAAATCAACACTTTGGCCACACTAGTAAATTAGAGCTTCAGTAAAATTTAAAAGGTGAAAAACGAGGAGGCAGCTGTTGGGTACTTTGAGCGTACTCACTGCGAGTTTTTGATTTAGTCAGGAGGGGAAGACAACTGCTTGTCTTGGCTTGAGGCCCCAGTGATCATTTAAGACCCTTGACATAGAGCTTATTGGCAAAAGGCATATGGAAGGCCTCGCTGGGTGGGATTTCTGCAACCAGAGATGACTGACTCTCTGAAAGGAGCATTGTCCAGGTGCCATGGGAATTGCATATTCCAGATGAAATTCTTCAGCAAGTAGAAGAATCTGAAAGGGAAGAGGTGCATGTAAACAGAAATGGACAGCAGTGACCTCCCATCTATTGGGAAGGGGATGTCTGGGGTTATGAGAATGGCAAAAGGCTGGAGAGGGACCTAGAACAGAGATGGCAAGGAGGCAAGGTTCCAAGTAGCTAGGGTTTACAGATAATGATTGAGCTACTTCCTGATGTTTGTTGGCAACCAATCCCAAAGGCCAGGACCGAACTGTGTGGCATAATGGTGGAGGAGATGATTTTTTCAAATTCATTGGTAGACATCTGATAAAGGGGGTGGCAGGAGCAGAGTGGTGAAGTGGGGATAGGCGAAGACAGGTCGATGGGAGAAATGAATCCAGTTGGTGGCTGGGAGAAGAGGAAGGGAAGGAAGAAGCTGGGAAGGGAGGCAGGGAATGGGGAGGGAGGTTATTTGAAATTGGAGAACTCAGTGTTGAGTCCTGCAGGCTGAAGGCTGCCCAGGTGGAAGATGAGGTGTTGCTCCTCCAATTTGCAGTTTGATTCGTTGCTCCTCCTCATTGGAAGCCAAGGATGGTCACATCGGAAAGGGAGTGGGAAGGGGAATTAAAATAAGTGGTGACTGGGAGATCCAGTCAGCCTATGCGGGCCTGGTTGAGATATTCAGCGAAACGTTCGGTATCCCCGACGTAGAGAAGATCACAGTGGGAGCACTGGACACAATAAACTAGGTTGGAGGAGAGGTAGGTGAACCTGTGTCTCACCCAGAAGGACTGTTGGGGGCCCTGATTGGAGATGGCCGGGCTAGTGTACCAGAAGGATTTGCATCTTTTCTGGTTGCAGGGGAAGGGCTCTGGGGGTTCGGGGTGTTTTGTGCAGAGAGTGGTGCAAACTAAGGACTGTCGGAGGGAACAGTCCTTGAGGAAAGCAGAGAAGGGTGGGGAGGAGAGGATGCCCTGGGTGGTGGGGGCTAGTTGGAGTTGGCAGAAGTGTTTAAGGATGGTGCGTTGGATAAGGTGAGTGGTGGGGTGATGGATGAGGACAAGGGAGATCTGTCTTTATTGCATTTGGGGTGTTTTGAGCAGCGGAACGAGGAATGGAGGTGGCCCAGTGGAGGGCTGTCTGGATGATAAAGGGAGGAAAAAGCACATTGTTTGAAATAGGTGGATATCTGGGATGCTTGGGAATATAATGGCTCCTTGTCCAAGCAGATGCGGCAGAGGGAGAGGTGGAGAAATTGGGAAAATGAGATGGAGATCTTACAGGATACTCAGTGGGTGGAAGTATAGTCCAGGTAGTTGAGAGAGTCTGTGGATTTATAGAGAATGTCTGCCTGGAGACTGTCACAGGAGATGGAAACAGAGAGGTCAAGCCAGGGGTGGGAAGTGTCTGAGATGGACCAAGCGAATTTGAGGGCAGGGTGGAAGTGGGCGAAGTTGATGACCTGCTCTAATTCAGCCTGGGTGCAGGGACACTGCACCAATGCAGTCATTGATATAACGGCAGAAGAGTTGGGGCACAGTGCCTGTGTAGGTACTGAGGAGGGACTGGTTGACATAGCTGGCAAAGAGGCAGGCATAGCTGGGGCCCACCCATCTAAGTGCCCATGAACACCCCCTGGGATTGGTCGAAATGGGAGGAGTTAAAGGAAAAGTTGTTAAGGGTGATAACTAGTTTGGTGAGTTGGAGGAAGGTATTGGTGGACGGGGAATTGGTGGGTCTGTTGGACGGGAAGGAGCTGAGGGCCTGAAGACCATCCTTGTGCTGTATGGGTATGTATAAGGATTGCACATCCAAGGTGAACAAAGCCTCACACTTATAATTCAGTGTCAGATCTGAAGTGTCACCTTTTGTATATTCATATCATTATAGCACAGCATTGACATTGACTTTATAAACACTTTATACACCATCTAACACCCTTGATTGACTGCAGAGACCTATCATCCAACACTCCACTCACACCATGTCTATGAACTTTTGATCTCTCTTCCCTTGACTTCTTTGCCTATAAACTCTGTATATGTGTTCGGCTATCTCACTGCATCTAACAAACGGGCTGTGATCCGAAAGCTTGTGTGATTTCAAATAAACCTATTGCACAGTAACCTCATGTACTGTGACTTCCCACTTTGTCTACCCCAGTCCAACACTGGCACCTTCGCAGTTTGAATAAAAGTATTCCAATCCAAAGGATCCTTTCCTGAATCAAATGAGATTTGGAAAATTAAACCCAATGCATCAACTATTCCACTTCTTTTAAGACCATAGGATGAAAATTATCAGGAGCTGGAGACTTGTCAACTCACAGTTCTAACAATTTACTTAGAACAATATCCCGCATAACTGGAATTTAGTTGAGTTTCTCCCTCCCTTTCAATTCCTGATTTACAGTTATTTCCAGGATCCTCACTAATGAAGATAGATGCAAATTATCTGTTCAATTCATTTGCCATTTCCTTATTTCCTTATTCTCCATTACTAATTTTCCAGACTCCAAGGAAAATTTCCCGGTTTCTATGAGACTAACACTAACTTTGTTAGCTCTTTCATTTTTAAACATGCGAAGGAACTTTTCCTTTCTGTTTCTGCCAGATTTTAGCTTTTTCTTGTACTCGAATTTGTCTCTCTTTATTAATCTTTTAAGTTTTTTTGTTGTCTTTTTATACTCTGTCCAGTCTTCTGATCTACCACCTATTTTTGCATTCATTTCAATTTTCTTTGAGCTCATACCTTTTTTGACTTTCTTGGATGATGGTCTGTCCCTTAGAATTTTCTCATTTGTTGGAAGGTACCTATTCTGCACTTTCTGGAATATTCCATTAAATGTTTGTTACTACATCTCTACTGATCTATCCCTTAACCTAAATTACAGTTCACTTTTCAATAGTTTTGCTTTCATGCCTCATAACTGCTCTTGATAAAATGCAAAGTAGCAGTCTTGCACCCCACTTTGCTCCTTTAAACTGTATGTAAGATTCAATCATTTAATGGTCGCTACTACCCAGGGGTGTTTTCACTGTGAGGTCAGTAATTAATCTAACTCATTGGTCAAAACCAAATTTAGTACAGCCTGCTATATAGTCTTTAAAAATTGTCTTGAAAACGTTCAATGACTTCATTTCTAACCACCTAATTTTTCCAGTCTATATGTGAATTGATATCCCCAATGATAATTGCTGTATACTTCTGAGAAGCTCCCATTATTTCTTCCTTGATATCCTGTCCTTCTATGTTAGGGACATAGAAGTGTTACTGTTAGAAGACCCCTACGCAATTCACACAAGTAGCATTTGTCATTTCTCAACTCCTCCCAGACTGCTTCTATATCCGAAAACAAAAAAAAACAGAGTACTGCAGATGCTGGAAATCAGAAACAAAATCAGAAATTGCTGGGAAAACTTAGCAGGTCTGGCAGCATATGTGGTGAGAAAGCAGGGTTAGTATTTCAGGTCCAGTGACCCTTCTGAAGAATCTACCAGACTTCCTAACAATTTCTGTTTTTACTTCTATATCCCAATTTCCTGAATTAAGGTGATCCCTCGCTATTGTGCTCATATCATCTTTAATTAACAGAGGTAATCATCTACACTTACCTAGCTTCCCGTCCTTCCTAAATGTCACATACCCTTCAATGTTTAGGTTCCATTTTAGGTTATCCTGCAGCCACGTCTTAGTTATGGACACTCGATCATACCTATTTATCTCAATTTGTAACATAGTAAAGCATCCCAAAGCTTTAAGCATCTGATAAAATTTGACAGAATTATTATGATAAGGGTAAAGTGATAGCTGTGTGGGATTTGCCTCTAACAGATCTTTTATCTCATACAGCAAAACATATGTTATCTCCCAATAACCTAAGAAATTAGATGTGTGTATTGTGGTATTGAAAAATCTGACAGATGTTTACTATAGTAAACTGTTATAGGCAAAACATTACATTTCTCAGGGATCAGAGACTGGGCTTATACTAAGTTATTAGTTTACAACAGAGAACCTTGCTTCTATTAGAGTGTCATGCTTCAAGTGATCTCAGGTAAGGTAGAATATGAAATCTTTATGCTCCCGTGTCATATATTCTATATAGGAAATCTGTCATGAGCATTTCACTTAAATTATACTGACGTACTGTTTCTCTCACAGGTACACTTACATAAGACTTTGAGACATAACACAACAGCCAAGACTTAAAAAACAGCTTAAAAAAGGAGAGTTCAAAGAA
Source organism: Hemiscyllium ocellatum (assembly GCF_020745735.1). Taxonomy (NCBI): domain Eukaryota; kingdom Metazoa; phylum Chordata; class Chondrichthyes; order Orectolobiformes; family Hemiscylliidae; genus Hemiscyllium; species Hemiscyllium ocellatum. The sequence goes on along the minus strand of NC_083410.1, from coordinate 55,468,772 downwards.
AGGCAAAAGAGGGGGAATTCCAGAGCTTACAATCCATGCACCTGAAGACACGGTCACCATTGGCAGAGGTAAGGAAATTGGAGGACCAGAATTAGAGAGAGAGGAATTCTAAGAGAATAGTGAGGTTCAAGAATGATGCAGAAATGGGCCGAGACTAGGATGTATTTCAGTATGAGAATAAGCATTAGAAATAAGTCATTTCTGATAATGCAATCAATAAATGATGTTAGACAGGCAAAGTGACAAATCAAATGCAAAAGTGGCATACAATTCTAATGCACTCATGCTTAACATACCACTCCCTGATGGCTCGTTGAATTGATCCAGTGAGTAAGTGAGAGTTATGGATATTGAGAATCTCAGGTTAAATACTCAGTCTTAGGATTAATCTTCAGTCCACTCTTCCCCAACTAATTTCATTCTGTATGGCAGTGGTTTGCTAATGCAATCAAACGGGGATATTGACCAGAGTTCTTGCTCCCAGTCAGGCACATCTGTGATGTCCCCTTCCAGAGTTCAGTTCACTATTAATTCAGTCATGACTAATAACCACTTGGGTGAGTTTAATATAAAATGCTTCTGAATTTGTCCTCTTCAGCTCTTCAAATGTTGATCAAGATTAGGGCTTCACAAAGGCAATAAATGGAAAGGGTGAAATTAGGTTGAGGCTGGCAGTATAAAATGGATTCATATTGAATTGGCAGCCAATCATTATTTTTCCACTGAAGTTCGGAGAATTCTTTTTGTTCAAAGATTTGTTCAAAACTCTTTTTGGATATTTATCTCCTGGCCTTCCTTATTTTTTTACTTGGTTTAGCAAACGTTTCTAAACCTATGGAAAATAAAAACTGGTGTGGTGAAAAACTGGCTGCCAATTTGCTACGAACCTATTTTGTATTCTTGGCAGTGCCCATTTCACCCTCCTGAAGGGTCAAATCAATATGTAATACTTTTGTTAACTTACAATTAGTGAGCTAGAAATCACAATAAACTCAAAATTAAAATTACTAAGCCAGGTGAGGTTTGTCTGTATTCATCGAGAATGCTGCACAATATGAGGAAATCTGAAAAGAATGATCAAAAAAATGGAAAGAATATAAACAACAATTTACATTTATATTGTGGTTTTAATGCAGAAAATTGGCACCCAACAGTTGTTGGGATGACAAAATTCTCTGAGGAATCTCTTGCATGAAGCAAATATTTGTTCATTATTAAATATAGGTTGAAAGATAAATGCTGAGTTTTAGAATGAAGAAGCAAGGAAGAAGGGGGTTTCTGGTGAAATGCTCAGCTAAGGCAAGTCATAGGAAAATTGGTTAAGTGAGATTTTAAATTTAGTATGTCTGGGATGGAAGTTAATATCAGTGGTGAGATAGACTTGGGGGCAAGTAGAACATACCATCAGAACAAAAGGGGAAGTCGAGTTTGAGCTAGTTGGAAGATGTAAATGGGCTTATACCTTGCTTCATTCAAGTGGTAAGTGGTAAGACTGAAGAGTTTTGTCAGGTTACGTGAGGTGATTGTTCTTGTAAAAGCAGTTAGGGATGAAGATCTTGTCATATGAAGAATGGGTGAGGACTCTGGGTCTGGAATACTAAATGGAATTTCGAAGGATGACAGGAGATCTGAGTAAAACTTACAGAATACTGGGAAGACTGGATTGAAGGGACATGGAGAAGATATTTCTACTAGTAGGAGAGTGGACTCAAGGGCACAGCCTCAAACTGAAGGGACAAATCCTTTAAAACTGATATGAGGAGGAATGCCTTCAGCCAGAGGGTGATTAATATGTAGAACTTATTGCCACAGCGGGCTGCAGAGACCAACATCTTGAGTGAATTTAAGGCAGAGGTGGAAAGGTTTTTGATTGGTAAGGGGATCAAAGGTTACAGAGAGAAGGCAGGACAATGGGGTTAACAAATATATCAGCTATGATTGAATGGACTGCATGGCCTAATTCTGCCTCTCTAACTTAGGGTCTTATAGTCTTATGGGCAGTCCTTTTAAGCAATCAAATCCTTCTGGTTAATCCTTTACAGAGGCCTCAATCCCGAGTCTGTTAGATGGAGAAACCTCAATCATGCCCCTGCTCAGGACAATAGTTAAAATATTGGCTATGTTTTAAATACATCATTAAAGGTATGTGTTTAATGAAGGACCCCACCATTTTCCTGTTGGTAATCTTTCTTTCTGCTGATAAGACAGTTTAAAACTGAAGATCAAAGAGAGAGAATGACACTTCTGTAGGAAATTCTGATTGCAAAATTTTGCTTACCTGCTTGCACACCAGATTTCTGCTGGGGGTGTTGCACAATGTTTCAGAATTATTGACTAAGAATTACTCCTTGAGAGTTCCATTATTTTTGAATATGCTCTTCACTCAATGCATGAAGTAATATTTTGTTATAATGTGACATAATTATTGCTAATATGTCCAATGTGAGTCTCTTGCATCTAGTCGAATTTCCCCTCATTTTCTATTGGCAACTGCCCATATTTCAGGCAAGATACTTTCAATTAATAATTGAAAATATCAAAATGTGGATTTCTTTTTTAAATAATGCATTCAAAGTGTTTTTCTGGCTGTGCTCAATTCACAGTACAGTAATAAGAGCAATATCTGGTATTGAAATATATGTTTTACTGTAACATTATTATCTGTTATAATGCTACAATGTCCAATGCTGGCTTTAACATGGGGCCCAGGCTTGTGTGTGGTTAATATCATATAAGGCCAGCTGGCACTATTTAAAGGCAGCCTGTATCACTTAAAGGGAAGATACAAGTTTTTTAGAATGTTAGCAGATGTTGGAACAGTTTATGGAAGTATAAGAGAAAGTTGTATAACAGTGAAGAAGAGTCTCTGCTGTAAGGTGTTCTGATGAGTGCACCAGATGCTTTGGAGGAAGTGAGCTATGATCCATTCACAGGAGCTGAGAGGGCCTCCCTTGCTGAGGTAGTGGGATCAGAAAACTGTGTTGGGGGTCAATGCCAACAAGCAGGTCCTGAAAGCCAGTTAAGGCTAATACCAGGAAAAGCAATGGCCCCAGAGCTGACCACTGGGGAAACACCACAGTATGCCTTACTACAGGCCAGGAAACAGCTTGTCAGCTCTATTCCCAGTTTGCCGAGATCAGCATAAGATACAGGAGCAGAAATTAGGTCAGTCAGCCCATCAAGACTGCTCCAGCATTCAATTATGGCTGATAGGTTTCTCAACACTATTCTCCTGCTTTCACCTTGTAATTCAAGATCCCCTTGATACTCAAGAACCTATCTATCTCACTCTTCAATATACTCAATGAAAATTTGTATCCATATTCTCACTTTCTCCTTTATTCCATAGGCCTCAGCTTTACTGACATATCTGCCATATGTTGTTATTATGGGGGATGACATCATATGCCTTTAGACACCTATGCATGCAGCAGCAGCACCAAGGGTGGAAGGATTGAGTCACTGATTTGAATCTTTACATCTGACATTGGAGAGTAGTAGTTTCTGGGAAAGGAGGGACTTTTTATTTCCCTCCAGCTACATAAGTAAGTGTTTTCTAAACCTGAGACCCGACCCTTGTAGGGCCTCCCACCCACACACCACCTCTAACCTTAAACACCATGGTCACATCAGGTAGGCTTCTCTTTTTTACATTCTGATAAGGGGATTAGCAGGGATGGCAATGCAGGGAGAGGAATGTTCCTCCTGAATGATGTTTGAGGTGAAGGATGCCATTAATGTCCATCGAAGAACATCTGCAGGATGTGCAGCCAACTCTTGCTTCTCCACGACCATGTTAGGGAACTGGAGCGGGAGCTGGATGAACTTCAGATCATTCAGGAGGTAAAGACACATGGAAGTAGTTACTCCTAGGCGCGAAGAAAGATGGGTGACTGTTAGAAGGAGAAAAAACAGTCACTGCAGGGATCTCCTGTGGTCGATACCCTGAAAAACAAGCATACCGTTTTGGGTACTGTAGGGGGGATGGCTTACCGGGGCTTGCAGTGGGGTGCACATCTCTGGCACAGAGTCTGTCCCTGTTGCACAGAAGGGAAGGAGGGAAAGGAGGAAAGTGTTAGTCATTGGGGAATCAATAGCGTCAGATAGAAGGTTTGTTGAGAACGAGCGAGACTCACGGTTGGTGTGTTGCCTCCCAGGTGCCAGGGTCCGTGATATCTCAGATTGTGTCTTTATGGTCCTGAAGGGAGAGGTGACCAGCCCCAAGTCGTGGTACACGTAGGTACCAACGACATAGGTAGAAAGAGGGATAGGGATGTACAGCAAGATTTCAGGGAGCTAGGGTGGACGCTGAAAACTAGAACAATCAGAGTTGTAATCTCTGGTTTGTTACCTGTGCCACATGACAGTGAGACAAGGAATAGGGAGAGATATCAGCTGAATACGTGGCTGCAAGGACGGTGCAGGAGGGAGGGTTTCAGATACATGGATAATTGGGGCTCAAGTGAGGTGCCAGAAGACTGGAGGTTGGCTAATGTGGTGCCACTGTTTAAGAAGGGTGGTAAGGACAAGCCAGGGAACTATAGACCAGTGAGCTTCACATCGGTGGTGGGCAAGTTGGAGGAAAGGCAAGGACTGATGAGGGATAGTCAACATGACTTTGTGCATGGGAAATCATACCTCACAAACTTGATTGAGTTTTCTGAAGAAGTAACAAAGAGGATTGATGAGGGCAGAGCAGTAGATGTGATTTATATGGACTTCAGTAAGGCGTTCGACAAAGTTCCCATGGGAGACTGGTTAGCAGGCTTAAAGCTCATGGAATACAGGGAAAACTAACCATTTGGATACAGAACTGGCACATAGGTAGAAGACAGAGGGTGGTGGTGGAGGGTTGTTTTTCAGACTGGAGGCCTGTGACCAGTGGAGTGCCATAAGGATCAGTGCTGGGTCCAATATTTTTTGTCATTTATGTAAATGGTTTGGGTGTGAACATAAGAGGTATAGTTAGTAAGTTTGCAGGTGACACCAAAATTGGAGGTGTCATGGACAGCGAACAAAGTTAACTCAGATTACAACAGGATCTTGATCAGATGGGTCAATGGGCTGAGAAGTGACAGATGGAGTTTAGTTTTGATAAATGTGAGGTGGGTGCTGCATTTTGGGAAAGGAAATCTTAGCAGGACTTATACACTTAATAGTAAAGTCCTAGGGAGTGTTGCTAAACAAAGAAACCTTGGAGTACAGGTTCATAGCTCCTTGAAAGCAGAGTTGCAGGTAGATAGGATAGTGAAGAAGGGTTTGGTATGTTTTCCTTTATTGGTCAGAGTATTGAGTACAGGAGTTGGGGGGTCATGTTGCGGCTATACAGGACATCGGTTAGGCCACTGTTGGAATATTGTCTGCAATTCTGGTCTCCTTCCTGTCAGAAGGATGTTGTGAAACTTGAAATGGTTCAGAAAAGATTTCCAAGGATGTTGCCAGGGTTGGAGAATTTGAGCTATAGGAAGAGTTTGAACAAGCTGGGGATGTTTTCCCTAGAGCATCGGAGGCTGAGGGGTGACCTTATAGATGTTTATAAAATCATGAGGGGCATGGATAGGATAAATAAACAAAGTATTTTCGCTGGGGTGAGGGAGTCCAGAACCAGAGGGCATAGTTTTAGGGTGAGAGGGGAAAGATGTAGAAGACACCTAAGGGGCAACTTTTTCACACAATAAGGTTGGTAAGTGTATCGAATGAGCTGCCAGAGGAAGTGGTGGAGACTAGTACAATTGCAACATTTAAAAGACATTTGAATGGGTATATGAATAGGAAGGGTTTGGAGTGATATGTACTGGGTGCTGGCAGGTGGGACTAGCTTGGGTCGGGATAGCTGGTCGACATGGAGGACATGGACCGAAGGGTCTGTTCCAATGCTGTACATCTCTGTAACTCTATGACTAAATGGAGTTCAATGCAGATAAATGTGAGGTGATTCACTTCGGGAAGAATAACAGGAAGGCAAAATGCTGAGTCAATGCAACGATTCTTGGTAGTGTGGATGTACAGAAGGATCTTGGAGCCAGTGTACATAGATCCCTGAAAGTTGCCACCCAGGTTGATAGTGCTGTTAAGGAGGTATACGGTGTGTTAGGTTTTATTGGTAGAGAGATTGAGTTCCAGAGCCGTAATGTCATGCTGTAACTATACAAAACACACTTGGAATACTGTGGACAGTTCTGGTTGTTCCTTTACAGTAAGGATGTGGAAGCACTGGAAAAGGTGCAGCGGAGATTTACCAGGATGTTGCTTGGTCTGAAGTGAAGGCCTAATGAGGAAAGGTTGAGAGACTTGGGTCTGATCTCATTGGAAAGAAGAAGGCTAAGAGGGGATTTGATAGAGAGATACAAGTCAATAAGAGGATTAGATAGGGTCGACTGTGAAAGTCTTTCCCTGCCAGCTTGTATGAGGGGGTATAGCTACAAATTGAGGTGTGATAGCTTTCAGACAGATGTCAGAGGCAGGTACTTTACTCAGAGAGTGGTAAGGGCATGGAATGCCCTGCCTGCCAATGTAGTTAACTCAGCCACATTAGGGAGATTTAAACAATCCATGGATGATGATGATGGGATCCCGTAGGGGGATGGGCTTGGATTAGTTCACAGATCGGCGCAACATCGAGGGCTGAAGGGCCTGTTCTGCGCTGTGTTGTTCTATGTTCTATGTTCTTTGTACACCACGGCAACAGCATTAACACTGAGGTTAAACCAAATGGTCTCTAGTGGCTGGATTTATCTTTCCAAACATTTTTGATTATGTGCGTGACATTTGTAATTCTCTTGTCTTTTGGCACCACTCCTGTCTGTTGAGAGGTGTGTATGATTAAGAGCTGAACATGCACTCTTACTACACTTATCAACTTTAACTACAGCCAGATTTTCCAAAGCATTACAAAAAAATTGACAAAGGATCTGATTTCTCAACCTGACCAAAGACCTGTGCCTCAGGAGGCTCACACCCTTGTGGCAGATGGTTTTTGGGATCTGAAACCTTCTTGAACAAGTCATCCTTTCAACTGCAGCTGTGTCCACCTTCACATGCTCTTTCTTCATCTTGGCTTTCATGGTTCACATGCAGCTCTCTGCTGTCTGTGAGGTTGAGAACATTTCCCACGCCAAGGCAACACTTTTTTCCATGCTGTGTACAGTGGCAGGCTGAGTGTACAGGCCATTGGTCCAGGCCAGCATGTGCTTGGTAGCTGTGCCCATTTCTCCATTTAGTCGGCCACTGTCTCCATGGATGCAGGCATTAGCACAAAGGTCACAAAATTTAATTCATCATGGCAGCTTGGCATGTCCTGTGCCCTCCAATAGGGACTCTCCATTGTTGTCCCAGTCTTCACTGTTCATTAGTGATGTAACCTTTATCATGTGCCAGGCTAGTTATCTCCCTGGTGGTGTTTCTGAGGATGATTGAATTTGAGCCAGTGGAGGGTAGGCATGAGATAAATGCTTTCTTAGAGTAAGTAATCACTTATGAGGATGAGGTCCTACTGTACCAGCCCCTATGTACTTGAAGGACCTGTGGGAGATGGAGATTACGAATTAGACTTGACCTCTACCACTCCCTGGAACTCTTCACTCATCACCTGAAAGTAGAGACTTAATGGCGTGAAAAGTGGATTGTGTGGATAGAGGGGAATGATGTTTGTGATGGGTGACCATAGTGAATTGGGAGAGATGTCAATAATGTGACAGTGAGTATCAATATTTGCTGTTTAAGGGAAAATGTACCTGGACAGTGAGGAACAAAGAGATAAGCTGATCAAGGGGTGCTGAAGTTTCCAGAAGAACCAAAGAACTGTGAATGTTGGAAATCAAAAACAAGAGGAGAAATTGCTGGAGAAACTCAGCAGATCTGGCAGCCTCCATGGAGAGAAAACAGTGAACATTTTGGGTCCAATGACCCTTCTTCAGGACTGATGCTTTCAGCATGTGAGGCTTGAATGTTAGATGCCCCTTATCTTTCTTACCTCTCTGAGATCATGGAGGTCAGTGTTTTGTGGCACTGATTTCAGCTGGGAGGGACTGCTCTCCTGTTCACTGAGCCTCAGCTATTTCCAACCTCATCTGTTTAATTTGTAGGACTGGCTTCTTCCTTCTGCCTTTGGGAATTTTGCTGCTCTGCAGGTTCTTATAGCATGAATGCCAAAGAAGCTTCAGGGAACTGGGAGATGGGAGAGGTGGCAGCCTTCCCACAGTACGTATCCAGTCCTTTTGCTTGATGTATGCTTCGAGAGAGAAGTGAAATGGACCATTCTGAATCCTGTCATGGTCCATTTCAATAGACATTCTGCAATTGATAGGCAGTATTCAACATCACACCAACAAACGGTGATCCAAAGTGAAGTTGAGAAGCAGATGCTAATGTCAAGGCTGAGTTAAAATTTCAGTTGCAATCATCATGAATTTGTTTTCCCCAGTCTAAGTAGTTTGGTTTGTTCAAGTTCTGTTCATTGTTTCAGAACTCAAGTGGCTGCTCTTTTCCATTGACTGCAGCTGAGAAATTATGCATTAAAATGCTGTCTGATTGCATTGGTTCAGGGAAATTATATTTCCTATGAATAGCAATGGATTTGAATGGAAACTTGAGCAAAAAGTAAAGCTTACTTTTTAAAACCATCACAAATTTGGGTACAATTTGCACTGATTGTGCTCAAGGTGATAAGCATATAGGATTTAAAGTGAAACAAACAAGGGAGGCCTATGATAAATGTAAGGTTTATAATGCTACTAAGCTGAATACAACAAGAAAATAATATGCAAAAGATAACATGTCAAAGAGACAGTAGGTGAGAATAAATTGGTGGTTAGCATAAGGGATCCATAGAAATGTTTTAGAAAGGTTGTGGGAAGTTTTGTAATGGGGTTTCTTGGGTTCAGCACTGGGACCTTTGCCTGTCCTGATATATATTTAATTAGCGCTGAAAATGTGTTGCTGGAAAAGCGCAGCAGGTCAGGCAGCATCCAAGGAGCGGGAGAATCGACGTTTCGGGCATGAGCCCTTCTTCAGGCTTTTTCCTCATATATTTAATTAGATGTAGGTCTACATGTAATATTTTCAAAACTTTAGGAAGATATAATACTTGGAAATATTGGTAGCTATAAGACATTGAAGGCATTGAAATGTTGTTGGACATGGCAGATAAAGTTCCATGTAGAAAAGCGTGAGATAATGAAAGATGAAAGTACACAGAGACTCAGTATAAACTAAACACAACTATTTCAAAGAATGTGCAGGAGGTGCATTGTGCATTAGTCAATGGCAGGTGGAATTTAACCCTGATAAATGTTAGGTGATGAACTTTAGATGAAGGAACAAGACAAGGGGGTACTCAATGAATAGCAAGGTACTGGGTAGCTCATAGGAACAGAGGGGTCTTGGACAGCTTGTCCACAGATTCCTGAAAATGGCAGAACAGTTGAATAGGATGGTTAAGAAAGCATATGGGATACTTGCCTTTGTCAGTCATGGCATATGTTATAAGAGCCGGGGGGTCATGTTGGAGCTGTACAGCACTTCTGTTAAGCCACAGCTGCAGTTCTGGTCACTACACTGGAGGAAGGATGGGATTGCAGTGGAGGGGGTGCAAAGAAAATTCACCAGGATATTGCCGTGGATGGGACATTTCAGTTATGACGAGGGGCTGGAGAAGCTCAGTTTGCTTTCTTTGGAGCAGGAAAGATTGAGGAGGGACCTGATAGGGGTGTATAAGGTTATGAGGGACATAGACAGGGTGAGTAGAAAGCAGCTGTTCCCCTCAGTTGAAGGGTCACTAACAAGGGTTAATAATTTTAATGTGAAAGGCAGGAGGTTTCGAGGGGATTTGTGGAAAAATATTTTCACTCAGAGGGTGCTGGGAATCTGGAATGCATTGCTTGGGATGGTAGTTGAGTTGGGAAAACTCACAAGCTTTAAAAAGTATTTGATTGGCACTTTCAAGGCTATGGGCCCAATGTGGGAAAGTGGGATTAATGTCGGTTCAGCAAAGTTTGTCTTAACCGGCACCTTGCAAACCAGCACTCTTGATAATCTGGCAAAAATGATGTATCTCAAAGTTTATTACATTATTCTGTACAATTCTTGTAGATTTTGAAATATATTTTCTACAATGTACATCTACTTGTTGTTCGATCGAATGACCACATGAAATGTCAATAGTTGGTTAAAGTTTGAGTTAATTTCTCCTCAAAAACTGTGATCCATCACAACGAATCGTTAGTTGAGGGCACAAGTGAGAAGGCTCTTTGCCAGTAAGTTTAATTTAAATCAAAGTTGCATCATTAGAGTGATTTATGACATAAATAAAGTATAACAGTGATGTGTATAACTCCTGCATTATGTTTCTATTACTTAGTTTGTGCTTTATATTGATTATGTGGACTGCTTGATTATCCAGAATATTAGATAAGTTGACACAGTCCTGGTCCCAGAGTTGCTGGATAATAAAAAAAGTTTGCTGAAGTAGCATATCTTTGATGTTACAGATTTGATAAATCTAAGAACCTTTTCTGTCACAGTCTGATTCAATGATTCTACAATTCATTGAAAAAGACACTCTTGGATCCATATGTGCATATGTAATTAAAATTTGCCATATATGTGCAATAAGAAGTTAAATCTTCCAGGGCTTTTTTAATAGGGGAATATAGAGTCCTGGAGAAAGGAGGCTATGATGATCTTGTGTCGGACACTAGTTAGACCTCAGCTGGAGTATTGAACAGATTAACCCTATCAGGCACCATATTTTCAACAGGATGTGAACACATTGCAGACAGCGTAGAGAAGGTTTACAAGAATGATTCTATAGATAAGAAACTTCACTTACAAAGGTAGACACAACTTTTCTGATCTGCTTTGGAGAGGGGAAGACAATGAGGAGGTTTGATTTCTTTCAAAATCAGGAGGCGTTTGTATTGGGAGAAAATGTTCCTACTTGTAAAGGGATCGTGAATTGGAAAACATTGATTTAAAGTAACTTGCAAAAAGAAATGAAGGCAATGTGAGAAGAAAAGGTATTTTTGAAAAAGTAGCTAGGGTCTGAGTGCACAGCCTGAAAGTATAATGGAAATGACTTCAATTGAGGCATTCAATAGACTAATGTTTCATTCAGAAATTAAACCAATGTGCAGGGTTCTGGGGAAAAGGCAAGAGAACGTCATAGTGCTCACTTGGAGGGCTGTTGTAATTAGAGGGACAAATGGCCTCCTGCTGCAGAACTATTCTGCAATTCTGTCATGGCGTGGCTGAGGCTTTGGGGAAGGTATCACCCTTCCACCTTCCCCAAAGAGGATGCTGCCAATGAAAGCAGTAAACAAGAAGATAAGAGAAATATTTAATGAAATAAAAGTGAATGAAAATGAAGAGAAGATAGTTAAAAATTAGCATTATTTAAATTAGAAACATCACCTTGTCTGAATAGCACTTATTTTGGTTGGTGAGCATAGTAATGTTGGAACTTGAAGCTCTGACCACAATCTTCCAATTCTCTGTAGATATTGGAATCAGGCTAGACGACTTGATGATCGCAAATATTACCATCTCACTGTGAATGAAGAGACAAAAAGAGATAAGTCTGATAATCACGGGCCGATCAGCTGAATATCAGTGATGGAAAATCTTTAGAAATAATAACAGGAGCAGAATTATTTAGTATTTTGAAAAGGTGTCTAATAAATGAAAGTCTGCAAGGATTTGTTAAAGGATTTGATTAACGTAACTCAGTTTTTTGATGAAGTAATGGAGGAAGTTAATGAGGTTAATGCGGTTAGTAATGTGCATGGAGAATATACCGCAAAATAGACTAATGCATAATTTAATCCTATAGGGATTAAAGGGACAGTGGCAGCATGATGAAATAATGAGGGTAATTTAGTTGACACTGTAAATGTATGAAGTACCAGATAATAAACTTGAAGTCTATGAGCTTTAAGAGATAATGGCAGCATGGATGTGAAATTGGCTAAGAGAAGACAGCAAGTAATGATGAAAGGTTATTTTAATACTAGAGGTGATCATGATGTTCAAGGGATATGGTCATCACTGGCTGGACCAACATTACTGACCATTGTTAATCACCCTTGAGAGTGGTCGTCAGCTGCCTCCTCGAAGTGGAACAGCCCTTGGGGAAGTGTGGGAATGGGGAGATTGAGGAGGGGGTAAAAGGAGGGGAGAATGGGGCAAGGCAGGTAGAATACCTCCTCCCCACGCCAGTTCTGTTGCTGTTAGAGAGGGACTTCCCCAGGGGCTAGTAATAATTGATATATGTTAAGGTATGCACTTCAGGAATCTAAAAACAATGAGGACAATAATGATAGACTTCCAAAGTACATCCTTTAATGTATATCTAAAACAGTTGGACTGTTGCATGCCAATTGGAATTTAATGTAGGAGAGAAAGAGTGGAAAAGCTAATGTTGTTCTCCTTGGAGATTTGATGGAGGCCCTTAAAATGATAAGGAACAAATAAGGAGTAATTTTCCAGTGGCAGAAGGGTGCCCATAAGATGCATAGCTAAGAAAGAATCCAGAAATGAGACATGAAGATTTCAAAACCTATTATGCAGCAAATTGTTGTGATCTGGAAAATGTTTTTCAATGATGGTGGAAGCAGATTCAGTCATAACTTTCAATAGGAAACGCATGAATACTAGGAGAAAGTGAGGCCATGCTGATGCTGGAGATCAGAGCTGAAAAATGTGTTGCTGGAAAAGCGCAGCAGGTCAGGCATCATCCAAGGAGCAGGAAAATTGACGTTTCGGGCATAAGCCTGAAGCCTTTCCTTCAGGAAGCCTTTCCTGAAGAAGGGATTATGCCCAAAGCGTTGATTCTCCTTGGATGTTGCCTGACCTGCTGCGCTTTTCTAGCAACACATTTTTCAATACATGAATACTGCAAAGAAAAAAACATTTTGAGCAATTGGGAAATAACAGAAGAGTGCAACTAATTGGATTTTTCTCACCAAAGAACTGGCACAAAGCAGGATGGGTCAAATGACTTCCTTCTGAGCTATATCACTTTATGATTCTAGTGATAAATGACTGAATTTTGCCATTAAGAAGTCCAAACTGCTAATGTAAAATACAATATTTACTCCTCTTTATGCTTGTATCCATATCTAAATATTTTCATTGGGAGTTCATTTGAAATAAACATTCAGGTATTCACACATCAGTATTTATTTATTTTTAAAAGAAATGGTGATGGCATAAGTTTATCCGAGTGGAAATTTTTTTCAGAGGAAAATTAAAAATTAATTCGCACTCCTAGCCTTCTGCTGACTACTCACTATTGCAGTGCTCAATTATTCCACAGTCAAGTTTTTTGTGTACTCCGAATTGCAAATCTTTTAAAGCCATTAACTTCATCCCTCTGAAGGATCTAAGTAAACTGGCACCATGTAATGAAATATTCATTATATTGGGAATTGCATTATACTGGGCCACAATCTGTTTATTTCCATTATATAGAATTCCAGACTCAAACACAAATCTTAAATAAAATAAAAAGACCAAAGACAAAAAAAGATTCCTGTGCTTGATATTGAATTCAATGAATCATTTGCTACATTTCAATCAGCCAATAGATCATTTTTATAAAAATGATGCGCATTTTAGATATTCCTTAATGGATTATATTCTGGAATTAGTAACTACAAATGTTTTAAAATTTATCATATTTATATTACAGTTTTCTAAATTCTATTACAAGTATAAGCGTGATACAAGCTTATGTCTTGATGAAACTGCATGTAGTTTTATCAGAATTCATCTTCGTTGGAGTTAATCCCTGCAATGAACGCTTTTGTTTCTGAATACACAAAGCTAGTATTTCTATAGCAGGTTCATAAGTTTTCCAAAAATTTGTACTCAAAGCCCAAATTGAAAGCAAAGCTGATGCATTCCCACATTTAATTCCAAAAAATATGAAGCGTTTTGCCTCAACTTTAAGGGTGAGACTGAAAACATGACATTTTTCACTAAATTTTGGCATAAATGATTTATGCGAAGGTTAAACCAAAACACTAGTGTGTGTGAACTCTTTTTATTGTTTGCATACATCCAATGTAGAGTCACAAAGTTATAAAGATGTAGAGCATGGAAACAGACCCTTCAGTCCAACTTGTCCATGCTGACTAGATGTCCTAAATTAATCTTGTCCCATTTACCAGCATTTAGCCCACATCTCTCTAAACCTATTCAGATACCCAGCTAGATTTTTTTTAAATGTAGTAAATGTACCGGTCTCTATCAGCTCCTTAGGCAGCGATGTGAAGGAGCCAGTGTTGGACTGGGTTGGACAAAGTTAAAAATCACACAATACCAGGTTATAGTCCAACAGGTTTATTTGGAAGCACGAGCTTTCAGAGCGCTGCTCCTTCATCAGGTGCCTGTGGAATATAAGACCATAAGACATAGAATTTATAGCAAATGATTACCGTGTCATGCAACTGAAATTATATATTGAACAAATCTGGATTGCTGTTGAGTTTTCATCTTTTAGAATGGGTTTCAGGTTTCAATTCACTAATATGTAAATTCCAGAACTTCTTTTAAGTTACCTTCTCAACATAACTTAAGGTTTTATAACAAAAGGTGACATCTCAGCTCAGACAATGCGTTATAGGTGTAAGGTTAGAGTCAGATTGTATCCCAATCTTAAGTCAGATTGGTTCTATTTCTAAAGTGGAATTACAAAATATTACATGGATTGACTGCCTGCATTGACTGCCTGTAGATTGTGCACTTTTGAGTAAAATAGAATGCATCTGCAAATATAATTCTGCAAATACAAATTCACCCCATCTACTTATATGTGCGTGTGCATGCTTCAGAGAGAGAGAATGAGTGCGTGTATGTGAATGTGAGTGCAAATGAGAGTGTGTGTTTGCGTGTATGAAAGCTTGGGAAAGTGTGTGTATGGGTGCGATGGAGTATAGGCCCTTGGGAGGGTGTGTGCGTGGGTACTCAAGGAAGCCCTCATAAGAACGGGGTACGAAGCTCAACTCATCGATCGTCAATTCTGAAATGCTACAGTGAGAAGCCGTAATGACCTTCTCAGGATACAGACACGGGATGCAACTGATAGAGTACCCTTTATTGTCCAGTACTTCCCGGGAGCTGAAAAAAGTATGTCATGTTCTTCGCAGTCTGCAACACATTGTCAATGAGGATGAGCATTTCACCGTGACCTTCCCTATGCCTCCACTTCTCACATTTAAACAACCATCAAGCCTTAATCAGACGATTGTTCGCAGCAAACTGCTCAGCCTTCAGAAAAACATTGACCACAACAACTGTACAATCCTGTCAGGACAACCACTGCAAGATGTGTCAGAGTATCAACACAGGTACCACCATTACGCATGGAGACATCACCCAGCAGGTATGCAGCAGATGCTCATGTGACCCGGTCGTATTTGTCTATCTGATACACTGCAGGCAAGGATACCCCAAGGCATGTTACATTAGAGAGCCCAAGCAGATGCTATGACAATGAATGAATGGACATTGTGCAACAATCACCAGACAGGGATGTTCTCTCCCAGTTGGGGAATGCTGCAACAGTCAGGGACATTCAGCCTCAGATCTTCAGGTGACGATCCTCCAAGGTGGACTTTGGGATAGGCAACAATGCAAAGTGGCTGAGCAGAGGCTGATAGCCAAGTTCAGTACCCATGGGGATGGCCTCAACCAGGACCTTGGGTTCATGTCATACTATAGGTTCATGTCACACTATACACTTTCTCACACACACACACAGAGGGAGATCGTGAGGACTGCAGATGCTGGACATCAGAGTGGAAAGTGTGGTGCTGGAAAAGCACAGCAGGTCAGGCTGAAAGGCTTATGCCCAAAACAGCAATTCTCCTGCTCCTCGGATATTGTCTGACCTGCTGTGCTTTTCTAGTAACACACACACACACACACACACACACACACACACACACACACACACACACACACACACACTCTCTCTCTCTCGTACATATGCTCTCTCTCATACACACACACGTAAACTCCCCATACTCACACCCATGCACACACCCTCTCATAGGCTTATAACCTATCACACTCACATACATTTTCCCAAGCTTTCACACACGCAAACACACTCTCTCTCTCATGTGCACTCACCCCACACACTCACACACACACACACACACTCTCTCTCACTGCTGCACATGTCAGTCAATGGAGTGGATTTGTATTTGCAGAATTATATTTGCAGATGCATTTTATTTCGCTCAAAAATGCACAATCTGCAGGCAGCCAGTGTAGGCAGTCAATCTAGGTGATATTTTGTAAATTCCTACTTTGGAAATAGAATCAGTCTGACTCAAGATTGGGCTACAGACAGACTCTAACCTCACACCTTTAATGCATTGACTGAGCTGAGATGTCACCTTTTGTTATAAAACCATAAGTTATGTTGAGAAAGTGACTTAAAATAAGTTGTGGGATTTACATATTAATGAACCAAAACCTGCAAACCATTCTAAAAGGTGAAAGACTTAATAACAATCCAGGTTTGTTCAATGTACCATTTCAGTTGCATGACACTGTAATCAATTGCTATAAATTCTGTGTCTTATGCTCCTGCTTCACAAATACCTGATGAAGGAGCAGTGCTTTGAAAACTAGTGATGCAAATAAACCTGTTGGACTATAACCTGGTGTTGTGTGATTTTGAACTTGCTCCTCTAGCAGCTTATTCCATACACACACCACCCTCTGCATGAAAAAATTGCCCTTTAGGTCCCTTTTAAATCATTCCCCTCTCACCTTAAACCTGTGCCCTCCAGTTGGAGTCACTTACCCTGGGGAAAAGACCTTGGTTATTCAAGCTACTTATGCCTCTCACAATTTTATAAACCTCTGTAAGGTCATCCCTCAATTCCATCTACTTAAATTTCATTTAAGTCAGTAACAGGGCTGTGTCCACATCACCATGTGCAAAAGACCAAGGCAGGAGAGTTTCCTGAATGTATCATTGTTCTGAATTAGCATAAATGTACAACAATCCTGAAATAACTATTTCTGGTAACTTGCAGCTTAAAAAAGAAACTCTCCTTGATGAGAGATGTACTGTACTTTCTATATCTTTGGATGTCTTTCCTTCATTGGAACTTGTTACACTAAAGAGAAGAGGTTTTGAAATTGCATTGTCATAGAGTCATGGAGATATACCACACAGAAACAGATCATTTGATTCAACGTGTCCATGCCAACCACATATCCCAAATTAATCTAGTTCCATGTGCCAGCACTTGGCCCATATCCCTCTAAACTCTTCCAGTTCATACACCCATCCAGATGCCTTTTAAATGCTGCACTTGTAGCAGCCTCCACTACTTCCTTTGGCAGCTCATTCCATTTGCTCACCACCCTCTGTGTGAAAGAACTGGCCCTTATACCAATTTTAAATCTTACCCCTCTCATCCTAAACTTATGCCCTCTAATTCTGAACTCCCCCAATCCAGGCAAAAGACCTTGTCTATTTACCCTATCCATGGCCCTCGTGACTTTATAAACCTCTATAAGGTCACCCCTCAGCCTCCAACGCTCCAGAGAAAACACCTCCAGCCCATTCAGCTTCTCCCCTAGCTCAAACCCTGGCAACATCCTTGTCTTGAATAAATATAAATCATGCTGTGAGGTCTTCCACATTTAATTTTCATGACACTAATATGTAAAGAGGGATAAGAAGGTGGTCACTGTTAAAGCCTTAATTTCTGATTCTGGGCTCTCTTTGGGAAATAGGACAATACAGACACTGTTTAATTCTCCAACTAGAATTCCCCATCATTTTGTTTCCTTAGGGAGGGTGCATTCAACTAAAAGAGTAAAAATGTACATTTATAGAACTATTATAATACTAAAACATGACAAGGAACTGTTAGAATGGCGGGACAATCTTACGCTGAAAGACTGGAGCGACTGGGCTTGTATAGTCTTTAGAAGACTTGAGTTTAGAAGACTGAGAGGGGATCTGATTGAAACATATAAGATTATTAAAGGATTGAACACTATGGAGGCAGGAAACATGTTTCCGCTGATGGGAGAGTGTCGAACCAGAGGACACAGCTTAAAAATATGGAGTAGACCATATAGGACAGAGATGAGGAGAAACTTCTTCACCCAGAGAGTGGTGGCTGTGTGGAAAGCTCTGCCCCAGAGGGCAGTGGAGGCCCAGTCTCTGGATTCAT
This sequence comes from Hemiscyllium ocellatum, assembly GCF_020745735.1. Taxonomy (NCBI): domain Eukaryota; kingdom Metazoa; phylum Chordata; class Chondrichthyes; order Orectolobiformes; family Hemiscylliidae; genus Hemiscyllium; species Hemiscyllium ocellatum. The sequence continues at coordinate 55,450,566 of NC_083410.1, read as the reverse complement.
TTAAGAAAGAGTTGGATAGAACTCTCAAGGATAGTGGAATCAAGGGTTATGGAGACAAGACAGGAACAGGATACTGATTAAGGATGATCAGCCATGATCATAATGAATGGTGGTGCAGACTCAAAGGGCAGAATGGCCTACCCCTGCACCTATTGTCTATTGTCTATTGTCTAAAAGGGACCATTTTATGGGTTTGACTGTTAGGGTGTAACATTCCGAAAACAAAGGAAACCTGATGAGTGCACTTTCATACTTTACAAATGGCAGGTGTAACATCAACACTATTTTTGTCTTTTGACAGTATGATCAGTGCATGATGATGGAATTTGTTGAAGGTGGAATGGGGAGGTGACCCACCTTAGTTTCCAAAACCAAAGAAATCGCAGCTCATAACAATGTCTCAAGGCCACCCAAAACCTAATCACTTCCTCCTTTACCTAGCCCTCACCACAATGTCAGTCCATGTTGCTACTCCTATATCCACCATATCCCATCAGATCCTTTGTGTTACTTCATGCCATCCTTACTCCCCCCATAGTCACTCACCAGATGTGCACTGTCTACAGTCTTCAGATTGTAGATAATGTTAATGAGAAACATTCTGCATTGTATTTTGTTGAAGGGAGGGCAAAAAGAAACCTCTTATCATCTAAAAAAAACAATTTTCATATCATTGATTCTGAAAAAAAATACAATCTGACGTGTAAAACAACTTTGTATGATTTTCAATCCTATTATCTTGAGACAACAACCAGAATGCACATCTGTCAAAAGGACAATCTGTCATGACAACTTCTTGATATCGACGTTTATTTTCAGAAGAAGGCAACACGCACTGTGAGAAAGCTCATTAGCGTTTGAAGTTTGGTGAAGTATTTGTAATAATCACAGCTGCCCAAACAATATTCTACTCTCTGAAAAGCAAAGAACAGCAGGTGCTCTTCTCAGTTTCGAAGCAGAGGGTTGGCAATCTTTGTAATGAAGCAGATTGCTAAATTATTTTTAAATGATTTCTCAAGCATCAAAAACCTTTTTAAAAATCAGCTGTGAACTGTGTAAATCATAGTAGAGAGGATGACAGCATAAGTTGACAGGGCATTTTGTAACATATTTCACTCAATTCACCACTATAAAAGTATCATAATACAAATGAACAAATGCACATTGTTGGTCAATTTAGGGGTGAACTTACATTTACAGGACAGATCCCTGTCTTAATTATTGCATTTGGACATGTCTGCATTACAATTAAATGCCATATATTGATATCTGGAAGGAAGATACTCCACATTTGCTTTCCAGACTGTTCCATACCCACTAGCTGGTTTTCTATCTTCTTCATAAAATTTCTTGGGCTTCCAAAGCCTGGAAAAGCAAAATGGAGAGTGGACAGAAACCCAAATTTTTGTCCCCCATTTTAAATGAGGACCCCAACTTCAGCAGAGGCACACCTTGTTTTTTTTTCCCAATAGGCACTCACAGTCCATGCAAAAAAGCCAAAGGAAAATGATGTGGGGTTGGGAATGGAGAGCAAAATTGGATTTCCTCAAATAAAAATCAAAGTGTGGTCTTTCTCGCATGTAAACACACTTCTACATTCAGATCAAGTTTCAATCCCATATGGGCTTAACTTTGATTTAATTTGCCTGATATAGAAATTCATGCTGGAACAACAGAATGGAAATTAAAGGGCAGAGAGCAATATCCCCAATTCATTACGGTAAGTGGTTCATTATTTGCCACATTTCCTTTCCATGTATGAAACTGTAACAATTTGTTGAAGGGTAAAAGACTTCAGCGTACTATTACACTGGTCATGTGCATAAGGCAAGCTTAATTTGTTATCATTGACACAAGGAGAAAGTGCACCACATTACAAAGCTATTTATTATATTGCATGTGCAGTGTTTTCCTCTCATCCATATCAATAAGATATCACTGCACCATACAGCTTATTGGCAGTAACAGGTAAACTGTTATGCAGTTAACCAGGAAATCAACTACAAACTCTGGTACAGACTGCATTCGGTGCACATTTTACATTGTGTGTCTACAAAACACCAGAAACAGCCAGCAATGGCAGTCTATCATGTCATGGAACTCAATGTACACAGCATTGTTCCAATCCTAAACCGGCAGTTACGTTCCCTGTTTCAGGCAAACTAAATCCCAAAAGTTAACCTATAACTTTGACTTCATACTAACAACACTTTGTATTAGTTATAGAGCTGTAGAAATGTAATCCTGTAGGGGTAAAAGGACTAATTCTACAAGCAGCTCAGGATATCCCAGTATAATAACAGTGCTACATTTTTCCATTGATAAGCCATCTGACAGGAAGCTTTGACTAGGGAATTAAATGACTTCCAAATAACTGAGGTTGAGGATTACCGAAACAGTGTTATCTGCTTAACCTTCAAATAGGGTCCTATTCAGTATTGTCCAGGTCAAAACAGCCTTCAATTTTCCTGCATATCTGTGTCTCATGTAATTATTGAGAACATCTACAGGGTCAGTCAGTTTGCTACACAGTGATATATCAGGAAGGTAAATAAGGCAGTTTATTCAAGGAGCTCTGTCAAGATGCCTATGTTGCAATTTCAGTCCAGCGCATAATAGATTCAAAATTAATTATGTTTTCCAATTGTAACTTCAACTGGTCAAGCCTGGAAGCCAAGTTAAACTAGGGTCCCTGGGCCAGAGAGCGCAGTTTCAAGTCTCACCTATAGGATTGAGCACAACTCCCCAATATTTAAAGTGTTGAATGAAACTCTGGACTTTTCACACTGCTAAAAGATAAAGAGGACGGCTGGGACTGAGCGGGTCAGGCAGCATCCACGGACAGAAAGCAAACTAATGTTTTGAATCTAGATGAAGAGCCTGATGGAGCTTTGATGAAGAGTCATCTCGACTCGAAACATTAACTTGCTTTACTTCCATGGATGCTGCCTGACCTGCTGTAATAGAGTCATAGAAACGTACAGCACGGACCATTCTGTTTCAACTCATCCAACTTGTCCATGCCAACCAGGTGTTCTAAATTAATCTACTGGCACTTGCCAGCACTTAGCCCATATCCCTCTAAACCCTTGTATTCATATATTCATCCAGATCCTTTTAAATATTGTAATTGTACCAGCCTCCACCACTTCCTCTGGCAGCTCATTTCATACATGCATCACCTTCTGCGTGGAAAAGTTGCCCCTTAGATCACTTTTAAATCATTACCCTCTCATCCTAAACCAATGCCCTCTAGTTCTGGACTCCCCCATCCCAGGGAAAAGACTTTGTTTATTTATCCTATCCATATTCCTCATGCTTTTATAAACCTGTATAATGTCTGCCTCATCCTCCAACATTCCAGGGAAAACAGTCCCAGCCTATTCAGCCTCACCCTACAGCTCAAATCCTCCAACCCTGGCAACACCCTTGTAAATCTTTTCTGAACGCTTTCAAGTTTCACAATATCCTTCCTATAGGAGGGACACCAGAGTTGCACACAATATTCCAAACGTGGCCTAACCAATGTTCTGTACAGCTACAACATGACCTCCCAATTCCTATACTCAATGTTCTGACCAATAAAGGAGACCATACCAAACGCCTTCTTCACTATCCTAGCTATCTGCTTTCCAGCCTGTACCAGAGTTAGTAGTTGATTTCCTGGTTAACTGCATAACAATTTACCTGTTACTGCCAACAATGCTTTTTTCACTATCCAATCTACCTGCTTCCTGCTTACCTACCACTATCTACTCCACTTTCAAGGAATTATGAACCTGCGCTCCAAGGTCTCTTTGTTCAGCAACACTGTCCATGACCTTACCATTAAGTGTATAATCTCCAGCATTTTTTGTTTTCAATACAGGTTCAATACAGATTCTATGGGAAATACGCAACACAATCAGCAGAATGGAGATTGCTGCCTGGGACTACTGTTTAGCCTGGAATCCCAATTTATACCTCCTCTCTAAAAGAACAATTGACCAAAATTAACTGACTGTAGCCCCAGGCAGCTTTTATACCTGGCGATACTCAGTGCAAACTGTTTGGGGCCTACAGAGATACTGGACGTTCAGCCTTGATCAAAACTCACTCACACATATTCTAATTATTGGAAACGGGAGTGTGGTGCTGAAAAAGCACAGCTAGTCAGGCAACATCCAAGGAGCAGGAGAGTTGAAGTTTCAGGTATAAACTCTTCCTCTGATGCTGCCTGACCTAGTGCGCTTTTCCAGCACCAAACACTCGACTCTGATCTCGAGCATCTACAGTCCTCACTTTCTCATAATTATCAGAAGGCTAATTAACTTCAGAAGAGAACATCAAGATATAACTGCCAGTGCCAATGTCACCTGAGGTTGGCATTTATCAACACCAAGCTTCTGCACACGCAGCTGCCCCACAGGCTTCCCCTGAGAGCAGCTTTGGACCTAAGAACTAGAGAGGCTGAACTGAGAACATGGAAGCTGAACCAAGGGCCTGATCAGAACAAAGGCATCTAAGATAGCGAAGACAATCAATGCTATCCAAACAGAAGCTTCTAGACATGGCCTGTTTCAAACCAAGAGAACCGACGGCAAGAACCGTAGCAACCGACCACAGCCAGCAGAACTAACGACCAACAACATTTAAAGCCATCTGGATGGGTATATGACTCGGAAGGGTTTACATGTATATGTACTAAATGGTAGCAAATGGGACTAGATTAATTTGGGATATCTGGTCAACATGGATGAGTTGGCCTAAAGGGTCTGTTTCTGTGCAGTGCATCTCTATGACTCTCTGACAACCCTGAGAAACAACCGACCCAATTGACACCACAAGTCCTCAGACACAACCTGAGGTGAAAGCCAGGCCCACCAAACCAGCAGAAAGTAAAGAAAACCATGTACTTATCCTGTAGATCCAATATGCATCTTACTGCAGCAGCTGACTCAGCCCAAACTGAAGAACCTACGCAGTCTGAAGTTTTCATTCAGGGTTTGGGTACTGCAAGCCAGGTGCACCTCAACACTGCATTTCTGACTGTTGAACATCAACTCCCAAGACATCAAGGTTCCAACCTAGTTGGCAGGGACGGAAAGGTGGGTGGTGACTCTGCATTGGGACCCAAGGATAGGAAGCCTGATTAAATAGTCTGAAATTAAACACTGTTGTTTTGTGTGTCAGTAGGATAGGGTTCTAATAGTGGTAATCTAATTAATAGGACACTTTATAGTACTATTGTTCACCTATATTTTAATGGTGTTAATTTGCTCAATTTATTGAATTATTTATTTCTTGAAGTATAATTATCTTTCATACCTTAAATCAATGTAGAGCTTCTTTTACCTCTAAACACCTGTCTATTCCCTCTTCACTTACATCCCCAGAAATAAGTCCAGTGTTGAGGGTCTGGGAGTGGTTCGAATTGCTGAAAGATAAGAAAATATTCTGATTGTAAACCAGAACCATATGCATGTGCCCTGCAAATGCAAGTGCGCAGAAGTTGGTTTCAAAAGGGCTGTTGTAGTGCAACTGTAATATCCCTTTCTCTGGGCCAGCAGGCTTGGGTTCAAGACTTATCTGCTCCAGAAGTGTATCCTAACAAATTGAATAAAAATAATCAACCAGGGTTCCATTGTCTAAGCATTTAGCTTTCCATCATTTCCAGCAGTTGAATACCTTCAATGCTTACCACAGGTACCTTGCTAATTGCAGGTCATATGGAGTTCTTTCACTCTTCTCAGGAGTTTGTTGTTTTTGGTGGGTTTTGTAGACTTGTGCCCCACACATCCACCCTGGAATAGGTGCTCGAGAACGTTGAAGGTTCTTCCAGGACATGCAGGCTTCTTTGAAAGATTGAATTTCTGTCAGTTGGAGAATGAAGGTAACATGATAAGCCATCACCTTTGTATATTTTAGTTCATATAAACCAATGCATTGTGCATTGGAGTCAAATTGCAACATCAGGCTTTTATATGTTTTAAGCACACGCTCAGAAGAACTGGACAAGCAGCTGAGAAACTAAGTGGGGTCCCTTCTAAAATCTTTCTCCACACCATTTCTGCTTCAGTTGTATTGGCATTCACAGACTAATATCTGGATTTAACTAATGTTTATGGTTAGACTGAGTTAGTCCAGACTTGACATGGTAGTTCTGACAATGAAAGTTTTGACAATGGAAATAAATTGAAGATAGGTGTGAAGAATTCAAGTGATGTGGCTGTGAATATTTCTGTTATTAGCTTGTTCCATTGTGAGATTGTCCTTGGAAAGAAGGCTTATTGATACACTTTCTTGGAAACAAACAGTCTTTGTAACTTGTGAGAATACCTGATGTTATGTCATTGCCAGAGGACACCAGGTATATGATTCTGCTTATTCTCACCACTCCATTCTGTATTTTATTGAATAAGGTCAGTCTATTTTTTTTTGCCTCCTATGCTGTAGTGATCCCCATTCCAAACTTTAATAAAGGACGTCACACTGGTGTGTTGCTTATACTTATGTGTGCAGAATTACATAGAGCGTCATTGGATCATTTCAAGCTTATTTATATCTTTTGCAATATGAGGATCTTGCACACAACTCAAATACACCAAAAGTGGAAAAACAAATGATTGTTAAGCTATAACTCCGATGTCTTTTTGCTGCTAGACAAATTGAGAAATCCAAGAATACTCTTTGTTTTGGATATTCTGTGCTGAATGTGGAATCCCCAATGGCAATCATTTTTAAGATGAACCCCTGTGGTATGATTGTGTAGAGATACCTGTCAGACAATTTGATTACAGAACTTTTAAAATGGTTTGAGCCCTTCCTGCTATTGTTGATTCTTTCTCCATGTGAAACAAGTAGAGATTTTAAAGAAAGAACTTCCTCCATTCCACAGTTGTGAGAAGAACAACCAATTCAGTCACACACACACGCACACACACACACACACATATATAACATATATCAGAAAAGTTGACGCGATCAAATTCAACATGAAGTCTGTCGAGTCACAGATCATGAATTCTTTTTGTTTTTGATGGAGTTACATGTGGTCAACATACCCTTGTCCATTCTGTACACTGTTGTTTGTGACTGTGTGCATGTGAGGGAAAGATAATGTGTATCTTATTACTTTACTTGGATTGGTCCAAGTTTAATCAAACTAGTCTCCTTCTGGTTCAAGAAAAATTGTCTGACTGGTTATTTTGTGACCACAGCATGTAAACAGTTATGTACTGATTTGAATCAACAAATATATTATTTTCAAACAAAAATACCTGTAGTGGCCAATCAAGAAGAGTGAAAAAGGGGAAGCATTTGACCTTTCCTTCCTTGGTTGTAACAAGATACAATAAGCTCATGGTACAACCAGGACGATTATAGAGTATACTATTGGGAATTTGAACAGTACTTGCAGTTTCTGGACAGATTAGAAGATGCATTACAGTCTAACCCCTAGGGCCCGAAGTATCATTACCATCTGCCACATACTGTCTAACACTGCAAGGAGGTCTCATTATGAAGTAAGAAAAGCTGAATCCCAAAGGCATGTCAGTACGATTGTTGATAATTATAATAAGGATGCAATTGCAGAAGCAGTAGTGCAACCCAGCCTTGCGATATATCAGGACATATGAATCACCTTCTAAAATCACAGCCTAATCACTCTGCTACCTCTTACTTTCGCTTACACACTTATGGCCGGTAAGCCATATTTTGTGCTTTACATTATTCTACACAAGACTGTGTAAATTATAGGTACATTGTACAAATAATTTTAAAGCAGGGATTTTACCCAAGCAATTGTATGCTTGTGATTTTCTCAATCTGTTTCACCACAATGAAAGCACTAATGATTTCTTCGTGAAGTATGGTACCTAACTTATTACTTTTCCAGAACGCTTCTGTATTGGCAGGATGAGTATGTGAGCTGTCTGACTTCATAGTTTCCATAGCAGCCTTCTGTGACATTTGATCTCCTAATGGTGTTCATGTGCTGGGTCTGCATCTAAGTCAGCTATATCTGGTGCTGTTTTGACTGTCTGACCCAGCTCTCTCGAGGGCATATTGATTGTTATCTCAGTAAGGATGCTTGATGGACTAGATGTCACATAAATTTGAGTGGCAGCTTCCTCATTCATGACTATTACAGGCTGCTGAATATTGTCTCAGCACATCCTCTCCAGCCCATGAGATTAAAGCAGCAATAGCTGGATAAGAAATTGACCAAGGTACAGAACGCAGACTGTAAATGGGAACAGTTGTTTTTTTTTAGATTGGAGGCAGAAGTATGGTGGTGTCCCATGGAGAATGAGGACCACTGGTCTTTTGGATGCATATTCATGGGTATAATAGGCAAAACTTCAAAGTTTGCAGATGGTAAGGTGTAGCAGACTGTAAGGAGGAAAATCACAATTTTCAGGATGATTGGTAAAATTGAACACGGAGAAGCTTTGGGACAAAGTATGAGGAGAGGCGATAGAAAAAAGTCAAGTTTTGAAATTGCGGGTCCTAATGCACATACATCTCTGAGGATGGGAAAGGTTGTTTAAAGGAGTGTATGGGTTCCATGTATTTATAAGTCATAAAACACAAAATCCAGAAAATTATGTAAAGTTTTATAAAATTGTTTAGTTCATGAGTGAAACATTGTAGCTGTTAATGGTTCAACTATCAGTACCCCCACCCCCCAACCCCCCCCCCCACACCCCCCCCCCCCCCCCCCGATACAGGTATATCAGCTGAATTTATTGTTAAACTAAAACCTCAACTGAGAGAGATTTTAGGTTACTAAAGGAATTTAGTGGGCATTCCTTGCTATTGGCTTGGAATTACTAAAATATCCTTCTTCCTAGGAGTTTTCAGACGTGCATAACTCTGTCAATTCATCTATAACCATGTTATAGCAAAAACAACTAATGTGAGTTAACCATTATCAGCATCTACAATTCTAACTGAATAATTCCAGGATATTATTATCTTCTTGAGGGATAAGTTTGAGATTATCAAATTGTTTATCAAAATCAATTCTGAATTGTGTAATAGCAATGAGTGCCAAAACACAGAGGATGAAGTAATTAAAGATGATTTGGAGATGCCGGTTTTGGACTGGGGTGTACAAAGTTAAAAATCACACAACACCAGGTTATAGTCCAACAGGTTTAATTGGAAGCACACTAGTTTTCAGAGCAATGCTCCTTCATCAAGTGATGAAGGACAATAATTCCAGTCTCTTTAGTTTCTCAATGTGTCTAAAATCTGACATCTCTAGTATCATTTTAGTCAGTCTGACCGCCCCCCCCCCACTCTACCCAGTGGTTAACAAGGGACAAGCAAATTGACCTTATAAAAAGATTAGCAATCAAGCCAGCAATTAAGATAAGATATGCAAATCAACAACTCTGAAACTCTCCATCAGGTCCTTCATCAGCCCTCCACAATCATCTGATGAAGGAGCGTCGCTCCAAAAGCTAGTGTGCTTCCAATTAAACCTGTTGGACTATAACCTGGCATTGCGTGATTTGTAATTAAAGATGGTCAATTCACAGGTAAATATCTCTCTAGTGACTAATCTAACAGAAATAAATATTCAAAACCGTACCCAACTAAGGAGTGTTATCCATAAGTTCAATTAAAGATAGTTTTACCATAACAATTATACTTTACACTTAAGCACAATCTTCAAATCTGCCTAAAGAAAAATTTGACATTCAAACAACTAGTTCAAGGCAATTGTACTCTCAATCGCATATAACTTCTGAGAAAGATAAAGTGTCTTTGTCTCAGCACTTCTTTAAATTAGAGGAAGCATTTGCAGGCATCAACTCTTACTGCATTCACATAAGTATCTATCTCAGTCTGTGTAAACTGACTTAGAGTCATAGAGATGTAAAGCACGGAAGCAGACCCTTCAGTCCAACCCGTCCATGCTGACCAGGTATCCTAAACTAATCTAGTCCTATCTGCCAGCACTTGGCCCATATCCCTCTAAACCCTTCCTATTCATGTACCCATCCAGATGCCTTTTAATTGTTGTAATTATACCAGCCTCTACCACTTCCTCTTGCAGCTCATTCCATACATTCACCATCTTTTGCATGAAAATGTTGCCCCTTAGATCACTTTTAATTTTTTTCCCGCTTATCCTAAACCAATGCCTTTTAGTTCTGCACTCCCTCAACTCAGGGACTCTTGTCTATTTACCCTATCATACCCATCCTGATTTGATAAATCTCTATAAGGTCACCCTTCAGCCTCCAACACTCCAGGGGAAACAGCCCCAGTCTGTTCAACCTCGCCCCACAGTTCAAACCCTCCAACCCTGACAACATCCTTGTAAATCTTTTCTGAACCTTTTCAAGTTTCACAACATCCTTCCTATATGAGGGAGACCATGCATTGCACACAATATTCCAAAAGCGACTTGCACAATGTCCTGTACTTGCAAAGCTTAAGTTTGAAAGACATTTTTAGAAACCACATTTGTGGGTCTAGAAAGTAAAGGCTGTTGTTTATCGTTAATTTTATAAAAGGCAGAATTCATGATGTCTATTTTGAAATATGTTTAAAATCACACAACACCAAATTATGGCCCAATAGATTTATTTGGAGCTTTTGGAGTGCTGATCCTTCATCAGGTAGATCTGGAGCATGGTCATAAAACACAATAAACAATCAAACAAACACAAACCATTCGCACCTCCCTAACTGTCGATAATGTTATTTAAGATCTTGTTCCTGACAAAATTTAAGAGTTGTTGATTTGCTAATCTTATCTTAATTACTGGATTGATTGCTACTTTTTTATAAGGTCAATTTGCTTGCCCCTGGGGAGAGCGGGAGGCCAGACTGACTAAAATGATACTAGGGATGTCAGATTTTAGACACATTGAGAGACTAAAGAGACTGGAATTATTGTCCTTTGAGTAAGAAGATGACAAGAAAACTCATTAGATATGTTAAAAGGCAAAAGGACTGTGACAAAGCAAAGAAGGAGAAATTTCTTCCAATGGCAAAAGAATCTATAATTGGAGGATATAAATTTAAAGGAATTGGCTAAAGAACCAAAGGTTTTTAAAAAAATCTTCATATGGTCATATAGAACTTGAGCATCGCTGAAAACACATTATGTCGAAGGTTTCTATCTTGAATTCTTCAGGATATGTTGCAAGAATGCAAATTTAAGGAGAAACCCAACATTTATACTGCATGAAAGGAAAATGATAATTCAATGGCAAATAGACTGTGTTTGGTAGAGGCGTATCATCAATTACACATCCATTAATTCTGATTCATATTAAGTTTCCCAACAAGCAGATTAGTCCAGTCAGGATTTTGCCCTGGAAAATGAACCCACAAATAGTTGTCACCTATTTTGAAACAGGTACATGCTCTTTCCATCTACAAATAACAAAGGCCATGCATATTAATATGCCATTTACAGTAGCTACAAGTGTACCATAATGTGAGCAAGACATATAACCCCAAATTGATTGTCAGAATATATCTTGCACATTCTGTTGATTTGCAGAATTCCATCTAATGTTGGATATTGAATTGTGACTTTTGCAAGTGCAGCTGGTTCGGATCTGGTTAGTTCTCTGCCTGTTGCAAACAGCTAAATGGATATGCTGCTTGATATGATCCTCCAGCTTTTGGGATGAATGGCTGACATACTTGAGATCATTGAAGTTCATACAGCATATTACCAATTTGTGTGACAGGCAGAATGTCGTTTCTGGCTTGAATTGAGTTGCCAGGGCATTTTATCAGCGTGAAACAGCCATCAGCATCCATTGTTGAAACGTTTGAGATAAAATGCCCTGGAAGGATATAGTGAGTTTGACTAGACACCATCCTGCTCATTTCACCTATGAAATGGTACACACAAATGAGCTCCCTTTCCTTGGTGTTACAGTTGAAAAATCAGCCTGGGAAGATAGCGAATGAAAACTTAAATTCTCTAGTCAGTGTACACATTGAGTTTCCTGCAGTTCCACGGGTTATACGATTGGCCATAACTAGGGCCTGAACCCATTTGTTCACCATGCAAAGCTGTTAGTGAAATTGGGAGTATCCTGCAGGATATTGGCTGCCCTGATCAGATCATTTCTCTCTGCATGTCATCCTAACTCATGGAAGGCCCTTAGGAAGTCACCCATTGTCCTGAAAAGTGCCCTGCCCACCTCGGATCATGCTGAAAGGGTAAGTTATCACAAACATTTGAGCAACAGGTGAAGTTAGCTGTTTCATGCTGCTACTGCAATCGCAGCACGTGTAAAGTTTGTTATTAACACAATATTGCCCTAAAACCAAAATGATTTGTCTTTTGGGGAATTAACAACTAGGGATCACTTTAAAAATCAGAGATCATCCATTTAAAATAGCAGTGAAGTGAAATGTATTATCTTTTAAGCTCTCTTCTTGAAAAGGTTTTGGGATCAGAGTGAATATTTTGAAGATGCAGGTAAATAGTTTCTTGCTGAGTATGCAGGTGAAGGACTATTGGGTTAGGCAGGAATGTGGAATTGGGAATTGAAACACTAAAGAATTTTATTGAACAGCAGAACAGGCTCAAGGGGCTGAACCTTCTACTGCTGCTTCTCAGCTGTATTTTTTTATGTACATCTATTGTAGCCAGACTACAATTCTCCTTTAAAAGATGAAAGTTCGCTTTAATTATTGTATGTTAGCTTTAATCTTCCACAAACCTCTCCTGCAATTCTCAGTCAGGGGTGTGTGTGTGTGTGTGTGTGTAGGGGATGGGGGGGGGGGGGTAGCGAGTGGAGGCTGTCCATCAGCAGTGCGTCAATTGCACATTGTGATCATTGCACTAGGTTTTGGGTCTTATCCACTTTTAGCCCTGTTGTTTCAACTTCCCTATGGACGATTTTATGAACGATCTGGTCAAGCCACAATTAATGTCAGATCTGACCTCTGCAAATGTTTCGCATTGGTGTCATTGGCAAGACCTGCAGATGGTACCCCTCCTGTTGGTCAACTTCAAACGGGCCTGTCCACAGATGCTGCCGGACCGGCTGAGTGTCTCCATTACTTTCTGTTTTTATGTTCGCCATGATCACTCCCATTTCACACTTACCATTTCAAATATTCAAGGCTGGAAATAGTCAAAAATACCAAAAGAAAACACAGTAAAAGAGAAAGAATATAGTGATAGAAATGTTCCTTTCAACCTCTAAATTGGTACCTTGATTAATGGCTCTGAGTGCCCGTATAAACAGTGCTGGAAATTTTAGATCGGTACCAGCCAGTTTCCAAAGAGCAGCTTCACGACACACTGTTGCCCTTTTGAACAATAGGTTTTGCATATCTTGAATAATTCATTCTGAGTAATCCTACAATCCGGTACTCCCAGCATGGAACAGTGCTCACAGGGAGAACACTTCCGAAATTCAGATACGAGTCTCTGATTTCCATCTATTCCAGTTGGCCACGAATCACCATGAAGCTGATCTTAAGTCAATTTCTGTTTGATTAAAATTAACAAACTGCAGATATTTGAGAGCAGAAGTAATAAACAGTGCTAGAAAAACTCAGGACGTCTGGCAGCATGTGCAGAGAGAGAATTGGGATTAATGTTCATGTGCCATGACTCTTTTTCAGATCTAAACAGAGGTAGAAATGTGACTCTTAAGCTTTTATTCTTATCCCCAGTTTAATTATTATTGAAACACAGTCTGAGGAAGTACAACATCCAAAGCCAGATGCACAAGAGAATAGACACAGGAGGGTTCAACAACTCCAAGAGGAGTGGAGGGCAAAAGCCTCGATCAGGCCCTGTTCACGCTGGTCTGACAAGCACATGAGGAGCTACAGAATATATTGCCTACTATCAACTTGCAGAGTAGCAGCTGTCTACACAGTACCATTAATTGAAAGGTCATCATCATCGACTCCATAGATTTTCACAGTCATGGGTTTGATGCTGTTGAAAAGGAGGGAAGGGGGCATGAACAGAGGGGCAGATCTTGGTTGAAGTTAAGGGAAATAACTGATCAAAATGAAACAAGATTAAAGGAGTGGTAAAGGTTTCAGAGAAGACAAGGTCTGATTCCAGCGCAGCTACTCACAGTCTAGAACACTGTAAAGTACGCATTTGGAAACTGAAGTACTGTTCCTCAAGTTTGCATTGGGCCTCACTGGAAAACCACAGCAGGCCTAGGACTGATATGTGAGCAAGAGTACACGATGGGGTTTTGGAATGGCAAGCATTCGGAAGGTCATGGTCAAGCTTACGGACTGGGTGGTAACATTGCAGAACACCTCCTCTCAGTCTGCAGCCTTTCCCTGACCTACTTCTCCTCCATGTACCTCTCCTCCCTTTCAACAAAAAACTATAAGGCTTTTCACCCTGTCTTCAGTTCCAACGAAGAATATTTGGACTGGAAATAGCAACTCTGTCCATGGCTATTTTAAAATCTTATGAGTTTCTCCAGCACTTTCTGTTTTGATTAAGGTTTGATGATGTGTGGAGTACAGTAGAGTACTGTAGAGTTACATTCGGTGTAGCACTGGATGTTATGGAATCTTATCAACCCACAGAAGTGCCATTAGGGGTGAGACCAGGAGAAAAATGTGAATGTAGTATCTGTAGCGTGTTCCTATCTCTGAGCATGATGCTGGAAGCAGGATCAATGTGGCAGTAACTATTTGTCCAATAATGGTGGTTAGGCACTTTGCCAGTTAAGGAACTAACTGAAGCTCTTCATTCATTGGAATAACCTCTACTTTTGCGTGAAACGTTGATTCTCCAGGTCCTCAGATGCTGCCTGATCTGCTGTGCTTTTCTAGCGCCACACTCTTGACTCTACTGCGGTCAGAGCACAGCAGTAACTGGAGGCAGCTCTTATTATAGTTGTTGATGCCTCCTCTCAATCTCTTCATGACGGAAGTCTCTGGGATAAGAAGATCTCAGCCATGAGCAATGGTCTAGAAGGCCTCCTAAATTTTAGGTTCCCTGGCTACCTCTGTGACATATAGCCTTAGCGGAGGGTGGGGGTGGGGTGTGTGTGTGTGTGTGTGGTGGGGCGGGGGGGGGGGGGGGGGAGCGTGGATGTTGGGGGGATGGGGAGCTACTGACCGTCCAGAGCTTCAGGCCTCTCAGTTTGTTCATCATACCTTGGGAACCTACCCAGCATCTTTAATTGGTTACTGAATGTAGAAACTGCCTCTTAATCAGCAGCCTTCTACATGGACAGACATACAAATGAGAAATAAAAGTAGATTTCTCAACCCTTCAAGCTTGTTCCATCATTCAGATTATAGCTGATCAGATTTTACCCTCAATCATTTCTGTGTACCTCCAATAATTTCTCATTCCTTGGCTAAACCAGAATTTATCTACCTCGGCATCACAAATATTTAACATTCTACATTGCTTTTTGGGGAAGGGAATTCAAAAACTCTCAACTTCTGAGAGAATCTTTTATACCCTGCCTCTGCCTTAAATCAGCCATCCCTTACTTTTAAACTATGATACCTAGTTCTAGATTCTCCCACAAAGGGAAACATGGTTTCAACATTGACCCGACCAAGTAATATCCTGAGTCCATGTGACTTGGCCAACAACAGCAGGGTCAGGGCACATCTTTGATTCAGATTGCAGACCATTTTGGAGCTGCTAGAGACTCTGGCAATGCTCTGCTCACGACTCACATGCATACATCATCGCCTAAACTGGAGTGCAGCTGATTCTGCCGAATTTATTATTTTATTTTTATAAGAATGGACTTCTTTTTTCCTGAGGATAACGTTTGCTTACCCAGATATTTAAAATGAGCACCTCTGTGCAGAAAACCTATTGAGCAAGATCTTGAGGCTGTCTTTGCAAATCATTGTAGAGTTTTAAATTTTTATGTGAATCAATATATAAACAAATAATTGATATATTGATGGTATGTTATACACTTTCCCTAATATATTACATTTAAATTCCATTTTCATTGGACATTGAATTTCATAACTCGCATTTCATAAGACCATTTGTAGCATCTAATTTCAAATAAAACCTCAGACACCTTACACAGAGGGACAAAATCTAATTTTCTATCTGGCATTAATTATTTTTCTGCATTTCAGGCACAACCTCCCGGTTTATAAAGTAACTACTTACCTTCCTTGCAAAGATCATTAGCAACTTTTTGCCACCAGATGGTGATGTCACGGTTGCCTGATATAAATGGCAAAATATTTCTAATTAAAACCCATCAACTGTACTCGTCAAAAGCCAGTTTTTCTTTCGGCTTTGCTGCATCAGTTGGTTGTTGAAATCCACAGTGACTTGAAACACTTGGTATTCACATCGAGGATGCATTGCAAATAAGATCAAGAGATGCACAAAAAGATTACCAACTAAAGCAGTGAGTGGAATCAGACAACAAGATAAAACCAAGATATTTCATTTTGGCAGGAGCTGCGTGAGGTGCAGCTTGAACCCAGCCTGTCAAATCTTTCACCTCCATAGTTATTTTTTGTGGGGACTGCAAACAATGGAAAATTTATTTTTAAACATTAAGTGAACCTGAGTCTTGTCATTCCGTTTCACATGAAGGGGACATTTGCAATTTAATTCGGTAAAAGTGAACTGTGAAGCACCGCCATGTCATCAGCCTATATGAATGTATGCCATGCACAAACTGCTAGGCTGGCAAATACATTTGGCCTCAGGAGAAGCCTTTGGGAAACACCTACTGAAACTAATTTTCATTAACTTCACGTTGCAAATGAGACTTTTTTTTCTGCTGCTTGTCAGACAGAAATAACTGAAGCTGGTATGGATAATTATAAAACTGAAGGAAATACCTATTTAGACAGAATTTGATGGCTAATTTTGAAAATAAAAATGACGATCATAATAGTGTTCATCAATTGACTTCCGAGGTGTGTTTTTCAAATTTTAATAAAACCACTAAAGCATGTTGTGTGGACCTGATTCACGCTTATTAATTATGCAGCTTAATAATAGATAAAAATAATGTTCTTGTGAGTGCCTCCCAGCAATTCTAGACCCAAGGGTATGATAGCACACAGAAGTTAGCCACCTCCCTCTTTTCCTCTGAAAGCCTTGCAGTCATTAATTATCCAGGTGAATTTCTGTGGATCTTCCAGTTCGCCCACGGCAATTTTGGTAGATGAGTTGCAAAAGTCCAAAAAAAAGTGTCAAACAAAGCAAGCTAGGTCTTGTGGAAAATCATTCTCTTTGTACAGGACTTTCGCTTTTCATGAAGTACTGCACTGGCTGAGGTTACCATGAAGAACTCTCCATCTCAACCCCTCCCTTCACCTGACACATGGTGACCCTCAGGTTAAACCACCAGCTGTCGTCCATCTCGAATAATTGGTCTGGTAGGACAATAACAGTTTTATCTTTCCCTTACACTGGATGTGTGAAAGACACACAAAAAGATGAGATAAAATCCAAATGTGGCTTCTTCTAGAGAAATTAATAATAGTTGAAAATGGAGCAACATGAGAATGGAAGGTAATTGTAAGATAATAGATACAACTTGTCAGGAATAATGTCATCAGCGATGTCTGCTGATACATTGATCTCGGACTAAGCCTGTGATATTCTATGAATGCTTCCTTCTACCACTTATGTACTGTATATGATGTAGAGTAAAAGATTGCTTTTCACTGCTATGAGGACTTATTGAGCTCTATCTATGTCCTCAGTATGATCACATCGTGGCAGCAGCAGTCAAACCAAAGGAGCTTTATATCAGAGCTACTTGTGGAGGCACCTGCCACTAATAAAGCAATTCAAAACAAAACTGACAAGCATCATCTATAACTGTGGGTGCTGACTGGAGGATGACTAATGTTGTATCTTTGTCAATGAAAGGTTGTAAGAAGAAATCAGGGAACAAGAGACCAGTGAGTCTGATATTAGATGTGGGTAAATTGTTGGAGGTAATTACAAAAGGTAGGATTTAGAGTCATAGAGTCATAGAGATGTACAGCATGGAAACAGACCTTTAGGTCCAACCCGTCCATGCCTACCAGATATCCCAACCCAATCTAGTCCCACCTGCCAGCACTCCTCCCATATCCCTCCAAACCCTTCCTATTCATATACCTATCCAAATGCCTCTTAAATGTTGCAATTGTACCAGCCTCCACCACTTCCGCTGGCAGCTCATTCCATATACGTACCACCCTGTGTGTGAAAAAGTTGTCCTGTAGGTCTCTTTTACATGTTTCCCCTCTCACCCTAAACCTATGCCCTCTAGTTCTGGACTCCCTAACCCCAGGGAAAAGTCTTTGCATATTTATCCTATCCATGCCCCTCATAATTTGTAAACCTCTATAGGATCACCCCTCAGCCTTTGACGTTCCAGAGAAAACAGCCCTAGCCTGTTCAACCTCTCCCATAGCTCAAATCCTCCAACCCTGCCAACCTCCTTTCTAAATCCTTTCAAGCTTCACAACATCTTTCCAATAGGAAGGAGACCAGAATTGCACGCAATATTCCAACAGTGGCCTAACCAATGTCCTGTACAGCCGCAACATGGCCTCCCAACTCCTGTACTCAATACTCTGACCAATAAAGGAAAGCATACCAAACACTTTCTTCACTATCCTATCTATCTGCAACACCACTTTCAAGGAGCAATGAACTTGCACTCCAAGGTCTCTTTGTTCAGCAACACTCCTTAGGACATTATCATTAAGTTTATAAGTCCTGCTAGGATTTTCTTTCCCAAATTGCAGCAGCACCTCGCATTTATCTGAATTAAACACCATCTCCTACTTCTCAGCCCATTGGCTAATCTGATCAAGATCCTATTGTAATCTGAGGTAACCCTCTTCGCTGTCCACTACACCTCCAATTTTGGTGTCATCTGCAAACTCACTAACTGTACCACCTGGCACGTGGGAAGCTTTTTCGATGCTGGCCAAAGAAACGTCTGTCTATACCTTGCACTAGACAGTCCCCGAACACAATTGATCTCTTAGAACCCAATGTACCCCTCATTGCATTAGAGCCAGTCTCAATACCAGAAACTTGGTTGTTCGTGCTACAAACCCCTGAGAATCCATCACCCCATACATTTTCCAAAACAACATACCTGTTTGAAATGGGTATATTGTTGTGGTTCTGTTCGCCGAGCTGGGAATTTCTGTTGCAGACGTTTCGTCCCCTATCTAGGTGACATCCTCATTGCTTAGGACCCTCCTGTGAAGCGCTTCTGTGATCTTTCCTCCAGTATTTGTAGTGGTTTGAATCTGCCACTTCCGGTTGTCAGTTCCAGCTGTCCGCTGCAGTGGCCGGTATATTGGGTCCAGGTCAATGTGCTTGCTGATTGAGTCAGTGGATGAGTGCTATGCCTCTAGGAATTCCCTGGCTGTTCTGTGTTTGGTTTGTCCTATAATAGTAGTGTTGTCCCAGTCAAAGTCATGTTGCTTGTCATCTGCGCGTGTGGCTACTAAGGATAGCTGGTCATGTCGTTTCGTGACTAGTTGGTGTTCATGGATGCGGATCGTTAGCTGTCTTCCTGTTTGTCCTATGTAGTGTTTTGTGAACTGACAGCCAGACTACTATGACCACTAGGACTCATAACAGCACACAAACCAATAGCCACTCTCAGACAACAACTCACCTTGACAAATGACCCAATACCCAGCATGAGCAAAACCAACGTAGTATACAAAATCCCATGCAAGGACTGCACAAAACACTATATAGGACAAACAGGAAGACAGCTAACGATCCGCATTCATGAACACCAACTAGCCACGAAACGACACGACCAGCTATCCTTAGTAGCCACACACGCAGATGACAAGCAACATGAGTTTGACTGGGACAACACTCCTATTATAGGACAAACCAAACAGAGAACAGTCAGGGAATTCCTAGAGGCATGGCACTCATCCACTGATTCAATCAGCAAATACATCGACCTGGACCCAATATACCGGCCACTGCAGCGGACAGCTGGAACTGACAACCGGAAGCGGCAGATTCAAACCACTACAAATGCCGGAGGAAAGATCACAGAAGCATTTCACAGGAGGCTCCCAAGCACTGAGGATGTCACCTAGACAGGGGATGAAACATCTGCAACACAAATTCCCAGCTTGGCAAACAGAACCACAACAACGAGCACCCAAATCTTCGCACAAACCTTGAAATGGGTATATCCTTCACTAGCTGCCTACCTCGTTTACCTTTCCTGGAGTTAACCCATCTATGTAACTGTATCTGAGACTTTCCCCACTTCTATAACTGTCATCCATCACATACTGTTGCTGTTGCAAATTCCTCATTGCTTCTATCTGTCTCTCCAACCGATCCATTCGATCTGATAAGATTCGCAGACAACAGCATTTATGGCAGATATAATCCACAGTAAGCCTTAAACTCTCTTTCAACTCCCACATCTGATGAGAAGTATATATCACTCTATTAAAGGCCATTTTTGCTCCTTCACAATCTAAAATTGATTCGGGATAGTCAATTTTTGTGTGAGGAAAATCATGTCTCACAAACTTGTTTGAAGTTGAAAATCACACAATACCAGGTTAGAGTCCACCAGGTTTAATCGGAAGCACTAACCTTCGGAGCGCTGATCCTTCATCAGATGGTTGTGGAGTACACAATTGTAAGACACAGAATTTATAGTAAAAGTTTACAGTGTGATGTAACTGAAATTATACATTGAAAATACCTTGATTGTTTGTTAAGTCTCTCATCTGTTAGAAAGACCATGATAGTTTCACTTCTTTCATATGTAAATCACAAAACTTTTTTTAAAAGTTACATTCTCAGGTTAACTGTAACTGTTAATATTTCAAAATTGAAACGTATAATCAAACTGTACAGAAAGGGGATATTTGGTCCGTTATACCCCTCTGTCAGGTCTTTTGAAGTGCTTTAGCCTTCAATGTTGCTTCCCTCAAAGTCCTGCATGCTTTTCTCCATTAAATACATCCCCAGTTCTCTTCCAAATGTTTCTGCTGAATCTTTTAGACAGTGTGTTCCAGAACATGACACACTCGCTATGTAATCAATTTCTCCTCCTCTTCCCTCTGGTTCTATTGCCAATTACCTTAAATCACCAAATCAATTTTACTTAGCTTCAAGTTCTGCTATTGATATGTGTTGCCTATTCCTCCTCCCAGAATGCACTGCAGAATAACAGTGGGATGTATTTGGTGCATTCCACAACCTCAGGGCACCTCAAAGCATTTCACAGTCAATTAAATAGTTTTGCACCATAATCACTGTTGTAAACTAGAGAAAAGAGACAGCAGGAGGTTTATATTGCTTTGTTTTGCATCATGCCACAGGATGGTTTAAATTCATTTATGAGAGCACACAGGGCTTTGAGTTAATGCCTTATTTGAAGGATAGCACCTCTGATAGGGCAGCAATCTCTTAGTCCTGCATTGAAATATCAGCCCAGACCATGTGCTCCACCCGTTGAATTGGAAGCTAAATCCGTGATCCTCTGAGGTAAAATCAGTACCACAGAGTCAAAACTGATATTAAACAACAAAATAGCCAGCTACTCAAACCAGTGATAACCATTGGGACTGTATGCAGTCGTGTATGATGATTGTCACTGGAGACAGACACTGGGCTAAGTGGCAAAGGGAATTCCTATGACATGGCTGGCAGACATTGGTGAGGGAATGGGTTGGTGAATTGAAGTGAATTGAAATGAATTGTTACGTGTACCAAGGCACAGTGAAAAGTCTTTTTTCTTGTGTGCAAAACAGGCAGATCACAGAGTAAAGTAGCATAGATAGTAAATAACAAGTAAACAGCGGCAAAAACAAAAACATAGGTACATGCGAATGTTAAGAGTTTGTGAGTCCATTTAGTATTCTAACAACATTAGGGTAAAAACGGTTTCAAAACTGACTGGTGCATGTGTTCAGGCTTCTGTACCTTCTCCCCGATGGTAGAGGTTGTAGAAAAGCATTGCCAGTGGGCCTGGTAGATGGAATCTGTAGGTGGGAAGTTGGCCTTTGTGATTGTCCGGGCTGAGTTCACCACTCTCTGTAACAGTCTCCGATTTTGAATGGTACAGTTGCCATACCCGGTAGTGATACATTCAGACAGAATGTTCTCGATGGTGTATCTATAAAAGTTGGCAAGTGTATTCACCATCATGCCAAATTTTCTCAGCTGCCTGATGAAGAAGAGAAGTTGTTGAGCATTTGTAACCAGTGCGTCTACATGAAGAGTCCAAGAAATCTTGTTGTGGATGACCACTCCCAAGAGCTTGTCATTCTGCACTCGTTCCACCTTTGTGCTGTTAAACTGTAGGGGGGGCATGAGTAACATCCTGCCGAAAGTCAATAATGAGTTCCTTTGGTTTTGCCAGCATTGAGAGCTAGGTTGTTCTCAGTGCACCATTTTTCCAAGTCTTCGGTCTCCTGTCTGTAGTCTGTCTTGTCACCATCTGAGATTCAACCAACTATGGTGGTATCATCAGCAAACTTGTAAATGGCATTAGTCTGGTATTTCGTGACACAGTCATGGGTATACAGTGAGTACAGTAGGGGGCTGAGTACGCACCCCTGGGGATCTCCAGTGTTGAGTGTTAGTGACTTTTAGATTAGACTTACAGTGTGGAAACAGGCCCTTCGGCCCAACAAGTCCACACCGACCCGCCGAAGCGCAACCCACCCATACCCCTACATTTACCCCTTACCTAACACTACGGGCAATTTTAGCTTGGCCAATTCACCTGACCCGCACATCTTTGGACTGTGGGAGGAAACCGGAGCACCCGGAGGGAACCCACGCAGACACGGGGAGAACGTGCAAACTCCACACAGTCAGTAGCCTGAGTCGGGAATTGAACCCGGGTCTACAGGCGCTGTGAGGCAGCAATGCTAACCACTGTGCCACCGTGACGATGAAATATTGTCCTCAGTCTTCACTGATTGTGGCCTGTGGGTCAGGAAACTGAGGATCCAGTCGCAGAGAGTGGGGCTTAGTCTGAGATCACTAAGTTTAGTAATCAGTCTCAAGGGGACAATAGTGTTGAAGTCTGAACTGTAGTCAATAAGTAGGATTCTTACATAGCTGTTCTTGGTGTCAAGATGTTCCAGGGAGGAGTGAAGGGCAAGTGATATGGCATCTGACATGTATCTGTTGGTCCGATAGGAAATTGGAGTGGGTCAAAGGTAGTGGAGAGGCTGGAGTTAATTAATGCCATCACCAGCCATTCAAAGCACTTCATGGCCACTGAAGTTAGGGCCACGGTGGGGTTAGTCATTGAGACATGCTGCAAGAGCCTTCTTAGGCACAGTGATGATGTTGGTCCTCTTGAAACAGGCAGGGAGAGTGGCCTGCTGCAGAAAAGACCTCTGCCAGTTGATCTCCACATGCTCTGAGTGCACAGCCTGGTACTCCATCTGGTCCCATTGCTTTCCTTGGATTCACACGAAGGAAAACTGATCTGACCTCCGATGCAGTGACTGTTCGGATAGGTTCGTCAGGACTTGTCGGAAAATGTGTTATCTCTCTGCCGAAATTCTGCTCAGAATCTGGGAAGTATGTGTCATCATTTGCTATCTTGCACTGTCCCTTTTTAGAACCTGTGATGTCATTCAGTCCTTGCCATAGTCACTGGGTGTCTGTCTGGGTCTGTAGTTTGAATCAGTATTGGTCCTTGACTGTCTTAATGGCTCTGCGAAGGTCATACTTGGATTCCTTATATTTGAGTGGGTCTCCTGATCTGAAGGCCTCATGCCTGGTTTTTAGCATGTTCTGTATGTCCTGATTCATCCAGGGTTTCCTGTTGGGGAACACCCGGATTAACATCCTCGGTATACAGTCCTCCACACACTTGCTGATAGATTCTGTGACAGTGGTGATGTACTCGTCCAAGGTACCTGCGGACTGTTTGAACATGGCCCAGTCAGCCGATTCCAGATATCACTGGAGTTGATCCTCTGCCTCCGACCAGCACTGGGCCTGTATCCGCAAGGAGTCTCCTGCTTGGGCTTTTGCCTATTAGCCTGGAGAAGAAACACTGCATTGTGGTCAGAGTTCCCGAAATGATGGCAGGGGATGGAGTGGTAGGCATCCTTCACAGTGGTGTAACAGTGGTCTAAAATGTTTGGGCCCCTGATGGGGCAGGTAATGCTCTGGTGGTCCTTGGGAAACACCTTCCTTAAATTGGCTTGATTGAAGTCGCATGTGACAACAGTTGTGGTGAGAGGGAGAGATGGGTATTTGGGACCATTTGTTTAACACAGACTACCTGAACAGGAGGGAAACCTTTGTTTCCAAACGTGCTTATTAAGGGCTTCCTTCTGCCATTATTGAGGGGTCATTAATTGGTTACTTAAGGACCTCAGTTGGTTCAAGGGTAGACAAGCTGCTTGACCTCCACCTTGCACCACCAATGATAAAATCCCAGCCAAGGTGGGTTGACAATAAGCATGATGTCCATATTACACCACCCAATTTTATACCTTCTCCCAGCTTGCCAACCTTGTCTTGGTTTGGGTGCCATAAGTAGGGCTAGTATTTCTAAAAATAAAATGAACATTTTGTGTTGCAGAAATCATCAAATCTACCACAAGTATCATCAACCTATTTTGATCATTCTTCTCCTCCATCCTAAAGAATATTATCAGTGTGATAAGAGTGCATCCAAAGAGGACAAGACTTTAAACAATCATAAACCGTCAGTACTAATTTTCGGAGATTCAGAACTTTAGTGGTAGGAGATTCAATAGTGATGGGGACAGACAGTAGATTATGTGGCAGCAAATGGGAATCCAGGGTGGTCTGTTGCCTCCCGGATGCCACCACCCAGGATGTCTCAGAGCGGCTGCAGAATGTTTTCAAGAAGGAGGGTGAGCAGCCAGAAGGCATTGTGCACGCTGGCACAAGTGACAGATAGGAATAAAGATGAGGTCCTGAAGAGAGACTATAGAGGGCTAGGAAAAAGTTAAAAACCAGGATCTCATTGGTGGTAATCTCCAGAGTACTTCCGGTGCCACATGCTAGTGAGGGTAAGAACAGGAGGATATGGCAAATGAGTGTGTGGCTAAAGAATTGGTGCAGGGAACAGCGATTCAGATTTCTAGATCATTGGGATGTTTTCTGGGCAGAGGTGACCTGCTCAAGAGGGACAGGATGCTTTTGAACAGGAGGGAGAACAATATCTTGGTAGCCAGGTTTACTAATAATACAAGGGAGGGTTTAAACTAGATTGGCACAGGAAGTGGGATCCTCAACAGCAGGGAGGCAAGTGTGAGGCTGGAAGGAGATACAGTAATCAGAAATAGTAAAGTGAAGAGACAGGCCAGGCTGGAACATGACAGGGAGCAAGGAATGTCTGTTAGATTAAATTGCATTTACTTCAATGCAAGAGGCTGACAGGTAAAGCCAATGAACTCAGGGCATGGATCAGTACGTGGTACTTGGATTTTATAGCCATTAGAGAAACATGGTTAAGGGAGGGACAGGACAGGCAGCTTAATGTGCCAGGGTACAGGTGTTTTGGGCAGGATAAAGGTGGTGGAAAGAGGATAGGGGGAGTTGCATTTTTGATTAAGGAGAGTATCACAGCAGCAATCAGATGAATAACTGAAGAATCATCCAGTGAAGCTTTGTGGGTGGAGTAAGAAATAAGAAGGTAATGGTGATGTTATTGGGGTTTTACTATAGGCCCTGTAATAGTCAACGGGAGTTAGAGGAACAAATATGCAGGGAGAGATTGGGGATACTTGTAGGAGCAGTAGGGTTGTCATAGTAGGGGATTTTAATTTTCCTAACATGGACTGGGATTACTATAGCATTAAGGGCTTAGGTGGGTGGAATTTGGTATTGTCAGGAAAGTTTCCTCAAGCAGTGCGCAGAGGGTCCTATTCAGGAAGGGGCAAAACATAACCTACTTTTGGGAACTAGGGCAGGATAAGTGATGGAGGTGACAATGGCAGAACACTTTGGGAACAGCAATTTTAAAATAGTTATTAGGAGGGATAAACTGGTCCACAGGTTGAAGTTCTAAATTGGGGCAAGGCAAATTTTGATGGAATTAGATTGCAGGGGTTAATCGGAGTAGTTTGCAGGCACAGGGTCCTCCGGCAGGTGTGAGGCCTTTAGAAATGAGATAGCTCGAGTTCAAAGTCTATATGTTCCTGTGAGGGTGAAGGGCAAGGTTAGCGGGAATAGGGAACCCTGGATGACAAGAGATACTATGACTTTGACCAGAAAAAAAGAAGGAGGCATGGCTCAGGTACAGGCAGCTGGGGTCAAGGAAATCCCTGGGGATAATATTGGAGTTGCAGGAGTTACTGAAGAAGGAAATGAGGAAGGTAAAAGGGGGTATGAGATAGCCTTGGCTAAGAAGCTTAGGGTAAATCCAAAGAGGTTCTTTAAGTATATTAAAGAAAAAAAGAATAACTAGACAGAGAATAGTGCCCCTCAAGGACCAAAGTGGACATGTATGTGTAGAACAGCAGGAGATGGGTGAAGTCCTTAATGAAAATTTCTTCTTTGTGTTTACTGTGGAAAAAGACATGAAAATTGGGAACTTAGGGAAGTTAGTGGTCATACCTTGGGGACAATTTAGATCACAGTAGAGGAGGTGTTGGATATATTAGAATGTATGAATCTCCTGGGACTGACTGGATATGTCCAAGAACACTACTAGAGGTGAGTGAAGAAATTATGGAGGCCGTCGCTGATATTTTTGCATCACTGTTAACCGCAGGTGAGGGCCTGGAAGACTGGAGGGTAGTAAATGTTGTGCTCTTATTCAAGAAGGGTTGCAAAGAAAATCCTGGGAAGTGTGGTGGAACAGAAGGACCTTGGAGTTCAGGTGCACAGTTCTCTGAAAGTGGAGTCCCAGGTAGACAGGGCACTGAAGAAGGCTTTTGGCACACTGGCCTACATTAGTCAGGGCATTGAGTATAGAAGTTGAGGAGTTATGTTGCAGTTGTACAGGACATTGGTGAGGCCATATTTGGAGTATTGTGTTCAGTTTTGGTCACCTGACTATAGGAAGGATGCTATTTAACTTGAAAGAGCGCAGAAGAAATTTACAAGGATGTTGCCTGGACTCAATGGTCTGAGTTATAAGGAGAGGTTGGACAAGCTAGGACATTTTTCTTTAGAGCATAGGGGACTGAGGAAGGATCTTATAGAAGTGCATAAGATCTTGAGAGGCATGGATAGGGTGAATGCACTCAGTCTTTTACCTGTGGCAATTGAGCACCAGAGGGCATCAGTTTAAGTATAGAGGGGAAAGAATAAAAGGGAACCTGAGGGGTAACTTTTTAAAAAGAGGGTGGTACACATATGGAATGAGTTGCTGGCGGAAGCTGTTCAGGTACATTAACAACATCTAGGACAAAAACATGGATAGGAAAGGTTCAGATTTGGACAAAAACATGGATAGGAAAGGTTCAGAAGGATATAGGTTAAGTGCAGGAAATGGTGTTAGTGTGGATGGACATTTTGGTCAGCATGGACCAGTACGGGGCAAAGGGCCTGTCCCCACGCCATAGGACTCGACCACTCTATAAATTCCGATTTCACAGATTATACAATTCCTAAGAACCTCACAGTCAACAACGTTCCTAGAGGAGATCATTCTTGGAATAGTTCTAAGCCTAGGTAAGCCCATGCAGTTGGATGTATTCTTGCTAGCTGGCAGATGAACTCTGAGGTGGTATCACTCTCATGTGTTAAATCTTTTTGAAAAGGGAGACATGTTCCTGAAGCTTTCCATCTTCCACTCATGAGGACACAAGCAAGAATACAATAAACTGCTATGATTGACATTCTTGCATTTGTCGTGGAAAGTGGAAAATAAGAACCTTCAGCAACATATCTCTCTTTTCAGTACGATTCAAATTCTGTATGGCCAGGTGATTCTCCCATGTATCGATGTGTCATCAGCATGTCCTAATCTGTCCTTGTGTTGCTGTGGATCAACATCTGTTCATGTTTAATTAATATGTTCTTAGAATTTAATGTTATGAATGCCAATTCAGACAGGCAATAAACTGAAATGCAAAGATGCTTCTGCATTTGAAATGGCATCTGGAATGCAAGATCACTTATCGGTGCCTGTAGTGACTTCTTAGTACCAGTGATCACTTCTGCATCATGTCAACAGTAAACTCTTGCGACTGAATTTTATGACCCATGCACGGATGAGAAGAGTGAATTGATAAAATTAGGGTGCCATGCCTTGGCAGGATGTCAACTGCTCAGTCTATCCAACCTTGGCAACCGAAAGGAAGGAACATCTCTTTCCCAGCCCCAGTGTCTAAATCAGAGGCTCCACTATCACTATCCCTTATTTCCATAGCTCTGTTTCCCCACTGCTCTATTCAAAAAAAATTCTAGCCCTCCTTGCTGAGCGATCTTGAAATTACCTCAGTCTCCAGCTCTGTTGCTGAACACTTCCACCTATCCTACCTACCAGCACCAACTGCGGCTGCTGTTCTTGTTTAACATTGCCGGTGTGCAGAGCTGCTGACTTCCAATTGATTCGTAGCTGTAATTAGTCTAGAGACAGAATGAGTTTCCGTTTCATGTTAAGCAAAGTTCTGTCACCCAAAGAAAATACAGTGGTGGGTGGTTAAATGGAGACGGGCTCATCCTCAAAATTTACACTGGGGTGAGGGGAGCCTACTCTCACATAATCCAGCCCTTGGATCTTCAGTTTGTAATGTATCTTGTTAGTGTGCATTCCAGTACATTAATTCACCATGCAGCATGACTCCATCAACATGGGTTCAATTCCCACACCAGCTGAGGTCACCATGAAAGACTTTCCTTCTCAACCGCTCTCCCCACCTGACGAGTGGTGACCCACAGGTTAAACTATCAGTTGTCTCTCTTTAATGAGCAGCCCTATTGTCCTGCAGGACTATGGTGATTTTACTACTTCATTTTAGGTCAATTCTTATACGGGTTCTTTGAATACCGTTCCCTATCTTCCTGGACTTCCTCTTTTACAGCAAATATTTACATTGTCTATTTGTACATGGTAGCCAAATTAACAATGATGGTTGTCTGCTCATTAAGGAATTGAAAAGAATTCCTGAGAGGTCTACAGATGTGATTTCCTGTAGGGAATGCATGGGAGGGGAGGACCAGAGGATGAGAGTGGGATTTCCTGATGAAGGGCTTATGCTCGAAACGTCGAATTCTCTATTCCTGAGATGCTGCCTAACCTGCTGTGCTTTGACCAGCAACACATTTGCAGTTATATTAGAGAGAAAAGGTTAATAAAGGGGGAGAGGTGGTGAGAATGGGGATAGCAATGGGAATAATATGAGAGGGATGAAGGTAATAAGAAATAAGAAGCTTGAAATGGCATGTGGATTTAAAGAAGCATGGTGTCATCCATTTGCAAATGTTTTGTGGTCATCTGATCATTGTAAAATAGTTGACAGTTGGTAGACGACTGTGATATTTGACAATGAACTCAATTGTTCAGATGAGATCTTCTCTAATCAACAAAGTATGGTCAATTGTCAACAGAGAATTTTACCAAGTCTATGGCCCATCGTATTGATACTGACTGACAAAGAGCTATCCAACCTCCTTATGTTGTCTGCTTTTGGTCTGCAGCCATGCAGGTCACAGCAGCTTGAGGGCATCACCAAATCCTGGAGATGTTGCGTACACAACCTTTCAGGTAATGAGTTCCAGATCCTCATCACCCTCTGGGTGAAGGTACTTCCCCTTTAATCCCCTTTAGCTTTCCTACCACTTACTCTAAATCTGCGCATTCCAGTGATGAATTTTTCAACCACAGGGAACAGGATTTTCTGATTTAACATAGCTAAGCCCTCATAATTAAATACACCACAATGTTTTGAAGAAAATAACTTTAGCTTATCCAGTTTTTCCTTGGGCTGGATTTTTTGTTCATTCACTGGCAAGTTTTAAACCAGGATAGGAGCCTTGTCGATGCAAACATGAGGTCTTCCCACTGTCCCCCTCCCCAGCCATGAACTTAATGAGATTTAACAGGGAAAGGCGTCTGTCCACTCGGGACTATTGAGGCCTTTAAGGACTCAGCTACTGGCCTTTCAAAGGCCCCATGTTCGACCTGTCATGATTTTACACTCTACAGGGAGATGACAACACCATCGCAGAGGATACAGGCGAAACTCAGCAGGTGTGGCAGCATCTGTGGAGAGAGAAACAGAGTTTACATTTCAAATGCAGTGTGATTCTTCTTTAGAACTGCCGACGCCATGATGGAAGCTGAGCAGTTTTAATTGTACAGGTTGGCGTTGGGTAAAAGGGCAGAGAGAGTCCTCTCTTGTGGCTCTCTCTGTCCTGAGGAGGCAGCTTCTCCAACTCCAAGATCACAGGAGCCCTTCAACCCTTCCCCTTCCCTCTTCTCAAACGCAGCCCCGAGGTCCCTCATACACCATCAGGGCCAGCCAGCCTGAATTTGACTAAGTCTACTACTCATACCCCTCCCCGCCCCACCCAAACCACTCCCGCCCCTCCTCCATCACTAACCTTGGCATTCTGCCACAGTGCATCCTGCTTCATCTTATCAACTAGCTTTTACGTGGAAGCAGGGCCACCGTTCTCCCAAGGACCACCTCCCCACTGACAGCTTCGTCGGGAGTTGGGATAGAATCCAAGGCACCCCTGCAAAATCCCAACATTACCAAAATTTTCCAGTCCGGCAATATCCTTGCCAATCCTCAACAATCATTGGATTTGTTTTTGTACATTGAGAAAGGAAAAGATTTACTTTCATTTATGGCCTCAAGCAAATTTTAAAATGCTTCGCAGCCAGTGCAGTGTTACTGTTATAATGTAGTGAGAGAACGCAGCAAATTTCCATCTGCGAAAACCCCATAAATAGAAATAAGATAAATGACTGGATAAAATGTTTCAGAGACACTGGATTGAGGAACTTATGCTAAGCAAGAGCCTGGGAGAATTCTCATATTTTCAAATCGTACAACGGGATCTTTTATATCCACTTGAGAGGTGAGAGAAGATTTTTAGTTTTGAATCACATATATAAGATTGCTGCACCGGAATGTCAACCTGAATTATATGTTCCAGTCTCTGGAGAGAGGCTTGAAAATACATCTTTCAGAATCAAAGGAGAGAGTGCGACGACAGTGCCACCGAGTAATAATAACTGCTGGATTTTTTCAGTAAAACAGGTCTTTTGACAAAGTATTTCCTCCACTGTCTCCTTAACTGGATTGATTCTGTTACTTGTAATGTATACGTGGCAAGCAATGGTGATTTAGCTCCCTTATCACAGGTTTACTGCAGTTGACAAGTTTAGTTGTGCTTCAGTTGCAATTGCATAGTTTCCAGAATATTCTCTGGCCAAACCTGTGAACATGCAACTAAAGAGAAAACAGATCCTGCTCAAAGGCAAAACATTGTGGATGTTGGAAATTTGAAACAAAAGTGCTGGAAAAACACGGAGTGGGTTATCTTTGCAGGTCCTGCTGGAGATGGGAATGGGTCTGAAAATATTGCACCAGTTACATGCAGCTTCCTGATGCTGTGCCTTCCATTGGGCAGTGTCCTAAGGGCAGAGAAGGGCAAATCTGTCCAATTTTCAAATGAGGCCAACTAAGTTGTTTAAAGAGCTCATTAAGAGCTTGTTAATGGCCTGCTGAGATTTCTATGGAGGCACACATGGATGTGTCTATTCTGTCAGATGCACTCCAAGTGAAGGAGGCTGGTACACACTGGGAAGCTAGTAATGGCTGCCAGAGGACATTTCCTCAGATCAATAAAAGGGTGAATGGTGAAAGGATGACTTGGCCATTGAGGGGCATGGATAAGGTGAATAGCAAAGATCTCTTCCCTCCAGTTCAAAACTAGAAGGCATCTTTTTAAGGTGAGAGAAGAAAAATGTAAAAAAGATCTGAGGAGCAACTTTTTCACACAGAATTGGTTCAAATGTGGAATGAACAGCCAGAGGGCATGGTAAATGGAAGTGGACAGGTACATGAATAGGAAAGGCTTAGAAGTGTATGGGATAAACACAGGCAAATGGGACTAGTTTAGTTTGGGAAACCTGGTCAGCATGGATGAGTTGGACTGAAGGGTCTGTTTCATGCTGTTTGATTCTATGATTCTATGACACTATAAATGCCATTAGAAAGTGCATGTATTTGTCCTCAGCAGCACTATTGTTCTGAGCCAATCTGAGGGGTCAGTAAGATCTTATGCAGACTTTGGAGCAGCTTGCATCCTGAGACTCCTTGGAAGTGAAGAATGAAAACCAACAGGCTGAAAGCATGGGGATTATTCTCGCTTTGCCAGGACATACAGGGTCATTGTGCACACTCTCCCATTCCACTCTTCTGTTCCAATGACACTTGTCCTTCTGTTAATGCTGTTATTTCAATCAAGATTTGCTTTGTCTCCTTGAACTACATCTTCACTAAAACAAGTCACTTCCCCTGCTTCCCTCTTAGCCTCGAGCTTTACTTCAGGGTTGCTGTCAGAAAATGAGGTCCTATCACAGGTCCCAGGCTCCCTTGAGATATTAAGAAGTACAGCGATTCAGCCCAAAGCTCAGAGACTGTCTTCTCTCTTCTTCTGCAGAGAAACAAAGGGTGACTTTAGGGATACATTTCATTTGACCCTCCAACGTTCCTGACCAGTGGCAGTGAATTAACCACAAACATGCTTCTTATTGCAATTCAGGGTTGTATCATTAAAATTAATGAATGAATTCTGTTCCCCATCCAGGGGATAGTTCAAGACTCAGAAGCAATTCCAATTTCCATCTCCCACCCTAGTCTGTCAAAAGAGTTCAAAGTTTAATGCTAATTGGTTATCGTCAGGACAAATAATCTGTTGTTTAACAGTCACTCAGCACGTGAAGTAAATTAGCTTTTCATATACGTGGCACATCAGTAGTGACCATTAGACCATAAGGCATAAGAGCAGAAATTAGGCCATTCAGCCCATCAGGTCTGCTCCGCCATTCAATGATGGCTGGTAAGTTTCTCAGCACCATTCTCCCATTTTCTCCCCATAACCCTTGGTCCCCTTGATACTCAAGAACCAATCTATCTCAGTCTTAAATACACTCAATGACCTGGCCTCCACAGCCTTCTGTGACAATGAGTTCCATAGATTCCCCACTCTCTGGCTGAAGAAGTTTCTTCTTATCTCTGTTCTAAAACATCTTCCCTTTACTCTAAGGCTATGCCCTCAGGTCCTAGTCTCTCCTAACAAAGGAAACAATTTCCCAACATCCACTCTGTCCAGACCAATCAGTACTCTGTATGTCTCAATTGAATCCCCCCTCATCCTTCTATACTCCATCAAATGTAAACCCAGACTCCTCAAACATTGCTTATATGTTAAGCTTTTCATTCCTGGGACCATTCTCATGAGCCTTCTCTGAACATGCTTCACATCCAATATATCCTTCCTGAGATATGAAGCCCAAAACTGAACACAATACTCCAAATATGGTCTGATTAGAGCCTCATATAGGCTCAGAAGTACATCTCTGCTTTTATATTCAAACCCTCTCAAAAGAAATGTCATCATTGAATTTGCCTTTTTAACTATTAACTGAACCAGCAAGTTTACCTTGAGAGAATCCTGAACTAGGACTCCCAAGTCTCTTTGCACTTCAGACTTCTAATTTTCTCCTCATTTAGAAAATAGTCCATGCCGCTATTCTTCCTAACAAACTGCATGACCTCATACTTTCCCATGTTGTACTCCATCTGCCACTTCTTTGCTCACTCTCCTAATCTGTCCAAATCCTTCTGCAGCCTCCCTGCCTCCTCCATGCTACCTGTCCCTGTATCTATCTTTGCATCATCTGCAAATTTATCCAGAAAGTCCTCAGTTCTTTCACCTAGTTTATTTACGTATTGTCATGAGGGTGTAAGGGGTACTGTATTTTTAAGAGAGTTGAAAGCTAGCAAGGACTTTGAGAGGCACAGAGAGTCCAGAACAAGATAACAATGCAACACTTCGTCAGAACACTAGCACTGGCTTAGTTGCTATGAGACAAAAACAAACTCAAATTCTGCCAATCAGTTTAAATTATGCCACAAGATATCAAACTAATCAAATTTGAATTTGGTATTTTGATAATATTAAAACCAATGAAACGATCCTATGTTTTGGGGTATAAGTATCAGACAGTTTGAACAGTTAGTCAGAGCAGCAAAGAGAACTTCCAAAAGACCAACAGATGTGGGCGGCTAGTAAGAACTCTCTGAGAGGTACGTGTCTAGGGAAGGAGTTTGCACAGAAAAAAACATCAACACCAACACCGACCTGGAGAGCAAATCTACAGAGGAAGATACAAAGAGAAGATTCGACAGCTGGCTGGTTTTGAAATTTGAATTTTTTTGTATATCTTAATTGGATGTTTTATTGGACCGGTGTCATAGAGGGGAAGGTAAAAGATAGGTTTAGATAAATGAGTTGTAAATAGTTGTTACTTAATTATTCTCTGTTCGAATTTAACAAATAAAGTTGTTAATTTTTACCTTAAATAGTGACTTTTGGGACAGTTCTTTGCCTCTCGGGTTTTCACAGATTACCGCATGGGGTAAATCTTTTCTGTGTTGCTGGTTTAAATTAGCAGGTGGGTTTACCCGCGTCGTAATAGTATAAAGTGAAACATTGTGGTCTGAACACTGAGCCTTGCGGAACACTACTTTTCACTGGCTGCCATCTGAGAAGGACTCTTTTATCCTTACTCTCTGCTTTCTTCTCATGTCCATACCCCCTGGACCAGGAGGACCTGCGTTCAAGTCCCACCTGCTCCTAAGGTGTGTAATAACATGTCTGACTAGATTGATTAGAAAAATTGGTTAAATATAAAAAGTTATGATGTATCATTTCAGGGCTCTTGTGGCAAAGTAATAGTGTCTCCATCCTTGAGGCAAGAGACCCAGGTTGAAGTGTTATTTACTCTGGAGGTGTGCAGCAATATCTCTGAACAGGCTTATTAGAAAATGTCTTTGACGTGCATCCTCATTAATGGTGAATTGTGCTCTTCCACTCAAAGTCAACACTAGTTTTAAAGTTATTTGGCCCTTTTTCTGTTAGTTTGAAATCTGTATTTTGAAAATATAACAAAAATATTGGGAACAAAATACAGAACGACAGAAGGATGTCATGGGTATTCTTTATTGAGAGTTTAAAAATATCAGTTGTTCGGACAGTTGATATAGTATAATATTACTTGATTTCATTCAGACTTGCTTTAACATTCTAATTTCTTCAGGGTAAATTAAGCAAAATAAATTCAAAATAATGTCTTTTTTTTCAAATCACAAACACATAATTTATTAAGAATGTGACTGATTTTTATTTTATTGGATTGCTCCACTGTTAAGTTGTTTTCATGTTTGTAAATTTGGAAGATGAATTGTACTAATTCACTTAGTGACTGGTGAACAATGAATAGCAGATATCCAGATTTCCATTACATTCTGAGAAAGGGCAAGCTGCCACCATTGGCACCAATTCACCAAACCAGCCACTTTCTTTTTCACCAAATAATAGTTTATGCAAAATTTGCTGTTCTAACTGAATTTTGGAAATTCCTTGGGTATGCCCCAATTATTTGTCACACCTTGGCAGAAGGTCAGATGATTACATAAATGGGAAAGTGTGGTTAAGTCTTGTTTGTTCTCATCACAGTTGGAGAATCTATTGGTCATCCAGAATTGTTGAAGTTAAACAATTGCAGCAGCAACTCTCTCTGAGGCAATCTGTATTTCTAATGTAATAATGAGGAACGAAGCACCATAGGATGAAGCTGCAGTCTTTGATGGTGAAGGATTTAAATAAGTTGAAACTACTGAGGGGATTTGGTGTTCTGGATGACCTTACTAGGCCTGCTTCTCCAACAGAGAATATTATAGCACGCACAGTTGGCTTTATACTATGAGTAATGCTGAGCATAGACAACAAATTTTACACTGTGAAATTTGACACTGAACATACAGAGCATAAAATGCATCTATTCCATTGACCACAGTCATGCAGGTTATTTGGTCAAAAGACTGTGGAGGGATTTTAACATGAGGATGCAAATTTTAAATTTGAAATGCTGGAGTCAAATTAGCGATGAGAATGTATGTATGTCGGGCTTGGTGTGGTATAGGATTCAAGCGGCACAATTAATAATTACCTAAAGTTTATGGAGCAGAAAGGTTGGGTGATGGGCCAGGAGAACATCGAAATAGTCAATTCTGAAACTGACAAAGACATGATCTTACTTATAGGTTGCAGTTATGGTAGAGCTGGACCTGATGAAGACAAAGAGACATACCTGGCAGCAAATGTCTTTGCAGTGGTGAGTATTTGAGGTTAGAAGCTCAGAACATTGTTGAATAAGATGGTAATGTGAGTCAATGACTGTGGGGAAGTGTTGAAATTAATGCTGAGGATTTAGAGTTTCATAGTCTGTAGGGCTAAAGACAATGGCACTGGTCTTCCTGATTTATAACTGGAAGAGCTCATGGTTCATTTATGACTGGATCTTCTGCAACTAATGCAATGACACCAAGGCATCGGAAAGATCTAATGAGCTGGTGGACTAATAGAGCCGGGAGTCATCATTGTACATTTGGAATCTGCAAGCATGTTTGCAGATGGTGTCATGAAGTACAGTCTAACTGAACTGGATAATAGAGAAGAGGTTTTAATGGAGGATGGGGTATTTAATTGTATTGAAGAATTGAGAGGGAGATTGCTGTGAGGATAATTTTTTTTCTTGGTCACTGGCACAGTGTTTGTTTTTTGTGTGGGGAAATGCACTTTAGGAGGGGAAATCACATCTGATGACTTTGGAAAGGAACACAGAATTGAACATCTGCCTGAATGTAATCCAAGCTTTATTAATACAATAGCTAGATTATTCCATGTTTCATAAACATTTCCATTGACAAAACAAAAATTTACACAGCTTCCCAGTTATTATTTTGAAAAAAATCCCTTAATCCTCAAAACTGCTTCAGAAACAAACAAGTTATTAATCGAATTTTCAACCTTTTAATTGAGGAAAATTGAAAGCATTTTCAATAAACAATCTTTGTTAACAGCTAAAAAGAAAAGCAAAGAAACCATTGGTGTTGCTGATCACAGACCTTGTTCAACAGGTAGTGGCAGAATAGAAAAGTTGTTAATATTTTAAATGTAACCTCTTTAAAATGAAATAAACCTTTGATGGTTCAAAGCTTAGTTTATTTTAAGTCACGTTGCATCAAGCAAAAAATTCTCAAATGCAAAGTGATACATCCTTCTCCTTCAAATCAAGCCCCATGTAATGGATGCAGGACAAGTCTGCAAGTGACACATTCTCAGAATGCATGGGTGCACCTTTATCCTGAGGTAGAATATTTTACTTGATACTTGGGCTTTGAAAGACAGGATGAACACTGTGAAATTAATATTTTAGCAATCTATTAAAAGATACAGAAGACAATTTATTGGGTAAACATAATTTTGTAGTGGTGGTGTGTAGGTTATACCATTTTTAATGTTTCAATTCTGACTTTGAATTTTATGAATTTCAATTACCAAGTAAAACAAGCAAATTTTTTTGGAAAGTATGTTGAATGACTTGTTCGGTTCATCAACAGGCAAGTGACAAGTAACTGTTTACCTAGCAAAATCCAATTGTATGTGATTATATAGGGAGTGTCAATGTAACATTCTATCTTAAACTTGTGACCAGTATTATGACAAGGAAATGAAGCTTGTGAATGTGAAAAGTGCAAATACTCATTTTCTAAAACTTTTGATTAACATCACCTCAAATCTCTGTGACCACAGTCTTTGACCTGACCAGAATACTCGAGAAACATAATCTGAATTAGAAACAGCTTCCAGTTACTCCATAATGGGTAATTTTTGGGTATCTACTGGCCACATTGGGCTAGCGGAGGACATAAAGTGCATTGTTTGGAAGAAGAAAGCACATTTCCCTACAACAAACTTTGAAGTATTGGTTCAAATGAGGAATCATCTCAAACTCTAAAATGAATAGATGGAAAAACAGAAGCTAAATCTGGAATTTACCTTATATTTTAATTGCCATAATTGTTTGTGCATTATTTATAATTAAAAATATTTGTACTGTTGCATCAAAACCTGACATATTCATACTTTGAAGTGAATGAGGCAATTTGTCTTTCTGAGTGGAATCTTCCATATTCTGGCTTGAGTCAGTTTTATCAAGTTTCTTGCAAGGTTTCTCACAGGGTGGCCTAGCGAGATCTCTTGCTGTCTCTGGCCAAACTTGCAGCAGCCTTTCAGTGTTAGTTGCTGTATTGCAGGTGTATGCTTGCTTAGCATCTTCCAAGTTGATTGGAAGGGTATCATGAGGATCCTGAAGGATTGGCAAATATAACATTGTCCATTGACAAGGGATGCTTGCGCCTGGTGCCCATGGCTTGTGTTGTGAGGTGCTGTTGTTTGGTGAGTAACAAAGAGGTTAATCACAGGGAGCCATGAGCTGAAGTCACGGAGTACCTGCTCTGACTTCCAAGTCAAGTATTGTTGTTGTATAAGAAGTTGCATTTTGATCAGTTGAGATGTGCTGTTAATAAAGTCAATGAAGTTAACATGAAATAATCCACTTTGATAGGCCATTCTCCATGCCCAGCAAGAATACTGCCCTGACATCTGAAATGGAATTGCAAGATACGAGTTGTTCTTAACATTGAGATTGGCCTTGCTGGATGTCTTGTGCAATTCTGCCAAGTCATTTACCTTCTGTTTCCCATTTTCAACCCATTAGTCTCCTAGAATTTGTCGTGCTTGGCCTTTCCCAGAAGGAAACCCAGCAACACTCACAAATTATGCACAGTGCTCTGACTCACCTTGTGTAGCTCAAACAACCCAAGACATTAGTTGCTAAGTATTATCATATTTGTACAATGTTCGCTTATGAATTGTCAAAGCCTTAGCAATTTTCAATAAGCATAGATAGTTGAGGACTAACTTTGACAAACATTTTGTTGACGCAACACGTCTGGGTAATGTTTATCATCCACATTGATTTTCTGGTTAA
The DNA here is from genome assembly GCF_020745735.1 of Hemiscyllium ocellatum. Classification (NCBI taxonomy): domain Eukaryota; kingdom Metazoa; phylum Chordata; class Chondrichthyes; order Orectolobiformes; family Hemiscylliidae; genus Hemiscyllium; species Hemiscyllium ocellatum. Next base: position 55,411,555 of record NC_083410.1, on the reverse strand, counting down.
ACATAACCCACAGAAGAAGCTAGAATATCTAAAAGCCAGAATTATCTCAGAATTGTACATCATAATATTGAAGCGATTTACCAAAGTCTATCAACTGAAAATATCTAAAACTTGTTTCTTTAGAGATATTACGTATTGTTTGATTTTCAGTTGATTGATTACAGGCATCATTAAAAATAAAACCAAAAAGGTACACAGTCACAGAATTTCTAAGCACAACATGTACACTGCTCTGAAACAGCAGGCATTGATTTGCATCACTGAAAAGGCATCTCTAAAGGCTTTCATTTTCATTAGACAAATATGTGGTACAGATCAATACTGAAGAAGGTTGCACTGAACAAATTAACTCTGATATGCAGTAATCGACAAAAACAAATTAAGAACTATAGTAACATAAGCTTTGAATCAACATATATTGCTAAGTATTATTTGAAGAGACACAACCAGATATAGTCAGGGAAAAGACAGACATTTCTTGGCATTAAACAACTAAATCTACTGTGATGTGTTGCCTCTCTGGTGGTAGTGAGGAGCATCAGACTGAGGTGTTAACGACATAAATGAGAAGATGGATAATGGTCCTGAAAGCAAATTTCAGTCAGTTAAGAACAAAATTAAAAAGCAGGACATCAAAAGTAGTCAACTCAGAATTATTCCTGATACAACTTGCCAATGAGAATTTGAATAGGAGGACTGACTGATTGAACATGTGACTGGAGAAATCATGTGGAGGGAGAGCATTAGCTTCCTGAGGCATTGAATCTTAGGGAATGCCACCAGCTGCAAATTCCCCTCTAAACTACTGAGCATCCTGCTTTCAAAACATATCACCATCCCTCCAGTACCACTGGGTCAAAATCCTAGAATTCTCTCCATAGCCGCATTGTGCATCTGCCGACAGCATGTGGATTACAGCAAAGAGTGTGGTGCTGGAAAAGCACAGCTGGTCAGACAGCATCTGAGGAGCAGGAGAATTGACATTTTGGGCAAAAGCCTGATGAAGGGCTTTTGCCTGAAACGTTGATTTTCCTGCTCCTCGGATGCTGCCTGACCTGCTGTGCTATTCCAGCACCACACTCTTAACTCTAATCTCCAGCATCTGCAGTACTCACTTTCACCATGTGGATTGCAGCAGTTTAAGAAATCAGCTCACCACCACTTTCTCAAGGACATCTAGGGACCGGCCAGCAATGCCCACATTCTATGAAAGGATTAAAAAATGATAGGGGAAGACACACAAACTGAATGGGATTGTGCCTGAAATGTTCACAGGGAGACTTGCTTGTGCTGTTGGGGTGGATCTAACCTAGATTTTCATGGGTAAGGATAACCCAAATTGGAAGAGAGAAGAGCTGATAACAGGAAGGAGAAAAGCTGCTAGCAAACTTAGAAGACAGGAGATATAAAGATTTGAGTCTGCTTCCAATGCTGAATGATGTCAAAAAGACAAAGTAAAGGGTTCTTGACTTGAATACATGCAGCATTTGCAGCAAGGCCAATGACCTCTAGGCATAGGTAGAAGTAAATGGATATGATCGAGTTGCAATCAGAGAGACATGGTTGCATGTGAACCAGGACTGGATACTGAATATTCAAAAATGTTTGCAAAATAGGAAGGGTAGACCAAAAGGAAAATGATGCAAATAAAGGTAATGTACCGTGGTTTGAAAATCTGAAATAAAAACATAAAATGCTGGAGAAAATAAGCAGATCTGACAGCACTCATGAAGGGAATACAGAGTTAATATTTCAAGTCCATACACTCTACTTTGGAACTGGAAGTGGAATTATGCTGATAATAATATTGAGGATCAGCATATTTGTACAGAATGATCTCAGATTGCAACAATGATATATAGCATCTATTGAATGCAGTGCAGAAACAGTAATGGGGAGCAGATATTAGTCAGAGTTATTTGTAGGCCACCAATTAGTAGTGGTAGCATGGATATGGTATTAATCAGGAAATTAGTTTGCATGGACAACAGAGTTAGCATAGGCGACTTCAATCTGCATACAGACTGGATAAATCAATTGAGCACTAAAGTTGTGGAGGATAAGTTTCTAAGCAATGTTAGGGATGATTTTCTAGAGCAGTATATTGAGGAGCTGACTACAGGTTAGGCTATTTTAACTTCTGTATTATATAACAAATAATAAAGACTAATTAATAATCCTCATTCAGTTCTGAAAAAGTCATACCAGGCTCACAACAGTAACACAGCTTTTTCTCTTTCAGCAGATGCTGAGTTTCTGTAGGATTTTCTGTTTTTGTGCATAATTAATAATCTTTTTGTGAAACAAACCTTTAGTGATGAGGGACAAAAATATTATCAAATTTTGCCTTGTGCTAGAAAGTGAGCTGGTTCAATCTGAAGAAAGGGTACTGCATTTGAATAAGGGAAAATTTGCAAGTTTGACTCACAAATTGGTTGAGGTGGATTCAAACTATATATTAAAGGCAGACTGTATGCAGGCAATGGTTAGTCTTTAAAGAACAATTACAACAAACATACATTTCTTCAATGTGCAAAAGCTCAAAAAATGTCAGTTAATCATGGCTGATAAAGGAAGTTCAGGGAAGCATAATATTAGAAGTAAAGTTTTCTAAAGTTGCCAGAAATAGTCAGAAATGTGAAGATTGGCAGGTTTTTAAGAATGCAGCAAAGAAAGATCAAAAATTGATAAGGAAAGGGAAAATAGAATATGTTTGCTATCTGGCAAAAAAACATTAAAAATGGACTGTAGAAGTTTCAACAGATGTATAGAAAGGAAATGCTTGGCTGAGATAAATACGAGTCCATTACATGACAAATCAGAAAGATGTAAAACAGGGCGTAGCTAAATGGCAGAAAAGCTTAATGGTTAATTTGTGTCCATTTTAACTGAGAAAGACACAAGAAATCTCCCAGAAGTAAAGATTCAAGTGACTGAGGTAAATGAGAAATTGATAAAAAGAGTACTAGTAAACAATTTGTAGTGAAAAAAATAATAGGATGAAAGATGAGACAACCCGAGACCTGATAGCTCAAAAATGAGAGTATTGAAGGAGGTAGCTATAAAGATAATTAATGCATTGATGATCTTCTTCAAAATCTTATACATTCTGGAATGATTCCCGCAGATTGGAAGCTAGCAAATGTCAACTAGCTATTTAAGAAGAAAACTAATGAGAACTTAGTGATCTACAGATCTGTTAGTTTTATACTAGTAGTAGGGAAAATACTAGAATCTGTTATAAAAGATGTGGTAAGTAGGCATTTTGCTACTAATGATCTGATTGGGCATGAATTTGTGATTGGCACATTGTATTTGATAAACTCATTGAAGATTTTAGGTAAAAGGGAGTGGATAGATGTATCTGATTAATGGTCTTTTCAGGTTTGAAGGACATAGTGAATGGACTGTTGTAAGCATCATTCTGAGGGTTTCAAATATTTATTCTCTATCTTAATGACTTGGAAGAGGTGCCAGAATGTAATATATCCACATTTGCTGATAGTACAAAGATAAGGTGGGAGTGGGCATGTTCAACTGAGGACATATAGAATCTTCAAGGGACAGTTTGAGTGAGTGGACAGAAACTTGGCAGATGGCATTTAATGCAGGAAAATGTGCTCGTGCACTTTGATAGGAAAAATCAAAAGACAGACTAGTTTATAAATGGAGGGAAACTTCAAACAAAGTGCAACTCAGAGGAAGCTACGTCTTCTTGTGATTGAAAAATGAAAAGCTAGCAGGCAGGTGCAACAAACAATTATGAAGACAAATGGAATTTTGGCCTGTATTTCCTGAGGGTTGGAGTTCAGAAATAGGACAGTGGTTTTCCAGTTGCATAGGGTGTTGGTGATACTGCATGTGGACGACTGTGTACAGTTTTAATCCCTGTCTTTAAGAAAGAATGGTAGGAGGCAGTTCAAAACAGATTCCCTATTCTGATTCCTGGGATGAAGGAGTTGACTTTGCAAGAAAGATTGAACAGGTTAGAACATTTTTCATTAGAATATAGAAGAATAGGGGGTGACTTTATTGAAACATTCAAGATTCTATGTGGCTTTGACAGCGCAGATACGGAAAAGATGTTTCCACTAGTTGGAGATTGTGAACAAGGGATATAGTTACATAATAAAGGAACAATCATTTACTACTGAGATATGAAAGAATTTCTTCTCTCAGAATGTCCAAGAATTGTCTACCCCAGAGAGCTGTGGGTGCTAGATCACTGCAAGTATTTAAAGAGGATTAGGTGGATTTTTGAAATATCACGGAGTTGAGGCCTATGATGAGCTGGCATGAAAGAGAAGTTGAGGCCTGGAGCAGATCAATCATGATTTTGTTGAATGGTTTGGTTTACTGAATGTGGCTTGATTTATTTATTGTCACATACCAAAGTACAGGGAAAACCTTTGTTAATGAGCAGATCATAGTAAGCAAGGATGTACAGAACAATAAATTTAGATGGAGGCACATTGCACAGGGCGGGTAAGAGAGATCCACGTTAGCAAAATCAGTTCAAGTCCATTTAATATTCTAATAATGGCCAGGAAGAAGCTGTCCCTGAATCTGCTGGTGCATGTATTCAGGCTTCTGTATCTTCTACCTGATGGAAGAGGTTGTAGGAGAGCATTACCGGTTATGATGGGTCTTTGATGATGTTGGTAACCTTTCCACAGCAGTGAGCTGTGTAAATGGAATCCATGGATGGAAGGTTGGCTCCCATGATGGCCTGGGCTGTGAACACCACCCTGTGTGGTTCCTATGATCCTGGGCAAAGCAGTTGCCATACCAGGCTGTTATGCACCCAGACAGTATGCTTTCAGTTGTGCATCTGTAGACTTTGGTGAGGGTGCTTATGGATATGCCAAATTTCCTGATCTGCCTGAGGAAGAATAGGTGTTTCTGTGCCTTTTTGACCGTCGCAACTATATGGGAAGACCAGGGCAGGTTGTCGGTTATTGTCTCTCCAAGGAATTTTATCTCAGTTCCGTTGATGTTGATGGGAGCATGTTCACTTATATGCTTGATAAAGTAAATGATCAACTCTTCAGTCTTGCTGACATTGAGAGAGTGGTTGTTCTCATTGTACCATGTCACCAAAGCTTCTATCTTCCTTTTGTATTTTGACTTGTCATTGTTAGATATCCTTCCTAATACGGTGGTGTTGACAGCAAACTTATAGATGGTCATCATTTGGACTTTGGCAGCACAATCATGGGTGTACTGGGAGTACAGAAGGAAGCTGAGGATGCATCCTTGCGGGGGCTACAGTATTGTGTATTATTGTAGAGGATATGCAGTTATCTATCTTCACTGATTGTGGTTTGTGGGTCAGAAAGTTAAGGATCCAGTTGCAGAGGGCAGAGCTGAGACCAAGGTTACAGAGTTTTGAGACTGATGGGCAGGCTTGAGGGGCTAAATGGCCTGCTTCTACTTCCACTTCTAATGTTCTTGTGTTTTTCTGTAATAGAATTGAACTTTAAGAAGCCTTTTGACAAGGTCCCCAACAAAAAAATGGTTAACAAAGTAAAGGCATGTAGTATTAGATGTAATGCACTGGCATGTTTTCGATATTGGTAGAAAACAGAAAGTAAGGATGAATGGGTCATTCTCACATTCGCAGCAGTGTCTAGTGGGGTAGCACAAGTACTGAGACCCAAATGCTCACAATTAATATCGATGATTTGGATGTACGAACAAAATTTAATATCTACAATTTTGCAGATGCTACAAAGCTAAGTGAGAATTTGTGAGTAAGATATAAAGTGGTTTCATGAGGATTTAGATAGGTTTACTGAGTGACTAAGGACTTGGCAGATGGAATATAATGTGGAAAAGTATGAGGTATTCACTTTTGATCGGTGGGACAGATAGGCAGATTATTTTTTAAAGGGTAAAATTTTGGAAAGTGTAGCTAGACAAAGGGAACTCAGTGCAGTCAGCTATTAGGAAAGCTAATTTAATTTAATAAAACTTTTATTGCAAGAGGATTTAAGTGCAGGAGTAGTGAAGTCTTGCTTCAATTATATAGAAGCTTTGTTAGATCAAACCTGGAGTGCTAAGTGCAATGAAGGTTCTCCAGGCATGGTCCCAGGATAGTGGGGCAGTCTCATGATGAGCAATTTTATTCTCTAGAGTTTTGAAAAATGAGGGGTGATCTCACTGAAATCTTATACTTAAAAGGATAAACAGGATAGATTGTGATTTTCTCTCGTTGGGGAGTTTAGGATCAGAGAGTACGTTTAAAAATAAGAGAATGCCATTTAGGAGCAGGATGAGGAGAAACGTTTTTACTCAGAGGGAGATAAACCTTTCAAAATTTACTCCAGAGGGCTGTGGAAGCTTAATGTTTGGGTAGGTTTGAAGAAAGGACTGATGGATTTCTGATTTTCCATCACGTAAAGGGTTTTGGGGATGAAGTAGATAAAATGAATTGAAGCATTTCATCAGCCAAGATTGTCTTAACTGGTGGAACAGACTCAATAAATTGAAAAGCCTATTCCTGTTCCTATGCTGTACATTTGGCATTGGACAGTACTCACAAATAATAAAGTCTGTGAAAGTGTATGTGAAGATTTAATATTTCAGCATTAAATATACTGAAGTAAGAAATACAATGAACATTTTATTGTGGTATGAATATCACATTTTTATGGAAGTAAGGACATATAATATTTCATTAGCTGTATGGATACGATATTTGCTTTGCATCAAAACACACGAGTCATCGAGATGTACAGCATAGAAACAGACCCTTCGGTCAAGCTCATTCATGCCAACCAGATCGCCTAAACTAATCTCATCCCATTCGTCATCATTTCGTCCATATTACTCTAAACCCTTCCTTATCGTGTACCCATCCAGGGAAGTTATTTGGATGGAACTGAGAAATAAGAAAGGGATGATTACCTTATTGAAATTGCAGTACAGACTTCCCTCAAATGGTCAGCGCAAAAATGGGAAACAAATTTGTAGGGAGTTCTCAGTTATCCGTGGTTATGGTACGGGATTTCAACTTTCCAAACATAGACTGGGACTGCCATTATGTGAAGGGCTTAGATGGAGAGGAATTTGTTAAATGTGTACAATAAAATTTTCTGATTCAGTATGTGGATGTACTTTCGAGAGAAGGTGCAAGACTTGAAATACTCTTGGAAAATAAATGTGAGTGACTGAGTGGGGGAGCACCTTGGGGCCAGTGACCATCATTCTATTTGTCTTAATGGAAAAGAATAGACAGGATCTAAAAGTTGAAGTTCTAAATTGGAGTAAGGCCGATTTTGACAGCATTTGGCAAAATGTTTCAAAAGCTGATTGGGGGCAGATGCTTGCAGGTAAAGGGACGGCTGGAAAATGGGAAGCCTTCAGAAATGAAATAACGTGAATCCAGAGAAAGTTTATTCCTCTTAGAGTGAAAGGAAAGGCTGGTAGGTATAGGGAATGCTGGATGACTAAAGAAATTGAGATTTTGGTCAAGAAAAAGAAGGAAGCATATGTCAGGTATAGACAGGAGAGATCGAGTGAATCCTTAGAAGAGTATAAAGGCAGTAGGAGTATACTTAAGAGGAAAATCAGGAGGGCAAAAAGGGGACATGAGATAGCTTTGGCAACTTGGCTTAAGGAGCATCCAAAGGATTTTACAAATACATTAAGGGCAAAAGGGTAACTAGGGAGAGAATAGGGCCCCTCAAAGATCAGCAAGGCGGCCTTTGTGTGGAGCTGCAGAAAATGGGGGAGATACTAAATGAGTATTTACTATCCTGTATCCACTTCTCGCACCTCTGCCCTTGAATCCCACCCCTCCAACTGCAACAAGGACAGAAGTCCTCTGGCCTTCATCTTCCACCCAGCTAATCTCTGTATAATTTGCATCATCCTCCACCATTTCCGCCACCTACAAACAGATCCCACCACCAGAGACACATTTCGCTCCCTTCCCCAATTTGCTTTCTGCAAAGACCATTCCCTCTGTGACTCCCTTGTCAGGTCCACACCCCCCACCAACCCACCCTCCCCTTCCGGAACCTTCCTCTGCCACCGCAGGAATTACAAACTTGCGTCTGCTCCTGCCCCCTCACCTCTGTCCAAGGCTCGCCTTCCACATCCATCAGAGTTTTACCTGCACTTCCACACACGTCATTTACTGTATCCATTGCTCCCGATGCGATCTCCTCCACATTGGGGAATCGGGATGCATATTTGCAGAGCGCTTCAGCGAACGTCTCTGGGACAACTGCACCAACCAATCACCACCCCCCACCCCCCACCCCATGGTTGAACACTTCAACTCCTTCTTCCACTCCACCAAGGACATGCAAGTCCTGGGCATCCTCCATCATTACTCCCTAACTACCTGACACCTGGAAGAGGAATGTCTCATCTTCCGCCTCAGGACCCTCCAATCCCACTGCATCAATGTGGATTTCACCAGTTTCCTTACTTCCCTTCCCCCCTCCTTATCCCAGTTCTAACCTTCAAACTCGGCATCACCCTCATGACCTGTTCTACCTGTCCATATCCTTCCCACCTATCTGCTCTATACCCCTCTCTGACCTATCTCCGTTACCCCCACCTTCATCCACCTATCGCACTCTCAGCTACCTTCCCCCCCCAGCCCTACCCCTTCCTATTTATCTCTCCACCCCCTCGGCTCACAGCCTCATTCTTGATAAAGGGCTTTTGCCCGAAGCGTCAATTCTCTTGCTCATCGGATGTTGCCTGACCTTCTGTGCTTTTCCAGCACCACACTCTCAACTCTGATCTCCAGCATCTGTAATTCTCACTTTTGCCTGGTTAGCAAGGTTAGATCACATGGAATACAGGAGGTATTAGCCATTTGTACATAGAATTGGCTTGAAGGTAGAAGATCGAGGGTATTGGTGGAGGGTTGCATTTCAGACTGAAAGCCTGCGACCAGTGGTGCGCCACAAGGATCGGTGCTGGGTCCACTGCCTTTCATCATTTATATAAATGATTCGGATGTGAACATAGGAGGTATAGTTAGTAAGTTTGCAGATGACGCCAAAATTGGAGACGTACTGGACAGCAAAGAAGGTTACCTCAGAGTACAAGGTGATCTTTATCAGATGGGTCAATGGGCCAAGAAATGACAAATGGAATTTAATTTAGATAAATGTGAGGTGCTAAATTTTGGAAATGCCAATCAGTGTAGGACTTATACACTTAAGGTCCTGGAGAGTGTTGTTGAACAAAGACACCTTAGAGTGTAAGTTCATAGTTCTTTGAAAGTGGAGTCTCAGGTAGATAGGATAGTGAAGAAGGCATTTGGTATGCTTTCCTTTATTGGTTAGAGCCTTGAGAATAGAGTTAGGTGGTCATGTTGTAGCTGTACAGGAGGTTGGTCAGGCCACTTTTGGAATATTGTGTGTAATTCTGATCTCCCTCCTATAAGAAGGATGTTGTGAAACTTGAAAGGGTTCAGAAAAGATTTACAAGCATGTTGCCAGGTTGGAGGGTTTGAGCTATAGGGAGAGACTGAATAGGCTGGGACTGTTTTCTGCTGGAGCGTTGGAGGCTGTGGGGTGACCTTATAGAGGTTTATAAAATCATGATGGGCATGGATAGAATAAATAGATAAGGTCTTTTCCCTGGGGTGGGGCAGTCGCGAACTGGAGGGCACAGCTTTAGGCTGAGAGGGAAAACATTTAATAGGGAACTGGGGGTAACTTTTTCATGCAGAGAGTAGTGTATGTATGGAATGAGCTACCAGAGGAAGTGGTGGAGGCTGGTACAATTATATTATTAAAAAGGTAATTGGATGGTTATATGAATAGGAAGGGTTTAGAGGGATATAGGCAGGGTGCTGGCAAATGGGACTCAATTAGTTTAGGATTTTTGGTTGGCATGGATGAGTTGGATTGAAGTGTCTGTTCCCATGCTGTACATCTCTATGACTCTCTCAGTCCACAACTCCTATGTTCACATCCAAATCAATTAAAGAAATGATAAAAAGCAGTGGACCCAACACAGATCCTTGTGGCACACCACTGGTCACAGGCTTCCAATCTGAAAGGCAACCCTCCACCACCACCCTCTGTCAGCTATGTTCAAGCCAGTTCTGTAACCAAGGACATTCTCTTCAGTGATGAATATTTGGAAGGAGTGGCAGGCTGACTACATATCTGTTGAACTTGCATCACAAAGGTTCCTTCTATGTTCAGTTATTCATTGGGACTTGAACTCAAGCTTCCAGCTCAGATGCAAGAGGACTGATTGAAATGGTTTCTTGGTAAAATGCCACTGCCAGCATGATATAGTCTGACTGTTGTATATATGCTATCCTGTGTAACATATGGCACAAAGACTGGATTATTGATGAGACAGATGCCTCGAAGTTCATTAACAACACTAACTATTTACTCTGTGAGAAGACCTCAGACTTATATATCGTCTGAGTACTGTGCTTATATACACAGCAAAGTTAAAGGAACTGCTACTTCTATCACTGGCCAACTCAGGCTGAAACAGGCTATTGAGGTGTATTGCAAATGTTCATCCTGGAACATTGTGGGTCTTAATATGATCTATAATCTTAAAGGTACAGTGCGTCACTGGTTTGCTCATGATACCTTAATGTCTTATCGAACCACAGTCTATGGGTGGAGACAAGGAGTTCTGGTTTAAATTTAGGAGGGAACAGATGTATCTGCACCAACTCTTTGAGGTCTTAGTAATTATGCCTCACTAAATGCTATAATGCAATAAACCTACTCATTTTCTAAGAATAAAGCACCTTCTGTAGATTCTTCAGAGTTGTGTGCCCTTTGCTTGTGGAGCTTCCTTATGAAAGTCTGGTACTTTGTGCAAAGCCCAGCTTTGATAGCATAACTGTTGCTCAATCTCTATCTGATGCTGGACTCCGGCAAGTGTCACCTTTATAGTTTAACATTTTATCCAATGAGAGGTAGTGAGATTGAATTGTATATTTGGAGGTTAGATTTTACTGCTGAACCCTTGGAAGATTTTTACATCACCCTTTATGATGAAATACTGGACAAGAGGAAATGCAATACTCACCATACAAAAGAAAACATTATTAGTTTCTTCATTCATCGGTTACTCCCAAGGCTGCCAGTGACTTTAATCAAGGAAACCAGGAAGATATGTGAGTGGATTTTCAATTCTTAACAAATCTTTAATTTTTCCCAAGTTGTTGGGACAGTCTATAGCTTAAACGTAGTGAGCTGTGATACTACAGCCACAACATTGACAGCCACAACATTGACATTGGCAATCAGGAAAATGGCTGATGTATGTGCTATCCACAAATTATACCACAGCTACTGCGTTGGCATTTACCTGCTTATGCATCTGCTGTACACAAAAGACAGGACAAATCCAATTTCAGCAATTAGCACCGCAGTAGTGAACTCTTGACCATCAGCAACATGACGGAAGGTATCATCAATTTATATGCTTTTTGGCAGCAAGAAAACTCTCTACTCTGTGCTCCTAACAGGAATCTTTAATACCTTTGGGAGTAGATAAAGGAAAAGTTAAATATTTGTGAGTTAAAATTGGTCTTTAGTAGCAATGTAAAATGACCAAAAATAAATCAGTGGCCCATTATACAATCTGAAAATCGGATGGACTATAAACCAGGTTATGGCTTTGCTATCACCTTTGTTGTGTTAACACAAAACCAATTTCAATTCACTTGTCATGGAAAGCTTTCTTATCAATGTTTACAGAAATGGCTTTTCCTTTCAGACACTTGTCACAAGAACAATAAATATAGTTAAATATAAGGTAATCCGATTAATTATTAAAGCTACTTTTACAGGCCTATGCAATAATTTTAAATGTCAAGTATGCACATGGACACTTCTGAAAGGATAAGCACCTTCTCTGTTTCTTGATATTACCACCACCTCTTTTGACTTCAGATGGAACTCTCAGCTGTTTGCTCTCACATCAAACATTGCTTTTCCTTTGAAAACATGTAACTCTATAGCCCAATAAAGTTGAATGTTCTCCCAGCATGTCTCACAATCTTGGAAAGCTCCTTCTCTGAGAGTCAATCCCATCATATCTTCCAGCCTTCAATCCACGCTCTCTTTTTCTGTCAAAACATTTTTCTTTTGCATTGCAGTGTTTTAAGGATGATCCAACAGTCACTCTTTCCTCTGAATTTTAACTGTCTTTGGAATATTTTACCCTGAATGCTTTTGAAGTACATGTTTGTTCACTTCTAATAGCTTTTACTTTTGCATCTATATTGTTATCCTACTTCTGCATCTTGGCCCTTCAATTTATTTTCTCACCTTCACCATTAACTTCAAATCCATCCTTTTCCTCATTTTAAATAAATTGGGATTGATCTTACCGATAAGCGAGGGTATGAGTTGCAGTGTTGAAGGCAATAAGTGTGGCAGTGAGTAGTAACCAGTGTGAAAAGAGGCCATGTGTCAGATGGGAGTGTTGGTGTCAATCTTGATGCCTCACTTCTAAGTGTTGCATTACCAACTGAACTGAGAAAACAGAATGTGCATTCCTATGATGTGATTCCAATTGACTGTTTAAAGGACCAAAGCATATATTGGCATTTGGAGGAGCTGGGTAAGTTTGATTTGATAATCTGAAATTGAAATGAAATCTGGGGAACAAAAGGACCCAGACTCAATGAAGTATTGCTTGATATGATCCTTGGTACAATAAAGCTGGAAGCAGTATGAAGAAAATTGTCATAGATGGCATTGTTAGAGATGGCTTAAAAGATGAGAGGGAGACCCTCAATATGTCTCCAGATGTTCCCTGGAAGGAATCAAAGTCAGAAAAATATGGAAGTGAAGTTGGCTTTCAGGGCAGCAGTTTATGAGTGATCATTGGACCCAGAGGTGAATAAAATTCTACCAGGCTGCAAATGGCTGTAACAACCTGCCATGGCAATGCTAGCTTTTGGAAACACTGTCCTTCGGAGAGGTTAAGGACACTATGCCCCTGTGCGTAAACACTGGAAAGCTAATGCTGGTGCCTCCCATGACCTCGGTCTCTCTGTTGCTCCTCTATCTGTTGCTGACCTGTGAATCCCTCCACAGCACAACATCCTTACCATTGGTGGATTTTGCCTTGACAATGTCCCATAAACAGCAGCGAATGCCCCTAATCCAGGATAATGTTCTCTATGTGAGTACATCCAAATGGTGCAAAGAAGTGCATGTTTTAGCTGGTACTAAGAAGGTGGTTAAGGGTATTGAGGTTTTATTCATTTCAGAAAGTGAATGTATGGCAAACCTATGAAGTCACACAATCTTTTAGTCATGAGTTTTCCAAATCTCAGAAACCTGTACAAGAGCCATTCTTTTCAAATTATTGCCCAAATCACATCAAAGGTGCCTAAATTAAACATTATAGTGATCCCCGTTGTTTTTATGAAGAGCATGTTTCTATGCCTCACAGATAACAACGATATGATTAAGAAGTGGAATGGTAAATCAATTTGGCAATTCCCATCTGCATGGCTCCATGAATGAAGAAAACAGGAGAAAATAAAAAAAATACTGAGAGCACTTAGGTGGCATGGGTGCTCCATCATCATAAATCGTTGTGCACCTTTGTAAATTTATCCTCACTTGCAACTTAAAATGTTTACTCTTGTGTAATTTTAATTGTCTAATGTGATTACATTGTACTCACTTGAGGCATGAGCATTGTCTTCAGACATCACAAGGATAAAAGAAGTTATAATATCCAGGCATTATTCATCTCTCCACAAGCAATCAACTCATTGGCTGTCGATAACCGCAGTTGTCTGGGATCCTTGAACTGAGGTGATGACTGCAGCCAAGCCTTTGCAGTTTAATGTGGACAACACAGAGATTAAATGCAAAATGCAGAGAATGTGCTGGGGCCTGGCCTGTGCATATGCTTGCACACTTTATGCCTACACTGTCTTTCAGATGATTGAATAAAATGCTAGTGTAGATTCGAGATTTCCTTATTCCCCTCGGCCTACTTGCTAGATCCTTCATCTGTTGTACAGGTAGGGGCTATGCAGTAGCTCCTGGAGATTACCGTTCTTGATGAACCTGCTGAAGAAGTTGCAATTACCATCTCATTCTAGGTTGTGTTTGCATTGAAGCAAGGCGACAAGAACTCGAGTCGCAGTGATGTCCATCTCAGATGTGTGAACAGATACGTCAGAAAGTTAATAAAAGTATAATGAAGGAACTCCTGAGGTCCCTCATCCATTCCAAGGAAGCCTCAGGTTCTGCCCCCATACAGTAGCTTTCTGTGGAGGCCAATGTCATCTTTTCCATAAGGACTCCCAGGTGTGTAAACTTATCCAAATGTAGAGTGTGTACTCAAATGCTTCATGCTACATTGTGGAACTAAAAATTTGGCAGTGAGCCAAAATATAGATTCCCTCCCCTCCTTCCACGCCACAAACAAAAGGCAGTCTAGCATATACAGACCATGTCCTTACATACTCACAGTTCAGTGTTTCTAGTTATGGAATATAAGAATAATATAAGAAGCTCAGCCAATGCATTTAAGTATGTTTTTTTGATTACATTTGCTTAGTTGATATGACAAGGAAACAATTAGGGCATACAATGTAATGGTCATAATTGCTTGAGGCTATTATTCTTAAAGTGCATTTTGAATAAATGACCACTGATGAAGTGCACATTGAAGCTAAACTGGGGGAGCACGATCACTGTAGTTGCCATTAGCAGGTTCTCAAATTGCAAACATTTTACTTTAAGAAGAGAACAAAGTAACTAACTTCAACCAGTTTGCACACTGTCATCCATTTTGGGCAGTTGAGTGTCAGTCAGAGATGAAAGGTTCTGATGATATGTTCTTGTGAGTGACCTACAGGCTCCACGTGAAATGTAAGATGATAACTCCCATTTTTTAATGTTCCCTTTTGGGTTGCTGTTACGTTGCTCCTATGACCTTTCAACACCACACCCGTATTTTGTTTTGAATCCCTTTAAGTAACTACTAATATCCCTATTTTATTCTGAGAACCTATGGCTTCAGAAAACCCATGCCCATTTTAGCCATATGTCCTAGAAGCCAGAGAGATGATGACTGAGAAAATCCCTCACTCTGTTCTGGACCTCCCAATCGCCTCCACTGGTCAATCAGATCCCATTCCCTTCGTGACTCAGTCAAACGAACTCCATTTTCAAACTTGGGATGTTTGCTTTCCACAGGTCTCCATGGACTGCCCCCAATAAACCCCCTGACCATTAAGGAATAAAATCTATGTTGTAAGTCTTGCTTCCAGCATGTTATTTTGCCTTGTGAGACAATGATTATGATATGTTTTGTAACCTGGGAAATAAGGCATGAATAATATGGTACCGAATTATCCAACAGATGCTTATTACAGCTTACTATTATGCAGAAATACTATATTCTGGCACATCAATGTCTGGGTTAGAGTTAAGCCATTAGATTACATTGTAAAGACTGTCTTTTTATTTTTCTGCATTTTAATTGTGAACTGAAATGGAGAAAGCACTGTTTAAAAAAAAACTAGAATTGTTGAGGATTGCTGCACTTTTCGAAAAGGATGTAAGCTGACATTCATTTTAAGTGCTGTTTATAGAGCAGCTGATTCAAACTGTTGTGGATGGTTTGCACACAAACTGTATCCAAGGGGTGTGTACAAATGGATATTCAGCCATCGACAAGTTGATGACCACTCACAAATTATGCTTTAGTGTCTCTTCCATACTGTGGCAAAAGGAAGACTTTGACAAGTAGGGCCATAGAATGCCTCTGAATGGAGCTTTGACATACGAATCATCCACTGAAGAATGCAACACAAGTCAGGTCACACAAAGGCAGGAGGAGATTATAATTGCTGTCTGAGTACCTTGTACTCTCATCCTTTCATCGCCCAAGAAAGACATGTTAAATAAAAGCAAGTTGGTAAATGTTTATCGTTTGAGGTAAAAGAAAATTAATTCTGTACCCCTGTGAAGCCAATGAGATCTTGCATTGTCTTTGTGAGTTGTGGCCCAGAGCTGTCACTTTCAAGGTCACCTACAGTTACTTCTGTTTTACAGAGTTGATGATCTTCAATCTGCAATGATCCATAACATGATAGATGGCTTGTGTTCAGCATTTACATTCCACACAGTTGAAAAGTGTGTGTATTTCACCTGCAGGATGCTATGATTACAGATGTCTACAACCTGTACTGCAAAAGTGCAATTTTCCCTTGGAGGGCTTCATATCATTCACAAAGAGAGACCGTGCGCTGACAGTGACTGAAACACTTGCCCACTTTGGGTGTGACTGCAGCCATCTTCCATTTCTACTGTACATTTACGATTTGCATGATTATGTAAGGAAATACAGGTCACTCTTGGTGCAGAGCTACAGTCTGTTAATCATGGCTGTCCGCTCCATTTTCTTTTCTGCTTGGCCTTCCAAGTCAAGCTATTAGATTTGAGCCTCTACACATTCCCACACACCACATTGAGTTACAACTTCATCTGAGCCATGGCTCTACAGCTTAGTCACATGAACTATTGAGCAGCACCATCCCCTCACCGAGGCCAGGCTGGTTGGCACTATTGATCACTACAGTATCCCATATCCTCCAAAGAACTATCATCTCATTCCCTTAGAGATGCGTTAAATCCACCTGTTCAGACAATGTTATAGTGTACCTGTGAAGCAGGTGGGACATCAACCCAGGCATTCTGGTCCAGAGGTAGGGTCATTACCATTGCATGACAAAAGCCCGCTTCTCTTTCCTCTTTATCATGAGGTTCCCTACCTCACCATCTTTATCCTCTCTGCATCCCAGCCTGCTACCTCCAATCTGCACAACTGGCTTCCTCACATGAACTTCTGCTGACCATTGTTCACCCCACTGACCACCTTGGGTGGATGATGCCAGCAGATGTGTGACCGGGCCTCTGACTGATCTCTGTGCAGCTCTCTGACTGACCACTGCAACGTCCCAGACTAGTTTCACTGGACCTACACTGAACCACAGGGCTGACAGTGACTCCAAGCCCCTGGACTGGTACTGGACAATATCCTCACTTTCCTGTACTGAGGCTCCCAAATCAAAGGTTATCTGCCAAAACTTGATGGAGGACTACTCCACTTCAACGTTCAGACATAGCCATGCAGTATATTTGCTGTGTATGTGGCAGACACATGGTTGAGTGTAAGACTGACAAAGTACAGTGTTGGGTGAAAGTGAGGATTGCAGATGCTGGACATCAGAGTCAAGATTAGAGTAAAAAGTACAGCAGGTCAGGCAGCATCTGAGGGGCAGGAAAATCAACATTTTGGCCTAAAGCACTTCATCAGGAATCCCCCCAGACCTCCTCCTCACTTGAGGATGAACGATCAAGGCCTCAGCAAAGGCCTTACCTTCATCCCCCTCCGTCCACGTATCAGTGAATTCAATACGCGTCGTGACGTTGAACACTTCTTCCGGACCTCCGCCTCTGAGCTGACTCCCTCCCACCCTCCGAGGATCCCTTCGCCCGCCTCCAACAAACTTCATCCACCTGGACACCCTGTGCTGGCCTATTACCCGCCCTCGATCTCTTCATTTCCAATTGCGCCGAGACATTAACTGCCTCAACCTGCCTACACCCCTCCCCCACTCCAACCTCTCGCCCTCATAACGTGCAGCCCTCCACTCCCTCTGCTCCAATCCCAACAAAAAAGTATAGTGTTATGCAAGTAACATTCCATACCATGACGGATCACTGCTGACAACTTTGACAAGCTGCCTGGCTTTATGTCTACGTTGTAAGGTGAGGGTAAGACAAAAGTATAGTGAGCCTTTATGCTCTGCCTGAATCATCGAATCCCTAAAGTGGGGAAGCAAGCCATTTGGCCCAAAGTGTCCACTCTGACCCTCTGAACAGCATCCCAACCAGACCCACTCCTCTACCCTCGTCCTGTAACCTGGTATTTGCCGTGGCTCATCTACCTAGCTTACACACCCCTGGACATTGCAGGGCAATTTAGCATGACCAATCCACCTAACCTACACATGTTTAAACTGCGGGAGGAAACCAGAGCACCCAGAAGGAAACCCACACAACCACAGGGAGAATATGTAAACTCCAGACAGATAGTCACCTGAAGGAGGTATCAAATCCAGGTCCTTGGCATTGTGAGTCCGCAGTGCTAACCCCTGAGCCACCCTTTCCCTGAGGGAACAAATTTCAAAAAGGGAAGATAGGTCAAGGCAGGAATGCTGTAAGTTTCCAAGCAAATGCAATGTGGGTGAACATTAAGAGGAAGTGAGGATTCCTGAGATGCAGCCTGGTTGAATCCATAAGATGGGCACCTGGCCCATATGTGCAAAGTCTCCTTGCAGCAGTGTTCTAATGAAAGGTGCAACTGCAGTCCAAGTGCAGCATGGAAACTGCAGCTCCATCTTGTAAGTGGATTGGTGATGTGCCATGAGGGTGCAATGAGGCTGATACATGCCAATGTCACTTCTATGGATGGGTCTGTGAGAAGTTGGTGACTGGCCTCCAAGATGGAAGTCTAGAAGAGCCAGAGTTGCCAGGAAACCGCTCTGACTTCCATGTCGGGAATTATCTACTTTCTATCTTGGTAACTGGGAGAATGGGAAATGGTATGTAAATGAAATGGATTTAACTAATAATGAGACATTAATGTATAAAAATAGATCTCTCCCTACTCACTGGCAAGAATCTCATCTTGTTGCGCTATAAAATGAGGATGTTTAGAATCTCCATGCTTCCAATCATGTGATTTTCCCAATTTTTTAGCTAATGCCCAAGTCTTTCAGTGCCTGCAATGATTCTGCTGTTTATTGTATATGTTAGTTGTAGGCCTGAAACAGGCAATATATTAAGGAAACATGCATATTGACACATTCACTTGCCCAAGCTGACGCTGGAGGACAACCATTACCACCAGTTCATGTGAATACGTCGGTGAGGCCTAAGGATTAATTTGATTATCCATCGTTGGATCTCTCAGTTGGAAATAGGTCCAGATAAAATAAAATAAATCCCAATCCCAATCTGTGGTAAATATCTGGTATATAGGGCTGTTTGGGGAGTGACTGTGTCCTGACTGTCCCTTATTCACGAGCAGATACTGTTCTTTTATATGTGTATTCAAGTCCAATTCATGTTAACCAGAAATCAGATGATTTTGATGGTATTTAGTAATATTTTGATAATTATAAATTCAGTTAAAAATTCAAAACAATGTAAAAGTGAGTCTTTAACTATCAGTAACCTAATTATCGGGCTAGGGAATGTTTTAAACATCACCAGAATGCTAATGTGAGCTCTCAGCTAATTAAACATGATGGAGCCAGAGGTCAGTGAAGCTGTGTTACAGCAGGTCAATTATTTGGAATAAGCTAAATCTAAATATAAGTGGAAGCTGCAATAATAAGCTGAAATGAATACAATTTTAGAAAGAATTAGACTTCATTATCAAAATGATTGTTAATATTTGTGATGCTGCTGACACATTTACAGTACTAAGTTCACAGAGCTAAAACAAATGTTGATGTAAAATATCTAGCCTATATATGAATTGATTTCCATGGTCAGCTAGAATAAAGGACTTAGTCTGCATTATTAATAGTGTAAATACAGCTAAAATATATTTAAAATAAACATAAAGAGTTTTACAAAATGACTCTCAGAAGCCCAAAACATCCCTTGTGGATTCAAATGAGATTGGAACAAAATGCATTTATCTCAAGAAGAATCTGAAGAGACCTTTTGAAATTCAATTAATATTTCAAAGGGTAAAGAAAAACACATTGACAGTGTCTTTCCTAGAGGTGTGAGCATCCCTTCCCATCTCACCAAACATCCGAAAGAATGAGAGCCATTCAACCAGACTTAGCATCACTCATTAATCAAAATAGAAACTTAATTTAAAATTTTGAGGTGGTCACCTTTTTTAAGCTTTTAATCTATTTAACTACCTGACTGTGAGCAACCTTTGTGTTCAGAGATTTCAGGAGACCCTGTGAGTGCACTCCAGCCACCACACTCAGCTGAACAAACTATGAAGCATGTGAGAGGTGTGCTTTCTCTCTGATACCACCCGTGAAAGAAGAAGGTGCCTGGAATCCAGGCAGTGTACGGAAAAACCAGCAAGGGAAAGAGACCTTCACTCAATCCCTGACATTACTCTGACTATTGAATCCATCTGCAGAGGGAAACTCCAAATATTTGACTACACAGCTGCTGAACATGGCTTCAAGTTTCAATCTTTTCAATCCAGGGAGAGAATCTGTAAGCAGGCTCGGCCTGCTATACTGCTGGGTACTGATTTCAATTTCATCTGAAGATGTAACCTTTACCCTCAAATACTTCCATTCTTTGCATGCTTATTTTGACTAATAACACTGTCAGTTTTTGCTTATGTGTATTATTACAATATTAGGCGAACACACTAACATTTTATCATGTTCAAACTAAAGGTTGTGCTACTGATTTTATTTTAAATCACAATAAGTGCCACCGTGATTCTCTTGAATTCATCTTTTGTCGTCTTTGTTTCACTGCACACTAATTTTTTCAACACCTCTTGTCTGCCTCTCCACTGATTTCTCCAGCAATGCTTTTGAGGAGCTCATGACTTTTTTGACAATAAAATTGAGACTAGTTGATTGGCTGCCTCTGCTGCATCCTCTTGTTACACTTGACCAAGCTTTCTTTCACACTGCCCTAGCCCTGTGTTTTCTCAGGTTTCTCTTCTATCTCTCCTTTCACACTCTCTGAACTAATCCTAACCCTATTCTCACTAAATCTCTGACTGTCCAACTCTCTTTAAATGGTCCTGAAGCTATCTGGCTTTGCTAGTGGCTCTTTCTCTTCACGTATTGACCCTTGGTCATGAACACCCCTCTCCTGAAAAAGTAATCTTTGATCCTCCCATATTTGCAAACATCCACCCTCATCTTCAGCCACCCTTTGCTTTTTAATGTCTTCCCCAAAACTCCTTATTTGCATCTCTTCAATCAGATTCCCACCCTTGCCACAATACCAAAACAATTCAGATCAAAGTCAATGTGACTTTGGGAAATGTCCCTAACATTCTTGACATGTGTGTCGCCTTTGACAAATTTAAATACACCATGATCTTCAATGGCTCTTGACTATCATTCAACTGGATGGAACTGCTCAAATCAGGTTCCATTCTTTGTTCTTTAATCACAGTCAGTGAATCACATGCAATGGCTTCTCTTTCCACCCCAGCATCATTGCACAAAGAACTATTCTTTGTCCTCATCCTTGTGCTAACTTTTGACAATGTCGTCAGAAAACATAATGTTACTTTTGCATTTAATCTGACACCTATCTTTAGCATAGGACAGCTGCTTGATTCTCCTTCCTTTTCATTAAATATGCAACTTTCTTTTAGATCCATCATAGGATAAGCAGAAATTTTGTTCAGTTTAATCATTGAGAAAGTGAAACTCTTCAGTCCATACTACAATTCTATTTCATCGCTATTCATTTCCTTGTTCTCATCGGACATGGACTAAGGCTGAACTAGATGTTTTGCAAACATAATGTCAAACTTGACCCCAAGGCAAACTTGTGATCACATTTCTGCACCATCGCTATGGATGCTCATTTCTACCTCGGACATTGCCTGACTCCATCTGCTTGTCTGCTAATGAAATTCTCAAACGTCTTTGGTAACTATAGGCTTCACTCTTCCAATGTACTCTTGGTCATGCTCCCTCCCACATTTTATTCTCCATAAAACTGCTGCTGCGTCCTCACTTGTAGCAGCCTTATTTGCCCACCTCACAGCTCACTGAGCAACACGTGGCCTCAGATACACAGTGTCTCAGTTTTCTTACTTATCGTTGTTTTTAGTGTTGTTGTGGCCTCTGTATCTCTCTCTGTAATCTTGTCTGCCTGCACAACCCTCTGAGATATATGTAGAAATTTACATCCAGTCTCTTTAGCAACACCGATTTTTATAGCGTTACCATTGTTAGCCATGCCTTCAGCTGCTGATGCCTGATGCTTTGAAATTTCATCTCAAAACCTCCACAACATCCTCTGTACCTTTGGCTCCTTTTAAGATGCTTCTTAAAAATCCTAGTTTTCTCTTCCTAACAGCTCTGTCGGTGTACTTTTCTGCCATAAAACACTGTGGTTCAAGACCGCAATATGCCACCAGTTTCTCAAAGTAATTTGGGAATGGGTGTTAATACTGACACAGCTCAACTCTCAAGATGGAAAGATTAGATTAGATTACTTACAGTGTAGAAACAGGCCCTTCGGCCCAACAAGTCCACACCGACCCGTCGAAGCGCAACCCACCCATACCCCTACATTTGCCCCTTACCTAACACTATGGGCAATTTAGCGTGGCCAATTCACCTGACCCCGCACATCTTTGGACTGTGGGAGGAAACCGGAGCACCGGGAGGAAACCCACGCAGACACGGGGAGAATGTGCAAACTCCACACAGTCGGTCGCCTGAGTCGGGAATTGAACCCGGGTCTCAGGCGCTGTGAGGCAGCAGTGCTAACCACTGTGCCACCGTGCCGCCCACGGTGGTACCTTACCTTTGGATGAGTATTTTTGCTCTCAGTCCGAATATTATCAGGTGAACTTGATGAATCATCTTGGCATGCTTTAGTAAATTTAAAGCACCATATAAATGCGACTTGATGTCCTTAATATCATCTTCTTTAAAAAAGTGGCAGAAGAAGGTTTTCCCCTAAAATGCAGTTTCTGAAATGTTTCTGTTTAGAAAACCAAGGTCATTAAGTGAGAAAGTAAAAGTCAAACAACTTATTAAAACTGACAGAGCTTATGAAAAATACTGTGTTTACATTCCTAGTGTACCTCAGAGACATTAATCACTCTGGATGGAATAATTTGGTTACTATAGACAGCCGTATTTATTTATAATGGATACTTAGAGGGACCAGAACAAACCTCTGCCAGCCTTCACTTAATTTAATCTATTATGCATTGGATCAAGATTTACTGTTTTCTGCTCATTCAATTGTTGTAAATATACAGTGTGTTTATAAATTGACTCCATGAGACTGAAATAATTGAATAAATCTTCATGAAACAGCAATGGAATTGTAGCTAATTCTGGATAAAATCATACAAAATTATGCAGACAGTGTTTATGTGGAAATGAGTAGGATTTTTAAAAAAACTACTTTTTTAAAAAAGTATTTTGCTATGAAAATCTCCATAGAATTGCTTTTTTTTCATTTAAGTATAACATAAAGATCTATTACAATAAAAACTGATGGTTAGAGAAAAGTAGACCTTAGTCCAGAACCCCAAATTCTTAGTCTCTAATTCTGATAGCAGATTCCAGTAGCTGCTCCATTACTGACAATATAGTGATGTCTTTGTAATTGTTTGATTTTTTTCCTCCATCCCTTCACAAACAATGGCATGGCATTTGTCATAGAGGCATGGAGTCATAAAGATGTACAGTATGGAAACAGACCCTTTAGTCCAACTCATCCATGCTGACCAGATATCCTAACCCAATCTGGTTCTGTTTGCCAGTACTTGGCCCATATCCCTCTAAATCCTTCCTACTCATATACCCATATTAGAATAAAATGCACGATTTGTAAATGATAGATATTTAGAATATTGGCTGGATGAAAGATGGGTAAAACCAATGACTGTAGATGCTGGAAACCAGATTCTAGATTAGTGGTGCTGGAAGAGCACAGCAGTTCAGGCAGCATCCGAGGAGCAGTAAAATTGACGTTTCACGCAAAAGCCCTTCATCAGGAATACAGGCAGAGAGCCTGAAGGGTAGAGAGATAAATGAGAGGAGGGTGGGGGTGGGGAGAAAGTAGCATAGAGTACAATAGGTGAGTGGGGGAGGGGATGAAGGTAATAGATCAGAGAGGAGGGTGGAGTGGATAGGTGGAAAAGAAGATAGGCAGGTAGGACAAGTCATGGGGACAGTGCTGAGCTGGAAGTTTGGAACTGGAGTGAGGTGGGGGAAGGGGAAATGAGGAAACTGTTGAACTCTACATTGATACCCTGGAGTGGAAGCGTTCCGAGGCAGAAGATGAGGCGTTCTTCCTCCAGCGTCGGGTGGTGAGGGAGTGGCAGTGAAAGAGGCCCAGGACCTCCATGTCCTCAGCAGAGTGGGAGGGGGAGTTGAAATGTTGGGCCACAGGGCGGTGTGGTTGATTGGTGCGGGTGTCCCAGAGATATTCCCTGAAGCGCTCCGCTAGGAGACGTCCAGTCACCCCAATGTAGAGGAGACCGCATCGGGAGAAACGGAAACAATAAATGATATTGGTGGATGTGCAGGTAAAACTTTGATGGATGTGGAAGGTTCCTTTAGGGCCTTGGATGGAGGTGAGGGAGGAGGGATGAAAGATATACTTCCATTCCGACAGTTCTCTCACAGCACACAACTGTCAGAGGAAGGTGACTCATGCCCCTTCAGCATTCAGCTACCGAATTCTGAAAGTTAGATGTCCCGACAAGTTTTTTAACAACGACTGTCAAACAGTGGTGACATAAGATAAATGTGATGCCCAATTACTGAAAATGTAAGGGAACTAGAATCAGACATTTCTGGCTTCCAACACACTTGCTTCCTCTAATTCTCTCCCAACCTCTCCCTTCCCTTCCCTCTAACCATCAGACCCAAACCCTTGGTATGATTCTATATCCAGCCCTCCACCCCATCCAAACACTAACCCTGACTCACCACATCAGACCCACAGACCTCTGACACTAATAGAGTCATAAAGTCATAGAGATGTACAGCATGGAAATAGACCCTTCAGTCCAACCGGTCCATGCTGACCAGATATCCCAACCCAAACTAGTCCCACCTGCCAGCACCCAGCCCATATCCCTCCAAACCCTTCCTATTCATATACACATCCAATGTTGCAATTGCATCAGCCTCCACCACATCCTCTGGCAGTTCATTCCATACACGTACCACCCTCTGCATGAAAAAGTTGCCTCTTATATCTTTCCCCTCTCACCCTAAACTTATGCCCTCAAGTTCTGGACTCCCCGACCCCAAGGAAAAGACTTTGTCTATTTATCCTATCCATGCCCCTCATAATTTTGTAAACCTCTATAAGGTCACCCCTCAGCCTCCGACGCTCCAGGGAAAACAGCCCCAGCCTACTCAGCCTCTCCCTACAGCTCAAATCCTCCAACCTGGCAACATCCTTGTATATCTTTTCTAAACCCTTTCAAGTTCCACAACATCTTTCCAAAAGGAAGGAGACCAGAATTGCACTCAATATTCTAACAATGGCCTAACCAGTATCCTGTACAGCTGCAACTTGACCTCCCAACTCCTGTACTCAATACTCTGACCAATAAAGAAAAGCATACCAAACGCCTTCTTCACTATTTTATCTACCTGCGACTCCACTTTCAAGGAGCTACAAGCCTGCACTCCAAGGTCTCTTTGTTCAGCAACACTCCCTAGGACCTTACCATTAAGTGTATAAGTCCTGCTAAGATTTGCTTTCCCAAAATGCAGCACCTTGCATTTATCTGAATTAAACTCCATCTGCCACTTCTCAGCCCATTGACCCATCTGGTCCAGATCCTGTTGTAATCTGAGATAACCCTCTTTGCTGTCCACTACACCTCCAATTTTGGTGTCATCTACAAACTTACTAACTGTACCTCTTATGCTCACATCCAAATCATTTATGTAAATGACAAAAAGTAGAGGGCCCAGCACCAATCCTTGTGGCACTCCATGGGTCACAGGCCTCCAGTCTGAAAAACAACCCTCCATCACCACCCTCTGTCTTCTACCTTTGAGCCAGTTCTGTATCCAAATGGCTAGTTCTTTCTGTATTCCATGAGATCTAACCTTGCTAATCAGTCACCCATGGGGAACCTTGTTGAATGTCTAACTGAAGTCCATATAGATCACATTTACTGTTCTGCCCTCATCGATCTTCTTTGTTACTTCTTCAAAAAACTCAATCAAGTTAGTGAAACATGATTTCCCACACACAAAGCCATGTTGACTATCTCGAATCAGTCTTTGCCTTTCCAAACACATGTACATCCTGTCCCTCAGGATTCCCTCCAACAACTTGCCCACCAATGAGGTCAAGCTCACCGGTCTATAGTTCCCTGGCTTGTCTTTACCACCCTTCTTAAACAGTGGCACCATGTTTGCCAACCTCCAGTCTTCCGGCACTTCACCCGTGACTATCAATGATACAAATATCTCAGCAAGAGGCCCAGCAATCACTTCTTTAGCTTCCCACAGAGTTCTTGGGTACACCTGATCATGTCCTGGGGATTTATCCACCTTTAACCGTTTCAAGACATCCAGTACTTCCTCCTCTGTAATCTGGACATTTTGCAAGAAGTCACCATCTACTTCCCTACAATCTACATCTTCCATATCCTTTTCCCCAATAAATACTGATGCAAAATATTCATTTAGTAACTGCCCCATTTTCTGTGGCTCCACACAAAGGCTGCCTTGCTGATCTTTGGGGGGCCCTATTCTCTCCCTAGTTACCTTTTTGTCCTTAATATATTTGTAAAAACCCTTTGGATTCTCCTTAATTCTATTTGCCAAAGCTATCTCATGTACCCATTTTGCCCTCCTGATTTCCCTCTTAAGTAAACTCCTATTTTCTTTGTACTCTTCTGAGGATTCACTCGTTCTATTCTGTCCATACCTGACATATGCTTCCTTCTTTTTCTTGACCAAACCCTCAATTTCTTTAGTCATCCAGCATTCCCTATACCTACCAGCCTTCCCTTTCACCCTGACAGGAATATACTTTCTCTGGATTCTTGTTATCTCATTTCTGAAGGCTTCCCATTTTCCAGCCGTCCCTTTACCTGCGAACATCTGCCTCCAATCAGCTTTTGAATGTTCTTGCCTAATACTGTCAAAATTGGCCTTTCTCCAATTTAGAACTTCAACTTTTAGATCTGGTCCATTCTTTTCCATCACAATTTTAAAATGAATAGAGTTATGACCGTTGGCCCCAAAGTGCTCCACCACTGACAGCTCAGTCACCGGCCTTGCCTTATTTCCCAAGAATAGGTCAAGTTTTGCACCTTCTCTCGTAGGTACATCCACATACTGAATCAGAAAATTGTCTTGTATACACTTAAGAAATTCCTCTCCATCTAAACCTTTAACGCTATGGCAGTCCCTGTCGATGTTTGGAAAGTTAAAATCTCCTACCATAACTACCCTATTATTCTTACAGGTAGCTGACATCTCATTACAAGTTTGTTTCTCAATTTCCTTCTGACTATTGGGGGGTCTATAATACAATCCTAATAAGATGATCATCCCTTTCTTATTTCTCAGTTCCACCCAAATAACTTCTCTGGATGTATTTCCGGGAATATCCTCCCTCAGCACAGCTGTTCCTAACCATGCCCTAAGTTCATCTGCCTTCCCTGTTAGGCCCCTTGCATTAAAATGAATGCAGTTTAATTTATTCGTCCTACCTTGTCCCTGCCTGCCCTGACTGTTTTACTCACTTCTGTTCTCAGCTGTACCCGTCTCAGATCGATCACTTTCCTCACTATCTCCCAGGGTCCCCCCCCCCACCATACTAGTTTAAATCCTCCCAAGCAATTCGAGCAAATTTCCCTGCCAGTATATTAGTCCCCTTCCAATTTAGGTTCAATCCGTCCTCCTTGTACAGCTTACTTCTACCCCAAAAGAGATTCCAATGATCCAAAAATGTGAATCCTTCTCTCATACACCAGCTCCTCAGCCATGCATTCATCTGCTCTATCCTTCTATTCCTGTCCTCACTAGCTCGTAGCACTGGGAGTAATCCAGATATTACTACCCTTGAGGACCTCCTTTTTAAATTTCTGCCTAACTCTCTGTAATCTCCCTTCAGAATCTCAACCTTCTCCCTTCCTATGTCGTTTGTTCCAATATGGACAATGACTGCCTGCTGGCCCCTCTCCCCCGTATCACAGGAGCATTCTGCACCCTCTCTGAGACATCCTTGATCCTTGCACCAGTGAGACAACACACCATTCTGCTTTTCCTCTGCTGGCCACAGAAACGTCTGTCCCTACCTCTGACTACAGAATCCCCTAACACAATTGATCTCTTGGAAGCCGACTACCCCTCTTTGCATTAGAGCCAGTCTCAATACCAGAAACTTAGCTGTTCGTGCTACGTTCCCTTGAGAATCCATCACCCCCTACAGTTTCCAAAACAGCATACCTGTTTGAAATGGGTATATCCACAAAAGACTCCGGCACTAGCTGCCTACCTCTCTCACCCTTCCTGGAGTTAACCCATCTATGTAACTGTATCCGAGACTTTCCCACCCCCCCCTTCCTATAACTGCCATCCATCACATACTGTTGCTGTTGCAAATTCCTCTCTCTTCCTTTATCTGCTCTTCTCCCTTTTAAACTGCTGTTATTTTGACTTTTTTTTCCAAAGTTCCAAAATAATGCAACAGCATATAATTGCTGCTCCTGGAATTCGAGAAAATCTCCTCCAACACCCAAAATACCTCAAAAAAAGGAGCAGCTCTTACAGCCAGAAATGTTTCCCGTCCTCCATCTTTGATTACCCAGAATTCTAATCTTTAGACCAGAGAACATCCCCACTTGACTTCCCCACTCTGATGCCTATGGACCCTGACTCACATTCTAAATGCCTCCAATCTAACATTATCCCTCCCAACTGCATACATCTGACAGCACCCTATTGGAAATGACGTCTCTCCCATCCCCCAATCCAATCTAACTACCTGATTTCCAAGGATGCAGCCCTATGACATGAATCAATGTGACCACACCCTTGGACAGTTATTTTTGATTTTACTTGGTTTTCTACTGATTATGTTGACGTCTTTGTAATTGTTTGACTTCTTCCTCCATCCTTTCACAAACAATGGCATGGCATTTGTCATAGAATCATGGAGTCATAGAGATGTACAGCATGGAAACAGACCCTTTGATCCAACTCGTCCATGCTGACCAGATATCCGAAACCAATCTAGTTCAGTTTGCCAACACTTGGCCCATATCCCTCTAAACCCTTCCTACTCATATACCCATATTAGAATAAAATGCACAATTTTTAAATGATAGATATTTGGAATATTGGCCAGATGGAAAATATACTGATTGACATTCTTCTGTTTATTTGTTGCTTTTAATGGTTCTTCCAGTCTGTTCCTATTCCGTTTTCCCTATGTTGTGGGTAAAATCACCAGCCTTGGAGTCTGAGTCAGAGTTCAACAACAGAGTTTATTGTACAAGGAAATATCGGAGCTCCAGGGAGAGAAAGACACCAACAGCACAGTGGTCAGCTGTGAGTCTTCTCTCAGCCCAGAGCACATGTCAAGATACTTTTATACATATGGTAACATAATAGGTCAATGATGAGGTTATTGTCTTTGTAACATAGTTTGTTTATTGCAAAATTGCAGAATTGTTGTTGGTTTTGATGCAGTCATTGTCAGTCCCAGCACAGCCTTTGTTAATTTCAGTGCAGTCATTGTCAGTTTCAGTGCAGATATTGCCAATTTCAATACCTATGCGGAAATCCATTACTGTAGTAATGGACACTAATCGCTTTTCCTGAGAAGGACGATTACTCCAGCCCTGACTATTAGCACTATTGAGTCTGTATCAAACAGCTAGCATTTCTAACAAAGGTGTTGGCTGGACCCAGACACTTCAGCAGGCAGTACATGCTACTCATGTACATTCTCTCCCCCACCTGCCTTAAACTAATCTACTAGGTTGTGAGTGCATTGTGCTGGCGTCCTGGTAGCTCCAGGCAGGACCTGTATTTGTTCTGCTGTCTCTCTCCATATTGTGGTCTGGTGGCCATTTTGTGTGCCAAGTGGTCAACTTATGGCCTAGTGGCCATCTTGTGTGCCCGTGTACCTAATGTCACCATGCCCCGTGCCATCTCCCACTTCACCTCACATTTCCTTTTATTTACATACATCCCATTTACCGACTGTGGATGCTGAATAAACCTAAGGATAAGTAACAAGAAAAGGCCACTCAGCCCATCAAGCCTGCTGCAACATTCAATTTGATCATGTATTTTAATGTGAACTCTATATTCCTGCAAACCTCCAAGATCTATTATCCCTTTGGCAGTCAAGACTGTCTGTCCCTGGCTTAAAAATATTGAAAGATTCTGCATTCTCTGCCTTTTGAGGAAGGGAATTCCAAAGACACACAACCCTCAGAAAAATAAAAGTTTCTTCACCTCTGTTATAAATGAGAACCCCTGATTTTTTTAAACTACATCCTCCTAATTCTAGACTCTGCAACATTAAAAAATAGTCTTTTAACATCCACTTGGTCAAGTCTCCTCAGGAATGTATATTTCTTAATCAAGTCTACTCAGACTCTTCCAAACTGCAGAGGATATGGGCCTAGCTTGTCTAGCCTTTCTTCATTAGACAATCTACTCATTCTGGTATTAGTCTTGTAAACCTCCTTTGAACTGCTTCCAAAGCACCAACATCCTTCCATACATAGCAAGACCAGTATTATGCACAATATAGTTCCACCAATGCTCTATATAACCTCCCCATTCTTGCATTCAATTTCCCTTGCAATAAAACATAATAATCTTTTAACTTTCCTGATTACTTGCTGTAGCTGCTTACTAACTTCCTGCAATTTGCACACCAGGAAATTCAGATCCTCTGCATCTCAGAACTTTG
This sequence comes from Hemiscyllium ocellatum, assembly GCF_020745735.1. Taxonomy (NCBI): domain Eukaryota; kingdom Metazoa; phylum Chordata; class Chondrichthyes; order Orectolobiformes; family Hemiscylliidae; genus Hemiscyllium; species Hemiscyllium ocellatum. The sequence goes on along the minus strand of NC_083410.1, from coordinate 55,380,875 downwards.
CAACTGCTCACCATTTACATAATATGTTTTCATTTTATCCTTTCTGCCAAAATAGACAATTCTGCGATTTTTCAAATATTCTAGATCTTTGTCCACTCACTTAACCTATCTGTATCCTTATATCCTGCTTTTCACAACCCACCTTCCCACCTATCTTTGTGACAACAGCACATTTCGCAACTATACCTTAAATTCATTCATGCAAGTTTTATACAAACTGTAAAGTATTAAGGTCACAGCGCTGTCCCCTATAGCACACCATTCATGACATCCTGCCAGACTGACAAGCACCCAGTTATTCCTGTTAGCCAGCCTGTCTTCCTGCTATGCCAACAAGTTACCACCAACACCATAAGCTTTTAATTTTTGTAATAACCTTTGATGTGGCACTTTATCAAATGCTGTCTGGAAATCTAAATACCATGCATCAACTGGTTCCCCTTTATCTGCAGCACAAATCATTTCTTCAAAAAAAACTCTAATAAATCATTGAACCATGACTTCCCATTGGTAAATGCATAATGGATCTGCTGGATTACCTTGAACTTATCCAAGTGCCCTGTTGCAACTTCTTTAATACTAATTTTAACATTTTCCTTATGATGGATATAAAACTAACTGACCTATAGTTTCTTGTTTTTGGCTTCCCTATGTTTTAAATCAAGGTGTGACATTAGCTACTTTCCAACCTAAAGAAACCTACACAACATCTAATCATTTTTGGAAAATCGAAACCAGCACATCAGCTTTTCATTTCCATTTCTTTCAAGACCCGAAGATCCAATCCATCAGTACCTGAGGACTTGGCATCTCACAGTTCCAATAATATGCTCAACACTACTTTCCTGATATGAGTTCCTCCCTTCCTTTCATTTCCTGGTTTATAGATATTTCCTTGGTGTTATTTATATCCTTCCTCATGAAGATTGATGAAAATATTTGTATAATTCATCTGTCAACTCTTTGTCATTCATTACTCATTCCCCAGTATAATTTTCAAGAGAAACTAACACTTACTTTGTTAATTATTTCATTTTACAGAAGTGAAGAAACTTCTAAGTTTGATTAGATTAGATTCCCTACAGTATGGAAACAGGCCCTTCGGCCCAACAAGTCCACACTGACCCTCCGAAGAGTAACCCACCCAGACCCATTCCCCTACATTTACCCCTGACTAATTCATCTAACACTATGGGCAATTGAGCATGGCCAATTCACCTGACCTGCACATCTTTGGATTGTGGGAGGGCACTGGAGCACCCAGAGGAAACCCACGCAGACACGGGGAGAATGTGCAAACTCCACACAGTCACCTGGGGTTGGAATCAAACCCAGGCTCCTGGTGCTGTGAGGCAACAGTACTCACTACTGAGCCACTGTATTTTTGGAGAATTTTCTCTTGCACTTAACTTTCCTCTCCTTATTAATCCTTTAGTTATTCTTAGTTATTTCTGTCCAATCTTCTGATGTGCCACTGATCTTAGCACAATTATATATTTTTTCTTGGAGCTTGATACTATCCTTGACTTTCTTATTTAACACGATAGTGGGTCCATCGCTTAGAATTCTTCTTATTTGTTCGAATGTATTTATTCAATGCTTTATGGAATATCCCCTTCAATGTTAACAAGTCCATTGGATCTTGGGGTCAGCTTGGTAGCTAGATCATGCAGACACTTTCTAGATATTGCCAAAAGTTAGGTCTGCTGTAGTAAAGGTCAAGTAGTAATTTTATGTCTTAGAAATGTTTTAGTGTTACGTTTTCTGGTATCATGTTTATATTTTCCACTTTTCTGGTTTCTAAGATACATTAATCATTAGGGAGGCAGTGGCCTATTGCAATTAGGAAACACAGGTAATGTTCAAAATTTAAATTAAAATTTGTAATCAAACATCTAACGAGGGCCAGGAAAACATTGTTATTGAAACACATTGGAAGGACAAGGGTAGATAAATGGGAACACCACTGTTTTTAAGTTCACCTCCCAGCCACTCTCCATCCTGACTTGGAAATTTCCATGTTGGTGCAAAGTGAGTGACTATTAAGAAAGAAAGTGAGAATGTCTTGATGTACCCTGGTCGAATCTATACAATGGGTGTCTGTTCCTGATTGCAAAGTGTTCTAGCAGCAGCATTCTAATGAGAAACTGTGGTGTGCTCCAGAGTGAAACAAATTGTGTTTTTAAGTGGATCAGAGACGTGCCGTGAAGGTGTAGCAAAACTGATACATACTCAATGCCAACTCCGTGGATGGGGTGATGCTGTGTTCGCTGCCCATAGAGCATATTGAGTATTGCTGTCCAAGATGGAAGACTGGAGGAGCAAGCGAAGAGCTGCAGTTGGTAGGGACCTGGTTTGATTGTGATGACTGGTGTGTTTGCTGTCCAGTTTTAATTGGCAAGTGGAAAAATGAGAAACTGCAGGTTGGATAATAGTGGCTTAGTACTCACTCCAAATGGACATTACTACGCTCTCACCATTCGGAGTGAAATTCTCATTTCTCACTTGGATGGAGACTCAGACTTTTTTACATTCAGTCATAGATCTCATCCTAGTTTCCTATCTAACTCTCACCAATGTTGTTCAGGGTCTTGGAAGATTTTGCCTGAAATCTTAGAATTCTGTGCTTGGCACACTAGAAGCTATCATGGTGCCTATACTCTAGAGAACTGTCAGGTTTCTGCTTCCGTTCAAGGACCCCTTCCTAAATTGGTCATTGGGAGATGAAGGCTACCTTCTAAAACCATGGCTACACAATCCCCTGTCTGAGGCTAAGGGCAGAAATGTCCTGAAGAAGGGCTTATGCCCGAAACGTCGATTCTCCTGCTCCTCGGATGCTGCCTGGCCTGCTGTGTTTTTCCAGCACCACATTTTTCAACTCTGGTCTCCAGCGTCTGCAGTCCTCACTTACTCCTGGCAGATATGTTCCACCCCTTCTTCCAGCAGGAGCATGGTAGAGTAGACTATAAGCATCCTGAAGTTGAGGTTTATTTTGTGAAGTGGGGTGGGGGGGAGCGGTGGTGGGGGGAGGCTGCAGTTAAGTGAGGAGGACTCACAGTTCAGCCCAGACAAAGTGTATTACCCAATCCTGGACAACTGAAGTAGGGGAAAGGAATGTGATGGTGGCTGTAGAGCCAGGAGAACAGCAGCAGCTGCCAAGGAGGAAAATGAGGATGGGGAGTAGGAGGAACATTACCTTCCCCATAACAGAGCATTTGAGCATAATTTTCAATCAGACATAAAGGACAGAATTGACATCCATTTCCAGCTGGGTCTCAATTATGATTTGGGTAATGTAGGGTTGAGCAAAAATCCCCATATTCTGAAATACAGGCCCAAAGTCCTTGACTTTTCAAAAGTAAAAGAACCAGGCAGGCAGCTGGGCGAGGCCTGAACTGCTGTGCTCTTCCAGCACCACCAATCCAAAATCTGGTTTCCAGCATCTGCAGTCATTGTTTTTACCGACGTTCTGGGAAAATTACACAGACACAAAGAAAGCTAAAAATCCAATTAATACATTGTCTCTAAAAGAACAATCAACACCATCCAACCCAGACTGAACAGGGCCTCAGCAATCAACTTCAATCAGTATTCATGCGCAGAGATACCAGCCATTCTATTTCATCAAAATACGTTCACACCTACTCCTAACTATCAGGAAGCCAGTTGGCCTCAAAAGCGAATATCAGACACACAAATTTGAGAGGAAATAATGGGCACACAGTCTGTGTAACTGTTAGTCCTGATCTAGAGGAGAGACAGAGAGAGAGAGCCTTTTCTAACATCAAGCTCCTGCAGAACCAGTTTTCCCTGCAGGCTCCGATCACAACAAGCAGCTTTAAAACAAAGAACCACAGAGGCTGAACTAAGAAGCTAAACTGAGATGCCAAATCAGGAGCATCATCGCAACAAAGAACGTCTGAAAGGGTAAGATGCCAAGCAAACACTATCCAAACAAGAGCCTCCAGACATGGGCCTGTTCCAAGCCAAGAGAACTGACAGCAAGAACCTCAACAACGGCACGCACTTTAAAACTGTTTTCCCAGTGGTGAGCTGAAACTCCGGAGACCTGAAAGTTTCCAACCTCGCTTGCAGGGAGGGGAAGGCGGGTGGTCACAGTGCAGGGACCCTAAGCGTAGGAAGTGTTTGTGATTAAAACTGCTGTTTAGCTTCGAATGCATTTTAACCTCTCTTTAATTTGACAGTGTATTTAATAACTGTCCTCTGTATAATTGTGTCAATTTCATTGTTTTATCGCATTTGCCTTTTTAAGTATGGTATTATTATACAGAGCTTTTTGTAAATCACACAACATCAGGTTATAGTTCAACAGGTTTTCAAATAAACCTATTGGACTATAAACTGGTGTCATGTGATTTTCAACTTTGTCCATCCCAGATCTACACCTGCACCTCCACATCATGGCTACCTTTTTGAAGTTAAATAAACACAGAGATTCTTTAGCCCTGAAACACCTGTCTACTGACTTCTCCATTTCACATTCCCTAAATAGGTGTAGTGTCAGAACCAGGGATTTAGGAGTGATTCAAATTATCAAAAAATCAGCAAATTATTGATCCCAAAACAGAAATCCTGCAATGAAGAGACCTTTCATTATCCGTAAATGTATTGTCATTTGAAAGGCCAGCAGCCTGTGTTTTCATTTGCTCCGAAGCAAATGCAGCTTTTTTTTAAAAAAAAATGTTTTTCTTTGCTTTTCTTGTTTTTCCATGAAAGTTAATGTTTTCAACTTTTTGAAGACTTTCAAACATGTGATGATCCCACATTAAGCAATTGGAAGATGTTATGCTTCACTGAGCAGTAGGCAAAGTCCAACACCCCCTTCGACTGGATTCCAACATGCTAGGATGCTAATGGTGAGTAACCTGTGGAGCTTGATGCTTGTAGCTGCAGTGACACAGACAGTTGATCAGACAAATAATGGTGTAAAGAAGCAACACATTTGCAAATGTGAGATTCTATTCCCAATGAAATGTCACCTGTGCCAGTTACGCGCCTTTGAAAGCTTATCTTTTTTGTTTCCATCCCACTGTGTGTACTGTTAAGGGCTATTCATGGCTGGAAGTGATTGAACTGGAGCACAGCTTGATTTTAAATGTGGTGTCTGCACAGTGAATCCTAGAAGGTGCCAGCAGCAGACTGTATTTCCGCTGTTGATGAGTACATAAAACTACGACTTAGTCAACTTCAAGGAGTATCAATTAGGGTTTCACTTTCTGAGCTTAGGTGAGTTTTCTCATGCAATTTTGCATGCTTTAATTTATTTTGTCTTATTGACACTTAGTCAATTTCTTGTAAAGTTCTGTCCAAAGTATTTCATCCTTGGCCCAACCCTCGTAAATTTCCTTTGTGTTTTCTCACTCTTTCAAAGATCTTGATGTCCTGAAGAGAGGCGTTTAGAAATTGTCACAAAAATTTGGGATCTAAGCAATTTTTTGTTGCAGAGAGACATTTCTTCAGCTCATCTCAATGTTGCTTTTGACTTTCCCAGCAGTTTGGAGGGCACATGTTATGCAGTCCTCACTTCTAAGCCAAATGACCCAGGTTCAAGTCTTATCTGCTCTCGAGGTGTGTAACAGCATTGTATATCTGAAGAGGTTGATTAGAAATATCTCCAAACTTTTGCGTGGCAAGGTGGGCCAAAGGGTAGGTGACTGCATTAGGTATTGATAGGCCAATCTAACTGGATTAGTTGTTCTTCTGCACTCTGTATTTTTGTGTGTTCAAAATGATAGACTTCTTTCTGATATGATAAAATAAAAAAACACGTTCACTTTAGTTATATTCCCATTACACCATAAGGTGTGTGTTCACAAAGCAATGAATTCTTGTTCTTAACAGTTTTAATGCTTCAATTCACAATGCATAGCATACATTGTCACAAACAAGAAAGTATAAATCAACATCAACACAATTAGTTAATAATTACTCAGTCCATTGTATAATTCAATCGCGACTGTTACATACCCACAGAAAGGGTAAGCAGCTTCTATATATTTTGATTTTGTATGTTCTAATACAATTCATGTTTTGTACAGATATTAACCTTATAACAACAGAATGAAGGCAATGCAAGCAAGACATTGAAAAATAATTCCTGCAGGGAAATCTTATCTTACTCATGCTGTTAGGATATTCCATTTAGAGTCATCTTTGCTCAATGCATTAGCTACTTTTACCTGCATATATATGTTCCATAGCTTTCAAACTGTCTTGTAAATAATGTTTCCCATATAATGCTGCCCAGATTTAGAAGGATCTTCATGGGCAGGAAAAGACTAGCATCTATAGTGGTGACATTCTTTCAATAAAATAGGATGTGAGCAGTCATCAGAGAATTGTCAATCTCCTGTTTCTATGACGTGCTTTTTTCCTCTGGCAACTTGGTTTTCACAGTGATTGACAG